>NC_072871.1:10460253-12865507 GCF_028858705.1 Grus americana | reverse complement strand
AAAGGAGAGAGCAACAGAGGGAAAGAGGACGGGGAGCGGGGACGCTGGGGCAGAGTGAGAACAAGGGGGCAGGGAGCAGGACAGAGGGGCAGAGGCAGAAGGAGGACAGAGGGACAGAGAGACAAAAGAGGGAGACGAGGACTGGGCAGAGGGGAGAGAAAGACGGGGCAAGGAGCAGAGACACAAAGGTGCCAGGAAAAGGACGGTCAGATGGAGCGGAGAAACAGGGTCGGGGAGCAGGACAAAGGACAAAGAAAAAGGCGAGGAAGAAGGAAGGAAGGATAAAGGTGGGACAGGGGGACGGGACATACGCAGCGAAACAAAGCAGAACAGAGAAGAGAGGACAGGGATTGAGGAACAGAGAGAGAGATGCAGGCTGGTACACAGAGACGGCGAAGGTAAGCAAAACCAGCGACAGGCAGGAGGACCTGGTTCTGACACCCCATCGCTCCCGGTGTCGCTTCCACGGCCTCAACAAATGCGACGTGCCGCAAGACAAGAGAATGGGAGAGTGAAAGCAAAGGCACGGGAAACTTAACGCTCTTAGTAATTTCACTGAGCATCACAGCTTACAGTTACTCAATGTCTTCCGGAGTCACAGGGTGAGGTACAACTGATTTCGTCTCCATATCTCTGGACAGAGCTTTTCTCATATCTGGGGGGGGGGGGGGGAAGAAAAAAAAAAGATATTCTAAGACGACAGTCCTTGCACAAAGCCACGTTCAGCGAATTCTCTATTACAATAAGGTCGTTTCTAACCCAGAAGATTTCACAGAATCATAGAGTATCTCAAGTTGGAAGGGACCCATACGGATCACCGAGACCAAGCCCCCGCTCCACGCGGGACTACCTAAAACTAAACCGTGCGACTAAAAGCATCGTTCAGACGCTCCTTGAACTCCTGACAGGCTCGGTGGCTGCGACCTTCCCTGGGGAGCCTGTTCCGTGACTGACCGACCGCCCTCTCAGTGAAAAGCCTTTTCCCAACGTCCGGTCTGAACTTGCCCTGACGCAGCTTCGTCCCGTTTCCTCGGGTCCTAGTGCCGGTCACCGGAGAGAGCGGAGGTCAGCGCCTCCCCCCTCGAGGAAGGTGTAGACTGCGATGAGGTCACCCCTCGGCCTTCCCTTCTCCAAGCTGAACAAACCGAGTGACCTCAGCCGCTCCCCCTAAGTCTTGCCTCGGAGACCTCTCGCCATCTCGGTCGCCCTCCTCGCGCACGCTCCCAGAGCGTTGTTCGGCGGCACCGCTCTCGACCGGAACCTAACGCTGCACGTAACTCAACTGAGCGGAAAGGAAATGACGGGCTAAAGGGACAAATACACGATTTAAGGCAGCCGCAACGATGGCAGATGTCTGTCCGTAGCCCTTCTATTTATTTCACAGCGCTCCTGCGTATCAAACGAACGGTACCAGAGCAGAAAAGGTATACGGCGTGGCCACGTTACCCCTCGGGGAGGACGGCGAAAGGAGAGAAGATCTAGAAAGAGGAAGCAGCTGGTACTTCGCTTTTGGTAACAGAATTAACATCAACACGTTCCTTCCCTTTGAAATTGAAAACGCCACCCAATTCTCTGCCACTGTTGACCACCGACACTTGTAAATTTCTAGTGAAACAGCTGAGGAAAACAAAGTTTCAGGTCCCTGGCTAGGGGAAGAAACCAGGCAAGCGCCGCCGTTCCTACCCCCCGACAACACTAGCAAAAAAAACCAGCCGCTGGGGGCGAGCGTTCCTCCGAAAGAAAAATCAGGTGAGAAACCGCATTTTTTATTTTCAGCTTACCTACAGGATAAATGTCTTTGTAGTTGCTACAAAACGTGTAAACTGCACAAAGATTAAGTTTTGTAACCGATCTAAGGTTCAGTACGAAAAACTACCTAAAGGAGTACGCAAAGTCCCACTCATCAACAATTATCTGACCCTGTTTCATATTAAAAAAAAAAAAAAAAAAAAAAAAAAGTAACGCTAATCACACAGACAAGCCCAGGAACCCTCAACATGAGAATCTTTCCGTTCAGCCGGAGGCAGAACGAGTACTTACCACGGGCATCCTCATCTGGCTCTCCGCTGCTAGCAGAGCGGCACGCCAACGCTGTCCGGTACACGCCGTAGTACGCCCAGCTGCTTCTACGTATTTACCGCCGCCTGATTTGATACTCTCACAAAGAGATCGACGAAAAAGCCACCCTTTCTTTGAAAAAATAAAAACCAAAACCACACAGTTAAGGAACAGTAGGCAAACGTATTTCTAAATCATAACCCACGGCTTGCAGGCAGACCAAGAGCAGCTCTGACGATGCGGTACGCTCATCAAACATCTTTCACGCAGGAATAACAGATGTACTCCTTTACCACGGGACGCAGCCGGCACAGGGACAAATTTCATGCTGGTTTTGTCACACGACCGTCCTTCTGCACCAGCCAGTGGGTTCAGAATTAAGGACAGGACAGGCTAAACGCTCACACGAGCCTCCTATCCGTAAGAAACTATTAAAATAGAAAAAAAAACTTCCACGTTTTAGATCGCGTTGCCTTAGGGACTGCCTCCTTCAAAGCCTGCCTGTTGGGGGGGGGGGTGGGGGGGCGCGTGTGCGCGCACGCACGCGCGTGAGGCGTGGAAATCGGTCGCAGAATTCAGTTGCCTAACGAGAGACGGCCCTTCTCCTCGCAAGGCAAACGTTTCAAAACGTCGTACTCTTTTCCGATTTTACCGGCTGGTACTGGGGTTGCCCTACCAGCATGAGTTGGGGACCCGTCCCTCTGGGTCCGTGCGACGCCAAATTAAATATTCTGCAAGTAACCGAGCAGGAGATGGAAAGTAAGCTAAGATACTCTCTGCCGTACAAGGTTTGTTCGCCATCGTCCCCGAGGGAATCGCACAAAGCCCACGCTTGCCGAACCGGTACGTCGGAGGAGGCCCTACGGGAAACGGCGCTGACGTTTCGCCAAGCTCTTCTCCTGTCAAGAAGAGGACCTTTTCTGCGGCATCCCTATTGGCGTTCGGCCTGCTTTCGGCTCATTCTGGCAGGTCAGCTTTCAGAGAAAGCCTGAGATTTCAAACCGCCAAGCAACATTCACCATTCTTGCTCTCTGACTACGGGGAATTTCAGCGAATCGGAACGCTACTTGGAGCCACGTTCCGGGTCTGTTTCGCCGCAAACCAAATATCTAAGCCACTGACCGGGCGCCCGTAGAAAAAATTACTTTAAAAGATTAAAGACAAGCACAGTACTCACTTTTCTGAAATTTCTTCCGGTAGCGCCATCAATTTAGCGGCCGAACCCAGCCGTCGAAATTCCGGTGCAACGGAGCGAGCAGGAACGTGTCCGTGCCGCTCTTCCCTGGCCACAGAGCCTTCCGCTCTACCCGCTACTGCGAACGTACGGAGCATCGGCGCAGCAGCACCTGTGGAATAACGCACCGCCCACAGCTATACAGAAGAAGAATCCGAGACGACGGTAGAAGACCCCAGACCAAAAGTCACCGCGGGACTAAGGGACGCGCGGACAGCGCGCGAGGGGCGGGTGTCCGGGACCCAAGCGTGGAACGGCCCCGGGATTTCTTTGTTCGGGGTCCCTCTCTTTGGAGGCGCCCCGCCCGGGCCGATCCCGCTGCTGCACCTTTCAGTTACGTTAATTATTTTACAAAATCCGACACCCGGAGACTGCTGCCGGAAGCCTCGGGTCGAGCCCGGAGGAGGAGGAGGAGGAAGCGCGCCCGAGAAGAAGCGTGCGCGCGACACCGTGAACGGGGTGCGAACGCTGGGGCGGCAGCTGCTCCTCCTCAAACAGAGACAGAGAGAGAAAGAAGAGGGGGAAAGCCACAGGGTACAGAGGGCGGAAGTGGAAAAGAGGGGCCGGAGCCGGACAGAGGGAGGTGGAGAAAGAGGCCGTCGGAAGGGAAGGGACGGGCTGCGGGGCAGAGGGGGACTTGCCAGCGCCAGGTTCGCGGTTCCACCCGATAATCGTAAAGGTCTCTGCCAACCTCGACGATTCGGTCGCTTTAAAAAACAATCGGGATCTCGAGGCGGACCGAGGGAGAGACGGAGAATATAAAAACGGTCGCGGCTAAGAGGGCAGAGAGGGAGGAATCGCGAGACAGGGAGAGGCAAGCCGGGCAGGGGAAAAAGTCCCGACAGGCTTCTGCAGCGACAGGGAGGAATTGAAGATTCGAGAGAGGGAGCTGGACAGAGAGAGAGACGGGGAAAGGTAAGACGGTGGCGAGCTACCGGGCAGAGAAGCAGAGTTTAATGCCGGGGACCGGGAGAGGGACAGAGAGGGAAGGAGAAAGGAACGAAGGGACGGGCTGCGGGGCAGACAGGGAGGGAGGAAGGAAGGAAGGAAGACAGAGGGACAGGGAGCCAGACGAACCGCGACGGGGAAAGAAAAAGGTACCGACGGGCTAGGAGGCAGAGAGGGGAGACTTTAGAAAAACAGGGACGGGGAGCGAGACGGAGCCAGACCGAAAAAAGGAACCATAGCGACGGGTGCCGGGACAGAGAGGCGGGCCTTCAAAACGAGGGGCAGGGACGAGGCTCAAGAGGGACGGAGAAAGAGAGAGACTCACGACGACTCGCTACGGAGCCGAGAAGGAAGACCTCGAACAACAGGAACGAGGAGCCGCACAGAGAGAGCCAGAGACGGCAGAAATACCGACGGGCTACAGGACCGAGGGGGAGGAATGCAGAAACAGTGGCTGGGGGCCGGACAGAGAGACAGGGAGAGAGAGAAGGAAACAATAGCCACGGGCTACGGGGCAGAGAGAGCGAGGACCTAAAAAAGGTGGGGACAGGCAGCCCGTCAGAGCGAGATGGAAAAAGAACATAGCGGGGAGCAGAAAGCAAACCAAAAAACCCCACAGCGGGGTGGGAAAGCGAGGGGGGGCAGAGGAGGGCCCGCGACGCAGAGGAGAGGCGATGGGGCCCCGCGGGCCCAGGACTCACCGCAGCTCTGGCTCTCGGCGCTGCCGGGAGAGCTTGCCAGCGCAGACGCTTCTTTCCCCTGCTCTCCGCCTTTCCTTTGCTGTCACTCCGGTCGCTCGGCTGTCCTCCGCCTAAGAGAATACACGGGTGTCTTACAGCTCCGAGGAGACGAGTCTGCCTAGATGAGTAGCCTGCCTCCCTGCCTCCCTCCCTGCCTCCCTCGGTACGCGGCCGCACCGTGCTTTGGATTACGCGTGGCGACCCTGCGGTGCCCGTCGGCAGCCTGACCTGCCGCGGAGCGCAACGAGGGATCTTTCCTCACCCGGCGAGGCAGGCGCTCTCTTGCCTGCAGCGGGAGGCAGCTGCCGGCCGGAGAGCCTTCCATCTCTTCTTCTTCTTCTTCTTCACCTTTCTCTGGCCATTCCAGCTTCCCTTAGGGCAGCTCCTGTCCACGGCCGGTAAGCGCTCCGCCGCCTGTCCCTTTTCGCCCCCACGCCACGAGGCGAGCCAGGCCAGGCACAGGCGAGGCGGGTGCAGTCGACGGCATCCCCAAGGGAGGGACGGGCAACCACGTCCTCAGCGCGGCCTGGGAGAGGGAAAGAAAAAGCAGTGGCCGTTACTACCGGAGGTCGGCCCTGGCCGGAGACCCTCCTCCTTCTGCAGGGGCTTCCGGAGACGCCGCTCTTTCCCCGCGCTGCTGCCGCTGCCGCCGCCGCCAGCACCCCTGTTCAGGAAGAAAGCGGCACAGGCGAGGGCCAGCTTGCCGCCTTCACGCCAGGGCTCGGGGGCGGCCTGGGGCTGCCGGACAGGCTTCCGGAGAGTCCGACCGGTAGCGCTCGTCTCGGGACACCGGGCAACGCCTCACCGCGCGCGCGCGCTCTCGTAGCACGGCCGCACCGCTGCTCGGGAGCGGCTGGAAGCCTGCAGAAAACCACTCGAAACCGGCAAAAAAACCCCAACCTCGCGCTCCTGCGAGAGCAAGTCGGGCTGTCCGGCAGCCACGTCCGCGAAAACGACGCCTCCCGGCACGCACCGGCAAGCGCCGCGTGGCAGCCATTAGAGTGCCGTAAGACTACACTTCCCGGCGTGCTCCGGGGAGCCAATATGGCCGACCAGCAGCCGCGTGCCCCAAGACTGCAACTCCCGGCGTGCCGCGGGAGGCAGCCTTCCACGCTTCCTGACCCTGCGGGGACACCGTCCCGTGCCCTCACCCCAAAGCCGACTCACCCGAAAGCCCCGCCGAGCCGCGACGGCAGCCCCGAGCTCCGCAGCGCGGCTCCGGGCTGGCGCCCCCCCCCCCGCCCCCGCCTCCCCTCAGCCACCTCCGAAAGGCGCGGACGCCCGCCGGCTCCGGGCAGCCCCCGCCGCGCGGCTCCGGACGGTCTCCCCGCCCGGTTCCGACACGGCGCGCACCCCCCCCCACCCGCCGCACGGCTCCGGGCAGCCCCCCCTCCCCTCTGTGACACGGACCCCGCCGCCCCCCCCGCCTCTCCTCGGAGGCGGCACCGCTGCCGCCGCCCTCCTCGGGGCTTTCCCCGGGACCCGCCGGTCCGTCCCGCTGCCCCGCTCACCTTCTCCCTCCGTGCAGCCGCAGCCCGGCGGCGCCTCCGCTCCTCCCTCGGCTCACAGCAGCTCCTGCACACCGGCTGCCGGCAGCCGGTTCCGGGGAGGGGGCGTGGCGCTGCACTGCGCATGCGCGGCGCTGCCGCTGCAGTACCGAAATTTGGTCGCTAGGCGGCAGGACCGAGCGAGCATGCGCTGTGCGCTGCGTGAGGGGCGGGGCTTGGCGTGCGTCGGGGGGCGGAGTTTGCGTGAGGGGCGGGGCTTGGCGTGCGTCGGGGGCGGAGTTTGCGTGAGGGACGGAGTTTGCGTGAGGGGCGGAGTTTGCGTGAGGGGCGGAGTTTGCGTCGGGGGCGGGGCTTGGCGTGCGTCGGGGGCGGAGTTTGCGTGAGGGGCGGAGTTTGCGTGAGGGGCGGAGTTTGCGTGAGGGGCGGAGTTTGCGTGAGGGGCGGAGTTTGCGTGAGGGCGGAGTTTGCGTGAGTGGGGCGGAGTTTGCGTGAGGGGCGGAGTTTGTGTAAGGGGCGGAGTTTGCGTAAGGGGCGGAGTTTGCGTAAGGGGCGGAGTTTGCGTAGGGGCGGAGTTTGCGTAAGGGGCGGAGTTTGCGTAAGGGGCGGAGTTTGCGTAAGGGGCGGAGTTTGCGTAAGGGGCGGAGTTTGCGTAAGGGGCGGAGTTTGCGTAAGGGGCGGAGTTTGCGTAAGGGGCGGGAGTTTGCGTAAGGGGCGGGGCTTGGCATAGGTCAGGGGCGGAGCCAAGAAGCATCACTTTTGGATCCCGAGGATGCGAGCAATGTGACCTTGTTGAATACGTTAATACCCCCACACACACCTCCTCCCCTGCCCTCCATCACGGCCCCTCGCCCCCCCCGCAAAGGAAGCGCCAACGCAGCCGGCACGGCAAAAGAGACCGCAAGCGTTTATTCAGTCACACACAGAGCCGGTTCCGGGAGAGACTCCGCACCGGGGCTCGGGGCCCGGCCCTGGGGCACCTCGGCTGTCCTACCCGGAGCCACGCTCGCCAGTCCGGCGTGGAACAGACACACGGTCGGTCCGTCAGGCTGCTGGAGAGCTGGGCTGCTATGTGCAGGCTGCCGCCAAAACCGAGGAGCCAGCTGCAGGACGCTAGAAGAGAGGAGAAAAGGGGCAGCCAGCTGGATGGGGGGGCGGCGGCGGCGAGCGAGAAAGCACGAGGCAAGGAAAGGGACGGCGAGTGAAGGACGGGGACGGGGAGCCTGACAGAGAGGGAGGAAGAAGCGGCAGGAAGAGAGGCAGCGGGACGGCGACCGACAAACCAGGACGGGGAGCGGGACAGAGAGGCAGAAACGACCCTGGGCGGGCAGCGCCACGGCGAGGGAGGAAAAGAGAATAAGGGCAGGGAGCCGGACCGAGAGGTACGGCGAGGGACAGCGGCACGGGGAGCAGGACAGAGCAACAGAGAATAAAAAAAGGAAGCGGGGAGCGTGAGAGAACCGGGCTGGGGAGCAGGGAGAAGGAGAGATAAAAGGAGAGAGCAACAGAGGGAAAGAGGACCGGGGAGCGGGACGCTGGGGCAGAGTGAGAACAAGAGGGGCAGGGAGCAGGACAGAGGGGCAGAGGCAGAAGGAGGACAGAGGGGCAGAGAGACAAAAGAGGGAGACGAGGACTGGGCAGAGGGGAGAGAAAGACGGGGGCAAGGAGCAGAGACACAAAGGTGCCAGGAAAAGGACGGTCAGATGGAGCGAGAAACAGGGTCGGGGAGCAGGACAAAAGGACAAAGAAAAAGGCGAGGAAGAAGGAAGGAAGGATAAAGGTGGGACAGGGAACGGGACATACGCAGTGAAACAAAGCAGGACAGAGAAGAGAGGACAGGGATTGAGGAACAGAGAGAGAGATGCAGGCTGGTACACAGAGACGGCGAAGGTAAGCAAAACCAGCGACAGGCAGGAGGACCTGGTTCTGACAACCCATCGCTCCCGGTGTCGCTTCCACGGCCTCAACAAATGCGACGTGCCGCAAGACAAGAGAATGGGAGAGTGAAAGCAAAGGCACGGGAAACTTAACGCTCTTAGTAATTTCACTGAGCATCACAGCTTACAGTTACTCAATGTCTTCCGGTGTCACAGGGTGAGGTACAACTGATTTCGTCTCCATATCTCTGGACAGAGCTTTTCTCATATCGGGGGGGGGGGGGGGGGGAAGAAAAAAAAAAAGATATTCTAAGACGACAGTCCTTGCACAAAGCCACGTTCAGCGAATTCTCTATTACAATAAGGTCGTTTCTAACCCAGAAGATTTCACAGAATCATAGAGTATCTCAAGTTGGAAGGGACCCATACGGATCACCGAGACCAAGCCCCCGCTCCACGCGGGACTACCTAAAACTAAACCGTGCGACTAAAAGCATCGTTCAGATGCTCCTTGAACTCCTGACAGGCTCGGTGGCTGCGACCGCTTCCCTGGGGAGCCTGTTCCGTGACTGACCGACCGCCCTCTCAGTGAAAAGCCTTTTCCCAACGTCCGGTCTGAACTTGCCCTGACGCAGCTTCGTCCCGTTTCCTCGGGTCCTAGTGCCGGTCACCGGAGAGAGCGGAGGTCAGCGCCTCCCCCTCGAGGAAGGTGTAGACTGCGATGAGGTCACCCCTCGGCCTTCCCTTCTCCAAGCTGAACAAACCGAGTGACCTCAGCCGCTCCCCCTAAGTCTTGCCTCGGAGACCTCTCGCCATCTCGGTCGCCCTCCTCCGCGCACGCTCCGAGAGCGTTGTTCGGCGGCACCGCTCTCGACCGGAACCTAACGCTGCACGTAACTCAACTGAGCGGAAAGGAAATGACGGGCTAAAGGGACAAATACACGATTTAAGGCAGCCGCAACGATGGCAGATGTCTGTCCGTAGCCCTTCTATTTATTTCACAGCGCTCCTGCGTATCAAACGAACGGTACCAGAGCAGAAAAGGTATACGGCGTGGCCACGTTACCCCTCGGGGAGGACGGCGAAAGGAGAGAAGATCTAGAAAGAGGAAGCAGCTGGTACTTCGCTTTTGGTAACAGAATTAACATCAACACGTTCCTTCCCTTTGAAATTGAAAACGCCACCCAATTCTCTGCCACTGTTGACCACCGACACTTGTAAATTTCTAGTGAAACAGCTGAGGAAAACAAAGTTTCAGGTCCCTGGCTAGGGGAAGAAACCAGGCAAGCGCCGCCGTTCCTTCCCCCCGACAACACTAGCAAAAAAAACCAGCCGCTGGGGGCGAGCGTTCCTCCGAAAGAAAAATCAGGTGAGAAACCGCATTTTTATTTTCAGCTTACCTACAGGATAAATGTCTTTGTAGTTGCTACAAAACGTGTAAACTGCACAAAGATTAAGTTTTGTAACCGATCTAAGGTTCAGTACGAAAAACTACCTAAAGGAGTACGCAAAGTCCCACTCATCAACAATTATCTGACCCTGTTTCATATTAAAAAAAAAAAAAAAAAAAAAAAAAAAGTAACGCTAATCACACAGACAAGCCCAGGAACCCTCAACATGAGAATCTTTCCGTTCAGCTGGAGGCAGAACGAGTACTTACCACGGGCATCCTCATCTGGCTCTCCGCTGCTAGCAGAGCGGCACGCCAACGCTGTCCGGTACACGCCGTAGTACGCCCAGCTGCTTCTACGTATTTACCGCCGCCTGATTTGATACTCTCACAAAGAGATCGACGAAAAAGCCACCCTTTCTTTGAAAAAATAAAAACCAAAACCACACAGTTAAGGAACGGTAGGCGAACGTATTTCTAAATCATAACCCACGGCTTGCAGGCAGACCAAGAGCAGCTCTGACGATGCGGTACGCTCATCAAACATCTTTCACGCAGGAATAACAGATGTACTCCTTTACCACGGGACGCAGCCGGCACAGGGACAAATTTCATGCTGGTTTTGTCACACGACCGTCCTTCTGCACCAGCCAGTGGGTTCAGAATTAAGGACAGGACAGGCTAAACGCTCACACGAGCCTCCTATCCGTAAGAAACTATTAAAAATAGAAAAAAAAACTTCCACGTTTTAGATCGCGTTGCCTTAGGGACTGCCTCCTTCAAAGCCTGCGGGTTGGGGGGGGGGGGGGGGGGGGGGGCGCGTGTGCGCGCACGCACGCGCGTGAGGCGTGGAAATCGGTCGCAGAATTCAGTTGCCTAACGAGAGACGGCCCTTCTCCTCGCAAGGCAAACGTTTCAAAACGTCGCACTCTTTTCCGATTTTACCGGCTGGTACTGGGGTTGCCCTACCAGCATGAGTTGGGGACCCGTCCCTCTGGGTCCGTGCGACGCCAAATTAAATATTCTGCAAGTAACCGAGCAGGAGATGGAAAGTAAGCTAAGATACTCTCTGCCGTACAAGGTTTGTTCGCCATCGTCCCCGAGGGAATCGCACAAAGCCCACGCTTGCCGAACCGGTACGTCGGAGGCCCTACGGGAAACGGCGCTGACGTTTCGCCAAGCTCTTCTCCTGTCAAGAAGAGGACCTTTTCTGCGGCATCCCTATTGGCGTTCGGCCTGCTTTCGGCTCATTCTGGCAGGTCAGCTTTCAGAGAAAGCCTGAGATTTCAAACCGCCAAGCAACATTCACCATTCTTGCTCTCTGACTACGGGGAATTTCAGCGAATCGGAACGCTACTTGGAGCCACGTTCCGGGTCTGTTTCGCCGCAAACCAAATATCTAAGCCACTGACCGGGCGCCCGTAGAAAAATTACTTTAAAAGATTAAAGACAAGCACAGTACTCACTTTTCTGAAATTTCTTCCGGTAGCGCCATCAATTTAGCGGCCGAACCCAGCCGTCGAAATTCCGGTGCAACGGAGCGAGCAGGAACGTGTCCGTGCCGCTCTTCCCTGGCCACAGAGCCTTCCGCTCTACCCGCTACTGCGAACGTACGGAGCATCGGCGCAGCGGCACCTGTGGAATAACGCACCGCCCACAGCTATACAGAAGAAGAATCCGAGACGACGGTAGAAGACCCCAGACCAAAAGTCACCGCGGGACTAAGGGACGCGCGGACAGCGCGCGAGGGGCGGGTGTCCGGGACCCAAGCGTGGAACGGCCCCGGGATTTCTTTGTTCGGGGTCCCTCTCTTTGGAGGCGCCCCGCCCGGGCCGATCCCGCTGCTGCACCTTTCAGTTACGTTAATTATTTTACAAAATCCGACACCCGGAGACTGCTGCCGGAAGCCTCGGGTCGAGCCCGGAGGAGGAGGAGGAGGAAGCGCGCCCGAGAAGAAGCGTGCGCGCGACACCGTGAACGGGGTGCGAACGCTGGGGCGGCAGCTGCTCCTCCTCAAACAGAGACAGAGAGAGAAAGAAGAGGGGGAAAGCCACAGGGTACAGAGGGCGGAAGTGGAAAAGAGGGGCCGGGAGCCGGACAGAGGGAGGTGGAGAAAGAGGCCGTCGGAAGGGAAGGGACGGGCTGCGGGGCAGAGGGGGACTTGCCAGCGCCAGGTTTGCGGTTCCACCCGATAATCGTAAAGGTCTCTGCCAACCTCGACGATTCGGTCGCTTTAAAAAACAATCGGGATCTCGAGGCGGACCGAGGGAGAGACGGAGAATATAAAAACGGTCGCGGCTAAGAGGGCAGAGAGGGAGGAATCGCGAGACAGGGAGAGGCAAGCCGGGCAGGGGAAAAAGTCCCGACAGGCTTCTGCAGCGACAGGGAGGAATTGAAGATTCGAGAGAGGGAGCTGGACAGAGAGAGAGACGGGGAAAGGTAAGACGGTGGCGAGCTACCGGGCAGAGAAGCAGAGTTTAATGCCGGGGACCGGGAGAGGGACAGAGAGGGAAGGAGAAAGGAACGAAGGGACGGGCTGCGGGGCAGACAGGGAGGGAGGAAGGAAGGAAGGAAGAAAGAGGGACAGGGAGCCAGACGAACCGCGACGGGGAAAGAAAAAGGTACCGACGGGCTAGGAGGCAGAGAGGGGAGACTTTAGAAAAACAGGGACGGGGAGCGAGACGGAGCCAGACCGAAAAAAGGAACCATAGCGACGGGTGCCGGGACAGAGAGGCGGGCCTTCAAAACGAGGGGCAGGGAAGAGGCTCAAGAGGGACGGAGAAAGAGAGAGACTCACGACGACTCGCTACGGAGCCGAGAAGGAAGACCTCGAACAACAGGAACGAGGAGCCGCACAGAGAGAGCCAGAGACGGCAGAAATACCGACGGGCTACAGGACCGAGGGGGAGGAATGCAGAAACAGTGGCTGGGGGCCGGACAGAGAGACAGGGAGAGAGAGAAGGAAACAATAGCCACGGGCTACGGGGCAGAGAGAGCGAGGACCTAAAAAAGGTGGGGACAGGCAGCCCGTCAGAGCGAGATGGAAAAAGAACATAGCGGGGAGCAGAAAGCAAACCAAAAAACCCCACAGCGGGGTGGGAAAGCGAGGGGGGCAGAGGAGGGCCCGCGACGCAGAGGAGAGGCGATGGGGCCCCGCGGGCCCAGGACTCACCGCAGCTCTGGCTCTCGGCGCTGCCGGGAGAGCTTGCCAGCGCAGACGCTTCTTTCCCCTGCTCTCCGCCTTTCCTTTGCTGTCACTCCGGTCGCTCGGCTGTCCTCCGCCTAAGAGAATACACGGGTGTCTTACAGCTCCGAGGAGACGAGTCTGCCTAGATGAGTAGCCTGCCTCCCTGCCTCCCTCCCTGCCTCCCTCGGTACGCGGCCGCACCGTGCTTTGGATTACGCGTGGCGACCCTGCGGTGCCCGTCGGCAGCCTGACCTGCCGCGGAGCGCAACGAGGGATCTTTCCTCACCCGGCGAGGCAGGCGCTCTCTTGCCTGCAGCGGGAGGCAGCTGCCGGCCGGAGAGCCTTCCATCTCTTCTTCTTCTTCTTCTTCACCTTTCTCTGGCCATTCCAGCTTCCCTTAGGGCAGCTCCTGTCCACGGCCGGTAAGCGCTCCGCCGCCTGTCCCTTTTCGCCCCCACGCCACGAGGCGAGCCAGGCCAGGCACAGGCGAGGCGGGTGCAGTCGACGGCATCCCCAAGGGAGGGACGGGCAACCACGTCCTCAGCGCGGCCTGGGAGAGGGAAAGAAAAAGCAGTGGCCGTTACTACCGGAGGTCGGCCCTGGCCGGAGACCCTCCTCCTTCTGCAGGGGCTTCCGGAGACGCCGCTCTTTCCCCGCGCTGCTGCCGCTGCCGCCGCCGCCAGCACCCCTGTTCAGGAAGAAAGCGGCACAGGCGAGGGCCAGCTTGCCGCCTTCACGCCAGGGCTCGGGGGCGGCCTGGGGCTGCCGGACAGGCTTCCGGAGAGTCCGACCGGTAGCGCTCGTCTCGGGACACCGGGCAACGCCTCACCGCGCGCGCGCGCTCTCGTAGCACGGCCGCACCGCTGCTCGGGAGCGGCTGGAAGCCTGCAGAAAACCACTCGAAACCGGCAAAAAAACCCCAACCTCGCGCTCCTGCGAGAGCAAGTCGGGCTGTCCGGCAGCCACGTCCGCGAAAACGACGCCTCCCGGCACGCACTGGCAAGCGCCGCGTGGCAGCCATTAGAGTGCCGTAAGACTACACTTCCCGGCGTGCTCCGGGGAGCCAATATGGCCGACCAGCAGCCGCGTGCCCCAAGACTGCAACTCCCGGCGTGCCGCGGGAGGCAGCCTTCCACGCTTCCTGACCCTGCGGGGACACCGTCCCGTGCCCTCACCCCAAAGCCGACTCACCCGAAAGCCCCGCCGAGCCGCGACGGCAGCCCCGAGCTCCGCAGCGCGGCTCCGGGCTGGCGCCCCCCCCCGCCCCCGCCTCCCCTCAGCCACCTCCGAAAGGCGCGGACGCCCGCCGGCTCCGGGCAGCCCCCGCCGCGCGGCTCCGGACGGTCTCCCCGCCCGGTTCCGACACGGCGCGCACCCCCCCCCACCCGCCGCGCGGCTCCGGGCAGCCCCCCTCCCCTCTGTGACACGGACCCCGCCGCCCCCCCGCCTCTCCTCGGAGGCGGCACCGCTGCCGCCGCCCTCCTCGGGGCTTTCCCCGGGACCCGCCGGTCCGTCCCGCTGCCCCGCTCACCTTCTCCCTCCGTGCAGCCGCAGCCCGGCGGCGCCTCCGCTCCTCCCTCGGCTCACAGCAGCTCCTGCACACCGGCTGCCGGCAGCCGGTTCCGGGGAGGGGGCGTGGCGCTGCACTGCGCATGCGCGGCGCTGCCGCTGCAGTACCGAAATTTGGTCGCTAGGCGGCAGGACCGAGCGAGCATGCGCTGTGCGCTGCGTGAGGGGCGGGGCTTGGTGTGCGTCGGGGGCGGAGTTTGCGTGAGGGGCGGGGCTTGGCGTGCGTCGGGGGCGGAGTTTGCGTGAGGGGCGGAGTTTGCGTGAGGGGCGGAGTTTGCGTCGGGGACGGGGCTTGGCGTGCGTCGGGGGCGGAGTTTGCGTGAGGGGCGGAGTTTGCGTAAGGGGCGGAGTTTGCGTGAGGGGCGGAGTTTGCGTGAGGGGCGGAGTTTGCGTGAGGGGCGGAGTTTGCGTGAGGGGCGGAGTTTGCGTGAGGGGCGGAGTTTGCGTGAGGGGCGGAGTTTGCGTGAGGGGCGGAGTTTGCGTAAGGGGCGGAGTTTGCGTAAGGGGCGGAGTTTGCGTAAGGGGCGGAGTTTGCGTAAGGGGCGGAGTTTGCGTAAGGGGCGGAGTTTGCGTAAGGGGCGGAGTTTGCGTAAGGGGCGGGGCTTGGCATAGGTCAGGGGCGGAGCCAAGAAGCATCACTTTTGGATCCCGAGGATGCGAGCAATGTGACCTTGTTGAATACGTTAATACCCCCACACACACCTCCTCCCCTGCCCTCCATCACGGCCCCTCGCCCCCCCCGCAAAGGAAGCGCCAACGCAGCCGGCACGGCAAAAGAGACCGCAAGCGTTTATTCAGTCACACACAGAGCCGGTTCCGGGAGAGACTCCGCACCGGGGCTCGGGGCCCGGCCCTGGGGCACCTCGGCTGTCCTACCCAGAGCCACGCTCGCCAGTCCGGCGTGGAACAGACACACGGTCGGTCCGTCAGGCTGCTGGAGAGCTGGGCTGCTATGTGCAGGCTGCCGCCAAAACCGAGGAGCCAGCTGCAGGACGCTAGAAGAGAGGAGAAAAGGGGCAGCCAGCTGGATGGGGGGGGCGGCGGCGGCGAGCGAGAAAGCACGAGGCAAGGAAAGGGACGGCGAGTGAAGGACGGGGACGGGGAGCCTGACAGAGAGGGAGGAAGAAGCGGCAGGAAGAGAGGCAGCGGGACGGCGACCGACAAACCAGGACGGGGAGCGGGACAGAGAGGCAGAAACGACCCTGGGCGGGCAGCGCCACGGCGAGGGAGGAAAAGAGAATAAGGGCAGGGAGCCGGACCGAGAGGTACGGCGAGGGACAGCGGCACGGGGAGCAGG
The DNA here is from genome assembly GCF_028858705.1 of Grus americana. Classification (NCBI taxonomy): domain Eukaryota; kingdom Metazoa; phylum Chordata; class Aves; order Gruiformes; family Gruidae; genus Grus; species Grus americana. Next base: position 12,849,702 of record NC_072871.1, on the reverse strand, counting down.
ACAGAGCAACAGAGAATAAAAAAAGGAAGCGGGAGCGTGAGAGAACCGGGCTGGGGAGCAGGGAGAAGGAGAGATAAAAGGAGAGAGCAACAGAGGGAAAGAGGACCGGGGAGCGCGACGCTGGGGCAGAGTGAGAACAAGAGGGGCAGGGAGCAGGACAGAGGGGCAGAGGCAGAAGGAGGACAGAGGGGCAGAGAGACAAAAGAGGGAGACGAGGACTGGGCAGAGGGGAGAGAAAGACGGGGGCAAGGAGCAGAGACACAAAGGTGCCAGGAAAAGGACGGTCAGATGGAGCGAGAAACAGGGTCGGGGAGCAGGACAAAAGGACAAAGAAAAAGGCGAGGAAGAAGGAAGGAAGGATAAAGGTGGGACAGGGAACGGGACATACGCAGTGAAACAAAGCAGGACAGAGAAGAGAGGACAGGGATTGAGGAACAGAGAGAGAGATGCAGGCTGGTACACAGAGACGGCGAAGGTAAGCAAAACCAGCGACAGGCAGGAGGACCTGGTTCTGACAACCCATCGCTCCCGGTGTCGCTTCCACGGCCTCAACAAATGCGACGTGCCGCAAGACAAGAGAATGGGAGAGTGAAAGCAAAGGCACGGGAAACTTAACGCTCTTAGTAATTTCACTGAGCATCACAGCTTACAGTTACTCAATGTCTTCCGGTGTCACAGGGTGAGGTACAACTGATTTCGTCTCCATATCTCTGGACAGAGCTTTTCTCATATCGGGGGGGGGGGGGGGGAAGAAAAAAAAAAAGATATTCTAAGACGACAGTCCTTGCACAAAGCCACGTTCAGCGAATTCTCTATTACAATAAGGTCGTTTCTAACCCAGAAGATTTCACAGAATCATAGAGTATCTCAAGTTGGAAGGGACCCATACGGATCACCGAGACCAAGCCCCCGCTCCACGCGGGACTACCTAAAACTAAACCGTGCGACTAAAAGCATCGTTCAGATGCTCCTTGAACTCCTGACAGGCTCGGTGGCTGCGACCGCTTCCCTGGGGAGCCTGTTCCGTGACTGACCGACCGCCCTCTCAGTGAAAAGCCTTTTCCCAACGTCCGGTCTGAACTTGCCCTGACGCAGCTTCGTCCCGTTTCCTCGGGTCCTAGTGCCGGTCACCGGAGAGAGCGGAGGTCAGCGCCTCCCCCTCGAGGAAGGTGTAGACTGCGATGAGGTCACCCCTCGGCCTTCCCTTCTCCAAGCTGAACAAACCGAGTGACCTCAGCCGCTCCCCCTAAGTCTTGCCTCGGAGACCTCTCGCCATCTCGGTCGCCCTCCTCCGCGCACGCTCCGAGAGCGTTGTTCGGCGGCACCGCTCTCGACCGGAACCTAACGCTGCACGTAACTCAACTGAGCGGAAAGGAAATGACGGGCTAAAGGGACAAATACACGATTTAAGGCAGCCGCAACGATGGCAGATGTCTGTCCGTAGCCCTTCTATTTATTTCACAGCGCTCCTGCGTATCAAACGAACGGTACCAGAGCAGAAAAGGTATACGGCGTGGCCACGTTACCCCTCGGGGAGGACGGCGAAAGGAGAGAAGATCTAGAAAGAGGAAGCAGCTGGTACTTCGCTTTTGGTAACAGAATTAACATCAACACGTTCCTTCCCTTTGAAATTGAAAACGCCACCCAATTCTCTGCCACTGTTGACCACCGACACTTGTAAATTTCTAGTGAAACAGCTGAGGAAAACAAAGTTTCAGGTCCCTGGCTAGGGGAAGAAACCAGGCAAGCGCCGCCGTTCCTTCCCCCCCGACAACACTAGCAAAAAAAACCAGCCGCTGGGGGCGAGCGTTCCTCCGAAAGAAAAATCAGGTGAGAAACCGCATTTTTATTTTCAGCTTACCTACAGGATAAATGTCTTTGTAGTTGCTACAAAACGTGTAAACTGCACAAAGATTAAGTTTTGTAACCGATCTAAGGTTCAGTACGAAAAACTACCTAAAGGAGTACGCAAAGTCCCACTCATCAACAATTATCTGACCCTGTTTCATATTAAAAAAAAAAAAAAAAAAAAAAAAGTAACGCTAATCACACAGACAAGCCCAGGAACCCTCAACATGAGAATCTTTCCGTTCAGCCGGAGGCAGAACGAGTACTTACCACGGGCATCCTCATCTGGCTCTCCGCTGCTAGCAGAGCGGCACGCCAACGCTGTCCGGTACACGCCGTAGTACGCCCAGCTGCTTCTACGTATTTACCGCCGCCTGATTTGATACTCTCACAAAGAGATCGACGAAAAAGCCACCCTTTCTTTGAAAAAATAAAACCCAAAACCACACAGTTAAGGAACGGTAGGCGAACGTATTTCTAAATCATAACCCACGGCTTGCAGGCAGACCAAGAGCAGCTCTGACGATGCGGTACGCTCATCAAACATCTTTCACGCAGGAATAACAGATGTACTCCTTTACCACGGGACGCAGCCGGCACAGGGACAAATTTCATGCTGGTTTTGTCACACGACCGTCCTTCTGCACCAGCCAGTGGGTTCAGAATTAAGGACAGGACAGGCTAAACGCTCACACGAGCCTCCTATCCGTAAGAAACTATTAAAAATAGAAAAAAAAACTTCCACGTTTTAGATCGCGTTGCCTTAGGGACTGCCTCCTTCAAAGCCTGCCTGTTGGGGGGGGGGTGGGGGGGCGCGTGTGCGCGCACGCACGCGCGTGAGGCGTGGAAATCGGTCGCAGAATTCAGTTGCCTAACGAGAGACGGCCCTTCTCCTCGCAAGGCAAACGTTTCAAAACGTCGTACTCTTTTCCGATTTTACCGGCTGGTACTGGGGTTGCCCTACCAGCATGAGTTGGGGACCCGTCCCTCTGGGTCCGTGCGACGCCAAATTAAATATTCTGCAAGTAACCGAGCAGGAGATGGAAAGTAAGCTAAGATACTCTCTGCCGTACAAGGTTTGTTCGCCATCGTCCCCGAGGGAATCGCACAAAGCCCACGCTTGCCGAACCGGTACGTCGGAGGCCCTACGGGAAACGGCGCTGACGTTTCGCCAAGCTCTTCTCCTGTCAAGAAGAGGACCTTTTCTGCGGCATCCCTATTGGCGTTCGGCCTGCTTTCGGCTCATTCTGGCAGGTCAGCTTTCAGAGAAAGCCTGAGATTTCAAACCGCCAAGCAACATTCACCATTCTTGCTCTCTGACTACGGGGAATTTCAGCGAATCGGAACGCTACTTGGAGCCACGTTCCGGGTCTGTTTCGCCGCAAACCAAATATCTAAGCCACTGACCGGGCGCCCGTAGAAAAATTACTTTAAAAGATTAAAGACAAGCACAGTACTCACTTTTCTGAAATTTCTTCCGGTAGCGCCATCAATTTAGCGGCCGAACCCAGCCGTCGAAATTCCGGTGCAACGGAGCGAGCAGGAACGTGTCCGTGCCGCTCTTCCCTGGCCACAGAGCCTTCCGCTCTACCCGCTACTGCGAACGTACGGAGCATCGGCGCAGCGGCACCTGTGGAATAACGCACCGCCCACAGCTATACAGAAGAAGAATCCGAGACGACGGTAGAAGACCCCAGACCAAAAGTCACCGCGGGACTAAGGGACGCGTGGACAGCGCGCGAGGGGCGGGTGTCCGGGACCCAAGCGTGGAACGGCCCCGGGATTTCTTTGTTCGGGGTCCCTCTCTTTGGAGGCGCCCCGCCCGGGCCGATCCCGCTGCTGCACCTTTCAGTTACGTTAATTATTTTACAAAATCCGACACCCGGAGACTGCTGCCGGAAGCCTCGGGTCGAGCCCGGAGGAGGAGGAGGAGGAAGCGCGCCCGAGAAGAAGCGTGCGCGCGACACCGTGAACGGGGTGCGAACGCTGGGGCGGCAGCTGCTCCTCCTCAAACAGAGACAGAGAGAGAAAGAAGAGGGGGAAAGCCACAGGGTACAGAGGGCGGAAGTGGAAAAGAGGGGCCGGGAGCCGGACAGAGGGAGGTGGAGAAAGAGGCCGTTGGAAGGGAAGGGACGGGCTGCGGGGCAGAGGGGGACTTGCCAGCGCCAGGTTTGCGGTTCCACCCGATAATCGTAAAGGTCTCTGCCAACCTCGACGATTCGGTCGCTTTAAAAAACAATCGGGATCTCGAGGCGGACCGAGGGAGAGACGGAGAATATAAAAACGGTCGCGGCTAAGAGGGCAGAGAGGGAGGAATCGCGAGACAGGGAGAGGCAAGCCGGGCAGGGGAAAAAGTCCCGACAGGCTTCTGCAGCGACAGGGAGGAATTGAAGATTCGAGAGAGGGAGCTGGACAGAGAGAGAGACGGGGAAAGGTAAGACGGTGGCGAGCTACCGGGCAGAGAAGCAGAGTTTAATGCCGGGGACCGGGAGAGGGACAGAGAGGGAAGGAGAAAGGAACGAAGGGACGGGCTGCGGGGCAGACAGGGAGGGAGGAAGGAAGGAAGGAAGAAAGAGGGACAGGGAGCCAGACGAACCGCGACGGGGAAAGAAAAAGGTACCGACGGGCTAGGAGGCAGAGAGGGGAGACTTTAGAAAAACAGGGACGGGGAGCGAGACGGAGCCAGACCGAAAAAAGGAACCATAGCGACGGGTGCCGGGACAGAGAGGCGGGCCTTCAAAACGAGGGGCAGGGAAGAGGCTCAAGAGGGACGGAGAAAGAGAGAGACTCACGACGACTCGCTACGGAGCCGAGAAGGAAGACCTCGAACAACAGGAACGAGGAGCCGCACAGAGAGAGCCAGAGACGGCAGAAATACCGACGGGCTACAGGACCGAGGGGGAGGAATGCAGAAACAGTGGCTGGGGGCCGGACAGAGAGACAGGGAGAGAGAGAAGGAAACAATAGCCACGGGCTACGGGGCAGAGAGAGCGAGGACCTAAAAAAGGTGGGGACAGGCAGCCCGTCAGAGCGAGATGGAAAAAGAACATAGCGGGGAGCAGAAAGCAAACCAAAAAACCCCACAGCGGGGTGGGAAAGCGAGGGGGGCAGAGGAGGGCCCGCGACGCAGAGGAGAGGCGATGGGGCCCCGCGGGCCCAGGACTCACCGCAGCTCTGGCTCTCGGCGCTGCCGGGAGAGCTTGCCAGCGCAGACGCTTCTTTCCCCTGCTCTCCGCCTTTCCTTTGCTGTCACTCCGGTCGCTCGGCTGTCCTCCGCCTAAGAGAATACACGGGTGTCTTACAGCTCCGAGGAGACGAGTCTGCCTAGATGAGTAGCCTGCCTCCCTGCCTCCCTCCCTGCCTCCCTCGGTACGCGGCCGCACCGTGCTTTGGATTACGCGTGGCGACCCTGCGGTGCCCGTCGGCAGCCTGACCTGCCGCGGAGCGCAACGAGGGATCTTTCCTCACCCGGCGAGGCAGGCGCTCTCTTGCCTGCAGCGGGAGGCAGCTGCCGGCCGGAGAGCCTTCCATCTCTTCTTCTTCTTCTTCTTCACCTTTCTCTGGCCATTCCAGCTTCCCTTAGGGCAGCTCCTGTCCACGGCCGGTAAGCGCTCCGCCGCCTGTCCCTTTTCGCCCCCACGCCACGAGGCGAGCCAGGCCAGGCACAGGCGAGGCGGGTGCAGTCGACGGCATCCCCAAGGGAGGGACGGGCAACCACGTCCTCAGCGCGGCCTGGGAGAGGGAAAGAAAAAGCAGTGGCCGTTACTACCGGAGGTCGGCCCTGGCCGGAGACCCTCCTCCTTCTGCAGGGGCTTCCGGAGACGCCGCTCTTTCCCCGCGCTGCTGCCGCTGCCGCCGCCGCCAGCACCCCTGTTCAGGAAGAAAGCGGCACAGGCGAGGGCCAGCTTGCCGCCTTCACGCCAGGGCTCGGGGGCGGCCTGGGGCTGCCGGACAGGCTTCCGGAGAGTCCGACCGGTAGCGCTCGTCTCGGGACACCGGGCAACGCCTCACCGCGCGCGCGCGCTCTCGTAGCACGGCCGCACCGCTGCTCGGGAGCGGCTGGAAGCCTGCAGAAAACCACTCGAAACCGGCAAAAAAACCCCAACCTCGCGCTCCTGCGAGAGCAAGTCGGGCTGTCCGGCAGCCACGTCCGCGAAAACGACGCCTCCCGGCACGCACCGGCAAGCGCCGCGTGGCAGCCATTAGAGTGCCGTAAGACTACACTTCCCGGCGTGCTCCGGGGAGCCAATATGGCCGACCAGCAGCCGCGTGCCCCAAGACTGCAACTCCCGGCGTGCCGCGGGAGGCAGCCTTCCACGCTTCCTGACCCTGCGGGGACACCGTCCCGTGCCCTCACCCCAAAGCCGACTCACCCGAAAGCCCCGCCGAGCCGCGACGGCAGCCCCGAGCTCCGCAGCGCGGCTCCGGGCTGGCGCCCCCCCCCCGCCCCCGCCTCCCCTCAGCCACCTCCGAAAGGCGCGGACGCCCGCCGGCTCCGGGCAGCCCCCGCCGCGCGGCTCCGGACGGTCTCCCCGCCCGGTTCCGACACGGCGCGCACCCCCCCCACCCGCCGCGCGGCTCCGGGCAGCCCCCCTCCCCTCTGTGACACGGACCCCGCCGCCCCCCCGCCTCTCCTCGGAGGCGGCACCGCTGCCGCCGCCCTCCTCGGGGCTTTCCCCGGGACCCGCCGGTCCGTCCCGCTGCCCCGCTCACCTTCTCCCTCCGTGCAGCCGCAGCCCGGCAGCGCCTCCGCTCCTCCCTCGGCTCACAGCAGCTCCTGCACACCGGCTGCCGGCAGCCGGTTCCGGGGAGGGGGCGTGGCGCTGCACTGCGCATGCGCGGCGCTGCCGCTGCAGTACCGAAATTTGGTCGCTAGGCGGCAGGACCGAGCGAGCATGCGCTGTGCGCTGCGTGAGGGGCGGGGCTTGGTGTGCGTCGGGGGCGGACTTTGCGTGAGGGGCGGGGCTTGGCGTGCGTAAGGGGCGGAGTTTGCGTAAGGGGCGGAGTTTGCGTAAGGGGCGGAGTTTGCGTAAGGGGCGGAGTTTGCGTAAGGGGCGGAGTTTGCGTAAGGGGCGGAGTTTGCGTAAGGGGCGGAGTTTGCGTAAGGGGCGGAGTTTGCGTAAGGGGCGGAGTTTGCGTAAGGGGCGGAGTTTGCGTAAGGGGCGGAGTTTGCGTAAGGGGCGGAGTTTGCGTAAGGGGCGGGGCTTGGCATAGGTCAGGGGCGGAGCCAAGAAGCATCACTTTTGGATCCCGAGGATGCGAGCAATGTGACCTTGTTGAATACGTTAATACCCCCACACACACCTCCTCCCCTGCCCTCCATCACGGCCCCTCGCCCCCCCCCGCAAAGGAAGCGCCAACGCAGCCGGCACGGCAAAAGAGACCGCAAGCGTTTATTCAGTCACACACAGAGCCGGTTCCGGGAGAGACTCCGCACCGGGGCTCGGGGCCCGGCCCTGGGGCACCTCGGCTGTCCTACCCAGAGCCACGCTCGCCAGTCCGGCGTGGAACAGACACACGGTCGGTCCGTCAGGCTGCTGGAGAGCTGGGCTGCTATGTGCAGGCTGCCGCCAAAACCGAGGAGCCAGCTGCAGGACGCTAGAAGAGAGGAGAAAAGGGGCAGCCAGCTGGATGGGGGGGACGGCGGCGAGCGAGAAAGCACGAGGCAAGGAAAGGGACGGCGAGTGAAGGACGGGGACGGGGAGCCTGACAGAGAGGGAGGAAGAAGCGGCAGGAAGAGAGGCAGCGGGACGGCGACCGACAAACCAGGACGGGGAGCGGGACAGAGAGGCAGAAACGACCCTGGGCGGGCAGCGCCACGGCGAGGGAGGAAAAGAGAATAAGGGCAGGGAGCCGGACCGAGAGGTACGGCGAGGGACAGCGGCACGGGGAGCAGGACAGAGCAACAGAGAATAAAAAAAGGAAGCGGGAGCATGCACTGTAAGTCTTCATTCCCTGCCATCTCCTGCTATCTGCATGCCCAAGGTAGGGGGAGCAGAGGGGCTGTGGTCAGAGCCAGTAAAGGGACAGCTGAGCACCAATGTGGCATGGAACCGTGCTGGTGGGATCTGGCGGGTGGCGGGGGGTTGATGGTGGAGGTCTGTGCGTGCCCTGCAGGGACACTGGAGCTGCCCGGCTGGGCAGAGGTCACCGCTTTCCCAGCCTTCTGTGAGCGGGTGGACATCTGGTCCTCGTCCCCAGGCTGGGGCTGAGCTCCCCATCGGGCATCAGAAGCGATGCCGGAGGAGCCTGCCAGCCCCGCTCCCTGCTCCCGCTCCTGCCAGCCCCACAGGAGGGGATCTGCCGGTCCCTTGCCTGTCTAACACAGGCTGTCACGTCACCCCAAATTCCTTTATACTTTACCTGGAGCGTAGACAACCCAAATGCAACCTACACGGCTGAACAGGCCACCACCCATTCCTCCGGTGGCCGGTCCCCACCCTGCTGCAGGTGACTTCCACCCTGGATTTTCTTCCTTTCAGCCCCCAGCACAGGAAGCTGGTGGTTATCCCCAGGGCGGCCAGGCAAGTTTGTGGCCACCAGTCCCAACCCAGCACGTGGATATGTGTGGGCTCCCAGCACCCTGATGTGTGCAGCGGCCCCTTGCCCCAGCCTGAGTTCCCTGAGCCTCGGGGTTTTCTTCCCAATCTCTGCCTTTCTCTTGGCTCTTCCCTGGCTCCTCTGCAGACCCTGTTGGACTCCGGTTTCCAGTGGAGTCTTGTCCAGTCCCTGTGACCGCCCTGCTGTGTCTGTCTCCCGTTAACACATCCAAGGCCATAACGTTGCTCTGAGCTCATCTTCGGCCCTGGTCCCTGTGTCCCTTCCTGAGCCGGAGCATCCCCCGGCAAATGTACCCTTCTTCCTGCATGGCTCGTATATCTTGCCATGCTAACAAGTGCCATTTTGGTGCCCAGCACATTGCTGTCTGACCTTTCCCATAGCTGCCGGGCCCCGTTATTGTCCCAGCTGCAGACTTTTTTATTGCTACCTTGATGCTTTCGCTTGGGTTATGAAGGAAAAGCCCAACCGGCCTCTGCAGCCCCCAGGACGCGGCCCAGGACAAGTCCTCACTTGTAAGCTCCACCAAGTAATTGGGTTTTTTAACCCACGTAGCACGTCCCTACCAGCCTGCTCATCTTGCTCAGTCCTGAGTCAGACGTCTTGTAGTTTCGCCAGCATGGTTACCTGGGGAGCTTATTAAATAAGATATCGAATGAGTTGGACAAGACCTGTGTTTACCTGCATGCTGTTGACTGGCATTAATTAGATTATCATCCTTTAAATCTCTCTTTTCTGTGAGGTTTCATCCATGCCGTTACAGTGCATTGGACTTGGAGCGGATCGATAATCCTGAGCGCCCAGGATTATCCATTGCACTTACCCAGTCAGACGTCCGGGAGGAACCCAAAATATTGATGGGCTTGCAAAGGCAACAGGCACCAGGGCTCCTCGGGTAGCTCTCTGAATGCCAGCAGCTCATGTCAGAGTGTTTAGATTCGCCAGTATCTGCATCTGTGACTGATTTTCCTGTGGGATGCGAGCCTGCGGCAGACTGCCGGAGCTGAGGTCTGGGGGGCCAGAGGCAGCTGGGGACACACAGGTGATGTGACCGTCCTGCACGCTCCTCTCTCCTCTCCTCAGCCTGGAACCCCTGGCACGGCATGAGCTGCGGTTTGCGCTCTGCGGGGGGCGGGCAAACACTTTGTTCGGACAAAAGCAGAGCTGGGAGAGCATCCGGGGGTTCTGGTGCTGTCACCCTCAGCTGCCTGTGCACCCTCCCAGCATCCCAGTCCCGTGGCATGCCAGGCTTTGGGACATGTCACACCTTCCCAAGCAGGAAAGGGAAGACAACCAGCCCGGGTTATTTTCTGGTTTGTTTTGTTTTTTCCTAAGCAGAATTTGGCTGATTAAAACATCTGTCTGGGAAAAGCACATGCTCCCTCCGGATGATTCCTCATGACAGCGAGTCTCCTCCATCCCAAGCTGGAGGCACCACGTGGGCTCCCCCAGCCCAGCCGCCCCCTCCCCTCACACGGGGGCCGCTTGGGGCAGGGGCTGTTTATTGACAGGGCACCATCTCAGAGGAAAGTGCTCTGGGAGGCGATGGCCTCGACCTCACTGTTTTGGTAGACGTCCCCCCAGGGACTGTGCTGTCTGGGAAATAGCACCTGTTCAGGCATCCCCCACCGCGGGGTGCAGGGCAGGGGCACCCCCACTGCCACCAGCCCATCAGGGGGTCCCGGGGAGAGGTGAATTTGGGGAGAGGCACAAGGGAATGCGGCGGCGGTGGGACAGCCCAGTTGCAGCTCCTTCGTGGCCCTCGTCACGTCTGGGTGGGCTGTGAGCGGGTCTGTCCCACCGTGGGTGCTCGGCTGCGTGCTCCCCATGTTCCTGATGGGAGACAGCTGCTTTTCACAGCACCGGTAGCCAGGCTGCCTCGGCTCCCCCGCAGCAAAGTCACAGCACATATGAGACAGTATTCATATGGACCCAATTAAAGGCTTGTTTTCCTAGTCCCGAAATAACCCCTCTAACATTCCCAACTCATTATCTTTTCAAATAAAGCCAAAACCTTGCAGCTAATTGTTTTGCTCTGTCAGGAGCAGTGCTGTTATGGAGCAATCCAGTCTTTGAGCTGGTCCTTCATCTCTGGCAATTAAGCGGTTCTGATGTTCACTTTGGTGTTTTCTTTCCCCCTTTTTGCTAATTCTTTCAAGCACTTTCAGAGCTGTGCCAGCCACCCCGGGGACTGGTGGCCTCTCTTTGTCTTCATCCCGGCAAAGATGGCAGCGATGCCGGGTCACGGCATGCAGCTGCCTGGGAAGGGACCGGCCTTGACCCTTTCGACCTCCCCCATCCCTGTGTGATCGTGGCCCCAGGGATGCTGCTCTTCCCCTCACGGCTGCTGGTTAGGACCTGGCTTTGCAGCAGCTCCTTGCCCGTGCAACCTGCCTGGTGCATCCGTGCAACGGGTGCACGGCTGTGGTGGGGTGAGAGCCAATTTGGGGCTCGACGAGGTTTGGGCTGCAGCAAGGAGGAGCTGGTTAAGGGCAGCGGGATGGTGGTTTCTCCTCTTTTAGCTGTGGCGGGGAGAGGGGGACAGTTGGAGCAGGGGGATGCTGGCAGCCGTGCAGGACAGGGCACCGGGATTTCAGCCCTGGTGCAGGCTGTGCTGCCCATCAGGTGGCCGGGAAAGGGTGACGGAGTGGTGGGTCCGTCCCCAGGCAAAGCCTACGAGATCACTTATGTGCGGCTGAAGTTTCACACCAGTTGCCCCAAGAGCTTCACCATCTACAAGCGCAGCCACGCCGAGGGACCCTGGGTGCCCTTCCAGTCCTGCAGCGCGTCCTGTGAGAAGACCTACAGGAAGCGGCAGCGGCACTACCTGCGGCTGGGGGAGGACGAGCAGGTGGCTTTCTGCACTGACGAATTCAGCGACATCTCCCCGCTGAGTGGGAGCAACGTGACCTTCTCCACCCTCGAGGGACAGCCCAGCGCCTACAATTTCGATGGGAGCCCCACGCTGCAGGTGCCGTCAGGGCGGGGGGGGGTGGGTGCTTGGTTCCCCAGGACTGGGTGCAGGAATGCAGCCACCCAGGGTAAAAGTGCCTGCGATGCCCTGCACCCCCATAGGAAAAGCGGCAGGATGCGTCCCAGCCAGGATGGGGAGCTGGTGGCCCAGACCCCTTGCCAAGGTGCCTTCCCCGTGTCCCCCGCAGGAGTGGGTGACTGTCACCGACCTGCTCATCTCCTTGAACTGGCTCAACACATTCGGGGATGACATCTTCAAGGATCCCAAGGTGCTGCAGTTGTACTACTATGCCATCTCCGACTTCTCCGTCGGCGGCAGGTGAGGGGCAGCAGGGCTGGGGTGAGGGCAGGAGAGGGGAGACCTTCCTGGGGCAGCAGGGCTCATGTTGCTCCTCCTATGACCCTGCCTGGTTCCTGGCCACAGCAAAAGAGGGGTCCTGGGGTGCCAGCAGAGAGGTGTTCTGAGGCCACAGGGGCTGATGGAGGAGCTTGGAGTCGGCATGGCCCCAGCCTGAGGAGCCAGAGCAGCGTGATGGCAGGATGGGGGAGCTGATGTGAGACAGATGTTGGTGGCACCCACTTGGTGCTGCCCGTGGGCTGTGCCACACGTGCCCTTTCCCAGCTGGGAGGAGTGGGAAATCTTGTCATCCCGGGCAGCGGGGCCGGGTTGCTCCCAGCCGGCCAGCGGCCCCCGTTGCTGTCACCTCACCCCCCCGGGCCCCAGCAGCTGGAGCTGGTTAGCGTCTCGCACCGGCCACCCTCAGTGTGTGACCTCCCAGCTCGCTGGGCTGGGAGCGCCTCAGGGACATGGTGGGTGGCCTCGATGCCGGCACAGCCCGAGCTGCTTTCGGCCCCGCTCCTCGCCCCACAGCCACCCCAGGCGAGCCGGCCCACCAGCAGGGCTGCACGCTACACAGCCTGGGCACCGTCCTGTTGCCAGCTGCTGCCCACACTGGTGCTCAGAGTGGCTTGTGTGCATGCTGGGGTCTCGCTGCAGGTGCAAATGCAACGGCCACGCCAGCGAGTGTGCACCGGATGAGGCTGGGCAGCTGGTCTGCATGTGCCAGCACAACACCACTGGCACCGACTGCGAGCGCTGCCAGCCCTTCTACCAGGACCGGCCCTGGGCTCGTGGCACTGCCAAGGCTGCCAACGAGTGTCTCCGTGAGTATCTCCCAGGCTGGCTCCATGGTCACAGTGATGGGCTGCACCGGTGCTGCATCGGCTCATCCAGCAGCTCCTGCCCTTCCTGCATGGGAAGAAAGTGCCTGCTCCATTTTGTAAGGCTGCTCTGGGTGGGCAGGGAGGATTTGCGCCCCAGCACCCTGAGGATTCCCTGACACTTCCTTACCTCATGAGTGCAGCTGTCTGCTCTGTGCATGGTGCTGCACCCATCTCTGCTCCCAATGGCAGAGGCATTGCCAAAAGCTCGTGTCACTGAGCCAAGCAGCCCCTCTGGCTCATCCAATCCCACAGGAGGTTGCTTTAAACCCTAGGTGAGCCCTGTGCCCCCCAGGTGCCGACCGCCCCTCCTGCCTCCCCCTCCCCAGCTTGCAACTGCAGCGGCTGCTCAGACGAGTGCTTCTACAACCGGGAGCTGTACCGCCGCAGCGGGCACGGGGGCCACTGCCGCGACAACGCGGCCGGGCCCCACTGCGAGCGCTGCCGGCAGAACCACTACCGCTGGGAGCAGCGAGCAGCCTGCCACCCCTGCCACTGCCACTCCGCAGGTACGTGGGGTGGTGCTGAGCCAGGCTCCAGCTGCAAAACCCCTGCCCTGGCTGGGGCTTGGCTGGGAGAGATGGTTTTGGTGGGTTCTCCCTTGCCCATGGTCTTCCCATCTCCTCCCCTGAGTCTCTCCCTGGCTGGGCAAGAGCCTCAGGGCTGGCCGGGGTCCCCGCAGGCTCCCTGCAGCCCCAGTGTGACAGCTCGGGTACCTGCCTCTGCAAAGCCAATGTGACGGGCTGGAAGTGCGAGCGCTGCAAGGACGGCTACCACAGCCTCAGCGAAGGCGGCTGCAGGTGAGGAGGAACCCACCCGCTGGCAAGAGCAGCGGGACGGGACAGGGGCTCACCTCGTGCCTTCATCTCGCCCCACCCAGACCCTGCGCCTGCGACCCAGTGGGCAGCGTGGGCACCTGCAACCCCAACACGGGGCATTGCACCTGCAAGGAGAGGGTGGAGGGGCACTTGTGCGACAGGTAAGCACCACGCCCCGGGACAGGGATGCGACCACGGCCCCTTTCCAGGCTGGGCTCTGTGCCAGGGCTCGGTGGTCAGTCAGGGCAGGCATCTTCACTCCCGTGGGGCATTGCTGCTTCCCCAGCCCCTGCACACAACCCTTCACAGCAGCTTTGCGATGGGAATCCTGCGGGGTCGCTCCCTGCAGAGGCCGTGGCTGGCTGCTGAGGCCGTGGGGCTGCATCCCTCTGGACCACTGGGACTGGGCTCACTCAGAGCTGCCACCAGCGTCCCCCTGGGATGCTGCTGTGGTCCCCCACGGCTCTGCTGGCCCCATGCCATGTGCTCCTGTTTCCTCCCCGTGCCTAGATGCCAGCTGGGCTGGTTTAACCTGCATCCCCACAACCCTGCCGGCTGCACCAGCTGCTTCTGCTCTGGCCGCTCCACCGCCTGCATGGCGGCAGATGGCTATGAGGTCACCCACATCCGCTCCGACTTCAGCCAAGGTACCCACCCCCGGCCCCAGGTGATACAGAGGGTGCAACTGCACCAAGTCCAGCCAAAAAACTGGCAGATTGGGAAGGCTGGGGCTGAGCATCCCCCTTTGGGGCTGACTGGTGGTTGTGGTTGGAGGGGGTTTTCTCTGGCTTGCCCCTATTTTGCTGTTAAACCTCTGCTTTTGCCCCCAGTTCTGTGGGGACAGGCTCTCCCTGGCTCCCCATGGTGTCCCTCCACGCAGACCTGATCCCAGGGCTGTGCGTGGCTCAGGGAGGGCTGCGGGGCAGGGCACGGCAGTCCCACCTCACCAGGGACTGCAGAAGCAATAAAAATCAACTCAGAAAGGTAAAAACCAAAAGGATGGAGCCTGGTGGGAACTTTCCCATTTATTCCTTCCTGTCCCCATCCTCAGCTGGGACGAGGCAGGGCAGATGGGGGCTGGGGCAAACGCGATGGGGTGCTCTTGCCCAGCTGCAGCCAGGGCTGTGCGCGGCAGGGCTGGATGCGTGCGGGATGTTTGGGGAAATCCTGCCATCTGCCGCACAGCCCGACGTGTGCAGCCCTGGCTGTGGACACACCGTGGCACCCACCGCAGCCCCCGCTCGCCGGGACCCCCGCCTGCACCCCGGCAGGGTACGGGCACCCATCGCGGGCAGGCCGGCTCTCTGCCTCGCCTGTACCCCAACAGGGCGTGCGTGCCAGCGAGCAGATGAATGCAAACACGCCAGGCGCGGGTTTATCCTGATTGCCTTTAAACCATGCTGCCAATTGCTGTACTGCTGTAATGTCTTCCGTGGCCTTGAAACGGAGCCAGGCTTTAAACCGAGTCTTTTTTCCACCCTTCATGCAGCCAATTTGGGGCTGCTCCTTTAGGGACAGGTTTGGCAGAGCCCTGGGCCGGGTCGCAAGAGGCTCAGCACAGCTGGGCAGCGCAGGGCAGGGTGCAACCCCACTGCCCTCCTAAAGCCCTGCTCCCCAAAACGCTCCCCAATCCGCAACTGAGCTGGATCAGCTGGAAGTTTCCTGTGCTGGGTGAAAGGGTCCCAGATTTGGGATGATTTGATAATAGAGCGCAGCCCACTCGACAGCCGGGGAGGGATTTCCAAGTGTTCGTCCTGTGGACACCTGGGGCTGGAAGAAATAACTAACCCGGGGAGGGGGGGGGGAGTTCAACTGATTTCCAAAGAAAACCAACTCAATGCAATTACACCCCATTTCTCCCTGGGCTTCCTGCACTCTCCAGCCCACAGTAACGTTGGAACCGCAGTACAGGCAGGGGGGCAAAAGTTTAAAGATAATAATTTCCTCCAAATCTAAGAAAATAAACAGATGGGGGGATGACTAGGGCCACTCTCTGGTGCATGAGAACACAGAGCCTGAGCAGAGCAGGGTGTTAGAAAGTGCTGGCCCCTTACAAGTCCTTGGGGAGTCTCGGGAGGAGGGACGAGCCCCTGAAAGCAGCACCCTGCTGGTGCTGGGCTGGCGGGGACTTGCTGCTCCCTTCACCTGTGCACTGCTGCTGTGTGCCGTCACGCAGGGCTGGAGGGCTGGGCTGCCGCAGGTCTGGGCACCACGGACCTGCCTCTGCATTGGGCTGGTGGGGAGATTGTCACCGAGTGGGATGGAGAGGAGCCGGTGGATTTTCTTGCACCAGGTATTGTGTGTGCTGCGTCCCTGGGGTCCTGCTCTGCCGTGGGGAAACCCCGCTGCTCTAGTGGGACATCCCACCTCTAAGCTGGTGCATGAGGTGCTGGGCTCCATCCCAAAGCTGAGCATGTTTCAATAGCACGAGGCAGTGTGGGGGACTGGGGTGGTGGGCTGGGACCCCGGGAGGGCATGTTGGAGCTGGCCCTGCTCTAGGAGTGTGACCGTGGTTCCCAGTGATGCTGGTGGGAACAAGACCATGTAGGGGTACATGTCCTACAGACTTTGGTCCTCTCTCCCCTGGCAGCGAAGTTTCTGCAGAAACAGCGTCTCAGTTACGGGTGGCTCCTGTCCCTGCTGCTGGGAGTGGAAGGGGAACGGGATGGGGACGGAGACCGGGGTGCTCCTCCTCCAGGTCCAGCTGGTGCTGGAGGGCGAGGGGATGGAGATCACCACGTCCAGCAGCGAGAGCCAGCCCCAGCATGGAAGGCTGTCACCTTCAGGTACCTGTCATGGCACTTTGGGGAGTCTCGGCTGGGTTTGGGACACAGCGTGTCTGATCTTGCCCTGTGCTGTGGGGTTCAGCCCCGCTCCCTGCCCCCCTTGGGGATTGAACTGTGCCCCCATCACTGTGCCCGGGTCTTGAGCTGAGCTGTCCTGTGGTGGGTGGCTGTCAGGCTGGCCCTGTCCTTCCTCCCACGCTGCTTCTCTGACAGACTGCATGAGGCAGAGGAGGGTACAGAGCCTTCGCTGTCATCCTTCAGCTTCCAGCGCCTGCTTTCCAACCTGACCTCCCTCCGCCTCTGCGTGAGCCGAGGCCCAGCACAAGGTGGATGGCTCCATGCAATGTCCCCATGTGGACCAAGCTGGGATGGGGCTGGGAACATCGAAGCAGCGTCAGGCTCTCAGGGCCAAGAGACATTGCAGGGGGAGTGTTGGGGCAGGGGCTGGCTCCTCTTGTGAACACCTCTGGGCTCTCCAGGAGGTTTTTTGGAGTCTCCTACACCTGTCTGGAGCATTTCCAGGAAGGATGGAGAGAGCAGGACCAAGGGACGTGCCATCCCATCCTTACGCCGCTCTCCCCTCTCGCAGGCCAGCTGTCCCTGAGTGAGGTCCAGCTCACGTCCGCCTGCCCGGGGCCAGGGGCACGGGCGGGCTGGGTGGAGGAATGTACGTGTGCCCCAGGCTACGCCAGGCAGTTCTGCCAGTCCTGCATGCCTGGCTTCAAGTGGGAGATCCCCTTCAGCGGCCCCTTTGTCAGCTGCGTGCCCTGCGCCTGCAAGCGGCATGGGGACTGCCACCCCATCACATGTGTGCACCCCCTGGCCCCTGCTCACCCTGTCGCTGTGTGAATGGGTGACAAATCCATGACTTTGTTTGTTTGTGAGGGATGCTGGAATCCGCCTGTGAGGCTGCAGTACCCAAAACTTGCAAGTTGAGTTGCTTGGCTGGTTTTAGGGACTGGGTTCATACCACAGAGACAGAGATAATTAGCAAACTGCAAGAATAGTGGTAATTTATAATAAGAGTGGCATCTTTCATGGTAGTATACGACCTTGAAGGAGGAGAAGGGAAGGGTGCTGGCCCTCAGAGAAGTGAGGAGGCAGGGGTCAGGGCAGGAGAGAGGCAGAGGGTTCCAGGATGAGTCTCAAGCAGCATGGCTGCCCGAGGAGCGGAGCAGGACTGAGCACATCTCTGGTGCCTGCAAACCGGGGGTGAACCTGAGCAGAGAAACAAGTAAAAGAACAGGAAAATGTAACGGTGCCAGGCGTGCGGGAAGGTGCTAGAGGTGTCGGCTCTTGTGCTGCCAGCCTAAGCCCTGCTCTGCCTCCAGATCCAGCTCAGAGGTGTGTGACTGCAGCAGGGACTGTGGCTTGAAGGGAGGAAAAAGCAAAAGCAAAGTCTTCGGGGCAGTGTGGCTGTGTCTGGGGTGGTTCACAGGGTGTTGGGTCTCCCCTCTCCTGCCAGGCAAAGTGTCTGGATGGCTTTTATTGGGGAAGAGGGGCAGGATTGCAAACCACTGCCCTAGAACTTGAGGTGGATGCGTGAACCCAGCACCAGCCTCGCTGCTATCAGCCCTGGGGAAAGGCAGATCAGGGCCATGAGGGGCTTGTGAGATGCTGCCTTGCTCCCCGTCCACCCCTGCAGAAAGCAGCAGCTCCGATTGGTGCTGAAAAGAGCTTGGAAATAAGATGATGCTTTTGGTACCCGGAGGAAGCCCTGGGTATATGGTGAGGATGGCAAGGGCTGGAAGAGGCGTTGTGCTCAGCCACTGCCCCTGCCCTGCCAGAGGAAACATGGAAGCAGCTCTGCAAACTTGTCCTCATCTCACAGAGCGGGGGCTGGCACCGCCGACTGCACAATCCCCAGGGACAGGGACAGGCTTTTGATGTCCCAGCCCAGGCACTGCCAGCCCCAGCCAGCCCACACGCTTCCTTTCATTTATTTTTCCACTCCTTCCTGCCACCCACTTTTCCTTTATTTTCTGTCGTCTGGCTTCACCTGGATGTGGGGAAAATAGAAAAATACCCATTTCCTCCTGCACAACCTGCCTGGTATGACCTGACCCCACAAATCACAGAGAAAAATCCTCCCCCGGTGCCTTTTCTCTCTCTCTCCAGTCAAGCAGAGCATGTGCAAGGAGGTGGGGGGTTCCTGGAGCATCCTTCCTCCTCCTCCTCCTCTTCCTCCCAGCTGATTTCGGAAGGCAGTGACTCACCAGCTCGGCTCGCAAGGAGACGCTCGCTCCCCGCTGGGTGCCGGCCGGCTCTTGTGTTTTCCATGACAGGCTGGAAATGACGCGCCTGGTTACTGAGAAATGTGTTGTGGATTATCACAGGCGCCAACAGACTCGGTGCACGTTGATGGTGCTGCCTGCATGCGCCAGTGCTGCCTGTCCCCGCACCGCAGGGCAGCGTGGGGCTGGCACTGAGGCCCCGGCGTCCTTTCCAAAACCTCCTTCCTTGAGCAAGGACAGGACAGGCAGAGAAAATGTTCCGAGTCCTGGTTGGGGCTGTGCAATCCCAGCGTGATCCCTTGGCTGGAGCTGCGCATCCCTCTCAGCACCCACAGTGTGCTGCGCACGGCACTTAGCTCCCCATCACTCCTGTGGTCCCCGCTGTTATTCGGGACTGGGTTTTTGCAGACCCTCAGCTCTGTTTTCCTCCTCACAGGGCACTGCCAGTGCTTGCACAATACAGAAGGTCCCTCCTGTGAGCGCTGCAGTCCCGGGTTTTATGGCAACCCCTTCACAGGGCGCTTCGATGACTGCAAGCCGTGCCCGTGCCCGTGCCCCGGCCGCTCGCCCTGCACCGAGGTGCCCGGCAGCAGGGAGGTGGTCTGCACCCACTGCCCCCGGGACAGAGAGGTGAGGCTGGGGGTGGGCGGGCGAGGGAGCCGCAGGCAGCGCTGGCACAGCCGGACCCTCTCCACCTTTTCACCTTCCCCAGGAAAACACAGCGAGCTCTGTGATGATGGGTTTTTTGGGGACCCCCTGGGACAGAGGGGCCCCATGCATCCCTGTGTCCCCTGCCAGTGTCACGGGAACGTGGATCTCAACGCCATGGGAAACTGCGACCCCGTGTCCGGCCGGTGCCTGCGCTGCCTGTACAACACGACAGGCGAGCACTGTGAGATGTGTCGCCCAGGCTTCTATGGGGACGCGCTGGCTGCCAACCCCGCCGGGAAGTGTGCACGTACGTACGGCCCCAGGGGTTGGCCCTGCTCCCCTGGGTCCCACCGTAGCCAAAATCCTCCCATCAGTGGAGGCAGAGGGTGGAAGGGGAATGCCAGCAGGTTTAGGGGGCTGATGGATGGTCCAGGTTGGCCCCAAATGCTCCGGAACGGCCTTTGCTCCCTCTCTTCACTGCTGTCCTTCCCTGGAGATACCCCAGTCTGCAGGGGCTCAGGCTCCTGGAGCCCTGTTCGATGGGGGGACGCAGCCCTCCCCGTTGTGAGGGGCTCAGCCCCATGCCAGGATGTAAGCAGTATTTTGTCTCCCATAGCTTGTGATTGCAACCCCGACGGCTCAGTCCCGGGGCTGGAGGGCTGCGATCCCGGCACGGGCCAGTGCCACTGCCTCCCGCACATGACGGGCAGAACCTGCGGGCTCTGCCAGCCCGGCTACTACGGCCTGCAGCCTGCCGTGGGGTGCAAGAGGTATGTGGGGCATGGCGTGGGGCTGCGAGGGGACAGCGGTGGCTCTGCGCCCCGGGCTCTGGTGTCTGCTCTTCACATCCATTGCTCGCTCATCACCCTCCACCCCTCGGTGCCAGCTGCGAGTGCCACACGACGGGGTCGCAGGACAGCGAGTGCCACGCACTGACGGGGCAGTGCTCCTGCCAGGAGGGTGTCACAGGGAAGCAGTGTGACCGATGCCACCATGGCTTCTTCGGCTTCTCTGCCAGGGCTGCCGAGGTAATGGGGATGGGGACTGCGCCTCGGTCCCTAAACCGGGGCCGGCAGCCACAGCGTGACGCCTTTCTGCCACCGTCGTAGCCTGCAACTGCTCCCCGCTGGGCTCCGTCACCCCGCAGTGCCGCAAGAACAGCACTTGCCTCTGCTGCTCTGGCTTTGTGGGCTACAAGTGTAACTGGTGCCAGGCCAACTTCTTCCCTGACCCACCGAGCTCCCGCTGCCAGCGGTGTCCTGCCTGCTATGGGCTGGTGATGGATAAGGTACAGCCCGTGGCCTGCCAAGGTGGATGCAGCACCCCGGCCCCCGTGCTGCCTCACTGTCCGCCCATGTTCCCCAACGTCTCGCCCACAGGCCGACCAGATGAAGGCCAGGCTGCAGGAGATGGAGGAATGGCTGCAAAAAACAGGCTGCAACGCCCACCCAGGCCAGTCCCCCATGCTGGGAGACGTGTCCTGGGGAGAAGGGCTGCCTGGCCCTCACCTCCTGCAAGGTACGGGGGACACTTCTTCCCTCTACCATGAGTCCCACATCACCCCTCTAGGGACCCTCTGCTCCCGCAGGGTGCCATGACGTGCTGGGTGGGCGCAAGGAGGTCCCAGGTCAGCGCTGGTCTCAGCATGGGCGATGGGGTGACTGAGAAGGGGAGGACAGCCCGGGGAGGCATGCCTGTTTGTGTAGGACAGAGCACGCAGGGAGGTTTTGAAGCAGCCGGTGATGGGCATTACTGGGGGCTGAGCGTTGGCACACAGAGTGTCCTTTGGATGCTGCATCCCTGGGTCCCTCCGGAGCACCTGGGAGGGACTGTCTTCCCCTTTCATTAGCAGGCAGGGGCTCAGGGCTCAGGCATGGGGCAGCCCCACAGGCAAGTGGGGAGCCTTGAGCACCTCTGTGGGCAACAGCAGCTGCTTGTGCTGCCCACAGGTGCCCAGGCCACCCTCTCGGTGCAGGTGGGGTGGCTGGCAGGGGCGCTGGGCACCGCACGGGGCCATCTCAGCAACGCCAGCCAGGCCACTGGCTGCTCCAACCATGGACCCCCCAAGACCTGCGTCCTGCTGTCAGAAATCGGGGCCGTGCTGCAGTCGGTGCAGCAGGAGATCCTGCACGCTGTGGACACCCTGGCTACCATGGGCTCCCACCAGCCCTGGGCTCCCAGGGAGGCTGGTGGCCATCCTGGGGGGCAGTGGGATGTGCAGGACTGGTGGGGTGGGATGTGTCCAGCACCATGGGTGAGTGGGAAAGCCCAGGGTCCATGTGGGTATAGCCCTCCTTGCAGCTGAGTCAAGAGGAGCTATTTCCCTTGCTCGCTCCTGTTTGCAAACCTCCTCCAGCCCTTCAGGAGGTTCTCGTTGGTGCTGGGCTGGTGGAGTCCAAGGGTCCCTGCTCCCCAATGGGGTCTCACTGCTAATGTTTGTGTTTCAAGGAGACTCCCCAGAAAATCCCTCAGCAGCCCACAAACTGGAGCCGCCGGGCGCTGGAGGCACGGGCGCTGGCTGAGAGGTGTGCCTGCACATCTGATCCCGGCACACACAGCAGAGGAGGCTGCCTGCCCATCTGGGGGTGCAGGATGGCCGCTCCTTTCCCAGGAGGCCAATCCTCATATCATCTCTCTGGGTGTCCTTGTCCCTGCAGACACGAGGATGCTGCAGCGCAGGTGGAGGCGGTGGTCGGGAGAGCGCTGCATGCCTCCAGCGCCGGCTCCGAGCTCCTGCAGAGCCTGCTGGAGGGGAATGCGACACAGGATGTCCAGCGTGAGCTGGAGGCTGGGTGAGGGGCTGGCAACAAGGGGGGGGCTGGCAGCAAGGGAGGCCTGGCAAGGCACCACAGCCCCTTGCCTTGTCTCTGACCAGGTCCCTGTTACAGGACTTGGTCACAGTGATTTGGCATCTGCCCAACAGTGACGTGCTGAGTCCCACCAAACTCATTGCACCGTAGTGTTGCAAAGCAGAGAGTCAGGGTACTCCGTGCTGGGGTTGTGTCAGGGAAAGCCCCCAGCATTTCCCCCTATGTCCATGCCCAGGGCCAGGTCTCAAGCTGTCATCTCCATCCTTCGAGCGATCGGAGGGCCCTGTGTGACAGCGGCATCCTGTCCACGTAGGTATGAGGAGGTCCAGCGGGTGCGGGAGGAGCTGGGTGCTGGCATGGCGGAGATGCAGCAAGCGAACGCAGACATGGCCAAGAAACTTCTGCAGGTGGCTGCACTGGGGCAGGTGAGCAGTGACCAAGCTAAGGCTCCTGCTTGCACCCCTACCCCCCTGCTTTACCCGTTGGGCAGCGCTGCCTCCCGAGCTGGGAGATGCTCTCATGGAGCCTTTGGCGTCCCTGACCCCACAGCAGGCGCTGCCGGCGCAGGCTGGAGCCCTGGCACAGGACCTGGCAGCGCTGGAGCAGGCAGCAGAGGCACAGGAGCCGTCGGCTCAGCAGGCCATCGAGGCGTCCCGTGCTCTGGCAGCTGAATTGTGCCAGGAGCTGCAGAGGACTCGCAGCTTTGAGCAGGTAAATGCTGCTCCTTTGCATGAGGTGTTTCTGCAAAATAAGCGATGGGAACCCCCTGTTCCAGCTGGAGCTGTGGGCATGCCAGGCGCATCCCTCTCCTGCCTCCCACCCGGGGCACAGGGGGTTGGGTGAGCCCCATCCCCACAGCTCCAGTGCCCGGAGGGACCATGCCTGCAGGCAGGGGGTTGGGAGCAGATGCTTTGGGAGACATCTCCCCTCGGGCTCCTGGATCTCCCAAGGACCTTGCCTGTCAAGCGGGAGCAGGCCAGGTCCCACATTTCCCAGCTGGGTGCAGCTCTTTGCCCCCTCCCCAACCTCACTCCTGCTCTCGTCTCCCCAGCTGCGGGACGGGGCTGGCTCTGCCCACAGCATGGCCACTTCGGCCATCTCACATGGAAAAGCCGTGCTCTCCGACACGGAGTCCCTCCTGGCCAGCTTGGAAGGTAAAAGGCACTGGCCAGAGCATCTCTGGCAACAGCTCGGCTCTCGCCACGCTGGCTCTGGGTGCCAAGGGGAGAAAGGACTGGTTTGGTGACAGCCAGGTTGTCCCCACAGGCATGAGGAAGGTGCTGGGGCATCGGAAGGGCCAGGCGGCCCTGAGCAGGAGGATGGCACTTGTGTGGGACAGGGTGATGGTGGATGCCAAGAGGAAGATTAAACAGGCAGAGAAGATGCTGGGAAACTCCTTGTCCATCTCTACCGCAGCCCAGAGGACGGCCGGGGAGGCTGAGCAAATCTCTGGGGAGAGCGCCAAGGTCCGAGCGGAGGGACGTGGGGTGCGGGGAGCCTGCGCCGGGCTGTGGGGCACAGCTGGGCTGGAAGCCATCGCAGGCAGAGCCCAGGCTGTTGCAGGTCCCAAATACAGCTTCTGCTGCCCCTCCAGCACAGCCCACCCTTGTCTGCGAGCAGACTGGAGGGGTGGACGGGACCAGGGCCCCAGCCTGGGAGCCAGCCACAGTCCCCCTGCATGTCCACAGGTGACTGTCCCCATCTCCATCCCTTTGCAGAGGGCACAGGCTGTGCTGCAGGAGAGCAAGCAGGCCCGCAAGCACGCCAGCCAGCTCGCCACGCGTGCCAATGAGAGCCAGCGAGAGCTCTCCTGGCAAAAGCATGTGGCTGAGAAGCTCAGGGAGGACCTGGAGGAAGCACACCAGGTGAGCTGGGTCCCCTCGGGCAGGTTGTGTCCTCCAGAGCCTGGAAGGGGCTTTGCCCACAACACAAAGCATAGGGAGCAACCCAGCTTTTGGGCTCCACTGTATGGGGAATGCCTTGGGGACGTTCCTGGGATCCCCTCCCCTTTCCTGTCCAGCCAAGGGTCAATGGTGTTCCTGATCTGGGTGTCTGTCTGTGTTGCAAGGTGGGGACAGAGGTGAGTGAGATGGCAAAAAGTCTCCAGGAAGCCCGGGGCTCGCTCATCTCGGACATCACGACCCTGAACACCCTGCTGAGCAGCCTAGGTGAGACCCGGGTGGGACCTGGTCGGAGGGTCCCAGGAAAGGGCCAGGCTGTCTGGGCCTGGGGCTTTCCTGCTCGCTGGCGATGGGTCTCCTGCTCGCTGACCATCCGGGCTGAGCTGGGTGCCCTTTGGGTGAGATCACTCATGTTCTTAACAAAGCTTCTTGAGGGATCATGTCTCAAGGAAAGCCCTCGTGCAGAATGGGGCTTGCTGAATGTGTGTGTTCATGCCTGGTGTGGAGACCCTGATCTTTGGCATCTCCAGGAGGAGCAGGGCTGGGTCAAGGGCTCAGTCCCTTTGGAGCCCAGGGAGGTGCTGGGCTGGGTTCACCCCTTGTTGATGGTTGGTTTTGCTCCAGTTCCTCCTGCTTTGATCATCTGGGTACATTTCTGAGCGCTCCAGGACTCCTGCATCCAAGAAGTTTTGCAAAAGGGTGGAAATCATCACCCATCTGTAAGAGAGTGACGTGCCCAGGCCCTCCCTGGAGCCACAGTCCTATTTGCTTATTTGTGATCACTGGGAAGCTGCAATGCCTCCATGCCCCACTGCACCCACTCCCTCCACTTCGCCTGGTGCCAAGGGTCCGAGGCCCTGGAGCACGTCCAGAGTCTCTCCTGCCTGACTCTGTCTCTCATCCATGCCTTCTCCCCTTGTCCAGGCAACCTGGAGCAAGCCACGCAGGTGGAGGCGGTGCTGAGCGCCGGGCGGCTGCAGCTGGAGCGGCTGTGGCTGCGCCTGGCTGCGCCAGATGCCCTGGCCAGCCAGCTCAGCCTGCTGCGACAGGAGGCGGCACGGCAGCAGGAGAAGATCCAGGCATTTGAGAGCGACCTGGCCGAGATCCGAGCCGACAAGCAAAACCTGGAGGACATTTTGCGGAGCCTCCCCGAGGGCTGCTCGAAGTGGTAGTGACAGGTCCCTGGCTGCTGCCCCATCACCTCCATATCCCACCCACACAGGGAATGGCAGAGCAAAGGACACCCTGCCTCCACCAGCATAGATCCCTCCTGCTGCTCTTCACACTGCCCTCCATACAATATTGCACCCCAGGTCCTTATCTGCACCAGTTCAGGGTCAGCATCCCGAGCGCTCTGCGGCATGACTTCAGTCACCAGCTCTGTCCTCGAGGCAGGGCGAAAACCAGCTACCAGGGACCATGGACGTTTCTGTGCAGGAGACGGAGCCATCACAGGGTTTGTCTCTCACCGTGGAGTGAACAAAGAACCGTCACCACCAGGGAGGGACAGCTTATCAAGTGTGTAAAGTACCAAAGCTGTAATACACGGCAATCGCTTCTGCCCCAGGAGATGAGAGAGGCTGTTCCGTGCATGCTGGATGCTGGTCCTGCTGCACAGCACCCCGTGGTGTGATGCTCACATGCTGTGGTTGCAGAGGTACAGGGATGAATTGTGGGGAAGCCAGGCAGAGAGCTGCTCACCGGAGGGCATGCGGCTTGCCTGCTTCCCGGGGGAAGGGAGCTTGCAGCAGGAAGGGCAAATCTGGGGCCAAGCAGGAGCAAAGCTGGACCCTTAACCAGCTCCTGGCAGGCAGGTGGGGCATCCTCTGCCTGCTGCAGGGAAAGAGCAGCTCTGCTCTTGCTGTTCCCCTGCTCCAGGGTAGCACAAGGTTGCCACTGCTCACATCTCTGGCCTTTGTGTCCTGTCCCAGCTCCACTGGGCTGACTGAATGTCACCAGGTCTGGATATAAACCAGCTCAATTGCCGGCATTCCCAGGGGCTGGGTGGCACAGCAATGCACCGGGCAGGGAGGTGGGAGAGCTGACAGTTGCAGCTGCATCACCCCACAGCCCCGCATCAGCACCCGCACACCCTCCCCACTGAAAAGGCCTCGAGCTGGCTGGTGGCACCGGGCTGTGCAGCCAGCGCGGGCTGGCCGGGGAGCAGCTGGACAGGGCCAGCTCCTGCCAGTGTCGCTCCCACTGGGTGGCAGAGGTCGGTGGCTGCATCGCCTTTAAAGGAAAGGCATGTGTGTTCACGCCGTGCTCCCATGCGGGCCAGTCTGTGGGGCCACGCAGGCAGCAGAGCCAGGTCCTTGTTCAGCCCGCCCTGCGCCGGCTGTGCCGTGACTCCAGGTAGCAGCTGAAGTCACTCCCATAAGACCAGAAATGAGTCCCCAGGCTGGAGCTCAGTGCACTTTGTAACCTGTTTTACCTGTGCTCTTCCACTCACAGTGCTGGAAATCAGGTGTGTTGAAGTCTTTTGTAACGCTGTTATGTAAAACTGCTGCCATAGACATTGGATCTCCCCAGCGTTGTCTGCGGTGGGTCCAGTGGTCTGGTAGGGACCCAGGATTTTCCTGCCGTGAACAAACCCATCTCCCTCCTAATTCTGCACAAAAGGTGCCCAAGGAGCGGTGTGCCAGAGCTGTGGCGCTGCAGGAGTATAATGGCAGGCGGTCCCCTCTCGCTGCCCAAGGACAGTTCTGCAAAAGCAAAACCATGTAGCAGTGAGCACAGCGTGATTCCGTTTGGCCAAGAGGCAGGGAGCCACAGCCACTTACCATCTCCCTGGGAAGACAATTACACATCTCCAATCAACACACAAATTTGCTGCTGTTACAGAAATGTCAAGCCTTTGCCTTGTGCCTGCTGCTGAAGATGCGGTTCATCCTCCCTCCTGCTCTCCCTGGAACTCTTTTTTTAGCCTAGAGCTGTATCCAGTAAAAATCCTTAATATAATACATAGCTGCCCATCCACCTGAGTGCATGGCAGCAGGAGGGGCACACACTGTACCTGTGCTTTCTGCTTTCTCAAAGAGCAGGGGTAGCTGCACCCAGGGGTTGAAGTGTGTCTGGGGTGGTGTGGGGCAGCTGTCTGACACTTCCTACTAAACCGCATTTTAGTACAGGTCTTTAGAAAAAGGTGTCTACCTGAGATTGCGGGGGGAGTGAGGGGGCTGACTGCAACTTACCACATTAGATCCTGGCCAGGACATGCACCAGCTTGGTCCTGTCTGTCCTGCCGTAGATGCCTTGTCCTGCTGCCTATGTTCCAGGGCTTAGCCAGCAGCGACTTGCAAGCTGTCGTGCTTTATCGCACCGCGGAGTTGCTCCCAAACAGCAGCTTGCAAAGCTGCCACCGCAATCAGTGCTCCGTACCCGAGCGGGGAGCCCCGAGGCGGCGGGGCCGGGGGGTGCACCTGCCACGGGGGTGGCTCGGGAGCGGAGCCCAGGGGTGCTCCGGGGGCCCAGCCGCTGTGCCCGGCGAGCGGTGCGCGCTAGAAGGAGACTGTCCCCTCCCATCCCGCCGCGTCCCTCCCGTCGGGGGCTCGGCCGCTGGAGTCAGACCGGGAGCGCTGCCGCCCCGCCGCTTCCCCACCTCGCTCCGCACCTTGCCGTTCTCCAGCAAGAGCCTGGCGAGCGGCTGCACCCCGCGGGTACCAGACTCGCACCCCCCCCCGCAGACGCAGCCCGGAGCGGGGCAGTCGCCGTCAGCCGCCCGTTCTCAGCGGCGGGGCGGGGAAGGGGTTAACGGCGGGGGCGGAGGGCCCTCACGGCCCGGCCCGGCCCTGTCCGCCCCTACTTAAGGCGGCGGCGGGCGCGGGGCGGCTCGAGGAGATGGCGGCTCCGCGCCGGCCGAGCGGCGGGGGGTTGCGGCGGGCCCCGCAGGACGGGCGGCTGGAGGAGATCAACAAGGTGGGGCTGGGGCTACCCCTCTCCCGAGCCGACCCTTGCTGGGATTGGGGGGGGGACACAGCCCCGCGGGGACCGGGCGGAGGGTTCCGCGGGGAGGAGGTGCGGGATGGGGAAGGGGGCTGCGGCGGTGCCTGGCGGGGGAGAGGAGGGAGCAGGTTGGGGCAGGCGGAGCAGTTTCCCTCGCCTCTGCCGGTGTTCCCCTCGGAGGGAAATCCGGCTCGGGGAGGCAGGCGGTGGCTCTGCGGGGGGGGGGGGGGGTTGCTTTCCATCCCCTTTGCCCGTGCCGTTGCCCTCGCAGGCGGCTCTTCCCCGGGCACGTCCGAGAGGGCCGCCGTGTGCCGGTGGATGCTTAGCGGCCGGCTACCATGAAAATGCCTTTGGGAACGTGCTCCAGCAAGAATGGGAGCTATTGTTCTCCCAGAGGGCTTCAACTTCCCCTCTGCCATATTGAGCACTTCAGTCTCCTCTCCCAGGAGTGAGGAGCTTCTGCTGCTCCAAAGAGCTGACTGAAGCCTTTCTAGGTTTTAATTGTAGTGATTGAATGGGGGGTCCAGGATGGTTGGATGTCTCACAAGCCTTGGGCGGGGGAATGGCAGCTCCTGGGTTAGTGCAAAGTACACTGGGCTTTGTGCCCTTCATGGTGGGGTCAGGCAAGGTCTTCTCTTCGGGCTTGCCCCGTCCCTTGCTTGGCATGGCCTGCCAGGGCAGCTCCATTGGCATCCCTCCTGGCCAGCAGTGATTCTGAGGGTGAAAAGAAGGCTTTAAACTTGAAACAATCAATGGTGGGATATTGCGTGTCATTTCTAGGGGATTTTGGTGGTCACTTGCTGATATAGCCAGTGGCCCCTTGGTGTTACAGGTGAAGAAATCGTAGAGCTGCACAAGATGAGAGCTTGGAGGAGATGGTGGGCTTGCCTTGCCCTTGCATTAACCGGGCAGTGAAAAGTGCCAACATGTTCCTTCAGGCAGGGGTGAGACAGCGGAGGTGAAGTTTATGTAGGTCACTGGAGAAGGAATTACATGATTAGAAACCAGGAGGTGCCATGGAAAAAGAGGTGCTGCGACATAAGGTGTAGAATAAGAGCATTTGGCTAAAAAGGAGCCTTTGAAACCTGCTGTTGGAAGGCAGGCATGACATGTCCTGTGCCAGGGAGGTGTGTAGGTGGGTCCAACACGTCCCCCATAGCCAAGGTGGTGTTGACCCTTGGGTTGGGGAGAAATGGAGTGTGTCGTACCTATTGCTGCAGTTTCTGCTTCTTGAGAGCTGTCCTCCAGCATCACTCAAGCACAGGGTGGGTACGTGATCCTCCAGCTGGTGAGAGCTGTAGGACTGAGTCTGGGAAGCTGTGCTTCCCGGGATGCTGCTGATGGGATATGGCTGTGCCCCAGGGCTGGGGGCCGCTCTTCCTCCCACACAGGGGACAGGCTCCTAGCTCTCCCTTGAGTAGCTGTCACTTCTGGCAGGCTTTTTCTTTGGGTGAGGCTTGGATAACAGAAGTGAAACAAGCTACGTAACTTCCAGCTGATGGAGGTGGGAGCTGCTTGTTCGTGTCCTTGCTGCCCTGTGTGTTGGCTCAGTGCTAGGAGAGGGGATTTGAGCAGCTAGAAATCAAGCTGCAGATAGCACGGGTAGTGGCTGCCCACAGATGCTGAGAAGCTGTTGTGCTGTAGCAGCTCTGCTTGCTCTGCCAGCTCAGCGTGACGGTGGTGGGGGAGTTTCCTGTGAGTGGGAGCGCAGCGAAGCAGCTCACACCTCTCTGACACGGAGCTGATAGGTAAACCTGGGCTGATACTGTGGCTGGAGCCAGGGAGGGGGTTTCCCAAGCCCTGAACAGCCCCAGGGCTGCAAACCAGTAAAGTGCTCCTAATAAAACCTATCAAGCCACGTTCCTATTGGGCTTAATCTCATTGTCTCATCCTAACACTTAGCTCCCTCCCAGCCTTGTTTTCCTGGCTGGTTTCTACCCCAGAGCTCTCGCTGGGATAAGGGTCTTTGGCAGGCAACGCCCTGAGTGCGCGCACGCTGCTGAAGGATGGCTGAGTCCTAGTATTGAATTCTCTCTTCCAGCCTGAAACGCTCCTCTGGGATCCCCTCTTGGCCGTTCCCCTTTTCCTAGGGAATGGCAATCACATTGTTCAGCCTCGTGCATCAAGGTGGCAAGTCTAATCCAGCACAGATTAGTCTCAACCTAGTTTTACCCTCTAATGCGCTGGGCTGCGGGGAAAGAATTCAGCCTGCCAGAGGGCAGGTGCCTGCTTCTCCCATCCAGGGCAGGGGTGCTCATCCTTCAGCATCCTCCCAGCCCCAGCAGGCAGGGCAGCTGGCGTTGAGACTTAAACAGCCCAGTGAGAGCTTGGCCTGCTGGTTGGAGACGCCTTTTTGGGGAGCAAGGAAGGATCTGGCTTTGCTCAGGTTGTCTTGCAGGTAGCTGGGACTTGGGTTGCTGAATTTATTGGCTTAGAAAAGTCTCTCTGCCCAAGAAAGGCTGTTCAGGGCGGGAGCGGGGGAGAAGCTGCAGCTTATTAAGCAGTTCTTATTAATAGAACATGTACCTTAAAATGGGAACTTAGCAAAGGGCTCTAGGAGGAACTTCAGCCACTCTGGCTGAGTCTGAGTCACAGGCCCTGGGGACTGAATTCCTGTGTGCTATTGTGAGTGTTTGCCTTATCGCAGTCACAGCCCAGCTCACGTACAATGCGGAGGGTGGAATGCCTTTGGAATATGCTCCCCTGTTGCTTCCTTGGGTCTGGAGCAGAGCTGTGACACCCGTGGGCTGCCCAGTTCCCCTCCAGCTGAAATGCAAAGGGGCGGTGTCCTAGCTGTGTACCCGGTGTCACGCATCCTGCTCTCGTACCATGCTGTCGGGGGCTGTTAGTCCCCTGGGCACGTGTCCCTCAGCCATCCTATGTGGATGTAGCAGTCCCTTCACTCTTCACCATTTCTGTACTGCTTCTTGCTCCTGGAGAAATACCACACTCTGCTCTCACATCCCCTGTCCTGCTGGTAGGTGGAAGCTGTCTGCTGCTCCTGCAGGGCAGGAATGAAGCTGTGACCCGGAGGTGCTCTGGCCCTGTTTTAGTTCTTAGCGGTGTTTGGCAGGCTCCTTCTACAGAGGCTGTTGAGTGGCAATGGCAGTAGGTAACACTGCTCTCTGGTGACTTCTGCTGCTGGCTGAGCCCACGTCTCAAAGCTGAATTGGGCCCTTTGTGTTGGGCTGCCAAACAATACCCCTGGGTAGAAATAACTGAGATGAACGAAATTGAGTTGGCAAAGGAGAGCGAAAGAAGGAACTGGGAACATTGCTTTTCACCACAGCTCTCAATTTGAGTTGGTGTCCATGGTGATAAGGGAAGTGTGTGTCACGCCAGTTTAGTGGGCACGGTTTCTGGTGTCTCATCTGGAGTTTGTGAGATGGGAGGAGGGGATGACAGTCACTTCTGTCCTAGTGGGCTTCCTACAAAACCTTAGTTTAGCTGCATGTAAAGGACTCGCCAAAGTGGTGGCTAACTGGAAGTGAAGGTTTGAGGCCGGGGATCCTAGTCTCTTGGGGACCCACTCCTGCCTTCCTTGTAAGCATGGAGAGGAACGCATGCCAAGAGCAGGGAACAGCCTCAGCCCTCTGTCCATGCTAACCCCTGGAGGGGTTTTATCCTGGACAGGCAGTGCATGAGCCATGCAGATGTTAATGATTTCTGCACTGAAGAATGTGGTGGTGTTGCTGAACACAGAGTCATTAAGCTGTGCTGGGCTTGCTGGAGCTGCGGGTGTGTGGGAGGGTAGAGACAGGAGCAAGACCCTGCTGCTCACAGCTGCGGGGGGGTGTTGCTGGCAGGGCATAGCGGTGGAGCTGGCTCTGCAGGTTGTGGTCTGTTCCTTCAGGTACCTGAAGGTTTTTGAGGTGGGGCTAGGGATAAGTGACCAGCAGTGACACAGGATTTTTCCTCTCCAGCCTGAGCAGGTTAAGGGGAAAAATGGATACACGGTCAGAGAGAGTGAGATCCTGTTCCTTACCCCAAAATACCTGTCCTCTCCTGGGTAAATAATGTTCTGCAAACTTTGCCTGTTCTATTTGCTAGCCCTCAGAGTTTTTCAAGAGTTTGAAATCTGAGATCAGAGTGCTTTTTGCAAGGACTAGGAGCCCTTGCTGGGAATGGGAATGGGTGCCCAATCCATGTGCTGTGCATGCTTAAGCAGAGATGAGGGGAGCTGAAACCTTGGGTGAGCAAGAAGAGGGGGGTTTCATGCAGTTATCCAAAAGGCACGTGGGGTCCAGTCCTCCCTCAGGCTGTTTGTGGGCAATCTGAGACACCAGAGGCATTCCCTTGCACTGGAATGTTAATGACAAGGTGCGAGGGATTCAACCCATTTTCAAGCCTCCTGGCACTGTTGCTCAGATGTGGCTCTCTGGGAATTGCATAGGTCTTCTGGGTAATGCTGCATTTGTTCATGCCCTCTAGGGTGTTTTCCTTTATATCTTTAACCTTGGGGATACTCCTTTTTTTTTCTTCCTGTTTTAGGAATTTCTCTGTGACCCAAAATTCAGTGATGAAGAAGATCTGGAGGAGAAGTTGGCAGTGTTCAAAGGTGAGAACTGGAGGGTTTCCCTGTCCTTTCAGCCTGACTATTTGCTTTGAACAGATTATTTTCCTCAGCACTTCGATCTTACCAGCCTGAGATTCTCTGCCAAATACAAGTGACTGAGTTGGGATGGATGCCTCCCCTGTGCTTGTGGGGCTCAGTGAAACTCCCCAGAGAGGTGGTTTTCCCCACACGAGCCTTTGTGCTTCCCCCACTTGCAGGGCAGGGACATGTCACCCTGTAGACATCCTGCCTGGCGGCTGCTATTACTGCAAAACCTGCTGCGTGGGCAAAACTCTGGGGAGCAGCAAAGGAGAACAGTTTCTGTCCAGATATCTAGACAAGCTGGCTGGTATAATGGACGACGCAGTAGCTGGACTGTTTTTTTATTATTTTTTTAGTGAGTAGGAGGACCTCTTCCCACAGAGCTGAGGTTTCAGCTGCTTCCTGAAGGAGTTGGGGCCTTTCTCTCCCCAAAAGTTTCTTCAGTCTGATTTGGTCCTTCCTGAGCCCCCTGGTACTGGAGGCAACAGCAGTTAATGTGTCTCTAGTCCTATCCAATGCCTGTCTAACTCCAGGTGGTCAGCAGATTTTGGGATTGGGTTTGGGCTATTTGCTGGGATGGGGGATAGAGAAATTGCTCAAAAGCCTGGTTTTGCAGGGGGTCCTCTGGAGCTTGTCCCCAAAGTGGTTGCAGGACAAGATTTGGCAGGGCTGTGCATCCACTTTCTTTCCAAGCAGTGGCTGAAGGCAGTTGAGAAAACATGCCTTCTGCGTCACAGTGCCCTCAAGATTTATCCTCAGCTTGGCTCTAACCAAATAAAGCCTGACCTTGCTTCCATTTCAGGCATTGTCTGCTATTTCCCTTTGAATTCTGGCTTTGCAATCCAGAATGGAAGAAGCTGGCTGGGGTTTTGTGATCCCTTACCCTGCTGGGCACAGAGGAGCCTCCTGTGCCCCCTGTTCTTTTTCTGTTGCCTTTTGTATGGCTTTGGCTTTTGGCTGCAGCCCCGCATTATTTTTCCCATCACAATTGGGGCTCTTCAAACATTGCAACTGTTGGTCACAGGCGCAGAATTCCCTGTAACGAGAGCCTTTGGCATCTCTTCCTGCTGCCTCGTGAGTTTGCCTCCGTGGCCTGGCCTGTCCCGCTCTCCAATGCCTCCTCCAGCTCCTCCAACAATCGACTCATTGTGTGATGATGGGGGAAGCGTTTCTTCTCTGCTGTCCTTCCCCAGCTGGGCCCCGGGGAGCTCCCGTGCAGTGTGTGTGTAAACGCATTTGTGAGGGGAGAGACCACGCATGGTTTTGCCTCACCAAATCCCTGCAGCTGGGATGGGAGGGAAAGATGAATGTGCGAGCTGAGGCTAGAGCATGATGATGTAAAGCTGCCTCTGTTCTCTGCGCTTTTGGCTAAGTGTCAGCTGAGAAGAAAAGAAAACATGTGCTGGGCACAGACACGGCAGAGCAGGGTTTGTGTCCCCAAACACATGCTGGGGTGCATGACCCGCGCCCAGGGAGGCAGCATTTCATTTGTACAGGGTCATTATGGTGGGGCAGTGTGGGGAGAGCCAGTTCCACATCAAGCATTGCTTTGGCCCCTAAGCACATGTGTGACAGCTCCAATGTCATCTAGGATTGGTTGCTTAATGCTTGAAGGGAGACATTTATTCCTGCCTGAAGCATGAACAGCTTTGGTTTGTCTGTGGCACTCCTGTAGGTCTGTCCTGGTCAGCTCATGACAGTAATCCACAAGCTGAGACCCAGGTGAAGACATGCCAGGCCATTCCTCTGCCTCCTGCCTGTGGCTGCCCATCAGTCCAGTTAACCCAGTGCTTTTCTTCAGAAGCACAGGTCCTGGGAGGGCTTTGATGTGTCAAATATCTCCTCTTCCCTTTGGCTGCTTAAATTAGCCTGCCACTTCTCTGTTCACGCTCTTCTGCTTGCTGGTGTCCCTAGAGCAGAGAGAAAAGGTCTTTTCCCTTGGGTAAAAGGAGCAGCCCAGGAGCTCTCACTTTAAAATTTGAGTCCTCCGAGGCTGTTCTGGGGAGTGAGTGCTAACTGCAGGGCTGGTGGAGATTTATCCAGCTCAGTGTGGATGGATGGTGGCAGCAGGCATCTTGCTCTTCTCATTTAGCAGAACTTGAGATGGTGGGGGGGGGCTCCTGTGGTGCTAGGAGCTGTGTGGTCTGCAAGACAGACAAATCCTTGCCTGAAGAGCTTAAAGTCTAAATGGGGAACAGATAGCAAGGGGTGGGGTGGGGAGAGCGGGTTAGGAAGCACATAGGTGTGCCGCTCCAAAGGTCAGAAGTAGCACAGGACTGAAATCCTGATTTTCTTCTAACTCAAATCAGTGATGTGTCCGTTACGGCATGCCAGTTTTTGTCCTGCAAAGCTAACCAGACCTTCTTGAGCATTGTCTGCCTTTCTCTGAGGATGCTGGAGTTGCCCAGTTTGACAGCAGGCTGGAAGGGCAAACAGCCTGCTCTGGTGTAACTGCTCCTGGACATGTTCTTGTCTTAGCCCTCTTGATGTGGTCCTTGAGCATCTCTGCTGGCAGGTGCTGCTCTGGGAGTGCAGCACAGCATTGGGAGGACTGTAGAGTCTGTCCCTTGCTATTGCAGGCAACTACGTCATTTAATCCCCCTCCTAATCCGATCAAGCTTCGTTTTGGGAGTGCTCAGTGTTTTGTTTTCCTTGCTACTCCTTCTGGGAGGCTGTTCCAGAGCTTTGTTTTTCTGGCTGGAAACCTTTTAACGCTATTTATGGCTAGCTGATACCTTGTTCTCATGCCAGTGTTTTCCTTCAGCTTAAATGAAGAGCAGCCACAATTAAAGAGCACTTAACTCTAGAGCCCTGGAATTGAGATAAGGGTGCTAAAAACAGGTCTTGAGATGGTCTCCCTCTCTGAACTGTTTGCATTCAGCAGTATATCAATCTTATCCCCTAATCTTTTATTTCATTGCTCTAAGCAGGCAGCACTCCAAAGCCCTGCATACCCCCTGCTCTAGCATCCTGTTAACTTGCTTCTGTGTCTCTTCCAGAGAAGTACATGGAGTTTGACCTGAACAACCAAGGCGAGATTGGTGAGTGCCTAAGGGATGCCAGTGCTGGGCTGGAAGAGCAACAGCCAGCTGAGGCGGCGTCTGCTGCTGTATCTGCTGCTTCCCTCTGTGCTCATGTTGCTGAGGAGGAAAGCCTGTGGGCTTTTCCCGTGTCCAGCCTTGCTTGGATCTTGATTGTGAGCCTGGAGCTTCCTTGGGTCTCCAGCCCCTGCCTCTCAGCTTTCTCAGTCTTTCCTCACCTGCTTCAAGATCTAAGTTCTTCTCAGTCCTGTTCTCCTCCTGAGTCTCTGCTTAGCTCCTCCACTTCTTTCTGCTCTAAATGGTTTTTTTTTCTTGGTCTCCTCCCTGTTTTTCCGCTAAGGCCTTCTCAATTGTCAGCATTTCCAGAGCTGGAAAGCTGCAGGGTTGGACAATCCTGGGTTTTGCCTGGCCTGAGGAGAAGCAGTATAAAACCATAAGCACTTCTAGTGCAAAGAAGCTGTTTGCTTTGCTGGGAGGGGAGGGAAGCAGGGGACTTGGGTTTGAGTGTGGCTCAGCTGAGCAGCCCTGGTTTG
This sequence comes from Grus americana, assembly GCF_028858705.1. Lineage (NCBI taxonomy): Eukaryota > Metazoa > Chordata > Aves > Gruiformes > Gruidae > Grus > Grus americana. The sequence continues at coordinate 12,813,786 of NC_072871.1, read as the reverse complement.
GTCCCAGAAAGGACCAGTTTCATAAAGATCCAGCCTTCTGCAGGCCTGGAGCTGACACTGAAGTGCAATCACTCATATGCTGTGTCCTTCCAGGAGGCTGCTGCCTCGTTCCCCTCCTCCACCAGTCCTGGAGCTGAAGTAAAGCCTGTGGGGAGCTGGAGGAGGCCTGACTCAGGGCTGTGCTGCCATTTCCGGGAGGGAAGGGGCCGCAGGTCTCTGCAGCAATGGAAGGAAATGGCCTGTGGCGATGGGCAGGGGCACTTGCTCCCCACAGCCTGTGTGTCTCCGGCTTTAATCCCAGTGTTGCTTCCCTCCTCCCCATCCTTGTGATTCTTGGCACCACGCTCTGACCTAGAGAGCAGTGTCCCCGTATGCCTCTGGAGCACTTGGAGAGTCATTCCTCTTCTGCATGTGCAGTGCTTCTATCTCGAGCTGCACAAATGGGAAGTGATGCTCTGTACGGGGTGGTACAGCAGTGGGCTGTGCTGGAAGGCTTCTCTTGGCTGACAGCAACAGCTTAGGGCTGTCAGCCCCAGAGCCCGCAGGTGAGGTGGTCTGAGGTGGGAACTCCATGCCTGCATCCCTGGGGCTGGTCTGTGCTCAGTGTGGTCACCTCTCAACAGCACTGATTGCCTTGCTCTTGCAGATTTGATGTCTGTCAAAAGGATGATGGAGAAAATGGGGGCCCCGAAGACCCACCTAGAATTGAAGAAGATGATCTCTGAGGTGACTGGAGGGGTTAGCGAGACCATCTCGTACCAGGACTTCGTCAACATGATGCTTGGCAAACGCTCTGCTGTGCTTAAACTGTGAGTGTCCCTGGGAGGGAGTGGGGGAGACGCAGGACCTGAACTGGTGTGTTGGGGGAGCTGGGAAGCAGAAGTTGTTCTGCCTGGTGGAGGTGGAGCTCTGCTAGCTTGGTGTTTGTGGAGGGGAGATGAGGACCTTTGTGAAGGGGGAGTTTGCAGAGAGACATCAGAGGGTGTATAAGTCTGTGTCTAAGCTGAGCAGTGGTGAGCGCTCACAGCGGAGCTGCCTGCTGTGTGTTAGCACAGGCTTCCTCCCACGAGCTCCATGCAGAGCAATTCCCCTCCTTTCCCGAGGGCGTGCAGGCACTCAGCACTGCAAGACTTCTTCCCGTCTCTTTCCTCTGGCTCCTGCTGGCTATGGGGACACAGGCTTCATCTGTGAACGGTGGCAGGACTCGAGTGGTGAATGATGGCCCTGCCAGCACCAGCAGTGCTGGCTCCTATTCCCCACAGGATGTTCCCTCCCTGCCTGATTTTGGAGAGAGGGGCAGTAGATGGAGATGGGACACATGCTTGAAACAGCTGGCTTGTGCTGGGAGAGGTTTTCTGCAGTACAGGCTGCCAGCACTAGCCTCCCACGGCCCCCTCTGCCCTCTCGACAAGGCTCTGAAAGTCCTGCTGTAACAAATGGCATCCAAACACTTGCTTGGCTGCGTGTCCGCTCCATTGAAGCCTGGCTTTTCCTTTCACAGCCACAGAGGCTGGCCCTGCTTTTGTGTCTGTAACCACCGTGAATAGGAGATGCTCCTCTCCATCCCCCTTACCCCTTTTCAAAGGCAGCTTTAGAAACACAGCCAGCTTTCAGGGCAGGTTGGGAGGCAGGATCTTGTGCCCACCTCTCGCGTGGTCCCTCTAAGCTGGTGCATGCTTGCTGGCGATGAGTCTCACCTCTCCTTTCTGAGTGCCCTGTGTCTGCACGTTGGATGCTCCTCTTCCATGTACACACAGACTTCTGACACCCCTGCTCCTCCTTTCTTTCTCCACAGAAGCAGCCTGTCCCATATCTTCCATCCTTCCTCCCAACTGCAGCAGCTTTCACAGATGGGTCCCTTCTCTTGTTAACAGACACCCCATTGTCTGTTGGACTCTTTAGAACAGGAGCAGAAACGTGAAACTTGTCCCAAGAGCAGTGCAGTCCTTTGATCCAGCGTGGCAGCTGGCATTCCCAGTGTAGCTGCAGTCCTCAGGGAGGAAGACAGTGCTGGTGGTTGCAAAATGCTTGGGATTCTTCTAACCAGTGCCTTGCTCCTCGTCTCTGCCCTCTTTCCTGGCTGTAATTGCTGTTGCTTGCTTGGGGCTGGCTTTTGAATGTTCTGCTCTTTGGTCATGTACAAGGTGGGCCACGGACAGTATTTGCTTTTACGCATCAGGAGCACTTGGCGTGTGCCCAGGGGATTTTGGAAGCAGCTGTCTAAATAAAACATGTTAATCCTCTGGGCTCTGAGAGGAAAACCAGCAGAGGCGTTGGGAAACCATTTCTGGAAGCTGCTAGAAAAGCAAAGCTGCCTGCCAGGCTGCCAGCACTGCCCTCTGTTGGCTTTCTCCCCTCTGTTAATTAACGAATGCCCTTGCATAGAAGGCAGGTGCTATTTTCAGCAGAGAAGATAATCCCACCCCCACTGATGGGTAAAGATGCACCTGCTTTTTTCAGTGGTGTTATCTGTTGTGTTTTGCAGGGTCATGATGTTTGAAGGAAAAGCCAATGAAAGCAACCCAAAGCCTTCTGGTCCACCTCCAGAGAGAGACATAGCCAGCCTCCCTTGAAGAAGACAGGCTGAAAAATTGGCACTGTTTGCTTTGTTGGTCTGTAACAGAGGTTACCTATGCTTTGTTACTCTTCACTGTGGACAGTCCTAGTTTTCAACTAACCTGCCTTAGAGGAACAGCAAGGGAAGCTGGAGCTGCCCAGCTTGTGTCTTTCTGCTGCATCCCTTAGCCAACTTGATTTGTTAGACAGAAGCTGTAGCACCAGGTGTAATGTGAGACCAAAAAAAACCCAAAACACCTGTGATCTTACTCTTTCCTCTGCCCTTCCTGCATTTCTCAGATGAGAAGCTATTTTCCTCCCAATGTATGGATTCAGAGCTGTGCTTGTGACAACAGGTTCCTAAAGGGCCTTGCTGCTAGACATTGGCGCTTCTCTGGCAAAACCCCCCAACAGCAGCTTCATGGGTGCAAAGAAATAAGTGCCTTCTCTGCTCCGTCCTACGCTTCCTGACTCTGGACTAGTTCTTCCCCTCCTGACCTCACCAAAATACACGTCAGGCTCCCACCTCTGTGGCAGAGTTGTGTGCTGGGTGTACGTGGGAAGGTGTGTGGACGCAGAGGTCTGCCTGCAGGGCCCTTACGCCTGGAGGTGGGCACGGCTGACTGCAGGGACAGCTTCTGTCTGCTCCCTGGGTTCATCCCACAGTCAGATCTTGGTGCAACACCAGCCACTGCAAGTGAGGATGATTAAAGCTACCTTAGGGACCCCCTTCCTGGTAAATCTCTACTTGGATCTGATAAGGAGCAGAACCTTGAATGGGTGGTTGTCTGTCGTGCCCATCGAGTGTGGAAACAAGCCTGCTGTTATGCTGCGCAGCCCCTTGGGAAGGCCTAGGGGAAACGGAACCTTCAGGTGAAAGGAAGCCGAGTGACCAAACTGTGAGCCCTGCCAGGCCAGTGGTGGGTGAGGATCTGTCCTCACGCAGCTGCTTAATCCCTCAGATTTTGCAGCCCTCCCTGCACGTGTTTCAACTTGGTCCCGTGGGCTCTCAGGAACGTTTCCCTAGTGGATAAGCCCTCAAGTCTGCAAAATAAGAATGGCTGTGAGTTTGGAGTATGAGCTGGGACCCAGATGTAGCTGGGACTGTGCTATCCACACTCTGGTTACTATGGTGATTCCTGCTCCATACACAACTTCTGGAATCCAGATGTTTGCTCTTTGCCCTTTCCCTACTCTTTTCTTGGCAGCTTTTAACTTTTTTTAAAATCATGGTTTAATAAATTTTTAACGGAAGTACAGGTGATTAACTCTACTAGGCTGATTGTTCCTGCCAAAGGCTGCACTTTTAAATAATAAAAACAACATTCTCACTACTGTTTGCATGAAAACCAAAACTGTAATGGAGAGAAAAAATTATGAGTGAAAGCAGCACCAGTCTACTGAAAATAAATCTTTGGAAGCTATGCTGTGTGTCAGTGTATTTAGTTTAGCTCCTGTGAAGCTTGGTCCGTATGATTGGTTGCAGATTAAGTGAGCTGGTTTCCAAGTCTGTTAATATAAACCCTTAAATAGATCCTAGAGATAGGTTTGGACTGTCTTGATCTGATCTTTATCTGTAATAACTGACCAAGTACAATGGAGTTTGTGTTACAAAATGCAGAGGCCACCTCCTGAAAGCTGTCTTTTTTTTTTTTTTCTTTTTCTGACTTACGGAAAGAAAGCAGGTGCCAGTGCATGTTTTAAGGAATAACTTGTTTATCAAGAGCAGACATTTGTAATGCCTCTCTTTCAAGAGGTTTGGTGGGGTTTTTTTCATCCTCTCTGCTCTTGAAGCAATTGACTGAGGTTCTTGTCTGATGCGAGTTATCAAAATGGAGACCAGGCTTCCTGGGGGAATGACTGCATACGTTTTTTCCATGCGTTCCTCAAAAGGACAGACTTGCCCTTAGATCAGAGCCCTGCATCTGCTTTCTGCTGCCCGTTAGCCTCTGAGAATGCACCTGGGCTATGCATGTTAAAGCTGTTGTTCAGTTAAAAAATAAAGGGAGCGTATTACAGGAGGGAAATATGGATGTGGTTTGCCACAGTTCAGGTCACTGCCCAAAGCTGTCACTGCTTTTGTCTCTGTGAAAGTTCTTGTCCTCCTGGTCCTGGAAAAAGAGAAGCACAACCTGCTAGAGCTGGAAACAGCCTTTCTCAACATGTCCTCATCACCTTAGGGCTAAGCTAAGGCGATGCACCCCCTGTGCTGGCACTCTGAGGGAGAGTTGAACCCCCTGAACTTGAGGCAGGAGGCAACAAGGGAAGAAACCCAGATCCTGCTGGTTTTGTGGGGCACTGGAGCACAGTAAGGCTGTCCCTGCTCACACAGCTTCCTTGTTTCCAGCTCATCCACAGGCAAGCGGAGGTGTGCAGGGACTGACCCTGAGCATCGGACCGTGTGCTCCCGCTGCAGCCCATGCTAAGGGAGCAGGGTTTGCTTAGAGCTGCCGCAATGCTGGACCTGTGCTGTGGAAAAAAGCATCGAACCCCCTCACCAACGGCTGACGGATAGGTAGGAGCAGCTGCCTGCCAGCCTCCACCATTGCCCAGCTGGGAAAGGCGGCTCGCCGGCAGCCAGACCCCATCCCTCTTGGCAGCCACGGCCCCGCCTCAGCAGGGTCTGTCCCCTCAGCGCCCCCGGGGGCAGCCCCACCGGGCTGGATGGCCTCAGGGCGGAGAAGGGCCGGTGGGTGTGGCCTGCAGCACCCACCGCGACCGGGTCAGACCCCACCTCAGCACAGAAGGAAAAAAGCGTTTATCAAGCACAGCTGCTCGCTAATCCCTGCCGTGCGGGCAGGCTCTCCGCCGTGAGGGGCCGCGGTTTACCCTCCCACCCTGCCGCAGCTTCGACGAGGCGGGGCCCGCTGGAGGACTCGGGCCCGCTGCGGACCATCGAGAGCTGGGGCTAGAGAGGCCTCGCCGGAAGCGGAAGTGAGCGTACTGGCGGGGGAGCGGGGGTTTCCTGGCTGTGCGCAGGGTGGCGGGGAGCGCGGGCCTCGGGGCTGCCGGCTGCCGTCATGGGGGACGATATGGACGTGATCCCGGAGCGGGAGATGAAGGTGAGGGGCGGGGTAAGAGCAGGCGGACTGCGAGGGGGCAGCTCGCAGTGGTGGGGGGTTGGCTCGGACGTTGGGGGAATTGACAGGCGGTTTGGCTCGGGCCGAGGACGTTGGCTTGGGCACAGAGCGGGGCTGGCAGGCCGTGCTGAGGGGCCGACTCGGGCCGTGAGGGGAATGGGGCTTGGGAAAGGCTTGGCCTGGGCTGTGAGGGGTGATAGGCAATAGGAGAGAATTGGCTTGGGCCGTCGGGCTTACAGGCCGGTGGGGGGGGCGGTGGTGTTGGCTGGGGTCATGGCGGGTCCCTTCTGAGGCATCCTTGCAGGGTTTGTGAAGCACTTGAGGCCCTTTAGCAGAGCCTGGTACGGGCCTGTGGAGTGGAAGAGAGAGGGACTGGTGTGGCCTGTGATGGAGGGGGGTCTTGGTAGCGCCTGGGAGAGGAGAGACAGAACGTGAGAGTTGGAGGAACCTTGTTTTGGGAGAGGAGTGACGTGCTTCTGAGTCCTCCTGTCAGTATGCCTTGTGCTTGGAATCTGCTTTTGGGAACAGCAGCACGGCTGTCTGCTGTGGGACAGTGTAAACTGGAGTCTTGCAGTGTGGTGCCAGCCTAGCCCATTGCCGTGTCTCCGGAGTGTTACTGCGAGGCTGTATAAGCAGGGACATGGGGGGGTGGATTCCTGAATCCTGTCTGGATCTTTGTGCAGCTGCTTTCTGCTCAGGCACCTAAAAAGCAAGCTGTTGGGCTGTTTGTTTTGCAGAAGGTTCTGAGTTCCTGCACCCTCCTCAGGTTGCAGAAATTTACTTAGTTCTCTGGCAATAATTTGGAAATAAAACTCAGATGCTTGATTTAAGTTTCTGGGTTTGGATCCAGTGCTCTGTTCAACAATTGGTACCTTGGGAAAGGACTCATTCCTAAGGGGAACCTCAAGTTTTACATGGTAATAGTGCAACTGCTGTTTCTGAATTCAGTTTGTGGTTTTGGAGTTTTTATCTCACTCTGCTTTTCTCTTCCTCCTTTTACAAAAGGACAATGTAAATTATGAGAGAAACAAGTGCAAAAAATAAGTCTGATTATACAGATTAATTACTGGGGGTGGATGGAAGGAATAACCATATGTTCTGTGTGTCACAAATTACAGTAGCAAACAAAGATGCATCTAAGCAGATGTGTGCTTTGTAGCTTTGTGGCCACAAGTTTTATTCAATTGTGTGGTATCTCTGCTTTGTCCTTTTCTCTTTCTTTTTTTCTTCTGTATCTCTTGGCTAGTTTTGGTATGTTTCCGAGAAGGTTAGATGTCTCGGACAGGTTTGACTCCTACAGATTTTATGAGCATAGGCACTGGGTAGAAGAGAGATTCAGCCAATGGAAAAAGTGTGGTGTGATCTCAGTCTTTCTTAGATGAGACAGAAAATGTGATGGGATGGCCAGTGACAGTGTGGGTGTGGACTCTGCCTTGGCAGGTGTTTTGCAGCTCTTGTGGAGAGGCTTTTCAACTTAACTGTCTTAGAGAAACTGAAGTAAACCATTCCTCTTCACCAACATATGTACAGCTACTTTCCAACTCTCTTACAACAGGATTTTCAGTTCAGAGCACTGAAGAAAGTCCGCATCTTTGATGCTCCGGATGATCTTCCCAAAGAGCGCTCCAGTCTCCTTGCAGTGTCTAACAAATATGGACTGGTCTTTGCTGGTGGAGGAACCAGCCTGCAGATCTTTCACACTAGAAATCTTCTCATGCAAAACCAGCTGGGAGACGATCCCAATAAAATTGGTAAGGCACACTTGCATCTCATCTTTGCAGAAACAGCTTTATATGGGCTGTTATAATACAGACCTCTTTGCTTCTGATACAGTCCTTGTCATGCTCTTTTGTGCATTTGAAATTACCACGTTTTCTTGTGTGAGAAGGCGGGAACAGTATTTGCCGAACCTCTAGCTGAAATGAAGTACAATTGTTGGGAACGCGTCACCAGGATGGTCTGTGCTGGCTCCTGTTCCAGTGTCATTCAGTTTGGTCACCTGTGTTCAGTGCCGTACAGTGAGCGTAACAGAGAATGTGCCCCTTTCCTTGCAGCCACATGCTGTTGTGGTAGCCAGTCCTTGAGCTGTCAACCTGTGTGTGCATCAGGGATGTGTGAGAATGGAGGGGCAGAGTTCTCACACAGAGTTAGCCGCTCTGACTAAATGACTATCCTTCAAGGGAGAAAGCAATTGCTGTTTCACCACCCGAGTGCAAAATACACCTAAGTGCAAAATGGTTTTCGTTTTCCCGTTGTCCTTAGAAACTGTACCATCTGAGGTATTCATGTGCGTAAGTAAGTAAAACCAAAAATCTGTCTAAGTATCTTTCCTCCAGGTTACTGAGGAAGGAAAGTAGATTTTTCTTTTCTTAGGAATTTGGCAACTCTTGGGACTGTATTAGTAGAGATGAAGGGGTTTGCTGTCACTCAGTTTTTCTACATGTTAGCTTTGACAGCTGCTGTTGATAGGACTGGTGATTTTTTGCATAAACTTGTTCTAATGGTATTGTTTTACAAGAACAGCTCTTGCTATTTGAATTTATCCTTCATACTATCTTCCTTTCCTTTTGTGTTTTAAGTGGAGAATGTTCAGAGTACCTTAGTTCCCATGAAGTTTCCTGTGCAGCACCTGGCTCTAAGCTGTGATAATCTCACACTCTCCGTCTGTATGATGTCCAGTGAGATCGGTTCCTTCATTGGCTTTTTTGATGTCCGCACATTCTTAAATCAGGTAAAGCATATACAAAGTGGTTTTTTTAACTTATTTTTTTTTTAAGTTACAGCAGGAGGAGAGGCATACCTTGGGTGGGATTTTCTGTGTCTTTATGGGAGGTGCCTTGTAAAGGATTTGCTAGGTAAATTCAAAATCTTCTTCTTATTTTTGAGCCATTAATTTATAGGAAGGCCAAAACCACTTTGGATTATGACTTTGGGAGAACTTGGTTTTGTGCTCAGCTTCCACTGTCTCACATATTTGTCTTTCCTAAAAGGCAAAACAGCAGAAACGTGCATTTGCATATCACAAACTGGCCAAGGACTCAGGAAGCACAGCAATGGTCAATGACCTGAAGTGGAACCCCGCTAGTCCCGCCATGGTGGCCATCTGCCTGTCCGATGGCAGCATCTCTGTCCTGCAGGTCACCGACTCTGTGAAAGTGTATGCCACGCTGCCGCCTTCTGTATCTGTTACATCTGGTGAGTGGCAGCCTCAGATAGCATACAGAATGTCTGATGCTGAAGAATAGAAGCAGATTGATAGGTTTGAAAAGTTAGGCCATTTGTCTGGGGAGGAGATTTCTTAAAAAAATTTCTTCACAAAAAGCAAGGATTTAAACTCCCTAAGACTCAGAAAATGTGTTGCAATGTAACTGCTCTTTCCCAGTTAATTAGAGGAGCTGCATCTTGTGAATTAGTCACGTGTGCCCACCTGTGGTTTTTGCTGTCTCAGGCTTGACTGTCATTTCCAAGGAAGCATGCAAATAAGAGTCATCCTCTTGGTTTTTGATCTGTGCAGTCTTGCTTTCTCTGTGACTGGGTGACTACCTGTTTGTTTAATTCAGAGTCATGATTCTTTTTCAGGGGAAGAAAGTTGTTGTTTTAATTTATTGGTCCTGCTTTTGTGAGGCCTTGGAACTCTCCAGTTCCTTAGTGCTAATGAAATTCTCTTTTTGCTTAGTGTGTTGGAGCCCAAAGGGAAAACAACTGGCTGTAGGGAGGCAAAATGGCACCGTGGTGCAATATCTGCCTGTAAGTATTGTTGCTAGCAAGGCCTTATGTCTGATCACTAGTCTGTAATATGCTTTATTTTTTTTGCATTGCAAACTACAGAATTTGGTCAAGCAGCACATGGTATGAGACGTGTGAAGCTGCCCAAGCCCTTCAGTAATATTAAAGTGCCTTAGACCAATGCTGGGTTTAGTTTAAGGTTTGCACCTGCCACCAAAAAGTTGTGATTTCAGAGTGGCACATGATGGTTGTTAAAGAGTGGATGAGTTGCTCTAAATCAGTTCTCTGGGATTTCTGCAAAAATTGCAATTAGCTTCATTTATTGGCTTTTTCTTTGTATTGAAAAGTAGTTTTATTTGCAGAATCTGCAGGAGAAGAAAGTAATACCTTGTCCTCCCTTTTATGACTCCGACAATCCTGTTAAAGGTACATCTTTTTATTTCTTTTTAGCATGTTTTCTCTTTAAAAATATTTTTACTCATTCTTCCTTGTGTTGTTTTTAGTTACAGCAGTTGTATACTGCACTGGTTATGTAATTACAGTGTGATATTTTTTTAAAAAATAGGAGACAAACTATTATATGCTTTATCTCTGGGTTGCATAGAAAAATTGCCAGTCCGCCAGAGTCCATGACTACATCTAGAATGTTTTAAATATGCATTTTAAAAGCTATTTTTTGCTCACTGATGTGATAGACAGTACTGTCACAAGTAATCTCCCTTTCTGGATATAAATGCTATTCTCATATTTTGTGTGAGTTTCATCTCGTCATTTTGACTCTTCAATAACATGTCAAAGCAGTCAGTTTAGAAAAGCAGAAACACTTCATTTGGGTATGCCAAAACATCATCTGTGTTTGGAAACACCACCTTTGTCTTGCCTGTGATATCGTCAAGCAAATCAAATTCATTCTTATGGTTTGTGTTTGAAATTTCTGGGATCAAATGGTTTTTCCCCCTAATAAGATTGATGTTCTGCAGACAGATCATTGAAATTCTTTATCTTGGTAGTTCAGAAGTTAGTGTTTCCTTGTTTGTTTGTTTTTCACTTTTGTGTGCTGTGCACAGTTAAAATCAAGATAGAAGGAAGTATTCCAAAGTGTTTCTGGCTGAGGTATTTGTTTCCTTCTCTTTCAGTCTTGGATGTACTGTGGATTGGCACATATGTCTTTACTATTGTATATGCGGCGGCTGATGGGACACTGGAAACACCTCCAGAAGTGGTAATAGCCATATTGCCTGTAAGTGCCAGCAAGTCATGTCAACAGAAATGTTTGTTGCTTGTTTTTGACTTATTACAATGGAAAGTTGCTTTTATTAGTCACATTGGCATCGTGTAGAATTTGAGTTTGGTACTACTGTAAATCGTGGTTTCGGGGCTGGGGGGGGGATTGAGTGGAGGGAGTAGTGTCCACTTGCCAACTGATCAGTAATGTGTTTACTGCCAATATCAAATTATGACATGAAGACTTTTAGCCTCTGAAGTAAACACTTGGGAATAAAACCTTACCTGATGTAGAGTCCCGATATATTTTCTTCGTTTAGGTTAGGAGATTTTTAGGCCTGATGATATGCTCTTATTTAGTATCAGGTTATTGCTGGGGGGGACGTTGTGAGATCTAAACTCCCTAGTAACCTCTTTCTTGTCCCTTTATCTTTTGGAGGAGGGTTTTGGTTTGTTTGCTTTGTTCTTTGTCTTTCAAGTGGTCTCATGATGCCTGTTCTCTCTTGAAATATGTGGCAATTATTGGCGTACCCTCATACAGCCATATTTATGGGAGGTTACTTGATTTCTGCATTGGAAGGTAAATTATCAATGTTGGCCTTACAGAAAAAGGAAGAGAAGCGACCAGAGAAGTTTGTGAATTTCATGGAGCCTTGCTATGGGAGCTGCGCAGAGAGGCAGCATCATTACTTCCTTAACTATGTTGAGGAATGGTGAGTGGCAGGAATCATGGCAAAGTGTTTCCTTTGTTATACGTGTCTGAGTAGTCAGTGCTTCTCAGCATATTGTGTTCCTCCCTTTTGTAAACTGTATAATTTCTGAATATGAGAGGAATTAAATTGTTATTTTGAAAATGCTTTGTGTAAGTACTGCTAATATTTCCTGCATGCTTTATCTCCATGCCAACGTACTCATTTGTCTGGTGAGAAAACATATTATTGTTTAAAATCTGTCATAACTTATAATCTCAAGGGAAATCATTATAGGTTGGGTAAAGTGTGACCTTTTGTCTTGCTTAATTGTGTATCTGTGTGAAGAAGGTGCTCCTAACTTTTCAACTACCTGACTTGGACCGTCATTATTTATGATGATACAGTTGCTGTCAAATCATTAATTGGCAAAGTGTTTCAGTCCCTGGTGACTAGCTTTAAAGGGGGGGGGGAAGTTCTACAGTGATGTAGCAAATCATGTTTCCCTCATTTTGGGGGGGAAAAAAATCAGTAACGTATTGTTATAACTGTATTCCTACTTAGGAATTTGTAGAGATGATAATGAATTGTGGAGCTGGGGACCTTGCTGTGGGTTGCCATGTTGGTTTTAACCTATTTGTGTCCATGCTTACAGGGATCTAGTTCTGGCAGCTTCAGCAGCTTCCACAGAAGTCAGCATTCTTGCCAGGCAAGGGGATCAGGTAATAATTCTGTTCCTGTTGCATTTGTGCATATGTACCTCCTCTTTCTTGAAAATCTAAGCGAGTATAACCTATGTAGGACCCAGAATACAATGAGATGGTGTATTTTTAAAAAACACCCCAAAACCAAATAAAAACCCCTTTCTTTTTACATCTGAGTTGTACAGAATCTTAAGATAAACAGAATTCTTAGATGAACAAGAGATCCAAGTGATGCAAAAGAGAAAGGATAAGCAGAAACACAGTATGTTGTGAGCCAAGTACCAGAAGTCTATTTTTCATGATTTACCTGGCAATCTCTAAATTTGGCCAGGCTCACTATAATGAAGTGATTCATGTGAGGTCATCAGTTGAAGTTAGACATTAAAACTGTCTGACCTTAACTTTGACATGCGATGATGTATGAGAAGTCCCACACAAATCTATGAAGGTCCCTGAGACTTCTGGCATTTGTTAATCTGACAAATTTAAGTAGATGTTCTCTAGCTTTTTTGCGGTCTTGCTACAGTCCAACTGTAGTAGGCTAGAGTTCTGAAGAAGGCTGATCACAGGAAAGCAGTAGTTAAAATAATAATCTTTTCACAGAACTGGGAATCGTGGGTTTTGGAGGACTCCAGCAGAGCAGAACTTCCTGTGACAGATAAGAGCGATGACACTCTGCCTGTTGGCGTTGCTGTAGACTACACCAGTAACATGCCTATCCCAATCAGTAAGTCTTGTTAGTCTTTCCTGTGGAATAGTCCAAGAATAGCAATAGATGAGATATTTTTGAGGGGTAGCCCGGTTCTCAGGGTTCCAGGAGATCGTTCTGGAAGAGAAACTGGCACACATCCTGCCTTTTTATACCAAGCCCACAGCACACGTGGGCTTACTTCTGTGTAGGGATTCAAATGGCAAAGTGTTACTGTTCTTCCCCAAAGCTTTCAGCAGTCTGGGATACTACGCTAACAGACATGGCAAACAAAGCACCTGAGTTATGTCTGTGTTTCACAGAGCTGGGATAATAGTGAGTTTAAAGGAGTGATATTCTAACACTGGGGATTTCAGACTGCCTGTGAGGTTGTCTTTATTCTTGTAGCTTATGTCATTTTGCAGAACTGTTTTGTGGTGAAGTACATTTGCAGTGATCTAAAGGAAAAGTGGGTTAGTTTCAAAGCCAGAAAAAGCAAAGACCATTGAGGTGAATGCGTAGGTTTTAATTCTGCATTAAAGCACAGGGCCTGTACTGACTGAACCCTGCTGTGCTCTACGTATAGCCAGTTGCATTGTTGCTGTACCTTCTGTGCTGCCTGAAGGATCTTCAAAGCACCTTGTCAGAGGCTGAAGATACATTTGAGCTATTGTGCTCTATCTTAGTGAATTCTGAAGACTCTCCTTTGAAACCCAGAGACAGATTGAAATAGAGGTGCCTTCAGGCAGAGTGGAAGGTACTGCAGTCAAGAGTTCCTGAAGAGCACAGGAGGGTGCCGATTAACTGAGAACTTTACCTGAGTGAAAACCTGCAGAAGGGAATTGAGGTCAAACTTTATACTTGAATGCAAAATTGAATTTGAAGCATTTTCTCTGTTAATCTGTACAGTTACTGGATTAAGGAATCTGTCAGGACAGCTTTTTTAAGTCCAGGTTGTGCTGCCTTAGAGTTTTTAGAAAGGTTTTTGGTTAGCTTTTTGCTAACACGTTCTCTGTGTTCTCACAAGCTTGCAAAGAAACTTCATCTGTCCTGGAGCTTGTTCCCATGTGGAAACTGCCCTTCCCTAGCACGCTTTTCCTGAAGAACTAATAGGTAGAGAAACGTGGCCATCTGCTGCACTGCCTGACAAACAAAGCACCGTGATTATAGCAGATTTTTCCTCCACCCTAGATTTGTTGGGGTTTTATGTTTAATTAAACACAGTTAAACCATTATAGATTTTTTTTTTCTTTTTAGAATTATAGGGAGTGCTTTTGGGCCTTTGTGCTGAGAATATTTGAACTGAAGCAGACTCTAGGCTCAAAGCTGCAGCTGTGCAAAATGCAATTATTTTATATCAGAGATTCAGATCATCAGAATGTTTCATGTTGGCTTTCTTTAAAGTTAAAGCTTCCTATCTAGCAATTCTCTTTTGTACTCAATGTATGTGAATGTTAATGATGTGACAGGACCCAGTGGTATGTGGGGATTGTGGAAAGGTATAGAGGATTGAAGGAGGGAGCAGAGTATAGGTGAAAAAAGGACTCCTTCAAAATATGAAAAAGCTTGGCACAGGAGTTTGTGGTTGAAAGTTGGCCTTTGTCATTCAGGAGATGACATTTGATTGTCAAAATAACCCTTCATCTATGAATTTATGAAACATGAAGTCAGGAGTAGGAAGGAATAAAGAAGGAAAAAAAGAGAATTGGGCATTGACAGAGAAACAAAGGAACAAAGATGTGAGTGAAAGCAAGAAGGGAGAAATGTAAGAACTATTGTCCTAAGCAAGTCACATGAAGGTGCCAATGCCAGTAGGAACTGAACAGGAAACTTTGGCTGCAGGACTTATGTGTGTGGTCTCTGGCAGGTGATGAGAAGACCCTTGCTCCAGCTCCAGTTCTGATCCTGCTCTCTACAGATGGTGTGCTCTGCCCATTTTACATGATCAATCAAAACCCAGGGGTCAGATCGCTCATTGTCACCCCAGAGCCTTTGCTATTAGTAGGGGAGAGAGTTCCAAAATCAGCAGGTAAGTGTGCCGGTGGGTTAGGGAAACACTTGCATTTGTGGATCTTTGTCAGCTTCATCTGAAGCTTGGTAGTCAGACATGTATATGGTCACAGAAAATATATTTTTTTCTTTATAATGGTAATACGAAACAGTTCTTGGGTGTTTTGTGCTCCCAGGACTGTTCTCTGTCTTGTGCAAGTCAGTGAAATTATCTAGTCCCATTCATTATACGGTATCTCAAGCACTTTACAGACTGTGCGCTTAGACTGTACTGTGCAATCAACCTTTGGGGAACAAGGCCAAAGAAATTCTAGGAGCCCTTTGCCCAGCTTTGGGGTGCATGACTGGAACTGCAGCAGTGACTGCAGACTCTGCCTGGGGACAAGGATCAAGCACTGTGCAGACCCAGAGCATGATCTGCGTGCTTCGGAGAGATGACGGTTTTCCTCCATGTATTTTGCCACAAGAGGCCATGATAAGAACTAAGATGTTTGCAGCAAAAGTTTGTTGAAACAATAGCTTTATGCGGCACTGTGAAAATCGCATTAGCAGGTGAAGTGTAGTAGTTTTACCTGAGTTATGCATGTTTTGGCATATGCAGTGTGAAGTAGGCAGTTTCCTATGCTGGGGTAGGCAGGTAAGCTGATTGTTTTCCTTGTCTGCATGCATGCAGTAATAACTGCAAACCCACCGTTTTCTTCCCTAAGCCCAAATTTGCTTCTCCTTCCCCAAGCAGAATACTTCTGTTTGGCAGCCTGCCTCTTTGCAGCACTGGCTGACTTGCGTGCTGACAGCCTGTTTTATTTGAGATGGCAGGAACCTCATCAGAGTCAATGGAGAAAGGTGAAGCCTTTTCACAGGAAATTCCAGGCAATATTAATCTAGACAGACTGTAGTACTGATTGTGGCTTGGACTTTGTGCAGTTTCTGTATCACTTACTGGGTTTGAGGACTGGAAGCCCGGCTCTGTTTTCTCGCTGTACTGTCTGTCTAGCGAGCGAGATAGTGCTTAACTGTCCTCGTCAAATAGCATTTGGCCTTGCAATACCTTCTGCCGTTAGTCAGGGCAGCCAAATGAGTCTCTTCCTTCCCCATTTATCTTTCTGCAGGAAGTACTGCCACAACTCCAACCACTCCTCCAACTTCTTTAAAGCCTGACATGGTACCAGGTGTTGCTCCTGCTGCGCCTGCCTCAAGTCAGCCTCCTGCAGGAGGGGGAGTAGCTGCTTTTTCCTTTATGCCTTCAACTGTGAAGATGCCTGGCACCACGGGCAGTGATCCTCCGCCTTATCCCTTTGCCACTGATGCCTCCAAGCAAGCCCTGGCTCCCAGTCTGACTGGATCAGCAACATTCTCTTTCTCCTCTGCTTCTCCTAAGGCGTCCGTGACTCCTGCTCCTTCTGCAGGCACCACTACAGCTACTGCTACCTCCTTCTCGTTTGGATCCATGAACTTTAAACCAGCTGCAGACAGCTCACCGGGGCCACCATTCTCCACGACACCTGTTGCACAGAAGTTATCTTTTTCCCCTTTAGCCTCTTCAGTCAAAGTGAACCTCAATGAGAAGTAAATAGATACAGTAGTTAATGCAGTGGCTGGGATACTTGTTAAATTGCTCCAGGCATGGACAATGTGTGGTAGTTCTGAAGATGGTTTCTGGCTTTTTGCCCTGACAGCTCTTCCTCATGTTTCCAAGAAAGCACTGAGGAAGCCTCTCTTTCTCCAGGATATAGCCGTGTTGATTGTGAAAACCCTCAATGCTTCCCATGCTAGAGGTTATGTTCATGGGCAAAATATTAGTCGAGGGATGATGCCAAAAATTAGCATGACAGTTTGCCAAATTGCCAGAGACTTAGTTTTTTCATCTTTGCTTCATAGGCATCAAATGGTAATTCCATGCCTTGGTTTGATGCAAATCATGGTTAAAGACTCTTGGGGAACCCTGGGATTTGAAATCCTTTATGTCTGGGACTGGTTTGGTGTGGTGGTGATAGCACAAGTTTCTCTGCTTGTTGAAGGTTCCTTACCTCTAACCTAAAGAATAACTCGCAGAGCTGCGAGGAAGCTGTATCCATAGCTGATGGATTTCTTTTCCACTCCTGTGTTCAGTGGAGAAGGTGCCACTTTGGTTTTGTTCTTAAATGGGTGCTTGGCCACCGAACACAGCATCTGAAATCTTCAAAGCTTGTTCATGCCAACTGAAAGAAAATTAATATTGATTAGAAACTATGCAAAATGGATTTGAGTGAGTGTACTCAGATTTCATATACCCACTCTTCCCTCTACCTCCTGAGACTTGCTGTCTGTTTTTAGAAAGAATGGTTTAAAACACAGAGCTATGGTAATTGGAGCTGTTTCTGTGGAGAGCAATTTTCATGTAAATGCATCATAAGAAATTTCTGATGGTTCAAATAATTATTTTTTTAATTAGAAAAAATCTTTACTGCACCAGGACCTGATGATAGCTCTTAGGGCTTTTTAAATTTTATATTTTGTGTATGAAGCAAATGATACGCTTGCAAATATTTAAATTGGCTGCCTTGAGGAGCTGAGTTTGCAGATGAATAGAAATTCATATTTTCTTGCAGAGTTTCTGTTTGAGCCTTGCTGCAAGGCTGACACTGAAGGGCAGCTCAGATTTGCTATAGTTGGCGCTTTAGTGCTAATCGATGAGGTGCATTTTGAAGCAGGGTAGTACTTTTTGCTGATATTTGGCTTTTGCTCACTGGGTGGATCTATGGTAGCAGTCTTTGTGGTTCCATGGATTCAGAAATGATCCTGAATGGCTCCTTCACACTGTCTCCAGAAGCTACACTTGTAATGTTGCATCTGGAGCTTGAGGAGTTGTTGGTCCCAGAGGATGCTAATTCATTAGAACTTTTGTGCTTCATTTTGTATGGAGAGAAGCAGTCAGGACTGCATCAGAGCTGGAGGATGTTCTGCTTTCTCTTGCAGGTTCTCTGCTGTAGGCACCTCTTCTCCCACTAGCAGCAGTGGTCAATGCACTTCCACGATGTTTTCATTCTCTACCACTTCAAAAACTGCTTCTGGAGGTCCTCTGAGCCAGTCCACGCCCCTTGCAGCCTCTCCTACCATGTCACTGAAGGCTTCGACCCCTGTGCCCAGCACAGGTAGGAGTCTGATGCATATCATTGGGAATAATACTTTACAATGTTCTAAAAGTTTTGAGACATAATGAGCTTCACTTGGCTTCTTTCTTGTTTTTCCTGCTGCTTTTACTGATGCAGTGGACCTCCTGATTTGCACACTGTAATGAAGTAATGGACTTTGTACTGAAACTGAGAAGTTTTTCTATTTATGCCCTTTGTTCCCAGAGAGCCGTATGTGAAATGAGTACATTGGGCTTCTTAAGTTCATCCAGAAGTTCTGGCATTTTCAGTGTTCTGTAGTACGGCTCTGATTAAGAATGTTTCTGGGCAGTCACACAAATCAGTGCCTTATCTTTCATCTGGAGTGGCTAGAGTTCAAAGTGGTCACAAGCAAGTTTAAATTAGATAGCATTCATTTGTTAGCAGAATGATATTCTATCTCTCAAATGATTGTGTGACTGGGGCTTTTGAGGTCCTTCAGGAGCGGTACAGCCAGATTTTGGAGAGTGACAGTTGTTGTCATTAGCGGAGAAATTGGATGGGAGTGAAACAGGACCTAAGGAAAGTGTGTTCTCGCACCAGGGCCCATACCACTATCCCTTTTGGATTTGACAGCAGTGATTATGATTGTGTCTGATCACAGCCTGTTTTCTCAACCTTTGTATAAGTTCATAAATCACTGTTCCTCTTTTTAAATTGCAGTGGCACGTCCTGCTCAAAATATACCTTCAGCTTCTTTACTACAGAAGACAGCCAAAATCACCCCTTCTGCAGCAAAGCCGAGCTCTACTCAGGTAATGGGAACTTGAGTGGATTCTTCAGAGGGTGAATGTTTTTACCTGGCCCATGAGTTGCTTAGAATTCATTGGTCTGAAATGGCTATTCTTAGGTGAAAGAATTAGCTAGCTTTTGACTTTAAAATAGTAGCAAATCTGTGGGACTATAAAACTATGTTCTGTGCATGTTGTGAGAGCTGTGTTTATACGTTGTCATGATCAGAGTTGTACAAACTAATTCTTCCGGTTGTTATGGAAACAAGGGTTCACAGCTTTCCTAGCCAATGAGCAGTCAAGAGATGCCTTGACTATGTATTGAGAGAGACACCAAGTTTGTCGGATATTAAAATCAAAGCAGTAATACAGAGCAGCACATAAAAATTTCCTTTGCTTTCATGAAGCTTTAGCCACGTATCTCCAGGTAGCCTGCAGTCCTATTTCAAACATGCACATACCAGTCTTAGTTTACTGTTCAGCTAGTATTTATGCTTATGACGACTGTCTCCCTAGTGACTGGTATCTGAATGGAGTTTCTAACAGCAGGTCTTTTTTGATATTCTAAGCTCCCTGTTGCTAAGGATATATTCCTAATACTGGTTTTGGTTTTGTTTTGTTTTCAGGGCAAATCAGCACTCCCCAGCACAGCTTTAGAGAAACAGGCCCACCAGTGGAAGGATTCAGACCCTGTCATAGCAGGAATCAGAGAGGAGGTGAGATTTTCCAGCAGTTTTCTTCATTTTAGAAGCTGTAAGACCACTCTATAGGTACACAGACACTTACTTTCAGTTCATCTGTGTTCTGATGGTGTCTGTCAGTAGTTTAGGAATCAAAATGGAAGCTTTTCCCAAGATAATCAGCCTGGTTTGTAATTGCTGTTTGTATGCCCTGTTTAGTCATCTTTAATTTCAGTCGCTATGCTGGAATTGAGTGTTCTTTCCTGTTAATGTTCAAGAAGAATTTCCTGCTTTGGTTGCAAAGTGACAGGTGTTTATGGTGTATTAGAAACATTATCTAAGAGCTGTGGCATTTGTTCCAGACCCTGCCGTGTTTCAGTGGCTTTACTTTCTTCTGTTTGACTTTGTAGATTGCACATTTTCAGAAGGAGATGGAGGAGCTGAAGGCCCGGACTTCCAAAGCCTGTTTTCAAGTGGGTACTCCAGAGGAAATGAAGCTGTTGCGAACTGAGTCAGACAATCTTCACACCTTCCTCTTGGAAATTAAAGAGACAACAGAGGTGAGCAAAGCATCTTCAAACTGTTTAGCTCTTCAGCAATGACAGATCCTCACCTGATGTTCCTATTTAACCTGCTAAAGTTGAACTGATGTAGATGGAACAGCCGTCTGTGCTGCTTTTAATGTAGGGGTGACATTTGCATTTGTGCTTTCAGGCAGACACTTGCAGAAGCCCCTGTGCTAGAGATGGCAATGAAAAAACGTTACCTTGTCCCATCTGTTCTGTTTCTATTTGCAGTCACTTCATGGAGATATTAGTATTCTGAAGACAACCTTGCTGGAGGGATTTGCAGGGGTAGAGGAGGCTAGAGAACAGAATGAACGGAATCATAGCTTGGGGTATTTACGCTTGCTCTATAAGAAACCTTTGGATCCCAAGAGTGAAGCACAACTTCAGGTATGAAGCATGGTTAGCCAACTTCTAATCTAGAGTCTTAAATAAAACAAAACTGAGGGTTGCACATACTCAAGTAGTTTTGTTCTGCCCTAGGTATTTGCTGTTTCAACATAGTCTAGTAAAAGTGTGATGAGCTTTGTTTTATTGCGTTTGCAAAACATGCTGAAAATCCTCTCCCAAAGCTCCTCTGTGTTGTTGCCATTTGCAGCGATGATTCAAAACCCCTGCTGAAGGGAAGTAGTTTACCTGAGATCCAAGTCTATTCTAAGCTTACAATGTGACTCCTGACATCCTGTTCCTTCTCAGCCTGGAGTGTTTGCTCAGGGATTTCAGTTAAAATAATTTTTTTTTTCCAACGCTTTGTAGAAGAATTCTTGGAATTATTTTAATCTTCAGCAAGTGCCTTATGAAACAATTTGATGATTTATTATGACTTACAGAATTGTGTGGTTAATTTCATGGATGGCAGAGCATGAAGCTAAATGATATTTTTAAAACTGGAACACAAAAGAAAATAACCAGCAGTACATAAAGAGGCTTTCAAAGGCATGAAAGAAACTAGGGGTGAAGCACTCTGTTACAGCTCTGGTGATGAGAGGGCTGTTTAACCCTAAGCAAAATAGAGTCAACGTGCCCTATAAATGATACTTGGTGTTTTATACACTGATAAGTTCCCATCAAGAAGTTTGACTAGCAGGCTGAAGACAAAATTGAATGTCATCTTTGTTACAGTAGGCATCAAGAGCATGCACACAGAGGGTTACTAGGAATCGGCTGACATGACATAATTTCTTTTAGGGCTGATCTCTAATCTTCACCTGGATTCTGTAGGCTGATTCACAGTCTTAATTGTATGCCTGCTTTGATGTCCAATATGTCTCTGTGACATTTCAAGCTTACGCTTGTGACTTCAGAGGGATGATAATCTTGAAATGCTTGTTTCACTGATCTAGAGAGAGGACCATGAGGGAAGAATAACAGAGTGGGAGAGAAGTGGAAGTGGATCGGAATGTAAGGAGAGAGCTTTCAGGTCAATTTTCTGAAAGTTTACAAGAAAGACAGCTCTAGTCTGGCTCTTAAATTTTGTTCAATCCACATCATCCCCCTTCTCCTGGGTGAGAAAAGCTCACTTAGTCAACTTCATGGATTAGCTTTCAGTGAAGTTTTAAAGATCCTGAGGCTTTTCTGATGTCCAGCCACATCAATTTGCTGTCCAGAGAGCTGCCGCTATATAATGCCTATTGTTGCTGGAGAGAGGAAACCTGTGCTTGGTAGTAACGCTAAGCCCACAGTAGGACTAGATTTGGTTTCAGGTTGGGTATGTTGCATTAGAATTTCATTCTATATCTTGAAAACAGTTGCAGTAGAATTTTTCCCAAGCTGTGTTACCTGGCTGTCTCATCATTGTATTTAAGTGAGCATTCTGTTGAGATGAGCTGAAACCAACTGCAGCTTCAATTTTACAAGATCAGAGTTCAAGACATGTTCATGCCATGGCAGGCTGGAGGGATGACAATAACGAGGCTGAACGCTGGTTTTGTTTAGGGAGCAGAGCTTGTAGCCAGAGGTCTCTGGCTTAGTTGTGCCAGTTATGCAACTATGTGGTCATGGATAAGTCATTTTACTCTCTCTGTGCCTGCCTGCCTTCCTTTCTTCCTTTCTCTCCTACCTATAAAAATCAAGTTAATTCCTTGTCTTAATGTGGGAGTTGTGAGCATTTGTGAATGCTTTAATGAATCATAGTCTGTGAATGCTGGTATCTTAGAGCCATGTGAATAGCCTGCAAAGCTTTGATTACCTATAAATGTTAAAAGTTTCAACAATATAAAATGGGAGCAAATGACTCATCTTCTGGAAATGAGGTTTGGAATAAGGTTTGTTTTGTATCATGTCTGATGTTTGTAAAACCCTTTCTGTAAAGACCTGGCAATATTTTACAAGCATTATAGAAAGTATTTTTTCTAGTTGAGAGCTGGGATAAAATGTCCAAGCCAAGACCTGTGAGTACCCCATTGATTTATAAGTAGATTTTCACTATGTTGGGTTCTGTTATACTGATAAAACTTTCCAGGCAGAAATATGGGAAAGTGCTGCATGGCTTGGACTGAATGAGCCCAAAGGGTCTTCAGCTTCTTCAACTGAAACTAAGATTTCTGAAGTGAATTAAAAGCTGACTTTATTTTGCACGGTAGGAAATTCGACGCTTGCACCAGTACGTGAAATTTGCTGTTCAGGATGTGAATGACGTTCTGGATTTGGAGTGGGATCGGTACCTGGAACAGAAGAGAAAGCAGAAGTAAGTAACTGGAATTGGAATACGGAACAACTGTAAGGAACACGTCGGTGAATTGGGCTTTAGTCTAAACAGACAAAAGCCTTCTTCCATTTAAGTATAATCTTTTTCAAGGGAGTTTAGCAATAAAGCTTGACTAAGACACCTAATGGGAGCTACACGTTCAGACTGGCTTCATACTTGTTACAAGCTTGCTGCAGTGTACAGTGTAAATAGCGCTTGTAGAAAAAAAAGTAAAATAAGCTTTGTAGAAACCAAATGCATCCATTGGTGGTAGCTAATGAAACTTTTCTAATAAATAAAACATCCTGAAGTAAATGAGCTAAACGAATAAACGTGCAGCATATACTAAGGAGAAATACACATTTGAGATGTACTGAACTGCTTTGGTGTTCTCACTAAACCATGTTTGACCCCATGGAGTTTAAATAGCTGGAACCTCTAAACCACTTTGTGTATGCATGCCTGTTTGTGGCCAGATATATAGAATGGTCCTTATCCCTGTCTCTTGATCTGATGTCTCAAGGCGTCTGATAGTTCCTGAGCGAGAGACTTTGTTTAACACCCTGGCTAATAACCGGGAAATAATCAATCAGCAGAGGAAGAGACTAAATCAGCTCGTGAACAGCCTGCAGCAGCTCCGACTGTATAATCAGACATCTCAGTGGAGTGTTCCCAGTGATACATCTTCTCTTAGCAGTGCTCAGAGGTATGTGAAATACGAGTTCCTGAGTGGTGTCGACACTCCTTCTGTCTTGCCCCCAGCAACGTGCAAGGGTGCATCCTCCAAAGAATGATGTTTTGTGGACATGGTCTGGGAGGACAGGGTGTTCTAAAAATGATACTAAACTATGCCCAGGTAATACAGAAGCTCATTGGTTATATTCTGTGACACATTGTACGATGCTTGTCAGAAATTTCCCCTAAAAGTTAATGTGTCTTTATGGGAAACAGGATAATAGAGCATCTAGGCTGAGGTACTACTGGTTGTCTGTCTGAATTCAGGGGAAGAAGTGAATGGCTCTTAAAGTTTCCAAAATAAAGATGCATGTGTTTAAATAGCCCAGTATCTAGAGGAGCCAGTTGTTCATCCAGATAAGCCAAAGGTTCCAGTGGCTTCTTTGGCCCCCTTTTGTTCCCGATTGGGTTGGTTTCTTCCTGCTGATCGTGTTTTTTCTCTGCTCGGCTTTGTCCCAGTTTTGACAGTGACCTTGAAAGCCTGCGCAATGCCTTGATGAAAACTACCTTGGAATCACATGCCAAACCTCTGCCTAAAGTACCTGGTAATTTATTCTTTCTTCCTGGCACTCACATCATAAATGTGAATTATTTTTTTTGCCTTGCAGTTTGATTATAGACTAATAGCTGTCTTTGGTTTTCCAGCTAAATTATCCCCTGTGAAACAGACTCAGTTGAGGAATTTCCTAGCCAAGAGGAAAACTCCACCAATTCGGTCTACAGCTCCAGGTAAACCTTTAGTTACAATAGAAGTCTGAAATGCTTTCCAGGAGGGTGACTTACCTGCTGTGGGAATCAGTCCTGAAGTTAGCTTTTGGCTTCTCACTCCTCAACCCATACTTCTTATTTCCTGTTCCCCCATCTGCTCTCAGTAAGAGTTTCCTTCAGATACTGTCTTGTTGCAGGCTGCCTTTCCTGGCAGTTAAGAAGTTAGATCCTATCAATGCAGGATTAAAACAAGCTGGTAGAAGAGCATCCTAAAATAGGGTGTCTCTGTCTTGACTGTTAGGCTGTATGGTTCCCTGAACGTAATACACACACATGATTTTGTTTCTGATATTGCAGCAAGTTTGTCCCGATCTGCCTTCTTGTCCACAAGATATTATGAAGATTTGGATGAAGTCAGTTCAACATCCTCAGTTTCCCAGTCGCTGGAGAATGAGGATTCACAGGCAGTGGACCAGGAAGAAGAGGCTGCTCCAGTCCAAGTCCCTCGTCATGCTCCTGTGGTCCGTACTCCCTCTATCCAGCCTGGTTTGATGGCTCAGTCTCCATCCTTTGGGAAGCAGCACCTCTCCCTGGGTTCTTTGTGTGAGTTGTTTTTGCAATTTCTCTCCTATTCTGCATGTGTGTTTGTTGGTATCTTTAACCACTGTATCCATTGCCAGTGCTCCAGGTCCTGGAGAAATGACATTGCAGCATGTGGATTTACGTTGCCAAGTTTCCAGAAGCAGTTAGCAGAGTGGCTTTGTAACCTCATGAACCTGAGCTAAAAGCACTAATATGTCTTGACTCATTGACTGTGTTTTTCTGATAGCCTGTTTCTTTCAGGTAGTACTGACCATAGGTAGCGTTGCCTTCCTTTAGTAATTTGCCTTAAGTGTATGCCGTTATTTCTTAAAACAATACCCAAAGATTGGGAAACGGAAGTACTACTGCATTTGGTTGGTGTGGCCAAGGTTAGGAGTTCTGAGCCCAGTGAGTCACAGTAAGAACTATATTTGCATACACTCAATTTTCCTTGTGTGTGAGAGGGGTTTTTTTTAATCTCTGTAGCTGGAGAGAAAAACAAGATGTCAGCAGAAGTGTCTGTAACAGCAAAGTGAAAGTCATCTAATGCATTGAAATGACAGCTATTGTGACTTACTTGCTAAATTCATTGGGATATACAGAAACTGCCAGGGATAGATTGTGTTGATTGTTTAAAAGGCGTGCACGTCAGCCTTGTCAGAAGGAAGCTGTGTACTCAGAGGAACTGTAGTTCAGCAAAGGCTTTCAAGTCTCCCTGAATTGCAGAGATAGTGAACTGTAATATTTTTGTTCGTTTGTTTTTTTTTAGTGCCTATGTCTTCAAACAGAATCATACCACAAGGGGCAGACAGTACAATGCTTGCAACAAAGACTGTGAAACATGGGGCCCCTGCTCCCACTGTCACTGTTCCAGCGCCACAAGCAGCTGCTGCCGCAGCTCTGCGGAGGCAGATGGCTAACCAGTCCCCAGGTAAAAGGATGGCTAATCTCTCAAGTGACCTCTGAGTAGTTGAATGTGGCTTTCACAGGAATTTAGTGCTCTCAAAGGAGAGGATCGTCAAACAAAATGTGACGCAGATCTGTATTTGTTGCACCTCTGAGCTATCCAGTGTTTCTTTGTCTTTCTTCTTCCTGTAAGCTACTAGACAAAATGCCTGAGAAACTCCCACCTTGGGTTTCTTTGTACCCCTTCTCATCTGTACAGTGGCAGAAATGTCAATGACTCTTCAGAGATCTTGGCATGGCAATTGATCTGTGTGCAGGAAACTGTTGGAGAGCAGAGAGAGGATGTCACTGGCCGCTATTAATAAGTCTTCATTATTAGCTATGCAATTAGAGATCTGAATTGTAAAACAGTTTTTTAATTTTGAAAAGGTAAAGGTGAACTGTTGAGTTTAGCCTTGGATCTGCTTGTAAGGTTTTGAGTTGACAGGAGAAAGGTCCCCCAATTTAAGCTTTTCTTGTTTGGTTTTAGACATTTCTCAGTGCTTCCGCAGTGCTACAGCCTCAGTGCAGAAAAGAAGCAAAATTCAGTTACTGGTAGAGAAATTGGACAAGGAAAATAAACTAATCCAAGGAGAGCATAAGTGCAGAAAGTAGACTAGTGACACCCCAGACTCTGCCAGAATTCATGTAACTACACAGTTCATTTCTGTTAACCTAAGATGTTACAATGTAGGTAGGGAAAGTTCATTAGAATTATAAGATTTCATCAGTTAACAGCAAAAAATGTACGAACTATATAGAAAGCTGTCCACTTCTTTGGTGTCCCGGTTGAAGGCTGAGATACCAAACATCTTGGGCCATATACACCACATACTTTCTAGAAATTTGGATGGATTTCTTCTGGAGTTACTAATAGGCAACATATTGAATGAAATGTGTAATATAAATGCTTATATCATCTTTACCTCTTTTTTCTTTTTTTTTTTTTTTCCCTCCCCCTTAAAGCTGTAAGCACCTCCTTGACTGAATCAACTCTGAAGAACGTCCCTCAGGTGGTGAATGTGCGAGAACTCAAGACTGGTGCATTGACTCCAGCTGTCTCCACTGTAATAGGGTGAGTGGGTGCTCCCCTTCTTTCTGGTAGCCTTCGGTAGCACTTGCAATAGAGCACATCTGCCTGTGGGGAGCAGTAGTAGTATTTTACTTAGTCTGACTATGTAAGACTTAAAAGTGGATGCATTTAAAGAAGAGTATTGGGTTTGTGGAATGAAAGGAAGAAATATTTTCTTTCCGGGTCATTCGGGGATTTGCTAATGGCTTGTCCTGAGCAAACGACGAGACCACTGTTAACCTCCTTGTCCATTAGTCTGTGAAATGCATTTTAGTGCATCCAGTGATTTTTACTGCTAATATACACTTTGGATCTGGTATCTCTCCAGTCACTACCTCTGGTCTGCCTCTTTCTGTGAGGGAAGTGCATCCCTCTGTCGCTGGGTGTGGTCTGTGGCCTTCAGCTGTCCAGATGTTGGTGCTTCTACTTCGTCATCCATTACAGAGTTATGCCTCTTCTGCCTCTTCCCAAATTCACCCCTGAGGGAGGAAGAACTGTACTCTGGCTTTTCTGGAAACTTGTCTCAAATTTTCTGAGATCAGAATTTTGACTGAAGGGTTGGGTGTCAATAGGGGCCGATTGCTTTGGAAAAATACAGAGCTGCAAGGCTGTCTTCCTCATGAGTAAATTCTGAATGTCGTCTTCTGGTATTTAACCTTGAATTTGTTAAGATTTCTCATAAGTTAGCTGTAACACTTGGCTTTCCTACTTCTCTGCCTCCTACAGACAACAGCCAGCTCAGCTCATTCCGGAGATTTCTGTCTTATCACCAGGCTCTGTCCCAGCCACAGAAGTAGTCCTTTTCCCTGTTGTCGTAATGACCTTGAAACTGACTCTGCTTGAAGTTCCTACTATTGCTTAAGACCAAGATAATGGATTGCCATTTCTTGGCTGGGGAAGCAAGGGCACTACTGAAAAGGCTGAGCAAAGTTGGGCTTACCGCATAAAGCAGGATAAACTCACCACATACATCTGGTCATAAGGTCACATAGAGTTACAAACTTGTTATCCCTATAACTGTAGGCTATACGTGCAGCTCCTGGAACAATTTCTGTTGTTGCATCACTTCTGGTTTTCATATTTAGCAAAGAAATTCTTTACTGTTAGAGTGGTGAGGCACTGAACAGGTTGCCCAGAGAGGTTGTGGATGCCCCATCCCTGGAAGTGTTTAAGGCCGGGTTGGATGAGGCTTTGGGCAACATGGTCTAGTGGAGGGTGTCCCTGCCCGTAGCAGGGGGGTTGGAACTAGATGATCTTTAAGGTCCCTTCCAACCCAAACCATTCTATGATTCATACGTGTGCATGTATAGTCTTCACTGTCAAAGAAAAAAGGTGAAATTCCTTTGATGCAGCTTTTTGCAAATGGAACAGTGTTGTACAGTGGCGGTACTCAGCTGCTGACCTTGAAATTTACTTCATGGTTTCTTCTGCATTTTAATTGGGAAACAGTTTGGGAGCTTTTTACTGTCTTATTTTCTCCTAAAACTGAGAGGGGAAATGGCAGTGCTGCATCTCTTGAAAGTAACATTCACGAACAGCTCTACTTGGGAAATTTTGCTTAAACCAATATTATGACCGGGAAGAGTTCTCCACCCTTTGTTTCATCATAACTATGATGAAAAAAGTAAAGAGTACTGGCTGTACATAGACAGGGACATGAGTGAGCGATACATATCTGAGATTGGTTTTCACCTGAACTGTAGTTAAAGACCTCTCTTACTTTCAAGTAGTTTTCCACTGGCAGTATTGATTGATATCTCTAATTTATAGAGCACCAGCTAGCTTGATATCTTGAAGGCTTTTTACAATCTTATTTTATAGCTGACCTCATAAAAATGTACTCTCTAAAAATTCTACACAAATGAACCCATGCCTGCCAGTCAGATTCAGCACTAAAATAAAGAGCGTTCACCCAGCAAAGTTAATTCATTGGTTTTTGCTACTTCGAACATCCTGGCTCTCTTTTGCCGCCACAGCACACTCTTCGGGTTGTTAAGCAGTAATTATTTTTTTTGTTGTTATCAGTTGTTCAATGGCCTGTGGCTAGGTGTGTTGGTGGTCCTCGTCCAGTTGCCCATGCATAGTTTTCAGTGCAAAAAACCCCTCTCTCCACAACTGAAATCAAAACCAGCATTTTCACAGTCTTGTCAGAGAAACTGTGGGTCAAGTGATCTTGAGACTTTTCTGGGGAAAAGGTCCTACACTATCACGAATTTCACAGACCTTCCGTTGTTTTCTTTGTTCAGGGTTTTTATGAACTTGAAACTTACAGCTGCGCCTTCCCAATGTGGACTCTTTCCAGTGCTAATCTGAAGTTTTCCTTGTTTGCTTTACTTTTGCTCTGGGCAGAGGGCAAATCCAGGCCGTGCAGGATAGTGAGCACTCGTTGCTGGAAGGAAGGACAGACTTACTAGTAATGCAAAGCTGTTTAAGGCCCAAACTCCCCTATCCAAGACCAAATGGCTATGCAAAATCACTGTTTTGTGTGTTTTGCGTGTACTTGTCTGGGCTCCACACTATAAAGGCAGCTTTTTAAATTTGTTATCCACTAGGCATAAAATTGTAATCTTCTTACCTGCTGATTTTTCATCAACTCTCTGTAAAATAGAAAGGCCAGAGTCTCTTCAGAGACAAGAGTGTGTGAAGAAGACTTGATTGTTTAAGTCTAGAGCTTTAAACACATTTGCAGGCTTCCTTTGTTAAATATGGCAGCTTCATTTAAGAGGTTTATTCCCTAATCAGATTTGTTCGTTTGGAGTTGTGTGTGGAATCTGTAATAATGATGGTTGTTCAAGACTTCTGGAAGCAGTGCTTTTTGAGAGGTGAGAAAGTCCTCTTTTAGACTAGTCGTTCACTTAACGTTTTAATTTTTCTTTTTAAGATCATCTGTACCTCACTCTGCAGCCCAGGCAGTCCACCAAGTTTTGGCAACTGTTGCTACAAATCAAGCTAAACAGGTATCTTGATATAGAACCCTTTCCCTATGGAATACTGTACCTGGGCATGCTCAGCACAGTTTGGTTTAGTTGTTGGTGAACAGGTCATTTAAAAATCTCTTTTCAGAGCTTGTCCTGCATTCTTGGCAAACCACTTATTTGTCTGTGATCTCGACAGTGTGATGCCAGGCATATCTCTGTTATGTCTTGCCTTTTCTCTCTTTTGAAGATTGGCAGCTTTGTAATGGCCACAGCCTTGCAGCAGTAAGGGTTGCAACTAACGAAAAAGGAAACTGTTTTAGGTAGATATACCTAAATTTCACCCCCCAAAAAAAAGTGCTAGGCAGTCAAGGGAGAGAGTAGTTTACCTATCCTGTTATTCCACTGAAAACATTTCTTATTAGTCGGCAAACTGCTAGGTTTTATGTCCACACATCAAAAAACCATGCAGCAGTCTTTGTCCCCTGGAATCATTGAGCTGTTGCCCATAGAGGCTTACTGACCTCTGCAAGAGACTTGTTGAAAGAGTTTTGACCCTGTATTTAAGTGTCAAGACATAATGGGCCCAAGATTGGAGGGCACTTCTAAGTGCTTCAACCACCTTCCTCTAGTTTGTTGTTAAGTCATTGACTCTTGTAATACCAGACCAGGGTCAGAAGGACCATTGTTAATGGACAGACTGCACTGACGTGAAGTGGTTTTGTGTTTTTAGACACCTCTAACAAGCTCTCTTAAGGGACAGACTCCACTTTCCGCGGTGTGTGCACCGTGTCCTATGACATCTACATCTGGTCCAACATCATCTGGCAACAAAATCTCAGGTAAGTTGTCTTTGGTGGAGACGGAAATAAGGCCTGGATGTCTCTTTCCACCCATCAGGGTGTACGCTCCAGAAAATAAAGACACTGAGGAAAAAAGATCTGCCTGCACTGATAGGCTGTTGTGCCAATCTTGAGAGAATTTGAAAAGCCAAAGTGCAGAAGAGCAGGAGAGTGGTTTTGTGTATGGCCCTGCGTTCCGTCTCTGTGCCTGCATCTAGAATTCAGTGATACAATTCCTCATTCAAAGTGGATTCAGAACGTCTAACCCTTAACAAGAAATGTTGAAAGCACATCTACCAAAGGCTACTGTGGTTTGACAGCAAGCCACAGACATATTTGCTGTTTTGTTTTTTAAACATGAAAAGTTGCTGCGTTTGTGCAGGAAAGTGATTACTTCCTGAAGTGACAAGAATAATTTTTCCATGCATTGATGTCTGACGCGTATTTCTATACTATAGGCTGCAGCACCACAGCAGTACCTGAACTGGCTTGAAATGAGCTAATGCAGGTACTGGGTCTGAGCACTGGGCTGTATGATGATTTCAAAGCCAGTTTAGATACTGTGGTCTGTTGCGCACAGCTTAGAAGCTTCTAAGGAAAGGAATGCTCCGTTTACATCGTTCAGTGCAAACGGGGGAAGAGGAAACTCTTAGGGAAGGAAGGAATTGATTTTTAATGTATATTAGATAATAATGCTTGCGTTGGACATGGTTTTATAAGCCTCTTGCATAAATGTCTGAAATCCGTCTCTGTTGCTCTTCTGTCTTTAATCCATGGATGTAGGTTGCCTCTTAGCCAGGGGTAAGAAGCAGTAAAAATAGCTGGGAACCATATTTGACTTGGCAAATGCTTCTTAAATTTTGGTTTATTGCAAATGTCAGCTCCTGAATTTGATAGAACTTCCTTTTTATTTCAAATGTGTTTTGGTATGTTGAGAGATTTTACCAGGGATTTCTTGATTATTTCTTTATTGTTTTGTTTTTATTGTCAAGATGGAGATGCCTGTCTTTGCTCTAATCAGATATATATTATTGCCTTAAATTTTTGAAATACTTCATCTGTTCTCTAATGTTGTAACAGTAGCAGGAATGTTTCTGTGCACAAATATCAGACCTGATGTAAGTGGCAAAAAAGTTTTGTTTCCAATTGATAAAATTGCAGACTGCGTGTGCAAACTATTCCTTTTGATAGTTGGATGACAAGGTGCTTTTTTCTTATTTGTAATGCTTGTTTTTGTAACTTACAGGACAAGGGACAGTAAAAACAGTTACAGCTGTGACATCTTCTACAGTGACATCAGTACCAGCAACAACCGCACAGCTTAACAAAGCATTTTCGTTTTCTTCTGTGGGGTCTGTATGAATGTTAACATATCTTTGCAGTTGATGTTAAATATGAGTGTATCAGCTGTTACAGCCAGTGTTACCTACAAGCTGCATAATAGTGTAAAATGGCACCTGCAAGTGGCAGACTGGGGAGGGAGGGGGCACACCAGAGTTTGTGGAAGCCAACCTGAGTGAGGTCTGAAGGTCTGGGAGAATTTGACAGGATATTGTGTTGCTTTGAGATTTTTCAGTCTGTAACTAATCAAGAAAATCAAGAGTAAATAACGACTGGCTTCCATTTCAGGCTTATCTATAGTGGGCTATTGAACAAATCGTACATTGCGTGTACTGGTATTTGTCATCACCTGGTGATGATTTGAGATTGGAGCAATATGACTGTGGTTTAAGCAACCACTCATGGTCTGATGCACTGGGTTTGCTGACGGTCTTTGAGTGCACATCACCGCTTCTCACAGAGTCAGAAGAACCTTTATGCTATATCTTGTATGTTGGAGTTAAGGAAGAGGAAAAAAGAGGCAGACCATAGTGAGTTTTAAACCTTGTTCTTTTAGTGAACAAAAGAGCAGTAGCAGGAAGATCATCCCTAGCAAGTTGTGCAGAGGCATGTGAGAATGAACTTTTGGCTTTACAGCAGCAGCAGAAGAGGTTGGACACTGGAGCTTCTGCTCCTAGAGAAGAAAGAACGAACCTGAACATGGTCATATTAACACTTCTCACCTCTGAAGATGTATTCCAAAGAGAACGATGTTGGGTTTTCTAACCTGGGTCTACATATATGTGTTTGAAATGCTGGCAGAGGTTTGAGACACAGACGGGCTGGAATTCCCCATTAGGGCTTGAAATTTGTGCTGATGGTCAAACTTGCTGAATTATTTATTTTAGTACAACAGAACGCATTCCATATTTTGGCTTGAAAAATAGTCTGTTGGTGAAGGTGGTTAGAGAGTGCCCATGCCATCTGGTCATTTCTGTTACGTAACAGTAACATAAAGACAGACACATGTTATGAACATACAGTTATTCTGAAATCTCTCTTATAGAGTGTGTTTTTTTCAGGAATGACAAAAATATTTCTTTGATCATATCTTATGTTTGGGGGAGAGGGGCAACTCCTTAGAAATGATTGTTTGAAATTTTGCATGTTTACCTATCTTATACTCAAGTGAATTTCTCTTTATGAAGTGGGTAACATGGAGTATTTCAGAACACGCATACTTTCAAATGGCTGGTTTCTTTCAGTCTTAACCATTTCTCTGCAAGTTAGTCAAGTGGATGTTACCCAAAGGCCTTGCTGTGCCCTTCAAAGGGCTAAAACAGTCCTTCTGAGAGATGGAAATTCAGATTGAAAAAGCAAACAAACCCTGTCTTTGTCCCAGGCTGCAGTGCCTCAGTCTGTAAACCACATGCTAAATACAGTGCTGTTGTCAGTGATGTCTTAGTCACACAGCCAGACTTCTAGATCAGCAGCTGGTCTTTGACAATTGCAGAAAGCTTAAAAAGCCTCGGGGAATGAAGGTCTCTGGAGGACCCCAGCGCTCATTGTGAAAGATCACAGTATTTTTGCAAGACGGAATATTTTTAGTATGAAATAGTAATGGAAACTCTTCATTTCTGTCTTGCTTTGAGTGATCTCCTTTTTGACAGGTGGTAGTATCCAGTTATTCCCTTTTGTACATGCACTGTCTCTTACCTTTTAGCTCTTTTAAATAGACTCTAGTCGTCACTGTGGCTTTTGCTTTTGCTAGTCTCCCAAAAGCTATCAGGATTTGGTGCGTGGTGGTGTTCAGCTGCCGAGCTGAGTGGGGAAGAAATATACAGCAGAAGGGAAAGAATATGGGAGGATGAGGGGTGGTCGAAAGAACTTTGAACTGCGACTCTCTTGAACACTTTAGAAGCCTTGTCAGAGGGGAAACAAATAGAGCCCAGCCTGCATGCATGCTTCTCTCTGCCTGTTTAGTTGTTGGAGAAACTGTTCTTGTGCCTGTGTGGCTGACTGTGGCAAGTCTGTACTGGAAATCTGAGTCTCAAAGTTGTGTTAATCATGGGGTTGGAAGTTTCAACGCTTGGAGCGAAGTGTCATTCTTTCCTTTCTCCTCCTAGGTCTGGATTTAATTTTGGTGTTGTCACATCAGCTGCTTCATCACCGACACTGCCCAGCCTCGCTTCCTCACAAGGTTAGTTTGGAAGAGTGCGCAAACCACATCTCTTCCCCGCTAAGAACACTTACTCTTCCTAATTCGTGTGGTTCTTGTTTTATGTTGCAGTTCTATTATTAAAATTGCAGTAGTTGCAATAACGTTATATACATGTGCTGGATTATGCCCTGTAATGCACAGAAATCTAGGCCACCTGCTTCTCAATTAAGAGTAGGCAAAATATTTGCTGCCAAGAACATCTAGGAGGTACTAGTTTATGAAAAGGGTAACATCTGTAGTCATTTCCTCTGCTGTCTTTAATCTGTAGATTTTAAAGTTGCCAAGGTGGTCTGACACAGAAAGCTGTCATTAAGTGGAATGAGCATTTAGTAATGGGAGGGGAATGTTTGGGATGGCTTTGCATTGCTTCTAAAATTGAGTTGACAATATATAGGCTGCCTTTCCATTTCATAGGTAGATCATATTTGCCCAGTCTGGAAAAAAAGGGACTGATACATCTGCTATTATAATATTCTTGAAGTTTTCTGCCTCTAATTTTAGCCTTGCGAAAGAGACTGTATGGTCAAAAACTCGCTTCCAATGTTATTGGTTGCTCTAATAAAAGATATCACCTCTTCTTAACAAAGCTTGGCTTGCTTATATCCTTAAACCATCTCAGCCGCAGAAATGCTACTAGTACTTTGTTGATGTTAAGCAGAGAGAACTAACTTGGCTTAAAACTTGAATATTCAGTTAACATAAAGGCTTAGGTAAATAACATTGATTAAAGGGGGAGTGGGAGGTGCGG
Source organism: Grus americana (assembly GCF_028858705.1). Lineage (NCBI taxonomy): Eukaryota > Metazoa > Chordata > Aves > Gruiformes > Gruidae > Grus > Grus americana. The sequence continues at coordinate 12,779,209 of NC_072871.1, read as the reverse complement.
GAGACAGAGTTGTAAACCACAGCATTGTGTGAGGGCAGTTACCTCACGCCGCTCTGTGCACCTTTACCTCTGTTAGCTGGGGATGGGAGAACAACAGACAATTTCAGCGCCTCAGGAGGAAACAAATGCTACGTTATTTAGTGTCAGTTAATGTATTAATGTACTTAATACACTTATAGGGTAAAAACCAAGGATAATATCAGCTGTGCTAAGAAGCTTTTGCTCTTTGTTATTTGATCTCCATGCAGATTTCCCGTACCTAGTCCAAATCAACCCATAGTCCAAACACCAATGCAGTGTCTCTTCAAGTCAGAATTTGTGTTTGTTGGTGCTCAGAAATAAAATGACAGTACATCAAATAAAACAAGTCTACCGTCCCTTAAAACTTCACTAGTCTCACACTGTTGGGCAGCAGTATATCTTATAAGTGGAGCTGCTTTTGCAATTACATTTGAGAGTTTTTCTTTAGTCTTTCAAAGCTGAAAATGGGCTGCATAGAAACTGATCGGTGGTTTATAAATAGTTGAATTTGTAAGGAAAGATATGATTCTGTAGAAGACTTTTCCAGTGCCAGAAAGTATTTTAATGACCCAAACTCTGTTCTGAACTATTGATTTAAACAGACTTCTGTAGTGAATGTCAGAATTGTTTAGCTGAACCAAGTAAGAAGGGGTGAAAATGGTGTTAACAGCAGATGGTCTGTAGCAACCAGGTCTTTTATGTTTTTATCAAACTGTTGAAAAAGAGATAGGAGCCCAAGGCTGAAATTGTTGTACTCAGAGAAGGATGGTTAAGTGGAGGCTATGCCATGAAAGTAACACCGTCACTGCAAGCCTGTCTATAAAGGCTTCAGATGTCTCCTGAATGCACATGGAACTGGTGGTTACCTGATGGGCTGAGGCTTTATAGTTTTGAGTCAAGAGCACTCTCTCTCATAACAATCTGTGAAGCACTAAAGCATGCTGTTATTGTATGAATGATAACTGAGCTTTGCATACCATAAATAAATTTGTAACTTCTATCTCTCTCACTGACAGCCCCTGCTAAAGAGTCTACCCAGCCTGATTCATTTTCACTTGCTGGGGGTCCCAAATTTGGAGTAGCCCCTGAGACCTCCTTTACTTTTGGGTCCCTCAAGTCAGCAAGTGCTCCAGGAGCCTTAGTAGCAAATAGCTCCTCAGCAGATGGCACCCAGTCAAACAAACCTGCTGCAACAACATCTTCCGCTCCCTCCACAGCCTCTAGCAAGTTAGACATCCCTCCATCTAAATCAGGAGATCACTTGTTTCAGAGCAATCTAGCTGGGGAAACTCTTGGGAGCTTCTCAGGACTACGGGTTGGTCAAGTAGATGATAATGCGAAGACCACCACTAAAGCACCGTCTACCAGTGTTGCAGGATCACAGTCAACTAAACCATCTACAGTACCTTCTGGATTTACTTTTGGTGCTTCCCTGTCATTAGGAAAAGCTGGAGAAGCTGCTTCAACGTCAGTCACATCGGCTGGCACGGCATCCCCATCCATCGGCACTACTGCCACAGGCAATCTCTTTGGCAATGTCCAGATAGCCAACACAGGGTCTTCTGGGGTATTTAATCTTGGAGGCTCTAGTGGCAGCAAACCCACTTTTTCATTTGGTATTCAGCAAGCAAACAGTATGAGCACATCCACCTCTACTCCTTCTACTCTCTCTGCCTCAATGTCCCTCTCGTTTGGAAGTTTCTTGAATTCATCACAAACTACTGTCCCTGCTGCAACTTCTAATAAGGGTGCAGGGGATGCCAAATTACCATCTGTGTCAGAAAAGCAATCTGAAAATGAAGCTGCAGCAGCTGGATCTTCACCTCCAGTGACACAGTCACCACAGCCACAGATACAGCTTTCGGAGTCCGTTAAAGAACCCTCTTTACCCCCGGCCACAGCAGGGGATGCCGTCTCTGCGGGTTCTGGCACCGCATCGACAGCACCACCCCCTGATGCTGTTGCTACTCCTGCCTCCACAAGTGATTTGAAGGCACCGGTACCTCCCGCCATCTCTGCATCTGCCCCGCCAGAACAGAGCATCTCAGCGACCACCTCTACAACAAACATTGCTTCTTCTGCAGAAACAACAAGTGTGTCGGCTGCTACCTCTGACGTTACTACGTGTGTTCAGAGCCCAGCTGTTGGTGCCTCTGTGTTTGCCCCCACATCTGCAGGCTCCTCGGTGTTCTCCCAGCCTCCAAGTTCCAGCTCTTCTGGCTCAGCATTTAGCCAGCCTACTGGCGATACAACTGCCACTCCTTCCACACCACCTGTTTTTGGACAACTACCAGCAAGTACCACTGCATCCTCTCCGTTTGGACAACTAGCTAGCAGTACCTTGTCCACTGCCACTGCTACCACACAGGCTGCCAGCTCAGGTTTTGGTACTTCTGCTTTTGGCACCACCACTACCGGGGGCTTTGGTCAGCCAACCTTTGGACAAGCACCAACTTTTGGGCAACCAGCGAGCAGTTCTTCAGGTGGTTTTACCTTTAGCCAGTCTGGATTTGGGACAATGCCAGCCTTTGGCCAGCCAGCGGCTTCCACAGCAGCCTCGAGCAGCGGCAATGTTTTTGGACCACCAGCTAGCACCAACAGCGCCAGCTCCTTTTCCTTTGGACAGCCATCTGCCAGCACTGGAGGTGGGTTGTTTGGACAAAGCAGCCCTCCAGTGTTTGGGCAGAACACCAGCTTTGGGCAAGGGGGATCCGTCTTTGGTAGCGCTGCCACCGTTACTACTACAACGTCATCTGCTGGGTTCAGCTTCTGCCAAGCTTCGGGTAAGAACAAACTGCAGGGAGACACAATATCCCAGCGGTGCTGTCTGGCTGAAGTACAGAGCGTGGTATATCACTGGGGGAAAGCAGGATGGTTTTTAATGCCCTTCCCCTCTGCACCCCCCACCCCCCCCATGGCACTTGACAGTTTTGGGGGTTTTTTTCCAATTAGTAAGGAGCTGCAGTGCGTGTAAGGGGGAGGCCAATGTTAGAGACTAAAGAAGCTTTTGCTGTGCTTCACTATTCATCAGTAGGCCTCTGAATGTAGCCTTTTCAATCCAGTCTTCCATTCACTTTATACTTACAAGTCTACCGTGACTTAATTTTGAATTATGTATTGTCCTGCCTGTTGCACAATAAGTGGGTTGAATTCAGCATAGTGTAAAAGATCTTAAACTAGTATGTTGTTGTAAATTGTTACGCTGAAGTGGCAAGGCAGCTCTGAGGCCATCATCAAGGCAACGGCTACAGATGCAGCACTTCCTTCAGTGGGCTGCATTGAGTATGAGCAACAGTGGATGTATAGCCAGGTACAGTACTGTATCATGATCCGGGATGGCAAAAAAATCTGTTAAGCCCTCAAAGTGATGGGTTAGCAAGGAACTAATCTGTTAAATCTCCTTTTGCATTTGGAAACACCTCAAAATTAAATATAGCGGTAACACAGCCATCAGCTAACTGTCTACACAGTTAAACCGAATACTTGTATAGACCAAACCTTCTCTATCAGTCTCCTTTTGTTCTCCACGTTGCTACAATATATTGTTGGGTTTTTTCCAAAGCTTTGTCTGTACAACCTTCATAGAGTTCCCAGGGAAAAGTCAAAAGTACATAGTAATAATAGAGAACATGTATTTTCAAGGAAGAAAAACTAATTAGGCTCATTTAATTAAAAATGATGGCACTGTAGGCAAACTGCTTGCTTATTTTAACTACAGTAACAGAGAATAGTTAAATTGCGGGAAGTGAACTCTGCTTCGGAAAGGTGTTCCTAATTATAGAAATGCAAGTTTTACTACAAAATGCACATTTAAGTGAACTGAGAAATGGATGTGGAGTTCTTTTTTTTTTAATCAAAACATTTCATTATCTATAACAGGACTCTTTAGGTAAAAAAAGCTCAGATCCTCCCTACACAAGGGAAATCAGAATGCTACTGTGCTTGTTCATGACTTGCAGCTTTATTATAGCAATGGTAATAGATCCAATTCTCTTATATTGTTAGCAACAATCCCACAAGTGAAAAAGCTGTTTATTTTCTGTTTGTTTTTAAGTTGGCTGAAAAGAAAAGGAGAATGACTTTCAAATAGACTTTCTATGGAATTTATCATTTGTGTGTTGGCACATAATTTAAATTTGTCCAACCTAGATACAGTGGGTAACATCATCTATGTCCCTGTTTTTTGGCATGGGAGAACCGTCCTTTCACTGTTCTGCACTAGTATCATCTCCCTGAATTGTCTTATACCCTAATAATAATTTTGGTGGTTTATTTTCCTTTCTTTTCTTGGCAGGTTTTGGTTCTAGCAACACAGGTTCTGTGTTTGGGCAAGCAGCTAATACTGGAGGCACTGTCTTTGGCCAGGCAAGTATTTATTGTTTTTTGCAGAAACAAGGGACTGTTATGTACAGTGGACTTGTTCAGGGTTCTCTGCCTATTTCTGGTGTATTAAAAACCAAACCAAACCCAACTTGATATGCTCAGTAAAAAGTGTCCCAGTCTGTACCAAAGATACTTGCTATTTTAGTGGGCATCAAAGCAGCAGCAGCTGCGTGAATGTTTTCAAAGGGGTATGGAGAGACAAATGTTTTATCATATGCAAGATAAGATAGAGATGTGGTAAGTAACCTGCCTTTATTCCATGGTAAGTGGAAGGTATAAGGCAAGTTTCAAAGGCGTTATTCTGTACCATAGCCAAAGTTTAAGAGAGTCTTAAGTAAGATTTCATTGCATTACATGTTGGAAGGTAATTACTTGCTGGTTCACCAGCCTTTTTGTAAATTCAAGGCATAGGCCGGACAGAAAAATCAGCCTTGGGGCAGTGTGTTACTTTGACTTCTCTTAAATCCCTTTTCTGTCCTTTTTGTCTTCTAGCAGCCATCTTCTTCCAGTGGAGGCTTGTTTGGAGCTGGAAGTGGTGGGAGAAGTGGAGGCTTCTTCAGTGGTTTGGGAGGAAAGCCAAGTCAGGATGCAGCCAATAAGAATCCTTTCAGTTCCTCCAGTGGAGCATTTGGATCTGCAGCTTCCCAGAGTAAGTGAACAAAACGAGAATACAAAATGTGCTGTGATTTCCATCTGCTTTTGCGATCCCATCTGCTTTTCTGCCATTAGTTGTCTTTGAGTAAATTCTGTGTTAACATGAAAGGCTTGTAGGGGTAACAGAGTATGCATGATGTGTAATCTGGAATTTTTCTTTTACCTTTATGGAAAACAAGTATGGAAGCTGTTAAACAATGGGATGCAAGAAGTGTGAAGAATATCTGTATTCTGCAGGGAATTCTTGGCCAAATGCTTCTTTAAAATTGAATAAATTCTTGCCACTGAATTTCTGCTTCTGACTTGGTTGAAAGTTAGAAAGCTTTAATTATTTCTCATCTGCCCCAACACTGTAAATATTAAGAATCCCGTGCTCGAGTGAAACCAAGTTAACAAGTGCATGGTGGATAGCGGTTTCTTCATCTCTGTCCTAAAAATGGCTGTCTGTGCAGCACATGTAAGATATTTTATCAAAATTTGCTGTAATATATTGATAAGCTCTCAGTCATTTTTCATGTCTAGGAGGAGATGTGAATTTTTTCAGTCTCATGGATGTAGTAAAGAAAAATATTTTTAGTGGTTGGTTTGGGGATGTAGTCTGGTTTGGTAAGGAAGCAGAATTATTGAGTTTCTTTTATTATTTTTTTTATCCAGATTTGATAGACAGGGTGGTTCTCTCTCAGATAAACTCTTACAAGCATCATGAAAGCTGGGTAGATGGGAGAAATTGTGTTAAAGTCCTCTTTGGGAGGAAGGACTCAGCACTTGTCCTTTCTTTTGCTCCAATAGTCAGCTAAAAGGCATCAGTCCGCATGTGTGTTTTAGCTAAATCAATCTGCATGTGAGGTGCCAAACCAACCCTCCCATGTGTTGCTTTTTGCCCAGCCAACCAACCTAACAAAAGGAGGCATAAAAAAGTAGGTAAGAAAACATTAAAGCTACCCCCAGGTTCCTTTGCACCAGGCACTTTAAGGGACTATTAGAATTTTTTTCTAGAAGCTATAAAGGATGAACAGTAAATGCAAGAATCAATTGCTGTCTATTAGCGTAAAGATTTTTTTTTTTTTTTATTGCCAGCATCAAGTTAAAAACACATTAGTCTTGAGTATTCTGGGCTAACAGGTCTTGGTAGTACTCTAAAATTTGAGCTGTGATACACGCATGCTATTGTCTGCTGTAGCAATTAGTTTGAAATACTAGCAGGCTGTCTCGTGCCTTTCATGTGCAGCTATTGCAGAGGTGCGCTTGTTACATACATTTGTATGTCAAAAAAGCTATTCATAACAATTTCTTACCTGTGTCTTTTATTTAATGACTGCCCAGCTTCATTATTTCATTACTTTTGACTTGGGTTTGGCAGAAAGGGAAAGCAGAAGGGGTGGGGTCCAGCAGGTAGAAAGCACAAAGAAGGGGAAACGGTGGCTAAGACATGAAAGAAGGAGCAAAGAAAAGCATCAAATGAGCTGCAAGTGGCTAGAAATAGCACTTCAAGTTTTGGGAGAGCAAATCAATTCCTTTTATTCCATCTTCAGTGATCCGTTGGGATTAATAGTTGAAGTTAGTTCTTTAACCTTGCTAATTTAGATCTCCTTTATTGCATTTGCTGGGTTTTGTGATGAAATAAAACAGATGGTTCACCAGAGGAAAGCTTTGGTTATTCTGTGTCTTGCCACTAGATGCTAAAAATCTGCGTAGCCTTGTGAAAGATTAGAACTTGAGTCATTTCTCAGTAAGGCTGCAAAAGTTTGGCTCCTACTTTAAGGTCCTGTCAGATAGTCATATTAAGAAGTACTGGCTATTGCCAGAATAGCTGAGAATCTTCACTTTGTTGAGGACCGATATTTGTGTCGTCAAGAGAGACCGATTCTAGCTGCTGTGATTTCTCACTTGAGGGATTCTCTGTTAGCAACTGCAGCACAGGATGCAACTAAACAAATCATCCATCACTGTGATTTGGTAGATTACAACAATAAAGGGTTGTTAGTGGTCCATCTGATCTGAAATGGCTTCATGGAACTACAGAGCCCTGTAGGAATATGGGAAAACGCAGCTTCTCTCTGCAGAGTGCTGGTTTTGGTGTGTCATTTTGTACTTGGGGTTTGGGGAAGTAAAAAGGTTTCCCTTTCTCCTGATCCAGTTAATGAAGTGTAATATAGAATATTGTCTGTTATGAGCTTCATGAGTGTTCTTCATCTCCCCAGATTCTTCTAGCTTATTTGGAAACAGCGGAGCAAAGACCTTTGGATTTGGCAGCTCATCTTTTGGAGAGCAGAAGCCTACAGGCACTTTCAGCTCTGGTGGTGGAAGCGTGGCATCTCAAGGCTTTGGGTTCTCCAGTCCAACCAAAGCAGGTACTTTGTTAACCCACCCACTATGAACACCCACACTTACCTGTGAGATATTTAGTAGAGTGTTCTACCATTTAGAGATCTACAGCCTGGACTCAGTGCATGTGCAGGAATGATCTTTGAGCAATAAATAAAAAATAACTAATGGCTTAGCAAATGGGAATTTAGCTGGTGGATTCAAGGCAGAGATTTACAATCTCTTGTGCAGAAAAGCATCCAGTAAACTACATTTTCAGGTGTTCATTCCAGAAATTTCCATTGCAGTTTAAGAGCAGAGAGCTGTCTGAATTACTTCTGGTCTTAGGTACCATACAATGAAGAGAACAGAATATGGAACTGAATAAATTTTTCCTGCTTTAGATGCTTCCTTGGAATATTATCTTCCAAACTTCACTCTGGGTTTTGTAACCCTTTTTGTCCCCAGTTCTTCATGTGAGTGAATGCACAGGTGTCTACAATGGGAAAGATTTCTCATAAAATTCATATCGGCCATGCTTCAGGTCCTTCTCTTTTGAAATCACTCTGACTTGTCGTCATCACTTTCTTCTGTAGTTCAGTTGTCTCTGAGTTAATTGAATCAAATATTGGAAATCTCACAAAACCTCTTTTCTTTTTACCATCATCTGCCCAGAGACTGAGTCACAAAAATAGTGGTGACTGTGATATGTTCATTAGAACTGAATGGCAAAAGGTTAATTTTGTTAATTACCAGGCAAAAATGGAGGCCCAAAGGGTCAGACAGAGCAACGCTTTTCTCCTTTATCCTCAGACTGTTCTTACAGTGAACGTTGATGAAGATAGGTGTTCTGCTCCAGGTGTGTCTACTGAACTATCATCCTTGGGGAAAGAAGGGGAGGCTTGGTCATCCTTTAAGTTGTCTTGAGACAATGGTGCTCAAGAACTCCCTTTGGAGCAGCAGTGCTTTGAAAGGAAGCACCCTCTGCTTTGACAGTAGCTGTGCTCTCACGTTAGTGAAGTAGCTGAGAGTATAACGATGATGTTATCGGATCTAGCAGCCATTCGTAAGGTCTCTCTTGAGTATTGCATTCTGCTTGATAGTGGACTGAGTTTCTTATCTTAGGCATACCTCCCATCTGTTATTTTTGCTAGAGGAGGAGAAGGGCATTGCTGAAGGAAGTTCTTCAATTCACCCAATGATTATTTCCTTGCTTTTGATTATTTTGCTCTCAAAATTCTTCTTGAGATAGGATTTTCAAGAGGTTTCTGCAGAAGGCAAATCCACTCACACAGAGCCCCTCAGATCCTTCCTTCCTCTGGTTATATTTGCTATATGTTGAAATGAATGGTGCATCGTCTTCTCCCAGTGTGGCAGAAGGGTTTACTTGCTTTGAATCCCCCTTTCTCCTGGTTTCACTACTTGCGTGTTTCACTTTTCCTTTCTCCCATATTTTGTTAATATGCAATGCAAAAGAGAGTGCATGCAGAACTTAGCTTCGACCCCTCTGATAAATACTCTAACTTCCTAGAGGTAGAGGTAACAAGATGTCTGATCTGTGTTTAAATAATTCAGGCCTAGCATTTATTTTTTCCAGACCTTTTGTGTTTACAGCCAAACAGTATCCATTACCTTGACACGGACTGGAATTTCACCCAGGGTATTAAAATGCGTGGTGGTATCCCAGTCCTCAGCCCTAGTCAAACAAAAGAGCAGGTGTCCTTCACGTTCCACAGTGTCAATTAGAAACAGGCCAATAATATTAGCAGATGAACATAGAATAAAATACTCTGGGTGGAAGTCCATTCAGAGCTGCAGAAGGCCACGACAACAGAAACAGAAATTGCCAAGAGCAGAGTTCAGTTCTTGATTCCCTGCAGGAATCGTGCAGTTCCACTGACCTGGCATTTAATCATTGCATCTTAGTTTCCACCACTTAAACCGGGATTAGATAATATTCTACCTCCTGAATCTTTTTGCATCACTGGAGTACCTCAAAAACAAGTTTGCTATCTGTTCTCTGATCTTAAGCAATGGAGGAGACTTGCCCATTGCATTGGGGAGTTTTCCTGTTTAAGCACTTGCATGCATCGAGTTCTGTCCTCGGGACACTTGCATGTCCTCCCAGAGCTTTGGGTTAGAAGCCAGGGCAACCAAACCACAGCAGCTAATGTTCGTCAAGCTGACCTTTACAGGAGACTTTTCATTCTGCATTGTTATATGCAATTCCTTTGGGTAGTAACTTGTTTAAATGGTGATGATCCATGCCTTCTGTAACGAAATACACTGCAGTGTGGAAGCTTTGTGGCAGTTAGTTTTATAAAAAAATGCTGTGTCCGTATGGTAAGATGAACAGTCCCATTATGGAGATTGTCTACTTGGAAATCTAGTTTTTTGTTTTCTCTTTCTGCGGTATTGTTTACGTGATGTTCTTGTCCCTTTTTTTGCCTCTGTTTTGCTCAGGTGGCTTCGGTGCTGCTCCAGTGTTTGGCAGCCCTCCTACTTTCGGGGGATCCCCTGGGTTCGGAGGGGTGCCAGCATTCGGTTCAGCCCCAACCTTTTCAAGCCCTCTGGGCTCAACGGGAGGCAAAGTGTTCGGCGAGGGTACAGCAGCAGCCAGCGCTGGAGGATTTGGGTAAGCCAACCAGGGTCCAGGGTTTGGGAAAGCAATATTCTTGCATGATGAACTATTATGTTTAGTTACCTCTGCATTAATGTAAAGAATGTATTACGTGATTGATTGCTAAGCTCAAAGTGTCCTTGGTTTGTTTACAAAAAAAAAATTTTTAAAAAGGCCTAAAACAAAGACTTTAAGCCCAAAGGAAATAAAGTGCATGATCTCATTTTAATGCTGAAACTACTACGTTGAATCTTTAGCTTTAGAGATCAGGGGAGGAAGTGTGAGTCATCTCGCAAGTGTCTAAGGGAATGCAGGAGTATTTTCTGTGTGCACGCTTAATGAGTTAAAATCTAGGCCTACAAACTATGCCTAGCAAAGAAAATAATAAATATCACTATCTTTGACTCTGTCTAGCCACCTTATCCACTTGTGAGATTTGGGCTAGAGATACTAATGAGAATTCAGTCTGTTTTCTGACTTTTGGGGGGGTGGGAGGAAGCCCTTGTAACAGCCTGAGCTCCCAGAGCGATTTGTGTTTATCCCACACTGATTGTTTTTACCAGTTTCTTTACCCCTTAAGCCTGTGCTTGGCACCAGAGTAGACAGCACTTTATTCCTTGTTTTCTTCAGCAAATACAGAATCTCAAACCTTGCAAAGCAGCTTCTGCAATAGGCAGTAAAGGCACTTCTTCAAGATTGCACTACCAGCGAGCAAGTCTCCTTCATGCCCTACAATTATATTCAGACCAAACAGAATCATAGAATCATAGAATGGTTTGGGTTGGAAGGGACCTCAGAGATCATCTAGTTCCAACCCCCAAACAGATCCAATTAAAAAAAACCCACAAAACAACAAAACAAACTTCCAGTGAAAAGACCAAACTGGATGTCTTCCCAATCTTAGTGTTTACATATTTCGCAAGTGTTTGTCTTCAGTTTCAGGAGGAACTGCCTTTATGTAAGGCACGTTAGAACATCCAGAAGTGTAACTTGTTCGTTCCCCATGAGGTTAGGTGGATACCCATCTGCCAGGGCACCTCTGAGCTGTGGGAGGCTTCAGCTAGGTGGTTCTGCCATGTCCTGAACTCTGGTGCAGCAAACTGGAGAGTCACTTTGGAAAGGGTAAAAATAGAGGCAGCTTAATTAAATCTCCGCCAAGAAGGACGCGCTTGTAGGGACGACTTATCTTCAACACAACTGGTATTTTGTTCAGTTCCAACTTTAAGCCATTGTGCTGCAGGATTTTTGTACTGAAACTGGATGTGCTCAGTGACAATGTTGGAAGCTGAAAGGTAAAACGGGATTTTGAACAAGCGGCGTGGTGATGCAAACAGAAGTCTTGCATAAGCACTCTGCAGACTCGAAGAAAGATAATTCAGTGGCTTAACTTGTGGGAAGTTTTGAGAATTTCTTCCCTATTGGAAAGGTGCAGACTCAGTCTGATATTTTCAGAGTTGCCTGAGGAAATTTGATTTTGAGTTTAAAAACTTTAAAAGAGTGTGCAAAATTCCCAGGCAGCTTTACAAAACTCCAAATCTCACCACAAAATTTTGAGCAATAGTTTAATTCTGCAGTATAATGTAGCATCTGTGCTGGACTTCATTTCTGCCTTTCTCTTGAAGTAAAACTTTAAAAATCCCAATCTTAGAGAAGTTACTTGCCAGTACGTTATGCAGTATTAGTTCCGCGTTCCCTTCTAACTTAAATACGTGTGATTCATTGCTGCTTCAATTCTGAAAAATCTGCATCATTTGATAAATGACTTAAGTATCAAAAATAGAAACCACTATACTTCTTCAAAGTCTGCAATTCAGAATGCGAGCAAATAATGTTTTGCTTTCATAAACTAACCTCAACTGCATCTCAATTCTGTTTTGTATAGGAGCTTTACAAAAGACCTGAAAATCTGGGCAAGATAGGTTTGACTAAATTGTTACCAGGCAATGACTGTATCTCGTGTCTTTTATACGTTAAAAAAAATAATAATAATTGTCCATAGCTTAAGCTGTTTCTTTACTCCTCCTATGCTTAGCGTTTTTCAACAGGCATGTTCTTCTAGTTGCAACTGAAAGAAGCAGTTTGAACCACAAGTTTCCTTGTCACTGTTTTCACCTCCACTTCCTTTCACCGGGCAGACATGATTTGTGTGTTTAGTGGCATAGTCCTGAGGAGATGGAGCTCTGTAAAAACCTCTTCTTCTCAAATGCATCACCCCATCTTGCTGCTTTTAAAAAAAAAGAGCTATAAAACCTGTTCTGCCCTTGCTGGGAAAACCACGTTTGTTATTCTGAGCTGAAGTTGTCTGCGAGGTACATGGGTCAAGAGCCACACCAGAGGCACAGGGGATGGTTAGCAGAGCCAAGGATGCAGAGTCACTGAACTGCCCATTGTATCTAATGCTGTATATGGAAGTAGCGTGTGTGGTTGACGGTGTCTGGGATAGGAGAGGTGATGTCCTTTACCAGGTGAATTGTTTGTCACACTGCTACAAGGGTTGTCTTTTATCTGGAGAGATATGTTTAGATGTGATGGGGTTTTTGTTTTGTTTGTTTGGTTTTTTAAAGTCTACTAGATATGGATGGATGGAGAAGTGGGTTAATGTGCTGTCAGTTCATATTTTAACTTAGAAATGACAAAAGCTAGTGTGAAAAGCTGCCACACCATTTGACTTGGCCATCTCAGGGAAGGGCTGGCACTGGGTTAGAACCAGTAGCATTGTGCACTTGCAGAACATGTAATTTGAAAATTTTGTGTCTGCATTTTGCCCAGTTTTAGAGAAACACTCATTTTTTGAGTGCACCTCTTACGTTCAGAATTGAAAGAAGTGTATGGGGGAGGCAGAGAACCATAATGCATATCGTGGTCTCATTAGTGTGTCATGCTGATGACTGCAATGCCTGGTTGGACGGAGTGGGTGGAGAAAGGAGACCAAGTTCCATATACAAAGTGGTTTTTATTTCAGTCCCCAAAAGCAATTAGGGTAATAATCCAAAGGTGGTGGGAAGTGCCAGGTAGGTGCAGATCTTCAGGAAAGCACTGGAACTGCGTGTGGTTCAAAATGGGCTGGGGAGAGAAAGGAATTGAGGAATCTGCAGGCGGCTTGCATGAGCAGTGGGTAAGGTACCGTCTGAAAGTTGGGAGTCTTGGTTCTGTATCTGGGCTCTGCTTTGTGCTCTGGCCATGAGCAGCTCATACCAATTTTGTGTTTGCTGCCCTGTTTGTGAAACGAAATGATGCTGTACTTTTGAGCTTAAAGGGTGAAAACTACACACAGGGGCGAATTAATATATTCCGTTTGATGGCTGGAGTTAGTATTTTGAAGCACTTGAAAACGTACCCAGTGTAAGCATGAACATGTTTGCCTTTCTGCCTGGTGTGCAGTAAGAATGGGATCTGAACAGATGTTTGTGTGTACAATGGTCTTTCCCAAACCAGAAAATCTATTTCCAGATTGAACAATTATAATTATTCATGTCAGGTGGTCTTGCTCTTTTAATGTATCCTTGTTTAAGGAGTGCACTGTTACCATTGTGGATATGGGGACAAACTTCCAGTGTAAGTGCAAAGATGCTTGCAAACACAAATTTTCTCTTTAAACTGCAGGTTTGGTGGTACCAGCAACAATACAGCATCGTTTGGCACGCTAGCAAATCAAAATACCCCAACGTTTGGATCGCTGTCACAACAGGGTACCGGTTTCGGCACACAAAGCAGTGGTTTCTCAGCTTTTGGGACAGGTGGAGGAGGTAGGAGAAGCTAAAATATAATGAACCTAACAGGCCCCATGTCTCCAGTTTTCCCTGGAATTTGGATTTGACAGCTCCCTGTCAAAAATCTGCCTGGTCCTGGTCCTGCTGTAGGGAAGGCACTGTGTCCCCAAGAACTGAGCTGCAGGGTGTGGTGTAGCGTCTTGTCAGACTTTAGCTCGTCATTCCATCACAGATTTGCTGCGTGGCATGTCAATAAATCACTCTTTTTCTGCACGCCTCATCAGATTGCTTTTCACCCCTTTTATTATTGCTTTTCACCCCTTTTTGTGGAGTTGTTCTTCTTCTCAAAGGAAAAGTACTGAGAAGTAATATCTCTTTGGTACCATGTGCATGGGTATCTGTAAGTACTTAGTGTCAAAAGAACATGCACTGCAAAATTGAGCTAGAACACCAATAGCCAAATCTTTATCTGATGTAATTCAGTAAAGCTGCAGTAATTTACACAGGGCTGAGAACTGAGCTCTTCAGAGAGGATCCGTTCGTTGGTGGTCTGCCTGTCACCATTGGCTTACATTAAGCACAAACTCCATCTTCAGAAAGCAGCCTCTCTATTTTTGTGGAGAGGTGAATAAACCAGGCACATTATACGCAGTTGCTACTAACGAACGGACCTAGCTGATTAGCAGTGAAAGCAAAGCCATCTTAGGAACCGAGGCAAGTCACTTTTCTTCTAGATGGAGATTTGACTTTCATTGTTTGCCTATCGCTCTTTCCCTGGACTAAGGCAGGAAAGACATGTTTTTCAGTCTGTGTATGGGAGGGGACATTTACTACAAATCTTATGCATTTATCTTACCTTTTAACAATTATTTTTCTAATCTTGCATTTCTTTCAGGGTTTGGTTTTGGATCATCTAACACGTAAGTACCATTTTGTGTCTAACTCTTCATTAAAAATGCAAATAGAATCAGAATAGAAGAGTTGAATGCTTTACAAGAGCAAGCTTTGAAAGTAGCAGTATCATACTAGTTCTGATTTCCTTTGTAGTGGCACTGCATAGAGCTCAAAGTCCAGGCTCTGAATGCGTGCTTGCCAGTGAGGTTAATCTTTCATGTAAGAGCCAATTTTCAGTTAGATCATGCTCTTTCTCCACCTCTCAGGCACATGATGTGTGCGCTCAAGCTGTGCATGTGAATCTAGTATCTACTCCATTTATCAGGTTGAAACAAGGAATGAAATAAATCAGTACTTTTCTGGTTGAATTGCGATGATAATTTACAGTTAGAGAAGGGGACTCAGAGCTGAGGTGAACTCTGTCACTCACTCTGCCACTGGCTTGCTGGATCACTTCTATCAAGTTTATTTTACTTCGTTTCCCTGTCAAGTAGAGAAAGCATGTGTATCTGCAGATGGTAGGCTCTAGAATAAGCACAATTATATCTAGTTAGCATGTGTTGATGCTGGTAAAAGATGCTGGAAATACCAACGTGTTCTTGTAATAAGCTTCTGATACTAGGGAGACTGGAAGCTTGTTTGAGAGATCTGCTGAATTAATATTGCCTGAGGGAGACTCTAGCACTCACTGCTGTTGGGTGATTTGTTTGGGTTTTTTTTTCTTTCTCTACAGATCTTCCTCTGGATTTAGTGGATGGAGAAGCTAAGAACATCCTGAACTCTCCTGTAGAACTGTTCTGTAGCTCCTGTGTTCATGAGTCACCTACGTGATCAATATCCAAACAGCTTGTCTTTTAAATATGAGTTCTCAGACTTTTTTTTAAGAAAAAGATTTTGCTTATTTTTATGCAACACTTGTTCTCGCTCTATATTAAACTATTTTATCTGCCTTGATGTTATTTGTGTTGGAAGGGTTTATCTCCCTGGATCTAGAAGAAATAGATGTATGCTGTGGTTACTATAGCCCCAGACTGGACTTCGCTTTCTGTTGTTCATCCCTTGCCTAGACAAGGGAGTAGCTTGAGTTGGTTCCTGATATAAACCAGCACATTTTTCATTGAAGAGAATGACTGATTATCCTAGGCTCTTAAGAAGGGGCTGAAGTTTGCCCTGCTAATTTTAAGTATAGGATGGGGCACGTTTTTATCTCGCTGAAGTGCTAAAACTGAGTCATGTGTGAGCCAGAGGCTTAGTGGAGAAATAGGAAATTATCTGAGAAGAAACTGGCAGCGTGCAGAACGTGTTCCCATGGCAGTAACATTCAGCAAAGAGGTGGGAAGTAAAAGCTTTCCTATTTTTACCTTTCTGTAAATTTTACAGAACTCAGAAAATGGAACTCAGGTTAATTCAAGGGCCAGAAGTTTTCTCTATAAAGTGTGACCTCCATCCAGAGGCATTAGTGATTTTGCAGCTTATGGCCTTGGCTGTTGGATTCTACTGTCAGCTACGTTTTTTTTCTGACATGTATGAGATTTGTACTTTTTCCCTTTAGCTCTTTGCTTTGGTCAATAACATTTGTGAAACTCTCATATGTTTATACTTGAACATACTGAGCAAATGTTTTAAAGAATGCCCTGAAAGCATTCTGGACAAACACTTTTTCTATTTGATGCATCTGACCTCCATGAAACCTCTAAATGATGTAATGGGTTTTTGTTGCTCTGTGAAAAGTGCATTTGAAATAACAGCTTGTGTATTAGCTGAATACATGCAGATTGGATGGTTTTATCTTTTTGGTCCTATTTGGACATTTTTGGGTACTTCTGCTTTTCCTGTTTTCAGCAGAAACATTCTAATGTTTCCCTTTTTTTTTTAATACCACACAATATGATGACAAGTGTAATTTTCTGGTTTGGTGGGCATGTGGTCACTTTGGAATTGTAAATAGTTGACAACTGCTTGTTTTCAGGTCCAGTGTTATAAACTAAATCCTTGCGTCTATCAACAGTTCCTGAAGAAATCACTTTTTTTCAAGTCAACTTTATACGTTAGCGTTCAACTAAACTCCGGTCCTAGCTGTGGAAAGTGTCCTTCCTGTCTCTGCACCTGGGAATGATGTTAGGCAGGCTGCCTTTAAGAAGGAAGACCACTGAAATATGGGGAATATAATGTACAAGGAGGGCTTACTTTTAGATATGGAGAGGATTCACGAGGCTGTAAGCTGTAAAGTTTTACACATGCCCTGGATTTCTGAACCCTGGCACGCTGCATCTCGTATCAGAGACAGCACTGTTGTCAAGGTTTTGTTTATAACCCCTTTCACTCTAATGGAAGAGAGCGGGTGGCAGCGATCCTGGGACCACAGCACTAGAACAGAGGAGAAAATTGTCTGAAATTTGGTGGTTTGGAGATGGAAGAAAAAGCTGAAGACAGGTTGAAGTGTGCCTTCCCGGTATGTTCTTCTTGACCATACGACGCTCCTTAAGGCCTAGAGGTGATACTGCTGTTCTGCTTTCCTTCCTCTTTCTTTATAAATAGCAGCTGACCCAAACCATTGACCTTAAATTCTTTGCATTAATCTCCCCTCGATGTGGCATGCGACACCTCCTAGCAAGGCTGTATCAGCTGTGCTCCCCCAGATAGCTAACAAACCTCTTGCTAGGGAGAAGATTGGCTTGGCATGTGATGTTGGCGTGCTGAGCCATTTAAAGTTTCTTTTTTGGAAAGATGGGAGCAGTTGGGGGTTGTCCCTGCTGTGCTGCTTGGTACCTGTTTAACTCCTTTACCCTCTCAAGTGAAGGGCCACAAGAATTACTCCAGATCCTGCATTTTCTTGCAACGCTTCCAAAATCATGGCTGAAAACCCAACCCCCTGAACTATCTGCCCTTGAGAAACGGGTGCTGCTCCTGGTTTCCATAGTAGCTGTTGGAGGAGCTGTGCAGCGTAGAGAGGCTGATCGTGACCACAAGCCTACAGGAATATGCACAAAATGTAGCAAAGTCGACTTTGAAAAAAATCTGCATTTTTATTAGATGAGTCAAGGACTTGGCAAGTGTGCGTGGCGCTGGGTTGGTGGCTGCCAGAAGCCGTTATAGTCTGTCATCTGTGTTAGGTGGCCGGTGATGTTGTGGCTTCTGTCCAGGTTTTTGTGGACAGGTGTCCACCAAAGAATAAACCTACCCACACAGAAAGCCCCCCAGCTTGGCAGATCTGGTAAAGAAGCTGAGGACTAGTTGAACTTGGAGCCCTCATTTCGTTAGTCATGTTGTCTGTGCTGATTTATCCTCAAATCGGTAATGGCAGCCCTTCCAGGACTACTCTGAGGAGCTTGTCATTTTGTCTGTGCTAATGTGGTTGTGCCTTTAAGTGGGTTCTTTCATTAAGAATAATTAATTTCCACACCCCCCCTGAGACTACGCCACGGCCTTGAGGCAGTGGAAAGTGGAGTGCTGGTGATGCTCTGCTATGGCAGAGCGCTAAAGATGGTAGAGACTTGGTGGGTGGGGGGAGCTGGAGGCTTAGAGAGGATCTCCCCAAACCCATGGAGAGACCAGACTGGGCATTTCTGCTTCCTCGAAGGCTAAAAGAGCAACAAAGAGAAGAGCCTTTTTCTGGAAAAAGGGCAAAATGTAGCTTCACCACAGAGAGGCACAAAAAGAATTATTTAACCTCCTGTTTTAACGGTTTTTACTGTATAATACTTGGTATTCCATAACATCGGTGTCTTGCAGAGTACCAGTGGTCTCGGCCGTACCCCTCCATCCGGATTTGTCTCCTGGGAGGGAGGGACATAACTCCTTTGGCCCTTCCGCACTGCTGCGGCAGGGTGCGGAGAGGCAACCAGGGGATAAATATTGGCGGTGTCCCTCTGCTGTCGAACCGAGGAGGGATCGCACGGCTGAAGTTCATCCCGTGCTACTGGGTTATATCCCTCGGCTCGACGTGTCCCTCCTGGCCTGAGCAGTGCTGGGGGCAGAGCTGACATATCGCTGACCACCAAAACCCTGGCGATGCTCCGTGGGGAAAAAAAACAGATGTGTTTCTGATGTGACCATCCTGCTCCGGGTGGGCCTATCAGCCTCAACAGTGAGCTGCCATGGTGTGTGTGTCGTGAGTCTCCGGGATGAGCAGGATCCCTGTGAGATGGTGGAAGTTGGAAAAGTGCTGCTGAACATCTCAGACCCTTGCTCCAGCTGAGAGCAGTGAGCGAGAGGCTATGGAAAGGGGAGGGCAGGTGCTGGCACCACCTCTTCTCCCACCCCTTTGCCCAGGAACCAGAGGTACAGTCTTGGCTGGCACTGGTCTCTTCGCCCTGTCAGCCTGCGTACGTGTCCCTGTCGCTGCAGGCCTGGAGGATGAAGTGACATTTTATTTATCCCTTCTTAGTTTTCATCTGTCCCGCCCTTGTGTGTTGCTTTCAGCATTGCTTACAAGGAAAAATAATCCTGCATGAGGCTTTGGCATGAGCATGTCTGGTAGTGGTGAGGGAGTTTTGTTCCTAGATAAATGTCGCTTTGAGCCCCAGGGGCTGGGAAGAGATGGCCGCAGTTTGGCGGGGATGAGCAGCCCTCGGTCAGCAGCAAAACCAGCCCCGTCCTTCCTCCATCTCGCAGCAGCGAGGCCCCATGGTCCTGCAGCCATCGAGAAAAGACCAACTGTTCCTCACCAAGGGATGAGCTTGGATGTGTTGGCACATTTGTCAACTCCGCACACCTGCGTGTGCCCCTGCCCTTCTGTCTCAGCTCCCTGCGGTTACGTGCAGCATGTTCCCTGTCTCACACTGTCCCTACCTCGTTTTTCTGCAACTTTTAGTAGGTCACAAAGCTCCTTCTCTGCAAACATGTCTGGGACTTCTCCATACGTGCCTTTATCACACACGGGCACGCATTGTGCTGCCAGCGCCTGTATCTGAACTCATACCATTCCCTCAACAGGAGATAACAATGAAGGTGCGTGTTAAGAGCGAGCACGTTGCTCAAACAACACAGCAGGGCTGTTGCCCAGCCCTGGTGCTGTGGCACTGTTCCTGGCCACACGCAGCTGTGGGTGATGCTCTGGCCTCAGGCTGCGGTCAGGCTTGTTGCAGCATCCCATTCCAGCACTGGAAGGGACGGATCACCCTCTTACACCACCCTCTCTTGGAGCAGGGTGCTGGAGTCGCTCCTGGGTCAGTGCTCCTTGCAGAACTGCTTCACAGTCCTGCTCTGCAGGAGATTCAGCATTTCAAATGCACTGTGCTTCAGTGATGTCAGAACAGCTTCTGCATCAAAGATGACATAAGCTATTATTCTGTTTTGAGGGGGAAATGTGGGGCAATCCCAAAGTTATGAATTATGGTTGGGTCAGACCTGACTCTCCAGTGCTGCTCTCCTGCATTTGGGCTTGTGGCCGGGACTCTGTACCCAGTAGGTTTGTGGGGACCAGTTTACAAAGATGTTACTAAAGGCAGCCTTGGAAATCTTGATGCAGATTGTTTGAGGAGCTCTGTTATAATTATGTGCATGCAATACATGACACTTATTTTTTTTAATAGGTGCTTCAAGGCTCTTCAGCGCATTGCTAAAAATATTTTGCTTTAAAACTTGAAGGAATAAAAATGAGTGTTTGCAGCTGCTGCACGTGAACAGCTTAACGAGATGTGAGATAGAAGAAATAGGAAACAAAACTTGATTTGCATCAGCAGAGGGAAGTCCCTGCAAAAAGTTTTGAGCAGGGACCATGGAGGCCAGAGGGCATTTCTTCAAACGAGGAACTGTTCCCTCAGTCTGCTTAAAACCGAGGTTAGAAAATCACCAAGTCAAGTGACAAAACCTCTAGAAATGTGAAGTTTGATTTGTAGCCTCAGCATTCACAAATGCCCCGCAATAGAGGATGGACGTTGGTGTTACCCGAAGCACCAGAATGGGGCTCAGCCATTGCCTGGGCTCTGCTGGGTTCAGCAGCTGATGTCCTTTCCTCCTTCTCAGGAGGCTTTCAAATGTCTCTGTGCAGACAATAAATGACTGGCCGCTTTCGGCTTCTTTGGGGTGTCACCCAAAACAGCTGTGAGTTGGCTGGTGTCCCCTCTCCACCCCTCCCTCCTTCCCTCAAAAACTAGGACATCTAAATTTAACCTGCTATCAACAGATGAGGCTGGAGAATTTCCACTCTGGAAAGGAATCCCACTCAGAACCTGTCCTCTCCTCTGCTCGGGCTCCATCCACATGCATTCCTTTCCTTGAGCCGTGACCTCCCATGTTTCATTCCTCCCCTTCCCCTGCAACATTTGGGTTTGTGTCACTGCTACGTGCTGGTGGAGCTTCCCAAACTATTTGTGTTTTATGTGGGCACACACCTCTGTGCTTTGTGGGTGATGGTGCCAGGTCTCCCCGCTGCCCGGCAGCACTGTGCAAAAGGTTCTCAAGCTGCAAAGGTTAACTACAACCATAAAGGGGCATAACAGGCTTGTAACGGGTTTTTTTGTTCGCTCCAGGCAGGACCCAGGGAGATGCAGCGAACAGAGATGTCAATGTGAGGTGCACCTTGTTGGGGGGTGCCCCCCAGGTAAGGGTCCAGCCCCCGTGCTCAGGGCATGCACTGGGAAAACCCTGAGCGTGGTGCAGCTCTGCCAGCCCGACTGGGCAGGAGGGTCCGGGGGTGCTGGGTGGGAGCCGATGCAGCAGCATGATCTTGCAGGGGACAGAGTAAGTCTTTTTGGAGAAACCTTGATGCTTCTTTGTAGGCTGGATCAGAGAGCAGCAAAACTACAGAAAGAACAAAAAAAGACAAAAGAGAAAGCCTTGTCTTCCTTGGAGCACAACTGGTGGGGAGGGAGCCTGCGGCAGGATTGGCCCATGGCAGGAGGAGCTGCAGTGCAGACCTGGAAGGTGCTGGGGTTGGGCCCTCTGGATTATTAACAGCTGAGCACAGGAGATGTGCTGGTCGCTTGGCCAGGCACCCCCCTGCTCTCTGAAAACAGTTTCAGCAGTTTCCTTTACTGGAAAGCAAACAAAGCCTAGATGTGAGGGTTGGTTTGGTTTTTTTTTTTTTTTTTGGGGGGGGGGGGGGAATGAATAATGAAATTAATATAGTGTGGTATTTGAAAACTGTATACTGCAGCAGCTTTTAACCACTGGTTTGCCCAGGTCTGTAAGGGCATGGCTGCTCTCTGCTGCCCACGGTACCAGAGCCTGGCTGAGGGGCTGCCTCTCTCCAGATGCAGTATTTACAGCGAACATCTGACCAGGCTTTTGCTAAATAAGCAAACAGCACTAGGAAACCAAACCGTGCGGAAGTTCGGCTGCTGCCTGTGCCAACCAGCTCAGCTCGGTCCTGCCGTCACAAGGTGCACAGCAGCCTGGTAATGAAAAATGCAGGATGTCAGCTGGTATTTTTAACCAGAAACCTCTGCGCTCTGATGTGGTGTAAGAACTGAAATGGAGAGAAAAGGCACTCATGGTAAATAGGGAGTTTATCGCCACCTTGAAATGCAAGGGCAGAGGTGGTGGAGCCATTCGTTTAAAAACAGCCACCACCCAAACGACTCCAGGCAGACACGTTTGAAAACTTCACTTTATTTCTCTGTTATAAAAGCAGGATTTTGGTTTTTTTTTTTTTACATCTCTGTAAGTGTCCAGACTCGGTACATCTTGGTTTTGTTTTCACAGTATCTCTGCAAGACCAAGGATGATTCTTATTGCTGCGCCAGGAGCCCGGGCAGGAGGGACGGTGGTGCCGAGGCTCGGGCAGCCCTCGACTTACGCCTGCTGCTGGACCCAGCCTTGCCCTCCCTCGCACTGGCTCAACAGGTCTACCCCTCCCCAACACAGGATCTCTGTCGACTCTCCGAGGGGCTGTCCCTCTCTCATCATGCTCATCTTGGTGTCAAGGGTAGGAAAGGAGAAGCCAACGGCCCGTGACGCTGCTCGGCGTGTTGGCTGTGCTTGAGTGTCTGCCAGCCCCTGCCCGCTGCTGGCTGGGGGCAGAGGGTGCGGGTGAGGGTCTTGGCCAACACCCGGCCCTGCTGCTTCCTGCCCTGGATCAATGCGGGATTTTGACAGGAATGGTCAGGCTACACTCGCAGTCCCATGGTGATTTGGGGCCATAAAGAGCTGAGCATCATTGACGAGAGAGGTGAGGCAGGGACAAGCTCACGTACGTCAGTACCCCACGTTGGTGCCCCATCACCTTCCCAGTGTATCCTTTGTGCGTTCCTGGTTCTGCAAAAAGCTGCCAGAGAAGGGGCTTTATTTACCTCTGATTATTCACCACTGTACTTGGTGCAGGATGCCCCGGGTCCCCAGGCATTTAAGTCCCTGTTGGGACCCTGTCAATCCCTGTTTTAACCATACAGCTGTTAACCTGCCGTATCAATAGCCACGTCTATAGCATCAGTTACTTCTAGCCACCATTCCTTTTCTACTCAAGCTGTCCCCGTCAGTTTTGTCATGAAGCAGCACTGGAAAAAACATCACTTTTAATCAGAATGCATGAAATCTCAAAAGAGGCAGCGTTGCTTTTCTATGCCGTGTCTGGTGATGCGAATGGCGGTGGAGGGGCACGTTTCAACCTAGGCATGGGATAAAGGCATTCTTTAGGAAGGGAGAGGTCCATGCAAAGCTGACCCCAACATGAAATTTGAATTTCGTGTTTACTGCTCAGCTGGGTCTGTTCAGTGCAACAGGAGGAATCAGCCAGGAGGTTACTATCAAATTGCACAGATGCATCCAGTCCACCGGGTAGAGGGAGTAGGAGGAACCAGATTCACAACCAGACGCACCGGGAGACTAAGTCCAACACAAAGCTAAGTGGAAAAGGGGGTAGGTGTTCCCTGAATGTGGTTTTTGGTGACTGAGAAGAAATCTTTCCTTGGAATTCCTTCGTGCAGCTAATTAAGACAACTGGGTCTGATTTCTTTGACCCATGCTGACAGCAGTGAGAACTGTAAGTACTCAGCACCTGGAGACAAAGTGAATATCAGACAAAAATACCCCTTCTGCTCCCACCCGTGGGACTGCCCAGAAGTACATCTAAGCGGTAGCTGAGATGCGTGCAAGCGTTATCAGCTCTTCACTCACAGCTCACATTTTGTCCTCTTCTGCATGTATTGCCTAGGAGAAAATACAGACAAGTCCCAAAGGGCTGTGCCAGTAGAGCTACAGTTAGAATTTGAATCCATGTAAGAAAATGGAGTTTGATACAGAGAGTGACTGTGCAAGTCAAAGTCTCCCTAGCTTCATCCTTTATAGTCCCAAAGCCTAGATTTAGGCAACCTTTGGCTCATGGATTTGGGTTTGATACAGTCTATTCGTTTGCAGGTTTCTTGTAATGCCAGACTTCCTACCTCAAAGATCCGCTTGTTGGAGAGGGCAGCTCTGGGGCTGAGCATCTCTGAAGAGCGGTGCGTGGAGGAGGGGGGGCTCCCCTGGAAATGGGGGTATGGCTGCAGGGACCCAGGATCCTCGTTTGCTGGTTTGAGACTGTCATGGGGCAGGAGGGGGGGGACGTATCTTCTGGTCATGCATTCCCCAGGCAGGTGGTGATGTTGAACCCGTTGCCGAAGTAGATGGCGTGGCTTTGGAGAAGTGAGGAAGGAGAATTTCTTGCCGGTAGTGTCCTGTGTGGAGGATGAAGATGGCAATAGCAGCTAACTGGTGCCTCTCTGAAGGGAGAGCCTTTTGAGCAGTGCGTGTGTGGTTGTGAGACCTGTTCAGACCAGCTTGGCAGGGCCAGGCTCATATCTGGCATGCTGAGCCCGCTTCAGTCCTAGCTCTTGAGGCAAATTGTTAGTAAGAGGAAGAAATGTTATCTAGGGGAAGGAGCTGCAGAGGGAAGGGGAAGTGATCTGCCTCAGGCCATGTGCTGGAGCAAGAGAGCAGATCCTCTGTTCCCCGTCCTGTGCCCCGTCCTCCAGATGCCACCTCTACGGCAGAACTTCCTCTGCCTGCAAACTGTGACCCTCCTGTTCAAACGGTTCCTCCATGCCACCCTCCTCTGCAGAAGTGCATCCAGTTATCTCTGAAGCCACCTGGGCCTTATTAAAACCTACAGGTTCCACCTCCTGCTCCAAATGCACCTTACTCACTGGAGGATCTATACCCAAGACTCAGGTGTTGCCCTCGTTGCACCTCCCATGAATTACCCTTTGCTACATAGATGTTTGTGCTGTAACCAGACAGGTACAGTATCGTGGTCTGGTCTGTACACCATCCCCAGTCGTGTAGATCATGAGGTCATTTGGAAGAAAATTATCTACTAACCCCAACGTGATTTGTTATTGTGGGAAGAAGAGTTTTTCATAGCTTTTGCTTCTAGTGTTTGCTAGGAACGGGTGTCTGTTATTTTTCAGATGTGGTGGTTCCTGAATTATGGATATTGCTGGGTAGACTTGGTAGATAAGATCTGCCCTCACTTGCACCCGTGCATCTCCAATGACTTCAGAAGGATCTTTTTTATATCCTGCTCTTCTTACAGCACCGTCATTTGGATTTCATGGGAAAATGGGGCAACAGAGCTTCACCCAACAACAGCTGGTGCGTGAGCTGTTGGCTCTTATGCCACGAGAAGGTGAGACCGTGGGCTAGCTGGGCAAACATCTGCGTGTCCTAAAGACAAACCCAGCGGGACATCCCCCCCCCCCTCGATTAACGTTGATTCCCAGGGCCACAATTCCAGCTGTGAGATTATCCCATATGATAATGCTAACGGGAGACTGAGATCACCAAGTGTAAGCAGTGCAAACTTGCTTGCTACCCCTTCTGCGAAGCAGGGAGATGGCCTAGTAGCTCCCACTCAAGAGACATCCTACAGCAGGTTTATTTGCATTGCTTTGAAACTGAGATTATTTCCACGCTTCCTTGTTCCAGGTTTTAAAACCAGGAAGATTCTCTTTTTTATCATGCTTCTTCCAATTTCATGCCCTTTTCATCCATCAGCCTGTGACACAATGACAATCTGTTTCTTGCTCCAAAACTTTCTCCCAAAAATTCTGTAGAAAGGACATTCTGCCTGGTGGTGTTTTTGTTGTTTTTCAAACATAGCTTTAAGGCAAAAGTTTGGCAATGCAAAGCAAAGTCTACATAAGGCCGCATGACTTGGATTTGCAACTCAGAACCTTACAGCTTAAAAAAAAAATAAAATCCTTATCTTAAATAGTCAACTTTTTGCTCCAGGAACTTCTTTTGTCCTCAACCAAAAAGAAAAAAAAAAAAATCTTAAAATCCCAAATAAAATGTTCTTATTGTTCTGGGCAGTCTGGACAAGCTAATGAGACTGAATTTCAAACAGTAAAGTAGGGAAGAAAAAAAAAAAAAGCTATACGGGTAGACATCAGTGTTAGTTTCTTCCTTTAGGAATCCAGTGATGAGACAGACCTCAGTCAAAGGTCTCCTCTTTAGGTTTAGCACAGTGAAATCCGTCCCAATGGGAGAAGGTAGAATGGTTGCATTTGTTGAATGAATAAAAAGTGCATTTTGATTTTGCTCAGATTATACGTGTGTATTCTAATACCTAAGTGATTGTTTTACTTTGTTTTTGTTTTCTCCCTTTTGGTGCCGGGACGCCAGGTTTATATTATCGGTGTTTTGGAGGTATCACCACAAGCGGTGGTCCATCCTTTGGCCTCCACATGAGTACCTGAGCATCATTGGCATTGGGTTTGACAAGGGCACTGGGTGGTATTGGCTCATTCTTGCTAAGGACCTGGGGCTGCTCTTGAGCAGAGGGCTCCTGCAGCTTGGCACGGTGCCCCAAGGGTCTGCTGGGATTTACCTCGATGCCCAGCCTCATGCGCCATTTGATAGTCTGCAAGGTCACCATTTCGTTGGTAGCCGTGTTGGTTGCAACCAGCCAGGTGGTGAAGCTTTGATCCCGGTGAATGCTTGTGAGTTTGGCCACGTTGCTCTCGCTGACGGGCACTGCCCACGTCACACTCGGGTAAAAGTTGTCGTTCATGCTGATGTTGAACTTGGACTCCTTCTTTGTGGGACCCACGATGGTGCAAGTTTCTGTTGTGTTTCCATACCAGGGATAGTTCACTCCATCTGAGTCACTGATGGCCTGGATTTTACCATCCAGTAGATCCGGAAGCTCCCAACTTGACCTGCCATAATCAACAACAAATTATGGATAATGCATTAATTAATTACTTTAGAAACATGCAGGGCTTCAAGGAAGGAGAGGAAGTAGTTGTGAACGTATTCCCCCTTTAGCTTTTACCGGAAATTGTGCCTTTCACACCATCCCTGCCGAAAGAGCTCACCCCTGCCATTAAAATTGTGTCTGCAAATTTCCAGGGCTGATCGTGAAAGTCTGTCCTGCTGTTTAACACCTCTGGGGAACCATCACCCTGCAGGGCCAGGGCCTTCCTTGCAGGGACCGGTGGTTCAAAATACATCAGCGTTTAAGTAAGGCTGCAAAGGGTAGGTGCTCGGGAGAGCTCCAGCATTGCAGATAGCCTCTCGCAGCTCCTCGGCGGTTTGAGCACGGCTGAACACAAGGACTCGCTCCAGTGCCGTGTTCAGGACCTCAACTCTTGTGCCAGTGAGAGCAGGGCTCAGGGCTGAGCTTCTTTCTCTCAATAGCACAAAATCTCCCAAGTCGGCAGACAAACAGGCAAGCTCAGAGCTGGGGGTTGGTGACAGAAGACCGAAGCGGTGGAAGTAAAATCAAGGACTCCATTGGATGATAAAGCTCCAATTGCCCCATTCTGTTCGCTCTTTTCAGTCCCTACCTGCAAACACTCCTTTTCTCTCTGGATAAGCCACTGTCCCTCCCCGCTGTCTGCCTGGCACTGAAGTGTAACCCATCCTTCTCCAGCCCTAGGAAGGACCCCGTTCAAAGGCTGCACACCAGGCTCCGGGCTGGGGATGGTATTACGGTAATCAGAGAAACCGAGGTCAGCCAGCTTGTAAAACTGCCCGAGCGCGTCGTCTGTGTGCTGCGTTTGCGCGACTGACAGAAAGGTCAGTCTTTCCAGCAAGAAAGTAAGTGAAAATGGTCCTTGTCACCTTATCGTGCTGATGCACAACTTGGATTTTAGGGTTTTTTTTTTTTTTATTAACTTCCAATGTAATTTTTAGGATTATATTTGCCAACAGAGGCAAACTACTGTAAATGTGTCAGAAAAAGGGTTGGATATTTGCAGAGCAAAGGCACTAAGATGGCATAACACAGACCGTGTGCTCAGCGCATGCCAGGTATTTTAAGGACGTTCTTTTACAAACCAGGCTGATAGAGATGGTTCTGATTTACCTTTTACCTCTTGCTTACGAATCAGCCCTCCCCGCCACCCAGAGATGATGTCCCTGCTGTCGAAGTGGCAGAAGGGGCTGCGTGGCAGCAGCGGCAACAGCTCGCTCCCAGCAGCTCCCAGCGTGGCATTTGCACTTGACCCTGCCACGGGGCTGGGATGTCAGGCTGTGCACCAGCTCCAACCCCCCCCAAGCCCTGTGGCTCCCTGCTGAGGGCCGTGCCACGGGACACGGTTTATCTTGGGAGGGAGACAGAGGGGACACACTCAGGCTCGTCAGGGTAACTGTCCAAGCCTTTAGTAAGTCCAGAGCTGCAGCTCAAAATAGCCCCTTGAGTGAAGCGGGGGCTGCAGCCGGGCGCAGGTTGGGGGAGGGGGGGGCGCCCGTCGGGCCCAGCCAGCTCTGACGCAGCAACCTTTGGGACGAGCTGCTCCTCTCCACTGGCCAGGACTAATGGGACTGTCTCACAAGGCTGTTCTGATTGTTAATTAGTTAATGACCATGAAGTGCTTCCATGTTTGTAACCACTGGATCGTTTTAGCTGTAAATGCCTGGCTGTAGCTAGAAGATACATGGTGGGGGGTGGTTTAAAGATCTTATTTATCTTTTTTTCATGCAAGTGGGGGTCCTAGCAAAAATCTCCTCCGTGCCGTGGCAGGTGTTGGGCTGCACCACACAGGAGGCAGCCGGTTTGCAGGTCGGGCAGCCTGGCAGGAACCCCGGGCAAAGGAGGACACGGGCTGCTCCCAGGGATGCAGGGATGCTCTGAGCAGCAGGACCGGGGGTGGGGTGGGGGTGTTAGCAGCAGCCGGGGGTTACGCAAGCGCAACATCTTCCCGTGCAGATTTACGAGCTGCTGTCAGCTACGGCACCGCAGCTGCAGCAATCCTCCCTCCTGAGCACATAGCCAGCAGGCAGAGGGAGTCCTTTCCCTGGAAGAAAATTTTTAGCAAAGGCAGCCAAAAGGAGATCCCTGAACAATCCTGCCAGGACCCCCATCCACTGGGGAGATGTTTATACGCTCTGCTCTCTAAACCAGAGTCATCCTGGCTCACCGCCCCCCCCCACGCTCTTCAGGGAGAGCCCAAAAGTGACAAGCTCTGGGGATGTTGGATGAACTCAGCCCTCAGCAGGCAGGTGAGTGGAGGTCGTGCTCTGCAGCCCCCCGCCTCCTCCTCGCCCGCACAGCCTGGCTCTGAAACACCATCTGGGGGCTCTTTCTCTGCCTTTCAGCAGATGGTTTAGGATTACTTTCCATTGAGACAGTGGCCAGTACTCGGATTAGTTGTCACCCAGGGATGAGATGTGACAGTTTCCTGGAGGTTCGCTCTGCGACAGGCGTGGTGCTGAGGTGCAGCCGCAGCATCTCTGCGGGGGCGGAGGTGCTACAAGAGGCTGATAACCGCCCCCCCGGGCTGCTCCAGCCTACTCGGATCAGAGGCTGGTGGGCAAATGACCCGAGAATCAGGGAGAGGATGCTCAGAAACCACAGATCAACTGAGATCTGCTTGTCCCCATCTTCATTCCCAGTAGACATACCTGACCCCAGACCAGCACAGAATTGCAGGACCTTCTCAGGATTTGCCAGGGGTTTAAACAAGAGCAAAAAGGTGGAGCTGTGTCAGGGCCCGGGCAGGTCACTGAAGGCAGGATGCTGCCTTGCAGAGCCTGAGAAACCCCACCGCAAAGCTGAGCGCCTTCGTGAGCAGCGTGGCTGCGCTCAGGGTGAATCAGAAGCGCACCCCACTTACAAAAAGGCGTGGGCAGCAATGGGGAAGACAAAACTGCCCTGTGTTTTCCGTGGAGCATGCTGTGCCTAATTCTAGTGAGTGTGGTTAACCCTGGGGTTTCAAAACCATCAGGCTTTATCTGTGCAGCTTAGTAACAAGAAGGAAAAAATGAGGCCTTATGATGATTCCATGACTGGAGCAAAAGCAGACGCTGCACAATGGTTGGTGGTGGCTGCCCCTCGCCTGCTGCTACAGTAAAGCCTGTGTGCCAGCCAGGTTGGTAGCCTTTGCTTGCATAGTGTGACTGTGTTAAATAATAGGCCAACATCTGCCCTTTTGGATGATTTTTGGAAAGAACGCTATGGAATGATCTTTGGCTGCATCAGCATCTTTCTGTGGTGGTGTCGAGCCAAGGAAAGACCAAAAATTGTCCAGTAAACACTTTGCTGACAATAGCAGGGAAGAGGTATGAAAATAAACCAACCTATCTGGTTTCATGAATTCACTATAGCTGATCAGCTCCAAAATCAGTAGATTCTAGCTTATAATACTGACAAGCTTGTTTCTGCTGCTTCTGAAACCTTCAGAGTCAGTATGGGCATCAGCAGAGACTGGAGTTGCCAACAAACCTCTCAACAAATGTCGTCTTGCTACCAGGAGAAGGAACTTTGAGCTATTTCTTGTGGCACAACTGTAGCCTTGCTGCTGACAGCCAAGCAGCTTTATGCAGGTTTTAGCCTCCTAGTCCTCATTCAGATAGTTTCCTCCTATTCTGTCACATGAAATGGAGCCCCCAGCTTATCCCGAGCCCTCCAGATGGCTGCCCCACAGCCCAAACCAACACAATCGCAGCAGCGGCCCGTGCAGCGACAGCAGATCTGATCATAGCAGCCTCCAGCCTTGTGCATCCAGCAGTGACACGGGTATACTCGTTAACTTTTTCAGACAGGCATCAGGCCCTATTGCATCCTCAGCCCCCAGTTCCTTAAAGCCAGTTCCTAATTAGTCACAGGACTTGCATAACCTTGTGCTTTCCAACACCCTTCCCCTCCACCAGCTCCCTAAATAAGAGAAGCCCGTTCAGATGCAGACTGCGCTCGGTGCAGGTACCAGTGCAATGCGTGGGCGCAGTGAAAAGCTGTCTTGGGTATTTCACATCCCTGCTCCTACCTGCCTCCCTCTGCCGCTGCGCCTATGACTAGCTGAAAGAAAACCTGATAGTCAGTGCTGCTTAATTTTAATTTGTCCCTTACAGTGCCTCTCTCACCTACTCTGGCACATCAAGCAATTCAAGCTAGGGTTATAGCAAAGAACAGGATCAAATTTAAGATGTTATTCCCCAGCCGAGCCAGTCGGAACCATGCTGCTGTGGGCCCTCTTTCCCCCCATCCTCCAGCTGCATGTTCCTGCCTCATCGCTTGAACCGGTAGTGATGTTTGATGCATGATGGTTCAGGGACTAAAACTAGCAGAAAACTGGCATTAAGAAAAAGGGACACACTTGTTCTGGTTTAGCTGAGCAGGTTCAAGTCAGGCTGGACAACCTGTTTAACTGGGCTAAGGTGTGTGCTTACAGCACAGGTAAGGGCCAGGGGCCACGCAAGGACAGCGAAGCCTTTTCCTCTAAAGCCCTGGAGGGGTGAATTCCCATGGTGAACTGACCTCCCTCCGCTTCCCATGGAAAGCCTAACATTTTTTTCTTTGGTGAATCTGTTTTTTGATTGTGTTTTCCCTCCTGAGGACTGGGGTTTATTCTCTTGACAACTCAATTTCTCGAGTTCATTGTGTCTCTGCTGCAGGGCAGGGAAGATTTAATCTTGCAAGAGCGAGATGCCTGGTAATGTAAAGCGATGCTGTAACGCTGCCCAGCTGCCCCATCAGGTCCTCCTGGGGAGAAATATCTACCTAAAACTTCTCCAGATCCTTGGCTGATCATATTCAAACTCCGATTTATTCATCTCTCTGTTTTGCATATCTCCATCTGCACCGGTTCTTGCATATCTCCATGGAGATGAAGAAACAAGGCTGGATAATGCCATTCCAATGTTTCCCAGCCGCCGACATGGGTCGCACCAGGTGCTGCACGACTGGGCACAGAAACCAGCACCTACCCCAGGAGATCCCAGTGGGGAACTGGTCCAGCTGCTCCCGCACAGGTCAGAGCTCTGCGGCCTGATCCTGATGCCTCCCACTGCACAGCAGCTTCCCTCCCTAAGGGTACGGGGTAAAACCCTGCTTGGGGGGGATCAGGAACACCAGCCGTGGGGCTGAACAGGAGTTTGCCCCAGTTCTACATGGAGGGGAGGTCAGAGAGCACGTCCACATCCTCATGCTGGGACTTTCCACATTCCCAGCAGCGCCTACCAACTTACCCGTAAAATAATGCCAGCAGTTACATGTTATCTGAGCTTTAATTATTTTTCCTTTACATTTAAAAATGCTGCATTTAGCCTCAAAATTGTCAGTGCTGCTTTAAACGCGTGTTGAAATTATTCCCTCTGTAGCCAACATCCCTATAGGAGCGTTATGCACAGCCCCATCTGCTCCAGTATTTCTCAGCTGTTTCTGTCCTCAACGTTAACGGCCAGTTTATACACAGCTAACGACTTTGGAGCATAAAAGTGAAAAATTAATCCAAAGCCTGCTAGAAGTATTAATGTTCTGGTCGACTGACTGATTTTTTTATTATTTGGAGTTTTCTTTTTGCCTGTCACCACAGTGATTAAAAATATATATGTTCCAGTAGTCTCTTCATTGTGGAAAGTTGGGACAAATACTCACTGGCATAAATCAATGCAGGTCCGTGGAGGTCAGTGGGATCACGTTGAGCTACACCACCTAAAGGCTTGGCCCATCCTTTCAGACAGGTTTGTGTCCTGTCTCTCTCTCTCTATATATATATATATAAAGGTCTTCCAAGAGCATGTTTCAATGGCATTGAAAGAGGCCTTTCCTCCCAAATGCCTTTATTTATAGCTTTCAGATGGCCTCGGGTCTATAGAAAGAGAGTGGAGGAGCAAACCAATTCCTCCTTATGTTTGGGTAACTTTTTTTTTTTTATATCAGTTAAATGTCAATGAACCTCCTAAGGAAAAAAATCTTTGTTTCCATGATTTTTCTGGGTAATAGCTCTCCTACATAGCTGCAGTATTTAATTGTGGCTACCTGTTTACAGCACTTAGCTTGTAGACACAACTTTTTTTTTTTGGTCTCAAAACATTCCAGCAAGGGAAGACCGTAGCAAATTCTCATTTTAAACACAGGGAAACTCAGGTGCAGAGGCACAAAAGGACATGTCGAGGTTTGCAGCCTACAGCAGCGCTGGCAGAACAGCTCTCTGCCCAGTTCTCTTTATTTCAGTGGATATAAGCTGTATTTATATACAGTGGACTTTTCTGTTTTCCTTTGCAGCTGGTTGCTAAAGACAGGATTTCTAAATGAGCCTGAGAATTACACATGCAAATCCCGAAGGCCTGGAATTGGGAACATCTGAGCAACAAATTGTCCTTGTTAAAGATGGTGTTGGAGCCAAAAAGCCTACAGATTTTGGGCCTGTTGTAAGTACTTTTAAAATCAAGATAAGCTGGTCTGCTCCCTCAGTGAGCCTCACTGCTGATGTTTGCCAGGTGCCAGGTTGCTTTTTCAAGGCACTTTCTGCTTAAGCAGAGAGGGGACGTGAGGACAGAAGGGGCAACAGTCTGTTATTTAGGGGTGCTCCTCAGCATGCCCTTCCTTCTGGTCCCCATCTTACAACGCGTATTCGCTTTATGTCTGAGATGCTGAACCTGTGTCCTTATCTGGGCTTGCAGGCAGGAGGGAGGGAGGGAGAAGGGCTGGGGGGTGTGTGCAGAGGGGGGTGTTCAGGCCTTGGGGAAGGCACTGCATTAAGTCAGAGTTTGTCCTGCTCTCCAGCCCTACTGCGTGTTCCTATCCTCCCTCAGCCCTCCTCGTTCACTTTTTTTTTTAAAGCCACCCAAAATGACCCTTGAGGGGCTGAGCTGGCATCGCCCCGACACAGGGCACTTCAGATGAGGAGACAGGAGGGTTGCTTAGACCTGACCTTCCCATCCTTTCTCCCTTGCCCCCAGAGATCGGGGAGCATCAGCGCCTTTGGCCACCAAACCATCTGCCAGCACTGGGTTCTGCAGTCAGGTTTTGTCCCCATGGCTGGACAGACAGATTTCTGCTGCACCGGGAGGCTGCACGTGGTGCTGCCCAGCACCGTGAGTTGCAGAATTGCTGTTCTGTGCAGGCAGTTGGAGATCAGGTGCTGTTGCTGATTTAACTATGGCCAAAAGCCTGCAACAACGTTTGGTGAACAATCTGGTGGGAGACACGACTTTTTTGGTAGGGAGGTGACATTTTAATTTGACTCATTCCTGTCTCACTATGACTGTCTAACCAGTACCATGCGGTTTTTGGTGTGCAAACAGCCCCTAGATTCCCCCTATCTTACATATATACCTATATATTCCTACTCTTACATTACTCAAAATGATAGTAATGTGAAATTTTCACCCTGCTCCAAGGTGATGCAAAGGGTTTAATTATCAGTGGGTTAAATCCATCTTGTTCTTTCCCCGTGGGCTGCCTGCTGCTGTGGGCAAAGCAAGCAGGGTTCCTCTTGTGACGTTAAAGTGTGTTCCCAAAGCTGGTGGGCTACTGAGCTCAGAGCCCTGGCACACTGCAGCAGCAGTACAGCACGCTGGGGACGGCACTGTGCCACAAGTGTCAGCCCTTGCGCTTTCCTGGGGCTTGTCAATGCGCAGTTCCACGCCATAAGGGATGGGGCAGGATGCTGAAGAGAGGAGCTGGAGGTCAGGGGAGCCCCTCGAGTAAAATACGTATCAAAGCAAGGGCTGCCTGTCATGGCAGGGCTGACCTGGGATTTCAGGATCTCTAGCGCTGCTCAAAAGCTGTTGTGAAATACAGCATTGCTTTTGGGTTCCTAACAGAACAAGCGGGTTTTGGTTAGGGCTTGGGCACATTCCCATTACAGAAGAACACCCACTCCTTTAAAAGGGCAGGGACAAGCTCTCCTACATTTTAAATGTATGAGAAAGTCCTGTTAAATTTCAAGAGAGCTGGGTTTTAAAGTCAAACCAACTAGGTTATAATTTCTGCCTTAACCCAGGATTTCCCAGACAGGCCATGGTTCTCCTGCTCTTTCTTCCCATTAGGCAAACGCGCCCACTCTCACGCACTCTTGGAAATACTTACATGCCCTGTTCCCCGTAGTGATTGTAAAATTCCATGTGGCTGCAAGCCTGGATCCAGCCCACGATCCAGGTCTCCTTCTTGGGAATAGGGGGCACCAACACTTGCGCAGAGGCTCGGAAGTGAGGGGTCCGGTAGCGCAGGACCACGCTGGAGGACTCGTCAATGCTGGTGGGAATAGGATCAATGGAGGCTTTGACTTCAATCACTGAAATACTTTCCCGGAAAACTTTGGATTTGCAGCTAATACTCTGAATACAGCCCATGGCATACCCCGAATACAGTCCAACGCAGCTCCTAGGGTACTCCAGCAATCCTGGGGAATATTAGGCATTGAAATTATCTGGTGCTAGATCAATTACAGATCTTCTTGGTTTGTAATCTCAAAACTGATATCCATAGGATAGAAAATTCATTATGTAAAGCCTTGAGTATCTGTCTTAGAAGTACTGCTCCTATTTTGAGGTTAGCTGCACTTCAGAAGCAAAAGGGCCTTTAAAATTTTTTCCCCTTTTAATGACCCATTAAATCTCTTGCTCAAACAGTCTTTGGGTTAAAAAAAAAAAAAAGGTCTCGAGTTCAATAAATAACGGTGGTGTTCTTAGCTGATATATTTAGTCCTTCCTTTCCTCAGATGCGGTCTGTCATTCACCATCAAACATAGCTCTAGCCCGTATTTCCCTTTATTCTTTGGATGAAAAGCAGAATGTTGATAGACACATCTATATAAATAATGAAATAGTTTTTAGCCCCAGCTTGTCACAACCGGTGTGGATTTCCACTTCCTGACTTGCAGTTGTTCATAACTTCCTTTCGCACAAAATTACAATAATAACAGAAAGAAATGACGGGTGGAAAATGCAAAAAGTAGCCAAATCTTCGATTTTGGAGGCTCCTCTGCCAGCGATGTCAGAGCTTTGGGTTTGTTGGTTTTGGGGTTGGTTTTTTGTTTGTTTGTTTTGGGGTTTTTTTCCTTAGAAATAGCCGAAACCATGAAGAGTCACTCGGAGGTCCTGGTCACGCAGGCGGGCTCCGGGGGTTGCGCAGCGGGGCAGAGGCGGCAGCGAGCCTCCCCCGCTCCGCCCGGGGCCGCGCCGCTCCGCGACCGCTCAGCGCCGCGGAATCGCTGCCCGTGACATCCCGCCGCCACGCACCAGCCCGGGAAGCGCTGGCTCCGCGGCTCCCCTTCTTCTTCTTCTTCTTCTTCTTCCTCCTCCTCCTCCTCCTGCTCCTCGGCGAGCGGGTCTCCGCAGGGGTGTCCGACCTTCCTCCTCCTCCCTCTGCTGCTGCCGCCGCTCCCGGGCGAGCCGGCTGTGGTTCAACCCGCGGGGCTCATGGGTGGGCGGCGGGGCTGCCCCGCACACGCGTGGGCCCCGCGGTCCTTGCAGGGCGTCACAGCATCCCGCGGCGGCGGGGAGCAGCGCCGAGCACCGGCCGCGCCGCCCAGCCCCGGCCGCCGCCGCGCACCGCGCCGGGCTCCCCTGCGCTGCGCGGGGGCGAGGTGCGGCGGGGGGGGGGGGGGGGAGGCTCCTTCTCTCTCTCTCTTTTTTTTTTTTTCCTTCGCCTCTTTGCTAGATGCCCGCGGAGGTGAGAGGAGCAGGATCGGTGCCCCCGCCTCCCGGCTGCTGCAAGCTTCCTCTCTCGCAATACATTCATGCATACGGGGACGGCGCCGGCCCCCGGTCTCAGCCTCGCCGGTGGAGCGAGGGGTTGCGGGGAGGCTCCCGCTCCGATCGCCACCGCAGCATCAAAAAGGCAACCGGGTCAAACTTTGCAGAAACTCGCTCGTAGCCTTGCCGTGCCCCCGGGCGTGCCCGGCCGCTCCCGCCGCCTGCCCGGGCACGGACCCCCGCATAACAGCGGTTCCTCCGCCCCGGCCAGCGCGGCGGTGGGATTAGCAGCAGGTCTCAGCCTCCCCCTTTCTCCCTGCCTCCCTGTCCTCCCTCCTTCGCCCAGTCCCATCCCTCCCCCTGTATTTCGCTTTTAAACTGCAGCTGTTGAAGCTAAACCTCCTTTGCAAAACCAGCATTTCCTCCCACATGTCCGTGAATTGTGGGTAATGTAGTTTTTTTGAAACGTCTTTTTTTGCCTTTTTTTTTTTTTTTTTTAATTTAACTGCAGTGTATTTTCTCCTGGGTTTTCAGATTAAGATTTTCCTCTCCTGGCTAGATCTTATTTGGTAGATTCGGTAAAAGGATGGTCTCCTTATTTGCAAAACCTGTAGCCCTAGGCTGGATGGGCTGTGATTCAAGCAACTGGAAATGCAAAGCTCTCCATAGCCGCAAAGGGACTAAGGAGTAGCTGGAATAGAGAGAAGCATCTGAGGCAGCAGTGGCCTGTGGGAAAGTTGTAAACTTCTGTTACGGACAGTTTTAGGACTAACATTGCTGGCCGGGCCCACTGACCATCAGCCAGGTGAGGATCCGAATTTCAACAGCTGAGCACCGGGTGAGGTGCGTGTGTCCAGGTTTTGGTAATAGCTGCTGTGCGTCGAGCGTTATGCAGGGCTCCGGGTGTGCACGTCCTCCATGACTTGTTTCTAAATAGGAAACCTGGGGCACTGAGATGTAAAGATTGCTTTGCCGGTGCCACTTGCAGTATGGTATAGTGGTGCAGAGCTGAGTACATGTCTTTTAGTCATTTCTGCCCTGCGCTCTCAACAGGCTTGATTAGCTCATACAGTGCCTGGTGTTTTTCAACACTGTGCACTTGCTGTCTGCCCGCCGGCAGGTAGGAGAGACTGGAGTTACTGGGCGATCCTGACAAGTGAATGCCACAGTACTGGGGGAGGCAGATTTGCTCCTTTCCACCCACAGCAGGTGGAAAAAAACACAGTATATTGCTATGTTTTTCTTCTGCATGTTTCTCAAAGCATTGGCTAAATATTTATTTTTAATTTCATGATCTCTGTGAAGGGCACAATTATAGTCACTAGCCCTGAAACAGATATAAAAACTAAGAACACGCTCAAGTTACAAGCAAGCAACTTACTATCACATAGTAGAAGAGAGAATGAAATGAGCAGCTCCGAATGAAATATCCAGTTGCTTCAGCAGCCTCCAGAAGGTGCTGAAATACTTTGACATTTCCAAGACTCTTTCACACTTTTCAAACAAGCTTGTCACAGTTTTTCAGAGCATTATGAATCTGGTGAAACCGCGTATTCTGCAACTGTAGTTTCCCTGAAGCTTCAGCCAGGTCTTGCTTCAACTTGGCTGTCTCTGGTGTTCTGGTCAACTAGGAAATTGCATTATCTCATTCTAATTAAATCTGCTTTTCATCTTCAGCTGGAGTTTTCTTTGGGTTTTGGTTGTGCCTGTGTCCATTGTGCTGCTGTGAGTGATTAAAGCATTAGCACACGCCACCCCAGAGCGGCTGCATTAAGCCGTGCGCAGAACGGCTCCTGTGTCTGAAAGTGTGGTGCTCGCTGATGGAATTGGTGGAGATGTGGGGCCAAGCTGTGATAAGAATTAGGAGTGTCTGGTGATGCTGGGAGTTGCGTTTCTTTCTGCTGTTCATTCGATGCACCTGTCCATGTCTCATCGTAGCATGGCCATGCTCCATTCCTGCTATCGCTCCCCCTGGCATCGTGGCCTGCGCTGTGCCTCCATGTCCTTCCAGCACATTTTCCAGGTTTACTGAAAGGCAGAGTCTCCCCTTCACCATCTGAACAGCAACAAATAAAACCAGCCCACCAGAAGCGATGCTATGCTGTGCTAATGGGCCTAACTGCGTGTGCTGTAAATACTGCAGAATATTATATTTTATTTTGGCCAAGATTTCGTTTTCACCCCTAGAAAATCCCCACCCAGGCACACTGCAGGTTTGCTTGCAAGCACTTTGGCTGCAGCACTGCTTCTTGGCCAGCCGCTGCCAGAGGCTGGGGTGCACCAAAGCTGCCAGTGAATTGCAGCAAAGGGGAACATTTCTGTCCCTCCTGTCCCACCTGCGCCTCCAGCACAGTCTGCATGGCTGCGCTGGCCGCTGACACCATGCATGGCTGCAGCTACACAGGGAATTGTGGCCAGCAGCACCCAGCCGCAGGGACTGCAGCACCGCACGCAGGCGGGGTGGGCAGGGAGCACAGCTGGGGCTGAGCGGATGCAGTGCATGGAGCGTGCTGGATTTGTCCATCTGGGCGTTCTCCCAGGTGCTCCGTGACCCACGTGGATCGGGTGTCAGGCCTGGAATAGCCCCGCAGGTGCGGGGAGCCTGTCTACAGGTTTAGCAGGGATATTTATAAACCCCTGGTTTGTGGCTGTTTTGTGAGCAGCGCAGCGGGACGGTGCTCGTCATGGCCCCGGCGCAGGGATCGGGGACGTTTCCCTCCTGAGCTCAGTTTCTCCGCTGGGACTGGCGGTGACAGCCCACCCAATTGCAGGAGAGGCCAAATTGCTTTCGTTTCCCACTGCACTTTTGACAGGGTTGCTGGCACTGCATCCATCCCACGCCGCCCTTCCTCCTCCGTCCCCTCCCGCCGGGGTGCGAGGCTGCGTTCCTGTGGGGAGGTCGGGGCAGCTCTGTGTGTAAGGCAGAGAAATTCCCCCGTATTGGTGTTGGCAGAAGAGACAGGCACCAGATTTAGTTGTCTCAGGGCTTTCAAGGTATTTCTTTCCCATGACAGCTCCTGAGGAACATGCTCGGTAATAGCTCAGCATCCTCAGCACTGGGTGGGACAGGAGGGACAGGCCAGTCTCCCAATTTCTGCAGGCTCCTGGCCACCAGCACCTTAACCCTCTGCTCACAGATGTATGCAAGGATCCCCGTGCAGTGGCAGCCCTGCGTGGAGCAGGAGAAACAGGGAGGCGGTCCAGCGGGGAGGCGACAGCCATAGCCAAGTTAAAGCAGTGACAACAGTTATCTCCCCCGCTGATGTCAGGTGGGCTGAGATTTTCCACATGCCTCAGAGCAGGATGAAGGCAGGCAGATAGGGACGGGGTGCTGACTTCCCCGATAGCATGAGAATGCCGCTGTGCAGCCGGCGATCGGATGGGAGCTGGTGGGTGTCAGTGATGTGGCAGCATTTGTGCACGCTCCCAGGCTGCCACAGCCCCAAATGGTACCTGAGCCGAATGCGGTTCTGGTTTCTGGGCAGGGTAAGGGTGCCTGAGGAGGGCACGAGCTCTTCCCCTGGCTAGGATCATCATCACAGA
This sequence comes from Grus americana, assembly GCF_028858705.1. NCBI lineage: Eukaryota > Metazoa > Chordata > Aves > Gruiformes > Gruidae > Grus > Grus americana. The sequence continues at coordinate 12,739,294 of NC_072871.1, read as the reverse complement.
CTTGGGGTAGGTTCCTGGAGGGGAACAGACTCTCCTCTGGCCAGTCTGTCAGATGGGCACAAGCTGGATGCATAGTTCATCTAGAGAATTTTGAGAACTAGGGATAAAAAGTATGAAGGAAGTGCAAAATTTTTCTTATTATCTTAGAAAGCCAAGAATGACCTTTTGTTTAGCACTTAAGCTCTCCAGTGCATTTTGGACAAGACTGTTAAAGATACCTGGGTGCCTGATTGCCAGGGTTACCTGCACAAATACTGACCTCTGTAACTGAACACTTGTGTAGGCAAATGTCACCGGCACCAAGAGACGTGCCTATACTGCTCCTCGGTGCAATATTCATCTTCTCCGTTTCTCTGTCCGCAGGGGATTTCCAGCCTATTTGCATAGGAATAATCCTGTTTCTCAAGCGTGCGGGTGGTGCAGAGCTGCGACAGCCCATTGCCCAGGGAAGGTAACTTGGTGATGGCCACCCGGGCGGATCTGCTGCAGCTGGCTGCCATCCTTCGGGCAGGAGGAGCTGGGATGGACAGTGTCTCCCAGCAGTGCTTGAGGCTTAGATCCGCGCGGCTGCAGTTCAGGGACCGTAGCAAGATCATTCACACCTGTACACTGGAGCTGCGAGCACGGACAGGATGTTCTCGAGGGCTCACCAGTGCTGGTGATCGGTGGGTGGGAGATGTGTCAAAGGGGTTCACCCCAGCTGCGGTGGGGAGCGGGGAGGCTGGAGCCTGACGGCAGCTGTGCACAGACGAAGTGATGGAGCACAATGCACCGTTGCAGGAGGGATGGCAGGTCTTGCCTGTCCTCTGTGGGAGGACTCCCCAGGGCCTGGCATGAGCCTTCCTCCTGCCCATCCCGTGATGCCTGCTCCTCTGAGGCCGGTACCTGTGCTGCCGATCACATCCGCAGCTCCAGGATGTGGGCATCGCCTGTCACCTGCTCTCAGTGTGGGATCTGCGATGCTGGATGACATGGCAGAAACGTGTGCGGTATTTAGGCCATGCTCAGTGCTGGGGGCAGGGGGATGGGAATTCATTAGTGGTGCCGTGTCTCTTTTAATCAGGAGGCAGGTGATGCTTCTCCTTGGGTCTGGGGACGGGGTGAGTGATGGAAGTCGCTGCAGAGGCACATCCTGAGCAGGGAGGGCGGATGGGGCTAGCGATGTTTGAAAGGTATCCATACCAGGGAGAGGAAGGTGGTATTTAGGGTGCCCTAGCAGGGGTGAGACGTTGCAGAACAGACAAATCAAGAAGATACCCGGGGAAAGCCCCTTGGGGGAAAGCCCCTGAGCAATGCCCAGCCTTGAAGCTTGCAAAGCCAGGCAGCACAGCCCACCGTAGGAACAATATCAGCTGCCGTGGGAAGGGAGGGATGCCATGATCTCCTCCAGCTCTGACTCTGATACTGAAACGTTAATTGTAGTACAAAAAAACTACATTTCCCAGTTTCCCTTGCAGCCCAGGGGAATAAGCAATTGGAAGATTTAAATAGACCAGGCCAGAAGCAACCAACCTTTGGCACAATGCTTTTCCCTCCTCTTCTTCCAATCTATTGGCTGTTTAACCTTTTTCCCTGGCACTGGAGTGGCTGCCAAGCCTGGCATTAATTTTCCTTCCAAGCTTGCTAGGCCCACGAAGTAAACAGCCATGTGCATTCCTTACTCTATATTTAACAGCTGCAGACTGTGCTGGGGGCAACTGCAACAGAGGGGAACCTTTGTAGCTTCCCAAATTCACAGCTCGTGAGGGTGGGTGTGGGGGAAGCTTTCTGCAGGGAGAAGAAGGATTTCTCTCCTTGCCAGTATTTGCAAAGCAGGTTGTGTTAGGGAGAGACTGCAATGCCAGCATCCCAGCCGCGGTCCAGGGCAAGAGACAGGAACAATGTCCTCAACAGGGCTGAGTTCCTCTCCCTGAATCAACCCTTGAAGGGGAACCAGGAGAGCCGGAGCTCCAGCAGAAAGCAGAGCGCCCAGGCTGGGGCAGCTGGTGCCCAGAACAGCAACCCCAAGGAGCGGAGGCAGTCGCAGCAGCTGCCCGAAGAGGACTGCATGCAGCTCAACCCCTCCTTCAAGGGAATCGCCTTCAACTCCTTGCTGGCCATCGATATCTGCATGTCTAAGAGGCTGGGAGTCTGTGCTAACAGAGCCTCCTCCTGGGGTGGTGCCCGCTCCATGATTAACCTCCTGGGGATAACAGGGCATGGGATCCCCTGGATTGCGGGTACGCTCATCTGCCTGGTAAAGAGCAGCACGCTGGCAGGTCAAGAGGTCCTCATGAACCTGCTGCTAGGTGAGTGGCAAACCTCCCTCCCCACCGGGAAAGCCCAGCCCTGGTCATAAGGGACAGCAGCATTGGGACTCCTCCTCTGACTGCTCCCAGCCACCGATGTGGCCAGGAAGCAGTGAGTGACCTTTGGGGTGAATGCCGCTCTTATCGGCCATCTCGGTCCTGGGTACCATGGGTGATGGATGTAGCAAAAAGTTGTCTAAGAGGAATGGAGGAATCCTGGTAGCTGGTGACACCCATGGAGTAGGGGCAGGTCCCTGGTCCTGTGTGGCGAAGGGTTGTCCAGTCAGACTAAGGAAGTGCCTGTGATGTGCAGGTGGATACCAGCAGCGATGGCTTTTATTTAATCTATGGTCATCTGTCTTGGTGGTTTGATAGGTGGGGAAAACATAATGATTTTAATCTTTAATCTGTGGATCAGAGCCTGAGGATATCCTTGAGAAGAAAAGATTTCCATACCCTCACAACCTTCTCGAGCAGATCCTGGCTCTATGTCTCAGCCACCGCGTGATGGAGTCCTGTCTCCTTCCCTGCTGTGATTTGATCTCACATCCTCCTTCCCATGAGGACTTTTCTTGCTGCTGTCCCCATTTCCATGCACTAATTTGACCCAAAGGCTGTGCAGACAGGCTGTGATCTCTCTGGCTCTCCTGCTAGGCCTTTCTTGTGTGGTGGTTGGTGTCCTTGTTTCTGGAGATTGGAACCTGTTAAATGAGATAGATGCCTTCTGAGTTGAGCAGAGCCCCTCCCACCCATGTGGACTGATGTCCCACCAGTGACCAGGCTGAGCCCTAGGCATGACTTGCCTTAGATCTTGGCCCCAACCCACCCTGGCTGTGTCTACCTGAGGACCTTGCTCTTCTCTCTCTTCTGCCCTTGGCATGGGACATAGTTATCATATTTTTCCTTGTGACTAATTACTATCTCATCCAGCTGTGATCCGCCCTAGTGTTTCACCCTCCCCCAAAAAACAGCGATCTGAGCTTCCGCTTTTGGTTGGTAAGAGAAATGGAAAACACTAGATTTAGGCCTCTGCCTCTCAGAGAGCCTTTTGGGGGGACATAGGGACAGCTTATTTCAGAGGCACCTCAGGAAAGGGATGTCCTGTATGCAGGGGCTGACCGCGAAGTGATACGGGCTCTGCAAGCTAGCCTCAGAGTTTTTTTTCACAAATTCATCCTTCAGAGAGGGCAAAGATTGTGCTGAACTGGCTTGAAAAGCACAGTGGTAGCTGCCTTTTCTCCCCTTTGCCTTTGAAAGAGGCTGTCCTCGTGCTGTGACATCTAATGAAGGGAGGCCATCGCAGGGAAGAAGCCAGAATAGCATTGGTGTGATGCAGAACCCGCCGATGTCAGCAGTTCTTCCAGGGGCTCCTCAGTGTGCTGGGTCAGCCTCTCACTGAGAAAAGAAGCTCCATTTAAAAGGGCACGAGGATGAAATAGTAGGTGACTAACATTAACCGGCAGTTTCCAGATGTCTCTTGACCCGAGAGCCTTTGACAGTTTTGGAGCCTGAAAACCGACCTCTTTGACTCCAAAGCAGTTGAGATCCTCATAAAGACCTAATGCCACTTTTGGCTTAAAAACAAGAAAGGTTTTCTCACCCTTCTCTTGCCACGTGCGGAGACCAAATACAAAGCCTCTGGGTTGCGTTGAAACTTTGAGTTTCAGGTGGTCTCTGGGAGAGCTCAGCCCTGCACCACTACCTGCATCTCCAGGTCTCCTGAGCTCACATGTGCTGCCTGGGGGCAACTTGGGGGGTTCTGAAGTCTTGTTCCCTTGCCTAGATGCACTATTCCCACCCCTCTTCTCCGCCTGCCAAGAAATAAAATAGTTAAATTGTGCAAAGGACTAGTTTACAACATGACTTGACAGCTCCGTAGGTCTGGCATCCTCCAAAGAGCTCCACTTTGCCCTCCAGTAGACAACGTTGACCAGTAGTACTGACCAAGGTGCCCTGACCCTCAGCAGGACTTGTGTCACCCCACAGAGCAGATCTCTGCTGTAAGCATGGCCTTGGTTTGATATTTAAGATTGCAGTCAGAAACTCTGAATATCCAAGCAGCTGCTGCTGTAATACCTGCATTGGTGATGGAAGAAGGAGTCTGGCTGGGGAGTGTGGGGCTGGTGGACCTAGACAGATCCCATGAGAAGTGTGGTTCTGTGTAGATAGGAAGGGCACGGCACAACTGCTGCATCTGGCATCCTTGGTCCCTCTCGCTGCTGTTTTCCTGTGGTTCAAATCCATCAGGATGTGGTGTAAAGCCCTCCTGGGTAGGGACAGGTCAAAGGGAGGGGAACCTCCTGGTGCTTCCCTGGTCTCCTGGGAAGAGGGAACCAGGGAAGTTGGGGTTATCTACGGTACCCCTTCCCTACCTCCCCTGGCTCTTCTCCCTTCCCCCCGTTTGCTGAGAGTTTGAGACATCAAGCAGAATTTCTGATGCAGTCTCTGGGCAGGGAGCCAGCCCATCATAGAGCACTTGTTTCGGATTTGCAATCAGGCTTTCAAGGCGAGGAGACAGGAGACTGCTGAAATGGGACTGGGAACCTGGCAGAAGCACCGCTGCAGATGGAGGTGGGGGGGCACTTGTGCCTGAGGAGCTGTTGGCAGGAGCTTTGCCAATGCATGCGGGAGCATTTAGGGTGAGGGGATCTGACCCTGGGATGCTCCATCCATCCCAACTGCAGATGTTGATTAGCAACCCCAAGCAATGTTTTCCCTCCATGTTTGTCATCTGTGATGGAATTTATTGATTCTCCTCATCGTAATCTTTTCCAGCAAATGTCAAACAGCCAGAGAAGCACGCTCACAGCCTGTTACTGAAAAGATGGAAGAAATATCTGTGCCCACTGTAAAAATCCCTCTGCCAGAATGTGCTTTCAGGAAGACTATCTCAGCATTGCCAACCCCGGCTGTTGAAGAGTCAGGAAGAAAGTCTGCACCCCCTGGCCAAATTGAGAAAATCATAACTCAGGAAACCCCCCAATTTTAGAGTTCATTTGATTCATCTGCCGGTGTTGGAACTTTTAGGACTGTTCAAGCTTTTCTCTGCAACCACAAGGATTTCATGAAAACTGAGGTGCTTAGAAAATCATTTGAACCTTTCGCAGTCAGGGGAAAACAGATATAAAACTTTCACTAAAATTCCCAGATCTGCTCCAGAACCAGACAGAAACTCCATTAAACCCTGGGGGAAGCAGTACCTCGGTTTCTGGTTCTGACCCATCTGGTGAGGATATGGATCCAAATTTAGTGATTCATTGACTGCAAAGCCAGCAAAGAACATTTGGATCATCGATCTAACCCACGGCAAAATACAGGCTGTAGCACACCCTTAATTTATTCCTGTTCAATTTGTTAAGGGAAAAAACCCAAACACTCAATCTGATGTACAATTACAAGTGAGGCTGAACTTGTCAGAACCATTTCTATATTACTGCAGTGGTAGGTATTCTCACAAGCGCTTTGCTTTTAGTTTGATTCTCCTCTATCCTCCATTGCATCTGCATACCCTCATCTCTTCAGCTGAATAGCTCTTTTAGCCAACATCTCTTCTGCCTTTCAATATTTTGGATAGTGCTCAAGTCATTTTTTCACCTCCTATTTATTAAGCTAAACAGATTGATCTCGTTAGACTGATGGTCTTTCCAGTTCGAGGGACCTTCTTGCTGTGATGGGGATGGAATATGGTCATCTACCCAAAGTGGTCACTCCGGTGAAGTTCACCTATTGTGTTTAGAGCCAAATCTCCACCTGATGCAGTGAACCTTGTTTAGGTCACTGTGGTCCAGCCGCATGCCTTTGCTGTCGGAGGGTATCTGCTTGGTTAACCCCAGCACATAAAATATGTGTTGGTGCTTGGTTTTGAGACACCAGCCATTAACTGGTTCTGCTTTGGTCGTGGCTTTCTAAAATAGGTATTCGGACGAGGACGAGAGAAAGCCCTGGTCTTCTCTTTGCCTGCTGCGTCCCCTGTGTCCAGCTGCTGTCTCAGTGACGTGGGTCGCAGTCCTCATCCATCACCAGCTGGCTCTGCATCCCACTTCTGAGGGGCGGGTTGGCTCTTTGGTGCTGTCACTAAGCATTTATCACCTTCTAGTAAAGCAGCGCCGCGGGCTGTGGACGTATCATTGTGAGCAGCATGGCAGGCTGAGGATGGGTGGCTTGCTACAGGAGGAGGAAAGGAGGGGAGCCTGGAGTCACTTCTCCACTCCTGAAGGCCAGCAAGAAGACAGTTCTTGCTCTCTCCAGCCTTCTCCTTGAATACTGACCTAGCTTTAGTCTGACCGGGAGCCAAGCCATGATACTCTGAGGCATAGTCCCCTGCAGAGCTATGACTTTATCCTGAGCCATATATATATTTATTTTAAAAAATATATAGTTATAAATACATACATATGGCCAGGACTCTGCAGTCACACCCCAGCAGCTTCCAAGCAAGATCAGATTGGCAGGAAAGTGGTGCATTAGGAAGGAAAGAGAGCGAGAAATGCCTTTACCAGGTCTCTCGAGACCCTGCTGACCCTGCTCTAACAACGCAGAGGTGCTTCAGGTATTGTCATGCTTTGCTTTGGAGTCCGTGTGGTGAAAATTCAGGTAGTACGGCCCGTTGCTGGTAAAGGTCACTGAGTAGATTAAATGCTCAGGCAGTGCAGACAAGCTCGTTCTGTCGAGCCTCAGGGCTTGGCAGCCCAGACCCAGCAGAGAGGCCAGGGAGTTGCACAGCAGATGGATCAGTCCATATGCAGCAGAGCTTGCTAAGCCGAGAGCCCCAGAGATGTTTTGGGGCCAGATGTGTCTATCTTATCCCCCTTTCATTTTCCCACTGTGAGGCTGGGGATTTTCTGAGCCAGATGGGGCAGATGACGTTTTGGCAGGGAAGGGGAGAGCAGCTTGGGAGCTGGTGCCCTGCCTCAACCATCCCCTCCTTGTAAAACCTGTCCCAGGGAGGAGGTCCAGCCCCAGTCCTGCTCCACTCCCAGCCCTGCCAGTGCCCACTGAGATCTCAGCAAGTTTGCAGCACATCTGCCCAACGAGCTGGAAACATTTAAATGTCAAGTACCGCAACATGACTGACCCGTGGTGGGTGCCAGGCAGAGGGAACAACACAGATGCCCACTCCCTGCATCCAGCATCTAGACACAGGGCCAGCCTGGCATTAAATACTCCTCTTCTTCACATCAGGCTGCCAGTCTGCCTCTTGTTGTCCTGCTCAGATACAGCAGTTAAAGTCCCTGGGCCTTTGGTGGGTGCCGTCCTCACCCTTCATCCCCTCACAGCTGATTGAGCTCAGGCATCTCTGAACAGCAAGCAGTGCCCAGCTCTCCCGGGTTCCCTGCCCCCTTCCCTTCCTCGCGCACTTCCTCTACAGCAGGCGTATACTGATCACCGCAGGGCAGGCTGGCGAGTCTGCAGTGTCCCTTCGGATAAAGGACAGTCAGTGACAGGCTGGCACCCATTTGGCTGTGGCTGGAGCAGGCGGGGGGGTATTTCCAGGGACCCGCGTAGGGTCCCTGTCAGACTCATGGTCTGATCAGTCCCTTGGCACCGGTCAGCATCCAGGAGCTCAGGTCCTGGCTGGCCGTTTGGCACTGAGGATGCTGTGAGCCCTGCAGCCGTCAGCGTGCAGCCCTTGGGGAAGCTGCAGTCAGCTGAAATCCAGCCCTCGCGCAAGCAAGCAGGCGAAACGTTCCAGACCCTGAATGCAGAGTGAAAGAGAAAAGAAGTGCGAGGGTTGTTGAATGGGAAGAGGGGGAATAAACATGGCAAATGAGTCATCCTGATGTCTGTCACTCCGCTTCCCCGTGCCCCTGCCTGGAGCTCGAAGGGGACAGTAGCTGTTTCACTCAGGCAGAGCCAGCTCTGCCAGAAAAGCTGAGCCAGGCTCTGGCTCAAAGGAGGATCCCGAGACATGGGTGAGCGTGTTTGCATCTAACATACCTTGACAGGAGCAATGATTGGGAAGAGGAAGGTGGAGGAGCGTTGGGCAGTGAGGTGAGTTGCTGGGAAGAGCAGTGGGCAGGGACAGCCCATCGGGTATCCCGCTCCAGGCCAGGCTTGGCGGAGGATGGGAGAGGGGAATCAGATGAACTGTCTCTTTTTCCTCCCCTTGGAAGAGAGCTCTGTGTTTTCACCTGGAACACGGTTCTGGTCTCGCTCTCCATGTCTGTCTTTACAGGGATGCTGTCAGACCTAGCTGATCTGGGTCTAACGCACCGTGAGATGTCATGGTTGGAGGCCCTCTGAGCACCACAGAACCAGCCCCAATATTTTTTTGCCGATTTGCCTTATTGAAAGCGGTGGGTTGTAAACACAAAGCCTAACCAGCACTGAGTCCGAGCAAGGAGCCCAGCGTTTGTGGGCTGGGAGATGCTGTTGCTCATCAGCCCAAGGCAGTTTTGTTCCTCCAGTTTGTCCCGTATGGTGCTGTCGTGCTTTGGTGTCTTGCAGCGTGTGGTTCTGGGATGTGCTGATGTTACCTGCACTGCTGCCGTAGCGTACAGGGGCTTTGCAAGCTGTCGGAGCCCTTCTGGGAGGCAGCCGAGCTGTCCTAGGAGCTGCTCAGCTCATTTTCCCCATCAGCATGAGCCCTTCTCTCTGCGCTCACCCTCTTGCCCGCATCTTGTCCCCAGGCTGCACAGACCCTCAGTGAGGCAGCCCTGCTCAGTAATTGATGCTGATATACAAATTGCCCAGCTCCCAGAGGCACAGTATTTCCAAGGGGAGAACTGCAGGCAGCCTGTGTTTGTACTCAGGGCTGTTTCTAATCATCTAGGATATAGTGGGTCTATTTTTAGTTTTGGGCTTTTTTTTTTTTTTTTTAAATTAATTGCACAATGCTGCTTTCCACCATTTTTTCACCTCCCCGTGGCCACTTACCCCACTCTGCTGCTTTTTCAGCCAAAAAATAACCTCCCCCCAAAATGCCGCAGTGTCTGATTCATTGGTTCTTCAATGTGTCATGCAATCTGTGCCTTTTGTCAGCTCTTACACCTAATAGTACCACATTCGGGGAAGAAAATGGAGTAGAGGAGTTCACTTCCAGAGGAGTGGAGCTCTTTCAGCTGCCACTGACTCCACCGGAGAGAGGGTGAAGATGCTTTTGAAACCTGCATCTTTCATTAATGTCAACTAGTCAAGGCCACAAACGGCTCATTTTCCAGGTCAGGGAGCCTAATGCCTGCGGGAGATTTGGGAAGTTCAGAAGCAGGAGGATGGGGCATGTAAGTAAAAAGAAAAATGGAAAAAATGATGAATTCTAATTATGCAGCAAAAAAACCTGTTTCCTGGGAATGGTGACATTTGTCCAAGGTTCACTCCTGAGTGAGGTTGGCTAATCTGGGAACTACAGGACCTTCAAAGCCAGGCTTGGCCCTACAGGTGGCCTCGGCAGCTGTGGCGGGGCGCACACGGCATCTCAGCAGGGTTGGTGTGGCCTCCAGCGCGGTGGGACCCAGGTCAGAGTAGGCTGCACGCTCTGAAGCCCAGGCCATGAGTTATTGCTGGCTTGTCTCTGCTATAAAACGGTACTGTGGCTGAGCAGAGGGGCGATTGATGCACGTCTGCTCCCACTTTTGGGTGCGTCCTGAGCTCACAGGATGGACTCGCTCTTCGTTCCTGGGCATTTACCTCCCCCTTTTCCTCTCCCCGCATGCTCAGCCACGGTGCTGGGAGGCTGAGTCCAGCTTGTGACTCTGTTTCTGATGTCGCGGGCTGGGCTCCGGAGAGCTGCCTTGTCTCATCGCAGCAGCCCCATGTGTGGGAAGTCATGTGAATGGCGGCTACAGGAGCAGACGAGGCCAAGGGCTTTTCTGGCCTTCTCCTTTTTTTCCTCCCCCCTCCTGCCCCTAGCACTGCACCCAGGTTGTTTTTCAGCAGCAGTTTTGATAACATGTTTATGTAAACATCTCAGCTGGAATCTGCCTCCATCCCTGGAGATGCTGCCTGGCTCCGACCTGGGGCAGGTGATGCCCCCCTGAGGGTGCTCGCCCCATGCTCAGCCTCTTTCAGCCCCCGCTCCATAAGGGACGACAGCAGAAATGGCACCTCGGGCACTGGGACAGACAGGACCTTACGGTGACAGGGAACATCCAACTCTTTCGGCTTCCCTTAAATACGAGCTTTGGGGTTTGGCTTGGTCCTGCTGCGGCGATGCTTCAGGTTCGTCCTTGTTCCCTGCCTGCACAGCACTTGCCTCTCCGCTTGCCTCCACTCTTAATGGGCTCCTAACATTTGGTGGTAGGAGCAAGGCAGATAATTGTTTTCCTTTTCTTATTAATAGATATAAAACGTCTGCCCAGGGGGCTCGCTTTCAGCTCATTTAATGTGCGTCTGATGCCAGATGTTGGCTATTTACAATACCAAGGTGATCTCTGACGCTAAAATTGTCGCAGGCAGACAAGACTTGCTCTTGGGTTGGCGCTTTAAGGAAGTTTTAGATGTTAATAGAGCTTTTTGTGATCAGATGGTTTTGCAGTGGAAATCTGAAGGATTGTTTCTCTTAACACCAGGTTAAAGGGGAAATTCTGAATCTTTTTCAGAAAAACATGAAAGGAGCGATGGACAAGAGCTAATTCTTCCTTTGCTCTTTTAAATCCAGCGCTCCCTGGGTTTTGCATCCAGTGCTGCCTGTGCTTTAAATCCAATGCTACCTGGATCTGGGGGAAGGGCATGATGAAAAAACGCTCAAAATGAAAATTTCTTGCTCCTCTCATCTCACCCCTTGGTCAGGTGGCACTCTGCCATCTGTGCTACACCTCTGACAGCCCGGTCCGTCTCCAGAGAGCAGCGTTGCAGGCGTGCAGACTGATAAATCGGCTGCAGGGTCCCTTCTGCGCTCTCTCCCAGGGCTATATTTCCTCCAGCCTTCAGTCGTGTCGGCCTGAAGGATTTGCATGTCTCTGCATTATGGACAGGGGAAGGGCAGACCAAAGGGGACGATGCCGGTTTGCAGGTGGCTGCAGCTGCGCTGGCAGGTTGCAAGGTGAAGGGGCTTTGCATACAACTGCTTCGGTAGCCAGCAGGTGCCTTTCCCAGTGCAGGACCCACCAAGGACACCTATCAGAAAATTAACCCCTTAGCTGCGGATTGCCAGCATGGATGTGCCTAGCTGAGGAGGGAGGATTTGGTTTGCATTGAGCTGAAACAGCAGAGGGGGAAAAAGCAAGCGAGCCGAAGTCCAAGCAGGTATGTAGGTCAAGGAATTGCAAGGGAATAGGACCTGGGCCACTGAGCTGAGCAACGGCACCGCCTGTATCTGTTTCTGAAGGATGGGCCGTTGGCAGCGCTGTCAGCAGCAGTGCTTCGTGCTGATTCACTCTGGCAGCGCCTGGCCGCCGGCAGCAGCAGCAGCAGCAGGAGAGGACAGGGGCACAGCGCGGCTCCCCGGGGCTTTGCAGGGGGTCTGCTGAGACCCAGAGCTGAGTGAGGGCGGTGGGACCCCCCCCGTGCCTTGGGGGCCGGCACAGGGCAGGCTGCTGGGGCTGTTTCATAAAGAAGTTGCCTCATGGAAGGAACAGAAAGTGCAGGGGGAAGTGACAGAAAAAGCACCAGATGGAGAGATTTTTGGTTTTGGTTTTGTTTTTTTTTTTTCTTTTAACGGCAAATTAACCCTCGGTTTTAATGCTGTCATGCCTTCAGATCTTGAAATGTGGGCAAATGAGTCTTTCTGCTTTCTGTGCATCATTTGACGAAAATCAAACCTAGCAGTACTGAAGGCCCATTTTATTCATCTTCTGAATGAAAGGATTATTAAAACAGCTCTTTGGCTTGTTCTCCATGCCCTGAACACCTCCATGCACACATGCCTGCATCCCTCAAGTTGCCCTGACATCACCTTTGACTGGAAGAAAAATCTTGTAAGTGCATAATGCTGACGGACGATGGTGGACACCACGTGTCGCTGAAGCACACGATGTTTGTGCTACTGATCTACAGGTGGTTTGGGGGGGAATGCTCTGTAGCGGGTATATTGAACACCATGGAGGAGATACTGGGGATCCTTCAGGGTGCCCAGGCTGGTTCCCGAGTCCTGGGTGGGCTCCTCAGCAATGCAATAAGCTGCTGACTTCAGTAGGAACAGCTTGGGCCAGAGTCTTCTCTTGGCAGCGCTGGTGCATCATCTCTCTGAAATGAATGGGCAAGCCTGGGCTCCCGAGGTTGCGTCCCAGAGCTTCAGCTCTTGCCCAGCTCTTGTCCAGGGTGAGACGGGACTGGTGGGTGATGCAGCCCATGAGCTCTGCAAATCAGCTCCTGAAGCACTTTGCTGAATTGGGGCCATGGGGGGGGGGGTCACCTTGGTGGGGTGAGGAGCTGGGCTGGGGGTGACTGAGGAAGCCCAGCGTGAGCAGAGCCCCGTAATGGCAGGCCAGCCCCAGCGCTTCGTTACCCTCGGCGGCTGCGAGCCATGCTGACGACATTCAGCCTTAGCAGGAAACTGTGGTGAGCGGATGCTCCAGGGCTCTGCACCCTGTGTTTGAAAAATCCCCTCTGCCTTTCTCCCCCTCAAACAGCCCCTTAAAATAATATCAGCAAATCTTAAAGTGCAGAGAACTGCTCTGCTCAAACAGCATTAGGGTCCCTCGCCACGGGCTCCAGCCCTCCCCCTGCTTTCTCCCCATCTGCCGGTCCCATCGGGCGGGCTCTGAGCAGAGTCCCCAGCTGTCCTGGTCCTCCTGAGCCCATCGCTACTGCTACAGGGCCAGTGTTGTCACCAGCCTCCTGCATCCCTCCGCCACCTGGGCCCTCACCGCCTCGTTTCAGCTGCTACCTATGAACCTTTTCTGTGCGTCGGCCTCCTGCCTCTTGGGGTGTGTGAGTCCCACTGCTGCCTGCGCTGCCATTCCCGCTAGCAAGGAGCTGGTGCCCTTTTCCTCTGCTCCTTCTCCCCTCCACAGCTCTGAGAGCCCAGGAGTGGCTCGGGCAGGACCTGGTGGGCAGGAGGTCCAGGGAGGTCCTGCTGTCCACCATCCCCATGCAAGATGCCCTGCAGATGGGGAAGAAAAATAGCCCTCCCGTAAGGAGAGAGTTTGGCCGGGATAAGTATCAACGCCTTCCCAAAGCGATGCTGGGGGCTGGCTGTGCAGAGGTGGCACGCTGCGGGAGGCGGGCGAGCAGAGCCACCGTGACAGCTCCTCGCTTCGCAGCTCCTGCCAGGTGCCGAGCAGGCAGGAGGAGCCGCCTGCCTCCGACGTGCCATCTCATTTCCCATCCCCGCACTGTCATCCATCCTCCTGAAACCTCGTCAGCTCTCAAGGAATGGTCTTTATCAGGGCCCAGGAACCAGGCAACTGGCCCCTCGCATTCCTGCTGAGGGAGCAGGCTGTGCTCCTGACGGTATATATTTCCCTGTCATTGCTGCAAGGAGCTGAAATCAGCGCTCTGACTAATTAGGAGGGCTGGGGAAAAGCAGATGAGGGGATTAAAGAAAAATAAAATTGATGCTAGGAAATAGAAATGACAGTACCTGTCGGCTGGGGCAAAGGGGGTGGGATGAAGAGGGGGCATGATGAAGACAAGTGTTGATGGGTTTCACTCCCAAAGCAGTTAGGGGAGAAGGGTGATTTGGTGTTGAGACCTGTGGCAGAAGCCCTTTCTCTTAATTATGTGGCTTTTCCCTTGGCTCGCTGTCTCTTAATGCTCTTTTCTTAGTGAAATCTGCCAGTGCAATGCGGTCCCGCTGGCTGGGGCTGGGCAGGAGGGAGGTGGTGGGCGCGGGAGAGGACAAGGAACACCGCCAGAAAGTGCCATGGGGCACCTCTGCTCCCTCTGACTGCTCACTGCAGCCTGGTCACCCCAGCACAGAGCCACCCCAGGCTTGGGGACATCCTTGCTGCACAGGGTTTCTAAAGCACGAGGTGGAGAACAGAAACAGAGACACCCAGCCTGGCAGTTTGAGGGCCAAAAGAGTTTTAATTTTAGCTTTGCCAGTTGCTCTCTTCCTCCCCGGGTGGGTTGCTTGCCTCTGTGGTTTGGGTTTCTCCTCTGTGAGCTGATGATAACGGTAATTGCCTTCTCCATGGGTGAACTGGGAGGGTTAATTAACCCACTGGGAGGGTGGTGATCTGAGGATGAGGGGGGTTGCATGCAGCTGAACCATGGACACCTGGCTGGAATGGAATCCAAACCTTTATTTAAAGACAGCGACAATCCTTGAATGTTCTGCCTTGAAAATTGCCCTCGACTCTGCTTCTGTCTCTGACCTTTCCCTCCTCGTCTCTCCTTTTGTAGCCCTGCTTCTAGACATTATGATTGTGGCTGGTTTGCAGAAGCTGGCCAAGCGGAAGGGCCCGTATGACGTCAGCCCTGGCTTGTTGGACTACCTGACCATGGACACCTACGCGTTTCCAGCCGGGCACGCCAGCCGAGCAGCCATGATCTCCAAGTTCTTCCTCAACCACCTAGTCTTGGCCATCCCTCTCCGGATCCTGCTGGTCCTCTGGGCCCTCTGCGTGGGCTTTTCCCGTGTCATGATCGGACGGCACCACATCACAGATGTCCTGTCTGGCTTTGTTTTTGGCTACTTACAGTTCAGGCTGGTGGAGTTGATATGGATGTCTTCCAACACGTGTCAGATGTTGATATCCATCTGGTGAACATGGGGACTTGATGCCTTTCCACTGGAAACTAACAGATACTTTAAGAGTCTCCCTCCCAGTATTTTCTACATGTTGTTTGTTGGAAGCAGTTGTAACTTCCATGAGTAGTGGCATTTTTTAATGTTGCTTCCCCACCTGAAAAAACCCACACGTTTCTTGCAATTGGGTTTTAGCAATCAAGGGCTGTAAATGTGTTTTGGCCATATTCTCAAACTGCGTTTGGACAGCAACCTAATTATGCTTTACAGGTGAGAGAAATGAGCTACATGTCTGCCTAGTTTGGGTGGTTCACATCAGCACCTTGATATGTCCTCAGGATGGGCAGTGCCTGAGAGCTTCCTGAGAACACGTTCGTTAACTTTTTTGAGGCTAAATGATTTTGGCCACAGTGCTTTTTCTTTTTGTAAGCCCAGCGGTTGTGTCTTGCACAGAGTCAGGACGCTGCCAGCACTTCACAGATAATAAATAATCATAAAAATCCTGCCCTGTTTGGTTCTTATCATGAGAGAAGGGATAAAAGCCGGTTCAGCATAGCTTTGAGATACGTGTTCAACTTAGAGCAGGTGCTGCAGTCTTGCTGACTGAGGGGATGCAAACGATCACTTAAATGGTTTGCTTTGGATGGGATGGACCTAGATGGGTGCTCAGGGTGCTGTTAGGTGACATGCTGAAGCCGGCCTTTCATCCACTGTTCAAAAATCTGGTCCATGAGAGCACGTGTGGGGTTTTTGGTCTGGTCAAGGACAGATACAAGTTGCCCATTTTCACCCTGGTAGGGAGTAATTGAATCGGCAATGTGATTTTGGTGATTTTGCAAAGCAGGTCTAGATACACAGCAGAGAGTCTTTTTCTACCTCTTCATGGCCATGACTTTATAATTATGCCAAATGATGCTGTAGATGGGAATTTCCAAGGTAAGTCTCTTACAGCACTGACTGCTTTCTGGTACACACAGCAATGCGTGTGAGCTGGAGGACGGCCGGTACCCCGCCTCTGCTCGCTTGGCTGTAACCTCATACAGGTAAATTCTGAACATTTCTGTGCCTCACCCTGTATGAAATGACGAGAGTGTTCCTGACCATCCTTGATTGCAAGGCTGAGCTAACTGATGTCTGAGATTACTGAATATAGAGTTTGATGCCCAGACGAGGTGCCGTTGCTATCCATTATTGACAAGCAGTCACCTTGAAACCTGGCAGACCTTTCCCAGGTGATGGCCGTGCCCAGCGTGGTGTCTCTGAACCTGACCAACCCTCACAAGTAAGAAAATCCCATATTTTGCACAGAACCTTCCCGTTCTCTGTGGTTTCTCTGTCTTTAGAAGAGAGTTGGATGTTTGGCAGGTGATGGACACTTCCAGACTCAGCACCTTCCCTGGCTGGATGCATCCTGCAGAATGAAGGGATCCTGTCATCCGTGTCCTCCTGTCTGTCCCAAGTGAGCAAAATGCACCTGGTGTGCAAGGCCAGGGAGCAATCAGCTGGATCTTGTGCTCTCATCTGTCCCTGCATGTTGGGGAGCCTCTTCCTGCAGGGGCTGCTGGTAAGAAGACATTCAGATAATGACTGTCACAAGCTGCTAACATTTGTTGCTCTTTGATAATTAATATGAAAAGAAGCTAAACAGAAAATCTATCCCTGGCACACGTCTCCATCAGGGATGCCAGTGCACAGCCCTGGGAGCTGCTGACTTCCCGTGCTGCCTGCTCCGAGGCTGGAGCAGAAGCGTGGTAAGGAGCGCTGCTGTGGCCTTTAAAATCGAGCCTCCTGCAGAGCTCTGGGGGTGGGCTGTGTGAGGGTCCCTTGGGAAGGGCTGTCACGGAGTGTGTTCAGGAAAGGGGAGAGCTCCAGGTCTTGCCAGTTATCCCCAGAGGCTGGCGGGCTGGTGCAGCAGCAGGCAGAGCAGCAGGGGGTGGGGGGTGGTCGGTGCTGCCCCGCTCCCCTGCTGCTCTTGTTTAATCGGGGAGTGCTGCCGCGGGTGGGAGCAGAGATGTGCTACTGCACCTGGCCTCTGCCAGGGATTTTCTTTGCCAACCTCCTTCTCCTGCAAAGACTTATGTGAAGAAGTGAGCTATGGTGCTTTCTCTTTGTTCCAGGCATTATTATGCTTGGCAGAGTTTCTCCTCACCCCGTGGAAGGATGGAGGCATGTTACTGCAGCTCTGATGGCATGGGTATGCACCTATGCATAGCTGGAGATGGTGATTGCTTTGTGGGAAGCTCACACTTTGCAGCTGTAGGTTTTATTGGACCTTTGCAAATAGGCTGGAGGCATCTACAGCCATGTCGCTGGGTCCAGGTCTCCTTGCACTTGCAATGTCTTCTGGTACATCCAGGATGGTTTTGGAGGAGTTACTTTGCTGATGCAATCAGGAGAACATGGCCTGGACAAGCTGCCGTGGTGGGTAACATCAGCTGAAATGGTCTCATCCCAGCATGCGGTTGCAGAGCAAGGCAGGAGGGCAGGGAGAGGAAGGGCTCGGCTGTCCCTGGGGTGGCATCCAGGCCTGTTTCCAGCAGACCATCATGCTGGAGGGCAGCCAGCTCCAACTGAAGTCAGTGAGTCCATTCACTTTCCTCACTAATATCATTTCAGTGGCTTTTAAAAATCCCACCCCGGTGAGGCAAATACCATCTGGCAGGGGAACGGCACCCATTCAGGTGGAAAACCAGCAGCATTAGCTCTGGGCTGCTCCTTGTCGCGGTTTTTCTGCAGCTGGTCTCTCTACATCAGGCTGTCGTGGGGCTTAGGGGCACCGAGGTGAGCTGGGGCTGGCAGGATGGGGCTTGCTCCCACGCAGGATTTCTTCCGGCAGCCTTCCCCCTTGGCAGCCCGCACCCCTTCGCTCCCCACAGTGCTTCAGTGCCCAGAGCAGGGGAGCCCAGCACGCAAGTGCTCACTGCAAGGAGGGTTTGGGGAGAACCCACCAAGGTGAGTGCGGATCTGGGCACAGGCACCCCTGGAAAGGCCCAGCAGAGCCTTGTCTTGGCTGTGCACGGCCCTCCTGGCAAGGCAAGCGGCACAGCACCGCACGGCATCCCTTGTCCCTCTCCCTGCTGCCTGCCATGCTGAAGGTACCACTTGAAACAACCAGCATCGCTGCGACAAAAAACAGCCTCTGTCTCTATAGCAACAGCGAGGGATGGCGGTACCTGCCGTGGGGCTGCCTGTCCCATGTCCCTACCCATCCCTGTCACCCAACAAGCAGGACAGGCTGTGGCTGGGTTAGCTATTACCTCCCCGGGGGAAGGCAGGAGACCCCCAGCCCAGCCACCCTGGGATGCTGACACGTGGGTGGGGGCACATGAGGACCAGTGACAGGACAACCTGGTTTATCCACTGGTACAATCTGCAGGGACCATCCTCAGCTTTCAGTCCAAGTACCACCACCCCATCCATCCTGCTGCAGGCCGTGCTGGGGAGCCGGGAGGCAGCGTAGGGAGGGATTCAGCACCCTGTGCTGCACTCACAGACATCCAGGGCCACATCCTGAGTGTTTTGGCTCAGAGGCAAGGAGTGCACAGCAGCACAAGGGAAAGGACAATCTCTCTGGGCTTTGAGCTTTTATCTGTTCAGATGCCATCTGCCTTCCAGCCCTCGGCTCCTGCTTGCAAAGAGTGTGAATGCCGTGTGCCTGTCCCTAAAGCCCTGCCGCCAGAGGAGGGTTTTCTCCCACCTAGGAGGCTGTTAGAGGGATGGGGCTGGGTCTCAGCCCCCGCAGCACTGCTGGACCCTGGCCTCCCGTGTAATATGCTGGAGGCATCACCGAGTTGTGCTCCCCACTGGCCTCACATTTAGCAGTGGCTGTAAGAAACACCAGTGGGTCTTGCAGGTGCATGTTACTTGTAAGCCAGCAGCTGAGGCCAATAAGTTTTGGGCCTCATTCTTCACTCCCCTGGAGCTCGTGCTGATGCTCATACAGAGATTTGGCCCTGGCTGTCCTGGGTCAGCTGGAGCAGGACACCAGAGCCGCTCTGTGCAGATGCTCACCATGGCCAAGTGGCTGCAGGGAGGCAAAAGACCAAACAGTTTGAGCTCCTTCAGGATTGCCCAGGAACGTGAATGTTTTCTCTGAACCTTCAGACCCCCAAACTGAGCCATGCAAGGCTCAGCGTGAGGCTCGGGGAGGAGCGGTCTTTCCCAGCCAGGACACCTCTCCATCCCAGAAGGAATGAGCAAGCCCTGACTGCAGCCAGGCAGCTCTGGGCATCTTCTGACTTTCACTTTGTCTAACAGATGAGTTAAGAACATGCCCCAGAGGAGTCAAGTATAGCGCATGGGTTCGGGGTCTGCTGCCATCAGCTCTGCATGGGTCCATGCAGCGGAGAGAGTCCCAGGCATCGTTGGTGGTGATTTCATTTGTGATTCTGCTGCGTGCAGTGAAAGGCCCCTCCTCCCCTCACCCTAATCCTGATTATGCCCAGCAGCAAAAAGAGATTTTAATTTATTTTTTTTAAAAAAGGGTGCCAGGGCAAGTAGCAAATCTGGATTATATCTTTGGGCATATGTAGGAATCATGGCTGGGGTGTTTAGTCCCCCCCCTCCCCAACCCAAGCTGGTGTTTTATTCCGACAAGCTGTTCTATATGTTTGTGGCTGGGGCTGTGCTGAAACGAAGGTGGGACAAATCCCTTCCCGCATCAGGGCTGTGCTGCCCGCCCTCCCGTGGAGCTGCTGGGGGGGGGGGGGGGGCGTCCTCTCTGCTGTCCCCCAAGAAGGGGTGACTTGGGCCCTGTCTTTCCCCCAGGACAAGGCAGGTGATGGGGAGGGAAACCAGGCACTGGCTGGCACCCAGAGACCAGGTTGGCAGATTAAAGGAATTGGGGGGAATTAGGAAGGCTGTTACACAAGGTGTCCCTGCGGTAGCACAGGTGTGGCTCTAGGTCACGCTGTGCTGGGTTTTCTTGGGCAAATGCACCCCTTTTATTCACTTGTTTCTGATGGAGGTGAATGGACCCATGGGTTTAACCAACTCCCTGCAGCACCAAGCCATGCAGGACGGCCCCGGCACCCACAAAACCCTTTCTGGGGCTCAAAGGTTTCTCCCCAGTTAGGGAGAATCATCTGCATGATTTTCAGTTAAGTTTTTGTATTAAAGTGATAATTAACCATGTCATTTCCAGTCTAAAAGTTTAATATATTGGGCAAAGCCTAAAGAAATAGAAAAGTTCCTCCCTTCGCATGCGTGTGTGCTGCAGAGGATGCTGTCGGAGTAGGTGATGCTGCAGATGGAAGGTGCGTGAACACAGATGATGCCATTTACATGTGTTTGGCCATCTGAAATAGAGCATGGACACGTTGGCTGCAGGGTAGGAGCAGGTGACAGAAGAGGTGTTTTTTCCCAGTGTCAATCGAAGAGCCCCTGGGTGATGTGCCTATGTCTGAATACAGTGTTTGATTTAAGGTGGTGCTGTGGGCTCTGCCCCCCAGGTGGGGGGGGCAGGGTGGGTTCCTTCCTTTCCTGCATCGCTGGGACTTGAAGGCAGCAAAGGTCTCTGCGTTCGTTCCCCAGGACACAAGAGTCAAAGTGGATTAAGGGTCCCTCGGCTGATCACATTTATTTCATTATTTGAGTGAAATCCCTTGCAAATACCGCCTCCCCCCCTTTTCTTTTTATAAAAATAGAAGGCAGTGAAGAATTGGAGATTTAGGAAAAGTTAATCACAGGAGTCGCTTGAAAGCTGTTAACCTCTCGCAGCCCAAGTGAGGGCGAGCAGCACCCGAGCCTGGCTGCAGTGGGGAGATGCTGGATGGTCGGGGGTTCCCCCAGAAAATCCCTGGTTCTCAGCAGGGGAGGCCTCTCCGGCTGGGCAGTATTACAGCCACTTTGCTCACGGCTTGGCCATGATGAACTGCTAATTGCGGTGTTGGGACAAATTGGTTCAAGCACCCAGGCAGCTCCGGGGCGCCCAGTGAGCAGGGTCACGTCTAGGGGTCACATCTAGGCAGCTGGTAGCCCCACGGCAAATGCTGCTGGCCCCGGTGCTGCGGGCTCAGGGCCACTGGAAATGCAGATGCTCTTCCCTTTAGAGTGTGGTTACTCTGAGCCTCTCTGGAGGATGTGGATAGGGATCTGAGCATTGCACGGGCATCTCTCCCACTTTTTCTAACAAATTTCAAACAGGTGGAGCTGGTTTCACCTCCCCAGAAACTGCCCTGTCCTTGCAGGGTCCCCATCCCTCCGATACACCCTTGCTCATGGGACCCTCTGACTTTCTCATTTCTCCCAGGACCAGCAGCCTTGTGCAAGACTATCAGCACTGGAAACTCAGACCTGCAAAGATTAATTAAAATAAGAGCAATGGGAAGAGAAGCTGAGAGCTATAATGATGGATGTTCATGAAATGCTTGCCTAGAGTCCAAAGTGCTCTGGGCATTCAGTGATGTTTGCTTCCAGCCAAGGAGCTGTGCAATAGTTAAACACGCTTGGTGCAGCAGTGCTTAAGGAATCAGCCTCTGACGTCTGGGTGCAGGTCCACTGCGAGGAGCTGTGATGCACCCAGTGCTGCTGCCCTCTCCCCATTGTGATTTGCACCTTGGAGCTGCCAGTGCTGGTTTGCCATCGTTTGCTTCCCTGGCTGGGGGCGGGGGGGGATTTGATTTGCTTTAAATCCTAAACCTAAAGTTGTGTATTAATAGCATGGTAATGCTTAGCTTTTGTGTCCAGTGCAAGCGAGGAGTTATATAAAACACAGATTAATGGGAATCAGCAAAATAGAAGAGCACATGGAGGGATGTGGTGAGGATGTCTTGGGAAGGAAGGCAGGAGGGAACTGGCAGGTCCAGAGGGGAGAGAAGAAGGCTGAGCGGATTCAGAGTGCTTCCTGGCAGGATTTGCTCCAGTTATTGTTCTGCAGTCCCCAATTCGGGACATTTCCTGAGCCAGCATTGCTACGATGTGGGGTCTTTTGTCTCTGGGTGATCACAAGGCAACAGAAAGGGGGTCTGTGAATTTGACTGGAAGTGGCTGCTCTTTTTTTGCCTTTTTTTTTTTCTTTTTTTTTTTAGATGACGTACATCATTTCTGCACCTGCAAACAAGCAAACAAACCGCAGGCCAGAAGATAAAGAGATAAACAAGTGGTCATCCAAAGGAAAGGCATGTTTTTCACTGGGTTGCAAATGAAAGCCCCCCAATGTGGCTTGTTTCCCCTCTCCCATCCCGAAAAGCAAGGTGATACTTGGGTTAAGAAAGGCTGGGGATTGTCAGAAACTCCTTCCCACTCTTGTTCCTTGGTGATCAGTGGGAGATTGGTGCTGATTTCCAGGGACTTCATGCACAACCCAGAACAGTAGTGCCCCAGTTTGGGGCAGAAAAGTTTCCTCTTGCAGACTTCTCAGCCCAGAAACATTCAAAATGTGCTGAAGGGGCAGCAGGGATGCTAAACCAAGCCCCTCCTTTTGCATCTCCTTGGAGCAGAGGCAGGGCAGGAGAGATGAGCGAAAGGGAAAGCAACAGGTTTTTGGGCACCTACCTCCAATCGTGAACTTCCCTAGGAGAGCAGGACTGTCTAGACAGCTCTCCCCTCCGCCATACGGGAAGATGCCTCCCACCCCTGGAGGAAGGCACAACTGGACTCCAACCATCAATCATGTCCCGCCGGGAAGGGCTTGTATGGGTTGTGGGATTCCTGGTGGGGTTACTTTTTTTCAAAGCCTCCTGCAATAACAGCAACCGTTGCTCAGCTTCCTTTTCTAGATAACCTTTTTCCTGCTGCCCAACGTGCTTATCTGCTGCAGACAGACTGGCAAGATGAACCGGAAAGCTGATATCTTATCTCTCCCTCTCAAGGAGCTTATTTAAGTGCTGGAATGTGTTGTGATGGTAAATGATTGTTAAAATCCAAGTGAGGTACATGGACCTAAGGAGAGGTCCCACTGGGAGGGAGCACCTAGTCAAAAAGCAGACTTGTGGGACTACAGCCTTTTCTGTCTTTTATCTGCCAAAAGATACATCTCCTGAAACATAAAATGTTTGTTTAAAACCAAAGGGCATGGACTGGGTTTCTCGCTAATCTGTGGGTTAATGCTGCAGACTGCTCCCAGCTGTGTGAGGTTCACTGTGTCCCTTCGCTATGGCTTTATCTGTGTCTCCGTTTACTCATTGCAGGAAATATAGTGCTGTGGGTCAGCCTCGCAAGAGGTGCAGTGAGGGTTAACAGTCAGTGTGTGATACCACGTGGCATGTAGTCCTCACTCACCCTTTAATCTGGACTTGGTGTGGGAAGCAGTAAGATGCTAACACATCCATAAAGGAAAATAGTATTTGAGAGCTATCGGGCTAATTGAAATGAACGGGGCTTGGCTGTTCGGGCAGCCTGATACAATGAAATGAGACCTCTCCGGGGACACAAAAGTTGAGCAGAGCTTCAGCACTTCACTTATTTCAGCCACTGCAAGCGGCAGCTACAGCAATAGCAATTGCAGATGCTGGGGTTTGAGCACTGTGACAGCAAAGGGGCCAGGGAAAACTGGCATGGCTGGGGTGATGTCTGTAACAGCTGCTGAGGAGGTGTGAGACAGACTTATTTTGGTCCTGTTCTGGGTGGAAAAATAGATGGCGGTGCTGGGTGCCAGCCTGGACGGAGCACGCTGCCAGGAAAAGCAGGGGTGCTCTCCCTCCCCGTAGGCAACTGTGTCCCAGCACGCCCAGGGTCAGGATGGGGGAAAGAGGAGCACGGCCAGGCAAAACCACAGGGGAACAACCCCACACCAGTGGGCTGAGTGGTCCTAAAGAGCTCTAGGCATGAGTGTCCTGATCCCAGTGCACAGACCAGCGAGTGATGGGTGCTCACATGCATGCAACGGGTCTCTGCACCTCCCCTGCCCTCACAGCACCACTGAGGGCCAGGCTCACACTTGGGCATGGCTCTTGCTGCTCCAACTGCTCTTGCACGGTAGTTGCTAGAGAAACTGTACATTGGTGATGCACGCTGCTACCATGGGCTGCTGCATCTGAAAGGTAATCTGTTCCACATCACTGGCTACTTTTCCATAGCGATGGGTAAGGAATTGCCATCCCAGAGCAGACCTCAGCCTCTCTGCGTGACAATGCTGAGTGCTTCAGCAGAAACGCAGGTGACCCTGTGGCAGCCAGGACAGGACAACACGCTTTCTGGGAGGTCTGATCCAGTCTCACGCTAAAGCTGACCCATCCCCTGCAGCTTTTCATCCCTTGCAAAACGCTTGCAATTAAACACTGTGATGTGTGTGTCTGCAAAATCCTCCAAATTCTCTTTGCATCTTACAAGGTCCTTGGCTCCATCCCTTTGGGTAGCAGCAGGAACACCAGCCCCGGTCACAGCCTTTTTGGGGGTTACAGAGAGGAGCCTGCAGGGAAGCAGGACTGACAGCAAAGCCCATGGTACTCATTTTTCTCCCCATGATGTGATTTGATTATGCGGATGGGGAACAGGGCTGGTATAGCTACTACATCCTGACGTAGCTGATCAATGCTGTGTGTCTCTGCCCCAGCCCTCCTTGTTTCATTCCTTTAGGGCGCTTGTTGTCCTTTGGGGACATTGCAGCTCCAGTCCTCACCCTGCGTCCCCACTGGGTGCAGTGACCATCAGGATGGGACGAGCTGCCCCGTGAGGCCCGAAGGCACCCGGCTCCGGCTGCAGCCCCCACCCAGCTTAGCAGTTGTCCCTGTCAATGTAAAAAGTAGGAATGGGGGGGATCCATCTGAGCCACTCGGCATCTGTGTCTTGTGATCTTGAAACCCAAGAGCCCCCCCTGACTCAGCAGGTTATTAATAACCCCCTGGCTGTGCTCCTGCTGCAGCGCCTGCCAGCCCTGGCATCGCCTGTCTCTCCTCCGCAGCGAGGTGAGGCACACACCCTGGGCAAGGTCAGGGGTGCCTTCCTGCCGGCCCCCACACCTCATCACCACCCACGGGGCTGGGCAGAAGTGGTGTGAGGGTTGTGGAGGGGCCTGGACAGACCCCGAGGCCCCTGCACCTCCAGCCAGCACAAGAGAGGCTCCCGGTGCTGCTGGAATTAGCCTCATTGCACCCTTGTCCCAGGTCCTCTGTTTTCTTGTACCTAAAACCAGCCCTGGTCCAGGCTGCAGGGCCAGTGAGTTGGGCTTCCTGGACCATAGCATCAGTACTGCTGCCTGCCCCTTCCCTGGGCTGGGACACACCAGGTGCCCCCAGGCTGCTGCAGACCCCGTGGCACTTGGCCCCCACGTCCATTTGGACATGATAGGGTCTGCCAGCCACCGGGTTTCCATCTGTCGCTGCTGAACCTCTTCTTCGGTCACGGCCTTTGCCTTTGCCACACTTCTTCCCAGGATTGTGAGGGTGAAGCAGAGGAGCCACAGGTCCCTTGGAGACCCTCCAGGTAGACATGGGACCTGGGGGGAAAGAATAGCACATTCTGCAAGACTGCGGCGATGATGCGGTCTGGGTTTGGGCTATTCCAGGTGGAGCACGCAAGCTGCAGGCAGCCTTCTGGGGGTCCCTGTGCACCAAGGGGTCCCTAAGCACTGGGGGTCACTGACAGCCCTGGGGCACACAGATCAGAGCTGCCCAGGTTGGGCTGTCACACACCCACATCCTCACCGCATTGTACAAACAACCCCGGCCCCAGGGGGCTCGGCAGAGCTACCAGGTGATTTGGTATGAGGATGAGCAGGCTGTGTTTACCAGGGCTGGTGCTCATCAGCCAGGTTCATTAGCACTCCAGGGGCAGGTTTTAAATAGCAAAGCAGGAGCTGCCCCCCCCAGGCCTAGCGCAGCCCTGGCTACAGCTGGAGCACCTATTCCTTCTCCTTCTCTCTTCCTCTCCTGTTCTGGTTCTTCCTTCTCTGCTCACAAACCCCCACACGCTGCAGCTGTCCCTATTGGGAACCCATTCTGCAACACTCTCATGAGGAGGTCGAGGCTTTGCTTTCACCATTGTAAATCCCCTGGCACCAGGAGTAGTGCCCCAGACTCCTCTGACCTCCCCATCTCCTTCCGAGAAGGCTGCGTCCTCTCCAGCCATGCAGTGCACCGGCAGAGCTGGAGCTCTTTGCTGAGCCATGGGGAAGTTCTCAGAGCCCTGACAGCTCCATCCATGGTTTATTCCTCTCCCAGCATGCAGACTTGTCCCTGCCCTTGATGGGGACCAGAGCTCTGGAAGGGGACTGGAGCTGGGGAAGAGGACAGCACTGGCTTCCCCACCTGTACCGTGGGCTGCCCCAGCACCTTGGCTCTGCTTTGTGTCCTGAGACGGGGCACTTGGGCTCCCCATCACTGATGTGGCTGTTTCCATCCTGCCGTGCCCCATCACAGGGCCATGTGGATAGAAAAGGGAGCTTCTCTGCAACATAGATTTACTTCATCTGTGTGGGCCCTTTCCTTTTCTTCCTGCTGCTCTTTCATCCCCTTCTTCCTCACTTCCCTCCCAGGGCTTCCCCCTCTTTTCCCATCCTTTCCAGCTTTCTCACCAATATTTCCCATTACCTCTTCTCCCTCCGTGTCCCCCCCACATCTTGACCTTGCAGCGGGTGAAGGATTTCAGCCCACAGCACCAGGCAAAACCCCACTCTCATGTGGCAGAGCAGGTACTTGACGCCTTGGCCTCCTCTCTGAGTACCGGTGGCATGCGTGGGACCGGCACACAGCAGGTAAGCTGAGCTGTTCCGCCCTCAGTGCAGGCCTTTTGCCCCCGGGGAGAGATGCAGGGGACGGGGCTGGCTGCTGCTAGATCCCTGCCCGCGGGATGCAGCCCTCGGAGCTCCCCGGGCACCGCGGGGGGGGCCGCACGCCGGCCTGGCAGCCCGAGGCTGGGGAGACTCGGGCCGGAGCCCGCCCGCCGCCGGTTCCCAGCCTGGATTTGTCGCTCCCTCTAGTGGGGACACGGGAGGATGTCACCGTCGCCTGGGATCCCGGCCCCGGGACGGCGACCCGGAGCAGCCCCGAGAGCCGCGGAGCCGCTGCCCCTCGGACAGCTGAGCCCCGGGCCACGTTACAGCCTGTGCCCGTGTGATTGCGTGGGGAGCCGCGCCCCGCGCATAATGCCCCACGCCAAGTGAAAGCCCCGTGGGAAGTTACACCCCGCGCCTTGCAGCTATTCCCGAAGGACTCCCGCCCCAGCAGGGCACGGGAACGAAGGGCCTTGGGGGGCTGGATCTTCTTTTTTGGGCTGAGGCTGCGTTTTCCTGAGCAGAGATAGTTAGCGCCCACTGAAATATTTAGGAATGGTGTTAATAATTAAAGAAGAGAATGAACTCAGAAGGGACTTTGTGTGATCCTATGAGACAGAAGGGACAAACCTAGTCATGAGAAAAAACGTTTGCTAAAGTGTAGTATTATTTCATAAATTCTCCAAGAAAAAGGGAATGCTGCAACTCCGGAGATGTTCCAAACAACAGCGTTTGCTGGGGGTGTGTGTGGTGTGTCTGGAAGTAAATCCTGCAGCCCCTGTAACTGCAAGTTACTATTTCTGTCTCTGCAGGATTCACATGCTGACCAGGCTGTGATCATCCCATCGCAGATCAAAGTCGTGCTTGTCAGCGACAGCGAGAGCCTGCTTGCTTACAGCAGGGGTTGCAGTTCTACCAAAATCACTTATTCTCGTCAGCTTCATCGCATTCAGAAGCAGCTGATAGTTCCCTTTGGCGGGGTGAAGCGAGATATTTTTGAACTGTGAAACAACAGCTGTCTCGCAACATGTAGAGCAGAGGAATCAGATGATTGTGATTGAAGGTTGGAACCGTGAACCTAAATGTGTCCGTGAGCTTACATTCCTGCCACGTCTGTGGTCATTATGAGGGTTTCAAGACAGGAAACAAAATTATGTGTTACTTTGTATCTGGACTGAATATTGGGCATTGCAAAATCAATTACTTTACCTTAAAATTCCTTCAATAAATTTGGGGAAAGAATGGATTCGCCTATCTTTGTTTTCCATTTTGGGGAGGTTTCCCCCTCTCTGTCAGTGCAGGGTCTTGTGGCTAAGTCAAGCCTCAGATATTTGGCTGAGTTTGTCCCCAAAGTAGGCTGTGGTTTTCATGACTGGATGTACTAGAATGAATGAAATGGCATTTTCAAAAGAGTGGGGGTTGTTGCTAAAATATCCAGATCCGCTCTGCGGAGGTTTGGCTCTAGTGGTGTTTGGGACAACTGCTGATCTTCAGATTTAGAGCAAAAGAAGACTGATATACATTTGTGCAATCCAGCGATCTGCCTATGAATTGTCATAAAAGTCAGTCAGGTTGATCTAACACAGGCATTGCCTTTCTCAGAAATATTCTTTGTGTTTTGAGATGCACCTTCTAGGACCTGACATCAAATAACTGGATTCACTTATTTGTCTTGATTTTTATTTTTTCCCTAACCTCTTTGAAAAAGGGGGCTTTGACAGAGCAAACAAAGTTGCTAACTAGAAAAGCAGATGCTCCTAGCAGTGTTTTTCTGTGTGTTCTGGGAGTGAGTGTTGCATTGAAAAAACAGGTCTTCACCTGGCAAAACTTTAGTACTTGCACTTCCATCTCCCAGTTCTCTCCTCCTTCCTGAGTGTGCTGAAAATTCAGCACATCCCCCAACAATCTTTGGGGCCTTTTGAAGAACACAAACTGTCACGCTGTGAGAAAGATGCATGGTGCTTCTTGAATTTTTCTTGAACCTCTTGCTAACTTGGGCAACCAAGGCTGTGTGAGGGCTTCCAAGTGGATGTAGTAAGAAAGAGTTTGGTCTTTAAAAGCTGCCCTAAGAACAGCCTTGTTAGCTTCTGAACAGCACAGCCTAAGGGAAAAATCACCACGCCAGGATGAGCAGAAGCAGTAGTCTTGTTTTGCAGTTACACACAAGGAAAAACTGAAGTCAAGGCTGATGAAGTGCCTCCAAAATACTTACAGTATCAGGCAACCGGTATTTGGTTCTTGTTGCAGGCAAAGCTCAGTGCTAAATCCAGCTGAAAGCAATTCACTTCTCATTGGGAGAATAGTTTCTTCCTTTTAATCAGCTCTGTTTTAAATGATTTCCTTTTTTAGTGCCTTAAATAGTCATTTTGGTTTGTCCTCCAGGCAGCCAGCATTTGCTCACAAAGAATGGCGTGTGTCTGCAGACTTTAAAAGGACAAACAATAGTCTGGCAAACAGAAATGGCAGATGCTTCAATGGCATCCCATTTTTATACAGAGCCTGTGAATCTCATGGGTCACAAAGGAATAAATAAAAGGAACAGCCTCTACCTGATCCAGCAGCTACAAGGAGCAATAACTAACTACTTGAATCTGCTTTCATCTGAGAAATTGGGGGGAAAAGGGGGGAAAAATAGCAAATAGCACCACAGCTGGAGGCACCCAGTCTCCTCTGCAGTAGGAAGGAACTGGAGTCAGTGGTTTTGTCCTGCCTCTATGGTGAGATTTGGTGGAGAGTGAGAATGGGATCATCTTAACTAAAATATGTTTTTTTCACACCCACCTGTAAAGCAAATCTTTGTGCTTAAAATGGTTCAGCAATCTCAAGGGCAGAGATGGCTTTGACACCCTGTGAACTGGTCAGCTATTCAACAAATGCTGGGAAAAAACCCTAAGAAACTCTACAAACTGACTCTGAAAGCCGAGCGATCACCATTGCATTGCAAGACACCACATACTTAAAGCAGATGCACAGAGGGGACGATGCCATGAGTTAGTGTGAGTTAGAGCGAGAGTAGTGTTGCAGTCTTTGCTTTCCCTGATCACATTTAACCCAGTCTGGAGTGATGGCCAAGATTTCTGGGTTTTTATACTCTTTTCCCATTCCAAGTATTTCATTATTCCAGCTTAGAGAGGTGAAAGGCTCCAACTTCCTCTCTCATCAGAATACCTCTTTATTCTTTTTAAAAACAAATTTATGAAAACATCTCTATTGATATTAGGCCTTAAACAAGGGGGGTGGGGGGTATTTGATACCCAATGTCCCTTTGTTCTGTTTGAGGTCTAGCTTTCAAAGCATTTCCTTATATTTGGATAACAGCATCATGCATGGGATTGCAGAGAGCTGTCAGAGCTACTCATGTCTTCTCTCACACCTCTCATATATGACAGCTCAACTCCACTGGTGTTCCTGCTGACTGGGTTTTGGGTCCTAAGGCCCTGCTCACTTAGTTGCAGGTTTGAACTTCCCTGTAGCTGTCTCAGATGAGCTAATGAAGTCAGCGCAGGCATGAGGCATTCTTGATGTAGACACAACTGAATTTGAAATGGATTTTCTCGCTTCAGGGTATAAACCAGCTCCTGCCTTGTGGTGGTAGAAAGCATTGTCTCCCGTGGACAGGCTGCTCCACAACTGTCCACCGCGTGTTTCTTCTGCAGCAGCTGATGTTGGCTGCTGAGATAGATGAAGAACTAGGAGGACTGTGACCTGACCCGGTAAGGTAAATGTGTATTTTGTGTGCTGAATGGCCTCTGGATGGGGAACACAGCAGCATTGCTTTGCTTTTTCCAAAGGGTTGTGGAATTTTGTGTGAATGACTGCGAGGCCAGTAAGGCCCTGTCTTGCACTGCAGGCTGCCATTTACAACTGAGCAAAGCGATACCAAAATGGCACAGGAGCATTTAGTCTTCAGTTTGCTGCGCTGTAAATCACCCTGCATGATGCAAGCCATGGTCAGGGATTTATAGATTCAGAGCAAATTTTTGTGGAAGCTGTAGAATGTAATAGTAATTATCTTATTTCTAGGAAGCCTTAGACCACAAGACATTTCTGTAGATGCAGATTCTATACTAGGGCTGTAAGCCCTCTGCAATGGTTATTTTCTATTTGACAGGATTCTTCATTAGTGGAAGGATGAAACGCACAGCAGGGTTTCTGCTCTCACTTGTAATTAATCCTGGGAAGAGGAAGCAGGACTCTTCCTGCTGCAAGAGAGTTTGACTCTCTTGTCCGGGCGATCATTTGCTCAGCTCTCTGGAACAGGTCAAAAATCAGACTAGGCAAGCAGTCCATCCAGAATGGATCCTGCATAGAACTGTGCATTGAACTTCATCCAAGTGAAACCTGTTCATCAGTCTCTGCCCAAATCTCTTTTCGCTGTTGACACTCCTCCCTCACAGTCTGTTGCAGGTCTAATCCCACCAGCTCTCATCTTACACCAGTTGTTTTGGCTTATACACAGGCAGGTGAAAGATGGTATAGGTCTTTTGAAGAGCAGCACAGGAATTCATCACCTTATGCCAAGGTCTGATGGTCTTCCCATGGACCAGGATGCAGTGGAGCCACACTCTTGCCTTTGGTGGTAGGGACAGACCATGTCCTTTCACCATTCAGCTGCCCAGCTTTGAACAGCGAAGGGAAGAGAAGCTCAACCTCAATGCAGTCCTGAGCCATGAGACTTGCAAAGCTCTGTAGAGCTAGCCTCAGCACACTGCTGGGCGCAGGTGGAAAAGCCATGAGTTTGTGGGGGCTGCAGTGTACACACCTGGTAATGAATGTAGAATTGTCTTTCATTTGTTTACTTTGGCCTTTTGATCTCCACAACAGGTTGCATTAGGGTTTTTTTTTTCTCTAATTGGCACATCTGTTCCCTTGGCCTTGGATTGTTGCCTTGGAGATGCACAAGAGACCTTCAGAGAACTGCTTATTATAGCAGCAGGTGTGCATAACACTGACCTGGACAAGCCTGCATGAGTCACCTGCTGATGGCTTGGGTTGTAGGTGGCTGCATGAGTCACTGAAAGTAAGGGGATCCCACACTGCCTGATCTCCTGAAGGGCAATATTAATGCCTTTGGGTGCTTGTTGTTATTGTGCATCAACAGCATATAGTACACAATGGTTCATTCTCCTCTTCCTCCCCAGCTGCCATGGGGTGTGAAACAGCACGGTGCTGCAGAGTAGGGTGGCTGAATGTGAAAAGCCGCAGCCCAAATCAGAGGCGCTCTTTGGAAATTTGGCTGACCTGTAGCTTCTCTCACGGAGGACAGTGAGATTTGTATGGGTAGGAAGCAAATTAGAAGAGCTATTTGTATTTGAGTGTGTGTGCATGTGGGTACTTGTCCGAACGATGGAGAAGAAAACCTAAACACAGCAGGCTAGTGTCCTGGCTGCCCGGTGAGTTGGTGTGAGTGGGAGTTTGCTAATGTCAGGAAGGAGGGTGGGCTCCTCCATGCAAGAGGCTATAAGGAGAGAAGTGGAGGGCATTGGCCTGCTGTCTCTAGACAGAAAAAACACGCTGCAGGAAAGACAAGACGAGACACCGAAGGGGCAGGAGTAGAGTGTAATACTTTGGTATCCAGAGACGGAGGGGATCTGACAACCAGATGATGGTTTTTAGCAGTGCTTGGTAGCTCAGTGCCTGGTAACTTTGATAGCAGTGCAGATCAACTGTAGGAACATCACATATGGTTCAGAAAGCTGTTCGTGCATTTCTTCCCTCTGCATTACTCTTGATGACTGTTTGAGATTAGACACGTCTCTCACGAGCAGCGATCCAGGTGCCAGGCCTTACACTGTTCCTGTAACCCAAGGAGAGGTGGGGACCATTTTCCTCTGGAGGCATTGCCTGCACCAGGGAAAGGTGCTGCAGAATCCCTCTAAAGCCACCTTCCCTTCATGGGCACGGACATGCAGCATGACAGCACATGACTGGTGACCCATGGATAAGCTAGAGTGTACTTGCAAGAGGCTAGCAAATGCCCAGGTGCTTGTCCCATGTATATATTATACACACATACTTACATTTATGTGTGTGTGCGTGCCATTTTTGCAAACTGCTGGGCAGTCCCTAAGAAATAAACGCATGCGCACCTGCAGTCTGGCCTTTCATTGCAGCATGCAAAATGTCACACCGATAGACACCTGTGTGAGTTTGTTCCAGGACAGGGAAGGAGAATTAAAGGCAGAATGGGCTGTCCTTATGTGCGAGGAAACCACATCTCCCCAGCTATAAAAGATCCCCTGGGCAGAGGAACTGCACTTCATTGCAACTTCTGCAATTTCTTGCCAGGAATGCTGCTTGCATTGTGTTGACATGAAGCTCTTTTCAGCCCGAGCAGGGACTATGTTTGCTTCACGAGGCTACTCATATTTTATGGCTTGGCAGAGTCTTTTTTGGGACAGGAGTGCCTGCCTTGCTCTACTGCATTCATTTCCATCATCCTTAATGAGAGAACAACTTAAAAGGTATTTCTGAAGTCCTTCCAAGGGGCAGTTCCTCTGGGTCGCCTTTGAACCCGCTGCCAGGGAGCACCAGGCTGACTTCTACCGGTGTTTTCTGCCGGACAGAAATCCCCACGGCCCTGCCATTGCCCTACTGCTCTAGGAGGGGTCACCACAGCAAGGAGGCTGAAACTTGGGTGAAAAGCCTCCTGTACCCCCATGGAGGTGGCCTCCCTGGTGCTGTGGTTTGAGCTGGGGTGGCGGTGGGAGGATGAACACTATAGCGATGAGCTCGGGGTCCCGTTCAGCACCGTGGGGCCCGAGCGTGGCACCTCACAGGCTGACAGGAATCAGGGTGTGTATGGCGGCTTTGCTGCCCCCCACTCCTCTTGCTGCCCTTGTGAGGGGCTGGGCCAGCTCCCTCCGCCTCAGCGGGAGGTGCCACACTCTGCCTCAGGCACCCTGCTGATTCTGAGGGAAGATCTCCCTCATGGCCCTTGAGGCTGGCCAGGCGCCTGCTCCGGGCCTTTGGGGCGGAGAGAGGGCTTGGGGTCGTAGGCAGCCGCCATGGCCGCGGCTCTGCCCCTTTCCCCTGCCCTCGCCCCTCAGCACGCCCCCCCCCCCCTCCCCGAATTCTCCCCCCTCCATCTTGGGCCGCCCCTGCGGCGCCGGCGGGGCCCTGCAGGCGGCGCTGTGCGGCGGCGGCGCCCTCCCGCGCGGGATTGACAGGCCGGGCCGGGGGAGGAGGGGGAGGAGGAGGGAGCGGCAGCGAGAACCCGTATCGCCCCGCATCCCGCCGCCGCCGCCGCGCAATCCGCCGCCATCCGCCGTGCCCCGCGCCCATCACCCCTCCGCACCCGGCTCCCCAGGCACTCCCGGCTCCCCGCCACCACCACAGGTGGGTATCGGGGACCGGCGGCGGCGGCGGCCGCGGATATTTGGGGCGGTGAGTGGGGCCGGGGGGGAGGAGGAAGGGGAGGGAGAGGGAAGGTGGGACGAGGCAGCCCTAAAATGGAGCCGGAGCCGGCGGCTGCTTGCGGCTGCGGCACCCCACGGCCTCCCGGCTCGGCTCGGCGGGGGGGAGGAGGCGGCGCCGCAACCCTGGCGGGTACCCCGGGGCCTGGCGGTGAGCGGCCGGGCCGGCTGTAGGGGCGGCCCTCTCCCCACCTCGGGCTGTTGTAGCCGCCTGTTTATTGTGCGACAACCCACACCCCCCCTCCCCTCCGCGGGGATGGAGGCACCAGGGGCAGACGCGGGGCCTGGCCGGGCCGTCCCCTGTGAGGGCCGCGGTGAGGCCCGGGGGGCCTGGCGGGAGCCGCCTGGGCTTGAGGCTCGTTGTCCGGGCTCCTGCCCCCGGGTCGGGGGAGATCTGCTGGGCGGGGGCGTCCCTGTGTGCGGCTGGGAGCCACCCCCGCCGCCCCGCTCCCTGGCGGGGTGCAGCAGGGGCTGGGGGCGAGGGAAAGCGGGATGGGGTGGGGGGGGCTCCCCGCCGCAAAGGCAGGTTGTTTTTCTTCATCGTCTGGAGTGTGACACAAAGATATTTTTGTGGCGCCGTGTGTGTCTCGGCAAAACAAGGAGGGGGGGTGGCATCCAGAAGGCTCGGTCGGTTTGTTATTGTGCGGGAGCCTACGAAAGGGTTGCCGAGGCCGAAAGCTGAAATGCGGCTTGGGGCGGGGGGGTGCGCGGGGCAGCTGCTGAGCGTGGGGGGCGTAAGGATGGAGTTGGTGTGCTTCGGTGCTGGTTAGGTAGGTTTGAAGAGATTTTTTTTTTTTTCTTTAGGAAGGAGTTTTTCATCTCTGTGTGGGAGCAGATGTGCTACAAGCAGGGGAAACCTTAATGCAGGTCCTGGGACACGTGTGCTATGC
The DNA here is from genome assembly GCF_028858705.1 of Grus americana. Classification (NCBI taxonomy): domain Eukaryota; kingdom Metazoa; phylum Chordata; class Aves; order Gruiformes; family Gruidae; genus Grus; species Grus americana. Next base: position 12,704,480 of record NC_072871.1, on the reverse strand, counting down.
ATCTTCACCGGGGAGGTGGTTTGTTTAGTAGTGTCGGTTGTGAGCTAGGAGGGTTTTTTCGTTAAGGTGATTACGAAACCCTCCTGATCCCCAAACTCAAAGCTGGCAAAAGGGGATTGAATGAGCTGGGAGTTGTGGGTTTTGTTAGGCAAGTTGTTTTGTTTCTGTCTTCTGAACATGCAAACGGTGAGATACTCTCTTGAGTATTAATTCATCAAATATTTGTATATTGATATTACTGGTGTTGGGAGTGATAACATATAAATGTAAATGTTTAGGACTTTAGTAATTTTGTTTCTTTCTGGGAAAGGGTATTAAGTATAACCACGTTGCAGTGTCTACATCATCTGCTTAGTGGGAAGGCATCCCACCCCTTCCAGGACTGAATCAAGGTTTATAGTGGAAGTTTGTTTGTGTTAAGCCTTGTCTTGCAGATGCACATGGGGCCCCCGCTGGAATGGGCCCTTTCATGATGTATAAAGAGGTGGTCTGTGCCTTGGAGGCCTAAGTTTGGAGAATCAGCTCCTGATAAGTACATTTCTCAGATATAAACTGGCAAGGATGTTACTTTTGGACCTGCCTTTTCCATGCCTTTTGCATGTTCACTTGGCACTGGGGTAGTTAAACCCCAGCATCCTCTGGGCCAGGGACTGGGGAGTAAAGTCACCTGGAAGAGGTAGGGAGGCTGAGACCATATTGTAAAGTGGAGTTTAAAGTGAGGATGGAAAGTGATGGTTTCAGGATGGCTTCTGTCTGAAAAGCTGAAATATCTACCTGTGTTTTTCACTTCAGATGAAGTATTGAAAATGGGCCTGGGTTTTATCAGGACGCTGGGGTTGCTGGGGTCTTTTGGGGGTGTTCTTGTTATGTTTTGAATTACATGTTTCCTCAAACCAGTATGAGTATGTCTGCTGTGAGCTGTGTTTTGATTTTGTGTTTAATTTGATACGTATATTGAATATAAGTCGATTCTTTTTTTTTATTTGTTGGTTTGGTTTGCTTTTCTGCATAAATGCGTGACATCTAGTCTACTCAAGTTTAGGATGCTTTCATCAGTCTTCACTGGTAAGAAAATATATTTCTACGTGACTTTTAAAAAAATAATAGTAAACCATGAGTTTTATATAGGTTTCCAAAGTTGTTATATAGTGCCTTGTTTTTTCTAAATTCGGAGAATTTTTTATTTGCTCTTACAGTGCATTGTTTTGATGAACTGTGGGCTTTTTTTTTTTTTTTCTTTTTCTGTGTGTGCATGAGAGCTTAAAAGTGAAACTCAGCCAACTGGCTGAAGCTGGAAAAGTAAATAGTCCATACAAATGCTGGAAAGGAGATGCAGGGTATAAAAGCATTTTAGTTTTAATAAATATGAGTAATGTTCCTGAAGAATTTTTATTAAAATAATTTAACTGTATAGTTACGTTTTAATAAAGCCTTTTATTAAAGCTTTGTATGAAACCTAACTTCAAAGGCTAATTTACTTGAACGAGCTCCTTCTGAAAGCAGTGGTGGCATTAGAGACCGTATTTGCCTTGTGCCTGATGCAGCGTGCTGTGGTATCTGACTGATTGACGGTATAAAGACAAACAGTCCTCAGTCCTCGTGTGTGGCACTGATGCTTTTGCATAGCACCTGATTCTTGTACCGCATCCTCCTTGTCCTGCAGGGTATCGCATCTGAGGTGTACCTGGGAAAAATTAGGACTATGGTTTTGGCATGTCTGGTAGTGCTTCCAGTTTGCCTGAGCTGTACAGTAGATTATCCATTACAGAATTACCTGCCTATTTAAGATTCAAAAGTGTTGGTTGCTTAAGGCTTTCATTGTACTTACCTGTGTAATTGAAAGTATTTAAGGGGAGCTGGGCTAACTTTCTTAAGTGCTGCTGCATTCAAAATAGCAGTGAGCCATTTTATTTTTTCTTGATAGTCTGTACAAAGAGATTTTGCTATAGTGGCATTTCCACTTGCAGTTGTGTGTTTTCTTATTACAGGAATAGAAGCAATATGAACAGGAGAAACAGGACGGTAACTTTAGGGGAGGGAGAGGGTTTATTCCAAGGGCTGGACCTTTCTGGTCATCCCTGCTCCTCTTCCTCATTTATTCTGCAACTTGGCAATGAGCATGTTGTCTCAGTATCAGGCCTTGCTCTTCAGCTAATCATGCTTTGTAAGTGGGTTTTATTTTTCATGTGGCACTGGCTCATTTTCCTAATAGGTCGATAATTTAACAGCTCCTTATGACTAGTTTGTCATTCGGAACAGAAGAAATACAACTATGAGTCTGTCGGGTATCAGACAATGAGGTGAAAATACAGTGAACAGGTAAAGGATGAGGAGGTGCAGTTCACCTCCTTCACAGAACATCTTTTTCTAACTGCTGAAATTAAGTGACTTTGTTACGAAAGTCATGACAGCATGCTCCTGGAAAGCACCTTCTGAAGGGAGTTTTGGAGACATGTGCAAAACCCATCTGGTTTGATTAAAGAGTTGTTCTTTCCCACAGGAGGGAAAAATGGGGCTAAGGCAGGACATCGTGTTACATTAACCCTCACTGAAATGTAGCTTGGGCTCATTTTTAGTTAGTAACTGTATTCAGGATGTTCTCTGTGTGCGCATGTGCTTCCTGCACGGGAGTAAATGAGACGTTTGAGCTTATGAGCCATGTATTTTGGAACAAACCTGTTCGGATAGGTATAGCTGTAAATCCTGATCTCTCTTTTTTTTTTTTTTTTTTTTTTTTTTTTTAATCTGGGAGCATTGGGGCCATAGTTAAAGCAGACCAGAGGCTAGTCTAGTAGCCCTGGGTTGTTCTGTATTTACCTGTGGCATTGGTTTGTTGTAAAGTTGCTTGACTTGCAGTGCTGTGGGATCTGTGAGGACAGAAGGTGGTTTTGAGGTGTTAAAAGGTGTACGTGCAGTTCTGCAGGGGGTCATTGTACTTACAGCATCTGTGTTTTGGTTCTGAACACTTTGATTTTCAGGAAGGTGCTGGTAAACTGAAAGGGGCAAGAGAGCTCGCTGTTACATCTTTAAAAGACTATGGGTATTAATGTGTGGAGGACTGGTGAAAACAATCATAGCTTGAGTGAAAGGGAAGAGGTAATGGCCAAATTTGAAACATGCAAACGTGAAAGAGGAAGTGAAAGTGAGCCAGGCTTCAGTGCAAAGAAATACAGGAAAAATACCAGGAAGAAAGCGAGGACTTGCTAACAGCACCCTAGGATCTGGCCAAGAGGACTACTCAGGACTGTAGTACTTCAGATGTCCACAGGGCTTCAATTAACTGTTGGGAGTATCCTCAATAAATAGCCTCTGAATTTCAGGTGAGTAAACTATATAGTATTTGCAGAGTTAGAACCCTATTGGAAGAGATTTGGTGGAAGAATCCTTCCTGTGTAGCTGTTGAGACATTTTGGACAGGAATTGTAGTGATGGTGCTGCAAGGAGTGAATACAGACAGGCTTGAAGAGCTTGTACTGGGACTTTGCCTCCCCTGGCACTTCTTGGGGAGTGCGAATATAGTGATTTTTTTTTTTTTTGAAGAGTTGTGCTGTGGAGTAGGTTCTTCAGCTCTTCCTACCTGTATGTGGGCTGGGAGCCCTTACCAAAGCCTTGAGTGCTCTTGTTCAGAGTTTGGAGTGGGCTGTGAAACAGGCAGGGGAGTAGGGACATGCTCAAGAAACACTTCTTCAAGGCTGGAATAGTATGAAGTATGGTTTTATCTTTTTCTGAAATAACCAAAGAATCATGCTCCTACCTAGCAATTGAAACTTCATGAACCATCATTTAGGAGCAGATCCACGGGATATGAGTGTTATTACAGTGTTAGTGTTCTGCGTCTGAGTGCAATGTTGCCTTTAGTGATGCCTGTGATCCTGTTGCAGTGAAAGGAGTGTATGGGGTGGTTCATTTAGGTGTTTGCAATGTTCCCCTTCCCAGCATGCAGACCTACTCTTCTGGAGCAGGGCTTCATGCTCCTCCTGCCCCCACAGCATTAGGAAGACACTGTGATTCAGAGGGTGGTTTCCAGCCCCAGAAAGGCGGAGGTGAAGGGTCTGTTTCTTGGTCTGCCACTCAGCATAGCGGCAGAGTTCTGCGGTACCATTTTCCTGTGTGGAAAATAGAAGTGATGACGCTTATACACCTTGTCAGTTATGCACTGCAAATATCTATGTAAATTAAAGCATCTGTGAAATGTTTTCACTTCCTGTCCAGCTCAGTGTAGTCCAGATGTCCCATGCATAGTCTGAGTTGCTTAGCTGTCCAGAAAAGCTAAAGCTACCTAAAGATACCTAAAGCTCCTTTCTTCAGAGTACTGAACCACACTGCATGTAATGTTGTGATTTCTTACCGCTTTGTACCTATGTCCTTTGCCCATCAGATTCTTGTTAGCATCCTTGGCATTGTAGTGCAAATGGCTCCTATGAATAGGCTTCCTCTAAGAAAGGTTGCTGTGAAATGCTGAGTTGCTCTAGTGTTGCTAAAATTGGGGAACCTGGAGGAATACTTCCTTGGAAGCTTCAGCATCTGCAGTGTTTATGAACTGCAGGCTTGTCTGAACTGCTTGTAATCTTATTAATGATTTGAATCGGCTGCATCAGTCTTGATGGCTGTGGGAAATTGGGGAAATCTGATAGAGAAAGACCTATTCAGCTCTTGCCAGGACAGCTTTGTACCCTGCGGTGTGTGTGTGTTGGTGCTGGCCTGTCTGGCTGTAAAGGTGCCTGCCAGAGGAGCTCCCACCAGTGCCTTGGGGAGGAACAGGACATAAGGGATCTGCTCATTAGGAGTGTACAGGAACCTCTCCCTTGTGTGTGCAGTGAGGGATTGGCATTTACTGCCTGCTGATTAATAGCATTGGATTGTATCTCTAGTCTTCATAGAGGTAACCTTTTTGTGCATAACCTGAATGGGAGCCGAGGCCCTGAAATCAGCAGACAGCCTGAGAGTGTGCAGAGGTGTTACCAAAGCCCAGATCTGGTAGCAAGGCTTATTGGCACAAGTAAACACCCACCTCCCCATTCCAGCATGATCCTTCCTGAGACTGCAGAGAAAACAGAGCTGCTTACTCAACAGCTGATGGCATTTGTGTGGAAAGAGCTGTATCTGTTCCTGAAAAAAGAACTGTTAACCCTGAAGACAGCCAGCTTTTCTCTGATTTCATCTCTTGGAACTGTGACATCTCCGATTTCCTCTTTGCTTGTTTGCTATAAATATATATATATGTTCACAGCTGAGAAATGGAGTAAGTTGCTGAGCTTGGAACCAGGTAAAGAATTTGTGAAATGCCTGTGACTTTACTGGAAGAATTTCTGTGGTCACACCTCAGAATGCATCTGTTCTCTGGCAGCAGTCAATCGCGGTCCTTCCACTTGTCCTTGCTGTGTAGGGCTCTCCAAGGTGAGCTACATCTGACAACTCTTAAGGCTTACATTTGGGTTCTGGCACTGGCAGCATGGGTGTTTCACCTATACCACTCTTGCTGTATCTCACCTCGGTTATATGGGTATCATCACTGCGATGATTTTTAAAAGTCTGGGTGGCAGAAGTGTCAGGACTAAGGTAATTTCACAACCTTAAAATGCAGTGTTGTTTGGTTTAGTTGTTAGTGATGGAAGTGTCTTTGCCTTGAGCTGTCAGTCCTAAGACCTGGTGCAATGGCCTGAGAACAGTTCATGCTGTGTGGGTGCCTCCTGTGCTTGTGAGGTCCCCTCAAGCATTGGGCAGGATTGGGTCCACTTTCTGTGCCAGTGGACAGTGTCTTCCCCGGAAGAGGTTGTTCTGTTGCAACGCATTCCCTCTTTGTTCTACTCTTTATAACTTGCTCCTTTGTGATCAAGAGCCGCGTTTTCTTTGAAGGTCTTGGCAGTGCAGTTTTGGGTGGCTGGGGCAGAAACCTGGGCTCTGGGATCTCTGGCACTGCCTGCAGTGTTTCTTGACCAAACTGTTTCTCTGCTTTGGTTACGCAGCCTGTAAAATAGTACTTATAGTACCAGCCCTGTTGCCCATCAGGACATCCCTATCAGCTATTCGCAGTCTGTTGTTGCTGAGATACCTAAACGCCCAGTTTACCTCACAGTTCAGCTGAATGTTGCCAGGAGCTTTCTGAACAGGTTTTACCAACAGTGTGTTATGCTAGGGATTTCTTCTGTATTTGGATTTAAATTGCTTGCTCCTGATCAGCCTCCTTGCTTTGGTGTTGAGGGAACAGGATGTTGTATCTGTGTATTCTCCCTGGACATTCAGCTCTCAAAGGAACCTGAGCAGGGCAAAATGGAAGGCAGAATCACTTTGGAGGCTGTAGGTAGCATGCTTCACCTCTGAGCCTTGATTGTGAAGGAGCCAGAGCGGAAGTACAACTCTTAAGCGTAAAGATTTGCATTTGAATATGAGCCCTCCTTTGCGCATGCTGCTTGTGGAGATCACTAGGTCACTTCCCTTTCCTCTTGTGCTAGAGCAGTTGGGGTCTGGATTTGTTGAAGCCACAGGTGGTTCTTGCTGAACTGAGCTCCTCTGTGGGTTTTGCCTCTGAAATGTCAAACAAAGAAATATACTCCTTTATTTCTATTGTGTCTTGCTGCAGAAGTGCCTACAGGAAGTCCTGGTTTCTGAGCCTGGCAAGGTTTATAGATAGAGGCATCAGAGTCAGTTTGTGCTGGGGCTTGTCTCATTTAACAGCTTTATGGCCTGGATGGGCAGCAAGTATGATGTTGGTAGTTGGTGCTTTGTAAGGTACCTTGCTGCCTCCCTGCAGTCAGCAGTTCCTGATTCTGAGGGATATGAAAGCCATGCAGTGCTTCCTTCTTCTTGGCTTAGAGATCCAGTTATTCCTTCCTGACAAGCTGGCACCAAGGGGTCAGTTCCTTCTTTACAGCATGATGGGGCAGATGGGCAGAAACCAGGCTCCAATTCTGTGGAGGGCTGCTGTAGACAGACATTCCTTTCAAGAAAATTTACTGCACACCTTGGGTTTTCTGTTGCTTGAAAAGGAGGGGGAGTTTCACGAGCACAGGATCTCGTAAGTACTTTCTGTGGGCTGTGGATGAGCTCTCTGGCTGGATTTTTTTTTCCTCCATGCCATAGTCTTGCATCCTCAGGATGAAGTATTTCTTATCTTTGCATCCTCAATTACTGGAGGTCAGGGCTCCTTTTCAGGGTGTGGCATTGTCTGTCCAGCCCTTACAGAAGGGACCACAGAACTCATTAATGCTTTTGTGTAGATACAATTGAGCTCTTCTCCAGACTCAGGTCTGCTTTACCTGTTTTACAGTAAGTTAGAAATCCACCCTTTCTAGCTGCCTCTCTGCTGCCTGCCTTCCCAGCCCTGGGAAAGCTGTTGAGCAGAGAGGTGAGGCTTCTGTATTTCACAGGCCAAACCTGAGATTACGGAGATCTGTTTTCTCTAGAACTGGTCAGTAACAGTAGTTGTGACTCCCAACCTCATGGTACGTTTATAAGAGGGGGCAGCAGGTGAGTTTGGTGAAGATAGAGCTGAGAAAATGAGGTCAGGTCATCTTATAGGACATGCCCTCTCTGTCCCCCCTATTGTCATGTTTTATCTCTGCCTGTACAGCTCCATACCACAGAGTTAATGATAGATATGCTGTGCAGAAGGCGCTGCCTCTCCTCTTCGTGGTCCTGCTGCATGTCTCAAATCCAGGGTGGCTTGGCTTAGAGAGGCCTGATGATGGGGCTGGCCATCAGGCAAGTCTTCTGGCAGACAGCCTCCAACAGCATTACTCAGCTAGCAGCATACCTCTGCAATAAATCATGAGAGATGAGATCCTGGTCTCCCATTCCCTGTTTTTACAAGGAGACAAGGTTTACAGGAGATGCAGAGAGAAGCTGGAATTGTGCAGAATTAAAAGAACTGGTACTGCCAAATACACCTGTTCAGCTAAGCAAGGAGAATTCCCCCTTGTGAATCAGGAGCTGTCTTTGGTATGGGGTGTCTATCTTTTCTCTGCACTGCAGACTGCTGACTTGCTTCTCCCTGTCTGGCAAGACTTGGTACCACACTCAGGATCTCAGCAGGCTCTTTCTCAGGTATACCCACAAATCTTAGCAGCTCCCTTTGGAAACAGTGCAACAGAATGACAGCAAGTGGCTTCTTGTGGCCTAGCCTCTTGCTACAGCCTCTACCTGCTGCACAGCTCTCTTCATTGATCCTATTGACTTTGCACTGCAATGCTGATATTCTCCTGTTGCTCCCCTCCTTACTAAGCAGTCTCTCCTAGGAACAGAATGCTCATCCAGTCCGTCCCTGCTAGGCTGATGATCCCTGCCTGGCCCAAACGTGGCTTCTACAGGATATATGTGCAGCTGGTCACACTGTTTCACCAATGCTCTTCCAAGGGCAGCCAATGGTGTCTTTCATCGCTGAGGCAGGTGGCGACCATTTCACAAAGGTGATTCTTGGTGAGATGTGTTCCAGGAGAAGTTAGTTGTATCTCCCTGTTTACAGATAAATGTTTAGCTATGAGAAGTACCAGCAAAATGGGCTGTGTATATCTAAAGAAAAGTAAACATCACTAATCTTCTGTAAAACTATACTATGTTTTTAAATGGTTTCATGTTACCAATGACATTAGAAACCACAATAGAATTCAGTTTAACATCAACTCCAAGCACTTCTTTTCTTCTCTTTATTCTTTTGTTTTTGCAACTTGTGATTTTCTGAATAATTTGTGTAAAACTTCAGGTCAAAAATCTTCCTGCTTCTGGAGAAAAGCCTTTTCACTGTTAATTTCCATCCTGTTGCTCTGGTTTGTGTTTGTGACTGCTGCTGTGAAATGAGCAAGGAGTGAAGGTCTGCAGTGGTCTCAGGTCCTTTACCTGAGTGATTGTGCTCAGTGGTGTGCGAGTAGCTGAAGTGATTCCTTCGTGTGTGTGCGTTACCTTTCATAAATCTGTTTGCTGTGCTCAATTAAGGCTGGCTAACTTCCAGGTATTCAAGCTCCATTGAAGTCTTGTGAATAAAACACCAGCAGCCCGGCCTCCTTTATACATAGATTTACAAAGAGCTTTGCAGACAATCCCGTTTGTCAGGAATCTCTCCCTTTGGCTGTATTTTCAGCTCAGGGGTTTCCAGTTGTTACCAGTGCCAGTAACGCGAGGTTTTCATATGGCTGTTTTTGCAGGACAGGCTCCGTGTGCTTGGTAGATCCCTGCTGTAGCTCCAAGCCTTGCATGCTCTGGCACTTAAATTGTCACTGTTGCTCTCTCTGGATTTGAACGTGCCCCTTTAAACGGCAGTTAGACAGGGTCAATACCCACATGTGAAATCCAGGGCAGCACAATGTGGACATGAAGACTCCTGGGTAGCGAAGCTCTCTGCCCAGGAAGCGATTCTGGTGCAGTTGTTTGTATCCTAGGGCCTCTAATGCAACTGGTCATGCTGTAGTATTTTCTGATTCCTCTGAGACACTCAGTATTTTGCACTCTGGTGCTGTGCCTGGATATCACAGAAGACCTTGTTAGTGTTGAGAACAGGAAGAGCTAAGCTCCATGCTAAACCTGGTAGCGAACCTTCCTCTGTAAACCCAGAAAGAAACCTTGCAGAAATGTTGGTGATTTTTTTTATTATTTTTATTTTTTTTATTTCTCTGTAACGAGGGATAATGCTTTCTTCAGGGTCAGCTATCGGACACAGGGACCCTGAGCACAGGTCAGAGGCTTTGCTGAGACTGTCAGTTTTCAGTTGTCAGCATTGGCACGTGCCTTCTGGTTCTAGCTCACCTAAGAATAAGCATGCAGGCTGGCAGTTCAATTCTTAATGAGCTTGACTTATATCAGAAATGGGTTCTCTCTGGAAGGCCTTGATGATCCCTGCCTGGATTCTGTGTTTGACTGCATGGTGGGAAAGTAGCCCAGTGTTGTGACAGCCTTGGGAGGCTCTGTGGTCTTTCTGAAGTTCTGTGGGTGACCTGGGTGCCAAGTGATCGCCCTGACCAATACACCCATGGACTACTTTGGATCTGCAGCTGGCTGCCATCAGGAGGGACAGGCAGCAAGGTCCTGCCTCCAGGACGGCTCTGAGGGGGCTCAGCGCCTCTGCAGCCTCTTTGCACGGTGGCTGTGTGGAAATTGCCTCACCTCTCCATGGACTTGTTTTCCCCTTTGGAGCACACACATAACACACAAACAAAGCTGTGTTTCACATTTTCAGCTTCAAAGAGCTGAAGGACTTCAAAGTAAATTTCACTTAGCAGTTGTGGCTGTCCCAGAAAGTTTGACAAGGGGCTTTATCCCAATGTGTCCCCAGCTCCTCTGCTCTGAAGTGGTTGTTTATTCCTCTCGCATCCTTTTAATGATATAAGATGTAATCAAGAGGCAGCTGAGACCCAGTTACATAACTTGTTGTCAGGGTTTCTCTTTGGCAGCGTTACCCTGCCTGCTGTTTGCATGCTGACTTTCAGGAACTCGGGGATTTTCTGTTAACTGGCTAACTCCTAAACCTGATGTGATGGTAGCTGTGTTGTTTGTTTTCTTGTTTTTCTAATCCCTACTAATTTTGTCTGGTTTGAGTTTTCTAAACCTCAAAATGGATTTTATGCTTGGAACTGTGTGAGGTTGGTATGGGATTGTCGTGGTCGGGGTAGACCCTGAGCCAGGCTCCACTGCAAGGCTCAATATACCTGTAAAAGCAGGTGGCTGTGCTCTTACCAGCACAGCTGAGGGCTGGTGTGCAGCACCCTCTGCTTTTTGCTCTGGTCCGGGGCTCCCCACAACTCTGCCGGTTCAAACAGGTCATTGTTCTCAGTCCAGCTTCTACTTTCCTGCCAAGTCCATGCTAATCTGTGGGGTTTTTTTTCTCCCTTTCTCTTTTATGTCTGTCCCGCTAATTAAATACAGTGGAAATGGGCAAGTGAGGGAGGAGCTATTGTTTTCTTTGGCATGCAGTGACCATCTGAGCAAAGACTGAACCAGACTGGAGCCAAAGATCTGTTTCCTACTCTGCAGGAAAAGGTGCCTCAAGAATGCTGGCCATCCCTGTTGCCTCCTCAGGCCTTTGGGCTGCAGCCCCATGTGGTGGTCAGCAAAGGTGGCTGAGTGGGGCTTCTTTTGGAGCCTGGTGTTCTTCCCGAGTGTCCTGTGGATGCTATTACTGAGTGACAGAAAATGCTTTTATTCCACTGTCCTTGACTGTGCTGCTTGCTGCTTAGCTTGGAGTCCATGGCTTCTTGCTCCTGCCGGGCCCAATTTAAATCCTGCAATGCAAGAATGAACGCTGTGTGGTGCCAGCTCTGTTGGTCAGAAACTTTCCTCCTGGCAGCAGCCTTTAGATTGGCTTTACTTGGCTAGTTGCAGATCAGAGTACATTCTCAAACTGGCTGTATCCAACATGTTTGTGGTCTGTGCTTTATTTTGTTCATAATACATGATGGACTAATCTTCTTACCTGGAAATCATGTTTGATCGGGCATTGCTGGTGGAAGTTTTAGCCTCTGGTCAGATACACTTCCTTTCAGAAAGAGTGATTTCTGACTGCATTTGAAACATGCTTTCGGATGGATGAGTTTTAGAAAGGGTGAAGGGCGGAAAGGTCCGATTATGTATAGCATTTTGTTACTCCAACACAGAGTTGCAACCCTAAGATAGGACCTAGCAGATGGTATAATAAAACTGCCAGCAGCTTTAGGCTTGAAGTGGAGGCTTTACAACAAGGAATCTGGAAATATAAATTATGTGTGAAAAGCTTAGATTAAGGTCTTAGATTTGAGAAAACTTAGAACAGAGAATTATACCCGAAAAAATGAAAGAAAGGTCCATTGAAAGTAAGTAGAGTTTCTTTTTTGACATAGAAGTTGACTTGCAGTGTGTGCGTTCCCCATGTTTCAGCTTTGTCTTGGGCTCCAAGAGCCAAAAAGGGAAAGTAAAGAGAGTGCTCACATGAAGGGTGTTAATAACAGTGTGTTGTGCCAGCAAGGATCTGAGTGAAAAATTAACAAAGCACATCCATTGTGAAAAGTATATTCATAGCTAAAAACGGTGTTGAAGGTGCCAGCAACCGAGAAATGTAATCTTTTTTTATAAAATGTTTTCAGGATTCATAGAAGAACTGCTCAACTCACAGGTTCAAGAGTCATTTGAGCAGGTTGTTTGGATTCCTTAACTCTCTCTGATGCCAGCAGATGGCAAAAGGGAATTTGAAGAAATAACTCTGTTGCCTTCAGGTGATGCTTTCAAAGCATTAATTGCTGGTACGAGTCATTAACTGTGGCCAGTGTGGAAGCATAATGCAGTTATGTTACCAGTTACCAGTGCTTCAGGGGGAAACCTAATGGTAAACTCCGGTGTGGTATAAGATACCATGCTTTTCTGTCACTTGGGTTTAGGAATCCTTGTGCATAGCTGCTTATCGTTAGACATTCTTTTAAAGCAAAGACTATGCTGACCACGGTATCTTGTTTTCTCATAAAGAACCTCGCCTCTTTCAGCACTGGAGTGGCAGAAAAAAAAAGATACTGTGAGAAGTGTGTTCCTGCAGTTCTTTTCATTCAGTTTATGAATCTTAAATCCCACAAGCTTCTTGAGACTAAAGAGGAGGGAGTTAAAACCTTCTAACTTAGTGTGTCTGCTGACTGAATATCTACAGTTCTAGCAGTTGTGCGTGTTTTACTTTTTACTTGTCTGTGGCCAAATAATCTGTTTGATGGCATTTCCCTGGTTCTCTTTAATTAAAAGGCAGATCGGGAGCGGCGCAGAGAAATTTCCTTACTAGATGACATTTCATCGCAATGTCCGATCGTTTGGGGCAAATAACCAAGGGAAAGGATGGGAAAAGCAAGTACTCGACTCTCAGCCTGTTTGATAAGTATAAAGGAAAGTCAATAGAAGCTATCAGAACTACAGGTAAGACATGCCTTCAGAAAGTTCCTTTTGGTGTCTTCCAAGAGCGTTGTTGCAGAGCTAATTCAGGTTGCTGGCCCTGTGGGTAGGAAGCCCAGTGGGAAATAGCTGGGTTGCAGAGATGTTTGTGCTGGTGTCTAAGCCTGCGTTTATTAGGACTTCAAGGAAAATGTCTGTGGTTCTTTGTGCTGCTGTTATTGTAGAGACATGGAGGAATTAAGGCAAATTTAGCCTGTCTCCTTGCCGCAAAGTGGTCAGGTTGTGAACTTGAGTGAAAGCCTTACTAGGGCCTTGGGCTATACTGAGACTGGGCAGTTAAGCTGACTGAAGTGCCTTAAGTTGATCAAACCACGTGTGAGGTGAGAGTCAAGGACTGAAGGCCTCTGGGGAAGAACCTGAGTTAGTTTTGCAGTGGACACGTGACCAAAAGTAGATGGTGGGGTCAAAAAAATGGAAACATTGCCTGTTCTGGCTCTGGATTTGGTGTGGGAGTAGAAAACCAAAGAAAATACCAGCTTGATAAATGTGATCTGGCGAGTAGAGCTGGAAAATCTAGACCTCAGGACTCCTGGATTAGATTGCCAGTCTGTCTGTTAAGAGGTAGACTTGGATGGCCATTTCCTCAGGCTGTGAAAGGTCAATGCTGCTGCTTCTTGGTGAAATGAGAGAGGAGTATCTGCACAGGTAGATCTGTGGACATTTTCTGTTAGGGAGAATTATTTCTCCCTCCCTCCCGATGGTTACAGGAAGCAGCCTGTTAGCCAGCTGCTACAAGACGGCTGCTTTACTGTGATCCTGTGGGAAATGACCTGTATGTTGACATAGCAGCAGTGATGCTGCTTGTTGTACAGTTCTGTTGCGCCCAGCCACAGTATGCTAATTAAGGTTACTTATCTAGCAGGATATAGCCCTCTCTGACCTGCCACTGTTCCTTTCTCACTAGTTATTCCTAGACATGGCTTACAGAGTCTTGGGAAAGTTGCTGCTGCCCGGCGCATGCCACCTCCTGCAAACTTGCCTAGCTTGAAGTCTGAGAACAAAGGAAACGACCCCAACATCATTATAGTACCCAAGGACGGTACAGGATGGGCAAACAAGCAGGATCAGCCAGACCAAAAGAGGTAGGTAGACCTACTCTTCGCTAAGTCTTGTCAGGCAAGCAGCAGCAGTTGTGTGCTGCTGTGCTGTGTGTTGGACCTTACAGTGATCAGTTCTCTGTTGTCCATGCCAGTGTAGAGTCAATGGTAGCTTGATCTTTTAGCAACTGCTATATTGCCAGAGTTGTTTGTCTTCTTGCCTTCCTTCCCCTTTGATCTCACCTCTGCTGTCTCTCTTCAGTTCCAGTGCGACAGCTGCACAGCTGCAGGAGTCGCTGCCGCAGCAGGGTTTGCAGAAATCTGTCTCCAATTTACAGAAGCCGACACAGTCAATCAGTCAGGAGGTAGGTGCAAGTGGTCTCTGTGACTGCCTCCCTGCTTCCCCTGTCCCCAGACAGCTTGAGGGTTGTCTTTTAATTGTCTGTGTTGCCTTGCACAAATAAGAATCAGCAGACTGCACTTCACAAAACAGCTCCTGCATAATCAATTCTCTACAAGAATTTACTGTCTTGACTCCAAGTTACTGTGCTCCAGGAATGCTGTGCTGGAGTATAATTCTGTGTACGTTACCTCTGTACCTTTCAAGTGTGTGCAGAAAGTCTAGCTTTGATGTAGAAAAAATGGCTAGAATGTGGGACGGCTGGTTAACACTTGTAAACTATTTTACTTTGGGTCTAATTCAAGCGTTGCTTGGTGACAACAGATCCAGCTCTTGCTCCTAGCCTGATAAGACTTGATAAGAAGAGATCTAGTCATGTGGGAGAAGTAGCCAGTGTCGGGACCTGAAAAAGCTACTGGCAATTAAGAAAGCTTCCACAGAGAGTGCAGGGACCTGGCCCCTCTGTGCTGCAGATTTTGCACTTCTAGTTTAAAAAAAATCCCAGCCCTTGAGGTTCAGGGAAATCAGGACAGGAGTTATGGTTTGAAGAGAAGAGTGGTTAATGCATGAGGAAGTAGGGTAGCCTTCAAGCTGAGGTGTGGCATGGAACAAATCTAGAAGATTAAGAGGGACCATTTGGGAAAATGCAACAGAACAAAGGGAAAGCTTGATTAGAGGGAGGAAAGCAGGAGGAATGGTTTGAGGAAATAGTTGAAGATGAGCAGAGGAGAGATGAGAGACAGCACAGAGAAGAGGATTTTTGCTGTAGCAGCATAGTACACTGGAGTGGGGAGCAGTTAAGTTTAGTCCCAACAAGAAGCTAGGGAGACCTGTGGTATCCAGTGTCATCTGGGTGATCTAGAGGTCTGAACCATGGCAAGTGCCAGCCAGGAAATGAGAAACAGTCATGAGACTTCACTGATTTGTGGGCATTGGGGTTTTTCTGTGTTTTGTTTTGTTTTCAGAGTACAAATTCAGTGCCAGGTGGACCAAAGTCATGGGCACAGCTGAATGGAAAGCCAGCAGGACAAGAAGGTGGTGAGTATGATAAACAGAAGTGGAGCTGGGTATGTGCCTACTTCTCCCAGACAGGCATGAGATGGGGTGGACTCCATTTCTTCTTGCCTTTCCTGTCTGGACTCGTGCGGAATGGGACACAACTGTCTTGGTTACACTGCAGTGAGGCCACATGAGTCTTGTTTTCAGCCAGTGTAATGTGTTGGCTCGAATGATGCAACTGCATCTGTTCAGGTCTGCCAGTGCAAGACACAGCTTGAACAGAATGTGTCCCATAGCCATCTCAAACCAGAATGGTTCGTGTGATTGGGGAGCAGCAGGGAGTTCTGGGAGGTGAAGATTTTGAAGGTGAAGGGAGACATCTGCCCCCTCATAAGCATCTTCCATCATCCCAAAGCAGTGTGTAACAAAGGTGCAGAAAACGGAGTGGAAGAAGGGAGGGATTGATTTAGGAGAAAAGAAGAAAGGAGAAGAGAGGACACTGGAGACTGGAAATGTAGGCATCTCCATGGCTAGTAGCGTGGGAATCTTCACCTCATTAGGTGGTCAAAAGTGAGGCTGTAATGATATTACTTGGGGAGGCCTGTACACAGCATCCTTGTTCCAAGGGTGTTACGGTGTCAGTGAGCGGAAGTGGCGCAATATGCACTTGCTTACACCTTGGCTGAGGCCTTTCTGTTAAGTCTCCCTGAGTAACTGTGCTGCTAATGTCTTCTGCTTGACTGAGGATCCTGAAACAGTATTAACATAAATTGGGAATTTAGTTGTCTTCAGATGCATCCATTTCCACACGGGTGGTTTGCAGCTGCACTAAGTACTACCCTTAAAACTATAGTGTGAGTAACAGCTCAGTTCCACTGTTGTGATGTGAACAGACCTGGAAGCATTCAGTTGTCGAGTGAAATTGCAGAGAGATTTGAAAGAATTGAGACAGCTGCAGATTGCAGAAATGCAGGGGATAAGCTTATCCAAATTAAATGAGTCTTGTAATGAGATGATGTTTCTCGAAGGCTAAACGTTAAAGCAGAGACGTGTGCTTGCCAGAGGTTAGTGGCCAGTGCAAAGACTGTGTCTTGTTTGGTTAATTTGTACTTTTTTGAGACTGTTGCTGTGTGGACCTCCTTTACAGTCGTTTTGAAATCTGATCATTTAACAATGTTCTTAAAGTTTTTTTTTGAAAACTCATTCTAGGTAACACTTATCAATATAGAGTTCTCAACCCAAGGAAAGAGTTGCATATGTGGCTAAGAGCAGCTTAATTAGAAGGTAATTGAATCACAGAAGCATCAGAAATCTGGCTGAAAGGACTTAGGCCATCCCATCCTTGCACCTTTTCTCCAGTGGCATTGAACAATTGTTTTTCCTTCTAAGCTAATATAATAGAGCAGTTTCTAATATTATCAACAAAGAGGAGAGTCTCTTGCTTTTTGCTCTCTTTTAGGTATTACTGCTGTAAAATCTTTTTTTGAGGGCATATCCTGAGGAAATGTGGTCTAGTAAATTAATATGAACTGCTCCATGCCTGTGTCTTCTGTATAAGGGACATTTGGAGAAAAATAAAGATACACCAAACTTTTATCAGTGTGATGCTACCTAGGGATAGAGTACGAATTGTTAGTGCCTGCATATTAACAGTCATTATGTTGTGCAACCTTACTTGGGGGGTGGAAGCCTCCCTTGAAAGACACTTAGATGTTGTTAATATTCTCATTGCTATTCTAGATCAGTAGAATAATGCAGTAGAAATCAGAACTCTTGGCACATCTCAGCTATTTTGTGGTGTATTTGAGAAATGTCCTTCATGTGTATTCTCATCTGTCCAAAATATTTGAAGATGTTACTTGCAGCAGTTGCAGTGTCTTCCCTGGAAATCTTCAGATGGGAGGTCTTGTGCAGTGTGCAAGTTCCAGAAAGTAAAAATGACTTAAGCCAATCCTTCTTGACTCTTTAGGGC
Organism: Grus americana; assembly: GCF_028858705.1. Taxonomy (NCBI): domain Eukaryota; kingdom Metazoa; phylum Chordata; class Aves; order Gruiformes; family Gruidae; genus Grus; species Grus americana. The sequence continues at coordinate 12,687,184 of NC_072871.1, read as the reverse complement.
AAGGAAGGATAAAGATAGATGAAACTTTTTTGTCAGGTCTTCCGTACTCATTCCTGATACTTATAATATGATAATTCTGAAATGCCCTTTTTAAAAAGAGCCAGCCAAATAACATCAAGAAACAGTTCTCAAAACAGCTTTTTTTTTTTTTTTTAATGTTTAGTAGTGCAATAATGCTGTGACAATTTCAATTTCCTTTTATTCAGTGTTATCTTGCCAACAGATTTAGGAGAATTGCTGTGTTTTGTTTTCCAGTCACTGGCAGATCTTTGGAAGGGACAGAAAGCTGTCATTCTGGGGCGGCTGATGACTCAGCAAGACAATTTGCCAATGACAAGAAATGAACCCGGCCTGATCTGGCCAGCAATCTGCATCTTAAAAATGCTGCAGCAGGGAGGAGAGTGGGGTATAGCACATAGCACTCGGTCCTTATCTGTGGTCTCTCACTGAGTATATTGCCAGAAATCTTAACAATAGACTTCCCTGGTAGAGTGAGATCTGAGCAGAAAGAGTCTGAATATTAATGTCAAATACTTGATAACAGGGTATCATCTATAAGCGATTGTGGAGAATTTATCTTTGCCTCAGTCTGAATTTTGTACTTGACAAAAATAATTGGAAGCTGAGAAAGTTCACTCTTAGTTGAACATGAGATTTTAGATGAAGATCCCAAGTTAAGAGTGTGGGAGTACTGGGTGAGGGCATGCGTTGTCGTGTTGGTAACAGTGTCTGAGAGTGTTTTGGATGTGAGCTGAGGTGCTGGTATGATAGTAATTTGGGTTTAAATATGCTGGAGGCCCAGATTCTCAGGGAACATGTTTCCAGGCTGATCTCCTAAGGGAATTGAAAGAGTGGAAAGATCTCCTCTGAGTCCCACACTTATTTGTCTGACAGGTTCAAGGGCCTCAAGCCGACTGTTATCCTTCTCTCCCGAGGAATTTCCGACGCTGAAAGCAGCTGGCGAGCAGGACAAGGTTGGCAAAGAAAAGGGCGCCTTAGATCTGTCGTATGGGCCAGGACCAAGCCTCCGCCCCCAGAGTAAGTGAATGGTGGTGTCTTTCTGCCTTACCCCAGCTCATAACCCCATAGACAATGTTTTAGGCAGGTGGATGCCAGTTCATAGTAGTATCAGATATTCCATCCCTACATTGCCTTTCATCTTTTTTATGAGCTCACGTGTATCAAGCCGCTTAGCAAATGACCACAGATTTGCATGTAGTGCTGATATTCACTGTTCTGTGGCCAGACAGCCAAGTATGGACTGTTACCTACTATGTTGTTTAATAAAAATTGCTGTGTGATGTTGCAAAGCAGACCCCTTCCCCCTGAGCTAAGGGAGAGTCACAAGTGAAATGAGTGGGTGGTGTAATGCAAGCGAAATGAGCGGGTGGTGTAATTTGGCTTCTCTTTGAGTGTTTGTGCATGATTTAATTGGCCTTAATTCTGCAGGATAAGGACTGCGGAGATGGGGAGCAGAGTTGGTTGGAATTTAGGCTTACTGACAAATGAGGACACCACTGGTGCGGCAGTTACTTAGTAATGGCTGATTGTGCTAGTCTATTTGGAAAATAAACACATTTGGAAATTTTCCTTGGTCCCTGATGTTTTTCTACATGCTTAGTGTAATTAGGGCTTGACCAGAGTATTTGAGTTTTGAGACTTTTTGGCAGAGTGACTGTCTGCATTTACAAATGTTAACATAATATTACCTCCTTTCCAGATGTCACCAGTTGGAGGGAGGGCGGTGGGAGGAACATAACCTCTGCCACATCTCTGACCGCCTCCCCTGCTGAGCTGGGCAGCAAGACCTCTAGCACCGGAGATGGAGCCCCCTCCTCAGTGAGCGCCAGCGATCCGAAGGAGCCGTCTCTCCGCCCAGCTCAGCCTGTCCGCAAAGGGGCTTCACAGTTCATGGGAAACGTCTACCAACCACCTACGTACCATGACATGCTACCTGCTTTTGTAAGTTACCCTTTCTCCATGGCTGTGTAATGTCCTTGCTTCTTACAGTATGTGTGTGGGTTGAAGTCAGCTGAGAGATCTGTCTTCTGGACTCTAGTTGGTTCCCAGGGCTTGCTCTGGGATCCTTCTCTTGATGTATTTTTAGTTTCCCCTGTTGTGCATTTACTCTTTTGTGCTAGAATAGTGTAAGGCAGCCTTGCTGAGCCCAAGGAAAAGTCTCTGCTTTCCCTCTAAAGCTGGAGAGGGTAACCATTAGCACCCAGCCTGTTAGGCAGCCAGGCTTGAAATGTTTGTTTTCCCTTTGTGCACATGCAGCTACTGTGCTTGTGTTGTAACCTAATCTGGGTAAGCTTTCCTATGGCATGGAGAAGAAACAGACTATTCTGCTTTGCTTTGTTCCAGATGTGTCCACAACAGCCATCTGAGACCCCTGCACCGCTGGACCGAGGGTCTTTCCCCCTTCCTCAGCTTCGACTTGAGCCCCGGGTACCTTTCAGACAGTACCAGATGAATGACCAGGATGGGTAAGGCTGCCATGACTGTCCCACTTGAGAGGCAGGTTTCAGGGTGTGATGTGAAGCTTAAACTATGCAAGAATTTGGGCCTAGGATCCAGTTGTGTGGGTGAAGCTGCAGACAGCCACAGAGGAGACCTGATTTTTACCCAACGAAGCAGTGCTTTGCTCCAACTACAGCAGCATCTGAAATGTTGCAGGACTGTAAGCACTGTGTGTCTGGAGAGCAGGTGGACGTGAGAAGTAGTTGTGCGTGATCCTGGACTGGAAGGGTCACAGCTTTGATCTGTAAGCGCTAGGAAGTGGGTACCAGGTAGACAAGGGAAAGAGACTTTGCTGGACAGGGAGAGAAACTTGGAGCCTGGAGCTCTTTATATATAAAAAGTGCATGGTAGAAAAGGACTGATCCCCTGTTACAATCTCAGCTCTACATTCTTTTCTTTGCTGTTTGCTGTTTCTAACTATTTCTTCACATTTCCCTGTAGAAAAGAGAACAGGCTCAGTCTGTCTCGCCCAACACGTCCAGTTCGACAGCAAGTAGAGAGAGCACCTCGGCCCACCATCATCAATGCAGAGAACCTAAAGGGGCTGGATGAACTAGACACTGATGCAGATGATGGATGGGCAGGTAAAGTGCTTCCATTCTCTAGCTTCAGGAAACAACTTCGGAGGTGAAGCAAAGTAGTTACTCCTCCTTGAAGCATGAAATAGGATATTCTGGTGGCTCTGTTCCACTGCCATGGAAGGGAGGAGGGGAAGCAAAGAGCGGTCTGTGTAGCTCTGAAATTGCTGTTGGTGTAAATGATGACACAATGGATCCTTCTGATCCTTCCATCACACTATACTCAAGGAACCGGATCTGAAGACTCCTAAAAACTGAAAACACCAAACAGCAGGAGGATAGCAGTGTGGCTGCTGGGAAGAAGTTAGCCCTACCTTTTCCGTCATGGCATTCAGTATCCAATTACACACAGTCTAGCTTTGTGGCTGTCTCGCATTCCCAGACTGCTTGCTGCTCCTCTTCTGGGACCAGCCCAGCTGTTCAGCACTGTGGGTCCACACTACCCACATCATTTCCAGTACCTGTGGTGGGCATTTGGCTTAATAAGTAGTTTATGCCAAGCCTGTGCGTTCTCTGGTTTAGTGCCAGGGAGGGCATAAGGTTTATCAGGACAAGGGACCTGTTTTTTTCCTCACGTACATCCCTTCTCCAATCCTGCCTTTGTAGGCATTCACGATGAAGTGGATTATTCTGAGAAATTAAAGTTTAGTGAAGATGAGGAAGAGGAAGAAACTCTTAAAGATGGACGACAGAAGTGGTAAGAAGTGGCTGTATTCGCATCTACGGGGTTTTTTTTTTTCAATAAAAGTAAACAGTACCATGATCTCTTTAAAGCCTGTTCTAAATATTGAGGCACGATCCCCCTGATTCATACTGTGACTTTGTTGATTCCACTGGCCATTGTTTGAGTAGGCTTCAAGGATGTGTGTAGGTCTTGAAGCTGAGTGCCAGGATGCCAGGCTTTTCCAATAATGGTGTTAATCCTTAGGCATCCTTAAGATGAAAAGGGCATTGCTTGTTCAGGTTTTTTTTTTTTTGTTTTTTTGGATCTTTCCTTTCTGTTACAGTCAGTTGCCTTTGCCACCTGATAAGACTGCACGTGCTTTTTGAGGCAAGTTGCAAATGTAATACCAAAGCTGTTTGTATGCTAGGAACAGCTGGGATCCCAGAAGGCAGCGACAGTTGTCCCTGAGCTCTGCAGACAGTGCAGATGTCAAACACACCTCGGAGGAAGGAAAGAATTGGGGCGACTCAGTTGGCTTGTCCCGGTCAGTCCGGAAAGTGCAGGATTCACAGCAGCCTCCGAGGAAGCTGAATGGCTGGAGCTCTGCATCTGAATACCAGGTAGATTGAACTCATGTGAGTGGGCTTGTGCTGCTGGATGTGACGCATCACTGTCCTTAACAGGCCGGCTTGACATTTTATTGAAAACAGCATGCTGATGAATTTCTCAATTCTTTGTTTATACCCAGTTGGAGAGAGTTCCATCTGTATAGCACTCCTCCTAGAGAAAAGAAATTGAAGCTGGTCTGGAGCAGTGGGGTTGTCAGACAGAAAATGGAGCTATTGAACCAGATAGCAAAAACTGCCCCCGCCTCTCCCGAGAAGGGGGGTTGGTGTGCATGAGGATAGAGGGGAGGGAGTCAGGAGGGGATTTTCTCAGTGTGAGGTGCAAAGCTAAAGATACAGGAGATGTTTGGGTCATGCTTATTGAGGAATGTTTTTCCTTTGGCAGAAGCCCACACTGGGAAGTACTCTCAGACAGCAGTCCCTCGAGGATAAAGAAGAAAAGGTGCCACTGAGACAGAAGTTTGTGCACTCTGAGATCTCTGAGGCTGTCGAGAGAGCCAGGAGGCGGCGGGAGGAGGAGGAGCGGCGAGCCAGGGAGGAGCGTCTGGCAGCCTGTGCTGCAAAGCTGAAGCAACTTGATCAGAAATGCAAACTGGCCCAGAAGAGTGGGGAGACCCAGAAACACACAGAGAATGAAGACCTGCGACCCCCAAGCACAGAGAAGAATGCCGTGCAAGAAAATGGTCATGCTTTCCGTAGAGGTACAGAAACATTGCTCTCCTCACCTTGTAAAAAAAAAAAAAAAAAAAAAAACCCAAAACTTTTTCACTATTGTGCCAATCTCTTACTTGAAGTAGGGGGGAGTCCCTGGGAGGGAGTGTTCAGAGATACTTCAGTTGCACTTGAGAGATCAGCTGCTCCATGTACTCTGCAGAGTATTTTGGATGGTGTTGAAGGTTCTTTTTTTTTTAAAAAAAAAAAAGGCCTGTTAAATGCAAATTTCTTTTGTTGCCTTTATGCTCAGTCAGCTGTGCTAGCAGATACCTTGTCGGGACGGGCCTCTTGATCTTCTCATGATTGGATCATGATACTAAGAAAGTGTTCATGGGCTACAGATCAGAAAAATCAGTTACCAGTAAGTGCTGGCAGGTTTTAGGAGTGGCAGGGGAAATGGACTTTTTCCTCAAGTGCTTAAGCAGAAGGCTGATGGCAGAGGGGGGGATCTTGGAATTGATCACTAAAACAAGATGGACAAAGCCCTCTAGAGCTGTCAAGGCAAATCAGGGAGATTGTGTGTGAGGTGTTATATATGATTATAATAAAATTCAACCACATAATGCAGTCATGACATACCCACACCTGTGTATGTTGGGTGTGGTGGTGCGCTCACAAGCCCTGTGACGAGCAGGGCTCTTAAAGGCTTATTTTCTTCTCTGCAGCAACGCCTGAGTTTCACACACAGGATGTCTCTGTTGGCTATCTGGAAGAGGAAACTCCTGCTGCAGCAGCAGCAGCCCAAAGCAGCAGTGAGGAGGAGCTCAGAGAAGCTGCCTCCCCGGCACAAGAATTCAGCAAATACCAGAAGTCTCTTCCCCCACGATTCCAGAGGCAGCAGCAGCAACAGCAGCAGGTAATAGGTGTGACACTCCCACCTCCCTTCCTTTAGACTCTCACCAAACTGTTGTCTTTGCTTGGTTCTCAACACAGTCACACAACCAATGACTGTCTTTGGGCTGGGAAGTGATAAATGGGGTAACCCTGGCCTTTTTCAGCACTTTTGATCATAGATGTGTCCTGTCTGACAGGGGTAAAAGGGCTCTACAGAGGTTACATGTATTTTACGTGTGACCTGTGATGCTGGAGCTATTGTGGATAGGGATTTCTGTGGCTGGGAAGAGGTGTGGGCAGGCCAGTTTTGTCACTTGCCTGGGAGAAAGGTAGACACTGCTGTCAGAAATGTTGACTTGTCTTGCATGGTTGTCTGGGTGTCTCCTGACAATGTGAAATCTTAAGAGTATGTGGTTGGAAGCAGAGCTCTGGTTTGCAAACGTGTACGCAGGAGAAGCCGGGGATGTTCCCCTTCCTGTGTCCAAAGCTGAGAGAGCAGCAGTGGCTACCTTGGTATTTGCTGTAGGCCTGATCCAGTGAAGCCTCTAATACCTTGGCTGGCAGTGAACCTGGTGAACATCTGTTCTTACTCCCTGGAACAAGGTGAGAACTGCTGTTCTTCAGCACTGCTGCAGTGACAGGGAGGTGAATATACAGGCCAAAGAAGAGGAAAAACTTTGGGGACCAGCTGCTTCCGTTTCACTTGGCACTTGCTGTGCCCTTACCCTGTTAGGTGTGGGCAGCCATTTGCTTGCTGGGGCAAACTGCTCAGGTTGGCAGGTGGTTGGACTCTGCTTCTGGGCTGAACATGAGAGCTGTGAAGCAGCACGCTTCTCGTTCCACCTCCTGCCTTTGCAGAGAGGTGGTCCTCTACATCTGTTCTCACCTTCTACCTACCTTTCTGTGAGGCTCTTTCAAACCAGTATTTGTATTTTCTTTGTTTCTTTTTTTTGTTTTGTTTCATTGAAAACTCTCTTTTGAGGCTCTGAGAGACCAGCCTGAACTGTTTCATGTGTCTTGCATCCTGCCCGGCCTTACAGTGCTGTATGTGCCATACATACTGTTCAGCTCTTCTTCCAGATGCAATGAGCCTCCTTAGGGCAGCAGAGTCAAAAGAAGGGACACAATATCCAGGCTTGAGATAATGCAAAGTTAATTGCCATTCTTTGTAGAATAACCACTTGAAATGTGATATAATCAACTCTGCTGCAAACCTTAGTAAAGAGCTCACATTTGGCTTTTGCTTGGACGCTTAGTAATTTCACTTTTATGGATGTTCCCCGTGCTTGTTACTGGGCAGTTGACATTTTCATGATTCAAATGTACAGCAGCAAACACTGCTAATGTTAATCTTTAAAAGAGATGCTCTTAAACTAAAAATAATTGGATGTCTTTGCTGTCATACTAATAAACCACAGGTCATTGCTACTGGAAGAACATAAAATTTTCGTTGTATTTTCTCTTGTTCTCTGTGTCGTCAGTATGTATAAGGCAGCTTGTATTTTGGCTGGCTTGTATTGCTGCTTTGGTAGCAATGGTTCCATGAAGACAATAAAAGAAAAGATAGCGTTGATATCAGTAATGAAATATTCTCTCTGAGGTACTGGAGCACTAGATAACTTGGAGGTAATCTTTACATTTATCTGAGTTTTTCTCTCTTGCTGTAATGATGCGTCAGGTTCAGATTTAAAGGTGTGTCTCTTGCTCTGTAGTAGGGGATTGGCTTTTTTTTTTTTATAAACAGTTAGGTATCTGACACTGTTGTAAGCTTAGTAAGAAAGGTTGGTGGAAAGTTTGACAGGTAAATAGACGCATTTCATGTTAATTGGAGCTGTTTACCTTTTGAAAGCTTTCTTTGGGACACAAAGGTTCCTTCAAAAATAGGTTGTTCTTTGACCTTTAGCAGAAGTTAAATGTCAAATCAGATCAGCATCATGACAGTCCTCAGCTAAAGGAAGGTGGACTGGCCGTGTGGGAGATGGGACACAACCCGAAGGTGTCAGCCCACCTCTGGAGGATGCACAGGAAATGCTATAAAATATTAATAGCTCTCTTAACTGAGTTTACGTTGTTCTTATCTAATCTGTTCTGCTAACATGAGTAGAACTAATGTATATGCACACTAAATAACTTATAATTGCATTTCCTCTAAAGAGCAACATCTTCCAAAGTATTTGGTTCAAATTAGGAAATTGTGTTTGACAGGAAGCTGTCCTGTATCTCATAGAAGTGTTGAGAAAATGCAAACTCCAGTCTTGAAGCTGATCCCTTGCATTTGGCCAGGTACTGCGGCCCATAGTGGTGTGAGATTCTGGCTGCAACATATTCTGGCTGTTCCGGGTATTTGAAGAATAACAACAACTGCCACGTTCCCAGTTGGCAGTGAATTGCCCTTATCTGCTCTACCCTCCCATCTGGTCTGTTTTTGAGCCTCTAACACTCCTTTGGCCAGTTTGCAAGTGTGATTCCTGGCACCATGACCGTTCATGTCAAATGGCCCATCCTTCCCTGCAGGAGCAGCTGTACAAGATGCAGCACTGGCAGCAGCAAGTCTACCCTCCCCCATCCCATTCCCATCCCCAACGGACGTTCTACCCGCCGCACCCCCAGATGCTTGGCTTTGATCCTCGCTGGATGATGATGCCCTCTTACATGGACCCTCGCATGGCCCAGAGTCGCACTCCTGTGGATTTCTACCCTTCAGCCCTTCACCCTTCAGGTAAGGTGTTTTCGTTGTTTCTCTTTATCATGGTGGCTGAGTTAGTCCATATGTGGAAAGTTACTGCAACTGTTTTCTCAGACCTAAGACTTTGGAAGTTGGTTTTCTAGATTGTAGAATGCAAGGAGTGCATTACAGCCTGAGAGCTTCTGTGAGTGCTCAGGTGCTCAACATCCTGAGGATTGGTCAGTCTTGTGGTTTCTGGCCAGTGAGGAGGGGAGCATTTGAGCAGTTGAGATGGTGATGGCTGTCCTAATTTGCTGTGCTTCACCCATCTTAACCTCTGTCCTGACCTTGCATCCCAGCTGGCTGTGATTGACCTTCTCTGGGGATGAGGAAGAGTTGGTTGCAATGAGGGCTGGTGAGCAAACAGAGGCGGTTGGGAGGGAGGACACCTGCCTGTCCATCCCCTGCACTGGGAGATCTTCCTTAACAGCTTTGGAGCCTTAGCAGGTGGTAAAAGCAGATCTTGACCCTTGGAGGAGAGGGATGGGTTTGGGAGTTACTCTAATCATGTGAAATCTTAATAGCTCCTCTTCAAGAAATGTGATGGAGAAATCCTGTAGTTTGAGCTGTGTGCTTCTGGCACCTTCCTACCTTGTTACTGATCCTCAGAGGTGTGAATATAAACACCAGGATGTATAAATCATTCCCTTGAGCTTGTGGTTTGTTTTCAAACACCTGATTGCTTCCAAGCCAGCGATGGCTGTGTAGTGTTTTGTGCAGGCTGGACTCTGAAAGCTGCGTCATCTGTGTCACTCCAGGGGTATATCCCAGCTGCGTATTTCCCAAGTGCAGTCTCCCCTCTACCAGAAAGGTTTCCATGACTGCAGTCACATTCTGCCCTGAAAGGAAGGGGAGTCAAGCTGGCTGTAGATCGTTAATTCTTCTTGGCTGTGAGATCCTAGTGTAATGGTATGAATTCTGTTGTGACCAGGAATTATGAAGCCCATGATTCAGCAGGACTCCATTGGTGGGAGCAGCTGTCGGTCTGAAGATCAGGCGGGGCAGGCAGAAAGGAAAACTGCTCCCTTGGACCCTGTGCCAGTGTGGGGCCAGGAGAGCTACGCATCCCTGCAGAGCAAAGGGTACCCCCTGTCACATCAAAAACAGGCTGACAACATGACCGTGGAGGGGCTGCATGCCAGGTGAGTGCAGAACTCCCCTGTCCTCATGCATGCTGTGATGGGAGGTGTTGCCATAAGTCATCTCCTACTAAAGAGCAGGTGTAGAGTTGACCCAAAAGATATCTCTGAACAAGCCAAGGTACTGATGTGGTAGCACCCTTACACTGTTGAGTGTTTATGTCATGGAGGTGCTTACAGACTGAGCTATTCAGAGTTTTTTCTATCTGATGTCAGTCGAGGCTGACCAGCTTGGAGCCTGTTCAGTAGGAGAGAGGCACTTGTCACCTACATGGGTAGGTACGGAAAACAATGAGTCAAAAATTCCGATACTTTCTAGTTTGTCTCCTAATTCTTTGGGACTTTCTGAAACCAATTCCTTGTTTTCAGATCTCCACATATGTTGGAGGCTGAACCTCCCTTTATTTCTTAAGTTTGCTGCCCATCATAGGAACTGCTTTCTTTATCATCCATTGATTTGACAAACCAGGCAGTACAGCCTGGGGCCACAGCAGATCTGCCCAGCATTCAGGTATTTATAGGCTCATTGCCTCATGATTTAGAACAAACCCCAATTTATTTATTTGTTTCCACCTCTTGTGCCCAGCCTGGGCCCTTGGAGACGTGCTGTGCTCTACATTAGCTGACTTTCTTTTATTTGTTTCTTTCTCAGGAATGACAGTTACTCAGCTTCTCCTGGAAGGCCAGAGAGTCTGAGCTCCCAGCGAGATCTCTTTGAGGAGAGAGGGGAGGAGTACTTGAATGCTTTTGACAAGAAGGCCCAAGCAGACTTTGACAGCTGCCTGTCTTCTCAGAGGATTGGACAAGATCTCCTGTTTCAGCATCAGGAGACTGTGCAGGAAACCTGTCCTGCTGGCAACCGCCATGCAAACTTGAGGTGTTCGCCCCTGGAGCCTGATTTTATCCAAGCAGAGAAGAAGCCTGAATATAATGGCTGGGATATCAGCCATCATCAGAAACCTGCAGAGGCTGCAGCGGAAGTTGCCGGAGAAGTGTCCAGGGATGAGCAGTCATTCAGTGCTGACCCGTGGAAGAAAGAAGGAGCTAATACCAAACAGCCCACTGAAGAAACAACAGAGTGGGCTCCTGAGAACCGGAACGCCAGTGGTCAGCACCAGGAGCAAATGGGGAGGTCGCGGCGATCAGGCCCGATTAAAAAACCAGTGTTGAAAGCCCTCAAGGTGGAAGAGAAGGAGAAGGAGATGGAGAAGGTTAAACTGGAGGGAGAGGACACCTCGCACCCCCTGAAGGAGAAGGCAGCTGTTCAGAAAGCAGAAAATGAGTCAGATGATTCTGCATCCTTACTGAACTCCACACGTTACTTGCTAGATGAGAAAGGTTCTTCCCAAGCCAGTCTTGCCCGAGAGGCTGAGAAATCCCAAGAGGAGGAAGAGGAAGAGGAGGAGGAGGAAGAGAAGCCAGAAAGAACCTGGGAGAACAAACTATCCAGAGAGTCCGGTGATCTCCCTCCCACAAAAAGAAACAACTGGATCTTCATTGATGAGGAACAAGCCTTTGGTGGGAGAGGTCAAGGGCGTGGGCGAGGGAGAGGCTTCAGAGAGTTCACTTTCAGAGGCCGAGGCACTGTTGTGGGCAACCGGGGAGTCTATAACAACCAGCGGAGCAGCCGAGGGCGGGGGCTTCGGGAGTTCAGCCAGCCGGAGGACTTCCCCAGAGGCAAGCCAAGGCGCCGGATTGCAAGTGAGACACACAGTGAAGGGTCAGAATATGAGGAGCTCCCCAAGCGTCGCCGGCAGAGGGGCTCGGAAAACAGCAATGAAGGCTCTGTGCTGGACAGGGAGGACAGCGATTTGAAAAAGGGAGACTTCAAAGAGTCTTGGAGGTCCAACAAAATCTATTCAGATGATCACAGTAGTCTGGATCCGAAGATGAGGGCTCCAAGAGCTTTTGGGAGATCACTGCCGCCAAGACTGAGCAACTCTGGCTATGGGCGAAGGGGTTTCATGGGGAAGGAGCCCACCCAGTGGCAAGGCAGGAGTGGGGGAGCAGGGTGGCAGGAGTACAGCCACACCTCTCCATCGGACACTTTTGGGAGCAGGCAGCAGTCTGACAGGGACTACATTCAGGATTCTTATAAACACGTGGATTCCTTCTCCAGCCGGGTTTTTGATGAGAGTCATCTGGATGACAAAAGGCCCTTTTTCCAGGAGGATTACTCGGCAGATCAGGAGAACATAGAGAACAGGCCATTCAGGAGGCGGCGTCCCCCCCGCCAAGACAAGCCCCCACGATTCAGGCGCCTCAGGCAAGAGAGGGAGTCGGTTGGCCAGTGGAACCCTGAGGACGGAGGCCCCAACCTGCTGCCTAGCCAGTGGCCTGGAAGACCCAAGCTGACCACTGCAGAGAAGAGCAGCATCTCGGGCAGACGGTCTCCTGAGCTGTCCTACCAGAACTCATCGGACCATGCCAACGAGGAGTGGGAGACAGCATCTGAAAGCAGTGACTTCAGCGAGCGGCGGGAGAGGCGAGATGGAGTTTCTGAGAGTGAAGGCCAGCTGGAAGGTGGCCTTGGGAGTGGGAGCGTGGGAGAGAAGAGGGAGCTGGCGAAGAGGAGCTTCTCAAGCCAGAGGCCGCTTGTTGACAGGCAGAGCCGCAAGGCCGAGCCAGCAGGGTTTGTGGAGCAGTCTGTCAGGACTGGTGTAGGAGCAGCTTCCAGATATGAAAGCCAGCAGAATGGGACCCTGATAAAAAGCAAAAGGTAACGTTACATTCTGATGTACAGATATCTGATAGGCAGATATTGGAGGATTAGAGAAGGGCTGGACTGTGGGTGAGGAGCTGTTGGCTGTGTTTATTTCCATCTAGTGCAGGTGACTTCCAGCACCGTTGATCCAACCTTATGATGTCTAAGGCATTCATCATTGTTGGTTTTACTTCCATGCTGGGAATCCAGGTTTATGGAAGTTGCTGAGACACTGTGAGCATGACATGTGCTGCATGTCTTTTACCTTTATTTTGGGTCAAGACAGCTCTCTGCTCTCTGGACTGCCTCCCACTAGAGGCATGAAAGATAATGAAGGAAATCCTGGTCCTTAACTCCAAACATACAGTGTCTTTCCTCTCCGTGTAGCAGAGCACTGAAGCGAGGGTTAGGTATTCCAGGGATGAGTTGCTCTGAGCTGTGCAGGTTGAGCATCACTAACCTGGAGTCCCAGTAGTGTAGTTGTGGCAGGAGCGCAGGATGCGGCATTGCCAGTCCTAGGTCTGCCTGAGCAAATACTTTCTTAGACCTTAGTGGAGACCGGTGATGAATGGCAAGCAGTGCTGTGTGTTCCTAGCCTGGTGGGAGGAGTTCCTCCTGAGAATATTTTACGACAACCCTGATGCTAGGGATTAAGTATTTCCTTGCAGGTGTCTTCTGAAGATTGACAGGATGCTGGGTTAGGTGGGCCTTGGTCCTGGGTCAATTTGACAGGTTCCTTGTTACCTTTTTCCTTTAACAGGAACAGGAGGAAAAAAAGGGTCTTGTGTAGCTGTATTGGATTTAAAGCACTGATAAATAGGCAACTTGTTCTTTTTTGTTCCTGTCTTATGACTCATGTCCCCCAATTCTTGGATGTAGTAACTAGTGGTAGCTTATATGGAAATAAGAGAGAGGAGAGCTGATGTCTGGAAAGATATGTGCAGGTAGAAAGGGAAAGTAAGGGAAGGGGAAAGCTTTCCCCCCCCCACCTTAACGTGTCTCTCTTGTGAGTTGAACACTGGGGAATGATGTGTGGATGGTGGTAAAAGGGGCAAAAAATTCTGGGAGGAGCAAAATGGGAAAACTATTTATTTTTTCTCTGTGTCGTCAGCCTCTCCCCATCTCCCTTCTCAGCACCTGGTGCTTGCCAAGAAATGTGTGTTAATTGCACAGAGGACCAGGGGAGCTGTTAGAGCAGTGTCATAGGAGGGTAGGAGACACTGCAGAAGCACAGAGCCCTCCCTGCGGGGACAAGCTGGGGTATTAGCTTTGTTGTGGGGGCAGCATGTTGGCTGATTCATGAGTACAGGTGGTGGTCTGTTTCCATCCCGCTTCCCCAGTCACATCCTTGTAATGGGCCGCGTGCTCAGAACTTAACATCTGCTTCAGTTGAGCAAAGGCTGGGGAAGGATGGGGTGCAATTAGAAAGCTGGCAAAATATAACCCATACGTTTTCTTCTTGATACTTTTACTCATCTTCTAGTGACAAATCTAATGCCTTTCCCTTCTTTCCTTGTAGATCTCCAGAAGAAGGAGGGGGCCTTGGCAACACCAGTGGTGGGAGCAGCCACTCCATTTACAGCTTGGATAGGGCTTCCCATGCCAACTTGGAAAGTGCTGAGGGGCTAGGTAAAAAGCTAGAGAAGGAGCCCAAATCCACCCCGCAAAGAGCAAGCGAGAAGGGAGAGGCCTTGTCTCAGTTCGAACTGAGTTATGGAAGTGAGTATCTTCATTCCTTTCTTTAAAGGGATCGTGCACTCTGGCTGACTTCAAGCCAGGCTGATTCAATCCAATGTCATGTTAAATACCAGGTTATATTACTTCCCATTTAGTTATGTGAACAAGAAATTTCAATATATCTAAACAGGGAAAACAAGGAAGACAAAGGTGGTTTTAAATTTTAAACCCAGTCTTTCAGCCAGATCTGACAGTGTCTCTAATGTTTCTTCTCTAGAAAGTTTGGTTTTTAGGGCAAAATGAGGCTTTTCCATATTTCTAAGGTGTTAAACTTCAAGCTCATAATACCTTATGTAGTGCGAAGGAAGTTGAAAGAGTATCCGGAGTGGGGAATTTGAGCTCATGGCAAAGAGGCAAGAAATGAGTATCTCTGAAACCATTGGCATTAGGCTGTGACTCAGCTTTTTGCCATTCGTAGAACTGAGGTTTTACACCCAGAGATGATTGGTGTGTTTTCAAAAGTACCTGTGCCTGCTTTGTCCTTGCTAATATTTGGAAAGGTGCGAGGTTTGTTTCAACTGATACCAGACCTAAAGTTACCCGAGTTACCACATGGCTTGTGTTCCCAAGCTCTCCTAGCTGGAGCATGCTCGTGTTGAGGCAAAGGAGAGCAAAGCCCTGCAGAGGATGAAGTGACTGGTAGATGTCAGCAGTCTACCATGGCTTAGTTTTCAAAGCTTAGCTACAGTGCTGCTGGCTGAACTTGTTTGCCTGTAGCATGGATCCTATTTGGAATGGACTCTTTAAATAAAAGTGCAATTATAAAGCTTTATATGCATACATACATGCACAATTTCTTCCCCGTGTATGCTTTGTTCAGGTACCATCATTGATAATCGGGTGTCGAACGCAGCAGAAGAGAATGAAGTAGGTTCTATGGCAGGTGAAGGCTTCATTGAGGTTCTTACTAAAAAGCAGCGCCGTTTGCTGGAAGAGGAGCGAAGGAAGAAGGAGCAGGCTGCTCAGGTGAGGAGTGGGAGGCAGAAAAAGCTTAATGTGATACGCTGTTTGGACTGCAGTCAAAGGAACAAGGCCCCAAAAAGTGTTTGGATGAGCGGAAAAACATGCAGTTGGCCAAAGCAGGACAAATCCTGTATTAGGCCCAGGAAACATATTTTGGCTTTGGGCAGGGGCCATTGGTCTAAAAAGGATGGTTAGATTTCTGACCGTTCTCGTTTGCTAGCAGAATTGTTACTTGTGAGTTAAGTAGGGTTTTCTAAAGTGATCCTCATCCAAAGCAACTTGGCTCACTAAGCAAGTTCCTGGCTGTAGTTGGTGGGATATTGGGTAGCAGCGAGCAGTGGAGGACCTCTGCGCTCTTGTGTCAACAATGTGTTGTTGCTAGAGCAGGATGTGGTAGCTTCCTTGCTGGAGGTGTCCTGTTTGTGTCTGGGCACCTGACCAGAAAGAAACCAACACACTGGAAGCAGTTCTGACAGTTTCGTGTTCGTAATAGGATAAAGGACTTAATGTACAAGAAAAGATTTAAGACTGCAGTGTGGATAGCTTAGTTAAGTATTGTTTAGGTGAGGGGTATTTGTCTACATGTACTGGAAGACTGCTGATTCTGGGGGGATAAGAGAATATGTTGATGTGAAAGGAGACTTAGTGAAATCTGGAGGACTAAATGCAAATGAAAAGCATTGTTGGGAAATGCTTCCTCACAAGGAGGGGTTGTGATAGGTCCAGAGTGTCTCGCAAGCAAAGTTATAAAAGCCTGGTTGCTTGGCATCTTTAAAATTAACCTGAAGACAATGTGTGAATGTGCAGTGGGAAAGGTCTTGCAGCCGCAGAGATGTGCTTCTCTTTCTATTCAGATCTTGGCTCTGTGAAAGAGCCACCTCTGTGTTGTGAAATTATTCATTGATCTTGCTTTAGCTGGAGTAGAAGAAAGGAATTAAGCAGGGCAAGTCTGTTGTAGTGTTAATTTTGCTTTGCTTTTTATCTTATCCTCCCACCTCCCCAAAAGAAAAAAAATCTCATGCTGCTGAAAGCAGCTTTTTTTTTCACTGCCTTGTTAGACGGGGGGAACCTCCCAGTAGCCATGGGGTCCATTTTAAAAAAAAACAAAAAAAAACCCAACCAAAACCCACAACAAAACCCCACAAACCAACCACAAAAACAAAACAAAAAACCCACAAAAAAACCCCACGAGCGTGGACGGAGTCAGAACGAGTTTGTATGGTTCTGTTACACAAGTTGGGGGGCTTCTCACATTGCAGCATTTAGAAATCCAGGGTTTGAACTTGCCGGGAGCAGGCTGCATTAGCCCAGTGCAGTGATGGGTCTTTGGCCTGTGCCTTTTCTCTCTCAGGCACCAGCTAAGGCCCGCGTCCTTCAGTCTCGCATTCCTCCTCGATTTGCTAAGAAGCAGAACAGCTTGTGCTTGGAGCAAAGCGATGTAACAGTTTCTGGAAACAGCCTGGGCACAGAGATCTGGGAGAGCAACAGCCCAGGTAAGTTTGGGTCTGTCCTGGAGTGTTTCCTGCAGCTGGGGAATCCTCTGGTGCGTGCAGGAAGGACAAGGTGTCTGCGCTTAGGAGACAACCTTCTCTTGTCTGGTGTGGGAAGTGGTAAGGGAGCTAGCAGACATCCTGAGTAGCATCTGTTCAAAGCTGTATTGCTGAACCATCTTCCTCCTGTTGCTGACTATGTCCGTCTCCTAATCTCTTTCTTGGGTGGTCTTGTAACATCAGGATCCTACATGGCATTTTCTAGCCTGTTGGGCTGGATCTACTTCAGCCATTTTCTTACTTTTGTCTTCCTCTATTTTTCTCATCCTCTGGCCCCAAATAGCTAGTGCTTCCCATGTTTCTAACTCTGCTCTTTTTCCTGTTTTCGTGTTCCCTAAGAAATCTCTTCCCTATTCTCTACCCTCGCTTTCCATACCCTGTCTTCTCCGTGCTGTGTCATGTCTCAGCTGAACGGGCAGCACTACTTTTTTGAGGTGGTCAAAATACCTTATCTCATGTCCAGAAATGGAAGGTTAATAGTGCAACACGCACGGTGTACAAGGTGTGCTTGCAGTTGTGTTGGAAGCAGCTGAACCCTGCCCTCTGTTCTCTTCCAGCTCTTTCTGTTCAGTCTCCTGGCAGTGATTCCTGGAGCAAGCCTGTAAATACCTTTAACAGTACTGAATCCAGCACCACTGAGGTAAGTGGCGCCCAATGTGCCATTCAGGTGTTGTGTCTATAAAATACTAACGTAGGTGGCTTATGCTTCTCATTGCTCCATCTGTGCTTAGCGACTCTCAGCTCTGCTTGTGCAATTTTAAACTGTCTCTTTGCAGTTCTAATTTGAGCTTGATGCTGCTCAAATCTTGACCTAGAGTGCCAAGCGCTGCTTAGTGTTACGTGTGGGTATAAATCTGGAGTTACTGTGTGGTAGAGCTATGCCAGGGTTACGCTCCTAACTGGATGCGGAATGTGGTTGAGGATGGTGGAATCCCATAGGTGATGTTTGTGTGCCTCGTGCCTGTGCATAGCTGTAGCCTTAATGCAGGGAGGGCGGAGGAAGTTCCCGAATGCTTCATGCTTCACCTCTGGAGACCAGAGTTCAATCTGGTTTGGGTCACCAGTGAAATGAGTTTGGCAATCTCAGCCTAGTTGCTATGTGGGACACTTTTTTCCTTATTCTGAAGCCATGGTCCAGTTGGTGCATTGGTTAACAGGTCTCAGGGTTGTGTAGAGCTGAAGCAGCAGCCAAGGGACGCTGCAGGTCAGGCCCAACTCCTTTGCAGTTAACCAAGAACATGATTTGAAAAGGGAACATGGTCTTGCTGTTTTCTGGGATTTTTCTTTTTTTCTCCTCCTTTGTGGAGCTGGGTCAGAGTCCGGGGCTTTAACACATTTCGTGCTTTGCATAGCAGGGTTTTAAAGGCAGCCAGGGGGATAGTGGCATTGACTTGAGCGCAGAGTCTCGGGAATCCTCCGCTACCTCCTCTCAGCGCAGTTCTCCATATGGCACCCTCAAACCAGAGGAGATGAATGGGGCTGGCCTGGTGGACCCAAAGCCTGACTGCCAGAAGGAGCAAGTGCAGAAGCAATCTGATAAAAAGGTAATCTGGATTTGCAGCCAAGCCAGAGCACATAGCGAGATACCTTGTGAAGTAGTTCTGTTGTTCTTGATAGCATTTTTAAGGCTTGAGATTGGGTTATTCAGTCTTTGTGTCTCAGCCTCTCTGCTTTCCTGTTAAGGATTCAGATCAAGGCTCAGGACAGAACAAGGAACACAAGCCTGGACCAATCGGCAACGAACGCTCCCTGAAAAACAGAAAGGGTTCGGAGGGAACGGAACGGCTGGAAGGGAATATTCCCCCTGTTAATGGGGTGGAAATTCACGTGGATTCTGTACTTCCTGTGCCACCCATTGAATTTGGAGTAAATCCTAAAGTGAGGATTGAATTTAATTTTATCTTCTTGGTGATTTGAGCTTGTTGAGATATGAAAGGTGGTTTGAGGCAGAATGATTATTTAGAGGAAGCTTCCAGCTTTAGATTTGCCTTAGGTTTCATTACTGACACAAACCAGGTACTCAAGATGTCTTGGCAAATATGTAATATCCTCTTGGAAATACTGGCCCAAGGACCAGCTGGGGTGGTAACAGAGGTGAGGGACAAAATTATGGCCATCTAAGCCTTCGTGTGCCTCTGGGGGTTGACTGCTGCTGAATGCTGAGAAGTGTCTTTGTGTTCTCTTCCAGCAAGGCTTTACTGGAGGACATCTTTAGTTTCTAGTGTCATAATTCAGGCTAAAATCATTAACTATGAGAAGCAGATGGATGGCCTTTGGACCTGGATTTGAATTTTGTGTGTTTTGGTTTTTCAGGACTCTGACTTCAGCTTGCCACCTGGTTCTGCCTCTGGCACTGCAGCTAACCCTGTTACCAAATTGCAGGATGCCTTGGCCAGTAATGTAAGTATTTCTTTTTTTTCTTTTGGCATTGATTCATTGGAGATGCTCCTTAGTTAAACCTCAGGTGCTTCCAAAGACAGCAAGCATATTTCTTTGCAGTTCACTTCACACCTAGTGCTTAGGCAGCACATGTGACTAAAATCCATAATGGAAATCTGTGTGCCCTCAAGGTACCTTGATAAAATGAGCATCACTAGCTCAGAAGTGATATAGGGAGCAACTCCATTATCATTCAGTGACCTGTGTAAAGCAAGAGGTATTGCAGATCTCAGAGATCACCGTTCTCCTCCCGTGAGATGCAAGTGTGCTGGTAATGGACATGATGCAGATAGTGGCATTTTTAGGCCTAGACTGCCATCTTCCTCAGAAGGTCTCATGTGCCACAGCAAGGCAGAGAACTGTAACTTGTTAGTCAGGCCCTTTTGGAGGGTTCCTATCTTACTCCAGCCATCTGGGTATTTCATTATTATGTGTGAAAAAGTGAGCACACTGAAAGCCCAACTTCCAGCTCAGCTGTGGACAGCAATGTGAGAAACTCACAAAGCTTCTTTTGAAATGTCTTCAAGTTTGTAGGCTGTTCAGTTTTGGAGGTTTGTCTTAAAGGGTGCTTCTTTTCAGAAGTGCCCTTTCAGAAACAGGTTTTGTCTGAAATTTAGATAAATATGGGACAGGAGGGGGAACTCTTCTGCAAATCGAAGTTACTGGGTCAAATCGATATTTAAGTGGAAGCTGGTGTAACTTGACATAGATGGTGTCACTGCACATCACCGAAGCTTTGTTTATTCCAACAGCAGAATGCATCACGGTTGAATGTGTTACTTAACTCCTGCAGTACCACTGAGGATTGAATCCTTTGAGGTGTAGTTACTGGAGCCGCCAGCTGAGGCGCTCTCAGCCTTGGTAGCTCATGACATTCTCATTACAAAGTATTCACCATTTACGAATCTCCCCTCAGGCAGGGTTAACACAGTCCATTCCCATTCTGCGAAGAGATCATCACCTCCAGCGGTGCATTGGCCTGAACCCAATGTCCTTCCCCACTGCAGACCTTACTCTTAAGGTAAGCAAGCTGGCATGTGTGTTACTGCATGACCAGAGTGGTGAGGGTGTGGAGAGATCTTTCCCAGCCTGTTTTGTTAGGTACTGCTAAATCTTTAATTAGTTTATGTAAAAGTTGTGCATATATGGTGTTCAGCATGGATGGAAGGGCATGTGTTTCAACAGTCCTGGATGCTGAAGTCCTCAACAATTGTAGAAGTAGGGCAACAGAGCTTTCCTACTAGTTCAGTAGCTGACTAAGATGGCTGGTCAGGGATCCTAGGTGCCTGATGGTTTAAAGAAGGAAAAAACCCAACCAAACAAAAAATTACCAAAAATCCCAACCATACAACCAACCAAAACAAAAAACACCACCACCCCAAGTCCAAAAAGCTCAGCAAATACCAAGGGGGATTGTGTGTTTGTGAAGGATACTTGCCTGTTGGAAGTTGTTGTGAGACGCCTTGACCTGAGACCTGCCAGCTTTCCACTATGACTAGACTAGACTGAATTTGAACTAATAGGTCATAGATGAGCAACTCTAGGCTTCAGTATTGTCCTCCCCATTTGAACTGTCTGTAGTTATTGTCCTTCATTTCCATAGATGGAGTCTGCTCGTAAAGCTTGGGAAAACTCTCCTAGTTTACCAGAACAGAACTCCCCAGGAGGCGCAGGCTCAGGCATCCAGCCTCCTTCCAGTGTTGGAGCTTCCAATGGCGTCAGCTACAGCTCTTTTGGTGGAGTTTCTATGCCTCCTATGCCTGTGGCGTCCGTAGCACCTTCTGCATCTATTCCAGGTACCCGCAAACTGCAGCAGCAGTATTTGCATTGTCTGATTGGTATCTAGGAATCGTTCTCTGATTCTAGTAGACGAGAGCATGGTGAGAAGAACTTCCATGTAAAGTAACTGGCTGGCTCGTATTTAACAGATTCTTAACAACAATTCAGTCAAGACAGAGGGACTGTCTCCCCGTTTTGGAGAATATTACTTGAGTGTGACTGGTATAAATTTAGTACAAGGATGACTTTTCCTGTGTAACGTCAAGTCTCTGTGATGTCTCAATAAGATCTGCTTTACCCTTCACTGTGTGCTCAGTAGAATAGAAGGGAAATGAAGAAACCTATGGCTGAGAGACTTCAACAGTCCCAGTGTCGATATCAACCATTCCTCTGCTCATTTTGCTATTTAAGTCACAGGTTGTGAGCACTTTCTGCTCTTTGTATGTAATAACAACTTGCTTACAGTTTGCAGAACTCTGGGAGGTGGGAAGGTATTGCTGTCCTTGAGTTAGAGGAAAAACTTAAGCTCAGTCATGTTAGTGCATATAATTAGGCAGAGCATCTGGAAAAAGGAAATGTGCTTGGATTCTCCAACTCCTGGGTTCCAAAGGACCTCTCATGCATACACTATCCTTCTCATTCCTCAGTTCAAGAACAAAGTGGAATATGCTGGACAGCAGTGATAGTGAGTGGATCACTGTAGTGACTCTGTTACTAGCTTCCACTTGGAAAACAGGTTGTTTCAAGTCAGGTGATTTCCTTCCCCACCCACCCTAATTTTGCTTGTAAATCCTGTGGTTGAGATGTGCACAGAATCACAGGAATGGCACAGCACTTTCACCCCAAGGGTGGCACCAGTTAGAATATGGCTTTTAGATCTCTTGTATGAGGGTCTCAAGCACCATGTTTGCTCTTTCTGTGCCTCCTAGCTGCAAAGATGAGGTGATTGCAGAGCAGGTTTCTGGCATTTAGGAACAGTTTGGAGTGCAGTTCACCAATTCCTGAACTGTTAGTGTCTCTGACTTTTTTTGTGGGGGTGGGAAACCTAGGTTTAAGTTTAGCCTCTTACAGAAAGGTATTAATTCTCAGCAAGCCTGCTACTGTAAGTTGGCTGCTGGCTTTGCTACATGGACTTAGGAGCTTTACTGGCTCTTCTGAATGGATGCTATGTTTGTGTTGACTTGCTGAGCTGGTTGCTGATAGGTAGGAAATAGTCTTGACCTGCAGGTCTCTGCAGTGTACTGTGCCTGTATCTCCCCTGTACCTGGAATTTACAGCCTACCTTCTCCGATGTGTAGGTAACCATATTCCACCCCTCTATCTGGATGGCCATGTGTTTGCAAGTCAGCCCCGCCTGGTCCCTCAGACGATACCTCAGCAGCAGAGCTACCAACAGGTAAGGGAGAAATACCACCAGCTAGTGGTTTCTCAAGGAGTCTTCAGGGTGGCATTTAAGAAATGAGGAGTCATTTATCTCTGATAGCCCAAAGGAGCTTAAATTCCTTGAATGCTGCTTCCCAGTGAGTGTCACAGGTCAGTGAAATTGAAGGAAGGGAATTGAGGGGTTTTTTCCCATTTGTACCAGTGCCTTTGGACTGGGTTTAACTGAAGCAGATGCTGAGGCATCTGTATGAGGTAAAGTGACATTCAGTAAATTCCACAGCCAGTCACTACTGATGAGTAATTTCACTAGCCTTAGTAAATAGGGTGTTGATAGGGTTGGGGAGAGCCCCTTCAAGATAAGAGTGCAGACAAGTGAGAGCTGGGATTGTCAGTGCCTGGTGTGTGTGTGTGTGTGTGTGTGTGTAGCACATTGGTCCCCTTGCGTATCCATCAAATGCCTCTTGCAGGCATCAGTCTTCCCCCTTGGGTGCCTATGCAGCGTCTTACCCTGTCAGTGTGCTGCTGTTCTGTGGAATGATGCAGGGGCTGGGTAAAGGCGCAGCGTAGGTAATTGTCATGGCAGATTGACTCATGGAGGAAACTGATGGATTTTTTTAACAGCCTGGTAGAATGTCTGGCTCCTCTTGTACCTCTAAGTCATCTTAATTTCTTCTGCAGGCTGCTGCTGCTCAACAGATTCCCATTTCTCTCCACACATCCTTACAGGCCCAAGCTCAGCTTGGGCTGAGGGGTGGTCTGCCTGTTTCCCAGTCCCAGGAGATGTACAGCTCCATACAGCCCTTCAGGTAACTGCTTCCAGTTTTTAATTTCCTTGTGGTCTGAACTCTTACATTCCAGGTGGTTATGTACATTCATCACATACTCAACTCTCATCTTCTCTTCCCCCTTTGTTGACATGCAGTTTCCTTCCCCTAGTAATACTGCTGGGGTGGAGAGCAAGGATATCAGGGCATGTAAGGCTTTCTGTGGCATGTTTCTTTGTAGGACAATGACAAAGACCATCCTTGGAAAGTTAGTTGTACTGCATATCCTCTCAAAGGGGGAGGCAAATTTTAGGAAAGATGCAGAAAGAGGAGATTTGTGGGCTGGCAAGCAGAGTCATCAGTGAGAAACCCAGAGCTTACAGCTTACTGTGTTGGGCATGCTACTGAGGAGAAGCCAAAGAAACAGTTTGATCAGAGCTGAGTACCTGCATAGTGAAATTAAATAACTCTTTTTTTATTAGATACAAACTACAAGACAAGAACAAAATAAATGCCTGCACTTTGGAGAAAAAAATGTAAGATTCAAATTAGGAAATCAAACGCAAGCGTAACAGCAACAGTACTTGACTGCAGGAACTGTTTAGTAGAATTGAAGGACTGAGACATCCACTTCAGAGTTGGGCTGGCTGTGAGAATCATACTCTGTACCCTCTTGCCTGCATGAGATGAGTGAATGATCAGAATAGTCCTTCAAGGCCTCAAAAACCTAGACACTGAGGTTTAAAAACCCCTTTTTAGCTAGAGCTGTTTGAATCTTTACCTTCTGATTCTTTTCTGCTTTGCAAAACTGCTGCAGACTTCTGGTAACCTGAATCCTCCCGTATTACTAATCTAGAGCTTATTGTGCAGGATATAGATACATAAACTTTGGATAGGACATGATGTCATTCTGTTGAATATTCCTGCAACACAAGGACATGGTTGTAAGGGCTTAAAAGTGGAATTAAAAAGCCTGTAACTGAAATGGAAAGTGACATCACAGCTTATTTCTGAGCTATCAGTTTAGTAGAGTCTGAGAGCTGCTTGGTGATTGCAAGCCAGATATGGCATGGGATATAGTCTCCAAAGGTTTGCTGCATAATGACTTGAGCATGTTTTTCTTCTCCAGGTCTCAGGTGTATATGCACCCCAGTCTGTCTCAGCCCAGCACCATGGTCCTGACAGGAGGCACTGCTCTGAAGCCTCCGTATTCCGCCTTCCCGGGCATGCAGCCCTTAGAGGTGGTGAAAACCCAGTCTGGGTCCCCCTATCAGCCCATGAATGGAAGCCAGACGCTGGTTTATGAAGGCCAGATAAACCAGGCAGCTGGTATGGGAGCCTCCCAGATGATGGATTCTCAGCTTACACAGGTTAGGAGCAGGGCTTGCAAGCCACTCCCTTGTACAGGCTTTTTCACAGCCGCTTGTTTCTGAGACTGGGTGGAAGCTAGTATTTGTGCTGCTGAGTCATGT
Source organism: Grus americana (assembly GCF_028858705.1). Lineage (NCBI taxonomy): Eukaryota > Metazoa > Chordata > Aves > Gruiformes > Gruidae > Grus > Grus americana. Next base: position 12,662,593 of record NC_072871.1, on the reverse strand, counting down.
GTTTGTGTGAACTAAGCTCTTTGTAAAGAGGCAAAAGATTTCCCCAAGAGACTGTTCTGTGAACCAGTGTTTCAAACATGCAGCACCTTATTTAATGAGATTCTTGCTAATTACTTGTCTGTCCCTGCTGAGTTGTCATTTTGTAACTTGGAAGCCCTTGCCCTCAATATAGACGTTTCACACAGATTAAACCTTGTGGTGCTTCATGCATAGGAGGCGATGATGCAGTAATTATCCTAAAAGTACCTCTTCTGAGAGCCAAATCCCAGTTGTCTCTGGATTTATCTTGACTTCCAGGGTAACCAGAACCTTTTATTAAAAGCTCATCTATCTTGTCAGTTCATTTGTTACTCAGCTCTTATTTACAACTTCTGCTGATCTGTTTGGCAGCATCTTAACAAGAATTTCATTGTGTGAAAAAGTTCTTGTAAAGCATGGTTCAGATAAAGATACTGAATCCTACTCTGAGCATAGCTGTGTTTGTGGACATGTGTTCTGATTCTCTGGAGAAGTTTGATACTTTTATTAAACTCATATTTATTTCATGCAACATGCTAAGGTTTATTTTTTGTTTAAAGAGGGATTTTTATGTTGTGACATAAAGAGTTAACCCTGAAAGTAACTTATCTGAGGAAAATGCAGAGAATACTGGCAAACTAAATATTTGAAGAAACGCTTTATCCATCATAACCCAGTAACTTAGTGTCTTTTGCTAGCCTTAGATTTACTTATTTATTACAAAGTGTTGTCACAGAACCTCCCAAATCCAGCAATTGTGAGAACTGCCAGATGAATTGGAGGGAACTTTTTTAATTACTTTTAATTATTACCATCATCAGTTTGAAGCTCACCGCAGAACATAGAGCTGAGGCCACCATCACTTTCTCTAGAAGTCTAGCCCTCAAAATCCTTTAGCTTGAAAGTGTAGCAGACTTTCTGGTTTGGGCATTGAAGCTGCAAACAAAACGCCTGACACTGAGCTGTCTGACACATAATTTCAAAAGAATATACACCCAATGCAGCAGCCATGAGGAAGACTGAAAAATTGGGTGAAGGTTCTAGGCAAGGAGGAAGGCCCTGTGTCTGAGTGCAGTTATGTTGAATCAATGCCATGTTAAAAGCCCAGCTGATAGGGTGTTGGCGTCACTACCAGAACATGCATTTCGGTGCGAAAGTCCCTCTGTTACATTGATTTGTATTTATTCTGTGCCAGACTGCACTGTTTGAGCTTCCTTTTAGCAATGCTGTGCTTTCAGTGTATTAGGAGACAGTGTGAAACACAAGGCTGTTAACGTTAACTACATGTCCTTGTCACACAGTTAACAATGCCTGTGCCTGGCTCCCAGCTTCCTCTGCCCCGCTACGGCTCTGGCCAGCAGCCCCTGATTCTACCACAGTCCATCCAGCTTCCTCAGGGGCAAAACCTGCCTGTAGGAGCTCCCCGAAGACTCCTCCCTCCTGGATCCCAGCCTTCTGTTCTTGCTACCAGCAGGGAGGTAAGGATTAACTCCTGCGTGCTCATCTTGGCATTCATTAACCCCTCCTGTATTGAAGTTTTGCTCCTTGATTGTGCCTGTTAAAGGGGAGACTGGCTTGTTTGGGATCCTTAAATATCAAAGCCAAGGATTGGTGTTAAAATGAAGGAGCCCTTTTCCCCTCATCTCCAAAGCACAGACCAGCAGTTTGTCAGGTTTTGCTGCTGGTCATCATTCTGTTTCCAGGGAGCCACATCCTGCCTTGATCCAGTTTGGAGTCTCCAGTTTTATTACATGTTTACACAGGTTTCCCCAGAGTGCTTGAGGGGTGGTGAGCTCCAGACACAGTTGGAATACTGCCCAGATATTTCACACTGTTGTGAAGCTTGTCCATTTGAGTAGGTATATTAATGTCATGTCTGGTTTGATGGATTCGTATCATAAGTTTGTCTATTATAGGGGAGAGAGAGCACAGCAGTTAACTTCCAGGTTCTGTATTTGCTTGTGCTGCTGGCTTGTTGGTTTAATACAAGCAGATTATTTCACTTACAAGCCTCACTTTCTTCACCTGAAAAATGTTTCTTCTTTTAATGGGCACAATGGGTAGAAGGGCAAAGATTTGGTTTAAGTTTTTATATGAAGTAATGAGTGATTTGTGAATGCAAAGATGATACTCTATCACTCATTTTCCTCTGTAGTCCTCCCAAATGGAAATGAAAGGGTTTCATTTCTCCGATGGTAAACCGAATATGTCCTCTGGAGGGTCTGTACCATCACCACACACGTACAGGTAAAATGTTTACAGAACTTAGTCTCTATAGTAAGAATGAGGAAGTAGTAGTGTTCCCCATTTGCAGTGACATGGTGCATGCATCATCCCTGTATAAGATTCACTTGAGTTTTCATGTGTGGAATGTGCTTACTGTCGTCCAAATACTTGTATCAAAATGCATGATCGTGGCTTTTGGTTTTGGGTATGGGCCAGCGTGTATCTGACCTGGCCCTGTGTGCCTGTGGCAAGCGCATAAAGTTATTTGTTCACCGAGTCTGAAAGACAGGTTGGAATTGGTGCGTGCTTTTTTGTGTTCCTTGTTAAGGGTGAAAATTTGAGGATCGTTGAATAAACGTTTTAGTTTCCAGCATGATCCTCTCAAGATGACAGGTGCTAATGTCTGGACATACCAAACCTTCAAAGTCATTGAGCCTTTTTGGATGTGCAATTACTTTGTTTTTCTCCTAACCAATCCACATGTTGTCTTTTGAGCTGGGGAGCTTGCTGAGCTGCACAGCACAGACTTGTGCCATGTCTACTGCTGCTTTCTGCTGTCTACTGCTGTCCCTTTTTTCTTTCACACATGAATAAGGTTCTCGTTCCATTGTAGAATTTACTCCATGAATATTGTCGACTCTTCGATTTCCAGGCCTAGCTCTGCCAGCCCAAGCGGGAAGCCATCTGGACCAGCAGTTAATATGGGCTCTGTGCAAGGACACTATGTACAACAGGTAGTGTACATCAGTACTTTTCTGTACTGTCGTGCTTGTGCCTTGGACTTCAGAGGAGTGGCAGAAAGGCCTGTGTAGTAAAGCTGTACGTGGGAGCTGTTGTTTTCCCTGCAGGGAGAGTGGGTGGGTGTTATACTGAGTCCAAGAGTAATGCTGTGTGATTTGAAAGTCAGGAGAGATTAGAGGATTACCTGTTTCAGTGTCCATGTTGTTTGTTGCTGAGTTTTTAAGGGTTATTTGCATTGCCAGACATGTGAGATCCTTATGTGTGAGGCGTTTTAGGATAGCAAAGTGTGACAGAGTAGAAGAAACACCTGATTTTTGGAGCAAATTTGATGTCTTGTGAGAATGCTGGTCACAGTTTGGTGGGATTTTTTTTTTTTATATCCGCTTAGAGATGTCTGTGCTAGCTAATGCTTTGGTTTTGTATGTCAAAAGGCAAAGCAGCGGGTGGATGAAAATAAAGCCAATCTGGGAGCAGTAAAGCTGCAAGAAACAGCCTCCACAAACCAGATGAAGCCAGTGCGCACAGGAGCGATCAAACCTCAGGCAGTCAAAGTGGAGGAAAGCAAGGCCTAGGAGTACGTCCGATGCCCAGCTGGTCCTGTTGCCTGAGAGGCACTGCAGCTTAGACTGGACCCCACTGGATCTCCTGAAAATCTCACCAGATCTGCTTCCTGCCCCACATTGACTGACTACAATGACATCATCCAAGCCCCTCTCCCAACAAAGCAGTTTGAAACAGTGGATATGACATTGACCTGCTTGCTTTAAAACAAACCAACCATGTGACTTAAGTGGCTTGAGCCATTCCCCTCCCATGCACCATCCACAGGTAGCTGTGACCGCTCACTTGGCAAAGCCTGTCCTTCTCCTTCCCTACTTCTGTCTCAGCGGAGTGGCAACTGGGGGAGAGGGGTTAGTTTGAGGTTTTTCATTTTAAAGGCAGCTGAGGTTTTTACAAAAAAAGCTATATCTTTGTTTATAGCAGAACTTTTATATGTTCTTTCATTTCCCCCCCCCTTCTTTCTGCTTTCCTCATTCCTTCCAGAAAAGAATTCCCTTCAGCTAAAATTATGTTCTCACAAAACTGCTTAGTTTTATATACGGTTCTGTACTATGTTGAGAATCATGACTCTTCTAAATTGAGTGAGTTTGGGTATATTTTCCCCAGATTATTTAGCCTTTCAGATTATTTGATTTAAAAAAAAAAAAAACAAACCAGGACAGTTACGGCATTCATTAATTTTTCAGTATTTTTGTTTTAAGCTAGAAGCAGTGCTTGCGTTAGAAATAAATGTGTACTAAAGGTATATAGTAGATCAGTGCATTAATCTTGAAACTTGCACCACTTTAATTGTAGCTTTGGGGTGCCTTGTGCACAACAAAATGTGGCATTTTCGTTTTAAGAGAAAAAAAAACCCACCAAATTTCTGTTGCAAGCTCATCCAGATTTAGGTTTTGGGGTTTTTTTTTTTTTAGTGGGTTTGGGATTTTTTTAGTGACTGCCAAACCCCCACCAAAATGTAAATCATAGATTTACGAAATGTAAAATCTGTTAAGAAAAATCTCCTCACTGCATATGGGTCAGAAGAGTTGGCTAGAGCCAACGGGTCTGTACGGACTACTTTTTGTAGTTGTGATGCTCTCTCTTATGCTCCCTACCTTGGCCACTCTTAATTCTTCATGTCTCCTGAGACTTGTTCTATATTGCGTTCATCCCTTGGGGCTGCTCTCCTAAGCTTTGCCCTTCTCCCGTTTCCCTGGGTCTTGCTTTCTGTTCCTCTAACTGATGGCCTTTTGTAAAATTTGCATAGAAACGCATCGATAAGGGAGCCCCTCTGCAAGGCAGCCATTTTAGCACACTTGGAACCTCCTTTTTTGTGTTGGAAGCACACGCTTACAGAGACGGTTTGGAATCATCCTTGTTACTCTTCTTCCCCGGATGAACAGCAAAGGATTCTTTACTTTTGATGCAGTTGCATATAGCGCATACACAGTGTCGTTGCCTCACACCTCCTCACCAGTATTTGATGATCTATGAAAGGAAGGTCCCGGCGGGAGGGGGTTGGGTTTTTATTTCATTGGTTCTTCAGTTTTGGTTTATTGCGTGTGTGTGTGTATGTAGATTTTTAGGACGGACTTACAGGTTCCTGAACATGCTTGGAGTCCTTCAGCTGACTGTAGTCTTAAGTAAACTCAACTACTTTCAGCTAACTTGGTTTGTGTTGTTTAGCTCTTTCAAAATGTAAAGTAGGCTGGTCGCTCTGAAGTGAGGGAAAGAAAACTTCATTTCTGCAGGAGATGATAGCTTGCTAACTGGCTGTGCCGTCTGCCTCTGCTAGGTGGCAGCAAGTCATTTGGTGGTGGTTCCAAAGAAGATACTTTGAACAAAGAATGTATTTGGGAAGGGATCTGAAAGGTATTCTTGTTTCTTCATTTGCTTCCCTGCCCTTTCTGGGAAAGATCCTTCATAACTTTCTAGGGATGCATTTGAAGTTTTAAGCTAAGTATAAATAAGAATTTTATACAATAGCTTTAAAGAGCTTAGAAAACTAAACTAACTTAGACATAGTAATGTCCCCTCTCCAGAGGTGTCCCCATTGACCATGGCAGAGAAGCTGAAGGGAAAGGAATAGGATGGTACTTTAAGAAAAACAAAAGCTCTTCTTTTTTTTTCTCATGTTTTATGGATTTCTAACTTCAGAGTGTGCCAGCATCTCTCTAGCTTCCTCCTTGAAGTACAGGGTTTGAGATGTAGTGACAAATATTTCCCCAGCCTTCAGACATCTCCCAGACCTGCATCCTCATCTGCTAGTCCTGCTCCCAACATTTTCCAAAGATTGCTTCACCAGTAAGTCATCCCACCCCCCTTCCTATTTTCTTCCTTGGAATATCATGAACAACAGAATTGTCTGGTTTTTTCTTTTTTTATTATCCTTCTGCCCAGCTGGCCCTAGCTAATATCAGCCCAGAATCTAACTAATGGCTAAAGAGACTTACCCGAGCCCCCCTCTTTCCTACCCTAGACACACTACTTAAGCTTTACAAAGACACCAGCCTCTTTCCTCCCATGTATGACTTGAAAATGGTCAGATGTGTTGGAGAAATTGGGTTATTGCTAGAAACAAGTTATTGCAGTCCCTCTGGTGTAAATGCCATCAGAACTACAATACTTCCTGTTGAAAAAGGTCACCCTTCTTTCTCTTTTAACCCCTCCATTCCTTCCCCCAACAGAATAAAACACTAGAATTTATTTATACGTATTTGATGTTGTAGGTCTAGGTGAAAAAGTAATTGTTTCACTGCTCTATTTATATATTATGTCTGAATTATTCTGTGCAGGAAAGGCCAAGAAATGCATGTGAGCTTCATTCCATTCCTCACCTTTGCGTGACTGTCAGCTGCAGTTGGCAAGACTCTCTTTCACTTAATGGAGTTTTGTGTGATGGAAAGCAGTTTTAGAGCCCAAACTTCTAAGGTGCAATATCCTTCTTCTCTAGCATATTTTTTGTTTGTTTGTTTAAAGCTAGTACAAGGTTAGTGCAGTGTTTGTGGTGCTCTTGAATCACAAGGAAAGTCTCTGATCCTCAAGGTGCAGAAATGCCAAGGGTGCTGGTACACTGATACAAATTCAGCTTGGGGAAGAGGAGAATGGAGATGTATAGAGTGTGGGATGTGGTTTATAGGGGATAATTCTGCTTGCAGTCTCCACTGCTGAAGGGTCGAGCCCTAACGATTTATTCCTTTGCGAGTTGCTTTTGCTTTGACTGGAAATCAGCTACCAAATTGCAGGAGGCTTCTGCTAGGAAAGGTGCAGTGGGAGGGAGAGGTGGAATCCATATTTTCAGCAACAATGGGTGAAGCAGAAATATTCAGAGGCTGACTTTGCTGCTTTTTGTTCAGCTGAAGGTCTGAAGCATGTGTGTAAACCGTTCTTTTATACGCAGGATTCATGGCCTAGCAGCTGCATTCAGTGCTGCTTTCCTCTCCAGTTTAGCCTGCTTTTAGCTCGTAATTAAAAAAATAAAAAAAGGAGGCTAGGGAAGAAAAAAGCGGGGGGGGAAGGAGGCGCTCCAGTATATTTTTAAATGACAAGTGGAAGCAGCACAGTCACCAGGTATTGTTGATCTTCCATAACTTGTTCCTGGCTCTGCCATATGGCAGCTGTACAGTGGTCAGTTACTCTGAATGTGTTTGCAGCCCATTGAACTCCATACGTGTTTGTGTTCATGCAGAGGCACTCCATTTAACAGTTTCCTTGCAAGAATGCTGCAAAGCTACAAGCTGCCCTGTGGTTCCTGTGTATTTATAGATATATATTAAAAAATGAGCCTAGCATTTTCTTGCTATGTCTCACCTTTTGGCAGGCTACTATATTCACTATCAAACGAGCACACCACTGCATGCCAAGGTCTTGTTCTGTTGCATTTTGTTAACCTTCCGTTGGCTTCCGACTGGTTAAGCGCAGGTTAATTCCTTGTAGCACAGGTTATTTTTGACGTACAGCAGCCCAGTTTCTTTGTAGGAAAGATGCATTTGTGAATAAGAACTATTTTACGACAGGCATCGGGATACTTAGTTGTGGCCCATTGATAGAAAAGGCATGTTTTGCCGAAGCAATGGAACTGCTGGCTGTGAAGAGACAGCAGCAGTCCAGCTACTTTTATTTTGTTTGTTTTAATCCAAAGACCACCAGACTTTCCTAGTGGCCGTAGACCCCGTCCCCCTTGGGTTTTATGGCTCGTCCCAGCTCCTCAAGATGTCTGCAGCCACCACCTTGACGGTTGCCCTGGGAATCGCAGCAGCAGCAGCGAGGCGCTTGCTCACTCTTTAGCATGTCTTGAGGCGTCGTCCTTAGCTGGAATCCTTCCTCTGGTTCTGTATAAATTGCATTTGTTGTTTCTCACGGGGATATTGTACTCCTTAAAGCTTTTAACCTCATGACCTGTATAGTAAATTTTTTTTGGCCTTTCCTCTCTTTGTCTTTTCATGTAGACCAGATATTTGAAAGGGCAGACGATGGATAATTGTGTAACGTGCAACCTGTTTATATTTTTTGGAAACTTTTACTTGGACCGGAACTCGAATCACGGAATCACCAGGCCAGTTGCGGCACACTCTTTATTGCCCTTTTTCCTTGTTTCAGTACCTATTGTTTCTCCTTTCAAATATGTGATTGTATTAGCTCTTTCCATATGAAAGAATTCTCCTTATTTAAATAAAAAAAATAAAAAAATAAAGCAGATTATGCTTTTCTCAATGTCCTTTGGCTGGTTCTTTTGGTTAAAGACTTGCATCTATTTTTTTGCCCTGTCGCTATGGCGGGCAGGCCGCACCCACGGGCGTTGCCATAGCAACACAACGACGCTCTTTCCCAGCCCTCACGGCGCTGTGTGCGTCTGACGTCATATCCGGCGCTGTGAGTGCGGCGCGCGGGACGGGCCCGCCCCCCACCCTCGGCGCGCGGTGGGGTGAGCTGCGCGGGGGTGCTGCTATCGCCTCAGGGCCGGGGGGCTGGGTCCCGCTGCCTCCCCCGGGGCACCGGGGGGCTAGTGGTCCTGCGGCCCCCCCCCCCCCACCTCCGTAAGGCTCAAGGGGGGTGGTGGCCAGGCCTGATGGCGGGGTTAATGGCGCCGCCGTCCCCCCGTGAGGCTCAAGGCGGGGTTATGAGGCCTGCTGGGGGGTGGCTGGTGGCCCTGCTGCTCCCGTGAGCCTTGAGGGGAGCGCGGGAGGCCTGGTGGCAGGTTAGGGGTCCTAGGCCTCCTCAAAAACACTCAAGGGGAGGTGCAGGGCTGGATGCAGGCTGGCTTGGTGGGTCCTGTTGACTCTGTAAGCCTCAAGGGTGAGGCCTGGGTGTGGGGTAGGTGGTCCTGCTGCCCCCCATGTTGCTCAAAAGGGGGAACAAGGCCTGGTCTGGAGGGGCTGGTGGTTCTACTACCTCTGCATGAGGCTCACGGGAGGGGATGCAAAGCCTCGTAAGAGGGCTTAGTGGTTCTCTGAGGAGGCATTTGAGGTCTGAGGTGGGGGGGGAGCAGGTGGTGCTGCAGTTCTGCCCCAGGGCCTGCTTGTGCAGCAGGGAGAAGCAGGGTCTTCTCCATCAGGGTGTTTTTTAGGGTCCCAGGGCCTGCGAGGCAATGGCAGAGCACAGGTGATGGCCTGTGCTTGTCCTGGGTCCTGCAGGTGGGGCAGTGGTGTGGTATCCTCAGTGCCGGTGGAAAGCACAGCTATGTCAGCAGCTTCTTAAAAAGTCTGTTCCACACAGTGCTTGTGTTTTTTAGGTAGTGAGAAACAAGAACGGTGGCACTGCACTTGATGGTGGTGATGTGCTCGCATCTTCCTTTGTTCTCTCCTGATCAAAGCCATGCAGATATTCTGGTAACTTTCAGTTGTATTGAGGTGAGGAGATAAAACAGTGATTCCCTCCTATTTTCTGACCTAGCTTTTAGCAGTTCTGCCCAGAGTAGAGTTCAGTCCTGCTTCCTGCAGCACTCCCCCCTAGGCTGTGCTAGAGCCCTACAGTGCCTACACCTGTGCTCTAATAGCAGCTTTTTAAGACAGAGGATGTTTGCGGGTTCTGCCCCCTGCCCCCTACAAGAAATAGCTCAGTTTGCAAGGAAGTAACTCTTTTTTTTTTTTTTTTTTTTTTAAAGCTACCTGAGCAGCCTGGTGCCTGAGCATGTGGTTTGCCTATCACTAGCATCAGAGTTTGGGCTGGGAGGTTTGCTTAGCACAAAATGGAATGTAGGCTTGAGTTAAGCTATTGTGTTTCTGCAGAACCAGTGTAAGAGTAAGCAAAGTTTCTAGCTTACTGTTGATGACAGAGAACCGTACACTTGTAGAAGCAGGGCAGATGAAAAGTTAAGTGTGTTTAGTAACTTCATTTTTAGAGTTACTACTGTAGATACAGCAGAAATCACATAAATATGGAAAGCAAGAGAACTTTGGAAGATCAGTTACCATGAGCTGCTAGTAGCAGAAAGTAGTGGTGCGTGCTTTCTGTCAAGTGATCTTCAGCTGGCTTTGAGCAAAAGGGTGACTGCTGCTCTGCTCTGTTTGCTCTTGGAGGTTTGGACAGACCTTTGACAGGATGTTGGGATTTCTGAAGAAGCCAGTTGTGGTTACTGCGGAGATAAATATGAACCTCATGGCATTGACTGTGATGGGATTAATAAGCCGTCTTTGGGGGCTTTCCTATCCACGAGCTGTAGTGTGAGTAGAATAGTTTATTTCCTTCCTGAATGACACAGACTTTTTTTTTGAACATTTGTCAGTAAGAATGCAGGAGTGGAAGAGCGGAGCTTGCCTGATGTCAGCCTCTGTAAATACAGTGGTACTGCTTCCCTAATAGAAACTCCTGAGGGGAAGGGGGCAAAGCCACTGTACTTCATTGTATTCTTAGCCTTTTGCCAACAAATCAGTGGTTCCTTCCATAGTACCCCCGTAGGCTGCAGGATACTTCCAGTTAGACTTGATGTGTTTCTGCCTCCTGTGTTTCAGTTTTGATGAAGTTTATTATGGCCAATTTGTTTCGCTCTACATGAAGAGGATCTTCTTCGTGGATGACAGTGGCCCACCTTTTGGCAATATGCTGCTAGCTTTGGGAGGTAGGGCATCTCCTGAAATTGGGAAGCGTCTGTTGCCTGTTGCTGTGGAAGAGAGAAGTGCTAGTTAGAAATGAGTTGCCAGATCCTGTCTCTGGGGAAAAGCACAAGGCAGCGGAGAGATTCTGAGGTAGAGAGAATTAGGATTTCCCTTATTTAGTATTGTTAGAGAGCTATTGCATGAGTACCAGGGAGGTGATGGAGCCATGTATTCGTTACCTCATTGTTATCCAGTCCTTTGGATAAAGAGAAAGGTAAGATAAGAACCACTAGTGACTAGGAATAGTAGGCAACAAGCAGACTTTCAGGCCCGAGTTCCTTTCTGTAGCTATGCACAATGTAAAAGTGTCTGTATGGGAAGAAAGGATTAAATATACATGTAACTTTGAGAATCTGTTGTTCCCAATTTATATTCTTCATGCCTCTGCATGTTACCAAGCACTGCTGCAGGCAAAACAATACTAAAGAGGACCCTTTTGGGAAAGAGGGCTTTCAGGCATGGAAAAACTATGTGTTTGAGAAATGGTTCCAGGACCAATTTAGCACCAGTTTTTATACTTGTTTTGAGACTGGAAATTCTGAATTGTTGCTTATGTTGTAGGTTACTTAGGAGGATTTGATGGAAACTTCTTATGGAACAGGATTGGAGCTGGTAAGACCTGATTTTAACTGTCTCATTCCTCTGAGAAAACAAGCAGTATTTCAGTGCCTGACAGATTCCTTTTGCCTGACTAGTGGAAATAATGCTTTGTCTGACACCTTCACTTCTCTTAAATAAGCCTTCTGCAGGCCTCTAACAGAAGTTTAAGGCACTATGATTCCGTAGCACTAATTTTTTTAAATCAGTTAAAACAGTTTAAACAGTACAGGACAGACAATAAATTACTAAGAGCAGGAGTTAGACTCAACAGCTTGTAGTCATAAAGAGTTCTGTATTGATCCGTCTTCTCTGCAATTAATAGTTTCCAAATTTGTGCATCACTGTTGTCTCCTATTTCAGAATACAGCATAAACGTTCCTGTTTGGTCCTTGCGACTCCTGCCAGCACTGGCTGGTGCTCTCTGTGTGCCTTTAGCCTACCAGATTTTGATAGAACTGCAGTTTTCCCACTGTGCTGCACTTGGAGCTGCCCTTCTGATTCTCTTAGGTAAGATTATTCCCCTGGGCCTCATTCTTCATACAGAGAGAGAAGGATCCCTTTTTTCCTCATGAATTTTTAGGGCACATAAAAGGCTGGAGTAGCATCTCCCCACAGAATGTTAACAACACGTTGGAGCCCAGTGTCAGCCCTGACCTGTATCAGTCTCTGCTGTGCCTCTGCGGTCCCCTCTATCCTTACAGCTCTGCAGCAGGCTGCCATTCTAGGCTGAGGCTTTACACAAGTTCATTTCATTATTAAGCAAAGCCAACAGCCTTAACAGCCTCACAGAAAACTACATTTCTTGCATCCAAGGAGGCCTGTACTCTCTTCCTCTGAGGTTTACAGGATGAGTTACAACATACTGGTTTTATCAGCAGGACGACCTTACAGTCAGAGCTCATCAAATTTCTTCATCTCCAAACGGCAGCAAACCAGTCTGTGTACTTAGCACCATGATTTGACACTGTTCTGGTGTGCATAAATCAGTTGTTTTTTTTTTTCTCTGAGGATCTATTGGGAGCTGCCTGAAAGGGAAAGAGCCTCTCAACAGGCCTTTAGCAGTCTGATAAGACAAACCTTTCCTAGCTGCTGGCTGCTCTGATTTTGGCTCAGGGAATCCTGCACAAGGCAGCTCGTTGCAGCTCCCTTTCTTGAAGATTTATCATCATTGCCTGCTGGGATCACTGCCTTGACTCTCATTGCCCTGCAAGGCACCTCTCTGGATTTCCCAGCACTGATTTTATTTGCCTTTGCAGGCAAGCACAGCACCTTTATCTGCCTCCTGCCAGACTTTACTACTTGCCCACCTCTTTGTCCTTGGAGATAGTTATGGCCATGTACTTTGCTCCTGCTGGAAGGTTTTGTCCCTTTAAACTCAACACCTCCCTATTACAGGCAGTGAGATTGCAAATTCATTGACTGTCCTTAAAGGGGCAGGTCCTTTTGTTGGATAACGGTGTGATTGAGGTAGCACTTGCCTATAGATAAGTTTCTCTAACTTTGGTCTGTCTCTTCCAACAGAGAACTCTTTGATCACTCAGTCAAGGTTCATGCTCCTGGAATCAATATTGATTTTTTTTATCCTACTTGCAGTTTTGTCCTACCTGAAGTTCTACAATTTGCAAAGGCACAGGTAAAGCTGGATTGCTTCCCATCCTTTTGGATATTCTTGTGGTGACTCTTTTTTTGTCATAGACTATGAGGGTTTTTTTTCTGTAAGTCACTTCACCATTCTGCAACTGTAAAATCCAATATTTTGAGCTTTCATACGGCTGCCCCAGAAGTTTTCTCTTCTGAGCAGTGTTAAAGACTGTTCTAAATAGTAGCAAGTTTGTCTTTTTTATTTTACAATAAAACCAAAATTCCTTGGGAGCACTCCTTTGCCTACCCAGATTTTTTTATTGGAAGGTTTCCTTCTGTGCGCAGAAACACTGATGATAACAGGTCACTTAACGCTCCTTTGTTACTGTTTACAGGTACTGAATTTAGAGATATTTGTCTCTTTTCTTGTGAATTCACACGTTCTCTGATTGTTGCAGAGGATATAGTAATCTTTAGTAAAGTAAAACTATCTTTAAACTGAGCTCAGCAAGAGATTTAATACATTTCTTTTATCTGTAGTCTCAGAAGGTAGGAAGCGCTCAGTTTTGCTTTTCAGGATACAGAGAAGTGCATTTAACACCACCTTGTAGGTCAGGGCTGAGAGTTGGTAGCATAGGAGGTTCAGAATGAGATATCTCTGAATAGAATAAGGAATAGTGGAGTCCTGCAAGTTTTTTTAAAGTTAAATTACCTGAGTTCAGGATCCTAAGAAGGTGCCCAGATTTCACCATAACATCCTTTCCTTTGTCCTTTTATTGAAGTTCCTTCTCTGGAAGCTGGTGGTTTTGGCTTCTGTTGACTGGAGTAGCTTGTTCTTGTGCAGTTGGGTAAGTGATGACGTCTGTCTTTATTTTAGTAAGCTGACTTTCCTGCCTGCCATCTGAGGTATCAGTGGGGCTTTGGATTTTCAAGACTGATTCTTGGTGCTGTTCTGAGCAGACATCTCCATGACTTTTTAATGAGTTAAATTGTTTCTATAGAGAGGATGTCGATTCACAGTGGGCAATATCAGGCATTAGAGGGTACTGTCCTGGGAAGAACAAAATGCGTTTCTCAGAGATGACTTTATGTTATAAATTAACTTTCACTCTTCCCTTCTAGTTGCCTCAAGCTTCCATAAGTCTGAAGTTAAGTACTCTGTGCTTTGTGATCTGGCACCTTGCTATCAAGAAGGTTCTCTGTCACTGCGGTTTTTTAATGTAATTGGCGAACAAATGATATCTTCTGGTGTCAAAACCTTGAAACTTACGTTGTTGTTGTACTAAACTTGTCATGGATCTAAGTTCTTGGACTTTAATGCATCCTGTTCAAGGGAAAGTTTGAATGTTTATGTCTTGTATTAGGTAATTGTGTAGTTTTTAACTGTGTTCATTTTTTATGCACTTCCTTCTCAGAGTGAAATATATGGGCCTGTTTACCTATATGTTGCTATTGGCCATCGCAGGACTCCACTTCTGGCACATGATAGGAGACCAGAACTTCTCAAATGTAGGTAGCACAACATGCAAAACATATTATGTGTAACTTTTCAGTACAGGAGCCAGACAGGAGCCTTGCAAGCCCACAGATAACGATGCTGTCTGTAGATGTTTTTTGTACTAAAATTCCTTGTCATAGTCTGCAAACTGTCATGTCATAGAACAGTTTCCCGGCTCAGTTGCTGGAGAAGATGGAGTTAAATTTAAGATAAGCATGTGTGTGTGTCTGGCTTTTCTGCTCTTATCCATGTCTTGGTGATTTGTGGCTCAAAACCTATACTGTTTCACATACCTCCTGCTGGCTGCAGTTCAAATCCTCGGTGGAAGTTATCCAGCTGTCCACGAAGTTATAGCTGAATGAGGGTGGTTGGGGAAACTTAAAAAACACAAACGAAACAAGCCAAGTGCACTGGTATTTTTAATATTTTTAATATCTGGAGCATGAAACCATTGAGTTCTTGGTGTTCTTCTAGGTTTCCTTGATGTGCCATTTTCTAGCTAGGGCACTGGCCCTCGTCATCATCCCGATGGCAATGTACCTGTCCTTCTTCTATGTTCACTTGACTTTGCTGTATCGTTCTGGGCCTCATGACCAGATTATGACAAGTGCTTTCCAAGCCAGCTTAGAGGTAAAGGAAAGGTGGCCATGAAACTGATTTATTAGGGGAGAAGTGGGGGAAATCTGTCTTGGGTTCACTATTAGAAGAAAGGTGTGCAATCTTGTTCCTTTAACCTTGCATATTTGTTCCTTGTATGTCATTTAACTACTTTGCTGTTGCAGTACTGCTTTAAGATGAAGCAATAATGACTGAAATCCTAATAACGGATGAAAAGCTTTTCCCAGTGAACCAAGAATAGTATGTTCACTCTTCTGCTGAAGATTTGTCCCTTCCTACAGGAAACTCCACAGAAGTAGATGCAGTACTGAAGTCTTAAGTGATGACATTGTAGACTACAGGATGACAGTATGATTTTTTGTAGAAGAGTGCTTAGTCTGTCTTTTAGAACAGCATGGCTCTAGGGATATTGCCTAAGACCCTGAAGTCTTTCAGGCATTGCCATATTTACTATCTGCTGAGTATGGTGCTGCAAGACTAGATTTTTGTAGATACAACCAAATGAGAAGATACTGTGCTAAGATACTGCTCTGTAAAAGTGAGATGTGAGTCTTAATAGAATTTAAACAGCCTCTGGGTTGTTTCTTCGTCTCTCCACTTACCCTGTCATTATGTTTCTCAGGGTGGGCTGGCTCGAATCACTCAGGGTCAGCCCTTAGAGGTGGCCTATGGCTCTCAGATTACTCTGCGGAACGTGTTGGGCAAGCCCATGCAGTGTTGGCTCCACTCTCACACGAATACGTATCCCATCAGGTGAGGAATCCAGTTGGGTCTATATCGTTATCGTGAAACAATTGCTGTGGTTCTTCACCTGCTGATCCAAGTATCTCGGTTTGGGTCCTGGCAATCTCCTCTGTAGGAATGGAGCCAGTGATCTGGTGCTGATCTGTATTGCTGTAACTATGTTGAGCACAGAAATGTACTGTTACGCACCTATGGGTTTTTTTAACCTTCTGTACAGGTATGAGAATGGCCGAGGTAGTTCCCATCAACAGCAGGTGACCTGCTATCCCTTCAAGGATGTGAACAACTGGTGGATTGTCAAAGATCCTGGAATGTGAGTATGCAAGAGATTTAAATGCCAAGCTGCTGTAAGCATAGCTTCTATATGCTTCCAAAACCTAAACAGGGCATAGCTTGGATTGGACATAACTATTCTCTGCTTATGGGCATAGAGGCCGTGTGTGATCCTGAGCAAGTAATTTCAGCTGCAGAGTTGGTAAGGGCAGCTCTTTGCACAATCCGCCTCAATATGGTAGAAGCATTACTGAGGACTCTGAAATTCTGTCTGAACTGCTTCTGCCAGAACATGGGCTGTGGTCTGCGTGAGGGGAACTTTAAAACTCATGAGATCGGTGGGAACTCTTCAGGTGCTTTGCATGAAAGGGAAGTTCTGCTTTTTGAAGTGTATGAGCCATGGCATTAGAGTGCCTTGATGAGTTTTATCAAACTCGAATGGGTCTCAGAAGAGAGTAGAAATCACTTTTGCAGAATGAGTGTTTCTTTGTATTTAATGTGTGGGATGAGCTGTAGAATCTGCCATATCGGGAGGGATTCCAAGTGGGTGCCTGTGCCTGAGAGGCCTGGTTTGTGCTGCAGTGTTTTGCCATTGTAACTGTCTGTGAAGAGCAGGACTTTCTGTTCTTGTAGTTTTGCCAGTAAAAACCCTTGTGTGATATTTCATACTGATCAAAAAGTTACTTTTGTAGGTTTCTTATGTTGCTCTGGGAACTGTATAAAAAGTCATACCAGAAGGACTGTGTGCCATTATAAATTATGTCCACATTGTGCAAGTTTGTCCATAGTGCAGACCTTTCAAGTAGGGACTCTGCCAGAATGACAGAAACCCAGTATCTTCTTAAAATTCTTCAAACTCAAGACTCCTACAAGCCCTGGAGGATGTGAAGCCCTTCTATAGAACAGTGAAGTAAGGGCAGCAGTTAGGTGAACTGCAGTGCTCCCCCTTGCCAAAGCACACCTTAGCCCTGTCCAGAAGCAAGATGAGAGTTTGGTCTTCATGGTGGAGATAGCCACTGATCTCTTATAATTCTGCCAAAAGTGACATCAGTTGTAGTAGGAACACCTGTCAGACCTCACTGAAGCACTTACTCATTTCACAGAAGCCACGAAACAGCTGTGTGGTGGGAATAATCTGAACTCGATCCTGACTGACCTGGATTCAGTTCTGACCTAATGGCTGGGGTGTCGGTATCCCATTACCGATCCTCTGACTCATTCTGCCCTTAACTCACCTCTGCCTTGATGAGCTTTGTTTCCGTTCTGGTACAATCTATAGATTGACTGTATTTCTCATCTTACTGCCTAAATGTCTCTCCCTGCCTGCAGCTTCTTGACCTAACAGTTTGGTCATGACAAGGTTGCATTATATAGAAAGAAGAATGTAACCACTTCCTCTTGGGTGTCACTCCACCAGGCAGCAGCTGGTGGTGAGTAACCCACCCCGTCCTGTCAGGCACGGACACATCGTGCAGCTGGTCCATGGCATCACAACTCGGTACCTCAACACGTAAGTCCTTTCCTCATCCTCTGCTCTGCTGAGCCTGCTGGCTCATTCTTCTTTGTTGTGCCTCGGAATAACTGTTGAGGGGTTGAAGCACAGTGACCTTGCATTCAGATGTGCTATAAACTGCCTGTTGGTCATGGATTCTTAAAACGGTGGGGCTAGGAGGGACCTCGTGGTTAGTTATATAAGCCATCCCTGTGGCCCAGAGAAAGGATGCTGTATGCTTATTTATTTTTTGCGGTTGACTTGGCAGTGGGATTTGATACTAATCACGGACTGTTCAGTGGCTGATAGCTGTTTCTGGTCTTCTCTACCAGTGGCCTTTAGTGGGGCTAGTGATGGTTTCACCCATGTTCGCAATTCACAATAGTTCTGCAGATTCCTAAATACGTAGTCCCCTTGGTGAGTCTTCATCCTTGCCCCTTCACTGCCTCTGCTCCAGGCAGGTGCAGATATTTAGTATTTTGTGTGGCTGTTAGCCCAAAGTCAGCTCCGCTGACTTGGATGGCATACTCCTGCATGAAGGATGTGCTCTGAAAGTTAGGAGGATGTGTTGGAGGATCCGGTGTGCTATGGCTGATTGCCACGGATTCTTGCCTGTTTTGCAAAGACTGCAGTAGGACATTGCTTCCTGACTGCTTCCAAAAGGGTGTCTGCGTGTACTTGAATATCACTCAGATTAGGAAGGGGGCTGTTCTGAGCTTGGGTTTTTGCTATGTCTCTTCCAAACCTAATTTGTTCATTATTGGAAACCCCAGTGAACAGCCTCTCTGTTTGTCACAATCAGTGCTTGTTCTCCAGCCTGGCTTCACAGGCATCAGTATTGGCTTCCTCTGAGCCTGTTCCTGGCAGCTCTTGGTAGTGGGGAGCGTTCTCTTGCAGAGTAAACAGTGCAATTTGTATAAATGAGTTACTTTTTGCTTTATTACCGAATCTAGTCTGAGCCAATTCAATACCTTTATGGGTTTGCTTTTTATATGAATTTGGGAAGTGGTGTTGGAGGATCTCACTTTACTTGTCTTCTAGGCATGACGTTGCTGCCCCTCTTAGCCCCCACTCCCAAGAAGTTTCCTGCTATATTGATTATAACATCTCCATGCCAGCACAGAACCTCTGGAGAGTGGTGAGTGGTCAAAGGGAAGGGAGGAGCTCATCATGTTCCAGCAGAAACACCTGAGACAATACGATGATCAAAAGACATCTTTCTGTTGTAGGAAATTTTAAATCGTGAGTCTGACACAGATGTGTGGAAGACAATTCTGTCAGAAGTGAGGTTTGTTCATGTGAACACCTCTGCAGTGCTAAAGGCAAGTGCGGTTATGTTTATTTGCCTATAGCTTTTGCTCCATGCATTTCTCATAATCTCATAAACTACTGATCTTTCTGCTCCAAAATGCCTGAACCACTAAAACAAATAACCAAATAAGTAAATAAAAGGAACAAATAAACTTGCTCAACGTGATAAAAGAGCAGCATATGTTTCTGGTAGTCATACTCATATTTCATTCCTTCTCAGGAGATTCTGACTCCTGTACGCAACTGGGCCTTAGACACGGCCTTAGAAATTGATGCCGAGTCTGTGTGTAGTATGCGACAGGGGCTGGAGTAGTTAAGGATCTCTTCACAGAATTTGCCAGACTCACTGACTTTATGGCTGTAGGATTTGTTGAGACAGTATTGCATGGTGATGCTTCACATACTTTCTAGCAGTCCCTTGCTGTCATCCACTGCTCAGGCAGGGCCTAGGAACTTCCAGCCTGAAGTTCAGGTTAGCAGGGCTGTAAGTTTACAGTCATCTTTAACTTTCAGCTCAGTGGAGCATCTTTACCCGAGTGGGGCTACCGGCAGCTGGAGGTGGTTGGAGAGAAGCTGTCCAAAGGCTACCATCAGAGCATGGTGTGGAATGTGGAAGAGCACAGATACGGGAAAAGTACGTCTTGACCATGTTCTGGAAGCAGATTTCTGTGACTGGGGGACGCTTCATGTTGATAGGAAGGTGGTATCATGCGTATGCATGTTCAGCAGGCTCTGGCTCTATGATGTCAGAATCCTTACAAATCCCCTTAGAGCGCTCTTGCAGCTGACCTGTGTATTGGACAAGGGCTCCCGGGAGTGTGAGGAGCCAGGGGTATATCCTATGTGCTCTCTCTCCCCTTTCTAGCTTTTTACTCATTATGTGGTTATTCCTGAGTGAGGCTCTTTACTTCCAGGCCAAGAGCAAAAAGAGAGAGAAGTGGAACTCCACTCTCCCACACAGATGGACATAAGTAAAAACCTCAGCTTCATGGCAAAGTTCACAGAATTGCAGGTGAGCATCTTGTTACTCTCTTCATCTTTCCTTCTGCTGCAGAGCAGAAATCTGAGCACTTCTGCAAACTCCGAGCCTGAGGATTCATTGTTTATTCCTTGCTGAAGGAGTTTGGCTTCCTCACTGAAAAAAAAAATGTATTTCTGAATGCACTTAGAAGGGCATTAGATACCTGTGCTATTCTGTAACAAATACCCAAGTGATTGTGTAAAAAAAAAAAAAAAAAAAGAAGGGGAGGGAGATCAGTTGGGCACCCAGAAGCTGCCTGAAACTGAACTGTAATGTGTTGTACAGGCAGTCAGTAGTGTTGATGCCCCTTACTAACACTGTCGAAATTCACTGAGGAAGGTGCATTATATAAGAACAAAATAAAACCATTGTACTGATCAGTATCCAGTATGAGATATGCAAAATCTTTCTACACTCCCAGTTTAAGAATTTAACGTCTTACATCTGGAACTGTTTACCCATGCCTGCTATCCCACTCCTTGTTCCAATTCTGAAAGCTTTCTGTTTACTTTTTTCCCTAGTGGAAAATACTCACATTAAAAAACGAAGACACAGAACATAAGTACAGCTCCTCTGCTCTTGACTGGATCACAATGGACACAAATATTGCCTACTGGCTCCACCCGACCTCTGGTGTAAGTATGAGAGGAAGAGGTAAACATGAACCTAGTGAAGAAAGCAGACTTCAGTTCAGGTGTGAGCTCCATGAGCGCGAGAGCAGGGCTGCAGTTCCAGCCAAGCAGCTGCTCCAGGATGGACTCTTCTATATTAAGACTATATTTTCCCTGAGGGTTGGGGGTATTTTTGGCATGCGATAGAGCTTTGACAGTAGTTGCTTTTAATTAAATCATGTCTTCTTGCACATTTTTTTTTGGTAAAGGAAAACTGGAGTTTAATAGTTTCTATTATTGATTCCATTTACAAGATGAGTTCATCTCCAACAGCATCTTTTAAATGCCTTACATTACAAAAGAGTCTTGAAGCAGCAAAGTTTATCAGCTTGCTTTGTTCCAGGAAAGAGCCGGTTACTAGCCAGGCACGTGCTGAAGTTTAATTTAGTAAGTCTGTGTAGGTAATATTTAAACTTACCTAGAAGAACTGCAATAGTATGTTCCTGCTTCTGGCTTAGACTGTCTTCTATCCTTCAGGCTCAGATCCACCTCCTTGGGAATATTGTCACCTGGGCTTCAGCTAATGTTGCTGCACTGGTCTACACGTGTCTGTCCCTGTGGTACTTGGTACGACGAAGAAGAAAAATTTACGACATTCCTGAAGGTCTGATTCCATTGTGTGTGTATATGTGAAGGGGTGTGTGTGTGTGTGGGGGGGGGTAATTGTCTCTTGTTCTGCTACACTTTAATGGCCCCCAAAGCCACATTTTTTTGCAACTCTGTGCTTGGCTATGCCTGTACTTTTTCCTGCCCACTAACCCTGAAATTATTAGGGGCACACAAACATCTAGAGTAGCCCATGAATAGACTGATTATGGTCATTCCAATATGACCATCACCTTATGAGACAGTGTAGTAGCCAGCATAATATTTATTTGAATCGTCCCCTGGATGTAAGAAATCTCCAGGCATCAGATTTGGATTCTACTGAGCCTTTTTGTGATGATTTAAAAGCGGTAGGTACTGGCCGTGTAAGGAGGGATTTATTTTAGATGTGTTTGTTCCAGTCGAGGTACCACCTCCTCTATGTGACTGGTCAGTTTTACGCTGACCTTTCTGGCAGTACGTTTTGCTGTCCTGCTGTGAAGCTGCTTCTTGTTGGCTGTAATCTGTTTCCAGAGCCAGTGCTTTGAGATGGCATCTCCTGTCTCCTGCAGGTGCATGGCAGCCATGGGTATCAGCTGGGGGGATCTGTGTTGGCGGCTGGGCTGTGAATTACCTGCCCTTCTTCCTGATGGAGAAAACGCTTTTCCTGTACCACTACCTGCCTGCCCTCACATTCCAGATTCTCCTGATTCCCATCGTATTACAGCATCTCAGCGATCATCTCTGCAGGTATTTGGTTGATAAATAGACAAGAGAAGTGATGCAGTTCTTGTCTCCAGGGCTGTCACCTTGGCAGGCTGCTGCAGGGAAGGCAGTGATATTTTTTCCAGCGGTGGCCATATTTTGGCATTTGCCTTTAGGAAAGATAGGCCAGCTTTAGGACTTCCTTCTGGATGACGTGTTTGGCCAGCCTTGATGTAACTTGACTGCTCTTTCCCTCTCTCATCCCAGATCTCTGCTTCTCAAGAGCATGTTCAGTGCATTGCTGGTAGCCTGGTTCTCTTCGGTTTACCTTGTCTATAGCACATTCAGCCCTGTCACCTATGGGGAGCCCGCACTGTCTGTTACTGAACTCAAGGACTTGCGCTGGAAGGACAGCTGGAACATCCTTATCCGAAAACAGTAACAATCACAATCCTGTTACAGGCAAAAGGAAGCACCTTTTATGCAAAGCCAGGAATTTATTGTTAGTATAATTGAAATCTTAACAGTCTGATCAAATAATTGATAGTAATCCAGATCTAATTATTACAGGACAAGAAAATAAAAGAATACTGTTACAGAAAGGTCTCAACAGTAATATAGCTGTTACAAGTACAGTTCCCAATCTCTACCAGTTACATTCACCCTTCCACTGCCCCTCGGGGTCTGAAGGTTGCTGAGGAGCATGTGGCATGGGTTTCTTCCTCTTTCTGGGGAGTATGATATTGATGGAGGCTTCCTTCTTGCACTATGTTGCACTTAGGGCTATTTTCTATGTTCCCTGGCACCTTGGTCTGCAATTCCATGTTACAACAAATGCCTATAAATGGCTACTCTCAAACATACTGGATACTCTTCTGGTTTCTTTGTTACTGCTAAAAACTGGGTTTTCCCAGCTCCAAAGTTCACTCATCTTTATCAGTAATTTGCCCTGTAGTCTTCAGCATCATCCCATGACTGTATTCCTCAAAAATGCACACTGCCCCCACTTCAATGTTCTGCTGTCATCCCTGGTTCATTAAATTGTAGCATTAAGCTAAGTTTATAAATAGTTCATTCTGCAAAGAATAATGGCTTGGTATTATCTGTGTATAATCATTTGCCATAAGCATAATTTTTATGAAGCTAAACAAAAATAAAACAAACAGACATTAAAAAATTGCTGTTACAGCTAAAGAAGCTAAAACAAAGCTTCAGGCAGACCAAGAAGTCAGCTAAAGCCAGAAGAATCCTTTGGCCTTGCGGCGTTCCTATGAAGCCTGTGGCCTGTTACTAGCAACAGCAGTATTGTATTTACTGGGCTGCAGGGTTACACCTCAAATCTCACAGGAAGAGGCACTTCCTAAGAGCATGGTAGAAGTGATCAGGCTGACAGGGAAACCTGCTCTAACTTGTACACACAGGTTCAGGGTAAAAACATGGTCATTAGCTCAGCCCATGCCCTAGCCTGCACCAGAGGAAGTCACAGGGTAGGAGAAGGTGCAAGTGAAGGACTGGGATCACCTTGTGGGGGGGTCTATAAGAGCACTGTAGAAATATTCAACAAGAGTTATAGTACCTACACCACATTCAGTTTGGTTTTTCCTCATGTGGCTATAGCAGCAGGATCTTGCAATAAGCTCAAAGCCGACCAAGAGCAGCCGTCCTAGATGGACCAGGATGCTTTTACTGTAGCATTCCTTACTGCTACAACAAATGCTGTTCAAGGCTGCTTTGAGCCCCAAACCCCCCCACCCCCGGAAGGCATGATCAAACACCACAGTCATTCAAAGTAGGTTTAGTAACTATTTTGCTCCCACTTAAGTCAGTCCAGCTAGCTAATGCTAGAGTGGCTCATACTCTAAGTGTGTCACCTTGAGCTAAACAGCATGCAGCAGCAGTTAGGAAATGAGCTGCTTCCTCCTTGGCATTACAGAAATGTACCACCAAACTGTGGTGATCACTAACTGATAACAAACCTGTACCCAATTCAAGTGTTGAAAAGACTATAGCAATAACAGTGCAGACCACATTTTTTTTAAATTTTTTTCTCTAAAGCTTCAACCAGTATGAAACTAAAGCCAACAATGCTGGGGGGGGGGGAATGGACTGTTGCATGTAAGAGCATCTCCAGCAGTGTGCCTTTCTGCTGGTGTAGTGCAAGTAGCCCAAATCATTTTATATAAAACCGGTCATTTCTGCTCACTGTTTATTCATTTGTTTATTAGCCAAAGTAACACATCCACAACCAACACAGCCAGACCCTGGGTTTAGAAAAGTAGCAAATATGAAAAAGTTCCTCTTAATAATATTTCCCTTCCCCACTCACATTCTTAAAATTACACCCTAAGTCCAGACTCAAGGATATCACAAGGACATTTTCAAAGGCCCAACTGGCACTTCATTTCAGATTATTTTTTCCCCCAGAGATGTCATGTTGCTTCAGCATCGCTTATCTGGGGTAAACTACAGAAACCAGGAGCAGCCTCTTGTCTGCTCTTTTTAGAAAAACCAGACATTCTTGAGTTTAAACTGCCTGAGTGCAAGGCAAGCGTTTTGACCCTGTTTGAGGGTAGAAGCATGTCCAGATAATGTTTGTGCCATCAGAAGGAGGGTCTTGCAATTCTCAGCTTTCTCCCCCATCTGGAAGTGGATGGATTCCACCCAGCAAAATCTGCAACCAGTAGTACAGAAATGCCCTAAAAGACACTAATACTGACAAGGTCAGGTTTCTATTTCCATGAGCAACTCAATCCAGTTGGAGCTCATGCATTCAGTAACTGCGGTAAAGGAAACTATTTGGGTACAAAAAAAATAATCATACAGTGTAGCAAGCTGAGAAAGGAATAATTTAGGAACCAGAATCACACAACTTCTTGGGCCTGTCCCCTCGATGAACTGCAAGTCCCCATTTGTCCCAGACAGTCTCTGTTTCCTCTGTATCTTAGGGAAGAGATTCCTCTACAGGTCAATCCTGCTCCCACATTCTTCTAAAATGCTAAAAAGGAGGCTGGCAGCAGGAGAGCAATGCCAGAACTCAAGGTCCCAGCAAGGTGGAGAAGAGTAAGGACTGCACCTGCTTCTTAGAATTAACAGGACAAGAGTTAGTCTTGGATAAAGAGACTGATTTTTTTCTTTTGAAAAAAACCAGGCAGCTGATTTTCCTGCTAAGGAAGATCATTATCAGGGAAATGGGGTATCTTGCTAATCATATGGTAGCGCTTAATTTTCAGGGGAGACTTCGGCATTAGATCTCATTTTTAAAAATTAAGAAAAGGCAAATAGCATTGCCTTTAACCAGTTCATCAAGTAACATCATAACTCCAGACATCACAGGGATAAAAGGGGAGGGATTTTGGAGGGGAGAGGAGTGGTAGAACAACTCCTTCCTCTCCCCTCTGCAAGGAGTTTTACATCGGTATCCCCGCTGCTGGTAGGATGATTCAAAGGGCACTTCACCAACCATTCTGCTGAAGTCCTTCTTTCCCAAAGTGGTCTTCAGCATCAGTCTGGACTAGAGCCAAATCCTTCAGACACTGACAGGTTAGTGTGGACGGCTGCTGGACTCCAGGTGGGAGCGTTTGCCGGCCGCTAGCATGCTGGTGCTCTCTGTTTGTTCAGGGAATGAGCGCTTGTAGGCCCGACCATGTCCATTCATTGCCCCTCGCTGCCACTTGCAGATGTCTCCATTTAGGATGTCTTGAATGTGCTGCACTATGAGGTTTATAGCAACTGCAGAGAGGAACGGGAAATATAGGACCCGTAGGCTTTCTTGGCTGAGCTATCTAGAAAATGTGAAGCATCCAGCCTTGTTCAGCTCAAGTTTTAACAACAAGCCCTTAAATGAAACTATGCCTGCCCTCTGCAGTGAGGTCAGACCGCAACACAAACCAGCAATGCAACACCAGCTTTAGCGCTGGTGTCCTGGTTTGCATCTCCAAACGTGTGTCACTTTTTCCAGCCCTCCACAGGCCGAGCGGCTGGTCATCCCACTCAGGCTCTGAGCGGCTCCCTCTCCCACAGCCCTCCAGCAAAACACCTTTCTGTAGAAGCATGCAAACAAGGCAGTGGCTTGCCACCTGCTCTCTTCCCAACCCCAAAGGGGGTCTCCCCAGAGAAATCATACAGAGAGCCAAACTCCCTTTTACCCATGTTGTCAACTCCTCGGGGGATGATCACATCTGCATACTTCTTTGTCTGCAAAACAGCAACAGTGGTGGAGACTGTTAGTGGGAAAAGTCAACTTTATTCTAGGAAGAAGCTACTAAACACCAGAAAGCTGAGGGCAAAGACAGAGAGGTTTCTGCGCTCTGGGGCTGCAAGTTAAAGCTCTCAGTCACAGTAACACCTAAATGAATTCATAGAATCATAGAATGGTTTGGGTTGGAAGGGGCCTTAAAGATCATCTAGTTCCAACCCCCCTGCTGTGGGCAGGGACACCCTCCACTATTGTGAAGTCATACGGGATAACATGCACTGGATTTAAGGTCAGGGATTGTTCTTGCTGCCCCTTTGCAGTGAATCAGCAGGTAGAAGCAGTAGGTCAAGCGTGGAGTACTTGCTTTTACACTTCTGAAGAGTACACTGCCTTCAATGGGTCGCCTGCTTCAAGGCTGAGGTCTGTTTGCCAAGAGCTGGTTCTAATCAGCATTTCACAAGCCATTGCTAAATCTCTGCCGAGAGCCAAGGCACCCAATGTGTGTGTGAAATTCCTTCCTGCCTCTGATGACATTTTATTGATCTTTACCACCACAGAGCCCCTGCTTTCCCCCCCTACTTATAAAAAGGCTACCAAATCAGCATTTCTAATGAGTACATTTACAATCTCAGAATTGCTTTGATCTAGGGCACGAGGCCATTGAGCTAGCCTTTTCCATCTTATTTAATCCACATGCAGGATTTTTTTTTCTCAAAGGGGTTTTTTTTTTTTTTTTTTACAAATTAATTTGATTACATGAGCACCTAAGTTGTATAGCTTAGCAAGCAGATACTCTAATGGTCTGCCCCAGGTTTTCACCAGTGCTCCCTGGTAAGAGAGATTCTGCTGGATAGCAAGCTCTTCTTTCTTCCTGCAAGACTTAAGAATAAACACAGAGTGGGAGTGTTTCAGTCAAAGGGACCCATGCTAAAAAAAAACGTGCACAGGCTCTAGGGGTTTCCACGGTGCTTTGCAAGCAGAAGGGACCAACCATTTAAGTGCCTTAAACAAGCAGCTTGTAATGGTTAAATAGATGAGGCAGAGGGGAGAGCGTGGGACTCCTGAAACATGAATATCAAAAGCCACTACTGCTGCATCTACAGTGCAGCTAATCCCCAGGTGACCCTGCTCCTTCTCTGCCCCAAAACCCCCCACAAATCAAATTAGTGAAACATTTTGTACCGGCAAGCAGAACTCCTCGAAGGCGGGCTTGACGAATGTGGTGTACTGGGTGAGGATCTGCTCGAGGTCCCTCCCACGTTTCATATCTCGCAGAACTGGGACAGGAAGACAAAACCAGTAAGTCTTATCCATCCTCTGCCACATGGTAAGAGCACGAGATGGTTGACGCTGCCCATGACGGCACAGCATTACCTCTGCGGGACAGCCGGACGTCAGAATCCGTGTCGACAAAGAGCCGGAGATGGAACATATCCCGAATGTCTTGATTGTAGAAAACCAGGATCCCCTCGAAGAGGACGACGTCAGCGGGATAGACCACTGTTGTCTCTGCCAGCCTGCCAGTAAAAAAACCACCCAGAGCACGTTGTTGAATGTATCTCACACCAGAGGCCAGCAGCCCGTGCGCAGGCTCAGCTGGGGACATCCACAACCCAAGACTTCACACAACACTGAAACCTACCTAGAATGGGTCACAAAGTCGTACGTTGGTACCTCGACCGTTTTCCCCTCAACAATACTTTTCAGGGTTGTATGCATCAAATCATTATCAAAAGCATCTGCAAGGGGAAGGTTTTAAAAGGAAGATGTTCAGATGCTGCTATATCAAGTGTTCTGCTCAGATTTTTTTAGACCTGAAGGAAAATCTCTCTGCCTGGTATTACAGCAGGAAAGGAGGAACCTATGCTTTATTTTTTCCTACCAGCAGCAATCCAACGCTCCCCACCCAAATTAGAACTGCTATACTTGGTTACAGAGATAAAGAGAGAATTTGCTGTTGATGAGCAACTACAATACAATGAAATTAAGAATTCAAATGTGAAGCTAGTAATTGTATAATTTTACAGAACTACTCGGTAATTGTATAATTTTGTGCAACTCTTAGTCTGTTAACTAAGAGTAATTTAGAAAAACCTCAAACATCTTTAATGCTTTTCAAGAGCATTATCTGCCCTGGTGAGCCTACAGCAGGCTCTAGACTTCAGCCAAGGGCAGATGGCTGTCCCATTTGCAGTCCATAACACTACCCCAAGCAAGGGGAGCAGCTGTTTACGTGGGCAAGAAATATCAGGAAAGGATTTGGGGAACAACATAGTTTATTACAGAGCCTCTGAACAGCTGAGAATGAGACAGAGCACCGTGCAAGCCAGGATGCTCTCCAGCTGTCCAGCATTGCTCTGCAAAGGTAAGCCAGCAGTTACCCACAGCAGCACAGCTTTCACGATAGCAACGTGTACACACGAAAGACAAACACGTTTTGGTGGGGGAAAGAGCATTTCTGTTACCCAATACCTCTCATTTTCTCCAAGCCCACTCAGGGAACCCCAGCTGGTCTCCAACCGCTAACTGAGCCATGTCAAAGGCAGGAAAAAGGCTGCAGGGCTTCAGCCACAGCATTGCAGTGAGCAGCCTCACCCGGGTGGTCGAAGTTGTACTGCCCCTTCAGCGCCTTGGCCTTCTGCTCGGCGGTCAGCACTTTGTAGAAGCTATCCTGGCTGAGGATGAGGACCTTGCGCTGGCGGCGGTCCACCTCGTTCTGCCCCAGCAGCTCCATGATCTTCTCGCAGACTGTGGACTGAGCGGGGGGAGGGGGGGTCTCAGGCGGAGCGGGAGGCCCGCACCCCCCCCCCCCGCCCGCACCCCCCGCGGCGCCAGGCCGAGCCTCGCCCCGCCGGGCAGCCGGGCCGCGACCTCCCGCACCGTCGCCCCGAGCCGGCGGCGCCCGGAGCGGAGGAAGGAAGCGGCGCTCGCCGTCGGAGCCCGAGCCCACCCGCCCTGCTGCCCCGACCGGCGGGCTCAGCCCCAGCCAGCCACCCGCCCGTAGCGCCGCGGAGCGGCGGCCGCAGGCAGAGGCAGCGGCGGCCGCAGGCAGAGGCGGCGGCGGCCGGGGTCTCACCTTGCCGCTGGCGGTGCCGCCGCTGACACCGATGAGGAAGGGCTTAGGGCGCGGCCGCTCCGGCTCGGCGCCGCCGGCGGAGGCCATGGCGGGCTGAGGGACGCGGAACAGCCGGGGCGCGCTGCCGCGGGGCCCGATGGGAGATGTAGTCCGGGGGCGGGGCGGCGGGGACACGTGCGCTGAGTGCGTCCGGTGTCAGCCCCGGGGCGGTGCAGCCTCGCGGTGACGGGCACGTGCGGCCGCATAGATGTGTGTAGGCAGCTGTACCTTACTGCACACAGCTGTACCGCTTACGGAGACGTGTGTGTGCACAGCCCGTGTATGTATGTATGTGCGCATACATAGGTGTGTGCTTACGTGCGTGTCTGCAGCAACGTGTATGTGAAGAAACGTGAAGGTGCAACGTATCGACGTGAGGCCATGTAAACACAAACGCACGTCTGACACGTACATACAGCCGCACATAAATGCCATGTGTATGGGTATCTATAATGTACACACACACATTAATAGATACAGCTAAAATATATGCATTTTCACATACATTTTGCATATAAATAGATGTGGCCAGCATATACAGACAGCACTTTCCACCTGTAAACATAATATTTAAAAATAAAGACAAACCACACGTTTACACACGAATACGACTGTTTAACTACAGGTGCCTGTACCCCCGAGCTATACATCGCTTCTGCAGCCTGCAGCCCAGCGCACACGGCGCGGCGGGGGCCCGTTCGCTGCCGCCGGGTCCCGGTGGGGGTGACCCCCGTCCCCGACTCCCCCCCCGAACCCCCCGGGGCCGCGGTGGCCGCGCCGGGTGCGGCCCTCGCCCGCGCCGGGCCCTGGGCAAACAGCCGGTCAATGATTAACCCGCCCGGCCCGCCGGCGCTGCGCTCCCGGCCGCGGGGCCATGCGGGGGCCGGGGGCCGCGGCGGGGCCGTAGCGGAGGGCCGGGCCCCGAGCGTCCGGCAGCGGGGACCCCTCGGGCACCGACGTGAGTGGGGACGGGGGACGGGGTGGGGGGAGACACACACACGGGGCGCCGGGGGGGGTGCGGGGCTCCCGCGGTGGCGGTGGGGTGGCAAAGGGGGGGGGGGGGGGGATCCGCTCACCCGCTCCTGTGGAGGGGCCGTCCCGGCCCCGAACTACACGCGGATCTCGGGGGGACCCGTGGGGTCAGTGGGCCGGGGCTGTGCCCAGCCCGGCTTGTCCCGTCCCGCACCGCCGCCGGCCGTCGCTCGTGGGGTGGGGGACAGCGGGGCAGCCCACGGCCTCCCCGTCCCCGCAGACGACTCCGCGGGATGGAGAACGACCCACCGGCCGGGCCCCGGAGCTGCGGCCCCGCAGCCGAGGGAGCGGAGCAGGGGGGCGGCAGCGGGGTGGCTGGGGGCCTGCCCGGCTCCGGCACCCACTGGGACCCCCCCACGGGCCGCGGGGACGGGCCCACGGTGGTGGCGGCTGTCACCAACACGGCCTTCGAGGGGGACCCACCACCGTACTCGCCGCCGGACCCCAAAAGCGTTCACCTCCTCTACCTGCCGTTCCCGGCCGGCTTCTCCCAGCAAGCGTCCATCATCTACCAGCCGGGGCCGGGGCCGGGGCCAGGGCCCTTCCTGCCCCAGGGCATCCCTCCTGCACCCCAGCCCTACACCGCTGTACGTATCCCCCACCCCAACGTGTTCCTGCCCCACTCTGCAGCGGGGTCACCCCTTGTCCCCCCTCCCGGGTGATGGGGTCCCAAGCAGTGCCTCAAGCAATGCTCAAGCACCACGACCCGGGGGGCACAGGGGGAGGCATGCAGCTTTAACCACCCCCCCCGCCCCATGTCAACAGTATGACGGGCAGCCGAGCACGGGGCCATCACCTGCCAGCCGTGGGCAGCGCCTGCCCAAGGACTACATGGTGGAGTCGGTGCTGGTGACTGTCTTCTGCTGCCTGCTGACTGGGGTCATCGCCCTCATCTACTCCCATGAGGTAAGGGTGGTGCGGTCCTGATTTACACTGAACCGACCCGGCACCTCAAATCCCCTGTCCCGCCACTGCATGTCTCTTCTGACCTCTCCCCTTCTCCCCCCACACCAGACCCGGGCTGCACTCAGCCGTGGGGACATGGCCCAGGCCAACGTGGCATCCAAAAAGGCCCAGTCGTTGATTCTCTTCAGCCTCCTCTTCGGGTTGTTCGCCTCCATCAGCTGGGTCATCTATGTTCTGGTGGCCCTGTACCTATGACAGGGACCCCGAGCCCCAGGGACACACCACGTGCTGGGGGCTCCTTGCGCCTCACCACGGCCTGGGGGGCACAGGCAGGTGGAGCGGCCGCAGCGCCCATTGTGGCATCGCTGGGTCTGCTGTGGGGAATGGGTGACCACAAAGTATTATTGGGGCTGAGGGGCAGCATCTGTTCTTCCTGGCGGGGCGAGGAGCTGCTCCGGAGCTGCACATGCCTTCACCCACCCTCTCTCAGCCCTGTGAACCGTGACGTGGGCAGGACGAACCCAGACCAAAGCGATGCCAGCACCGTGCCCCGCTGGAACCAGCTCTGGGCAAGGAACCTTGTCGGAGCGGCGGCACCACATATGGGATCAGGCTCTGCTGTGGGATGTCGAATCTGGATACAGTGGACTGTCACTTGGAGATGCAAACGGGACTCTGTCGCAGGGGGAGTGTCTTACAGAGTCGGGGTTGGAGATGGAGCAAATGGCCAAGGCGTAACGGAGAGGCCAAGGCATGCAGCCCAGGAGAAGCCCTCACTGGTAATTAATAACGTGAGAAGATATAAACCCACGTATTTAGCTTCTATGGTAATTCTGCAAACACAAATACACGCACATGCTCAATCACCACCTTCTTGCTGCTTCCAGATTGAAATAAAATACAGGGGTAGCCAAAGCTTCTGTTTTCTGTGCACACCAAGGACCTCCCCCCCATCCCCATGGCTTTTGTCCACCACAAAATTTAGGGTAAGTTTCTTGTAATCGGTCAAACCAGGGTTTCCCCCAAAAGCAGGCAGGTGCCCAAGCAGGACCTGGGGAAGGGGAACCCGCGCGGGGCCGTGCTGGGGATGCAGCAGCCCCAGGTGTGGGGGTGCCGCTTGCAGAGCGGCTGCAGGGAAAGGGAGGATGAGCCACTGGGTCTTCCAAAGGCTTCACTGACAGGCTGAGCGGGGATGTCAGCGTGCCCCATGCCGGGCCCTGCTCACGGCCATGCTCCCATCTGCCTCCTGGGGGGCTGTGACAGACCCTGCAGCCCCCTCGCACTGTGCCAGGCTGGTGGGATGCAGCACCACGGTCCAGCCCTGGCGAGGGAGCGGGCAGCGTGTGCTGGGTCGGCGTCTGGGCATCCTCCTCGCAGGCTGGCCCATACCGATTATATCCAGAAGAATTTTGAACGCCATCCAGGACTGAAATAGCGCGGGGGCGTGCTCGGCTGCCCAGGGGTTATTTATAGCCCTCAGCCGCCCAGCACGCGGCTGCTGCACGGGCTGGGCTGCGGCTGGGCACACGCCTGCCCACCCGTTTTGGGGAGCCGGGACCCCCCGACACAGGGGACATCAGTGCCCGGAGGAAGGCGACAGGAGCAGGTATTCCCCCCAGTGTAGGGCTTGTACCGGGGTGAGACCATCTCGATGGAGGTAAGGAAGAGATTTATAGGGGAAAATAAAAGGGAAAAGGGCCAAGGGCAGAGGAAGTCCCCGAGGGGCACATGAGAAAACACAAGGCCACACCAGCGCCAGAAGTGGATTCGATTGTCACTTTAATCCACAGACTGCTGCATGCACTGTAAACAGGATCATCAGGCAGGTTTGTTATTGGTGTTTATTCATCTTTTATATAAAAGTTACAGGTCTGAAATGTTCGCAGGAAGATGCCACCATCGGGACTGGGTGAGTGGTAAATATATAACACGACCGAACAGCTGGGGGTGGGGCAGCGGCCTCGGAGCGAGGCAGGGCGCTGGTGACCGGGGAACATCGCTTCTCCCCACTCCCTGCCCTGCACGGAGAGGGCACCGAGAGTCCTCCCTCTCCCCAAAAAGGGAGTTGATGCTCTCGAGGATGCTGCCTGCGAGACATGGGAACGCACTCATGGCCAGTCTTGCAAAGGGCTGCTTGTTGCGGGCTTCTGCTCCCAGAGAGGGGCGGGGGGTGTCTCTGGAGCTGCTCTGGGCGAGATCTTTCTTTAGGGTTCCTCCGGCCCTGTGAGCCAGGAGCTGAGGTCAGGTCACCCTGCTCGGCTGGGGATGGCCGCAGAGCAAAGGGGAGAAGCAGGGCGGAAAGCTGGGGGGCTTGGTCCCACCACGCTGGACGAGGTGCTGCGGCTGTGCAGACCTCCCGTCCCCACGCCGTGGGCTGAGCCTCCGGCTTTGGGTGGGCTGGTGGAGGGCAGGGAGCGAGACCCCGCTTTGGCACTAAAAGGGCTCATGGTTTCAAGCGCTGGGAAGAACCTGGAAACAGCTCCTGCTCTCAGTAAGAAAGGAGGCAAGCATCCTGGCAGGGCTGAAGACAAGGTGCACCCTCCTGTCCCCCTGTGGCATTGAGTTCCAGCCATGAACACTGCACAGGGAAAGCGGAGCGATGGGCTGTAGTTGTAGTGCTACCACCACACACGACATTCATAGAAGCGGCCTCTGCCACAGCACACCATCCGAGGGAGGTGCTCAGAGATGGCCGGGGGGAAGCCTGTGCCAGATACGGGTGTATTTGCCTTTTCACAGTCTCATCATGTCAGGTTTTTTAAAAATCTTACTTACAAAGGGAAACACAAGCGTTACTTCCTGTGTGGAAGGCTGGGAAGCCTTTGGGGATTGCAAAGCCTTGGCTGGACACGACACGCAGCTCCAATGCCCTTAGTGCCATAAAAAGAAACCATTTTTGAAGTGTTCTGGCTCGGACACTGTGTTTCAGCACAAGAAGATTCCCGCTCTGCCCGCTCTGCGGTTGCACGGCATGCACCAGTGTGGGATCTCATGCTCTCCTCCCCCAGACAATGGCCTCATGGGCAGCGGGGTCTCTGCTTCAGCCTTTGACTGCTGTGTGAGTTCTGTGCCTAAATCAGGAAAATAATTGACCTGGATACAATCCTATGAAAGGGGCAACACTGCTGTTGCTCCCTCCTGCTGCCCGTCAGGCAGAGCTGCCGTCTGCAGGGAGCTGGCTAAGACTTTGCAATCTGTTTGTAGAAGGAAGTGCTTCCAACTCTGATCCACCCAAAATAAACACAGGCTTTAGCAAACATGGAGTTGCTATTGAGAAATAAGTTAAGGATGCTCCGCAAAACACCCCGTCTGTATTCCTTGCGAGCTGCTGCCCTAAAACTGCAGGATTTTGTTAGACAGAACTCTGTAAAACCCTGTGACCACGCGACACGGTGCTGGGAAAGGCCTCGCAAGGCTGCTAAAATCTACAGCATACGCTCAAGTGCACGATCCACACTGTAAACCATCGGATAAGGACCGAGAGGAGGGATGTGAAATGGCCCATCTGGGGCTGCACTGGGGAGGATGCCCCGGGTGGGACACGGAGAGGGGACAGAGGGCTGAATAAGGCACACCGAACAGATTGGGGTTAACGCTGCACGTGTGGGAAATGAGATGCTCCCCTCGCTCTTCCATGCTGGGCTGTCCCTACTCCGGCACGGCGGGACTGGGGACGGGGACCTGCTGGGGCTCCTGCCAAAGCACAGATCACAAAGCACAGCACCAAGGGTCAGCCAGATAGGCACCCCCCGAAAAAAACATTTGGCAACAGTGAGAGGAGAGAGGAGTGGGGCAGAGGGGAGGGGGCAGCTCGGCTGGGCACAGGGCTCCTTCCCAGGTCCCATTTCCAACCCCAGAAACGGACCCGCTGGCTCCTTCGCCCAGCTCCTGCACCTGCTCTGCAGCCAGCGCCCACGTGGCCACCCCGAGCCTCCTTTCTTCCAGCACTTGGAACAACATTGTCACCGGTTCTGAATTCTATACATACTGTTTTGCACTTTTCTTGTTTTCCTATAAACCCATCGGTACTCAGACATGCATCAAAAAAAATCCCCAATGGATTCTAAATACCAATATGTACAGTCTTGTATACTACAGCTATTACTGTGCAAAAGCTAGTACCATCGCTAAAAGATACGGGTTCACAGGACGAGTGAACCGCAGTACCTTGGGTAGTCAATGTTCCAGGGTTCGGAGGGATTACCGTTGCTTAAATAATGAGATCTGAGAGGAGGAGGGGGATACGCTGACTGGAGATGGCGGGTCCCTGCCCACATTTTCAGTGCCTCTTCCGTATCTACGACCGGTGCCTTCCTCCCATGAAGAAGGCGAGAGAGATCTGGGGTAAACCGGAGACCCCTGTAAACACAAGCAGCTCTCTGAAAGCAGAGCCCCTCTGGCAGGCAGCGGGAGGCTCTTCCACCCTCATCTCCTAGGCATGAACATGTTTCGAGGTGGCATTGCAGGGGAGACTCAAACCCTTGACTTCCATGGCTGCTGCCTGCTGAACACCACTCCAGAGACAAGTTTGTGGGTGCTGAGCTCTTGCTGACCCTCCTTCGTGGATGAAAACAAAAGCCCGGGTGTTCCCGGATGCGATCGGCCAGCAAACCAGTAACACGCTTGCATGGGATTCTCCTTCCACAACGCTCTCTCCCCGGGTTTAAAGCTGATTCATGGCACAGGGGGACGGGAGGAGAAGGAGGGCGAGTGCAACAAGCACCAGCTGATCTCTGCTCTTCACGGCTGACGCGTGGTCACTTCTCGCCTGCGGCGAGAGCCCGACGTTCACACACCCAGGGATCGCTGCCAGCCGGGAGGGAGGGTGCGTCGTCCAGTAACAGGTACAAACATTGAACTCCAGTCTCATAGCTGCCCTCGGCGTGTCTGCGGAGCAATTCTCCTCGCTCGCACAACCCCTCCTCCTAGGTTTTCTCTTCTCGGTCTGTTTTCCGCCTCGTAATATTCCGAGGTTTGATTTTGAGGGACAGTTCCCACAAGGCCTCCTCGGCCAGGTGGTCGCTGAAATCATTGAAGAATGACACTATGTCGTCGTTTCTTTTGATGTCATAATGTCTGGAAAACCACAGAGGAGGGCTGCAGTTAAGGGGCTATGTGGGGACGTCTCCCAACTTTGAGCCCTCCCTTGTCCTGCTCTAAGGGACATCCAGCACTGTGCTCTGTGCCCAATACTTGTGGCCGTCATGTGACATGAAAAAGGGGAAAAACCATCATGCCCATCACTGAACCAGGAAAAAAAAATTTCACACTGAAATCAGCAGTTAGAGCTGGTGCCTCTGCTGCAAGACAGCATTCAGGAAACCCTCCATGACCAGAGGTCACAGGAACCAGCAACAACAAAACCTGGAGGAAAAACCGTTGTGTGAAAGGCAGTAATGGAAAAACTTTACTGCACTGGATCTCAAAACTAACGTAGGAAAAATAATCCTTCACAACTTTCACAATCTAACCTAGGGAGGGAAGGAGACTGTACCAGAGTGCTGTCGTTCCCAGGTCTCCTTACATCTCCATCACGATGCTTTGACTTTGGAGTCCCCTTCCCTTGCACGGGGGCTCCCGTGCCCCAGGCACGACCCCCCACACCACTCCCCACCGTGGTGCCTCAAAGCTCTGACCCCCCCAGTGCTGCACTTACGCTTGCTGGAAGCACCTCATGCTGTCCAGGATGTTAAACTGCTGCCAGCGCTTGGAAAAGTTCACTTTGCTGTCAATGTAATCAGGGTTTCCCAGATGAACAAAAGTCAGGTCCTGCAGAATCAGGCCTCTGAAAGAGAGAAAGGGGCAGCAGGCCAGGGAGCAGGCAAACAAGCAGAGAGGTTAGTCACACAGGGGCAGGACAGCCAGCCGAAAGGCAGCCAGACACAATCTGAAGGCCTCCTGCTGCCGCCACCATCTGCGTTGCAACTTTAAACTAGAGGGAAATGTCCCCCCAGCAGCAGATCCAAAGGTGTTCAGGTGAAAGGTGCCCACCAGGCACAGCTGAGGGACCTCTGAGGTGAGGCGCCTGTGGTCATGCTAAGGGTGCTGAGGTTGCTCTTCCACCCTCCATGGAAAGGAGGACCGGGCTGGATGAAGGTCGCAATGGGACATGCCTGCCAGGGGTTAAACCTTCCTTCCAGTTTTATGCAGGAGAGGTTCCCTCACGTTGAGGTTTTGCTAGCAAGGGGGTCTGTGCTCCCTTCCTCCGTCTGCCTCCCCTACTCAGCCATGTCTCTGCACAGCCCTGCTGTGCTCCCCTGCCAGATGAGATGCCACGCAACCCCCTTCTACAGAGCTCTTTCCATGGAAAAAAACAAGACCAGGAGAAGAAAGCAAGCAGCAGCGCAAAGCTGTGTGATCCATTGGAAAATTTTGCACACAGACCCCAAAGAAACTCTAGTTAAAAAGCATCAACTAAAGATCCAGGCACTGGATCTTTCCTTTGCCATAGTCAACTCACAAAAGCTTTCTTTACAAAAAGCTAGCTGCCACCCTGCTTTCCTCTGCTACAGGACAAATTGCTCCAGAAAGGGCATGTGGGTTGGCGTGGCTCATTGCCATCTTATTCTAGGTGTAGGGCAAAAGGCAAGTGCCAAGCTGAGCAGAAGCTGCTGAGAAATCCTTGAAGGAACCATTTGAACGTGCAGAAGTAAGGGCAGAGGAAATAAAACTACCAACTCACAGGTAAGGTATGCAGGGAGGCTCCACATCAGCCAGAGCTGCTCGGTAGGCGCGGAAGGACGAGGAGCTGTCAATCAGCGTGCAGTACTCGGCCAGGCCCTGGCAGAACACAAAGCCCACGGTGGCACCACTGCTGCAAACCTGTTTTCTCTGTGACCTCTCCCCAGGGAGCCACGCAGGCCAGGGAGTTAATGCCACCCTGCAAACATCTCCAGCTGGTTTACTCAGCCCGACCCCGAGTGTGTACACACAGAGCCTTGCTGCCTTCAGCCTCACCTTCGATGTGCAGGGAGGAAGAGGAGGCAGCCGTTCTCACCCATGACTGTCAGAATGCCCAGCCACGCTGCAGGCTTACAGCACCGTGGCATTATACCCACTGGAGAGCAGTTCTCTGCCATCCCTCCACCCTGGGACGAAGCTGAGCTCTTCAAACCACCCAGCTGGTTCATACCATAACCACAGATATCTTTTTCCCC
Source organism: Grus americana (assembly GCF_028858705.1). Lineage (NCBI taxonomy): Eukaryota > Metazoa > Chordata > Aves > Gruiformes > Gruidae > Grus > Grus americana. The sequence goes on along the minus strand of NC_072871.1, from coordinate 12,624,467 downwards.
TGAACATGGCAGCCCTCACTGCTCACCTCCGAGGTTTGTTTCTGCCACTCCAGCCTTCGGATGGGTGCAGAGTCCAGTGCAGAAAGAATGGCCAGATAGGAATTAAAATTATTCAGCTTTCGTAAGTGCTGTGAAAAGGGAGAATATTCCAGTTACTCTAGAGATCTGAAAAGCCTTCTAGCATCAAACAGCTCAACCAACCATAAGGTCCCACTCCCCTGCGCCTTTAAGGAGCAGTGTGTGTGATTCACAGCAAGAACTAAGCTGATACCTTCATAATCTTTATAAATTTAAGGAGCAGCCTCTCTCGGTCTTGGGCTTTCTCTTGTAGCATAATTATTGATCGGACCCTGGAAGAACAGACAGAAAAAAAAAAAGATAAATCCACTTAAGCAGAACTCAGATTTCTTCTTGTTTCATTTAAAAAACTGATAACTGATAAGGATGGGCCAACAATAATAAAAAGTTCATGATACCTTCAACTTAAATGGAGCACTCTAATTCACTACAAAACCAGAATAATTTCAAGGATGACCACAATAATCCTTCATAGAGTACATTTATTTGCAAGAGGAATGTTTGTTTGAAGGGCTCAATGATACTGACAATAATTCCTCCAGGTTACAGTGCCCTCCACAACCCTCCTGATTTTCTTTCTCATGTGCTTTGGGGTCTTTGATGAGTGCCCTGCATCTACTTCCTGGCCAAAAATATATGTTAACCCACTTGTAACAAGAGAAGGCAACTCCACAAGGAATATTTTGAATATTTGTGGGGCACTGGAGGTTAAGGACAGTTCAGTGCCACAGCTGTTCTGAGCTCCTTACCAGTAGGACATGTTATTAAAGTGCTCTGTGAACTGTGTCAGGTTGGGGCTCTTCTCTTCATTTTGCTCCTTTGCCCAAAGCAAAACTTCTGGGATCTGCCGAGGAAGAAGAGGAGAGGGGTGTGAAAACACCACGTGTTAAAACGGGATTTCTGACTCAAGATTCCCAGTGGCAGTCTGAGGTCACAGCCTTTTGCTGACACAAGTTCAGCTGTCTCCTACATCCCAGCAGGCGTGCTCGGAGAGCTGGCAGGGAATACCAGAGATTGCAGAGGGTACACGTTCAAATCCTTCCCACTGCCCCTGCCCATCCTCAGCTCTGTACCTCAATTTTATAGAAGAGTTCGGCATCTAGGAGGGTCAGCTGCTCGGCTATTTCATGACTGTGGAAATCATGCAGGGTCCCTGGCCTGTGGGAAACAAGGATGAAGTATAAAGGTTTAGAAAATGTGACCCGTTTTCTTCTCTTATATTTTGGATTGAGAAAACTCGTGTCCACAAGAAAGGGATGCTTTGTCTCTCAAAGGACCAAGATATGGTTATGTGCATCTTCCCTCACCTGGCTGCCACCCCACGGGCTGCAAGAGGTTTAATGGAATTGGCGTAGCTCAGCATTTTCTTCTGATCCACTTTATCAAGGATATTCTTGCGTAACACTCTGGCAAGACTCAGCTCCCCATTGCAGACCAGTCGGAAGACCAGGTCCATCAGCAGCTTGAGAATTTCCTCCGTCAACTCCACTAAGCTGAGAGAAAGATGGAACACCCAGGGAAGACATCAGAGCTACGACTCTGAGCTAGAGTTTGGATCTGTACCGAGTCTTGTCGCTCTTTCCCACAAGCAGAACCGAGTGACTGAAATTCCTCCCCTTCCCAGTTCTTCCTTTCTTACAGATTCCCCTTTTACTAGTTATTTTAAAATCAGTGACAGAGCTAGGACACACTGAGAACCTGCTGAACAAGAGGGTTCAGCACTAGAGGTGTCTCACTGGTCAGAGTAGGGGATTTCAGCTGTCATCGTAGATGAGGATTAAACAACACATCTGCATAACTGCCAGACCTCTGCATTGTTACTGACCCCACATCTCCCACCCCAGAATGAAGAAGGCAACTCACCACAGCTCATCCACCACTCTCACCAGCACGAAGAATGTGTTCTTACTCACTCGCTTCTTAAACGTGTCTGGGAAGTGGCAAAACTTCTCATATGTTGGTTGAAAATTAAAGAATCAACTTAATGTGGTCAGACCAGTATCAGTGCAATTAGCAGCTGCCTTGAGGAACATCAGAATAGTGTACTGCTCTGGACTGAAACTGGTGTTCAATTTCCAGGAGATAAGGGACACCGATATGGCTCTAATTAACACAGTATTAAGCAGCCACCAGCTGCAGGTAGCAGGGGTGTGAGGAGGTACTTAGACCTCGCAGAACTGATGTGAGAAGAGCAGGTGTACCCTGAAACTGTTTTCTCTAAGGTGGAATTTAATGAGCAGCACTCCTCTACTGTGATCTCCCCCGCTGGTCTGTGACATCTGGTCTCAACAGATCTCAGATGTCACCTCTACCTTCCTCACTGCCCAATTTGCTGCAAGGAGAACAGTGGCAGGGGAGACAGCACAGGTTGAAAAAGCTCTGCCAGGCGGACAAAGGCAAAGAGAAAAAGGTTATCAGCAAGTCAAGTATTGACAAGGGCCTGCAGGAACGCCCCAGCTGGTATTTTCACTGACAACCACTCTGCAGTGAGATTTGTTGTGTCCTTGGACGCGCTCATGCCAGCAGGAGCAAAGGGAGCAGTGGCTCTGCTGCAGATGGCAGTGATGAGCTGCGACACAGGACAGGGTGACGTCAGGCTCCTTTGGACGTGTGTGTACACGACCAAAGTCCATGAGGTCTTTGCACTGCCTGAACCGAGACATTGACCCACTCAGCTGATGGGGAAGAGAGCCACAGGAACAGAGCCAAGGGGAAGGAACTGCAGGCAGGGTGCTCAACAAGGAGCCTTCTCCACGCTCTGCCAGAAATGCTAACGCTCACCCTGCCACGTAGGGGCCCTCGCCTTGTTAGCAGTTACAAGCTCAGTTCAGAACTGGGAGGTTAAGAGGACATTATGTGCTGTGTTGCATTTCTTGTAGTAAGAGGGAGAATAGGTCTTGACCATCTAGTCATCTCTAGTATTAAACTACATCTGACTAAGCAGGTAATCCCCACAGCCCCTCCGGAGGGCAGAAGGCAGCAAGATCCCCATTCTACAAACAACATGTCCCAAAAAAATGACCAGTTCCCCAGTGATGTACAGAAAATCTGAACTGCTCTTCTCCCCAGCCAGGGCTCGCAGCAGACTACTCTCAGGTCCAGTACTCCACTCTGCCTGGACCTGCCCAGCAGTATTTCCCATTTGCAGGGTGCAGAGGTGAAGGAAGTCCTGCTTGGGACACCTTCAGGGCAAGCACATTACTGACCACGTTGACAAACAGGCTTTTGACCAAACAACTTGTCACTGACTCCCTCCACGACAACTGCTCAGCTCTGATTGATGGCAGGGGTGAACTGCCACTCGTGCAAAAGGATATCTGTACTGCAGCTTCTTGATGAGCTCTTCAGGGGTAATAAATGTCCTGTACGTAGTCAGAAAGGCTTCACAGTACAGCACCAGATCTGCAGAGAAAGACAACAAAGACTCAGTCAATGCTGCTTTCAGAAAAAGGAAGCTTCTTGTAAGGTTGAATCCAGTCTTACAGGAAGAGGACACGGACACATTTTGACACAAACGGACTGTACGGAAATGTTGTGCTGTTGTTTCTTACCAGCAGATGGACCCTACGGCACAAGAGTCAAACTACAGTCAAACTGCCCTGTCCCCGCTGGCCTGGCTCCCATTTGCAGCACTCAGGCTTATGTGACCACCAAAAGGGTCAGCAAAAAACACCTGTTTGTGGGACAGGAGCTTTCAATATTGGGTCAAAGAAAAATGTGGTTTAGACCTTGGGGATACTTTAAAAAAGAAGATCTGATGGTGAAAGGTGGGTGTCTGTTCTCTGCCTTTACTGCCCAGGCAGCACAGAGCCCTGCAGAAAGACACGGTCACTCTTCTCCAGGGAAGAGTGACCGATCAGGAACACACGTGTTTTGACATGATGATATGGTGCTGCAGACACTCTGCCCTTGCTATGTTCCAGGAAATCTGCCCCAGGACAGTGTAAATGTAAGATTATTTTCAGCCAAAAGGAAAATAAATTGCACTGCATAAAACTGATGCTACCAGGACCATAACCGTGCCACAACAAAGACGCTGACACAGTGCGTGTAGTCAACTCCTGTTTATTAATCTGCAGGAGCAGGTGCTACAGGCCCCAGAACTGCAAAGGCTTTGGCCATCGTCATGGGCACAAAGGAGGGAATTTGAAAAAGCAGGAACTGCAAATGGGAGAGAAGATTTCAGGTCAAGACTGCAGAACACTCGCAGTCCCAGGCAAGGCTTGGTCACTGTGGACAGCAGCAGTCAAAGCGGAAACTTATTAGCCCCAGTATAAAACCACACAGCACTGCAGGCAGCACGTGCAGTGGGATGGCACACTGCAACTGCTGGCAGAGCCTCGTTAGCACAGACGGGGAGAAAAAGCTTCTGCCGTGCCTGCCGAGGCTGGGCTCTACCTGTAAAGCTTGTTTCAGCCAGGACAGGGCTCACCCCATACCCATGGGCTGTAACATCCATCCACTGCATGTGGAGGGTGGGAAAGAGCAGGGCACGGTGTGATGGTTGTGCCTCTCTGCCTGCGGTGTTTCTCTGGGCAGGAGCCTCACAGAGATGCCGCTTCCTCCTGCTCTTAGATCAGAGATCGCTGCTGCCTTTTGGTTAAAGACAGACATAAGCTCTAAAGCCAGAGGCTGGGTGGTCACGTCAGGGGTGAGTCCCCAGCCTCATCCAGCTGTAATTCTGCGCTCACAGCAAGTGCATGTGGCTGTGAGCACTTAACTAACCATGGATTTTATTCCTAAAGACCACAAGTCTCTCTTTATCCCTTATTCCACACTTAGCTCTTTTAGAAAACTCAAATGGATAAGAAGCATCATGCAACAGGGCGTGGAGTTACATTTATTCTGGGTTCCCATCTGCCCAAAAGGCAATGTGAGGTAATACAGCTGGTCTGCTCTGGCACTCAAAGCTGCCAAGAAATTCATCTTTAAAGGAAAGCCTCTTAACCATACCCCTCTGTGTCGTTTGGCTGATTGATTTACAAGCCCTGAATTCTTCTCATTGTAAGCTTAATTCATTAACCCTCTCAGTCACCCAAACACTGGGTTAGCATAGCACAAATTCCTCTCTGCTCCATTCAGCTCAGCGGCTTGGCAGAGCCTGAGGCTAAGCTCTGCGACTATTCTGAGACAGCCTCCCTCCACCCAGCCACCCTCCCTGTCCATGCCACTGTGCATTTAAAATCCTGCTCTAGTTTTTCCTAGTCTTGAGAGGTTCTCCACAGCTTTCACCTCAATGCTCACCGCGTCTTCAGAGCTCCCCATTCATGAACTGGAGGTTTAGCACACACCCCTTTACCAAGTAGCTGTCTTTCAACACGAACAGTAGGGAAGTTCTTCCAGTGTGATGCTTGTTCCGGAGAACAGCAGGGAGTAAATCAGAGCTTCTCCATTCCAGTTTTTTTATAAGGGGTATTTCCACCATCTCATTTAGACTATTTGTTTAAAATACACATATCTAGCCTTGGAGCAATCACTTGCTGCCTCCTCCTCTCTAATATGTTCCTCACTTTGGTCCTTTCTGCCTGGACTCGATGCCCGATGTAAACAGGGAAACATAGCTGTCAGGGGAAGGATTTTCTTGCTAGCTGAATGGTGCTGGTAAGTAATTACAAACACCTTATGCTACAGTAAAAACCCTGCCATTTAAAAATGCACAGGAAAGATATTTCCCCTCTGACTATCCAACCTCTAAAATATGAGTGCCGAGTGGTTCAGTGGGTTAGTGCATTTTGCCTTGCGTCCCAGGAGAGAAGACCAATTTTGGTTAAGGCTATCAGCACAAACGTGTTTGGCAGGTTCAAAAATCACTCTTCGGAGACATGGCAAAGGCTGTCTTTGCCACAGGTCTTGGAAGGAAGCTCCTTCATGTGGGTGGCGACTGGGTTAGGAGAGATAAAGTGGGATTTTAACAAATCTATAGCTAAGGGTGGCTAATTCCCCTTTTCCTCCCCCATGTCTCCTTTCTTGTACTGTGGATTCCCTCCCTGAACTGGTCTCGGTGGCTACCAGCATGCAAGCGGTACACAACGGGACTAAGTGACTCGGTAAGTTGAAAACAAGAAGTGTCAGCAAGACCAGCACCTGAACAGCTTGCCCGATGCCCACGGGTACTGAGTTAGACCAAACCAACGTCCCTCCTCTCCCACTTTGACGCAACAGTCACTCCAGCAGCTCCTACATCACCACTGCCCTGAAGTTCAAAGGGCAGGGACTACCTCTGAAAACAGGACCGGGCACACTGCGCTTCCAGTGGGTGACCTCAGCAGGCATGGAGACACCCACGCCACTGCTGTGCCTCGCTTTCCAGATCTGGGGAAGGGCTATGAAGAGTTAATACCATCCCTGCTGCTAAATGGAACGAACAGGCGCTTATCCAGCTTACCTCCGTTTCACCAAAGATAAGCACAATCCCCCCCGCAAGTCAGAGGATCACGGATCAGTCCTCTCCACCCTGGCCCAGCTGCCTGCAGTCACGCTGTGACTGCACACGCTACAGAGATGCAGAAGACAAGCAGCAAAAGGCCACGCCAGATCACGCTCCTCAGCTCTGTTTTTGCGCATCCACTGTACCTTTCCTGTCGGTCTCTGTTGCGTGCACTAACAAAATGTCTCCGGATCCACCACGAACATCTGGCCCATCATCTCCCTGCAATGGGAACAGAAACACATGAGGCATGGCCCAAGCTCCCTTTGGCCTGGTTTACCATCTCTGGGGTTCAAACTCAGCAACAACTGGCAGAGTACGCAATGTTCCTGGCACTGCTCACAGCGCAAGCTGGGACATGGTCTTCAGTGCTGGGCTAATCCTGGAATTTGAATAAAGCATTTTGTGTCCCAGATGAGGATCTGGGCTGATCCTCACTCGGGGTCTCTGACTCCTTAAGGGCAGGCTGTGAAGCTCAGTGAAAGGTGAACCTTCTACCCACAGAAGAATGAACAGAAGTGTCCCAGACTCCCAAACGCTCCCAGAAGACCACTAACAGAGCACTAACACTGTGTGAACTGTCTCAAAGTGCGGGATCATGTACCACAGCGGCTGTGGGTGAGAGGTCATGCCTTCAACTCGCACGTTCCTGGAACATCAAAACCTAGCAAGTTAATTCCCTAACCTGGAACTATGTGGCTAGAGGTCACCTGAAGCGATCCAATAAGCAGCAGCAGCAGACAGCCCTGCTAACTGCTTGACCCCTGCCTCACCACTCTCTAAGAACATTTTTCTTCTAGCTATTGCAATTCACAACTAAAAATATGCAAAACTGATCTATCAGCCAGCCAGCGGTTCCCACGCTGCAGGAAACAGCTCACAGTGGCAGTTCTATACCGTTTCAAACACGTAGAGCGTAAAGAAAAGAAAGAAAAAAAGAAGTTAAGGGTTGACACAGATATGCTAGTCCCAAATGTTCAGAAATCACTGATTTTTAATTGTTTTTTTAAAGGAATGATTCCTGCAGAGGAGACTGGAGTCATGTCTGCCTTCCCTTAGCAATGTCGTTGTCATTTCAATATGCAAAACACTGAAAAAAACATGGATTACAGCCATGAGCAGCTATATCTAAGATGTGAATTTTTCAGGTGACCCTCTGGCAAGACTCAGAAAATACTACTTAAAGAATGAGTAATAGCTTCTCACTCTCTCCTGCGCATCTTGGCTGACCAAAAAACACTCCTAAAGTGCTAGTAAATGATATGTTCTCTCCGTTTTTCAGACTAGCCCCCTGACAGTCTGAAAGCTTCAAAAGCCTGCATATTCCCTCAGGCTGCACGTCAAAGACAGCTTGGTTCAAGAGTGCAGTGAGCAAAGCTGTCTGGGAGTGCACCCAAGGCTAGAAACAAAGCCATTGCTCAAGTACAGAAACAGTTGCTTTGGCTGCTCTTCCACATCAGTAATATAAGATCCTGCATGGGAAATTTGCTAAACCTGCCTTCAGATGGAATGGCCAACACCATAAACGCACACATGGATTTACTGTGCTCAAGCTCTCAGGTGCTTTATTTCAGACTGCAGCGGGCTGAAGAGGTGGGAAGGAGCGGGCTGGGAAAAGGACACAAGATGAGCTAGTTTTTAGAGAGACATCTCGCATTTTGTAAAACCCTTCTTCATTGCTGATGCTCCCTGCCTGTACCCAGCATCTCATACTTTCACAATAGCCTGTACACATAAAGCTGCATATCGCTTCCACTGCAACCTAGTTTTTCCTGTCAAATAAAAGTTGATGCCTTGCTTGTGCACACAGAGAATCAGATTTCAAGAGTATGAAAGCAAACCCTGAATGCACCTACCTCTTGCTTCAGTGTTAACCTAGACATAATTTCACTGTGGTCGATAAGGGACAGCTCATCTACTTCTTCCTCCAACTGTGACGATTCCAAAGCATCTGGTGACTGCTGCTGCCTGTAAAAAAAAAAAAAAAAAAAAAAAGGCAAATACCCATTGGTGTCATTGCCCATCCCGGAGAAGAGACGCTGGGTCCACCAGAGCTCTCAGTATACAAACCTTCATTAAATGACAGTAAGTACACAGGCAGTCTGGAGGTAAATCTTTTGCAAACAAGCCCAAATGTCTAGCTCTAATTCTGTTGCTTTGTGCATCTCTTGAAAAAGAGAAAGAAGAACCTTTAGGACCTTAACACTTGTCTGCTTGCCTTTCGGGCAGACAGGATTTTACTATGTCCTATGTAAGTACATGCTTCCATGTCTTCTTAATCCACCAAATTTTTAGTGCACACAAATCTAAGCTCTTCTTCGAATGTATAGAGACTGAGCATGCTCTACACATATATATCTTAGTCAGCTCATGACCCATCATGCTGCTACACGGGGAGATGACAGGCTCTCTTTCTGCAGGAAGACAGAGCAGAAAGCTCTGACCACTTCTTTGGTGTACATCGACAACTCTAGTATTCCTGCCCCCAAAGGCTGGTACTCTTGTGCCCAGACACATGCTCTCTGTGACTGTATTCCTAAAAAAAAATAAAAAGTACACACGTTCTTTGTAGCTTTCCCCAGGCACAGGCCAAAATCCCGTGCACCAGTCAGTACTTTCAGCAGACAGTGAGCTCTGCAGAGCACTCGTGCATTGTCTCCTTCACTGCAGGGATTAAAACCCTCAAACCAACTGCAGGAAAATGGGGGAGGGAAGTTGACTGTCAACACACGAAACAATGCTGTTCTCTATTTTTGCTTTAGAAATGCAATTGAAGAGCAATCTCAAGCAGCAGGGAAGCACTCACTCCACTCCTCCTGAAGCCCATCTGTTACAGCCTGCACCTCTTCATTTACATAGACAAATGATAGCTAAGAGCATTAGAAGGGATATAAAGCCTCCTGCTTCGGGGCCTCAGCCAGCCTAGCAGGGTTAAGAAGAAATTCCCCTCTGGAAGACTATTCCCCGGCAGCGAAACAGACTTTTTTTGCACGTTTCCCTGGAAGCAGGAGGGAGCAGCCAGTGTCAATGACAGGACTGCCAATTAGATGGACTTGGGATGGCTAACACAGGCTGTGTTAACCCTTGCAGGCTTGCTGAATTAAGTCAGGATCCTCCACGTTCAGCAGGATCCCGCTGCTCACCGGTTGTGCAAAAAATGTGGGCTTAAAATTTAGAGAACGTGGGGAAGGTGGAGGCCAGAAGAGGCAGCCCCAAGGATGGCTTAGTAGAGGGCAGGGCTAACAGGACATCGGTGGGACTCTGTACCCTTCGAGGCTGGGAAGCAGGAGGACCATGGGAATCAGGCTCACCTTTCAGCACCGTCTTTGCCTTCCTTCCCCATGGCACTGCTGTTCAAAGTGGAGTCTTTGGAGTGGCCATCTTTGACGGAGGGAGATTCCTGCAAAGAGAAAGAAGTTTTTCATTATCACATGGGGTCCTACGCCACAGCTAGCCTTGCATTTACAGTGTGACTGCCTCTAAGTGGCCCTTTACTGTAAATTCCTACAGAGCGGTTAAAGATTGATGCAAGTTAATGCCAAATGCCAGGAAAACAGAGAAGTTAATTAGACAGGAAATTTGGGACTATCTCTGGAGACTAGTGTAATTAGTACTGTTTGCTTTTGACATTGTGAAATGATGCTGAAAGTTACAACACAAGTCAGCTGCTGTCTTGGATTTTAACCCTCTCACGACTTTTTTTTCCTCTCCAGCCCTTACTGTTGAAATACACTTGTCTTCTGCTTCAATCAGAAGAGACACAGCCAGCTCTAAGCTCTCCAGTTTCAGTTCCCTTCCTGCTCTCAGCCTCCAAAACATCAGCCTGTCTCGGGGTGGATGCACGCTGCCGTTCCTACCTTCTCTCTCTCCCATCCGAAGAAGTTACACAATGATGCATGTTTCCACTCACAATTCACGGCTGTGGAAATGAGGCTAATGCAAAAAAGCAGTATCATCTGAACTCGCGGCATGGAACAGCAGGTAGACAGCTCAAAGCAAAGATACGGTATTTTAAATTAGCCATTTATTAAGGAGACAAATAGCCATGAACGGCAAATGGGAATATTAATCCAACAGTCTTGGAGTTCAGAATTATTTGACATCATGCAGAGTGAAACTTGGAAATTCAATCTACTGAACAGACAGGACTGAAGCCACCTACACGCTATCCATTTGGCCTGGAAAACACACTGGTGAGCTTAGATTTCTTGGTGTCTGCAGAATTTTTCCAGACTGTATCTGTAAAGCCCTTAGCTTCAAAGCTGAGAACCGGCTTGCAGCTGTCCGAAAGGATGGCCCTGCCTAGATGTGTCTCCTGAAGGGAAGCAACGGGAGCTCTATCTCTTGGCATATTTAACACCAGCGTGGATAAAGGTCTCAGAGACATCCTGTAGGAGATGTGCCTTCCAAGATGAGGACAGGCAAAAAAGATTGCCACAGACCGCTGTTTCCTATGATCCAACAGGAAGATGGTACCTCCCTGCAATGGAAAACACCCTGTCTCCTCTAGGAAATATCTAAGATACGAGGCTTGAGTAAAGGAAGAAACAGCGTGCCATTACAATGCTAAATCAGTCACTTGCTTTGTATCCAAACGGTGAAGGGAAGAAAAAAAAAAAATTAGAGCACAAGGCTTTCTGCATTAAAATAGGGAAGCCAAAGCAGTCACAAGAACAGACACAGCCCCAGGACAGCACTGGTCAGGGTGCAGCTTTCTGGAAGGGAACCTCACGCAAGCAGCTCCAAACAGATAGCGAAGCACAAACGAAACAGCACAGCAGGAAAAGCCGTCCCTACCTCCTGCCGGGGCTCACCACGACCCCGAAAGCACCGCCTGCTCTCCACCCAGACCGGGAGACCACCCAAGCCTGCAAGCCAGGATGGGCAAGCAGAGGGACCGCCAGCCAGGGAGCCGGGGCAGCAGGACGGACACAGGAGCTCCACGGTGTGCAGAAGGGGCCGGTGCCAAGCGCCTCAGCCCCGGTGTGAACTCAGCATGCACCAGGCAGCCCCTTCCCGGTGTCCGGCCCTCTCCGGGTTACTTACTCCTTCAGAGCGAGGGAGTTCCCCGTTGCTCTGGCCAGAGGAATACAGATTGACGTATTCACCCTCACCAGCCTCCTCACTGGCGTTTTCACTCTAAGGGAGACAGGATGAAAGGAAATACGTGATGGTGCTCTCCACCAGCACTTAATGTTGGTGAGAGAACGTGCCCGTGGGCTGGGAGAAGTGCTCTTGGCAGCTGCTGTCACCTAACTGGGAGCCCTTCCTCCAGCTCAGTGGCCAACACTGGCCACCGAGGCTGTACCTTCCTGGGGGTAATTATTTTCCGTTTCCCGAGGACTATCCCAAGGGCCCTGAGGTGCAGCAGGACAGCAGCAGGCACTGCTTTGCAAGAGCTGCCATGGACTCCACGCGAGGCTGCGAAGGTGCAATATGCACATGCGGATTTCAAGGTTATGGAAGCTGAGCATTCAGAGCTCGACACACAAGTGCCTGTCCTACCTGTGGCGCAGTCCTGCCGCTAAATGCAACTGGCCCCGCAGCCCAGAGGGTATCAAATGCATCTCCCGAACTATGCTACAAGCACAGACTAGAGCCACCACGCCAGGCTAAACCAAACTCAAAGACTTCTGGGCTGTAACAAGGACCAACGCGAGGAAGATGCAACAGCAAGGTCAGGTCCAACGTGTGAAAACCTGATCATTTACTCTGCAGTCAGGGTCCCTCTTCCAAACTCTGTGAAGAGGCAGCACTAGCGTGCACTGTGCTGACAGCTCTAATCCCATCAACTCTAGGCTTTGCAGCAAGCAAAAGAGGAACTGTCTTGAAAAGGAGGTGTTTAAACAGGTAACTGTAATGCACAAAACTGCCAAATGATCTGCACAACTGATCTGGGACCTCACGCTAGTAGTGCCGTATCAGTGTGGCAACAGCATTAGTCTTCACCAACATGTGATGCTTTGCACCAACGTGCACTGCCACTAAACGCACAGCTAGGGCTGCTACTGAGTGGAAAGAGCAGGAGCCTGAAGAGAACAACAGGTTTATGCACAGGAGAGAGAGAGCTGGACTGCACCCACCGCTCCTCGGGCTCACCAGTGACTTAGGAGGGAGCAGGGCAGCAATTACCAAACCCTGCCGCGGCAGCAACTGCAGGATGCGAACCACCGTTAGGGGCCTCTGTTTAGAAACAACCAACCTCACACAACACTCCTTAACCTTCCTTAGCTTTGTATTACAATTGCAGGAAGCTACAGCAACTTCTCCTCTCCCCTTCACCAGCATTTGACATTTTATGCTTCCGACACATGTGCTCACATTTTTCTCAAACCTGCTGAGGTTGTTCATTTTTTCTAGCCACCATTTTTATACGAAATTACCTCTCTGCGATTCACACGCATGTTTGGAAACCAGACTAAATCACATTTAGCATGTATTAATACAAGAGACATTTTCTTTTACAAAACAAATAAACCCAGCCTTGCGTTAAGGTGCATTATCTCTTTGGATAGTCTCACCGAAGGCGTCTGGAGAGAATCAGTGAAAGAGGTTTCAGAAGGCAGGCAGACAGGAGCATTCCCGTTAAAGCTGCTCTCCTGAGAAGAGGAGTTTGGCACATCCACAGTGCTGGGTGACAGGCTGGCTGCGGCGGGCACCGCTAGGTCAGAGCTCTGAGATGGATGGACGGGCAGAAAAGGTGGGGTGGAGCAGGAGGAGGAGGAGGTAGAAGAGAGGAAAGGAGGTATGGAGACTTGGTTGTGAGGCACAAAGTCCTGGGAGTAGGACCTAAACACAGATTTGTACTACAGGATGCAGAGACGTACAACACAAAACCAAGGAAGATGGGGAAAGGAAAGAGACAGACAAGAGAAAAAGTGATTAGATCAGCAGTAGTGTAGCAGTGACAGCACAAGGCATTTCTAACACAGGCACCTCTCTGTCGAGAGGCCAACCAAACAGAGGCAGCACTATTTTACCATCCACATGCTAAAGCATCAATTGCTAGTTTTTGCACGGAGAGGCACGTTCTTGCACAAACAGCAGCTGGGCTGCTCACCTCCGAGAGGGAAAGTGGGCACCAGGGTGTTTACCTGGAGGTATCCAGCCTTTGCTGGGCAGGGAGAAAGCCTGGATACCTCGGCACTGTTAACGACAAAGTGCAGCCTGAAAATCCCTTGAGTGGATGAAAGGATGCGAAGGCATACAGAAACCACGACTGTGAGCATGCTGGAAATATCTAGATAGAGAGAAGTACTCCAAGTGCTTATTGCTTTTCTGGGATTTTCCACAGGATCCAAATTTAAGATGCCGCGTGCTCCGGCCCTGTAATTTAACAGCTACTGTGTCAAGTCTGTTCCAGAACACACAGCTCCCAGGGAGGAGTGGCTGGATACTGTCTTCAAATTTACACTGAAGGATAAAGGAGATTACACTGCTACTCCTTCCCATTTGAGAAACATAGGGAGCAAAAATGGTAATTGCCCTCAGGAGCAATGAATTCCTTATCAAACCGATCCTTTAATGCAGTGCCTTGAAGAGTCAGCTGAAGAGATGAAAAGAGATCATCTGCGTAAAGCTTTACTTCGCTATCTCTCCTAATCATCAGATTACTGTTCAGATAATATTAAACAGGGTGCAGTGGGAATATATTGTGCCAAGAAAAACAAGAGGAACCCTCTGTCTTTTAATATCTGGTGCTAGTCAGATTTGCCATCAGGGTAAGTCCGAAACAAAGCTGACACCCACCAAAAAAAGAAAAAAGACAATGCTAAACCTGCTGCAGAGGAGTTTATTTTAAAACCTGTAGAGCTCAACCACTAGCGAGATCTGTGTCGTAGTCAAGTGGACCAAAGGAAGAATCACATCATCCAAAAATACCCACGCTGAAATGAAGCTGTGGCGGTTGCTCGTTTGAGCGATCTGCTGCAGAAGGATGGTGCATTACAGAGCTCTCAAGAAGCAAAGACACAACTTGCTCAAACCAGGCTGAAAAGCGACACCGCTGTGATGTAAAGAGGAGAAGGGAAAACAAAAGCATGAATCGGAGAATTCAGGCTACATTTTCTCAGGAGAGTTGAGCGGGTGATAAAAAGAAAAGCTTAGTCTGTCACCTGAGCCATGGCGGCAGCATCCAGTTCAGCAGCGTTGGGGTTTTTTCCTACCTAGGAAAGATGTGAGCTTAAAAATCTAAACTGAAAACAACCTCGGGACAGAAACCTGGGCAAAAAAGCTTTTCCACTACAAAGGAAAGGAAAAGTAAAGGTCAGTGGATAGACTTTACCTTCCAACACCTTAATCCTTGAGTGGTTGCCCTCCACCATGCGTGGTATCTGGCAGTGCTCTGGGTGTATTCTTGGGGCCCAAAACATATTGCAGGCCATAATACAGACGAGCAGAGGGAGATGCTTTGGAAAGAGAGCTTAAAAGACTACTGAAAAATAATTAAAATGCAAATCCCTACCACATGCCTGTGGCTAAAAGGAGACTGGCTCTAGGACGGGCTCCTCTCTCTTCCTGCCGGTTTCTTTCCGGATGAGCGGCCCTGGCTCCAGGGTCCCTGTCAGCTTTTGGGGCTGCCTCAGTAACAATGACAAGTCTAATCTCTGTATTTACTTTCTGCCTGGATAAATGCTCTACATTTATTCATTTTCACTTGCATGGCACAAAACACTAAATCCCTCGTAAGACACCAGGCTCATGACATCATCTTAGCTCAGCAGATTCATTATGCCTGCCCCGTCTCCCTGGTATTTCACGATCTCGCCAAAGCTAATATGCCAACTATCGCCCCAAGTCCCAGGTTAGACCCCAAAAAAGAACAGGAGCAAAGCAAATGGAGAACCACTGCTGCAGCCGCTCTCGAGAAGGCACTCAACAAATGGCTGTCCCAATAACAAGATCCTCTGCTCCAGTAAAGGAAATAATTTGCTCAAACAGGACTTACATGCCAGCTCCCCCAGAGCTGGGCTTCCTGTGCCCACATGAGACAAGCGGCATATGCTGTTCTTCACTCTGTAGTTGATGGACACCTTCCACTGAGGAGTCCCAAGGGTTTTTGTCTCTGACCTGCTGAACTCAAAGAAAAAGCCAGGCTTTTGCAAAGCAGCAGCGAAGCTCATGCAAGGCAGGAGTGAAAGGAAATTACTGTCCTCAATCAAGTCACTCCGAGACAGGCAGCACCCTGTGAAGCTCTCACGCTGTGTGACGGTGCTGGCAGGGTTAGTTCAGGCCAAACGCTGGCCGGGAGGCTCGGCAGCTGAGACGCTGACCGGTACGCTGCCTGCAGGCTGAGCCAGCAGCTTGGGGAGATGAGTTACTGCTTCTGGGGCAGGAAAATTTGCACAGCTTCTGCCTTGCATAGTTTCAGAGACATTAATCCCCAATTCAAAGGCAATCTGGACCTAAATATAACATAACATTGCATAAATTTTAAGAGTTTGACTGCAGATACGTTACTACTGACAATCACTATACATTCACCTCTTCTCGGCCTCATCAATACACCTTTCAAAACAGTATCTTGGCATGAGATGTGTTGAAAACGCCAGTTTAAGGCTCAGGTACCCAGGAAAATGCATTAATCTTCATTATGTGATCCGCAAACAATCATTTAACGATGCAGACATGCTCTCAGCATGCTGTTAACAAAGAGAACAGTGCAGAGAAGCCTTTGGTGTGCTGGCATTAATTAGCCAGCCTGCTCTCAACTTCCAGTCTTCTTGTAAAGCTGCATCTTGTAGAAAGCGAGCCAGGGAGCCCCCTCCTTCCTCCAGAGCCTGCAAGCAGCTCTGGAATTCCAGCTATGCAGCGGTGCTGGGACAAGAGCCAAGAACGAAGCATACTTTTAAAGGGGAAAAAAAACCACCCTGCGGAGGAGATGATGTCCATATGGCACCCATTCCTGCTGCTCCCCACTCCGACCCAGCCCAGCCCAGCAGCTGCAGCAGGAATTCTGGCAATGGCTTCCACGGGGTTTGGGTGTTGTACATCTCTCAGAAGCCCTGTCATCCTTTAAAAGACATACTTTTTTTGGGAGAGGACAGTCCATTCAACAGAACAGTCACAAGCAAACTAGTTCTTCTCTAGTCCTCCCCCCATGAAATCACAGGCAACAGTTTATCTGTTAAAACAATGCTTGTTTTAATCTGCTGCTTAGAGGTTTCTTGCAGGGTCAGTAAGGCCTTGGTTATGGCTGTACTGACACAACCTCCTACTCCATGGCTTTAAGTACTCCAAAATAATCCCTGGGAAAGCTAGAAAGCAGGGTGCAACTGGATCCTTTGAGAAAGGATGCTTTCCTCTATCCAAACTCTGCTTATGCTGCCAGGCTCCCACCACGGGACCAGAAGATGGTCTCCCAGCACGAGTGATCCTGACCTATGACAGCAAATGGCCAACACAGGGAGACGAGAGACCCCTCTCCTCTCACCAGTAAAGTGGATTTTAAAAAAAGCCCTACCTGCCACTTGGGAAGTAGTTCCACAAAGCACGATTTGAGCTTGGAGCAATCTTGTATCCTGTGAAGAGCAGGAAGCTAACGTGCCCAGACCTGAATGTTTACCACACACCATGACACACAGAGGTCTTCCAGAGATTAAATCTTTCAACATTTTCAATTTGCTGCCTTTGATTTTTGCAACGGTCAATACTTCAGCACAGTTTTCCATCATTAGCAGCAGTGTTACAGCATGTCCCAAAGGTCAATAACATTACAGCCGTTTATTTGGATTAGATGGCAGGAGATAAGCACTCTCATAGAAAACTTATTTCAAGAGTGATGCTTCTCTACAGTCACTAGGCATGGCTGACCACAAGTAAGAGGGAGACAGAGTGTTTATATGCAGGGAGTCACTGGTTGCGAGTTACAGCAGTCTCCATCCTAAATTCAAAGCTGAATTCAATTATATGGCTGACAGAGCATCTGCAGCATCAGCAGACAGTCTTTACCTTTTAAGCACAGCCTTCTCAGTTACCCTATGGACTTCTTCTGCCAAATTAATCTGCAATCCTGCCAGACACTCCCAGATCAGATAGAGCATCAGACTTCCAAAACATGAAGCTATCAGAAAAAAGGATCAATCCTTTAGATCTCCTCTGCTAATGCTATTAAAAGAGCAATGTGGGCAACGTGCCAGAACTGGATGCCCAAATTCTAACAGTAGAGAACTATGTTCACAACATACTGGGTGTTGCACAAAGCCGCTACACCCTAAGAATACAATTGCGTAGACAACTACTGGAAAAGACATCCTATCTCATGACACAATGCTGGGCTTCCAGGTACTTTTGCTAATGAGGAAGGAAACACTCCTACAATGAATGGCTGGAAACACAAGCTGCCAACAGAATGGCTTCAAGCACTGCCACAGGAAAGGCAGCAACTCCTTGTGCTTGAATGTTTCCCAGCAAAGCCTCTGATGTGGCTGCACAGCTGACCTCCCTGTTTTTAAGTAGTGGTTAGCATAGCAGATGGATGGATGGGGCTTGCTGTTCCCTTGGGAAAGGGTCTCCTGGCTTCTGCACAAGAAAACACAAAATCCAAACTTCTCCTTAAGTGGGAAGGATTCTTGTACATCTTTGCAACAAAACAAATAAGGGGGCAGGGGGAAGAAAACATTTGTAAGGTTTATTAACCATGCTATCATGCAACTCTCTCTTGAAACTATCAGGAGAATTTGATCTGATCACACCTGAACTGTCAACTCTTGTTTAGCTCGTAGACAATACCACCGTATCTAGCAAGCAGATCTTTAAAAGGCAGAGCCTGGAGACAAAGACAAGACTCCTAAAAAGTCAGTCACACAAAAATTGTGGTGCATGTGGCCTATGAAGTCAATAGGGAACTGTTTGGAGAGACCTACACAGAGACCCGTAGCGTTCCAACTGCAAGGAAAATGCATAAACCACCGGAGGAAGGGGTTTTCAGAAGCAGGATTCAGCGATGCCAGCATGCAACAGCACTATTAATATCACCATCCAGACCTGCCACAGGCAGTGGAAACGAACACAAATGCAGAAGGAATTCTAAACAGGAAAGGCAAAACAATAACTAGAACTCAGCAGCTAGTTAAATGGATGCAAATCTTTTTATCCCTCTTCTGTCTACTCCAAATTAAGGAAGCAAAACCTGCTTAGGACAGAAACGAACTAACACACTATGACTTCCCGGTTTTAGTTCGATCGAGGCTCCCACCATTGGACCACCACATGAATCAAACCAGCTCCGTCTGTGCTTGGGCCAGAGCTGCGCTGTGTGCTGCAGACTGGAACCGAGCTACACCAACAGGGGCGAGGTGGGGAAAACATGCGAAGCACATGTCTGCATTGTGCGCGTCTTTAAACACTTATCTGACCCTCCTTTTCCTGAACATACGTTGGCACATGCACAAGAAAGAAAAACAGTTGCTGTGAATCTTCTGTGCGCTTGCTCAATTTGCTCAGGAACGGTGGGAACAAGTGAGAACAGAAGCGCTGAATTGGAGCTTTCATAAGGAAATCACTTGCGCCTTCTGCTGGAATCCCACAGCCAATTTGGTTTCTGGAAAATTACTGGAAATGTTTCTTAATTAGAAAGAAAACATAAGAAAAATCATTATTTTGAGAAAGGCAAGTTATTTCTTCATAGTGGAGGATGCAGCCAAATTTCCACTAATGGCATGTAGATGCCTCAGAGAAACAACTGCGTTCCTTGTTTCAGTGAGGAAAACGTTCCTAGCTGTAACCGAATGCAAGACTTTTTTGCAGTCCTTGGTGGAAAATACGTGGATGGACAGCAGCATAGCTTCTCACTGGAGTGATTTCCTCTGTCAGTGCAAAGTTCCCCAGCTGCTGGGAAGTAATGAGGTTTGATTCCTGCTGGTCAGATCCCTGCCCACCCACTTCCAGGCAAACAGCACAGGGAGTTAACAAACCAAAGGACAGTATCTCTGTCTTCACAAGAAGAAGGAGGAGGGAGGTCATCAGCTAGAGAAAAACTACTGCCAACAATTACCAAGGAGACTGCTTTCTTATTGCATACCTCCTTTCCTACCATCTAGAAACAGAAAGTCTTTTCAAAAGAGATGGGAATCCCTGAAATGGCTCTTGACGGTACGATCCAGTTGTCCCATGGATGTGGGATTTAATGGCTTCGCTGTGCATGGAATGGGGAGTATGACGCTGTAGTTCCTTATAACATCACCCACACTACAAACACGACCCTTGCTGGCACAGAGGCCAGACGCGAATCAGACTCGGTAAAAAACAAGCTCAACTTGCCAAGCCTATGAGGTTTGATCCAGTTGCTCAAGATCTGCCTCTATCCAGTAAAAGCTATTACCTCTGACACAATTTCCTGCAAAGAAGGGAAAAGCACGATTAGCGGGTTGACAGAGCAGCGGTGGCTGCTGGACTGCAGCAGTGTCTGCAGCGCTGATCAGAAAGAAAAAAGTCAGGGTTCTAGAAAAGAAATTCATACATTAAAAATTCGAAGAGTAAAGATGCTCTGAACAACTTTGCCTCTTTTTTGCTTCAAAACACTGTCTGAAAACAGTCTTTTTAAGCCCCTTAAATCGGTAGTAAGGTGCTAGTCCTTCACCTGGAGCACAGAGCTAACGGGCTAATGTGCAAAACAAGGTGTCGGCTTTGCTTTCCTGCTCTCTGCATGTGACAGATGGGTCCAGGGCCAGCTCTTCCCTCTGAGATTGACTCCTGCTGTCCACCATCCCAGGCCAGTCTCCAGGGAAGGAAAAAAAGCACAGGGCACTTTCTAGAAATTGGCTACGCTTGGCAAACCTGCGATGCATTGCTCACACTCGGTCAATGACCAGCCATTTCGTTTATCAGCTCTGACTTCCTGGTATTGATTGAAGGAGGTTTTTGCTTCCTGGATGGAATGGATAACGATTAATGTAGGAGACATATCATTTGAAGAGATTTGATAATCACCACTGATATGTAGGTGCACAGGAGGCCAACTCCACAGTTGGCTGGTATGCGAAGGGTGTGCTCTTCTAGCATTAACTCCCATGCTGGGGCTGGTGGAAAGCTACTGCTTATTTTTTAGCAGGTTTATTGCTCACTTGAGTGGCCTTTCTTTGGTGAGAGAGTTAAAAATGAAGACATGAGAATAAGAGGAGCAGAGCGATGTGTTTAAAGCGTTACTGGTGCAGCTTGGGGCATCCCTAGCGTGAAACCGCACGGTCTTTCCAGCCAGTGCTCGGGAGCAGATTGCAAGAGGGGCTCTGGTCCGTCTTAGTGCTGAAATGCAGGGTGTCACTCTGGGAACGATCCAGACCTTGACAGCTGGTTCACCTCTCTGTCTTATTAGGGATAGGGAACATGGGATAAACCTTGGTTATGGTATTACATGGGTCAGCTATGATGCACGTAAGGACGTTGGTATTTTGCAGCTCGGAGACAAAGAGATGCTGTCATAGTGAAAAAATCTCATTTTTGCCTGTGAAATAACAGACCAGCTAGAGTCGTGAGCAACTATGAGATTATCATAATTTAAAGGCATTAATGGAAAAAAATCACCATTTTTAATTCAGCTTATTTCCTTTGTGCATTTGACAGTGTACTGACTAATTGTTCTCATTGTTCCTCATGCTCCAGCCATTTATTTTCCCTCCACCAAATCCTTGCAAAAATGAGTAAGGATTTTTTCATGAAGTTTTAACATTTTGTAAAATAATATCTTCAGAGTAATGTAGTCCAAAGCAAGATGAGAACAGGTCAGAACAATTAAGTAGGTAGTAACCATTTAATCCAACCAGGACACTTTTTTAAATGAAAGTGCCCACATATTTTTAGAACATTATACTATCATATTTATAGCCTCTCAATTAAAACAAAAATAGTGAAGTGCTTTTACTCAGTCTTACAGTTCTGCGTTTTGCTTGCAAGGATCACTATCAAACAAGAGCCATACGACTCAGAACTTCTGCATTACTTCAAATTTTAAAACTGTTTACCACAAATTTATGCAAGCACTAACCTTTCCACACCTCAGCCTTTTCATCTGTGCAGCAAAACTATGATAACTGCACTCTTATACAAGTGGAAGTCAAAAGCTTTAATTCATTGCTTGTGAAGTAGTGCTACTTGTAAAGTACTTGAATACTTTCTTCTTCTTCAGACCCATGATTATCACTAATTTTTAGAGAATGAGTAAGTGTTGAAATGGGAAGATAGCGGTGGCACAGTGGGAGGATACCATTTTCAAATATTTAATATTAAACTAATTGAACACTTCTGAATTTTCTCAAGACTTGTCTGAGAATTTCTTCTCCAGAAGAAGTCTAATTTACTAAACATCCAGGTCACTGTTAAAAAATAGCCTGTTCTCAGTTGTCATTGCACGGCAATCAGAGCATAACCACATAGTTTTACATGCAAACGAGCCCCATACTGATGAGCTGTTGGAATCCCATGGTTAGATTTGATTTCATTACATTAACACTTGGTTATTACTACCATTTAATTTAAGCAGCTGATCACAGATTTAAGCAGTGCTCTAAGATTATTCTTATTTTGATTTCAATCATTCTCAGCCCCTCCTGCTGTTCTCTCTTCAGACCGTTCACAAGTGCTGTAGGAGAGAAAACCCTGCTCATTCGTCAGCAAATCATACAAGCCTACTGAGCTTGTTTGGGACCACGGAGACATCAAGGGAAGCAGACAAGCAAATATGAGATGAAAGATCTGGCAGAAGCCATTTTCTAGAAAAAAAAAATTAAGGAGCTGCAGCCACTGTTTCATACGTTTGACTAAATCCATGTATTTCGGGGACAGCATCTTGTTATTTCTCCAAAGGCCAGACTCACACGGCAGCCTTTAATCGACTCATCCACATCGCTGACATTATGCAACGGAACAAAAAGATTTTGCAGCTCCAGCGTGCAGCCTGGGGAACACGTAGGTCAACGGAGTGTGCCTGGGCACACAGGCCGGCTCTCCTTCGTCAGTCCTCGCCACAAATGTCAGCACCGATGTGTGTATGAAGTAATGAAAGCTGCACCTCCCCTGTGCTTCATTTAGTAGGATTGACACGCAGTTTTTCT
Source organism: Grus americana (assembly GCF_028858705.1). Lineage (NCBI taxonomy): Eukaryota > Metazoa > Chordata > Aves > Gruiformes > Gruidae > Grus > Grus americana. Next base: position 12,601,916 of record NC_072871.1, on the reverse strand, counting down.
CACCTGGCTGATTAATACATGAGTTCAAAAGCCCCCAAAAGAACCTTCACCTTTACCTGCAACTGAGAGCGTAAGCACCAAATTTGCACACAAGCATTTCACCGACACAAATATGCACACATGTTAAAGTGCGGAGAGCAACTCACCGAATGCACAGGAAAGGAGCTGTGCCGGTTGAGAAAGGAGTTAGAGACTGACATAGTGAGGCCCTGAGTGGCACCGCTGTCCTCGGGGGTGAAGGGCACTTTAGTTTGCTGGACACAGTAGGAGACAGAAGAGAAAGAAGAGGCAGCATAGGAGGCCTGCTGAAGAGGGGGAAGAAAGCAAGAGACAGAAGACACAAAGAAAGAGAGCACAGAAAAGGCTATGAATAAAGGGTAAGAAATGCTAACTGTAAAACAATGCATATAATGGCTTGCTAAACAAACAGCTATTCATACAGTTCATCAGAGTCAGACACACCAATATGCCTTTCTTCAGCTCAAGAGGCATGACAAAAATCACAGTTCAAATCTTCTTTGTTGCACAAATCCCTTAAAAATAACCTCCCGCCTCCCCCTTCCAGTCACCCCCACGGGCAGCTGTGCCGGGAAAGGCAAGCTGGTCCTTGCTGCCCTTTTTTCCCCATAGCATGGGGGGCAGATGCCCAAAGGAAAAACTGGCTCTTGCTTCTGGCTGTTAAGCAGCCGACCCTTGCAGACTACTGTTTTTTGTGGCAACCTGCAGACTGGAAACTTGGTCTCTCCAGTGTGATCCATGGGCCCTCACTGGTACTGCTGAGATACCGGATAACAGGGATGTCCAGCCATTTTTCAGTCCAATCCAAAATTATATATCATTTGCACAAGAGGGAGATAGTACACTGTAAGTAACAAATACTATTAAGGAATTTCTCCTGAATTCCACTATAGTAAGGAGCCTGAGGGAGGCTAAGATATATCTAGGCTTTCTCAGCTCTGACTTGTTGAATATAACATACAATGTTTCATAAATAAGATCTGAAGCTCACAGGAACGGACTTCCTAATTAGTATTTTATAGAGAAGTCCATCCAGCAAAACTTGCCTGCTGCTAGAGCAGCTGATGTCCATGTGATTTGTTGTTTCAGAAACTCTCAGGGCAGCAGGAGCAGAAGAACAAGAGTCTGGTGGCTTTTACAACGATTATTGAATGAGCCATCCTCTGCTTGCACCACTTTCCCAATAGAGATGAAGGTAAGGGTGGGAGGCTGCACTCAAAGAAACCTTTGCTTCAGGGGAACTGCAAGCAACACCTTGATGGTATCAGCTTGCAAGACTACAAGAATGCCTAGCAGGCAAACCAGTCACAACTTGGCTGCCCAGATAACAATTGAAGGGCGGCAAAAAGATGCTTTGCTTCAGCTGATAAATTCAGAAAAGGAGCAGAATTTCCCTTCTGCACAATGGCTACAGTAATTCTGTGCTTTACACACCCTCTCTCACGACCGTCCAGACTAAGTCGCCGCTGGAAACTATCACTAGAATGTAGCCACCTCTAGGAGGAGGCAGCAGGGCAAGGACTACAAGGTACAAGTGACAGCGCAAGGGTCACGCTGACAAGGGGACCATCAGACTCTGCCTGATCCTTCAGAGAAAAGTCCTGTACACTCTTCAGTGTTCCTGCAGAGCAGATGGGACACGGGCATTTAAGGCCTCATCCCCACAAAGCAATAATGCATGATACTCAGTTTAGCTCAGCTGGAAATGTTACTTTATCTTTTGAGGACTCCTACCTGCATCACAGGAATGCAGTTATGCAAATCCCAAAATTAGAGTTCTCCATTGCTTTTCCCATTTGATTACAAAGTAACACCCTGGGACAGTCAAACTTTAGCATAGATAACATGAAGAATTACTGCAACAGTCGCCCTCATGATGGTAAGACCATGGCTCTGTTCCCACGTTTCCTCCTGTTTTGTTAAAGCCATAGCCAATTTAAGTTAACTACATGACCACAAAAGATGTTTTTTCTTTTTTTTTTTTTTTTAAATAGAGCAAATCAGATAATTAATATGAACAAACCCCCTAAGACTGGAGTTAAAGAGAAAATAAATGAAGACCCTTAAAAAGAAACAGGACAAAAATCTCAGCTCCACTGAGGCTGGAAACAAAACTGCTGCTGCCATCGCTGAGGCCAGGATTTCATTCCCCACATGGAAAATGGCACCCACTGTACTGTTAAACTCCCCACCCAACACACACGCACATGTGGATGTGTCTTTTTGTGCTGGGAGGGTCAGCAGAACACTGCAAAACAGGTAAAATCCTGGGTCACACAAGGGGACTACTGTGGAGAAAACATGGACAAGTTAAATAATGACTAAACCAAAGTTCTGTGGCTCTGGCCCAGGCTGAGCCATAAAAGCAGTTATTATGTTTAAATGGTTATTATTAGTGGCATCCTTGACAACAGTTTCAAAACAGCATTGGGAACAACAGTGCAGCAATCTCTTGAAAATCGTGTTGCCCAGCGTGTCAAAATCTTCAAAGCAGTTGTCATTACGCAAGCCTGCAGTCTGGCACAGATTCAGCCATGCCATGTGGAAGACTAACGTTTCATTTTTAGGGCATTTTAGGACTTTCAGCGCTTATGGGGAACAGTCTGAACATGGGGTACCTAAAAACACGTTAACAAGATGACAAGGAGCATGACGTGGTACCACCACCCAGACGCCCTCCCACCACCGCAGCCTGTCAGAAACAGCAGCAGCAAGAACAGAGCTGTTCCTGGGAGGCTGGTGTGCCCTGCCCAGGGCACCGCAGATGTCACTCACCAGCTGCCGCTGTTTCGGTGGCAGAGCAGGAGGCGGTGCCAGATCTTGAGAGGGGTCTAAGCTGATAAAGGAGTCATTGAAGCCATAGACTTCCATGAGGTGCTTGTTCTTCTGCTGGTAGATGTGCTCGTTCTGAGGGGTCTGGTAGAACACGGACGGCTGTGGCTCTGAGTAGTCTTCCACAAACTGCATATATGCCGTCACTGGGGAAAAAAAAAAAAAAATAAGGTCACATCACTCACATCACTGCTCCTGGTCCGCATGGTGCAGCTGCAACAAGCAAGCAGGGTACTTAGTCTCGAAATAAAATAAGAGTAAGGCCATGCCACTGTCAGTCGGGCTTCGCTGCAGGCTGGGAGCAGCAAAGCATCCACACTGTGTTCACAGGTAGCTCACGCAGTCAGTTGCCATCCACCTTGCAGGAAAGGATCTGATCATCCTGTCCTGCAAGCCAGCACACAACAAATACTCACAGGCCACAAACACATCTGACAACAGTTTAAGGAACCAGTGAGGTCTCTGAACAGCTACCTGAGAAGTCTGATTCACTGACTCTCAGCCCAAATCCCTTCCTCATGGCAATTTTGAGAATATTCCTCAACAGCTAATGCCCAACATCACCAACAAAACAGAGTAACTTCAGCCTGCTTTCTAGGAGGCACAAATAATTTTATACAAAGGTACAACCTTGACAATAAATCTATAATAATTCTTGTGCCTATAAGAAGTCTCATATCAGTAGTCAGCAAGATTTCTAGAATGAGGAGGGTTACAGCCTTTCTCCATTATAGCAAGCTAATAAAACTGTTATCAGAAAACACCCACCTGTGAGACGAGGTGTACCTCTCCCTCAGCTATTTATATGTCACTGCCAATGCTGGCACAAGAGACTTATCTTTTAAAAGTGCCACCGACTGCGCCTTCCCACCCTCTTTGCTCCCATCCTTTTTTAAAGCATCTTACCATCTCCAATTTTTGAACCCAACTGATTCCAAAGCTTTTCTGAGATGTGGTTCAATAGAAATATTAAATGGGATCAAATCTCATTTAAAGGACATTTCCATCTGTACAATGTCCTTCCAAAATCTATGAAAAAACCCACGCAGGTCTGCCTATGCAGCTCTGACAGAGGATTAGTTACTGCTGCAGTATTTGAGTGTTGGAGGGGGAGAATGACACCCAGTGTCACAGAAAGACTACAAAAACCCCAGAATTATTAAGGATCAGAAGTGTACTTAATAAATGTAAAATAAAGAACTCTCATCTATATACCCGAGAACAGGAGCAACAGATGTATTTAAGTATCATAGAAAGGACTAACCAAGGCCTTTTTGTAAATATGCTGTCATGCACAAGATACTCTGTGATCATTCTTCCCTTCTTCCTGATAAACAAGCAGTTTTCAGATTTTGTAAATCTGGTCATTAGGTGGCAATTATTCAGCTTCGGCTGGCATTTCAGTTGCACAACTGAAATGAATGGATGACTTCAGTGGAAGCTATAAATACAACAACCACAATGCGGTATTTGCGCATCGTGAAGCCGGTTCCTACGCTCGCTGCAAGGCAAAGCCCTCTGTTCACCTGCCAATGCAGATCTACAGGTCAGCCGATTTCAAACAGGATGCAGCCGTGTGAATGTGTTGGCAGGAAGGACTCGCTTTGCACCTGTCTTTTGCACCTTTTTTCAGATTTCCTCTAATATTTTAAACTCCATTTAGAAATGGAGCTTAACACAGCTGCCCCCTCCCACAGAATTATATCCCTCCTCCAAAAAACAGAATAAAGAAAAAAAAAAAAGAAAAAAAGATCGTGGCAATTGGAGCACAGGAAACCTCAGCTGATGGATTTCAATCCCGACCGGTAACACCTGCTGTCCCCATCCTGTGACCCCACACGGTCCTGCCAGTGGACAACCTGTTCGTGTCCCGCTGTACTGCCAGCTCCTGCACAGCTCTGCCGAGGCTGCTGAAATTCTGACCTCCAACACCCCCTGCCACCCAAGCCTTGCTCCTCTTCCTCCCCCAGTGCTTAACATCCAGACCTGAAGACAACACTCCGGATCGATAGCTGTGAGTTCCTGGGTTCAGATGTCTGTTTGACAGCACCACTTGGGAAGTGTTGGTGAAAAGGGTATCACGTTAGACACTTGCGTAAAATTAAATTACTGTAACTCAAGGTAGTAAGCCTGAATGCTGTTGAGAGCCTTAACTCAATCTGCAAGGGAATAATGAAGAGCTCTTTTATCTCTGCTCTTTATGAGGCTAATGCATCCCATCATCATGGCAGCTCCCCTGCCTTGCTTGTTACAACTAGTCCAGGGCAGGTGAGCATGTCTCTGCTTCTACTTTGTCTTCTCTGTTTTGAGGTGAAATGAAAAACAGTTGAGATGGTGAAATACAAACTTGGCTCAGGAGCAGAGACTGCAGAGTGTAAATTAAAATGGGCATCATTAAAATGCTGCCACTCTTGAACAGGAGACTAAGGGAGCAGGACCACTCCTGAGATTGCTGTTTGCAAAGGGTCTTCTCTCCCCCCTCTTTGCTGTGGTTTTTAACAAGGCAGAAATTTAAAAAGCAGATGGGAAATTACATCACCAGCTCAGATCAGGCTGCACGCCCTGCAGCGATTCTGTACAGAGGGAGGAACGGGGGCTGCAACCTCCATGGTGAGCAGCTGGGGTGGAGTAACACAGTCTCAAGGCAGCACCCCGGGAGAGAAAGGAGGCGAGAGAGAGAAACCACATGCCCAGCTTATGTCAGTTCTGAACCCAGACAGAAAATATTTGAAATAAAAAAAATAATCTCAGACTGAGGAGAGGAACACCTTCCCAGCAATCTGCTTGCAGTGCCTTGGCTGTCATTTCTGAAGGAGCTAAAGCTGCCCAAGGATTTCTAGCACACACCAGTTCTGCCCACATAGTAGAAGTCATAGGTATTGCTTGCCGTGCACTGGTGCTCTGCAGCCAGGGAGAGCAGCTGCTGGCCCTGGAAGCAGCATTTTGCTGCAGGAGAGAAGAGAAACCAGCAAGCGAACTCGTGTCAGGAAAACACCCTCAGATCAGTGGTTGCTGGAGTCTGCAAGGAATTGCTAGATTATCAGCACATTTGCAGTACAGGTAAGGCATAGTAGTATCCGATGCAGAGGACTCAGTGAAGGTCTGGCCCGAGTCCTGGTGCTGGGTCAGCAGCCTGTGTTACAACTGGCCCTGCACAAGCGCAACAGATTTGTGTGCGTGGGCATGAGCCAAAATAATGGAAATTCTGAAGCTATACTGTACAGCAACTCACTGGAGAAGTCAAGGTCAAATAAGTCAGTCTTTGCTGTCACCTCTGGGAGGAGAGCTGTTTCTCAAAGAGCTCGCATTATCCGCTGGCTAAGCCCAGACTGCCCTCAGCGTGGTTCCTGCAGTTAAATACCAGCTGCTTACAGGGCACCAGGCTGCATTTTGTTCCCACTGACAGGGAGGGAAACATGAGTAAGTGCCTCACTTCTAGTCTGCAATCTGTTTAGGGGAAAGATCTTGTTATTTCTGACTCTGGGCTCTTCATAGCAGAAGCTGCTCCATCTCTGTGTCTCGTACAGCAGGAACGTGATGGTGGTGGTCAAGCAGAAGTCCGGAGTAATTTGCCCTTAGCACAGTAACATGTACTCTTACAGCACAGTAAAATAACAACAATTCATGCCAGACTAAAAGGCTTATTACTCCTCTGTTTAAATTATACGGAAGTCAACTCTTGGAGGTCCCTCTGAGCACAGCTCACAGCAATACACATGGTTACCTCAAGCAGGATTTGCTGTATATTACCAATAAAAAGACCATCAAAGTCTCTGCTGCAACATTTCCTGCCAACTACCAAAAGATGACCCATAACAAAGGGACTACAACCAAGTCCCATCTGTGTGAGCTCTAGATCTTTTTAATAAATTCATGCATCTCCTCCGGATCCCAGGAGTTTGTTGGGGTTGTGGAAGCAGCACTGCCTCACTTACGTGATCACACAAGAATATCTACATGCATCAGCCTCCAGGCAAAAAAATCTTGGGTGCTACCATACAGCCTGAGTAACATTTTACTGCCCTTTTAATGCTGAAAATAAAAGTAAAACTAACAACCACAGATCTGTGGTGTGATATACTGTGGAGTAAAGACAATCTAAAACAAGTTCTCAGGGTCACATGAATGCAATTAAAAATCCGCAGCAGTCGGGTATCAGCCCAAATACTACTACAAGCTTTGCAGCAAGGATGCTTTATCAAACCATCAGAGCTGTCAACACATTAGATAACAGCTTCTACCTTTCCTAACAATGCAATCTGATCAATACTCGAGGGCTTCTGATAGTGCCTGATGACAATTAACTCTATTCTAACATCAAAGAAAATTCATATACAAGGCCTTGGTACTGAGGTTAAAAAGTGTGCACAGGCAATGGAGAACATAGCTTTTAAAAATGTTTTTAAGTAGCTCCTTGACATCTCATATGATAACACAAAACAAAGACATGAGGTTTAAAGAGAAAAGCAAACAGCTCAGGTCTCTCTTTCAACTGTCAAACTGCCTCTTACCCAAGACCGATTCAGGCGTCTCCCCCTACTAAAGCTGCCTATGTGCATGGGAGCATTTCCCCGCACCCATCCCAGCCTGCATGGTGTAAAGCCCCCTGGACCCAGCCCCACAAGGGCCTGATCATACATAAGGAGTTTCTGTATCACATCCCCTTGCAGCTGGTACTGTGGGCAAGTATTTTGAACAGCACGAGCCCTAACAAATAACCTTGGCTATGCCCTGTGCCAGCATTTATTTCCTTTCTGTTGTCTACAAACAAACATCTCGGCTCCTTTTTAGCTGCTTTTGGTATCTTTGAACTGCTTGTGTACCAGAGAGGGACAAAAGTGATTTCCTGCATATGGGGACACTGAACTACGAGACGACCCTCACTTTCAGGTGGGTCAAGCCTTGTGCTCTGAGTAAAATCCCAGAGGGTTACAAATGTGGACTGGTCACTTGGGGATAATGGAAATGCTTTTAGCCAACGCACTTTTTAAAAAAAGTGACTGGCACAGTACGCTACCATAGGAACGGACAGAATACTGACCCTGCCGCACGACACACCGATCTCACTTCCACCTTATTCTATGTGAAAAGACTATAAACTGCAGAAATGAGTCAGAAGGACAACTCAGCACTTTTGAATCAGCTCTTCACTTGGGCTGCCAGCCAAACAATGGAACACTGTTGATCCAGAGCTTGTATACGCTACCTCCTCATGCAACATACAACTGCAAAGCAAGCCAGTGACTAGTAAACTAACATCTGCTGATCTCACTATGTAGTCCACAGCCTTCCTTGGCAGATCAGTACGGCTGCTTTTTTGGCAAGAGGTTTCACATGCTTTCAGCCATGAACATGAGGGAAATCAGAATAAGGTCATGAGCTTGAGTCACAGTCAGCACTGGTGTGCCAGGAGTCTGGCTAGGGATGGCGAACCTTTGCATTTAGAGGCTGCTCATTTTAACGATTTGGGAAATTCTTAGGCATCCAAAGAAATGAGATCCCGTAGCAAAACAGCAGTACTGGACACTAGGTGAACAGTGTTATCTTCCACAGCTATGTGGGCAACTCTGTTCCTATTGCCAAAGAACTGCTCTGGCAATGCTCTGTTTTGCACAGAAAAGCAGCCCTTTCTCCGAGCTCTTGGAGAGTACCCAATTCTTTTCTGCAGTAGGAAAACATTCATAAAACAGGGGCAGAGGGAAAGGAATGGACATAAAAGGGGAGGATAAACCAGGAAAATATGCAAGGCAGAGCGCCTCAAAGATTCGCACTCAGGTAAACAGAGAAGTATGTTCTCACTATAGGAATGAAGATGCTGTGTGACGCCAGCTCCCCTGGGCCTGGGTCGTTCTTGGCTCCTGGAGTCGCTCCCTGCCTGCCAAAGGACTGACACCTCCCTTCCACGTGTCTGATGCTGACTGATTTTGACACTCAGCCTCACGAAAGCAAGGGCGTTACCTTGAGGTCTCCATTACTTAGTGGTCATCAGAAGCACAACAACTGCAAGGAAAGGTAAAGGTAAAAATAAAACCCAAACACAAAGACTTGCTTACTGTGTTTGTTTTTCTTCTCTGGCAGAGGTGGTGGCTTCTCTGGGTCACTGTTAGAATCTGGAGCAGCAAAGTCAGCAATGAATTCAACTGGTGCTGAAGAGTTTCCTTGCTGCAAAGGCAAAACAGCAGCAAACGGCGTGAAGGGTACTGATGGGACAGATGCCGCATTCTGCATGTCATCCTCCGAGATGTTATCGTATTGGGATGGGTGCCTCTCATAGGACACCCTGCAGCCTGAGTTATCTGAAGTCTGAGAGGCTGCGCTCCTCCTCTTCTTTTCTGGTAAAGCTGGAGGAGTCTCTGTTGGCTGCGCTGCTCCTGAGAGGCTGCAGAATTCCAGTGGAGGGGAGCTGCCCTGCGGGAGCTGGAAAGTGTGTCCATGGAAAGGGGAGCCAGACTCACCCAAGGACTCTGGCAATGGGCTGAGGATACCTGGCACCTGCTGAGGTATCTGATCAGCGTTGGAGAGGTCCTGCTGCAGGAATTCATAGTCTGGATCATAGTGATCTGATTGATCTGGTTAAATAGATGGGACAGGAGAATGATGCATTAGTTTCTCTTTTACCATTTAGCCCTTCTCAATTCTGCCCCTCTCATTCCATCAGTTAATTAATCAGGTCATTTAATCAGAGCGGCACTTCCTTGCAGCAGGGACCATCTTGCCATACCTTCTGTAACGTCCAGCCTTAATAAAACTCTTATCATTATTTTTTTACACTAGCAGACAAATAATAAAAATTCAATAGGTAGATCATTGCAGACATTATTTATGTTTTATATTTATAGTTTTATTTTCTTTCCTAATACATAGAAACAACATCACTTTAGTCTAGCAGGACTGTCATTTCTGCAGACAAGGCTGAAATCAACAAAACATTCCACTTGAGAGCTGAATTGAGTTTGAAGACAATCATCTATAGCTAGGGGAACACATTCCTCTGGGCTTTTTCCTATCCGAAAGAATATAATTCTGCACAGAACCGCCTGCAGCAACTACAAGATGACAGTTGTAAGCGCAACCCATTTACTTCTGTTATCACAGCTATGACAGCTCCCAAACAAGAGTGAAGGGGGCTCCTCCAGCGGCCCTGGACAACCCCCCGCTTACCTAACGTTTCACAGCTTGTGTTGCGGGAACACTGACCACTGTCGCGGTCCAGAGAAGAGAGCTGCTCGTCAGACTTGCTGAGTTTGCCAATGCTACTGCACGGTGAGAGGCGAGGAGATTCACCCCCATAGGAGTGGCTTCCACCTGACAACCTTCTCTGGGCATAGCAGTCCACATCAAAATCCTTAAGAAAAAAAAAAAAAAAAAAAATCGCTGTCATTCTTGGCAGCTCACTAGCAAGCAAGATGCAGCTCAAAGAGCAAACACTTCATAGCTGTGTTAAGAAAACCAGGAGCAGAGAGGATCAGCGCTGCTAGCCCTCTCTAGTTAGACAAGCTCATCAGGACCACAGAAAACCTCGGATTTGGTAAACAGCCCGTGCCAGGGAGCTCTGTGTGTTCTTGCTTCAGGCAGGGTGTGCTGTGACCCACTCTGGACTTCACAGAGAAGATGACTGAGTTCCTCACTGCCACACACGCCTGATGACTGCTTGTCAAGACACTGATACTCGCTCACCAGACTGCAAGATTTCTCATTAAATAGCTGGGGCTTTAGCAAATATTTGGTTAGCTTAAGTGCACAGAAAGGGAAAATAAGCTACAGTGAGATACAACTTTCTGTGCCTATAACTACGTTTCTATTTCGGAAATTACCTCAAGCTTATCAAACTGTGAGTGAACCCCTCACGTATTCCCACGGCAGCCAAGCAACCTAAGTGTGACTGTACTAGCAACTGAAGAGCTGCACAGCTTCACGTGGGTCAGCCAAACAACTGCAGAGGCTCCCTAAGCCAGAGCTGAGACTTTGGGGATGAGGACAAGATTTGATTTTGGTGCAATTTAATATGATCCAGGTCCCCACTGCTGAGTTAGTAAGTTCCTGAATGTATAAAGCAAACCCAGCCATTTACAACCTCATAAACCCCAGACCAGCACAAGTGATGGAATATGATTAACGCACACAGTCCCAAGTTTTCAATTTTTCTACCAGAAAATTTACAAATTTCCCCAAAGCACCAGCAGTAGTCAGAGCAGTTGCTCAAACTACTGCTTGGGTTAAAAGATGTTTTAAGCTGTGACTGGATGAAGACAGACATCTGATCTCAATATGCCATGTGCTCCCTTGACCTGTAAGCAAACCTTGGTGAGATCTCAGTAAGCTCAAGCCAGCCACTCTGTACCTGATCTATTCAACATAGCAACACTCAACTGCTCACATCGTCACACTCTGCTACAGCTCAAGGCAACAAAGTTTGTAGCAATTTGTTAATTAAATCCAACAATACTGTAAAAAAATTTGAGCTGTTCACATTATTTATTACACTGGTGTTCCTGCCACTAGAACTCCAGAGCTCTCCTGTACAGGGCTGTTGGGACGAGCAGAGGCGTGCAGGGAACTGCGCGGCTGCAGGTCACGGCATTTCTCTGAGCTTTTGCTTCAGTTCACAGCACGTTTCCCTCGGCTTTCACAAAGGGCTTACGCCATTACCTGTCTGTTGATTCCAACAGGTAAACTGGACCCACTGGTGGCTCGACTCATGGGGGCCACGACTGCCACTCTGGTTGGGGAAGGTGCCGACTGCCGTTTTTTAGGAGGCAATGCTGGTGGAGGGCTGCAAGATACAACAGGCATTGATGCTTCCATTACCCTTCCAGCAGAAAGACTTTCAGAGGCTTCACAAGCCTGTTTTCCAGAAAGGCTTTGATTTACCAGGCTCAAAACTCACAGGTTCTTGTCCAAAGCTGGCCAGGAGCTGTTCAGCAAAGCGTATCCCCTAACAAATATCAGTTTAAGAATATCTGGCAGGTAAGGTCCTGTACAGTGATTTATTTTTTAAGGTTGGAAAACAGTTGGCATTTCTCAAACAAAAACAATTGCTGATTTAAAAATTATTTTTAATGGTGCTAATTAGCACAGTAATTATTCTTTAATAAGGTGAAAATCCAAATTAAATATTTTGGTTGACCCAAATATTGTTTCCATTGACAGAAGGAAAAAAGAAAAAAAATCTTTTTCTGCCCTTTTACTCTCCTGGTGAACTTCGGGAAACAAGACGGTGAGCGTTGCTCTCAACATGTAACTGCGAGGGCCCATGTTTTGGCATGAATCTGCTTTGGATACACACATTGGCAGTAACTAGTGAGATTTTAACCACTGTATTTTTAGTTTCTGAATTTAAGGACACATAACTCTGGTCATCGTCAAGCCTGTGAGGTTCCCAAGAAGACACATATTCTGTTCCTAGACCATACAAGGAAATTTTTACATAACCCATGAGAATTCATAAAATACTTAGAAATGTGATTCTTTTGGCCAGCCATAGCCCTTGATGCTGCATTTTCAAATTAGCGCTTGACATGTATTTTTCACACTATCCAGTAGCACCAGTACTAGAGAAGAAAAACATCATACGCAGACCTAAAACCTGCAAATTGGGGGTTTTCTGTTCCTTCTGAAAATAGAACATAGAAACTTTCACGTGGTTACTTGTAGAACAGGGTAAGAACAACCAAGTAAAAGACTTTTGTCACGCACTGTTGGCTCCTTTCACTCTTAAGCTGATAAGCAATGCAGAACAACCTGGATGTGCAGGACAGATTGATAACTGCCAGCTGAGGTTAACGGAACATTTCCCTTTGGATATAACAGCACAAGATACCGTTGTACAGTGTGGTATTCACATGAGGTTCTTACACGTTTATGTGATGCCTCTCATGCATGGATCTCAGGGCATGGCACTATCCTCACATAAAAAGAAGGAAAGGCAAACACAGATAATGAAGGGTACTGCTCAAAACAAGACAGAGAACACAAAGTCATAAACAGAGTCCAGGAGCAGGGAAGAATTACTCTGGAGGACTGGAAATTCAGAGGCATTGCTAACCCTCCTCATGACCTCTCTTGTGCACAATTTGCAAGATCGTTTAAAAAACAAGAAGCTGGTAAAAGCCACTAGTATTTTTCAGTCAGCCGGCTGGCCAGTATTACCTGTTTTCTGCCACACGAATGCTAGGCAGAGGGGGTTTAGGAGGTGCAACTTCTTCATCCATGGAGTCAGTCAGTAGCTCGTTGGATTGAGTCATATTAGTTGTTTTGTTGAGGATCTCCATTTCTCGGTCTGTAAGGGGAAGTTCTGATGGGCTGCAACAAGCAAAATAGCGATTGTAGATCATAAACCACAGTTGGAATGCAGCATGCTGACAGATTAACACATATTTTAAATCATATGCAATATGAGAGACACCTACAGCAGAAGGCAGAATTTGCATCTGTAGATGGAATTCCACGTATATGCAGAATACAACGTGAACATGTCATGGCCAAGTGATGTTTCATTGCCAGATTTTGGTATCTTTCCTACCATAGCATATTCTCTTGAAGCGGTCCCACTGTGATGGATGAAGCTACATAAAGCACACTACCGTCTGTGAAGAATAACTGAATGCTTTAATTCAACTATCAGTAGCCAGAAATTATCCCTTCTATATTACTCCTGCACACAGAAGAAATCCTTGCCAGTGACCCACCTGTCAGATTTACATGCTGGTAAACTGGGTTTAACTGGGCTTGTGGGAGAGGGATGCTCCTGCTTTTCAATGGTGAGCCTGACCAGCTCCTGATGGATGGAGAGAAGAGAAGAAAAAGAGAATAATCATTATTTGCTGAATGCTGCACTCAAACATCGTAGGACAGAAAGGGATGCTACTGCAGCAAACTCTTGGTTACCCAGGTTATGGATTAATGATGGACACAGAGAGTGCTGAGCTGGGTGTGAGTCTGGCACAGAGCTGTACAAATGATACAGCGCTGCTGCTAAGGAGCAGCCTGCTCCCTGTAATAGTTTAGCCATATTTGAGTTACGTTCACAAACCCTGGCCCTATGGGGATTCTGCACAAACCCACATGTGTGTCTTTTTGCTGTGCTTCCTCTTTCCTCTATCGTCACAAATGTGTTCCAGTCCCCACAGCACCCTAGATAATGGCAAATTGACTTTACATACATAAGTACAGAAAAGTCTTGCACAGTGGAGTACTTCACCTAGCCAGTAAAAAAAAAAATTGCTTTGTATTTTATAAGCAAGTATGTATTTGTTTCAAAAAGCAAGTTTTCTGTTGGGCATCTTACAACAAATTAAATAATGAACACTTTCATTAAAAGGCCAGCTTCTCCTGAAGCCATCTTTTAACATGTTAGCAGTGGAAGTCTTAATCATTCAAGGAACTACTACAGTGTATCTGTTATAAGCAGATAAGGCTCTGGATAAAGAGATAAGGGCATGATAATCCTGAACTACAAGTCTGCCTGCAGTCAAAACAACAATCATTCACACCAGAAAGATGGAGAGAACATTTTATGTATGTCTGAGGCTGACAAATAGATCTACTGCTCACAGATACAAACACATGCCCTCTTACAGGCAGGCTGGAAAACTGCCAGCGCTTCCTGACAGTGTTGGCTTCCCAGCATATTATGCAAAGGAAACTATATAGGATCAATTTTTTAATTTTTCTTTTTTAAAAGCAGCCTGAAGTACAGTGTCATCATTCTAGTATCATCTTCATGTCTGTGTCTGTTGAGCTTGGAAACAACTGTCATTGCTCTCTCAATGCAGTAACTGCAACCGGAATATTGTCCTCCTCCTGAGGAAGGGAAATACTCTAGTTCTCGTATTTTTATAAAAGTTTCTATTTAAAGCTGAACTTCCATGGGTCAACACATGCACAACAAGAGGAATACAGTACTGCACTGAATGTGCAAAGGACAGCAAATGCAGTCCCAAGTGTCTTCCACAGCTTATTTTGGTCTCGATGTTCTACTTACATTCTTGGTGTGAGCTTGTGCTCAAAAATAATTTACACCGTGTCAACCAAAAACATGATGAAACCCTCAGCTTTCCAGAAGCTGTCCTGGAAAATCCCACACACGGGGAAGGAAGAGAGCGCAAACAGAGCACATACAGATGTGCATGCAGGCTAATGCTATGAAGATGTTCCTGTCTGGGACAGACAGACAAGAGCCCTGGCGAGGAACAGCGTGTTCTGAGACATGCCCTGATGAGAAAAAGCACAGCACCAAGTCGACCACAGCCGACCAGCCTGGTCAGCTCCCACCTCCAAGGAGGGCCGCATCCCCAGCAGGGAAATAGTCTGCGACAAGGAGCAACAGAGCGACGAGGCTTTTGACAATCTATCAGCTCCGCTGTGGTAATGTACGTTACGCAGGAAAAGTAAAAAAACTAATGCCCTTCAATCGCAGAACTACAGCGAACTGTCCTCAGACTTCTCTGCTGAGCGCCTCCAGTTACTCAACAGAAACTATTTTTTAAAGAAGTACTTTCCTCTGTCTCATCCTCTCTTTCAGGATGAACAATCTTTAATTAAAAACTTGCTATTCCTTTTAGACTTTAGAAATTCCCCTATAAAGTTTACAGAACATCACTAGGAAAAACAGCCGTAGGACCTGGGAGCGTACAAACCCCAAACAAGGCTGTTCTGTAAATTGAACAATCTGGAAATCACACAGTGACACCATTTGACTCTTCTGGCTGCAGCTGGCACCATGCTCCAAGTCACTGTCTGTGTCTGTGTGGTGACACCATGCATTGCCACCTTCTCACCTTCTGGACAAACCTCCACCGCTGAAGAGGTTTCCAGAGACTCTCATGCACCTCAACGGACTCAGCGTCAGACCCTGTGGGGTTATCAGGTACTTGCCAGCAAGAACAGTGAGTCCACACAATGTGTAAGAGCACAAAAAAGGGAAATAAAATGTACGGGCATTCAAACCAAAACCGAAAAGCCTCCGGGCTGAAGCACTCTGTTTTCCTATTTTGCCAGTTGTAATGGACACACGCCTGTCCACCATATGGGAGCGTAGGTTACAACAGGGGAGAAAACCAATCAAATTTGGCTGAAAAGTATCTTTAGAATGATTCAAGCCATTGCTGCTGTGAAAAATACCCAGAACACCTCCCACCAGAGACACCGAGACGACATATGATTGACAATACTCAAGAGGATCACTTTTTCCTCTAAACTTTGACAAACATCACCAGATTGCCTGGACCCTGACCTTTTCTCCTATCTGCTAACCCCAAAATGAGTACTGATGTTTGAAAATCAAGCCAAGATCTTTAGTGTACACACAAAGGTAATCAGCACGCAACTGAGCCAGATGCACATTATGCTATTCCTTATCAGCAAGTAAAGAGATTCCTGCAGCAGTAATTAGAGATAATTAAAGCCTCTCTACAAACTTACGCTACTTCAGCAAGCTGGAAATTCCAAAATGAGATGGATTTTTAAGAAGTTACATAATCGAAACAGGGATTTTTTTTTTCCTTTTTACATGTGCCTAACAGGGTACTAAACCCTGAGATCAGAACAGCAAGTAACACAAGTGAACAAGTAACTCTTTTATGCTCAATTCTGAAAATAAAGGGGGAAGTAAGCACTGAAATGTGGAAGTGGATCTTATGTGATCTGCCAGAAAAACAAAAAAGGCTGTCCACAGCAGAGAAGTGTCCAGCTTCTCAGTTCTGCTTCCAGATCTGAAAGCTGGCTAGGCCCTTCTAAAATAAACCTTGTTCCTTGCTATGCAGTAGGAGATGAGCGCACACCACTTCCAAATGCTGACCTGTTGATGGGCAGACACGTTCGCATCAACCCAGACAGCCACGCATCTGCTCCAACCACGCTCCAAGCTGACCAGACATAAGCCAGCTCCAACTGGAAGGCCAAAATAACTTTTAATCTAACAACAGAGTAGGGACTGATATAGCCATGCCGCTCAGCAGGGCTTAACAGCTCAGGCTTAGCACTGTTTGGACGTGCCTGTGTCGCTTCCAGCCTAGGCTGGCTCGCAGCGTGGGCAGAGCAGGCATCCGAGACCTTCCACCTATCCGCACAGGCACACTGCTTTGGCTGGAAGGCAACAGGTACCGGGGGTTCAAATACTGCTTGAAGTGAAAGGACAGTGGCTGTCCAAGTCGCAGGCAATAAGACTACACATCTCTATCCTGGATCTGGTGATAACACGGCTCTCCAGAGCAGATTCGTTAAGTGATAACAGAGTGAACCATCTCACTCTTTGCTGGGGTATTACACTTCAGATACCACAGTGCAGATTTTCACGTACTGCAAATTGCTGCTGAATTCCAACACTAACAGCAGCTGAGACTTTAGGCTAAACTCTTTTTCTCTATCCTGCTGTGCAAATTTAAGGCCAGCTTTACTTTTCAAATCTGGAATTTAAAGGGCATATTGCGCAAAATAATCCTGGAAAATCTGTCTTCTTTAGGTGATGGGAATGATTTGTTTCAAAGATACTAGTTTAAAAGGCTCGATAAGTCAGTAGATTTTAGTATCTGTGTTTGATCAACATTAAAGAGATATTCAGAGCATGCAAACACCACACCAAGACTCCCAAAAACCTTGGGAGGTCCACTTAATTTTTGCATTCAGCTCCAGTTAATAAAAACTGAGTTTGAGTACAGTGAAAGATGTCTGTTCCCGATACACTAATCCAGGTGAAACATCTGCCGCAGTTCTTAAAACTCTACCCCAACTTTCCTTCTATACTTGATTTAAATATTCCCCTTTAGATTCAGTCCTGCTGTTGAAAGAGGCTTAACCTTCACTACAGTTTGCAAAATAAGGTTCCCAGGAGATATGATGGTCTCTGTGCTGGTGCCCTGAGCCCGGGTCAAGGAAACTTTTAACTGCAGTGCTAGGACAGCTGAATGAACAGCCTCCGCGGCCATCAGCCCAGAAACAAGCCTGGGAAACAGAAATAATGGATACCAAAAGCTTACCGGGAGGCAGAAGGAAAGCCAACAGCTTTCCCCGGGGTGGGGCAGGGAGGGAATGCTGTAAGCAGGTCTCACAAAGGATACAAAGGTTTCTGTTAAACGTTTCCATTAGTTACGTAAAATTAATCTCCAGAAAACTGAGCTTAGCTCATCACCTGTTCCACACCCTAATCCAACTGCTGAAAGCGGTGATGTATCACTGACGAATCCCTTGAAATTTATGTTAAAAGATGGAGCTGGAGTCTTTGATTCTCTGTGGGCACTGACAAGGAAGCATTGCAATTATATTTTGCCTAGACGGAAAACAGGCAAACTCTGTCTCCTAATATGCATGGGAGACTAGGAATGACGTGCTGAAAACATACTACAATGTTCAGTAAAGATTTATTGCCTCTTCCAATTCATCCAAATGCCAGGGTGAGCATTTCAGAAGTGCACACTAATAGCCAAATGGTTTGTGCTAGTCTTTAACCAGCACACCGAGCAGGATCATTTCACTTACGGACCAGATGATTTGAGAGGTAGTTTAGTGAAGGCAAGAATAGGATCTTTATATTTTACCTGCACTTAAAAACCTCTTTCAAGTAGATCTCTTCCAAAATACATTATGATATACTTTATATAATATACTTTACAATATTTGTCTCATGTACCTTGACTCCATCCAGAACAGCTTTTATGACATCCTTCACTGTTGTCACCATCTCCTTGTCTTCTGAATTCACACCTTCCAGCATCACTTGATCAGACCAGCGAATGAGATTGGCCAGACTCTGGTACACACGGCTATAGCAAGATGAGATGGCAGAACTGGATGGCAGGGGAGGAAATAGTTGAGGAAAAAAAAAGAACAAAATGAAATTATGGAGATACTAGCAAATGTTACGAGACTGCTTGATTTAAAGTGCATTTCACACTGTTAAAAATGTGATTGTTCTCCTCTCTCTGACACTCAGAATTTGTGCTGAGCAGGTGACAAAGCCTGGGTTTCTCCTCTGCTGCATTTGCTCTCCTGTCCTCCAGCACCAAATGGGACAACAGTGTGAAGGTACAATCAATCAACAGCTCGTTCTCAGTTAACAGAGTATCTGGGCTGCAGGTTAACACAGCAATGCTAAAAAGAACATGCTTTCCATTTTAATTTACAGCTCCATCCTATGCCTTAACTTCAAAGGTAAATATTTAAGTCCTGTATTTAAATCTAAGTCATATTATTTCAGTTTTATCTGTGCTTTCCTTCTTCCTTATTAACTCTCCTCAAAAATGTCTTGGATAATTGAGAGCTGACTGTATTTATTGCCTTACAAATCATTTCCTCACTGTTTATGATGCCTGAAAACATGTAATTAAAACCTGCTTCTTCACAGAAATTGAACTGAATGAATTTCAGGTTTGGAAGAGGAAGGGTGTTGCTTTGTTTTGCTTTTAATGAGAAACAGAATTGAAGCTATTGTTCCAAAAAAAAAAAAAAAAAAAAAAGAATTTTGGAAGAATGACAACTCTAAATAAAAGTTAACTGTAACAACACTGCTCACAGGCATTTTCCTGGCAATTCTGAAAACACTTACTTCATTACTAAACAAGGTGTGTTAACAGTATTGCTGATGGCAACGCTTCAACAATTCTTTGTAAAGTTAAATCAATTTCAAACTGCATCAAAACCGTAAACAGATAAGGGAAGGTGTAATCTTGCAATCATTACTGATACCAGTGTTCCAAATCTCCCCATTTCTCTTTGGTATCCATTTTACACTGGCTTAACTCCAGTAATTTCATTATCTGTGAGAAGAGAATCAAGCCCACAAGCTTCAATGAGATTATTTAGGTGAATGAGGTTTGCAGAACCAAAGAACTATTGTGAAGTTACAACCAGGGGGATACAAACAACAGCAAGTACTTTTTTGTTTGGCTGGGGTTTTTGTTGTTTTTTTCAAAAAGCATGCTTGCCATTTGTTCTAATTTCAAATGAAATTAGCTTGCTAGGAGATATTTCCTAAATAGGCCCCTCCCTCATCTCTTTCTAAGGCTTTGATTTCTTCGCCATTAATCTTCAGTCTGCTTCCTTCTAAGGAGGCAGTAATTGAAAACCCATTTTGTGCTAGATTTAATTACTTTTTTCCTTGATGCAAATGCTTCCCCTAAAGCAAAAAGAAGTCCAACAATAATTGTAGGGCTTTCTTCCACACTGACACAAGTTTTGCTCACTTTTCTTGAGGGGGATTTGCTATCAAAATCACCCCTTTGTATCCTGCCACTACTCAAAAGAAATAAAGTGCATAGGTAGGCACGAAAAGACATCGCTTTTTAAGAATACCAGATCCCCTTCATTTCTGTGAGGCTAAACAAGGCAGAACACATATATGGGATCTGTGCTGTTAATACATACCATTTCCAGAAGGAGAGACTTACCACTCTGTAGAGGACTCCATTGACTACTGACTCTGAAAATTCTGCTTCTATGGGTAAATATGGATACCCAACTATCGAGGTTGCGTTAGTTCACTACTGAGAGACAGTATAAGGAATCTGAAGAATAAAACTGTCTGAAATACTGCTGCTACTGAAGACCACTTAGTTGATACTTATTTCCAAATATATTCTTGGAAGGGAAGATCACCCAGCGAACACCCAGTGGATACGTAAATCAAAACAAGTGACTATAAAGACAACATGTTCTATCCTAAAAATATTTGCTGACATTTTACATGTTCTCGTGTAAGGGGAAAGTTTGTTCCTTCTTTTATTAAGTGAAAGTCGGTACTTGTCAGGAATTTAATGGCTGTGGGAAACCTGATAGCAACCAAAGAAACTTTTGTGTCTGTATCCAGAAGCGTGATGAATGTTCCCATTCTAACAGCTATTGTTCGTTGTACTTCTATAAATCTAACCTAAATCGAGTCTCTCCTGTCCCAGCCAGAGCTCTAATACTCACCCATTGCCTCCTTCCTTTTGTACCGTCAGATACAACCCTGGCCCATACGTTAGGGCCAAACACAGCGAAGCATCTCTGTTTGCAAA
Organism: Grus americana; assembly: GCF_028858705.1. Taxonomy (NCBI): domain Eukaryota; kingdom Metazoa; phylum Chordata; class Aves; order Gruiformes; family Gruidae; genus Grus; species Grus americana. The sequence goes on along the minus strand of NC_072871.1, from coordinate 12,581,076 downwards.
ATATTTGGCACCCTACTGCTGTCTGGACCACACTTTACAAACCTTTCTTGCACCAGAATTGAAATAAGCATCTTGAAACAAAAACTTTGGAGATCCTTAATGGGAAAACAACTAGGAACAGCACAAAACTTGGCAGGATTTCGGGAACCAAAAAACACCTGCATTTCTCTGCCTTGTTTTGCGTTTTTCTCTGTGTGTGCTAATTTTGCTCTTTCTGTATTACTCAGTGATGTTTACTTGTTTTGTGTAAATCAATGGCTCCAGCATCTATGGGATGAACAGCAGCTATATCTCTATGGCTTGGCAACTCCACAAATTCTTATGATCCATGCTGAGCTTTCTGTGGCAAATTTCTACTTCTTTTCTGGCTTCAAACAAACTAACTGGTTAAAACATAATACACCTAATCTGTTAAAACGTAAAACAAATAATCTGTCGAGAGTGCACAGGAATGAACTTGGACTGGTTAATCTACTGAAGTACATCTGCTTACTTCTGTTCTGTATCTGATCCAGTAAAATCAGAAAAAGCAGTTAAGAGTGCAGTCTCAGACTTCTCTAGTATCATGGTGGATAAACTGAACACAAAGAGGAATTACTCTGAAGATAAACTCTTTTTCAGGTAAAAGCTGTTGGATTTGTTAGCTTTTAGGATACCATCATGGACTGCAGAAACAGTATAGCATCTGAGGAGAATCTCCCGCTAGTACGTGATGAATTTCCAAGTTTATGCTAAGAATCAGCCCTTCCTTCTCTCTGAAACCATTCAGATTTGCTTTATCTTTCCACAGCACAGGCTTCTTCGCAGCAGGGAATCTGCTTTTAAATTATGTTTGAAAACTACCACATAATTAGTAAAAATAGCAGCCACTTCATTAGCAATGCAGCACTTCCTGTCTCCTGCACAATGGGGTTCTTCAGACACAAGAAGGGAAGAAGCTGGGAGCCTGTTAGTCTGTTGGAGTCCCAAAACCCAAGAAGGAAACTCACCTTTGCTGGATGCGTGGATCGGTTTGCACCAAGGGCAGGATGGCTTCCAGCACTTTACTTGCTGAGCCTGGCAGCATCTCTAATACTTTCTTATCAATTACCATTTTGTCCACAATAGTCTTAAAGTAGCGTAACGCACTGACGACCTCCTTCTCCTTTTCCTCTAGCCATGAGACATTCTAAAGAGGAGGAAAAAAGGAAAGAGATGTTAAAACCTCAGGATTTTTAAGGGCAAGGTTACTTTAACTTACCTGAAGTACGGTGACACTGAATGAGGTACATTCCACGAGGAGTGGAGAAAACCCCTTCTACCACAATTACTTTTAAACTGACTTACTACTCTTTCAAAAGAAGTCAGTACAAAATTGCACCCACACTTTAACTTTCTGAATTACGTGCATTCCAAACTGAAGTCTAATCTTGATCAGTTTTAGGCCAAGATTGACGCTACTGATGATGTGAAGGGCACTGCTTTGAAACCCACACGCCAAACTGCGAGGGTGGAAAAAAAAAATATACCAAACGCAGATAGTAATGATAATGCAAGAAAGGAAGCAACAACTACTGGTTTTAAATAGAGTTGCCCCTCTGATGCAATCAAAATCCTTTTGCCTTAAGCACATCTCCCTGTGAAAAGGTTTTTCAATCAGAAAATGCAGTGGATCAGCCAAAGGGAAAGAGAAAAACAAATCACAATCAGAAAAACTTCCAAATTCCAGAACAATCCAAACAAGAGGCCTCCATTTTTGTACCCATCCCTGATAGTTTCAGTGACATATGTGGTGTTCACCCTTATTATTTTGAGTAATTCTGCTGACTGTAATATGCCTACTTGTATGAAAGTGGGCTATAGTTTTGTCTCTCCGTTCCCAAATAAAAACCATTCTGATCAGCCTCCAACCTAAGTCATTTTGTGATGCTGCTGGAACAAGGGAACTCACACGCCTTCCATGGGGACAGACTGTGGAAGCTAAATTTTGGCATCAGTGAATGAATGTTGCAGAAGGGAGCAATTCATTGGAATAAAGCTGAGTTGTGGTCACCAACTTCCATGCCACCACCAACACTAGAAGAGGAAATTCAGAAGTGATACATGATATCTTAATGGCATTCTGGACAGGGATATTTTTAAGGAGTTTACCAGAGTATGCCTGGAGGACTTTTAATACCACAAGTAGTTCCTAAGTGAGGTTTAAATTAACTACTGAACACTGCTAGAAAAGGAGCAGAGAGCTTAGCAGAGCCAGGTTTCATCCATTATCTCCTCAGTAAATTCAGCTTCAAGAATTAATGACCTATGGGCATTGTGTGCTCCCCATACTCTTGTCAGCTGTTAAACTGCTGCTTTTCTGCAAAATTGGGCCAGCAGCCCAAAAGATTTTAGGAAGAACAATTTATAGGCAGCACTGGTTAGTAATTTGGGGCCAGTTGCATAAAAGGATTAGAGTTCCAAGTCCCATCTAGCTCCAACTTTAGAAGTCCCATCCAAGATCTGCAAACTACCCTGTCATTTTCATCTCATCTTCCAAACTCTGCTGCTGCTTCCACTTTTTGACAATATTACTCGCCAGGCACCTCAAATTCTGCTCTGTAGCCCACAGCACCTCAAATTCCCTTGCTGAGGAGCATCATGGCAACTCGCTGATGTCAAAAATGACATTTCCCATTTTTCAAGCATGTGTCCTCACCAGTGCACGGTTTATTCCAGGATACGGAGAGGCTCAGTCCCTCCTGTGAAAGTTTTGCACATCATATGAAATGACCACACATTTCATATGAGAGAGCCTGTATGTTCCCCAAGAGAGTATGACTATGGCCCAGTGGTCAGAGCTCTTGAACAGAAGTGAAAAAATGTGGATTGCAGTTCCTGCTCTGATGGCTGTTTATGTATTTCATTCAACAACTGTTTCCTGCAGAAAGGCTTGCGACTTAATAGCTTAAACACTCTCCTGGCGCATAGGAGGGATGGGCTTGCCTCTGAGAGTTCAGGGCTGAGAACGACAAGTGGAAACACAAATCCTTCCGTTGAACATGTCAAGGCATGCAAATCCAGCCACCGGACACTATCTGGGACACAGCCCTTTTTTTTTTTCCTTTTTTTTTTTTTCTTTTTTTTTTTTTCCTTCAACGTCCCTGCTAGCTCTTTGGGTGACATTCCATACGAGCAGTTTTTATGCATCCCCTTCTGAGGTCCAAAGGTATCATATGTACGTGTGTATACATGTGCACACAAACACACACAAGAAAAGCCTATACATCCTACATAGCATTGCAGGTTCTGCTACAGAGCTCAGTTGCTGCTACGAGGCTGAAGTTTCTTGTGTTCAGTGCTCTACTCACTAAGGCCTGAGAACAGCAGCAATAAATCTAGAGAAAAGAGTAATAACCTGGTGGGATGGATGGATATTAATATATTCCAGTGTCTGCATCTCACAAGACTAAAGGTATTAAGTTTTTCCACCCAACATTTCAGTGTGTCCCTAAAGCCAAAGTAAACATGCAGTGGTACCCCTCTGGGTTGGCAGAGAGGACCCAAACTAATCTCTCACTTCATTTCTCCATGGAGGTGAATTTGCCCCAGTGGTTACCTTACCGCAGGGAGAGAGCAGAGCGGTAACTGTGAGAGCTGCTAAAGCATTCACCCATCGCCCTTTTGGGCATTAAATGAGATAAATTTAACATTCAGGCAAAATGGCATCTCCTCTCCACTACCCTGCCTGACACACACAGATATTTTTGCATGATTTTCGAAGTTTTCCCTTAAATAATCGTTAGAAATGCATCATGTATGAGACACGGCCGACCCAGCGAACTGTGCAGAATACACCTGCTTACAAAACCTGGAACAGTCCCTTTTTCTCCTGCATTTTGGCAGTGAAAAACCTATTATAACTTTGCATATAGTGTTGAAGGGCACTAGTGTTCCCCCAATATGCCCTATGGTAAGAATCGAAGACAGTGTCCAGGGGACAAAAGGAGGCTCTGGAAAAAACCTCCCCCTACGTTGCTCACATGTAGGTATAAAGGGGAAGAGGAGAAGATCTCTGCAGGGGTTGAGTGTAACCTTCAGGCTACACGTACTGATTTTACATTAATTTTAGGTATTGCTATCTCTGCTCTACAGTGATTATCTACTTCAAGAGTATAAAAATAGCATCTTAAGTACTTAAGAGGGAGGAAAGGATGATATTTGGTTTATCAAGTGTGTCTTCTGACAGAAAAATCTCCTGTTTGTCAACTGATGTATATATTCCAGTGAGAGAACCTGATGATAATCCAGGCATATACTCTTCCCCACTCCCTCCACACAAAGCTAATGAGCTGACGACATCCAACTAATTGATTAGTTGAAGAATAGCTGTTAAAATAGATAAGGAATAAGCCAGACATCAACAATATTTCACAGTATAAAAATGTATACAGCTTAAATAATCATGTTCAGTAATAAAAATTATTGCATTTTGTTTTCCAATTAAAAAAAAATCCCAATACGTACATAATAAAGGTTTTACATGTTCAGCCTTATCAGTAAATCCTCCCGCATTGTTTTCAGAGGAAAGAAAGAAAGGCACGAACTTCACCTATTATGAACGTGCTAATATATTTGCTATAGAACAGCCTTTTGGAAAGGGCTCTTCATTTTCTAATACGAGGTCACATATCAATTTAAAGAAAGGCCTCTAAATTATCTCAATGTACCATCCTGAAACATCGTTGGAATTAAAAGCCTTCAAGAAGTACTCCCAGATTTTTTTTTTATTTTTATTTTTCAGTAGCAGCCAGCAATACAAGGTGCTCGGCTCCCTAGAAAGTATATCCATAGCCTCCTGGGGGAAAAAAACCTAAACCCAACTGCAGTCTGCGTAATAAAGGCCTCATCATCTTCCACCTGATGGTGCAAAATAGGGCTAGGAGGCCCCGCAGCGACTGCGCTGGGTGTTAAGCACATCACACAGCACAAGATAACTGTATCATGCTTACTGCTCTCAATAACACCACAACAACCCTCAGCAGAGATAATCTAAAAAAGTTCGCATGTCTGGCGCTGCACGTTGGATGAGACTTTCAACAACAACTGGGAAAGATTTTGAATTATCATAAATAACCTCAACTGTTCTTAACTTTTGGCTTAGATTTATACTTGAAAACTGACTGCAACAGTACTGTTACAGAGCCAGTCTCCAGTCTACATAATCAGGTCACAACAGCAGAGGAGATAACACCGTGATGTGTTTGTGCTGGGAAAGAGTGGTGACCTCAGCCCTTAGAGGACTTGAAGTACATCGCGACTGAGGAACGGTGTGCTACAATCAGCAGCTGCTGGAACGCATCTGTTTGACTCTCCCTGCTGATGTCGTCAGAGATTGAGCACATCTTTGGACCAGATTCAAGGATTTGCTTGCCTGGGTTTTGGGGTTTTTAAAAGGATCACACCCCAAAACCAGGCGGTTATTTGGAAGTGGTAAGTATAACCATAGGGTGTGCATGCAGGGAGGAGGTGTCAGGCCATACACTACATTCCATAATGAGATATTTAAACACTTATGGAAGGAGGTCTCATCAGGTTCTCCAAAGGAAAGTAGATGCCTTGCTTGCTCTTATTTTATACTACACAGCGCAGTTTATAACTAACCATAAAGTAACCCTGAGAATCCCTGAAAAATCTGCAGAATTCTGCAGAGGACAAAGTCACACACTAAAAGTGGAGCTGCAGATTTCGATAAACTGAGTACCAAACAAGCAAGAAAACAGCAAAACTAACAGAATATGTCCTTTGTCTGCTTACTTTGTTCACTGACTTCTCTGGTGTTTTCACTGTCAGGTCAGCTTGCTTTCCTTTCTTTGAAGGGGTTCTCTTTATTTTTGGTGAATGAAACTTGCCCTTCAACTTCATAGTGAACGAGGAGAGATGGGAACGCTCAGAATCTAGAAAGACACAGAAATGCGTTACTGGATTAGGGTAAATTTGTCGAAACCGGGGAAGTTGTATTACAGCATTATCTGGAAGACCAGCCTATGAAAAACATTGCAACCATGTAAATTTATTGAGCGGAACAGGATAAAAAAAATAGTAATTGTGGCTCTGTATTATGTTTCCAACCACAGTACCACCATCATTTCCTGCTTCCCCTCGGAGGTAGCAACACTGCAGTGCAAAGGCAGGAACAGTGGGATTGCTACTGCTCTGTGCCTTGGAGACAGAAAAGGAAAACCACCTCTCTTAAAAGCACTTATCTCCAGCCCATCCCAAAGTACTTTACAAAGGAGGTAATCATCATCCCTCTTTTGCAGAGGAGCAACTGAGTCAAGGGGATGAAGTGACTTGTTCACAGACCTCTGGCAGAGCAGAGCTCCTGCCCGTGACTTGGCTGGGGGTCAGCAGCCACCATGGGTGTGCAGGCAGGGTTCTGCCTGGTACCCAGGACTGGTGCCTGCTTCAGGGAAGGAAAACACAGTCCGATGTGATGCCTTTCCCAGGTTGCTGATCTCTGCTCACTTGGTAGCATTGTATGTGGCTGCATGGATAATCTGAACAAAAATGCCAGCCCTTGTCATTCACAGTGGGCTTCACTTCATATGTACCAGACAAACTAGAGAAGAGAGGAACCACTTCAATACCAGGGCATCCTTGAAGAAGTTTAATTACAGGACTGCTCAACCCTTTTAAAAATCACATTTTGGTGGTTCTTTGAATATCGAAAGCAGAAGTCTCAAGGGTTTGCAATCATGCCATATGCAGACTTACTGTTGAAATATATTTTTACCTGTTTAGGCAAGAAGCTAAATAAAACTAAGCTGCCTTGTAGAAAGCAACTTAGAATGTATTTTGAGCAAAGGGCACTTTAATAAATGAAGGTCTGAATTGCTGTCTAGTGACCCAGATAATTCAGCAGAAGATACTGAACTTGTCTTTAACTACATTATCAAGAAAAGTAAGCAGTTTTGCTGTAGGTTTCATTTTTCTTTTCGATTATTTGGGAACTGACTGCACTGGCTATAATGAGTCAAAATGACACAGTCCCATGCATGCAGCACTGCACAGCCTTCTTAGCATGCAGACTGCAAACAGAAAAGGCTGCTGAGTCAAATCTAGCACCCAGAAGCAAAATGTACACTGCAGCGCAAACACGGGTCCTCATACTCAGAAATTACCTAACCACAACTCAAGGGAAGGAACCTGTGCTTGCCTCCCCATAAGGGCTGTCTCCCTTTAAACTTAGTTTTCTGGTAGTGTGTTAAGACCCTGCTATTAACACCTTCACCAGAGCCAAAACTCTTAACTAGTTACATCCTCTAGATCAAAATTTTGCCGGCATCCTATTAATGGAAGCTGCATCAGCACCAATTATAATCTAGTCTGGCTGCAGACCTGTGCTCCATTTATAGGAGTAAACGTTTTCAAAGTTTTCTTGGTATCATAAAGTCCTTTCTAATGCACTGAGGAGGGAGGCACTAAAAACCTTGGTCACTGCAGATAAAGCCAGACATATCAGTTGGCCTCTGAAAGATCACTTACAGCAGCTGGCACCCTAACTTAGCAACAATTCACGTCATCGCTTTACATCGACAAGGGGATCTCCAACCCTGTAAAACCTCTCTGGCTCCATGGGGTGCTGAAGGTCACCACTGAAAGCAGTTCCTCGCTGCTGTGATAATGCTCTTGCATGCTCCTCCCCCCAAAATAATTCATATTTATTTCGTACACCATATGAGAATTTCTATACACACGTGCGTATGCATGCCTGCCAAGAGAAGTCATGGCTCTGAATTTATTTTTTTCAAGAACTGGCAAACAATTACAATAATTAATCTACAGGGAAATAATGGTAGCAGCAACAAATTGTGTCTGGCTCCTCCACGCAGTGAGATCCAAACTGCGAGTCTGAGTAAGAAAATATTCAATACCTACAAATCCCTTGTTTGCTCATGGTGATAATTTTGCCTTGTAGGGACAAGAAATTCTTAAGGGAGAAAGATTTCAGAAGACTGCAGTTTCATGTTCTCCTTCCCACCAGACATCTCTACCCACCTTTATGGGGCAAGCACACAAACAGCTGAACCAATGTGTGTGCATGGTCAGAACCTCTAAAAGAAGACATCTTGTCAGCAGAGAAAGTTTCTTCTGCTGACAGCAGGTTCCCTTCGCCACCACCCCCCAACCATTGCCCTTTGCTCTCTTTACCCTTCTGTCCCATCAAACACCGAATCATGTGCGCGCCATGCTCCGAGGGGACACAGACCTGCAGAGCGAGGACAGGAGCAAGTGGCTGGTGCAGAATAGGGACTACTTAAAATAGTACTAATGAAGTAAACCAGCTGACATTTGCAAAAATAATAAACGTCATTGTTTGAACAGCCCTGCTTTGAAGATCACAAATTAATGCAGCTCTTCACTACCATGTCTTTCCATCTACAACAAGCATTTTCCGTATCTCATCTGCTCATAAGTTTCTGATGCATTTGCAGTTAAACAAATGAGTCACAAACCAATATTCTCTTATGCTCAGTTACACTTAGCACTTAAAATAGCACTTTTCTTGTTCCAAGCACATTACAAACATATCTTTCTCATCCTGAAACAGTTGGGTCTTAACCTTACTCTGCAGATGGGAAGCAGGCACGAAGACGAAGCAACTTGTCTAAGCAGAGCAGAGGGTGAGTCAGTGACTCCAGTAGAGCATCTCCATCATACCACCGGCCCTCGTCCCTCTCCCCGTATTCACAAATCAAGCGGTGGAGCTACTGTGAATATATTCAGGGAATGCCAACAGATGTTATTCGGCACGATGGGCTTTATGGTTTTCAAGCAGATACATCATTCAAGGGTTATAAACAGAATTTGCATTTTAATGAATCTGGATGAAGTGGTATAAAAGAGAAGTTACACTTAAATAGGAAGGTATTCTAGCTCAAAGGTGTAAGTTACCTAAGCTTTTACAGATGATGACTGAACCTCTCCTGCAAAAAGCACAGCTGAGCAAGACTTTCTAGGCTGGTTACCATAGCACTGGTCTGCCTTGAGAAAGTCACCTTCTTCACACTCTATACTAATTCAAATATCTAACATGTCCTGTGTCTGTCAAGTTTAAAAGCTCAAACAGCATAGCATGCCTTTACAGATCAAATAATTTGATAACATACAGAGAGAAGCAGAAAATAGAGCCATGGCAGTGTTCAAACAGCTTCCCCCGTCTCTCTGCGCCTTCCTGCCTGCCGACAGTAACCAAACCCCTTAATGCAGCATTGAGGTTGTACCTGAGCTTGGTAGTCTGCCCGTTGGAAATTGTTCTATCGTATTACCCTCGCCTCTTACTGATGAATAACCAACAGTGTTTAACTGCAGTCTCAGCACTGGCCTTTTGAACCTCTCCTCCATTCTGCTGCGCAGGAGAAGAGTACCCTGTACTTACTTCTATGCAGTGTCCAAACATTTAGAAGATGAATGGGAAAAGACAGGGTAATAAACTCAATGGAGTGATTTCAACTGGAAGGGGGGAAAAAAAATACTGTTGTATCAAAGTGTTTCTGTCTCAAAGGAACTGCTGACTTTCCATCCCCTTGTATCTCATCTGTCTGGATGCTCTGCTGCTGTACACAACTGGGGGGAAAAAAAATCCCTTCAAAATTACTTTACTATGGATTTGAGTTTCTTGATTTCTGACTGGACGTTTTAATACATCACTCGTTTCATTGCTAATTCCATCCCCCTATTAATGAGGCTCCCGCTCCGTTGTGCTTGAACGTGCTCCAGCTGTTGAGTCACGGCCTCGCTCAGCTCTCAGGCTCATCTCCCCGGCCGGCACGCGTCTGGGGTCCGACCACACACACAACATGAGAAAGCTCACGTTACGCGCCTGCTCCAAGCAGTCCCGCTGCCAGAGGGTTTTTTTGGCACCCATTTTGCCCCTTGAGCCCCCCGGGCTGGGGAGGCCATGGCCGGCTGGGAGCCACCTCATCCCCCGGCAGCTCCGCCAGCTCCAGCAAAGCAGTGCTGCCTGCCAGTGTGCCAACGGAAAGCTAAATCTGGTGAGGAAAGAACTGCAGATTTTAAACAACAGCAGATTAAGAGGCAGAAGGGAAGGCAGATAAATCAGCTTATGTGCTTGTGGGAGAAGAAACTAGGCTGCTTAGGAGAAAGCCGGCAAGTCAAAGCCCAACGTCCACTGCTGCAAACGGTCACTTTCTACTTGGGTTCAAGTTGAAACACACACATGCTGGTGAATTCCACCAACCTAACCCAGCAGCAAATTATTTACTTTAAAGTCAAAGTGAAAGTTCAGCCTTTTACAGAGCTCAGTCATGGCAGACTTTCCAGCTGCCGGGTCCTCATCGCTCGCTGTCCGCACCTAACCAGCACATGGGAGGCTCCAGAGGTGGGAAATAACCCCCCGCTGCTTCTGCACCTCCTGGTCATGGTTTTGTCACTGCAGCACAGCTCAATGGCAGGCAGGCTCCATCAGCAGGGGCGTGCAATTATAACTGTTCAACTTGGCTAGTGGTTGGATCATACCAAACAAATTGAAAATAGACTTTTTTTTTTTTAATATAAAAACCCCCAACTTCAAAATACAGTTCCTTCTCTTTCCTTCACCTGAAAACCTAAACCCTCCATCTTCTCTCACTCTGTATATGTTCACACACTGAAAGCCTGCAGCTTTAGAGGAGTCAAAGCCTTAAAAAAGGGTTATAGTTCATTTTCCAGCTCAAACTGACTCTTGCGGCTCGTCAGAAAGAACGAAGTGGAGTCTAAACCTCTTATCCCACAAATGGTTCCCTTTTTAAAGGCCATTTGGGTCTCTGCTGGATGCACATATTTAAAAGCTATCAGATTAAAAATAACCGCGGACATCTCTCCCCATGTCATAATGAAGCTATTGTGCACATTTTTAATCAACCGCTCCTGCCATTTATGCCATGAGTCCTTTGAAGGCTGAGGTGACTTATGTAATGAGTTATACAACGATGCCCATTAAAATGGCATTTGTTCCCTTGGGCTCAGCTCCATCATTTGTGGAAGACAAAAGGCAAGTTGCAAAGCTTCAGCTAAACCCTAGCTGACAGGGACTTTAAGAGTTCTGAAGCAAAAGAAAACCTAACGAGCTGTAGCTCAAAACGACTTTTCCGCTGAGGACGTCTGTTTGGTGCTGCGATGAGCTACCCAGCGAGAGGCTATGGGGCCGGGGCTATGGCCCTGGCTCCTCTAGATCCAATTCTGCTGTCAGAAACACAGGAGAACAGGCAATTCAGGACGGACAGATGGGCACATGAGAGCTTCCCATGATAGTCATGAAACATGCTGCAAAGCACAGATCTTTCAAGATTTTCTATGAATATTACTACAGTTCCCAACCATCCTCCTTCCACCCTCTCCCTTCGCTGTAAGGTAACGGCTGTATCTACTACATGCTTGTAAGTACACAGATCTGCAAGGCCTTTGCCCTGACTAAAGCTTTTGGGCTCTCCTAGAATGCAAACATTAATATAATAGTGATTGACAGAAAATCAAAGCCTTCGAGCTTTGCAGAAATGCTGCTCTAACCTGAAACTCAAACAGCCTCTCCCAACAGCCGAGTTCCTCCACAGAAGAGTTGGCAGAGCCGATGCAGGAGGAACAATGTGAAGCTCACCAGTGGGCTGTGGGCAACAAAAAGCTACCGCAGGGGAACTTTTAAAAATAATTTTTAGTAATTTTTTGGTGGAGGGCATCTCTGTCTTTCTTCCGAAAAAACGTTCAAGCCTGCCGGTGTGTGGCTATGAGGATGGAGAGGAAGCCTGAGGCTTTCAAGGAGGGTTGAAGAAATAGATGAGGAGAACCCCAGATACGTTCTCAGCCCTTTCACACCTGCAATGTGTAACTCCGCTCTGGCATTATGCAGCAAACAGCCTTCTGCTACATTTCACGCCCTCCTTCTCCAGAAGTCCTGGGGATGTTTAGAAGTCTAAAACCGCTGATATGCAGCACTTGTGCGGTGCTGTACGTTCTCAAAAGGATGAACTGGGATCCTGAATACAGAAAAGACAGAACGTGACAAAACAGAATTAAAACATCCCTTATAAACATCTGAGCATATCACTCTTGCACCACTACAGAAGCCTCAGAACTACCACTTCCATCTCCATGAGTTTATTTTTCTCAACTTTGCCATTACTCCCAGAGACTCAAGCAAAGAGAATTTATTCAGAGACAAAAAAGACCTGGTAAGAGATTCAGAAAGGGAAAAAAAAAAAAAAGGGAGGGTCCGGTGTCAATCAGGAAGTTTGCCCACCCTAACCTTTGTACCTTAGGTGGAGCTGTTTGTAAGCTGCTCCAAGTCCCTCTCCAGGGAATCCGATTGCTAGGAGAGCAGCCAGGTTTTAGAGGAAAACGGTGGAGGAAGGGCAGCTTGAGAATCAAACAATTGCTCTTGAGCGCTAAAGAAACTTTTCCTTTAACATCACGTCACCTTCGAAGCAGCCAGCATTTGGGAGCGGAAAGACCAACTGCCCTTTTTCTTTTTTGGCAACATTACAGTGAATGAGCATAAACCAGCGAGCATTAATGATGTGCAATGACAGCACACTAACTTCTATGGAAAAGGGAGGCTCAGTTCCCTCTCAGCTGGCCAGGCAATGCTCACTGACTCACAGGCTTCATTATTTTTTATGCTGCCCTCTGGGGCCTCCAGAGGAAGCAAAACATTTTTATTTGTCAGAGAGCACATTTTTATTTTTATTTTTTTTTTCTTTCTAAGCAACCATGAATGAGGCATCTCCAGCTGCAGCAACCTCATTGGAAAGAGCGCACAGTGTTTGCAAGGGAATTGGGAGGCACAGAGGGCAACTTATCAATTCAGCCACATCTCCCGACTGCAGCAAAAAGGATTGGGTCAGTCAACAACATTAATTTTATGGTGCATTAGTACTACAGCTCTTCTTCCTTCCAGCTTTACATTTGGAAGCAAATCTTCAGGGTGCGAGGAAGAGAACATGTACCAGACCAAGCAGCAAGTTCAGAGCAGCTGACGAGGTTCCCTCCTAGTCCTCTTTTAGCCTGAAGTAGTTCAGAAGAGAGAAATCTGCTTGCATGAAGACACATAAACCAGGAATCCTTTAGCTGCTGAACAGTGCAGCAATGTCACCCAACCAATTTACAGGGGGAAAAAAAATAGGAAAAAGGTACAATTTATTGAACAAGGAGGGATTTAAGGGAGTAGAACTTTGCTGCCCACGTTCAGTTTCCTCCAGCACACCAAAGCTGGCTTTGAGACTTCTTTTTGAAAAAGATACTGCAATTTATTGATAAGCAGCAGACAGGACTTTGGCTCTGTTTTATTTGAAAGAAAGCCACTCCAGCAGATTGGTCCCATATCAACTCACAAGCAGAAATGCTGCCATTTACCAAATCACTAGCAAACCTTTGTGCGGCATCTGCTAAGTCTCTGGTAATTTCCCATTTAAGTACTGATTTTGCACAGCTCTGCAAGCCTGAGAGAACTAATGGGATTACAACACTGGTAACATGACTCGTAACTCCCCCTGTGCCAGCAACACTAAAACAACAAGAGAGTCAAGTAGCCTCCAACATCAACATGACTGCTGTGGTCCATGCTCACCCTGCTCTACACATAAAAACCACCAAGGTTGTTAACTAAACATTTAATTTTAAATGGAAAAAGAAAATCCAGGCATAGCCTCTGCATTACTTCAGTAAACAGCTCTGAGCACAGAAATTGCAACGGTTGCAAGGGAATCTCTTGAATTTGTCTGTTCACCAAACATGACTTAATATGGGGTCCGTGGGCATCCCCACTTGTCTAACTGCTTTATGAGGATATAGTCATGACAGTGATTCAGACATCTAAAAATAAAGCCCTGCAGGCACAAGTATGCATGCACACTACCTGAGTCACTCCAGGCTGTAGGGAGCATGTGAGCCAAAGCTAATTCATTTCATTCACGCTGCTGCCATGGCCAAGCAAAAGGCCTCGTCACTGAGCTCCGCTTAAACTCTTTCTCCCCTCCTCTCATTTAGACTCTTTCCACATTGAAAAACCTTTGCTAGACTTGGGTTTCAGTCATACGGATGTCAGCTTTGAAACTCAGACCTGAAAGATTATAACCCGATGTTGCTGAAGCTGTTTATCCATCTCCAAGGTGACAGAATGTCGTCACCGCCACTCTGCAGGACGGCAAGCAGAAACACATTATTTTAGATGCTTTAGGGAAAAGCCTAATTGCTCACAACCTGCCCACAGGTTCAATAGCTGAAAAAACAAGGTTGTAAATGAGAGTCTTGACTTTGTATCTGCCCCACAGCACTAGTTTTGAACAGGGAAAAAACTCAGCCCTCTTTCATCCTTGGAGAGTAACCTCAGCTCTCATTCATTAGGCGATGGAAAAAAAGAGAAGCTGGCTCGGATCTGCCTGACACAATTTCCAGTTGCTTTGGACATTACTAATTATAGTCATCTTTATTTTTGACCTCTGATTACAGACTCTTTGCACATTCAGACTGAACTGCAAAGCTAACCCCTCTTTTCTAGTAGGCTTGGGAGGAACCTTATAGCCTGCCCAAAAGCCACCGCCCACAGTCCTCTGAGCTTAGCACAAGAAATAACATCAAAACATGGAAAGCATTTGCTTAAACATGCTTGATTTTATTTCCTTCTTTAGCAAGTGCCATAGATTAAGGGCAGCAGTCCAGGTGAGAGTGTGATGTAAGCTCTTTTCCATGCATGTTAAGAGATGAGCTAACTTCTCTGCAAGGAAGCCTCATTTCTCACTGTTCTGACTAGCACCGTATCCTCGGGGCTCAGATACTGAAAAGCAGATACTTCTCGGTTTGGTAAGATTAAACATGTCTGCACAACTCCAGCGCACCATGCTGGGGGCTCACATCTCTGCAAGAGAAAGAAAAATGAATTTCAGGAACCAGGCCAGCACTACCTCCTAGAGAGGCATCCCAATACCAGTGTAAACTTCCCAATCTTGCTTACTCAATAAACCAAGGCATCACAGGAGGTCTATGCAAATCACTAAACTTTGAAGTACTACTACACTGTTGCCCCAAAGGGCCAGCTCTCTATCTGCACATACACAGACAAGCACGTGTGCAAAGCGATACAGTGGCACCGCAGGTGTGAAATTTCTGATGTAATCAGGTCAGAAGCTGCTTTTACATTATTGTTGTGCTGCTTATATGAAGCCGCAGGCCATATCCTCAATTCCATACCCTATTCTATACCTGGTAGGATCTGCAACCAAACCACCAGTTTTATTGCTTGCCTACAGGCAGTAGGAAATTTTAGTCTATAAGCACAATTTGAAACATCAATGCCTCCAGCAAGGGGAAACCGAGATGTTAATTGAACTGAACAGCCCAGGAGGGAGCGGAAACACTAGCCCTCATCTTTGTTAGTTTAGGATTAGCACATCCCTACACCATCATGGCAGGAAACATGAGGTAGCTTACAGAGTCGAAGTGAGATGTCTTCTACTCCACTGCACATAAACATTAAAAGTTACTTTAGCAGTAAACAATTATTTGTGACAACTCTCTATTTTATCTTGTCTCCTCATGCCTGAATTAAAACAGCCTGGTTACATCACTCCTGCAGTTGACAGGTTTCAAGGAGAAGGCACGCTGCTACAAACACCCATCTTCTCAGCAAATCCCAACTTTAAAACAAAAAAAAAGTCTTAAAAAAAGATATAGAACAATAAACTTCTACAGAAGCAAACCCTAGCAGATCTGTACAAGTGTCACCAGAAACACGACGGAATCTGAAGGAATCCATGCTAACACAACTGAGCCTACTGAAGACTTGAGGCTTCAGTAGCATGGAAATAGTCACTAAAATTTTACCTGTTCATTTAATGCTGAAGAAAAATCAGCTATTCCCCAGCTATTTCGGAATATTACGCAGCCAAATGCAGTGACAAGTTTGGAAACCAACTCAAGGGGATAGCTGAGCCTGATTTCTTTGGAGCTTGTTTCTTTGCTGGCATGCAACATTATTTCTTGTATCACCCTGACTATCTATATTTAAACAGTTACTGTTATCTTTTATGGAAATCACCAAAAGTAGGCCCTATTAATAATTAGTTTCTATTTTTTAATGAGCTTCCAGTTTACTGATACAGGAAGTTGGCCTGCCTTTCAAGAAGAAAAAATTTTAATGGGGCGATAGCTAAAGGGAGCTAAGCCAAGGCTGTATTTTACCAAAACCAAAGTTGAACCTTATCTCAGTATCTCTTTACAATCCTGCTGAAACAATTCTCTAATCACCGAATGAATCTTGGTGAATTAACAGCTACTGGAATGAGGTTTTACTAACAGCCCATTCCCTTATCATATCCATCCCATGCGGAGCATGGCATCATGTTTCAAAAGTGAGGTCTTGCCCAAGAGCCATACCTGCCAGGGAGGCACAGCGTGCCACATGAATGCATTCAAAGACCACGATCCACTCCGTGCGAAAAAGCATGTTTTAAAACCCCATGCCCAGATTCTGTGGCAGAGAGACCTTAGGATTCTATAAATAAGAAATAATTTTGTACAGTATTTATATTTAATTTGGTTTTGACAAAGCAGCAAAACCACAGCTGCCACAGCTATTTAAGTCTCTGCAACACAGTACGCGATTGTGTGGTGATCCTGCCGTGCAGCCCTGAAAGGTGAATCAATACCAATTTCAGCTTGTCGTACATTGAGCAATACTTTGGGAGCTTAGGAGGGCTGTTCGGAAAACAGCAACGAGTCTGTAACGAGAAACTTCAGCTCCATGAGGCCCCAAGACGTGCGGCGCGGGGTCTGGCAGCCCCGGGAGGGCTGCGGGTCGGGTCAGGCTATGCTCCATCGCGTCCAGGGAGCACTGCCGCCTCGGTCAGGCTAAGCCTGGTGCTTTGTCAAAGCTTCAGTGTGATTAACTTCATGCTCTTTCACTGTGAAAAACATTCAATAACCTACTGATTTCTGCAGTGCATTCAGTATGTCGTAGCAGTTGGGTTCAGAAAGACATAAAGACACATATATAAAAATACCTTCGGTGCTGTTATCACACGGGTAAATACCTCACAGGCCTTCTGTGCTTAAGGTGATCAACTAGTAATGCACATCCCCCCTGCACAAGCTTCATCCCTGTCTGATTTTGAGTCTTCAACTGGGTCCAGCCAATGACTCAAAAAAATTACGCTGCAGTAAAGCAACAAGAAATGCTGTAAATCATCTTTCAACTAATAAACCACCACCTATAACGCTGCAAACACAGAACTTAGTTTGTACATACGATCCATGTTTATTAACATTATTTTGCAGTATAAGAAGCATTTAGTGCTAAGCTTTGTGGCAGCCTAGTTAAAAAACATGGTTTTGTAACTCGTATCTAATAACACATGAGAGAAAAAATACTTACGCCTAGGAAAGTATGTGTCTGAGACTGCAGTAACAAAAAAAAAAAAAAGGGGGGGGGCAGACTAGTAGCCCCACGGACCTTTCTATTTTCTCTACTCTTATCTGTAAACTCATGGGGGTAGTGTGTGGGAGGAAAAAAAAAAGGACGAAGAAGAGGAGATGGGGTGCTGCTGGGCAGAAATAGCCTTGTGTTGTGGAGGGGGTCGAGAGAAGTTGAACACTGCAGCCATTGACTGCAGGACCTCAGCAAACATCTGCTACCCACAAGGAACGCTCACCCTGCATGACTTCACAAGATTTCCAATATGAGGGTGGACTTAATTTATTTTAGCATATGTTTTGGGGAAACATCCCTCTCCTTTCTACCCTATTTACAAATTTACACAACAAACTCAACTTGCCTCCCTCCCCAAACAAACACACATTTTGCAGTTCTTCTTTGTGAACTCAGGAACTCCACTCTGAAACTCAGCAAATAAACTCTCAGCTACATCTGCTTCTAAACTGCTGATTTTTGTAGAAGAATGACAGATGGAAGATATCGCTCTTGCTTCATTTTTGGCAACTGTGCAGCCAGGAAAGTTTGAATACACTGAATGTGCCATCATTCTTCATTAACCTGAAAACCAGCTATGTATCTATTACAAAGAGTGCAAAACTAAGATGTCTCAAACAAACCTTGGAAAAAGCATTTGACTTGGGAAAACTCAATTCATTAAAATGTATCGAGAGCCCCGAGTTCCTCCACAGGAGACTCCTCCTACAGTCTATAAGACTTTAAACATTAAGCATTTCCATGACCATCCTGATACTGCACACAAGTCATAGGTACGAAACACTCATAACAGCTTGATTGCTGCTGCCATTTGATAAAAAACCCCAACACTATATATAGCAGTCACAATGCTAAATTATGAAACTGAGCTCATTCATACAGAAACTTTGACAGATGCCCCTCAGAAGACATTTTCAACAGGGATTCAAATCACTTATAGAAGAGAATTAAGAAATATATATAGAAAATACTTCAATACTTAAAGCACAGTCAAGTTAATTTGCCATTCGTTGGCAAAGAACAGAGCAGGTGAAGAGCTGAGCTGGTTTTCTGGCAGCTGTATGAATCTATACTTTCAGTGAGATTGCTTGAAACTATAATACACCAGTAATTTATCATGATAAAATGTACCAACATCCAAAGCCACAAGAATCTTATAGCTCAGACTTTATAAATAAGAGGGTTTTCCATCCAGGAAAGTTAATTCAAATCAAGGTGAAGGTTGGAAACTCATGCACAATATTCCAAATTAATTCCCTGCATGGTTTTACTATGGAATAAGACTGTCCACTTGTAAAATGGATTTAGCTAATTAGAAGCCAAATTGGCATTAAAGGGAAATATTTAGGGATAATTCTCATATATATGGGAACTTATTTCTCAGATAAAGTCCAGCTTTGTTGAACAGATGTAGATGACAAACCTCCATGGAGGAGATTTTTCTTGTAGTCACTCTCCTTATAATCCAGAGGCCTCTTCTCAAATTTGTTTGCTTGTATTTCCTTTTTCCCAGTTGGTAGGAGTGGTTTTATTGTGTAATTTTTATTTCCTTAAAGGTCACTCCTGTGGTACTGTAAGGAATCAGGAAAGCAGAGGAACTAAACCTGTTCCTCCAACAACATAAACCCAAGATTTTCTACTGTAAAGCAGAAATTCCTGTTTTGTGCTCTCCTGTTAGGAATCAGGTCTGCATTTGCAAAACAATCCAACAAAGAAGTGCCAGCTCCACTGAAATACTTTGTCATTCATGAACCCAGTGGAAGGCAAGTCAACTGTAGACCTAGCAGCAAAGCTCTAGGCTTAAATTTAGACAATAGTCTAAACAAAGCCTAACGTAGCACCAAACAGGCATCTAATTTTTACATAGGAATTTGCAGAATGTTTCTTTTACCCCTTTGATGTCAAAACTGCCACCTCTGTGCCTCTGAAATGACTGTGCGATGGTTTTTCATTTTACACAGCC
The DNA here is from genome assembly GCF_028858705.1 of Grus americana. Taxonomy (NCBI): domain Eukaryota; kingdom Metazoa; phylum Chordata; class Aves; order Gruiformes; family Gruidae; genus Grus; species Grus americana. The sequence goes on along the minus strand of NC_072871.1, from coordinate 12,561,676 downwards.
AGAAATTCATGGCACAAATGGATAAGAGGTGGGGATTCAGAGCAAGTGATGCTTGCCATCAGTCACGTGAAAAGTTAATGCAGAACAGGCACAAAAATATGTCAATATTGGCAGAGGACCTACCTGGATGACGGCAGCTCAATTCTCGATGTCACTGTGAGTGGCATGAAAGGACAAAATGGACTAACCATGATCCTGAAGCCACATAATATTCCTATAATCGGCTTGAAATGCACTGCCAGTCAACAGGCAGCAGACAGTAAACAGTTTGGCAAAGCTGTCCAAGCAATTATCAGGTTACTGTGAAAGAAAAGACCAATATTCACAGCAAATGACCCAGTATAACCAATCTCACCAGCTAACAAGCTCTCCAGATGTAACAGGATGAATGCTCACAGTTGCTTTCAACATTTCAAACCAAGAAACCACTCCCTCATATTCTTAATTACCTCCCACAGCAAGATAAGATGGGGATTTGGAGTCTCCATAAATTCTTACTAGTAGAGAAATCATCCCATTAACTTTCTAACATTAATTCTACCAGGCTTATTTTATAAAACTGATAGCCAAACCAGAGTCCAATAATGAGATGATCTATTTAGAAATACTATTTTGCTTGGAGGAAAAATAGAAACACCATTTTCATCTATAATATCCATAAATCACTTTATTTACAGATTACAACTTGGGGACTCAGGGCCAATCTAGTGATAGGATTTCTCTTCGATTTACACCATGTCAGCATCTGCTCTCTTTACATGAAAAGAAAAAGCTGCCCAAGGACGTGATAGCACTTTCACAGCCTCAACCACCGATATCCCAAAGAGTCTGCCTAGTTCAGTTAGTTACAAGCACACTACATTTTGCATTTCCTACCATTTTAGTCTTGCAAGTGTTTAGCTGAATGTATGACAGCACCGACTGATAGAGTAGCTCTTGTTCAATTTCAAACAAATAAACCACTTCTTTATTTGAAAAGCTTAAGTCAAATGCTCCAAGGCTTCTTTCAGAAAGTGATCATGCAGCAAAATTATGGGCGTACAAGGTAAACATCAGTTAAGACAGTCAAAAGTACGTCCTCCTCTCCCTAGATATGTTCCTACTGTTCAATTATACTGTGGTAGACATGGCTTGTTAAAGGATTTTCACATGCCTAAGGATCCAAGTTTGGCAGTGATTTTTTTTTTTAAATTTAAATAAATATTTTACTCCTATATATATATATAATGCTTTTAAAGAGAAGCTCGGATTGTGCTGAATTACTGTATCAAGAAACAATCATCTCCAAGGTAAAAGGTAACAGCCAAGCATGAGAAAAATCACAACAGGAAGCAGAGAAATTATATTCCAGATATGAGAGCAAACAACACGGCTTTCAAAGCATGCTAGGGGCTATACAGAGCCCACTTATTGCAGATAAGACTTCAGATTGAATTTTGGAGGTCTAATCTGAAATACAGAGAGTCATAATATTCCTGGGGGTAAACAGCTCCAGAGAACATCAGTGTTGCAGCAGTATGCTGCTTCTACCAAATTACCATCACTCTTACTTGAAATCACATCTTCTGGTTGTGTATTAACACAACAATCTTGTATTATCTTAACCTCAGTCTATCGTTTTACCTCCACAAGAAGCACAGGCCAGAAAGGGAATTCCAGAGTTTAAGCTCATTCTCTTCCAGGATCATAAAAATCACATATGGGTAACCATATCATACAAAAGGTCACCCACCGGGACCTGATGCAAAACAAGGAAAAACAAAACAAGGAAAAACAAAACAAGGAAAAACAAAACAAGGAAAAACAAAACAAGGAAACAAACCAAACAAGAAAAATCCTTAAACAAAGAAGGAAAATCTTTCAAATCACCAGTCCATCCACTTGGTTAATTCATGATGATCTTGATTCTTACAGCTAGTTCTACATTTTCAACAAAGTATGTGTCATTCTATTTAAAAAATACGACCTACATTTGAATTTCCAAGTAAGAGCACAGATGTACACAACGCTTTGCATGTTAAATATGTGGCTTTATAGTGGCTTAAGTTTTACACGTGCCCATTATTTCAATGATAAATCTGTTCTGACATTGCTTATTGTTACAGGATCTAAAAACCACGGAGACCCAGAGAGCGCCTAACATGTGAGTTTCGATAGCAAACAGGCTATCTACAGAGAGGCTCAACAGACCTGAAGGAAAAAAGAGGCCGATCAGACGTCAGTCAGACCCTTTTTAATCAGGCTGAAACGCTTTGCTCAGAGAGGAGGACTCAATCTCTGCAATCCACATTCCCATCGCTCATGCTGCTTTCTTAATTAGCAGCAAGTGGACACAACAGCTGTCAGTAGCCTGGAGGCCAGCAAGTTATCAGCAAAAAAGGGGCACGTGTTAAGGAGAGAGACATGGGGGCAGCCACAGAACCGGTCTGTTAAATGCATGAGTGGTCCATACACGCAAAAGATCCAGCCGAAACAGCATACTAACACACGGCCTTGTACACTGACACTGAGAGGATGGTCTTCCTGCTGGCTTTAGTCTGGTTGTTTTAACATATGACTAATTGCAATTCAATTTTTATTTTACTTTTTTTTTTTTTAGTATTCCCATAACCAGAAAAATTAAACTGAGAATAGAAGGAAATGGGAAGGTCATCCTAATGTCTCGATGGAAATACATGGGGGTCAATTCAAAGGCACAGCTTAATAAAATCTTCAAGACTGTTCCTGAGGTTTTAAGCAGCATAAAAGTTGAAGCACAGGAAAGAGGGAGGAGAAAAGATGTTTTACTTAAACAGCAGAGAGGAACTATAGCAGAAGATACAAATTTCATCAGAGACAACTAGAAGCCATAACCTCAAATAAAGTGAAATAAAAAACCTCTCTTCAGTCATTACTATTTGTGTTCTAAATTCTTTGAGCTCAAGTCACTGGTTATGACCTTATTGGGCCACATATTAGACTAATATGGATGACAAAGAAATTTCTGTCCTAAAGAGTCGATACCCTCTGGTCAAGCCATGTACTTATCTGACAACACAACTCCCTGACTCTCTGGATGATCAAGAAATAAAATGATTGCTTCCCTGTTGGATGCAATGATTACTGTCATTTGCGGCAATGGCGGAACTCAATGCAATTGTAAGCAATAAAATGTATTATTAAAATTTCCCACTGCCCATTTGTTAATGAAAAATTGCCATCATCCTGACTTCAACTTCTTCGAAAAAGCCAGGCTTCTTACAAATTTGGCTTAAACCTACCCAGAAAACATAGATTTGGAGCAATTTTCTCAGGCATGTCTGGCAGGCTGCAGTTCTGCGGGTTCTAAATACATACTTGCTTTCTGAGCTTCAACCTCCACAAGGGAAGCTGGGCTGAAGATGGAAGCATTTCCCCAAGCTGCCAGTAGACTAGCAACACATTTAAAAACCCTCATCAAATTAAGTGCTTAATTACAACTCAGACTTTGAGACTCTGGAAATTAGGATAATCTTCTGGGAAATTTATTAGTCTCCCACAAAAGAAATTGCAACATACAAGCCAAAAAAGCACAGAGCTTGGAGAGCGTTAGCCCATCAAATCACACCTTGTACTAGATTCCTCACCCTAATTCCCAGAGAATATGAGGTGAGATATGCAACTTAATTCCAGATTCTTGAGTCTCCGTGAAAGATTAGGAACAACATAACCAGGAGGCTAAATTGTGAACAGTAGTCTCATGTAAAAAGTTGAGAAGTGTTTGTTGAGAAGAGCTGATGGAAAGCTAGCTGTGCATAGGCCTTCTCACGCTTGACTTGGTGAATGTACTAGAGGCAGGGCCACCAAGGGCACTGCTTGGAGGAGGTCTCAGCACAGCCACTCACACAGCCACCTAAACTTTGCCAGTAAATCAAACAGCCTTGCCGGCCCGCTCCGTTCCTCTAGGTGGCATGCTCCGTGCACACAATATTACCTGATTCTTCTCACAAAAGGAGAGATGCCACCACTACACAGCACTGTCTTCCACTCTCACTACCCAATGAGATCTCAAATGCCTTAAAAACATGAACTAACAACCCACTTACAGGATATACAACTCTAGCAATAAACTGAAAAGCCCACAGAAGCTTATGGAGAAGCAGACATCATCTGACCAAAGTAACAAGTTAAATCATACCAATAAATGAAACAAGGGCAGAAGTTGCGCTCACTATTCTCCATCTCACTACAGTCAGCACTTTCCATCACCACCCATCATGAAGTCAAAAGTACAGAATAAATGCTTGTACAATGCTCTAAAAATGTAAAGCTCTAGATAAACACTAAGCATTACACATTTTCCTTTTTGATTCATGAAATTATTGAATCAAGGGAAATTGAATCTTGTTCTCAAAATAAGCCAGAACATCACACATTTTCCGTTGCTACCACCCTCGTGAGCCATGGCCTGAGAATGGCAAGAAAAGCTCTACTGCTTGGTCAAGATGCATATGTGTGCCCCTTTGCTGAGATATATGTACCACTATTTGCTGGCACATCCCCATACATCTCCAGGACAACCCTGCTGAATCAAAACCTTGTGACACAGGCTCTCAGACAGGATGCACTATAAGCAACATGAATGTTATGTGTCAAAAAATTGTAAACTAAGAGAAACAAAGGGCAGTGAGAGGTGACAAAGAAGAGATCATATCCTGGTATCAAAGACAACAAGGAACAATACAAAACGAAAAGCAATTCAAATGCAGAGCTCAAATGCAGAATGAAGTAAGTAATGAAATTGGGTTGGAAGTATCTCAGAAGCTGACCTAGGGAACTACTCCTTTGGGTTCACCTGTACCATACATCAGCTAGAGGTGAAAGGGTTTTCCCCTTTAGTGGCTTATCTCTGCATACTCAGCTTCCAGACAGGTTCATGTTTGGAGCACAGTACTTCTTGGTTACTCTTTTTTTTTTGGTAGCCAAAGGTCAGCAGTTCTGCTACAGCCACCCGTGCCCAGGAAGAGCCCATCGGAGCCCAGCGCTTCCTCTGCTGCTCACAGCTGGCATGGATCGGAGGGGTTTGGACTAAAATAATTTCGTTTTCCAGAAAATTTCAACTACAGAAATTAACTGAAATGCCCATTAATTAAAAATAAACTTTCTGGTGGAAAGCTATGGAAATCTATGTATCGGTCTCAACTCTGTGACTAAAACCAGAGACAGACTATATCAAAAAAGCCCCAAGTTCCTGATTAGCAGATGACTGCATTTCAAGTGTGTGCCCTGTCTAATACAGGCCTTGGTAGAAACCCAGTCTAAGCAACTCTGGTGCCGCAATGCTAGGAAATGCTAAAAGCCATGGAGCCAGTTGAGATTCCTACTTAGAGACAGAAACTGCTACATCAACTCAATATGGGATAAATCAAATAAATGTGTACCCTGGGGCAAGAGTCTGGGGAGTGTGCAGACAAGCCTTTACAAATATTAACTAGCCTGAAGTTAACTACCTCTCTGTAAACTATCCTACAGACTTTGATACCATAAGAACCAGAAACGTTTTCCAATATAAAATTCCAAGCAAGTGAAAATATGAAAGCAGCTCTTGATACAGCTTAACCATGCTTTAGTGCTGATCATTTAAGCTCGCGTTGCTTCCCACTGATATCGAGGTTTTCACAAGATTTTTCATACGGCTTACTCATAATGAACAGCTGCTCTGGCAACTGCTGGAGTCAGCATGTACTTCCTGCCTTGAAAAAAAAAGGCATCTATATAACTCAGTACAGAAAAATCATACTCTCTTTAAAACAATTCATGATAGGGTTTAGATATCAACTGGCTACATGCCACCGACACTCCCTTAAACAATGGTTACACCCTCTATACAGCTAAAAATGAAATAGCTGAAAGGGAAGACATTTTAGACAAGTTCCCAGGGTAAAACACATCTGAAAAGCACTGGTCTGGGACTGACATTGTTCTACTGAAAGAATAAATATCTGAGTCCAAACTATATTTCCTTCACCAGCTTCTTAGACTCGCACAAGAAGAAAATCCATCTGAGCTTTCCTTTTACACTTCTGGTGCTCTGTAACAGAACAAAATCCCAGCATTTCATAAAAGTGTAAAATAAATTAGAAGTGCTACAGATTATGATTTACCCTTTTGTTAACATCACTTGTAGCACCAGTGAGACTGTTTGCCAGCTAAGGAGAGGTCTGAAACTCTTTCAGTGCTGACTTCACGCTGAATACAAATTTTGAGTGATCTGCCCATACAGCAAGTCCTCAACCACAGAGATCTCCTCGCGTAGCAATGCTGCTTACAGAGCCGCCACAGAGAGACAGGGTGTCAAGACAAACATCGTTGTATTAATTGCATCTGTTGATTAACCAGCCCAAGAACAGCCTTGTTTCAATCACAGGCTTTATAAAAGAGTACTGAAATGTTACTGTAAGTGTTGAGATGGATGAGTCAACAGATAAAATACAAAGGCATTTATAAGGAGACTCTCACTGGAGTAATTTGCTAAGCTGCTCAGCTACACAAAATGATGGTCTCTATTGACATAGCATGCTCATATAGTCCTTAGCTTGGTTTTACGTTTCAGTCTTGGTTTTTGCAAGCTTTCCAGTCAAAGCCGGGCAAACACTCATGTACTGTTACCTTTGCAAAGCTGAAAGATGGGTAGAGATGTGTAGCCAATCTGAAAATAGTTTAAAAAGTCATATTAGATACTAATCCTTCTCATTCGGGGAGTTTACAATGGCTCCCCTCCGCATTTTGGAAGCTTTCCTTGACCTTGTGGAGTGAAAGACATTTCAAACCAGCAGGTGAATATAACACTGGGGGCTCGGGGGTCAGAGCAGCGCAGGAAGCACCACAGGGAAGTCTCCCCTTCTCAGCTGAAATAGTTTCTGCGATGCCACGTAAGGTCAGTAGATTCAGGTTACTGAAAGAATTACATTGTAAACTGGGTATCTCTCTCATCTAAAACCATCTGCAATTCATCTTTTAAGGCTGAGATTATTCATTCTGGCAGAATTATCCACTACAAGAGCTCAGTCTGGCAAAGGTTTTTGGTTCTCTCTGCTCTCATTAGAGGCCACGGTAACACAGAACAGTGTTCCACAGGACAGGCTTTAAAATACATTTTAAAATACATAGGCAGGTCTGCGCTAAGGAAAATGGCACCAGTTTACCAGCTGACACCTCACGTAGCTGAGGTACAGAGGCACAAGCAAGGCTTCGGGTTATGAATCCCCTTTACTGGGCTGGGCCTTAGTTCTTTCCACCTTCCTGCACAGGGAACTGCTGCGAGTATTTTTGCCTCACCATGATTTTTTGAAGTAGGATAAAAACTAAGCAAAATCAGAATGCACAACAGGAAAAGGGGTTAGGACTCCAGTATCTCCCCCAAAACAGACATGCAGAGAAAGTGGTCAGCACTGACTTTTGGCTCTTAAGCACACTTGCTCACTAGCCTGGCTGCTATTCCGTTAGATACTTGTCATATAGTCAAGTGTGAAACTCAAGAGGAGCACGTGGTCAAGTGAGTCAACATCTTGGGTTCTGCAAGTCCTTCTCCCCTACTTATTACAGCTCATCCTTCTGCTACCACCCTGCCCCATTCCAACAAAGCATTTTGTATGGACTGCTCATCTGCTATGAAAGTGGTTCATTCCATTCACAATGTACCAACATGAAATTCATTTACATCTCCATCCCTCAGAGCAGATATCCCTGTTCTGCAGGGGCTTCAAAATAGGATGTGCCCTTCATTTGCAATTATCATGCAAAAACCCCCCAAAATCCAAGCAGATAAACCCCCAAAATCCAAGCAGATAAGTTGTCTCCTGCATTTCACCCAGAAGCCAAGGCAATTACTGCAAAACTTGCAGTTTGCATCAGTAAACACAGCAGTATAATAATTTTGGTTTATCTAATTTTCCATTTTGAGGACTATGTAAAAACAAAAACAAAACCAAACAAAACTCAACTGGATTTCTCCTGACAAGCAAATTGTTGAACTGGCCAAAAATCATATTTTACCCACTGCAAAAAAGAAATTCTGGAGATTCTTCAGCTTGTACGATTCAGGATAAAGGGCATTTTACAGATGTTCAAGTGAGAGTATTTTGGGAAACAGACATGTTTTTAATTCCCTCTGGTTCATTTAATAAAATCTAAACATCATAGCTTAAAATAATTCTGACAAAGCAGGCCAGACCTTCCTATCCAATACAGTATAACCAGGTACTGCATCAAAACTGTTTTGTATCCTCTCCTTGGGTAAAATAGCAGGAATGGAGAAAAAGAAACCATTTACATGAACAGCAGAAACCTCTCTACCCAGATCCATTAGTTTTACTCTTAAGTATTGACAGATGAGTAATGAAAACTCCGCTGCAGACACAGGCTCTTCTTCAAGGCAGCATCAGTTAATAAACCACAACCACAGCTGCAAAAGTATTAAGGAATTTAACTAAATGACTCCTTCAAGGGCACAAGATTGAAAGAGGAGCCAGTTTTTGTGCTTTGTTATCATCCCAAAGGTTAAGATCACAGTGTGCAGCATCAACACAAACCACTGTTACTTTTCTGGATACGAGTGCTTTGAATGACAATTTCATTAAATGTATACTACTACTATTTCTAGCCTGGGTTTTTCCCCCCATTATGATAATCTTTGAAACTTAGCATACCAGGTTGTCCAAGTTTTTAGATGCGAAGTACTTCATCTGAGAATTGTTATTATTATTATTAATAATAATAATAATATAAAACCCCACAGCCTGTTAGCCCTCCCCACAGGCCATGCCACAGCACTGGTAACACTGCAGAGAACGGTGTTTTGCATGAGATGTCAACTTGGGATGCCAGACTCCGATCAGGACCTTGATCAACATTCACGTTAACACCATGCGCATGCTGGGAATGATTTCAGAATCAGTTATGCTCTCATTCGATGTGCGAAATTTTTTTTATATTGCCAGTGGAGCTCTAGCAGCCTAGATGACCAATGGCTGTAATCTTAGATGGAATTATTTATACCAGCCCCAAGTAACTGAGGAACTTGAGAAGTATCAAAACAATGACAGAAGTGATCAACAACCTTCCAGCATCATTTTTGTTGTTACTATTACACACCTTGTTGCCAGAGACTCTCAGGATTTATAGATAAACCCATCTGCCCAGCTGCCAGAAATAATTCCTCAGATCTTTCCTTAGTTTTTTCTTATCATGTTAACTTCAGCGAGAACAAAAAATGTAAAATACACATTTGGCTGGTAACCCCGAACACAGATAATTGTGATCAACTGCCAGGTAAGCATTTTTTCCTTATACACATAGTAAAAAGCCACAACAATCCCAACAACCCAGGGCAACGACATGGATTACACCAAAGTCTGGCCCAAATGATGGTTTTGATCCCTTGGCCCTTAACGGTTCCCAGGCTGCCAGCCAAATGGAAGCTTAGAAAAGTTCTCCTGTGTATCACTTGCGGTATACCTGATGCCTCCAGAGAGCCTTAGAAGTATTACAGTGAAATGTACACCTCAGATTTGAGGTCTAATGAACAAGGCTGTAATTCAGGATAAAACCTAGGAGTAAGAGCTGCCAATGCTTATTTACGGAATTTATACAAGTGCTTTCACCCAAGACAGACAGAAGCAAACCCATCTTTGTTTAAAGATTACCTGGAAATATACACAGACAGTAATGAGAATCAAATTCTCTCTTTGCACGGTTTTTAAGGGTTCATTTGTTCTGTCATTTTTACCAGGATACTTTGGCTTTTAACAGCCAAAGGGTGCTTTACTGCCCTCGATCGGCTCCTCTGAGCTGTCCCCAGAAGACACCAAAAGATTTTGCTTTTCCTTGCCATTCCCTGTTCCAGGCCAACCAGTTCACAATTCAAGCAATCCTTGTTCTAGCAGCAAAGAAAAACATTTTTTATCAGTGTTTTTACCTTTCAGTCTGATGCCGAATCATAGGCTGATGGAACACGGTACCTCATGTCTCCCTAGGCTGAGCAGCACGAGGGAAAGCAAAGAAATTAAACTTTAAAAGCACATTTGCTTTAGCACTGCAAGAAACAGGTGTGCCAAAGCAAGAGTGGCAGTGAAGAAATGCCTTCTCCAGCTCTGCCTCAACCAAAGATGCAGCAAGCAGTTGGCTAAATCAATGCATTCAGCTTCACATAACTATAGTATCAAGCAATATCTAAAATCTCTTTGAACAGCTTTCCAACAGAACAGAAATCTGCCCGGGGTTGGGATTCATCTCCCCCAAACTTAGGTGGGTAAATGCTAGGCATTAGGGTCTACGCTAGTCACAGTCACCAGAGGCTTTTCCTATGGTTTCTGGTGAAAGATGGGCATTTCCAAACCAATATAACCACTATTAAATCATTTTGACAACTGCTGGAATCCACAAGGGACTAGAAATTATTAGAACAAAAATTACACATAAATAAAAAATATTTTAGACTCTGTATACACAAAACTGTATCTATTTTAATGTAGGTGCAATTTTGAGCCAGCTTTGCAAAATTGACTATTTCTGAGCAGGATATTCTCAAATCACCATAAATCTCTCTGTTATGAATTCACCTTACCTTTATAGATTTAGAGGCAAAAACTTAAATGACACAATCAGCTTTTAGCTAACACAAGTGTGCTGGTGCAAGACGTTGAGTGGGAAAATGAGAAGTTTCTAAGCAATAAAGAACTTACATCCACTCGTTCTTAGACCTTGGCTACACATGAAAGTTGCATCAATAAATCCAGCTGAGGTTAAACTAGAGTAACTCACTGCACCATTTCCTCTTTTTTTTTTTTTTTCCAAAATACAGTCAGATTTATCTCATGCCTGTGAATTTTACAGTGCAAGACAAATATGAGACTAGTTTAGACTGACAAAATGCTCATGCAACTGAATGAGCATAAGCTAATAACCTTAGTTAAATCATCAAACAACAAACTGCATCATCCAGGTCTTAGTTTAAAAAAAAAAAAAAAAAAAAAGTCTTTTTCTAAGCAAAATTAGTGAAACTCTATCTATTCTTCCAACACAAGAAAGCTAGCTCCCTTGCATGTCCCTTGGCACTCCTCTGACCAAGAAGCACCACGCATGTTAGTGGTTTTGAAATGACATGTATACCAGTTGACTCTGGATGCCCAAACTGAGTATGGGACAGCTACATTTTCCCTTTTGCCACAATGAAGGCACTATTTGTGGTCTCTTTGTTTTACTCTGTCTTCTTCAGAAAATGTGCAGAAATTTATTTAAATTTGTAATATCGATTCCTCTGCAAAGTTTGACTGAAATTGGCCAATGGGACCGACAGTTCTAACAGAGGATGGACGAGCCATCACTATTTCCTTATGAAAAGATGGTACAGATTAAGAAAGGTACAGACATAAGAAGCAAGCTTACCCGAGCAGATGCACTGTTATGTGTCAAGACTTAGTGTTTTTTCTTTAAAGAGTTACTACGCACCTCAACATCACAAAATTGGCCATACTTGAGAGAGCCAGCTCATTTTAAACAATGCACTTTAAATACCATTTCTTATATTCATTAGATCATTTTAACAGGGTGGTTCTACAACCTTCCAAAGTGTCTCTCCTGTAAAGTATAACAGACCAGGCTGACAGAGCAGGAGATAGCAGTGTCAGTGTTTCCAGTGACAGAGCAAACAGCTATTCACAGAGCAAACAGAAAAGCTAAGCTGAAAACAGAAACTCCCCACCTCAGTTTCTGTCAGTTATGCTCTCCTAGGTATTGCTCATAAAGATAAAAGATTATTAAAAAAAAAAAAAGAAAGAAAGAAAAAAAGAAGGTGATGTGACTCTCAGATACATACCATTTTGGAGTACTACAAATTTCTCCCATATAGTAGCCATGGAGAAGCAATTCCAAGCAGTGAAAGAGTAAACTCAACCCCTGCACCACACTTACCATGCTCCATCAAAAATCTGGCATCAGACTTAACATATGATTTCACGTGACCTTTGCAAGAATATTTATACAGATAAACCACGTCCTGCACAAACCAGTGCTCTACATTTCCTGGAAGTCCCTGTAAATTCATAGATGAGCTCTAATTAAACCTGTTAGTAGACCTCCCTAGTTCCTCAAACTTATTATTCTTGCATATAATTCAGTTTAAAGGTTCTTGTAATTAGAAAAGCAGAAAACATACACTTAAAAAAATTAAGATGGAAAAAATATATCCAGGTAGGGATATTTAATTTCTTTGTACATGAAACCTGCAGCACAGATCACTCCTCACAATGAAATGCAAGGCTGCATTGTTAAGCAAAAAGTGGATGGAAACCATCCGTACTTTATCTCCCCATACTCAAACTGACAAACTTAAGTTAATATAGTTAGAGCACAAAATGAAAGGATAATATAATCACCCAAGGAAAACTGTTTTAAACTGTATTGTCCCGCTAACTGAAGCCCACCACCGGATGGATGCACTGAGGGCTGCTATCTAGAATTGGTAGGAATGTACTATACAACCAGAACTAAAATATTGATTTCCCTGGGTGCCCTTTATTACATGATGCCTGGTTCGTAAAGGAAACTTTCTAAATATGGAATCAATTCCTGAGGCTATTTTACCACCTCTTGGGCAGTATGGACAGGACAGATTGGTAGACTGAGAAGCACAACAAAAACATCAAAACGTAGGAGATAAAACAATGCATGCTGTATATTGTGAACAAACCCCTTTTGCTCCCATTTTAATTAATAAAGACTACCTGCAAACTACAGTTTAACAGATGTAGAACTACATATTCAATCTCTTGGTAAAATTCTATCAAGGTTTAATTAACCACCCAAGTTGCATCTCCTTACTCCCAACTTTACCAGCTTTGGGTAACTATTCTTTGATTTTAGACTCTACTGATTTTTCCTTTCTTTCCAGAAGCCTAAAAAGAAATTTCTCATCTATTTTCTTTCAAAACCCATGATTTTTGTACATGCGAGGGATGAAATTAAAGGTCTTGTTTAGAATATAAATGGGACTGGTTCAGTGAATATGTTAAGTACGCAACAAAAGGACATCCACGCATGAAGCTTCGGAGAGAAAGAACGAGAGCATGAGAGTGCAAGCAAGCTTTAACCTTTCTCCCTCAGCAGAATAATGAATTGATATTTCCTTAGAGGCACTGATGGCCACATCAAGATGTTAACTTGAATCACAAAATGCACAGTATTTTCACGACACCAGAAAAGCTCTACACAAAGCAGCAGAAACTGTCACCCAGGTAAAGTAAGACAATGCAAAACATGCATTTGCTTAATTCAACGAGCCTCAAGCCCCATAATTAAGAAATCTCTTCTTTGGGTGCCACCCATGCTCAATCGACCCTCTCAGTGGTGTGAAAGGGGAACGAAAAAAAATGAAAGAAACATGAAACCAAAATTCTAGCCAAGGCTTAGAATCTCCATACAGCTCTTGTCAATTCTCAAATTTTTTTAGATTACTTAAAATAGCAAGCAAGTATAGGAGAACCAATTCTCCCAAATACCGTCGACATCGTATCTCCCACAACACTAAGTAAATGAATGCTCTGATACACACTGTCTCTTTCTTATACGTGTTTCTATTCACTTCTTCCTTGCTCTCAACATGAAAACGTTACCTTACAAACTCCAGAGAAGATGAGTTATGGTAGCGACTAAAACAGCAAACAGATTTAACATCAAGAGACTGTTTCAAAGCTGAAGAGCTTTGACTGAAATATGCAATGCAAATAAAAGTAGACCAATAATCTGATCCATCAACTTTCTCAGGTTGCTTCACATAATACATGGGGACATCATTTCTCTCTCACATATATGAAATTGTTTCCTCTGTCAGCATCAATGTCACAGCAGAAGAAGAGATCGGAAATGTATTTTTAAGAGTGGATGCTATGGGTCAGGTGATGTAGCTGTAAATTTGTCAGGCTGCAGTAACGTGAATAGCAGAACTGGAGAACTTTCCTTTGGCAGCATGCCCCAACCTGCAGGATTCCTGCAGCTTTTCCGGATTGCTGAAATTCATCTTCTGTCTCTTTGCCTTGGAACAGACTCCTGTGAAAACCGCCAGGAGCCTCCTCCTTGCCCGCTTTCCCTTTTTGTCATCCATCTGTCTTTTCATATCTGCTCTACCTGCACACAACTTAGCCCACCATTTCCTCCTCTTCTAATATCCGTGGGTTGGGCATCCTCTCACTCCTCTTCTGGTCTTTCCAACCAGTCCATCAACATCTCCACTTGTGATGTCCCTTTTTCCCTCTCTGGCCTCCTTTTTATACACCTTGGAGTTCCGGGGCTGCAAGTTTGAATTTGCAAAGGTGAATAAATCTAGTTTTTCTCCAACCAGCTCTCTCTTTTCCTCTAATCTCTACTAAAGCACTGAGAACGACACACTGTTCTCCATTACCATCCACTCATACCATTTTGTTCTCCAATATTTCTCAACTGTATACCACGAAAGCTAAGCTTTGGTTATTTAGACAAAACTGACAAATAACGAAGCTAATATTGTTGCAATAGCTACTTGATTTTAATACTCCTTCCATACTGCTTCTGTGACAATGGCTGAATCTTACAGTTTGCTAACATTAATAAATGTTCAGGCACTCACAGAACAATAAATTTTCAGTTGTTTTCGGAGAGAAAAGCCTATTCTATCACAATTTTGAGAAGCTGAAGGATCCCTCTCCATGCACAAGTTGTTCTCCAGATACTGTAAAGTCTCCACAGGAAGAATACAGACTGGAAGGATTCATTTCACTGCTAAGCAACAGTACACAGAGGTCAATAGCTTTGCAAACCGGCAAAAGACCCCAAAACTCCAGATCTCTAGTTTCAGCAGAAAAATGTTGGGATTATTTGCCTTGGAAAATGGAACAAGTTATATCCTTTACATGTATCCAAACTATGCAAAATGATGGGTGTGGTGAGGAGCAGGAGAGAGGAAGGCACCTATTAAATCACCTTACCTGTAGCTCTGACATATAATTTGTTGTTTTTAATATATACATAATTTCTGGAGTTTTATCTGGCACAAAGACGGGAGATGCTCTCTATCATCTTACCTTTGCTGGGGTACAAGGATCTTCCAAATTAGATGCTATGATAACAAACAATTCCAGCTGTCACCTCTCAGTAGCCCAACTGAGAACTGCCTAGACATCTCCCGTAATGCACATAATGACTGAGTGCTTGAATTAAATCTGATTAGGCATCAAATGCCTCTGCCAGGGAAAGGTATAACATCTCTCGTTTCCTTAAAATAATGTCTGGAAAGTTAACACTTCATGTTCCTCCACTTGCAGTTAAGATGCTGTAAGCTTCTGAATTGAATGTTCTCCTTTCAAAGGATTTGTAAGTCAACAGCAAAGCTCATTTTGCCAATTCTACCCACAGGCTTTCAACTTTGAAATAAATAAGGGCTTAATGTATCTTCTTTTAAAAAGACCCACACCTTTGCATCAGAGTCTTTCTAATACAGCACAGATGCACTTATAGATAGAACTATTAGAATATCAGCTGAGGTATCAACTGCAATTCATAGCTTCCAAAAAGATGGATAAAACCCCAAGGAAACTTGAAAAAGCAGTTACAGGTTTCCTCCACTCATGCAATACAATGCAGTGACTAAAGCCATGCTGACAGCCTACAGGTCCCTTACAAACAAGGAATGTTCTCTGCAAGCGAAGCAAAGACCTAGGTGAGGGACATTTGTGTTATGTCTTGACTGACAGTGAACTTCCACTCATCTCTCTGCTTGCCAGGAGGTTAGCAAGAGCCAGTAAGAGTTAGCACCACATAAAAAAAATCACACCAATAGATATATTTAGTCATTGCGGTTCAAGGAAAACGATTGCTTGCACTGAAAATAAATTTAGCAATTGTTTCCAGTTTCTGCTTTTTCACTGACTAAGGCACAACCCAGCTGCTTCGCATTCCAGTAGACTTCAGCTGTCTTTTTTCTCCACTCCTCGGCCAGTTCCTTCTTACAACTGCTATGACCATCTCAGTCTTGCGGCAGTTATCCCACAGGCTACATTTCTAACACTCCAATCTTAAAGCTATGCAACAGAACACCTGTTAAGCCTACGCCGACTTAAAAAAATGGCAAAATTTGTGCCATTTTGCAGGAAACACTGAATAGTGATCATCTTGTACCTGTATTTTGCCTCTACACAAAACTAGACTGAATTGTTGGTGCTTTTTAAACAAGTTAGAATAAAACACACATGTGATGTCACTATCCGAGCAGCATATAGTAGGAAATGCAGCAGGTGGTAAAAGCCCAGGTAAGGAAGAATTGGAACTGAATTGCCTTCAGGGCTGTGAAGGAACTCTTTAGGAGTGCTTCATTTTCAGATTCTGGGACAAGACACTTCACAGAGAATTTTTACTTCATTTGAAAACCACCAGTAGAGCAGTGCTTACACTGGTCAACTGCAAAACTTCGAACTTGAAAGCCCCTCACTTTTACTGAAGAACATGGTACAGTGGTGAACGCACAACTGAACCGAGAAAGAGTTCTGCCTAGTAACTCACCCAAGCTTACATTAGACAAAGAGAAACTGCAGAAAACTGTACAGGTGTAAAAAAATATGGAGGATAATTTCCATAGAATGATCCAAGAGATGATTACAGTTCAAAATATATCCTCCCCAAAAGTAAGATCCCCGGGAAACTTCACGTTAATACAAAAACATTCACAGATGCACAATTCAGGATCACGTACGTTGGCGTGGAGAACTCTGAACAAACATTAAGTTCCTATAGAGATGGGAATAACCTGGCCTCCTGAATTTTCTTCTATTTTGCCATTTTCCTTAAGAACAGAGCTCTCCTGGGATTACCCCTAAACGTTTATAACACCAAGACTAACAGAGGAGACTTCAGAGATGAATTTGCTTATCAGGCAAATGCTTATGAGTAAAAGGTGAAGACAACAGCATTTTCAGCCTGCTGGGAATAAATACATCCAGTTGAGTCCTGAGCAGAATGGAGACAACTGACTGCACTCCAGGTAGCTAACGCTTGAACCGGTTATCTCAAACAACCTTTAGCAGACAGCTATTGAAAAACCAAGCTTACGTGGGATATGAAAACCCTGCAAGAAACTACAAGATTAAGATTAAAAACATCAAATAGATTAAACCTTCCAAGTATGGCACACATATTTTCTTTGGTTTTAATAAAGGGCATTCTTGAATGGACCTGCTTCATGGAAGAGCTTTTGGTTTAGACCTGATGGTGTCTACCTGGTCCCTTACTCTCCCTGAATTGATGCAGAATAGTTCAACTCCCTGGAGCATGTAATCCATCAGGTAAATAAATACAGGAGTTGAGGTATTGCCATGGTAACCGGACACCCAAGCAGAATCTGCAACAACCTCCTCCACTCTTTCTTGGCATCCTTGTTTTGGATTTGAGATCAAAACTATAAGACTAACTAGGGTGACAGCAAATATCTCCTGAAAGTGAAGACAGAAAGTCACAGTTCTACAGTAACGAAAAACCAACGCTGGATGCCATTCCTTCCCTTCAAGTCAATGGGGGTTCTGCTTCCAAAAATTATTTGGAAGTCTCCTGGCTGGAGCCTAACAAAACAGGCAGTCTAATACTAGTGAAAACAAAATATACCATCTTGTTCTACATTACCAGATGGCTCCCCTTCACTCCAAAGCAGTGCTCTGAATCGCTCTACAGTGATGCTTTTGTTGATTAAACAACGGTGCAGAGAGGCTCCAGAGGGATTCTTGTCCACTCTTCTTGGTGGACAGGATGGTAGCTGTTATCTCTAATCATTTATTATTGTTTTTTATTAAGTGCCGACAAGGCGTTACATTTAAGGACCCAGGGAGCAGATGTACATAAGATCTCTAGGGATGTAACCCTGTAAGGTAACACTTCTTTTCCCAGCAGCCTGACTAGATGAACATGGGAGTCAAACCAAAGCCCAAGCCAACTCCGAAGCTTGTCAAGATGGCTCGTTATCAGGCAACAGCCTATTTACAACATAATGGGTTTTGCATGTATTTCCATTCCCATAAGAAAAAAACAAATTCAAATGTACACAAATATGCAGACCTTAGACCTCATAGCATTTGTTTCATGACTCTGTATCCTTTGTTCTACTACTGTATACATTTTGACAAATATTATCCCGGAATTACTGCAGTATTGCAGACTGTTTATTCGGTGATGCTGTTAACCGAACTGTTTGTGTCAATCAGAAGTTCAAACACTCAGAAACAGTGATCAAGACTGTACCACACTGAAACAGCTGGCTTCCAGCCCCGCCTTCCCCATCTCTTCTCCTCCAGTTTATATTTGGACTGGATTTAATTTTTTTTTTAAATACCCTTCTTTGAATATACAAGCAGTTGAAAGAGCAGTTTCCCAGATTTACAGTTTCTCTTGTTCAGCAAATTATCACTACGATACACACCCACTAGAAAGAATGCCTCCACATCAAGGCTTCACCCATTGCATCTTCAAAACTGTACATTTACAGCACTGACCTGGGGATGGATCCCGCATGATGTCTTGCGTTCTTCAATGGGAGTTCAGTGTGTTGCAAGGTCGGGTCTCTAGGTTGCGCAGCATATGATTTTTGTATGGTATTTTTGGCCTTTCTGTTCTATTGTTTATGGAATCGCACTGCGTTTGTGTGTGTCTACAGAGTCATCTTCCCGCGTTTGAACTCTTCACGCTGCTTCGCTGGTGTGGAGTTATATTTACTATTCTCACAGGGTTATTTACTGCACGCGAATAAACAAAACGTGATCACTTATTTATACATCTGTAATTACTGTCTATAGCGCTATCAGCAGTTACTAAAATCCCCAGCCAAATTCACTTCTAGCATAAACAAGTGACAAATATTTTAGAGCTGGCCCCAGGTCTATATATGTTGCTAAGACCTTCCTTACTCAGTTACCCGCTTCCCAGACAAACAGTTGCAGCGATATACCAGTAAGCATTGAAAAGACATAGCCAGAATCCCAAAGCAAGCGTTATGTTGCGATTCTATGTAAGGGACTGTGCATCGGATTAACCTATGATATTTCTGGAATAACATTTGTCCCATGATGTGATGCACACTTGTTAGACAGTAACTTAGTGCTAAGAGCTGGAAACATGCCTATGTACTGCACTTAAAAGCCGGCTGCCAGGCAGCCAGTCTGCTTATCCCTGCAGGCCACTCCAGAACCATATCGCAGGAGAACATATTCATGTACAGTGCAGCGCGGAAGCCAGAACAAACCAGCATCGAATGATCAAAACCAGAAAGCACTGTTCCCAACTTTATTCCTTTGAAACAGGAATCTTTCCTAAATCGGTGGCTGCTGTCCTGGAAAACCTGAACGCTGTACTTCGCACATCCCGACTCAGACTGCTACCCTGCATTCCCCAGAAGGCAACTGCCTAGCTATTCCTTACAATAAAAAATACAAAACAGCATTGATTTTTCTCTGCTAATTAAATGCAACATAATTAAACTAAATAACTTCACTGCTTGATTTGCAAAACACTAATTGAATCTTTAAACATACTACTCCCGCTACACAGAAGAACAGGGGCATTCAACCATCTAAAGTGACAACTGAGAACCAGACACGACTCCAGAAGCACAGAGAGACAATATGATCCGTGCTCGAGTGTTTCCTTGTGAGAGCAGAAGAGATCTCAGCAGCCTTCCCTGGCTCTGGCTCTAGGCGAGCACCCCAGGCTCGGGGGAGAGCTTTGCAAGAGATAGGAAAAAATGAGCAAGTTCCCTCTGACATTTGCCCACGGACTCATCTTTTCTGATCTTGCACAAACACCAGAAGAGGAAAGTTGGAGAAGTTGCAATTAATCATTGCATGTAGGCCCCAAAGCGTTGCAGCGCCCCGGCTTTGCTGATGCTTTGCTACATGGAAAGGACGGCAGGGGTGCGGAAAAATAAAACACAAAATAGGAAAAGGAGGGAGAACGGGGGGGGGGGCGGGGGTGAGAAAAAAAACCCAAAACAAAAAAACACACAAACGAAAAAGCGGAGGAGACAAAAAGCCCGACACAAACGGCGCCCGGGCAGCCCCGGACCAGCCCCTGGCAGCGCGGCGGCGGGGGCGCCGGGCAGAGCATCCCCCCCCGCGGCCCCGGGCTCAGCCCCGGCCCCGGCCCGGGCCACGCACCGCCTTGACAGGAGCCTCCCGCCGGCCCGGGGCGCCGAAACCCGCCGGGCGCGGGGGGCCCTGCCCGCCTCCCCCAGCCCCGCCGGGCCGCGCCAGGCCCGGGGCCGGCAGCTCCGGCAGCTCCGGCGGGCCGCGGCGGCGGCGGGGCGGCGCTGAGGGGAGGGAGGCGAGCGCGGCCGCCCCGGCGGGCTCCCCCCGGGGCCTCCCGCGGCGCCCGGCCCGCTCACCTGCTTTCTCGATCTTGCCGGACATGTCGGAGCCGGGCTCGGCGCTCAGGCCCGGCCGCGCAGGTAGCCGGCCGAGCGGCCACGGCGCAGGGCTGCCAGCCGCCGCCGCTTCCCGTTTGCTGCCGGCCGGCCGGCCGCGATCCGGGAATAGGCGCTGCGGCGGCGGCCTGTGGAGCTCGGCGGCGGCGGCGCAAGCAGCGCCCGCCCCCCGCTCGCTCCGCCGGGCCGCGAGGGGAAGAGGCGGCCCGGGGGCTCCCGCCGCACACGCACACGCACACGCACACGCGCCGCCCCGGGCCGCAGCGCCGCCTGCCGGCCGCACCGGGGAACGGCCGCCACGGCCCGCCGGGCGGGGCCGGTGGGGGGCAGCGGGCTGCGCCCCCCGCACCTCCGGGCGTGCCCGGGCTTCTGGCACGGGAGCGGCGGCGCCTCGGGGCGTCCTGTGAGGGACCGGCGGCGCCTCGGGGGCGGTGGCACTTGGGGACGGGCGGTGCCCTCGGCGGTGCCCCTCCCGGCAGCGCAGACAGGGCGCAGGCAGGGCCGCGGCGGGCGCTGGCGGCGATGGGCAGCGTCCACAGGGAAACCCTCTTCCGTGTCCCCGGGGCGAGGAGCGGGACTCGGCAGGCCGTGGAGCCCCGGGCACCGTGGAGCGGACGCTCGGTACCAGAGGGCGGCTCCGGGCCCAGCTTCTCTGCCCGGGCCTCCACCGAGGGGATGCGGGAAACCCGAAAGAGGTTCCCCCCCCCCCCGAAGCGCGGTGCTCTGCACGCGGGTGTGGGAAGAGCAGGGCCCGGCCGCCCTGTGCTGCCCGGGGCACGTCCCGCCACCGCGCCGGGAAACCCGTCAGGCCTCGCCGGCGCGCTGCGTTTTTCCCATTTTGCTGCTGCGGCAGGGTCTTTCTCTTAGAAGCAGCAACGTTACAATTAACCGAAGGGGAACGAGGGTGGGATTTGCACAAACCCCAACGTGGTTTTTAGATCAGACACCAGCGCTGCTGCCCCAGAGCATCCCCACGGCGTCCTATTAGTACCCCAAATCCAGCACACGCGGGGGTGCCCGGCACCGCTGCTGGAGGCCCTGCAGGAGCCGCAGCCAAGCGCTGAGCTCCAGCTCCCGGCTGCCTCAACCCAGAGCCCCGGCTCGGCCACCCCCCGCTGTAGCCGCCCGGTCCGTTCCGGGCGCCGGGGCTGCTCCGCTCCCCGGGCACAGGCGGGTTCCCTCTAGCGGGAAGCGACAGCAGAGCCGGTGGGAATGTCCCCAGGCGACAATAAAAGGATTACGGTCCTATTTGAAAATTAACTCGTTTCTACGACTTAATTAGGGACAAACGTCACAGCAGTACCTTGACTTGCAGGTAGTGCCCTGTACTACGAGCCAATAAATCTCTGAAGCCTGGTGAGCCGTCAGAGGCTGTTTACTTCTCCCGCGATCAGATAAAAAATTCACGGGGCTGCTGTTTTTGTAAGCTTTACACACAACTTTTAAAGTGACTTCATCAGCTTGTTTAAACATCTCACACACCTGGGGCTGGTCACAACCTACAGGAGGAAATCTCTAAGAAGGAGACTATGCATTTTCCACTCATTAATTTTTTTTTTTTTTTGAGAGAGGTTTGTGGAGAATTCTTGAATGCATTTGCTTAATAAATCTAAACAACAACAACAACAAAAAAGATTTGGGAACAGATTCTTCTCTCTCTTGCACAAGTGTAAAAGGTGGCTGTCTTGTAGCCACGCTGAACTGTGCTGACTCAGTCATATTAGCAAGTGATAGTAACTAGGAGCCATAGCGGGTGATGCTAATGTGAGCAGACCTGACTGTGAGTACACACAGGAAGGAGACAGATGAAGTAAGAAGCTGCTATTCTTACACCCTCCGTTTTCAGACTTGGGCAAGGAAGAAGGAGCGTGTGTGCAATAACGTGCAATATGAACAGAACAGCTACTAAATTGCAAGGTCTTTTCATAGTTTCTGATGTAAAAAGCCCCATTCTGCTCATGATGTATTGCCTTTGGGGGATGCTGGAGTTTCTCTTGTGCTTTCTGCATTAAGAAGTAACTCACAGCACCAGGAAAACCTGATGATTCTAAATATCCCATTGAGCCAGGTGGGCAAAAAAAAACCACCACAGAGCTGATTGCATCAGTGCGAATGTGCTGTTATGGACAGAGCCCGGGTCAGGAGAGTGGAAGCAGAGGTGTGAAGAGAGACTGTTCATGCCAGTACAGAGCGGTGTGAGATCCTGTGGAGGTGTTTCTAGCTGCAAGCTGGGGAGAGAAAGGAAAGGGGATGATGATAGCTGGTTACCTGCAAAGAGCCAATTTTTCACGTGCCGATACTACCACAGGAAGAAAAGGAGGAGAAGAATATGTTGGGTCTTGGTACCAGTGTGGATACCTGCTTTGCTATCAGATGAGAGTGCAGTGCTAAAGTTCACCTTGCAGCAAGAGGCTGCGAGGGGGACTAACAACTGGAGCTTCCTAACCCAAATGTTTCTTTGCTGGAAGAAACTACCAGGCGGCAAACCTGCAGCAACACTTAGCAGGTGGTCGGTCTCTGCGTGCAAACCCCTCCAACTGAGTCTGCTTCAGCCTTGTCCACCTGCGCTGGCAGCAGCTAGGGAAGGCCACCAGACATAAACTGCAGCCCCACCGGGTCATTTCCTGCAATGAGTCACTGAACTTTACAACTGACCCACTGAACAGGGGAAATTGTGCAAGAAACGCCAACAAAACCGTTGAGACGTGCAATCAGAAAAGAGCTCTCCTGCCCTCTAGTGCCCTTCCCCTCTCCCGGGCGGCTTCCTCCCACCCCAGCTTTGGCTCTCCTGCTCTCCTCCGGCTTGTGGGGCAATGCAGGGGTGATGTCCCTGCAGAAATGCCAGGAGATAGTGGCCGTTTGCCCCCAAACACAGCTGTCTGAGTGGGTTTCAGAAGCAGGGACTAACTGGGATTACATAGGGAAATGCAATTTAGCCAACTACCTTCTTGCACGATGGCTTCTGGACCAGCATTGGCTTTGGTAATGTTGGTTAGTGTGGTTGCAATTTGGTTAAGACACAGCCAGCTCCCTGTAAGAATCTTATTCAATATGCATGAGGATCCCCGAGTGCCAGATACACCACAGTGAGTCGATGTGCCCCTGTCACCAGTCATGCTCAGCTCTCAGGGTGGAAAGCTTTGCAACTGGGAAGAGGTTTAAAAAAAAATAGTGGAAGGAACTAAAGCAAAAGGGCAAGATTCTCACCTCCTGTTAATGGATGCAACTCCTCTGAGGTCCTCAGTGATGGAAAAAATTAGTAGTGAGATGCCAGCATATGGGGGAGGAGAGGAACTGTTCAGGGAACGAGCATGATTGTGGGCAACAGGGTCTGGGTGAGAGACTCAGAGGAGCGACGCAGAAAGGGCCAGAGGTGGGAGCTGAAGTAGGCAAGGACAGAGATTCTGTATCAGTCTCCTGGGAAAATATATATGTGATGTAGGCTGCATCAAACTTCACATGAGCAAAAAAGCACAAATGGGAGACCTTGATTTTGGGTACATCCCCACTTACAGCTCCTTGAGACAGCCTCAGTCTTTGGCAGGTTTTTTCGGTGTAACAGCTAGCTGTACCGGGCTGGTGGTCCCAGCTGCGGGACAGCCCCCAGTGCTCTGTCAGAGACAAGCTTTTATTTGGAAAGCTGGTGGTCTGGGCACATGGGGCAGACAGAGATGTGGTTTTTCCCCCCGTGGATTCCCCTCTATAGCTGGAGTCTGTGGCCGTGCGGGCTGGTCCCCCGTGGGGGTCTCAACCTGCACCCGCACACTGCCGAGCCCCGGGGGGGGGGGGGGATTTTCTGTGGTTCAGCCACTCTGACACATGATTGACAGGACTTGCTCTCTCCCACCTTTTTCCTTCAAAAAAAGGGAAGTTTTGGTGCTGACTCTAGAGGGCAGCATATGCCGGCACATGGGGCTGCGGGGGGGGCGCCGCGTTGACACCCCTCTGCGCCCTCCGCAAGCCCGAGCCGAGCAAACTCCCCCGTGCGAGGAGGAGGAGGAAAAATCCCGAGGAAGCAGCCGTGAGGATGCTCACCAAAGGCACACGCTGTCCTCCGAGTCCTGTCTGCATCGGAGCACAGAAAAGGGGACCAGGAGGCAAGGAGACACCGGTGTGGGCAGCAAAGGGGCTCATCCCTGTCTGCAGGTGGGACATTCCAACCCTGAAACACCGCGGTCCCTTCCCTGCTTGGTCACAGACTTCTGGTTTGTTTTCTTCTTCTCCGGACAAATCTCTGGAAGAGATGAGGCGCCAAAACCAAACACGGAAAATCTCAGCCCAAATCCCCACCTGCTGCTTAGCCTCGCGAGCAAGCATCCCTGCCAAGGGAGAGCTCTGCAAGCCGCAGTCCCCTGCTTCGAACTGTGCCCCCACGGCTCATGGCTGGCTTCAGGGCTCTGAGACCACCAGATCCTCTGGCTGCTTGAGATGTGTCGCTCACCATTTCAGGGATCCCCATCTGTAAAATACAGCCAGCCACACGGGCACGATGCTTAGGTCACTGGGGCTAGGTGGTTTAACAAAAACAAACAAACAAACAAACAAAAAAACCCACCAAAAAAAAAAATTGCACTTTCAGATCTGTTAAAGTGGCACCTTACAGTGCAGCTTTTTGATGTCCCTCTCTTAGTCTTTTGTGAAAGTAAGTAAATAGGAAGCAATTTTTTGGCCTTACACTGCCAAAGGAGGATGAGATAGATCTGAGGAAGAAGGCTGAGAAGAACTTCAGGCCCTGGGGTTATTGCAAAGAAAAACTGAGAGAGAGAGAGATCAGCAACTTTTGACAACCCCCTTGTACACTTATAGTAATTAGGAAGGTGAGAGTGGAAGAAGTAAAAGCTATAAAGGTTCTTTCTCTGGCTAAATCTTATCCCTCTACTGGGGACTGTATTTCACAGTGGAAAAATAAGCATGTGAATCACCACAAAATACATGTTGGCTAACACTGAAGGGAGAGGCTAACAAGCCGTCTGGTACCCCAAGGTGTTTCTGTCAGCAATTCCTTAGTGGTCAGACGTCTGGCTGCTCTTTCACCTCCACACGCGCAGAGGTTCTCATCAATAGCTCATCCTCTGGGGTTATTGAGATAGTGACAGGTAATTCAATAAAGATCTCTGCTGTGCACAGCTGGGTCTCAGCTCTTGACTTCGCTGACCAAATCATGTGTCCATCCTTGTTGTCCCCAAAGAGCAAAATCAGCTCCGAGCAGGGATTCTGGAGCCTGTCCTGCACTGTGGTTACCTTCTGGTTCTGGAGTCTCTGTTGCTGGGGACAGGAAAGGTGGGAAGAGCCCTCTTTGCTTTCAGAGCCCAGGGGACAGCATATCCTGGGCAGGCCTTTCCTCTTGCGAGTCCTGAGTGCATCTTCCCAGAGACACAGATGGTCCCAAGTCCGTCTCTGTAGGGTGGCTTGCACTTCAGCTAGTGCCACTCTGCATCACAGAGGCCGTAGACAGGCACTGTAGCTGGAGCTATGGAATTAAATGAAGACAATAAAATAGGAAAATAAAATTTTTCTTAGACCACCAGCTGCTGCTGTTGCAAAGCAGATGGGCTGGGTGGCATTTCCCTGTGTTGCAGCGGTCCACTGGCAGCAAAACCGAAAGAGAAGTAACTCAAGCCACTGAAAACAGCACCTGTGTGTTTGCCCACAGCTCCTACAGACCCTTACCAACCTCTGTGCACTGAGCAAGCAGACAGGGAAGTTTGTTGTATCACGGTACAGGCTGCTGGGTGCGTCGGGTCTGTGGGAAATTTACCTTAGACTCTGCCTGGTACGACTGAAGCATCATTATGGGTCACGGCTGAAGACAGGATACTGGGAGATGCACACATTTCTGTGGCAAACCCTCCCTTTCGATCAGCAGCTGGTCCTGCTGCCCACAAAGGTCAGAGGAGCTCCATGTCCAGACCCGCTTCCTCGCGTGCAGTTCACATCCACCTCCATGAAGGAGCTCCTGGAGAGGGGGACAAGTCACCACATAGGATGGGAGTGCTCAGGAGGGACGGGATGGAGGGGCCCGATTCAGAGCACCAAATGCAAACCCAGTCCATACACAAGCACTCTTTAAAACATTTCTTTTCTTCTAGGTCATTTTCCATGGACAAGCGACCCTTCCTGCCTCACACTACAGAGCAAGCAGAAGTTGAAGGTGACCCAAATCACTCCCTGCAGGAAAGAGTGAAACCAAAATGAATCAAAAAAGGAAATCAAAATCAATATTCCAAAGTCAAATAGTAAAAATTGTGTTATGGAAACAGAGGTCACCCAGAGAAAAATGTAATCGGACGTGACAGCCCAGCTCTGATTTCCTCTCTCTGCCAGTCCCGGGTGGGCAGACCTTGTGCCCAAGCCAAAGTGTCACCTGCCCACGTTACTGAAGCACCATACGGTTCGTACAGCTGACAGCAGATGCACAGACCTGGAAGGATGGGGGAGAGAGATCCGAGGGAGCTGGGTGAGATGCAGAGGGTAGTGGTTTGAAATAGCAGAGGTCTTGCAGGGCAGGAACGAGCTGTGTAGGCAAACCTGCCTGGGGAGCCCTGGACTGAATAAAAGAGCCTGTGGCAAGTGAGGATTGAGATGTGCTGAATCCTGAAGACTGCATGAGAGCAAAGGATCCAGGCCGGGGATGTGCAACGCTCTCCCTGAACAGTGAGCGGTACCAGCACAGAGGATGTCTGCAGGAGAGTGGAGCCACATTTGCTTATGGAAGGGCATCGCTTTCAGTGCAGAAAGCTGGCTTGGGGCAGGCAGGCCTTTCTGTGCCTCAGTTTCCCCGTTTGTAAAAGGGCCTTTTCACCTTTGCAATTAGACAAGCAAGGCACAGACTCCTCTGGACCTCATTTGTAAGCGCAGCAGCCAGTCTGGCAGCCGGTACAAAGATGAACCAGCAATTCTCACCCAGCCCCTTGGAGGTGCCGCTCAGAAGCGTGCAGGGTGATGGGCTGCAACGTCTGGTGCAAGTCTCTATTTTGGCTGTTGTGTCCCTGAAGGAGGGACTGGCCCACCCCCATGCCGCTTCCATTATGCCGCACAAGTCCCAGCTCGCATACATTTCAGAGAGCATTGTAAATGTGGGGCAAGTAGTCCTGATAATGATGCAAACTTCAAACCATTATTTCTCAGCCCAGAGCGCTTCTCTTTGTCGTCAGCCAGTGCTGATGGGTTGTTTAGTGTAGTTTTTCCTCCTTCCTTTTTTAAAAAAAAAACCCAAAACTTGACCTCCTGATTCTGCCTAGGAATTTAAGTTGGATTCTTATTACTATTGCCTTTTTTTTTTTTTTTTGTTTTTGTACAACGTTAGCAGCAGGGAGATAAACTTCCCATGAAGTCCATTTGCCAACAAAGCAGAACAGACAATGGAAAAGCAAAACTAACGCTCTGGCTGGACGTGACATTTCCAGCACCATGGTGACCGCGGCGGCTGCTCTCTGTTCCCCCACAGCTGGCCCAGGGGTGACCTTCAGCTCCATGAAAAGCTGATTTCCTGGTCAACTGTTTGCCTGCCTACCTGGGCTGAGGGGTCCCACCACGGGAGCTGGAGCTTCTCAATTCCTTGGCAGCCCCATCTTGGCAGTGGCCTCTCCAATTGCTGTTACCAGCTTTGTTATCTTGTTTCGTTACCTTCCTTTTCTTGTCTTTTCGATCCTCAGTCCTTCCCTGCAGGCTGGGATATTTGAGGGATGTCTCCTGTGTCCTCAGGGGTGGATGGATTTAAATGAGGAATAAGGCGAGAAAGTAAAAAGTGTGGTGAGATGGAGGGGTTGAAATCTCGGTCAGAGTCCTGACTCCATCGACCAAGGAAGCTCCAGGGCACTGGGGAGAAGGCACAAAGCTCACAAACCTAAATTGTCCCCCTGGCTATCTCTGCACATCTAACTGGAGCCCCTCAAAGCAGCCTGGGGAGCTGTGCTCAGCCCCTGCCTCCCAGCTCTCCGGGCTGTCCCGCGTCCCCCGGGCTGGAGCCCTGCGTGGGGTGACAGCATGGTCCAGCGGGGAGGTGATGGGTGAGCGCAGCCAGCCCAGGTGCTTCTGCCATCTCCTCCCTGGAAGAAGAGGCACAGACAAGCTCCTCAGCAAGAGCAGCCCTTGCACTCCGGTGGGTCATCCAACCCTTGTTACTATTACCACAGGGCCAAATCCTGCTTTCTCCTGAGCTTAAAGGTGGCCAGGGTTTAGCTCATTTCTGATAAAACTGACACGGCTGCAGTCTGGATGGCAGAAAACCTGATGTGCAGCACATTTCAGATGGACATTAAGACCCGTTTCCTTGTGACTGTGACAGGAACAAAATAAACCTCTTATCAGCCCCCCCCAGCAAGCTGGAAAAGTGGTAAAAGCCAAACCCCAACCTAAAGGAGACCCAAGGGATAAAATCAGGGAATCATAGACCAGTGACTTTCCGAAAACAAGAAAATTAACTGATTTAACTAATAAAGTATCCAGATGAGCACGATGAGCGGGGACAACCCCTTGGCAAAGGGACTTGCCCCCCCGAGACACCCCACCAGTGGGACACAGCACAGGCAGTGGGGAGTGCTGCCTGCCACCCCCCAGCTTACAAGATCTCCCAAAGGCCCAAATAATTTTGTATAAACTGGGCCACCTCCCCAGTTAAATGGGAGCCTGAGCACTGCCTGCCCCCCCACACCCCCCCAACCCCCGGAGGGTTTGGATTTGCAAACACAAGAAGCTGCTGAGGCTGCGGATGTGCTGGGAGAGAGCCGGAGCTCGGCAGAGGCCAGGCAGGAGCGAGCTGAGGAAGGGGAACGTGGTCCCTCCCCATCACGCAGGGATGCTGCTAAGGTACCATGCAGAGCAGCAGCATCACTTCTGTGTCCGCAGGGTCCAGAGAGGCTCTGGACCATGCAGCAGCAAGGCCTGAGGGACCCTCAAAAAATAGCTGAGTCCCAGCAATGGCTGAGCAATGCTAAAGAGAACTGAAAAAAAGAGCAGGGGCTGGGCAACACGGCTGTGGATCTCACCTACTGTGACAACTCCAACGCAAACAGGCAGGGAGAATAAAACAGATCCTTCTGCTGATGGATGGGGTCTTACTGAGAAATAAGCTCTCAGGGAAGCAGCCTGGGGAGTGCTGTGAGCAGGTTCAGGAACGTGCGATGTGATGGGCAGAAGCAGCCCCTTCCCCCAAGCCAGCAGGTTTGGGCAACGCAGGGAGAGGCGACAAACCTGCAAATGTTGTCGTGACTTTATAAACTTCACCTTCAATGGGAGTCTGCTGTCATCACCCCATCATCTCAGCAAAGATAGACCAGAAATGGAAGAGATCCAAAGAAGTGCAACAAATAGTATCAATAATCCATGAGAAGAGATTAAAAAGATTTAGGACTATTTAGTTTAAGAAGAAGAGGGGGTGGGACAGAGGTGAAAATAAGGAGGGCATGGCAGAGGCATACAAAGCAATGGCTGGTGTAGAGAAGGTGCCTGGGAACACAGATTTGCCCCTGCAGCACCATTCATTGCGAATAGAGGACAATACTTTTCAAACCAAGAGCAGGGAATACCAACAGGCAGAACTGCAGGACTCCCTGCCACGAGGTTTCATGGGAATGTGGAGTTTAGCAGCACCCACAGCGCCAGTGGGCATAAACCAGAACACCACCGGTGTCTGCCAGGGTTAAACTGAGTAAGATACAAGCTGCCCTGTCCAGGTCTTTGTGCCTTTGAGGTCTCTGGCATGATCTCTGCTGAAGACAGGACAGTGGAGTGGGGAAACAAACCTCCGGGGGTAATTCCTACACCTCCAACAGCCTCGTGTTAAATAGCCTGAGGACAGGCCCAGAGCTACTGATGGGGAAACAGGAGCTGGATTTCAGCATCTGCCTGGAATAGATCCCATAAGCGTCCTTGAGGGACTTGGCCGTGAGATGAGAGAAATACATTTGAGGACCTATAAAAAAAGCAACAGTGAATAATAATACTTGGCACCTACGGTGTGCCCTTCATCCCTGGATCTCAAAGTGAGTGCCTGTGACTCTCTCATGTCTGCCTCAAGAAACTGAGGCACGGTGAAACGCGGTCACACGTATGGCAGCTCAGCTGGGAGCCCACAGCTCCTGCACGCACGTGCAACACACTGACAGCTTTCCCTCCCTAGAGCTGCTCTCCTAGTTGGCAGCAAGGTGTGTAAACGTGAACACTGCAAAAGAAGAAAGGCAGATTATAAATTCAGGGTCAGGCGGCTGCTCAAGTGGGGCTCGGGGATGGAGGGAAGGATACTGGCATGCCGGAGGCTCCCGTGGCATCAGCTCGCCCCAGTGCCCTGCAGCAAGCAGCATCCCCGGGACGCTGTGGGGACAGAGGGGTCTGCAGCCAAAGCAGCCCAGATGCCTCCTGCGTAGCACAGGGGACTGTGGCACCAGCAGGAGGAGGGACAGGCCATGCGATGGGATAACAGGAGCAGTGGGGACCACCTGCTCCACCTGGTTTGTTCGGAGGGTTTTGCTGGTTTGCTGTGAGAGGCCAAAGAAGAGGATTATACAGGAGCCTGTCAGGAGGCCAGTGACATTTATAAAGTATTAATCCCTGCAGTGTGTCACTCGCCAGCGTGTTTGATAGTGGCCCTGTGCTGGCTCCCATGGTCTCTCGCCTCTCTGCCGCTCGGGAGTGGTTTTGATATGCTTCAGGGGCTTGCTGGATATTTTTTTCCCCTAGTCACTTTTTCTACCAGGAATTCCTCCTCCTCCTGTCCCGCAGATGATCTCTCCTCCTGGATTTACTGCACGGCTTGCTTTGATCGTCTGCTCCCTCCCTTCTATCCCAGGCCCCCAACTTCTCCCCAGACGCGACCCCCAGTGCTGTCTCTGCCAGCTCAGCCCTATTTCATCTTTAAATAAGGCTTAAAAGACTCTTTACGGGGGTACCGGGGGGAGAAACAAATATCCTTCCTCCATACGTGTGCTGGCACATCCCAAGCCCATTCCCCACCAGCCCCAGCCCAGCGGCACCCAGCTGTGCTGGGGCTCGGGGAGCATCACACCACGGTCACACCATGGTGACAACTTCTGTTGCTTGGCCGCCCTCGGGGAAGAGAAAATGAGCAACTGTAGCTTTAAAACAAAGATTAGATGCATTTCCCCCCCCCCCCTTTCGCTCTCCTTTTTTAAAGGGAACTTGTCAAGGTTTCCATCAATAATAGATAATGGTGCATCACTCTGGCAGGTTACACCCTCCGGCTGTTTTGATATTTTCCAGAGAATTTGTCAGCAATCTTACAGCAAAGGCGGGCTGGGGGAGGGGTGCGGGCGGGGGGGGGGGGAGGCCTCATTAATTTTTTGTCATTTGCATTCCCGCTGTTAAATAATGTATTGATTGCTCTTTCTCTCTCCCTCTTTTAATTCTCTCTCTTCTGCGGTGTCTCGCAGCCGATGGCCCTCACTCCGTGACAGATGAGTTTGTCAGAGGCACCAGACAGCTCGCGCTCCCCGGGATGGGGCTGGGAGAGCTCAATGTGACCCCAGCGCCGGCTCCAGTATCACCTCACAAGTCGCAGCTCTGGTGGCACCGGCTCCTCACGGGGGGACACTGAGGTCTCCCTCGAACCAGTTGCTAAGACATCCCAGTCCTTGACTTAGCGATTCACCTTCGTACCCAGCTCCTGCAGTTCGGGAGGTCAAGGACAGCAGTGCATGGGTCCTGGCATGCTTGGATGTCATCAAAGTAGGAACTGCCAAAAAGCTGGAGCAATGGCAGTGATGCACAGCCAGGGAAACCACTGCCCCTGCCCTCGCCTGCTGCCCCGCTGCTGGCCGAGCTCCGCGGGCAGCTGTGGGGCTCTGCAAGAAGGAGCTGCTGGAAGAGTCAGCGTGGGCAGCTCTGACCTCGGGAGGGCAGGGAAAAGGGAAACACTGAGGGGATTTTGCTCCTTGTAACTTCAGCAGGAATGTGCTTCCCCATCCCTTCAACAGACCTGAGCCCGAGGCCCTGGGAAACCAGAGAGATACAAGGTGCATTGAATTGGCAGCTGAGCTAAACAAGAATTTGCACATGATTAGGGCGTTGCTTAGCTTAATGTGGCTTGGCTTCCTTTTCAATTAATAAATAGTTAATTACATAGTTAATATTTTAATATTTCCTTTTAAAAATGTCTGATTTAATGGAGTGACCGCCAGCTATTTGTTTTGTATGAGTTTTATGTTTATCTTCCTCTTTCATTCCTCGTTTCCCCCTCCACCCACTGCTCTAATCCCCAAAGCTCCTGCTTGATCTTTGCTACTGGAAATCAGCAGCTGGGCTTCCAGCTGAAATGGAATCGGGCCCTTGGCGCTGACATCCATCAGCCAAAGGTGCTAATGTGAGTTATTAGCACTCGGGTGCTTCACCGCAGATATACCAACCCCAGGGAAGGAGAGGAGAGGGGAGGTGAGATACTGCTGGAGGCACTGGGGAGGTGGGAGAGGGGCCAGGGCGGTGAGCGGACGCAGGGCTGGGGCTACCCTCAAGGTCATCCCCAGAGGTGGGGAGAGCCCCGAGCCTGGGTTTGCCTTCCAGCCAAACCTTACCCACGTGCACAAGTTGTCTCAGGAGCAGCACAGGGTTGTCTCGTGGCACATGTGTACCCACGCGAGGATGAAGAAGGGCCCCAGCAGTGAGGACAGGGGGGAGATGGATGTGACCTCCTGCAGCAGTGATGGCTCCGCACGTCCTCTCCTAAGCCCTTGGCTCCTTGCTCCAGCTCCTCTTGCTCCAGGGTGGTGCCCCCGCCATGTCCTGCACGCAAGCGGGTGGATGCATTGAGAAAGACACTGAATTAAAGCAACTTCGGCTTCCCGTGCCCCCTGCCTCCCTCCCTCGCAACCACCCCACCCGATTGGCAAAGCCCAGCTTCAAAGCAGCGTTCCCATGGCACGGGCGGGCTGAGCCATGGGCCTGTGCCTCACCTGGGTGGGATATCTCCTCCAGCCTCTCCGGGGGAGCACGCGGTGGGGAAAGTGGGTGTCTTCACAGTAATCTCCATGAGCAGCTTGTTGGGATAATAAAACAAATAAACAGAAGAGTTACAGCCAAGGCACTCGGGGCACCATAAAACAGGCTAAAAGCAAATACAGCATCGTTAATCCATCATAAAATAACAGCCTCTTACGATCCTGAATGCATCAAAACGAATGGGAGATCGGCAGGGTCGCAATGCAAACAGGGACGTGTCGAACGTGAAGTGGGGCTGTAAGCGCCGGGGTGGGAACAAACCCCAGCCGGGTGCCC
The DNA here is from genome assembly GCF_028858705.1 of Grus americana. NCBI lineage: Eukaryota > Metazoa > Chordata > Aves > Gruiformes > Gruidae > Grus > Grus americana. Next base: position 12,528,009 of record NC_072871.1, on the reverse strand, counting down.
GGTAAATCGGGACTCCAGGAACTCAGACCTTCTCACCCGGGGGGGGGGTTTAAAACCAGAAACGCCTGTTCAGGCCAGGAAGAGAGGTGTGCTGCACACAGCTGTGTCTTGTGGGCTCCCTGCCTCCTGTTGCTGGAGAACGGGGATATTCCCAGCAGGGACGGGACTAGCAGAGGTCAGCCAGCTCAGTGACCATCTGCTGCTGAGCGATGCGAGCACAGCCCTAAATGTGGGGCCAGAGACATCGTGGGGTCCCCATGGCTGCGCAGGGGGTGTGGGGGGTGACCTGGGTCCCACCAACGTGGTGCTGGAGGGATGTTGGGTCCCAAATCCTCGAGGCTGTGGCAGGGCCATGCTCGCTCTGCCGGGGAAAATGGAAGCGACGGGGCAGCGTGTCAGGAAAGGAGGAGATGAAACAAGTCGGGATGGAAACTTAACGGGACTTTTAAGTGCTCCGTCTTTCCCACTAATGAGGGTTCTGCATGCGTGAGGGCGAGAGCAGAAAACCCACCGTGCGCTAATAAAGCCCCATGACTTTGCTGACTGGAGGCACTGGCGCTAATGAAGTCACCAGAGAGTTGGGATTCCTTTGGCAGGTCTGACATTGTTCTGTATAACCGTTATTTTAATTCAGTCTGAGGAAACAACAATAAAAATAAAAGAGCCCCACACTGGTGCAACATGCCTGGGCGGCAGCTGATCCCCCCGCTCTGCCCGGTGGCTGCAGAGCCTGGGTGGGCGACGGGTTTGGGAATGGGGATGAAATGAGCTCCTCAAGGGACGGGATGCTCAAGTCACCCGTGGAGAAGCTCAGGTCGCCCCAAAGGTGGGCTGTGAGCCCCTCCTGGGTGCTGACCAGGGAAACCCAAGCCCCGTCCCAGAGCAAGGAGCTGACCCGGGGGCTGTGCCAGGAGCCCTGGGGGCACACGAGCCAGGGGAGATCAAATGTGCAGAGAGGAGGGCAGGGACAGACAGACAGACACTTACCACATTCGATTTGAAAGCATTTCACAAATGCCATATGCACACTCAGCGTGGCTGACAGAGAGCCATCCTTGGAGAAAACATCCAGCATGGGCCAGTCGATAACCCTGCAGGTCGAAGACTGTGTTCTGAGGCAATGGCTTTATAGAGACAGACATATATTTAAATACATACCCTAAACATATTAATATATTAGTACATTTATATTTAACATATTAACATATTAAATAATATCCCTAAATATACACCCCCCATATAGATATAGAGATATAGAGATATATATATGCTTAAGCTCAGGGCCTTAGTCTAACATCAACAGCAGTGACTTTGGCAGAGCCTATTTTTGAAAGCCTCACAAATATCTGCTAGACCCCCCCCCCCTCCTCACTGCAGCATCTTTTATTTGAGCAGAGCCATTAACAAGGAGCCGCTTCACCGTCCGGGAGCTGCTGGTGCCCGGCTGTCCTCGCTGTCACCTGGGCAGGCAGGGAGGAGCGGACGGACACCCCTCGGGGTCCTTCGATGCCTCTTCTTAATTAGAAACCTCGTCTCTAAGTCTTACATGCCCTTCCACAGGTTTAGTCGTTCTCACCTGCTTAATCCTGGGAGATTATTTTCTGGTCTCTTTTAAAAAATAACCCAACCACCCCAAACCCTTCAGTCTTCTTTCAATTCTTTTCATTTCACCTCATTTAATTCCTTGCCAGCTTAATGACTTGGTAGTAATGAGTAAGATGAAAATTAGGGCTTAATAAGTGTTAAGAAAAGACAGTTTTCTTGCTGATGAAGGGAGTGTGCTGGTGGGAAAGCAGAGCCTGGGGAGAGCACAGAGATAACCCCAAAGCTCTTCCTGCCCTTGAGACGGGTGGTGCCAACTCTGGGCTGTAACCGGTGACAGGGACAGGCTGCAGCTGGGACCAGGGACACGCCAGTCCCAGGAGAAGGATGCTGGAGGGAGGTGGGATGGGATGGACACAAGGAAGGGATGGTGCAGGGGCTGCTGGAGGGGAGGTGACGGTGCCCAGCTCAGCATCCGAAATGTCCCATCGCTCTCTGGCCAGGGCAGGGGGTGCAGCTCTGAGCAGGCAAGCCCAGCAGGCTGCGAATGCCCGAAGGCTGCAGCGACCCCCCATGTTTGGGGAACCCCCACGCCCCACCTGGGGAGTTGGCTTTGGCCTGTGAAGCCCAGCAAGACAGCAGTAAATCCAGCCCCAGGGCTGCGATTATGGGTCCAAAAATGGTGTAACGTCACCATGCAAGTCACTGAGCTGCTATCATCTGCCCGTGGGGCCAAATCCTTCTCTGGTCACCTCTGTGCTGGTGTTACGACGGGATCAGCACCTGGCCGCAGATGGCATCAAGCTGGTCGAAATGTGATATTGCACCCGCCGCTTTGCTGGCTGGGGAGGTGCCTGGCGGGGGAAGCACCTCTGCCAGCGCCTGTCTTCCCCAGGGCACAGCCCAGCACTGGTGGGCAGGCGGGATGGTGCTTTGTGCTGACTCAGCTGGAGTGAGGAACTGCTGATCCAGCAGAGGCGGTGCCGGTGCCGGCAGGACCCCGAGCAGCCGATGGTTACCGGCACCCAAGCACTGCACGTGCGAGTGAGACCCTCAGCGCAGGCGGTGCCGGCGAGGACGCCGGGATATGTAATCACATCAGCCCTGGCCTCTACCAGGAGCGCAGCTACTGACAGGCCAGCCGGCCGCTCGTGCTGCATTAGCTGGCTCTGGACGTATGCTCTAATTAATGGTAATATTGGGACTGACAGGTAGATCAGGAAATAAAGGGCGCAGAACTAATTGACCTGCCAGAAAATGTGTCCAACAAGATTCACCCACACACCCCTCCCCATGCACGCCCAGCCCCTCCATAATGCAAACACCCCCCTGCTGCCCCCCACCTAAACGCAGGGCAAACGCCGGCGGTGAGCCTGAGCGCCGGGCGCTGGCACGGTTGCACTGTGGGCAATACTGATGACTTCCTAATGGGCCCTGAGGGCCGTCTCCATCTCTGCCTCTGGCCACGTTATTCGAGCGAGCGGCTCCTCGATCATCTCGTTTGCGGGACACCCCCCCGCCCCGGCCATCCCCTGCTCCCAATCTCTTTTCGGTACCGCCAGCAGTTTTTCCTCCCAGAGATTGGTTTGTTCCTTCTGCTCCCAGACGCTGTCACTTCAGAGATGCTGGTAATTTTTTAAGTGCATTTCTTGCTCTTTTGATCCTTACTTTACTTCCCTTGGAGTAACTGGGCATGACCAAGCGAGGATACTGGATCTGAGCCCCAGTTAACTCAGCTGCTTGGACCCGCAGAGGGCTCTGAGCGCAGCCTGGGTTAATTTGGGGCAGGGCTGTTTTGGAAAGAGAGTTTTGCCCAAAGCAAAAGCATAAATCCCAACACCTCTAATTAACCCAACAAGCCAGCTGGGTGGCAATGCCAGCAGTCCCAGCTGGGGCCAAGGACCAGGTCTGGCCCTGCCACCGTCCTTACTGTGCTTGGCTGAGCGGGACCGTGCCCAGAGCTGGGCATCGCTGCAAGGCCACGGAGGAGCAGTTTGGGGTCAGTGTAAGAGCATTTCCCATTTAAGCTGTGCGCTGGAGGACTGGGGTGGATGCGCATCTGTACACCGACACTGGGACCATGCGATATTACACACATGCAACTTTAATTCCAGCCTTTCCAGATGCAACGAGACACTGAAACCCAACAACCGTGAAGCGTGTGCAGGGTTTGCAGGCAGCGGAGCAGCCCTCTCATTGCTGCCTCCTTTTCCAGGTGCAGAGGGGAGGATTTGGGCAGCACAGAGGGGATTTTAATTCCCCTTTCAAGGAAGAGAGACTTTCCTGATGCAAGGACTAGAGGTGGTTAAATGGGTTTTCCCATGTAGGGATCAGTCGAGCTGCTGAAATCCTTACCTAAGGGTGATACAGGTGGAAAAAAATCCTCCCGTAGGCTGAAGAGGAGAGTGAATGAGGAGCTCAAAGAGAGGTGGGCAAACCACATCAGGCTTAGGCAATTTCCTGAACTGAAACCAGTTGATATTAAAAAACTATTAGAGGGCTCAACTACAAAATAATCAAACACACTGACCTGTTCCTGCTCGCCCTTGTGCATCCGATTATGGCTACTATGGGAGACAGGTGACCTAAAAAAAACCCAACCAAACAAAAAAAACCCTTCCAAAACCCCACTATTTTGTGGCAGGCATCTCCAGCAAATCCCAGTGGGGAGGAGCATGTGGGAAACCCTGGCCGGGCGAGCCGATGCAGTGGCGCAGCTGGAGGTGGTGGGAGCTGCACTGGGCTGTGCCATGCTAGCGGGTGCTCAGCGCCGTGCACCCGGGCTGAGTGATGGGGGGGGGGTGTGCATATATTTTGAGGTGAGTGCATTGTGCTGGGGAAATAACTGATTTAGATGGGGAAACTTATTCCTGCTGGCACTATGTACTATAGCTCCATAAATAATCAGCCCTTAAAAGCAATTGCCTCAACTAAATCAGAGAGGCACGTAAACATCCCAAAGCTGCATGACTAATAAGGGGACCTTACACTGTAGAAGAGGCTTCACTACTTGCCTTCATGTCTGTGCAGCAAAGCCCATCCTGGAGAGCCTCTCCCCATCACTTCAAACACGGCAGCACAGACGACAGCGGTGTGAAAGCTCCCAAAAGCTTGGTGCTGGCAAAGTTGTCCCCATGACAGGGAGGGCTGGGAGCAAACGCTCCCATTTCACCGGCCACGGAAGAAATAGGAGGGAAGGGGAAAGCAAATGCTGCTCTTCTTGCAGGAAAAAGGCAATGACTGAGGAGAGGATCTGGGATCTGTCTCACCAATGTTATCCTTGTGCATCCCCTGGGTGCTGCAGTGGGTGCAGGACGGGCTGTGTCCCTCCCTCTGAGCACTCCATGCTTGAGGCTCTGCCAGACAGGCAGCAGAAGAAACCCCCCCCGAAACCTTCTCCTTTTCTAGCATCCTTCGGAGAAAGCTCTGCTTGGGCAGTGCTGGCATTGTTTTCCCAACATCCTGAGCGCTGACGTGCCCCATGGTGGAGGAATGGACCCGCACGTGGGACATCTCCTGCTGGGAAGGTGCTGGGGCTGCTGCCAAGAGAGACAGGGGAATCGCCGGGGCAGATGTCAGGGTGCACGTGGGCATGCACAAAATGATGCATCTGCGAGGCTTCGTTGATGGCACAAAGCCAAGCAGGGAGGAGCCTTCTGCTGGGGTCTGGGTGCTGCAGCATCCCCATCCCCTCCACCTGGACCAGATCCCTGCACCCCGACCCACTGCTGCCAACAAGCTTTTATTCATTACCAAACCAGAGAGCAGAACTTGGATTCAAAAGGACTCTCCAATCCCCAAACCCTCTTTTTAATTATTTTTTTAAATAATTTTTTAAATTCTAAGCCCTATAAGCCCGGTCCTGCTGTGACAAGTGGCTTCAAAGAGCCCCTCCACATTAAAATCGGATGTTGGTCCCACACAGCCCAAGATCAGAAACACCTGCAGTAGGGATTGATTGCCTGATTAGGGGGAATTGATTGCCCCAGCCTCATTAGCATATCGTTAGTGCTGACCCCATGGCTGGCCCTGCTCAAGCAGGCCGTGACCAGGATGGATTAAAAAGCACAGTGTGCTGAGGAGGGATGGGAAAATCAGTAAACAGGAGAGGGGGAGGTGGAAACCCTGGTTGGTAACATCCACCTCATTACCCTGCTGGGGCTTCAGGCGTTCGACACCCATCGGCCCCGGGGGCATTGCAGGGGGCTGCAGCTCCTGGGCCGCGGTCCCCTGCCCATCGTGGTCCCCAGGCAGATTGTCCTCCCGTGGGGACCGCAGAGGGTTCCTTTGGGAGCTCCAGCCCTTTCGAACATTAACTAACAGGGGTTTTTTTTAGTGCCGTGAGTCAGTAGCCCCATATAGGATTTCCATCTGCGCTGTGTGAGGCCTCGCCAGACTGTGTTTTAGGCCTCCGTCCAAATGAAGCTAAAGAACTAGTTGGGTTTGATTTGTTAGTTGTTTTTTGTTCTGTTTGTGGGGTTTTGGGCTTTTTGTGTTTTGTTTTGGGTTGGTTTTTTTTTTTTTCCTTCCTAAGTTTTGCACACAAAAGAAGGGGATAGGAGGCCGGGCTGGTCCCAGGGCCCCATCCAGGCTGAATGTCCCCAGGACCCACCTTGCAAATAATTTACCCCAGCTCAGGAGGCAACATGCAGCAGAGAGCCTGGTCCAGCCTGGCACCAAACAGGGGTGGGATGGGGAGCTCCTGGCTTTGCAGGAAAATCTGGGTTTGTCCTGAAGACCTGGGCTGTGGCACATCACAGGTCTGCTATTGGCATCCAGGATGCAGAAAGAATTTCAGTTTGATCAAAGACCGAGGACTCTGGGAGGGGGTGGAAGGAGCAGCTTCATCCAGAGACCTGGGATAGCTGCTGCCCAATGCCCCGGGGCGGGGGGGAACGTTCACCCCAAGCCAAGCTCCAGCCCCATTCCTGGAAGCACCTCGGTCCCGTCTGGGATTTTTGGGCATTTCTCTGGACTGACTTCCACAGGATCCCCTGTGCATCCTCTGCTTTCAGGTGGAGAAGCAATTCCCAGCTCCGGGGAAGGCAGGAGTATTAGAAATGCAATCAAACCTGCAGCACCATCCCTAATATTTGACTGCAAGCTAATGAAATCCTGGCATTGAGCAGGAGCAGACCAGGCATCTTTCCAAGGCCCGGTGAAGTGCCCGGGGCCATTCAGGAGGAGTTAGTGCCAGCAGCCAGCTGGGGGGGCCCAGCCGGGACCAGAGCCCCAGAGAGATCACGGCTGCATATGCAAGGGTGGGATCGTTGGGAAAGTCTGCTCTCCGGCACCCTTTGAGCATCCAGGATCAGTTCTCTCCTATTTTTTTTTGTTTTAAAAATCTGATGTGCAGTGAGAGCTATGAGAAGCTGGGATGCTCGAGGACCCATGTGTGCAGCAAAAGTGACCTTGGCAGCTGTGCCCAGGAGGTGGCATTCGGGCACGGAGACCCGGTGCTCATCTCGGGTTAGCACGCCAGGAACCGGCATGGGCTGGACAACACCAGGAGCGCGTGGGGTCCCCCGCAGCCCCCTGCCATTGCTGTGCTGGGGGGATGTGGGGATCCCCTCATCAACGCTGCAGCTCTCCCATCTGCAGGATGGAGGTGCCCACCAGTGCGTGTCGTTCAGGTTTATGATGTGTTTCCAAAGTAAAAGGTGCTACCAGCGAATAAATTCTGGTTTCCCAAGCAATCAGCACAGATTTGCTAAAAGAGGGGTTTCCTTGCTTCCTCGCTGCCATTTGGGATGTTGCTGCGGTGGAGGTGCCAGCTCCAGCCTTGGATGCAGTGGTACTTCCGATGGGATGGAGTCCTCCATGTCGATGCTGCCCATCAGCTCTCATTACAGTTCATTTTCTGCGTTAGCTGAATTATTACAGGAGACTCCTCGCCAGCAGTCTGCATTCAGACCCTTGCCGGATACTCTAACACAGCAAATTAATTAGTGGCGATGTGTTAACTACCTGCGAATCTCATAACTGTAATTGCACCGCAGTGCTCTGGCGAGGAGCGTTTGATCTCCTATCGATTAATGAAACAGGTTTTCCCCTTTTCACAAGATGTCTCTTTTCCCACTGGCTTTCGTGCCACCATTTTTGAAGAGGAATAACTTGACCGAGGAAGAGCCAGAGCGAAGGAATCGCAGCTTCGTGTGGGAGGGATGCAGCAGCCGGTGGTGGGGGGAGAGGAGCCCAGGACAGGAGGCATCCTGCAGCACCTCTCAGCTCCTACAGGTACCCCAGGAAAGGTGGGACAGAGCCCTGAGCCCCCTCGTTTTGGCTATTGAGCCCCGAGGAGGCACCTCGGTTCACCCCCTCTGCAGTGGGGCAGAGCGGGAGGCTGCTCAGCTCTTCACCTGATCAACAGGGACAGTGTTTCAAGCAGCTTTTTCCAAGAAAAAAAACACCTTCCCGAGCTTTCCCTGTGTTTTTCCAACTGCAAGAAAGTCGAGTGCCCCCACTCCCCTTCAGTGCCGGAGGAGCCTCGTCCCGCTCGGCGCCGGGCTCCACCACCCCTGAAATGAGTAAGTAGGATTCATCTGAATTACAGTGACCCTTCCAACCCCAACGCTTTACAGGAATGATTACACATTATTTTATGAATAAGTAATGTCTTGCCACAGATTTCCACCTGCTCTGAGCGTCTCCCTGTGATCTCTGTGGCTTTCAGAAAGGCAGTTGGAAACAGAAATCTATTTTGCAGGCAGCAGAGATGTTTGAAGCCTCCTTCATCCCGCATTTCAAGTGTTTATCTCCTTCTCTCGGTGCAGCTGTGCCTCCTTCGTGGCAGGCGGGTGTGACTAAGCAGATCAAGCTCTTGACGTAAAGTTTTTGCTGCTGCAGGTCCATCTCCCGGTCCAAAGGAAAAGTTGTCGTGAACATCATTAAGCCACTAAAGAGAGAAACAAAACCCAGCTAAATTGGGTTGGCAGCTGGATCCCAGAGACTAATTAATTAGCTGATTAATCGTCCGTGTGTCCAACACGGGTGGCTTCTGCATTGCTTTGCTTGCCAGCAAGGGCAAGCCGGGGTCTGCAGGAAGGCACCGGGGTGGCAGACATGCTCGCCATGCTGCAGAGGGGAAGGCAGAAAAGCCCTTGTGCTCAGCACGGTGGAGATCAGTTACTGCTGTTTAGATATCTTCCTTCTCTATCTAACAGGCCAAGGATTAAATAGTAGGAATTGCTTCTCTGTCCCCTACAACCGCCACCCACCCAGCAAAAGGCAGGGTTATAGAAACTGCTCTGGCCTAAAGAAAAGAAAAAAAAGAAAAGAAAAGAAAAGAACCAAAAATTGCTCCCAAGCTTCCTGTTTCCTTCCCTTGTCAAGATAAGCAAGTGAAAAAAAAAAAAATTACTGAAAATGTTTCACCACCAACCCTAATGTCACACACTGTTTAGGTGTTGCCCCTCTTTGTGAAATTTGTGTCAGCCAAATTGAGTTATTTTAACATAATTTCAAAACAAAGAGTCAAGATACTCCTTTTTTTAAGTATTAGGTAGAAACATTTTGACACAAAACCCCATTGCCCATTCATCAGCTCCTTGTCTAATTCAGCACAAGTTCATGAATAATTTTCACCAGCCTGAAACTGCTTATCGCTGATGAGACTCAGCCCAAAGCGTCTGTCTCGATGCGGGCATCCTTTTCCACCCTCAGGAGATGCAGCAGCGAGAGGCCCATCAACTCCTGGGAGCTGAGGACCTGCAGGACTTGCTGGGAAAGGTGACCCCAAAGTCCCTGCGAATCTCCTCCCGGGTCCAACATGGAAGACTTCATCCCATCTTCTTGCTCTACGGCAAACAAATGAAAACCTGGATGAGTTGGGTGAAGTGGTGTAAAACCTCCCAACGCACCTTCTTCCCTGCGACATGGGAATATTCCAACAAACATTTTGCACCAGTTTTGCTGTTCTGGCAAACAAAAGCTGTTTGGAGCAACAAAGAAAATCCCCCCCTGGAGCAACAGCCATGAAACAGGGGCCCGTGGAACCACGGGGGGTCTGGTCCCAACACCAGCCCCTGCCCAGAAAGGGGCTTTCTGGGCTCAGACAGCCGTGCTCGGGGTGATTTCGGGGGGCAGGAAGGCAAAGAGCTCCCATCTCACCCCGCTCCTCCTCTCCATGGCAGGCTGACAGCAGCTGCGGCCCGTGCTGCCCTCAAGGGCTGATGGCTTCACATGTACCTCAGCATGCAGGGGCTGCCTCTTGTTCTCATTTTCCTACATAAACTTTGCTACTGCAAAGACGTTTTTGTACTGATTTGTATTAGCATTAGCAGGTCCCCCCCAGGTTCGGATGCAGCTGCAGGATCCCCCCCTGCACCGCCTGCCTCCACCACTGCCATGAACCCAGCTGTGAACCAATGCAGGAATCGAAGTCTACAACTTCTGGCTGACTTGCAAGAGAATATTTTTATCATTAATTTTTCCTTATGAAATCTTTTGAACCACATTTTCCCTTCCCGGGATCTCCTGGAGTCAGCGCGTGGGTGTTCAGTGTGGTTTTACAGCACCCAGCTTCACAGAGAGCATTTATCGGTGGGGTTAAGCTGGGAGCTCTTCTTACGACGTTTGCAGCTTTGCACGTTTGATTTTAAGCAGTTGGTAAAGATCCAGCCAGGGGTCCCAGCTAACAAATGCTGCGAGATTACCTGGGAAACATTAAATGCTGGTTAAAGCACCTGTATGTTGTCACAGGGGTTTAGCCCAGGGGCAGTTTTGGCAGCCCAGGCTGGGGAGGCTGCAGTTGCCCAAAAGCCCGTGTGTCCCCGCACCCCGGCCCTTTGAGCAGCTGAGCAGATGCTCCCGGGGGTTTGCAGTCCAGCTTTTCTAGCAATGAGCCCCCACCCCATGCCCAAACACCACCAAGAAACCACCAAGGAAAGGTCCTCAGCCCCCACTGAGCCTCCCCAGGCACGTTTTGCCAACGGCCCCAGCCATCCCCTCTGCCACCCGTGCCGCCGTGCAGAGAGCTGCTCCGACCCTCATTTTCCAAGGGGATCCGTGTGCTGCCCTCCGGGAGGGTGAGGCAGGAACCCAGGTGCTATTCAAACCCCTTGAACTTCAGAGCCTGGAGCAGCATGGGCTTTGCAGACACCAGCGGTCAGAGGTGGGTGTGAAGTGCTCCATGGGCACACGTGAGCAGAGGGGTGCCCTTGGGAAGCGTCTGCCTCCAGGCAGAGGGACGGCTTCACCCAGTGCTGAGACATCAGACCTTGTCCTGGCACGGCTTGGCTGGTGGAGCCATCCACTCGTGGTGGGACGTTGCCTCTGCCACGGCCACCTGCCGAGAGCCAGAGGAACAAAGCAGGCATCTGTAGGGGAAAAAATAAAATAAAGAAGAAGAAAAAGAAAAAGGAGATTAGAAATTATAAATGGTGACAACAACAACAACAAAAATATACAGCTTTCTCCTCAAACTGTTCTTTTAGTCCCAACAGCGTCTGCTGTGCAGAGCTCACGTCTCAAAATTCACAGCTGCTCAAAAAAAATATAAAATGCTCATGAATTATTTATCCCCGCTCAGATCAATCCTTCAGCGTGCTGTCAGTGAGGAATCAAAGCCCCAACAAGGCAGGCAGGGGAGGAAGCGGCGTCCAACCCCATCGAGCGGACGGCAGGTCCGTCGGCTCGCGTGCCGCACCTCACCCCCTCCCGTCCCCGTCCCCAACCCCGTGCAGCTGCGGTGCTTGTGCCGGCAGGAGGCCGATGGAACCCCACCACGCGCCCCGTTTCTGAGCTCCTTCCAAGACCCTGCGTATTAATAATTGATGGCCAAAGCTTATTTTAAGGCACGGAAACCACCTTGTTCCCAGAGAGGCTTCTCCCCCTCACCCCCAAATCCAGCCAATTTCCACCAGCGCGGCACTAATCGAAGGCGCTTTATTCCCGACTCTGCCTTGCCCATGGTGACTCCATCTCCTGTGTGCAGCTTCTGAAACTCTTAAAATCCTGTACCTCTTGCTGCAGCCAGCACCTGCCTGCCTGCCAGCTATTTCCCCCTGCAAAGTGACAGGGAAGTTAAAAATGAGCAATTGCAGCAGCCAAGGGAAGGAACCGGCCCCGGCCCCACTGTCCCCCTTCTCCAGGTGTCTTTCATGGATCTGCAGATGTGGAGGAGAGCAGAGCACAGGGGCACGCTTGTCCTGCCCTGTCTGGTATGGAACAGGGTCAAGGGCAGGCTGGGGAGAGAGGAAACATTTCGGCTTATTTTTCTCTCTGCTTTTCAGAAGAAAAATTCAGCCCTGCAAAGAAAAGTGGGCAACTGCCCTGCGTGTAGGGATGCTCCAGGCTTCGAATTGTGACCTGGAGTACTTCCAGCACGTGGAGGCTGGGCACTTCCCTCGCTGCCTTGGCGAGGCCGGCTCTTGCAGGAGGGGTTGCAGGGGGAGTGGTGCGAGGCGATGCTGGTGCCAGGGCGGTGGGCAGGACAGCAGAGTCGCTCGTGAACCTGCAGCCCAGCGCACTGCAGCAAAGCACCCCAATGTGCTAACTTGGTGCCTTGCCTGGTTACTTTGGAGACTGATGAAAGCGTCCCTCCTCACCATCGTTTCTGGATTTCAGGACATTTTACATCTTTACTAACAGCAGTGAAGAGCCCAGCACAGGATCTGCTCCCAGGACTGCTCTCTTTCCCCATGAGCTCCCCAAATCAGCCCTAATTCACTTGAGGTCCCAAAAACCCTGCCCCATTCTCAGGGGGAAGGCCTCTCCTGACAGTGCTGGTTGTGGTGTCTCTGCCTTCCCCACCCCGAGCCTTGCGCTGTCAGAGCTCTGGTCTCAACCTCCTTCCTGCAGCATCTCTCCTCCTAGAGCATCTCCATTTCCCTGGGTGGATGCAACGCTACTTGATTAGCCCCTGCAAAGCGCTGGGCCTGTCGTTAACCACGTTCCTGCTCTCAGTCTGGAGCGTGTTTTGCAATGCCTCTGCAGCTCCGTGTCTGCAAAGCCCAACCGCAGCAGGAGAGAAAGGCAAGAGCAGGCGTGGGGGTCGGCTGCACCTAGACCCCGACCCCTGCCATGCCCACGGTCCTGCACGAGTTTGCCTTTGCACAAGCCCACCGGCAGGCAACTCACTGCCAAAAAAACAGACAAACTGCACTTCCCGCTTCCTTAATCCGCCTGTACCCCACTGAGCAAGGGGCGGTGGGTGCACGGGGCTCAGCTCCTCTACCAGACGCTGCCCTGGCTCCCCCCTCCGCCCTGACCCCAGCCAGCAGCCCAGCGATGCTCCGGGAGAGCCTCCGGCGCAGCCCTGGATCCCTGCAGCACCCTCCCTGGTGCAAAGCCATTTATCACCGCGTACAAACGGCTCACTCGCTAAAGGCCACACCATGACAAAACGCCAATAGGTGTATTTACATTCAATATGTCCCGCTAATCTGGCCTTCAGAAAGCGTCTGCTGAATCCGTCCTTTCATTCCTGGGCATCACCTCTTTAATCAGTCTCTCGTTACTGATCACAGATTGATTTCAGTTCCAGTAGCCAATAGGTTTTCCTTTTAATTTTCAGCATCACGTTTAATTAAAGCAAGGTGGGTCTGACCCCATCAAATCATATCAAAGTCTGTCTAAGCCCCAGGTGAGTGAAAACACCAGCATAAATTATTGATTAATCTTTGTTCAGATTAATCTATCACTGCCTTTCCCTGGGCAGTGCGAGGATGGAGCTTGCAAGATGTTTGTCTTGTGGCAGCTGTTCTGTGGCTGCTGAGGACTCCACGGCATCTCCAGCTGAAAACCTGCTCCCCAAGAGCATCACGTCCCTCACCCCCTTCCCCCAACAAATCCCACCTCTGGGGCGGAGCGGGTGCAGGCTTCACCCTGGGAGACGTTGCTTGTCATCCTCTGGGAGAAGGATGCGAACCTCAGTGAGAAGTGGGATTTAAAAAAAAAAAAAAAAAAATCCCTGTTTCTGTACAAAATCCAGACTAAAGGCCCTCGGGCTGCAAGAACAAGTGGCTTTCCCCTTTCTGGGAGACCCTGGAGCTGCAGAGTTGGTGGGAGCGATGCTTGGGATGGGGAAACCTTTCTCCTCTGCCTGCCCATCACCGCCAAAACAGATTTCAAAGCGATCAATGGAAACCACCTCAAAGCTCGTACCTGGAGGCAGTTTTATGTCAGGAGATGAGGACCGGCAAGAGGTGGCTGTGATGGGGAGAGCAAACCGAGCAGACGTGAAGGGAGGTGCCCGTTGCCACTCATCCAGCCGGCACTGACGAGGTTTGCCCTGGGTGAGCAGAGCCCGGAGCTGGGAGGATTTTCTGCACTTCCTGGGCTGGGTGAGAGCCCGCGCACAGAAATGATCCCAAAACGCTAAAACCCAACAGAGCCTCAGAGCGCCTGAGAGATCCTCTGCGGCTTGGCCGGAGCTGGCTCCTCCGGCATTGCAGCAACCCAAACCTGGAGAGCAAACACGCCTTTCGGATTATGAATAAAGATCAAGCCGAGGCGTCCCTCCCGCTCCTGCCGGCAGCCGGCTCTCCTGCCTGAATACTAATTGCTAGGCTAAGCTGAGACCACTTAAACACAGCTTTGGGGCCAGGGTCTGGAAGACACAACGGTATATTTGCACTGTTTGGGGTAAAACAAGTAGCTTTGCTGGATCCAGAAAACTTCTGTTCTTGGAATAAACTTTGGATGCTGCCAAAACCTGAAAGGGGTGAAGGGCTGGACAGAAATAGCTGGAGACAGGGAGGGATTGCCAACAGCATCAGATCGGCTTGTGAGTCAGCAGCATTAGCTCTCCCCTCAACAAGCAATCTGCAAATTGTGCAAATCTGCTTTTCACAGTTCACCTCACCTGCTAAATGGCCTCAGATTTACAGCTTGGGTGTTCACGCTCAAAAATGACTGAGTTAATGAAGAAGCAGCGGGGGGGGGTGGGATTAAAACAAACACAAGAGTTTGGATTTCATTTGAGATGGCTGGAGCTGTCCCGCACAAGAGTTTATGCCACACGATACTCAGTGGAGCCCGTTTTGCAATTACGTCCCCAGAAACACCTGAGACCGGTTCCCAAGCCGGACATCCCTTTTCCTTCCCTATTTTTCCAGCTGCTTGCTGCAGCTGCAGCCCCGGCCTGAGGCCCTCACTGTACAGGGGGAGTCTTTGATCAGGTAAAGATTTCCAATCCTTCTGGATTAAAACCCTCCTGTCATCAAATGCAAACCGGACAAGGGGATCAGTCTATGCAAGGAGAAGATGAAAGGGGCTGTGCTTCCCCTCCCTCTGTAAGTGGTCAGATCAATACTGAGTTTCCACCGGGATAAAAGAGCCAGCTCGGCTGCGGGGGAAATTGCCTGGGAAGGAGGAGGCAGGAGGAGAATGGATGGGTGGAAAGAGCCACCCCAGGGTTTACCTTTAAACTATTTTTAGTACTGAGCTCGGGAGGAAAAGCTGCAACCGAGTAGTTCAGAGCAGGACAAGTAGAGGACATCCGCATGTCGTGGAGTTACCTTTGTGCAAAGGTCCTCAAAGCAGAGCTGGGAAATGAAGAGGGAGCTAAGGAGAGGAGAGAAGGTTGCGACGAGTTCGGCTTTTTCTTGTGCTGAGCTTCTTGAAAGCGTGTGAAAGGAGGATGGTGGCTTCAAAGCGTCTCTTGGGGTCTCACCCCTCAGCTTTCAGATCTTTAAAAGCAAATCTCTCAGCTCTTCAGGCAGGGCTGTGCGTGGGAAGGTACCTGTCAGTCCCACACGTCTGGTGTCTCGCTGTTCAGAAACCCTTGGGTGACGCACTTGATAATCACCAGCGTGTCATGGAGCTGTGCCACCATTTGGCCCCTCCAGTGCCATCCTGGCCCCCGTGCTGAACCACCATCTCTCTGACAAAACGCGCGCGCCCACGCTGTGCTGTGGGCCAGGTTTAATGCCAGTCTGGGTATCGGGGGCTTTTCCACGGGCACAAGCAGTCCATCAGCTTTTCACACAGAAACTAGGAACGTCAATCTCATTACAATCCTTAATTCAAACTGTGTTTGCTCTCTTTTGAGATAATATCATCTTAATGTTCTCCAACTGGCTACTATTAATCTTGCACTGCAGAAGGACAGATCGTTATGGGTAGGGGGAGCGGGGGGGATCTGTAGCACAGGTTGATCAAGCACGTTACAAAAAAGTGATGTGATTTATGTCTATATTACACCACATATTAGGCTATTTCTATAAGCTAGTCCCTGAGCAAATACAAGTACGTGCCCCACACACAACGGCACTGTTTCTTTAACTAGCTGTGTAAACACAACGTGGAGACGCTTGACGGGATATAATTAAATCCTACAAACGGTGGTTAGAAAGAGGACAGTCCAGTGCACCTCTAGCCTGTACCGGGGACCTGACACCTCCCCTGACACAGCGTGAGGGCTGTCAGGTCACCCACGGAGTGACCCCCACATCCCTCTTCTTGAGGTCTGGACCCCCTTCTCCCTTTTTCTCCCCCAGCCATACCAGGCTTCATTTCCTCTTCCCATGCAATGCAACTGAGCATCAAACAGTTCATCCCTTCTCATCCAGCATGCCTAATCCCAGACCCCACGGACCCCCCTCGGAGCTCACCACCTCTCCAGCGTCCCTACGCCCTGCACAATCCCAGAGGTCCCAGGCCGCCCCCCTTCCACTGAGCCCCTCCAGCACATCCCACGCGTGGGCAGAGACCACAGATCACATCCTCAGAGGCGTGATTAAATCAACAGTGGGATCCAGGCTCTTTGCCCAGACCCATCTCTGACCTCTTACTGCTTCAGGGGTTCACAGATGCCTACTCACAAGCTACCTCTATTTTATTCAGCGTGATAAAGCATCTCCTCTTGTCCTAGAGCATCACCTCATGAGGTTTAACAGCTGCTGCATTCCCTCCCAGAGATCGTTGCATTGCTGCACCCTGGGACCGGTCCAAGATCTGTTGAAGCCAGTGGAAAACTCCCATTGACATCAATCAATCCAAGATCAAAAAGGGTTTGTAAAGCCTGTGATACCTCAGGGATGAAAGATAAAAATGTAACTATTTTCAAAATTTACATTTTAAAGAAATCTGAGTTTCCACGGCCAATATAAAGCCAGCATTGCCTGTTGTAATGACAATCAGGAAATTGTTCTCGTCCTACGGACACTGAGCACAGGGGGAAAGCTGCTGAAATCTAAGCGCAGACTTGGAGGACGGAGCGGAGCACACGTGCCAAAACCCACTTCTGAGCTCACGCCAAAGAATGCTAGAAGCCAGGAGGCTCTTCAGCACTGATGGCCTTGAGTGCGATAAGAAAGAATAGCAAACAAACTTGATTTTTTGCAGCTTCCTCGAAATCATGGAGGAAGAGGACGAAATGCCAGGTATCCGAATGTGTAAGTTATTTCTTTGGAATAGGAGCCTAAAAAGGAACAGCTTTATCTGAAGCTGGTAAAACAACAGAATTAAAATAGCATTAAACCAGACCAAGACCATGTTACTCTGTGCTAACAGTCTGTCAAGAGAAAGTTTTGGTTGGCAACACCAATTTAAAATGCAGTTTACAAATCAGTGACTTAGGGGTGGGGTTTTAATTTCTGGGGTTTTGGTTTTTTTACTTAATTACTTTGCATTCTGAATGCCCTTTCCAAGCTTTACTTTTTCCATGCTGCATCTCTACCAAGCAGCTTTCTACCAAGCAGCTTTCACGCAGCGCTTGCACAGAGCTCTTACGGGACTATACTTAGGAAAAATAAAGTAAATCCACTTCTCACCTCAAGGGCTGAAGGTGTTGCTTTTTGTTTATATCACCACTATTTAATGATAAATATTTTCAGTGCTTCTGATAACCTGGGTGAGGGTGTATCGATTTCTCTACCTTGTGCTATAAGGTGGCTTGTATTAAAAAAGTGATAACTCAGCTCTTTTCTAGTCGGGAGCCTGCTAGGAAAAGGCCCATGTTTGACTGCTTTTTAAGTAGTGGTGAACCACCCCCCTTCCCCCACCCCCAAGAAAAACCCTTTAAAAATGTTCTGAGATGAAAAGTAAATACTAAACCTTTTTGCTGAATTTTGTAACAGCCCATTAACAGTAAAACAACCAAAAGAATTATTAACAGCAGCAAATAAATTGGTTTGGAAACTGATGTCCAATGTGGGACTAAAACCCAAGAATTAGAGCTCAGTTGGTGAAGAAAATGTACCGTTTTAAAGCCTTTTGAGCAAGTATGGGAGTTTGTTCCTTGCAGAGGGCAGTATCCCCTGTACACCCACAAACTCCACTGGTATCGGCTGCAATGGTATCTGAGAGCTCACCTCTAATTTCCCTGATACAATTAACACAGTTGGCAGCAGAGTTTGAGCAGGACTTTTCTTCCTTACTGATCCCCCACTGCTCCTTTAAGGATGGAAAAAAAAAATGTCACATTGCAGTAATTTTAAATGTTTCATAGCAGAGCTTATCCACTCTCTTACATCAGCAATTTGCAGTTTTAATTTCATGGATGTCTGTAATTATGTGAGTATAGCGAGCTGCACGGTAAAAGCAAAAAGAAAAAAATCTTAAGAGCTTAGCAGCTTTACGTTTTGGCATGTTTTGTTAAATACTCTCGGTTTAATTTCCTCATGTTTTTCAGTTGGAGAAAAATATTAATACAAAGAATCTGAGCTGACTGTAATCTTCCACGGTTGTTACCTCATAACCATGTGCAGTGGTGGAAATTGAATCGAGTGGGAGGGTAAGATCATCGGCACATCGTACATCAGCATCAATCACTCCTCTCTGTAGCTACAGAGGGAGAATTGTCATCCAAAACCCAGAGGTGAATTCACACGGTGCCTAAGCAGAACAGACCTTTCTGTGAAGGACCGGTACAGTTTCTCTCCCTCCCCTTAGCTGGGGACACATCTAAGTCATAAAACCAGGTCTTGGGAAATTTAGGAAGAAGGGTTTTGGAAGGGAGCGAGCATTTCATCAGAACAGAGTCACCTCTTGGCTCAGGAGGGATTTATCACAAGAGCAGGATTTATACAAGAGCTGAGTAACAACTCACAGAAAGAAAACAAAATGTAATTAAGCCTCCTGTTAAGGTCCTGCTTTAGCAATTCTTGCTCAGAGTTTGGGACCTCACCCTGACCCCGGCGGCTGGACAGGCTCTTTCATCCCGCTGGGTCCAGCTTTATTCCCTCCAGCGGGATGCAGACACCGCCAGCCCCTCGGCAGAGCTTTCCTGAGTTGCCATTCTCATCTGACATTTCGCTTCCCTTCACGTCCCCCGGCGGGTTCCAGCCTCTTCAGCTCCAGGAACCGACGACTGGCTGACTTTTTGTCTAGCAAAAAATGAACGGTGGCCGCAGGTCACCCCTCCCCGTAGCTGCTCTATAGATTGTTGTGCACCAAGGGGAAGCCACAGCCCCATTGTCATCCCTGAGCCTTGGCTGATGGGACTTCAGCGCCTTTAATAAAAAAAAAGGCTCCTGCTTTCTTCTCAGCTTTTTAAAGAGGGATCATCAACAGTAGTCAGGCTATAAGGAAAGAAAAAGGGCTAAAAATACCTTAATAAAACCAAAACGCATGCAGGAAGTGCAGATGGTGAGAGACAAGGGCATGGCAGCACTGCACAAGCACAGGCTGCTTCTCCTCACTATCAATTTTATTTTCATACCAAGGCTACGGTGAAATTTCCTGCTAATAATTCCTCACCTGCGCATGCCGAATGAGCAGGCTGTTGTGAAAACTCAATAGCTGAACTGTTGGTACGGTGGGTTAATTGTAATTGGGTACATAAATCCCAGCCTGCATTACTGTTTCACGAGTGTAACGCTTATAAGCACGTTCCCAATGCAAATATTTGTTCTCAGGAACTCAAAGTTATCTCACCATTAATATTTTTCACATATTTGTTGTTTTCTGGAAATAGTCCTCGGCTGATTTGTGGGAACTTGTTGGAGATGTTGAACGACAATAGACCCGACCATGGTGCAAGCGGGGGTGTTTACACCCAAAATGACCAGTCTCAGCATATGAATAATGAAATATCTCTGTCCTTGATCCCAGCCCTCTGGTCTTCAGAGCAACTTTTTGTTCAGCACAAACCCCTTTATTACCAACTAGAAGGACTCTCATTTTAAATTAGCCTCCTTATTAACATAAAAAAGTAAATAAGGTGAGAAATGCTCAGCTGTCCTTGGCTTCTCACAATTCAATGTACAATAAAAGACCATTTATATTCCTGTGCCATACTTCATGTTTTTTAATCCCCTTTCATTTGTACGACACAAACCTGGTAATCAAGTATCAGTGCCACTGTTGAGCTTTACGGAGGATAAAACGCCAGATGATAAAACCCCCAGGTTGTTGCACAGGCATACCCCCCTGACCTCCCAGGGGGTTCAGCACTCTCCTTGTGTTAACAAGGAGCACATCTGGAGATGTCTCTGGTTTTGATCATTTGGTTTTAAAAGGGAAGAAAAAAAGACGACCTCAAAAATTATGACACACACACACATCTTTATAGGAACTAATTATCTGATATTGAAATCAGAGTCCCTCAAAGCAAGAGAGGTGACAAAAACCCCGATGACTCCAAGCCAGCTTTGTTTCGGGGCCGTTGCTCACAAAACAGCCAACTCCAGCCGTACGCTGGCTGCTTCCGACCAACGAACGACCATGGGCAAAACAGCCGACTTCTGATGTAAAGAAACCCAGCCGAAGCTGTCACTTCCCCCATTTACTTGCGGAAAAATCTCCTCTTCTGAAGGACACCAGGTGAGTTTGGAGAACAAAAGCCCTGCCTAGCAATGGTGCCTTCACGGCAAACCAGGGGAATTGGAGGCTTCGGCGTGGGCTGTGAGGTTCAGTCCCGATGGAGCCAATTCCCATGTGGAGCTGGGGGAGGGAGCCTAGGACACGGATTAAGGTGCTAAATTCACTGATGAAACCTGCACTGAGAGCCAGCTTTGAGGTCAATCTGCCACCCTATTGTGTGTATGTGAACTAAATCCATAGCCTGCACCCGCAGTAAGGTCACACAGGCAGAGGTGTGGACGGCAATAGGTTTACACGCAGCGGCAGGTAACAGCTACTGGATCAGACAACTCAGCCTCCTGCTTAACCACCTCGCCGTAAGCACGTGGAGCCACATCTCCCACCTCCAGGGCTCGGTTCTTTGCGTGGTGGTACAGAGCAAGGAGCAATCGATTCCCAGCTAAACACTGGTAGAAAGACCAGTCACAGGGCAGTTACGGGGGTATAAAGATGCCTGGTCCTGGCACTGCCTTTAAGCAAACTCTCCATGGACAGTGGCATGGTTCCTGTGCAAGGTTTTGCTTCTCTTTGTAATTCACAGATCTGGAGACATCAGAACAAGCAGTCGAGCCAACACTCAAAGTGAGGATCCTCAACAGAGGCTGCAATTCGCCATTTCTGCTCTCACAGCTCAGTGCTACCTAAAGGACCAGCACCTAAGACAGGACCAGGGCTGCAGCATCACTGCACAATGCAGAGCCCTAAGGCTTCCAGTGAGACAAGTATCCTGATATTTAAGCTGCAATTTTACCTTGAGAAGCAATTTGCAAACCCACAGAGCGATTCTGACAAGCCTCACTGAAACCACACGTACCGAGTTTGCAAGAAAGATGCTTTTACCCACCTGCCAGCCCTGGGATTCAGGTCAGATGAATCTCCTCTCACTTTATCATCATCATGGCTTAAAATCGTTCTACAAGACAACCCGGGTCTCCCGTACACTTGCAGGAACTCTTACGGTTTTCAGAGCGTGCCAGCAGCGGTGTGGATTAAACCCGAGGAGCCTTTGGCGGGTTTAGCTGAGAATGTTCATTTGTGGTTGGAGAACTTGCAGGAGCACAGCCTGGTACCCAGAGCCCGAGTGCTGCAGGTACCACCGGGGTGCTGTACTGCTGCGGCGGGCTTCCTCTCAGTAAAGTTTACAATAAGGCTTTTGGGAGAGTCCAAAGAGGAAAGACAAGCACCTGCAGTCTTCTGTAAGCCCTTCTCCAAACACGTGGGCAGGCACGATTCTGGCTTTGAAACAGGGGACCGCACCTAGCGCTTCCCGCTCGTTCTCATTACGTTTTCTGGGTTAATATTTTAATGTGGATTGCTCTCAGTGCTGCGTAGCTCCCAATTAACCTAGGGACTAATTCAAAAAAATGCATTTGTTTCCAAGTAAACATTAAAAACTTTGTAAGAGGGTAACAAATATACAAGAAAGGGAAGAGAACTAAAAGGCTTTGGTTAGAAAATTAAAGTTGTTTGCCATGGCTTGATGGTTTAATCAGTCGATCAATATTGTTCACAGGGCAGGCAGGGAGGGAGCCATGAGCTGTGATGAAAAATGCATGAGGGGACAAGGGAGACCTGGGAGTAGAAAATTAAAAAGTCAGCCTGTTACATTTGTCCAATATTGGCAGAGAAATTAAAGTGGTTTGGGGAGGGGTGCTGGGAGGGAAGAGGGGAGCCGTCTGCAATACACACTGCATATCTGCTGCGGGTTCCCTTCTCGAGAGAAACTTTCACATTAATTAAGTTGCTTTCTTAGCGAAAAGATGGATTTTGTAACCTTTAGCACTTGCAAGCACCACAAGCACAGTAGGTGGGGTTCGCACATGGGAAAATAAACCAGGATTACTTTGCATCAGGGATGCAATAGAAGACCGCATGTTCTGATTCGGGTAAGGGGTACCAAGATGATACTCACCAGGGCGACGTAACGCACTTTTCCTGCAGTATTAGGTGAGATTAATAGATTGCTGCGCTATAAACAGCAACGCTGGAATGACGCAGCTCTCTAACACGTACAACCTGAGCCACTAAAAGCAGCACTGTTGTTTCTGCCTGTGGATTAGTTTCCTTTCCTCTCTGTTAAATTTGGCCGGTCCCAATTCTGCAGTGGCACTTGCCTTGCAGGAATAAGTATCGGGAGCAATGCAGTTTTAGAAGATGCTCTAGAAGAGGTGAGAGCCAATCATGCTTTAGGGATCACAGTCCTTGCTGTCTGCGTTAAAGATCTGAGCTGGCTTAAAAGCTGCAACAAAAACTAATGATTTAAAAAAAAAAAAAAAAAAGGTCACTCATCCTGCAATTAAACTGCTTTTTGTCACCCATTCCTTTTAACTAAGGGTGAGAAAAAGAAAAATAAGAACGCCCAGTATCTAAGCTACAAAGCTGAGGAGGAACACCAAAATGCTGTGTTGTGAGAATGGCTTTTCAGTTAGAAGCTAGAAGTTAGAATCTCCCAGTTTCTATTCCTCGCTTTCAAAACTCAGAGCGAGCTTCTGCCTGCCTTGGCCATCCCCATCTGGGCGATCAGCAGGCACTGGCCACCGAGCACTCAGACTTCCAGGACAGTAAGCAGACACAAGCACACGCTACATCCAAATTGCTAACATTCGTAAGCTTTAGAAGAATTTAGACAGTTGAATTCCACTCCGCAGAAGGGAAATACTCCAACCTGTGGCACTGGAAGGCTTGCAGGGACAGAAATCAGGAGGAGATTCCCTCTACTGCCCTTTTCTGGGGAAGGAACATTGACAAACAGGTTTGCCTGGCACTTCTGTAAGACAATTATTTTTGTACTGAGGTACCTACAGTGAGTGAATTTTCGGACTCTCCATCAGGCTCGCCAATTACAGGTTTAAAATTTCAGGCTCAATTAACACACAGACTGGCTGATGCTGTTTTCTGCAACTAATTATCTGCAAGTGCCAAGACATGATTTCACATGTAATACTTTTGTGAACTTTGGGATTTGCTTTCTACGCCATTATTTAAGTATAAACAGAATGGGGCAGACAGCAGCACCTAAAGCAGGTCGGATATCATATTATGACCTTTTTATTAACAAAAAAAATGCTTACAATATCAGAAACCCAGGCCTTCTAGTTAGTACAGTAATGGGACAGATAGCAGAGCCACTTATTTACAAGGCGCTGTCGCTCATCAAAGATGCGCACATTGTTCTGTCTTGGGTGATCTTTGTACCGAGAAGGCTCCTTGCATCAAATAATTGCACAAGTTTTCATTAGGTAACTCAACTACAGCCAGATTTGAAACAGCCGTTACCCCACTGCTATGGCCATGGTTGTTTGGTGATAGGAAGTAATTAAACAAAAAAGTTGGGGAAAAAAAAAGAATCAGTTCTCACTTACCAACATCCTCAAACAGATAGATGCTCATTCTTCATATACAACATTGTGCCTTCAAAGAAGGTCATAAATGCCTATTTTCTTTCAAGTTCCCCTCTCTTTTATACAAGCCAGTCTTGCGCAGATTTCTGCACCTAGAAAGCTGAAATTCCCACGTGGCACGCTGTCCTCACAGGAAGGAGCGGCTGTCTTTGGGAGCTCAGCCCTTCGTGTTACCAGCAAACACAGTTAATTTGGTATCACGCAAGCACAGGGCTCAAGTTTCTTCATTTTTTCAGTTTCCACAGCTATGAAATGGGGTGTTTCATAAATGCTGTAGGTTCAAATTACATTAAACAAGCACTTTAAAAATCTGTGAACACCTTATTTCAATCAGCTGCAAAAAAAAAAAGGGTCCCTCCCCTTCCTGCCCTGCTTTTTTGTCCCTCCTGTTTCTTTTTATTAAATGTTATTAACTTCACACAACATTCCATGCTGAAAACCAAACCAAACCTTGCCGCCACCAAAGCCTTGAGGGGCATCTTTTCTTTCTGCAGCGGAAGCTTTTCACACAGGCAGAAGGAACCTCAAAAGTTAGTCTGCAGCGCTATACCTTAATGTCGATTTATTTGAAAATCAACCGAGTGGCAAAACTTCTCCAGACCTCCCCCTTAGCCAGCTCCCAAAAGCACGCTCATTACTGAAGCCTTTGTGGCTTGTAAAAGAAACAAGGGTGCACTAGTTGAATTAATCAAATCGGTTATCAGACAAGGACGGATGAAACGCAGCATCCCCAAGAACCCACCAGAGAAGACACTGAACCGCAGGCCAGCAAGCATTCAGCGGGGACAGGACCAGGGACCTTCCCGGTCTCTGGGTGAAGGAAAAGCACCTGGGGCTCGTGGAGCTGAACACTCCAATCCGTTCCAAGTACAACAATTACTGGGAGGGATCTTACTCTTTGCTGGCATGTTGCATGCAAACTTTAAATCACATAGGAAACATGCTGTATGTGTCTGTGCTGCAGAAGCTGTGCTTTAGGGCTGAATTATTTTACTACTTTCAGTCCTATAACACGACGAATTACACATACTGTCACTGCTCATCACACGTTTTTTAACCACTTAATACATGCAGATTTTGCTAACATTTTTCATTACAATTTTAGTAAAGGGAAACATCTGCTTCCCCCCGCCTTAGAAAGTACATTGCATCTTCTAAGCTGCCACATGCCTTTGAAATTCCATGTTTAATCAACGCCATAATCTTTTCCAGAAAAAGACCAGCACTCAGATAAGCAGCCTTGCAACAACCACCCCCCAGCATATCAGCATGCACGGTTAAATGTTTCCAGTTTTTCTAAAGAAAAGAGCAGCACTGAAAAATCCACACCAAACCCAAGGATTTTGTTGATTAAATAATGAAAGAAACAACACAAATTCTGGAATACAAAATTTACTTCAAGCTTATAAAAGTCTTAAACATTGCAAATTCTGTCACAAAACACAAACTGTACACAGGTATTTTCATTAGGTTTAGAATAATGATTATTACTGTCAGATCTCCCCAGACATATAATTTCAGCTCAGAAGGATCAAGCGATCACACACAGCTTCTTACCATCTTCTTCAAAAGACATCAGTCTCACATGTGCCTCGCAGACGGATGGCTTTCAAATAGTCAAATATATTAGTGCAACCTCACTACTTGGTACAGGATGAAAGGTTCAGATACGGAACCACCTGATTAAACCATCAGCTCTCTTCAGAGCCCGACAGATTGTTCACTCCTTGCATATCAACGGCTGGACTGTGTCACTACTGCCTGCAAGTGTCATGGAAAGCTTCAAGTGTTCGGAAATCCCTCCATGTGGGTGGCAGGCCATCCTGCAGAAACTTTCCGCAGCGCTGGCACGGAGCCTGGAACAGCTTTATGTAACTTCTTAACCAGGTCTAAAAGGAAAAGGGAGAGAAATTAAGGAAACTGAATATGGATGTTCCCCTTTGTCATCATTCTTGTCAAACAGCGATAGCAAGGACAGAGAACGTACTTTGGCGAGGCCCCAGCGAGGTATACGGTGATTTTATAAACAGAAACATGCTGAAGATTACAAGGTCACTGTACAGCTGAATTCCCACTTTATTAATCATCTTTTGCTTTTTTAGTCACTTAGGCAAATTTGTTAATAGAAATTCATTCACTCCAAGCAGGAGGTATTCGTAGCTAGAGAATCACGACGGAAGGCAAGTATTGTAATGCTCCTCATATTTTTACTGGAATATAATTGATCTTGATGGGTACTGTCTTCAACTGAATATTGGTTTGTCTCTTCCTATGATCATCTATCACACCCCTGCTGCAATCGTACTGCAATGGTCTGAACTCTTCATAGCTGAAGATACAAGAACTTTCACAGCAAGCTAACGAACTTCCTCTCTAATGCGATTTTAAGATCAATACTCATTGGTCATAAAAATACTGTACCGTTTTAAATCTGATTACACTGATAAATACATATCTATAAAACTCTAGTGCTGAACAACACAAGTAAGTTCAGGTGTTCCTAGGTAAAAATCCTGCTTCTAAAGTGGATTGTTCCCATCGTTATACATGGCAATGAGCGTTACATAACTCAATTCCCCAACTCAAGGAGATACACAACTAAAAAGCACCTAGACCAGCAGATTTATACTGTGAGGGATGCACATGAATCTTGTCATTTAAAGTCCTATTGAATTACATCGATAAGAGAAAATTGTTCTCTGAAGAAGAGGTCAGCTGAGTTTATTGAAACAAATCCTTCCATCTTCATCAGAGCCTTCTCTATAGCAACCGAACCTTTGGCCGTCAATAACTCTCCTCCAAAAGAACTAGATCTTCTCTGGGTTTAGCAGTAAACATGGGGACAAGGGCGACAGAACACTACAAGTAAATTGCTGTTATTTACTTCAGCTTGGATGAGCTTTGCTTGCACTACAGAGAAATCGAATTTTCTGAACCGTAATACAAAAATAGGTAAATGAAGTTAAATTGTGCACTTGAGACATCTGTTGAAAGAAAAAAACCCCACGCTCTTCATTCCCAACAGAAAATTAGGGCTTCACTGCATCCTGTCATGTGGATTGCACAACTGAGATGTGAAAGGAACAACATATTGACACTTCTGGTGTACATCTGCTTTTGCTTTGTTAAAAGTTTTAGCAGTGTTTTATCAAATCAATCCAGCAGGTCCATGGCTTAAACAAATGTGCTACCCATTCTATTAAACATTAGTTTCAGAAACATGTTGAAACATGGATTTGACCAGTAAGAGTTGCTTTCACCCTTCAAAACCTGTTATTTTAAGGTGCACTCCATGAGAAGAGACCTTTGCAAATCTCTCACCTTAGTGACCTTTTTATTAAATAAGCAAACCAGCACAGCAGGTAAGGGCATCTGACTGATTTGAAATTAGGAGTGGAAATTAAAGATATGAAAGTCCCAATGCTACCGTACACACCTAAATATTGTGAATGGCAAAATTAGATGTTTGTATTTAAAAGTCCCAGTTATGTTGCTCCAGGTGAAGGGGTAACGTAAAGAAAGTTAAGTGAAGGAACAAGTCTGAAGAGCAGTGAAAACTCTCCCAAAAAGCCTCCTTTGGGAGGCTCCAGCAGAGAGAACAGCAGGAGTCTCCACTGCCAAAATTCATCTTGGTAGAAGGAATTCTGAATCATAAACCCTTGTTTTCACCCTCTGATTAACAGGACTGCTGATATACAAAAATTTATTTCACAAATAAAATTGTAAATAGAAGCAGAAATAAAGATGATAAACTTAAATCTGCATATCAAGGTAGAGCAGTATTTGATTAATTTTATTCAGTAAAAAACCAGCAGAATACTTCAGTAAGCATCTCCTTGATTCTCAAACCCACCTGCTGCTGTGCTGGGCGAGTACGTGCAATTCCTTAGAAACAAAGGTGGGGCTGAAAGTGGTTACAGCAAAATGGACTCTTCCTGATCATGTTCCACCCTCTCAACATTCTCCAAATAACTCTCATCACTTCACTGGGCAACCTGACAAGCAAGCTGCCTGAGCTGGAAATGCCACCTGGGAGTTTCCTCTTACTGGGGAACTTCAGTGGAGAAGTTCCTTGCACAGTATGGATGGTGTGAAAGGGCTGGACCATAGCAAAGATTTTGGTTGAGAGAGTTTTTCCTACTGTCTTTACAGATGACCCAGAGTAGTTTTGCAAATAGGAATCATCAAATAAAGAGAGACCTGTGACAGAACTGTATACAGTTCAGTCTTCTATCATCAATTATCCCAGGGTAATGAGAATGAGCTCTTCATCCTTGTCCAGGTATGAGATATGAAGAATTACAGTCATTCTCTACTGTCTATTTTGTTTAAATGGGGGAAATTAAAACTGCATCAGAACTGCCTAATGTCAATCACTGTAAGCACGCTGAAGTCTATCTGGAAAAATGTATTTTCCAATACACTTACCATGAAAGATCTGACTACGACATCTGGCATCTGAGGCAGCTGGTAGTGCAACAGAGCAGTGGTTGCATGATCCGTCACCTGTATCAGAAAAAAGGAGAATATACACTTATTCATTCTGTATTTCAGACTAAGCAGTGTTATTCTGCAGGAAAACAGTATAAATTCCATGGAGAAGTAGCAAACCAAGGATTACATGACTGTGAAGTCATTCTCAAAGTAAGTTTAGGTAGTTTTTGACTGCTAGCTTTCATTCCCTCTGCCAGCTTCATACAAGAATCAGCTGAAGCAATCATGATAAATAACTTTGCATACAGTAAAATCAAACACACCTTTGTGTTTGCTTTGGCTTCATAAACATGATAAAAGCTAATAGTGTTGGTAAAAGAACCTATTCTGGTAGCTGATGTGAGCCAAGTGATGAGGAACACGTCCAGCTCCATGCTACATGGCACAATACTAAACTAACATGCTTCACTTCCCATTCTGGACTACCAACCCAGCTGTAAAAAGAAAAAAACCCAAACAAACACCAAAAAAACTTCTGTACCATATAAAATAAAAGCATCCATAGCAAATAATCTGCCTAACTTTCATATATTTACAGCATAAGAGCAGAATCTGTGCTTCTGTGATTGAAATCCCATTTATTCTGTGAAATCATAAACAAGCAAAGTCACTAAACAAATCGTGTCAGAGGAAAGCACTTTGGTTTTCTCTTCTGTTCCCTTAATCTATGACGATTTGTTCAACAAAAGAAAAAAACATTGTCAATGTCGCTAAATTAAATAGTTCTGGAAGACTAACTTATGAGAACAGAGGTTAAGAATTTAAAAAAAAAAAACCAACAAACCAAACCAAACCTAAAGCTTTGGTTTTGGTCTATTTTAGTGAAAATAAACCCAACCCAAACCCAAAAAACAGCCTGCTGCCCCCCTCCCAATTTCAGGTTGTTTACGTTGAACAAACAGGAATCGAGCTCTTGGTTTCATTTCCTCTGAAACCAGGAATCAATTAATATGATTATGGTTTATAAATACTTGCATTAGTAAAAGATTTCTGATAGAAAGCTTTTTCATTTCCCAGACAGAGCCATAACAGTATCTTACATCTGGGAATTATAGCTAGACAGACTACATATAAAATGTGTATTTATAATAACAAGAATAATTAAAGGAAAAACTATCAGGAAAACCAACCAATGCTTTTTTTTTTTTTTTTTTAAAATCTCTACCATTTTTAAATGATTCTGAAAGGGGGCAGTTTCTGACAGCTCTGACACAATTCTCCAATAGTATTCAGCATGTCAGCTTCCTAAGTCATTAGCACAGTCAACAGTTCGCTGCTTATCAGAAGTTCTAAGCTTAATGCAGAAATTCTTGGCAAAATTCTTTGGGCTGGACTATTAAAGAACTCCAGACAACACAACCATGAGAGCTCTTTCACATCTTGCTGTAAATCTATTAATGGTCCTCATCAATAATATCAAAGCATGCAACGAACTACGTGATTGTCTAGTTAGTGATTAAATTGCATTTTCTAGTTTTAACATGGAGTAGCAGTGCTCTTCGCAGGGCTTGTCTATATATTTCCCAGGGCTTGTCTATATACTATAGTAAATTTTGAGTAAGATAAAGTGTGAACTGAAATTACAATTGCTATTCCCAGCTAACTCCACTTGTTCCTAATTTGTATTTAGTTTAATTCAGCAATGTGAATTGTGCTGAAGCACTCAAACTTTCACTGGAGAAAGAGAGGCTCACGCTTGAAGCTATTCAGGGAGGTGAATCTGTAAAAGATATATTCCTGAATAAATCCATGTATAGACAGGCTCTAATTCACACCACGCAAACTTCCTCCGCAGAACACCACATCAAATCAGTCTGTCCTACACTGCATCCAGTTTTAAGTTATACTATTTCAGACACAGATTCTGTTCTCCATCATTCGTGCACAACTAACTCTAAAGCAGCTCCATTCAGCGTGAATAGGACGTGCAATTCTGACATTTGGAAGGGAAAACTTTTGGGACTGTGCTCATTCTGGTGAGTTTGCAAAAATATTCACAAAATGGACCTTGGCCCGCCTAAGCCATTTATATGTTACCATATGAAAAAAAAGAATTAGAAATAATGTGATTAACAGTGTATTAATAGCACAGCATAACCAAATCAGTAATTTCTTTTAAAACACATCTCATGTAGTGTTCAGAAATGACTGTATTCCAAGCCCTACTAGCTCTGTGAATTTTTTTCTTTTAAGATGCTGCTTGTATAGGATAGTACCAGACATGTCAAAGAATAGAAAGTTCTGAAGATATTTATGAGCAGCCGCTCTCCTTCTGCTGTATTTCTACTTCTAACAAACTGTATTTTTTTTTCCCCTGAACAACAAAGTTGTTTTCTCTTGGCACTGAAGAATGTTGCTGAAAAAAAAAATACTGCTATTAACAAATTTAAATTGACTGGCCACTTTGGCAAAGTTGCACATATGCTGTTCCAATTGTAATGTAAAGCTAATGAGATTCCACAGGGAGATAAAAGCCATCCCAGCATTGCTAGAACACTAATAATGTTTTCTCAACGAAAAGGAGGCAATTTCTACTATAAGCAAGTGCTGATAAAGTGCTTCCAAAAAAAGATCAAAGTGGGTGTCAAATCTGAGGAAGACGAGTAGGGGAATGACCCCCCCCCCCCCAACCCAGCAAAGAACATGATGTCAAACAGAAAAGAGAAAAGAAATTATAAACTGGCCAGTGCACGGGAGTGAAGGAAGAATTAACCTCCCCCCAAGGTAACACAGATGATGGGGGAAAGCACAAACTGGCCAAGATTAAAAAAGAGAGAAGAAAAAGAAAAAAGGCGGGGGGGGGGGGGGGGGGGAGATCAATACCCAGCTTTACTAATGGCAATACGATTTCACACCAATGCAAAGCAAAACAAACTGCATATGCACCAGCTCACTTAAGGGACACGCTTTTTCTTCCAGCCAAGCTGGAATCACAAACTAATTTATTATGGGTGTAGGATGACATTTTGTACATTTCAGGGCTTTATTTTATTAACTTCACTTTTATTGCTCTACCTTACTTACTGCTATCAAAGTTATCGGTCACTTTCTAATTTCTCTCTCTCTTTTTATATGGGAACATATTCAGAAGAGCACACATTGATTGGGATAGCTGTTGCTCTGGACCTTCAAATAGCTTTTCAAGTGATCTTGCAGAAAAGCTCAATATTTCACAATTCGTATGTTGAAAAGCACTTGGAATTTTTATCCGAAAGAAAGAAAAAAAAAAGACAAGGCAATCTCCTGAAGCACAACTTTGCTAAATAAAATAGCTATTGTTTAAGCAAGCACTTTGAGACTGAGCAAAAGAGACTTCAGTTGAGTGGAAAAAAAATTCTGGCAAAGAGACTAAATTCGAACAAGAAAACTTCCCTTCTTGTTAAATAGTTAATTATAGTGCCTGAGATTTTTCCCCCCCACCTCCTCTTTGTTTCCAAATTCAAGTTGACTATAACCATGTACTACTAAAACGCATCTCTGCTCCCTTGTCTAGGGCACTGCATACATCAGGAATACAAACCAGACTGATACTAGATCAAACCTCAGCTCATGAGACCAACACCCAGCGATGAGCAGAAAACAAAATCCCTGTTATTTGTCTCAACTGAGCCAACACCAGCCATTTCTACAGCATTTCTTTACCCACTTGATAGCACTGCTCTGCTGAAATGCGCTTTCCAAAGGTGACACATCCAAAAAATGGCATTATTGCGTCTTGATGACACTTGGTAGTCATATAGCTTTCCCAAAGCTGGAAATTCATTAAGAAAAAAAAAGGCATTCTACAATTCACAGGTTGAGAAAGCTGAACAAGTTGCACAAAAGCAAAGACCTATGGTATAGCTTTGCTCCCCCATAGACTAGGTATGTTCCATAGATGCATATGCTATAGAAGGCAGAAAAACTAAAACAAAAATACAAACATCACACGACTAAATTATAGAAGCTGTCTCTCTCTCCTAGTATTTTATCTCACTGCCAGTAAACAGGCTTTTCAAAAGTAGGTGCAAAACTTCCTTAAAGAGTCAGAACTTTCCTTGCCACTTACTTATTGGTTTATTCCCTCAAGTATGGCCCTGACAACTCCATCTAATATAAAAGGATTCTCTAAATCCCCTGAAAGTTTTTTAATTTTTTTTTTTAAACCCTGCTAAGTTCATGGCCTTAACAGTAGCCTGTAGCAATGAGCTCTGAAGGATGATCATAGCAATAAAAGGAAAAAAAAAAAGAAAAAAGGAAGTTATTTTATTAGTGTTTAGATCTTTTATAGCGTGGAAAACTGCACGAGTGCCTTCGTTCATTTCCAAGGATTCCCATTACTCAGTCTTCTCTCCAGGACCACATTTGAGTCTCTCTGGAGGGAATGTGGTGCACAGAACCCGGTGCCCAAGAGGCACTTGGAAGGATGATAGATGGTGCCTCTTCGAACAGGCAATGAACTCCACACAAATCCTTTACACATCCTTCCCCACTCCCAATTCAGTAAAGCACTACCAGACTCGTGAAGTGTAGGATTTATCACTTGTTTTCAGAGCTCACAGAGTCTTTAAGTTTTTATTTTGCTTGTTCTGCTTATTTGGACTGGGTCATAGAGATTTTGTTTTGCCTAAGCAGGTCTTTGAACAGTGCCAAGTACTGATCATGCACAGGAGCAATCACGCAGGTGACCCTGGAAAAGTCCATCTCCTCTCCTTGAACAGACATCATCAATAGCCCACTATTTGTCTCATGCATGCATTCATCCTGCATGTGATTTTATTCTGAGATTATTGACAAGAATACATCTTCATACATTACAATACTTATGTGTCCTTGTCGTAGTGAAAATTGTGCTCCATCGCTTTGGGATCACATAGTTCACAAACAGCTGGATAGGCATAAATGGCTTCTCAAAGGTTAGGTTAAAACGTGCCTTGGGAAGAAGTGTATCAAGCCAAAACAAAAACAGTTTGTGGCATGCTAAAACTGATAGACCATTTAGGTGAAAAATAAGAACGGGACTCCAAGATCAGAAATATATGGGTTTAAAGCCTATGCATACGACTTCAATAGCCAAACTGATCATATTACACAGCAAAACCAGCTATGCTCTCTTAACTGAGCAGCTTGAGAAATGAAACAGTTAATATTTGACACCATCTCCCATTTTGATCCACTCATATTCTATATTTTTGCCCCTTTTTTTGAACGCAAAGTTATGAATATTGCACCATTCTCTATAAAACTTTTTTTTTAATCCTCTGCACAATGAGCCCTCACGTACACTCTTCTTCCCACCAAGATTTAAGCCCCAAAAATATTTCCTTATTTTCTGTTTTGTTCCTCCTCTTGCACTAGTGGGTCACAAGATGCAAGGTGTTAAAATAAGGAGGTTTAAGATCAAAACAGTTGCCGCTCCTGTGGAGTTTAAATGTCAGACCAACATGGAAGTCTGAAAAACCTTTTCTTTGCTCCTTGTGCTTTTGCCCTTTCAGCCTTCCTTCTCTTATTTCCCGGCTCCATTCTCTGAATCTAACCCTGCTGGTGGATTCAATGCCTATAAAGCTTATTCACCCCAGGACCAGATTCAAGAAGTCTCCAGGGAACTCAGAAAATGACTGTACACTTTAACAGTAATGGCCCCTCTGGGAGTTGTCCCCCATCAAATTATACACACTCGGGTATCCTGACTAATAAGAAGGAGAAGGAAAAGGCTTGCTGACACAGCCGACGTTTGCAAACAAAAAGTCAGGACAAATTTAGCTTCGTTTGACAGGGTTGGATTGAAGATCAGAGGTCTCTGGTCCTTAACCTAGAAAGTCATGCTGCAACCCTGTGAGAATTTGACAGGCCTGCAGCTATCACTGGCAGGTATCTTGTGAGCTCCAGATGTTGTTATATTATCACTGAAGACAGAGTTGGAGAACTTGGCCCAGCTTTTAAAGAGAAACGGTCCTGCCCTTCAGAGGGATGACTGATTTTACAGTATTAAAGGCTGTGGAGCTGAAAGGGCTACCCAGCCTCCTCAGTGGGAGCAGTTACTCATCCCACAGCACTTCCACATTGCGTTACTGGTGACTGCCGTGGGAAACACGTTTCAGGAACATTCAGATGTGCTCCGACACATTTACTGATGATTTTTTAACGGCATGAAAACATTTCTTCTGAAGATCCTGCAGTACAGATCCTAAACTAGTAATAGAGCATAATAGTTTCTCTAACACTATGTTACCTATTTCCTTCATTTTGCTTCTGCTGAATCACAATTCCTGGGTATTATAAATGCATACAAGTGCAGCTTCAGAGAATAAAAACCAGACCAAGCACAGCATCACAGAGAGAAAACTTACTATGCCAAGCCACAGCATTTTCTGTCATCTGTTTGAAAACTTGACTTAGGTCCTAGTTGAGCTATCGGCTCAATAATGCAGAATCTATGGATTAGAAAGTACCATCACCTTGCAATTTTTATCACATTTTTCACGCAAGAATCCGAGAGCACCGTGCAACCAGTTCAGCAATAGCTCCTGTGAAGTCAGCAGTACTACCCCAGCCTGAGGGACGCGGAAAACTGATCCAAAGAGAGGTTAAGTTGCCCAAGGTAATGCAGTGACAGAGCTGGGAACAAAATGTGTAAAACTACTATAAAAAATGCAGACAGCTGTTCAACTGGTTACAGGCAACCCTTTTTCCTGCAGTCTTTTCTTTCTGTTGGGTTTTTTTTTGTGGGTTGTTTTTTTTTGTTTTGGTTTTTTTTTGGTGATGGTGGTTTGTTGTTGTCGTTGGGGTTTTTTTGTGAATATTAATGCATTTGGTATTATTTACAGACAGGGAATTTGAGAACAGGAACTTAATATTCAGGTTGCATCACATTATTTTAGAGAATTAGGAAGAGAATAAAGATTCTTATCTATCCATAATGCAGCCACAGAGACAGCAGTAAGAGGGGCATTTCACGTTTTCTCACTGACCTCCTTCACTTTTGGTCTGAAAGCCATCACCTGGACTTGAAGTTTACATATTTATGCTCCTCAAGTCCTTAACTTGGACTTCTAAGCAAACTGTACATTTACTCTACCCTGTTGATTGCATATAGGCAATTAAAATTATATAATCAAAATCTCATGATTTATTATCATTTAGCACAAATGATGGCATTCCATGTTATTCTAAACCAAAACATCCAGGAAGACAATCTTATGCCCAAATGGGCTTACAATCAAACGCACACATGGGGAAATTGAGATGATGCACTTAATTACAGAACCTTAAATTTATTCCATTGCAAAAATTACTTTAAAGCATACTGATAAACAAGTTACTCAGATATAAGCTGTTTTACTTCCCACTGTATTACCCTACTTGACACTAAATATTTTTGAAGAGCAAGAAAAAAAAAGAAAGAATATTTAATCTACTAATCTCCGGGGTAAGGAATCAACTGCAGCAAAATTTTGCTTTAATGCTAGGCAGAGAGGGAGAGCAACCAACCTCCCCAAAAGCTGTCCTTTGATCTCTAGCAGGTTAATATCATAGGTCAAACGTTGTCCCTTCTGACCGCACGTGCAATCTTGGAAGGAAAGTGCACAAGTACAGCCAATATGCCATACTTCTGACCCCTGCTTTCACGCCCTTTCGAGTCCCTGACCCCCATTTGTTACACAAACTACAAAAGTAGATGAAAGGAAGCCAGCACGCTAGCTGGAGACTCAAGCTCCTTGAACTGTGGCTTGAAGGCAAGGAAACCGGAATTTAAACCCGGATCAATCTGAACTTACAGCATTTTGACAAGAGGTGTTCAAAGAGAAATCTTCTCTTCCCTGCCTGGAAAATAGTGAGATACAGATCTTTCCAAATTACACTTTAACCTTCTTGGTAGCTTTATACTTCTTGCTCTTATGTTCTCATCAGTCTTTTCTTACTTTCTGGAGTGGCATTCATTTCAGTAAGTCACTCCTTTTGCTTACACCATCATGGAAAGGGAAGCAGGGAAAATAACATCATGGAAAAAAATTCCAAACTCATTTTGGAGAGTGAGTTCTACTGATTCATTAAACTCAAGCCCTCAGGAGAGGGGGGGCAACCAAAACCAATGAAAACAACAAAACAAAATCCGAATGAACCTGAAATGGTCTTTCCTCCTCCAACAGATTTGAACTAAAAAACTGAGTTCTTGAAAATTCCTCATGAAATTTTAAGGCTAGAGTAGTATAATCTCCAATTTCCTATTCCAAATCATGGACTGGAACTGTGATGGGAAATAAATCCAAATTAAATAACAGCAGAAGCAATCTCCTTTTCTACTCATAGTTTTCCATTATTACAGATTATTGTTCGCTATCTGCAAGTTGTGATGACAAAAGAATAAATTCTGAATTCTTTTACATAAGGGCCTAGATATTTAAAATAAACTCCGTGTATCTTCTACATGCATTATGTAGAGAGAAATGATGAGAAACTTACCTTCTGAAAAACTTGATAGTTGGATTTAGACCATATGTCAAGCTATAATGGGGGGGAAAAAGAGTTATATATTACCACACATGATTATGGAGAAAAAGCAGCTAAGTAGCTGTTCAAATTAAAAAAGCAGGCAAACAGATCTACGGAGACATATTTCTCAGTTCACTATTTTGACCCACTTTGCCTTTACCTGTTGCAATCCAAGAAAGGGAATTAATGATATATATTTCCTTTGTATTGCAATGAAGAATGAACATAGTTCATCACAGTTTCAATTAAGAAATTATATATTTAAGACCTGTTGAATTAATGGGTTCTCTTTAAAAACAGCAAAAATCTTAATTTGTATGGGGTTGTGGCTGATCTATGCAAATATTCATCAGCTTCAGTCTGTTTCTAAAATGAAGGCAATTTTATTAAGTTTATGCTTGTCTTGTGTTTGAATAAGTGATTCAGTTGCAAACGACACAAAGAACGTTTAGCTGAATTAAGCCAAAGCACTGGTCTACTGGGGCTAAATAAAACATCCCTTAGGAAACTGCATTTACATTTGCAGACAAAAATCACACAAAAAGAGATTTAAGGTTGTAGAAGACTGCACATATCCATGACTTAAATGTGTGCTCAACTATAGACAAACTAAAAGAACAAAATTGAAATAAGTTTTATTAACCCCAGTAAGCAGAAGATAAGGCTGTCCTTGTTAAATAACCAAAAGGCTCACACGTTAAACAATTTCAACTGACATGCTAATGCCCTTTTAGCCCAGCCCTGTGGAATATCTTGCACACTGTTAAGGAAAAGCAGCAGGGAAAAACAAGAGGAATTTCCTTCAATCCCAGACTTGCAAATCACTTTTTTCCTACACATCCCACTGTACTCAAAATTCTGTATGCACAAAGCTTCTCACAAGAAAGGTGTTTGCTACAGCATTAGGCTCAGGAATCTTAACCTAGTCAAAAGAAAATATTTTTGAGTGAATTTACAAAGCAAGGATAGCTCCTCTAGTGCTTGATGATATGGTCAGACGCGCTTTCCCACAGTGGGGGTTTATCTCCTTTACTATAAAGTACAACTGATTATTTTAATTCTGTCTTATGGTAGTGCCCATAAGTTCTAGCTGAATTTACAAGTCTTCTACAAGGCACAAAAATTAGAGTTGGAAACGAAGGAAGTCATATGAAGTGAGTAAAACTCACTAGAGGGGGGTGATGAAGGACAGGGGGAAGGATGCTGAACCCAAGTAATTAATTCGCATCGCTAAAAAGGTTCAGAATGCTAAAAGCTCTCATGCTTTGAAGAGTAACACTGTTAAGTGGCCCACTTTAAATATTGGTACAGAAGTGATTCTTGAGTCTCCAGTCCTCAGTCTGGACGGGAGGCAATGCTAGAGACTTTAAAAATCAGTTCAGGATAGATGTTTCATGGCTTAGTTCTGCTGACCTTGCCATGAGACAAAAGGCAGCTGATGTCTCGGTGCCTTTTCCAGGTTAGACAAGATAGAAGTACCCTGAGGCACGTACCTACAAACCTTTTTACTGGCTCTTAGGGTGGGATCAAGAACCTGTGTGAACACCAACAACACTCATACTCTAGAGTCCACAATTTCAGTCTGAACTTGGACGTGAGCTTGATTTACAGTGTATTAACAGATCTGTGCCTGTTGGGAAGGAAGTACTGCATTTCCATCTTAGAAAAGTCTATATTTGAAAATAAAAATTTAATGCATATTTTTAAAAAACTGTTTTCATGTAGTTTAAGCCTTTCTTTGACTGCAGAGTTGCTATAATTGGAATGTATATATGGTTTTGCTAATCTCTAGTGATCAAACCAAGTACGTGATTCTCTCTAGTTAGACTCAAAAAAAAGTCCACTTCAGATGCTGCATTAAGATGAGTCCAACAGGTTCTGAATGTTCATTAGTTGGCATGAAGATTGAAAAGCTGAAAAAGTAATGAATGTCTGCCTTACAGACATGATGTTATCAAAGTTAAAAAAAAAAAAAAGAAAAAAGAAAAAGCTCCCAACCCCCCCAAACCACACGCATACATCCTAAATGACTGCTCACCTTTCCCCCTGAAACTGAGGATTAAGGCAGAGGCGGATTAAAGAATGCATCGTTATAGGTCTATTATTCTTTAACTTTTCACTTTCAATCAAGACACACATTTGTAACTAAAAAACTGCTGAAAGCACAATTTCAGAGCATCCTCTGCATGTGAATTAAACTGGGGCTTTTTTCCCCAGTGCCCCCCTCTCCCCACCCACCCCCAGCAGAAGTAACAAGAGGCCATTTTCTGAAGGTCATCTGAACGATTTCAAAGGCGATAACAAATCAGAATGTTCCCTGCATCTAATATCAAACAGGTCCGGTGCCAGCACTTATTAGAGAAATCGGATTCAACTCCCCCCTTCACCCAAACACACACATCCAGCTTTGAAGTGGAAAGAATGCAGGGATCAGAAATTACCCGAGAGACAGCTCTGCCTGTCTTTGAAGCTTTCCTTTGATACTACTATTTCTTTTCCTCTCTTACGCTAGGAGGCTAAAAGCTGCCTTTTCTTATTGATATGGGGTAATTAATGAAGCCATAGCATTAACATAACCCAAGTTCCTTAACATGATAATTCAACAGAGACACTTATGTTTCTTTAGTTAAGTCTAACAGATGCAAAAATAGGCATTTGGCTAGGCAGCGATGTTAAGTACCCACTCTAAATACGCCCTGTCAGGGTGGTTCTTGGTCTCTGCATCCAAAGAAAAGCAGGGTATTATTATGCCAAAAATCCCAATACATTTTTATTTTTATTGGCAGACTAGGGCTACTAATGCTGACAATAAGCCTGCCCTGCAAGCGTGAGCTGCATAGCTTCATTTATTCAGGAATCAGGACAACGCTAGTAATTAATTACTATCCATGGTTAAATTCCAGCGCACAATGAGTATGTCAAAGTCTGAAATTAAGGGTGGCACAGTGCCATCGCTACAACCACGGGGCCAATTAAAATGCATCAGTATGTGGTGGACGCAACGGGTTAGCACGGTAAGCAAGAGAGACTGCAGAGCAATCAGCGTACAGAACCCACGACATGACAGAGGCTGCCAGATCTCACCTATTGTTTTTGAGAAGTGTCACCAAAAATGTCTAAGTTATGCAGCTGGCAACGTGGCAAAGACATATTCTGCAGGGTTTGTGAATAATTCACGAGAGAAGTACATGAAGCACTTACGAAATGCAATGATTCTTCGTCTGTATAAGCAAAGCTTGAAAATAAAGCCCCAGAATGTAGTGTCTTATTTTACTCACTGCAAGCATAAGACTTCTATTTTTTCACCTTAATTTCGTAAGTATTGAAATCTGTAAGAGAGAGTACCCAATTTAACTAGACTTTAGTAGAGCAGAAACCACGCAAAGCTTTCACGTAAGTACCTGTCAACCTACACAGCACAACGTAGAAGCACAGAGCAAGCTAAAGCAACCTGGATAATGCAACGTCAGCTTTCCTGCCTAACTGCTAGTAGGCCACTATGCACAGTTCCACAACTATGAGAAACACCCGTATTTGTTCTT
This sequence comes from Grus americana, assembly GCF_028858705.1. Taxonomy (NCBI): domain Eukaryota; kingdom Metazoa; phylum Chordata; class Aves; order Gruiformes; family Gruidae; genus Grus; species Grus americana. The sequence goes on along the minus strand of NC_072871.1, from coordinate 12,487,811 downwards.
TTCTAGACTTGCCTGACTAATGGACCAGAAGACTATCAATGCCTCTGCTGTTTGCACTCATCTCTTCCCTTTTTCTTCCCAGTAATGCAAAATTTGCTAAAACAATTGTACTTTCAGAGATAAATGATGACTCCCCTGATCCACAAGCAAATCGTTGGCCTCTTCTGTGCACAGTCCATTTTTCACTTACTGTCGGTGTGATCATTCAGCCTCACGATGATAGCCATTTCTTCTTTTGTTGAATACTGTCGTATTTTGTTGCCCCAAACCCTGCTCTCCTTGGAGAAAGCCCCCCCAGTGAATTTCACTTTTGTTAGTCAAAGGACCTTCTGACTGGTGCAGTTAAGAGGATGACCGAACAACCCTCATTCAGCTATTTAAGTGTAAAGAAGCACAATGACTTATCCAGTGTCCCTTCTTCAACATGGCTTACAGAAAAGACAGGAGCTTCAAAACTACCACATTGTATGATACCATCTAGTTAATCTTACTGCTGCTGTTTACAAATATTAAATGCTTCCTAGGAATGCATAAGCAAACCCCCAAATCAGCAATTACAGTGTAAACTGCTCACTGGAAAAATGATCTCCTCCTACTGTGATCCTGAGGGTTCTCAGTATTTTTGTTATTTAATAAAGAAGATACCCGCTGTTGTTCTCCTTTTTCATACTCTTCTGTGCCTCTTCTGAATGCTAGTACATTTTTTCCCCCTATCAGGCTAGAGACTGAGAATCGAGAATCATACGGTGAAACCTCACTGGAGTACCTTCCCAATAGCATCTGTTGTGACAGAGAAGGAATTGGAATGGACTATGTTTGCAATTGACTGTAATCGCTCATTCCCAGCAGGCACAATAAGTAAAGCGAATCATTGCAAGAGCACAATCTTATTCTTATTCTCCAATTACCAGTGTAGCTAATTAGCGAAAAAGAGGGAGCTCACTGTTTGTCAATATGTGCTCTAGTTGGCAAAAGTAGCAAGCTACGCATTTATTCAATCTTCCAAGCCAAATCTGCTCATGATTTAAGCGGCTGCAACTCCAGCTCTACTTAAGTCAAATGAAACATTCCTATTTATACCTACAATGCAGACCTTCAGGTTTGCAAAAGCTCTGGGATGGCCCAGTGGAATAGCAAACTGCCACGTAAATGTCGCAGGTTCGCGCGACCTCGTGGGAGCAGTCACATAGCCTAGCTTTGGACAGAGAAAGCTAAATCGGTAGAAAACAAGACACCCCTGCAGACTGGCTTAAAGCAAGAAAATAAGCCAGGTGTTAGCACTGATGCTCTGGAGAAGCGGAACTGCTCCCCACTGACAGCAGACAAAGGTTACTGCCCCGTGCCCAAAGCTGGCCTTGGTGAGTCCTGCTCTTCCCCCTTGCAGCAAACGATGACAGAGAAATGGTATGCGGCTCTCAAGAGAGTTAACCTTGAGCTAAACAGAAGCCCAACGCCAGATGCCGAGTTTCACAAAGGAACTCTTTTACTTAGCTTTTCAGCACATACAGCATTACTATATTTCAAGGGAGCTTTAAAGGAAACTGGATTCATCAGAGAAAATGAGCACATCCAAATGAAGTGTGACACAGGAATCCATCAAGCACTGTCAGTGCTCTTTAGGCAGACTATCATTTCACTTCTGAGCAGAACTTGGGGTGAAGAGGGGCTGGTGCTATAAGCCTGTATTTATATGCTAATATATAGGGAGTCTGGTGCAGCTGCTTCTGCGGCAAAGTGGTATTTAAGCCTGCATATTTAAATAATGTAAATCAAAACCAGGCAATTTTTCTTTTACTACTTCTTAGGGCAATCCCCCACCCTTCGAGTGAGAATCTCTCACCTGGGAAGTAGAGCTGTACTATTTCCTTCAGCAGATCAGCTCCTGGCCTCTTCTAGGGAACGGAGGTTCAGACTCAGAGCCGTGAACTCTGGGTCAGTACACAACGTGCTGCTGTGCGCTACAACACAGTTATCACTTTTGAAAGGAAAAAAGTCTCACCTCATTATAACATGGCCTATGGGTGCCAAGTACTCATCTTGATATAATGAACTTTTTATTTTAATAGGCTTCATAATCAGAAGAGAAAGCTCCAGAGAGAAAATGTGAAACATGGAGGTATTTAGTACTGTTACTGGCAAAGGAGAGTCCTAGCGGATGTCTCTGTAAGAGAGACCATTCCACCCAAAAAAGAGAAACAAGCTGGGCGAAAGGCCGTCAGGTCCCATTAACATCTTCTGATGCGCTAAAGAGCCATATGGAGTGCGTGCAGTCAGAAGAAATTTGAGGGTTCAAGCAGGGTGAATTGCTCATGAAACAAATCACTTGTGGAAACAGGTAACACTTGCTTTAACAGCTGCTGTTCAAGATGTGCTATTACTGACAAGCAAATTATTGAGGACTACCTACCAATGGTTCGCACGGTTACGTTTATCAAGTTGAGCATAAAACTAGCCCAAGATTTCCCAATGGCTTTCAGAAAAGAGAAATCTGAACCTTGGGCTATTGATGTGCTGGTACGCTGAAAAAAATATTTTCTCAGTAGACGTTATTAACGAGGCAACTGGGGTCTAAGGTGATAAATTAGAAATTCAAGCAAGGGCTTCAGAGCTTAGAAAGAAGTCAGACATTTGGGTATGAAAAATCCAAGCAAAGCATGATAAATTTAAACCTAAGTATTCTGCAAAACAGCCGCAGAGTCTTTTGACAGTTTTATGTTTCTAGCGTACTTCTGATGGGATTCCTGTTCTCTGTCATTTAAATACCAGGTAAAAATAAAATTTAATGCTGCTGGATATACAATAACCTACCTTGCCATCTTCAGTATAGACATTTTCATTGTACCCTTTTACTATTGTCCGGTCAATGAAGAGGCTCCGCATCACCACTATCACTTTTAACACTTTTCCTAAGGTAACCTGTAAAGAACAAGAGAAGGACAAAAGCTGAAGGAGACTTGATGGTGTCTGAATTCACAAGACCATCAAGTTAACAGCTTAAGTTGACGCAATTTCAGTTTTCAATATTTTATAGACAGACCAAAATAAAAGATCTAAAAACAGTGTGTGTGTTATGAGGAAGATATAAAGTACAGAACAAACAAATACTCATTTGCAACTGAAAATGTATGAATTCACAGAATTCCCTGGTGTAGGCATGACACTGCCAAGCAACTCTCTCAATTTTATTAACACCACAACTCAATAACTTGTCAAAAACAATGAGCAAATGTGATTATTTTCGATGTATTTGATATTCTCCAATGTAAATCCACTTAGAGAAAAATAATTTGAAAGAAGAATTGGATTCTTCTAATGCTAGCTTTTAAAGCATGCCATGAGTTTAACGGAAAACATTTTAGGTCCGATAAAAATGTAAAATTATTTAAAAGGAAACTGCAGCTAAGAAGTAAAAATGTTACACTTTCAAAGGTTTAATTTTCTTCTGTGAAAGCGGTAAAGTATAAAGAATAGAACTAGTATCATGAAAATACACAGGGTCAGTCAGAGTATAACAACAGAAATAAGCCTAAATTATATTATTGACAAAAATGCAATAATGAAGGCATTTTAATCTAAAAATCAATTTACATTTCAAAGATGAACTTGCACTTCAATATTGTCAAGATGCGTGTCTAACAATAATTCTGTCTCTGTGTTTTGTTATACAGATATTATAACAGTTTTTCTTCCCCCACAAAAACATAAAACTGAGATAAAAAAGAACCAATTAGTTCATTTTATATTTCCCAACCAGCAGCAGCCCATTTTCTATTGTCTGTGTTCCAACATTTCTCCAGTATAGATTAACACATGCTAGAAAAATTGTGTTTTTACCGCTAACCTCAGCAGACAAATCCACACCCAAAGAAGTCAGTCAATATGCATCTTTAGTGATTTGTTACATGTTTTTCCTCTTTAACTCCCGCTGATGACTCCTACCTACTGCCCTGTTTCAACAAGAGTAACCTCAACCTGATGCTGACTACCTAAGAGACTAATGGGCAAATCGGCTCTGAAGCGCCAAGATGCTTCTTCCCCCAAAGACAATGACAGGACATCAAGAAATGGCGGTGGGAATGGGGTGACAATACAGGACAGTTACCTAAACTACTCTAAATACTGCTTATTATATCACTATATAGCAGGACAGAGTTACAAATGCTGAAAAGAACTGATGACAATTCTTTGGCATGGGATGTGGAGGAAGCAACTCTAGAAGAGTCTAAACAGAGAAGAACAAGTTGACAGCAGAGAGAGGACAGGGAAACGAGAAGGGAAAAAAAACCCAGAGTCAATGATAGAGCTCAAGAAGACAGGCTGCTAGGCATAACTTGGCAAGAACATGAAGAGATGAAGCAGATCAGAAGAACAGGTAAATTTTGAAAGAAAAGTGTTATAGGCTGAAGTAGGGTAACTCGTATCACGACCTGAGTTACACACACACACACCATGAAAGGCTTTTTCTGGTTCCTACCTTCTTACAATAGATTGGGAGTTTCTGAACATGTATGGAACTGCCTGGCATTCTCAGGCAACCATATCATGGTATCAGGTATTGGAAATTTGGGTTTAAATTAGTATCTTGCTGGGATACTCTGTAACGAGACCTAAGTGGCCTGCAAGTAAACTGGCAGAATTATTTCAGCACCTACCACTGTATCAACTAAGTTAAATACAAAATCATGACCCAGAGGTGCCTTCATCTATAATGCTGATCATCCACTAGAATCAGAAAGTCAGTTTTGTTAGAGCTGCTAAGATGAAGAAACAGAGTCATTTTGAAAAAAGTTATCAGCACATTTAGAGTTAACAGCGTTTTATTTTTCTGCCTTAGTAAAACTGGCACTTCACTATGACATAGGTCTCCTGAGAGACCTTACTCTTATAATTTCATACTAGGCATCAATCATACACTGTAAAATTAAAAGCAGGAAAAGAAATTTTAAACAAAAAGAAAAAAAAATCTTCTTAATGGAAGAGCAAAAAGACTGCCCTACCAAACACCCAGACCCAGCTTTATGTATAATATTTTCTATCACCATTGCCTTCACACACACTTTAGTGGATGCTCACTGTCCTCTTCCCTTATGTTCTGCATTCATGATATCTCACATTGCTGCCAGGCGGTAAAAAAATTGGATGAAGTTGATCTGAAGCCTGTGTGGGATGTTCCTGAAAATCCTTAGAGTGAACAGTGGAATGTAACAAGCTGAAAAATCCCATGTTTGGCACTCCAGCTTGCCTGAACATACTTATTGCTGGCCTCAAACCTCACCACAAGATTTACCTGCACGAATGTTTTCAAAATGCTTCTGCATTAGCCCATTGTCTTTTCCCAGGTCATCTGTTTTCATATCCTTCCAACGATTCACTCCACACTTTCCGAATCCATCACCGCTACCCAGACCCCAGCTATCATCCATCATGCCATACCGAAAGGTCAAATTCTGCAGACTGGTCCCGGACAGCAGCCTCGATCCCCCACTTGCCCGAATGTTGAACAAGCAGGGTTACACTGTCTCCCACATGTGTAAGGAGCTGTGTAAACCCATCCTCAGATGGTACCCAAGGCTGTGAGCTCCCTGAGGAAGGCACTACTGTTGCAATCTCAACTTACACAATGGTTTGTGCAAGGGATCCTCTCCGAGAGCAGGGGCACCCAGGCATCGTGGTAATGCAAACGAAGAATAGAATACGTTCCAACTTTGGCCGAGTTAGTGCTAGGTTGTCTGACTTGGCTCTTACAGTGCTCAGATATTGACATAGAAAATTCCTATTTTGTGCTGCTGTTGTTTTGACATGGGATTCCTGTGGATTTTACACTGGCTGGAAGAGAGATTGGGACTTTCCGGTGATTTTTGCAGGACCGTATCATTTGTTAAGTCGTTCGTATTTGAGAGAAGTAGAAATTTTATAAAATTAAGCATAGCTCAGAGAAATTATAGTTCATCATTTTAACAGCACTGAAAGAATGAGGCTAGTAGTACAAAGAATGAAAAACAGCCTGTCACTAGACTGGAAGATGCTGTTAGATTTGGAAGCCAAAAGTATGCTCCAAAGCTATTTTCAGGGTAAAACACATTCCATATTGTACACAATAAATGGGATACCCTTTATTTTTTCCTCTAATAATCAAGACTTGTAGCTGTTTTCAGGACTTAATGTTTTTGTTCACCTGAACCGTATTTTACAAATCAAGTTTTCCAGTAAAGCATTTTCTTTCAATGCCTGCCCAACTTAGCTAACTGGAGTACATGCTCAGAAAAGATCTATGTATGGAATATAACTTACACCTACAGTCATACGATTGTGTCCCTGCAGATCACCTGAAAGAAGGTAATAAAAACCTAATGGCTCTGGTAAAAAAAGTAATTTGATAGTTCTACTCTGAGATCCAGGAGTGCAGGTCTCTCCTTCTGGAGGTTAAGACTCACCCAGATTGTCCCAATTTAATGGGCACTGAAATGTCCCTGTATTTCCACAGACACCAACTGAAACTTCTTTCATTATACAGAAAAGATACCTTTCAATTGTGACAAAAAGGCAACAATTTCCTTTCTAAGCCAACTTTTCCTATTAAATTTCAACTTCTGTCGATATCCTGTTAAGGCAGCACTTGGCTTTTTAATATTTCGCCTGAAGGATATATGCCAACTCGTCCTTGATGTAGAAAATTTTAATTCAGATCAATACATGTACAAGGTCACTTTAAAATTCAATTAATATGAATGAAAAAATATGCCCCACAGTTCTGTGAGCTGAAAATGGAACAGTTGCAAGTTAAATACTTCTGTAGCTTCTGTTTTGGTCTGTGTAATAACAATGTACTTCTAACTTCCTTTTAACTAAAGTATCCTAAATTCAGACAGTTAAGTTATTCATAAATCCCCTGCTTCCTAAAATGGCAAGCTCCAGAAGAAGGTAGGACAGGCAGCTGATTGAAATCTGCAATATTATGCAGCTTTTCTGACAAAGATATATAAAATAAAAATCTTCTTGAAATATCCCAGTTTTAAAAATATTTTGTCTATCACCAAGATAATTCTCCAAGAGCATATGACAGACACTGTATGCCAAGAAAGGGGGAGGGGGAAACAGAATAATCAGTGAGAATGGCTTAGATAATTTCTTGTAAGACTGCTAAAAAAGTTCCCATTTAACATCACTTATGATTGGAAAAGACCTAAGTACCTCTCCAAATAAGTCAGAAATGGGGTCAAAATTAGTTTACAAAATGAAAAGGATCAAAAATAATTTACCAAGCCAGAATTCTGCCTGGAGGAAATAGCTTGAAATCCCCCCCTTTCATTTTGCCTCCTCACTGAAACTGATACCAAGTGAAAAGCCCTTTTATAAACAATTTTAAACAATGCATTAACAAATGTTCTTTCTTAAAATTTATTTAAAAGTCTGATATTAGGAAAACTGTATGCTGACAACACCAAGCTCCAACACTTTGCAAAAAATTCCCAGAGCTCCAAATTTCCTCGCAGCATCCCAGGGAATTTGCTGCTGATTTGAGCTGCAGATGCTCTGCAATGCAGAGCTAAAAGAAAGAAAACATTATTTTCATTTAACATGGGTACCTCCCTGCTTGTATAAAAAGGAGCACAAGTTTGTATGCATTTTTTATTCACCGTAGGAAACAATAAGGCAACATTAAAACAGAGATATACCCAAGCTGTACATATTTCCAGCAAAAGGCCAGACATCTGCTCCTTGCCATATAGCCAGCCATAAGCTTGTCCTCCCACTCACGTATCTATCTTACTAATCAGTACAATGCCTGGAAATCATATACATACACACTGAAAAATAAGGTTTTGTATTAACAATAAAAGTAAAACAACCCACCCAGACATTCGACTAGTTATTTTTCTTCCTATGTCTCATCTGCTGCTAGTATGAATGCTGTGCTTTCCCTCACATGCTCATTACTCTTTAATGATGCCTATTTGTAAATAGCAAGATAAGATGCAATTAAGCCATTAGAGTCTAAATAAACAAACATACTAATTAGCTTCTTTACAAGGATTTCTTTTTTTATGTAAGAGCTGGAATTTACCTTTCATTAATCTAACCTAATTGCAATAGTGCATGATAAAAACTCTACATAAATGAAGGACTTTAAATGATTTTTGCCATGACCCTCTCCTGCAGTAACATGGCATGTTCTCTTAGTAAGGTGAACAAACTGGCACAGAATATTGTTCAAAGGTTATAAAACAGATTCTGTGAGTGGCCAGTCACACTTTGGGAAGGGTCACCCCATTCCAGCATTGCTATGGACAATGAAATGGATTCTGTCTCTTTTTCCATTCTAAATAATAGCACACCAGGAATTTTACAGGGATGAAAAAGATGTCTGATCTTGCGGAATATAAATCCATGGGAATATCAACACAGACCTGTGAGCCTTTGGGACTGGACAGCAACCCTGGGACACAGGAACACTGTAGAGGGAGCAAAGCTGAGGTCTTCCTCTATTTTTTCTACTCTTCCTCACTTTCCCATCAAAAGACTCTTCCTCATGCTTGTATTAGAGAATAATTTACAATTTACTTGCCACCCCCTATTAACTTACTTTGCTGATTCAAAACGTTCTTCCTCCACATATGTGACCTCAAATGCCGGCTTAATGCTTTTTAAATGCTGGTTCTCAATCTTAAGAGACAAACTGTGAAGCCACCACAGTCACAACAGTCCCACCATGAGCTCAGAAGTGATTCCTCAAGACCCAGCTCACACAAGAGATCCTTAACCATCCCAGTACCTCCATCAAACACCAAAACCCAGCTAGTGTCTCCAAGAGAGTAAATCCCTAAATTAACGTTCATCATACGTGCCCAAAATTAGGTGCCTAAGACACCAAAGGTGATCATCAAATCTATATCCCTATCACAAAGCTGCCCACCTCTAGCCAGTGCCTACTTTGCACTGGTTTCCTAACGGATGACCAGACTGGTAAGGAAGAACACTTATGATGCTAAGCATTTTGGAGAAAAGAGATTGTTTTGAAAACAACAGCATTAAATTGTTTCTGATCAAGTATGAAATCAATACTAATTTCAAATCATTTAGCAAATTTCCACCCCTCTCCCCAGTTCTTCAAGATCAGGGTCTCTTGAACAAAAATCAGGTTGGCGGCCTTTCTTAATAGGCAAATAATAAATTTTGGAATCCATTTTTCCAACAGAAAGTAATGAGGATTTTATGTAAAACAATGATAAACAAAAATGAGACACAAGAAATTATTCCATTTTAGTGAACAGATGTCTAGCCTATTTGCAATTAATACAGCCCACTTCCATACAATCAGACTGTTTAAAATGCTTGGAACAAGATTTGAAAGTTGAAATACAAATGTGTCTGATTTTTGAAGAATGAATAAAATTGCATAAAAGCATGTTTCATATTTTTATGAGAGATCTATTAAAAATCTAGGCATCAGTATAAATCTATAAAATTAATTTATCATCAAAAATCTATACGAAAACTTGAAAAGAAGAAATCACAATTTCTGCCATGAGCTTTGGTTTGGCAGAAACAATTCAATTTTTCAAATCAAAAGTTAGTTATACATATCATTATCCTTTAGAAACAGCTCAAATTACAGAAAACTATTCAATTATCTGTAAAAATATTTACCAAAAATATTTGTAACTTCTGTAGTAGTGCTTTTATATAGCTTTACAAACACTGGGGAGACAAACGATTTTAAAGACAAAGTAGTTCCCAGATGAAGACAAGGAAATCAGTTTCTACACCTGACCAGGACTGGCTGGGTACCCGATGTTTGTCACCTGGAAAAGTGGGGCTAACGTTTACTGTTTTCTAAAATATTTCTGATATTAATGAATAAATTGTACATAGGAATTAGTGTTTCATACTGAAAAAAATATTCTAAATTCTGATAACAGAAACAAGGTGTGAAACAATCATGTAATATATAACATCAAATTATTTTATTAGAAAAAATAATGTACATCTAGGAATACAACTAATCATTCCAAAAAAGCAAAATTCTAGGTATTTTTAATTAATTAAGAATCAGTTTGTGTGTTCTTAACACACAAGATGAGGTTTATCTATTTACAATTCCTGGCATTTGACCAACAAAATCTCACAAAAACCTTAAGGAGTCCGCGGTTCCCTCTGCTGCTGCTGCAAATTAATTTTGTATAACACTTATTAAAGCTGATATAATTCTATGTTTAGTCTTTTTTATGCATAGTGCAATCAAAAGATAAATTGAAAAATCACTAGTGAAGATTGGGATTAAACAGCACCTTGAAATGCCATGATAAACTGCTTTTAAAATCAGTTGAGGATTTCACACAGCTCTGAAAGGCTTCAATTATTTATGTGTTTGGTCTGTGTAGCATAAATCCAGACTAATGAGGCACAATTGGTGTGTATAAATCTAAAGTATAAAAACCCTCCTTATTGTCTGGAGGAAACAGTAACCTCAAAGGACTAGGAGGTAGCAACCTTTCAAGACACAGCATTTATGCTCTCGGGAACAGTTTATTTTCTCTCTTTGCTTAAAGTTCTCAGCTTATGTGAAAGCTGCAACCTGGTTAGGAAGAACCCAGCTTAACACAAACGTTACTCACGAGAAGAGTCAGACCAGCAGGTTCACATGGCTGATAATTATTCCTCTTGAAACACCAGATGAACCTTACTCCGTGAAAGTCCCACCTCTACACCTAAGGATGTAAATTGATTTTCATGTGCACATTAAGTTGTACGGTCTGGGGCTGAAACTTTCTGTATGAGGTCTTTTTTGCTGAAGATGATTTATCTGGCGAAGTCTAGCTATTCTGAAGTTTCAAAGAATCTCACAGGCATTCCCTTCCCCTTCTTCCCCATCTCCTTCCAATCATTTGCATGCTCTTAAAATACTTACACTGCTTACCAGTGCCTTTGAAGAAGAATACATGGGATTTTTCTGGCAAATGGAATGCTAGTGTTTAAAGATATTTTAATGTATCAACTAGACCTCTGCATCAAAGTCCTTCATAAGCACAGGAGGTATGATATGATATGAACAGTCCAAGTATGAAAATGGTTGAGATTATACAGTTAGTTAATTAACTCTGGGCAAGAAGTGTGGTTGTGAAATACAAAAATATTCAATAAAATAAGCATTAACTGAATCCTTTGGTATTGTGGTAAACCATGCTGCTGCAAGGGAGCAACTCCAAATCTAACTTGGGATAAGTTCAGAGTGAGAAATCACAAGTAGCGAAGAAACCCTCCTTCTTCTGGGGGAGGTACTCTTCACACTGCCCATCCTGCAGCACCTTTCACAGAATGATTTGTGGCTGAAAACAGCAAAAGCTTTTGTAGCAGTCAGGGCCAGATGGAAAGTGCCATATTGGCAACATCAACTGAGACAGATGGGAAAGAGGGAAAACCTGCCTAAAAGAAAAAATGATAAACCCATCACACAATCACACACAAGAACACTTTAAAAACAATCTTTCTGATCCCTGATCCAAGGAAAATATGCATACCACTGGTTCGATACAGGGCTGCTCTCTTGTAGCAACAATAATGCCCTTGATTTAGACAGCAACTGCAACACGGAATCCACTGAACTACTACTGCTTGTAAAAAGGGCTTCTTTTACAGTTACCCTTCCACCCTACCTTGTTCCTTATCAGTCACATCCAAGCTAATTTATCTAATTTCCTAATTATGCCTGAATCTTGAGAAGCAGTATCTATTTCCTGACCTCAAAAAGCCATTAGAAGTGGAAGGTACTTACTATAGGTAAAGAGGCGCTCGAAGAGAACGGAAAGGGTTTCAAAGTAAGGAAGTAAACCCAGACATCTTTCTATAGCAAAATACTTTATATATAAAGTCAGCTTAAGAGGAAATGCAAAAGCTTCCAAGACTTACAGCTTCTTAACACTGCACTGACTAATTCAATTCTTTTCTGGAATATATTGTTCCACTCAGTGAATCCAACAATTGCAGATTAAATGTTTTAATGCCAGCTGCTATTTTAACCTCTGACTCTGTTAATCTCTTGCAGAGAGAAAAGTTAAAGAAAGTTAACAATGGTACGTTAGACAGTTGTTTAATTAAAACTAAACATAATCACAGCTATACTTACTATAGAGAAATTAACAGAACCTTTGAAATATACAGGCAAAAATCTAGCCATACTAGTGTTTTAAAGGCAACAAACTCTAAACCCAATATAAAAATCTAAGGAGCGACCCTAAGGTTGACTTATATCAACTCAACAATTTTATTTTGACAAAATATCTGATTTTCAGATTAATTTTACCATTTGCTTGGAAACAAGAAACATATTCACATGTACACTACACCCAAGCCTTTTGTAATAGCTTATGTGAGAAAGGAAAAAGTAAGAAGAAGTACCATGAGAAATCCGAGATGGAAAAGCCTGGTTTGGTCCCAGTTCTTCACCTGCATATACACTATATTTTCTAGTTTTATTTAAAATTCAGCAAAAGATGCGACTTCTGTCTTTGACCCTACAACAGGAAAATCAGCATCCGACAGCCATGCTACAGACTCCACTTCCACATTGCTCTTAGAGTCCAAGCTTTAAAAGACTTCTCTTCCTGTAAGCACAACAGCTGCCTGTGAAAATTGATGTGAACAATAGGTTCTTCTGGAATGAAATCTTGCTTGGTCAGGCAGAAATAAGTCAAATGTATTGGACTTGTTTATCTCTAATCCAGCCTTTACTGCTCATTTACTTCAAAGGCAAATTCTTGACTTCATCATATAGCACAAATTCACTGACCCAAGAACAAGTTGAACAAATTTAAATCATTATGGTTTCCTCCTCCTCTTCTTCCTCCCACCACTCTTTTCCTTCTTAATTATCATGATTAAGACCTACTCATTGCCAAGACTGCTGAAAAGCACAGTGAGTATTTGAGTTTGTGCTCATATTCCTACAATCACATTTAACAATAAGTAATAGATATTTTGTTCAAAGGTGAAATTTTTTTATCACTCATTTGCCTAAGAGCAAGAAAGATCTTACGCTGCTGTGACGAAGACCAGTATGTTTCTGAAAAAAAAAAATCTTTAATAACCTGCATTTTAGGAACAGTAATTCAATCCCTTAAGAAACCTATCTCAAGGGATTAAATGATCCAACTTACCAGAAGCATTGCCGAGGTTCCATTTGGCCGGGATAGCTGGATAGACATTTCAGGGAACATCCTATCAATCCGATTGATCACATCATCAACATATCTACCAAACAAACCAAAACAAAAGAATTAACACACACGCTCCTTGCCACAGACTCAGATTGTTACTCCTTTTTAGCAATGTCCACAGGACTTTCCTCAATTAATTTCTCTTTGATACCTGCATATTCTTCAACAATGCATGTAAGCATAATTCAAAAAGTTATTGCTAAGAGGAAACATACTAAAGCCCTAAGTTGTTTTGAAAAGTAGTCACTCTGCCCTTAATAACATGCACTCAATTTTTAGACCAAATCTGTCAACCTCAAACTCTTGCCATCGTATACTTTTGCCTCTGGGGTTGAAGGATACATTATCGAAATTACTCTTTCAGCATAGGGATTCATAGGTTGTCGCCTCCTTACCCTCTCTCTCATAAACTAAATAAACAGAGATTTTTCTCAAAGTCTTCAAACCATTCATAGGGGTTTTCTTTCCTGAATCTTTCCAATTTATTTCATGCACAGGTGATTCTAAAATTGGCTAGCACATTTCAGGGGTCTCTCTGGGGTGATCAAACCCAGAGGTAAAATAACGTCCCTTATGCTGGGTATAATCCCTCTGCTTATGCCGGCCAAAGCAAGCCAGCATGTATCGGTCTTGGTTCCCTGATATCATATTAAGAGCTGTCATCCATTAACAGTGAAAACTGCCTTTCAGAGACCTTGTTTCCCAGGACACATCGCATTATCCCATGGGCATCCTTCAGCCATTCCTCTGGTCACATTAAAATGCACACTATTTGCTTTAGCAGGGTTTACGTAACAGTCTGTATCATCTGTGCGCTGATCTGTCCTCCAGTAAAACTTTCAGTTCTCCTGACATATGCAGAAGGGAGGGCACTACTGCCTTGTGCATCTACAAACTTTGCAACTTGATCACAGATCCATGAATGAATTTATTGATAAAATTGTTTTCATGCTAGCCCACATACGTGCTCTGAAAAAAAGATTTTGGAAAAATCGGTTGCCCCAGTTAGATTAACAGTAAAACTGAAAAATCTAATTATTTCCCTTTAACCTGCTTAAATGAAGGCAAAAAATGTTGAATTCTTGCTCTTCAAAGTTATTCAGTTCAAATGTTAGTTGCTAAATCCTCCCCAAAAAACAATGGGCTGCTATGCTCCAATTGCTATTTTGCAAGGGATTAAAAATCATCAGGAAAAAAAAAAATCAAGAAAGCTACATGTACACCGCTGGTAAAGTCAGTCTACTTTTAAAAGTAACAAAAGAATGGAATAAGTTATGACAATTTTGCATAGAAATCTTAATCCACACTTCTCATGCAGAAAAAAGTTTCCCCATTCACTTGAATGACTCATTAACAGCTTGCTTGCTGATAAGCAAAGTCAAAACATCCATAAGCCAAGAACTTCCTTAGCATGGTGAAAGGAGAGACGCTTAAGACAGTGCTTTGGGATGAGTAAGCTACACATTGACAGTACGCACCTAACTAATTTTAAACATTACTGAATCCCTTACTTTTTTTATACAGCATGAAAGTTTATACTGTTTCGTAAATGCAATTACTCCAGGCTCCACAAATCAATTCAGCTATCGCTTGTGTGTGAATAGAGATAGCGGATTGTGAAACAGGCAAGGAGAGATTCTGCTTTTCTTGCTTAGCATGTGGTTAGGAACCTGTCTTGCAGCCCTGCACACTATGATGCAGATTATTGCATAACTTAAGTTTTCTAATTTTCAAAGCATTGGGCAATAATAAATTAAAAACAAACAAAATATGAAGTTGCATAAAACAAGACACTGACATACTCTATATGCATTAAGGAAGGAAGATTCAAGTAATTTTAAAGCATATAAACAACAGTTGGACTTGGGCGTTTAATCTGCTTAGGTCCTTCTGAAAAATCCCTGCAGACATGTACATTTATCCTTTGAAAATGCATCCAGGCTGGTTGGAGATAATCAATTCTTCAAATCTTTCTTAGATATGATTATATTTTTAAAATGTAAAACTTGTCTTGACCACATGCCTTAAAACTTGACTCAAACCTGACTGTCATCTTGTACTACCAGAGCAGTATAAGGCAGAACAGGGAATTCACAGGGAGTTTGTGAAGAGTCTTTCCTATAAGTCAAATGACACATACAGCAAAACAGAAGTGTTCTAATTTGTATTAACTGGTTTCTTAAAGAACTTAAAGATGAGTTACTAAGATACTTTGGGCTTAGAAGCCTGTTAATTTTGTATCACTCTTCACAGGTCAGTTCACAAAGAAAGAAAATTAACACACAAGGAAATAAAGGCTCAGCAACTCCATCAGGACCATGCACACAGGTACCCTTTCCCTCCTCTTCTCAGTCAAGAGGATGTCAGAGAAAAACCAAGACCAGTATGATAAAAGAACACTGGTGGACATATCACTGGTTTGCCCCTTGGCATTTTTTCAAGTAGACATCAGGGTTTCCTGAGGACTCATCAAAACAGAAGGATTCTTCAAAGATGCATATATAATTACTAAATTAGCCTGACTACATGACGGCCTCAAATATAAAATGACAAACAACCTAATCCAAGGCAAAATTCTTCTATAGATATGCCCTTCAGAGAGGACATCTGGTAAAACATCTTGCAAAGGGATGGATATGATAAATCAGATGCAGCAAAGTAATGTAAAAGTGTAACTGGTGACGACTTCAGAGAAAACTGAAGACCATATGATAAAGACAAGATAAAGTGCACTCCTGAGGCTGTCTGGAAAGAGGGTCAGAGAAAAAACTGCTGTCTGGAACTTATTTTGCAGACCTGAAATACATTAATTTAGTGCCAAAATAAGCAGAGTCACAATTTACACATCTCTGTCCAATCAGTTTTAGCTCAAAAATATGATAGTTCCTATTTATGTTACAGAACCTCTTACACAGTCTCAGAGAAACGTAGCACTTAAGGATGGAGAAAAGTCTAATTTTACTTTGCCAATAAGCACTGCTAACTTTTAAGGTACTTGCTGCATCTCAGTTTTCTCCTACTTACAAAAGATGCTGGCTGGAACAAGCATTTACAAACCCAGGAGAAATAATGCAAAGCGTGGAAAAGCAAATGGAAATAGATTCCCTCAAACATTTGGCATATATTAACCTTAAGAAAATTCATGGAATTCTCAGAATTAAATATGAGCTGAAATTATATGGTAGTAGCTTCTCCTCTTGTCCTGGAACAAGCATTGTTGCACCTACAAAGGGTTGAATAGTGTCTAGACAAAGTCCCTGCCCATAGCTTCTCTGTCATGCAAAGGATGCTCACAACAGTCTGAAGACAGATCACAAAGGACTACAAAAAATCGTATCCAGTAGTCTACATATTCAATTACAGCACAGTATTTAAACTCTCTATAGACAGAATTTCATCTTACTTATTCTTCTAGGCCTCAAAAGACAACACGTTAACACCTTGTAATTGCAACATCCTAACTTAGTCCCATCCTACTCAAAAGCGCTTCAAGTAACGTCATCAATACCTGCATCCTAATCCAGACCTGTAATCATCCTAGTCAGGAAAGAACAACAGACTCGACCAACAGGACTTCCGATCATTAAATTGTATCAAATACTAAAGCAATTTTGCTAATGTCATTTTACTGGACAGAGGGAGGATTTTTTAAGAAGCTTTAATGGCAGGTTTGTAACAACTCCCCTCTCCCATTTTTTCTTACCTTCTCTCCTTCATGACACAGATTCATGATTTTTTAAGGAGATTTAAAAATTGTATTTTTGACAGAAAAATCTTTATTTTAAAATGATAAACAGTATCATTCAGGGCTATGCATCTGAATGTGCCACAGAACCAGTCAGGAAGATCAGACCTGACATCCAATGCTCTCCAAGGCTGTCAACACTATAAATCATTATTTTCATTTTAATGTAGTAGAATACTTTTTTCTATGAACACGCTACATTAATACTGCAAAAGCCAAAACACAACAATCTACTTCATGAACATCAGCAAAGACTAAAAGTAATTCAGTATGTTACCCTCCAAATAAAGTCTTGTTATGAACATGCAGAAAAATCAACACTAGAATAAAGCAACAGGGAGTTTCTCTCTGCCGTTTTGCCAATAAGCGTATACATAAATCCTTTAGTCCGTATTAGAGGAACAATGCCTGGAACAGACAGAAGACACTTTTGAAGCCAGTTAGAAAACAGTGTTTATAAGGCACTAATTAGTTATGCAAAATGCTAAACAAAAAGTTTCATACTAGAACATCAGGTTGACAAGGTAGAAATAATTCAGGAACCGTCTTTGTACATAAATGGTCTTCTAACATCTCTCTGATGCACACAAAGGCCCCCAAAAGACAGTAATATAGAAAAGTAATTCATTATAAATGTCTTTCAATTCCACACTGGACAGATGGCTTAGTTGTCTAATGTGACCTTCTTTTTTTTGTTTTTTATTTTTTATTTTTACTGGATTAGATCCAGTGATCCAATGTTACTGTGATGTTTAACAGCTCAGACAAGATTTAAATAGCATTTATCCCACACAGTGTTTAACTTGCATGCTGTTCATTTTTTCCACTCAATACAACAATTTAAAAATTAGAAATACAGGTATTAATAATAATTTTCTGAGGAGGTCTTCCAGAAGAAAGTAAATTTTGCTAAATGATCTTGAGGAGACAGAGAAAAAAAGAGAGAGAGAGAAAAATACCCATTTGTAATATAAAAGAGCGTATTCTTCCCTACAAACTCAGTGGAAAACACCACATATGTGACAAAGAGAAACTCTACGATTTTGTTGAGTCTGGATTCATGATATTCTGATATTCTGGACAGCAACAGGGGAAACTCTCCACACATTCTCTCACTTACTAGATTACTTGCTCCCAGATTTTTTTTTTTTTTTTTTTTTTTGCTTTTAGTTACTATTCTCAACACAGCTAATAATTTCTTTTCACATGTCTGATATTTCAGAAGCATGGGCTGGCCCTGCAGATTTTTGCTAGCATATGTAGTGTTTGCTAATAAAGGCATCAGTGCAAAGAGCCTGCCTGCGCTCTACTAAGACCTATGGAACAATTATTTTTTGCAGAACTAGACTCAATATACAACTTAAATCTTTCAGCAGTGGCAGGACTTTAAATATTATAGATTTTTATAAAGAGACTAAACAGTTTTCAGGCAACCTGATTAGAGAAATATTATATTTTAAACCATACAAGGTAGTCACAATTCTAGTGTGATTTATTAATCAACGAATTAAAGTTTTAATTTGATTCAGCTACCTGCTGAGCAAGTCTCTGCAGGTAGCAAATTCAAGTTGATAGAAGGCTTTTCGTAAGCATCCATTAACAATAGTTATTAAAAGAGTGACCTCTGCCAGCTTTTGTGAGATGACACTTCCTGCTTGGATAGGCAATGAAGAGCGTGAAAAGAAATTCAACAACTCTCACACTGAGAAACCGACTTCAGGTCTCAAGAGTAAATTAGACAGCTGGCACAATCCGTGACATCGTACATCAATCCTGGAAGTCTCTGCCTCTTCTCCCAAATTCCACAGGTTTTGTTGGTTTGTTTTTGTTTTCTGTTTTTGTTTTTTTTGTTTTTTTCTAATGGGTAATTCAGGCTCTTGCTCTTTTCTTCTCTAGAACCTCTATAAAAATGCTCATGTTTCCTGGCTCCAGGACTAAAAATCACACGCTTTGACCAACTTCTCCAGCTATAAGCTTCCTTGCCGGGCTGTCTTCTCTTATAGTAGTTAACACTGTCCTCTTGTCCTTTCTGAACAAACTGCTCCAGTGGCTTTCTCTCTCTTCTCGCCCAATTTCCAACTTTCTGTTGGTGGAAGACTCCAGCCAAGCTCCTCCTGGCTTGTCTTGTTTCCTTCTGTTCCCTTCCCATCTGCACACTAACTCGGTCTTCTGCTACTCCTTCAATGCCTCTGTTCCTGCTGTGAAATCTTTATTCATGACACGTTATAAAGGAAAAACATTACCTCTTTCAAATAACTGACTTCTAACCACCGTGAGGTAAGTTAAGGGCAGAAGGTGCAAACCGGAGTCTCTTGAGTTAAATACAGTTCTTCAGTCTTGGGGCTACAACATAAGATTAGCACGAGGGAGTTTTGGCACTAGAGTGTCTTGGTAATATGAATCCACAGGTGTGGGAAGAAGCAAGCCAGAATATGCAGATTGTAAGGAACAAATTTGCTAAGACAGCTTGGACAAAGGTCCTTGGACAAAGGTCCTAAGGAATAGATTTGCTAAGATTCATGCCCAACTTCTCTCCACCCTGCAGTGGATTAAGTGAGACAACACGATCTGAAAGCACTCAAAGATTCAATGCCAAACCCAAAAGAAGGCAGCTTTCCATTTATTCTTAAAAGTTAGCTTGTTTTCAACTTTGCTAGGGATGTTATTTTGGTCATAGAGGAATTACATTTCATTATTGAATGGATGCAAAAGATCAAGTTATATGCTTAAATAGTCTAGAAGTGTTTACATATAAACACAGGGTGGTCTGCTTCAAAAGCATATGCACATATAGCTGTATCAAACACTTAACCATCTGCACTTCTCACTCACAAAAGGCCAAACCTGGTACAGCACTTAAGGATGCATGTGAAGTCGTTTGGACAGTTCTCTAGAAGCCAAGACAGAGTGTTTAAGGGTTGGATATACAAAGACATTTAGAAACCTGAGGCTGTGATTCAACAATTCTCAGTCTTCAGTACCAATAGTGACATAAGGCACTGACACATCCCCTCCCGCACGCTGCAGCATACAGCCCCCTCAACTGTGCTGTGCTGGGAGAGCTGGATCACACAACTGATCTGGCTTTAAAAAAAAATAGAAGAAAAATGTATTAGTTTAAGTTTAAACCAGCCTCATGATTCAGCTCCCTGTGTGGCTGCACACACTGTGCCAGCACAATTCCTGCTGGGACCATGCATCATGGGTCAGGAATACTGTACGCTGGGGTCATTCTATTACAACAATAAAATATTGTCTTATGGTAAAATGTGTTACTTACACTGTATTGTTTATACAGCAAACATGATTCTACATTCTTCGGTGTTACTGTGAATCCATTGATAAGCAACACGGTATAAACCAACAAGAAACATCCTCAAAGGTATGAGCTGACAGTGATGCTACGAATGCATGCAGGTTCTCATGCTGAATGCTTGGGAAATGCAAACCTGCCCCTGAATCAAAGTCTCCAAACATCTGCATGTTTAAGTTAAATACAAACGCTTCTTTAATGCACTCTGAAAAACACACATTTTGTCAGTGCATAGTTTGTTTTTTAAGGCAGAGCAGAGACGCATCCATTCACAACATCAAATTCCAGTGCACCACCTTAAAAAGTGTAATAAGGAAGACTAAGTTACAAATAGAGACCTTGCAGTCAAATTCCCATAGATACTATATTACTGAAATAGCTTTCTTTGTACTTGTGGAACACTCTTCATAATGCCTTTAATTCACAACAGTAATCAAGAGAGGAATATGGATATTAGCATGTGTGAAAGCTGGTTAACAAAATAAGCATGCATCTACTTTACAGTCATCACTGGGATCTTGTCTGAACTTGTTCCTAGTCTGTGCTTTATAGAAAACATCATTAACTCCTTTACACATACTTCAAGAGGAAAAATAGCCCTCCCTAACAATACAGTATCAGTAGTAACAGAATTTCAGAAGCAATACTTCACAGCACATAGGTATTGTTTATGTTTCCACTTCTTCATGAAGCTAGATGTTGCTCCACAGCCCAACAATAAATGCTAACAACAGAAATTTTCAGGGGCCTGGATGAGAATCAGAATTATTATGTCAGTGTTTATCCACAAAGATGGTTCTTGAATTACTCCTAACCTGTCAAGCAATTTGTGCCCCACCTGTTAGCCTAAATTTGCACATGCACATACATGTTTCCATATAGTAAAGCTGTGTCTAAAGTCTTCAGGAGAAACTCAAGCCAGGAGATCCAGCTGGCCTTTAAAAAAAAAAAAATAAAAAAAACGTTTGCCTAAACTACACACAGTTCTCCGCCACGGTGTTTTGGAGATGGATAATCCCCACCCTCCCCACCATGGGTGGTTCAACAGAGTTCATCTGAGGTTGCTTGGGTCTGCACTGTAAGCTGCAACCACCTCTCCTGCACTCACTGCTCAATCATGCAGCGAGGGAGAGAGGATTAAACCGTGACATGCTGATGTTCAGTAAACACCAGACGGTGCTTTGACAAAGGCCTCAAAACAACACAGTAAGTTCAGTCCTGCTTCTAGAAAAGACATCAGGCCAGGCTGGTTACCAGCCACCCGCCCAGCCAAACGCCCAAACAAACTAAACGGGGCTCCCCGCAGACGGGAAGGGTCCCACTGTGCAGACTGACCCTGATGCTGCACATTACTCCACGCTGTCATTCCTGGATTCAGCCTTCTAAAGCTGGAATTCAGTATTTTATGACATGTTATTTTCAGCTCTGCTATTGAAGAATTACTTCAATAGCAAAGTCGTCTCTCTTTCTTTGTGCTTTATTTCTCCCTCAACAGAGTAGAAATTAGAGTACTTACCTCCTTTTATGAAAAGCAACAGATGATGCATGATACCTATTATTTATTCTATACCTATCAAAACCAGTGAGATTTTACCTTTGGGTGGAGAGATTGATGAATAGGAAACATACTATGTTTTGCACAGTTAGACCTTTTTGTACACAATGCTTGACCATATAACTAGCACTGCTGGAAGGCAGAGATCTCAGTAATCATTTATGTTAGGCACATCTAGTCCCAGAACTTAATGAAGGCAACAAAAATTCCAGAGAATGGGAGGATTAAGGATATAACCCTCTGGGGAATGGCTAACATATCCAAACAGGAGAGCAGAGCAGACCATTTCATAAGACAGGTTTTGTTTAATCAGTTAAGTTACCAAAGCCCTGACGTTTTCTGCTTTTAAAGAAGTGTCCTCTACTTAAATCACACTCTGATGGTTTGCAGGCAGTATCGTGTGGTTTTAAAACATTCTTTAAATTTGCAATGGCTCAGTACTTTGAAAACCTGTCTCAACCTTACCATATGTTTCTTTTAAATTCAGCTAAAAAACCAACAGCTTATTGTCTCTGCCATGTCAGCATCTAATGCAGGTACCAGCATTAGTTATTTATTTCGTGCATGTAGGGTGTGTTGTGTTGTACAGTTGACTATCTTATCTATCCATGACCTGTTAGAAGCTACTGGGATGAAGATACTCAACTTTTATGCAAAATGGTTTAATTCCTACAGATCCAAGCTAAGATGTAGTGCTACCTATTACCTCAGAATCTGCACCGGACTCTTGTTGTATTTTGCAAGTAGATTTCTAAAGCTTGTAACCATGCTAACATCTAAGCGTACTTAGATAACAACAGAAATGCCTGAAGGAGCAAAGTAGGCAACAGAAAAAGCACAACCAAAAAAACCATCATGGACATGAAAGCATTAAAAATATGGCCTCCATAATTTCATTCGAGTCCTCACAGTGATGTATTATTATATATCTGATTTCTTCCTTTAGAATTATGTTATTCTTATAGAACAAGATGTTGGAATACATTGGACTAAGAACTAAAGACTCAAATTTTAGACCTCACCAATAGACTTCAAGCAGTCACTCAAAAAAGAGCATCCATTTCAAGACCGAGTGCTTTATGAAAATTATGAACTATGTTAAAAACAGACAAGTCTTAATAGCACTAGTTCTAAGGGTACTTAGGATACTTGATATCAGCCTTTAAGGACACTTAAAATCAATTTGTTCTTCTGTAATTAAGAGGGAAGTAAAGGCAAAGAAAAAAACCCAGAAGAGATGATAATACCGTAACAAATGATCGCTTATACAGCCCAGTGCAATTTATTACACAAACTTTTACCAAATACCCATTTCAACTTTTGTGATCACATACTTTAAGTCTTCTTGAGGGATTTTCATAATTAGTCCTGATTTTTTTCTCTTCAGGATTATGCTCTGACACAGTATTTCGATCTGCCTGTGATACTATGGAGATAAAAATCTATCTTAAAACTCAGAGGTTTATCAAAAGGCTTCTTCAAGGTCATCTTTGCACTCCAGTACAAAAACTGCATATAACAAGTCCAATTAGGCATTTATCAACTGAAGACTCTCCCAGTATAAACATTTTGGAGAGACAAGTCCTTCAAAATATTATTTTCTAAAAAACACACTTGCATCACTTCTTCCTCCAAAATGACAAGCTGTTCCTTAGGTTGGGGTTTTTTTTATAGGGCCCATGGAAATTAATTGCGTGGCTTCCACTGAAAGGCAGCGTGGGGGAGGAAGGCTAATTCCCTTAAGCAAAGTCTCTGAAAAAAAATTTCTCTTTAAACAACAAAGTTGGACTTATCTTGGCAGTTACTCTTGGACTTGCCAAACACAGACCACACACCTCAGCAAAGCAACTGCAGAAATTCGCTGCAACTCTTTGGCCATTTTCCCACTCTTGTAACCAGGTTCCTTCTCCTCTGATGTTATTTCCCCTTGCACGCAAGGATCAGTGTGTGACCACAGCAGAGATCAGACAGGCTTTATGTTCACTGTGGCATTTTAAACGCTGGAGTCTCTGCTCTGCCTGTGTTCCTTCAGTGCGCCCAACAGGCAGAGCAGAGTTTAAAGTACTTCACAGAGCTGAAACCTGGACTAAAGCCAAAGTACCACCATGGTAAGCAAAAACGGTTCTGTTCATAAGTATATTCTTGTACCTGCATCACTTCCCATTACCTGCAGATCTTCCCTAAAAAATAAAACACAAACCAGCTTTCATGCTAAATATATCTGAAGTTTAGAACTACTGTGTCTTTTGCTATCAGGGAGAAATGTTCAGCCGATTTAAAAAAATAATACAATTCTGTTTTTCTAAGTATACTAACAGAGAGAACTGCTTAAGTGGAAAACAAGGAACGAAGATCTCCTTCTGTAAATACAAACATGATTATTAACTCTGCCTAGTTTTGTTCCTAGATACATTTCCCTAATTCTGAGCATCCACTTAAATATCGAGCTCAAAACTTGTAAAAAGCAAGTTCCTTTAGGAAATGTCAAGTTGGTTACCCAAAGTAAAGAAATTCCAAGTTGTCTGATAATTTCTAATAGTAAGTAGGTACAGATTAAAAAAAAGAAAAGTCTCTATGTGTTCACAGTCCTTAATTAAAAAAAAAAAAATGAAAAAAGAAAAAAGACAGACTCCCCACTATGGCGTGAACGAGTGGCATGAAATAATCCACCGCTGGATGGGACTGTACATGGTCACAAGTGAGAACTCGAACTCTGCCAAATGGCACCTCAAAGTTCTGCGACACAAGGGACAATAAAAGATTTCTTGCAGACTCTGAAGACAATACCAGCCTGATCCACCTTTTCTGATCAGCAGCCAAAGTGTCTCACCTGCCTGTCAATGACAGTGTCTCTCAGCAGGGAGTGGTTTATTATTCTAATATGATGCTCCAATAAAAAGAGGGTCAGCTATGAATTACTACCATGAGAAGATTTAATTACATTTTTATACTGACTAAAGACATTCCCTGCACACAGACAAAATTTTAAATATGGAGTTAAATGATAGTGTATTTTAAGACAAGGTTACTTTTGGGTTTTTGTTTACACTTACTGTTTATGTTTTTCCTTTTCTTGAGATGGCTGTTTACATTATACCATTACACTGTCCAAGCTTAAAGGTTTCTTGTGCAAAAGAGTTCAGTAATTTTTCATTAAAAACTCTCTAGGCAAATATTCTGAAGTACTCCACCCAGAGCTCTGTTTTTTCCGAGGAAAAGGTCTGATGATAGCATAAGCAAAAAAAATACCCAATTAAAAAAAAAAAAAAAAGAACTTTGCTTCATCACAGAGTAAAAGCCACAGAATAGTTTCATATCAAACACTTGTACAATATATACCAATGTATTATTGTACTATAGTGTTTTAATTAAAAATATACTGTATAAAGAAGAGAATGGGACTCAGCTGCATTAATACATACAGCTGCAAACTATCTGTATTAGCAGACAGAACTTTCATTAAGAGTAACCTCATATCAAAGATTTTTCTGAAAGCAACCAGAGGAAAGTTGAAGTCAACCATGAGGGCCAGGGCTATTACAGCTGTTTCAATCATTAGGAAACCATTACCTCAAATTCATGCTGCTACCAGGATACAGGTTCACCTAGTAACATGACAGCAAATTATATGATTAATTAGCTAACATGTAGCTACTGAGAGTCAACCAGTTGAAGCTGATGCCCTACAGAAACAGATAAAATATTACCAAATGTTATCTATCACCTCAAAAGATTGTCCTGCAGTTATATTTCCAAACATCAGATAATTTGCAATGTTTCAAGGGAGCTCTCCATTCATGCTCGCTTTGCATTCAGTATTCACCACACTGGCACACATTTCTGTATTTGACTTTTGTCTAATCATTTAATTATTCTTCACTTTTTGCCTGATGGCAATCAAGTGTTCCATAGATTCAAAACACAAACACAAAATACACTTGCATTGATCTAATGTCAGACACATTCTTAATAGCACTTCATAGGTATTTTTAAAAAGGAGACAAAAATATTAGCCCTTGATTGTATTGTGTAACTACTTGGCAAAAGACACAATGAGATAAACACTGCACAACATCTCTGAAAAGGAAGCATGAAGATGGGAAAGCAGAAAAAGAAAGCTTGACTGAATATAAATCAAACGTAGTTATAGTTACATCCTCAGCCACACTACTGAGAGGTTCACCGATTTGACTGTCTGCAACCCATCCTGTTATACTGAAAACAGACTTCTTTGTAAGCTGCAACTGTGAGAAGTCAGCAACAGCAAAAGAGAGAGAGAGAGATGGGCAAACAAAACAAAGGGCTCATTTTACCCTTTTCAAGGGCTTAAAAAACCCTCCAAACCCTACACCATTAGCTTAAATCCATGCATGTACATACACTTCCCAGTATCCCAGGGTAGTCAAGGAGCACTTTCCATCCTGGCATGCCACACAGCCTCAGTGCTGACATATCTGGAGAGGCTCTATGCCCAAATCAGAGCTGAACTTTTCTCAATATATCCTATCCTTCACATGCAGGAGATGGAAATGAACTACTTATTTAGGATTTGAAAGCAAAGGGAATCAACTATTTGGACAGACCTTATGTTAGAGAGAAAACCTCTTTCTTGAAACTCCCTGAAACAACCAACCAGAACAAGTTAACAGAAAAGGAAATATTTGAAACAACCCGGAAAGTAAGGACCATCCAACAACCAGGTTCTCTATGTAGCTTGTTTACACCAGCATTTTAAGATGCATGGAGAAGAACCTCAACAGAAGATACTCAAGAGATTTGCAAAATGCAGATCTCAAAGATCCAGTATATACTTACACTTCAACAAAGCAATTAATAGCAAAAGCAAACAGTGGTTCGCTCACATAAGAGCTCGCCGGTGGAGGACGATGCCTAAGACACAATAAAAATTAAGTGGCTTAAATACATACAAGCATAGAAACAGATGATTCAATCATGGTACCGCAGGCAGATGCAAAAGTACATAGCAGGAGAGAAAGAATGATATTGCAACACTCAGGCTTCAATATCGGAATTTCTATCCCCATCGATGACTTCATTAAAAAAAAGAGGGAAGACAGCAATTGTGGAACAACAAAAAGAAATTAGTAGCAGCAGATAATATTTTAGCTGTACTAGCAAAAATTATAATTGATTTTCTGTCTGCGGTGTTAAAGTTGCTATCTTTGCACTGAAAATACATTTTCATTTTAAAAGCATAATCACATGTTAAAATAGTTTTACCTGGCATTTTCTGTCAACAAGCTCATTTTACAAGTGGCATACAAGAGCCACCGTTGCTCTGTCATGTCAAGAAATTAGCTTCACTTCCTTAGAAATACCTAAGATTAGATAGCATTAGATTTGCTTATCGTATATTATACTGTAAAATCACGTTGTTGAGGAAGTAACCTTTTGTCTAAATGAAGGGCAACTTTCAAAGTAGAAAGGATCATGGAAGCATTGACATATAAACTGCTTTTAAATCAAATTTTAGATTAAAAGAAATCATACAAATATTTTAAATCCCAAGCACTCCGCCTTGTAGCACTCCTTTTAGTTAGCACATCTGCTTCTTGCTGTGTTTTTTTAAACAGGCTACTATAATCTACATTACAATGTAGTTTCCCCAAAAATACCTGCCTTCTCCCTCCATCAGCCACCTCCCCCTCAAACCCTCCTTAGAACAGGGCTATTTTCAAAACGTGGGTTTTCGGCAGACTTGTTTAAACAAGAACAGCACTAACTGGATGTCTAGAAGCAGGAGAACTGCTTTGATGATAGCTGCAAGTGTAATCTTCCATCCTTGGGAAATTTTCAGTATTCAGCTAGGCAACGTCATGGCTAACCTGATCTACCTGCGACAAGAGACCATCTCTGAATGGGAGACTGGGCTAGATGACCACCCGAGGTCCCTTCCCACTCAATCTCCAACTAGAAACCAAAGAGGATTCAGAGTCGAGAGTCTGGAGCTCCCACTGCCACAGCAGACTTTTCCATTAATGTCTCCTTGACTAGAAGATACAAAAAGCTGCAGCAGGCAGAGGGTTAGCAGAGACTGAAGAATAAACACACAGGAGGACAGCTGGAGGAATTACAACCGCAGAGTCTATTCAGTGTGCTCAGTGGACAGACTGCACTTCAGTAACTGAAACACCAAACCGATAATTATCAAGCAGGAATTATTTCCTAAGCTGTCGAATTTATGGGTAATTTGCTAACAATACACCTCAGCGACATTCGGCTAATCAGCCTAATACCCTCTTTTCTTAACTTTTCTTTAAAATTGAACAATAAAGAAGTTAAAATGCAATAAATGTTTAAACTTTACCTTTATTATAATACCTAAGTACTGTTAGATATGATTATGATCCTTCAAACTATGAGTCTGCCATGTAGCTGATTAGCCCCAAATTTAGATCCAAGTTTGATTTGTCTTTCAGTCCTTCATAAAAGGCTCTTTTATAAGACCCGCATACAAGATGTATATTAATTTGTCATGAGCAAAAACATCATCCTTGTTGAACAACTGTCAAAATGCAAAAGCCAAAAGGAAAGAAGGTTCTGCATGTAAAACAGGAAAGTAGAAAAACCTGGGTTTTGGCTTGAGGGGAGTTTTATAGTGCTATTTTGGACACAGATATTAAATTCTGACTTAAAATACATCAAACCAGTAAGGTGCTTTTTGCCACTTCTAGAGTACATTCGATTTTAACACCAAACACTGAATGCAACAATCAGCAAAAGAGCTCAACAATGTAAAGATCCAAGAAGTCTAGGGAGCTTGACACAGACTGACAGGCTCCAGCCAAGCTTGCTGTGTAATTATTTCATGTGTCTGCACTTTGTCTTCCATCACTGAAATGAACACCTAAAGGCAAGAACACAAAGGATACAGAATAATACATCACCGTTCATTTATCAGAATGAACACTGACAGTGGATAGTTAGAGCTTCCTACTAGGTCTTGCAAGTAGGAATTACACGGTCATTCATTCT
Organism: Grus americana; assembly: GCF_028858705.1. NCBI lineage: Eukaryota > Metazoa > Chordata > Aves > Gruiformes > Gruidae > Grus > Grus americana. The sequence continues at coordinate 12,458,988 of NC_072871.1, read as the reverse complement.
TCAGAACGCGTCACTCCCGGACTTTGAATTTTGTAAAAAATTAGCTAGTCTTGAACAACTGACTATAAAAGACGAAAATCCAGACTCTTCTCCTGGATGAAAGCATCTGCCTTATAGTTAATGCCTTCTCTTATCCCAGCTTTGTACAAATATTACTCGAGTTACTCTCAGCACTCCTGCCTAATTCCCAGATGATGCAATTCACCCAGTTCATGTGGGGAAACCAAGGCACAGAGAAACTCAACAAAACAGTAATTTGCTCTGCAATAACTTACTCGGGAATCTCTGTATCTTTAAGTGCTTTTAAACATATGTGATACAGAATGAAAAGGCTGAACGCTATTCCACAATCGTATTTTGTAAGAGATGGAAACCAAGTATTATAGGCAATAACAGAGCAAAATGATCACACACAAAATGTAATCTTTATTTAATTTCATTCAAGATGTCCAGGTAAACTTAGCAAAAGTTAAATAAGTGATTAACTACTACTACTACCATGATCTCTGTGACAAATTATTACTTTCCCAAACCAGAATTTTAAGAATAACCCTGAACGCCACAAAAGAAAAATTTAATTTCAGTGCAAAAATTGGTACATGGAGATGCTTTTGTTTGCTACAATTAGAGGACTTAACACAGGATTCCCCTGGCCATGACTCACAGACAATAAAGAAACTGCATGCAGCCACAGAAAAAAGTCAAAACTAAGTCTGCCAATGGCACCAGGTCTTCCCTCTCCACAGCGTATTACTTCCGATGTTACCCATCCAAAAGTAAGAATCAGGGAAATAAACTAAAATAATGAGGCAAATGTATCTTTGTGTAATTAGAAATGTGCATTAGGCTATTAATACACTTCTTTGGAAAATGACAAACACATACTTCTGAGTAACATGACTGCAATTACAAACACGATGCTAAGACTTTACTAGGGAAAATCTATTCAGCAAACAGGACGTCCTCTCCAAAATTAAACCACTGGTAATGAAAATAACAGTAAATAACAGAAAATAACATCTGTAAAGTAATGAAAACCAAGCCACTTCACCCAATGAAACTTCTAATGGTGGCATTTTATTTATTTTTTACACTGGCAGTTGGGAAAATGGGACAAGCAAAATATTGTACCAAAATACTTCAAATCATTACAAATGAAGATCATGTTAAGAGGAAAACTCTATGAAGTCATCGGCTAGAATTTGCTACCCAAGCTTTTCTCATTTAACCCATCCATAGGGTTCCTTGTAAACACATGAATACCCAGAGAATGCCCTAGAGCGAAATTAAAAAGTAATAACAGTTATTTTTAACATGAATTAAAGAAAGCAGAGCAAAGCAGTTGTTCCACTCTGTATCCTGTCTAGTTAGAAAGGACATTTAGCTGTCTTTCTCAAGTTCAAAAGCTGGGTTGGTTGGTGCTGAATGCAGGCGCTCCAGGCAGCACAGCCAGCCCACCATCCACTGCAGTCCTCAGGGAAGGGAACAGCCACTTTAGTCCCCAGGTAAATCCCCATCTGCAGTTTGTTACTTGGGAAAACTTTCCCTTTTTGTAGAGTTAGCACCAAACTACAGGGGACTTTCCAATTGCCTTTATTCTCAGGTACGACTTACACTTCAAAGTTTCCTTACTGTGATACATCTAGAGCTTCCTTCTTAACGGTATGGGTTTTATCCCGCCTCACAGGATAGCTGTTTACTTTTCCTCTCAAATAGCTAAAGGTTACTTGGAATCATGTAGAAGTACAGAAGTAAAGTCATTAATAAACACCTTCACAATACGTTCATATCACATCACATTATACAATATGATTACACAATAATGCCATTCTTGCTAAGCCACCAAAATATCGAGACCTTCTCCCTCCACCTTATTACGGCTCTGCTCTTTCTGCTCAGCATTTTGACGAGGGAATATACAAACAATGCAGATGGAAACACTTGCTGTAACGTGTTTCTGAATTTGGCAAGTGGCAGTTTTAATTTATTCTTTTTGGATTGATTGTCTGCTGCAGTAAAGCAGCCTCTAATCCCCCTCCTCTAAACAGTAAAGCTTAAAAAAAAAAGGGGGGGGGCGGTTAAAGCAATCATACAATAAAATCACAGCTTTAGCAAAAGCTTTGATATTGTTATTAAGTTCATACACATTTCCTCTCTTATCCAGCTTGTTCTTCACTAATTAGTCCAACCACTGGTAGTGTGTGTTACTTTTTTTTTTTTTTTTACACAGAAACAAGCAGTTAAAATAGAATTTGCAGTCTTTAATTACACATTAAAATCTTCATCCTTAACTTTGTTTTTTACTGAAAGTACAGGGATTCCCTACAGTGCAATATTAGTGTTCTGCTCTAAATGCTGCAAGGGTATCTTCTAACAGTTGGGACTGGGGAACAACTTCTAATTAATTGCCACCTTTTAATGGCACAGTTCTCACACAAACATTACCTTTAAGGCAAACATACATCAAAGAGTCAGAAATTTGCTCTTTTACAAGAGAGCTGCAGTCCCCAGTAACACTGACATTCACTAAGGGCTACACACTGCTCCGGATCTGTGCATATTCTGGAAAATGAACATGCAGATCAAGGCCGGTACACGGCCCAAAGTTTCCAAAGAGATACAGCGTTTTCATCTCCCAGCCACGGAGTGTTCCAGCTAATCTCCAGCAAAGGAGATGGGAATTATTTCAAATCACTGTGCTCAGTCACACAGGGCTGCACATCACACTCAGAGCAATCCTATTTACAGGATTAGTTTGTGGAATATGACACCAACATATCAACAGCCATCAGCCCCAGGCCTCTTTTGGCTAACGTCTTCACGACAGACATGTGCACGGAGGTGTACACTACAAGGACATTTGAGCTAAGGCTATCAGTCCCTAACAGCTCACAACACACTAGTCAGTGAAGCTCTATGCACTGCGAAGAAATGATGAAACCTTAATTACATGCACTTTCTTCCCGCAGTGTTTGGCTAGAATATTTCTGAAAAGTGAATAAACCAGATTTTTCCTCTGTGTTAAAACACACTGTAAAGTTTTACAACACAACTAATGCACATTTCAGTAATTTACTAGGGATAAAGCAGCATCCAAGATCCTTGTCTCTTGTACTTGCACGGATAGAAATTATTATCCTCTTAATGAATATCATAAGGAACATTTGGTTTTAGTCAAAAATCTTTTCTTTGGACAATCTGTGTTGATCAATGCCTGCTGGTTTTTTTAATTACTTCATAAGAAAATATGCAGCTGTATAGTACTTAATGGAATTAAATTAAATTCAGCATATAACTATAGCCAAAAAAAAAAAAAAGCATTGATCTGGTATACCAAAACAAAGATTATTATTACAGAAACCCCTGCTGTCAGATATATCAACATATTAAGAGATTAGATCAAGATTAAAATTTTTAAAAGAATCCTATTTCTAAAGACGCCCAGAACAAAGGTCTTGACTCAGTACTGTTACCCAGCACCAGACTCAAGAATGGCAGCTGTTACAAAAAACCCCCAAACAAACCAAAAAACCTTCCACACAAAGTCATGTTGCACCCAAGGAGTGGCAAAACGGACCTAGATGATTCAATAACACCTAGTGAGCTTCCACAGAAGTCACTCTGCACTCTCCCACCCACCTGCTGACTGCTGCAGGAGGGCACAGAGCACAAGGCAGGGAAGTGCCTCCTCGCTCCGCCACTCTTCACAGGTACCGGGACCAAATCTGCTAAAACCCACAACAGTATGTCACGGAACTGCTCCCTTTTACCAGTGTAAGGGTCTACTTCAGATCCTACCCAACTCTCCAAGTCACACAGCTTTATCTGTGGCTCCAATGCTTCTACTGATCAGAGATAAACATCAATGAAAATTGAGTGATCAAGTTTACAGTGTAAAAGACAATTTGATTTAAATTGTATTACACTATGCCATACAAAAATTTAGAAGTCAGAGATGCAGAAGTGAGCTATAGATCCCAGGTACTATCTGTTGTGGGACTGAATGCTATAGTACACTTTTATCATTTATACACTTTAAATGCAAATCACATTTCTTCCTCAGATTTCACATTCTCATTAAATCTGTGTTGGTCCACTATTCAAAATTGTTTCTTACTAAAGAAACCGCATACATCCGTAATAAAGTACAGAACAGGACAATCAACTGACCTCAAGAGCCCATAGAAAGAAAGAAAGAAAGAAAGAAAGAAAGAAAGAAAGAAAGAAAGAAAGAGGAAAAAAAACCCTCACATCATCTGCCTGCTTTCTGCATCTTTGGTATCTAAACAGGTTACAAAAGACATACTTGGTTCTGAAGCTAAACATGATAGATAACCTGAGTGAAGCACTGAAAAAAAAAGCACACACAAATTAATAGCACCTTATTTTAAAATTTTCCTCTTACACTGAAATCAAAAGTTCAACTTGATTGCCCCCTTCTCCCATTTTTGGAGTAGAGCTTGGTGAAGTATCGTTGGCTACAAACAGTAGGATAACTAATCAATGTTACATCCCTGGTAAGTTATTGGATTTGATCTCATTGGAGTTGTCTAATAAAGCCCCTCATGAATCAAAACAGTATTGTGGATTTTTTTCTTTCCAGTTAAATTATATTGAGTGCTAAACAGTAAATACCACCTAACTAAGAGAGACAGATTTCTATTACATTTAATAGCAGACTGCTTTCCCCCATCCAGTATTTAAACAAAACACACAATAAGAAACAGAATAAAGCAAAGGCAGGCTAATCACCACTCTTTGCCTGAAAACAGCCGGCTACTGAGCTCTACAAACTGCTTGTCACTGTTGTTGACATGGGCCATCAGGAAAAAAAATATCTCTCTTTAAAAGCTTAGAATCATCTTTCATCTAAATGACAAGGACTGGTTAACTCACTGCCGTTACATTTGAAAACCAGACAGAACAACGTGACACCCACATGCACAGCTGTTCTCTTGATAAAACTCAGTCCAATAAAGTTTAATGATGTGCTATCACCTCGTAGTTTTCCCCTCATAATTTGTAATTATGGGTTCAACCATGGCAGATGCTTCCCCGGCTTTGGGATCGGAGCGTCCTGGCTACTGAATGTGAAAAGAACCAGATCAGCTCCAAGCTGTCTATTAAATGTTGCCATTGAGTTTAAGGGTAACTTAAATCAGAATTTCTAATACCTTAGTGGCAACATACTTTGTAGTAATCCAGACAACCAGATTTCTCAGCTTTCAGTGGAGGGGAAATGCTGTTGAGAAGAAAATGAAGAAATTAGGATTATGTAATTGTAACTTCCTCCCATGCCCTAGGATACAGCTTCAACGCTTACTGTATTTAAGGAAACTAGAAGTACCCAGGGGTCCCACTAAACCTAAACCAAAAGGTATACTCTTGCTCTAACAGGGTCCAGTCTTGTTTCTGTAAAACAACTTGTCTAAAAGCAACGGTTGTCATCTCTGCTTGGTAGGCAGAAAGGAAACCTGAAGAAAAATCCAAAAGAAACCAAAATATGTCTGTGTCTTAAAATAACTTTAAACTATCATATTTTCAATAGCTGCTAAAATTCATTATGATCTGAATTCCACAGCACTTATCTTCCTGTAACAAAAGCTGTCAAAATAGTGGTTTCCTGTTTGCTCATTATTCTCTATTACATTCTACATGGTTTGAAAAACTCACTTGGGGACATTGCTATTCTCTGAAGCACTGCTGTAGGCGGCAGTTTGAATAGGTTCATATTATGCCGTCGTCTTCCTTCACAGAAATTAAGTACTACATATACACTATCTGTATTCCTTTGAAAAATTTTAGGGGAACGTATACCGTGCAACAGCATCCTTCCAACGTACCACTCCACCACCACTATATTTAGAAAAGATAATCCCTGAAATGCACAGCATGGATTTTATAATTCAAATAGATTTTCCTCTAGGAAATGGACAAATGCTCACAAAACCACCTGTTTAATGAGCACAATCCTTTTCACCAGAGGTTACTAAAAACTAGTACTCTACCTAGCTAGATTAGCTTTGGTAGTTAAAATACAAATATTTGAGAGGGGAAAAGCCAGTGTTTTGGACCTTCTGTGCAGAATTATGGAGCTTATTAAAAAGCAAGACAAAGTATTTAACAAAGTTTGACCATATACAACAAAACCATACAAATGGACAGGAAAAAATAATAAAAGAGCAAAGAACCAATTGGCTAAGATTCTTTAAGGGAAAGTAAAAATTATTTAACAAGCTGATGGAATACAATATAGAAAGTTTTAAAGAGACTTTCTATTTAGTTGAACCAGGTGAAATATTAGAGACTTGAGTATTCAAAGATCCTGCAAGACGTGCACGAAAGTTCTGAATGCACTAAAATCAATATACCAGTTAAGGATAAATGCAATCACACTGAACAGGAATACAGTGCAATTTACTCTAAAATAGCTTCACAAAACAGCTGCAGAACAGGTGTTCATTAATTTACTAAAAATAAAAAGAAAACAGTACAACAATGTGATCCAAACTGTGCACAAGATGCCAAATGCTAAAATTAATGTTTGATCTACATGGTACATGGCTGCAAAGTAATTAAACTTATTCATGTAAATATTATTGTCTTACAATATAAAGAACTAATTTTTAATCTTTTTTTCTTCATATGAAAAGGGATTAATTTGCAGAGCAAAAGGGTCATGTATTTCGGCAACATGCTCTTTTACAGTTCCTGCTGCACTGTCTTGCTAAAGTCAAGCTAAAGGAATACAGTGAGAAACTTAAATGTGAACAGGGATATTAAATGAGCTCCTAGTATTGAAAGTTATTGGAAACTGATCTCTTCCTTATTAATACAATTCCCCATCATGTACAAAAAGATATCTCCATGTTCCAGAATGCAAACAGAGTTTTAATCTTTAATTATATTCTCAACCTCAACTCTTCTGGAGAGAAGTATAGATGTGGGCCTGAGGATTATTGCTTTATTACATTATCATCTCAGTGGTATTTAATGAATATTGATACTTAATGCAGCTTTGCCAGTAGGGGGAAAGAAGAACTTTAGAACTGCAAAGAACTTCTGATGACTTTTCTCAAAATAGAAAATATAGTCATACACTTCGCTCTTCTACTCCTCAATACATCTAAGGAGAAGCCCAAATGTTAGAGTACAGCTCGTAACATGAATGGGATTATTGCAATAACAACACTTGCATGTTAAATAACCACATTCCCCACAGCTCATGTACCAGGTGTCACACTTCACTGGCACACTGCATTCTCGATTTCAAAGTCCGAATCCCCGGCTAGGATTTCAGACCTCTATACCACAGCGAGGTCAGACTAGATAAGCATAATTTAAACATATGGTCTTAAAAAATACAAGACCTATGAACATTTATTGGCTTAAGCATGCTTTGCCATTATCTTTAGCATAATCTGCCTCTTTCTTTCATAACAAAAATCCCTCAACCTAGGAAGCAATTAGATGCTGTTTATAAGACAAAATGCTGAAAAAAACCTTTTCTCCAATAACTCTTGGCAAAAGGCTCATCAGGATTTTTCTTAATGTAGAAATGATAAATTACACAAGTTAAGCTCCAAATAATTTATTCTGGCACATCTGATGACTGGGTGTATAGTTTATATATATATATACACACACACCTTTCTGTTACCTGTTAAAAATAGCAACTTTTTTTGGAATACTACATCACTGACTATTTCTAATTAAATTCCTTCCTCAAGACTCAACTCATGTGTCCTGGAGAAAGCTCTTGAACAAATACAACAGAACCTTACAGTACTACTTATATCACAGATTCATTAAAGCTGATCAGGCATTAATGCTATGAAAGAACAACACTTTGACTATGCTGGTATTGAACCAAGCTACAGTAAACAGAGTTTGGGATATCTGTAAATTTATTTTCCAAATCCAGATGAACAGATACCTGCTGAGCCAGTAAGTTAAGCTTTTAAAGGAGACCACTCACTAAAGAGCATCTTTTGCTACGATGGATGGAGCAAGTATGGATGGCTTCTGAACATATCCATCTTCTGTAGAAGAATCCAGATGGATTCTGAGATGTAGAGAGCAGAATAGAGACCTCCTCCATTTCACCCAGAACAAGTGGCAGAAACAACTTGGCCCTTCTGAGTCTCTGCCCAGCACTCTACCCTCAAGTTCTTATCATCTCCTAAAAGAAAAATTATCTTCATAGCTTTTTGTTGCTCATTTATCTAGAGCAATATCATGGGCAGCACTGTTTTTTTTTTTTTTTTAAATAAAGGAAAAGTAATTTTGCTGGTCTGCTCCTAGCAATAGAGTACAAATTCACAGAGATTTTTACTCAATCTATTACAAAGGTTTCACTGTCAGGTTAGGGCATACATCAGAGCACAAGAGATTTACAAGACAAGTTGAAAAGCCCTAAAACAAAAAAAATGGACTCCCTTTTACTCAAGCCTCTCTCTCCATTGAGCCTGAAGTTGTCAAATAAGAACCAGACTTCCACTTGTTTATTGTTTATAGTGTGCTTATTTCCCCAAAACCACAAATGTCACAACAAATGACCCTCAAAGGCACCATAAAGGGCAAGAGTCTCAGTACCTTTTGTGGTGAGCATGTTCTTGTTCTGGCAATTTCCTTCCAGACAGAGAAGACAGATGATTAATCTGGGAGCACTGAGAAAACCCCATGCAACAGAGCTATCAAAGTCACAAGGTTTTCAGCTGAGAACCCTGAAACTTCCCATTAAAAAAATATGGGGCGCTGGCGAAGGCCCTTGACCTACTGCTCAGAGATGTGCTGGATGCACTACAGCACACTCGAAGCCTAGAGGAGATGAGTCGGGGGCTCCGAATGCAACCAGAACCAACGGGGTAACACTGGGTAGATACATCTCACTGTTCAACATCTTTGTCAGTGACATGGACAATGGGATCGAGTGCACCCTCAGCAAGTCTGCCGACGGCACCAATCTGTGTGGTGTGGTCGATGCGCTGGAGGGAAGGGATGCCACCCAGAGGGACCTTGACAGGCTGGAGAGGTGGGCCCACGCGAACCACATGAAGTTCAACAAGGCCAAGTGCAAGGTCCTGCACATGGGTCGGCGCAATCCCAAGCACAACTACAGGCTGGGCAAGAAATGGATTGAAAGCAGCCCCGAGGAGAAGGACTTGGGGTATTGATTGATGAGAAGCTCAGCATAAGCCAGGCAGTGTGCACTTGCAGCCCAGAAAGCCAACCGTGTCCTGGGCTGCATCCCCAGCAGCGTGACCAGCAGGTCGAGGGAGGTGATCCTGCCCCTCTGCTCCACTCTGGTGAGACCCCACCTGGAGTATTGACTGCGTCCAGCTCTGGGGGCCCCAGTACAGGGAGACATCGAGCTGTTGGAGAGAGTCCAGAGGAGGGCCACGAAGCTGATCAGAGGGCTGGAGCACCTCTCCTATGAGGACAGGCTGAGTTGGGATCGTTCAGCCTGGAGAAAAGAAGGCTCCAGGGAGATCTAATTGCAGCTCACCAGTACCTGAAGGGGCCTACAGGAAAGATGGTCAGGGACTGTTTATCAGGGACTGGAGTGACAGGACAAGGGGTAATGGGTTTAAGCTGAAGGAGGGTCGATTCAGATTGGATGTTAGGAAGAAATTCTTTACTGTTATAGTGGTGAGGCACTGGAACAGGTTGCCCAGAGAGGCTGTGGATGCCCCATCCCTGGAAGTGTTTAAGACCAGGTTGGATGAGGCTTTGGGCATCCTGGTCTAGTGGAGGGTGTCCCTGCCCACGGCAGGGGGGTTGGAACTAGATGATCTTTAAGGTCGCTTCCAACCCAAACCATTCTATGATTCTATGAAAACTAACTGACCCTCTTGTGTGTGCCAATGAATATAACTGCAGGAACCATCCTATACTTCCTCTTTTCTTTCATCCTCTTCATCGCACAGTGACTCACTGCTGTCATTTTTCAGCTAGATAGTGACATACCAGAGTCTGTTTGGCTCTCAGCAGAGTGGTCCGCTGGCAGAGACTACCTCCGTGGGCTCAGTGCTCTCAGCCACCCTAGACTCTTTGGGGTGCAGCACTCTGCTTCCACAGGGTCATGGAGTCGACTTCATAACTGGGAATTTGCTTTTGAGACATGGCACCAAGCAAAATAATACGAGAATAATTGTATCAATTACTATATTCCAAGAGGAAAGAAAAAACTAAGAGCTATCATTTCTTATTGTATTTATTTCAAACCAGAAGCAGCCATCTTGGTTTTCAGAAGGGTTGCATGCTTTCCTAGTCACTTGGAAGGAGCTGACAGCTTTCAGCACTTCAGCAAACACTGCTTTGAGATTGTTTAACAGAAGGAGGGAACCAGCAGCCAGATGAGAAGCATGTGAGGGAATGCATCTATTAGCAAGTACAGGGAGATGTCTTGTTAATAGAAGACAGAAGGAGGGACAAAGCAGGGAGAGAAAGAAGCCAGCAGTGAGTCATTTTCTCATACAGATACATTTGGATAGAAATGAAACGCAGAGCAATCTAGTATTCCTTTCTGCACTTGCAGAGCCAGTGAAAACCGATACTGAAAAGCAAAAGTGAACAGCTAAAGGTCTTCAAAACTCTTCAGCACCCTTAGAAGACCTCAGATAATGAAAACAGTGAGAAAATGAAAATTTTCCTGGTAGTGGTCGCATAGGACCGAGTCCTTCCATTTTTAAAAATATCTTTTTGATTCAAAATTACTAATGCTGTTTCAGATATCTACTAGTGAAAAACTACAGCTTCTCGCCTCCAAACCAGAGCACATCAAAAGATGGCCTAAGGCTGGCAAGGGAAAATAAGTGGGCCCACCAAGAATCAGCTTTGCCATTAGTGAAACCCTTTCTCCAGCTCCTTCTGTGAGCCTAAGGTAAGAAGAGATGGCTGAGCCTTCAATACCTGCTGAGAGGTTTTGTGTTTTGTTTGCCTTTTTTTTTTTTTTTTTTTTTTTTTTTTAAAAAGCACCATTTTGGAGAGGAAAGGAGAAGAAAATGCAGAGCAGGGAGAGAGACTAAGGACTCAAGTAAACAATGAGTCGACAGAGTACAAGAATCAGGTTTTGTATCACCACCTTTTTGAGAAGGGACACCATTCGGACACATTTAGTCTGTGGAATAAAACCCAAGTCTCACCATAACAGTAAAGACCAAAGACATGGATTTACCAGATAATTGCTCAGCTTGCATCATTGTCATTAAGAATGTAATGTGCAATTGGAAAAGTTACCCATGCAGTTTCTTCAAGGAACAGGAATATAAGTTAAAAACAAAAAGATCAGTAACATGATCTCTAACATGCTCCGAATAGTACCTTTAACTCAAATTAAGACATGTTTAATATCAAGTTATCCATATGCAAAATCTGCATAAAAATAAACTTGCTTTTAGAAGAGTCTTTGTCCAAATTATCGCTTATGTTACCTCCCGAGCAGTGTTTTCTGCATGCCTTTGCTGGCTGGAAAGGATTACTGCAGTGTTGCTATTTGCTCCAACCTGCTATCCTAAAATGACATTTTGGCATGTAGCTGGTTTTAACTACTTCTGTTTAAGAAAAGCTCTAGAGAATATAGTTGCTCTGAACAACACTTAATATATACTTGACTCATAGCAGATTGTTACTCAGCCCAAAGACTTGTCACTGAACTTAATTTTAATAGCATACATCAAAGCAAAAAGACAAAGAAATAGTTACCCCTTCCCTGACTAATCAATAAAGCTAAAAAAATTTCCCTGAATTGCCATGGGAAAATTAGTATGCAGTATGCCCTTTCAAGGAGATCTGTAGTTTTGCACCTGGATGTCTTCTTCCTTTGCATTTTATAGAGAATGAAGGGAAAAAAAAAAAATCACATCATGATTCATCATTATTTGCATGAAACTACAGCAAAATCAAGATATTAATATCCATTTGTTATACTTCTTCAAAAAAATACTTTTCATAAGCCTATTTTCATAAGTCTTTTCATAATCCGCTTCTGCCCTGTGTTAAGACATGATATAGAGCTCAACAGGTATTTGATTTGACTTAAAATAACTATTATTCTCTTCTTAAGACACACCCAAGATAGCAAATAAGGACAAATATGGAAAGGTCAAAGAGAAGCCAGAGAGGAGGAAAGGAGGGACAGGTAAAGGGCCAGCTCAGCATAAAGATAGTTTCCCTGTGAATAATGCTGGAAGTGGTAAAATTCAACTACTAGCTAAAGTTTAGTTACCACACTAAAATTTCATTCTCTGCAAATTCTAGGTAAACGCACCACTGAAGGAAAAATCTCCTGCAGATAAACAGACATACTTTTAAGTGTGTATATGACATACCTCATATTAGGATTTATACAGCTGCAATTTTTTTACCCAAAATTAGACACTTTTAAGATTTGGCTGGGCCATCTTGCCTAGACTGTGCTTTTGTCTAGACGGAGCTTTTGCCCAGAAAGGTTGGACCAGATGATCCCTGAGGTACCTTCCAACCTAATATTCTATGATTCTGTGAACCGTTTAAGTACAGACTTTTCTATGCAAAAATAGAAGCCAGCTCCTTCTCTCTCGCTATATGTATTTCTAGTAACCAGAGAAGCCATGATTAAAGAAAAAAACCAAAACACCACAATATTTTAAGATGTCTGAATAAAAACTGTGACAACTGGTATCACAGTACTCTAGTTTATAGACTTCTTGGATAGTCCATCTTGTATTGGGTTTGCGTGGCAAGGATTTGATAGCGAGGGGGCTACAGGGGTGGCCTCTGCAAGAAGCTGCTAGAAGCTTCCCCCATGTCCGACAGAGCCAATGCCAGCCGGCCCCAAGATGGACCTGCCACTGGCCAAGGCCGAGCCCATCAGCAACAGTGATAGCGCCTCTGGAATCACGTATTTAAGAAGGGGAAGAAACCTGTGCAACACTAAGAGCAATTTGCAAGCAGAGAAGGGAGTCAGAATACGTGAGAAGAACAACACTGCAGACACCAAGGCCAGTGAAAAAGGAGGGGGAGAAGATGCCCCTGGCAGGAGTCGGGAATGAAGTTGCACCCGGGAAGAAGGGAGGGTAAAGGGAAGGTGTTTTAAGATTTAATTTTATTTCTCATTATTCTACTCTGGTTTGATTGGTAATAAATTATTTTTCCCCAAGTCAAGTCTGTTTTGCCTATGATGGTAATTGGTGAGTGATCTCGCCTTGTCCTTGTCTTGACCCACGAGCCTTTGGTTATATATTCTCTCCCCTGCCCAGCTGAGGACGACAGTGACAAAGTAGCTTTGGGGGACACCTGGCCTCCAGCCAGGGTCAACCCACCACACATTTCAAGCTCTGGATAAACATGATACCCCAACAAAGGAAGAAAACTAATTAGCCAGTTTGTCATGATATTCCCCTGTTCCTTCACAGATAAGAGAGAAACGACATCTGGTTTTCAAACCTATAGTTCTGCTAGAGCTGCCTTTCTAACCATTCTTCTTCATCTGAAGTCGGTAAAAAAAAAAAGAACATTTCATGGATTCTTGAATTAGCAGCCCTTTAAAGTTAATATACAACGGAAAAGCTCTGTTGACTCTGATTTTTTTCCTTATTTCATATAAGGAAAAATCTCTAAACTTCCTTTGATTCCTCATCAACTTAGGCCTGTGGACTCTGGTGACAACAGGGACTTTTATTATCACAAGTATGAAGTTTTTAGTAGTATAGTGTTTATACATCAGTGACTCTTGTTCTGTGAAAAAAAGCAGGCAGTTTCCACAAACTACAAGGATGCTCAGTACAATGAATAATTGCTTAGCACTTCATTTTCTACATAATAATCATTTTCTTATATGTAACTAAATATTTTAAGCAGTTTATTAATTTATAAGCTTAGTTGTGGATATCTCTGTGTTTCTGGCATCAGTACACAGACTGCCTAAAGTGTTGATACTCTGTGTCCTCAAACAGTTTCTAAGTGTCCTCATAATTGCTTGTCACCTGTAAAAGGTTTAGCTCCAATGCAAAATTAACATATGGTGAACAGATGGACTCAGAACAGACGTTTGTCAAGAAAGTACTCACACCAAAGACTTTTTGGCTTCAGCCTTTTAGGACCTTCAGAAAAGTCCTACTTGAAGCTCCAAGTCATACTAATCAGGGGAACATCATTCCTCAATGACAATCTCGTGTTGCAAAAACTTTTATGACCCTCTACAAAGAAGAGTCCTTGCAACTTTTCTGTTGTCACAGTGTCTCCATAAACAGAAGAAACAAAATATTGTTTCCATAGGGTACCCCACCTGTCCAACAAGAATTCATCTTGTATAAAACAAAAATACAAAGCTGCTATTATGATGATTTAAAAAAAAATACCACAAAAAGTTTAACCCCCACCTCCCCCTCCCCATGCATACCCTTCAAAATATTCCATTACTTACTGAGGAGGTAAGACAAGAGTTGTTGGCTGGGCTTTTGGTCTGCGTTTTGCAGATACTCCCATCTGGTTGGCTGAACGTTTCAAAGACTGCTGATTCAAAAGGCCAGATGCTAGCCCAGCATGGTACTGCAACTGGATAATAAAAAACACATACATTAAAATACACACCACTGCAGTACTCTATGTCAGACTTCTACTATCTGTACCACCTGATTCAAATTACAGCCAGGCAGTAAGCTAACGTATGGTGTTTCATATACATTGCTTGGATGGAAGATGATATGAACAAAAAGCATATTAAAAAAGCCTGCTGTGAAATAGGTATTGCAAGGAAATTATGCTATAGGGCAAGTATGATGATGAATCAAAGACTTCCTCTCAAGTCCTAACTCTCCTGAAACTTGGGCTTGCTTTTAAAAGTTAAGACAGTTTCTCCTCTCAAGGGATCTAGCATTCTTACTTTTTGGAAGAAGATAAGAAGAAAGATGCAACCCTTTCACTATATAAACGAGCTTTTTAGAAATAACACTCATCTTTTTTTCTTAAACATAAAAACACAAAACATTCGCAAAGAAGTTTCTGCCACTGTAAAGAAAAATCTAGCCTTCAAAATACCTGCTAGCATGTCTCCACAGCATTGTAACAGAAAGATTCACATTCAGTAACTTTCTCCTCTACTCTTTTATTTTACTTGCCAATGAAAGACAAATTTATGAAGGACACAACATGAATCCGCAAGATTTTGCATGCATTCCCACTGCTTGCAGATTTAAGAACAGCTACAGTGCTGTGTCTGTCCTGAAACCAGTTTCAAGTGCAACAAGTTACAAGCTCACCTCTAAGCACTTTCAATTTACATTCTTAGTTCCCTATTTTTGAAGACAAGGGGGTGGGAAAACTCAAGATTCAGTGTCAGACAAATGCAATCCATCATTCTAGTCTCCACATCAGTCTAAAGACTTGTTCTGAAACAGGTGAGCTGTTTAACACGTTAACAACTCTAACCACATGATCTGCATATAAAAAAAGGTTACAGTTGGGAAACTATGACTTACAAATGTTCATAAAATAAAGTGGTCTTAGGCAATGCTATTCTGCAGTGTACTGACAGAAAACAAGGGAAAGCTTGGTAAAGTGATCTACTTAAAAATAGCTATTAAAATGAGTGAAGCTATCCCGTGAACCAATTTGACTCAAATGTCAATGCTCAGAGCATCCATAAGGCTTTTTAACAGGCTCCTGATTTACTTGGCTGCTTTGACACGTGATCTTGGCTGTGGCACAACATGAAGACACATCGCATTCCTAATGGGAAGAGAATCACGCTCGGCCGGGGAAGGAGGGGGGGGATTGTATTGCCCCAACAGCTCTGCTTAGACCAATGAATTTTGTTCAAATTTGTTTTTCTCTGACAGATTTCTGAAATGAAAAAAAAAAAAAAAAATCAATGAGAGCAATGGACAGTACATGTTTGAAAGGCAATGTTTCAAAGTGTCAAGGGCTTAGTTTTCAATCTTCACTATCAGAATTTGCAGTGAGTGCAATATGCAGGGAATTAAAGGGAAAGACAGCTCTGGCAGCAGACCCCTCTGACTCCAGGAACATGCTTTTCCCTTTTCTTCTTGCATCTTATTACAAGCAGCCCTCCTTCAGCCATTTTGTGCTGTTCACGCCATTCACTTATATTCACTATGCAGAACGACGTGGACAGGTATTTCAAGTAAATAACATCATTTGGACACCTGCTCGGAGATGGAGGTAATCACAGATGCTAATCATAGATGAATTTTAAATGCAACCTTTTAAAAAAAAATTTATAACCTCCCGGCTAGTCTGACATTTAGTGGTCAGGCATAAAAAAAAAGAATGAAAAATAAATATATTCTACAAAACAATTCTGTCCTTGAAGACTGACTCTCAGTGATTAAGCTATTTTTATTAATTATAAGTATTTCTTTAGAATCTACCTTTGCTCCCAGGAATGCAGATCCAACTGTCAAAATCTATAAGGGCCATTAAATATTTACCAAACCATCCTTATAATGGGAGAAAAGGTCAAAGTTAATAAAACTGACAGGCAGCTTCTGTCCAACTTGATTTATACATTATTAAAGTATCACATACTGTATTGCACAGAATGCATTCCTTTTTGCAGGCAGAGGGGTCTTAACTGAAGAAACTGGGAAATTGTTTCTTAATCATTTGTTCCTCAGAACAGAAACAAGACTGAAAATAGTGCCACAGCAGTACCTCTAGCATCAAAACTACAGCCAGGAGATTCAATGGTCCTGATGGATAAAAACGTGCCATTCAGTTCCCTTTTCCTCTTGCAAAATAAACACCTTTTTCTGCCAGCATCAGCCATGACAGCAAATCTCAGCTAAAAACATACCAACCCCCACAAAATTTTTGCTTACTAACAAGAGAACGCTATTTTCAAACATATTATCCTCACCTTAGGGAACCTACGTGAAATGCACTGTCAGAGGAAATTATGGGTGGTAAAAGGCTCATGCAGGGAAGCTGAGATGAGCTCATGGGACACAGAAACCACATTTAGCTCAAGAAGTCCTTGAGCCAGAGACTGCCAATGGCTGGAAGAACATTGGGGAGAACGTGTGCTTATAATATGTGCTAACATAAGCATGTGCTTACAGCTACTGCTGGAGATGAGATCTGGGGCGACGCAAACCTTTGTTTCGACTGTTTCCACTACTGTCTACAGAGAGGTGGTCCATGGAGCTCTAAGAGACCCTGCAACCCAACGCAGCCAAAAGACAAGCACCTTCTGTAAGTGTATACCCAATGACCTTGCATCTGCTTTTGTCAATGTGCTCATTTAAACCAGCAGAATGGTAAACAGCAACAGCTTTATCCATAAAATATGCTAAATACTCACTGAACTTGAGTATTGGTGCAGCACTAGGTAATATTGCAAATCATTTCTTTATCAGACGCTAAGGAATTCCCCATCATTCAGTGGCTTTATTACAGCAAGCATCCATGTCTCTCAGCTTTGGGGAATTCCAACTGGTTTATGTGAAGCTAAGCTCTTTACTTCCTAACGAAATATTCCTCCATAAAATTTCAACAAGATTGATCTTTTTTCCCCTAATACATGCAGATGAAACATAAAATCTATTTCAGAAAACTAAGAAATAAAAAACAACAACAACAAAATCAATTTATAACACTTAGCAGCTAGAATATACACCAGTGCCAACTTGTACAGTTTTACAACGAGTCTCATGATAGCTGATATTTTTCTTAAAACTGTGGTTCCAAGTAACGTGTGAATTCCACAATTTAAAATCAAAAGACTCTAGCTCTCAAGGATGTAGGAAAAGTACTGAAAATAACACTTTGATACATATAAAAGCTTTACCTGAAGGTAAATGAAAACAGAACTTGGATTATTTTTAAAAGTTTCATTATTATTGAGATTCATTATTTTTCTATGTTAATGGCAACATGGTCTATAATCTAGAAGAAAAAATTATCACTAACGTTTTACAGGTGCCATAATTCACATTTTCACAGTGTTCCTGAGTATATGAAAACCACATTCATATAATAACAGCTCTCAATCTTCCTCACAAAGTGAAACACATCATAACAGAGATAGGACTTGTACACATAGAGATAGCACTACAGTTGTAACTGTAAGGAGGGCAAGTTCCTCATTCACGTAAGATGTCTTTGGCTTTCACATGATGGCTTATTTAAACAGAGAATGTGTATCAGAGAAATACAGACTGGATTTAAAAAAACAGTAATGCTTTCAGAACTAAAAGTTAATCACATAGTATCTTTTATTTATTTTACCCTGGTGATTCTCTTCTTATCGGAAACAAGGCAATGCACCCCCTAAAACAATCAAAACAAACAAAAATGAACCCCTCCATCCCTGCAAAAGATCACACTGTCTTTTGCAGCTGATTTTTAAGGTTTGGAGCAGACACAGAACATCTGCTACAGCCAAAGGGCTTAAACCAGAACAAAGCAGTAAGGCCCCTTTGTTCAACAGAAATGTACTGATCATATTGTGACAGATTGTATTTTGGCCTATAGGATTACTCTACAGTGTATGTTATGAAACTACAAACATGTACACAGTGCTAATTTAAAACTTTTTAAAGTTAAAGCTTCATCATTAGAATCATGCTGGGTCTAAAGGTCTTTTGTTTACATAATTCATGGGCTGGAGATTTTGCATGTGCTGACTGCTGACCAAACAAGTCATTACACTCCACTTACTTACAAGGCCATTTAAAGTTGCAAAAAGTGGTTGGGTAGGAGGAAGGTAAAGGATCAGGGGGAAAAAAGAAAAAAAAACACACACAATCACTTGGAGAATTTACAATTGATCTTGTCAACTCACAGTTGCACGTTAATTTTACATATTACCATTATTTAAAGCTTTTTAGGGAAAATCTGTTGGTGCTTAAAAAGTGAAATCAGAAGAATGACTTCTCTTTGTGATCACATTACCCTGTTTTGATATTTTTCCATTCTCATGTAAATAGTTACAGACCACATATTTAAGCAGAAAAGCATTTTCTCAGACATAGGTAATATAAAAAAATATTTATTTCCATTTCTCCAAGAAACGGAGTTTTACAGAACTGGCTGACAGATACTTACCCATCATGGAATTTTCTGAGTTCACAGTAATACTGGTGAACGCACGTACATTTGCCTCCTTCTAAGATGCGCAGCACTTTGCCCCTCATCATTAAATTATTTCTCCCTTGCAGCTAACAAGGGATTCGTCTATTATGATAAAACTCTAGTCTTTCTTTTGAAAAGAGCAATGAGCAAGCAAGCAGGACACTCCCACAGTTTCATCTCTGCAGACTAAAGTAGGCAAGAGAGAAATTACACTACCTTAATTGATATTTTTAAGCTTCTCTCACATAATGAGGCCAGTTTGGAAATTCACTTTTTCTCCAATGTTTGATCATTTTAGGATAGCTGAATTCTTGGCTTGGCCAAAACAGCATCAACAAAACAAAGGAGCAGTCTCCAATTTATTTACTCATTGGTTTTCCTCTTGTGGAACCGGGTTGCAGGCTTTTCAATTAATAGTAAAGCTAGACATTGTGCCTTTGTTCTGGTTTGCAATTTAATTAGGACATTTCGTTCTTTTTTTTTTTTTTTTTTTTTTAAGGCATTTATGCCCCCCAAACACTTTCCAGTTTACAAGAATATTTAAGCAACAAATACCTATCCATGAGTGGGAACAAAGGCTACCCTCATTCCTTTCTTTTTTAAATCCCTGTACAAAAGTTATTGCATCTTTTCCGAAACACCCTGATTTGAGTAAACTGTGAAACTAATGAGCTCGCACTTCTGTGAAAAGCCTCCCGTATGCAACAGCTCTTATTTGCATTGCATTGACATGCAGAGCGCCACTGCCTCACCCTGGTCACTAAACCCGGAGATACGGAGCATTCTGAGGACATCTACCTGCCCACGGCCCTGCACTGGCAATCTTGCCTTGCCCTTCGGCCTCTCCTCCTCCAACTCCTTTGGGAGTTGAAAAACAAGTTTAGACATATTACATACATATATATATAAAAAGAAACACTAGTAGGAAATGCATTGATACATATCCCTGTTTCTTTTAACGTCTTGTCTTCACTACCTTTTATTCCATTGTCTTTGAATTCCTGTTTTTGCTGAGAGCACTGCTTTAATTAGTATCAGATTTCAGCCTTAAAGTGTGTTCTTCTCATACTTTTATTTCAAAAACACTGAAGTTCTGCTGATGAATGACTGCATCAATATTCCCTCACTCCAATACTGCCTGCAAGTCTTTGGCTTTTTACCATGCAGAGATAGCAAATCTGGTGGCACTTTTTCAAGGAATTGGTCAAAACTCCAGCATCTGCATCCCTGCTGCCAATAAAATTAGCTGCACTGTTCAAAGTCTCTACATAAGCCACTACTCCTCCTCCAGTTGTTTGTTTTGTTTTTTTTTTAAAGTATTCTGGAATTCATTTAATAGTTACATCAGTGACATATTCTTGCTTTCTGGATAATATCAACACAAAAGGACACTACACAGCCCACAGGCTTGGAGGTTTAAAAAGAACTAGTATTCAAAATTGATAAAGAGGCAGAGTAATCATAATCTGGGGCTACACACTATCTGATTTACCTCTTCAGAAGAATAACTGTACTTTATGCTAAGGTATAAATACTTCCAGGTGCTCTGAAGGGCTTGAACATAACTATTTCCTGAAAGATAACTAAATGAACTGGCATTTGATTGGATATGCAACTACAACCCAGACTCATAACAAAATCACAAAAAGCAGAGTAAAATTATTACATCACGTTCTGCATCTAAATGACAAAATAAAACCACATGCACTAACAAACAGTAATATTGTCAAGTAACCCTGAACTCAAGGGTAGTAGTGAGCACAGAGGTTGTCCACTAATATGGAAACAGTCTTAGTGTCACTCTACATGATATATTCACACTTGTGTGATCATTTAATGGATTTCATTAAAGTCTAAAGACCAAAGAAGTGCACTTGATCAGTGTTTGACAGAAAATCTGCATTCCTTTTTGACAAAGGTATTATCTTTGCATAGGACAAATACTCTGTAGCAGGGAAAAGTCATCATTAAAACTCAAGACTGAAGGAGCACACAATTGGCATCTCCCCCCAGTGCTGCTGTGCTCCCTTAAATAGCCACCAGAACTTTGAACTGAAGACACCACTCTCATGCTAAAATTAGTATTTTTCTAAAGCCCTAGACTAAATCTTTGGTGTCCGGGGCTCAGGTGGCAGCTATGTCAGTATAAAGAATGGGCTGCTGCCTTGGTGACAGGGGATGCTCAGGTGCTTATGTAAGAAATGTGAAGGTACTTTGCAACTGAGTGGAATCAGCTACAGAAACACTCTTCAAATTGTCCAGCATCATGCCATGATTTGCAGCACTGTGGTTGGGCTTTACCACTATAGCGAACAAACTATTTTTCAGACAAATGAAGAAATGAATACTCTTCTTCAATAAAATGTCTACAAGGTACAGCTTATGTAAACCCAACTAGTCCAGTTGCACCATAAGACAAAGGAAAGACAGTCAAAGAAGAGATGGGAGGAAAATCCATTAGTGGATAAGCAATGTAGCAGTAATGACCCTGGCTGGCACTTGTGCTGCTAGGTTGCTCCCCCCCCCCCCCTCATTAAATTTAATTATTTTAACTTCTGTTAAATGCCTTTCCTTAGCTTTGGTCACTCACACAATAACTAAAATCCACAATGTATTTAGACTAGCAAATATTCATGCTGAGTGTCAGACAATAGCTATTAGCTTAGCTGTGGGTCTTTCTGCCAGCATACGGAAACCTGGCTTTACTGAGTCTCCCATGGCCTTCCTGAAGGGGAAGTTGGACTCAAAGCTCAGAACTCAAGCATACAGCTCATCCTGACGCAGGTATGCTGTGGATGCACTATGCAAAACTACCCCAGACATCACCACTCTCTTCCAGTAGAGGTTATCAAACTACCGTGCCAGAAGAATGGGTTGCATGAATATGGTTTAAACCGATTGAGCTTGAATTTGCCAAATTAGGAGAGGATTCTTCCTTAAATGGTTACTTTTGCTAATACTCTTTCTTTACATCTAGCAGGCATCTTGAAGCAATGCTGGTGGGAATGCTAATTTCCAGCTCACTAGCAAGGACAACCAATAAAAGTTTGAAGCAGGACAGTGAGATCTGGAACAGAATGTATGTGGCCTGTTTCCTTATATGAACATTCCTACTATAGCTTCAGAATATTCATGATCGGATTAATTTATACTCCTTCCAAGACAGTATAAAGTAACCCACAGAAAGCATTCATACGCAAATAGGAATGACTGATACAGGTCACTTATAAGTGGTTAGAGAAAGAAGTTTAAATTCTCAGCCTTGCTTGTAACAACACAGAATTTTGCACAGAGAAACCCTACAATCACCATAGGTGGCTGGAAGTTAAGAGATCAGCTGCCTTCTAGAAGATGAGTGTCAAAAGAAACACATCATTTTTCCCCTTTAAAACAGATCGCATTCAGCACTCAATGGACATTCCGGGAATACTTGTTGGGAAAGATGAACATAACCACTGTACTTGCAAGCAGAACGCTGACATGTAATAGTCAACAAAATTGAAACTTTTCTCCCCCTCAGAAGGCAATTAAAAAAGAGCTTTTCTGCCTTTAGTTAAGTTTTCTGTGTTCAAAAATTAATGACATACATCTGAATCGGGAGACAGAGTGATCCTGCCGACCACTAGCAGCAGTGCAAGCTCTTCCTTCGCTGATAAGTTTCACTGAACATTTTCTCCAGCTAAAACAATATTATGCATTAACTAAGAACTCTAAATTAAAACTCTTTTTTTTTTTTAAACCCTTCAGAATAGCCATTTATGGCTTACAACATGGACTTTCAGGAATTTTGTCTGAAACAGAACACCAGACTTCAGAAAAATTAGCTCTCTGCATTTAATTAGGACACTTACACGAGAAGCTGGATAAATCTGCAGATCCTTGTCATTTGTATACAAGGTAGAGAAATCATCTTACTCCATACTGCTAGAGACCAAAATGTGTTTTACCACACTGGTTTGTGCAATCCACTATTGATAATAGCAACATATGGCCAAACTTTATTTAAAAAAAATAAACAAACCACCTACCCTTGGTGATTTTTTGAATGTGTCTACTTTTAGATGACCAAACTGTAATACATGAAAAAGCCAACTTCTGAAAAATCAGTTTAAAAGATATTTCAAGTTAGACATCCAAATAAAAAAAGAGGTAGACATTTATAAAAGTCTTAGTCAAATTATTTCCTTAGACTTCAAAGAGTTAAGTAATGAATGTTTCTAAGGAATGAAAAAAGAATCTATCAGGTTTGATTGATAAAAGTGTAGCTTTTAACTAAGACTGAAAAAACTGAAGACTGGCAACATTTTTTCCAGAATAATATGCTTCCTCTGCTTTTTTTCAGCACAGTGCACATAAATCAAAGAAATGTTAAAGAGGCCCATACATCACAAGCTGGCATTTCTAAACTATTTACAAAATCTGTAATAGTCAAGAGGATGGAAAACATAGAAGTGTGACCATAAAAGTTACTGAAAGAAAAAAAGGCAGTTCTACCATCCCAGCAGGGTTAATTAAGGTTGGAAACAACTCTTGATTGTAGAATTTAAAAAAACTAAAACAATCCTGATAATGCAGGGTTACAAAAAGCAAACAGGACAGTGTATCAGCCAAAAAAGAGAGAAGGTGGATTTGAGCAACATGTTTATTCCACAATTAAGCACACTGTTCTGAAAATAGAAAAAACAAATGCTCTAATAAGGCTTGAAGTATGGACAAAAGCAGGGCTGAGTTTGCATCTGCAAAAAGACAGCCCCAAAAATACCACTAACTCCAGTGCTTAGCTGCGTATCCATCAAATTTTCATACCTCAACATCTAAGCATACAACAGACTTATACAGATGAGGTTTTCCTCAACAACTTTTACAAATGAGAATCTCATCTCCTCTTCTGAAAGGAAAGACATGGATTATGGAAAGTTTATCTGTCCATCTGTTGAAGATGTCACACTCTGACTAGAGAGTGCAAAAAGCACAGAGATGTTTTACAACCAAATCCAAAACTTACTGTAGTCTGAACTAGTGTAAAAGCCATATGCTTTGCAAAAACACCTCTTTTGCTACACGTCTTTTTTACCACAGCACAAAGAGTAACAGTTCTAAAGCTGCTGTAGTCTTTATTTCTGAAAATAGATCACATTCTTACTTTCATCTGCCACACTCAGCTAACTGATCAGAAACCAGAAAGACAAGGAAATACTACACTGTGAAACCAAAGCTAAGACAGACATACTCCATTGCAAGAAGCTACCCACAGTTTACAGGTAAAGCAGCAGCTCAGAGAGCCCGAGACCAGGAACCGGATGATGTGCTGAACAGAAGGGTTTGGTGGAACGGCACGTAAAGCAGTTTTACAGTTTGCTCTGTCAGTGTTGAAGACTTCCAGTAGGAGTATTTCAGATGAAGTCAGGGGACCTCAGAAATATCTTGAGGAGTAAAACAAATGGAACACACTTCATATTATTTTCATGGGAGCTTATAATGATATTATAATTAACTTAATTACACCACAAGATTAATAGCCTTTAAAATGCTCCCAGTCATTCATTACAGGCCTAATTACAACTCTCTTTTGGTGCTGAGCCAGCAAGAAATATGAAACTACTTGCTAACTAACCATATATAAATATATACGGTATTATCTTTATCATGCTGTTTGTTTCCATGTTCACAATTCAGTAAGCAGTTTGGGTGGGGTTTTTTTTTTTTTTAGTAATATCAAAGACAACAAGAAAAATGGACACGATGCCACTTTAGAGGCTTCAACACCTGCAACAGCACTTCAGCTCACTACAGCTAACCAGTTTATTTCTAGTTTTGCTGCAACAGTTAAGGGCTTTACAATAGCAGATGCCTTTCCTCCCACACATCAATTAATTTGCAAATGCACTCAGGTTGTAGAAATAATGAAGTGCTGAATGCTTTTCTATTGGCAAGTCTCACTGTCAGGAGGTGGATGCTGTAGGCGAGGTGCTAAAATGCGCTGCTGCTATATGCATGCCAAAGGAAAGACATGCCACATGAAACTTGGTCGACAGCTAACAGGGCACATCAATTATTTTATTTACCCCTCTCTCACTGGAACCAAAAGGAAGAAATCCTCTCTAAAAGCTTTTTATTGTATTTATGTAGGTATTTATAACACACCATTTACAGTGAGATCTGAGCTTTTGTGTTGACCCAAGAAACATTTCATATTTGAAGGCTAACAGACAGGCAGAGAAAAGTGTTTTTTCATGTATTGTTATATATGCTAAAAAAGTTACATTAGAATTGTTAAGGTTACAAATGAAGAATTCAATAACTAGGAAATGCTTGAATTCATATTGCCTATGCAATCTAAATCAGTCTGCTTGTGCTAAGGATTCAGACTTTCATTACGTACTTCTTTCCAAAGGACCTCAAATTACCACAGTGTGCAGATTCCCTTGGATGAAGCAGCAGTCATTCAGCACCCATTTTAATGCACTAAATGTTGTTTACAGTATTTTACACAATGCTCACACTTATCTTCTCAGATGTCTTCTACAATATTCTCCTGCTTTATCTTCCTTCTTTACAAATAATGTTAAATTTACCTTCAGTAAACTTATTCCACTCATGCTGGGTGTGGATCTGAGGAATCTCAGATTTTTAAGAACACTAAATGTTTTTACTACTTACTCTACTTTGCATTAGAGTACCTATAGATAACAACTGCAGTCAGGTGCTCAGAAAGTCTTCAAAGCAGCCAGAAAAGGCTTTAAGCCAAGTCATGGCAAGGTTGGAATCTCTACCCTCGCTTCTATCACTTGAAATAAAGGAGTAGTTGGTAGCAGTTCACCATCACTGTCTGTCTTGATAAGCCACTAATTGGAACTGAAGTGCGTCTTGCCAGCTATTCTCTGAAAGTAAGTTAAAAACTGAGATTCTGAACTTTCGAATTAAATTCTAGGCTCTGGAGGACAGCATGTTCTCATGGATACAGACCCTTCTCATTTTGAGTCCTCAAATTAGAAGGCATATAGATAGTGAGCACAGAAGAGGGAAAAAAGAGAGTTAGGTTATGGTTAAGAGCCTGGACAGCTGGAGTTGATCCTTTCCACAAGCTTCCTAGGAAATATTAAGTCAATCTAAAAGAACCTTTGTGAACATTTAGTCTTGCCTCTTTCCTAATTCAAGTTACTTCTGTGTTTTAATTTAGCAATGTAGTTAGAAAAAACAGAATACGCATGTGCTCACCTTTCATGTCTTCCAAGGAAGGCGAGTCCCATGCTATCCCTCTCCAATTCTTCCAGTGCTTAATTACCAGAAGTGTTTAAACCATGCACCTCAGCTGTATTCTGAATTTGTTAAACTTCTATTTTCAATTACTGAATATTTTTTTTTCTTTCGCTTGCTATAATGAAGAACCCTCTTATCCACTTTTTCCCCCTCAATAAAGATACTGGTACAAAGCAAGTCATCCAATATATTTTGAGTAAAATAAATTTAAATTGTTTGATCATACAGAAGGAGCATAGGAACCAAAATGCTTTTGATCAGTTCTCACGTCTCTCAACTAGAAACCCCAAATTAACAGGCACCTAGACAAATGGTAACTAAGTAGTTTTACAATTAAAATAATGCTTAAAATCATTTTCAAGTGTTAATAACTGAATATGTTATTAGTACAGGTTCTAACAGGTAAGGAAGTTTGTTGCTAAAAATAGATGATTTTCTGCTTTTTAAAATATGCGATTTTCAGGCTGACCTTGTCCCTTTTAAATTTTTATAGCATCTTCAGCTTCAATTTGAGTTTTTCATATGGGGTAGGCAAACCTTCTTATGTTCTATATTAAATGCAAGACACCTTCTTGGCATGATCTGCAATATTAATAATATAACAGTACCAATTTCAGGAGCAGCACTGTAGCATCAACACACGCATACCTACATGAATGGAAATTTAACCATGTATATCACGGAAATCTTTAATGCATCACAGAAAAAAAAAGCAGGTCTAAGCTCGAACTCAATTTGAGATTTCCTCTTTTGCCACACAAACACATGACCTTGTCATGCTTCACAAGGTAACACCAACATAGCTGATGCAAGAAAACATATGCTTCTCTTTCCCCTCTATTCCGAGTCCAGTAAAGAGAATGACACTCGGGCCAAACCCGGGTTTCCGAAGACGAGACTTGCAGCTGTCACTGTATTCAGCACAAAACGTCCCCACCCACACAAGCTCTACAGTACTCCTATCACTAATTGCCACAACAGAATTTAAAAAAAATACTTTTTAGAAATGATAAACACTACGGATTCTTTATTTAGCTAGGAATTTGCTCTGATATTATCAGAAGAGTTTTAAGACTTTGAGACTGAGCCATTTTTAAGTTGCTGTGGGACACAGTTAAAACCACAGGAAAACCTGAATGATTAATTTTTATGGATTTCAAAAGGAGACTGACATACATTTGACTTTCCATGCATCGGCTGTCTTGCAGGCACTCCTCAATAACCCAATTACCACTTAAATGGCTAACATCTAACCCACAGACATGTCAGCTCCTCATCTAAATCTGGACATACCTTATTGCTGTATCTTGATAATCGCTAAGATGATCTTACCGATGGAAAAAACCAGCAGTTCATCAGTACCCCAGTTTAAGGCACCAAGTAAACAGACATGCCTCTCACTGCTTTGTGGACTTCATTATTAATGAAGTAAAAATTGCAGACATCAATCTATGGCTTCAGGTAGCCATCGTAAACAAAATAAATAGAAAGCTAATGTGGCTGGCCACAGTGGCTTATCTGGCATATTTACTGGAAGGTAAATTAAGAGTGCTAATGACCACAGTGCTACAAGCAAGGTAATAACATTGGATTGGAATAGAAAATTCTTCTATGCAGCTTCATCTGATCAAGAGCTGTATTTCCTCCCTCAAACTGTAAGACAAACTTCTGTTATTGTTTCAACTACTTCACCCTTCTCTACTGAAGGCCACACTGCCTACAAGCCCCATGGATACATTGGTCAGAACAAACGGACACTACTGGCCTTTCTCTCTTTTTCTGATTATTTCTCATTACCAAGAAAAAAAAAAATGGCAGGGGGGTGGGGGGGAGCTCATCATAATATCACTTAGTCTCCTGAAAAAAGCTGGGGAGGTTCTGAGGAGGTTGTCCTCCACACCTCTATCACCCAGCTCACAGCTCCCTAGAAGGGAGCCCACAAACAGCAGAACTGCCCCATAGCACAGCAGAGGCTGCCCCGTGTAACGCTCTTTGCTGCCGTACCTCACAACCAGACTGAAATAGCAGCAGCAGCTTACCAGGCTTCAGATGCTACGGAGACTCAAAGCCTTCAGCTAGATTTGAGCTGTCTGACATTGCATCTGAAATACATAGAAGGAAGAAATGTTTTCCTTGCTGTTCGGTTCATTTTATGGTATGTTATCAAAACCACCCCTCTATCCTGGGCTGGAAAACTCCAAAAAGTCCAGCTGACTTAAGGAAACAGCATTGACTTCCATACACACAGTCTCCATTGTACCAAAGTTTCAGTACCACCCTATTGTCAACTGGTATCCACTTCATCTTATGAACTACTTCCCATAAAATCACAATGCATTCAAAATACATAGTCTACCACCCTCCAAAACTTGCCATACCTGAACAGCCACAAAATGCTGTACCCTATATTCTCACTTATTCTTACCTTTCTCACCTCAAAATCCAAAGCACCCCCTTCCTCACTAACAGTTTTGAACTGCCCAGAAGCAAAAACCATATGGAGCTAAGCACACCATGGTGCCCATCGCTGCAGCTACGGTGAGTGCAAAACATCAGAGAGCTATCTGAAGTGTCTAGTTTAGCCTGGACAGTGAATTGAGAATACAAAAACATATTAAACATATAAGAAAAATAAAAGAGCCAACTGCATCTTTTTGGTCTTAAAGACAGACAAGGAAATTACATTTAAAAACTACACAATTGTTACATTCCAACTAGATTTTGAAACACACACAAGCTGATAAATTCAGCATCAAGTTTTCCAAAAGTATCCTTAACTCTTCAGCAGTGCACGTACTTACACAGCCAAAAAGGATCTTTCTGTATGAGATCATACCGCCAGCAATATGACAAACTGGTGTGCATTTAAGGAAACTGGGGCGGTGGGGGAGCAAAATACTGCTTTCGCAAACCATGATTTTTTAACTCGTTTCTATCGCTTCTCTAGCTACAAAATCTTTTGTAAATGAGGACACTACCTACCTACCTCCCAAAGTTTATTTTATCATGCCAATAATACAGCAACACGAACAACCAACAATTCATTCAACTATAGATTTTGCCTGAAGTGCTATAAAGAAATAAAAGAGCAAGGAAAACTTATAAATGATGCTGGAAGAGCTGAAGACTTGCTGCTGGCACACTGGAACAAAAAGGAACAACTGAAAGCCAGGGAGCAGTCAGTAATTTATAGTACTGAGCCTAATGCTTGGACAGTAAGGAAAACAGATAGCTCTACAATATGGAGATGGCTCCGTGAAAAGCAATGGGCACAGGGATGCTGCAATAACATAGTAGCAATAGTTTGTCTGGTTGTTGCAACAGCCACAGCAAACTGAATTGCATCGTTTCAGGATATAAAACAAAGCAAAACTTCACAAGAGTAAAACAAAACAGAACTTCATAGTTCAGTAAGCTTATATTCTTTGATAAAGCATGGTCAAGTTTAGGTTTTTTCAGACAGTCCTGCATAGTTTTGTGCAAATAAATGAGCTTAATCCACCCAGCACTTGCGGTGTTCCTCTTCCTGTCCCGTCCCCCTACCAGTAATTCTGCATCATAGCAAATGGCTATGAACGTCAGCTATTTAGTTCTACTTTTAGCTCTGCTTTAAATAAAAGTGTGCTGAGTGCAAGCTGCATAACGAAGGCTCAAAACCATGGAGATGGCACAGACTGCAATTGGGCAGCATTACCAAGCTGTGGGGGTTTTATTTTTTGTTTTTCATTCTGGCAGATGTATTTAATTTGTGGAATAAACCCAAAATTTGCCAAGGGAAGTTTCCAACTACATGCTGGAGCAGACCAGCAGCTGGCTGGTTTCAAATGGAAGCCCTGCTTCAGACCTGGAGGACATACTCAGAGGCAATGGACTCGCAGTGCACATGAACACATCAACACGTGAAGGACTTCTTGACAAATGCGCAAGGGGCTCTAAGTTGTTTAAGTACGACATTTCAAGGCCATCATGTCTAAGCAATATACCAGTCATGCAAGGACTTTTAATAATCTAAAAATCTAACCTGCAACTTTTCAGAAAGGCCAAATCATTATAAACTCTTTGACCACAGGAACCTCTTAAAATATACATACAGTCTCCAGGGAATCAGAGCACAGATGAAAACTGAGGTCTAAAGCCAAGCATAAGATTCTTCTTCCTCCGAAACTCTCCTACGATAAACCAGGTTTTTTTAAAGGGCAAGGTCAGTAGCTGGTCTTAACAGAGGGGTATCATCTTGCCCTGCACACCATGACAGGCGATGCCTTTCAGGTACAGACTATGCTGACATATTCTTTGTTTTAGCAATGAGACTATTTTAACATTAAAAAAAATCCATTAAAACAAGTGTTTCACTGTAGAACATGCCTATTATTTTTTTTAAATCAAAACTCACTGACACAATTGCTGATGCTGGGATAAGGCAGTGGAAACCAAAAGCCTCAGCATGCTTTACTCAATAGCATTGAGTAAAACTCAATGTTTACTCAATAACATAATCTATCAGTGTTTTCTGAAATCCGAATGTTTCCCTATGAGGCTGCAACAACTTCTGGAATGCAAATTCCAACATAAATCCTGCTAAAGATGAGAAAAGCACAGTTTGTTGTAAATACACCAACATAAACACGATGTTAGAGATTACAACCAGAAGCAACTGGAGTTAAAAAATAAAATTGGTCTGAAGCATTTCCAAAGTGCAGGGATAGGGCATTTTCCGAATGCTCATGAAGGTGTAAGCTGAGCAGTGTTACGAAAGAAGTTGGCAGTAAAACACAACTGACTGCGCTTGTATTTAGTTTGTAGGAGAAGCACAAAAGCACAAGTTCATTATTCCTCTTAATGAACAAGCAAATATTATTGTTCTTTAAAATAATAAGCAAGTAAGAAATTAAAGCAGGTTAATTTTAAGGAAGATGATTTCAAAATACGTTTCTCATCTTCTGGACTTAAGCCTGAGGAGTATGTTGTACAAGAATTAGAACAGACTTAATTACCAACATGTATATTCACAGCATTTTGCCTGCCATGACTGTTGCTACTGGTCTTGCTCTTCTCAAGAAAACAAACAATTAAGATTATATAAGCAAAGTCCATATCTAATCACTCTTGATAACAAAAGGATTTTTCTTCCCCTTTTCTAATGGGTCTTTTACATTAGCAACTGATGGATCTGTATTAAACTGTTTTCATTCAAAACAGCAATCTGTTGCTACAATTACCAAACCGAAGAAAGGAGGGATGCTAGAGCCCTGTGATTTGAAGGGAAAACAAGAGGAGAAAAAGGCATAAAGTTTGCGTGACACTATAATGATCCTACTGACAGGTTTTTTTACCCTGCAAACTTCCTTCCACACAGAAGCATTCTTTTATAACCTGACAATTCCCTGTAGCCTGGAAACTTCACAAATGTATCATGTATTCTTGTTTTTAACCTCTTTGAAGTCCCTGCAAAAATGTCTTTCTAACCTACTGATCAGGATGACATGCAGCTGCATACATGAAAAGAAAATTGTATTTCCAGTACCCTACACGCGCTGCTTCTGCACTTTAAAAAAACTCATTGTTTCCATAAGTATCCTTTTAATAAAGACAGATGTTATCAAGGGTTAAAAAAAAATAGATTTAAGCAACTTGCAAGAAAACAAAAACCAAATCGGTCATTCAAGGCACTGACTTCATCAGCCACTGGAACGATCACAAAGGATTTGCTGCTACTGCGATTTGATCATGCAAGCCTCTGATAACTTTGCCTGGTCCATTACTCATTTAAAAAAAATATTCTTTCCATATTTACCATAAGTGTAGTGAACATGAGACATTAGTTTCCCAGACTTCACATTGTGGCTGACAAAGCAAAATGCATACTGAAGTTAGAAGGCCATCAGAGCAAGAATCTCTGAAAAAGGCCACCTTAAATAAATGCACAATAAATGTCTCCTCAGACCACTCAAGTACAGTGTTCAGCCACTGCTGTATGTCAGTGCCTATTTTAAAAGCAGGTCATGGATGCTTACAGAAAAGCCACAGACCCTTGATTTCTATACATCTGGGAATTACGACATTTTGCAAATTAGCACATATGAAAATGCACTAAGGACAGTAGTCTCCAAGTTCATTCAGACTCTGGGAGTGCTACTACAAATAACCTTTGCAAAACAGTTAACATTCCCTACAACAGATTTTTTTGGTGGAAAGTGACTCTTAAAGAGAGAGTCATCTTTCCGTGTACTGTTAACACAACAAAACCCCTACTATGGCATGACCATGATCAAATATGCATTTACTAGCCAAACAAAATCATAAAGTTACTTTGAAATTTCTCTTAAGTTTACCTAAAATCAGTATTCTCTGATTCAGGAATAGTTCCTATGCCATTAAAGTCTATTCCATTTTAAACACTTTTTCTCCTCTGTTGCAGTATGGAAGATCCACACAGAAGGACAGCAAGTTTATCAGTACAGGAAAAGAGCAAAACTTAACAATGAACAAAGTCCTATCAAATTAATATAGCAATAATATGGTTCATGAGGGGAAAAAACCTAGAAGAATATGTTTTGGTTTATCAATTTAAATTAAATCTTTTTTTCTTCATCAACCCCTTTTTCATTTCAGGACTCCTTTTGCTTTGTTGCAGCGAAAATTAATTTTATCTGAGCAGGTGAATGTTTTCTGTCCTTGCTGCTTTTAGTTTATGCAACCTGTTATGCCAAAGCAGTTGTTTCATTTGGGTTGTTGCAAAAAATTAACAAGAAAATTATGCACCTCTGTATGCAGATATGATTGCCTATTGCGTAGAAATATGACTTTGAAACACCATATTTACAAAACAAAATATTCCAAAGCTCTGGTGTCTATGGACATCTGCGTCACACCAGGCTGCCACACAAGACCCTACTAGTAACATGTTCTTTTGATTCCCCACAATCGAAGGTCTCCAGCCATTAAGAGGGTTATGCCATCTCTCTTTCATCCATGCTGCACTTCAAACAGACAATATCATTCCTTGGATGCATCAACTCTAGCACCCGAACAGATCATCTAACAAGGCAGCTGGACTGCAGCTTTCCTCACAGCCTTCTCCTGAAAGAGAGATTTGTTTCCTCCATTTCTGTACAGAGTAGTAGATGACTCCTCTCTGCTTCAGGTCTTCCAGAGGGAAGGTATTGGCTTGGAGGAAATAAAACTAACTAGCTCCCTCATAGACAGGAGAAAGCAAGCACATTGACTTGTGCCCTTTATGTATTGAAGCTCTAGCTGAGTAAATTAAGATGTACAGGGGAAAATGAAAAGAGCACCAGAAGCGTGTATATGACCCAGAAAAGCATAGTAGCAATTTTATATCTTCTCCAATCTTCCTGAAATGTGATTACAGTTGACCTTTAAATCCAGTAGATCAACCAATCAATTCTGCTGGAACAACCCCGTGTATGTGATCTAAGAGCAAACCCATACTTAAAAAACTTCCAATGGCTGCCTGGCATAGTCATTTTATTTTGCTGTAAAAGTTACCAAGATTCGTCTCAATTGATTTTACTTGCAAGAAAAAACACAACATCAAAACTGCAGCATCAGCAGACACTAAAGGTCTTAGCTTCTTGCAGGATGAATGCAATATCAATAGTTATTAGGATGTATTCATACAAGGTACACAAGAGGGATGGAAAGAAGATGCCAGTAATCTCACTTAATCCTAACACAGCCCCAAGTCAGGTTCTTTAGGCTACGGAGAAAAAAAATATACAAGGAAAACAATAAAAAATTCAAAGTATTTGCCAGGCAAAATGTTGGATTTGGAACTGAAAAAATATTTAACAGCTCTTTAACTAGTAAAGCTTTTGTATCATGTTAGATGTTAGTTTTATTTCTGATGATAAATTATGCTTTAACAAAATAACCCAAAAGAGGCTTTGGGATGGTATTTGTCCATAGCGGGCTCAGAAACAAGATCAGGAACCACTAGTGATCCTGCTCATATGCAGCATCTCTCAGATTTCTCAGAGTACTCATTCTGTAGCACAATCCTCATTTTATAGATAGGAAAACAGAGACATGCGTAACAAAGTGACTTGTGAAACCTCATGCAGCAAGCCAAGGACAGAAGAAAGAAGAGGATGCACAGCTCCAGAGTCCCTCCAGTCTCCTCATAAACCTGGCAACACTGCTGCTCCTGAAACCTTCAGCCTCCCCATCAGAAATGTTTTGAAATGTCCACACACAGTATCATCATGCACTTGCGCTCACACAGTCAACTAGACAGCAAGTTCTTTTTCTTCATTGACTTTGCTCCATATTACATGCTAGGATGTCCAAAAGAACCAGAAAATTGAAAATGAAAGGTTAGCTTTGGCTTTATCAGGCAAAGAGAGCTTCCAGACTTGATCGGCTCTGTGATCTATGAAATTTCTACAAACAGCTTTGGAAGAGGCACCAAGCAGTGCAGCCAACCAAAAGAAAAAAAAAAAAAGAAAAAAGATGGCTCTGAGCAAACTGAAAATACTATATTGACAATTCTGAAAATATAAGATTTGACTCCAGAGTAAAACTGAACCATAAGGCAAGCCAGAGAACTTGTTAAGTCTGAGTGCAGAGACAACTGCAGAGAAAACTCTAAATAGAACCCAACTGAAAGCATATGGGTAGGGCAGGGAACATTAGAATAAAAATCTAACTAATGGTAAAACATACAGTGATGTTTCTTCTTAAAAGTCATGTAGGAAGAGAAACATATATCCAGCCTCATTCAGAGATAACCTTGCGGGGAGGAGGCAGCCATTATTCTTTTGACTGTAGCTTATTTGATACAAAAGTGTCATCTTCTCTGAATGAAGAATTCTTTTAACATAAAGAAAAACCAACTTCTGAAATGAGATAAAGCCCGGTAACACTGCAGTAGTTGAAAATGTCATGATTTCCATCAAAAAACTGTTTTGCAGAGATTAGGAACAGCTGTTTCAAACTGAATTAGACTAAAACTGGAAACAAGCTGTCAAGACCCAAAAAATATATTTTATACATAAAAGAATGTATTTGATTCAGCTGTTTTATCGTGGTGGTCAGCCAAAAGAGAGAAATAAAGTAACGTTCTGAGACTCCAGACACTGTCGCAAAACTTCTCTCTTTTTAACACTCTTTATGTAGATTTATTCCTTTGAGCATTTGGAATAGGAAAAATGTCAAACAGCTCATATCACAGATTCTCGAGTATTTTCAAACTAAGGGCAGCTTAAAACAGTTTAAAGACACCTGAGGACTCTTTCTGCTCTAGTCCACATTCTCTGCATCTTCTGCAGCAGTACCAGCATGTTGCAATAAGGAAAATATACTCAGCTGCTGTCGACATGAAAACATTAAAATAATTCACTTTAACCCACCACTTGTGAATAACAGTATGTGTGTACAGCTCCTTTTTTGTGCATACTTGCAGATCCTGGGAGGCTTTTAGTGGGTATTTTCAACATTGATTTCCACAGGAACTGCAGTTTCATATAATGAGAAGTAAATACAACTATTTTAGAATATACTGTGAAATGTCACATCTAGATGCAATTCCTTTGTGTCTAATGGCCCATGCAGTATACAGAGCAGCTCTTGTTCTATGTCGTTGCCAGTTACAGAAGCTTAGAGAATCCAAATACGACCAAATTAATCAAGATCAGCGCTGGTTTTGAATAGAACTACTTGTTCCAAAGCGCAACTCTGGACATCAAAGACCTCTGTGATTTTATTACATGCTGTAAGATGTAGCCGTTATACTTTGCTTTCCAGCCAAATCTAAAGTAATCTTAAAAATATCCTTAGCATTTCAACATGTTCGTTACTCTTCATAATAATGATATATACTAATTCTATCCAATAGGTATATTAGTTATTACTGTCAGCTTGTCAGTAGATGTGCTTTTGAAGAAGAGGTATCTGGGAACAAGCCAATTCATGAGCATATAAAAAAATTGTACACTCCAAGAAATGCATTTTTAACTCACTAAGACACCAGGCAAGCGTGCAACTGCAGTCACGTGCTATTTCACCTTTCAGATTAGTCACACGGTCTAACTTCAGTACTTGAGTTCTCAGCAAACTCAGTGGAGCACCAGAGCACGATTGAATGCTTCACACTAAGCCAAGAACCTGTACAAAAGAGCACAAGAGAACTGCTGCTCAGGATACAGAAGTGTTTGATCTTTCTGTGAAAATATCAAAAATTTGAAAGACTAGTACCTGGTAGAATCAATCAGCTTTCATCAAATCTTCTTTTATTAATTCAGAGGACATCTTCTTCTAGGTATACTGTAACTGAACAAATATAAGGCTAAAAGATTTTAGGTATGTTTTTTGTTTCTTGTGCAAGTGGAAACCTTACATTCAGGCATTTAAAATTTGATAAAATGAACTGCTATACATGCCTGGGCTAATCTCGTATAGGCAGAGGAAGTGATAACATGTACTGGTAAGTCATCTTTATCTCCAGAACTTCAGGATTTTACAACTCTAATTGATTTAAATGCTAGCTCACACCAAGATGATGTACCAACAACAAATGGAGTTAGGAGTGAAACAGCTCTGAGTGCAATGACCATATTCTCATCTCTACTCTATTCTCCCATCAACCCCCAAACCTGCCTGACTGTGACACTACTCAAACTTGTAGGAGAGCCAAGATATGTTTCTGCAGCTACCAAACAAGCCTGACAGCCATAAAGTTACATAGGCTACAATTCTTAGTACCACATTTAGAATATTGTTTTTCCACATTTCCCAGCTGACCCAGGACAGAAGAATATAATCACAAGGGGGCGGAGAGGAAGAAAAAAAAAAAACCCAAGCCCATTTCTCAAGAGGCAGCATTTTTCAACAGAAGCAAAGTCTTGGTTTTCTATAGAAGATTCATCAGAGCTCCTGCAAAAAGCAGAACACCAAATTCAAGTATCCCTAAAAGCTGGGTCAGATACCTGGCCAGATCTGAAACAAAGTTCACCTGCAAAAACATACAATTTCAGAAGAATGTAAAATGACCACATCTACTGC
The DNA here is from genome assembly GCF_028858705.1 of Grus americana. Classification (NCBI taxonomy): domain Eukaryota; kingdom Metazoa; phylum Chordata; class Aves; order Gruiformes; family Gruidae; genus Grus; species Grus americana. The sequence goes on along the minus strand of NC_072871.1, from coordinate 12,421,629 downwards.
AAAGCAGGGACTTTCTTAATGGCTTGCTTAATGATATTAGTGAAATCTAACAGCTTTGGGAAGAGCAGAAAACTTGTTTCAAATTATCAATCACAATTTTATTTTATTAACAGGAATATTTTGGAAAGAGCAAATTCACTCTGAAAGGTCATCTGAGATCAACTGCATGTCTTTTTCAATACACCTGTATCCATGTTAAAACCAAAGACCAGGCACAGATATGAACAGTAATGGTACTGATGTCATGGTCTGTAATCTCTTACTCACATTCTTCAATTGTCACAGCATCAGAGCCACAAAACAACAACACTCCTGCAGGGCAGGATTATTTCTTACTACCAGGACAATAAAAATCAGTATGCATCGATGCCAAGAGGCAAGAGATTTCAAGAATCACCATAGACTTTCTGGGTTACCTGCCTTCAACGTCAGCAGCTCAGTTTTAACTACTGCTGAACATAAAACTGCTCATGCATTTTTGCCAAATGTACGTTTCCACAAAGCAGCAGCCAAACCAGTGGTGGGAACTGCACTTTGATTACATACAGCTCCTTACACAGACTATTTTCAATTTTATTAGCTTTTAGGCTATTTCCGTGTTTTATAGTCCAGTTATCAACAGTATCTGATTAAGATACAATGAGAAAGAACTGAATATTGCTTATATGCAATTCAAGCAATTAAATCCCTCTGTGAACTGTTTGAGGGGGCCAACTTTAGTTACTCCAAAAGAGAACTCAAAAAAAGATTAGAGATGAGCACACTTCTGCATTAAAAAAACCAAATAAGTCACACAAAAAGACAACAACAATAGTAGAGAGCAACAGGGTGACATCATTAAATTTTCCATTTTATTTGATATCCTTTAGAAACTATAAAAAAAAATCTTCTCCATATAAAGAATACCAATGGGATGGTTATCACCTATATCAGTTATTTTATATTAGTGTTCGTATTCCTTGAATGCCCTTCATATGAAGGTCCCCAAACACTTTACAGACATCTTTAATTTGCCTCAAAGAAAGTGAGACACAACTTTGAGTCTCTGAAAACATCCCCTGTGCTTTCATGGTGGCCACCATCCACTGGAACATAAGTCAGGCTTTCAGCAGCAGCAGCAAGTCAGTCTGAGCCACCGAGAGCTGAGATAGCAGGCAAACATGAAATTCAAAGGAGTGCTGGGTCCGAGGGTTTCTTACAATGCTGCTCTTATTCTGCAGTCCTTCATATTTTTCAATTAATCCCTAAACAACATGGATTTCCAGTTAGATTTTGTTGTATTTCTCAACCTGTAAAAGTTAAGCCTTTTCTTCTGATTTAATGGTTATACCATGACTTACTAATCTACATACTGCATTTCTGTGCCTGTGCATGGCTTTGTTTGATTCAGTGTCTGTTATTAATACAAAGCAATGCGATTTGGTTTGATGACCACATTATACAGTTTAGAAAGGGAAAGTGATCACTGACTTACAAATTACATAATTCAGCCATCCAACATGAACTGCATGAAGAGTTCTTGCAGAGGGAAAAAAAGGAGTTGGGGGGGAAGAACCAGTAGTGGGCAGAAGTGTTTTGGTTAAAATAGAGCAACATCAATCATTTCCATCCTGAAATAGGCTAACAGCTAGAACATTAATACTTATCAAAGAAACAGGGAAAAAAACCCACTCATTAGCAAATAAAGGTGTTGCAAAGCATTAAATAATTCCCCACCAGCTGACAAGGGGACTGTGATTTATAATAGTGTGTATTGATATATCACTTCCCATAATTAGGAAAAGTGAGACTGGTACAGCTTACAGCATTATTTTGATCAGAGCCTTGAAAAATACTGTTGAATAACAACACACACCAGGCACAACAATGGAAAAACACGGTATCATGCTCTCAGGCTGCCTAAGATTTGAAACAAAGTATTCCAGCGAAATTCAGTAAGACAGGCAAATTCTGTTTGGACACATACAACCTTTTTCACAACAGCATCCTAGTGTGAATTATTACTATAACAACTCTAGGAAGATCACAGATATAAAACACTCAAACTACGTAACAAACAAGACAGAATCAAAGGCTAAATATTTCTCATTTTTTTAAGCAAAAAGTTATTCATTATCACTCTTCCTGAAGTAACAAACTAACCTCAGTCAACTAAAGTATCAAAGAAACTTAACTAACCTCTAAAGGAATTATACTGGCACACGGCAGCATATGTGGCAAATTCTCACCTGCCATAGCATCTTTCCAGCAGTGCAAAGAAAAAAGAAACTGGTAATTTTCATTTCCTTTTGTTCCAATTATTAGATGTGAAAAACACTTCTATAGTTATACATAGTAACAATAAAATAGTTAAGATAGCCCTGGGTTGGACTTTTGTTCAAAACCAGCATAAGAATCACAGGCAAAGAATCACAAGAGTCCAACAGCTGCAGATTTCAGGGACTCCCAGCTGAGGGGGGAATATGCACCCTCCAAAAAGAAGATGGACATAACTGATATCATCCACCTCCAATGTCCCCACGTGCTGCTTTAGGCAGGTTCTCTAGGGAGAGTAAAACCCATCCAACGTACAGTAGCTGGTGATTCTGCCTTTACTTTTACTGTTGCTATTATTATAACCTTCTCTGTTTTCATTATGGCTTTCACTATTTTGACTACTTTCCCCTCTCACTATATTTACTCTTTTTTTTAAACTATCATTGCATAGCTCAGAGATTCTCAGAAAAATTTTGTGTCCCACCTTTTTCCTTCTCCAGTAAAGTATACGTAGGCTGTTGTAATTCCTGCCCCCGTCCCCCGCCCTCATTGTATTTTGCTACAAGCACTTTCTTCCTCCTCAGCTTTTCCAGTGCTTTTTCCCACAGCACTGTAATATTAAGGATATTTTGCACACTACCTGAATTTGCCACCCCGTCATTGCTGGTCACTAAAATGAATCCTGCAACAATAAAAGTCAATATTCTCCAGGCAGATAACTGAGCAATAATTAATAACTATGGCAGTTGGAGGCAAAGAGGTAACCACCTGTTTCCTAGCCATATTAAAAAAAAAAGAGAAAAAAAAAGAACATTAATGTAATTCTGAACAGCAAGGGCATTTCACCAAAACATTTGCCTAAATTTTGCACAAAATTAGAAGCCCGTAAAGGGCATTTTTCCAGACTGCCATGCAAACAACATTAGTCACTAGCTGTATAATACTTGGCATCTACAAAGCATTTCTGTCCAAAGAACCCAATGCACTTGAGACACATTTGGACTAGAAACTCTCCCAAGAAGCAGGTTAAGTATTATTATCCTATTTTATCCGTAAGAAAAATGATGCACAGAAAAATCATGCATCCTGTTCAAGGTTACAACAAAAATTTATAAGAATAGAATCCAAGTGTGTCCTATTTTGTGTCTTATGTACAAGAAAACACCAGTTCCTGTATCATTCATTTCTCCAGTGACAGGAATATAAACTCCCATGGCTTATCTGCACAGGAAAGGAGTCCACAGCTGGTAATCCCTAAGAACTTTTCCACTCCGGTTCCCTCTATGAAGCACTGATTCTGCTTTTACAAAGCAGAATAAAATGTGCTCTTCAGAGTGCAATAGAGATATCCTTGTAGGGACTTGTCACTTTGCTTCAATTAAAATTTTATTTTTTCATTTGTTCCCTTCTGTGAGCAAAACAAGGGATTTTGGTCACTTCAAATCTTTTAAGTAACTCCTTTAGAGCTCCTGCTCACTGCGAGTTCCAGTACCCGAGGCTGCACCGCTAACCTTCCCACTCTTACTCCAGCAAGCACAGGTGATCTTCACAAGCAACCTCCAGAAGCACTGGGCAAGCAGACAGTCCAGTTACCATGATACGGTTTTCCCCAATGCCACAGGTCTGTCACTGATATTACAGTACACCTGAAAAGAAAATGTTTCCCAATTTGGGTGGATGAAATCTCAGCAGAATAGACTGGACCTCCATGCAACAGTATGTCACAATATTACAACACTGCATTTTCTGAGGGGAAAAAAAAAAGTCCTGAAAGGACAAAATCTTGGCCATCTGCCTGAACTTCCAAAGAACTGCCAACATAATAATTCAGTTACATTGTCCATGCTACTGTAAAACTACATTAAATTCAAAATGTTTGAGCGCATCCAAAATTTAAAATTAATGTTCCTTGGAATGAACACTGTTTTGCAATCAAGTTGAACCAAAAAAAAACCAACTTCAACAGTGTTCCTCTATTAATGGTTAACATTTAATGTCATTTATTGTCATTAAACTCGATATTTGTGTCTAATCAATAGTAAGCTACCAAGGGCAGTCATAACAAGTCTGGACTTTCTCTACAGGCTCTATTGATTTCTTTGTTTGAGACTTACAACAAACACAATTTATACAAATAATTTATCAGGGAACACATCAAAATAATTTAATAAAGAAAAACCATATATTCCTTTTCTCTTCTGTCATGTGACAGAAAATCAGTTTAACTCATTAATGGTAATTACCTCAACAGTTGGATTTTAAATTTATGTAAAAAAAAGAGGAAGCTATGAAGTAACAAATTTAAATCCAAATATTTTTTGCTGCGTTTCAACATGCAGATCAACAGTAATTTTTTTCATTTTGTATTTGTCAGTGTATTACTTTTATTTAAATTTATGACGACTCCTGCCTAGCTTTGTTCACTTGGAATATTTACAATACAATGATACTGTAAAGTGTATGAAAGTTGCCATAATCTTCTTTTCACAGGTGAGTAAATTAAATAATTTGATCTAAAACCTACTCACCCAGAGAGTCACAAGTCACAAAAGTTGATTTTTTGCTTTCTGCTTCAAGTGGTAGATAACAGCCTTCCCAAACACACGGTTATCATGTTTAAGTACCATCTCATGATGATAAAAGAATACCACCACCACTCACACACACCTACGCACATAGGCTCAAACTGCAGAAGAGCTGGAATTGGAGTATAGCAAACAGACAAATGCAACTCAAACAGCAGAGCATACAATGCTGCACTTCAGTGAAGTTCAAGTCAAGGCAAAAATTTAAAATGACATCACCTGTTCAAGACTACAATTGTTCTAAACTTCCCCCACTACTTCTGCTGTTAATAATATTTGAAAGTCTGAAAAACTCCACTGCAAAGGGGGGGGGGGGGAAGTAGGAAAGACAATTTATAGAAGACAGTATTTTCACTTGGGCAAATAAACTCTGCTAATACTGCTATCACTCAGCAAGTCAGGAAAGACTCAGTTTGCTGCTATCCAAGGCATTCAACGTTCCTTAAGTCTGGTAGAAAGAGTGATTCTATATTGTGGTTTGGTAATTGATCCATTTTGCATGTAGTCTTCAAATAAACAAACAAAAGCAAATAAGCAAAAAAATCTCTACCAGTGATTAAAGCTCAAATGTTGGGTATGAACTACTTGACAGCACCCCATTAAGAGAGCAGAAACTTGCCCTATAAAAGCATTTGCCTTGCTCAGCGGCCACGTAATACGCTGTTTATTTTCTGTTCCACTGGAGTCAATGGAAACACCTTAACAGATACTGCCTCGAGCATGCACAGGGCTAGGGTATACAAATGCTTTGCCAAGGGCAAAGAGGATGAACAAATACACGCTACAGGCAATAAATAACCTCACTAAAGCAGCAGATGGAAAACAAAAGTTTATACCACTCAAAGAATGAGTTCAAACTCCTGGATTCCAAAATCCTGCATCCACCCTGACTGCCAGCTTTACTATAGCTGGATCAGGCAACCATACCATCACAAGCTTTATTAAACATTTTATATATGGATAAGTATATAATATTGGTTTAATCACATTATCAAGAAGTATTTTTCCCCACAAAACCCCATTGTCACCCAGTATTGAGAACAAATATCAAGAAACACACAGCTGCTTAGTAAATGGTGCTCTTATTCATGAGATCATGGTCTCTTCTGCTGTGGAAAACAAGCAGCACCCAGGAATGAGGAAGGCCAAAGTAAGGGCACTTGCTATGAAATATCCTGAAGTGCAACAGCAGTGAGTTCTTCCAGTGTTCTGTCATAAACGTGAGGTCACATCTTTATTTAAAAATCATATCTTAATCAGTGTTTCAGTCTAATTTAGTGAGTGACTTTTAACAATGCCTTTCATTTAAACTTAATAGCGAATGCTTTCTCCCTGTGGTAGTTTCCCATGAAATCCAATATAATGCAAGCAGCAAGCTCCTGGTAACAAGAGGTGAGGCAGCAGCACCCTCCAGGTCCAGTCCTGACTCTTCCAAGTAATATCAGGCCACACACGTACAAACCAGAAACCCTTCCAACTGCTACTGTCATCTTAGATTTCAGCTGCTCCGATACAATAATCATATTACAAAAAATTCAACAGCTGAGATGTACATAATTTCTAAAACCAGAAATCAACTACCATTACTAAACAGAGAGAGTCCACATTGAAAAAAAAACCCAACACACCACTACTGATTTCTACAAACTTCCTAACTTAGCAACAATATCTGCATTACTCATACAGAATGATAGCTGGGTTTTGTCTTATCTAGTATTATATCTTTAGTATTACATTAGAGGGCACATACAGATCCTTCTGGGAAACAGCACGTCAATTGTAATGAAGAAAACCTCTTTTCTTAAATAAAATTGAAGAGGAGGAAAAAAAATTATCAAGTAGACCTAAATACTGTTCCATGGCTACTACATGACTCCATGCATCCCACAGTCAAAGTAATTTACTTGTATGATCTCTAGTGATACATAAAAGAAGCTAAAGCAAAGAAGAAAAAAACCATTTAGCTCTCGCTTGCAGTAAGATCAGCTTAAACTTCTGTGGTTTTCAGCTATAGCTTGTGAGCTTTGTTAAACACCTGGAAAAGTAAAGTTCCTTTACAGCTGCATGTGTATGTAATTAATGCATTTGACAAGCTGTTGTGTTCCCAAGCAGCTGCTCCCATTATACGGACAACTTTGCCATCTGCAAAACTATTGGGTAAACTACAGTAAGTAAATACCAGGATAGCAGGTGCTAATAAATAACAAGAGCTGCCAAGATAACACACTTATGTAAGGAAAGTTTTAACTTTTCCCACTGTACTTTTCCATACCGCTGGAGCAGGCAAACTTAAGGTACTCAAAAACAAAGGAACTGGTGTTGTGACTCACAGGAGCAGTAAAATAAGGTTTGGGGCAAATATCTCTGAAGTCACAATTAAATTCAATTAATCTCTACCGCACTAAGCCAAAGAGGTCCGTAAATTTGCACTTAAAAGTGAGTCTCCTCTCAATACATGACCAGCCACAGCTACACATATTAAATGTGGTAGATGAAACAAGTTGAAAAGTGTCAAGTAAGTCTAATCTCCTATGTTAACATTTGTATCTTAAACAAAATCTTCTATTTATGCCTCTGAGTATGATCTTCACTACACTTCCCACCCAGCACTGCTACTTAACCCAAAAAGCTTGTCCACACTTCTAAGACCAGATCAAAATTGGGCATTTGCTTGACCCAGCATCAAAGCAAAGCTGCAAATATAAATAAATAACTGTTTTAACATCCAGTATCTCATGAACCATGAGGAATGATGATTAATATAGCCTCAGCTGAAATTTAACAAAGCTATTACTTTTTCTGGCAAAATTGTTGCACATGTTAAGAGTCACATAGGTAGATATGATCCACCTGCAGATTTACAAAACTGCTTAAGTTTTAGGTACATTCATACACTAAAAAAAAAAAATATAACCAATTTGGTAGTGCTTTGCTTTAAAGAGTTTCATGTGGTTAACAGTATTTGGAAGGTTACTGTCACTATATTCTCCAAAAACTGGCTGAAACTATTGCTTCCAAAGCAGAAATACTGATATAAGTGAACCAACTAAAAATTTCAGCTTTTAAACAGACTATTATCTAGGATAACTTTTGAAAAGTTGGGGGTTTTTTTTTTGGTTTGGGTTTTTTTTTAAGAATTACTACTTCGGGCCTCTAATTGTTCTTTAAATTTCAGATAAAAAGACAATGCAGCAAAGGTGTTTTTTTTTAAATATATAGTACTATGTATAGTGCTTTGATATACTGAACAATAATTTGCTTCTCATGAGATAGCCCAGTTATTACTAACAACCTTACTCATTCTTGTCCTACAAGCTACGACCAACAGCCTCCCCATGTTTTAAAAATAAATGGAATGCATTGAAACACGCAACGCAAAGTCTGTGTACTCATTTTTTCCTACATTTCATGAATGTCCTTTTGGAATTGCACCATAGCCCCGAAACTCTACTCCATCTATGCTCCCCTGGCAGCCATGTGGCTATTCATGCCATCAGTAATGCATGAACAATCAAAGAGAGAGGAAAATGCCCTTATCTCAGCTCATCAAAAATACAAGCAAGCAAGCCACAAAGGGGTCACAAATTAAAAATTAAATGCGGACAGACATAAAGTGTATTGACACATCACCACATCTAAATCTTCCTTTCAAAGCCAACGGAACACAGCAGACACACGTAACAAGAACAGAAGGCGGCCAAAAGATGTAATGAAATAACACTTATTCAAGAAGTGTATTTAGCAATGAAGAATTAAGCAGCAACATACACGAGCATCAAGAAGGTTTTCACTGCTAACGGTAAATCCAGCAGCTAATACCCACACAGGGAACATATCTGCTGTTAGAAACAGGGGCAACCTATCCAGCCCTGCTAGTTATTGCAAGCCTAGAAAGGATGCTAGTAAAGTTCAGAAGAGCCATTAAGTAGAAAGTAGCTATTTAAATACAACTTAAACAGTATCTTTTATTTTAGCTGTAAAACAGAAGCCAAAGACAACAGAGATGAAAAAAAAAATACGGGTTTTCTCCTGGAACATTTAACTGTGTATGAGTACAGAGGATACTAAAACTTTCTGAAGTCAGAATCCAGTATTATAAAAAACTGCTCTTCAAAGCTCCATAACACTCTAAGTTAATAAAAATTCCATTAGAACAACTCTGCCAAAGCTATTCCATTACCAGCTGAGTTTACTCTGATAATGACCTAAAGAAGTAATTAAATCACTGAAGATTTAACTGCATTACAAGTTTAGAAGTTTTCATGTATAAATGTTAGCTGATTTTACTTTTTCTGAAAGTAGCAAATGAATTATTTTTTCTTCAGTACCAATAATCTGTTGCTAACAGCAAGTAGCACGAGCAAACATGAAACATTTTCTCAATTAATAAATCTCTACTTAAAATTCCTTCCTGTCCCCCTTTTTCCAACCATACCAAATTTCTGTCAATGCTGAATTCTACTTATTTTAGAAGACATTAACACATATTTGTATTCTGAAAAGTGACTGTACAAACATGACTGTGGTATTCATACAAACATTATTGTAGCATTTATTTTAAATCTGAGTAATATTAGATTGGTTCGCTCAATATATAACAAGAATTTGCCTATGAAGTATTCATGTAGTCTGCAAGTCTTCCTTGTTCACGTATTGTGATAAAGTGGAATTGTTTCTTTTAATGCCCTAAATATTTTCAGATTTATTATTCTTGGTTATTCCTGTTGGCTTGTATTAGGTTGTTAAAAGCTACAACTTAGAATCTCTCACTAGAAACAATTATCAGGAGAGAAATGACTCCATCTTTTACATTTTGTAACAGCTCACTAATATTTCAGAGTTAATTTTAAGAAAGCTTTTTAAATATGTATTCATTTAAATGTTTCTATAAAATGTAATAAGCATGCTCAAAAAATTCAGGATGGGAACAGGCAATCTGAAACGGTGCCAGACAGAGATCAGTAATAATTAGTAATAATTGCACTAATGCAGTGTTTATTAAATAAATAAAATCAGATATGAGGAAAGGAATATTTTTGACATACAAGTAGACTACATTCAGAGTAGAGCAGGAAAGATACCTATCGAATTTCTGTCTCTAGACAGAGTCAGCATAAAGGTTTATGGAACTGAATTATATTCATGAGAAACAAAATTTCTTTCAACAAAACCAATTTTTTTTTAAAATGTAAAAACCTGCATTAACATTATCTGCCTTTTTTTTTTTTTACCATTAACTAAAATTCAATGCAATATACACAATCTGAAAACACTAGGTATGCCAAAGCTGTTGACTACAAAGTTACTTCTGAGACCAGGTGCAAATTGTTTTTAGCTGCAGTAAATAGTATGCAAAGGCATCAAGATTTCTGATGATGACAACTTCTGTCCTATTCTCTACTCTAATACCCCACTGCCTTCTGCTAGCTTTTACTGCCAGATGCAAGGACACGCTATACTCTTACTTTATATCTACATAAGATGCTAAACAACTAACATGGAAAGTATTATTTCACTTGGGAGTTAACGCTCCCTTTGAAAAACAAGGACACATCTCACTATTGTAGAAAAGTCTCCTCTCAACTAAAGCACCATTTTTACCCTTAAAAGTACATTTAGGTACATATTATGCTCCTCCACTTCATAACAAACTCAGCAATTTTGACAGTCTCAAACACTCAGAGGTCTACTGTATCATGAATCAAACGTTCTGTAGGAACACACAACTAAATTACGTCAATGTATTCTGTTACCTTATTTGACCATTTGTAGGCTTGAAGAAGTTGGCTGTAAAGAGGTGTTTTGTCCTGAACAGGATCTAGGCTCAACAGCCCGCTATTGTGCAGGGGATGGTTCTCAGACGGTTTACCAACCAGGTTGCTCAGACGCTCCAGTTCACTGAAAGGAAACAGAATGGCATTTTTCTTAAAGTCAGATCTGCCGATACAGATATCTGAGATGTACAGTCCTCCTGCAGAGACAGCAATCGTGCATGAACTCTAATTTAGTATCTATGCGAGTTCTGACTTGAGCATTGGCTGCAATACTAGGGGTAATACTAGCAATGTTTTTTTTTTACCCACTAAGTAGGCAAATGCCTCATCATTTCATTAAAGATCTAGAAATTAAAACTGCCCTCATATAAATATATAGAAGAACTGGCACTAGTCCTAAGCTTGAAGATGGTCCTGCAAAGTCTGTGATTACTCTCAGCAAGGGTACACATTCCAAGTTTTCAGGGTAAGGCAGCATCTTCTGTTTCCCAGGAGCAATTTGTATATTTGTAGACATGTATAAAATACCCAACTAAAGCATAATAAGCACACTTTTCCCATGAAAAAGAAGTTCACTGTGAAACGATCTATTACTGCTTCATACCTCATTTGTCAAACACTACATTTAATAATAACAAAAATTAAGCAATTTTAAAACTATTAATCAGCTGTAGAAGAAAGACTGGCTACTTTGCACAGATATAAAATGCAGTTTTTCAAGTGACACGACTAATCAGGTGCCTTTTCTTTTGACTTCTGAATATTACATCCTATTCTGAACTTCAGAACTTCCACTAGATTAAAAGCAGAATTCAGACCCTTCAAAGGGTGACTTCTATAAAACCTCTGTAAAGAAAAATCCCAAATATCTCAATTTGCTTTTAATGAAGGTTATGAAAATAAATGCCAACAATCAGTGAACTGACAGTTAAGAGACATCCATGCTTTACTACCACAAAATTCTCCTTTATTAATCATCATTCCTTTGAGTTTCCATGGCCTACATTTTTTCTAAGTCTCTAGTACTGTGAACACTCATGAATGTGCTTTGTATTTCTTGACTAAAGAATACAATAAAATACATGTGAATAGACATAACAACTAAGGATTTGTTGAAGAGGGATCCCAGTCAATACTTTCATGACATGAGCCACAGTCCACTGACATCATTAACTTCAATCTACCTTGGAGTATTCCCTTGCTACCGGAAATCTGTGCTTCCCAAACATGTAACAGAATATGTAGCACTTAGATGCTATACAAATTACAATATTTTTGGGCAGTTATATTTCAAAAAAGACAAATTAAATACACTCCAAAATATTTTTTTAAAGTTATCTTGCAAGGAATCAGGAAAGAAACAGTCTCCAAAGCACTGATAAGTATATCCACTAATGGTGTGGAAGAGATGGTGAAAAGGAACTGCTGAAGTTTGATGATGAAGCTGCTCTCAGGTATGGTAGTAAGGACAGGGACTGATGGCAAGGAATCACGCAAGAACTTCACGGCACTGAAATACCGGATGATAAACTGCAAAGTAGAGGAGTGTAAAATACTACACACGAGACAAGATAGGTCAAAGCCAATTGCTATCCATTATTGTTTGGGAACAAGATTTCAGGGTTATACTAGGTAATTCTTTTAAAAGCTACCAAGCAAGACAAGAAGGATCACCAAAGGAATGGCACAGCTTTCATACAGGCTACTATGAAGCCTCCTCAACTTGAAACAATAAAAACCAAAGGGGTATAACAGAAGCCTATAAAGCTATGTACAACATCATTCATAAGAATGATTTTTCTACCATCTTTCCCAACGGAAGGGAAGAAGTACGTAACAAATTATATTACCACAATCAGAACAAACTAAAAACCAGCAAGGCCTATTGGCCAGCAAGAAACAAACTCTCGTTCAGAAGATCCTGAACCCTAAATCTCTGGAGGCCAGAAGACCAGAAAGGGTGGGAAAGGGTGCTGGGAAAGGGTGGTGACGTGCTGGTCCTGCCCTTAGACACCTCCCGGGACAGCACAGATGGCTCCTAGTGGGATACAGCCGAATCCAACAGTCTTCCAGCTGGATCCAGATGGACCACCAGCAGCAACAGTTTGTCTCCATTTATGTGAAACACACCACCTCATACTAAACAATCACATTTACACGTGCTAACTTTCCAGCCTTGAGCCTTCATTCCTGAACCACTACTGAATAGACAATGCCTAGAAAATGTTTATTTTTATTTTTTTAAAAACAAAAACTTTAAAAAAAACACGAGAAAAATCTCCCTGCAATCAAAAGCATTCACCTCACCAACGCAATTCCACCGACAACTCCTTTTTTAAAACAAAGCAAGAAGAAAACCCAGGTAAATATTATGAGCAGCACTCGTCTCCTTGGAGGCTCTGGAATGAAACACCGCGGAGGGGTAACACGCATCATGGTGGAAGGAATAAACCGGTGCATTTTCACATTTATTGGCTATAAACTTTCTCCGGGAATGGAAACGGCACCGCCGGGCGCCTCCGAGGGGACAGGCCCGGGGAACCCCCCGGGACCTCTCTCCCTCCCGCGCCGCCACCGCAGGGCCGGGTACGGGGCCTGGCTGCACACCGAGGCGGGGGGAAGCTCCCTCAGGGCCGGCTGCTCACCCCAGGTCGCGGCTGACGGAGTGCAGGCTCTCCTGGAAGGCGGCCACGAAGCCTTTCTCGCGGCCCTCCAGGGTCTCCTTGTTCCGCATCCCATCCTTCAGGCAGTCGAAGACCCGCGTCACGCTGGAGCGCAGCGCCTGGATAGCGGCGATGGCCTGAGAGAAGGCCTCCAGGTTCACCCCGGTGCTCAGCACCCCCTCCGCCATCTTGGCCGGCCGGGTCCGGCCTCCGCCCGGCAGGCCTTGAGGCGCGCGGTGAGGCCGCGGCGCCCCGGTGCAGGCTGGGAAATGTAGTCCGGGCTCTCAGGGGGGGGGCGGGCGGGCCAGGCGGCAAGTGGCGCTTCCCTCAGGGCTGCCGCGGGCGAGGGCGCCGGTTGACTGGCACAACAGGGCGCTTTTAATCCTTTTATCCTGTTTTTTTTTTTAAAAAGTTCTTCAGCAGAGGTGGGCCTGCCCCGCGCGCTCCGTGCCCACCGCCTGTGCAGTAAGCGGCTTGAGGAGATGCCTGCCCAGCCCCAGGACAGCAGCCAGGGGCAAAATAAACGAGCACTGGCTCTAAAATACCTCTTTCCTTCGTCAGAATATTTTTTTTCCAGCCAAATGTCCTATTTTCTTCTGTTTTCTTGTGTTGTGCATCATTTTCTGCTCATAACACAGTTTATATTCCCTCCTCTGGATGCTCTGTATGGATTTTTCCAGGCATAGAGCCAGAAATAAAAATAGGAAACCAGGCCCCCCCATCCTGCTTAGCTTTAAGTAGGAAAGAATACTTCTGTAAGTATATATATATACTCATGGACTGACCGAATTCAGATTTTAAGGTTGGGCCCCACATTACCATTCATGTCTCTGTTGTGATTACTATTTAATCAAGAGGACGAGGACCTGGCCTTCGTCATGGAATGGTTGCAAAGCACTGACAAGTTCGAGACCACTGTTGTCGTGAAACAGTACTAGTTGGATTTTGTCGGAGCTGCTTACGTTTCCAAGGCTACCGCCACCTCTTTTCACCCTGGGAGTGCAGATAAAATAAACAGATGCTAAAATAAAAGGAAGCACTGCGCAGGCCAATAGTCACTCCACGCAGAGCAAATTGCAGCACAGGGCTAGGTGTTTTGTTTTCTCAACTTCTAAAGTAAACAACCACCTCTTTCATAAAGGTATTAGCTAAATTCAGTAAGCACAATCCACACAGATCCTTTAGTCAGGGGTGGTTTGTTTTTTTTTTTTAATGTGTAAAATGGAAATGAATACGACAAGGACCAGCAGATGTGTCACTGGCCAAGTGAAGCGAGGCTTTGCCCTCCGCTGAGTGACACTTCCCTGTCTATCATGCAACAGATTCTGAAAATCGCATCTGATCAATTAAATGTTCTCAGACAACACGCGAGGTATTGATAAGTGAAACCCTATTACTTTGCATGAAGAATGAGAAAATTAAAAGGCTGCGGTTCTACTTCTCTTGAGCTTAGTAATGCTGCTGTATCTAAGCGCAGAGGTAAAGCAAACCTGAAAGCAATATAGTCTGAAGCAATGTAGTTCAGCCTACATAAACAGTGAAATATATAGTGGTGTACTTCAAAGAATCAGCGATGGACTGAGCCCACTTAGCAAGGCAAATAGGAACAAGGTAGGAATAGTTCTTTATGTAAAAAAGCACTGAATCAAAGAATAGCAGCCAGAGGCAGGAAGGACAGGACTATCTCAGCCAGACTAGCAACTTAAACTGTTTATGGATCTATAATATTAGTTATGTTAGACATAAAATACCTTTCTTTGGGCTATAACAGATTGGTCAGGAAGGCACCATGCTATTATAAGGGAATACTTGTAGGCTGAAAGATCATTCCTGCATGGCGCTATTCTTTTTTTCCTCTCACTGCAAAGTTCAGACTCTGGGTGCACACTGCAGACGTCTGTAACTTGGTTTATATGTTATCCCTTGGAAACGGATGATTCTTTTCCATTTCTTCCCCTCTGATGTAAGATTTATTATTTTTAAACATCTATTTTCAGCTGTTAATATCGCATTATTTTAACTGCCTCCAAGATCCCTGTCACTGTGGTGCCCAAGTGCAAGGACTTCTGATTTTACATCCTACCTGGAACAGTAAAAGGGCTTGACAGTTGTTTTACTATTTTTAAACTGTAACGACAAAACAACGGCCTGAAAACAAACCCATAAATGTATAAGGAACCATTTAGAACTTGCCCCTAAAGAACAAAGAGCACAGCATAGCTTTGGCTGAGAAACTCAAAGGAGGGCATTCACATTTTTTGCTCCAGGGATCTGCTTTTCCTTGCATAAACGAGGAGCCAAGTTCTCCCAAACAGACAGTGGGCAATTCAGAGCACTAAGAACTCCTTTGGCTCCGTGGGGAGTTAAGGCAGACTCTGCTTTAACACCTAAAGGTAATGGCTAAAGAAGAGAGCCGGAGTTCCTGTTCCTCTTATTACTCCTCCTCCTGTTTTGCCACATGTAGAAGGAAAAGACTGCATATTCTGGTGTGCTCATTGGTAGGGCATTGCCTTGCCTAAGTTGCTCACTGCTTTCTTTTAAGCAATATTCCTGAAGTGGCAGCTCGCCCAAACCAAGGCAGTATGCTAATTTCATCTTCATTATAGGTATATTGTAAGTGGGCATTATGGGTATAAAATACGTGAAACCAGGATATCTGCAAGGTACTGATAAAAATCTTTTTGCCTTAAAATCACTAGTAAAACATAAAAGCAAGAATCCAGCTGATGTTCAAAACATCCAAAAATCTTACTATCTGACAGCTGTTAAGTGGGCTCCTGCAAAATTATTTGGGTGGCCCAACACAGACACATACACACATCTGAGCAGGCATCAGAACCGACGTCTTTTATCCTCTCCACCAGAAGTTCAAGGACCTAGTGATCTCCCTCCAAAAAAAGATCACATTTAAAAGCATATGGGTTATATCCACATTGCACAACGCAGTGTCACGTAGAGAGATGCAAACAGCAACTGCAGTCCTGGAAGCAGCCTGCTGTTAGTTCAGCATTCTGACCAGACTAATAAACCCTGCCTCTCAGCATTGCTAATTAGCTCTGGCAGACCTCCGTGCTAACACGGTGATACTACAGCTAGCCCAGTTATCTCCACACACTGCTGCACTCTGCCATGTAGATAGACTAAGAGATGGAATTGAGAAGACTGCAGTGAACTGCCAGTTCTGTATCTGTTCTGTGGCTAAAGAGAGAATTTCATTTTGGGTGCTATCAGTCTCATAACGTACATAAGCTCTGAACTCACTTGGAAAGAAAGGGG
Source organism: Grus americana (assembly GCF_028858705.1). Lineage (NCBI taxonomy): Eukaryota > Metazoa > Chordata > Aves > Gruiformes > Gruidae > Grus > Grus americana. The sequence goes on along the minus strand of NC_072871.1, from coordinate 12,405,075 downwards.
AGAAAAAAAAGTAACAATCCAACCTGGCATCACATGCAGCTTGACAGGAGAAGTGCAGTTCCCTTCCGAGGCAGAAGCTTGACTGGGGAGCATGTAATTAAGATGAACCTTTCACTGCAAAGTATGTTACGGCAATATTACTCAAATTGCAGCTACTAAGAACCAAGTGGGCTGTAATTAATCAGCAACATCAAATAAAAGGGATGATTTCAGAATCCTTGCAGAGGTATTATGAACAATTTGTTAGGGAAGAAAGTGCCCAATTAGAAATGCATTCTCATTTAAGAGAAATTAATTTTGTTGTCAGGAGAGACAACTAACGGCGACTATTGGGTTTCATACCAAGAGCAGATAATCTCTCATGAAATGTCTGGACAGGACTCAACATTTGGAATTGCTGACATCATAAGGAACAATCTTTATCTTCCTATGAGATAGATAAATGCTGATATTTATTCTGTGGCAAGCTGGACTGATATTCATCACCAGGGCCTTTTCATTTCTTCATACTTCATTGCTACATTCTTGACAGCACTTCAGATAAATATAGCAAACTGATTTTTTTTTTTGTTTAAATAATTGTGATGCTCAGTAGTGCGATTCGTAAGATACTCTTGCTGTTTTTACATTCTTATTAATTTCTTTCAGGTTAGCCACAGCGTTTACTACGCGATGCATTATTGAAACAGAAGAGAAGCTGGGGTGTTAGGACTCCTGTTTGAGGCTCCTGCCAAGAGAATGCACCCTGCCTCTGTTTAGACAAGGTTGGAACAGCAAGACATTTTCAGATGTGGGGGAGCCTTGATCTTCAGTTCTATTTCTTTGCTATTGTTCCCTGAATCCAAATCTCCCACTACATCCAACAATAGTGAGCGAAAATCTTATCTGAACACTCCTGCCAAAAGAAATGGTGAAATAATGAACTGAGCTGACAATGATGTAGTTATCATCAGATTTCCTGTGGGATGAATAGAGTTAGCTTAGTATTGTTTCAGGCTCTCAGGCGACCTGGCTCACATTCGAAAGGATCCTCCCCCACATCACCGTGTATGGAAAACAGACCTGGAGGCCTCCCAGTCTCCTTAGGGGGTCGTGCTAACTGTAGGAACTACAGTTTTCAGGTGGCTATTCAGTTCCTTATCCAGAGCGTTTTGTTTCAGTTTACGGTTATAAAGTGTCCACATCGCACACAGAAAATCCAGCATGTAACAGATTTGTCTGCAGAACCACTAAGGACCGGATGGATTATGACTCTTCGATTCTCCCTTGTCTGATGAAACTGTCACCCTTGATATCAGTTTTAAGATAATTCAGAGAGATCCGCTGTTATGCTGTGCTGCTTCTGGAGTTTCTGTCCCTGGGAAAGTCAACTTAACACCTTATCCCAGCACTGAATTTACATGAGAAGTGTAAAGCAAAATACAAAAAGTAAACCGTACCCAGCAAAACTCACGGTGTTATTTTATGCATGCAGAATTCTGTCCCAAAATATGTCAAATTTTACTTGCAAAAATAAAAGGCTGCTGTTTTATTCTGTATGTGTGCAATCTGCAGAGAATTATACTCAGCCACTTCTTTCCTTTAAACATTCAGTGATCAAGTGTGGAATCTGATGTAAAACCGAATGGGAAGAAAGTATCATTATTTAAAGGCTACATAACTGCTTAAAATTAGAGCTGTGAAGGCATCAAAAAATACCAGAAATCACAGATGGTTTGCAGATAAATTCACATTGCATTTAGTCCACTCAACATCTAAAAAAAACCTATGCTTTTGCCTTGCTTTTCAGTCTATCTGTTGATGCCTCCTCAAAACATACTTTCTTTAAATTGGGCTTTGAGTCGTGTTCTGTTGCCCTATACGTTCGGATCCTAGTCACTTTGAAAAACCTGCACAAATACATGTATTTTTAAATGATGTAGTTAAAATTTAATACATTTTGCACATTTTCAAAACGACAACTACCCTGAGCAGGTTAAATAAGACATTAGCAGGGATGAAATAGTAGCAAGAACAGACAAGTAGCTCTGCAATATGCAAGTGGCTGAGACAGAATGACCCAGTTGCTTCTTCTTGACTATATTGATGATTCTGCAGTATTCGAGTCAGTTAAACTCATTGTTTTCCCTAGCCGAAGACTGCAGGATCAGGCTTTTAAATAATTCTGGGATATTCATGTATTCTGTAATTTAAGTAGTTAAAGCCTATTTGCTTTTTAATGCCTGGGCTGTATTTTCAAATGTTCTGTCTTGTCCCTTGGGTTTTCTCTCTGACACTGGTTTGCTCTAGGGAAAATTCCGCTTCCATTATCATAAAAAGACCAGGATTTGGCACAATCATTCCAGCCTCACTGCCTAGCAGCAGTCAGCAGAATTTCCTTGAATATATAATGCCTGAATTCTACTCCTTACCACTTTCTTGCGGAGGTAGGATTTTGCAGCAGGCAAGGGGAAGCTTGAAACATGATGGTTATTCAATACATGGTTGAGCACATCCACTGGCTATTGCTCTTCATTGAACAAGCGCATGAAAGTTTTAGATGGTAGTGTATCCGCTGTTATGACAGTAAATATGATGGAGTTCATGGCAGGATATACGGTATTTCTTCTTGCCAGGAGCAAACTCTAACCTGCAGCTGGGAATAGCAGAGGTTGCTTTTCCCCAGGCTCTTTCAAAAACTTGACACAGTGACAATCACTGAGACAAGCTCAAAGTGTTCTGAAGTTCCTGATTAGTAAATATTATTTGAGAAAAGTGTAATCTCAGGACAATAAGGCCTGACATGAACCAGATTCAGGCATGATTTTGGCAATCTTCAGCTTTATTCCTCCTAAATGCAAATGCAGCATGCCAAACAGCCATCCTGCCTAACTCCTGAGCTCAGCTTTCCCCATTCCAGCAGTCACTTGCCAGGAGTCATTTGCTCCAGTACTTCTTACAAAAGCCAAGCTACTTCTCATAACTCTCCATCCTAATTAAGCTACTTGCTGGCTTTTTTAATCACATCTCCATAAAACAATCAATCTCAGCAGGATTTTTACAGATGAAATTGGGCTGATCTTCCCTTAAAGCACCAGCCATCCTGAAACAAGTTCTTATTCTTTACTCTTTAGCTTTTCTTGCATGCTTTCTTTCATTTCTTTTCCAGCTGTAAAAGAGAGAGGCCAACAACAAAAATAGATATAGTTAAATGTGCTTAAGGCGGAACGAGGGTATGGAAACCTGCGGTTTCCAGACAAGTCAAGCAGTTCTAGCAACTGCATAGATCAGTATTTTATTTTGAGCTGTTTCACACTCAGTATTGTTCATCAATCCATTTAGGAGGACAGACAACCATGCTTTTTAACAGAAATCCAGACAAAACAGGCAGAATAAATCAAAGTTCTGGGATATTCAGAACTTCAGCATTTCAGAAATTCAGTACTTCATCTTGACCTTTACTCAAGAAAGCATCTGAATCAAACTTGGAGTACATACAAAGGGACTTTTAAATTGATAAGCCTTTCTACAGCCCTGCTGCCTGCTTCAAGACCCTATTTCTGGAATCTGTAGGGCAGCTAAACTGAACTCAGTTCACAGTCCACAACCAAAAGAGCCTTTCCTCTGGAGCGGGCTCCACGTGGAAGGCACACATCCAAAAAACTGCGCAGAGCACCCTAGAGTCACTGCAGGACTTGACATGTTAGCAGGACACAGCTGGCACTGCTCAAATTGCCACCACACTGGATTTACCCAGAAGCTTCTACTCCCAGAGACATTGCTATGGAAAATGTCCCGCATGAGGAAAAAAAAAAGTTAATCAATGCAGTGTTGTCACAGGCATTCTAGTGTGTTTCTTGCTGTCTCATAATATGGGATAAAAGGGACATCAATACTTGGAGACAGTGGAGGCACCATATGATGTGGAAATAAATTGGCTTCAAATAAAAGACTACCTTTATTTTGTCGGGACAGAAACAGGAACATACGCACACACAGTGGGGCCTCATTGCTACCAGCATATCCAGCAAGTGTCTGCCACGTTTGGGTGCTGCTCCACCACGACCAGCAGACCCAAAAGCAACACCAAGGAGAAGGAGCATGCATTGTAGGTGCTGGCCTGCTGCCATGCTGGCATGCCAGCTAACAGCGCCCAAGGGCTAGGGAACGACCCGAGCCATGTGTGGTGTGGTCAGCAAATACAGAACAGATTGGATTTTTTCCAAGTGCTATTATCTGAAAAAGACTTCGCTTTATACTTTGGCCAATATGGTAAACTGTGTCCAGTTAGCTCAGGAAAAGGTCAGAGGTACTTTAAAGAAAGGCCACCTCTGGCAGCTGTATCCAATTCAGAGAGATATATTATCCCTAAAGGAACGTGAGAAAAAAAATCCTTATTTATTTTATTTCTGCATATTCCACTTACAGTTACCCTGCTGTGTTCCTGCTGTGGAATTGAGCTATGTTTTCAAGCAGAATCCAGCCAGTCTTTCCTAAAATAAGACAGAGATTGTCTAAACAGACAATCAGTTCTTGGAATTTGCAGGTCTAATTCCACACTTTAGTATTTAAGGTCTCCAAAAAAAGCGACATACATCTTCCCTCTAAAAAAAAAAAAAAAAAAAAAGAAAAGAAAAAAAGAAAGAAAGATTTTCCTTCTATCTAGAGATTATTTAGTGCTCTGTTATTGACACTGCCTCTATTGAAAGATTTAAAGATAAAAATGCAGTGTATTCAAGTAGTGATCATTTTTCATCGTCACTTAGTGACAGTACAGCCTGTAGTCAATTGCAGCAGATTTATCTTTTCTGCTATTGATCGTGTGTGGGGCCAAGCTGTTTGCAGGTACCTGGCTGTATCTCTTCTGAACTGCAGCAAGAAATGCAAAAGGAGCAGACAAGAGAGGTGCCAAGCAATCTTGTTTTCATTCTAAAACTGTGTAATTATTTCTCTTTAAGTGGTGAGATAAGCTGCTAGAAGATAATTTGTTTATGGACAGAAGGCATTTCCTGCTGGGCAAACGGAACAAGATACAAACACCATTTCCCTATGTAGCTCAGTCTACAGGGTGTCACGGGGAGCTGGGTTCAAGACAGTAGATGCAAATGAAGACTTCAGGTACCGGAGGGACAGATGTTTTGTGAAAAGTCGGGGCTGCCAGTCAGGTCCTTAAAGCAAAGCTCCCATGACCTCCTGTGGTGAAGATGCTCTCTCGTATTCTCCTGAGGATCCCCATCACATCATAGAAAGATTCCTTCTGCTTTTTGAAGCCCACAGAGAATGAAAAGTATTATCCTGAGGGTTTGGAGCACTCCAGCCTCCAAAGCTCCATGAACAATCTTTATACTTAAGATACAGGAATTAATTCTGGTCACCTTCTGAGTTTAGAGTGAAGCTGAAGGACAAAAAAAAAAACCCCAAACATTTAGATGCAAGGTAGAACCTGCTTGTTCTCAAACAGTACAATATTGGATCTCAGACTCCTGTCTCAAACACATCTACTATTTTAAACAGAGCCAGACTTCTATATATGCTGTTCTTCGCTTAAGCCAAATACATTGGTAAGTGCTGATACAGAGGCTGTGAATTTGATGGCTGAATAATGCTTGCGGGAATCCTTAAGAGACCAAGAAAGCTTTCTCTAGAAGCTGTCATGCACCTCCCTGATGGATCACAGCTCACAAACCATAAATGCACTTAATGTGGGGAGCAGTCAGGACCAGATCTCCAGATTCCTACAGCAGTTGCTGTTATGGCACTAAAAGGTGCATTTGCACTTGTTTCTCTTACCAGGTACTAGCTGAAATGTGACCCAGACACCTTTAAAGTTTCTATATGTTAGGTGTAAGTTTTAAATATAAACTGGAAAAGGGGCATACAAAGAACATCAATGAATGAACAGATCATGGCACAGCTTTCTCATCCACAGTCCCCACTATGACTTTGGGTTGCTCCCTTTTTGGATATTGCCCCTACGGATTAGAAAAGGGAAAGGCAAGCACCGGCCATTGCCTGGACAAGGAGACCTGTTCTAGTCCTTGTGCCCCCTGCTTTCTCCTTCCACTCCTGCTGGGGACACCCAGCAGATTAATTCACACAACAGCAAAAAGCCCCAAACATTGTAACTGCGTGAACTACCTCGAGATGAAAATCACGTACTTTATTCTAGAGGCAATGACTTAACCAAAACCAAGCAAGCTCTACAAATAAAACACACGTGTATAGGTTCACTCCAAGTATGAACTTTACGATGTTCTAGCCGTTCTCTCCTCCTTTGTTAATCACCTGCTTCTGAGGTTCATTTTCTAATCACTTCTACCAAAGACATTCTTCTCCTACAGAGACCTAATCTTTTTACACTCCTCTGCAGCTAGCTCTGACTCCCTTGCCATTTCCTGATCCAAACCCTTTTGATTAATCATCTCTTCACAGGTTTATCAATCTGTTCTGAAGCCCGTACACAGGAACATACATGTTCAGCAGCTATTTCCTCTGTAACTTTCTCTGCTACACTATTTTGGTGAACTGTTCTAAACTCTGCCAGCTAACTCTTGCTATTTGCAGACATGGGAGATGGGATTCTAAACCATGAGGATTTGCCAAGGTAGCTATATGAGTATACTAGCAAAAGCATATTTCTCCTACTGTATAGCTCATTCCTGTTCTTCAAATAAACCGTACTAGTAGAAGGACTTCCACTGCCTCAGCAGAAGGGTTTTTTGATAGGACATTAGTTTCACCTCTTGCATTGCAAACCAATATAGCAATGATAACGCAGCTCTCAACCAGGACGAGTTGTTTTCTCCTCAGTATTCAAAGCTGCCAAAAAAGGAATATGATCACTGTCTTAAAGAATAAAAAGTGGCTTAATTCTGTCCCCCAAAATAACCTGCACTTTTTATTTGCTCTGAATTCTTTTTCTTGCAAGGCTTTCCTGCACAGATAACAATGTTAAACAAATTAGCAAATTACTCTCTCTGCGAGAGCCAGGTCATATTTCACCATTAGAGAAGGAGTCTGATTTTTGCTTGGGGGAAAATAAATCCACAATAACAGTATTTGCTATCATTCATGTCTCAACATTCCCCCTCAAAATAGTTCCATTTTGTTATATTTAATGCTTCAGCATTACATCTTAAAATAATGTCAATAGTTACAAATCTCACTGTTTTATTTTAGGCACTGTTCTCCCAGAGTGACAGAAGCACACAGATTGAAAATGTTGCTGAAAAGATTGCTGGAAGATAGGAAAAACACATCTAAGCTTTGCCTAAATGGCAAAAAGGAAGGAAAGAGATGCTCTTCGGACGCAGGAGCAGGATGCACAAAAGTTTCTAATTTTCATCATTTGCTTAAAACCCAAACAGGATTCTGTGATAGTAAACTAAAGCATTGCGGTGTCATGAGTTCGTGACGTAATATCGTGGTGTAATAGTTTGGCCCTTGTGGGATGTTACACTGCAATACTGAAAGGAGGGATCATACTCTGAAGTCTGCAATCTGGTACCCCTCTCTGGCTGTCACGCCTGATTCTAGACAGAAGCAGCCCAATAAAGCGTATTGATCAAACTCTGTCTGATGTGTCAGTTAAAAAATAGCCCTTCCTACGTAAACAAAAAATTACCCAGATCAAAAAAATCTTCAAAAACTTCCTCTCCTTCAAGTTATTAAAGTTCTTTCTGTTGCTATACAATAAGAGTATTTTCATAAGTTTTATGAGCTCTATCACTGACCTATTCATTTTCTAATGCCTGAAAAATTACAGATCTTCTCTTGCCTATTGAATAAAAAAGCAAAGCCCTTTACAAGCCTATAAGGGAAACAATATTTACAACGAAGCACCAAGGAAAATCCTCCCATTAAATTTTACAGCAATTTCCTTGGAAGAGTCCTTTCTACTGAGAACAGCTGGACTTAATTGCAAATGAGCTGACTGAAGGAAGTACATCTGATTGCAGATGTAATAAAATTCATGCTTGACACCTTAATTTTTTTTAATATATATTGTCCACCATCAAATCACTCACTGCATTTGCTGGTTTGCAGGCTAAAGCTATCAAAGTTCTGGCAGGAGAATAGACAGAGAACAGAAAAGCTTGTGGAGTCCTTCAAAGCTTGGTGCTTAAGACACAGCTTTTTAATGCTATTGATTCCTAACAATCAATATTTTTTTCAATAAGAAAGTCTCATATTACCCCTTTTCCCAACCACCCTTCACAATGAACTTAGTTAGGATGAAAAAGCACTTAATGGCTTGCTTTTGAGGTCTTTTTTTTTTTTTTTTCATGTTCATTGCAGTATCTTTTTCCTTACAAAGTTCACCTCCCTCAGCCCTGCTAGCTGATACTACGTGGCTGCGGAGCAGTTGGCCAGATTTTCTCTAGTGTAACAGCCTCCCATCACATTATAATTTGACCCAGAAAAGCTAATTTCTTTGAAATTAGTGAAATTGCAAGTGCATCAACCTATTGCCTTTAAGGTTATTTGCTTAGAAAAATTTACCATAAAAAGCAAAGACGTGTTTCTTCCTCGTCCCTGTTCTATTTCTGTGAATAACTTAGCTAGCAATGAGCTTCATAAACAAGTTTTTAAGTACCTTTCACCATTAAATTTGAACCAAAGCAGTCCTTTCTGTTGGGAGTCTTATACAACGACTTTCCAAAGAGTAGGGCTGGTCATCACCCGTTGGCAAATGCAGTCCTTCTGCATGAGGAGAACATGTAACTGCTTAGAGAGAGAAGAAAGGGGAGTGGGAGCTGTGATTGCTCCACCTGAGACTGCTTAAGAACTGCGTTTCATTGCTGACTAATCGCAGGCAAACTGCTTCTGCTGGAATGTATATTGAGTTACCAGTAGCACCGGTGTTTGCCTGTAGAGCAGGAACTTTAACAAGGATGGAATAAATACAGAATGCTGCCTGATTCCTCCTGCAGTGGAAGTATATAATCTTCCCTTCAGTCTGTGACATGGAAGAATGGGATTGTCATCCTATTCTCAAGGTTACCCCACTTTCTCCTGAAAAAAAGCCATTGGGGTACTCTTCTGAGTCTCTTCTGTCTCATAAACTAACAGGATTATTCCTGGACAGAAACACATTTCTGGAAGGCAAATAGTTCTTTCATCAGCGTGTTGTGAGCTGAAACTAATTATCAGGGCTCATTACAAACGGAGCCTGCTTTTCCTTTCATTTTTTTGCAGACTAACACTGCGTGTGGCATCCCAACACTTTAAAAATAACCTGCTGCTCCACTGGTACCTAGCATGATGCTACTAAGAGCTTCATAGAAGGGATGTTGCAGAATCTGTAACAAGCAGCTTCATTTTTTGAAAAGGAGTGGCATTCACCGCTTGCTTCAGGAAGTGGCTGTGTAACTAGGCCTACCAAACACTGTACGTATACACACAAATGCGTTCTAATCAACCGCAAAAACACTCTGTAGCATAAGTAGTTATGCAGCTATGCCCACAAGAGCACAGGTAAGTAGGCTAGTAAATATTTGATATGCTATTGTTGCATGGGGTAGTAAACATAAATATTTAGTATAATATTTATTTACATTTATAGCCTATGTTTAGAATAATATTATGTCTAAAGACAAGTACACATTCCAATGTTTGGTCTAGTAATACTACTTACAGACATGTGCTTAGGCAAGATATTTAATACAGTGTCATGATGCAGGCAAGAAAATGAAAGGATTAGTTTATAAGATGTATACACAGACACACAACTATCTACATATTTAGTTTTCTTTGTAGAGTAATTGCACTGTGAGAAACAAATACAATATAAATATCAGCATCTCTTTGCAAGCCGGTATATGTCGGGCTTTTAACAGACGACTTGTCAGTTGGTAGGGAATGACCTTGGGGGTGCGTTACAAAATGCTGGACTGGCATGAGGGCAGATTTTCAATGAACACAGCGTGAAGTGCAAATATCGCTCCCCCAAGGTGTAGCCCCAAGCACAGGCAGACTTCATGCCTTTCTTATAGAGTAAAACGAAGGTTTTGGTGAATCTTTAGAGAAACGCAGGAGGCAGTCACTGCAAAGAGCAAAAATCCTTGCCTAGCCCTGGGAACGCACTAGCTCCCTAGCAGGGCTGCGACGCATCCTCTGCAAGGCTGTCTTTTGCCTCCATCCTGAAATAGAGGTGGTGTACAGTTTGACACATTAATATTTATTACAGTTTGCAGTGCAGCAATAGTCCTATATCAGAGCTGACTCTATTGTAGAAAAGACCTGCATTATAGCAAGAGGTGGCTCTTTACAGGGATTTGGTTTTTCTGCCTGATAACATGTTTTGGACTACAGAGTCTCTATATACGTTGAAAATTCCTCTTACAGCTACATTGCATTTATGATGACAGACAGCCTTTATCTCCAGTTGAGGGCCTTTTCAAAGAGTTCCTTGCGTTCTGATTTTTTTTTTTTAATGAATTAAATGAGATTTCTTGCAAATTACATATCTGTATGTGTACATGCAGGTGTGGGTACTGTTCAGCACCATTTCTTTTGGACCCCTGACTATAGCCACAATATCAGCTTGACCAGAATATTTTGTGCCACAGCAGAGAAGTCATCTTTGGAGGACCAATAAAGCAGTAAAAAGCACTTAATCTCTAATTGATGGGCTTGCATATGGCCCATGTTGCTCAGAACTGTTTTCACAATTGCTCCACGATGACCTCAGTGAGATGTGGCGGAGCAGTGGTTCCGGTCTTAATGGATACTAGTTGTCTGTTGTACAAAACCCATCGTCCCTGTTACTGTCTCCGACAGAAAGACCTATGTGCAGTGTTGGGTTTGTTGCTTTTTTTTTTTTCCTTAGCATGCACTGTCTTTTTAGTGATATGTCTGCTGAATATTAACCACCCTAACAATCCCAGCGCAGCTCCGTAGCACTGCTGCGTGCCTTAGTCCTAGCTGAAGTGATTTTCTGCCTTTGTAGCAGTTTCAGTAGAGGGGCCAAGGACTGGTGGAACTGCAGCAGCTGAGCAACCTTCCTCTTCTTCGCAGGCTGGCAGCCAGGCACCAGCACTGACGCACAGGGTCGGGAGCTTTCATTGCCATTTTACCTTCTTGATACTAATTCTGTAGTGCCTATGCCTCTAGACCCGGGCTCTGCCCTGCCATACACCACACAAACACAGGGTGAAGAGATGCTCGGTCCTCTCCGAGTTTCTCTCTGAGCGGTAAGAACTTGCACAATCGCCTCTCGATGCAGGTGGGCTGGCTGACGTGGTGGCTGTGTTTGGAAGCCCATCCCTGCAGAAGGACACTGCCGTCCCTTCTATCCAGCTTGCCTGGACTGCAAGGGGTGAGGGAAGGATGCTCTGGGTCACAGGGTCACCCCAGCCCCCAGGGTCACCCAGAGGCAGAGTGGTACTGGGTGGGGGTTACCTCCAGCTGGAGTGGGAGAGAGAGGGGGAGTGCAATACACAGCAGAGAGGATACAAGGCACGGTGGGCAGGAGCAGGACAGAAAATGAGCAAGTAGGAGGGATTTGAAAGAGCATGAGGTGGGTTTTCAAACACTCATATACTGGGAAGTCGGAGGAAGGGCGCAGAGAAAGGTAGGAAAACCTTTCCTAAGAGTATGGGAAGACAAGGCTCCGTCAGTCATGGCCAAGAGAAAGGATGTTGGCATTCTCAACGCACAGGAATGCAAGCACAAAGATGAAGTCTAGGCCTGAATTTTGTCTGTGCGGGTGGATATCAGAGGCTGCTACACAGAAAAGCATCCATAGAATCTGAACCGGAGGTGAGGACAGGGTGGAAGATGTAAGACAGACAGGGCACTGTGGCAGGCTGAGTGAAGGACTGGCATGGCTCTGACAAAGGAAAGCCTGCAGTATTTGCGTTTCGGCAACACCAGATGAACTTTCAATGGCATGAAAGGGAACTCGTACAGGAAACGTACCAAAGAGCCTAATCTAGATCGAGAAGGGGCTAGGGAAGTTGTCAAAGCATTCTGGAAGCCAAAACAAAAAAATATAGTCAAAATAATAGGAGACCATTTGAAATGTCTTTTCCACAACAAGAAAATACTGAATCCACAACCTTCCCCGTGGAGATGAGCAATGAGAAGGAGCCACTTTATCTGCCAGTTTCCTGGGTGAATTAGTCATGGCCAGGTAGGGAATGAAACCACAATACCTCCTGTCTTGAAAAGTGAGCAGGTCTGGGAACAGAAGAGGAAGGCTGAGCACAGATGCCTTGACACAGGGTCTGTAATCCTGCTGCGCAGACCCTACCTGCGCTTGCAAGAGGCAAGAAGGACTAAGAGGAGACCGAACCGATCTCTTCCATGCGCTGTCAGCATTTTACCCCTCCAAGCGCCGCTGTTTCTTCCACCTCACCCAGCTGCAGGCAAGACATGCCGTACCATCCTGGGGAACCAACCCAGCCCAGTCTCTCCTAAAAAAGGGTGTCTCTTCTCCGTCTCTCTCTCCGACTTGCCCCCCAGCCTCCCCCCAGGCACACTTCACTTCTCATTGACTGACTGGTAAGATTGTGCCTGACTTCATTGAGAGGCTTTTAAAATTTTAGTCTTTGCTATTAGTATTGATTAGCTTTGTCCTCTTAATGGGCTATTTTTTTGTCTCCTGGCTTGTTGCATCATCAGGTTATATATTACTCTTCAGGGTTCTTTGTATGGATTCATAAATGTGAATACAGTTGGGGACCAGCTCTGAGAAGAGATGCTAATCTTCTGAACAAACCCTCCAAGCCATCTTTCAGTGTTTAGGAGACCATTCACAATGAGAAAAAAAAAAAAATATTAACAATGTGGTCATTGCATTTTTGGGAAGGGAAGTTGCTCTTCCACAGGGAGAATATGAGTATTTAGTAACTTAGTGAGCCAATGCACCAACTTTATCCCTGCAGTTGGGGATCTCAGCTTAAAAATACAATAGTAGTAATTAATAGTTTGCACTTATATAGCATTTTTGCACATTAACCTTTTCACCAAAAGTTCACCTAAATTCAAATGCAGCCGTTTCTGGAGTGGGAAATAGTGGGAATTTAATAATGTATAGCAACACCATGCAAGAACTCAAGTCAGGAATATTATACGGAAATAAAAATGCAGGGGCAAGGTTCATAGTGAGAGAACTCAGCTACTCTGGCTAGAATTGCTTCACGCAGTCTGGCTAATAACCTGCCTTACAAAGTTGTTGCTGGATTGTTAAAATATTACAAGTAGGTATTACAAGTACACTTCAGTTCCATATCTCATCTTACAGCTAGCATCTCCCCGAGCACGGTGCCTCCAATCTAATACCACTGCATTAATCCAATATTGATTCTAAGAAAACAGAGCTTCTGAGCCACCCAAACAATGTTTTTGCAGCACAGAAGGTTCCCATTGAGATCTGTCCTCAAGCCACCGACCCAGCAGTCCTGTTAGTTTGTGAGAGCTGCAAATATCACATTGCAAGGTGGTGCGGGTGCAGCCCATTGACTTGATGGTCTCATCCTCTGGGAATGCATCCATTGCACAATTTAGCTTGGATGTCAGAGAAGTACTGCAGGTGAGAGAACTGCCTCAGAAACAGATGATAGTTCTCCTGGGTTTTTTTTCTCTTGCTAGAAAATGCTATTTGCCATTTCTACGCCTCATTCAAAGTCCTCGGTCCTCAGCGCTGTTTGGCACGCGTTGGTTGCCATGGGATGGGGCGTCACTTGTAGCCCTCTTCCTTGGGTGCTCGTGCCTGGGGTTTGACGTTCAGTTGCCTCATTCACATCAGCTCCCTGATACCCTGCGGGGTTTTTTCAGCAGTGCCTATTACTGTAGGCTACCAGCTCTCCGGCAGCACTTGCCTCGGTCCTGCTGCTGCGGTGAAGAGGTCCTGTGACATCTGGAGCTGGAGATGTTGCTCATGTACAGTGAGTTCAGCTCATGAGAGAGGGAGAATATACCACCGAGGGGGCGTTCGCTCGTTAGCTGACCCCAGGTATTCCTTGGCTGGACTCTGCTCGCCTCAACATTCTCTCCTGAGGATTGAGCTCTAATCAAATTAATTGGTCTGATGGCCAGTGAGGAGTAACAGTAAATCTGAACTCCTGAAGGCTTATGGAAATTTGCCCACATGGAGCATATAATTTTTAAATATAAAGGAGAAAACGGATTGGCAAAAGAAGTTTCTCAGCTGGCAAAACAAGCTATAACAGAGAGCACAGCAAAAGGGAGGAAATAGTCTAGAGAGTACTGCAACACAGCTTGAACACAAGGGGTTTGTCTGAGAAAAGCAGTTTCTTGTAATTTTACTGGAAAGGCATTTTACTCTGAAAATGAAATCTAGACAGGATGTTACTGATGGTCCACATCTTATTTTCAATAAATGATGAACCTTCATGTCCCATGAAATATGAAAGTAGCAAGCTGCATTCTATTATATTCAGCAAAGGCTTTTCCCCCCCTTTTGTTTAAATGTATTCATTATCAAAGGTATAGTGCCCTTGAGAAGCTGAGGCAGTTGCTTGTATTGCTGTGCAAGGAATTTAAGATACTTACTAAAGTTTTTACAAACGACGATGCAGAGATGTGTAGCATGTCTTTCAAGACCCCCATTCCATCTATTCAGAGCTGACACTTAAGCTGTAAAGAGACATCCTTGTCAAACTACTTACATATTGCATATACAATGAGATAGCTCTTCATTTCTAGCACACTAGTTGCAGGAGTCAGAATTTAAAGCAGAAGGGCTCTAGACCTCTTATTTCAGACTCTTGTGGCTCCATGTGCAGAAATCACATTGGCAATAATGAAAGTTCAGCATTTACATTGAATGCATAGTATAGAAGAGGGCATGAAAATATTTTGATGAAAAAGAATCTGGCTAGTTACAATAATGTTTCCATCCTGTGCTTCAGAAATTGTTAGTGTGCTACGAGTCTGAGGGGGTGTGAAGGGACGACACCCGTTTGGGATGCAGGTTATAACCATACGTCCTCTGCTCTTTGTCCTGCTGTTCAGCAGTGACACTTAGGAAAATAAATACATCCGTATGTACCATACAGACCTACTACACAAAAGAGAGGAAACTACCTCAAATGGCTGGTTTCTGAAAGTCCATTCAGCCCTTACATACATACCAATCGTTTCATCTTATGATTCCTCTTTACCTTTCACACTTCCTACTTTTACTATTAGTTTACTAACACTTTTCCTAAGTTCTCCCAGTCCTTTAGAAACACTGAATACTATTCCATAGAATATTTTCATTTTTAATATGTGTCACACCCTCACACACGGTTTAAAAGCAGGAAGAATTATTTGTCTTCCCAACAAATAACACTGGTTGCTGTTAACCAGATTTTGATCTCTGCTGTGCCGTCAGGAAAGGGTGACTTGGGTGTCTTCAGTAGCATATAACCCAGGAACTGAAGTAACTATTAGTCGATGGCTAAGTCGACAGGAAGCTTTCTCCTATGATTATGTATTTCAAAGGAAAGTACATCTGCCAGTCATGCTGGGTTCTAGAAGAGCTCCATCTTTACGCCAGCTTTTGTCCGTGACAACCTTGCCAGCAGCCATATAAAATGATGTGTAAAATCGGAAAATGGATGTTAACAATTCATTTTCTAAATTTGCTTAGTTAATGAAACTTAACAATTCTCATGTCCCAACAGTTTGATTGTGCCTGCTAGAGTTCACTAGTTAAGCAGATCTCCCCATGAGTGAAATCTCTGGGTAACATGAGCATAATCTGCAGCAGCTGAATCACTGCCAGGACCTGGCAAGATTTCCTAGAATAACAACGATCTAGGCAGCTTTTTTACAAATCAGTGTAAGTTCAGCTCCCGTGGAAAGGGTTTCCTGCGGAAAAACTCCCAGGTACAGCACTGCTCCATTTTGGAGGCAAGCAGGAGTTTAAGGTTTCCTTCTGCCTCCACAGGAACGGGGCCTTTCCCCCAGCACTGCTCAGAGCAGGAGTAACGCTGCACAACATCAGCTCCATCTCAGGCAGCCTCCAAAGGCTACTTCAGCAGCTGGAAATCTTTAGAGGTGCTTTATAAACACTCACTCTTACAGCAGGTGCCACGTTCTCTTCCACCAAGGAATTTTCCTACGCCTGCTCCACGGAGAAATCCACGCGAGGCTGAAGGTCAGAGCTCTGAGAAGTCCTTGCGTTAAGTGACCTCAGCTGGCTAGGATGTGGTCCCGGGGAATGTCTAATGGGTTTCATATGACTCAGGTTTTTCTCCTTTGTCCTTCCCTCTCCTTCACCAGGGTGCATTTTGCTAGTTAGTGGTTACGCAGCGACAGCTGCAAAGTGCCATTTTAACGCAAGTTATTATTAATATCACTTTGCCAAACTGACACAAACTACAGAATGTCGTTCTTCCAAGCAGCCTGGTGACTGCAACCCACTAAGCAGAGCATGCATTTTTACCTTCACGTGCATTTTTATCATAAACCGGTGGTGCATAAGGACAAAAGTCAGGAACCCTGAGGCAGGCGATGCTCCGAGCGCAGCTCCAGCCAGCCCAGGCTCCCACTGCAAAAGTACTGAAGGAAAACTGTGCTGTAACGAGCGATGCTTCTGCGATGTGGCAGTTCAGTAGGTGGCACATGAAAGCAAATGCTCCAGTGCGATACTAGAGGGCACTGTAAACCTGGCAGTTTTGGCTTCCGAGTGGGACGAAGTAAGAATTGAAGTGTTTGCTATTTGCGGTCATTAAAGCTCTCTTGGTACTTAGTGCAAAATTAGTGCTAACCCCTGGGTCTTGAACAAATTAATTTGTGGAATTACATTCTGCTGTCATACATCCCCCCCCCCCTTACAGTTGGACTCCGGGATCCTTATTCATTGCCAGGCCCTGAGCTACTGCATCCCGCTGCGGAGGGGCTCCGCTTCCAGGAAACGAGCAGTGGGTGTAATGCCTGGAGGGAAGGGGAGCAAGAACCACTATGAGAACTCAGGAACTTTTTTTTAAAGCAATCACTTAACAGTAATGTGTTCATTAATTGGCAGCCAGACCGCTGCCTGACTTCATTTAAAAAACCAACGGTTTCCTTTCATTGTGGTAGCGCAAGGTTTCATCCTGTGTCTTTTGTATATGCCAACATCAATTTTTCCTGTGTGCCTGCTTAAGGATGCACACCTATCAGAGAGCTGGAGAATTCCTGCACTGTGATAAAACAAAGTTGTTTTTAAAAGAGTCTTTTAAAACATATCTAAAAATATGAATATGCTATTCTAAATTAAACACTCCAATCAATGCGATCAATAGATTAATAGGTTTCAGCATCTGTCTCCTCAGATATTCCTCATACACTCATCACTGTAATTTATAATTCAGTATTCAACTTAAATTAGTAAGATTTAAACTGAAAAAAACAACAGACTGACAAGTAAACGAGAGTTCCCAATCTAAATGTAAAATGTTTACCCAATATGCAGAATCAAGCTCTCCGCTCTCACGATATCACCGCCACGCAAAATACACACAGAACCAGAGGGAATAAGAGCGAAAGGGATCTTGAGAGGTCACCTAGTCCGTCTCCTTCCCCCAGGGTAGGATCAACCCTGCCTAAATCGGTCTTGACAGGAGTTTCTCTAACCTGTTCTTCCCTGGAGGTTTTTAAGGAGATTCCACAAGCTCCCCAGATGGTCTATTCTGGGTGCCGGCAATTCTTATAGATGGAACATTTTCCCCAAAGTCTAACCCAAATTGCCTTTGCTGAAGTTTAATCCCACTGCTTTTGTCCTACCCCGATGGATGTGGGCAACAGTTTATTACTTTTGTAGCATCTTTTACATTTTGGGAGATTATTGCTGTATTTTTGTCAGCCTTAAGTAATCGACTGCAGTTCTTTCCTTCTTGGTAGGTTTTTTTTCTAGAACTCAGACCATTCTTTCCATTTTCTGTATTTTTCCGGAAGTCTGATGACCAAAACTGCCCCTCTCCAACACTCGGTGCAGATGGGAGCAGTGTACCATACCACACTCTCTTCACGTGCCGCAGTGTCAGCTCTGGTTTTCTCACACCAGGGTACCACCATTGGCTCAGGGTTAATTTCTTGCCCACAGTTTTACCCCTTTCCCTTAGAAATGCTGCCTACACAGCCATTTCCTGACACACATTTCAATAGTTCTCGTACGTGCTGCTTTGCTCTTGTCCTTTTCAAACGTCCATCTATACTTTCCAGCCTGTTTCTTCAGTTTTTTTGAACCTTTCTCCTGTTCTCTGAGAGCACTTGCAGCCCCTCTCAGCCTGGTATTGTCAGCAGATGCAATGTCTACTCCATATTCCATTACCCAAGTCACTAATGAAAATATTGAGTAACACCAGACCCCGCAGAGACCCCTGCAGCACCGTACCCAAGCCATCCTTCCACGCTGACAATAGACAGCCGACAGCTTTGCAGCATGTTTTCCCAGCCAGTCTGGGACCTTACAGCATTTGTCCTCTACCGTATTCCCCCACCTTGCTCCTGGGAATGCCACATGAAACAGCGTCAAAAGCCTTACTGCAGTCAAGATGTATCACAGCGCCAGCTTCTCCCCTCTCCGAGACCTGCTGCCCTGTCACAGGGAAATTAGATTGGTTTGACGTGATTTATTCTTGACAACACCACGGTTTGTGGGGCTATCGTATACCTTATGCCAATGCCATGCCTTGCCTTTGGATCTAGCCAGCAAAATTCTGTCCCCATTGAAGTAAGGGACCAAACTCCCAGCACCCAAGGACTTGACCGTGTCTAGATCCCACCCAACACGCAGAAGCAGTGGCGATACCATTGCGCTAGCGCTCACCATGGTTTATTTCCACTGAGAGCGGCAGAACACAGCACGGGGATATCACACGCGGGTTTGAGCTTCGTACACCCCGAGTACCATCGCGCCGTGTGCACACAGTCCCCTGCCTCTCTCAGACTGCATTATCTGGTGCTACATCATTTCATTAGTACCCTTGGTGCAACGGGTCAGGTTCAATAACGGTGGGAGCAGGTATAATTTACACGCTGAAGGGAGCTGGAAGAAGGTGTAAATTACTCAAGCGCACACTACCTAACATTCACTTAAAATTCACTCTGAATTTGGCACCAGATATATAGGAGATAATCAAGTTTTCTTTTTCGAGATCTTGTGTATTTAAAACCTGCTGTGTTTAATTTTTGCAGTCACAACAATGCTCATTCATAAATATTTCCTAATGTTTGATCCTATTAGTATGTGCAGTGCAGTGTCTGATTAATGGACTAGAACAATGGGATTAAATATATTCTGGGCTCCAGAATACCACTTTGTAATGCCTAATATATGATAAGATATTACAGATAGGCTTGTCTTCTGCCTAGATGTGATTGCACTTGAATTCTGAGAAACTCAGATACAGATCTTGGATAAGATCTGAATTTCAAGTGCGCCCTAATTACACAGCGCACTGGACCAAACCTTGAGGTCTGTGCATTTCCAGCGTTGGATTCTTCACAGCTCAGATGCAAAGGCTGTTTCTTAGCCCTCTCTCTCAGGAATTCATAACATATTCATCAACTTGTAGTACCTAAGAGCCCTGTCTGACTGTATTTGGAAGACCTTAATTTGACTCCAGTAGGAGTTTAACAATATTAATAACTAATATTAAACTGGATTCCTAATGGGGATGCTAGGACAATACCCTTTGATCACTGCATTAATCTGGTGCAATTGTGTTTATATCAGCCTTGTTCATCCCATGTGTGCTTAGTGCCATCTTGGCATGAATATGAAATATGCAAATCTGGGGGATACACGTTAATAGTGGGTCCATCTGCTGGGATCTTTTATTAAAGAGAAGTGTGAATGCAGTTGCCATGCAATACACTCTTACACACAAGGACCATGAGTTACAAAAACAAGAGAAAACATCTCATGCTTTTGCCTTATTGGTATTTCGCATTCATCGTTTCTGCAGCCGATTTTCATTTTAATTTAGAAATTTTCACAAAAACTAAATTTGAGTGAAAAAGCTCAACAGTTAGCAATGACTGTGCGTATACACGCACGCACATCTCTTCCTCTCTAGTGACAGACAGGATATTACTTTTCCACTGCATATGAAATTAATACCAGAAGCATAAGAAAAAGCATATAAATTCCAACCCTTAAAGCCTGATCTGGATCTCGCTTCTACTGCTTAAGACAGCTATAACCTAGAGGAAAACTATCTGTTCAAGTTGAAGATAATACAGGGGTGCTGAATGGAGAGTCAAGCCCAAACTTCAGTTCAGCCTTAAATATGGAGTCATAGCCCACTGCCTCCGTAGGATACGGATGAACTGCTGTGTGCTGCTATTTTACTTTTTCTGTAATAAACAATTCTTTCAACTCTATCCAAAAGGAAAAGCTCCTGCAGCTCATTGCTCTTGTGAACCGCTGTGTCCTTAGCTTGTCTCTGCCGTGGATGTGTATGCTGATAGTTTGGGGGGAGTATGCCGTAATAAATTTATATAACAGTTGGCAGGTCAAACTTCCGTGCCCTAGATATGCAAGTGCTGATTCGGACGTGGAGCGGAGAAGGTGTCCTGATGACATAAAGTCAAAGTATCCATCCTGATGAGCGTGCTTAACCCGGGAACTGCCTTTTCTCCACCCGCCTGCAGATAAGGAGAGCTTTTGTCACCAAAGCTAGTTCTGAGTCTCATACTCATCCCAGAATGCTGGATTGAGCAATTGCTCCTTTCTCCAAGGGCACTGGGACCTGAAGTACAAAGAGGGCCCTTATTCTCCTCCTTGTTTCACAGATCTGCGAGTAGGCAGGAGAGTAAGCAAGAAGAGAGGTTTTTTCCATATCTTCAATATGCAAATAGATTAGTGAGCTCAGCTCTCTATTCATTGCTTCCAACATACATGACACAGACGCTGCTGCTCCCATTGTCAGGCTAAAACTGGGGGCTTGATGACAAGAAACTCACTGAGTTTCCATCTGCATAAACCTGAGATGATGGCTGGGTAAGGAAAGTCACGGCACTGGAATATGTCGGCTCCACTGTCTACATCCACAGCTTATTAGCTGTGTTTGGGATCTAAAAAGCCAGTTAGACTCCGGGTTATTCCTGCACGGTCAGCTCTTAGTGCTGCTTGGTGCGGCCTCATTTGTACCTACCCAAGGGACTGCCACCTTTCTCCCGTGTATAAGCACAGCTACCGTAATCTGGGCTACAGCCGGTGAAACTACGGCGTGAGTGTTCAACCAGCACGTGACTCGAGAAAAATTTAAGTGCTGAGATTGGTTATATATGTATTTATTAAGTTCCCATGATGCAAATAGCATATTAGCATAACTAGGTCAATTATTTGGCAATCAGCACATGTGTGCCTGGGAGAGAAGCGTGTGCATGTGTCTGCTGGTTTTGTGCTGCTGAACACATCACCTGCTTGGAAGAGAATAAACGTGTTTACCCCAGTGCTAAGAAAAGAGAAAAAAGAACAAGTCAACCGTCCACAGCTAGCTGATTATGCATTTTCCACATCAAATTGTCAGCATTTATTCAATTACTTCACTCATTACAAGTGTGTTCTTCAACCACTAACCTAAAAACCCTCCCTGCTGCTGTCAGCTCCATTAGAAGTGACACGTTCCTTCCTCAGGTTAAAAAGCGTTTGTGGAAGGCGTCTCCTCGCAGCGTGCGGCTCGGGGCTGCCGGGGAAGCACAGCCCCATGCGGGAAGGGAGCTCCTCTCCCCATCGCCGCCCCGAGCAAGGCCGGGGGGCAACGCTGGGGCTTCCCCTGGGAACGGTCCGTGGGTCGAGGTGAGCCCTCCCTGGGGTGGCAGGAGCTGTTTTTAAAGCAGAGACGTGCTCCGAGGCGGGGATTAGAGGAATCCGCAGGGCTCTGTCAAGGATACGGAGGAGATCCCCAGAGCCAAAAGCGTACGCTCTCAAACACTTCCATTTTAATAGTAAGTTGAAAGGAAAGTTCCCCTTCTGAGGGGTTGTTAATTATAGATCCCTCCTTTAAACGCTCCTCCTGGTTTTATCCATGCTTACTCCCCCACAGCTGGTAAAGATAAGGAAAGCTCTACCTTCCCCAAAATCGAATAAATCTTAAATGTTTCCTGAGCTGATTCACTTGGCTAAGCTCTGATTTGGTACATGAAACAAAAGACAAGGCAACAGAAAGCAACATATTTTCCCTGTGTCAAGGTGAAGTACTTCCCATCACCCAGCCAATCTCTGCTGGGGTTAATGTGCATCAATAATATTTAAATGATCAAAGTTTTTCTGCAGAGACAGTGATGGGGTTTTTTCTGACTTGTCATGCTTGTTTTCCTTAAAGAGGCAATGACCTGCCGTAGTTAAGGCTTGCAGCTTGGCACGCAGGAGCATTTTGAGAAGCGTTATCTCCCTAACAGAAGAGCAGCCTCATGTTTCCCTGCACAACAACCTTTCTTAGCCTAAAATGCTTTGCATCCTATTTCCTTGATCTGGCTAAGTGCTTGCATGCTGAAAATCCCACCCTCCCTCCAGCTGTCCTTCTGGCAGGAAAGAGACGTCTTCTCTCCAGAGAGTACAGTCACTGCTCCTTTGGTTATCTAATCAGGGAGGGCAAAATTCACCGAGGGCCCTGTAAAACCCTCTGAGCTGCAGAAAATGCATCTGAGGTCTTGTGCGGGAGGGTGCGAGGCAGGGAGCTGGGGGAAGCCTCCCTTCCCATAGCAGATGCTCTCTGCCATCTCCCTAGTAGCTTTTGCAAAGGAAAAAAAAAAATGTAGAGTACTCCAGGGACTGAAGCATTTGTCTCTTCCCTCTCCTGCTCAGTGGGGCATGCGTGTGCCTAAGAGCAGGGGACCCGTAGCACCCGCCGGTCTGGCCCCAAGGCTACAGCAGTGGTGTACGGGAAGGGCAAGAAAAGAAATGTCCCCCACCCACCCACCCTCCTGGACTGCATGTACCAAAGCTGTCTGTTGCTCAGTTTCTCAGGCTTTGTGTGGGTTTCCCAGCATTTCTCCTAACTACAAAATATTATGTCTCTCTTCCTTTTAAAACTCAGTGATTTCGTCTTTGCACCGAGCGCAAGGAACTGGGAAGCACAAACCTTCCCATTCTGATCAAGCTGGAAGCTTTCTTCCCGTTCAGCTTGCTAAGGACAAAAGGACAGTACGAGGGTGGTGAGATGAGACAAATCTCCCCCAGTAAGTGCGAGGTTCAAGCAGCCTTCCCCTCCATCATCCCTAAACCAAAAGCACCGTTAGTAATTTCCTCCCCTTTTCTCTGCAAACTTCTCCCCGGAGGTCCCGGCGGGCTGGAGAAAGACACCGCTGGAACAAGGGGTCGGGCTGAGCCGTGCTTGCCAAATATTACCCGAGAACCTCCCTTGCAAAGGGGTCTCTCGCCTGCTCCTGGGCTCGGAGCACAATTATGAGCCTTGTGTTTCCACCTAATAAAATGCTTACTCACTTGCAGTAGGCACTTTGACATCCTTGGCCGCACATTGCTAGATAAGGACTATAAAAAGAACGTATTGCTATTACAGGTGATACAGCAATGTGTATCCTCAAATGAAAGATCCTTTATAAGCCTGGTTATTATTCTGGCAGTAATCTCGGATCTCTCTCCGAAGACTCAACTCAGCTCAAGTGTTAGCAAGTGTATCGCCACCGAGAACGGGGACTGCGAGGTGTCACGTTTACCTTCTGTTCTTTCGGTACATCCTCTATCATCCCAGGTCGGGAAAACACTTCCCTCTTCTCCCGCGCATGCCAAAAGCACCATTTGCCATTTAGATTTAGGGAGCCAGATACAGCCGTAGTACAAACAGGTGCGAGCCCGCATGTGCCAGTAGAATTACACCTGCTTACAATGGGTTTACGTTTGGCCCTTGAGCCCCGGGGATCCCTTTGGGAGCAGAGGCTGTATTAAATATTAAGGCCTTATTCTCCACCCCTGCCTACGCTGTAGTAATTAAATCTTAGTGCAGACCCATTGATTTTCAACCGCGCTCTCCTTGCGTGAGAGGGTACTGCTCGGCACGAGGGAGGGGGCAGAGCTGTCCCCTCAAGGAAAAGCACATCCATTTTGCTCCTCGCAGAAAGGAAACAATACCCCGCATTAAAAATTTGCAAAGCGTGCTTGGGCAAAAGAATGCAAATGGTCTAAAATTAAACATTTGCTGCAACTCTTCCCCATTCCTTTCTGCCTGCGACAGCAGCGCTGCCGGCTGCTTTGCAGTCGCTTGCTTTGGGCTCCGGTGTCTATGAGTGCCACAGACGATCTCTCTCTTTCCCAGCATAAGGACCCTTGGAGCCAGACCTGTCTGTTTACCCCAGGAGCGGGAGCAGCGCGATTTCCCACCCTCCGAGCCTGTTCCTGGATCTCCTGAGTCGCTGCGTAACCTTGGACAAGCCACGCAGCTGCTGCCAGCCTCTCCAGGGTATTACGCTGATTAGTTAATTCTGGTGATTTGCCTGGAGCTAGCGCCTTTTACCTGTGTCTATACACGTATTATTGCTAGCTTCTGATCTTTTGAGCTTGCAGGGCTGAGGAAAACGACTTTGGTTTTTCTTTAAATGCCATGTAGTTTAGAAGTGTGACAACTCATACTGTGCTGTTATTCTTTCCAATTGAAACCTAATGATGCGTGCATATCACTTAACTCTGATGTCAATAATCAACACACCACTTGGTCTTTTGCCGTGGCTATTAGAGGGAATGAAAATGAAATACCAACTCCTTTTTATCCTGTTACTGTACCATAATAACTAATAAAGGAGTAATAAGTGAGACACGGGGAATTTCCAGGGGAGTCATTACTACAGAGAAGACCTAAAGGCACAAAGCGAAATCCAGGAATATTAGCCAGCCCTGAATTTCCAGCCAGTGCTTCTCACATAAGTAATACTGCTGCCGTAAAATCTGTGCTTACAGGAAAAATTATCATGTGGAAAGTATCAGTCTGTGTCCTGACCAGAGGAGAGGCGATTGAGCCAGAACCAAAGACAGCCTTGCAGGTAAAGACCACCCTGTGCATCAGCGTAGCATTTAGGCTGGGCCACAGTCAAGATATGCGCCAGCATTTCATAAATCTCACTTAACGCTCCAGTATGTGGGAAACGTTTCCCAGAAGAGCTCTAAATCACCTCTGCCCGGTCACAGGACGGATGGTGTGTTTTCCAGGGACTCTTAGGTGGGAGAAGCCACATAAAGCCCTCAGAGCAGTGGGCCAAAGGAAATCATACGACAAAATACTGAGTCAATGAGACTGCAAACCACATGCAAGTTGGACAATGCCCTTTCTGGCTTAGAAATTATTGAATTCTTGGCTAGGAAGGAACAGGCATTTTTTGGTGGTTGTGTACATAGGGGGCAGTGGGGATTTTTTGGTTTTCCTCCCTGCAAACAGACTGTCATTTATCCACGTGCATGTCAAAAGCCTGTCGCTGCTTAGGAATGATCCTGTCTCTAGCATCTAACTAGCGCAGGCAAACCTGACGGTTTTATGCACCCTGTCGATAGCTGGAGCCTTCCCTGCCCCTCAGCGTGGACACAGGAGAGTTGGCCCAAGCAACACCCACCTATAGGTTCTGCATCCCCGTGCTGGAAGGCGTTATCACCTCTGACGGCTCTGCACGTTAATCCTCTGCCTTACCAAAGAAAAACCTGGTTTGGTTAAATCCTGAAGCACATTCCTCCCATTATCAAAGCATTTCCCAGCCATTTGATTTCCCCATCTCCGAGTTCCTGCTTTGTTTATCCTATTAATTCCAACCACCCCCTCTTCCCCCAACACACACGCACGCAGCCTCATTTACAGCATCTTCGCCAGCAGAAGCCTCCCCAAAATATTCAGGGCACACCAACCAAGAACTTACACGTGCAGGGAAACCCTCGTGACTAGAGGGTTGTGGTTTTTTTCCTCCAGCAAACATGATCTCATGATTATTTTTTTAAGCTCTTAAAGAAAAAAAAAAAAGAAAAAGAAAAACCCCACCAAGGAGCGGCCCTCCTGGCCTGCCGGTATCTAACCGGAGGCAGCGGGCTGTGCCCAGCACCCGGGACGGCGGGGATGCTGCAGCCGCCCCTCCGGGAGCCTCGATAACCCCGGAGCCGCCGGGGCTGAAGGCTCCCCGTTTGCAGCCTCCTCTTCCTCGGGTGGTTTGCCTCCCTCCTCCCTCCCTCCCCCCCTCCCCCCCGCTCGCATTTCCTCCCTGCACCTTTAAGAAGCACATTGCTCGCCGGTGGGATGGTGTGTGCTAAAGCTGCACAGAGGAAGTTACGCAGCCGGGATCAGGCACGGAGATAAAAGCTCCGATTGTGATTGAAAGTGAGAGCAAAAGGGATTTCAGCCTCGGCATTAACTTGCGCGGGGAGCCGGGGATTGCACAAAGCTTCCCCGGCCATCTGCCCTTGGGGGCCGGCGGCGCAGCGGTTGTCAGCCGGGCTGGGAGGTGCGGGGGGGTCCCCCCGGCCCCGAAGTTCACTGCTCCGCCGGGAGCCCCGCGCCGCAGAGCTCCCTCCCGGTAAGGACCTGCAGCGCCGAGCACCGGCCGCCGGGCCGGGGGGGGGGGAGGCGGGCGGGGGGAGCGGCGGGCAGCGCGCGGTGCCGGCATCTGCCCTCTGTCCCCATCTCCCAAACGCCAGCGTGTGCGTCCCCCCTGCGCCTCTGAAGTTGCTCCGAGTCTCTCCCGGGGTCCCCCCGCTACCCGCCCCCCCCCCCCCCCCCCCGCCCGGAGCAGCACCGGCTCCCCACAACGGGGGGGATTTTATTTCTTAATTTTATTTTTCCTCGTCGGAGTTTGCAAAGGAAGCCAGGGACGCTCACCGCACGGGGACGGCTCTCCTCCCGCTCCGCCACTTCTAGCACAGCCCCTGCGGGCTCTCGGAGCCCTTCAGGGCACCCGACCCCGGGGGCGGGGGCAGCGGCTTGCCCGGAACCGCAAATGCATTAAGGAGGGCGGCGGAATATAAGTGAGATTTACAGGTTTTTCTGTTGGGAGCCCGGTGCTCCTTTGAGCTTTGCACCGTTATTCGTAGGGTTCAGCCTCCTGCCACATCGCGGGCAGAGCGGGGGTTTCCTAACTTTGCTTTTAAGGGCGGAGGGGAAGGGATGAGCAGTGTGGAAGAAGGAGGAAAACTCACGCTTGGTCGGGGGGGGGGGGGAAGAGTGGTTGGGGCTTATTTTGAAGGCAACACTTCTGAAAGAAAATTGAAAACTCCTTCATTGAGTTTACTTTCTGTACTTAATTCCAGAGCAGCTCAGTTGTTGCTCGGCGTTGTCTCTTTATTTCAATAGGGTGTTAATCCAATAATAATAAAAAAAAAAAGGAACTGGCTAAGTCAAGATACAATCTAATTTTGTGTTTTTAATACTCCGGCTATCAGTCCCCAGCGATTGCTGAGTACTCTTCAAAGAAAACAAAGAGCATTGATTCTATTTGTTCCCATGAACTGCAGTTTCTTAATAATATCAGGTGAAGATTTATTTTCTAAGGATCCAACCAAATCAAGCAGGGCACAGCCTTCAATTCAGAGAGTCCCTCTCCCCCGTTTGCAGTATGCTGGCTTATTTCAGAGCAACACTGGGCAACTGTTTCTGCCAAGGAGCTGAAACGGCTAGGTGTTGCACCGCAGACTTTGCACGGCACCCGCACGCCTGGCTGATTGACTGCTAATAAATCCACTTTTCTAGCAAATTTTTATTTCCCTGAGAGTCTATGATATTTAGCCAGCATAACAAAAAACTAATAGATATTATAGATCCTTTCTTCCTGGGTTTTGCCCCGACAGCCATTCAAGTGCAAAATATAATTGTTAAGGCTATGAAAACAGATCCATAAACTTAACAGCCCTGGAGTCCTCGTTAAAGCTACCCTGCTTGTTTTCTATACAATGCTGGAGTCTCACGCTCTCCGCTGTTATTAGGCACTTGGCCGTGACCAGTTTGATGTAATAATTAGGAACTGACTTGTTATAACTGAAAAGACAGCTCTGATGTCAGCGGGACTTACAAACACTGTGTCACACAGGTTTATTATTTTTTACTACATTTACTCATAATGTAAAAATAGCAGCCAGTCTATTCTTTCTTTGGGAGTTTATTCAGGTCCAACGCAGCTATAATAGGCTGCTCTTTGAGAGCTGGCGATGAAGCATGAGAGAGAGCTTCTCTTTTCTGAACTCATTCATCTCAATCAGCACTCTTTCAACCAAAAAGGGGGGAAAGGGAGATGGTAGCACAGCAATGTGAAGCCCCTGAACATGGATCAATGCATCTGTTAACCTGGAGTTTCTGGGCTTTATTAACAACTGAGCTTTATGAGAAAGCAAATCCTAAACATGCTGTTGAAGCTGACATCCCTAAATTCTGGAAGAAAAGTTGGGGAATCAAATAGAAAGGGAATTATCCAGAGCTAAATTTCTGTTCTGGATATGTGCCTCCCACCTCCTCTTATGAGATCTCCCTCCTGGGTCTAATGCTGAGAGAGGGTTTGACTTTTTTCTTTTTTTTTTTTTTTTTCCTTTCCTCCCTAGTTCTTTGTCATTTTGTTTTGTAATTACTTAAGATTTTTATAGCTCTACTGGAAAGATGACAAAATTGCAGAAATGTTGCTCTAACCTGAAATGAATACTGGGAAGGTCATTGCTCTTTGTATTAGGTGAACCTTAAATGTTATTAGGACTTTAAATTGTTTTTTATTAAATGTTATTGTTCAGATAAATCATATGTGGGGATGCTGGACAATGTATCTGTCTCCCCAGCTGTCTTATTTATTTGCTTATCTTTTTAAGACTATCAATTTGTCTGTCTGTCCCTGCTCCGTGTCTGCATATTCTCTGTCTTCTAATGACCTATAGCAGCTTCTTGATATTATTTGAAGACCCATTAGAGCTCTTCTCCAGCTGCTGTTACAAACCAGATACCTTAAACGGGGCAGCGCTCCTTCCCATCTCCCAAACAGCAGAAGAGCCATAAGCATCTTACTATGGATTTCTTTTTATTAAAGTTGTATATCTCCCTTTTACGAAAACCTGGCTCGTGGCTCGGGAAGCCCAGCCGAGGGCTGTTTCTCCCGGGGGGCCCCTGCTCCTACAAGTCTCGTTGCTCCAAGTGCCCCCCCCCCCCTTGCTCCCAGCTAATTTGTCTTTCAATTTGTTGTAGGTGCAGCCCGCTAATGACCTCTCCCTTTGCCCTGACCATGAAAGAGAGAGGAGACCTCAGGTAGCAGCACAGCTTGCAGCTGAAGGCTTTGGGAACTTGATGCTCAATTGCCAAAAGGCAGAGTCAGACAGAAATCCTTGCCTGCAAGTGCCTTGCCACTGCTGCACGACGCAGAGGGAGAAGCAGCAAGGCCAGCGCGGCTCCTGTCAACCCACTGACCACCCAGCATCCTGCTGGGACCACTGCGGATCTGGCCACCCAATGTGTTATTGTTGACAAAACCATCCTTTGGGAGAAAGGAATTTCAGCTCCAAAGAGTCTCTCTTGTCAGAGTTGTACTGATAAGCAGATGCTATACTTATTTTATGTATTAATACTCAAAAGCCCCAATAATTATTTAAAACCACAGTTTAAGGCACTTTCCGCAGCGACGCATTTGCGGCAGACAAGAAGGTTGAGGAAAACCTGATCCAGCACCATCTCACGGCCTCTCCAATTTACTCCTATCAAATTTCATCAGCGACTCAGAACTTGATCTTTCTATTGATTGACTGGAGTCACCTCTAGATATTTTCATGCTGATTTGGAAGCCCTTTCATACAATAAAAGGAGGGAAAAAATGAGGTTAAGGAAGACTTTTGACCACTGATCAGCAACTCTGGCCAAAACTTTCCCAATCAAGTGATTTGCAAAGTTGGCTTCTGCGCCAAGAGAAACTTTCCACAACCAAACACAGCGTGCAGAGTGGGATCATTCCTGTTATTGTCTAGATCTCCTTTGACTGGATCACTTGTAGATGAGGAGTTTCCATGCTGATCCCGAGAGCAACCCCTAGCCCAGTAGCTGCCTTCCTCGGGACTCTCGGCACTGCCCTCGCCCAGGGATCCCGCACTTGGCCGCAGCTGCCATGCTCTACCTGGTTGCTCTCCTCTTGCACTGTCTCCCCTTGGCCATGGGACAGTATGACATTTGCAAGTCCTGGGTGACCACGGATGATGGCCCGTCATGGGAGTTTTATGCTTGTCAACCCAAGGCCATGCGGATGAAGGATTACGTGACAGTACGGGTGGATCCGGCAGGAATCACTTGTGGGGACCCACCAGAGAGATTCTGCACTCATGTAAGTGTTGTTTTTCCCTCCTTGTTTGCTGTGTTATAACAGACTCTGCTTGCGGGTGGCCAGAGGCACTGGCCTGCTGAGATGCCGTTAAAAGGACATTTCGGTTCAGGGTGGCAATGGCGACGGCTGCCTTGAGCTCTCAGTCTCCTGGTTTGCAAAATGAGGAGGAGGTGTCCGGCCACCCCGGTGCCGTGCCGACCGGAGGTCAGGCCTAGAGCAGGGATGGTGCCGGCACGCTGAGGGGAGGGCGAGGAGGAGCCGGGGAGGGCTGAGCAAGTCCTGCTCTGGGGTGGTAAAGTCTGGGTTTTGGAAAAACTCTGCCTCCAGCGAGCACACAACCTGAGCTGCTCTGAGCATGTCCCTCCGCTTGCTAAAGCGTGGGGGGGTGTTCACCAGTCCCATCCCAAAAGGCTGTGCCGGCACTGGGGTTTTATCAGAGGTGAGCGCGTCCTCTCGGCACGAGTAAGAGCAAGGGGCAGGGTGGTGGAGGCCAGCGTGGCCCTGCACGCCGGCAGCTCAGGCAGTTGGTCTGACGGCCACGAGTTTCACTCGAGCCCCTGGAAATGCAGCTCTCCCTCTCTTCTAGCCTCCACGTGAAAAGACTCTCTGGACAGATGCTTGCCCTTGTAGTTAAAATCTGTAACTTATTTTCTCTTAAATATTAATCATTGCATTTCATTCCGTGCACCACAAAGCTCAGCAGGAACATTTGATTTATAATTCACAAGGCTTTATGTTGTTAAAAAGAGTTCGGGGGTCAAAGCAAAGAGCAAAACAGGACGGCTGTAACATCCCCTCCCAAGTGTCCTCCAGGAGTGGTCCAGGCACACATTTCAGGCCCAGTGACCAAGCCAGTCCGTGGTGACAGGGCTTCTACGGGGGTGAGCCCCGGACAAGGACTCTACTGGCCTATTACCTGTAATGAGACGGGGAGTTCTCCCTCTAACTCAGTGCAAGAGGGGACAGGAGTCCTGATTTCCTTTGCCAGCATTACCCAAACTCAGACACCCCATGCCTCAGTTCCCCACCTAGAAAATGCACGTACACGTAGAAAATACCCTGGGCCCAACCAGCCCAGGGTATCTCTTGAAAATCCAGGAGGAAAATGCTGCTTTGATACTAGGAGATGACAAACATTTATGACCATCGGAACATGCCACCACTATTTATTTACCCAGTTCTCCCTAGCCTGAGGGGTCTCATTAGTACCAGGGAAGATATTTTCACTAATTCCCAATAAGTAGCAGCTTTTCCTTTGAAAAGATCATTTGAAGAGAAAGATTAAGTCAAAGGTTGCAAATAAAACGGTTAACTATCGATGGGTCAGTCTGGATTTCCATTTATCTGACTGGCTGCAGAAGGATTAAAAGGTGAACGACGGATTGCTTTCTGCTACATTCACTGCAGCTATTTGCAAACACTTTCTGGCTAAGGATGCTCCAGACTTCAACTCCGCTGACCTCCAAGGAAGCAAAAGACACAAACTGCAATCAGCTCTCTACATCTCTTGATTCAGTCAATACTGAGCTAAAATCTTTCTATTCTGGGCAGCAGCAGTATTTCCTCGTAGCGTACGCCTGCCATGTGCTGTAACACTTGCAAACACCGTGTGCAGCCGTGAATGGGAGTTACACAAATGCAAAACATGGATTTGCCTTCCTGTCCCTGCCTCACCCCGGGGTGCACGCCTGGCCCAGCTCTCATCTCCTGAAACAGAAACCAGCATTCACAGCAACGTCCGCGAGCAATTCCCCGATGAAGAATCATGCTAAGAACAGGAGCAATATATTGCAAGTTATTTTTTAGATTTTTGGGATAGGTTTATGAAATCCCACTCTATTCATGGCCCTTTCTCCCCCATCTTGCACCAGCGCCGTCCTCTCCAGAGGATTTGAGAGTTTTAGAAGCGAAGCAGGTGAAGAGCAGCCCTGCCAAGGTGAGCAAGGAGCCCACCACCCAGCACTTAGCGCAGAGCAGGAGGTGGCTGCAGTCCAGCCTAAGGACTTGGTGTGTGCTGGGAGGCCATCAAGGTAAATTTTCGCAGCCTGTGTCACAGAGAATGACACGTGGCCATTTACTGCTGAGCATCCCCCTTATGGTCAGTAGAAAGTGGAATCAGCAAGAAATGGCCTTTCCATCGCCAGTCCTGGGCGGTGACTTGACACCTATTGACGTGCAGAGCGAGGCGAGCGGAGCCCGCAGAGGACGCGAGCGGAGTTTTGCTACCCCAGCGCAAAGGAAGCGCTGGACAAAAATCAATGTCGCTGCCCACCGATCATTACAACCTCGGAGCCCCGGCCCTTGCAGCGAGAGGGGAGGGTTAGCGGCTGGCACGCACCCCGCGCAGCTCCTTGCCGGCCAGCCTGTTCAGATGCCTTTTGGTGTCCTGTTATCCTTTCTCTTCAGGTTTTAATTATTTCTGTCTAACAGGTGGGTTCTCCTAGGAGCCTGGCTTTCCAACAGAGAAGTTCTTATGGTGACTATATTGCTTTCTTAGGTGTCTTTCAAAACAGTAGGGCACTGCCCGTGCAGTTAAACTAACGTTACTCAGAATTAAGCACAGCCCGGCAGGACGCCTGCACTGCTCAGACAACTGAAATCGAAATTAAAGACACACAAACATCCCTCCACACTTAAGCAGACACGGGAGGGAGCTGGGCAGCGTCCCTGTGCAGGGCATTGCTGCAGGCAGGCGGAGGACGAGGGTCCTGGTGAAAGTCAGGACCTGTGAGACAGCGAGTGTTTCCCGAGGCTGTACCAGTCCCAGGGAGGCATTGCCCAGCCCACAGGATCACCTGCTTCGGTTCTGACGACTTTGAGCAGCGCTCAGAGAGTTCTGCAAAAAGGGGCGTCTGGGGGCTTGCAGGAATTATTTGGAGGATTGTCTTTTCTGTTTTACAGCAGTCTGAGTCAGCTCTGGCTGCTCCCTTCTGGCTGGGAAGCGTTTTGCTGCTTATTAAGGTTGGGGGTTTTGCTTTTTCCACAGTTTCTGAACCTTCTCATATTCATGTCAATGCCTTTCTGGCAGGGTCACCTGAAAAATTAATTGTACTTTACCTCCTGGCAGGGCAGGGGGAGTGGTGGGAGCAGGCAGACAGATGGATAAGTAAATAAAAGCCTGAATGACTCTAAAAGCGTGACTGAAGGCTACTAGGGAACGGATCTTTGAACCAGGGGAGTCAAGGGAGGGGTGAAACTTCAGAGATCACATCCAGGGGACGGCATGGAGCAGCTAAACGCAGATTTCAAATGAGAGGGGTTTGCAGGACAGGCGCGGCTGGGGAACAGCAAAGCTGCATGATCTGCATGGGGCAGAGGGGAGATGCGGCGTTACTTCACCGTCCCCCCTCCCGGGGAGGAGGAGGAGGGTGGCGGAGCTGGCAGGGTGCTCCCAGCTATTGAGATGCTGAGGCACTTCTTTGATACTGAGTAGGGACCTTTGAGAATTTCACTTTGAAGCATCGGCGTTTTGCACACAGGATAAAAAAATACACAAGTTTTGTGGGCAATTTACACACGGGGCGGGCAGCGGGGAGCAAGCAAACGCCAAAGCCCTGCTCCAAAGAGAGTTGTAGCTCAGGGGATTTCTAAATCATTCCAGCAAAAGCAAGGAGAGGTGTCCGTAGCAGGCAGCCTGCGAGCCAGCGGCCATCACAGAACGGTTTCACTGCTCCTTGACACCCCGGTGAGAGCTCCCCGCACCCAGCCAGCAGCACAGGCTCACCGCCACGACGGGAGCCCGTTCCCCCCCAGAGGCGTCGAGGCAGCGTTTCTTGTTCAGACAGCACGCTCTGATGCAGGGCCGAGCTCTGAGCCCATATTGATGGGTCAGGGGTATTTTTATTTGGCGTCAGCATTGTTTCATCAGCTAATAGAGGTTGTTGATTTTGGCACGGGTACATGAAAAGAAAAGGCTTTATTTATTCATTACGCGTTCAGCCAAATTTGATGTTTTGTTTAATTCTTAGCTAAACTTTTCTGAATGACATGTGGTTATAAGGCTTGTACTAAGGAACTGTTTTTCTTAGTAGAATTGTGGGATCATTAAAACTAATGTCAAAGTTTTTAAAGAAAGACAGAAAAATGGAGATGTGCTTCAGAGATGCTCTTCCAAAAGCATTTTTAAAGATGCAGCATGATGTGGTGGTTAAAGGATGGGTTCTTCCCTTCTGGTATGCTGAGCAGACACAAAACCCGCAGCCCTTCCCCAGCCCACCCATCCCATGGGACGTGCCCGTGCTGTCCCTGCGCCGTGTTTCAGGTAGGAGACTCGGGGGGCAGAGCGCGAGGGGTCCTCAGCCTTGCGACCGCCCCAGGGTTCAAGGGCGGTCTTTGGGCTGAGCAGAGCCCACAGACAAGTCAAATGAAAAATCCCTTTCAAGAAAAGTGGATGTTCTCTCTCCTCCTCGAGTAAACCAGCACTACCCACTGTTGATTGCAAATCCATCCTTGGCCTTAGCAGAGGGCTGGGAGACAGAGCTCCCCTTTGCCCTTCCTTTTGGGACCTATATGGCGCTAGGGACAATTATTTTGTCTTTATGCCAAAATTCAGCAGCACAAGAAATCCACTGCCTGCTGCCAAATTGCCCATGACATCTTGGTCAGGGCTGTGGGGACGGAAAGCCGCATCTTTCTTTTCACATCTGTAACGTGCTAACAGCCCCCCTTACCCCTCGAACCCGCCAGTACATTAAAGTAACACCTGGAAAATTCTCCCCTTTCCTTTGAGGAGAGCCTGGAACAGGCAAGTGCTGCCGTTTCCATCCAGATGAAGGTTTCCTAATCCACCCCTTGCACCCATCACGGCATTGCTTTCAACCGTGGGAGAGAGGGCTGGGGCCTTTCGGTTCTGTTCCCCCCCTTAATCACTCCTCAGCACCAGGGTTGCTGCAGAGAACACTGTTTGAAGTCAAGATCAGCAGCTCCGTGCCCTTGGGGCTAGACCCTTGGATTGCATGTTATTAGCAGCTCAGCAAATTACACCCTCCTGCCCTCCTACCACAGAGGCTACTCCAGAGCGTGGCAGGATCTCAGTGTTATAAAAGCAGCGGCTTTACAGAAAATGAAAGAATACAATTCAGCTTTAAATTAGAGAGTGCTGAGCAAACGGGATTTCCCCTCGCAGTCCATAGCAATTTCCTTAAATGCCCAGTTCGGGATTCATCTTGTTGTAAAGCGGGATGCTGCTCCCCTCACAAGGATCATTTCTACTTGCTGATGGAAAAGACACAGCGATAAAAATCAAGCTGTCAAGTGGATTTAATTGGTACAGTGAGCAGAAAGTTTACCCCCATCTTGAAAGAGATGGGGAAGAATAAACTGTTTTTAAGAAAAGCTTTACTCTTCAAAGGGAACAGCGTCTGGAAGGGAAAAGCTGGAGAGAACTGACTCCAAAGACTTGCTGGGGAGTGTGGCCAGAGCCGGGCGAGCAGCTCTTACAGCAGCTCTTGCACTCGCTCACGCGCCAGCTCCAGGTATCACAGTTTTGCATAAGCAACTTTTGAAGCTGAAGAGATTCAGGGCAGTCCTTCCTATTTATTTTTTTTAAATCTATATTGTATTCTATAGCATAGAAACAATCTCCCATTAAACTTTAAAAGGAATTCTCGCTGCAGTCAAGACTGCCTGAGTGGGAATGAGCGCTCTCCTACCACGCTCCGCTTTCCCTAAGTGAAAGTCCAGTTTTAGCCTTAGCTGAGCCTGATTACAGTTTCAGACCCCGAACAACATTTTCACTGTCAGGATTTTGAGGCGCGGGGCTTAGGCTGACCCAGCCCCATGACCCTGCCTGTTGTCCCACACGAGTGACAGCCACGTCCCCGCTGCAGCCTGCGGAGCCACGGTCGGTCGGAGCAGTTCACTGATCTGTCTGAAAAATCCCCTCTGCAAAACATCCCAAACCGCTTTCCTTTCCACTCGTGCAGCAGCTGTGGGGCTGAGCGCTTGGCTGCAGCGCTGTGTGCAGCAACGGCTGGGTCGTCTGCAGCAGCAACAGGCAGCAAACTGCAGAAGTGAGGTTGCAAAATCACGTCCGGCGCTGGATGGGCGCCTCTCCCCCCCCCCATGGCTACGCTCTGGGGCGGCACAGCAACGAGCAAGCAATCCTGATGTCCTCAGTGGGGACCATCCAAGCTCCGCACCTGCCTCATGCCATTGCTCTGGAGAAACCAAAACGGAAACACGGCCAAGCAGCACCAACCCCCCCCCACGAGTCAACCGGCACAGCCCCTTCCTTCGCAGCAGCCTCGTTTCCCCTGCAGCCCCCACAGCACAACAAAGATGCAGAGGGGCCTTTAGGAGTGACTGCCCCCGTCCCCGCCAGAGCCACGGCGCCTGCGGCGTCACTGTTTCCTGCTGAGCTCAGCCCCACTCGCCAGAAGCAACCAGACCCCTGCATCCCACCAGGGAGGGGGACGGGGCGGTGGGGAGCCAGCGGTCGCTCTGTGCGCACCCCACACCGTCCCTGCCCGGCTGGGTGCAGAGCTTACAGCAGTGCCGCGATGGCCAGGGGGTCCCGAGGTTAATGAATTCCTCCTCTGACCTAGATGGGGAGCTCCATCAAGCGTGAGCAACAGCAGCTCGGCAACGCTTGGCTAGCAGAGCCCAAATTTCTGACTTGCCGGAGTCATTACACACGTGAGCTGTTGCTGACCTGCTTAGCAGGAGTTCTCCACCGAGATGGCGTGAGCACCGCTGCTGCCGCCCTCCCGAAGGCGTCCATCTCCTCGGGCACCCAGCCTGCAGTGCTGAATGTGCCCTGGGCATTACTTGGGCAGTTCAAGGCAATACACGGGTTCCTGTGCTGGAACACAAACACCAAAGGGGCTTTTTGCTCTGTGGACTGTGAAGCACTGCTTGATGACCATCCAGGAGATGTCTGTCTCCTGGAGGAGCTGATGCCTGGCTAAGACCGACCAGCAAACAGCAGTTTGGACTTCCAGCCCTCGCCCCAGGCAGGTATGCCATCCCCTGCCATGCAGTGCCCCAACCCTGCCTGCAGCCTCAGACGTGTCCCGAGAGCTCCCCGCGAGCACCCCCACCTTTCAGACAGGGTCACCAGGCCCCATGGAGAGTGCACGTTTCAGCACCGACTCTGCACCTGCTCTGCTCCACTGCCCCGACCTGCGCTTGCTCCAGCGTCTGGCACCGGCGCCTCCGCACATCTGCTCTGCGCTACGAGCGGGCAGGCGCAGGGGAACCTGCGGCTCCGTTCGTCAGCTGTGCCCAAGCAGGCTCCAGCCACGACAGGGAACTGCCTGGGGCTGCTCGTCCAGGAGCGCAGTGGGTGCCGGCACACAGCGATGCAGAGCCACCGGGTTGGGTCACATCCCAGCTGGCTCCCACCTCTCCCGCTCACTCGCATCTCTGCAGAAGCCACCAACACGGCAGGCTGCCCTCCCCAGAGCAGCTCCGTGCATGGCACCGCAACTCCAGCCTGAGACAAGTCGCATGGGAAGGCGAGTGCCAGCGTACGATCAGAGCGGCGCAGTGACGGGTGCCGGGGGGGCAGCAGGGTCACCCACCCGTGAGCGGTGCCGGGCGGCTCCAGCGCCCACGTGCCCGCAGCCCAGGACTGATGCCCATTTTGCTGCACGCTCTGGCGTGGGCGATGGGTCTCTGCTGTCCCAGCGCTGAGCTCCACGTGGATGCTGCCACCACCGTGTCCAGTCCTGCCCTTGGCAACCTCCTCGTCCCTTTTGTGGGAATATCCCAGTGGGAGAACTAGCACAGACTCAACTGGTTTTTACACCCAGCCATCCCCTGGCTAAGTCGGACGCTTCAGCTCCACGGTGCTGCCATTAAGGGGGTTTGGAGGAGCCCTCTAAAGGAGAGGATCGCAGTCCTGCTCTCGGGGACAGCCCCCACAGCAGCCAGGACACGTGTCAGGCTGACCACAGCACCATCCCAGCAACCAACAAACACCTGCTGAAACGTGGCCCCTAAAATAGAGCATAAAGCAGCCAAACACTTTGCACGCAACAGCAAAAGCAGAGTGCTTGATGCAGCAGACGCAGGAGCCCTGCTCGGAGGCGGAGGGGTGGGTGCAGGGGTATCTGCCACCCAGCCACCCTCCCCCTGCAAAGGCTTTGGGGCAGATCTGCACCTCCGTTTGAGGACCACAGAGGAGCCTCCGCTCCCTCGCCTTTCCCACCCTCAGCCTCCGTGTCCTGCCCTCCCCCATTCAAACTATCAGGGCCTCTCTTACAGAATAAAATATTAATAGCGGCGTAGCGAGCCTCTCTGCAAAGGCTGCATGTATTGAGCTTACAAGGCGCACAAGCTTTTAGAGAACAGGACACTTTTCCTACTTCCTAAGCATTTTCTCAGTCCTGAATCAATAATGCACTCGGAGCCCAGCACACAGGTCGCTGCTGTTGTGCTCCTGCTGGTAGGGGCTGCGGACATGGATGCGTCTCTGTAGCAAGATGCGAGGGCTTAATAATCTGGCAGAGAAGGGATGGGGCAGGGTCCAAGCAGCTTAATTTGTAGACAAGCTTCAGGGAAGTGCCCTGGGAAGAGCAAAGCTTGCAACTCTTGGGTACAGAAAGTCCAGGTTTGGAGACAAGCTAAAAAGCAGTCAACGGGATTAAACGCCTACGTCTCTGAACGCGTGCCCACGATCGCTGGCTCAGGGGTGTCTGGTTCATCAGCTTCCGATCTCGGGCTCTAGGTCACCCCGTAATCCACAAACTCACAAAAGGAAGAGTTGCAGGGGTGCAGCCTCGGCGGCGAGGCGGGTGCGGAGGTGAGCCCAGGGCGCCAGGAGGGACGGGGTTAGAGCGGCTCACCGGGGGATTAGCAGTTCACAAAGGAAGAGCTGCTCAAAAATTGTTCCATGGGAGGCCAGGCTGCGGGTGATGCGTGTGTGTGCCCAGCACAGGCGAGATTATCTGCTTAGGAGTGGAATTTTCCAGGCGGCGTTAACCCTTGTGTCACCCACAAATCGGCTGCACACGCGTTTTTCAGGACAAGGTGCCGGGCAGTGGATTCTGCAGCAGACGCTGAGCTGCTGCCCGGCCATCCCAGGGCTTTGGACGTGGAAGCGCTGCCCCGAGGTCACCCTGCGAGCAGGGTCCCTTCTTGGAGAGGTCACCTGTGGATGGGGCTGATTTCAGTCTGGAGGTTAAAACGCATCATGTCACCAGATTTTCTGGCTGTTTCTGGCTTAGCCAGAGCGGGCACGAAGGGATTTGTGTCTGTGCACGAGTGGTGCCGGCTGCATTGCGAGGGTCGCAGGGGACTTGGGTTGGTCCTCGTGCGTGACAAGCAGTAGCTCCCTCCGGATCCTCCCTTTGCGGAGAGGATGCTGCCTGCCTGGATGTCAGCCTGCTGCAGAGGTGGTACCACCTACATGCAAAGATCGGTTCAGACCCTTTTCATGGAGGTACCAAGCAGACTACGGGGAGAGTTTCTGAGACAGCGTGGGGCAAGAGCAGAGATTTCCTTGACCCTCACAGTTTGCCTTGACCCTCACATCAAGGTTGGGTGAAGGAGCCAGTAGTTTGCCCAGCAGCAGGTGCCTGGGGAAGCTCGATCTTCAGAAAAGCGGAGCCCCCAACGCTCCCGGTGAAGCCCGGACCTGCTCCTGAAATCCCTTCCTGCCTCAGTTTCCCCACCTGCAGACAGGACATCGCGGTGCCACCACACGACCCTGTCTGGCACTGCGACATTTCCCCACGGCTGGTGGAGAGAAGGACATAGTGCTGAGCTAGGATGAAATACGAACGAGATGCTTCTCGAATTCAGAAGCAGGCTGGAGGGGGAAGGGGAAGAGCAGCCACGAGTTCAGGCTGAATCTCTGCTCTGGCGGAGAGACGGGCCCAAGGGAGCCCGAGAGCCTTGAACGAGCGGCACGCTGTTCGGTGAATGAGTATCTGCTTCAGGCCAAAGGGAAGAGGCAAAAAGCAAAGCAAAATGTCTCGCTGAGCGTGTCCCGGCGTGTGCTCGCTAAGAGCCGTGCTGCGAAGCCGGCGGTGCCGGTTTCTGCTGACTCACGCTCTCCCGAATCCCGCACGCAGGCGAAGCGTGTCCTCGCGCCCGTGCCGAGGGGTCACCTTGCGCTCGAACAACCTCCGATCCGGGAGGAAGGGGAAGGAAGCGGAGGAGCAATCAATCCCCCAAACCACGGCCGGGGGGAGGCAGAGGGAGTGACATTCAGCTGAGCCAGAATTAGCAGCAGATCTGTGGAGGGACCCCATTTCCACCCTATTAATAATTCATTCCAGCTCTGCCTTTACCTGCTCGTAAACAGCAAACAGCCTGTTACTGAGGATGGGTTTCTTCCCTTTTGCTGTCTCTGCCCTAATAAGAATCCCTTGGAAATGGCTGGGCAGAGGGAGGCGGTGAGGGAAGGGCACATGAGCAAGAAAGCCACCCCACCACCCACCAGCCCCACCGAGCTCCCATCCCATCCCTGGCCGCAAGGCTCCCTGCCCCAGAGCCCGCTGCATCCCGGCCGGGGCTGCCCTTCCCCTGCGGGGGTGAAACAGAAGTAACCCCTCACTGAACTGCGGATGTGCCTCGCCAGAGCCTGCCCACGCGCACAGGTTTAAAAACATCTCTTTGGAGGGTTACCACGAAGAAGGGAGCAACGCCCGCGGGGCGCGCGGATCGGGGGTTTGCTGGGAGCGTTCCCAAGCACCCGAGCAGCTCTCAGGCAGCTGCCGCACAGCAGCACCTTGAAGAAAGCTGTTAAGATTTCATTTTGAAAAGGCACAACTTGCATTCCGAGCGCCCCCAGCATCTCCGCAGTCCGACACCGTGGGGCTGGCCCCGTCAGAGACCCTTCCCACACGCCAACGGGCGTCCCAAAACAGCGCGGGTGAAGCTGTACCCGAGACATTTGCCGGGTTCAAGTCACAGCCGAGCTGCGGGGAAAGCCGGCACGGGCACCGAGGGACGGTGTAATCTGTGCAAGAGGAGCGGATCCCGGCCAGGCAGCTCTGCACGGCCTCCCCACGTCCCCCCACGTCCCCCGGGGCATCAGGCGAGGAGGGCACCCTTGGCTCACGGGGAAGGGCCAGCGCGGGGCTGTTTGGCTCGAGAGGAGCCTTGCGTTTCTCCTCAATTATCTCCGTGCTCCCAGCCATCTCTGCCAGCGAGTTATGCCACTTGCCAGCTGTTGGAAATAATCGCTCTAAATTAATTACGGTTGTTTCACCCCTCTGATCCCTCCCAGCCCATGAATAGAGTGAAAATTAATTGTCGGAGAGTATTTCCAGTTCTTTGGGAGTCCCATCCTGGCCACTGGCAGGTTATGGTTTATGCCCTGAAGCATGAGATTTAATTACCCACAAATGTTATTTTTGATCATAAAATCACCTTGTCTTTTCATAAATCCAGATAGAGCAGTTGACCCCTCAGGTCAGGAGCAGCAAGAGTGAAAATACCCCGTAATGACGTTAGGACAAGCCTGCGTGTTCTCCCAGGTAAATGCAATTCTGTTTGGGAAAGAGCATCGTGTCCTGGAGCAGTTATTGGAAGAAAAAACAAGGAAGCTCAGCGTGGCCCTTGTCAAAAATAGATAGAAAAGTCAATCTAAATCTAGAAAATAGATTTAACTCAGTATCAGTGGAGAGGGTAAAGGCAGTTGCCACCAGAGCTGGGTCGGGGATGGCATCTCCCCTACCCGGCGGGTTATTTCTTGGTGCTGACGGGCACCGGAGCAAACCCGCAGCCCGGCTGGGACAGGGACAGAGAACGCTGCGAAGTGCTGGCAGAGACAGGGATGCTGGAGAAGGGGACGGAGGCAAAGCGATGCCCCGCGGCTCAATCCCAGTGTGAATCCGAGGAACTCTGCTGATTGTAAAGCAGCAGGAAAGCAAACGCACCGAGATGATCATTTCAGCTTTATCCTGCAACCTCCTGAGCAAACAGATCCAGCTTGGTGCTGGATGGGGAACGGCAAGGGGAGAAGCCAATGGTGCAAAATAAAACTTAGCGGGGAATGTATGCAGAGCACCCGCGGGAGAGGCAGCGATGGAGCGGGCTGGTCCCTGCTGCCCTCTACGACTTGGGGACCCCCATCTCCCACGGCCATCGGTCCTCCCCGTGACTTGTTCAGGGAAGGGGAGGCTGCAGGACACCCGCGGCAGCACCGGTCCACGGCAGGGATGTTAGCAGGGCAGGAGGGATCAGGTGCACGCGAGGATTTTGCCAATGCGGTTGTTTTGCAGGATCTGGAGGAAATTTGATACCGACTTAAGGACTTAGTTGCTGTGCGAGGCAACGCGGGGACTTTGTGAACCTCATCGGCCAACCTTTAAGCAGAAAATCAAAGGCAGGGTCGTAGGGGCACTGCGAGAAGCAGAAGGGCCTTGGGATGCACCCAACAGCTCCTTAAGCATCATGGATGGATGAGGCGGGTGCTAAGGAGGGGATTGTCCCCTCCTGGGGGGAGGTTGAGACAGAGATGTCCTTGGCTGCATGCACTCCCAAGAAGGAAGGAAGGAAGGAGGTTTCTGTGCTGTCGCCTGCCCCACTGAAATCACTCCAGCAACTGCCCAACTCTCTGCCCACCAAAACGCTGTTCTGCACAGGGATGTTTTTCCCCTGAATTACTTGTGCCGCTCAGAAAAACTGGATGAAAACGTGTAGGTAAGAGGGGCAGCGCCATGCAGACCCTCCTCACCCACAGCCCCTCCGCCGGTCCCGGCTGCCCCGCCAAGGCCAGGAGGGACAGCCTTCGGTGGGCACCAGACCTCCTCCTGTCTGCTCCAGCAGCCTGGTTGTTAAGCAGATCTCTCATTTCAGAGTCTGCAGCAAGCTCCTCCTCGGTCAACGGAGCCAGACCTGTCTCTTCAGGCTACGGAGGGGGCGACCAAACGGCGCCCAGTCCCAACCGTTGTCAGGGCTTGCAGGAAAGCCTGGAGACACACACGGTCTGAGAGCTGTCTGGTTGGGTTTGAGAGCCAGTTCTTGGGGAAAAAACACACTACAAAAGAGAGGACCCAAGAGAAACTCACACAACAGAATAGATCTTTGTGCCAAAGAAATGCATTTAACTTTTTGTCCCCTTTGATAAAAATACTCCTATAAAAAAAAAAAACGAGGATTTCTCCCTCCCCCCCCACAACTAAAAAAATTTAAAAATTGGATCTCAAAACCAGCACAAGTTGATAAGACCTCGTCATTACTCTTATTAGGAGACTGACTATAATTAAAACCAAGTTAGTCCCAGGGTGACCTAGGTTGTAGCAGAGGCCTCAGCTTAACACAATTCCATCAAGCAGAAGAGACCCCTGAAGGCAAAGCAACTCCTGGGGGTTCCCTGGGCCAGGACACCATTAAACGAACCACACCAGGTTATGAGAGCTGTGATGAGCATCCTTGGCCCAGCAGTACTAACTTTCACATCATCTACTTATTTTTCCTTGCTCAAATCTTGGGTTCCCCCCCCCCAATATTATTATTATTTTTATTATTTTTCTTCATTGTGTAGCTAATGATAGCAATTGCTTTCCAGCTTCCCTTTGGCATGGAAATCTAAAAGCTGCAGTTTTATTTCTGTGCAGCTTTCACCATTCACAGCAGATGTCTAGTTTGTTTTAAATATTCAACAGCTTAATGATTAATCAAGTAATTTCACCTACAAAAATATATAATTTTATGCTATGAGGCTTAAAAATGGCATTATCTGCCAGGAAAAAAAAAGCAAAACAACTTTGTGCATTCATTAAGAGCCCTAGAAACCAGCTGGGCTTTGTAAAACCGGGGCCTTTTATTGCGGCTGTTTTCCCCCCACCTCATTCCCTCCCTCCCCAGCAAGGTGGGGAATAGCTTTGCTGCAGCATCCTGGATCCCTGTCATCACGCCTTGTCAGAGCAATATCTTGTTTCTTAAGAAATCCTCTTCAAGGAGCAAGTCCCCGCTGTCACCTTCAGAAAGTCCTTTTTGCAGCATTTCTGCCCAGCACCGACCCCAGGCACCGAGAAGAGGCAAAACCCAAGGGCTGGGTTTGCACTCACCAGGACTGGGACATATTTCCAGCTCGAGAAGTTGGCCCATGTGAACATCATGAGGTTCAACGAGGCCAAGTGCAAGGTCCTACACCTGGGTCAGGGCAAACCCCAGCATCAATACCAGCTGGGGGATGAAGGGATTGAGAGCAGCCCTGAGGAGGAGGACTTGGGGGTGCTGGTGGATGAAAAATCTGGACATGACCCAGCAACATGTGCTCGCAGCCCAGAAAGTCAACCATATCCTGGGCTGCATCCCCAGCAGCATGACCAGCAGGTCAACGGAGGGGATTCTGCCCCTCTGCTCTGGTGAGACACCCCCCCCCCCACCCCCAATACTGCATCCAGCTTGGGGGTCCCCAGTACAGGAAAGACATGGAGCTGTTGGAGTGAGTCCAGAGGAGGCCACAAAGATGGTCAG
The DNA here is from genome assembly GCF_028858705.1 of Grus americana. NCBI lineage: Eukaryota > Metazoa > Chordata > Aves > Gruiformes > Gruidae > Grus > Grus americana. The sequence goes on along the minus strand of NC_072871.1, from coordinate 12,360,504 downwards.
AGCACCTCTCCTGTGAGGAAAGGCTGAGAGAGTTGGGGTTGTTCAGCCTGGAGAGACCTTACTGTGGCCTTTCAATACTTAAAGGGGGCTTATAAGAAAGATGGGGAAAGACTTTTTAGCAGGGCCTGTAGCAATAGGACAAGGGGTAATGGTTTTGAACTAAAAGAGGGTAGATTCAGACTAGGTGTTAGGAAGAAATTCTTTACCATGAGGTGGTGAAACACTGGAACAGGTTTCCTGGAGAGGTGGTAGATGCCCCATCCCTGGAAACACTCAAGGTCAGGCTGGACAAGGTTCTGAGCAACCTGATCTAGTTGAAGATGTCCCTGCTCATTGCAGGGGGAGTAGACTAGATGACCTTTAAAGATCCCTTCCGACTCAAACCATTTCCTCCATGGAGGCACAATCTTGCTATGATGCCATTCGTTAGGACAACTTGTCCACAACAAGGCTCTTGCAATTTGCCCCCAAGGATTTGCCCCTTGCTGGGACTAAGCAAGGTTGCGGTGCTCTTTGATGCACCCTCAAGAAACAAGCAACCAGAAGAGCATGCTGGAGAGCCGGAAACCTGCAACATCTAGTTGCCGTGAGGACACTCACAACTGATTTAATAGCATGAGACTCAAAGTGAACTGGTTTATTTTAAGCTCGCTGAGACCAAGTTTGCCTGGCTAATGCATTCTGACTTTTAGATTGAAGACCTAAATATCTTGAGACTTTGGACAGATTCTTTGGAGGACACACAGCTTGGAGGAGGAAACCAGATTCAAAAATAATACCTGGAATTGTTTCAATAGTGCTATAACTGATCTTACGAGGACCAACAGAGCAGCCAAAGTATGGCCATCTGTTTCCGCTCCCCCCTGCCCTCCCGGCTGACTTCAAACCACCCCACCAGCAGAAAATGCACTGAGCATCCCATGGAGGAAGGACAATTCAATAAACCTAAAACCAAAAAGGAACACTTCATTTTAGCAGAGGAAGCTGTAGTGGCGTGACTCACTCGGTGGCTTTTGAGGCTCTCCCCCATCTTTCAGCACTGTCACTTAGAGGTTATTTTTGTGTTGCCCTGTTACAACCATGCAGCTCTTGAGCCGCGTGCCACTCCAGAGCATCAGGCTGGTTAAAGACATCTTTGGGCTTGCTTGCCTGCTGGGCTGAGTTTGTTTACAGGTTGAGATGTACAGGAGCCATCAGGGATTGTGCACCTCCATTCCCTGATCTCTGGGACGAGCATATGGGAGACAGGCGGAGTTTTGGCTCCGCTTCTTCCTGCTCTTGACCCGCCAGGTCCCCTGCCAGGGACATGCCTGGCCAGCCCTGTCCATCCAGACGGGACACTGGGAGGGGGATCACACTTGTCAGACTCAGTTGCCTCCCTCACTGCTCCTGGGAAACCTGTCCCACCTCCCACCCTTTAATGGTCTGGGTAATGTTTTGTTATTGTGGTTTGGTCACAGAGTCCTTCCCCATGTATAATTTGGCCACTGCTTAAAGAAGCCTCCAAAGAAAGCTGTGACAGGAGTACCATCCATAGCCCTGAAGGTGAAGCTGGCCACCGTGGCCACGCTGGGGACAGCTCTAGCAGCAAATACTCAGTGGAATTCATCTCACGTCAGCTCGGGGGCTTTGGCAGCCCCACGGCTGCTGCACGCGAGGGAAGGAAGCCACACAGCAAGAGCGCTCTTGCCAGGACGGCTCCATGCACACAGACTGGTCTGAGCAGCAAGGCGGGTTTATCAGGGACTTCTGTGCTGCTGCCTCGAGCCAGTTCCCCACCTGAGCCCACCGAGACACTGCACTGCTGCACCCTCCTTCAGACAGGAGGTGAAAATGGACCTTCAGGATGGTCTTTTCAGGACCGTCCTGTTAAGCCATCTGCATGACCACATTGGCAGTAGGACCATACTGCAACACAATATGTTGCCTCAGTGCAGGAAACGTACTCAGAGCCCCCCACACTTCAGCTGATGGGGATTTTTCTTCCTTTTCCATCAGCCACCGCTGTAAAGCTGCGCTAAGAGGCAGTTACATCCCCCAGCAGGAAGCTGTGTCTCATTAGCAGAGGTAAACAATTCCTCTGAACGTGACGAGTCAGGAGAGCATATTAAATATGTCAATATCTTAGGTGGTTTTTTTTTAATTCCCGCTCCAGAACAGCATGTTGCAGCAGGAGAGGACCCCCCCCAGTGTGGCTCAGAGCCCTGCTGCACCCCGGCTGGCATCTCCCCTTGCTTGGCACATTTCCACCTCTTTGGGAGGGGAGTGGGGAGCTCCTGGGCAGGTGCCCTCACCCCTCGACCTGACCCACCTGAGCGCTCCATTCATTTCCCTTGCTCAGTCAGCACAGCTGCAAGCAAGTGAAAAATAATAAAACTATAGCCATTTGCTTTTAAAACATCCATCAAAGCATCCATTTAGTAGCCTCCTTGCTCCAGGGACGGGCACCGCACCGGAGCTCAGCAGCTGCAGCCCTTCCTCCCAGCACACACGGAGATGGCAAAAGCCACGCGTCGCTCGAGCTGAGGCTGTAACAGGAGGAGCAAACCCCAGCACGGCACTCGTGGCTTTACCGTCAGGCGGGTGCGTGTCTGAGAGCAAGACGATGTTGAAAACAGTATGAGTTTTGCCCCATTTTATCAACCGGCTTCTGCTGCTTTCCCTGGCAGCCTCGTGCATGCACACCCGACAACGCACGCTTTGTTTACAGGAGTCCCCTTTTCTCCCCACGGCTGCCGCTGCATCCCCTGCAAAGGAGCCTCGTGCTCACGTACGGATCAGCTGCTCGCTATTTTGTTTTATCCCCGCTGCTGGCGGAACAGCCTTCTGCCTTATTTACAGCGCGCTACTCACACGCTGCTCAGAAGACAGAATTATTTATGTCCTCCTGAGCTTTTCTAGGCTTCTCGGCGCTGTGGCCTCCACTCGCTGTGCAAACAGTTGCTCGCATGCAGCGCGTGTCTCCGAGCTGCAGGGAGGCACTACGGGCCCATTTTACAGATGCAGAGCGAAGAAGCTCTCAGTGGTTCCCAGGACATTTGGTTGCCCAACTGGAGGTGGCCGAGCCCAGATTTTTCCAAAGCACCTCATGTCACACCTTGTTTTCCACATTCAAAGCACAGCTGCACTCCACACCTGAGAGCATCCATTTGTGCAAGCCAGATCCTCTCCTCTGCTCTGCCCAGGGTATACGTGGAACACCCTAAAAGCAGGTTACAAGCACTTAGACTCCAACTGTTTCCCAGGTCAAAGCAAGCCCGTGGTGCTGGATCAGTCCCCAGTGCCATGGACACAGGAGCAGCTTCTTTCCACACTTCCCCACGCTTGCAGCGGGGCTCTCCCAGCCCTGGGACACAAGCAGCCTGCGCAGACCCCAGCCCTGCACCTCATCTCTTTGAGCCCCCAGGTACCAGCATCAGCTCCCTGCAAGCTGGGGACCAGCAGCCCCCAGCACAGCCCCGCTGTTGCAGGACGTCCCCGGGGCCAGGCAGGAGCGTGCTGCTTCCTGCACGCAGCACCTTCCCACGGGCTCCCGACCACGCACAAGGCATTCACAAACCAAAACACAAAACCCAGCTCAGTCTTACCTTGCAAGTGCACTGTGCTCAGGAGGGCCAGACCTCACACCCCCGTAGACTCCTCGCCTCCAGCCATCAGCTCTGAGCAGCTCCAGGTACTTTATCAGCTCCTCCCCTGCCAGGTGGCTCAGCTTCCCCAATAAGGGTCCCACTGCAGCAGAGCCTGCTGTCCTGCCAGTTCCTTTCCCTCCCTGATCCTCTGGATTTTAAGTGAGAGAGGGAAGTGAAGTGACAGCAAAGAGATGCTTTATATGCAAAAAAGATTTGCAGCGTGTTGCAGAGATTTTTTGCAGACAGTGCCCACTATAACGCAGTCCCGCATCATCCCCAAGGTAGGTGTGATCTGCGCGCTCCTGGAGGCAGGAGCTGCAGGGCAAGAGAGACCGCGGCTTGTAATGATGAACTTTAACACACGTATGGATGAGCAATAAACCCATTGACATGGCTAACCCTGATGCCCACCTCCAAAACGTCAACATTTGGTGCGTGCCCTTGACGATACGTCCTTAGCGCAGTTCGGTGCATATGTCCTTGCAAAACGTGTAAGGTTGGCTGTGCACTGTCACTTGTGGGCAAAATGGGATGCCTGGGCCTTTTCTCCCATTGCCCAGGCCTGCAGGCAACAAGTGACACAGCAGCGGACATTGTCACCTGGGTGGGATGAGCCATCCTTCCCACTGTGGTCTCTGTGCGAGGACCATGGCACCTCCTGCCTGCAGCTGGGGAAGGCAGCGCAGCTTGGGAAGTGCCTGTCCCCGCAGGCAGCGGGGCTGCCAGGCACAGCTACGTAACCTGGTTTCTGCAAAGACAGCCATTAACTGACGTCCGGTATTTGCCACAGGCTGAGGGCACCTGGACAAGCAGCAAGTGGCTGGGGACGGTGTTCAGGCTGCGGGAGTCCCAGATCCCTTCTGGGCGCTGGCAGGCGGGCACGGAGCTGCCTACCCCCTTCCCTTCCCGATTCCTTCCCTGTCAGCTCAGCCTCCGGTTGGTTTGGGTAGCACGAACTGAGGAGTGACCAGCAGTGGTCACCACGTGGGGCTCAGTGCGTGAGCCCGGCCGTACCTGCTCTGTTTGTCCGCGAGCCAGGGTGCTGTCCCGGGGACAGCGGAGACACCAGGAGCACAGATCGCTGCCCTCCCCGCTACCGCCCGGTCGTGTCCCAGCTCCCAGCTTGGGAAATCGGGTTTCCCTCCTCCAGCGGTGCTCAGAGGCGCTGGGGGGGGACACAGCGCGTCCCCAGCCCATTCGGCATCAGGAGCCATCAGAGGCATGCATGTGCTTTGGGGATTTCAGCCATCCGGTTCCTGCAAGGGAGCAGGGCTGAACGGAGCTTTCCGTAGGCTTGTAACTCGGCCAAGCTTAAGCGAAGTTTCTCAGAGACCGTCTCGGGGAAAGTGAAAGTGCTTTCTATGAAAATTGCCCCCGTGCCAAACTGAAAGGCCTTTTTCCCGAAGGGCCTTTTGAAGGAAACAGCTCAGCTGTTCTAGAAAAGGCAAAGCCACATATTTCTGTCTTAAATTCATGCTCAGAAACAGCATCATCCGGAGCCAGACCCCGGCATGCCCCAGTGCAGCCCAGTAGTTCACATTTGACACAAGCAGTGACTAAAACGGTGCGAGCTCGGCCGCGTGCCCGCGATGCCCACGCGATGCCCAGGCGATGCCCAGGCGTTGCCTTTCTCTCTCGTGACCGTTGTTGTTGTTCCAGGAGAACCCGTACCTGTGCAGCGATGAGTGTGACGCCTCCAACCCGGACCTGGCCCACCCGCCAAAACTCATGTTTGACAGCGAGGACGAAGGGCTGGCCACGTACTGGCAGAGCGTAACATGGCGCCGGTACCCGGAGCCGCTGCTGGCCAACATCACGCTGTCCTGGAACAAGAGCATCGAGCTGACGGACGACATCGTGATAACCTTCGAGTATGGCCGGCCCACCATCATGATGCTGGAGAAGTCGCTGGACAATGGGAGGACTTGGCACCCGTACCAGTATTATGCAGATGACTGCATGGAGGCCTTCAGCATGCCAGCACGGAGGGTCCGGGACCTCTCCACCACCAGTGCCAACAGGGTCCTCTGCACGGAGGAGTATTCCCGCTGGGCGGGCTCCAAAAAAGAGAAGACCGTCCGGTTCGAGGTGAGGGACCGCTTTGCCATCTTTGCTGGCCCTGACCTCAAGAACATGGACAACTTGTACACCCGGCTGGAGAGCGCCAAAGGGCTCAAGGACTTCTTCACCGTGACCGACCTGCGGATGAGACTGCTGAGACCAGCCCTGGGGGGCACCTACGTGCAGAGGGAGAACTTGTACAAGTACTTCTATGCCGTCTCCAACATTGAAGTCACCGGCAGGTAACGGCTGCTGTATTTCTTTGGGTGTCTCTTCTTGGAGAGATGAGAAGAGGGTTACTGCTAGAAAACTAAGCCATCAGCGTTTCTGTCGACCGATAAGATTATCGGTGTTTCTCCCTCTAATACCCGCTCTCCCCAGGCAGGGCAGCATCGGTAATAAAGCAGATGTGTCCTTGCAGGGAACGGCTGGGGCACCTCCAAGGCTGCCGCAGGATTGTCTGAGAGAAAGGCTGTGTCCTCCTGGAGCCGGTGCGGGGGGGAGCTGGGACGTGGCTCGCTTGGATGGACAGCCGGGCTCCGAGTTCCCTCTGAGATACCCTGTCCCCAGCTACGCAACCCCAGGCAGCCTCTGCCCAAAAATCTCAGGGGCGATGCTAGTGGATTGGGGGGGTAAGGAATGAGGCTCACCCCCACTAAAATCCAGCTAACTGCCAGTACAAGCAGGATGGGTCATCCCGGCACCCCTGGAGCAGCCCTGGCTCCAGCAGGTGAAGTTTGGGGTGAGGGTAAACCCCCCGACAGATCTGGGGCAGGGGAAGGCGGGAGGGGGTTTGTTTCTCCTGGGTTTTTTTTTCATTTCTCTGTACGATGCCATATGTTACGTTATGACATCAACCGAAAAAGCAAAGTAAGGTGGAAAAATGCCGAGATGGCTAATTTCCCATCCAGCTTGTGGATTCAGCTTGTGCGAGACTTACAGGCGAGAGGGGAAAAATCTCCCCATCACCCACCCCTCGCTAACAAGAATCACCACAGCGACAGAGGAGCCGTTTGTATCGGGTCCAAACTGTTTGCTTCTGACACTTGCAAGCAAAAATGTTTTGCAGGTGCCACCGGGGCCGGCTTTGAACGGGCTCCAAGGGGAAGGAAGCTGCAGCGAGGGACGGGAGAGCCCTTTCCTCCCGCGGGGGGAGGCAGGAGGCAGCGGTGAGGGCAGCAGCAGGCAGAGGGGCTCGGTCTCTCCCGCAGCACGGTTGCCTGTGCGCGATGAGGAGCCGTGGCTCCCCGCTCGGCTGGCAGCGTGTCGGGGTGCCAGCCTCTGGGATTGCTCGGGGAGGAGCCCTGGGGCGCTGGGGCAGACGGGCAGAGGTGCGGAGGAGCGCTGCTCCGTAATGTGCTTGGGTACAGGTATGTGCAGAGGGACGTCTTGTGCCTGCCCCGCAGTACCGCCAGGCGAACTAAACATGCGCGGTCCTCAGAACAGCTCATGGTGGGGCAGATCAGCAAAGAGCAGAAGGCAGGAAAAGCAGGCAAAGGCAAGCAAAAAAGCCAGCGAAAAGGCCAGCGCGTTGCCTTCTGCTGCCCCCCGGCCACAGCCAGTCCTGCCCCCTGCTCCGTTGGCCGCGGCTCCGCTCCCCCCGGGCGGCCGAGCTGCCCGCAGGGATGTGTGGTGTTACTGACAGCGGTGGCAAAGCTCAGTTCCCAGCCAAAGCCCGCGCTGACCAGGGTGGTTGGCAGGAAGGGTTGGAGCTGGCGTATCCGTTTATTCGGGCTGGTTGGGCTCTGGGGCTGGAACAGGGACACACAGAGTTTCCAGCTCAGATAGTGGTAAATTAGGATTAACTGTCTGATGCCCTGGTGCAATGACTTTTGGCTTCCAAGCATGGAGGTGACTCTGCAGGTAACCAAGGACTTGTCACTGCACCCGCAGCACCTTCAGGATACTTGATGCTTTAAGACACATGTTAAAATACTCCTGGTGCCCCGTGAATGCCTTCCTCCCCAGAGCCCGTTACCTTTCCTGCCTGCCTTGGGCAGGATGTGCTGCTTCAGCTCTTTTACGATCTGGCTACGCTGGTGGGATTCTCCACAAACCAGCACCGTGCTGGCTGTTCGCTGCCTTCCTCCCCCCACAGCCAGTCCCCCACCAGCCTTTGAACTCACTGGCCAAATTTAATACCATTTAATAGCAGCAGAGACTGTTTCAAGAGATAAAATCCCTACAAACTTTGTGAAAAGAGGCAACCAGAGCAGGGGAGAAAAACCCTTTCAAACACCACGGGGAGGGGGAGCACAACCTCTAAGAGACACCTGAGAGTCCGCAGCCACCTACATCCTGAGGACGGGGCTGCGGAGGGAGGATCGGGCTGCAAACTCCTGGTGGAAGCTGCAATGCTGCTTTTTTTGCTGGGGCCAGAATGAGAAGAGTTGGGGTTCATTGGTTAATTCCTGGCGGCCTCCCCCCTGGAGCTGGCGCGCTGCCTGCGTGGACGCCTGCCTGCGTGGACAGCTGCCTGCGTGGACGGCTGCCTGCGTGGACGGCTGCCTGCGGCTGCTGCAGAGCAGCGGCTCCTGCTCGCCTCCGCTTCCCTCTTGGCTGCGCTCACCACGAGCTGCCTGACAGCGACTCCTCCAATGCAGCAGGGCCTCTGGGAGGAGAGGCTTTTCCTTGGCCAGGGACAAAGCAAAGTCTGAGATCTGCTTTTTCCAGCCCAAACTCCAAGTCCTGAGCTACAGCGAGACCCAGCTTTGCATTGCTCTGGCTCTCCTTGGCTGTCCCTGCTTGCTGGGCCGGTCTCCAGGAGAAGGGGACGCTCATCCTGGATGGATGGATGAGGAAGAAGTCCATGCCTGTCCTGGGCTGACTCTTACAGCACCGATGGGTGCAGGGCAGGACGAGCGGCTGAGGAGCTGTGGATAAGTGGTGCATGAGGTGGAGAAGCTTCATGTGAATTAACTCTGTTCCTGTGATTATCCTGGTCCCAGCAAGTAGGTTTTTTTTCACTGGAAAGCAATCTAATTCCAGCTGTAAGCAAAGCCAGTTACAGTGCAGGGACTAAAACCAAATTAAATCTTGTGTATGGCTCAACAAGGGGTGGGTTATGAGAGGAAGAGAGGAGAAATCAATGTGAGCCTGACAGGAGCGCTGCACGGGGAAGCGGCGAGGCAGGGCAGGGGATGGACAGTGCCTCTTCCAGGACGTGGGAACAGGAGGACAGTGCCCAGATAAAATGGAGGGTAGTGTTAGAGACCCACTACGGGAGTCATGGAACACGAGAGGGAAGATGATGGTGGAGAAATGAAGGCTCAAAGGCAAAAAGCAGCCAGAAAATCCCAGCCGGAGAGTAGAGGTGCCGGTGACTTAGAGATGTGATCAGCCCTGGGAGGTTGGAGGAGCGGTGCCTGCCGCTGTGCGTGGCATCGGAGGAGCGGTGCGTGGCATCGCCTGTGCCTCTGTACAGCTCCAGGATTTTGGCAGGCAGCTGGCAGCACCCGCAGGGCGATGAGACGCATGGCAGCTCATTTCCAGTTGATGTTCACAGTCAAGGGAAGAGCAAAATGCTTTTCCCTCCGAGCAGACCACGAGCCAGAGTGGCTTCTCATGCCTCAGCCTTAACTGCTGGGTTCAGAGAGGTTTCTCTGATGTCCCTGGGCCACGTGTCCAGGCGCACCCTGTCCTTCACCTCTGCTTCCCCCCAAGGAAAACCGCTCACTGCCATCTCCCAGAGCTTTTGGGAAAAGCAGAAAGAGATGGAGCTAAGGACATGTGCAGAAGGGGAAGGAGTTTGCTGCCTTCTCTCCTCCTGTAGGCCAGAGGGACCGGGGCAGTTCAAGAGTCTGCCGGGATCTCTAGAGGGTCTGGTGAATCCTGAGGGTCACCGCTCCCCTCCTGGGTGCTGGTGCAATGGGCTGGTGCTTCAGGGCCCCCTCTGCCCCCTCCGTCTGCATCTCCTCCTCCCACAACCTCAGCCAGGTCCATTTCTCTGTTCATGGCCGACTGCATTTTTACTCTCTTCTTTCTTTCTTGGTATCTTTTTCTTTTTTTTTTTTTTTATTTCTTCCATCCTGTCCCTATTGATCTGCAGAGTAACTGGAGATGCAGAGGAGTCAAGACAGGAATAGACACGAGCAAGCCCTTGGCCTGCGTGCTCGTGTGTGCCAGCCAGGGTGGGGAAGGGAAGCGGAAAGACTTTTCCCCGCAGATCTCTATTCACCGCTTAGTTTTCTCCTCGGTGCAGCAGTGAGCTCAGTCGTCTTCTCAGGAATGGGTGAATGAGCTTTTCCTGGCTGCCGGGACTGACGGCCGGCGCGATGAAAGCCGCCGGTTCTCTTTCCATTACACACTATGTCTCTCCGGAGTAATTTTTTCCCCTTCATAACGTCAGTCACCACAGTGCTCAGCGGGGCACGCTCCATCACGGAGACATTAATAAGCTGTAATTGAAGTTAATGTGCTATGGCCAGGACATGTGGATCCAGTTAGGAGAAATCAGATTGAGCAGAAGTGAATCAATTTTAGGCTGATTATTAAGATTTCTCTCCTTCGCCCTCCCCTGCCCCAGTGCACGCTGTCTGTCTGTCTGTCTGTCTGTCCTGCCGGTGATGAGCAGTCCCCAGAGGAAGGCAGGAGGAGGGAGCGTTACTCAGAACCGAGCAGCGCCATGTAACAGTGCTTCGTCTTCGGCTTTGCTCAGGCCAAAGAGGCACCAGCAAGAAGATGAGGTTTCCAGTTTTGTAACAGCATTTCCTTTCCTCTCGTCACCGATTGCTTTTCTGAGAGTTTCCTTGGCTTCTCTTTTGCTTACACAAAAGAATTGAAGGGAAAGGCCCTCTGTGCTCCCCTGCTTTGATCCCTGCCTTCCCCCTGTGCAGTTCTTGGTGCTCTGTGCTGATGCTCTCCACGTGACTCGGAGTGGAGAGTTTGCACTAGTGGAGCAGGATGAATTTTCCCAGCCTGTTATCCTGGTGCCAACAGCCAGGATCAGGCACTCCAGACCTGGAGGATCAAGGCCATCCCCCAAAGCACCTCCTCCAATAAGTCGGGCTGGTTAATCGTCAGTGGTACCCACATGCAAGGGATACCTTTTTCTACATTCTTGGTGGCTCTTGAGATGCGGTGACATTCAGTGCTGTATCGCTGTTAAAAACAAAGCCAGTCCTGCTTAGTTTGGTGGCTGCCTACTGCTTCTGTCCTCCAGGCCAGCGCAATGACGGCAGCTCAGCGCGCTTCTCCCTGCAGTTGTAGTTCAGCTCGAACCAGAGGAGCCAGCGCAAAGTGCTTCCCATCTGCCCCCAGGCTGCATTTCCCTGCTTGGACATTCTTCCTCTGACGCTGTTGATGAAGCTGTTGGAGAGCCTCCAGCCGTAGAGGTTTGCAATCTTGACTTCTCTGACAAAGCCGTCTCTAAAAGGGACAGAGGAAAGAAGCAGGTTTGGTTAGCGGAGCAGTCTCTTGTTGAGGGTCGCAGATTTTGTGTAATGGCCGGTGTCCCTGTTGAGGGGACCCTGAGGAGCAGGGTGGGACCTGCCGGCTGCGCCACCACTGCTTTGCAGAAGGGGGACAGGCAGGGACCTGGGGTAAACGATCTGCGAGAGCGAGGGCTTTTCCAGATGGGTTTGCTCAGCCCCAGTGCCGGAGCATCGTCCCCAAAATAGCCATGGGCTCACCCAAATGTCCCCCAAGAACTGGCCCCACGCTCCTGCAGCCCGCAGCCAGCCTGCGCCCGCGCTCAACACCTTTGGGAAGACCATGACATCCACCTGCGCCTGGCCCTGCTCCTTCCCCCCGCAGCTCCTGGCAGCCAGACTCGGGGTCCCAGGAGGTAACAGCATCCTCGTGTCAAGGACGGCCAAGTCTGCGCCAACGGTGCGCCGTGTTCCTCGGCCCCTCCTCGCCTCCGTGCTGGGCAGCCCCGGAGAGCTGGATGGCTGAATTTCCCTGGCGTTCCTCCAGGCTGGAATTAGCTTGAGTTCAAGCAAAACCTTGCTCATGGTCATATAGTTAAATTCAGTTAATGCACAGCAACTGTTGGCTTGGCTTTCCTTGAGTCTCGTAAAGGTTTTTACTCCCACTGCAGCAAGATGGAGGGGAAACTTGCTGAGCGGGAGGGAGGGAGTTACCAAGAAACCCCGAGAGCTCCTCCTTCCCCCAGACACTCGTGACACTTTGTCAATAGCCGGAGACGGATGCCCAAGGTCCTATTACCTGCTTCTGGCTTCGGTTTGTGAAGGTTTTTATTTCCCCTCCGATTTTGTTGCCGAGCTGTGTCCGGCCCTGAGCGGATAATAGAATTTCATCGATAGACTGAGAAGGTGATGTATGTTAAAGCACTTAATATAAAGAGACTTCTACAGGAGCCCAAATTCAATTTGGCCAATGAACTCAATTGCAGGCATTATTGCATTCCAGGAGAAAGACCAAGAGCATTTATACACATTACTCTGCAAATATTTATGTTCACGTATCCGTGTGATGTCCTTTTCACCCTTCCTCCCTTCTGTTGCCCGACCCCCTAATGGGGAAGTTTGGTTTCGTGTTTGCTTTTTAAGACAGCTTTGAATGTAAATAATGTTCCACCAGTCAGCAGGATCTTGACAGCTGGTGAGTGTCAACTTATTTTAAATAAATAGCCTCTCGGATGGGAACAGCCAGCTAGCGTGCTCTCCACTTTGGCATCTTTTAAATTGTCTCCTCTTTGTAACCCAAACCTCCAATCATTTCGAAGAGCAGCGGGGAGGGTTCCTCCCTACACACAACCAAAAGTGAAAACCCGCAAGGAAAAAAAACCCCGCTCACAACATGTCCCTCTGACCGAACCCTGGGGGGGGGTTTTTTCAGTCTGCAAAAAGCAGCAAAACCCAGAAGCCTCTCTACCTGGTTCAAGCAGAAAGAAACAGCGAGTTAAAATGGCTTTTCCTCCCCCTTCAGCCCCTGGACCGCAGGCTCAGTTACGCTCCCAGCCCTGCTCCTGGGATGAATGAGCTGCCATCGTCTTCATCTTCATCCCTTTCAGCCCCGCTCCGTCCACTGGCGATAGCGAACCTCTGCCAGAGAGATGTCCCAGCAAGGCGAATCCTAATGTCACTGTTCTCCGCAAAGGGATGGTGCTTCTTCCGTGGCCCAGCCATTAGGAGCTATTTTTACCTGCTTCCGCACGCACAGATGGGCCAGAAACAATCCAAGCTCAGCGCCCGTTATGCTTTGCCCAAAAGATTTGCTCCCTGCTTTTGCTGAGCTGCCAAAACAGTTTCAAAGGAGCAGGTAAAAAGCGGGTAAGCCACGGCCAGGCAGCTGCCGGAGCGTGCTGCGAGCAACGGCTGGGGATGACAATAGAGAGATGGAGAAGAGTTATTCATGTTTCCCCGAGAGCTGAGATCAGTTGAAACGTCGTTTTCCTCGGGGACAGAGAGGAAAGAGCTCCCTTCAAACACATCGTCCCATGAGACTCATTAAAGGCTCATCAATTACAGTGAGAGCAAACAGTTCAGGGGAAAGCTATCATACGCCTTCCTTCGGATGGCAATCATTAGCAGCTCTCCGCTGCGCGCTGCCGCTCCCCAACGCCAGCGGAAAGGGAGCAGGGGGGCACCACTGCCAAGCCAGTGATGGAGGGAAAGCGGGAGCACGGTGGCCCGGGAGCCAGCAGAAGGGGAGCGGGTCTCCACAGCATCCCTGGGGCCATGCGGCCGTGCAGTGGTATCCTCATGGTGAGCACAGGGTGGAGATGAGAGCATGAGGTGGACTGGAAGGAGACTTGGAAGGGAGATGGTGGCCCACTGTAGTGGACTTCTGGTGCCCCCTGTCCTCACCCAGGCTCTTTTTTAAGGAGCTTGGGGCAAGGCAGGATTGGGCCATGGCAGGAGCTGGGTGAAGGGTGCACGGGGATGGAGCAGCTTTCTGGGTCTCCACGCACCGAGTGGTTCCTCCAGCCCTACCCAGTACAGCAGTGGGGTCACGGCGTCAGGCCCGAGTAGGGGGTGCCAGCACCCCAAGGCCCATCTGGCTCAGCCCCATGGGGAGGGACAGGGATGAAGAGATGCTCCGTGCCTTTCTCGGCCTTACTTCCCTGCTCTGCAAAGTGGGGTTATGGACAGAAAAGAGGTTGTAAAACGCATAAGGATCCTTGGAAGGAAAGCACAGGGCTGGGGTGGCTTTTTAAAATTATTTCAAAAGTCATTATTAATGAAAGCTCAGGGACAGGGGCTGCTTTCCCACGCCCAGCACGGCTCCTGCAGCTCTGCGGCACTCACCCCCGCCTGCACCCCCTTTCAAAGCCTGCGCACGGGCATCTCCTTCCCTCGCACGCGGGCTTGGCGCCGGACGCCTCTCCAACCGCTCGCTGCTGTGACCTCCAGGATGCTGACTTGGAGAAATGCAGGGATGGCAAACTGTTCTTTATGGCTGTAAAAAAAAAAAAAAAGAAGAGGACACTTTCCTGTAAACTTTCCTTGGCGTTCCAAGCTCCGTGATGTTCCCTGGTGGAGGCATTGGCAGCATCAGCCCACACTGCACCACTCTGAGGGAAGGCAGCAGCTGAACGACCTGCACTAAAATAAACTCATAAATACCCCATCACGCAAACTGTAGCATCTTGTGCCACGCGTTGCTCCGGCCACTTTTGCTGGGGAATGGTGTGAGCCAGTTTCTGTTTAATGCAAAACGCAGTTGTGAGCACCTACTAACAGCCCAGGGCAGGACTTGGGTGTCCCCGGGCCATGGAGGGTGCTGCGGGTGCTGTAGCTCCCACTGGGTGTGTGCTGGGGCCGCTCTCCTCCGGGCTGTGCCCCACCACGGCTGCGTCCCACCTGGGCTCTGACTGCTCGCCGAGAAACAGCACCATCACCGCCAGCCTTGACGCACGAGCTAGAGAGGAGAAACGCTCCCGGCTCTTCAGATCTCCGTCGGAGCCGAAGGGACCGTGTTGCAGCCGGCCCTGTGCTGGAGCAGCCCCGGGACTGGAGTGGGGCCGTCGCTGCCTTCTGCGGGACACAGCGCAGGCGTCCGCCCCGCTGCTGCTAGTCAAGGCTCATCGCTGAGTAGCTCCCAGCCTTTCCCTTCGCCCTCTCTGCCCTGCGGTGGCTGGCGGCCGAGGCAGCTGAGCGGAGGCAGGCAGGACTAGCAGCTCCCACCCAGGGGACTGGGCTAATGTCATTTACTCCAGTCTCCACCAGCTGGATCTCGGCTGGGGAAAGACGTTGTGCGCAGACCGTCGGCGGGCGCACGTCCTTGGGCTGCAGGCCCAGAGGAGAAGGCGGAGAAGCCTGACGAAGGGGTTAAAGCTGAGCCGCCGAGCACGAGCAGCAGGGAGGCCCGGATGCAGAAACCTTCACACAAAATGGGGTTGGCAATCGGGGCTGGCTGACAGCGCTCGGCTGTTCGCTATTAAATAATGCAGCCTGATTGATTGGGCTGAAAAGTGCTGTGTTGCGGGGTCAGCTTGCTGGGGTTATAGTTCTCCGCTTAGATTGATGATCCTCAAAGGTCGAATTCAGAAAGCAATTCCCCGGTAAAATTGATCCTTTGGATAACAAAACTTTTGCACAGTGGCGAAGGGCTGAACAGCGAGAAATATAAGTGACCTGGGCACAGGTGGGTGGGGTGACCGGCTGCCTCTGCTTTCTCTTTAATTAATTTTCCTTGTTTACACCGATTAGGAAGCGAGGGTCTTCTCTGGGAAGAGCAGTGCGGTGGCTGGGGAACGTCCCTGAGCACCATCCCGTGCCCGTCCCACTGGCAGGGCAGCGTGCGGGTGCCTTCGCCGGGGCAGGAGGCGGCTGGGGGCTGTCCCGGGAGCTGGTGCTCGGCTCCCAGCCCTCCTCAGCAGCAGGCGAGCAGCGTGCGTGTGTACGAGCAGGCACGTCCGACTGCCTCCTGCACGCGTCTGTGCCTCGCTCTCCCGGTAGCAAGAAGGCTGGGTCCCCCTGCTTGCCGGAGGTTTCGTGGCTGGAGCCAAATTAACGGCAAGCGGGTTTCACCCTCCTGTACGGCAGCAGCTGGGAGCCGGGAGCAGCACCCCGAAATGGCTGCGTGGGATGCCAGGAGCAAGGGTGTGCTACGGGCAGAGGGAGGTGATGGAGGCTGCCGCAGGCAGTGGTCCACTGAGCCCGTGGGCTACTTGTGAGACTGGCAGGGTCAAGGACGGGAGCCAAGTGCTACCCTCCACATCATCCCAGACTTCGGAGAAAACAAGGGGCGTGCCAGGCCCTGCCGTCCTTGTATCCCCTCCCCTGGGGCCCTTAAGCTGCCCCTCAGCTGGATTTTAAGGCTGTGCCCTCAAGCTGGCTCCCGTCCCCTCGCTCCCACCAGCAGTAGGAGGGAGGAGAGCTGCAGCTCCCAGAAGCTGTTGCTCTGATTCAGCTGGACCCAGAGTGGCAGCGGTGAGGCTTTGACCTGCTTTAACCCGCTATCTTGCTGCTTTCCTCCCGTCTGCTCATTTTGAAGTGAGAGAAGGAGGCCGTGCTGTGTGGACGCTGAATAATTCAGAGTCAGGCTCCGCAGCAGCCCGGGCTGGGCATCGCCTCTGCCAAAGGGCTGGGACGGCGCAGCCGAAATCCTTCCTCACCAGAGGCAGAGAGGACATGGAGCAGCTGAAATACGGCATCCCTCGAGTGCAGGTACCAGCCAAAGCCGCTTCCTTCCCCTGGACACTCGGATTCACGGCTTGGTCCCAGAGCGCTGATGCTCGGAGGCTGTTAGTGCTTTCAGCCGTGACGCGGCATCTCCAGCTCTCGCTAACACAGAGATTCAAGCGGAGCATGCTGAGTGTGTCTGCCTCTGCTCTGTGGATCACATTTTCTTCCTCCCTTTTAGAGAATGCAATATTTCCTCCTCTGCTTGGTCAGAGACAGGGCAGGGCTGTAAGACGCGGAGAGAAACCATTCATCCAGCTTACGCTTAGCCTCTGAGTGAGGTTTGCTAGAATTAAGGACAGGCAGGGGAGGGGGAGAGGAAAAAAAAAAAATCATACGTGAGGTCAGCTTATCCAGCCATGCGTGAGGACGAGCACAGCAAAGGCCTCACCGGGTCAGGCAGGAGGCTGGGGAGCATCTTTGGGGGCTCCAAGGGAGAGGGGCAGAGGCACCGGGAGCTGCTGGGCACGCGTGATACCGGCAGCTGGGATGGACCCGGCTCACGGCTCCCAGCCTAATCCAGGTTGTTTATCCCAGCACAGAGCACGAGAAGAAGCAGGCCATGGTTCCTCTCTCTCCTCTGCAAGCAGTTCATTCCCCACAGCTTTGCATCTCTTGTGCAATGAGCTCAGTAAAACGAAGCACTGCCCGATCAGCCGTCTCTACCCGTTCACATAAGGCACAGCGTTACTGTTTTCAATGGTTCTGCTTCTGAGGATGTAAATTATTGCACAAAGCAGTGAAAAAACAGCGGGCTGCGTTAGGGATCCACTGTCTGGAATGAAATGAGAGGTTTTAGTCCCCAAAGTCTCTGTCTGATGGCCTCAGCTCGGGCCCGGGAGTCACTAGAGCCACATGTGAGTTATAGGCTCAGCCTCTGCACAAGTCACCTCTGGAATCTGAGCAACAGGAATTATTGTGCACAGAGATAATTATTCCCTGCATACTGCACTACAGCTCATTAAAAGTTTGTTAATGTTTGCAAATTGCTGAATAGTGGTTTTCGTTGTTGCCTTCTCTGATGAGGCGGGGACTAAAAGGCAGATTCTGGTGGTGGCTTGTGCTCCGTGTTATTTTGGTCACAGCAGGCTGGGGCTGCGCGGCACACAGGGAAGAGGGTTTGTGTTGTGCAACTCCACATCACAGGAGAAAACACGCGTGATTGTAGCACGCTGTGCAGGGGTCAAGGGGCTGAGTCCCACCAGCGTTAGCCATGCTCCTCCATCGAAAGCCCGAGGTTGTCCTCTGCCTCCAGGTAAAAGCCTCCAACTGAGCTAATCACCCAGATTTCTGTAAGAGCCTGAAATGTGTACGAATCCTTCCTGGAGTCTCAGCTGGAGACGTTGACTTACCGTTAGACGGGCTGTGCTACCGCAGTCAGATGGTGGGAGTAAAGTATCTCCTGTCTTGGAATAGAGACGGCAGATCCGCCTTGGGCGAGAACGTGGACATCGTAACCCCAGCACCAGATACCCAGGGAAAACAGCTGAGTTCAGCGAAAAACTCCCACAGAAAGAACAGGAAAGGGGTAACCGGCCCAGCTTCACCTCTACGTTTTCATGCACATGGACAGCACTACACCGGGGCAAGGAGGAGTAGCACTAATACCTGACAGCTCTTCTCCTGTCTTCCTCTTCCAGGTGTAAATGCAACCTCCATGCTAACCTGTGCACCTTCAAAGAGGGCAGCCTTCAGTGCGAGTGCGAGCACAACACCACGGGGCAGGACTGCGGCAAGTGCAAGAAGAACTTTCGCTCCAGGTCTTGGCGAGCAGGATCCTACCTGCCTCTCCCCAATGGGTCCCCCAACGCATGTAAGTAACCTGCAGTGAGCCAGCCCTGCCCGCACTCCCACCTTGGGCTGCGCGATGCCCACAGATGGGAATGGATTCTCATCTTGTCCTCCTCCATCCCGAATCAGTGCGTAGCTCTGCAGGATGCTCAGCTTTCGAAAGGGAAGCAGGTATTTACCCATGTCTTGGTACACAGAGATATGAGAGAGGATCTGGGTGGATGCAGAGGTGATTTGTTGGCTACTGGTAGATGAGCGATGAGTCCAAATGATGGTCGAGAATAGGAAGGATGACCTTGGGCCAAGATACAGGTCCATGGCTTTGTGACAATGCAAATTACTGTCCTTTGAAGAGGACATTATTTAGCCACAGTAGAGCACTGGCTTTTAAGTAGTCCACAGGCTCAGTGCTGGCACTGCTCAGCTGCGGGAGTGCAGGTTGCTTTCTGGATTGCTTTCTGGATCCCGTTCTGTGTATGTTGGCATTTCGGGCAAGCACTGCGAGCTGCGGTCCCTCTGCGCAGCTCCAGTCTCATCCAATTGCCTGCTGGAGCAAGGCACTGACAGAAGCAAAGGTGCGCAGACAAGATGAAGGATGCGTACCCACCATTGTTCGAGCGGGGGAATTGGGCTAGGAAACATCACAGATGGGCCAGTTTCTCCTGGGTTTCTGTCCAGTCCACGTTAGCAGACTTGTTTAAATGTCACGGAGCCACAGTAGCCACTCCAGCCTTTCAAGCAGCAGCTTTGAGCATTACCAAAGAGAATTTTTTCCCTCCCTCCCCCCAAATTTTTTGAAAGATTTATGTGCTTTAAGATGATCAAAGCTGAAATTCAGGCTCCGAAGGCCATGACGGGAATGTTTCGTGTGTGCCAGGGCTGGTAGATGAGCAGGTTCTTTGAAAGGGAACGAGCTTGTCAGCTCCCACCAAGCGGCTGCATTGCTTCAAAGGAGCCTGGGAGAGTTTCTGGTGTTGACAGGCACAGACATGCTGTTCTCTCTTTTTCCCTCCCCTCCGTTCCTTGTGTCTCTTCCTATTTCTCTTTCTCCTCTGCTCTTTCTTCTCCCATTCATCTCTCTTCCCATCTGTCACTCAGTCTTCTTCCTCCCCCCAACCCTGACTCTCTCTCTGTCTCTTCCTCCTCCCCCCATCAACATCTTCTTCCTCTGTAACAGAGGCATTTCTCTGAAGTCCTCTGCTCTTGGTGGTCCTACCTCTTCCATCACCGGTCCTGTGCTTTAAGTTCATGCGAAGCTGAGACTTCCCATGATTCATCCGCTTGTTACAGCCGAGAGACCATGGCCATTAGTTTCCTGGGTTCTGAAAGCCAGAAGCTGGTCCTTGGATGGCCTTGGACTGGCGGGTTTGAAGCCGGTGGCTTTGTGGCATCCTGTTGAGCGAGTGCTGCAGTGGGAAGGGTGTTCAGCCCTTCTCGCTCACGGAGAACCGCCCTAGGTGCAGCAAGCTGGTTCGGCAGCTACAGTTTGTACTTAGCAGAGTGAACCTCAGAAGATGTGCTTGTCCTTTGCTGGACTTTAAGGGCAAGTCAAGGAAATGGTTAACAGAAAAACCCATCAGCAAGGACCGCGCTGGTTTTTCTTCCCTAGGTGAAAAGCTTGCGATGCCAGGACCCCAGACAGCGCTGCCTGGTCACCTCTGTGGTGTGACAAAATCAGATTTTAAGATGTTGCAGCAAACTGATATGCCTATGAGCAAGAACCTTGCTAATTAATTACTGTTCGGTCCCATGTCGTGTATCTGTTCGATCTTCTGCTGGTGTCAGAGCCGATGGCGTCCTGCTTCCAGTGACCGGGCTTCTTCTTGTTTTTTTCCAGGTGCAGCTGCGGGCTCAGCCTTTGGCAGTAAGTAAAAACATAACTGAAATGCTGACATTTACCACCCCGGTGCATGGTCCTTGCGGATGTTGCTAGGAAAAAAAAAAAATGGTTATTTTTCTGTCCATTATCATTTTCCAGGCAATAAGTCTTCCCTAATTGTGCTTCATTTTCTGTCCTGTCAAAGAGTCTTATATTTTCTTCCTTTGACTTCAGTAGCCTCATTTTGCCTCTTCCTCTGGCATGGTTTCCCCCCATGAGGTTCGTTAGAATGGCAGCCAGAAAGGAAATAAAAAAAAGACTCTTCAAAACCATCAGTGCTCGCTGTGAACTTTCCCCCCCCAGTATTGCAGACTTCTGCTCTGAGAAGGAGCTGGGTTTGAATTATTTGGCACAGCATCCAGTCTGGGTCACCTTGGGCTATCGATAAAAAAACATATATAGAGCGTGTGTACATCTGTATGTACACGTGTATGTATATGAACACGTCTGTGAAGTGTCGGCAGCAAAGACGGTAGAGCTCAGCGGGGATTTCTATTGCAAGATTGATGGTATGATAGCACTCCTTATTTAACAAAGCTGGAGGTAGTTTGATATCAAAGAGCCTTGAGTTTTGGGTAAGCAGAAGCCTGGGTTTGAATTTTGTAGCTCGGAATTACCCTGCAGAAGAAACAAATCGGAGAGCTGAATGAATAATGAATTCTTTGGTTTGCAGGCAAGCGGAAAGAATTGGAGGAGAAATAGTTTCAGAGAAATGCAAAAGCAATTAAGAAAAATGCACCTAATTGAAAAGTGGAGGATGGGTTTTTCTGGGTAAATTAACCATATTTAGATTTTAAGCAGTTAAATTTAAATGGTTAAACATTTCAGTAAAAATTAAAAGTCTCCCTTAAGTAATTTAGGGTTAAAAAAAATTACATGTTTTAACAGTCCAAAATATTCTTTGCTTTTCTGGTCAAAACCATTTTGATAACTCTTTTTTCCCCCTTAACAGAGCTTGGCATCCTCAGTGCTACCTTTGTTTCATCGGAAAATGTTTCCCGTCACATTTTTCTGCTAGGGAGAAGCTGGGGGGGGATGCTGGGAGCGATGCGCAGGAGGTGGACAGGAGGGATTTGTGTCCAAGGCCAGTTAAGGAGAGATTATTTAGCCTGCACAGGAGACTAGAAGTGACCTAAATTAAGTATTTAAACTAGCTCAGGGCTATTATGAAATTAAGCATGATAATCTGCATGAAGCAGTGGGACAAACGAGGACAGGAGGGCAGCAGGT
This sequence comes from Grus americana, assembly GCF_028858705.1. Taxonomy (NCBI): domain Eukaryota; kingdom Metazoa; phylum Chordata; class Aves; order Gruiformes; family Gruidae; genus Grus; species Grus americana. The sequence goes on along the minus strand of NC_072871.1, from coordinate 12,339,322 downwards.
GTAAGTTAAGTAGGAATTTGTGTTCCGAGTGTTATTTTAGTTCGGGCTGTCGTGGCGAGCGGGGGGGGGGCACCGCACCCGGGAGCGCTCCTGCTCAGCTCCGCGGGGGCTTGCCGACGGTAAGCCCTCAATTCATTTGCCCTGCTGAGTGAAGGGTGCCCGTGGGCATGAATACATGCCGACGGTACGGGTTGGTTTTGGTGGTGCCGGGCAGTTCGCTGCCTGCGGGGTGGCAGAAGGGGCCGGTGCTGCGTGCGGGGCTGGGTGGGCAAGGCTCTGCCGTCTGGCACGGAGCTGTCGGGCAGTGGAAGCTGGGGGCTCCTCTGCACCTCCCGCCCACTCTTCACCCCATCTCTGCCCAGGCAGGCTTTTGTTTCCCCTTTTTAGCTTAATTGGCAATTAGTTTATGATAGAGCTGTAAGTATTTAAGCCAATATCTGCACCAAGAGAGTAAGCCGATACAGCCACAGCGTCCGGCCCCTGCACACACACGCGCGCGCGCTCGCTGCATCCAGCGTCATCAAGCCGCCATCGCCTTAATCCTCTCAGTGCCCCGGTTGTAACCGTGCTGAGAAATCGGTCACCAGTTCAGCCCCAGCAGCAGCCGCCTCAGGGGCGTGCGGGCTGGCAAGGAAACCCTCTGACCCCCCCAGTAAGTGCCTCCCACCTCTTCTCTTTGCTTGCTAGCGAATGAGCGACCGCAGCGGGTTACCACCACAAAAACCACCACCGCAACAACGCCCACCACCACCACAACTACAACCACCAGCACCAGCACCCCCCCGCCTGCCACCAGCGCCACCCAGCCAGGTGGGTGCCACGCTCCTGCCTCGCTCAGAGGGCCAGGACTCTGCCACCGGGCTCCTCTTTTCGGCTGCTTCCCATCCCAGCTCCTCCGGTGCCGTGTTGGTGGCCCTGGTTATCTGCTCAGTAGGATGATAAAAGGACATGGATAAAAATCACCCTGACTCTGTTCACATCTCCCGGCCCCCGGGCAGTCCTGGTTTGCTTCGCTCTCTACTCCGTCCAAGGACACTTTGACAAGTGTAACACAGCTGGGAGCAAGCCTTATGGTCCCTGTAAGCAGGGAGCCAGCCACAACGGGCCCACCTCAAAGCCAAGAGACAACCACATGGGTTGACATCCCCCCTCAGCAGCTGATCTCACTCTGCTGTCGCTCTGTTATCATCAGGGCAGCAAGAAGCAAAGCCAGGACTGGGGAAGCAATGCTTTTCCCTTTTTTCTCTCAATTTTGTTTTTTTAAAAAGAAAAGGTTTTCAAAATCCATCCCTTCTAGAGCCACTTGGCAACGTTGTCCTGCAGAGGGGCGGCACGGCTGCCAGAGCTGCTCTCCCGCAGCTCCCATCACAAGGCAGGGCAGGAAAGCAATGAAGGCTTTACTGTCCCACTGTAAAATTAAACCACGTACCCAGACTTGCCTAGCTGGAAGAAGAGGATTGTACCCGGTCCTGCTCTATCCCCGACCTCCACGGGCGATAGCAGAGCGGGCAGGAGAGTTGTGCCCACTGTCCCTGCTGGGTGCCGCTCACAGAGTGCAGCGGGGCTGGGTGCTGCTCTGCCCCTCCGGCCCCTCGCTCAGGCGGGGAAGCTTCCCCGTGCTGCCGCGACGCGTGAGCCGCCACCCCCTGCCACCCGTCAGCAGACGCAGTGCGGCCGCAGGCTTCGCTAAGCCGTGCCGGGGACGGGACATCGGGTCAAGGGAGAAGCTGGCTCTGTCCTTGCTGGCTCTCCCAGTCCCACATCAAGACCTGCTGCCTCGGGGGCAGGTTTCCGAGGGCAGAGCCGCACTCTAACGTTGCCCAGGCGGCCGCTGTACAAGCGGCGAGGGAACGTGTGGGGCTGGTGCTCACACATGCCACAAACACCCTTTCCTAATTTCTAAAATCACCCCGTGGAGGAAAACTTTTGTCCTTTTTCTGCGGGTTCCTCCTTCCCTCCCCCCGTGAACGGCATTCACTTGTCTTTTGGAAATGAGCAGATAAAACTTAACAGCAGGATTTTTTTTTTTTTAAAGCTTCTCATGGGGGAATTAGACACGCATTCCTCCCCTTGCCATGCTTTCTGGGCCTGATATTTCCCAGGAGGACGTTTTACACCCACAGTATGTTAGTAACAGTCTGTCTGGGGGAGCTGCCAGAAGCCAGTCAAAGGGATGAGGAAACTTGATTGCATGTTTATGCAAATATAGATATATTCATGGAAGTACCCTGCTCAAGTAGTTAATCAGGAAGCCGAGGGTTTAGCTCCAACCTCCATGGAGTTGGAGTGACCCTGGGGAAATGAGTGCAAGTCTCTGGTCTGTCGAGAAGTGCTCCTCACCCATGTTGTCCACGAAGTGCTCCTCGCCCATGTTGTCCACGAAGAGCTCCTCGCCCATGTTGTCCACGAAGTGCTCCTCGCCCATGTTGTCCACGAAGTGCTCCTCGCCCATGTTGTCCACGAAGAGCTCCTCGCCCATGTACACGAAGTGCTCCTCGCCCATGTTGTCCACGAAGTGCTCCTCGCCCATGTTGTCCACGAAGAGCTCCTCGCCCATGTTGTACACGAAGTGCTCCTCGCCCATGTTGTCCACGAAGAGCTCCTCACCCATGTTGTCCATGTGCAGGAGGAGGTTCACCCACCACCCCTGCCCAGAGCTTACACCATCTCCATGGCCCCAGCAGGGACAGGGGATCACATCCAGATCTGCACCACACGCTTGGGGTCATTTGATTTTTATCCATGCTCACCTATAGCAACATCTTAGGTCTATTTTTTATTTTTTGCAAGTGCTGTGTACATGTGGGTGGTGTGTTTAGTGTCTATCTGGTGTATGATTTGCAGCGCTCTGCCTCGCTTGTGTCATACATCTGGGGCGGGCAGGAAGACATCTGTGTGGGGTTGGGGGGGCGGGTAGTCTCTCCTGCCAAACTGCTCTGAGGGATCTGGGAGACGTCATGCACTTTGGGGTTTATTCCTTCTCCAAAGCCTGCTTCCTGGGCAGAGAAAATGCTTTCACAGTGCTTTAATTGAACGATGGCAAGGGACAAAATAAATATATCACGGTCCAGCCATCACTTCCGTGGCTTGCTAGGGGCAGGGCTGAGTGCTGAGCTCCTCACCTCTGTCTAGGACCCCTCGTCAACGTTCCTGCAAGAGGCAGGTTTCACCCCAAGACAGCGTGCCTGAGGATGGAGACACTCCCTGGAGGGGCTGCTCCAAATGAGAAGGTGGTCAGGGCCTCCCAGCAGCTCAGGGACCTGCTCTCTACCTGGGCAGCATGCTGGGGTTGATGCCAAAGGTCCATTGTGTGCCTTTGACCAGCAGCAGTGAATCAAGCTACAGCCTAATTCTGATCTGCTGGCCAGAGACGTTCCCCCCCCCCCCCCAAGTCCTGCAAAATCTAAAGTCTTTCTTTAAACACCATGACATCCCCAAGGGGCTGTGAATCTTACTCGCTTGGACCTCAGGGGAAACACCTTGCTAAGGAGACGACCCTTTGAGCTCCTGGTAAGATGCCCATTTGCAGTAGATGCAATAACTTGGAGTCCCAAAGTGAGATACTGCATCATTACCGCCCTTCTGAATTTTAGAAGCATTAAACAAATCCCCCCTTGCTTTAAAGCCAGCTCAGACAGACATTAAAAAAAAACCCAAAAAAGTCCTGTTAGGGCCCTGCCCCATCCCTGTGCTGTTTCACCCTCTAATTTATGCAATGTCTTTTGCCCTCTGAATTTTTCCTTCCCACCACAAGCAAGCATCATCAGACCAGCCTCTGAGCTCGCTGCCTCTGTGCCTGTGAGAGAGACACAGAAAAAAACAGGTATTTAAAGCCAGACCGACGTGTTTTTCCCTTCATGCCTCCGCACACTAGTGGGTAGCAGCAAGGCAGAAAGCAATGTAGCACGTAGGCTAGAGGAGTAGATTAGATTTGGGTTGTCTCTGGGTTGCGTGGATCTGCTAGACATCTGCTTCCTTTGGCTGCTCGTGATGTTTTCCATGGTCAAGGTGGAGCTGTGGTCATGTTCGTAGGATGCTTTTGTGCCCGGTCGCCTGTCGTGCAGTGAGGGGGGGCAGAAAAATGAGGTTCTGGGCAAGGTCTGCGGTCTGAAGGCAGTCAAGGCTGCCAAAATGGGTAGAAGGAAGGGAAAACACAGAGTTACCCTAAGGAGGATGAATTAAGTGCTATTCTCATTTGCCTTCTGCAGTTCTGTTATTTCCAAACCTTCCTTGAAGCCTGTCAAATTCTTCCTTGCCATTTGTTACATTTTTCCCACGTTCAAAATAAGCAAAAAAAAAGCTTTTTTTTTTTTTTTTTCCATGTTTCCATTCTCCCCACCCCGTTTGTAGCCATTTCAGCAGTGCCAGTTCACCTCTGGGGGGAAAAGAAAAACAAAACCGACAAACCAAAAAACCCCAACCTGATCCCTGCTTGATGGTTAAGAGCTCCAACAGAAAGACGGCACCGGGAGCCTGCCTTTGTGTAGGTCCTGCAGAAACAAGACCCCGTGTTTATGTTTCAGGAAGGACTTTTTCAGGGTCCTTCCCCACCGCTCCAGCACTGCTTCCCCCAGTGGTTTTTGCTATGAAGCATGAGGTCTTGGTTCAATTTATTCTGCTTCCCCAGGAGCCCACCAAGACCAGCGGGGACCGATACGAGCCCCTCGTCCGAGCTGCCCAGTGTTTCCCATTTGTATGAACTGGGTCTGGGAGTGAAGCGTGTCTCTCCCGCTCCTGAAATGTAAAACTGTCCATTAACATCCCAGAGCTACAAGGGAAAGGTTCTCAGGATAATGAGCATTAATAATTTTCCTGGCTCTGTAAATGCGATTGAGTGGAGGTGTATGTGAATGACTAAAAAGCAAAATGCCTTCAGGGCTGTTTTTTATTGTGACTCTAATTAAACCCTTGCCAATTTGCACAGGGCTTTTTTCATATTCTCTTTAACACCATATTAATATCAATTGGTTTCCACTTTCCAGCTGAAAAGGACAATGTCTATCACCTTCTCTTAGAGCTTGTCATTAAAAAAAAATAATCTTTTTTTTTTTCTTTTTTATTCTGCATTGTTTATCATCCCCTTGACGAGGCTGGGAAATCACATTTCTCTCCTACTCGGGTTTGTCCTTTGAAACTTGGCAAGGATCGAGAGGTTTTTTTTTTTTTTTCCCCTCCTCCTCCTTATGTTACACAACTGGAGCTTGAAATTAATAATACGGCTTTTAAAATTTCATTCCTTGGTTTGTTTTCTAGCAAACCTGAAGATTGTCACCAATATTGAGAAGACGGGGAGGGGTATGGAGCCAGTGGGGGTGATGGTTTGCAGGGAAATCAAACAAGTGATCTATAAATTTCTTGCTGGTTTAATTTCTCTGCAGTGGCTTGCAAATTCTTTAAACCTTGGTATTTCCAAGGGAAGATCAGAGCCTGAAGGAGGGCCTAGAAGTTTGGATTAGAAACCAGGACTTCGTGCCTCCCTCCTAAGACAGCCACGCTATTTCTCAGTTCCATTGTTTCAGAGCAGGGAGGGGTGCAGATCGGTCGCTGAGGTCCTTACGCAAACACACGAGCAAAACGCCGCGTGTTCCGCAGGGCTGAGAACGGGCAGCTCAGCACACCGCTGCGCTCCCGCCCTTTGCATCGCCAGGGCTGCCCGGCCCCTCCGGTGCCCGAGGACGTGCCAGCTGCCCCGCGCCGGCACTTGCACCAGGCGGGCACAGGGGTGGGTTGGTTCCTGGCCCCCCGCCGGAGCGCTGCAGAGCTGCTCGCTGGCTGCCGGCCCCCCAGCGCACCGCTAACACAGCTCTCCCTTTGATCGCTGCCAGACTACACCGGCTTGGCGGCGGCTGCCCCGCTGCAGGTGGGCTCTCCCTCGGCCAAGGCTGGTCCAGGAGCAGAAGGTAGGAGACGTGTGGCTGCGCTGGGTCCTGCCAGCAGGTTCCGGCTCCCGACGCTCGGCAAAGGCGTTAGTTTCTAGTTCTGCATCTCCATTTTCCATGCGTCTCTCTCCTCCGCCCGCCTGGGAAAAAGCTCGGGGCTTGTCTGTGCCCTACGCGCAGCTGGTGATCTGGTGAGGCTGGATTGAGCCTCAGGGTTTAGTCGTACACATGAAAGATGAGGATGGTAAGTGGTAGAAGAGATTGTTCGCAGCTTGCTGCTGGGGTGAACAGAGAGGATCATGGAAATCCTGTCGTCTCCCGAGACCGGAGTCTGTTTGTAGAGCAGAAAAACTTTGTAAATAGATAGGCCTGTGTCGTTTGTAGCATAGATGCCGCCTTATGTATTTCCTTGCTTCAGGTCTCCCTCGTGGCTGCCTAAGGTGAGCTGCTCCTGGCGGGAGCCTGGGGAGGCTTCACGCTGGCTGTTGAGGCTGAAGCTTCTCCTCCTCAGGGTTCCCACCAGCACACACGCTTCCGCAGCTGCCGGTTGGTGCTCAGCTCCCGCTTCCCACCCGAGATGCCTGTAGCTCACTCCAGCCGCGGACGTTAGCATCCCTTCCAGTGCAGGACACAACAACTGCTGAAGCGGGGCCCAGGATACAACCCAGTGTTTGGAGATACTCAACGGGGGGGCAGAAGTTGAGGCTCTCTGGAACTGTTGTGCTTTGGGGCCTGCCTGGCCTCACAGAGAGGCAAAACTATTTGATGTAGTAACAAGAGGTAGGCCTACACCATGGGCGTCAGTGCCAGGGGATGCTGACAGCCGAACAAGGGGGGCTTCTGATTCTTGACAGTGGTCTGCAGATTTAGCTTCTCTCCACGCTTGGGCAATGTAATGACCACACGCCAACACTCGCCTATCCAGCAGCTCCCCCGCCCTTCCCTTAGGAGTACTTTTTCTGTCTCTCTCCATATTTAAAGACTCTGATTTCCAGGAGACTTTGTCTCTTATTCCTGTTTCAATACATCCTCAACCCCAGATACGGCTCCACCAACCCACCCTAGATACCTGCCTAGAGCTTCCAGTGTCCCTTTGCCACCTTTTTAAGCAAACAAGAGGGGGATCTGTATTAAATCTGATGTTCTCTCTAATTGATGCCACCATAAGCTGTTCAGCGCCCACCAAACACAGCAGCACTTGGACCCAAGCCGAAGCCTCCAGACCCTCCTGAGAACATTCGAGGTAAGGCCATGCCCATCCCCAAAGACAGGGCAGGACAGGTTTCTCCTCCATTGCCCGTGGGCCAGGACAACCCACCCATCCTCAGCATGTCCCATCATCATACAACCTGCTCTCCTACTCAGAGGGTCCAGCTCAGCTCAGTTCTGCTCATCCAGCCCCATGGAGATATTTTTGGGACATATTTAGGGCTAGGATGGCTGCAGGGGTGTCCTGGGGACCAGGAGAGCCCGTGGGCACCTCAGCTGCTTTGGGAAGAGGCTGCTTGCCACAGGGTGAGGGGCACGCACCTTTTGCCTCCCAAGATTAATTGCGCTGATCAGCTGTGCTGGCCCAACAGGGCCAAGCCTTGTTAGTGGATCACCCTGCTCCCAACAGCCCGTGGAGCCTCCTCACAGCCATGGCACAACCATGGGGGCTTCTCCACAGCGATAGGGCCACCTGCAGCACCCACTGCAGAAATGTGGGGCTTTGGAGCACCCTGGGGACCCACTGAGCTGCCCCACTTCCCTCATGGCAGGGACAACAGGCCTCATTCCCCCTGCACCGTGCCAGGCCGCTGCTGAGCGCCCATGAGGAGAGGCCACCATGTTCCCTGCTCAGCCATCATGCCAGGGGATGGAGGAGGCCATGGTGGCCGAGCTGGGTGGCCTGTCATAGCCATGGAGGCTGGAGAGGCTGTGCTGGTGCGGGAGGGTCTGGACATCCCGCCAGCCCACTGTGGGACCAGGGGAAGCCATGGAGACCTGAGGAGGCCCCAACACCACAGCAGCCTCACAGATGGCATCAGAGGGCCCTGAGCCCTGGGGGTGGGGAGCACGGCTACCTCCTGCCATCACTCACTGTGGGGATGTGACCATCACTGGTGGGACGGAGCCTGCAATGCCCTGAGCGCCACAGCACTGTGCAAGGGCTGGTGCACCGCAAACACCAGTGGGACCCATTTCCAAACACCCTGTGGGGTCTCAGCACTGCTCAACCTTGCCGCTTCCTGGGGTTACCAAAGCACAGAGCCCCCCATGCACCAAACCCCATCAGCTCGATTTGGAAGCAGCTCCCAGCGCCCCGGTCATTCCATGTGGGACAGGGGTCTGGCAGGCAGCACAGCCCCGAGGAAGCACCATCCTGGCCAGGGCAGCTCCTTACCCTGAGGGACTATCCCAAGTCAACCATGCTGGGCTGGCCCTGGGAGCCCTCTCCCCACCACAGCACTCAGATATGTTTTATCCTCTCACGTAGCGGCTCCGAAGAGCAAAGCAGGGCGCACAGCACACACTGCAGGCAAGCGGCACGGGAAGAAGCCAGGTATGTTCTGGCAGGGACAAGCTGGGCAGGACCCTATAGCAAGCCCTGGCAGATACCACCTCCATAGCGGTTGTGCTCTTAGCTCTACTCCTAGCAGCTATTTTGGGTGCTGGTTGGCGTGACCTCCATCAAACTGAAGCCATGGCCAGTAGATTTTTATTTTTCTAAGTTGTTTAGACTTGTAGATCCTTATCCTAAACAACCTGATTCAAACCACTGAACGTGCGTAACGGGGGGGATGCGTGAGTAGCAGCTCTGCCTCGGCCCCTGGCTCTGCACATTGCAGTAGCACCGTGCGCTGAGTTTTTCACGCATCAAACTTTGAGGAGGGGAGAAGAGAAATTTAGCAGCTACCAGCTGTCTGGTGCAGAAATAGATGCCGACGCTGCCAGAGCGGTGTTCTTGGCTCGGCATTGTTCTCGTAGCAGAGCTGCTCGCAGTAGGGTAGGACGCGGAGTGGTGCTAAGTGGCAAGAAAAAGCGTGTGTCTGATTTTCCTTAAGCATCCTCAAAGAGCTCAAAACTCATCCGGCTCAAACCAGACTCTGGCCCAGCGGCTCCTATTGAAACATATAAAGGTAAGAGGCGGAAGCGCGGTGCTCCAGAGCTCCTAGTCTTCATGCAGGCGACGTGGTCCAGCAGCCTCCGACATGGAGAAGATGGGGAGGGTTTGCCGATCCAAGTCATGGCTAGCTGTATGTAGGAGTGCATCCCGAGGGTGAAACCACACTTGGGAATTGCAGCAGCCAGAAGCATTTAAGCTGAAATTCTTTGGATATTTGTAGAAAAGGCAGAAGTTGTTTCACAGAGGGTCAAGATCACAGTGGACTCTCAGCTCCTCCTCAGGCAGGTGTGAACCTTGGGGAAACCTCTGCCCTGCTCCATCATCCCTGATCTTCATTTCACTGAGACAAGTCTCCTTCTCCAGTCGCATGTGCATGCCAACCCACATCCTTCCCTCCCATCCCTCTGCCATCCTTGAATGTTTAATGCTAGAGCTTGGACTAAAACCCCAGCTCCAAGCCTCTCTCCTCCTCTCCAACGGCTGGGGAAGATCAGACCTGGCTGACTCTGTCTCCACTCACGTTATCGCCTGCCCATGCTGGCTGGGACATCTCCTGACCAGGACAGCTGGGCCGCAAGGCAACTAGGGTACCTCCTCTCCTCCTGCATTATACTTTTAAACTCCCAGAAAGATCCAGCACCCCAAATCTAACACTGCAAGGTAGTCATCATCCCGCCATGGTAATAAAAAGCACACACAAGAAGTAAGTAAACAAATTCCTCTGGCTACAAATTAAACCCAGCTGGTTGTTTTCTAACACGCGCCCACAGCTGAGAGAGGTCAGCCCTGAGGACAGGAGCAGTGCTCAGACAAGTGGTAGTGGCATCTCCCACCCTACAGCGGCCTTTGCAGGCGGCCCTGCGCTGTGCCTGCAGCCCTGGGTCAAACCCTCATGCACTTGTCCACTATGTTCTGAAGGACCCCATGCAAGCCACATTTCCTTGCACTCATTTTAAGCATTTAACCTGAGAGTCGCCATACCCCACAAGCAGCTTTGATTTGGGAGGTACAACAGCAAGGGGTATGCTGAGAAGGGACACAGAGCGGGGGAAGCCAGAGAGGCAGCGAGGTTTTACCTGGACACGCAGCAGCTTTGACTTTATCCAGGGTCTTCCCATCACTGGAGGATCTGCAGCCCCACCAGAACCAAACCCAGGCATCAAGCTGGGCTCTGCTTATTAACAAGGCAGCTCTTTAATTAACACCTGACTCCCCTCCACAGCCCACTGCCTGCTCCCATGATTAGTATTTCCTTAAAGAAATTGTGTCCTGGGACAGCTGGGAGCTGGCTCCTGCCTCTCCTCACCCCAAGGGGACAGAGCACCCTGACCCTGCTCTGCTCTCTGAGCAATGGCTTCCAGCCCAATCCCCCCGTGGCAGCGAAGAACAGCAGCTCCTGTGTGCACTCATCCTGCCCAGCCCACCTCAGCCCTGTGTTAGCAGTGCCCATGGTGCTTCACCCAAGCAGGAGCCTCCTCCAAAGCTTCATCGCTCCTCTCCTCTGCTCGGTGCGAGGGAGGGTGCTCCCGGCCCAGCTCCCCAGCTCTCTCCTCCTCCTCTCCGCAGATTGCGAATGCTACGGCCACTCCAACCGCTGCAGCTACATCGACTTCCTGAACGTGGTGACCTGCGTGAGCTGCAAGCACAACACGAGGGGCCAGCACTGCCAGCACTGCCGCCTGGGCTTCTACCGCAACAGCTCGGCGGAGCTGGATGATGAGAATGTATGCATAGGTGAGAGCTTCAGCGGCCTCGGGCTGATGCGACATGACATGGGATGCCTCATGCGGGACCTCGCTCGATGGGGTGGGCTTCAGTTCGGCCCCTCTCCAGAGGGTGATGTGTCCACCTGCGTGCTCCCCAAGGACAGCAGCCGTTATGGTCACTGCAGCCTGCCAAGGCATCTCTTCCCTGCAAACAAAGCCCAAATGATATCTTTCCAACTTGATTCAGATGCATTGCTCTATCAGGAGCTGCTCAGCTCCAAGGGAGGGGTGGTCTTTGCACCCACGGCTGTTTGCACTGTTGGAGTCTCTCATGAAACCATGCCCTCCCAGCCCCTTGGTCTCTAGCAGCCCTCCCGTAGCACGCAGGCAGCCTCTCCATGGTCCCCAACACCTCCCTTGGGGCATTAGTGGACCCAAAGCCCCCGGGCAGGGCAGGCACTAACAGCCCTGTCTTTGGCCAGAATGTAACTGCAACCAGATCGGCTCCATGCACGACCGCTGCAACGAGACCGGCTACTGTGAATGCAAAGAAGGCGCCACGGGGCCCAAGTGCGATGACTGCCTGCCCAACTACTACTGGAGACAGGGCTGCTTCCGTAAGTGCCCGAGCCAGAGGGACAGAGGGAGGTGTGAGATGGGCCCAAACAAGAGGGGGATCTTTAGCACCGCCTGCTCGGGTGCCCCATGATGTAGGCGCCCCAGGGCGTAGGGTGAGCAGACTCCAGGCGTTCCTCCCTCCAAAATGACTTGATAGCTTTGCCCCTGGGGTTTGCAGCCCCCACTGTCTTCCTCTGGCCTTGGGGCTGCTCTAGTGCTATGAGGGTTGAATAATTTAACCCCTAGGAGCTAGAGAAGAAAGCCAAAAGCTCCTGGTTTCTGCTGCAGTCAAGGGTTTTAACATACCTCAAACTGACACCCGTATACCTTCCCTCCTATCTCATAGCCAACATCTGTGACGACGAGCTCCTGCTCTGCCAGAACGGCGGCACCTGCTACCAGAACCAGCGCTGCATCTGCCCTGTGGGCTTCAAGGGGGTCCTGTGCCAGCAATCCAGGTGCGAAGCCGACAAAAAGGACTGTGACGGTGCCCCCAGCGTGTGCAGCAGCCTCAGCACCACCCTCCTCGGGGTGCTCGCCCTCCAGCTGCGCGGCTGGGTGGACCTCTGAAGCCGCGGAGGAGGGAGCCCAGCCCAGGCACGTCGCCCGAGGGACCTGGGGAGACTAAGGTACCGGGTGGCTCTCCCCACCATCTCCTCTGCCTTCCTTCACGCTAGGACTTGCGCAACGTCTTTTGGTCCACTTTCCAAGCAGAGAGGTATGCAGGAAATCGGGGGCTGACTCCTGCCCACGAACCCATCCCAGCAGCAGCCGGGGTGGCCGCAGCGCAGAGCCGGCTGCCGAGCAGCAGCACGGGGACCGCACCAGCCTGTGCCGGGGCCGTGGTCCCGCAGCCCGGCGGGGACGTGGGGCCTGCCCTTCCCTCCGCACAGCGACTCTCCTTCCCTGCTCCGCACAGGGCAAGCTGGGGCTGGGGCCACTGCAGCCCTGGTGAAATAGTGCCGCGATCCAAGGGATATTTTTTTTATTATTACTTTATTTACTTTGGTATAGGCTGGGGTGTTCTTTTTATTTTGTCCTCTTCTTAGTGTCCTGTTTTGAAAGAGCCTGTCATGCCAACTCCAGAGCCCCATAACACAACAGGCAGGGGAAGGGGAGGGAGGGAAGGGGGGACTCTGGTCCATCCTTGCTGCATAGTCCCACGTCCCACCATCAGCCTGGCCATGCACATACTGTTGCCTACAACTCTAGTTGCTGCATTGATTTTGTATTTTCATTGCTGGGTTTTGTTTTCTTGCACTTATGGAGAACGCAGGGGCCATTAGGCATACGGTATGTGAGAAGTGCAGTGTCTTATCCACACATTTCCGTATAGTGTATGGTTCAAATATTACTTTTTTTTTTGGTAGAGACTTATTTTTGTTTGGACTAAATGTTATAAAAGAACCACAACTTAAAGGGACACGTTACCATAAGCATTTGATTCTGGTGTATCCTCCTCCAGTAAAGCGACTATCAACTGCTGCTTGATCACCACGTTTTCCTTTCTGTGTGCACAGTTAATTACAGGTAAAGACTTATTTTTTGATTCACAATGTCCTCCTGTGTTTTCTGAGTCACTACCACGGTGCACCACATGGTGAGGGAGAAGGGAGGGGGAGAGAGGTTGGCTCATCACTGAGAGCTGTTAATTATTTCTCCTAATTACTTTGCTGAACCTAGGTTAGACTACTAACTGTAGACAATGCACACAGCCTGAGTGATATATTAGGCACCGGTCTTGTGTGGAAAGGCCATTTCCAAATGAGCCTGCGGCAGGAGAAGGCTGCCTAGTCCAGGTTTGCTTCTCCAGGGGGACCCCAGCTGTTCAGCCCCACTGCAGCATCCCATGGAGCTGGTGCCATGATGCACCTTTGCAGGAAAAGCTGTTTGTTTGGAGTATCTTTAAGCAGCCACAACCCAGGACTTCAGTATAGACCTTGCAGGGACTAGATCAACTCATTTAACGCTTATAAGCGTGCTGCTATCAGAGGAAGTGTTTGCAGTCAAGCACATAAACGAAAGAAGGAGAAACCAGAGACAAGAAATGTAACTCAATCAGAACAGGAACATCATGAACACAAGAGCTTTAATTTTGTCATGTCCAAAGATTTACCAAACCAGGAGCTGGTTTGAGGAGTGGAGGATGAGAAGATGGGAGACACCCCCACCTCCAGCTCGTTCAGTTCCGGGCTAATTCTCTTGACGAGGGCGCAGCCCCGGGTCACCAGCCCAGCCCTGCCCAGCCCTGCCCAGCCCACGAGCCCCACGCAATCCAACCTCGAGCCTCCACTCGCATTCTCAGGTCTGGTGTCCTCACCAGAGTGCTACTCCAAGAGCTTCTCTATCGACATCTGTTCTGTTTCAATGCTGCGTCTCCGTGGTCTTCTCTCTACAGCTCATCCTGCTCGGGGGGCCTGTGCTGGGAGCAGCCCACCTTTCAAAAGCGCAAGAGCCCGCAGCGTCTGCCAGCCTAACGCTGCAGATATCGCGTACACAGCCAGTGCCACCGAAATGCAGCCACCTCCACGGAGAGGGGCAGGGAACTTGTACTTCAAAAAAGGAGAAGAAAACAGGAGTGAAGGCACAGGATAGGTATTGTCACATCAAAGAGCAACACAAAGAAATCTGGTGCACATTTTGAGCAGCGTTTAACATCATGGAGGAAGGTCACGTCTTAGTTAATCCACCATAAAATAAACAAGGGTTAAACTCAGCCTGCTGAGATTTGATCTTTGAGGGAGCGGGCTGGCACAAGCATTGCCTCCCTTTCTTTACTGCAGTCGGTTGCTGTCTGTTGTTACTGACACTTGCCACTTCTTTGTACCTTTCTGACTGCAAAATATTTAAAATCCTCATACGTTACTGTTCTTACAAGTAATAGCATAGAACAGACTGTAACAAGATCAAGATCTCTAATGGCACTTCTAGAAGGTGAAGCAACATTCTCCTTTCTCTGCACTAGTGTTTTTCTCTAGAATATTAGATTAAGCAACAGAAAATTTACTACTTCATAAAGCCATATCACAGACAAACTCTGCACCCAGCAGATTCCCTGCAAACGCACACTTCTACTGCAATGCAAGCAGGAACGGGCAAAACAACAGCACTGAATTCTCAGAGAAAATAACCTCAGAAGCGCACAACGAAGCTCAGAACAGCCCAGGCATGAAGACTGCTGAAGGTGACAGACCACTGCACTAGATCTTTTTTGGTTTGAGGGATTTTCTCAGTTGATTTGGGGGTTTTGCTTGTCTGTTTTTAAGATAAAACGTCACTGGCTTCCTAACTCAGCTCCAAAGATGGCACCACCTCCCTGTGGACCCAGAGTGCCAGTAATGTTCAGTCCTGGACCTTCTTTAACCAAAGCCCAGTGAATAATTCTGTAACTTCAACCAGAAGTCAAAAGCTGTGGTACTAACCCCCCTGCAGCTATGCCAAAGGACACCTGAATAATATTGAAGATGATGGGTGGGGAACAAAACCAAACCAAAAAAAGTCTACCTCCACACTACGTACACCATTCTTAGGCTCTTACTGGTTGTGCAGAAGCAAAGCCCTCTGTGAAATATTAACTGCAAAGGACAAACACAACATGCTTCATCTTGCAGAAGAAATCAGATGGCCTTCAGGCTGTGAGCAAGAGCAGAGCCAAAAAAGGGAGTTCCTGACTTCCCTCCTGCAGCTCTGCCTGCAGACGGGGCAGCACAGCTCATCTTCAGTCTCACGCAAAGCTAGCCCTGCGCGTCGGAGATCAGGACGGCACGTCGCCTGTCCAACAGTGCTGGAGAACTTGCAGTCACAGAACAGAAACCACTGCAGGAACGAAAACAAAACCCTCACACAAGAAACTTAAACTTGGTGTTTAAGAGAATAATTGAAAGCTGCTGAAAGCTTCAGCACTGAAGACCCATCAACTGCAGACATCTGTTAGCACACAGGCGTCGACACGAAGAGAATAGAGCATTATTGAAATAATACAGAAACCATCACAGCAAGTACCCGCAGATCCCAAAGTTCATCGTCTTTAAGATAGAAACATTTGTACATCAGTTAATGCCTCCAAACGGGAGAAGTTGTCCAATGAGCTTGATACTTTACTTGTGGAAAGGTTAACCAAAAGGTACTTCTCTTTCCGAGAAAAGCCACTTGCGCTCTTTCAAGAGGTTTCCACGTGTATCCTTGTCGCCGGCATTCGATTCATTTGAAAAAGTTTTTAAATTACACTTCTGTCTGCAAAAAAGTGACCTCTTTGAACAGTACAAGTAGAGCTTTTGATTTTTTTTCTTGTTTACCTCAAATTCTACTCTGATTTTAACTATTTAGAGTACTGAGAAATCTATATAAACAAAAGCCCCAAAGCAACACAAACCTGCCTGAGGCGACACCGCTGCGGCCGGGCTGAGTCCACATTCGCCAGGTCAAACGTTAAGCCTACAGTCCCTGGGCGCTGGGGACGGGGGGCGGTGGGGGGGTTCCATTGGCACTTACCAGGTGTGGTATGCGTGGCTTCTAAAGATGAGGAAGCAGAAATCTCAAGAGCGATTTGTGCAGAGCCCTGCAGAGGCTGGAGTAGTGAGAGAACCAACACTTTAGTGGTAATAAAATTAACTAACTGTCTCACCAACCAATTTGGTTCTATGATTGGCTTTTGTGGAAAGTTCCAAATGTAAATAAAACAAAGTATGAAGGGAGAGCAGAGCTGCGTTTTGGAGAGATTCGTGTCGCCATCTCCTCAGCCCTCCTGGCAGGGAGTTGGAGAATTTGGTCGCTATCGTGCAGAAATCACACGCTGACTTGAGACGCAGAGAAGAGCCTCAGACGATCCCAAAGGCTCCTTTGTCATTTTGATTCTCCAGGTGTCGTAACAAGTTTCACTGCAGGGTGAAACGTGCGAGGAAAGCCTGAACTGACCCATTTTTACCGCGTGACTACCTTCGCTCCTGGCCAGCTCCAAAAGCTCCATCCCGACCCCGCTCTGTGCTGTATTTCAGGGAGTAAAACAAAGGGAGGGGAAAGCGATGGGGTTTCTCTGTAGCAAAGGGAGTTCCTGCTTGACACCACGGTGAAATCGGTGACAAAACTGGACAGCCGCAGCAGCGTAGCCTGTCAGGCTGTGAAACAGTTTTAGACGTTTTCACACTACCAAATGTAACGTGCACTCAAACCACCTTCATCTTCATTTCTGTCACTATTTGCCAGGGAGTTGGTGGCAAATTAGTCGAGGCCTTCGCAGACGGGTACGTATGGCTGGAAGGTCTCATGTGTCAGCGATATTCGATGTACGAGGCTGCCTAGCTTACATTTATTTGCACTAAAGAATAAGGCATTGGGCTCCTTTCCAAGCATCTTAAAAAGACAAGAAAGGAGACCTTATAAATGAGTCCGGAATGGACCCGTTGTGGCAAGAGACTGTATTATATCATTAACATTATAAATTCCATTTACAATACAGCAGTCATTTCATCCATCATTTATTCATGCAGACTGGAGAGAACGTCTTGCATTTTTAGGACCGCAGTTCTGCTTATCCTTGATATTGCTACAGTCGCCGGGCTGTGAATGAACAGCCCAGCTCCAGGTGTTGGCTACTCCAGTCTCTCCCTCCTACAGACAAAAATAAACCCCAGCAGCTCACCACACTGCAGTAACTAAAAAAAACCCCCAAAAATATGTCTCGACTCCGAAATCACTGGGGTTCCATGTCATTTTTTGGATCCCAGCTGGGACTGGGAATGTTGTTTACCCTCCATCGATACGTTTGGTCACAAGTCGGTAGTTGCTGCGGAAGCGCGCGCTGCTCGGCGCACAGCAGGGCTGGGGGGCCACTTCCATTTTATGGGCTAGCACGAGGAAGAGGCCGAGCGCTTTGCCAGTCAGCGCACCTTGCACAACTGGGGCTCCCAGCTCCTGTGCCTCCATCCTTTAGACCCTGCTGCTGATTAGTTACTGCACTCGGAGTAACTAATCTCGGAGGCAGCGCTGCAAAAACACGCCGCCCCACCAGCGGTACCAGCACAGGACGGGTGAGAGCAGGCAAAGGACGGGGAGGAGAGGCTGATTTTTCACCGCTCCCAGCAGCGTGGCGCAGCTCTCACGGCTGCCGTTCCCAACCCAGAGGCACCACCAGCTCTCAGCATTCCTCATCCCCTACCACCACGCCGAGGCATGAACACCCTCCCTGCTGCACTTCCCAGAGGGGGTTCGCGCTCCGGCAAACGGCCGGTTTTTCTCTGCCAGGTCCGCAGACGGCCGCAGGTACAACAGGTGAAGTCACCACTACGTAAGCACAGCACGTGTACAATGAAACATAGGTAAGAAAAACTTACTAAGCAAGTTCCTGTTTGGAAATCATCTTTGTAAACATGACTGTGGCTTGTTCTCACATTGCCATAATTTGGAGTAATGACACGGAAAACAATTAGAGTAAACCTTAAAGGAAAAAGGAATAACCAGAATTATACTCTGCCTTTACCGGAAAGCCTATTTCATAGAATCCCAGCCTGGTTTGGGTGGGCAGGGACCTCCCAGCCCACCCAGTCCCACCCCCCTGCCACGGGCAGGGACACCCTCCACTAGCCCAGGTTGCCCAAAGCCCCATCCAACCTGGCCTTGAACACTGCCAGGGAGCCAGGGGCAGCCACAGCTTCTCTGGGCACCCTGTGCCAGGGCCTCAGCACCCTCACATCTGATCTACAGCTCTCCTCTTTCCGTTTCAAACCCTTACCCCTTGTCCTGTTGTTGCCCTGTTTCACAACAAATTTAAAAAAAACCAAACAAACTTTGAACAAAATATAGTCCAACGCTCAGAAGTTTTCCCTTCCTAATGACATCAAAGACTAACAGTACCAGAGAGGGAACAGGTTTTGCACTGAGAATTAAACCACCAAGCTTGCGGGAAGCATGGGAGCCTCTGTATAAAAAAACCTGACCGCTGCTTCTTCCAAAGGTTTTTGGCACAAACTCCAATTAAACTGCTGTACATAAAGTTGTGTTGAGTATGTTCTTTACTGATTTTTCTTTTATGCTCAGCAGAAGAGAACAATCACTGAACAACCTCCTGACTGTCACCAGTTCTGAGATGATATTAAATGAATAAAGCAAGTCTACACTCACAGCTTACCAACACTGACTGTCCATCACTACTCAGTATTTCCTAACACACAGTGGAAACAGCAGAGAAGTTATGAAGATTGTACCTAATCCCCATGTTCCCCAGTGCAGATTTATTTGAATTGGTGAGAAACGTGCTTTGGATTGGAGTTTGCCTGGTCTTCCATGTTAGGGTATAGAAGAGCAGGGGAAAAGTGGTTAATTAAAACTACAAACCTACTCCAAGGGGTATGTGAAGAGGGAAAAGTGGTCTAAGTGCAACAGCCCAAACATTTTTTATTCAGGAATACACCATCAGTGATACGGACTGATAGGGTAGCACTGAGCTACCACTGAAAGACTGACAACTCAAGTCAGATAAATCTAGTATTAAATACGCAAAAAAGTCTGAGCCACTGACCATGCCTCAAAGCTGATTTATGGAAAAATGCAGGCGTTATAAAGTACGACCTGTGCGCTGTGTACGTAATACAAGAAAAATCAAATGTTAAACCAAAATTCCTTCCAGCATGTGGTAAGTATAGCTCTCAGAAGAACATGTTTTGAAATGCAGATTGTTTAAAGAGAAAGACAACTAGAAGAAAAGTTTCAGAGAAACGTTCTTTTGACAAAATTGTATTTAATGGCCAGAAAAGCATTTCCTCATTCACACTGTTGCCAGCTTCACTTTATTTACATCAAGACAGTCTAAATGGCTTCCACAGCTATAGGATCCTACAGCCATTTGCGCAACAGCAGCCTTTTTAATGTGCTAAGTAGAAACAGCAGGCAGGTCAGCACAGCCCTGCCAAGAGGAGCCAAGAGGTTTGAAAGATGACAGTATTTTAAATACTCCTACTAACACAAAGGCAAATAACGCCCAGGACATGGATGCTGTGATGTGGGAGCGATGGAAAAGTCCAATTCGTGACAGTCAGATTCATTCAAGCGGCCTTCCTTCTCACCCGAGAGTCACAGCAGTTTTGGAAGCACGTGTACTGCTGACAAGAGAAGGTCAGGGTTCACTGAAGCGATTAAGATTGCAACAGAACATGTAACTAAAGCTAAACAACGCGCACATTCTCATTTCACTTCACAGGCGTCCCAAAGATTCTTGCCCCTTACCTTAAAATGCTCTGTACTACGCGGCACAGCGAGCAGGACAGTCACAGACAGCAACTGAAAGCCTCCCAACACACAGCGCAGTTGCTACCAGTAAAGCACGTTTGTTCCGGGCTTGGATGCGCTAAAGGTCTAAGTTTTAACCGGGAATTACAGTTTGAGCCACAACCTGATGTTTTCTACGGTAAGGCACCTGTACGTCACCGAGCTGGATTGCACACACCTCTTTGGCAGCAGGTTAGAAGGACAAAGCTCACACTAATCACTGCAATGGATGTGTCGGGACAGAAACGTAACTAAGATTATGGCTAAATAAGAGAAGTCTGGCAAGCTCATTTGCTTAGGGAAAGCCACTGCCCTTACAGTGGTTAAGTATACGTCTGTCAGCAAGGGACAGCAGGATACTTACTGCCTGCCTCGTAGCACAGATGCACGGAGACAGCAACCTGGCGCACTCACAAACACCCAACTTGTATTAACGTAGCAAGGTGCTGCATTCTTGGGCAGAAGCGTGCTAGACCACTCTCCACGCAAAACTCTGTGCACTCCTCAAGACAGACATGTACTCCAGAAAAAGGAAGGGATATTTCACAGGGACCCAAAGGCATTCTTTGTAGAAATAATTCCACTTTTATTGTGAAATGTTATGATGAGAGGAAGGCTTTCCTAAAAATAGCTTGGTTTTTTCCTGCCACCCCATTTTACTGGTTATATTTATTCTTCATCAGCACAGTGGAAAGAATCCAGTAATAACACCTAGAATGAACCGTGTGCCCTTTTTATCTCCATAGATCTCCAAAAGCTCCATACAGAGAAACTCACGTGTCACCACCAATAAGCGTTAACTAGATCTTTGACTGAGATTCCACAGTGCTGCCGAATTCTTTGTCACATGGACTCACTGGGACCAAACAGACCTCGTAGGCTTTAATCTGCAGTTTGTGTTGCCACTGCAACAAGAAAATGATTCCAACGAATGAAGCAGCAGTAAGAGCAAAACTCAAGGCACATTTGTATAAATGAAAGCTTTTCCATTCCTATAAAAACAGGCAATAAAATATACAAATTAAGTAGAATTCTCTCCATTCAACCAATATACATCTGCCTTCAGTCTTTCCTGAGGCACTAGTGGAGCACGAGGAACAATCACTGCTACCACGTGTTCAACATTCACTCTTTGCTATCAAATAAATTAGACTTACTAGTGCAAAGGGAAAAAGAAGTCTGGCTGGTTTTTTGATTTTTGTTTGTTTGCTTTTTTTGTTTGGGTGTTGGGGTTGGTTTTTTTTTTTTGCTTTGCTCTGGTTCTTCATAAAAAATTACATCACTAAGAAATTAGCATTTGCACAAGGAAACAAGCAGCTATGTATTTGCCAAATTAAATCTTAAAATAATTTTTTATACTGTACAAATATACATTTTAAACATTTACAATCTTAACTTCCTAGATGACAAAATTCACTGCTCTTCCAAGTAATGCAGCTACCCAACTTTTCTTTTCAAAAGCTCAAAGCCATCAACTGTCAGATGTAAAGTCCCCTTCACAGCTAGGGACAGGATGGGGAAAAAGATGGATCTACTGATAGTAGTGGTATCAATGTAAGGGAGTTCCAGGTGTACTAAATTTAAAATACAGTCCTTGCTAGACAGAAATCCGGGAATAGATTTTCAGTAATGAGCCAATACTGAAGTCAGTGAAAGGTCTTTCTCCGCTTGGCACTGTTTGAGTCTCTGTTCTCTGGTAATTCTTCTGATGTTCTCGTTAAAACATGATAGTCTTTGTTCCACCTACTGCTAGTACTTTGACCTTCTTCACTGTGGGCTTTTGAACTGCTATTTGATACAGAAGCTCTCCAGTCACCCTCGTGCTGAGCTGCATAAGGCGATGTGGAAGGGACATTGCGTTGTCCCATCGTTTGCTGGGGCTTCTTAGAAGTTTCTGTTCCGGAAACGTGATGCCTGGCAGCTGAGGACACATCAAGGCCTTGCTGTGACGTTGACCCTGGATTGCTCCGGGCTGACCGACTGCTGTCTTTTGAGGCCTGCTCCTTCCCTTTTGTTTCGGTTCTACTAGCCATACTTGCCAGCCTTGGGTCCCGTGGTTTCTCTTGATCAGCAGGAAGCGCTGCAGCCTCCACAGGTGCTGAGACACTGCCTCTCCTGGAGTCTGCAGCCCGAGCCCCTTGCGGCTGCTGCAGCTGCCTGCTTCCTTGGGGCACTGCATGGCCAGCGCCTGCAGCGAGTTCCTGCGGGCTGCTGACCTCCCTTGGATGTACAAGCTCAGCCCTCTTGCTACTGGAAGAAGAAGCCTGTGATAGAGGAGACTGCTTTGTCCCTGCTTTGGTCGGGGGTTGTACTGTTGTCCTGAGCTTCAAAATTTTAACAGCATCTTTCCTGTAGTTTTGTTCTGATGTCTTGATAATGGCACCTCTTTTCTGAGCATCCTGAATCAACTCATTCCAGTCTTTATTTTCCTTTAAAAATAGACAAATGACACCCCACCCCCCCAAAAAAAAGAAAACAGTTATCAGAAAGAAATCAACACAAATGGACAGAGGTGTCAGAGGATGCACAACCCCTTTAATAAAGGTACCTGACACAACTGTCATGGAAACCACTGTTATGTTCCTTCTGGAATGGAAGAATCTTATGTTTCACTTGCAAAACAGCAATAGGCACTCTGGCTGCTGTAACACAGGGAAGGTACTTTCAACCATCAGTGAGCTACTACTTGAAATGACAATTCCTATATTTATGAAGGCCAGAAGAGTTCTCTCATACAGAGTGAAACAGGAGCATGGCTTTAATGCCCTCTAGTGGTGCAGCTAACACCCCCCCTTGGAAAAAGAATAAAAATCAAGTTCTGTGAGACATTATGTCTATTCAAGAGCACTCCCCACACATTCAGTGGGCCTTTATAGTCCCCCAAATATGTAATCCTGTTTCAGAAACATCAGTTTCAAAGAGTACAAGCAAAGCATACCCTCAGAAACCACATGACTGCACAAAGCAGCGTCAAAAACAATCATCTGAAGATCAGGGGAATGTTTTGGGGTAGTTTAGTTTTTTACAATCATTTTCCTTGCTCAAGTATCCAGTGACAACTGCAATAGCTGGGGCTGCAGGAACAGTAAGGATCAAGCAGGAATCTATCTCTGCCATCATCCCGTATTACCAGTAGAGAGAAGATTTTTCACAAATCTCCCACTTGAATTGTAAAGGACAATGTTACAATTTAGTTACTAAAAATATTGTGAGAGTAATTTCTAACTTTCCTTCTTGGAAGCAAGGAAAACAGATTTACCTTTTTTTTAAAAAAGAAAAAAGCTTTTAGGACAGTTACAGCCAAAGCTTTCTAAGAGAACCCTTTGGAAGCCTGGACCGTACTAATTTAACAATACTCTAGAAAAGGGTCCCCTCTCAGACTGGAGCAGTCTGAGTACGGTTTTCACTTCCCCAACCCCTGACCTGACACGAAAGGGTGGATCACAGAAGATCATTTGATTAACACTATACCTACCATGAGCGTTTTCAGTCTTCCAAGGATGAAGAGGCTGAATCTGGCTCGGGTAATCGTAACGTTCAGACGCTGAAGGCTTGCCAGAAACCTAGGTGACAAGACCAAACTAAGCTCCTAAACTACTTCTTCCAAGAGGCTTAAGTGTTATGAGAAAAAGAGGTAATATTCAATTTCAGTGAAAAGTAACAGAAACAGTTACAAAGAAGGCGGCAGTTTGTGACCCATTCCCAGATCCCACTGCAGCAGCCCTGCCTTACACGAAGGGCTTTGCATCAACTGCGTTTTCTTTCTTTCATCACACTGATTCCTTGCAGGGAATTCCAGGTCTTTCCAGCTCTTGCCGATGATGTTTCCTTTCTTAGAGCAAATCCCCTCTTAATGCCAACCACTGCTTCCTTAAATGTTCCTCAAAGTACAGAAGACATCAACCTCACTTCACCTATCAAGACTTTAAGCTTCTTTTTGACTTGAACTGAAATAGATTAATAATATTTGGCGTGATTAATGGGAAATTTTTCTACTGAAATACTGAACGCTGGACATGAATATTTTATTTTAAAGGTGACCTGCACTGGAAGCACATGAAGGAAGACTTTTGCTTTGTCATGCTTCAACAGTGAAAAGTATACTATTGCAGAAGAAAGTCTGTATTTGCACTATAAAAATTGTCTAGTCTGTTTTTGTGGGATCACAAACCAAGGTACCGAAACCTAAACAAACAAATGCTTAGTGTATTCTTAAAGGTTAATTTCTGTTAGGGCTTATCTACCAAAACTCAAAAAAAGGTTTGTGAAACTAACATCAACTATTTCTTCTGTAATGAAAAAGCTCCCCAAATGCACAAATTATTCTATACTAACAAAGTCTGCAATAAAAAAAATTTAAGTCCTTATACAACTTTGTTTGAACAGGTTGAACATCAACGCCTGGTACCGCAGTACTCACAGCCCCTGCAGTAACACTGCAAAAGCCCCTGAGCCACCCCAGAAAATTTGGGCAGTGCAGGGGGAAAAAAAAAAAAAAAAAAATAGAGAAGCAAGAAGCAGACTGGGGGAGTGGATCCAGCAGCACAGATATTATAGTTCTCTAGGTCTTGGG
This sequence comes from Grus americana, assembly GCF_028858705.1. NCBI lineage: Eukaryota > Metazoa > Chordata > Aves > Gruiformes > Gruidae > Grus > Grus americana. The sequence continues at coordinate 12,315,178 of NC_072871.1, read as the reverse complement.
GGAAGAAAAAAAATGGATCTTGAAAGACTATTAAATAGTCCTAACAGTTTTTAAAGCTGAAAGATGACAAGACTATTTTCTCGGGAAAGAAAAAAAAATGTTTTGTCATTTCTTGGACAGTTTTCTCCTGCCTTTACAAGTTACTTTCAGAGTAAATTTAATGCTGGACTAGCAACCTTGGAGATCAAAATACCTTGCTCAGCTACAAGATCATAGGTAAGGGTGATGCAAACTTTCCCATCACACCTTGCCAATGGCACTTGACTCTGAAACAGAGATGTTCAAGTCATCAGTATGTACAGCTTCTAAGGCATTGCACTGCCAAAGCTTCAATATAGCTTCAACACAGTAAGCTGGAAAGTTTTCTTCCAAAAGAACAGATGGGGTTAAATCCTGTGTCAGCCAAAAGAACTGGCAGGTTCCAGCTGCCTTCAGCTTCCAAACCTCAACCAATCAGATTAAGAAATCTCCAAAAAGCATTATTGTTGTTTACTATAGGATTTGGATTCTTTCTCTTCCCAAAGTAGCATGGATCAGCACAATAAAAAGCCCTTTATCTACCAATTAGAAAATTAGTATCAGAGAAACATAAGTAGCTTAGTGAAACCTGGTATGAAGAAGCAAAGATTTTTGTTTATGGGAACAGACCTCCCATAGTTTAACTTAAAAGCCAATGAACTATGAGGTGGCATATTTCCGCTACCTTTTTTTAAACTAAAATGATTCCTAAGTTACAGAAACAAATCGACAACTACTGTAGTGGTCGGGGGGTAAACAGCACAGCCAGTATCTAGTTCCATTTCAGACACGAAAACCCCATATAAAATTATCAAACCTGTAATCTTGAATCAAGACCTGCTCCAAATCTCCTCCTAACTCAACAATCACATTCAACTACAAATCACAGATCCAGCTCATCTGCATCACACTCCTAGCAACATATATAACTAGTTAACAATACTTTTACAGACAGAATGCTATATTAATAGGATAGTGACAGTCACAGAAAATGGATTTCATTATAAGAGAGCAGTAATCAGAAAGTTACAATATATATCAAAAGCTACAAGAAAAATAACTGCTGCAGTACTAATGCAAAGAGCCAAGTTCCCCAGATCAATCCTGCCAAACCGAAACAGTGACAGGCTAAGGGAGCCACAAAAATTCATCAGCATGCAACGCAGAACACAATACTTAACGTTTCCGTGGCCCTTTTGTTCAGAGATCTCAAACCAGTAACATTAATTCATGCATTAAGATACCCTTTTATTTGCTGGCTGTGGTGACTTGTTCTCTAATAACTTTCTTACTGGTTGTATTAAAAAATATGACTATAGCTAGAGCATCTCATTGGAAACGGGACTTGCAAATCACCGAAGAGAAACATACCCAATTGATCCTTTAGTGCTGTTTGCCCGGACACACGTCACTATGATGCAATCTTTTTCTCGTCCCTGGAATGCATCCACTGTGTCCACTTCTCCCGGGCTGTTGAAGAAAGAATTAGCAAGCTGTTAAATTATGTTAGTTGAATTTTTAAGCAACACACTGATGCAAATAATCTAAACGCTATTCTGAATGATCAACTGTCAAAATAAATCCAGGATATATTTCTGTTTCAGTGTATGAAAAGATTCGGTGTAGGAACCTAAAGCTAAATTTCCTTTTCTGAGGCCAGCATCATTGTTGAAAAGCTGTTCAGGTCTGTATAGCTTGGAATTTTAGGTTTTCTTTTCAATGAGCTTTATTCAGAACAGCAATATAATCAAAGCATCTATACAAGTAATAATTAAGGAATGGTTCAAAGAGGTCATGCGTGTTTTAAGCAAAAGGCTTGCACGTTTCCTTCAAAGGCACAATTAAGTACAGATTTTGGTAGTGCAGAAGAAAAATTTGAGAGTCTTTGCCATTATTTTAGGAGGATAAACAAAGGACTACCATGCAAGAGCCAAGTCCCATTTGAAACCTCATTGTTTCTTTACCTGTTATTCTTAAACACTCTGTCCAGCTGTTCTTGAATTTTCTTTTTCTGCGCGCTGTAAGGGGTAATTATTCCAATGCGACGGAGACCCAGATCCTTCCTTTTTTCTTTAATTGTTCTAATTAATTCCATGACCAGCTTCACTTCCTGGGGATTACTAAAAGAACTGAACAAGACAGAATGGAAACATTATAGGAATATGTTTGACAGCTCTTTCAAATTCAACGCTTCAGTCCAATTTCTAGGAGGATTGCAAGTCAAAGCCCCCGTCTTGAACTTCTGCAGCCTCCTTCACACAGAGGCTCACAGAACTTCACAAGCAGGCGCTGACGAGGGGGACTCAACACTGAGAAGTGCTAGCAGTGAAAGGCTGCACTTCGGATTCCCTTAAAACTACACAGCTTTGCTTTCCTTACAGGATAGGCAAAAGGGAGGACTGAGCCTGCCACCTTCTGGCATTACCCCAGCATGCAGCTGTGAAAGGAAAATCACTGACAAAAAATACTATAAATCAGGAATTCAAACTGTTACTAGTGTTAGCACAGACTGTAGGCATTCACCAGCATCTAGCAGATAGTCAACCTATGATCAAAACCAGTTTTAGATTAAAAAAACCAAACCAAAAAACTTTTAACACCTGCTTTTAGTAATTTTTTTTTTTTTTTTAAATTAAATCAAGTTGAAAATGTAGTTCTTACTACTTAATGCATATTGGGAACAATAGAGGACAGAAGATAACTCTTCTGCAGGTAATGAATTCTCAGCAAATCTAAAATCTGGCAGAGTAGAATGCAGGACTTACTCATTGTCTCGCTCCTCACGACCATCTCCTACATCAAAAATAAGGTAGGGCTGGAATGGCCACTCTGAAGAACATCTGTTCTCTTCCGTTGCTCTGTAAATAACATTTTTATCACCAGGTAACCATATAGAATTTCTAAGAACTGATATTTAATTTATTTACACCACGGTTATCAAACACAAGCAACTTTCAGCTCCCCTCCCTCCCCACCCCAGTCCTTAATTTTCACTGATATCTGCATATACTGAGGCCTGAAAATGAACTCTAAGCAGTAAGTATACTCAATTTTAAGTGATCTAGTTAACTTAGGTGTCACCGCCAGCACTAACAAGAGATAGAATGCAAGTTTTCTCCCATCAAGCATCTTCCCCTCTCCACAACCTCAAGAATTTTTAGACTCAAAAGAATATCCTGATACGAAAAGGCTTCTTTGAAATACCCCCTGCTCGGAAAGGAGAATAGAACACTACTCACTTGTCAGTCTTCAGAGCCCTGCCATAAACATAATTGGATGGGAAGAGGCAGATGTCAGGGTGCATCCTGTACTGCACAGTCAGCTGCACAACTGGCAGGCTTCGTAAAACATTCTTCTGTACTTGCTCCTCCAGGTGCCTGTGGAGGCGTGCCATCAAGGACTGATCGTAGCCATATTCCTGAGCTTTCTGCCAGAGCAAAAACATGAGACTGACTTCTGGAGAATTAGGTCTCAAATTAACTACAGGAATTTGCTTTTTGGACTTCAAACTATTTGGTATTTTCTTTTAAACTTCTAAATCACTGACAAAATGACAACTACTTGCACTTGAATTTTCTGTTTGGTTACTCTTATTATTTCAGTAGAGATCACCTACATAAATGTGAATTTTTGTCAGCATAGTTTTCAGCAAGACGACTTTCCTTTGTAAGTCACAACACAGTAAAATTTTAAAAACACGAATAACGAAAAGCAAGATCTTCCAGGTGGGATCTCGTTAAACAAGCACACAGCCTCCAGATAATTTACCCTTATAGAGAAGCCAGTCTGTTTTTCCTCTCCTTTATCAGATGTTTAAAGCAGTCCTCCTTACCATTGGATACAAGAAAGTGCTCCTATATGTTCACGCTTAGAACACGTATGTAGGGTGAGGAAGTCCCCATACAAACAAGCAGTCTTCATCCTCCATTCCTTCAGGAACGTGACACTCAAGCTCACACGATGAAATAACAAGAGTCTGCCGCAATACAGTGTCCATCACAAACCAAGTGTCCAGTTGCTCTTAAGTTTGCGTTGCCACAGCAATTCTTAACCGTGCATGAAATCGGTTTTAAGCTACACCAGGGAAGTCTATAGAGGTTGCACTCACATATCTGTATTAGCTTTATTCACACATTTGCGTATTGCCATGGTCTCCATATAACAGAGACTAAACGTGGCAGGGCAAAAGTTATTGTCTGATATGCATCATGATCTGACATTGCAGCATCTTTTTTCCTTTCTACATAATTTCTATATACTGTTCTTATACTATATAGCACAAAAAAATACAGTTAGAACACTTACTACTGATTTTACAGTAGGAGGGAGTTGTCTGGGATCTCCAACAAGGACAAGTTTATTACAGCGATGGATCAGTGGAATCAGTGTTTCAACCTCACAGGACTGCCCTGCCTTTTGTACATGCAAACAGGAGAAAAAGTAGAAGTTGTAAGCAAAGGAGGGAAGTATGTTAAATTTCCTGTAACACAGCCAGAATAACTCAGAAATGCTTTTTAAGGCTTCAAAACAATCAAACAAACAAAAAACAACTCACCAAAAAAAACACAAAAGAAAGAAAAAAATACTTTTCTCCCTAAGAAAAAAACTCCAAAGAGATTCTTCTTTTATAATTAAATACACAGAGCTCTCTCCGAACACATACAAATATAACCCAACCATCTGGAAACCTCTACAGCAAGAACCACGCTTTAGCCATGATTTTTAAGTAAAAGCTGTCTGCCATTAAAGCACCAAATAAGTCAGAAAAAGCAGCAATTAAAAGTTATTCTTTCTTCTTACAGCTCCACACGGCAGGACAGGCTGGTTATCAGTTAAAAGGTGGCGATGGGGCAGTCAATCCACAATACATTACACCAGCAGCCAAACAATCACACATAGCTTAAGCAGAGAGCAACGCAGACCTTTAGAGGAGGAACATGCTGTAGTTCTAAACAGCTTTACTGACCTCATCCACGATGACACAGCTGAAAGGATCAAGTCCTTGCCGCCAAAAAGCGGATTCCAGCAGACTTCCTCCACTCGTGCTCAGTGTGCAGCAGATGATGTCAGACTCCAAGATGATATCCACCTGTACTTTCTGAGAGTGCCCCCGAACCTTCAAGTACAACAGGACACCATGTTTCCTCTTCCCTTTTAGTTTTCTTGAATCACCTTAGAGCAATTTCTAACTGCCTGGACAATTCTAACTGCCAAACAGATCAGGCATAATGCATCATCCCAACGAAACTATCTCCATTATTACAAATGAAAGTCACAAGTTGGCTTGACTGAAGTGTTACTCTCACTTTAAATTACACCACCTTTGAGGTGGCAAACTGGAAAGAACTACTTTATCTCTACAGCTATGCAATCCAGACACAGTAACTGCGAGCAAAGTATAGCTTGCCATCACATTTGTGACTCCAAGCCTCCATGACCATTAAAAGTCTGCATATATTGTTAAAGATGAACCTTCATTCAGCTCATGGTTCGTGCTAGTCAGCCTTAATTACTCATTTTGCTGTCAGTGCTTATTTCCACTTTCAAACCTATCCGTTTCCACACACAGGAAAAAAATCTTCCAGCTGCTGCTTTACTTAGAAACATTTAAAAGTATCTCAGTCCCAGTAGGACTGTAAGGGGTGTGAAAGTGGTGATGAAGATACATCCTGGAGAGTGAGGATTCTATTACCTGTTTTGCTAAACATACATTTTGTTTAAAATTAACTGTAAGGAGTGTTCGGGGTTTTTTTTTTCCCCAATATGCAGCCAGAGTACACCTAGCTTTCACACCAGGCTGTCCATAACTTACTCTGCTTGTGATCTTTATCTATTTACCTACTACTTTATAAATACTCTCAGCAACATCAAAACCAAATCTCCACCACAATTAAAGGATACCAAGTATATAAATAGATTAGCCGAGGTTTATTAAAGAGCTGCCCTAAAGATAAATTCCTACCTCCTTTAGTTGAGAAGCAAGCTGCTGTCTCTCCTTTGAAAGTCTGCCGATTTCATCATCTAACAATTGACTCTGGATGCGGGCAGATGAGACAGAAGAGAAACCACAGAAATATCAGGAATTACAACACATTTCCCATACACCTTTTTTCCTCCCATGCCCTCATTCATTTTCTAAACATTTGGACTTGTTCAGTCTGTCTTTTAATACCAAACATGCCCGAAAAAGCTGATCAGTTTCTTAGAAAATAGTCAACGTATTTAGGCTTCCCATACACAATACTACACTTTACATTTCTGTGCAACTGACAAAGCAGTTTACCATCAGAAATCTGTAATTTGAGCACAAATGCCAAGTTTTTAGTTAAAAAAAATAAACAAACCACACACCACACCATGGAAAACTTCAAGTGCAACACATATCCCAAAATCTCCGATTGCAAGGTATCTTACTACCACCAGTTAAACAGAGCTTTTAAGTACACAAGGTAAATCATTAAGTTTTATAAATACAGCTACACTGGTGATAAACCTAAATGAAGACAACTGAACACCAGAGCAAGAAGCAGCATGACTGACCTGCTGAAAATACCAGTATAAACAGACACAAAAAAATTTCTGATGTAAAAGTTCCTCGTTCTCTTTCATGGCACTAACGTTTCCATTAGTTGAAAAAGCAAGTGAAGAGACAGTTAGTGCTTAGAGATGGCATTAAGAGGAAGAGTTCTTTTTGCATGCAGTTATGAATACAAACAAAAGACACAAACAGGATTAAAAATACTATCATCTTTCTACCTCCCTCTTCTCACATCTGTGCATGGCCCGCTGACGAGACAGCATGTCCAGCTGTTGATCCAGAGCTGCTTTTTTCTTCTGAATATCCTGGTCACCGTCAGCTGGCTTCCGTTCTGTAATAAAACAAAGGAAGACATACAGGAGTAATAAAAAAACCCATTACAATAACACTTGCTCTCAGTCATGCATCTTAAGTTATTAAAAATAAATGGAAAAACTCAATTTTGTTGCATTTTCCCTTTTTCTATTGAGGTTTTATCTTGTAAAAGATAATGAGACTTGGTTCCAACTGTAGCTCTCAAATGCTGCATAGCCACATTGCTTATAAATGATGGCTTTAACATGCATTTAATGTAGTTCCTTTAAAAAAAAAAAAAAAACAAGAAGTCTTGCTTATTTCTTTGGTTTTGCTTAGACTTTAGGCCATATGTAAGCTGACACTTTCACACTAAGATTGAGAAAAACAACACTTATGAAGCGCTGTTGCAGAAAAATCTTTTACCAGCTCTTCCTTCTTAAAGAACACATAGTCCCAAGCGTAAAACATCATCAAGGTCTTACAGAAGACTGAAGTCCAATTTGCATGTTACTTACTCATTCTATGTTCAACTTGCTTATCCAGGCTAAATCCCCGCACTTCACTGTTGATTGCTTTTTCAGCACCAAGTCGCACTAATTTGATATCACCACAATTTCCTGTTTACAAAATCAGAATCAAAATACTTTTAGATTGGTCCAATCATCTCTGCACTTTGGTATGAGGGGGAAAAAAATAAATTTAAACATCATGGATATCAAACAAGGCTTTTCCTTTTCTGCTTTTCAAGGGTTTGCAACAATTTGTTTGTACTTATCCGAACGCAGCTACAAAATAATTCAGTAATTTCAAACTCTGAAAAAAAAAGATGTTGCCTATGTTTTAGTGGTGGCCACCAGTTAGGAATGTTATTTTGAATTAACAGAAATACCTCATATTCTCAGGCTTCTTTAGCTAAGACTTACAGAATTCCTAAGTTAGAAAACTACTGAGTACCACCAGTCCAGCTGGTAAGTCAATAGCAAATCAACATTTGGTAACAATGCAGATTTTTTTTTCCCCACTACATACCAGATGCCTTGTTCAGAATTCATCTACTTTGTATTAGTCACAAAATTTTCATCAGTTTGTTTAGCATGATCAGTGAAATCTAATTTTATTCAAAAGCAAGGTAATAGTTCTTATATTCAAATTTTTAAGGATTACTTAAAACCTGGTGAACTGAAACTAACACTATAAGGAAAGGGTCAGTGTCTATATAAAGACAAAGTGCAATTTATTTTAAAAAATATAATACACCTTGTAGAAAAGCACATTAAAATTAATAACAGTATGAGGATGTACCAATTGTGTTCTGCAATAGACAAGAGCTGCTTAGAGTAGCATATAAGTATTATATGTAATCAACTGTTCCAGTTTCTCCTTCAGGTTTTGTCTATTTAACATACGAATAGAATTTTAAAATAAACCATACCCAAAGGCTCCTGTCTGTTTTGGCATTTTTCCTTAAATGCAACGATGATCTTTTTCATGAGTTCATCAACAGCAGCATTTGATGGTGCACAAACTAGAAAACGGTTTGGCTTGATCTTGGAATTTGTTTTTTGAGTTGCTTTCTCATTCCTAGTGTTCTGCAGATTAATTAACAATAAACCAAAACAGCCTCTTTAGACGTTTTCAACTGTGATTTAAAAGCCAGACTGTATGCTCATCTTAATCAGCATGCAGAGTCTGGTGACTACTGCACCCAAATATCTCCTAAGGTATGTCTTACATTGAGTAAGAAGTCAAACCTATTAATACTATTTGCATAAATCCCCTTCAACAATGATGTACTTGAATCTACTGGATGCTAATATGAAAACCATTAAATGGGACAGGCCAAATGAGGGGTTTTTATGTAACAAGTGTTTATACTACTGATAGTGCATGTTTTCTTGATTTTAAAGTTCAGTAAAATAAGTGTTTTCCAAGATGCCCAAAAGGTATTATTTCCACTTTTACACCCTATACAGTACAGACAATTAAGTCAGCTTAATGAATTAGACCCCCAGTAAATGGAATTCTAGTATTGGTAGTTAATTTGAACAATCATTGACTACCATCGGGAAATCAAACACCAGCACATGATGATCACATCACGTTCACTTACTTGTCTCAAAACACGAAACAGAAATCCAACAATAGTTTTTGATTTCCCTGTTCCAGGTGGTCCGTGGATGAGGCAGATCTTGGGAAGCCCTGGATGTTGCTTTACCATGGCATAAGCTGTCTCAATGGCTCTCTTTTGATCTTCATTGTATTCATCCATATCCGATGCCTGAAGGAACAGACAGGGGAAAAAATAATGAATTACTTCATGTTAATCAAACCTCCCATGCTCATTTTAGGTATTTTCAAGAGTGTCTCCCACCCCTCTAGCTATGACTTAAAAACTTGAAGGGCATGGAAGCTTTCGATTCTAGGTTTGCTCTAGATGCATACCCAACCCTGACTTGAAAGCTGTAACGAAACTTTCATTTACTCTACACACCTTTATTTTGCATTACCTTTTCTATACTATGCCTTATTTCCTGAACAGACACACTTATTTCCTGAACAGGAAAAGAAACTGAAAGCTGCTTCAAGTGCACTACTCGTGTCTATGTCAATACAGCAAAAGCACCTGCACAAATTCAGACTCACCCTATCCACCCAATCAACCAACTATGAAAAGCAGAGTGACTGCATACTTTTGTAACTTGTCTGTTTGCACAAACAGCATGCAAAACCAGTTCTGCAAAACTCATAAAATCCAAATGCCCACTTTGCCATCCATATCACTTCTAGCTGCCGGACTTACAGCGCCTTCTGGAACGACGGGCAGATCTCTTGGACAGAAGTCATTGTAACTTGGATTTATAATGGGTTTAGCCAGGGGACTCCTGCTCAATAGTAATAGACCTTTGAATGTTCGGTGTGTCGTCACCAGGGAGCCAACCACCACGCACTTCACTTGCTTATTTAAGAAGAATGACAAATTGCCTCGAGTTTTCACAGAAAGATGGCAGACTGTATGCTGTTCCTTTTGTCCTATTGGGGGAGGGGAAGGAAGAGGAAAAAAAAAGCCACCCACAAGTTGTTAATTCAAAGAATATCCAAATTATTAACTGAAAGATATTCAAACAGGTCACTCAAAGTATTCACCCGAACCCGGCGCTGCCTTCTATTAGGAAGCCAACAACTTGCAAAAACCCAAAATAAAACAAAATAAAAAATAAAAAACCCACACCAGTCCTCTGTAAAACAACTCAGATCACTGTTTTAATCAGGCAACATTAATCTTGATAATTGGTAATTCACAAGTTCAGTTCCAGAAGACAGTAAAAATTTTAGTCAGTGAGATCACTGAAGTTCATGACACTTCATACCTTACTGCAACACACTCCTAGATGTATGCAGAGCACTTACTCATCGCTAGTTTCTGTTCTTACACAAAGTATTAACATCTGTATTGAAGGAAGTCCCTAGAAAAATGCATGGAAAGCAGGTCTGCAGTTTCAGTTCCTGGCTTTTTACAAAGCTTCTAGCATGGAATAGACATGCAATAATGGAAAAACATTCCCATTTCCTCTGAGGTGATACATTACAACTATCAACAGTCAGCTATGAAGAAGCATTTTACAGTACCAAGAAGAATCCCGCTTTTATTTCAACCCCATTTACTTACTAGTTAAACACCCAGATGCACGAGAAAATCGTGTCACAAGACCAACATGATTCACTGTATGGTTCTCCATCTCGCTTTCTTCCCTAAAGGTGTCTTTTTTCTTTTGGACCACCAAAAATAGTAAGTCATCCTCCTTTGGATGAAGCTGCCTTGCCAAATCGCTTTCTCGAAAATGAGCTACCCAAAATACATTTTAAAATTAGAACATTAAAAGGAAAATGGTTACAATTACTTTCTGACTATAGAAGTACTACAATTAACATACTACGTATACTTCAGTAATACCCATCTGTTAACTTCTAAAGCTATTAAAAGCTACAGCAAAATACTATGAAGAGTTCTAACTCCATCCTGCATTCTTAAGCCTGAACATAGCACGATATAAAAATAGAGCATGTCAAGGACTATTTTATTTACCAAGAGAAGCTGAAATAATATCCCAAATGACTGAGATGGAAAGTATTCAAACAGCAACCAAGTAACTTTTTGTACTGAACACTTAAGGCACAAATTCCCTGTAAAATAGGTACTTCCGTTACATACATTCTGCAAAACGGCCAATTCAAGATTCTTTCTGTATTTAAAGCAAATAAAAATTTCTACCTCTAAGTGCTAGCTCATTATAAGGCATTGTCTGTGTGAAAATTAGGTTTTATATAAAACCCAAAACCTCGTACCTGTAAAATCTGCTGTATTCAAGTCAGCAGAGAAGTTCTGTAAGTGGAAGTAGTAACTCTTCTCTCTTACTCTCTGGTTTTCTATCCACTCTTGTGCCAGCTACATGTTGGAAAGTAAAAGCTAAATAAAAATACTTTGAAGGGTTTAGTGTATCAGAAGAAGAGCTTATGACTCAAAGGGCAAACACACTAAGTTGAAATAAAAGAAAGCTAATAGATCGTCAACTACAAGACATCAAAGAGTTTTACCCGTTTCTTTTTTTAATATACGCATACACATTACATAAAACCACACACACACACACACAGAGCAAATGAAAGTGCTTCCTCCCCACCCACTCGCCATTTAATGTACTTCCTTACAAAACTCTTCAAAACAAATGTGGATTCTCCCTGATTGCATTTTCACCTTAAAATGCCAGTATTATCCTGGTACTGACTTCATTTTCTACCTTACTTCTACGGGAGAAGCGATGCAATGACTTAACTCGAAAGCATACAGACTTTAAATGAAGGAACACTTCATTTTCTCACTACTAAACTATAAACTATTAAAGTTAAGCTGTTTGGAAAGAAATACTTCTCAGATTAACCTACCTCTCACGTTAAGTCCTCAACATAAAAAGAATAAGAATGTAATGTTTTACAGACACTGTCGTTGAAAGGCCTCAGTTTCTTAAAAGGCTTCTGGTTTAAGCTTTATATGCTATAAAGACAGAGCAACCACCTCCTTTTTCCCTCCTTTTGCATGCTATTGTGGATGTACACCCAAAAAACAAGCTTCACTGAGGTGAATAAAAGTGGCAGTCCCCAATTTTAAGCATAACTGTCCAGATTATTTCCCCCAAATCATTCCTGTATTCAGGTCTGTATCTGAACATTTTCAGAAAGTAAATAGAGGACATAAACGTTTTTAATCTCTTGGTAAAATTTACTACAGTTGACGAAAACCAACCAAGAGGCAGATAGCTACTTACTGTTTCAAAGGCATTTAGCATCATCAGGGGGAAAAATGTATTAAAATAGTCATTGTATCCCTGAAATTGGACAGGAACAGAGGCTACTACAGACTGCAGGAGATTACTTGGAGGTCCAAATTGGCTGGAGCTTGAAAACATTTCGTAAGTCCACTTTAGGACTTCATTAACAAAAATACTATGATCACGCTGCTGAGCGCCAAGAAATGAAGAATAATACACTTCTCGGGCAGGCCTTCTGGGAATATTTGAAGCGTTGTCATTCTGTCTGTTGCATGACTGGAGAACGTTATTGGAAATACAGGGTTGAGGTACATTACTGAAGCTTGGAGACTTGCATATTTGATTTCCTACTGGTACAGCCTTTGCATTTGGTGGCCTGACCAGCACCGGTTTCGCTGCATTCACTTTGCTTTTTGAAGCTGGCGGCAGCTTTGTACCATCTTCGAGATCCTTGCTGAAGGCTGCATTCCGTGAAGAACTTGCCGAGCTGAAAATTTTGGTAGTGGAAGGCTTTCTTGTTTTAGGTGGCAGAAGAGAAGGTTTGGCAAACAAGTGATCCTCCTCTGAGCTGGTGGCTGAATGCTTACTGCAGTACTCTCCTGGTTTTTCCACTTTTTCCATACATTCTTTGTACTTACATTTCACAATAGTCAAGGATTCATTCTGCTGAAGGCTTTCAGCAGTATCCATTTCCTCTGTTTTTTTACTAGCTACAGTAGCATCTTGAACAGTTTCCTCCTCAGAACATAATTCCATATCCACAGGATCTAACTGAGTTAAAAATAGATCATCATCATCTTCACTGTTTTCATTTGGTTTAGACCCACTTTCTTTTGAAGTTGTCTTCTCACACTCAGGCTGGACAATGCGACCTTTTCCTGAAGGTTTATCTTTATCATCTCCAACAAGTGCAGCAGAAGAGAGACTTGAATCCATAGGTACAGGAGGAACCATCGCACTGTTATCCTCTGATTTTCTGCTCAAGTCTGAAGAACTAGGCATTTTAGAGAGACATGGTGGCTCCTCCACAGAGTGGCTTTCAAATTTTCTCTCACTGGCAAAGGGACAAACAGCCTCCTCCCTTTTTTCCCCTCTTTGGTTTTCAACAGATCCTTCAACAGATGTCAGTACAAAACTTTTAGGCTTTTGTTTCATAGATTTTGCATCCACTTTGCTAACTTTTTTGTTTCTACTCTCAGAACTTCCTGCAAGATTTTTCACTCTGACACTTTTTTTGGGCCTTGTCTGCCTTAAAAACTGAAGGTCTTGGCAGGCTAGCATTTTCTTATTATGTTTTATAGACAAACTCTGAGGAGCAATTAATTTAATCTTCTGTTTCTGTGCAACTCCAACTCTCCCTGCAGCTTTACCATGGCTGCGCAATTGAGCTAGACTGTCTAAAGAGCGCTGGGATAATTCAAATGCTTTGCGAGGTGCCTTCTTCAAACCAAGTTTTTCTACGGTTGATGCTGGTGCAGGACACTGCCGAACCTTCCTCGGAGGAACCACAGCAGGCATTGACCTGCCAGGTTGAGAATTTTTTAACGTACTCTGAAGTAGTTTTTTATTTTGTGCTGTTTTAAGAACAGGAGGTTTTTTAGGACTTCTTTGAATAGTTCTTGCTACCTTAGATTTTGCTATATTCTTCCGTGGGCTCGCACTATTTTTCTTAAGGGCCAACTTTGAAGCTAATGAGATGTTAGATGTAGATGCTCTGGGTTCAGTCAATTTTGAGTCCAGGGTGAAGTCTTCAGTAACGGCACCTTTGTCTACAAAATTCTCCAGTTGATCTTCTGCATTTTCTTTACTAATCGATTCTTGCAATGTTGAATTAGTTACTTCTTTTGTATTATCAGCTGCTTTCTGATGAGAAGTATTTTCTATCTGCTTTTCTATCAAGTTTGCTTCTTCTTCCATGGCATCATCACTTATGTAATCCACATCATAACCCCACTCATTTGTGTGATCATTCAGTAAGCCATCTGAATTACTACTACCAACCGATGTTGAAACATGATCTTGTTTATACTCTTGAGTTGCCTCCATATTACATGCTTGAGTATCTTGCCAAACCGAAAAGACTTCTTCTTCTGTTTCAAATTCAAAGTACTGAGACTCACAGTCTTCCAGTGGCAAAGTACAGCTTGGTGTCTTTGAGTCTGTTTTGGTATCACTACCAGGAGTTGAAGGCTGCTTTTCAGGACACACATTTTCATTCTGTTTTTTTGTTTCCTTGTCAGCCACACCTTTTTCTTCATCAGAAGAGTCTGAAATTACAATGACTTCATTGTCAAGGCAATCTGCATCGCAGGGAGACTTGGTACTCTGGCCATCATCGGAAGATCTTACAGCACCTTTCACTTTCCTTTTAATATCACATACATTATGATGTACTGAGCTGTCTTGGCTGGAATCAAAGGAAAAATTGACACTTTTGGCATACGCAGCTAAAGATAATTTACTGAGTTCTCTATCAACCTGGGAGTCTGTTAAAGTATTATCTTCAGAAACCACCTTCACAAAATCCTCCTCTTTTTTCCTCACTGAATTGTTTTCTCTCTTGAAATATTTTGAAAATTCGAACAATCTGTCACTTGATTCACACTTCATTGACAGTGGCCTGATCTGAGAAGCAGGGCTGGATATATCCCTCTTATTTTCAGAGCTAGATGGAACGCAACCATTTGCTGAAGTTTTATCCCTACAAAAAGTCTTTGAAATTTGACCTTTACAGTCATATTTAACCAAGTCATTTAAATTAGGCTGTTCCCGGTCTGAACTTTGCATGTCAGTGTCTTTCAACAAGGAATCTGACTTTTCTTCAGTGGATACTTTCTTCAGTAAGGTGTCACTAATCCCTGAAAGCAAAACACTGTCATCTTCGTTTTCCCGCATATCAGGTTCATTTTTAGAGGAGCTAGAGCAATCTAATGGTGTTTCTTTTGATACCTGTTTAGTGGGGATCAGTCTGGATTGAAAAGCACTGTTGACGCTTTTCTCCTGAGTACTTTCAAAACGCCTTGAAGATGGAGTATCAACAGAGATTTCACTTTCACACACCATATTCACTCCCTGATGTTTATGACAATCTTTGCTTGTACACAGAGAGCCAGTGCAAAAGTTAGGTTGCTCTACCTCTGCTTTTGAAGCACTTGTTGCTAAACTGCAGTTTTTCAAGTCACGTGGCTTTGCTAGCTGAGATACTTTTAAGTGCCATTCAGTTTTCTGTATCTTGTTTTTCAAACTTGTGAGTCTATGCACATCTACTTTAAACTTTGAAGAGGAACTGGGAGACACATTGCTTTCCTCTGCATCCGAGCTGTAAACACGTTCTGGAGAACCAATACGAGTTTGAGCAGCCAGACACATTGGTGTTCTGGATCCTGCTTCACATTTGTTTTCCAACTCTCCACCTCTTCTGAAATCGGAATGCTGGGCATTTGGATTAAAACACTGATTATCCGTATCGCGTTTCCCTGCCACAAGATCATTGTTCCTATTTTCCTGAACTTTCCTACATGCTTTTGTTGCCAAGGAGTTCTGTGGGCAGACATATTCCTGAGTTGGCAAGTCATTAAATTCCTTTTTAATATTCATCGAGAGGCCTTCTGCGGATGTCCAAGTTGTTGAACTTTTAGATACATCTCTACATTCCTCTTCCCAGGCACTCTTTCTTCTAGGTAAAAGGTTCCCTTGACAATCTTCATCTCCACCTTCCTGCAATGTGACAGCTAATGGTGGACATGGGTCATCTCTGCCACATACACTCATCTTGCATTCATCACCATGGGCACTCTTCTCTTGCTTTATAGAAACGGTAGGAAAAGTTGCAGAGTTTGCATTGTTTCCTGTAGGCACAGGGGTATTCAATGCTCTGTCCTTTATACTTCTAACAACTTGCTTTAAACACATTTGTAATTCCTGTGTTTCCTGGATGTTCAGCTGCCAACCTAAAGACAGATTTCCTCGCAGAAGAAGATTGAGTTTGTCTAGGTATTGCTTGCAAAGAGCGTACTGCCCAATTTGATAGCCTTCTCTAAGAAGGCTGCGTATCAACTGCACACAGGCATGCTGCACAGAGTTAGAAGCTTGTAAAGATACTGCCGATGAACCTCTCACAGAGTGTCCAGATGCTTTTTCAGTGCACCGTGTAAATGCTATAGCTGGAAGCTTCGCACATCTCACCACCGCTTCCACCCATTCTTGGGAGCTAATCCACAGCAAATGCAGGCACTTTTTATTTCTGTGTAGTTCAATAATGGATACCAAGATCAGGAGAAAAAATTCAGAGATTTTGTCACACTGCAGGATTCTTTCATTGAGAATATCTTTGATTTCTGAGCAGAGGTAGTGAATGACCTCTACTATATATGCTACACCCAAGTCCTTGAGATCCATAAGAGACTGAACAAAAGGGATGAACCATAAAAATGTGCTGTCATGGACACGCATATCTTTGCCAATATCAGACTGAAGCACGTTAGCCAGTGTTTGCATATCTTCATACATGTTGGGGCAGTAGTCTGGACAAATGGCAGTCTTCCATCCAGTATCCTGAAAAATAAATTCACCATCCGTCATCTTCATTATGCACATCTGCACAGTTCAATCTGCCAGGTCTTTTTCTAGCCATAAAGTTTACTTTCTCTCAAATACATGTTGATTAAATGATCACATTTCTTATATCCTAATATAAGTCAAAATCTAAATCAAAAAATGCAAAAAATAAAGATCAAGCTATGACACATATAAGGAATTAACTTCCTAAAAATGTAACCTGTAAGTGTAAAGTAGTACTTCTGTTTAAAATCATTGCAAAACCCTCCAAAGATGATGTTATGCTGACATAATCAAATATACATTTAAAGCCTTTAAAAGACATTTCATAAACACAACACACCAACATCAGGAGAACACACTCACAAATGTTTCTTCTGCTTTATAAGAACAAAAAAACCAGTGCCATTTGGGAGCATGGTCTCACATTTGAAAGTCCATCAATGCATACCTCATTACTCCATACTCAATATATTAGTTTAGAATTCCGAGAAACAAAAAGTAAAATACAAGAACTCAATCAACAACTTTTGTTTTAAACTGAATTCAGCGTTTTCATCGAGGTACCAATAGTTCTTTCAATCTTGATACGAATTCTTGGGCTTTAATGCCATCTCTGCCTAATTCACAAATACATTCTTCTTTATTTTTACGGCCTGAAAGTACCAGGTAAACAAGAAGTGACCAGACTGGCTGCTAATTATGGCACACAATAGTGACATACATTATTTAGTATTTTTTCTTTACAACATTACTAGTAGAAACAGAGTATCTTCCCCTCTGTATTTTATAGATGGTTTAAACTGACAGTGTCATTCAATGATCAGAGTTTGAAGAGCAGGGAAATAAAATATTTTTTAATACCTTTTGAGGCTTTTCTGTGTTGTAATTATATACAATCTGACTGCAAGTAACCATGTCATCATCATAGTCTGACTCCGGTTCAGATTTTGTCCTAAAAAAAAAAAAAAAAAAAAAATCATTATAGACTCCACACAACTAACTTTAGTTAAGAAAGCCAATCAGCCAAGACACAGATTTCACTTTTCAGATACTGACCATGTGACTATTAGAACTTGTCAGTGATAAAACATACCTATGAAGAGATATCATATTTGAAATTGTAGAGCTTGCTCTATCCTGCTCGTTAGAGGCAGGGGAAGCAATTACCTCAGGAAAAAGAGCTTTCTAGTAAGTCATGGATTTCACTGCCTAGAACACCCAGAAGAATTCCATTTTCTTTGAATTTTCAATGCATAAATGCAGCTCAATCACAGCTACATGCCCATAAACTTTGTACGCAACACAACACACATAACTTAACTGAAGGAAATCTCCTTTAATATGCTTCTCTCTGCTATCTGTAACATTCCTTGTGTATGTATCTGTAGCTATCTGTAACATTATAGACTGTGTGTGTATAAAAACGCTGAACATTTAAGACATGGTCACTCAAAGATGATTAAAAATATATCATAGGAAAACAGTAAACAACTGGTACGGTTATCCAGGTATTATTTTTCATGAACTTTTTTTAAAATCAGACACAGTTTCAGTTTTCAAAAATAGGAGGTGTTCCTATTTTTTGCCAAAAGGTAAGTTCAAGTTTACATAACACAATTCTGTTCCCTTAGAAGCTGTTTCTAGACTTCCAAGCAGCGTACTAACTAACCACTTCCACACTGAACAAGCACTTAATTAACTTTCTGTTCAACACTGACAATATTGGCACTCAGAAGCGATATAAAAACTCCATTTTATCTTAGGATATAAGTATATGGAGACAAGACCTTTCAAGAGAGTATCTGATGCTTGTTACGTGTTTTAAAACATTTCCTTTCAGCAGTTCACTGCATTATCCAAGCTATTAAAGGCCAGTTCTGTGATTCTCACTTTATTACCTTCCCTGAAAGTCATACATTCAGGAAAGGAACAAAACTTTTAAGACCATACAGTACCATTAAGTAAGTATTTCTCAATATTAGATTTAAGACTGAACACAAGATGAAAGTAAACTCAAACCAGGTGACATCTGGAAATACAATAAAATCTAAAACTATGTCATCCACTGAAAATTCTGGAATTCCCATAATTTTACCATGAGTCTGAGACATGGCAATCTTCACTAAGCTTAAGTGCAAGGTGGTTATAGCATGAAATAAACACTAAACATTTATCAGCCTTCCTGACTGAGGAAAAAATTCTGAAAAGTGTAACAGACATCATCGTAGTCAAAAAGAAGTGAGCATGTATGATTTTGAAAGAACCTCACGATTTTAGGGGACCTACTTCACCTTTTCATTGCTTGAAGTTGGCAACATCTGATTTTTTTTTTTTTTTTTTTACTTGCCATCTCCCTCCCCCAAAACAAATTACGGCAGCACTGACAAGAAAACCAAGACCAAGCTACTACACTACCTGGTATTAAAATCATAAAACTGTTCTAGTCTCTTAATAAAACTGACCTCTTAAAGCTACTGCGTATATTTTTTATTTCATTGTTGTAGCTCACACTGTTGATAATGGTTTGAAAGGCTTGGACAGGATCAATAAGCTGACCCCATACTTTAGATCCGAGCTGATCCAAAATAACCATGAAACAATGCAGCGCTGGCCAGAAGGGGTCAGTAGAATCATCTGAAACATAACAGTAATATTGGGGAGAGTTGAAATGCGCATCCTGTACAGAGTCCTGTACATTCTTAGACTAAGCTGAAGTTGAAAGTAGTTGGTTTTCATTGATCTCTTCTTAAATATTTAATATAAAGATAAGTATTCTAGTAAGTTGCAACTATAGTTTATAACACAGAAAAAGGATGGGGAAAAAAAAAAAGTCAGCCTCTCTTATTTATACAGACAGACACTGCTCCTTGCGTGGTCTTAAATCAGCAGGAACCTGGACAACTATCACTAACATTTCCCAGCTCTGTGAAACTGATTCTTCAACACTGATTTTTGGAGTGCTGTTCTAAGAAGTGGGTACAACTTGCACGGCTACGACAATTTATACTTCAACTTTAAGCTAGAAGCAATTGGTTTTCCTTCAAGTGTGTTCTTCCTTCTTCATATAATATAATATCATATCCTCAACAAACATACTAAAATTACAAGGATGTAGTCATTTAAGAGGCAGCCCTGCTCTTGAGCTCACGTGCCATTCCCGGGCTATGCCATGGCTCGTGGCCTCCAAGAATGGCCCAAGGGCTACTAGTCCAAATTCTAAAGTCTGAATTCCCAGCTGCAAAAGGGGTTTCCACCAACAGATGGACGGAAGAGTCACATTTTGAGCAAGTTGCGGCAATTCAGAAGACGACGTTTCTTTATTTTAGGACTAAGTTCAAACTTCATGCCACAGTGAAATGTGCATTCCCATGTGACCTGTACGTGAAATGAAAACAATATGGTAGAAATTATAGATTTGTCCTCTCAAAACCTCTAAGCCAGCCTTATGCAAAGCACTGCCATCCCTTCTCCACTAAAGGGTTTGTCTGAATGTCATTTTTCAGTATTTGTCAGTATTGCCCAAATACTGTGCAATATTGGCCATCTTCCAGAATATAAGTAAGCCTCAGTTAAAATCACCTTGGCATTACTACTAAGAATTTACTCAATTAAACAAGGAAGTTTGTTAAAGATGAAAAATAGGCTATAAACTGTCTTGGTCTCAGTTACCAGCTGCTTCCTTCTCCATGGCGTGAAGTATAGACTGCATGAAATCATTTTGTTTGTCTGGGCCCAGTAACAAGGAGTCCATAGCTTGTTCTTCCAGCACTGTTAGCAACATACAAATCCCTACACACACAAAAAAAAAAAAAAGGGAAAAAAGAAGCAACCTATCCATATATTTGCAAAAATGTGTTCTAATTTTCACCAAATCAAGGATCATTTTCCAAATGCCATTACCAGTGTAACGCTTGACCAAAGAGATCGGCAGCAACATGGAACTAATTAAACACTGCCTCTCTACTGCAGTTGTGCAACATTCAATTTTCCCATTTGACATGCCCCAAAATAAACTACACCTATGAAACAGTAGAAAGACTATTGACTTGAAAGAAGCACTTAACAAGATGAGAGAGACTACACCTACAAATTCATTCCTGATCATAAATACTCACCTAGCCAATAGTTCTTGTAGTTGGCAGTATCATATAAATGCGATGGCAGAAGGATGAGTTTACCCTTTTCAAACACTGAAGAGCTGTAAATATCTGGACTCTCAAAAAGCCCCAACTCAATAACTTTGAACAAGCAAGTCAGCACTTCCTGTAAGTCATAGTAATCGTCCCTGTCAACTTTCCCTAAATTCCTTGCTGTTAGGATGGCCCATCGACGAATCTAAGGATTGAAACAAAAAAAGTTATATATTAATAAAAAGAGCAAAAAAGCACAATGCTGTAAGATTAGGAATAATTGCTACTACAAATGGGACAAAAGAATATTTTTACTAAAGTAAGGTCTCATAATTGCAAGTAAGAGTTAGTCTTTTTCCAAAATAACCTTAGAAACAGGCTTACTATACCTACGAGATGTTATTAATGGAGAAGTTAAAATTCAGGGTAATATATACAAATAAAACTCCTTGGGATTCATGTGACAAAGGAGTAGCATTTTGTTTAGTGTTTATAGTGTTTAAACATTACTGACCAACATTTTCCAATTAGATAACTGTATACTACAACAACAGATACTAAGTTGTACTGTCAGCACAGGACACTCGTCATTTCTTGTCTTGGTGGAATCATTCTCTGACCTGCTGAGAAAACTTCAGAGTTTGAACAAGTGTGAAGTACAGTACTATTAAGTCTTTTACTGTTTCTTAGGAGAACTTGAAATTTTGTACTCTGCATTGGTGTTTAAGTCAGTCAGTCTTGGAAACAGTACAGCCACAACCTGCCCATCAGCCACAGCAAATGTAACCTGACTCTCCAAAGCTCCATCAAGTGAGGTGGGAAAATGATGGTATGAACTCACACTCTCCTGATATAAACAAACAGCCCACTTGAGGTGGAATTCTATACTCCTTTGAGAGTTACACATCCAAATTTACTTCACACAGATAAACACACCACACAGGGACTTTTCTAAGGTCACGCAAAGAAAGCACTCAATCTCCCTTCAGTATTAACTTCGTACATGAAACCAGGATTCACTGTTCCAACAGGCTCTCCCAATTGTAGCAGGGCATATGTTCTCAAGTTCTCTGTATTATCACTGTTTCTCAGTACTCTTCCCTATTATTGAAAGCAGTCTCACTTCTAGGATGTGTTTATTAGCTTGAAGGAACAGCCCTTTACGCGTGATGGAGCCCTGCTTTCCTGGAGATGGCTGAACGCCTGCCTGCCCATGGGAAGTGGTGAATGAATTCCTTGCTTTGCTTTGCTTGTGCGCGCAGCTTATGCTTTACTTATTAAACTGTCTTTATCTCAACCCACGAGTTTTCTCACTTTAACTTTTCCAATTCTCTCCTCCATCCCGATGAGGGGGGGAGCGAGTGAGCGGCTGCGTGGTGCTTAGCTGCCGGCTGGGGTAAAACCACGACACTGGATAATACATCATCTTCAAAACAATGTAGACAACTAGGCACTCAGACACATCTGTACTGCTCTGAGAACCTCAGGTCTTTTTGTAATCTCTCAAAGCCTTTTGACCAGAGAAAAAAAACAAACCAAAAGTGTCGGTAACAACCTCAATTGCAAATCCTCTCAACCCTTTCAATCTAGACACTTCCAGTATTCCAAAATTTCTCTTTTTGTTACTTTCTTAAGAGACTGGAGAGCAGTCTCTGCTATGTACACTAGCATGAATGATACTAAGATCAGCTGACACTTCTAAATATCATAAAGAATGGAGCTCTCCTGTTTACACTTTCAAATTAACTGTTGATCTTTGACTGTCCAACATCAGAATATCCCATATGGATTTAGAGACAGGCAAAAAAAAAAACCCCACCCACACAAACCACCAAAACAAAACTGCTGAGTTTTGAGTTGTCCCACCACAGAACACACAAATCCACTAAAACACCGTATTGCCTCCTTGTAATGACAAAATTCAGTGACAATTGAAGGGCATTTCAGAGGAAGTACACTGCTGAGCATCTCTTCTTGCAAGTAACTACACTATTCTCACTTTTTCAATTTTTAAGGTTCTGAATATTACTAAATTACAAACCCTGGCCCACTTGAGACTTCCATTTGGGAGTATAAGCCATAAATTTACAGTTTGGTTGAACATCTATAGCTTTTGCTGACTAAATGCAAACGGTAAAGTGATTCTAGAAGTTATTGCAAAAGAAGAGTCTTCTCTCCTTCAGCAAGAGTAACTATATTCCTACTGAAATCTCATTTTTTTATATATATATACACACACACAGTTAAAGTACAGAAAATCAACTACTAAAAATTCTGAATGCTACCATTTTCATATTCTTTTCATTAAAAATCTGTTCTGACACTATTTAAAACTAAGTTTTAGTGAAACAGATAAAGTAACCTACCACTTCATTCCGGTGTACCAAAAAGAGATAAATTCCTGGGTATTTCTCAAAGACATAAAAGGACTTGTGACTTTGTTCCATTCTACAGAGCACTTCTACACACAACTCGCCTAAAAGGATAAACACAGTTGTAGTAAAGACTAATTGATATGCTAACAAAAAACCCTCAAAAAACACCAAACAAAAAAACCCACCACCAACCCACACCTTTTTAGTGTCAAAATAAATATTATGCACATATACACACGCACTGGTACTTCCCTTCAACTATTTGTTATTTTCACCTCCTTCAATAGAAACAATATCACGCCCTTCCAACCATATACTATAAGATACATACTGACTCTCTCGTGCAGCAGCAGATATGGGTATTTCAGAATTTCTAGAAGGGGCACTCGCAGGTTATTCTCAAATTCCGGGCCCACATAACCGGTGAGTTGTGTCTCTCCATTTTCATCCACTATAAACAACTCATCATCTTCTCCAGCTTCTTCTCGCATGGATTTCTCAATGTGGGCAACAAGACGGGAGGTTTCCAACTCCCACAAGACCTATTCAGCAGGGAACAACAACTAATCAAAGTACTTTCTGAAGAAAGTGATTAGGGACATTTATTATCACATATAAAAACCTTAACTGGACTTTCAAAACTTACAATGTAATTTTGAAGTTTCTTTCCAAGCATAGTGTGACACAATCAAGTTTTTACATGGAATTCAGATTGGGCAAATCACAAAACTCTCATTTCAGAGTTAAGATTATAAAATAATTTTAAAAAGAGTGGCATTGAAACCAGAAGGATTTTTATAATTCTGTTAAATAGTCACAAACAGTTTCAGTAATTATTTCAGGCTGTAGGTTAGTCATAAAACTTTGTTCCACTGACCAGCACAAAGTAGTGCAGGATATAGAAAACAATCATATTTAGGAAAATGGGAAAAACAATATTAAAATTTTGCCTCCTCACATATTTTGCAACGTCTTAGTGGAAGGGAGTGAATGTAAACAATGCAAACAGACTGAGTTGTAAGGGATTCACCTCACTTAACATTACTCATGTAAAGTAACGGCTCCAAACCTCAATTAGAAACCAAGGTTATTCCTTACAGTCAATAGACACAGAAAGGAACTTTCAGCAGTCTGGTCACCCCACTTATTTACAATCTATACTCAGATGGGATTGCCCTCCACAGAAATCTAGCTGACTAATTTTAGTCAACCTTTCAGACACCTGTATTATGATCAATTAGCTACAAATATTTGTTTTACATACATATACGCATAAGGGAAAAAAGCGTTCCAAAATACAAAATTGGATACTAATGAGGGAGAATTATAAAAGGCTTATAATAAAGAGGTTTAAAACTTTTTTGATTGTTTTTAATTGCACAATCTCACAGGCTTGCAAGATCAGATCTCTGAAATTCAAGCACAGTAGAAAACTATGAATGAGAAATGAAAGCAAACAACAGGAACAAGCCCAAAGCTGAACAGAAGCCAGAGGAAAGAAGAAAATGCATTAAAGAAATAGAGCTGTTAGTTTGTCAGGTGGTTCTTTTTCAGATGTCAAACCATCACAGCATGAATAAAGTTCAAGCTATAATGTCTAGTGAGCAACTTCCCACTACTGTTTTAGTTCTCGCTAATTTGAATATATGCAAAACAAGAGGGTCCTCTTGTTTTATGATCGGCTCTTTGCAACTCAATATAAAAAAAAAAAAGCAGAAAGTTAAAAAGCAACATACCTTATTCCAAAAAAGCAATAAAACACAACCCCTGCACAAAACTCCCCCCTGCACCAAGGCTGGACCACAGAAACCTCTTCTGAAGTTTTCCTTCAGTTCCAAGTCCTCCCACTCAGTAACGGGCAGGAGCCAAATCTCTTAATTACCTCATGCAAACTTGGCAATTTTTCCCTTGCTTTGTGGTATTCAACCACACATTCCAGGCAGTAACAGAGATCATCGCTGGATCCTTCAAGATCTTCCGGGGACAACCGTTTAGAAGCATAGCTCTTCAGGAACTCAGTGGTGTCAGAACCACTAGGCGTACACCATCGACATGTGCTCATTCTTTGGATGGAAAGAAGAAGGGATTAACAGACGTCCAAAGAGTGAAAGTGGCAAAATATTGCAGTGGAACCCCAACAGCACCTAATTTTCAAGAGTGAGGAGTTTCAGGGTTTATGTAACTTATTAGCAGCATACACACATATGTTCTCGGCTGTTCTTACATCATATAGGCACACGCAATTAAACAAAGAAATACAGATTAAAGCATTAAATGAACATTACAGAAGAACGTCTGCTGAATAACAAACATTAAAAGTAAAGCACCGAAACAAAGTCAAATTACATCATTTGCAAACTACAAAATGTGAAAATTCACTTCACGTACAAAAAAACCTTCATCCACACTTAATGCACACTTTCCAGAACTACAGTGCTAAGTTCATTATATTGTTTTACTGGTATCAGTGGAATCTAGGTCTAATGAGTACGAAGTTTAATTAGGTTTTTTTTTTCTTAATCTCCTGCTAAGATTTATAGGCCAACAAATCCCTGTTGTCAAAAGCAAAGGATATTTATGGAGAAATTTCCTGTCTTTGTTATTGTTATACTTAGAAAGCATCAGAAAATTCTCACCACGGATTGCTTCCTCTAAAAACAAAAAATTCTTCACTAAGCAGCAATAGAGTCATCTCAGATCCTGCTAGTCTGAAAAACTCAACAGAATACTGGAAAAGCACCAACACTTGAGCTAACTATATAAAAGGAATGACAGTAATTGCTTCTGTTATTTAGCATAACAAGGAATGCAAAAGGGAAACCCAGATAAAACAAAACCTTACATTCCCTCATACAGACATACGGGGAAAACCCCCCAAACAATTGTGGTATTTACCTTTGGAAAAGGAAGCTACTTGCTGCGCAGGAGTGACAGGTCACATAGCGGGAAGGAGAACGGTGCCGCCCTGCAGCCGGGGAAGGGGGCTGACACCTTCAGCCATACATGCCCCGAGTGCAGCACAGCGCTGCTGTCAATAATCCATCCCCTGGTGAGCGGGTCTTGACGGTCCCTCAGAGATCTAGAGCAAAACAGTAATCATCAGAAATCGGTTCAGTTCACACGTTACAGACTAGGAATTGCTTTGGTATTTAGATTAACATACGTTTAAGTACGATTTGCAACTGAATCCCTTCTGCTATTCGGATGCGGGCAATACAACGCCTACCGCGCCCTTCCTAACAAAAGGCGTAAACACCTACGCGCGTTAAGCAAGGAAACCGCTTAAGCAGCCGTACGCGGACACACGCAGCCCAGCTGCGAGCGGAACCCTTTACCTGCAACGCTCTGCTAATCGCTGTGCTCCAACGGCTGCCCACTGAGCAGTGGCGGCACCTGCTCACAGGAACGCCCGAGCCCAGACGCAGAGCGAAGGCAGTTTCCCTTTCCCCGGTTCAAGCCGCCGCAGCCACTCCCAGCCAGTCGCGTCCCCGCCCCCCTCGGAGCCACCCGGGCACCCACCAACAGCTCCCCCGCGAGAGCCCCGGCCGCTCCCCGCGCGGCTGCTCCAAACGCCGCCTCCCCGGCGGCCCCGCTCAGCCCCGCCGCCCCCGAGCCGGGGAACGCGCCGCTGCCTTCCCGCCAAGCAGCCCCGGCCCGGCCCGGCGCAGCAGCGCCTCCCCCGAGGCGGCGTGAGGGAGGGGAAGACAAAGGGAAAGTCGAGCAGAAGCCGGCCTCCGCCGCGGAGGCGGCAGGAAGCGCCAGCGCGGTCGCGGCAGGGAGCCCCGTCCCGTCCCTCACCTCGCCCCGCTGCCGCCGCGGCTCTCCGTCACGGCCCTCTCGTCACGGCCCCGCCGCCGGAGCCACCTCAGGCCACGGCGCTCCCCGCACTTCCGGCCCGCCGGCGGAAATGGCTTCAGCTCGCGCCCTGCGGGCGGGGCCGCCCTCCTTGTGCCAGCAAGCCCCGCCCCTTGGGGAGAGCGGCGGTGCCTTAAAGGGCCAGTAACCAGGGGAAGGGGGGGCACTGCGACGGGGAAACTGAGGCACGCAGGGGGCGGGGGGAAGGGAGGGCTGGGCAGTATCATAAATGTGGGGAGCACAGTAAGGGCACTGCCTCAAGGATAGAATTACTTCAGTACTAAAATAATAAAATCCCACCCCAAATCCACATCAGGCCAAGCACGGGGCATTCCCCAGCAGCCTGACGTAATAAGCCCCGGGGGGGGGGGAAGCTTCCTCACAGCCTCCCACGCACGGGAAACCGCTCCCACATACACTCAGCAGCCCCCACACCTCCTCCCGCACATCCCCAGCGGGCAGGGCGTTGTGACACAGGTCGGGCCCGGCCCCTGGCCCAGGGCTTGTGTCCCACCCGCCGGCTGCTCCCCAGGGCACAGCGGGGAGGAAAGAGCGGGGACTATTGGCCTTTCTTCAGCCTTGAGGGGCTGGAAAAGGCAAGTCACCCTTTGATCTCCTGCTGCCGCCGCCGCAACGCTCCTCGACTTTGAAGTGCTTCTCTGCTGCAAACGCAACTCTTGTAACCCAGCTGTCTCCGTCTTTGATAATGCCACACAGCCGAGAATTTTCTTCTAGAACGCCGTTCAGGCCGTTAACACGCCAGGAAAACGCTTGAAACGACATACCTGCTTGAATCACCAAAGTTTTTAGGGGACGCGCAGTGCTTTTTAGACTTGATGGATCTGTCATGCTCTTATTTATAATGCAGCCTGATACACAAAGCTTTGTCAATGTTATTTCCCTCATCATTGCATGGAGCCTGTTTGTTTGGGTTTTTTTAAACCTCTGCACAGTTTGCTCCGTTTTCAATAATATTCAAATACCTGCAAGAAACAACTGCCTCCCCCCTGCGCTCTCATGCGCCTTTATGAGATGATGGGAAAGGGAAAAGCTGTGTTCTGATGCCTTCTTCAGTGCCATTATTCAGCAAAAGGGAAGGGATCAACAAGTACTCTCCTGCTCCAAACGAGCATTTGCCCATGTGCAAACAGATTACTAACACCACGTTAACCCAGAGATGCGGGGAAGGAGCCCTTTCCGTACTCTGTGTTTTTCCCAAAGCAGCCAGTGTAGCGATGGCTCCAAGTCTACAGTTCCTGCCCTCGTGTTATTTTGCAAAGAAATTGCTTTTAACAAGTATCAGCAGGAGTCTCCCTTTAGAAGTTTCCCTTTAAAGCAAAGGATAAAATAAATCTCGTTATGGAGGTAGAAGTTTATTTCTGTGATATCTACTCTACAAACTCTACAACCATGCAAGCGTTTGTGCTCTAGCCTGCAGAAAATTCAGAGGATCTCCATCTTCCAGAAAAAAAAACCAAAACAACCCAACTTGAAAACCACAAACCACTTAGATTCAAAAATTCAAGTTCTTCAGCTTTTAACCTTCAAACCCATAAGGCAGCAGAAGCAAGTGAAAGACCCAAGTGCAAGGGCGCTGGTACGTTTCCTCCCCTCTGCCTCATTTCATCTCTTGGCTGGAAAACCTGCCCTCGTACAGGTGCTGATCTCAGGGGCTGTCCTGCCCGTCTCACAAAAATCACATTGTTTGCTATCTTCAGAGAGACTAAAGCCGGACTACGGTTAAATATGGACAATTCTCTTTTAACATCTTTCGCTATAAGTCACAGTCCAGAAGAACCTTCAACAAGTCCTTTATTTCATGCTGCTGAAAGTTTTGTATTTTCAATGACAATTATTAAAGAAGTAAATTCTCACTTATCAAAATGACCATCAAAAAGCAGTATGTCAGAGACCAAGTCATCTTGCATCACTTTCTAATACAGCATATAGGAAATAAGCCATACAAATACCTTACATGCATAGTAAGATATTAGTTTTGTTTTGGTTTTTTACATTCACTCGGTCAGTTTACAAATAATCACTAGGCAGATACTTTAAAATATCATACAACAACATGAGTACAACCTCCATCTTACCCCTCAACTTTCTTACTGAAATGTAGAAATTGTCCTTGGCACAATAAAAATATATATATGTACGTATGTGTGTGTATACATATACACACACACTGTCCATTTTGTCTCTGTATTCCAAATAGTAATAACACTTTAAAGGCATTGCTCTGGTTAGAATGAAGTGACATTACAATTTATGAATAGTAATGGACAAAAATCCCTTTTCTGTAGAAGGGCTGATAAAAGTATAAGTCTACATCAAAAATAAAAGTCAGGTGCTTTTAAGAACAAGGTATCTTTTTAAAAAAAAAAACAACTCAAAGTTGTGCTGCTTCCATCAGCACAGATGTCTTAAGATTTGTTATAGAGATTTAAAAGCAAACCGAAAGCCTTTTTCCAAACCCGTGAATTTTTTAAAATTATTTAAAATTCATTAAAGTTCTAAAAACCCAGTTCATGCTCAAAGGGTAGATGGTACCTTTCAACTGTATAGAAAACAAATCAGTGGAAAAATACCATTTTTGAGACATTCAGAAAGCAACTTGGATGCTTTAATAAAGACTTCTAAAACCAGAGCTAAATTAAGGTAAAAAACAGCAGTACAAAACCTGTATTTACCTCAGTCTTCAATATGAAACAAGAAAATCAGACGTGCATATCTTTCCTTTTTCCATTATTAGATAGCTTATGTACCTGCAGTTGTTGATCTGTGCCCGCTTTCAACCAGATCCATTTTTGCAGTTATATATGCAGACTGGGAATTGCTTTTAAAGCAGTCAATTAATCACTCTCTTCACTGGAGTCAAAAATGTCACTGAGTCGGAACACCGCCGTCTGTTTCCTGGCTGCTGAATTGTCAGAACTAAGGTGATTCCCTTTCCTTTTTTCCAACTTTTCTTCAAGTTCTGGAAGTTTCTTTTCAAAAAGATAATCAATAATTTCTTTGGAAAAAGAGAAAAAAATAGTCTTAATTTGATCTGTAGGGGAACTGGATGCCTTGGGGAAACAGGATCTTACTGACAGCAATTATTTTGTCAGTGTTAAATGCAAAAAAATCTCACTATTCCATAGTAATCATAGTGGCTGCAGGGCAGATCAGACACATACATGCTAAGATAAATTAAAAAAACACAGTCATAAAACTTTTAAAGCCAAGGTATTAAAGAGAAGTGGTTGATAAGCCCTCCATGAAGATACCATTGAAAGTAAAATTATTAAAAAAGAGTATTTAGTAAAATAAGTATCAAGCCTGAGATTTTAGCCAATTTACTTAGGGGAAAGCTAACTAAGAAAGCATTAAACTAGAATATGTATCCTTTCAGAGTCAAGCAAAAACCGTAAGGAGTATATAAACAGCTGGGATACTCACCAGAAAAAGTCTTATTTTGCCACAAAGGGACACAGCAGACTTTCATCTTATAAAATTTTGCTTGAACATAGGTTTTAGGGACATCTCTGAAAAGAGAAGAGTTCAAAGAATTAGTGGTGCAAGGAACTACTACAAAGTTTAGTTGTTATTAAGTTATCCATTCACGAGAGTGATGCCAGTAAAACAGTACCTTAAGCCTGAGGTAGAAAGGATGGATTTCAAATCCTAATCCAAACAGTTTTTCAAGACAGCAGTTCCCCTTTAAGGTAAGAACCCAAACTACCCCGTTACGCATATGCATTGTATGCTTAGTGAAAAGAACCAGTAAATGAAACTATGTGGAAAAGAAAGCAGCACTGTAGAGAAAGTACAGCATTCACTGTAGTGGTAATTTCATATTCAACACTTAGTTTGTTTGGAAGAAGACTATTACATTGTGTCACATGTTCCAATAATAATCCCTTTTGCTATGTGTTAATCAACACCTGGAAAAGTCTTTTATGAAAGACTTTAGCACAGACTACATAACACGGTTCTAGTACACAGAATGCACTGGGAATACTGCGAGGGTTGCCTGAAGCCGTTAAAAGCTAGTTTCAGAGATTACAGGCATGGTTTACCGTTCAGTACTACGCAAAGATATACCAGACTAAATGACATTTACTATAGTTGCAAAGGTCTAATAACTTTGATTCCTTTGTGGAATTTTTAAGACGGTCTGCTTCAACTATCCTTTGTATCCAGTAAACAAAGGGGAAACAAGTTTACCCAATAGTATTACTGAGTTCTTCCCAGTTTACTTCATTAGCATCCTCCACTTTCATTTCATACAACCTGTGAATATAATACAGAAGCAGTTTGTAGGCAGAATTCAAGTAATAATTCAATAAAGCTCACAGCTCCCCCAGTCAGAAGTCACAGGACATTTTGTCCAAAGAAAGAATGCTTGCAAAACCTGTATGAAACCGCAGGCATGCCATTCTCACTCAGCAAGCTTTTATAGAAACAACTCAGAACAGCAAGAGATACAAAAACATTCCAGTAACTCTGAACTCTACCTTTTAATAAGGCTGATCTTGGCCTGTAATCCTTTGGTTCCCCGATATAACTGCTGCCCTTTGGTCATCTTGTTTGTTAAAACTGTAGTCCTTTGAAAACACACAATAAAAGGTTTCTGTCATTTCAAGAAATTGCAAGCATCAAAAGGAAGTGTCTTCAAGATGCTACTGCTGCCACAGAGAAGCAGAAATCAGGCTTCACTATCGCGGCAAGAAGAAAACTTACTTACACAGCCAGCAAAGAGTTATTTATTTGTCTCAGACACATTTGCAACACCTCTTCTGTAGCCTACAACCTATGTATTACTTATCTTACCAAACAATCATCATGGTACAAACAGTTTTGCAGAATAAATACTCCCCGGAACGTATTTTACTGTCTCAATTTAGTTTTAAACCTTACCATCTCTGTTTACATTGCCTCCAATATCGGGTTCCCACTTTAGCTTCAATCTCAGTCCATGGCAATTTCTGGTACAGTTTCTCACGGTCAATCAAGAGATCTCTTTTTGACTTTTCCAATGATGAAAGAGAATTTGCATCTTCAGTTTCCATTCTTTTCCTAATCACCTCCTCCACTGCATGCATTAATTTCTGGGTCTCTTCCTTTGACCAAGGACCATAATTAATAGCTAAAATTGAAAAATAAGGTTAAGTTATAATTAATCATAAATTATTAGGAAAAAAAAGGCAAAAGAGCAAATTATTTTCAGGACCAGCTTCTTAACACACTTCCTAGAAACTCTTCTGCACAACAGATTTGAGAGAGGAGTTCAGCCTCATCACTAATGAATAGCACTGATCCCCAGTTTCTGCCTTTTAAAACCTGGTTGCCAAATTCCTCCCGCCCTCCCTCTGAAAGCACCTATTTAGATATCAGTTACATTTACTAAAGAGTTGCATTTGTTGCACTTTTCCTTTTTCTATCAGTGACTGTTCTTATCCTTTCTGTATGAAAAAGCAATCAGTGGTCTGGAAAGAACTACCACCACAAATTAATTATAAAAACAAAAAAATCCACTCTAGGGATTTTTGCCTCAAGTTTAGGGCACATACATACAGTTAAAATAACTTCTCGCATTGCAATATACAGAATTAATTGTTTTTCTTAAAATTACATACCTGACTTGATTTCAGAGTATTTCATAGCAACTGAGAGGTTGGAACGGGACATCATCTCAGAAATCTTCTTCCAATCGTTGCCATGCAGAGCATGATACTTCTTTAATTTTTCTTTTTCTTCCTTAGTATACCTAGTCGAGGAAATATGAACAGCTTCACTGCAAATTCAAACCATTCCAATATCTTAAAAGAGCTGTAATCTTTACAAGTGTTCCCATGTTACTCATCACTACCACTTCACGTCGTATTTTAAAACAGACAATTTGCTAAGAACTAGTCAGAAAAATGAACTGCCAATTAAGTCACAGTAACTGACACAAATGGGAGAGATGATCTTCATTTATATCCATTTTTAATGTACAAATAAACATCAGAGACTGATATTAGCCTTCAGAAACTCTTTCAAATTACTCACTCACCTCCCTTTATAATTATTTGGGTCAAACATCTTCCTTGCTCGATAATATATCAGCCTCCAGGGTCGTGGTATGTCCTTAGCTAGAAGGTAAATGATTCATTTTTAAGAAACATTTCTTACGTTGGTGAGGCCACTTTAAAAAAAGCCAAAATGCAACAAAACCAAAAACGAGCAACATACATTTTCATAACCATGCTGCCAATGATAGATTCCCTCCATTCAAGAGAACGTACTCTACAACACTTTGGTAACTGCACAGAAAATAGTCTGAAGAGAATCCCCTGAGGCATTTCAAAGGTGTAACTGTTATGACCATGGTACGATTGTGAATGCTGACAGCTGGTAAATAATTGTGTAGGTGTGTGCATACCTGTGGGGGAATACCAAACACTGAACTTTTGAACTCTCAAGCACAAACCTGCTACTCACTAGCTACAGATTATATGGACTGGCTGTAAATTTTGATAACATCTGGATCAAATGTAAGTAACATACTGAATGTTCCCACAGCAGAGAGACATGAGACAGGCAGATACTCTGCTTCTGCGTACAGCCTAGTTCAATGGGGAAAAGCAGGGACTGGGGGCATCCAGCAAAACCAAAGTGAAGATCTTGGCTGGACGAAAGATCCTTGAAGCAGAGAAGAGACCAATACCTGGGAACACATCAACAATCTTGGCCAGCAACGCCCAGGAGAGGTGGCTGCAAGCAACTCACCGAACACTGACCTGACTTTCTGCCCAGTTTTCCCAGAACAGGAGCAATCTCCCAGATGGGAAGGGAAGTCAACACCAGGCAAATGTGACGATGCAGAGGGGATGATTGTGTGTGTCAAATAATCAAGAAGGAACAAATCTGTAGCCTCATCAATCCTTAAATAAATGCTAGTATCCAAATCCATTACAGGTTGTCACTTAGTCTGCCTTGCCTACGCTAACAATACAGAACAAACACAGAACAGAATGCCACTGAAAAGTGCACCCAGTAGATTCATCACAGATGTTCCAAAATGAGCATGTTTGCCATACGAAATGTGAATGTTTTCTAGCCAAGAAAAGCCCAAAAAAGGAGAAAAGAGGAAGAGAATAAATGCTCCTCCTGCAGACAGAACCTTAGCCGTAAGAATTTTGTTTTCCTCACACCTCAGAAAATTACCTAATTTCTTTCAGTTTCTGCCATCACTCAGTCTCGAATCTGCCACCTATTTATGTGCTCTGAGAACAGCTGACAATTTCAGACAGGACTTAATCACATCTCCCATTAATAAGTCACTATGCTTAATTAGAGGCTAGCAAATAAGGCACCTTAAGCCATAAAGCCCAAATGCAAATTTGAAAGTCTGCAATTGCTGCTGGTCATGATATTTTAATCTCTAAACTCTTCATAAGCAAGGAAAGATAATCAGAACAGTATACTGTACAAATTACCAGCTACATAATCTCAGCAGCACACTCCTTTTTTGCCAAATTTAGCAACATTAGTGCTTTTCAATAAAAAATTATTTTAGAAAATACATCGTGATATCACCAGGCTGTGGAATATAACAATCAGCTATTTGAGAAGGAAATTAAATACTTACAAAGTTTTTCACAAAAAAGATGTTCCGATTTTAGGCGATTGATAGTTTCTTTATCTTCCGGATACCGTGAGGTAAACAGGAGTTTTTCAGCACTGTCTATTCCAGTAATCGATAAGAACTCTTCAACATTTTTCCGGATTTGATTATTTTCCTTCTGGGAAAATCTACCAAACTTGACAGCAATACCTGAAATATACAGAAAGTTTTATTTAAAAAAAAGCAAACCTCCAGCACCATCTCTTGTGCATTACATTTCACATTTTTGCAAACATATATCAACAAATTCAAAAGGTGAAAAAAGAGAAGTGAAAAAGAGACAAAACAAGAGCTGGGAGCAGGTAATTTACACACGTGCTTTGGGCTGTAACTTGACAATGAGGAAGCAGATGCTACAAAGCAGAAAAACAGAAAATTATGCCCATTGGAATGAAGTGAGCCAGACTCCATGGATGTGACAGACACGATACAAAACCAAACTATTTTTCCTCTGTCAAAAGGATAGCACAGCTGCACAGTCCTTCCTCACTGCAACAATATTTTGAGCGCTAACCTTGTTTTTTAAACTGTTTAAACCTCATTAGGTCTCTTCCAGCCATCTTCCTGATGGAACTGTCTGATATATTCCTCACATGAGGAATAAACTCTTCCAATTCTTGTTTTGCAGTATCCAAATCCAGGACTGAAGTCATGGTAGAGTCCAGGCACTCTTCATCATCCAGATTAAGCTCATCAGAGGGTACCACTTCAGTAGAGGAACTATTCTGGTCCTTCTTCCTATTTGATGCCGAGGGCTCTGGTGTCCTGAAATTAAAAAATGAGTACAATAAAACACACAACTAGAGATTTTGCAAAATATGTTAAAAACAGATTTTGTTAGTATCTCTACCATTAATTAATGAACATGTTCATTCTTTTAAAGGAATATATCACACATCCATGCCCTTGTATTTTTAGCCTTTTAACACAGATGTAATTTATTACCAAATTTCTATACTTACAATATTCAAAGAGCTTCCTGAAGTTTTGAAAATCCGAACCTTTCCCACAAAACTCTCACACATAGACATATAGAAGAAATAATGCCTCTTGCTATCACTGGCAGTACAGAACTTTTCCATCACCAGTGCTCTTATTGTGGGTTCTACACACTGTAAAAGCACCAAGTGCTACTCCCATGTGCATTTGTTTGCACAGAACATTAAATTCTTTAGTTGACCTTACTATTTGTTTGGCAAAAATGCATATGTTCAATATAAACACCAAAGTTAACAAATGGAATCCCTTTCTTCTTTTTTTTCCCCCCTTAAATGTGAATTACTTGCACATAAGTTTTTTCTATACTTAAGGCTTTTAAATAGAAAAAAATATTCTATGTTGAAGACAATGGTAGTGTACTCTTACAAATTTTTTTGTATTGATAACTAAGCTCTTAAAGTAGGCCTCCATAACACCTCAACATACGCTAAATGTTTTTGAAGTTGTTTTTAAAAATACATACAATACAGACTGAAGAAAAATCTGGGACCCAAATAATGTGACAGAAACGTATCTGGGGTGTGGGGAAAAGAAAAACAAACCAACCCAAAAACCTAAACTTACATTACATCAGATTCTGAAGAGCTCTCTTCCATGACAAAAGCACTGCTTTTTATTTTCTTTCTAGCACGCACTGGAGTTTTTTGAGATCGATCAGCTGGTTTAGTCAGCTTAAAAACATTAGCAGGTACATCTGTAGAATCTTCACGCACAGCAGGAGAAACATCACAGTCGCTATCTTCATGCCGTTGCTGGGGCGTTGCCACACCACCCTCTTCTGCAGGTGACGGCAAGGTTGTGTCTTCCCCCAGCCTGTTTTGCTCCAGAGATGACAACAGTGACTGGTCAATGGTTACATCTGTGTCTTCTTGCATATCTTGGGTACTACTGTGTCTCTTCTTCTTCTTCTTCTTCTTCTTCTTCGATCTTTTCTCATCATTTTTATTGTGTGTTTCTGAGGTAAGCAGCTCATGTACCTCATCCTCTGCAGGCAATTTTTCTTTTCTTTTTCTCTTAACAGATTGTTTTAAATACATGTAATCAGCATTGATGTTCTGACAACTATCAGCGCTACACTGATTTACTGTGACATAACTTACATTGCTTTGATCATCTGTGCTATCATTATACTTCTGCTTCTTTTTTTTCTTTCGGGAAACATCCACTCCCATTTCATCACTAATTTCATGTTCCAGTCCTACACAAGAATTATCTAAGGAAGACTGTTGCTTCTCCCCCTTGTTTTTTTTTTTTTTCTTCTTTTTACAGCCTTCACCACCCTGTGCTGCTTGATCTTCAAACAGCAGAGGAGAAGCACGGCTAAGCTCTGCGCTTTGTATATTTTCATCATTTTCATGTTTCTTATCGTATTCTTTGTGTTTTCTCTTCTTCTTCTTCTTCTTCTTCTTGAGATGATCCCAAACTTGAAAATCATCTGCACTTGCTTTTTCTGTCATATTTTTTCTTACCTTAAATAAAAGATATGAGTTTTACTCAAGTGCTATAATTTATGTAGCATTACACAGAAAAAAAGAAGAAGAAAAAAAATCAAAAAACCCCAACACCACCCCAAACATTAAAATACTATGGAACTACTCAATATTATCTTAGAAACATAAAGATACTTACTTTTCAATCCAGCTAATTTTGCAAAGTGACTACAAAAAAGTGACGCCTTCTTCATCAAACAGATGTGCATCACAGCTGTATTCAGCCTTAAAGTTGCCTTCCTAGAACAACAAAGTTACACTTTAACAGCTATTAGCTTTAAGTTGATTTTGAATAACTAAACAACGACAGACTGCTATATTCAACTGGGCTTTCAGCACTGAATCAGCAACAAGCTAAAAGTAGTCAGGAAATATTAATCAGCACTAAACCCAAGTTCTAATTAGAAGCCTCTGACTGGCCTTACTCATGTTCAAACAGGCCTGAGACGAGCCAAGACCTGTCAGTGCGAACTGACTCTTCAATCAGAACAAATGTATTCCTGAAAATTACAGTTACACAAAGCAGGCAGGAAGTATTTTTTAGTACATTTTCTACAGCCAGTACATAAAAAACACTTATAAAGCAACATCCCATCATCTCTGAAATACAAGACCTTGAATTTCACATCCCCAACACAGCTCCCAGTGCTGACCAGTACCAGACATTATGTCCTCACCGCTGCTGGGAACTGGCTGCCCTGAAATGTCTTGGGACAGACACCAAACCGCACACCTCCACGGACACCACACCACGGACACCACACCACGGACACCAAACCGCACACCTCCACGGACAGCACACCACGGACACCAAACCGCACACCTCCACGGACAGCACACCACGGACACCACACCACGGACACCAAACCGCACACCTCCACGGACACCACACCACGGACACCACACCACGGACACCAAACCACAGACACCAAACCGCACACCTCCACGGACACCAAACCACGGACACCAAACCGCACACCTCCACGGACAGCACACCACGGACAGCACACCACGGACACCAAACCGCACACCTCCACGGACACCAAACCGCACACCTCCACAGACACCACACCACGGACACCACACCACGGACACCAAACCGCACACCTCCACGGACACCAAACCACGGACACCACGCTGCACACCTCCACGGACACCACACCACAAACACCACCACACCACAGACACCGCAGCACAGACACCGCAGCACAGCTCGCCCCAGCTAAGAAAGCTAGGCCGCAGGCCACAAGCCGAAGCCGCGGGCACGCCTGAGGGCAGGACGTGGGACAAGGCCCCACGGCACCCCCTGCGTGGAGGCACGGCCCACCCCCCGGCCCACCGACCCGCCCGCCGTTACCCTCCGCCTCCCTGCAGGACCACCGAGGGCGAGCGAGGCACCCAGAGCAACCACTGGCCTCTCGGTGGCCCCGGGGTGGGCCGAAGCGGGACAAACCGCAGCGCCCTCAGGACCCCGCCGGCCTGGCCTGGCCTGGCCTCCCCTCCCCCCCCGCCCGGCACAGCGCGTGCCGCCACCCTCGCGGGGATCGCGGGGCCTCCCGCCGTACCGCGCTACCCCCGGCGTCCGCCCGCAACACTGCTCCCCCCCGCACCCTGCCACCGGACTCTCCGTTCCGCCGTCCCGCCTCCTCCCAGCGGAAGCTGTCCCAGCCGGACCCATCAAAGCGACGGACCGATGGCTTGGGACGGCCGTTGCTAGGAGACGAGGCACGGCCGCCACCCCCAGGCTCACGGGTGGGAGCTGCAGCTCCGCGGCGAGATCCTCCCGGGCCCCGTGGCGGGGCTGCGCGCCCACGGGCAGGATAACGCCACCCGCCTCAGCTCCGGCTTCCCCCGCCGCCGTACGGTGCGGTCCGGGCGGCGCCATGGCGGGCGGCGGCGCTGCACCCCCGCGGCGGCCGCTGACCCTGGCTGAGGTGGAGCCGGGCAGCGAGAACGAGCGGCTGGGGGTGGCCCGGGACAGCATGCTGTGCAACCCGCTCATCCTCAAGGTGAGCCCCGGCGCCTCCCGGTCCCTCCCCTCCGTACCCGCTCCTTGCCCGGCCACGGCCACCCCCCCGTCCTAGAGCCGGTACCGGCGAGCAGGACCCCGGGCAGAGATGGGGGGCGGGGGGGGTTGTCGCGATCCCCGACAGGCCGCCCCAGGCTACCGCAACCACACAGCGGAAAAGTTTCCCGTTAAAGCACCTGGAGGGTGACAACAGTTGAAAGCAGTTTATTCCCCCAATAATTTATGTGACGAGGAGGGGAAAACGTGTTTTCTCGCTGCTCCGTTGTGTCCTATCACCGGTAAACACCCGGTAGCCCCAGAGTGGTGACATGGGATGGGTTTTCCCTCCGAGGCTCGGGTGTTTTTTCAAGCGATTTGAGGAGCGCTCAGAGCCAGGGACCAAGATGTCCCTGGGGCCGCTCTCTGCCACAGCCCCGCAGCGGAGGGGGCGGGGGGGAACACAAACCCCGACCGCCTGAAGTAGGAGGTTTAGGCAGGCTGTGCAGGTTACGGTCACTTCACAAACTCCTGACGCTTCTCGTGGTGTCAGTTCCTTTGTACCCTGGTCCTGTGGATAGGCCGAGCTCAGGGCGGGCCTTAGAAAGCTTCAGGCATCGCACTTCGCTTGCCCGCTCCTAACCCACGTCCCCAAGCGCAGAAAGTCACGCTGCAACCCCCCCTCCCCGCCCCGAGCAGCAGCTGAAGTTCAGCTCTCGTCCCCTGGATGGCACTCGCAGAACGGCTTCGTGCCCACACCAGCTCTTTCCGACCCCAGTGCCCAGCGGGGACACCCCGCCAGCCCGGTGTGCACACACACCCACTCACACCCACACCCCCGCCCGGTGCTCGGGGGCCGGATCGTTGCTCTGAGGGTGCAGAGGGGAAAAGGCAGCGGCGGCCCCGCACCCCCCCGGCAGCGGGCACCGAGCGGTTTCCCCAGCTGCACTTTTCCCCTTCTCCTGGCGAGGGCAGCCAGTTCTGCTCGAAAGCGTTTGTTTTTGACACAGCAGACGCCGGTGATATTCACACCGCGGCTGTCCAGCCGGTGCTGCGGTAGTTTTAAGGTCTTGGGTTCCCTTGGGAATCGCACCCCGGCACCGGCGGGCCTGGAAGTCGGCCAGAAAACTTTGGAATTTGGAATACCACAGAAAATTTCAGTCTTGCAACGTTGAATATCTTGTCTTTTTTTTCCTCGTGAAACTCTAAAAATCTATTTGGAAATTATACTAGGAAGGCAAAGGAAAAAAGTACATTTTTGCATCATAACTCAAAAGCAGCTTCACTGTTTCAAACCCCAAATGTCCACTTTCTTTTCTCTGGATCCTGTAAGTTTGTTAGGAAGCGGCAGTACCTTCGCTTACAAGCGGAACTGGGGCAGAATTTCCTCCCCTAGCTGCCCCTGGAAAGAGCTGGTAAGGACAGACGTAGGCAGGGCGAAGCTCCTGGGGATGTAGGTGGCTGCACTGCTGGGAGGGAGAGGAGGCAGCACCGCATCCTCCCCATCCCTGAAACTCTTTGTGCCTTTCTTAGAAAATGTGCTAGTAAATACATTTTTAGGTGATGCATGAATCAGAAGATTATATAATTATATGTCATTTAAGGTACGCTAGGGCATGATTGCAGGGGTTGGGTTGATCCTACTTATTTTCATAAGGCATTTACATTCCTTAAATTGAAACAGGTATAAACCACCCATCAGCACTGTAAATTCTAGGTCTAAGAATACAACACTGGGCTAATCCTACAAAGGGCAGCTCCTGTCCTGGGGTGTACATGTTGCAGGTAGATTATGTGCAGTCATTAAGATTATGTTGATTTATGTGGGAGCTTTGCCTGTCTGGATGGGAGCATTCGGCCAAGCGCTGTCTGTCCCTAGCACTCAGTTGATGTCTTCTCCCCTCGGGTCCAGCAGTTTGCTCAGCCCCAGCTTTAGGGCTTGAGGTTTTTTTTTCCTCAGTGTAACTGTTGCAGAGCATCCTGGCAGTGGGAATTCTGAGCAGTTATATAAATCATGGGATGTTTTAATAAGACCCAATCTGGATTTATGCTATCTGGCCAGGTGAAACTAAAATTTGAGCAAGTTTTGAAAAAAAAAAAAAAGTAGTCATAAATTTTAGCATTCTGGACAACTTCTGTTTGCTCAGGGCTTCCTTGCAGAGGGTGTCCTTCACTGTAAGCCAGCTGGTAGGGATGTAAAGACATCTGATGCTATCCTTTAGCACAGAGTAACCGTGCTGTTAACAGAGATGCTTTTACTCTTGGAACCAGCGGTAATTTCACCTCATGGTAAGTTATGTTGTAAAGTTTGCGTAGCAAACTGCTGCCCCCCTGCCAACTGCCTTCCACATTGTGTCACGCCCCACTGAATGCTGAATTTACCAGGGTGTCCTCTGCTGCCAGGGGGTGACAGTGACGGGATGGCAGTTTACTGGATAAGCACTGGCACTCAGCCAGTCCTGCTTGCTGGTGCACGCACTGGTAGCGGCATACTCATCAGTAGTGACATACTCACAGAGTCAGCCCTCTGCCACCTCTTCTCTTCATGCTTCCAACTGCAGTCTGGGATCTCTTCCGACCCCGGGAGAGCCCTGGGAACCAGGCAATTTGGAGAGAGCTACTGAAGGGAATGGCCAGCAGGTCCCAACCCTCCTGCTGTGCAGTGCCACCTGAAAACCAAGGACACAAAGATGGTTTAGAAGAAAGGGACAAAAGGTTTTGAGACAACTGCTGCTTGGACAAGTGCTTCTGGCAGCCGTGGGAGGGCACTGAGGAACACACAGCTCCAATAGTTGTCATTAAAGTTCACCAGACAGCAAATACACAAGAACCTGAGGGCCACTAGTGATGGATGGGACACTTGGTCCCTGATCTTCCTCCTCCATCCCCAAAATCCTCATGCAAGTGTGACAGACCTTCAACTTTGCAGCAGCTAACAACAGGATCCCCTACTATCTTTCCCAGTTCTCTCACATGTGTTCTAAATGAGGCATCACGTATCCAAACGGAGACCGTTGCACAGCCGACGGCCTGCATTTCTGGCTGATCCTCCTGCTTCAGCTCTGCCCAGCCCCATCCTCCCACCAGGATGCGTCCACACACACTGGCTTTTGCAGATTAGAAACATACTCTTTTCACATAAGGATTTCTAGGGATGAATGCTCTATTTTTCTCTGCTAGAATGTATGATGTGTTTTAATTAATCAATAAATTAATTTAGTTTATCAATATGTATTTGCTTGCAGCATAAATCTGAGGAAAGTATTTCATCTACTAATGCCAGTAAAAATCTGAGCAAAGCATTTTTTATTTGTTTGTTTTTACCAGTAAAAGCCTTACCCAAGCATTTTTCTCAGTACAAACTTACTGAAAACTACTGTGTTACAAAAATAAGCAAGCTCTGGGCAGGAAACAAGACTTCACCACACTTAACCCCCAGCATGCCTGACACGCACTCCAGAAAAAGCGGCC
This sequence comes from Grus americana, assembly GCF_028858705.1. Lineage (NCBI taxonomy): Eukaryota > Metazoa > Chordata > Aves > Gruiformes > Gruidae > Grus > Grus americana. Next base: position 12,272,459 of record NC_072871.1, on the reverse strand, counting down.
CACACCACTTTGGTTACATTTATATTAACATCTTTTGGATAATATTCCATGATTAAGCTCAACGTATCGCTGCCAAAGTCATTGTGTCACCAGCCTGGCATTGGACATATCCCTGGTGTGCGAAGGTAAATGGAAAATCTCAGCTGCCAGACCCACATGCCAAAGCATCCTTTTAACCTGTTAAAGTGTGGCCAGGGGACATGCAGAAAACAGGGAACTGCTCTCCATGAAACACCTTCAGAGCTCAGAGGCGTCCGACTCCCCTTCAGAGCCTGAAATGCGTCTCTCAACACTTAAAAAGTTGTTTCAGAACCGTCAGTTCTGAGGAGGAGGATGGTGCTGGTGCCTTGAAGGCTGGTGTCAGGTCATCCAGGCTGCAGGAGAACCAGATTTAACCAACGCAAGTTTTCAGCGCTACTGGAACGTGCAATATTTGTTTTAAAAGCTTTTTACATGACAACAGATGCCAGGCTCTTTGCATTGGTCTGAATGCCAGGCCATTTAGGGTTCATTTTCCTAAGCTTTTGTCTCCAGCCCTGAGGGGTAGAATTTTTTTCTTTTTTTCCAAAGAAGACTGAACAAAAGCTACAGGACTCAGGCAATAAACTTTCAGCAGCCACAGTCTCCAGAGGAAGACTATACGATCAAAAAACCTCTCAAAACCACAGAAATTGGCACACTGATAGCCTTGGTTTTGGTAATCCCAGTAGAGGAAGGATTATCTAGGTCAGGGAGGCTGAACTGCCCTTTTCACTGGAAGAAGGGGATGCGCAGGAGAGCTCACCCCATGCTCACCCAGGAACCTGCTCCATGTCCGGGGAGAGCAGCTCGGTGCGGGCGACAGCAGGGCACCAGCCGGGTGGCTGTGGGACTCCACTCACTACGTGGGTACCAAGTAAAGGCAGAAATCACTCACCATATTTTTCTTTTTCCCTTTCATTCCTGTTGGAGCTTATCAGGAAGTATTTCTGAGCCGTCTCACTTGTCACAGAGCGAGGCACTGTTGAGTTGCTGCAAACCTCAATTTGTTTTTTGGAGCAATTCATAGGAAGGACAGCTAAGAAAAGGAAGCAGGGGCATTTTATCAAACTAAAATCGTGTCACATCATGGGAAAAAAGCTCTAATTATGCAAGAGACAAACACGAACAAATGCATTATGTGCAAAAGGATATCACAACTTTGAGCTGTAAACTGCATGCATCACAAACAACTCTTACAACAGTAATTACTGAAAGGGTAGGTTTTCTATCACTCTGGAGTTGAAGCTTTTATTAATAGACCTGCATTTTGGCTGTAACAAGGCTTTAGACCTGAATGTTGTGCTCAATCTTTGAGCCTTTAACCCTCACCTTCTTTTTTGTTTTTTTAAACCTTCTCTCCAAATCCACTCATCTCTTTTAGCTCTCCCAGCACCGGTATAGCAAGGACCAAGGTGAACCTGGAATGATTCTCCCATCCTGCCAAGCCCTTTCTCAGGGCAGAGCTGGGAGGCAACACTCACCTTTGTAATCCTCCTCCACCTTTGTGCAAGAACTGCTAACCTGCACAGGAAGGGAAGGTGATAAAATAAAGGCTTCCTTAAAAATACACCCATCGCTGGGTGCTCAGGGAGCGGCTGTACGAGCTATCAGACACCGTGCAGGCGTAGTGTCTGCGTGCCAGCTGGGACTGACAGAGAGCAAAATCACTCCCTCTCCACAGAGCACCTACCCACCAAACATACCAAGGCAGCACAGAGCCCCATGGTCTCCACAGCACACCTCTGCTCTCACCAAATGATCTGGGAGCTCAGCCACAGATCTCACAGCTGCTTCCGTGTTGACCGGGAACTCCAGGTGTTGGGAACTCTGCTGACAGCATCACCACCCTGCAAAGCCTCTTCCACAAGCATTTGGAAAACTTCCCTCAGGTGTTAGCTTTGTTGGTTTAAATAACTGTTCCCTCTCCTAATGCCTGCTCTGAGCTGTTTGGAATCAATGCGTCTGTTGAAAACTTGGTTGGGGACCAGATTTTCGTTTGTCTGTCTTAGGTGACTAACCCCTGTAACACAGAGCAGAGTAGCTGCAAGTACTGCGAGCCGTATTTGGAATACGGTTGTCTCTTATTTGGTGTTAATTATACTATTTACCTCAAATCACTACATGTGCTGAGCATCCTGCCTTCTGTGCTTGCTGCTTGGGGACGCTGAGGATTAATTAGTGTTTATGCAGCATTTTGTGTGCTTATTACTATTATTATTATTATATCACTACTGCTATTATATTTTTGCAATCTAAGGCCAGTGTTGTGCTTTTAAAAATGTATTCTGAAATGTCTACACAGTACAGCTCAATAATTCATTAGAGAAATAAACTAATGAGGGGCTGGTTAGTCAAATAATCATTAGGTTTGGTTCTGAGCTTTGTTTTTCCAATGCTCTGACTTCTAAGGGTTTTCTTCTCAGCATGAACTCATTTAAGATTTTAAATGAATTATTTGGTACACTAAAAATTAAACTCCTTATGAGCTTTAGTGCCCTCCCATATTTTGCACAGACACCACTGAAATAAATAAGGCATTTCCGAGAGGAAAGTAAACATTCTGCATGAATAAAAGTAGTGGGTTTTTCTCCTGGTTATTTGAAGACAGGACTCAGGCAGCAAACTGCCAGCTGTGATTCAGCAGACAGAGGGACGGCAGCAGCAGCACCGGGCATTCGTAGCTGCTCACCTCCAAGATCAGCATGCAGTATGTAAAAGCAAGCAAAAGGGCATTTTGATCCTTTATGTGAACAAAACAATGCAAATTAGTGAGACTAATAAGCCCAGAAACATTACAAGGTGAATGCCTTTTATGTTTGTGAAAATCTTCTATGTTTATTTGTCTAGTACAATGGAAATAAAGCTTCAAAGGCCCTTTGATTTAAAAGTGCGTTATTGAAGTCAGCTAGCACAATAATAACCATTAGACCGAATTGTTGCATTATGACCCTAATAGCAGCATTGTCATAGCAGAGAACATCTGTACAGCCTCTTGCCTGAGTTGTGGGTGCTGTAAAAGCAGAAATTAAGCCAAAGGAAGAGAGAATGTAGGCAGAAGAGAAAAAAGAAAAAAAAAAAAGAAAGAAAAGAGGTCACAAATGGGTCCATGCACTCGCAGTGTGCTCAGAGCTGCGTCAGGCTATAAATTTTTATGATGAACCTGAAACTCAGGCTTTATTGTCTGAAAGATTTAAGAAACTTTTGGGGGAGAGCCAACACCAGTTTATGGCATTGCCTGCCCCAAACCACGTTAAGCCAAGAGATGATTTTCAGACTTACTCAAATCGAAGACGCCATGCAGAAAGTCAGGGATATTCCAAATCCCAATTGCGTGCCCTCACTCACGAACCTTTCTCCAGAGACGCTGAACCCAGCAGGCTGAGAGCAGCACCGGAGACTCTGCTAAAACCTGTAAGAGCACAGGAATATCTCTGCCCCACTTCCTCACCACCCTCAACTTCCCACCCCGCCAACAATAAATATCCCTCCTTCTTTGGAAGAGGCACAAGAAAATCTCCTGGGCGTAGAGGAAAAGCTGACGGGGGCTCAGTAAGGACCATCCTGGACAGGAGGGCATTGGGCAGGCAACCAGTGGGCAGCTGCCCAAAGGAAAAGCAAAAAGCTCTTCATTTTTAAACCTTTCTGCAGTCATTTCCCCTCTTTTTTGAGTGCTGCCTAGCAGAATATAGAGCAAACGAAGCACATTCACGGCGATCACAGAGACCAACATTTTCAGTTCCGCATTTTTTACAAGTTTTCAGCCACGCTTTCCCCAAGGGCAAATTGCTTTCCATGCAAATTCTTAGAGATGCTCTTATGCTTAATTATTGAATTTGAGAAGCCTTTGTCATCTTGTAGAAAATGTTTTCTTCTTGCTTGGCTGCTCACATTGTACAGATTAGACAGAACCTGCATTTTGAGGATATTTTCTTTTTAAACCATTTGTACTTTATAACAAAAATTACCATGACTTTTTTACTCACATTTATTTGCACTAGCATACATAAATGAAACTGGGACCCTATTACTGGTTTTCCAACAACAGCCTTTAAGAAAACTTCAATATCAGGGGAAATATCTCTAGTTTGAATTTTTTAAGCAAACCAACGTGCTTTTCTGTGCCTAAAAATCTTACAAGTGAAACCTGGTTAAAAATAATAGTGTAATTCCCAGGCGGGGGAAGGGGAATAAATAAGAAAAGCAAACACAGCAAACCTTGTGTTGCTTAGTAAAGAGCAAACTAGCCTGAAAAATAAAGCTGGTTTTAATCGTGGGCTTCGGGCTGCTCGTCCAGGTAGAAGAGCCCCTTTGTTTGCCACACGCTTTTCAACTTCCCAACATCCCTTTACATTTGCTCTCTCCGATCACCTTCCCGCTCGCTGCCCGGCCCCTTCGGTGCTTCCCGGGAGACGCCAATCAGCTGGTCAGGAGGCGACTGTAACTACACTAATTACCATGTATTACGGTGTGTTAAAGCTCTAATACACACCGAAACGCCAGTTTTCCCGCACCGGCGCAGCTGCATCCATCGCTGCGCTCTGCCCCTCTCCTCCCTCTCTGCGGAGCCACGGCGAGGGGCTGCCGTGCTACTTCTGCCGCCATAATCAGGGAGCTAAAATTGTTATCAGATTAGCCCCAGCAATGAAAAGCACAGTCCCAGATCACACTCGCAGTTAGTTAGCATTTAGATAGGCTGGGACGGGGGTCTGTACAATAGGCATCAAAGCTGAACTCTTGGTGCAGCGAGAGGGATTAATTTCTTTAACCAACATGCCTGATCTGGCCTATCTCATTACCCTGCCTTGTCAGTGTCGATGTTAGATTTGATTGAAGATTATACCATTTAGGCCTTTCCCCTGTTTTCCACAGAAATCAGGCCTATTGAATTGCACATTCTTCCATGGGCCCCTGTCAATACTCAGTGGCCTGAGCCTCTAATTCTGCTTCATTTAAACTTCATCAACTTTTCCAATCAAGTGGAAGGATCTGAAATAGGCTCCATAAGCAGAAAGACCCTTTTTCCTTTTGTCAGATAATTTATTCTGTTTTCTCTTTCTCTCGCCCTCGCTTCCCCACCTCTTTCTCTTTTTCTTCTTTTCGCTCCCTTTCCCTGATGCTGAAAATGAGATTACAGTATTTAAATGACTATGATAATCAATCGGGGGACCTTGAGCCGAGATTGAGGTTAATTTTTCTTAGCAGAACAAAGAAGCGTGATGCCATCGGGGATTTGAAGGTGCAATCTGTGTTTCATCCTTTATTCCTCCCCCCCGACCCGAAACTGCAGTTTTAGGAGTCTTTTCTTGTTACTAACTAGGCAGTTGTTGTGATTTTTAACAGAGGCAACCCCTAGGAGAGAAGAAATGTAATTTTGGGCTGATAAATAGCTAACAGCCTTCAATCAACAATTTTAATAGGAAAAAAAATTTCACTTACATGGTATGACTGCAGATCTAATGAAAGTGCTATCATTACCTTATTTATTTTTAAATATACTTGGAATAATTTTCAGCAGTGCTATAAGGAGTCCTTCCAGCCTGCACAGCATAGTTGTGAACTTTTAACTGAATACCCCTTTCATCCAGCCACTTTTTCTACTTAGCAGCTTTCTTGGCTGCCTGGAAAAAAGTCGAGACTTTTGTCATGATTTTGCTAATCAAAAATGGAATCGCTTATGTTCATCTTACAACCCGCTTGTTAAGTCTTTAGATGATGTATTTTTGGTTGTAACACACCAGCATTCTCTCACCTGGATCCTTCCCCTACCCTTCTCAGGAAGAGAAAAAAAGAAAAATATGCATTTCTTTGCTTCCATCCTAGCTGTCTTGTCAGTGCTGTTTTACATGCTGCCACCCAATGTTATCTTTTATTTGTGTCAGGAAAGAGGATTTGACAAGTTCAGTATACAATGTTCATTTGGCAAGGCAAATTTTTCATACCAATTTTGAGTAGAAAATGAGACCATCTTTCAACACAATGAACAACATCATTTTTGGACAGACTTATTATGAGAAGAAGAATTGCAAAACTTTATTTCTCTGCACGATCCAAAAAAAATCTGGAAATGAGACATTTAAACAAAAAAATAAATACATGTATGAGTGTTTGAGGCCATCAGTTTGTTTTAGAAATAAAAAATAACCACCAGCTGCTGTCAGGTAGCTGTGGCCTCCTTTTTTGTTAATCAGATGCTGCTGAAATTGGTTGCATCATAATGTAGCTTTGTTTTAAGCTGTCAGAAGATTGGGAAAGGCAGACTGACTTCAGAAGTTTGTCAGTGTTCACCAAGCAAAACAGTCATTAATCAACAGCACGTAGGCTGAGGTTTGCAAAGATGCCCAGGGCCTGAGCAAGGGAGAGACTGGGAGCATTTCAGAGGGCTCTGGGTGCTTCACCTTCCCCCAGAATCCCAAATGTAACTTCTGGCAGTACTAAATACTCCGAACAATCCAATTAGTGGGGGGGGGGGGAAAAATCTCGTTATAAATTCTGCTGTTCCATGTGTGTCACAAGTTACATGGGTTACATAGCAGGTTCCTGGGAGATGAGACTTTTGTTTTTGGCAGCTCCTCACCATAATGGGAGTCTGATCCATGACAAGGACTTGCTGGTGCAACTGCATAGCGAGGACCCAGGACAGTTAAATAAATATTTTCTAGGGAAGACCATGCATTGAAAAAGGGCCGTCAAACCTTCACTGGGCAACAAGTTCATTTTAGCACTCTCCAAGGTTGAGAGGTGCAGCCTGAGAGCCATGGAGGGCTGTATGTCCTCCATGTTCTGCAAGTCCATGGGAAACCTCAGCCTGTGGTGGGAATCGGGATGCTCTTTGACTGCCCCAGCTACGACCCTCTGTGAATTTTACCCGCAAAAGAAGAAGCAGCAGCTCCAAGGTGCCCATTCAGCCCCACAGACTTGGAAGAAGCTGTGTGTGTCTTGGGCAGTTGTTTTCTCTGCCAGTCTTCTCTCTTTAAGCAAATGTTGACTCACCATGGGGAAATTAAAACTCCATTAGACATTGCCACATTGTAGAGCAGACCCCATTACAGCGGTCGAGTTGCAATTAATTGGTTTTCTCAGATATTGCTTAATTCTGGGAAGGCATAGCTAGATGAGAAGGACAAAGCTGATCTAAACAATAATTTCCTAAAATAACATAATCTAAATAAACTAATGAAGTGATTACATAGTTATTAATCTAAATATAAAGAAGAGTCAAAAGAAAATATTTGGTATATAACAATTTAGAAAAAAACAGCAGAGTAAAAACCATTCTGGTCAGACTCATCATGAGGCAATCAGCATTTGTGCTTGGGGATGGATGCTGGCTTAGCAGATTAATTATATTTCATGCAAATACCTGTCATTTCAAAGTGTCCCGGCTTCTGCTTTTGTTTGGTCTGTTGTTCGTGCTACTGAACTTTTCAACACATAGATGGAAGGGGCCGCTGCCTTTGCGGCACTGCAGGTTTGGGGGTTGTTTTTTAGCTAAGGTTGATGTTGGGTTAGGAAATATAGAGCAAAATAACCATAAAAAGAGACTCTCTTGTGTGCAGATAGAATAATTAGTAATTTGGAAATATTCTGGCCCAGGGAGGGCCCTCCACAAGCAATCCCTCTGCAGAGAGGCAGCAGGGAGCTGCATGCTTGGGGCACCCACTGCATCAGTGCCTTGGGTGCCGTGGGGCTCCCGAGAGGCATGCAGCGTCCCCCCGCCTGCTGCCAGCGCGGGGAGCAGATCCAGCCATCTCCCATGTAGCTCTTCTGTGCACAGCTCGTTCACTTGCGTTAGCAAGGTGAGAAAGTATTTGGCTTCAGTAGAATAAATAACTAGGCCTTATAAGTCATTAAAAATGTATTACAAGAAAAATACAGTGTGGCTATAAATAGAAAACAAAGCAACTCCTACATAAACTTTTACAATGACTGTTACTAAGACTACTCGTCACTGCCTGTTTTTAAGTGAGCTTAGCATCCGTGATCTCCGGAGACTGATATCCCTTGAAGCTGCAGTTCTGCTCAGGCACCGGCAGCGCGCTGGCCTCTGAAAGCCTCCCCCAGTTTTGGTGATGAGCATTTAGTGACAGTAGCTCAGGTCTGTGACCTGCTCAGTGTGTCTGAGTGGAGGTGAGATGAGGGCAGAGGGGCTGGTCAGTCCCAAACTGGAACTTTGGTAGTTTTCCCTTCCCCTCTTTTTTTTTAAAGTGGAAGTATTTTACTTCTTTCTAATTCACTTTGTCTGACATGTAGCAGTTACTTCCATAAAAGATATCACCTCTCCCTGCAAACCTCCACATATACAGATCTTGACTTAACATGAAATGAACTCTATGTAGCGATACATTAATCATTCAGCGATACATCATTACTGTCTTCCTTTTTGTAATTACTTAAACAGTAGTCCGTGTAGGTAAAGCCAAGTATACCTAGTCATTTTTAAACCTTTCTTGAGGAATATACACATTTTTTGAAGAAACCGATACTATCTCCTCAATTCCTTAGTGCTCCAACTGAAGTCAGGGCGAGCTTGCTTTCAGAGGGAGATAAATTGCACTTTGTGTTTTCAGACTTCAATGTTAAGAGTTTGTCCCCTCTGGTCTGATTTTCTTTTTGTCATATCAAGCAATAAAGTGGAAGAATTAGGTGGCTAATTACCTTAATGCAATTTGGCACCCAGCAGCAAAATCTCAAACTTTCAGCTAACTTCACCTGTGTGATGTTATAACAGTGAAAAATCAAATCCTGAGTGTGGTCCCAACATGAAAACTCCATGGTAGAGTACTCACAGTGTTTAAACTCCTGTGTGTAGCTAATAGGTTGCGTCAAGGGAAAGACTGGGTTGCCTTGGCTGGACAGTGATGAACAATTAGAGGTCGCAGCACCGAGGTGTAATGAAGAATCCACAGTTACATATTCAGGTCAGGGAAAGTAGGCCACAGATCTAAAGGGTGAATCCTAATAGTCTGAGTTGTGGTTTCTTGGTAAGGAGGACATTTTGTGCAGCTCAGGTCTTAAGAAATGTGATGTTTTCTTCACTATTCTCCTGGACGCAAGACAGAAGCTGCTGCAGGATGGTCCAGAAGGAAAAGGTTCTGTTTGTTTGCAGGACTATGAAATAGCATGGGGTGGGAAGGCAATGTTCAGATCTTCCCAAGTGTGGGGCAGTCCCCCAGGATTTGGGGTCATGCTGTCCTGTTCCTTTCCACTAATGTGTCCCTGACTCACGACCCTGCAAGAGGGTGAGAGGTCTTGGTTTGCATCTAATTCCTGACTGAAATGTAGAGACTCAAACTACTTTCAATATAAGCCTGTGCACTGCAGTGGGGGTCAGTCATACGTTGCATGGGTGTGAGGGAGAGCAAATTTTCTTTTCTGCACGGACATGCACTCTGGACTACGCTCCCAGGTATGGAAACTGCTGGCTGGGAACACTGGCTGAGGGTTTCTTAATAGAACAGACCTATTGGGCTCATTTCTGCAAAAATGTGAAATTCAGCAAGCGATGATTGGAAAAAGCAATTTCCTTTTCATGAAATGCAGGCACTCACTTTGTTTTCATCCTAAACTCACAAGAACCTCTTTCTAAAATGCTCCACCAGCCTCCCTCGGTTGGGGTCTCATTGCTCACTTCCCTCCTGCAAGGCTGTTAGTGTGCAGCAGTCCCTTTAATTTGGGAATTTAACAAGTAATTCTAAATTGGGACGTTGGAAAACCTGTGATCCTATCTACCATGTCTATCCTATCAGATGTGGTTCTGTGCTTTCACTGCCTTGAAAACAAAGGGGACGAAAGTTGAACACATGGTATCCTCAACTAGAAAGGGCTTTCCTGTAAGAGGATATTGAGTTGTTTTATAAAGCCCAATATTACGCTTGAATTATGCCTGAATAAGGAGAAAGGACCTTGTTAAAGAGCCCTAAACATTGACCATAGTGGATCTTCTTTCTTCCAAACTCTTCAGTGGTGTTGTTTTTGGCTGTTAATGATTTGGTATTGTATTTATAAGCTGGCAGGGTAATCCAGAGAGCAGCAGGAGGGGCAGTTGCCTTAAATAAAGCTTTACAATGCTGCTAATTAAAATGATCCTTCCTCTCCCTGTGATGACTAATGAGACAGAAAGAAGAACCAGGGAGGGTTAATGAAAATGTTGCCATGAGATTCCCTATTTTTAATTGGTCTTTTTAATGTTTTAATCTTCTTAACGGTGCAGGGGTGGAGATGGAGACATTTTCTTTCAACCTTTCCTGTACTGTGCCCAATAGGTTGTAACGCATGGCATTTGAAACATGCATTTCTAGCTCTATATTGAGAGTCTGTAACCGAAGGTCTGAGGTGGAGTGTAGCCTTAAGATGGAAGAAGCAATTTTGGACTTAACTGAGAAGAGAAACAAGAAATGTGAAACCTGTTTTTAAGCTCAAGCTTCCAAAACTCGAAGGGAGCATTCGCACCGTGAGGACTGAGGCTAAGATCTGTTGTGAAGGACTGGCACTGATGCTCAATAGTATTTACAGCTTTAAGTCATGACGCCCTGTTAAATGCAATATTTATCCCATGAGCATGTCACAGTTCACCTCAGATGTCAAGAATTCAATTAATATTCTATTTAATAGAACACACCATGACCTAACCTTTTAATACTCTTAGTGTGTCTGAGCCCTCGTTATTAGTGTCACTCTCTAACTTTCCTTCTCAGCTGATGCATCTAAGTACGACTGAGATGGGGAAATTGGGAGCAAGGAGAGAGGGGAAGAGATTTAAATTACTTTTGGACCTCACTGTGAGGATTCAGCAGCTTTATCCCTTATAAAACGTGGTTTGCAGGGGGTTAGCACACCCTGGTTTTCCCATTTTTATGGGGCTGACATCTTGCAAATTTCAACTTTTCTTCAAAAGGCGCCGCCAAATTTTTCATGGTTTGAGCCCACCCAGTTTTTCACTGAAACAGTATTGTCCCTGCCTCACATCGCATTATCAAATTTAGGGGCAGGGGAAACCGTTCATGTGAGTAACACCAGCAGGCTGAAACCTTCAGCTTGACATTTTGTCTGTGTACTGTGATGGTGGGTTTTAAGTACTTGGAGATTTTGGGATCGGCACTGCAGAAATTTCCCTGCACTGCATCTGAAAATTGTCTCTGAAGGTGGGATCCCTTGAATGCATCATGATTCTGCAGATCGGACTAGAAAATCACGAGACTCCTTCTAGCCTTAAGTCTGTGAGTAAACAGTGCTGCCTTCTTTCCCCCGTCATTAGCGGCAGTGTCACAGCAGCCCAACTCCACCAGATTTTTGCTGAAATCAGAGGTGCAGAACCAGGTTTTGCCGTCCTTGTGTCACCTCTAGTGGGCTACTAGGACAAAGCCATAAAAACCACGGTAAATTGCGCATTTCAGATCATATGAAACAGAAGACAGCGTTAGTAATCTGATGGGGTTTATATCTAGCTTTTTTAAAGAAGAGAATTCATTTTAAAAACTACTGATTGGGATCTGCTTCAGCCCAATACCTTTTCTGTGCAAGACCTGCATAACACATTAGAAATGGAAAGAGACTGAAAACGAGTGTTTTAAATTATTCTATATCGTGTAGCCTTTACATTTTAAGAAGTACTAAATAGCAAAGGCTTTTTTTAAGGCAGCCTTTCCCTGACTTCAGCCAGGCGGGTAGGAGGGGGTTAGCACAGCAGAGAACACCTGCCTGCAGCTGGGAGGGGGCCACACTATTACCACACCTGTGATTTCAGTAAGATTTGTTGGGAAGATCAACCAATAAATACGGAGTCTGTACCGCAGCTCCTTAGAGCGGGAGGAAGAACAGACATTGTGCCAGATATTTTCATGCAACTATATTCATTATTTATGCAGAAGAAGAGATATTTCAGGAAAACAGAGCTGAACCATGAGTGACAAGGTATCTTTCCAGAGTGTAGGGTGCAGGAAAATTGCACTGAGGTTGACAGCTTTTTAATGTAGAGTCTCTATTTCACTGAATTACTGCATGTTGGCATTTCAAAAGTACAAGATGACCTATTTATTAGCTGTGAATCAAACAGAAATTACATGCTAGAAAATAAAAAAGTTGTATGTTTCTTCCAGCTGGTAAGATGCTTATCCTACAGAAATAATACATACATAAAAGAAAACCTGCAAACAAAGGATCATCAATCACAAGGCACTAAATTTAATGTCGTAGGACCTATATTCATCTTGTAATATTGCGATCATATGTGCTTGTTCCCTTACATGTGATGTAATATTAAATGTATGTGTGTCATAATACTTTAAAATTTCACTATCCTTGCTCCACTCAGGCTCCTATCATCCTCTTCCCTTCTGAAGAGGGAAACTGGGCTTCAACAGTGACACGTATCCCAGAGCAACACAAAATGGCTCACTGAGATCAAGCTTTCCATATTCCTAGCTGACCTCTCCAGGCACGTGCCCTCTCCATGTGCAGACTGGGATCAAAGATGGCCCTGATTTGGGGATGCCAGGCTGTCCAGTCCTGCCTCTGAGTACATGCAGCACTTCTTTTAGCTCTCAAAAATCCTAGCGAAGCTCAAACAAGAGCTGCCCAACATCACCTGTAGCACAGAAAGCAGCAAGTTAGGAAGCGAGAATATAATTGCAGCAACGGACTGTTTTATACAATATGAAGTATCCTTCTTTCTATGCCACTGGATCTTCCAAATCCAGTCATCTCAGAAAATCCAGCCACAGTGTTGTAGGGGCTCCTCCAACACATGGAAAAGACAGGTGAACATCACCCATCTAATGTCTCTCAGTCACACATGGATATACTTCTGTTGTCCCTCTAATCAATGCAAAACCCCTGGAAATACTACTATTCTGTTTTTCATTTGATAATGATGCCGTATTTCATTATTTCATTAGAGATGGTGTCATGCTGTGGCTTTCAGGCGATACCTGTAGGTCAGCAATAGCAGATTCCATAGTGAACCTCAGAGCCTCGGTTCTGCAGCAGACTTTCCTGGTCCACCGTTAGAAAGGCAGCCGTTGCTCAGAGAAAAGCATGCTGTTTGCTGCTGCTTTAAAGATGTTACACAGGCACAGCCAGCCCTGGGGCTCTCTAGGATGTTGTAAAATAGTAGGGATTTACCCACAGTTTCCGATACAGGGAAACCACGGGTTTCTTTTATGAAAAAGCTGAATATCCATATACAGTAGAAACTAAGCACTGCATATTAGGCACGTGTCGGAGCCTGGAAGGAGGTGTCCTCTCCTGGCCCCTCTTTGCCTTCCTGCTTGTAAACAGGCAGTGCCAGAACCTCAGGAGGAAGGTAACCAGCTACCAAACTCAATACTAGAACCTGCCGGACCCTGCAGATGGAACATTTCCCTGGGGGAAAGGCAAAAGCAGGAGGAAAAGGTGCCAGAAGAGCCCAAGTAGTAGCCCTGCACTTTGCCAGAAAGGCAAATGCCAAATCTGAAGGAAATACCTTTACAAAGCACAGCTAGAAAACAAAAAAGTTGTATGTTTCTTCCAGCTGGCAAGATGCTTATCCTACAGAAGTAATACATAATACATTTGGAGAGCGACATTCAGCTTTCCCTGGGAACTTTGATATCTAGGATCTGAACGAAAGCCCAGAAAGAAAAAGCTAAAATTGTTGGATTTGGCAAGTGACATTCAAATGAAGGTGGAACAAGTTCCTGTCTTCTCTTCCTTCATGTTCTTATGTAAACAATTAAGAGAAGTTGCAGGAGCAAATGTCCAAGCCCAAACCTGGAGCAATGTTAAATACAGCTTTATGAATGTATTTCATGTACCTTTTAGCTCAGAAAATAATTTTATTTTCTTTCCGTTTTTCACTCCAAGTATGACAGCTATCAATATGAAGAGTAATCCCCACACAAAAAAGGGCCAACACAGGGAATATGAAAGGGTGCGGAGAATCATTCAAGAGAGACCTAGACGCACACACAGAGTTGCTATAAGTATGCAAGAGTGTAGAAGTAATAATCTGATGTACAGATTGATGCAGGCCACCAGCAGTCTGTAAATACAAAAATCTTCAGTATCGCAGCGAGTAGGTGGCCTCATTTCCTTCCTTTGCCAATCCCTCCTGTTCCCCCACCCTCTGTAGCAAGAGCTCAGAGTCTCGGTGTCTTACTGCGTGGCCTGGATGATGTTTTCCCGATCAGAGCAGCAGGCTTTGTAGGGAAGATGAAATGATTGCTGACTCTTTTCTTCTCATTAAGTTTGTTTACATTGTGGACCATCGAGGTTTCACTGGCTTTGTGTCTCATGTACTCTGCTTTGAGAATCCCCAGCATTCATAAAAGTGAAGCCAGCTAAACCTGCACAACTCTTACATTACTTAGAAAAGGCCAATATAAACTTTTATCACATGTGCATTGTTTTTCTTTTTTTAAAAAATAAAACTGAAAACAACAAATTGGCTCTGTAGAAAGAAGATTGCTGCTAGGTTTATTGTACCCAAACCCATTCTGGACCAGCAGCCTCCAGAATCAGGGCTCCATTATATGCCAGTGGCTATGGCCAAGAGCAGCAAACTCATCCTGGCTTTGCAGTAACCTGACAGGCATTTGACTCCTGTCCTGAAGAGGGCGATGAGCAATAACCTCCCAATGCAATTATCATTTCTGCTAATCCATCCGCGTGGCAGGGAAGGAGAGGACAGCATTAAAAACTGCCCGTCCAGCTGACTACCCCAGAAGGAAATGAAGGGAAAATATCACAAAATTCCTGTTGACTTACCTGAAACCCATTAGCAGAGGCATGTGGTAAACTTTGTAACTGCAGCTTTGGCTCTGCCATGTTGCCCTTCTGCGACTGCAAAACAGCGTCTTTCACCAAGCTTGAATGCAACTCAGCTTTGCAACTAATCAGCACCACTTGGATATATATGGATATATATATTCTATCAATATAATTTTCAGACTTATCAGTGGGGTGTCTACTTCCTCACAATAGCTGGGTGAAGCGTGTTTTTAAATACACGCTGATCCGAGCACATTTGCAATAGAAGCAGGGCAGTTATTTCAGCGTCGCACATTCATTCCATGTTAACATATAGAATCGTCAGGAAAAAAATCTATACATTAGAAATATTTAATTGACCACTTGATATTATTCCAACACCTCTGTGTTGAATCCTGAATGGGAAAAGTTAACATGACTCTTTTTTGCTTGAATTATCCTCCTGCTCTTGCATTTATACAAGCTGTGTGCTGTAATGCAAGACTCATACATTTGTCTTAGTAATTTATCTCATTTCCTTTGGAATGGTGTCCCTCAGTGGCTCAGAGAAAGTGGAGCGGTTGTTTTAATAGATTTGAGTTTTATCTGCCTCTCTATTTGCAGCAGGGCATAATAATAATAAATTATGATACTAATAAGTAGGTTGTGCAGAATGGACTACAGTGGTACCACTTCCCTCCCCCTCCAAAAAAGTAATTTATGGGTACATTCTTGTGACTTTAGGGGTGTAATAAATTATCAGGGTTCGTTTTTCCATCCAATTTGAGGCAGTGCAGCTGTGTTTTGCAAGCAATAAACTCTCTTGTTGTATTTCTTAGCTAAGCACTGAAAAACACAGTGTGATTTTTTTTTTTCCCTCCCTTCCCAATTATTGTTGCAACGCCTGGTAGCTTCTCTGTAGTTAAGGGTTTGCCAGTGCTTCTATTATAAACCCCAATTTTCAGGGGCCTATAACTTTGCTCTTTTAAATCATAGAGGGCTAGAACTTGGTGTACATCTCTGTCAATCTATATGATTTTAACTGAGAAAAAAGCAAATTTTTTCCGGAGTCCAGAACTCCCAAATCGGAACCGTGTGTGGAAGTCAGAGACACATGGATGCGAGCAGCTGGTAATGCTTGGATACCTCTTCATCTCCTGAAAAGCCTATGAGTGCCTCTTATTTTGGACACATCGTGGGGCAGTATTTGGACCCTAATTATATTTTTGACACAGCGGATAGGAAGGGTAGTACCGTGTGCCACTTTGCTGCTGAAGGGTTTGGGGATCAAGTACAAGTCAGCCACATGCAGAAGCTCCCTTTTTAAAGGTGATGCTCTGCCACTGAGTGCTGGCCCAGTGGTTCGGCATGCCAAAAACACAGAAGGTATAAAGGAAACCGTGGCAATTCACCCTTCCCAAGCACCAGCCTGCAGTCTTAGCCAACCGTATCGACCAAAATCCTGTCACAGGGTCTCTGAATTCAAGGAGAGGTTAATTGGGAACCTGGTTCCCATACCCAATACTTATCCCCTTTGCATTCAGCCTGACACGAGGAAGGGTCAAAGAAGGAAGGAAGAAAATGAGAAGATACAATAACAACACTAGAATTTCACAATCTCTCTGCAGCAACCTTGGAGACCCTGGGCTGGGAAGCACGGTACGTGTTCAGCTCTGCCAGGAAATGGTGCATTTCTTCCCCTCTGCAAAATCTTACTGAATGGGGAAAATAACCCACCTGATTTTCTAATACTGCTTTGTACAGGTACAATTATCTCCTCCTTGCATCGCGCAGGCACTGCTCTGCAATAGGGCACCAAACACCTTCCAACACAAGGGAGTAAACCAAGAGTGGAGTAAAAATGACTGGGTTTCCAGGGTTCTCTTAGGGGGAGCGTTGCGGCAGGGAAGGAGCAGCTTGCAGCCCCTTTGTGCAGGCTGCTGTTCCAGCCCCTCTCACATCAGGCCGTACAGCACTGCCAGACTAATGCTTCTGCTAAAGCAGCCTCCTACGTGATCAGCAATTAAGCTGTGAAGTCAGCCCCTTAATATTATGTTAACATAGTTCAGTATATTAAATGTAAAACAAGTCATAATTTTTAAAGGTACCTCGGCTTACTGAGTTTAAATGAAGGCAGCAGTAGGACTATCACAGCCATATGCAAATCACCTGCATTTTAAAGCTAACAATAGATTTTGCTTTATTGTTTTGGCATTTAACGAGTGGGAAAATAATAAATTAAGCCACATGGGGAATCCCTGGTGCTTTTACAAACTGAAGCAGTGCCCATTTGGAGAGAGAACATTCCCCATTTTTCTCCCTAGCTGCATTTCTCTTAACCCACCACCTTATTAAAGCTTATAGGGCAAAATTCTCTTCTCATATTCCTCTGGCAGCTCTTAGTCCACATTCAGCTCTCCCTACCTTCCTAGCTGTCTTTCATCCTGCGAGTTCTCTCTGCAGACAGGGAACAGAAGAAGAGTAAAGACTGACTGGGCCATGGGGAGTCAGAAGAAAGATGTTGTCATAGTTTTAGAAGGGTTACAATAGCTATTAGAGCATGGACAGCTTTTTCTGCCTGTTGTAATAGGGGATGCAGTCGACAGCTACCAGTGCACGGTCTGTGGAAGAGGCAGCTGTGTTAGGCTCTGGTCAGCAGTAAGCAGGATCCACGCAGTGAAAATAATAGGGCCTCTGCGGCTGCCTGGTGTGCCACCACGCCAGGGACCAGCTACGACACCAGCGCCAGATTCACGGCTCCGGGTAGTGGTGTTTGCTTGGGTCTGCATAACCAAAAGGAGGAAGGGGATGACTGTCTCCGCAAGATGACCTCTCTGGCTTGAAGTGTTTTTGAGTAGGGTGTTAGACTGCTTCTCACAGGGCACGAGCAAAAAAAAAGAAAAAACCAGAACAAGAGTGGTATTTTCATTTTAACTCGCTCAGCTCTTACTGATCAGGGCCCTGAGCCAAAAGTCAGGCTCGCTATGAGAATGTTGGTCATCTCAGGCTGATTGAATGGGTAGCTGTTGATCTTGCAAATGGCAATGCTTAGCTCGCTCATTGGTAGTTATGAAACATAGCTGAAAGCAGATCACATCGTGGATGTTTGCTCCTGAACGCCATCCTAGGCGTGTCTTCTCCAGGCCATGTTTTTTGCAAGTCACCAAAGGGAAAACACGCAGCTTCCTTGCCCACGCTGCTCCTGCGTGTTAACAAGCACAAACGCTCCTTGTGCAGAGCAGGCACATGAGCACATTCAACACATGCTTGCTTCCCGTGTTATCTCTGAGAAGTATCAATTATACATGTCCGTGAATATATGCCTGCACCTGTGTTCCCCCAGGAACACCGTTTTACCAAAGGATGCAACAGAAATCAGGAACCAAGATAAACTGGCCAGCCTAAAGTTAACACGATGTTGCAGCATTAACAAGCAACAGGAAATTGCCAGGGAGAGTGAAAATTTAAACAAGACAACAGGAATGTAGAAAAAAGACTTTGAATGGAAACCTGTAAGCCTGAGACAAGTTTGGAACATGCCTAGGGATAATTCATCAGCTTCCATCTCATGGCTCTGTGCAATCTCTTAGGAAAGCCCCTGCAGTCTTGCCACACACCCATTTTCCACCAAATCTGCTGTTTGTCCTATTTGAAGCATTTCATCTGTTGTGTATAACGTTTGCACTTACATACATGCTATATGGGGAAACTGTAGATAGAAGGTTTGTGCAGCCCTCTGAATATCTGAAGTGCTGCGCAAGGATTATGGTTATTTTCATAATAATTCTCCACCACTGCCTATGTTTGAAGTCAGGGATGTCTGGTGGCTGAACCAGACAAGCAGAACACACGCAAAAGCCCAATTAGCTTCTTATCTCCAAAGCTCCTACAAACACTAATGCATTAATCATTGTAAAACTAAGAGATGAGCCTTGGTCTGTACTCCTGGCTCAGTTCAGTTGGGATGTAACTTGACTGACACTGAGAATTACGTGATGAATCTTGTCCATTCGTCCCCACCGCGCAGGAGAGGAAACGGAAACAAAGGCAGAGCACCTCACTGGCCGCCCTGGTCTCTGCCCACAATATCCCTTTGTAAAACCCGACCAAGTCTCAGCTCAGGAACAAGCACATCCTAGGCTCAGGTCCAGCTGAGCATCAGTCCTCCATGCAATGCTTTCTGTTACCCTGTTTGAAAATCTAGATGCTGCTTAAAACACGGAAAGTCTAAAAATGACATGAGAATAGACAAGGAAGGGCTAAACAGCAAAATAAGCGTTTGGTTCTGCAAGAGATGCACAAACACACAAAAGCAAGCTGGCTCTAGGAAAAGCTTTTCAGATTACTTGAATGTCTCTTAAAAAAATGGATTAAAATACAGATTCCCCCTATTATTTTTCAATAATAGAAGTGCAGCACAGAACAACTCACTAGTGCCACAAACTACTTTTTCATTTCTGTTTTTGTTTCGTGCTTCAATATCTTCTTCCAGCTGCTCATGTCTCCTTTTCCTTCTCCTCACTTTGATCTATTAGTTTTCCCCAGAAATGGGGTTTATAAATCATTGTAATGCAGCCCTGGGAAAGACGGTGCTTAGTGCAGGGAGAAATACATTGCAGCTAACAGCCACGGCAGGGAGGAAAACTCTCACCTCGTAGTGGGGCTTTGGCGACAGGTTAC
The DNA here is from genome assembly GCF_028858705.1 of Grus americana. Classification (NCBI taxonomy): domain Eukaryota; kingdom Metazoa; phylum Chordata; class Aves; order Gruiformes; family Gruidae; genus Grus; species Grus americana. The sequence continues at coordinate 12,253,034 of NC_072871.1, read as the reverse complement.
TGATGGCGCTGGGTTATTTTATGTCTGCATTCGTGCCATCAGGGGCAAGGCCGCAGGGAGCGCTGCCTGTACCCCCTTTGCAATATTTCAAGCTTCCTTCTGCAGGCAAAAACAAACTGCTCGGGGGCTCGCAAGGGAAAGGGGGGGAGGAAAAATGGCTAGAAGAAGGGGAGGGGAGGCAGGACAGGTAGGGATGGATCACTTAGTTCCTGCTTTTGCACGATCGCATCTTTTTTTAAAAAGAGACGTTTGTCTCTAACGCACCCTGAAAAGATGCAAATTTCATGCAAGTCACATCTATTGGCAGCAGTGGCAGGACCCAGCTCACCCATGAACATTTCCATCCCTTTGTGCCAAAGCTTTTGTGTTCCCATTTTGCACTCAGGAAACTTTGCTGCTAGAGGCCCATGGGCACGACTGACGCCGACGTTGCTGCACGCTGAAGTTGGGGGGTACCGCGGGAGGAGCCCCCTCCAGCGCTGCCCGAGTTTGACCCCCATGAGAGCAGACGCAGCATGCCTGCTTATGGCGTTCAAAAACCTTTTTGTATTTGAAACCTAAGGGTTGGGCTTCATTTTCTAGACAGGCTTTTGAAAGTTGGCTACAGCTATTAAAAAATAATCTAAAATATGAGGCTGGGAGCAGTGCAAGGCTGGGCACCAGGTCACCGAGCAACCTCAAAACAGCCTTTCCAGGTTAAGCGGGTGGAAGGGCTGCCGTGGCGTTTGTGGCATGACACTGTGGCCAGCCTGGGGTGAAGGTCTGAGTGTCTCCCCGGCAAGGGGGGGTCCCTTGAGCCCCCTCCTGGTAACAAGCGTTAGTCCTAAATGCCAAAAACCCAAAACCAGCTATGGCCAGAGACACAAGCCTCTGTCAGCAGAGGTTTAGGTACTTATCTCCTGCCCTGGGGTGCAGCACGGATTAGGGGAACCTATCGCCAGCCCTATTTAATTAGGGAGGAAATCTTCATAACCTCTTAAGAGCAGCACAATCACGCACAAGCTACGGGCTCTTTTAAGCACTTGCTGTGTTTTTAGGATCACCAGCTCCTAATAAGACCACCCCAGGCAGACACACCATCCTTTGGTTTCGAAAGCACACAAAAGAGACACCATGCTGGAATCTTACCTCTATCTTTAACAAAGCATTACCCCCTCCTCACCCTCTTCCCCATAATTGCCTTGTTATTGTCATTGGTGCCATTGTTCATTGGCTCGGCCGTAGAGAGGCCCGAGGGAGCAGTTCTGCCTTAGCTAAACCAATATCTCCTGCAATAACCCCCTGCAGTTTCCCCTTTGCTATCCCATGTTGAATAAATCCTCCATCTCTGTTTGCTGAATGATCATAAAGATATGATTGAAGTTTCAGATTTATGGTTTCCTTCGAATTGAGGAGCAACTCCAATAATGCCAGAGCCTGTTTGCTGACTGCTTTTGACAGGATATATGTAAAGGGAGATTTGCAAGAGCAGAAACAGGAATGCAAAGATTAAAGGGAGGTATTTTCTCGACACGCAGTGCACACACATGCAGTCACGTGTAGGGGTTGAATTCACACACACACTTCCAGGGCATCTTCCGTGCAAGGACCTCACTGCGGTTCCCAAGCACCCTGCAAGGCAGAGCGCGCACACAATATTTTACTCTAACAGTGAATCTGTCTCGAGTAACCACACAAGGGACCCACAAGAACCGGTTGCCTAGTAAAGGAGGATCCTAACTAAAGATCTCGCACAACTCCATGGGAGGCTACTCTAAAGTGGTTGCTGAAGGCTGGGAGAGGGCTGTATATTAAGGTGGTCCTTACTGTCAGCTTCACTCTCCATATCCCAGGAGTTCCCTCTGAACTGTGTTAACGCAGTCCTCTGGGTGCCCAGGATGCTCTTTGGGGAGCACAGAGAAACTCTCTCGCTCCTATGGGAGAACATCCCAGCCGTTTCCTCTGATCAAAGCACCAACATCCAAAAAAGCAACCAAAGGGGCGTTACAGGCAAAAGCAGCTGCCTCCCGAGGACACCCAGCACTGCACCTTCCCCGTTGAGGCAACAGCCTCCGAGAGCAAACCCAGGGAATCTGGTGCAAGACTGTGAACTTCAAGCTGGGGATGGTTAGCACCCTCCCCGTGCTATTTTGTCCTGGCCTGGGTGTCAAAACCCTCCTTTCCCCATGAGCCCGTCCCAGCAGCATTTAGTGAGCCATCTCTGTCATACAGCTGGATCCCAGGAACTGCACGGCGTGGGGCACGTAGCTCTTCGGATTCAGGTCAATATTAGTCTTTATGAATAAACCACCACAAAGCTGCAGTGAAATCAGAGTTTGTGACTTAGGTGCCAAAATCTGAACAGAGCACCCGGAATGCGTTCCCTCCAGCCCTGTGGCCGCAGCACATTTGCTTTTCCCTGATCCACAGCCATTTATGCTCATTCTTATTTCAGCAAAAACCTATAAAACTCTTACAGCATGATGCAGTCCTAAATTAAATGCACTTTAACATCCCCATAAACAAGGGAGTCTTTGCTCTTTTAAATTAATGTGTGTAACTGAGAAGGGGACCTTTCCTGGGAAATTTATTCCACTTTATTTGGAGACAGAAAACCCCACCTCGTTCCACCTTCTCTGAGAGCAAAGATTATTTTGTGTGTTATAATGAGGAATTTGTAATAATGAGAGCATTGTGTGTTAGTCTAACTATGAAGCGAACAACAGAAAAGAAGACTTCTGTGAGCAGCAGTGTTTGTGTGATGTATGGTAATATTTTTCCTCAGTGCATTACAAAAGAAAAAAGCAAGATAAAAATATCTTCCATTTTCTCCCTAATTTGTAGTTTTCTGGTGTTAGCAAGGCTTATAAGACACATGCTCCCAATTAGCTGCTCCTCTTAATTTAAATGCTTCATAAATTATCTCCTGCGCTTGTGGATTATCACTTCATAATGCGAGTTAGCATTTAAATAAATAGCTGCGATGTAGGAAATTAGAGAGGTTTACAGTCTGAGGCAGCAGCATAATGAAGGAAAATACCACAGCAGCTGAACAGGGGTTGGGAAAGATGTGATGAGACAGATTTTTTTTTTTCCCCTTTACCTTTTAGCAACCAAATTTGGACTGCAGCAGGGAAAATATGGGTCAGAACTCCAGCAGAGCAGGAGCCTTTTGTAATGGCTGAGCATGAAGGGAACAGAGAATTCTTAAGCGCGTAAAATATCTGATTTAGCAAATGTGACGCAATTATGAAGTGACTTTTTTGAGCCAACTCTTGCTTACCTCACAAGGTAGCCCCTTTGAAAACAATTGGGCTACTTGTGTACGTCACCTGAGCCATATCTGACCCCTTATGTTCTAGCTTTTAAAAAAAAAAATATAGGGCTGGAAAGAAAAACAATAGAGCAAAGCAGAGTTGAAATTGTGCCGAGAAAATTTGTGGGGAAAGCAATGAGGAAGTCAGATGTAGGATTATAGGGAATTTTAGAAATATATGCGTCTTGCAAAGATAACAAGCATTAATTTGTAAGCCAGATAACTTTTGCCACGTTTTTAGCACCATTAATAAGATCAACCCATAGGCAACGATAGTTTTTAACCTTTGGCAGCAACTTCCCAGTGCTATTTCAGACCAGTTTCACAATTATTTGTCATAAATGTAGAAAATTAGGAAGGCAGGGCAGGGAAAAACCTCACGACAGTTCCTTGGGGGACTAAGGCTCTCTCCAGTGCTTGCTAGTCTTGCCTTTGGTGTCACTGCTGCTTTTCCTGCCACAGGAGGAACCTCTGGGCAAGATCCTGCCAGCAGTCAGTCCCGCTTGACTGCCATTGACTTCTTGGGGAGCTGAGGACATCGAGGCGCTTGTGGGCTCAGGACCCTTTGGTGTTTGTCTTGCAGAGCGCCCAAGGTTGAGCACTGCAGCTCGCGGGGAAGTTCAGCTATTACAGCTCCCTGCTTGCTCGCACGCAGAAGTCCCGACGTGTCAAAATCATGGCTATTTTTTCAAAAACACATGAAAATCATAGAAGCCTTGACAGCCTTGACCAAAGTCCAGCCTTAGGCAGCAGTAAAGTTATTAGTTACCTTATTTCCCAGAGAAAGTCTGACACATTAGGATTTCACAGTAACTGGCTGTAAGCGTAATGGGCAGGGTGTGATTTTGCTCACTAGGTTTTGCAGTTAAATTTCAGCATGTTGAATACATTTTGCTGTAGGACAGAGCAAATGATCCAGGCAGATTCTTGCATTAGCACAAGACCCTCTGTGCTTAATGGGAGCTCTGTCTAACTGACAGCACAATTTGGATCTTCATTGTACTTAATATACTTCAAGAGCGGGGGTCAAATTGTCTCGTCATTTCAATCCATACAACCCTGCCAGTCCCAGGAGAACTGCTGAGTGGAAGCTCAGGACAACCTGTAACTGACTCAATTTTCTCTGCACCTTCCAGTTAAAGTTTCTAGCAACGTGCCTCAAAATGCTCGTAGTTACAATCCCAGTTCTTCCCAGGCTGATAGGGCTGAACATGGGCAACTGGACTGAAGTCTGTTGGAAGGAGACTTCTGCCTGGACCCCTCGGGATGCTCTGGTGGAGTCTGTAGACGTTGCTCGGGTAAGATGCGGTTCACCCTGCAGAGAGTACAGATCAGCACAGCAGGATCCCTATTTCAAACCATAATTTTCTACTGCAACACACAGTGTTTAGAAAGTGAAAAAGGGGGTCATCCCACTCCAACCAGCATGTGGAAGGTTGCAGGAGCTCCTCATCCCTGAAGGTTCCCAAGCAGTAAAAGAAAGGCTCTGTGGGCCAAACTGTACTCGTGCCCTCAGCTCTGCAACGGCTCTGTCCTCTGTGGCATATTTGCATCTCTATTACCGTCGCTTTGATTTCTGCACTGAGCAACGAACGGCCACAAGTGCTACTGGCGTCTTCTGTGCCTAGAGCCTGATAAGCCTCTATTTTGCTGGAGTATCAGGACACAGAAACCAACTCTTCCGTCCCAGCTGCAAGGGCTCTTCAGGGCTAAGGAAAACCTAGCAGATGTGTTGGGTGCTGAATGCAGGAGGTAGGACTGGACACCCTGGAACCAGATTCCTTCAGGGAGATGGTGCCACTTTTTACAGAATCACCTTTTCTTCTAAAAGGGCATTTTAAATAATGAAATTGGAAGCTGCTGCATATATCTTTCCAACTGATCTACTAATCATATTTCTTCAAATTTTATATCCCTGACCCTTGTAAAGGGATTGCAAGGAAGGCGTTTTTTAAGCTGCATTTTAATAAGTCAATATGAAAGCTCAAAATTATTTAAAGCTTCTTAAATAGGATTATATTTGATTTCTTGTGGGAATAGTGGGGGATAGTCTAGTAAAGACGTTCTGTCCTGCTGAGGTTTTATTACATTAAAGAAACAGCATCCTTTTTTAACAGCAAAAACTTTTATCTATTCTCTAATGAAAACGGAGATTATTCTGTACATGAGGTGACTGAAGTTGGTAAGTTCCTGCATCTCTGATCAGAGATTAGAGCTTCTCCTTAAGTGAAAGCCGAAAGATTCCTGAACCAGAGGTTTGCCCAAATTTGGCAAGTTGTCTGTTAGTCTGAAATATTTGAATATTTTGTTCTAGGAAGAACCACAAGTGTATTGACTTCAGGCAAATCCTGCTGTGAAATAACAGGTAGCTCTCAAGGCAGCCAGTATCTCATTTGCAGCCAGGGATTGAATTTGGCCCTGAGAATCAGAGGTCTGTGCCACTGTGGAAGTTTTGCTATACAGGGAATGTGGCCACGTTCAGCCTGCTCGAAAAGGCCCACAGTCAAATTCTCGCGTGCATTCAACTCCTTTAACGTCATTGTGGCTCATAGGGATGCTATGCTGGCAGCATTTGTCCTAATACGTTCTAGAGCACCCAGAGAAATTCAGGAGGAGGAAATTAAAACTAACTGTATGGAGTTGAAGGAGCCAGCAGCAAGTTACACGGTGTAAACAGCAGCTTCGCTAAGTTGAGTTTCGTTGGACATAATCTGGGACAACATCTGGCCTTGAGAACGTAAGGGGATCTTACATGAAGTAGCAGATGGGGAGGTTTATAGGACAGATATTACTAAGGATGAAACACAGAGGAAAGGCCATAACTGCTGGAAAGGGATGAAAAGTTTGGGTGTTTTAAAGAAAAAAAAAAAAAAAAAACAAAACCCAACATTGTCCCATCCTCAAATAACCCACATGCTGCTCTCAGCTGAACCTCAGCACTCCCATTGAAGCCAACAGACACTGGGCAAAAGCATTCCCTGGCAGAGTTGGGCCTCAGGGTTTGCGACACAGTAGGTATCCTCAAGGCTGCGGTTCCCTGGGAAATGACAACCCCGCTACACCCTGTCCAGCCATTCTCTGGAGGTTTCGCATCTCTCTGGGGAGTCAAATGCAGAGATGGTAAAATAGTTTGTTTTGTTTTGGGGTTTTTTTGCCACGGTGCTACACACCGCTCTGCCCACATTCTCCCCAAAGCTCCCAGAACTGCTGCCACATTGAAGACAGAATTGCTCCACTGATTTTCGCACCCAGATCTGTCCATACCTCCACCTTCCCCCTGAGAGCAAGGACTCAGAGATGTCTTTCTCCATTCAGCTGCTCCAGGGCCACCTCGTGCTATACCAAACCTCTCTGCCGCTGTCCCTTCACATCCTCAAATCTCTCCCAGGCTCACTCCACCTCTTAGAGGTGTGTGGTGGTTGTAGCTCAAGAAAGATCAGGTACAGGTAAGACCTCAGCCTAGCGGTAGCTGTAAACTGCATCCACCTTCGTTTAGCCCAAATAACCCGTCCTTCCTGCCCGCAGCTCTGTCTTAGGACTACAGAGCACACTGCTGCTTCGGGGCTTGCAAGCAAGCGGGGGCTGATGTGAACTTCACAAGCTGTGACACCCACTACAGAAACGCGTACGCTTCTTTGACCTTCAACGCTAGCACGAAACCTTACACAGACACAAATTTATCTTAAAGTCAGAAGCAGATTTAATAGAGCAGGAAAAGATCGTTTTCAATATTTCCATCTCAATTATAGTCAAACACCTCTGAGTCTCAGCCTTTGGGGCTGTACCTGGACTGCCTGCTCCCAGCGTTGAGACTGTCAGCAGAATCAGCAGAAATAGCACAACTGGGCAAGGTGATGGTGATTTATCAATGCTGAAGTAATTCATACTGACACGAGGAGCTCCGGGTCCAGCAGGCGCCCCCAAAGACCCGAGAGTTATATGGTGCCACGCATCGAAAGCGGCAGACTTGGGATCTGACTCTCTAGCAAAAAGCATCTTTTTTTTTTTTTTTTTTCCCAAAACCATTTTCAAACAGCAGAAAGAAGCAGCCCTGTGACGGAGAAAGGCAATTTTAACAGTTGCGATATCCTACTGCTAAAATTGTCCCTCTAACAGCACGTTATCTTCTAACTCAATAAAGAGTGACTAGCATTCAGAGTCACAGAATTTTGGGGCAAACAGGATTTTTCAACAGAAAACCAGAAGGTGAATACACCCATGAAGACAAATGAAAGTATTGTGTACGCAAATACTTTCATATCTGTCTGGCCCTTTAAAACCAAAATGATAGAGTTCATTTGCATTTAGATCTCTTTGGCTCCCTCTTTTCATCTAAAGACAAATCCTCACAAAGGCTGCTTAATTAGACCAAATTAGATTTCCACCTAGTGGCTTGTCATTCATTAGAAAACGCTGTTCTTTTTTTCTGTTTTGGTAATTATAGGCTGGTCTCGCAGTGTTCACTTCAGGCTCAAAGTATGACTTGCATTCATGATTTTGTGCAGATGAGAGGAAAATTATTCAGTCGCATCAAGTCTGCCCATTTTACAAGTTAGATAAAGATCATCGCCGGAGTCTTTTATGTAATGGGGTATACTCTTTCTTAAGTCTTTAATGATTAATTGTAATAGCATATCTCACGGCAATTTTCAAGACTAAAAGCTAAGTACAAACCGTTCGCGCACATAGATACTGTACCAGATAGCGGGTGGCCTTCCTTAGACACGGGTTTCTGCCTCGGGGACCCGTGCGCGCGGCCCTCGGTTGTCGACGTTACGGCCCCGCCGTGAGCAGAGGTGATGGGAAGGGGCCTGAGGACGGGTGGGTAGAGCCCTGGGCTGGAATTGCCGTCTGCAGCCCGGTTGTGCCACCAGCGTCAAACCCAGCGAGGGGGATGCTCGTGTCCCACCCACCCTCGCAGTCCTCTGCTGCCGGTCTCACGCAAGATGGAGCTACTAGAGGGGAAAATCTTTGGAATTTAGACCTGACACGCAAAGTTTCTAGCTAATAAGGCTACAGCTCCCAGTGCGGGGCAGCCAGGAGCACAGGTTGGTGCACGTGCAGACACGCTCTGGGTTAGCAGCGTCTCTACCCTGTCTGGAGTATTCGTAACGAGAGGAGTTAAAAGCACAGTGAGACCCCTGAGCTTCACCAGCCCTGTGCGCCCAACCATCACCCTTTTCTCTGGAGGACTCTCACACTGCTGCGGGGCACTGTAATAATTTGATCTCCCACTCTGAACACAGCAGGGTACCAGGAACGGTCCGCTTCTCTCCCCCACCCAAACTGCATTCCCTTCGCTGTCCTGCATGGGCACAGTAGTTCCCTGCCTCAGTTTCCCCACTATCACAGCAGGATTAATATTCAGTGGCATGTTTTGAAGGGGCCAGATTTTGCGGTCCTACATCAAGCAAAACTTCCTTTGACTTTGACCTTTAATGTTTATGAAAAGCTTTGAAGACAACTGCCAACTTAATAATAATAATCTTGGGAGCAGAAGTTACAAGCAGTTTGCAGCAGGCAGCCTGGCAGCCACCAGCCCCTGCTAGGATTTCTTCTGCACTAACAAATCCAGGTTTTCAGGTGTGTTTTTCTAACAACATGTTTGCTTTCCCAACCATTTTTTGAGAGAGGGAAAGTAAGTTTTTTTCCCCCTACACCTTTAAAAAAAAATCTGATCAAATTTGCCTTTCTCAAAACACTGAACATTCCCTTTCTCATCTACCTAAACCTGATGTTGAGATACTGTCCCCCAGAGGCTTTCAGTAGCTCAGTTCTGATGTATCCCTGCACTTTGTAGCTCACTGCCTTCTTAGAGTGTAATCAAACATCAAGCTAAGTAGCAAATAAATCTCCCGATCTCATAAGCTGCACAGCAAGATCATGTAAATGCAAATGAAGGGCTTGATTTCAAGCTGTCGCGGGGGGAAGGAGGGAAAAATGCCGGGCCTTGTCACCGCAATCACTTCACTCTGCAAGTGCAGTAAATCTGCAATAATAATAGTAATGGCAGCGTGACGGGAGGCTTTACTGTACAAGGGGGTGTAATGAAAAGGGGAACAGAAGGCGGGGAAGGAAGCAGGGCCTGGCGGCCTGAAAATGCAGCGGCGCGGGGTTCGCAGGCGTCCACAGATTAGAGCCCTCGAGGAGGGGACGGGGCAGCCCCGGCTGAGTCGGAGCAGAGAGGATTCGTGGATTTGCCCAGCGTCCGCTCCCAGCGAAGGGCTGCCTGAGATGCAGGGATTAAAAACCCACGCCTCCATCTCTCGCTGTATGTCTCCGCACAGACGCATCTCCTACCGCTCTTGCGGTCTCAGTTGTCTTTAGAAAAAAAAAAATCGATGCAACGCCTGTCAATGGGCCATAAATACCAGGGGATAAACCACAAATAAGTCTTGCAACAAAACCTGGAATCCTTAAAGGTTTTGTACTTCCTCACACCTTTGCAACGCATCCACCTCTTACAAACACACCCATTTCCGAGCCTTCCTCTTCCTTCGCAGCGAAGATTTTCCAACACCACTCGACACTTAAATACAAATACAGGGCTCCAAACCCAGGACTGCACAAATCGGAAACTACCTGGCAAAGACCGGGGAACTCAATACACCTAACACCGCTCGCTCCTCAGCTGACCAAGGCATCCCCACCGATCAAACACCCCAAGGCATCCCCACCGCTGCAGCCAGTCCGAGCATGGCATCCTCCAAACCCAGCTCAGACACACCTGGTTCAACAACAAAAGTTATCGGGTCCAAGGAGAAAGGATGCATTAGCTGAGTCCTTAAAGGCAGCTCGAGAGCACAAACAAAGCCTGAGCACACGTCTCTTGCAGCCCTGGGAGGATGTGATGATCTCTGCAGGATGCTATGGGAATGCTTCAGGAAAAAGTCTAGAGTTGTCTTTTCCAAATGGGCTGGATAAACAGTATTTAAGATGCCGGATTTTCCTCTCTGAGGTCGTAAAGGGAGAAAACTTGCAGAAGGTACCCAGAGAAAATTAGGACCGCCTGGGATGCAGAGAGAGACGGTTTTAATTAGAGCCAAGAGGTGGGAAATAAGGCAGCGAAATGACATCTTAATGAGGTTTAATGAAGTTGTCTGCTGATGGGCACAGCTGTCAGACAGATCTGTATTCCAGCCAAGCAGCTCTGTGACAGGCTAAACCTGAACACAGGAAACGGTGCTGGAGCTGGGGAAGAAAAAGAAGATCTTCTGTATCAACTTTGGCTCACTGTCCCCACCGCTTTACGACACAGCACACCCACGATGCCCCAGGACAAACAAATGAAGCCCACGAGGTTGCAACAGCGCTTTGCTAATTTATGAAAGGGGAAGGCTGTAATCCTGGATTACACTGAGCGAGATTCATGCCTGCTGCCTCCTCCTCCTTCTTTGCTTTTGTGGGTAAGAGATGTTGGCAGGCAACCAGAGTCCACCGAGTCCATCGATCTTCTTCAGGCACAGGTTCTCTCCACATTCAACATATTGGACCAGAATTTTTTTTTTTTAATTAATTATCCAGCACCTCCAGCTTTATTTATTCAGTGCAAAATGACTGTAAAATGCCACCCGATCATAAAAGGAAACAGCGTGCACGCATTTTGCGATGGAGCGAGCACCCAACTGTGTTAACTTCAGGTGCTCTACAAAAGGGAATCTTTAAATCCGGTAATTTCTTCCATTCTACAGAGGGCTGCATTCAAAGATCTGGAAGCAGCTTTGCCACAGGTTACAAACCTCTCTCCTTTCCTGCAGTTTCTCGGCAATTTTCTCCCATCTGCCACACCTTTGCCATCATAGCAGATTTCTGACCTCACATAGCTGATCTGGTATCAGAACACGATCCCTGGAAAAAAAATCTTTTCTCATGCATCTGAGGAACGTTACACCATTTCCCTTGTATATCAGTGGCAACTACTCTAAAAATAGCTAGCGTACAAATGCCTGTAAATACAGGGGAAATAGATCAGCAATGAAAGCTACTTTATCATCCCTGGCACCAGTTTATACGCTTCGTGCGAGCTCCCTAACTCACGCGCAGCGTGCACATATGGCTTAGCGCTGCCGTGAGATATTTCAGTTGCGGTAGCACTAAAAGCCCGCTCGCTCCCATCGTGCTTGGTGCTGGACACATCTGCAAGGGCCAGTCCCTTCCTCTGCTAGAGGTTCACAGGAGGCAGCGGGGGGAATACAGCCACGTCGTGCACAGGTTGCATCAGGTGGCTGAGTTGATCGCTTTCAGAAAGTTTGTTGGCAGCAAAGCATCTGTAGCTTTGCACAGGGCAAGGACACTGATGAAGTTTTTGAGTCTATCAAAGGATCTTAGCAAGTCCAGAAAATTCATTTTCTGGTGAACTTGTGCTCCTAGGAGTTGTGGGAATACCACAGCTGCTTGGATTTAAGTGCATGGATTTAACGGGACTGAGATGAAGCACTTCCAGACCGGGGCAGCAAGACCCTGGATTTCCCCGAAAGCACCACTGCACGGGCTTGCAGGCCCAGTGATCTCAACGTGGCAAAGCTGACAGCCAGCCTGCCAGGATCTGCCAAGGAGCAGCCCTGTTGTCACAACACGGACAAGTCGCTCAAGCAAGCGGGCATGATCTCGCTCCCGGACACGCTAGTGAGGAGCCCCATGCCACAGCTGCTGCGTGCTTTTCAGTTTTTGTGTAGCTGCGTGTAGAGACAGAAGCTGAGAAACTCCAAACTGAATGCACAAAAAATAGCTGCAGGTGAAAAAATTTGAGAAATTACAAGCAAATTCTAGAGAACTCAATGCAGAGCCCTCTGGAAAGGTGCCTGTTCTGGGCAGGGGCCATCAACCCTCACTCTCCAGGCAAAACTGGCTCAGCAAGACTTTTGCCTGAGCTGAGGGTGATGCAGAACAGCTAGAGCTGCTCAGCAGCATCACTCACACTTGGTGAGTACCCTTTAACAACTCATTAGAAAGGGGCCACCAGGCTGGCAGCGTACAGGAGAACCATGGCCAGGGTTTGCGCAGTGCCAGCTGGGAGCAGAATGTAAATTTGGGGTTGGATGGTGTTCCTGTACAAGCAGCTCTGGTCAGCAGCGTCCCTTATCGACCGCTGTACAGCCATGACCTGCCACAGTGGCGAGTTGGAGGCGGTTCAGTTTCAGTCTCACTCTTCAGTCAGTCCCTGCAGAAAAGGCTGCCTTTGATTCGGCATCTCCTGATCCGGAGAGTGTTCACTCTGGAGCGTAATAACGGTCATTCCAATGCCAATTTTCAATGATTCACCCGTGAGAAGCACTAGAGTAGGATTTCAGCACTTCCATTCTCCCAACAAGATCTGCCAACACCTGCAACCTCCCCCAACGCCCTTCCCATGGAAAATAACCTGTCCCAAAACACCCCCACCATGCCTCAGGGCTCCAGGGAACTTTTTGCCTGACCCTGCTCCAGCTTCTCCTAGCAAGAATGCCCAGACCCAGGCTGCCAGGCTCTCGCCCCTTCCCTCCTCCACCACCTCCCTTTCAAGCAGCAATAAGGTTTCAAGACACACACATCCTGCAGTGACTTCACCATGGAGATGGGAGGGTAGAGACAAAGGGGTGAGGGGAGGTCAGTTAATCCCACAGACACCACCAGGCTGGGACATGCATGGGCTGGGGAATAGTTCATTTTAAAACTAAATAGAAATGAGGTTATTGAGCTCAAGTTTTCTTCTTTTCTGTGCTATAAACCCCAGTCGCTGCTCCCCCTTCTTCATCCCCCTGCAACATGCCTTGCCTCTCGATTGTTCCCAGGCTGGAGTAGTGACGTGATTGTGCTTGGGAAAGTTTGTGCCGGGCTTCTGGGAGGGCGCACAACTTGGAAATGAAGTAACTCGAAGGAAAGTTAAGACTAGCTGCAGAGTCTCCCCAGCAGACACCACGGCTGGGCATCCCAGCCAAAGGAGAAAATAACCAAACAAGGAGACTTCAAGTCCTGATATATTGAGTCAGGATCCCTATTTCCAGCAAGGCTAGGTTGCTTTATGACTCAGGTAAAAACTTGTGTGACATTCAGCATCCCTTAGCCTTCAGCTCTGGCGAAACCGCATGGCTGAGTTCTCCTTTTGCACTGTCACACTCGCTTGTGTCCAGTGGGATACAAACCCACGCCAAGTGGAGCCACAGCCACTCCTGGTACTCGTGGGCGTGTTCTGTTACAAAATTTTATTTTCAGGGGCTTTAACTTATCAGGAAAGGTCTTTACACTTCTCCTTTAACTTCACTCTTCTGCAGGCAGAACTGGGGAAGCCCCAGAGAAACTGCAACACCCTGCCAGGCTTTGATTTTTCATATGGGCTGTACGTCCACAGGACAGATGGAGGAGTCCCTGAAGGTATGACACCACCACTAAAATATAGACCTGCAACAAAGCCCTAATACTACAGCAGGGACTCGACTCTCCTTCCCAGTGCTCTTCAACATTTCTCATCAAGCTGGAGGTGAACTCCAAAATTCACCCATTCTCCTTAATACCACCCAGATTGCTTGGTCACTAGTAACGTTTCTCTGTCATATTGGAAACTTTTCTAGAGTCACACAGAGCCTAAGCAGAGAGGGGCACGGCACCTGCAAAGGGTGATACACGTGGCCAGTTTCAAAACCTGAGAGCGCTCCGACTTTGTGCTCTCAGGGCCAGTTCCCCTGTGAAATCAGACTTGCTGAGCAAGCCAGGGTGGAGGCTGAGAAGACTTCCCATTCAGATGGGAGATGTCCCCGTATGAAATGCAGTGCGATAGGATACAAAGTTCACTCCACGGTGAAAACATGACGAAATGCATGCAAGCCATGCAAAGCCCTTGTGCATGGTGCACAAACTTCAGCCTGCCTTCCCCAGCAGGAGTTACTGCGATGCCTCATCGTTTTCTCTTTGCCTCTCGTGTTTCCTTCCATCTCCAGCAATAGGCCACTGGAACACGGTAAAGCCCAGGACCGCTTCAGTTCAGAAGATGCCCCGAGACTTCATCACCATGAACTGTGGTGCTCTGAAGGCCGGTTATACCACAGCCCGTGAATTTAATTTGTACTACAAGGCCAAGGACATCCGGCGCAAAGATGATGAATACAGTCGCTTCAAGAGATGTCCTCCTAAAATACCTGCAGACGTGACTTATGGCGTCACAGCACGGTAAGGAGGAAGGCTTGGGGCCCTTCTCAGAATAAAGTGATCCCTTCCTACCCTCACATCTGCATCTCCCCCACATCTCAGCTAGGAGAGTCCCCAAAAGAGGAGTGTGCTGAACCTGGACATGCTGCAACTGAGCCGCAGCATCACTTCCGTGTCCGATTGCAACTGTGTGTCAGATAATCGATGACCTAAATTAATCTACATGCCACAACAAATCCTCATTTCACCTCTGGCACCTCTTAAAAATATGTTCAATGGCAATCCTTTAACTTAAAGGAACGGGAAAAGCTGTAAGCCAGAATAATGGCTTCCCAGGATCAGAAAAAAATCAGAGGAACAACATTTCTACTTGTTTGCGTTGGTCAAAATACTCTGGTGTAGTTAAGGATCAGTTCAAGTTCTTAATCCCATTCTCTCCCACTTGTTAGTTCACCTCCCTGCAGTGGGCAGAAACTGGTAGTACAGCAGAATGGAGGCAGAGAAGTTTTTCACTGCTCTCTCGGGCTCCCTCCCAAGGGCTGGAGAGGAGCTGGTACCTGCTGCTCCCCCAGCCACCCCTCTATAGACGGGTACAAGCCCACCCGTTCATCCCTCGCAATGCCGCAGGGTGTTCAAGGTGTCACACTGAGTTCGATCTTTTGCACTGCAGCATCTTCCAAAAGATTTTTTATAAAGCATCCAGCACACGTGGGCCCTTCCTGAGGTTCCACCAGGTACAGCATTTAGAAGTGACCCATTTAACATCCCCCTCGCGTAGCAGCTCCCAACTGCCTGCTGTGCTGATTTCTCACGGAAAATTGTGCAACAAGGAATCTGCAGGGGAGAACATCGGCACTTTGCTTAGACTGACTTCTAGGTCCTTCCACTGCCTGTCCTCCGTGGGAGCACGAGGGAGGCTGGAGGACACCGCGGTCCGGAAGAGCCAGGGCGAGTCCAGCACAGACAAGTGCTCAAAGCCTCTGAAAGGGGCTCCGCAGCAGCGGAGGGTTTTCTTCCTCTGTGCAGGTCTGGACCAGACATTAGGTTTCATTTTAAGAGCTGGATAATAATCACTACCAGAAAAATAACAGCTACAAATTCTAGAGAAAAGACATGATGAACAGCACTGTGTATTTTACATGATAGTAAATGGGCTTTGCATATGCAAATTGAATGGATTTTAAAATGGTATTTAATGACAATTTTCGTAGCAGACATTAACATTAATTGCATCAAAATGAAAATGTAGCATTAGCTTGCTGTTAGCTGCAAATGCCCCAGCTATAAAGCTTTATCTTTATCAGTATCAGCCCTCACCGATGTGACAGGGCTGCTCTGCAAATTGCAGGCAAAAGGGCTTTTATGTTGCAAAAGTATCCCCCAATGTAGACAAAAATCAACATCAATTTTGCTTTATTTTTTCATAAACGGAGGTTAAATGGCTGCCTGTAAGAAGTCTAGGCACGTTTCAAAAGTTTTAAGGAAAATCTGCAGACCCCACAACAGCAGAAGTAGCGGGAAATGGCTTTTAATTTAAAGTTATTATTGTACAACTTGCCTGCTTCTTAATAGCTACCTTTTATGCAGACTGATTGTATTTATCTCTTTACTTTAAAAGCACGTTATAGACAAAATCAAATTACTGGGATTACCAAGGAGTTGCTACAGCCATTTCGGTAAAAGTGGGAATTTAACACACTTTTCCATGACTGGCAAGTTAAAGATTCCCGCTTTGGTGAGCGCTCCCCAGCCCAAGCCTGTCCCTAGTCCCAGCTGACCAGGTTCAGCAAGACCTGCCCTGCTCAAAATCACTTGGTTGTCAACGGATTTAAGTTGTTTCTGTTTTCAGACTCTGTCCTGTACGACCGCGTTTAGTGCTGCTAACTGGGAAGGCACTCGCAACTAAGGTATGTGCTTGTCTGGGGGCAGAAGAGGAGAACCGTGGCATGCGGTCTTTTTCCATGACTCCAAGCACTTGCTTGGCTTTAGAAACGTCCACTTTGGTAAACATCAGCTGGAAGTGAAGTTTCTCACCAAGAGCAGAGCCTGCGTGTCATTCCCTAGCCAGCGCACAGCACAGCCGAGAAGGCCACAGAGGAAAGGTGCCTTCCCGTGGCACTGGAAGTGGCTGCAGCCACCCTGCCCGAGGACGCCAACGCTCTGGGACAGTCCCCAGCACACCGCTGCAAACCCTGCCAGTCTGTACCCGCAGCCCCGTTGCAGCTCCCGTGCGCAGCTAGAATTGCAGCTAGTGCCAGCACGCAGCCTCGGGGCTGGGCTGCCTCCCTGGGAATGGCAGCACGGGGGGTTATAACGCCCAAACGGCTCAGCAGCCGTCGCAGGAACCTGGTTGTGGTCTTGCAGCCATCAGCGGGTTACGTGCAGAGGGCTTCTCCAGCCCCTTCTCAGGCCCTGGGCTGCGCTGCTAAAGGCTTCTGTCTCCTAAAGACACTGAGGTCGGGAGTTCTCCCCAGGCTCACGAGTGCGAGCTCTCCCGGATCATCCCAAAAAGCAGTGAACACAAACGCTGTGGGTGCTGTTAGTGCCTTGTTAATCACGCCCTGGCCCTGCTGCTCCCCTTTAGCACGGCAGATCACTTATCCCTCTGCTTTCCGTTCATGGAGGACGTGTGCTGCGTGGAGCATTTCACACAGCAGCGTCAGACACTGGAGTGAGCTTTCTGAAGCTTTGAGGCCTCTTTCCTTTCCCCGGATATTTACCTTCAAAGGTCACCCATACCCCACTATTAATTCCCCATGGGCACCTTCCAGGGGAGAGAAGCAGCTCTGCTTTTTTGCTGATTCCCCCTCTTCTCTCCCTCCCGTTTCCCAGAGACATGTTTGCTACGAATCATGTGGCCAGCTTTGTTGTGAGAGTCATAAAAAGAACATTTTTCATCTCTCCTTTTTTCTGCTCTTGCTCCCTTCTCTCTCTCAGTATTAGACAGAGATTTATTCCCTCCCTGATGCCTGTGGCATTCGGAGCTGGGAGGGGTCAGGGGAGGCACTGATGGGACGATAATAGATAATACAGTGGCTCCCCAGGGTCTTGTCCAGCGCCGTAGCTGATCCATCAGCAGGCAGCGCTCGTGCCAAGGTCAGCGGTAACGAGGATGTGGTAGGGTCCCAGCCTCCCCCGTGGGGCATCCTCCACTCGGGCTCCCCCAGTTCACACTCTGGGTTCTGATCTCTACAAGAGCTGCCTTGTGCAAGCCACAATTTGCAAGGGAGCACGCGTCCGCTGAGCACGGGGTAACGACCACGTTACAGTGTGTGCACGCTCAGCTTCACCTGTCCCAGCCCTCAGCCCCACTGCAAAGAGTCTCCAGGTTATCTGTCCAGGAAAATGCCCATCCTCGGCCACACCTCCCCTCCAGGAGCTAAACCCATGCCATCCACGTGCTCTGTGCATGACATTACATAGCTCTAAGAAGTGTGCAGATTAGGGTTGCTGTCCTCCTGGACCCAAGTCCTTGGTCTTTTCATTTAAAATAGCCCCACAGTGCTACTAGCAGGTGTATTCAACCCTTATACTCTCTGTGTAATGGTCTTTTTTTGCGAGAGGGAGGATGCGGGGCACTGAGTGGGCTGGGTTTTGATGATACTGGAGATCTAAAGACACAGAAGGTCTATAAAGACCTCCAGGATCTTCACTGGTGTCAATACAGCTTGGTATTCAAGATGCATTTGGAAAAGCCTAATAGATGTCCAGACCCACATTTATCCTCCCAACCACTTTTTTTCTGACTGAAGTTCACTGTGCACTGAAATTAGCAGATATTAAATGGTCATTTTTGGAACTAGAAATAAGTGCAAAGATATGGATGCTGTCTATAGCTAGATTTTAGATTATATTGATTTGCACAAGGTCACACAAGGAGTTTGAAGCCAAAACACACCAGCACACAGCTGGTACCCCAAGCACAAGTTTTCTCCCCAGGAGCTAGCAGCACACAATGCATCCTCAGCATGAACACACTGCCCAATATTTCCAGGGCTGCTTTTAGAAAAAAGCTTTCATTTGCCTCTTAGTAGTGCAAGATTCCTAATTCTGCATGCTATGTCCCAGAACGTAGTCCTGGACACAAGGACCGCACAGACGTGCCATTCTCTGCCATCCTACACCTGTACCTCCTTCAAACCCTGCACGGCCGTAACCCTGCCTCCGACGTGCTGCCATCCACTTGGCAGTTGGCCTGTAGGTTGGGCTGACCTTGGGTGTGCTGGCAAGATTTCCCTGGCACTCTGTCATCCCCATGTCTCCTGCCGGGTCCCCCCCTATCGTCTGCCTTCGCTTCAACCGTCCCTTTCCTGAATTTTGCATCCCATTTTCCTTCTAACTTCATCTCTTCCTACCGTTCCACCTCCCATCCTCTAAAACTGGTCTTAATCCTTCGGCAGCTGCTTTCACCATGTTCCTGCAAACTCACATCTCAAGCATTTGGTCACCGCAATCTCTCTTCTTCACATTGTTACAGTTGGCCAAGGGCATCCGTTATCCAGTACCTCCTCTTTTCTTTGTATCATTTGCAATTGTCCTAATGCTCTGTTGACAATTGTCTCACTGGCCTTTAGCAGCTCAGCTGTTACCTTGGCTATCCCTGCAGCTTCTTGGCTTAACCGACCGCTCTGTCCTTAGCTTTCACCTTCCCGAGAAGGGAGGTTTCAATGCTCATGCTTCTGCTTTGCAAGCGGCCTTTCCACCCAAAGCATTCATGATGTTTGCACACAGCCAGAACAAAATTTAGAAAGCTGCCCAAAAGATGCTTAGATATTTTCAGCATCTCTTTAGCACAGAGTGCACTGGTAGCTTTATTTTTGACACTTAAAGAATATTTCAGGTCATTAATATACGGCCCCGGAAAAAAAGGCTAATCTAGCTATAGACCAGCTGCAAAGATATGTCGAAGAAACAATACTGAAGAGCAGAGGGTGTTCCTGGAAAGAACCCACCAGGAAAAGCTGGACAGACAAGAAAGATTAATATTACAGCAAGCTCACAGCTGATCCACGATCACTGGAAACCAAACAAATAAGACAGCGTAAAGCCATAAAAATGCAGAAGATTGGGGGGCAAAAGTTTTAGAAAAAAATCTGAGCACTGACACAATAAATTATAAAAATGTAACATAGCAACTGGAACCACTGTCAGGCTGAAGGCACCAGAAAACTGCAACCAAGTTAAAAAAATATAGGACTCCCATCAGTTCAGATAATTGCATATCCTATCCAGTTCCACAGCAAAAGGCACTTTGCGTCTCTGCCACCTTTCTCACATTGCTAAGATAAGATTTTCTATTTCAAGAATCATTTTCTTCTACCGGAGACGTTCCAGGCTGGGTACGCGCTCGCATTGCTGCGCGTACATCAGCTACCGCAGAGCTCCCAGCCACATCCGCCTGCATCGTGCTGCCTCGTGCCCGGGTGGCTGCAGCATCTGGTTGGGCAAAGACCTGTTACCCCCTTCAAAAAATCCTGAGTGCACCATGAAGATACTGCTTCCCCTTCACTATAGTTCTTTACTGCAGCGGTAACGGTTTCTGACTACTTCAGGCTCCTGCATTAAGAGAAAACAAACAGCCGAGTCACGGTTTGGCATGGGCTTCAGGTCCTGCACGTCAGCCACAGAGCTGGGAAAAAAGATCTAAAGAATAGATATTTAGATCACTTGTTACCAACTGGATTACACTGAATAGGAAAGTAATTTACTTTCTCACACAGACTGGCTGTTGTCCATGGATTTATCTCCGTTGATTACAGCTGGCTGAAAAACTTCTACCAAAACTTTTACCATCTAGAACTACTACGTACCACAAGTGGACTTTTTCACCTGCAAACTTCTGCTTTTGCAGTCTGTGCAATGAAAGCCTGGGTTGGGGGAAATAACCACAGAATCCTTTTTGTGAAAGCAAAGCTTTTCAGCCCTTACTGACATCTTTTCAAACGAAGTAATGTTCCCACCCAGCCACAGAGATTCAAGCATGGGATGGAGGTCAAGGGGACGACCTTGCTCTTTGATTTGTTTTGCTCAGTGTTGGGGGGGGGGGGGGGGGGGGTGTTTCTTGGCGTTTTTTTTTTTTTTTCACTCATCAGGATGTTTTGCATTTGTTGATGGCTGCAGACTGAGCACTGTTCACTCTCAGCCGTGGATTGAGACCTCCAGGCAGAATAGCTCTGTCCCATAATCGCATCCCACCTCACTTTGAGAGGGTAACAGCAGATTTCCAGTCAGTACACAAATGTGTTGAAAACTAATCTAAATAATCTTCAATTAAGTCAGCCAAAGGCTATCTCCAACCCAAAAATCCATGCTAATTCACAAATTCCAGCTTGTGAAGCCAGTTATTTAATGGGTATCTTCACTGCAAGACACGTGTTTCCACGTGTGCCTTTAGGACCATTACAAGTATACATCTCACTCTGGGCCTGGGGGGGAATAGTAAAGCAAATTGGTGCTCTTGTAACCATGTGTACTCCTAAGTACAGCTATGAGCATCTGATAAATCTTTTAAAGTGCATGTTTACAATGGATTTTATTCTTTTTACTGTTCTGTACATACGAGCCCTCTGAGCAAAATAACAGATCCTCTGACACTTAGAAGAAGCCACTGCCTCATTGGCTGCCCACAGTGAAATAATTTATATTGTTATTTCCTCATCCAAATTACAAGGATTGTAAAGAAGCTTCAGAATTCCAGACTAATCAGTGCTTCAACGGCACAGATCCTGCAGCTGCCACGCGGGTAAAAGACTCACTATTTCAACTCAGAGTTTTGCCAGCCCAAAGACTGCAAAAAAAATTGGTCCCTGAGTGTTTTCTACCAATTCTTCTCTTGTTATTTTCTTCAGTGTTTAATGAAAAGTGAGGACAAGTGGAGATCATTTAAAAATGATCTTTCGGGCCTCTCCGCGGGTTTATTGCCAGGACCTGTTTAGAGGACCGTAAAGCTGTAAGGGGCCTATAACTTTACCGTATAGCCCACAAGCTCCTTAGGAAAATGAGGAGCCTTCACATTCACGCCCTGCTTGCTTTGCCATCTCTCCCTCTCTTCACCAACACCCGCACACGTGTGTGCGGGGACTGCCGCAGCCGCTAATTGAATTCATTCTCGTGAAAGCGTTAACAAATTGTAAGTGACCTTTTATACAAATTTCAAAGTCAAGAATTCACCAGTAACCGCACATCCCTCTTCTGCCATTCACTGTTATGCAAAACCCACAAACAATTAAAAGAAATAACGAAGAGCCCAGCAGCCCTCTTTCCTAATTAGCTGCAGGAGGCAATGCTTGGGAGTGTGGCTAAGTGCTTCAATTACCTCGGCCCTCCTCGCTGCCCTCGTTAGAAGAGACAGGTCCACTGGCCAAAGGGGAACAATTAAGGCAAGGAAGAGCCAGGCAGTTTGCAGGGGGATGCCGGGGCCATGCCGGCTCTCGCACGAGGGCCAGAGCTGTAATCACGCCCCAGATTCCTGCTGGGCTACACAGAGACAAATTAACAGCAGATAGATTGCTAGCTCCAGCCCATCAGTAACCGGGGAGGAAGGAAGACAATATAGCAGTACAAGGGAGCTGTAATCAGAGTTTTCCTGCGCTGTCAGCCCCCTTCGAGGGCAGAGGGACCTGCGCGTTAATGCCTTACTGCTGCCTGCGTTGGCCGTGCCCCAAGGCCCCGAGCGCAATCGCAGACCCCAGCTTGTGCTTTATTTGCCGAAGACGATCTGCGCCGAGGAGCCCCGCGCTCCAGAGATGCTGGAGACCAAACCGGTTCCCAATAAGAAACCACTCTGAGCTGGTGGGTGCTGGTTCAGCTGGCCCGGCCACAAGCCAGGGGAAAATCTCTTTGTGGACACTACCACCACAGGGCAAATCCCTCCCGTCGTGAAGTACGCAAGGAAAGAATACGACGGCCGTGCCCCCTGCAGCGGTCTCCCCTGCGGACTGAAGACCCCAAAGACAGATCCCGGCTGCACGGCAGCAGCAGATCATCACCAGCAAAGCCGAAGGCCCATGAAACCCCCTGAAACATCGTTACCTTTCAAGAAAGGGTTAAAGTTTTGGGATAGGCAGTGGTGTTGCAACACGATTGTAATATCACAACTGCAAACCAAATCAATCATGATTTATCTGTTGCATAAGCGCCTATGCAGGGCCAGATCCTGCGGCCACTGAAATTACAGCAATGTTTTCGGCGCAGCCCGAGCAGCTGCACGGCCCCCAGGGAGTCGATGCCCACGCACGTGTCCTCTGCTCCCTCGCTCCGCTCCCCGCCGCAGCCCGTCCTGACCAGCAGCAGGAAGAGAGCTGCTGGAGCCCTCGGCGCTGGCTGGAGACCTACCCGGAAAATCCAAGGGCTGAAGTTTGCGCTAAAATATTTACAAGCCCCTATGCTTTTGAATTACACAAGAAAAAGGCAATCGCAAGTCAAGTTTTTACCCTTTTACAATACACCTTAGCAATCAAATTGATTGCACCTTTTAAGCTGGTATAGACCCCCTTCCTGAGCAAAGTCTTTGGCATCCACTTTTGCAAAGTACCTTTTTTTCCGTTGATATATAAACCTTTGAAAATAAGTCGGAGGGGAGACTGACAACCTTGAAACCTCAAGAGCAGCATGGCATTGACGGGTGCCGCTCCCTGAGCCAAGTATTATAGATAGATTTTAATTTCATTTTAACAAAATAGCTGTCTCCAGTGGAAGAAGCATCAAGAGGTAAATGAGGACCCATCTTGAGCTGAATCACGTTGAACAGACCTCAGCACTGTCATTGATTTTCTGGGAAGAAAAAAAACGCCTCTGGCTACTAAACCAAATTAGTAGTCACTGATGACCAATTATTTTGCCCCACTGTGAACGGAGAGGCGTACTAAAATTCCAGTTTGTCAGACCCAAGGCTCTCTTCTCAAACACCTTTCAACAAGCGTGTACCAAAAGTCCCTCAGATGGTTCTGACGCCTTCCTGTTTTCGGCAACTTCTCCTTCTCCAAAGTTTTAATGAGCTGCTGCTCTGAGGATGGCCTGCCAGAAAGGGAGCCCTTCCCAGTTCTTCGGAGCACTATCTGGCATGGCACAAATCACAGCTGTCAGAATTTATACACACATACACAAAAAAGTGTCAGCCTAATGTTTGCAAATTATAATTACCATTTCTCTTGCACGTCCCTGGTGCCTTCATTTTAGATAAATCCCAGCTCTGAGGTATCAGCTGCAAAGCACTGAAGGCTCATGTTGAATAGAATAGATTTAACTAGTTTGTAGCTCATTTAAGGCCTACACTGTTTTATTTTAATATTGTTAATACTTTATTATACTTTTTAACACTGTTTTCACAGTAAAATAACCTATTAGGAGGCTGCAGCTTCTTTTCCGAGAGATTTCTGGCAGACTAGCATACCACATCGTATAACCAAGTTAGCAGGCGCTTGTCATTTCATTTGAAAATAGGTCTGTACCCTGACTCTTGAAAATAAATTAGAGAGCATCTATTAAAGAGACGGGAACTGTTTCAGGGATAATAGTTTTGAAAGTGTGCACAGATAAATTTTAAAATATTTAGGAAATGTCAACATTAGAAGTGGCTCCAACTATTTGACTATAAAAAGAAGCAGCTGATTATTTTTTTTCCACAATTATAAATAATTTGTTACATCCTATCAGAACTTCTTTCCCTTTCCTTTCTGTGGCAGGGTGCTTGTGCCAAAACAAGGAGATCTGAGTTACTCTGAACGAGATGGATTTTAATCCACAATAAACATTTTCAGCAGATGCTTCTCCCACTCTCCCCGCAGCATCCGCAGACGATAACAGCAAAATCCTCCCAGTTCAGAGGAGTGACATCTGGGCAGGGTGACAAGAGGAAACAGAACGCACAAGCCGTTCGTTCCTGTCCTTAAGTAACACTAAGGCGAGAGGAGGTTTTCCCAGAGGCCAGCTGCAAATGAGAAACCCTGTCACACCGCCAAGTGGCACTGATATCGGGGCCAAAATTCCCCATCCGCTCCAACGAGATCAGCGTTTGACCTACAAAGAAAAAGCCTCCTCGCGGAAATTTCTCTGGTAACCTTAGTCAAAGCAGCGTGTTACCTGACATCCCCTGCTCTTCCCCGCTTTCTCAGTATTTCTCTCAAAGGAGGCCGGAAGAGCCAGATGAAGCCTCACGTCCTACAGCCCCACCAGCTCTTATAACTAAGCACACGAGTCATTCCCACCGATTTCAAAGAGGCAGTTCATGCGCGTATTATTCCAGGCATGATTCTATACTTTGCTGGATCAGGACTTAAATGTGATTAATCACACGGCAGGGAAGGATCTCTGAACAGCATCAGCCCAAATGTGTCCTTTCAAGCATTTACTTACAAGCCAGCTGTGGACTAATCAGTCACCAACTGGCTGGTCCACTGGAGACGGTAAAAGTCACCTCCATAGAGATGTGAAAACACATTCAGCTACCACAAAAATCAATAATCAAACGCTACACACAAAGGCTCAGGGTTTTCCTGCATCCGTCCCTGCTATTCCTGCACACCAGAAAAGCTCCTGCCTTGGAGAGCAAAGGGGCAGGCCAAGGAAACAAGTCCAAGTGCAAGGCTCGCCATGTGCTTGTGCCAGGACTACCACAATTTACACCATGCAACGAGACTGGAGACCCATCCAGACAATAAGACACTCAAGCACAGGTTTGCCACACGGTTTGTCCTTTGTAAATATTTTCCCCAGCTCTGATCAGTGTGAAATGCCAAACCGGAAGGGAAGGAGCAGGGAGAAGATCAGACAACAAGGGGTGAATGTCAGTGTTCTCTTTGGCACGGGTGTCTCTAGATATCGGTCTGGAGCAGCACAGCTGATGTGTAAGTGAAGCCTCGAAAAGCCCTGCAGCATGTGACCTATGAAACAGGAGGTCTGCAGAAGGATGTCTCCTCTGATATGAATGCCCCCTTGGGATGTATATTGCTGGATCGCACATCTAGTATCATTAGAAAACACGACCATAGATTAGGCTGTTTTGAAGCATGTGGTGTGCAATAATTAAGTAATAAAAGTCACCGCAGGGGTGAAGGAACAAGAAACAGAAGAGTTACTATTTGCATACACGCTGCTGGCGCCCTCCGTGATTGTCAAAGATTCTTCAGACTGCTAAAAGCTGGCTGCTACCGACTGTGGACCCACTCCTGCCAAAAGCCTTGAAGCACCAGCTCACTCCATGGTGCATAGGCTCTCTCTGCAGAAACCACCTTCCAGGCCCAGAAGCAGCGCAGCAGTTAGCCCAAGTCCCCGGTGTCCTGCGCTGGGTCCAGGCAGGCAGGGAAAGCGCTGCTTTTCTGTTGTGGGACCTGCAGCTGAAGGCGCTGCGGGCTACAGGTGGGAGCAGAGCTGGGGCTGATGGCTCCACGCTGCTATAGGTTGCTACTGAGATAAGAAAAGTCCCTCCCCAGCAAGGTGTGCAAGGACAAGGACCAATAAAACCCAAGATCGAGGTCCTCCATCATCTTCAAGTGTTTGCTTCTGGGGGGAAAACAGCAGCACAGCCACTGCAATAAGTGACATGCTGTCCTCAAGACAAGAGCCCTGCTGCTGCCACTGCCGGTTCTGCCTCCCGTGGTGGCTGATGAAGTTGCAGTATCCCCACTTGCAAGGAGCAAGGCTCAACAATTTCAGGCTGTGGCTCTGCCACAAGCCGGTCAGGTTAATGCCAGCTCAGAGCAGCTGAACGGGACACTGGCCAACAAGCAACTGCCTTTTATTTTTACTGTTTTTCTAGAACCATGGTCATCCGCAGCTCCTCTCTGCTGCGGTCCTCTCCTGGCCAGGATGCTCCCTGGCAACCTGTTTCAAGGGGCAAATACATCGGGTTTGTGCAGCTGAGGCACTAGACCAGGGCTCAGCAATTCAGCTCCTCTTTCTGCTGCAGACACCTGACCTGCATTGAGTCCATTTTCATCCCTATTCAGCTTGCTTAGGACAGCACTTGCTCCTCTCACCCAATCCATCATTGCATCTGTTTGCAGCTTTTTGGTATTACACAGTATTGACATTTTAATAGCAAAAGCAATCTTATTTGAGAAAAAACGCACCTTGCACCCAGTGGTTCTTCCCAGGCAGCTGCCACAGCTGTGTCAGTCTGGAGGGGACCCAGCAGGTCCACCTTCAGCTGGTCAGAGCCAGAGCTCCTCCTCTGAGCTCCGGGGTGACAATGCAAAGGCCCAGCTCTCTGCTTCTGGACACCGTCCTGCTCGGTGCTTTCATTGCCCACCATCGGGCACCAGCTGGGAAACGCTCTCCTGCAGCCATAGCAGGGCCCAAGGCTGAGCCACAGTTTGTGGTGCTCCGCAGTCCCTCCAGCACACCGGGGCTTCAACAGCAGCGGTGGTACGGGCCCTGCCTGCAGAGGTGTCAGTTGTGCCCATGCGCAGGCTGTGGTGTATTAACTGCAAATGAACGCAGGGTTGAGTCTTGCTTGTGGAAGAGAAAGCCTTTTCCTGTGCAAGGGTTTATTCACGTTCTCACCAGTCACATTTTCTAGGAGCAGAGATGGGCATCAGCATGGGAAGGTAAAGAGAGGCATTAACCCTGCAGATTATATTGTTGTCTTTTCAATATTTTCCAGGCCTTGTACTCCCTTTTTTGACCTCCTCCAACACAAATATAAGGAGCTGTGGATGGAGCAGCAGAGAGCACTGACAGCAGCCCAGCGAGCGGAAAAGAAAAAGGTGATAGTACTCCAGCAGTGCTGTTCCTTGCCATGCACAGCACTGCTACCAGGCATAACCCCCGCACTGTCCCACCCCACGATGGAAGGGCTTCTCCCAGCCATGGGGAGGGCTCTCAGCTGGGAAACCATCCTCCCTGGCTACTGGAAGGCTGGTGAAGCCTAACAAAGGGTAACTGCTTCCCAGCCACGATGAGCCTGGCTCCAGCCAGAGCACGTCCCGTGGGGCGATGCCGTGGGAATGAACATTAGATGTCCAAGTTGCAGCGTGTGTGCCTGAAAGTGCTCTGGAGACAAAAGGGAAGGGTTTTTAAAAGTATTTTTGTATCTGAAGATATACGCATAAGCCAAGCAAACTCTCCAGGGCAGTGGTGCTTTGGCCAAGGCCTTTCAAAAGGCTTAGGCACCAGTCCTGCAGAGACACCTTTCTAGCCATCATTAAACATGTGTCTGCATCAATATGCTTCTAGTCACAGGGTGCCCACTTAAACGCCTGATATCAATTAAAAAGGAGGCTCTGCCTCTCTCTGCATTGTCACAATACTAAAAGGCCCTGCCGTAACAAAGAATTAGGTTTCAAATTATCTTTGGTATTTATGTCATGCTCATGCCTGGAGCCCTGCAGGCTATCCTTTGGACAGCATCAGCTCTGCTCAGGTTACCTGCGACAGTGGACAAAACAATGGAGCAGCCAAATGTTGGAAGGACCATCACCAGTCCTGATCCTGGCATGGTGTGGTTGATGCCAGCACCCACAGCAGCTCTTACAGTGCAACTCTGTGCTGTTAAACATACCAATAGCGTAATAACATTTAAAAGCAGCCAATGACTGTTTTATTAGTTAATGGCTCAAAGAAGAGTCGAGCTAATATGGTAATGACCAATTTCAATGGGCTTACTGCCACCACAAACTATGCTTTATAGTTGAAGTGCAAGAATACAGTGTTCTTAATTAGCAGCTACTTTATGAATACATAAGCCTAGAATGTTGGAAAGTGCACCCCTACCTTATCTATTAATGACTGATGTTTTTAATCACTAAGTTCCCTCCATCAAGTTCCCGAAGCCCGCAGCCACCAATTACTGAGTTGAGCAACACAAACCTACCTCCTAGACCACAGAGCAGATTCCCCAGGGTTTCGTACACTGGCCAGAACATCCACCAGGTACCTGCACTGCCTTGTGCTGGGACTATCAAGCACTGCAAGCTGCAATTAATCAAGAGTGCAACACATGCTGGACAGCCAGGAACTCCCCGCCACGGTGGGGGTGGTGGAAGTGGCTTTCCCAGCTAGTGATGAGCCCTTGCTCTAGGTCAGAGCACAGGGCTTCCTGCAGGCAGTGGTCATCTCCCTGGGATACCATTTAAAACAGACACTGAGAGCTGGCAGCTGCTCATGTTTTCCTCATCCATGTTCTAGATATCAATATTATCTACATGGACATAAAAGACTACCCAGATCAGGCTCTTGTGATCATCAGTCCAAGGCGACTTTTAGTCTTGCTCATCCCCGTGTCATCACGTTGCGTGACACCAACCTGATGTATATAGCCATGCAACCGTTTCGACCCAGTCTTGTTTACCTTTGGTTACAGAAAGACAAAGCGCGTGAAACTCGCACCACATTTCTGCGAAAACAACCACTACCTGCGAAGGAGGAGTCCTTCTGGCACCTGCCCCACTTGGAGAAGGTATGGAGCACTTGATCGAACTCAGGGACACCTTCTAACCTTGCTCACATGCCCTGATAACACCCTTAGCACACAATGAAGGTAGACACGAGGCTCTTACAGAGCTCCCTGAGAGCCAGACCCTAAAATACTCCCATGCTGGATGTGTTCAATCATCAGCACCTTTTGGACTGGAACGTGGGATGGTTTTTGCAACCATAGGCCCTGGAAGAGAGGTAGCAGTTGCCCAGATAAGGGTTTAATGACTTATTTTCTCACTTGTTGTGCGCACTTTCATGAGCTTCACCAGATGAGAAGCATCTTTTTGTTTATTCCTGTTAGTACTGGGGGTGCCTCTGTTCTCTGCTGGTATTCCTGCAACTGCCCTACATGAGCAGGACAGTCCAACCTGCATTTTGACAGCCTGCCATTTTATCAGCTCTCACCATAACTCAAACCACACCAGATCTTTCAAGAAGCATTTTCACACCAAGAATTAGAGATTTCCAGAAAGCCTGCACTCTTGATACCTCTCTAAACTATCTGATTGACAATATTCACCCTGAGACAGCACAAAGGGTCTAGCCAGGTTACAGATGTGCATGACACTTCCTTTAATTGATCCAAATAAGAGCCAAGGTGAAGATTTCTTGTACTAGCAATGGGATCTGAACATCTCCCTGAATTCATCTGCTCATCCTGCTGTGCTCTGGGGTACTTGCTTGAATCCTGTTAGCTTTGTTTGTGGTGTAAATTACAGGGAAACTTCAAGTGAAGAGCTAGGGGGCATTTTAGGAAGGAAGGGAAAAGAGCTGGGTAAGGGGAATGGAAAGGAGACACCAGAAAGTCTGAGAGCACTGAAACCCTGCAGGGAGTTTACATGGTCAAAATCATATCTGGCATTGATAGATACCACTGCAAAGAGCCTCTCAGCCCTCCGCCCCAGCCCTTGCTCTGATAGGTTTGGGGGTTTTTTGCCATGCTGTTGATTTTTAACCGCAGTTTAAAACAACGAAGAAGCCTTGTGACTTCCTGAAGCTAATTTACTTGTACAAGTTGGGGAGTTTCGACCAAGAAATGTGTTTTGCACCACCTTGATGTATTCCTCTTACGTCCTGTCTAAGACTGTCCGATTAGCATATGTCAGTAATCATTTATCCCCGCTGCCTGTCAGCACAGAGCTGCTGCTGCGGCTAGTGTCAAGGAAAGAACATGACCGATCGCTGTTAAACAGATTGTGTGAGTCACACGAGATACTGGGGCAAGCCTCCTCTTTAGAGCTCCTCTCACCCCAGACCTTTCCATCACTATTCATTTTTCAGCCTGTGTTTTTCTTCATGCTTTCCCTTTTGTTTCATCCATGACTGTGGTTGGGTTCCTTCCCCAGCCACAGCTCTCAAACCTCCAAGTCTTTTCTTCTTCTCTCTGACTTTCTCCTTCCTGTCATCTTCCCTTCCTCCCCAAGAACAGGATCCGGGGGGGAGGGACAGCTCATTTTGCAGAGCCTCTGCAGATTTTCTGTACTCCTCCTTTCTTATTACATTAACCTGGAAGGTTTGCCTGGCCCCAGCTGCAGATCTAACAGGCACAGCCAATGTTAGAAGTTGGGTCAGGAAATTCGTTGCTCAGTTGAGTTTCAGTGCATGGTTTCCTCCATGGAAAAATAAGTTCTCGTGAACATTCATAAATGTTTACTCAGTTAAAAGCAGTAACAACCCAGAGAAAGTGGATAGTCCCTAAAAGACACTTGGTAGCCTCCAAACTGTGCTTTAACCATCTCTGTAAAGTTGGATTCCACACAGGAGGTGGTAGAATGGTCTTGAAAAACAAACTGGTCTAACTCTTCACCCAAACCCTGGGACTCCAGGCGTCACTCTATCAATCCCTCCTTTACAAGGGTGACAAGAGATCAGTGCTCCAAAGAGATGAGGGAGTTCTTGCAGTGTTTCTGTCCTCATGAAACCTTTCTCAGGCTCTTCCATGGTGGTGAATAACTACTTTATGGCTTTAAGACTCGTTGTCCTGGGGAGGACAGCCATTAGCACTGACCACTGTAGGCACTTTACCAAAACTCTGTCTTTAATCCATATAACGCCCTCATCCTACTGTGTGAAAAGCAGTATGAAAAGCAAACACAAAAATTTCACTTTACAGAAAGCTCCTTAGCAGATTCCCATCTGCATATTATTTCCTACCAGCCTTCGGTGACATTGTCCTGCTTCAACGCCATTACAGAAGATGCTCTTGGCCCAGGAACAACTTCAAACTCTGGGCAAGACTATTTAGAGACTCCATTGCCCTGACCACAGCCCCACTTTGGGCTATTTTTCCATGTGACCTGAGGCTGGTGCAAGGGTGTGACATGCCCTCAAGCCACTCATCCTTCTTGTCACTCAGTCACCCTCTGTCATCTGGCATGATGCCTTTCAGTCTGGCCTGCTCTGCGCCTGGGGGGAGCAATGCAGAGCTACCAAGATGGTTGTAACCCAAAGCAGGGGGCAGCAGGAAGATGAGGTTTTGTTCCATTTGCCCCATAATAACCAACAAGGAGGATTTTTCTATTCCCATCCTAACCCCTTACAGAAAGCTGCAGAAACTGGGCACGGATGTCACTGCTGGTTCTTAAACTAGACTATCCATTCAGTGCCTGCAAGGCTATCTCCTGGCACCACGCTGGAGCCTGCAGAGAAAGTGGAAGAGAAGAAAACAAAGGGGCTTTGCCCTCCCCACTAATTGCCTCTGCTTGCTCCCTGCATTGCCAGGACTGCATGACATTACGTAGTCATTCAGTCAGTAAAGTATAGACAAATTGACTATATTTTCATTTGGATTTAGGTTTCAGCCCCGCTGCTTTAGAATAATGACCCACGCTATTAAGCTAACCGGGTGATTTACAGGCTCTCCCACACCGCGTGATCGCTCCTGCTCCACGTCTCGCTCTGGAGGACAGACCTGGCGTGCGGTCTCCTGGGCCCTCCAGCTCACTCAGACAAACAGGTCGCAAGGAGCCAGTCACGTCCTGACGGGCAGTTCATTAGGGAAAGTTGCTGAATTGGAGTATATATATTTTATTTTATTTTACAAACCCAAACATAAGTTAACTCCTTACTCACCTCAGCAAGATGCTTCTCCTGCCCTCCTCGTCTTCAGTCACCCCCCCAAGGCAAACGGCCTCTGCCTCACTCTGCCTGCAGTGACATGATTCCTGGGCTCAGGCTTTGCCAACACAGCTGGGACTGCGCACCAAGACTTCATTTATTTGTGGATGTGGGTCTACATTCCCAGGGGACTGTACCTCAGGCACCTAGCGTGGACATAAATAAATACTCCTGCCCCCCATGTTCATGGGATGCGTCCCATCCCAGTGTCACTCATCGCTAGCATCGCGCTGGCCCAGGCAGAATGGCATCCGCCGCGTCAACCAAACTCTGGAAAGGATGTTGCTGCTGAAATAAATACAGCATCCCCACAGCCCTGCCCGTGCCAGCCCAGGGTGAGGCTCCAGCTACCTCCGTCTGAATACTTGATAGTCACAATCCAAGTCAGTAAGTCAACACTGGCCACTCCACAATAGATTTCCAGGGCGCTGTCAAGTCAGTCCAGAAGGATTCTGGTAGCAACACCTCAGGCAGCAGTGATGTAGGACAGAATTCACCCGTGTGTCAGAATAGCTCCATGCAGTGCGTGTCACTGACACACACCAGCATTTTTCCTTTGCTCATTAGAGAATTCCAACTTGCACAGACATTCAAGGTGGCTTTCCGGGGAGAATAGTCTTGTTTACCTGACCAAACAGGGGGAGGAAAGAAAATGCAGCAACTTTGGACAACACTTTTGTCAACACGCGTTGCCTTCCCAAGCAGATGAAACGAGCTGCGCTCGATGCACAATATGAATAAGCGATAAGCAATTGACGAGCAAGTGTTCGGGTACCTTGGCAAAAGACTTAATTTGCAACCTGGCACAAAATCAAAGGCTCTGTCAACGGCTGAGCGGCTCTCCCGCATATGCCTTGCGTTACCTGGGAAAGCTCTGTCAGGTAAATTTCCACTGAAAGTAATTAGAGGAATCCCCACTGTATAAACTTTGCAGCAAAATTCTGGGCTCCAGAATTTGATTCTCACCAGGGATCCGATATCTGCTCACAGCCTGATCCTTCATCAGAATTAACAGTTGAGGTTTACCACATACACACAAAAATGTTCCACATTTTTTTTTAATGCCTTGCCTCTATTTTTGTCTAAAGAGCTGAACTGACAAGCACAGCTCATGTAATCTTGCAACTGTTGTCTTGTCAGAAAAGCCATAGATTCTGCTTAAATAACCTAGGCTTGATACACGCAGTGCATGGTGGGCTGGCTTTTCAGGTTCAGCATTTATCCTCCCAGCTTTGAGGCAGCAAAACTTCATGGAGTTGGAGTGTTACAAAACTTGTCTCCTGCAGCCTAAACAGTGCTTAAAGAACAAAGCAATGAGTTCAAGAGCTTTCTGTCACCATGGTACCAGATCAAACCTCCCTTCAGCTGGGATTTTGACCACCTGATGGCTGTTCAATGGCCCAAGTGACATGAATTGGTGGGTTCCAGCCCAGCGGTGACAGCTGGTGGCCTTCAGTGCTGACCAGCCTACAACAGGCACAATGCAAAAAGAAAATACAGCACCCTGCAGGGTTCCAAATGGGCAGAGACCCAGCTACCCTGAGCACGATCCCTGCACATCTCCACTGGGGCCACAGCAGCAGATGTCACCTCCTGCACCACAGCCATTCTGTGACTACATGCGGGCTCCAGGCCCCAGTCACCATCACTACATTTTCTTGCAGATTCCGCAGGTTTTCTTGTTTTGCCTAACCACTGAAACTTCCAGCAATGCAATTGCTCAAATCACAGCAAAGCATTTCCATGGCCCAGCCCTTCCCAGTATCCCTTCGCACGTGCCCTAGACACTCAACGTCTCCATCGCACCCTAATGCTGCCCTCTGCCATGCTCAGCCCTTCCTCATATCTCCCTCAGAGACATCCTAACCCATCCTTCCTCTGCCACTTTCATTGCTCTCCAACATCTCCTAAATGACACAAGAAAACACCACCCCTCCCTGTGCAGCCTTCCAGCCTGGACCGTCTCCAGGGCAGGCTCCACCTGCATCCACGCCCGGAGGTCCAAAGGCAGCACGAGCAACTGTTGGCAACCAATGCCCATTGCTGTTCTGGAGATACTCCCCCATGAAGGATCAGATCTGGGGTGCTCACCACCTCACGGCTCGCAGAAGAGTAAATCCACACATGCTGTGTTGGGTTACAGGGGAGCACCTACCGTTGCTTTCGGTGCTACCTGCTGTTTCATACACAAATCCACAGAAGTGCTTTTTAAATGGACTTGGAGTTTTACTCATGGACCTAGGCTGCCTTCAGCAGAGATGCTATTCACCAACAGACAACTTAGTTGGAAGTAAAACTTGCCGGGCACGGAAAGGGTCAGGATTCAAACCTGAAACACACGAGGGCCGTGTGAAAGCTGGCAGCTCTGGTCTGACACCAGGACATCTGCCAAGGTGGCCACACGCTGGGTTACAGCTCCAGTGGGTTAATTCTCCTTTACTCACGCTATTGCCCAGACCAAGAGGCCAGTGGACTCCAGTAAACATCTGACACCTTTATTCTCAGGAAGCAAAAAACCACCCCAAATCTCCATGGGCGTTAAATACAGCAGTCAAATTCTGAGCACTTTTTGAAATCTTCTTGGGTTTGAAGCAGATAGGAACTATTTAGCCCAGACTCCCTTGTCCCGCATTTCCCTACATTCTTGGAATTAGAAAGGTGGGGAGAATAAAAAAAATCAACCCGATTCATTAAACTGGTTAAGCACGCTACTGCCAGGAAAAGCCACAGTATTTGTAACCCTAATAATCCAACACACACCTCCGAGCGCAGCTCAGCTTGGACAGAATAACGTCTGTTTTAAAAATACCTGCCTCTCTCTAACTTGTCATGGCATTTGTTGACA
Source organism: Grus americana (assembly GCF_028858705.1). Classification (NCBI taxonomy): domain Eukaryota; kingdom Metazoa; phylum Chordata; class Aves; order Gruiformes; family Gruidae; genus Grus; species Grus americana. The sequence continues at coordinate 12,218,241 of NC_072871.1, read as the reverse complement.
ACCCTATTGAAAGCCGCTCTCAATGCGGCTGTGAAGGATCTTTCAGCACCTCTTTCTCTTTCCCAGACAGTTTTTGAAAGGGAGGGGAGGGAAAAAAAAAGCCATCAATACAGGGGGAAAAAGGCATCAGCAGCCAACATCGGCTGATGAAGCGCCTCACCTGGGCCCCCAGCGCACCGCCTCCAATTAAATCAAAATGGTTTGTTTTTAATGGTCTTTTACACTGACAAGTGGGCTATCATTCCAGGCCTAGAGAGCTGTCAGGGAGCCGAGGCAAATCCTCCGTTGATAATGCCCAATGCTTCCAATTAGGAGCCGAGGCCGCTCCTGGCGCACTAACGATTCCCCAGCCTCCCCAAGGCCCCTTCGGCACTGGCTGTTTCGTCTTCCCTCTTCCTCCGCCGCAAATTACTGACACAAAACGGAGGCGCCCCGGTGCCTCCTCACCACGCCGGGCCCCGGCCCTGTTGGATTTAATGAGGCGATGGAAGTTTTTGCGGATCTTTCGCTAAATTCTTTTCTTGTTTGACAGCTGCTTGAGTGTTGACCTTATAAAAGATTTAGTGTTTCTCATTATTTTCTGTCAAGCTTTACAAGTGATAGCTTCACGGAAATCATTTGCATCTCGATGCGCGCGCACGCGTGGCTTTTGCTTGTACGGGGATGCTCGCGCGGCGTGCGTCAGTGTGCACACCCTACCCCTCTCCCATATTGTGTATTTTATTCCCTCCTCCCCGAAAAAATCTACAAACATGGCACTGCTGGTTTTTGTTGTTTTGGGGAAAAAAAGAACAAAAGGAGGAGATGACTTAAAAGGCCCAGGATTTGTTAGACTCCTGTAAATGAGAGAGGTTTTGAAAAAGGAGTAGAGATTGGTTTCCTGCAACGAGAGCTCAAGAAAGTGTTTTGTCACCCGCTAAAAGGATTCGATCAAATGGATGATGGAAAAACTAGGCTGAGTCTAGGGGCGGCTTTGCTGTTAAAATGAAAAATCACGCAAGGCAGGGAAGCTGCCTTTGAGCAGGCGGGTGCTGGAGAGGAGCGGGTGCAGCCACATCTCCCTGCAGCCGAGCGTGGGTCCTTCCAGGCCAGGAGAGCTGGCGCTGCTTGTCAGCCCTTTTCACGCACAACACCTCCCACAAACCATTTCATCCAGCTACATCGGTTAAAACTTCTCCCCTCCCAGGGTGATTCGCATTTACCTTTCCCCCCAGAAGTAACTGTACTGACCACCCCAAGGTGCTGACAGTGCCCAGCACCCACCTGAATGTCACCAAGCCCAACACCAACAGCACCTTCCCTGTACCAGCTTCACCTTCCTGTATCTCATGTGTGATATATTAGCCCCCCGTTAACAGACCTTGCAACATGCACGTGGTTGTATTAATGCTTGACAAGTTATCATTTACAGCCCTCCAATTTAAAACATTATCATAACTGAGAAACCCAAATGAAAATAACCCCCAAATACATATTTCAGTTTTAGGAGTGATAAGGTTTTTTTATTGCCCCTCTAATTCTTTGAAGCAAGTACTGACTTTACAACATCCCAGATGCAAGTGTCCTGCAGGTTTAATTTGCCAATAACAAATGCAATGAACAGCAAAATATTGCTTCTAATCAGCAAACGAAAAACATTGCAGCTCCATCATCCTACAAGGAAAACCAAGCTTGTGCCTACAAACTATATTCCTGTCCTGCCACAGCCAAAGCTCCAAATCCACGATTCAGGCAAAATCCTGGCATAACAGGCTGTAACCACACCAGAGTAATGGTAAAGATCATCAGCTGTCTCTAGAGGAAGTACCTTTGGGTTCATCATTTAAAATATGAATTAGAAGAATGAGAGATGAGGATTCATCACTGGCATTGACTTCTCAACACCAGTCTCTGTCATAGTAAGACCTTTGACCCAAGGACACCCTTATCTTGACTCTAATTACTGGCCTGGGACTAATCCATACTTCTCAAGTGTCCCTCATTATGAGAGGGTTTCTCATTTTTTAAAATAGCACTTGTCCCCTGTCCTACACCTGGTGCTTCCCACTTACTCATCCTGAGAGCAGAAGCTGGCATCCCTCACAACTTTGTCAAGGACTCTGCTAATTTTAATTACTGCCAGTCATGGCTCAGTGTGACATTTCTCACCTGGGAGCTTTGTACCAAGACTGGAATGAGTAAACCACTGTTTCCCCCCTGTGGCTTCAGCCCAATCCCAGGCAGAAATTTCCCCCTGCCCAGTTCCCAGCACTGGTGGGCCAGGAGCACGGCGGGGAAGGCAGAGGCACATTCGAGAGAAGCAGCTCAGCTGTCCTTACCTGCAGGCTCTGGATTTTTCCAACAATTCCAGCTCTGAGGGAAAAACTCCTATATCTTTAATGGGAGGTTGGACTTAGCCCAGCTGGGGATCGTCCCTGCCAGCTCCCAGGGGCTGCCCACCTATTTTAGCAGCCCTTGGTTCCGCCATCCCCACATTGCCCTCCTGGAGAGGCGTTATATCACTGCTACTACTTGTGAGAAAGCAAAAACATCCAGAAACAGCCATCTGAAGTTCGGCACTCAAATGCATATTTAAGTACCTGAACGCCTTTTCTCCAGAGAGGGGGAATAGCTAAATACGCTTTGTTTGTCTTGATTAATGAGATCACTAGCAAGCCTTTCAGGGCAAAGACTGCTGTGTATTTTTACATATGCAAAACCTGACATCCAGCCAGCCTGAACAGGGTGGGGGAAGCGGGAGGCAGCTCTGCACATCCGCACAAGGCAGATACACGGCACAAGGAATTGTGTTGGGGCAGGTAAAGCCCGTGGCCCCCCAAGGCAAATCCACTCTGTGGGTGAGGACACTCACAGATCTCAGTAACTCTGCATCTACTGCACAGGTTTGCCACATGCAGCTGCGTGCAAACCCCACCGCTCACCCCAAAGGGCCCTGGGACCTTTCTCCCCAAGGTGATTTCCCCTTTGTTTATTTGTCACAGGCAAATGTTCACCCCCTCCCCTCCTCCGAGGTGATTCCTGGGGAGAGGCTGCTCATGTGTGTGTTGGGCACGTCACACATGAGTCCCTGACCCCGAGAGGGGCTTCCCTGGGAGCTCCGAGCGCATCCTGGCCCCCTCAGGGAAGCACATAAGCAAGTCCTGCATTGTGGAAAACAAGTCATATTTATTTCGAGGTCCACCTTAACACAAGCCGGCATCTGAAAGCGTCAGACAACCAACACACGATAGTAAGACTACAGGATCTCGTTACTAAGGCAGAATAAGAATCCCCTGAAGAAGTCAATCAGAAAACTAGTCCTCATGTTAAACGGGCTAAGTGTTTAACTTCAGCTAGAGCAGCATCTCCCAAACAGGCAAAATGCCTTGCACTAATCTGCAATCTCTTCCCTGTTTGTGCTACAACCTATTTTCTTTGGCCAGCTGCTCGCTGTAACCAATCATCTATGTGCTGCTTTCGTTATAGGTTGGGCCTCATCTCAGTACTTTTCCAGACCGTGATGCTCGTAAAAAGGCGTTCAGTGCCTCCCGTTGAGAGGCGCCTGTGAGACGTGGTCCCCTTCCCCAGAGCATCCAGGCAGCGAGGACCACAGCACCGTGCTGAACACCACAGCCCTTAGACCCCACGATAGCCATAGACAATAGGCTTTCTCTCTAGTTTTATAAAGTTATACTAATGCAGATATAGCCAAAGAAATCATAAATATGAGAGGAATGATTCTGTCTCAGCCTGTTCATTGCTTCATGTCAGATGCACACCTTAGCCTGATCAACACAATTCTCATTGCGCTTTAGGTAACAACACTCACACCAGTAACAGGGCAGTGTTCGCACCAGTACAGCCCCACAGGCAAAGCAGGACAGTCTCCTTCACTGTCTGTTCTGAACAAATATATTAAATGCAACCATATCACAGTTGATATCAAGCCTATACTATCTCATAATCCATCAGTCCTTCTCACTTCGTTGCCAAGCTGCCCATCACTGCCTGGTTCAGCAAAGCCCTTGCCTGTGTGAAAGCATCCAAACACCTGCTTTGAGCGCTCTGCCAAATAGAGGCCTCACCGCAGAGCGATGCCTTCACTCAAAGATGGCCCCAGCCAGTTCCATGCTTACCCTCAAACAGCTGCTGGTGCCTGATGTCCCTCAGGGCTGAGCCTCTCCAAGGAGCCACTGGACAAACTCAAACTCCACCAACACCAACTCAGCCTCACAGCACCCAAACCCCAGCCTGGTCACCAACGAGCAACAGCAGAGGCTCAGGCAGGTACCAGCACATTTACAATCCATCTCCCCCACAACAGGGCGTTTGACCTCAAGAAAACACCACTTGGTAATAACTATGATTACTTTAACTGTACAGCTGCAAGATTACTAGAGGAATAATTAATTACCTCTATGTAGACTGCTTCTCACATCTACTATTACATTTCAGATTGTACCAGGTAACATTTAAATCTAATGTTAGCTTTCAGTTTTCATATTGATCATCACACTGACACTCAGAGAGCTGAGGTGTGTTCACCCCAGGATGGGCTGGGCACCTCAGGGCCATGGTCTGAGGGGGTGAGATCTGCTGTCCCAGGCAGCCCCAGCTGCACCCCAAGCTCTGGAAGGGGCCAGTAACAAGCACTGCAGAGGGGGTGGAGGTGCCCAGCATGACTTTGCCCCACACATCTCAGCAATGGGGCTAGCCCAGCCCTCCTACACAGACCCACAAGCAGCCAAGGGACACAAAGAAGCGATGCTGAGCCCAGGGCTTGTCCCCCATCAGATCTGCAGCCAAACTTTTAAAAGAGCAGAGTTCCACATGACATGAAACTGCACTGTTTAAGACACACACCAAAAAAAAGTAAACTGCAGGGGCAGCTTTTTCTTACCTTTCCCAGGACAAGAAAGGCTCCACACCAGCTGCTCTGGCATTTCCCACATCCCCTCCCTTAGGGGCAGCTTGTGCCTCAACCTGCCCTTTATATAAGGAAGCAGCTGTAGCAAACTCCACCCTGCCCACACCTGAGCCAAGGGAGGAAAGAAATCATCTGCTCCACACAGGGGAAACCCTGGTATGTGATTCCCTCTTTTTAGTACAGGCCTCTAAATAAACCCCATCTAAAATAACTGGGAGGATAACAGTAGGGTTTGCCATGCTGGTAGAGGTGGATTATAACTGGAGACCTTTCCCACCTTCCCAGGGAGGAAGCCAGGCCTCAGATTACTTGTCAGGCTAAAAATGGCACTGTTTACGAGTGTGTGAGAAACCAGACACGAGGTTTGCCCTGCTGCCCTGTTCAGCTCTTGGTCCAGCCACAGCATCTGCGTCCTCCTGCAGCAACTGCTCAGGTCCTGGGGTTGTGCACAGGGAAAGAAGCATCTCCAGAGTCCTGCATGGCTGGAAAAGGGCTGGCAAAGAAACACGGTGTGAACCAAGCCCACGCAGACCTCCTGATTTGGGACAGGCCCAAGAAGCCACCAAAGAGACCAGAAACCCCCAAAGCAACGCCCACGTCAAATAAAGTGCGTTCAGGAGGAGACACCACTCCGTGGGGCTTGTAGCCGCCAGACCTGCCCCGAAATCCTGGGCAGAGCCGTGCCCCAAACGGCCCGAGTCTCACAGCTCGGACGAGCTGTCCGGCGGGAGCATGGGGCACCCAGCCCCCGCTGCATCGGCACCCACCTGCACCCACTCTGCCGAGGGGTGAGGGCTGGCGCCGGCCGGGGGGCCTCGTCGTCGTCCCCCCCCCCCGAGGTGCCACCTCGGACTCGTCCCCACCGCGGTCGCCGGTCCCCCGCACCCCCAGCCCGTGGCCAAGCTCGCTGGGGGGTCACAACCAAGCCGCAAGCCGGGCGTCCCCCTCCGCTCCCCGCTGCCCCGGCCGTGCCGGCGGAGCCCGGTGCCGGGGTCCCGACCCCCCCGCGCAGCCCCGGCCGCCCTCCGGCGCCGGACGCTCCTTGTCCTGCAGTGACACCCACTGGTAAAGGGGATTTTAACGCTGCTGCAGCTTCCCCACCGCCGAGCCCTGCTCCTCCCCGTCACTGCGACCCCCCCCCCCCCAGCTGACTGCCCCCCCCCCTTTTCTGCCGTTTTCCCCTACCCCGAGCCGCCCTGCCCCTCTCTCTCTCCCTTGAAGATACATTAATTTCGTTACTGGAGCATCCCACCGAAGCCTGGCGCTGCTGAGCATCCCTCTCTGCACCTGCCAGGGCACGCAGGTTGGGTTCAGAGAGAAATTCAGTACAACAGGGCCCCCGGGGATTTTCCTCCCTAAGCCAGACTCTTTCAAGATCCTGGTCTGTGCACCACCAGCAGATATTTCTAGGCTAACTCTTGCTACAGCCATCGCCACAGCCCAGCAGCCCACGTCCTCCAACCCCTGACGCAGCTGCGGAGGTGACATCCCCCAGCCCTGTCAGGGTTCTCCCCACTGCCCAAGCCTGGGGTCAGCCCTGCCCCGCGGCCCCAGGGCCAAACCCGTACTGGCGACTGGTGCCAGGAGAGCCTGATCCTGTCTGTCGGCAGCACCCAGTGAGGTGGGATGCACGGCAGCTCCCAAAGCTGTCAGAGGCCTAGAGCCAACCCTGGGCTGCAACTGGGGCTTGTGAAGAGGTGTCTGGAAACACAGTTGGTATCAGGGATCTCCTCTTGTCTGGTGCATGCCAACGTATTTGTGAACAGGAACAGTCTAGAAAAAGGGGTTTGAGGGCAGACATGCACGGGGAAGGCAGTGCACACTGCTCAGTGGTCTGTACACGGGATTTCCTACCTGTGGTGGGAGCCACAGACAAATCATTTGGACGCCATTTGTCCAGTGTCCAGTGATGTAGGGGCACCACATATGGGCAGAATGGGTATGTTTCTGCCTTGGGGAGTCTAGATCTGAAACAACTTAATAATATTAATAATTAACATTGATTAATGTCAGCCACACTGACATTTGAACATGAGTAGCAAGTGCATCTGTAGCTGCTGGGAACTCCAAGTGTGGCCTAGGAGTGACAGTCTCTGTCCCCAAGGCCTTGGCTAGGGATGGCACAATATAGTGCCTGCTCAGGGATGAGGATTGGACCACACACTCCCTCCCCAAAATCTTGCACAGCATCAGAGAGTGGGTCTGATCTGGAAACTTCCTCGCAGTTGTTTGAAGGTAGGTGCTTTATTCAAGAGAAGGAAACACAGCAGCAGACCCGCCAGCCCAAATCTGTCCCTGCATGGCTGATGCAAATCCTGATTCCAAACCCACTCCCAGCCCTGCTCCCTCTTCTGGTCCCATTCCTGGTACCAAACACAACCTCAGTGCTGGTCCTGATCCCAGTGCCGATCTCCATCCCAAATAGGGTCTTCTGGTTGGATAGGGAGGCTGCCAGAGCCCAGGACCCAACACAGTCACACTGCCAAGAGCTGGGAATCCCCACTGGGGTCTCTGCCCCATTTCTCACTGGGACCAGTTCCTGCACATCTGTTGCTCTGGACCACCCCAAAGCGATGCTTGACCAGGCCTGCCTGGGGAAGCAAATGCCACAGAACCGACCCCCAGCAGACCAGGACCCTTCAGCCTGGCCCCCAGTCCCTGGCACTGGGGCAGCACCGCTGCAGGGATCCTTCAGCCAGGGACAGGGAGGGACAAGCAGCCCCCAGCACCGGGCGCGTTGCACCCCCGCGGTCGGGGCAGGCTGGGACCGGGGCTGATGCGTATTTTGTCTCTGGGCTTATCCTATAAGGCTCTTTTGTTCCGCTGCCCCGATCCCAGCCGGCCCCGAGCCTGCAGGGCCGAGGGCAGGAGGTGCTGGGGGCCCTGCCTGCGCCGCTGCCCGACAGCTGGCAGCCGGGCTTCCCGGAGGGGTGGGGGGGGCGGCTCTCCCCTCGTTGATCGCCTCCAAGCTGCCGGCCAAGGGCGGCTTTGGAAGAGGGACAAGATGCAGCTGCCTGGCCGGGAAGGTGGGGAACAGAGGAAATCGAGTATTTGAGAAATAACCAGCGACGTCGCTTTAAAGCGGCGCAGCTTCACGCTCACGGGTGCGGACGTTTTCTTCATCTCCGCGGCGAAGGGTCTGCCCCCAGGAAAAGCCCCTAAACAAACCCCCGAGGATGCAGGAGCCAGCCTGACTGGGAGGAAGGTGGGAGTCCTGCGTGAGCCGGTCCTCCTCCAGCCTGGGAGATCAACAGCAGCAAAACATCCCGACGGGGCGGGAGAGAGGAAACTTGGTGTCTCCGGGAGAAACGGGCAGGGAGCGGGCAGGGCGGGCAGCCCGGGCTGGGGCCGTCGGGATTTCATTTAAAACGGGATTAACGGCAGGAAAAATCCGGTCGCTTCCCAGTTGCACCAGTAGGTAACGCCGCTGGGCGCTAGGAGAGCGGGAAGAGCAGCCCCGGTTCCGCCGCGCCGGGCGGGGGGCGATGCCCGGTCCCCGCCGCTCCGGCAGCGCTGCGCTGGGAAGGCGGATGCCCGGTGGCCCCGCGTCCGTTTGCTCTAAAGGACCTCTCTGCTCGTTCACAACCGATTTCGAGGGGATTCAACGAAATTCGCAGCTCCGAGGTTTACCTCGGGCTCAGAGCAGCCGCCTCTGCAGTGGGGATTTGAGGAGGATTTCGGTGCTTTGCCTTTCCTTTTTATCTTTTAAAAATTATTATCATTATTATTTTTAACGCCCAGGAAAACTTTCCCTGCTTGGGAGGGACTGGCAGATCGGCTAATTGCGGGGGGGAGGTGAGAGAAAAGCAGCAACCCCTCGCGATCCCCTCCTCGCCTCCCCCCCCCCCCCCCCGCGGCTAATCACCCCGTTACGAGCCCCATCAGTGGGATAATGACAGCAAAAGAGGGCGGAAACCGCCCGGAAAGCGCGGGGATGCGGGCCGCAATTAATTCCCGTTAATCAAGCTGCAAGGTGTCGCCGCCGGGGAGTGACATCCCCCAAAACGCCTCGCGGCCAATGGGCGCGTTCGCACGGGGCGGGGGTGGTGGTGGGGGGAAGCTGCTGGGGTCCCCGAGCCGGAGTGGCACAAGTTCGGGTTTTCCCCCCATTTCCCCCTTCCCCCGCCCCCGCGGAGGGCGCGGCGCTCCCGCTGCTGTCCGAGGTGCTGAAGGCGCCGCCGGCTCCGGAGTGACTCCGGTTCCTCCCCCCCCCGCCGCCGCCGCCGCTGCCGCTGTCCGAGGTGCTGGCGAGGAAGGGGGGCGCCGCAGCGGCCCGACGGCTGGCCACCCCCTCCGCCCTCCCCCCCGCCCTTCCCCATTGATTTCTGGATCATTAAGTGGTTAAGGCGCTGCGAAACCTCACTATCGATCGCTGCCTCCCCACCTCCGGCTGGGAGCCCCCGGGCTGCCCCCCAGCCCGACGCCTCCGCGGCTCCGGGCAAGGGTGGGGTGGCCGGGTAAGGGGCCGGAACCCCGAGTGAGGTTGGGGTCCGTCCCCCCACCCCCCCCACTCCCTTCGCGGACAAAGTTTGACTCTGCCTCCCTCTCCCCCCCTCTCCTGTGTGTCTGTCTGTGAGTGCAGCTGGGCGCGATGCTGAAGACGGAGCAGCCCTGGATCTAACGCGCGGCGCCTCGGAGAGCCTTGCAGCAATTGTTGCCCGGATCCCAGGCTGAACTTTGCTCTTTTATTGTTTTTCTTTTTACCTTTCCCCCCCTTTTTTTTTCTTTAGCTTCCCCCCCCCCGTTATTGTTAATTATCATTATCGAACCGCTTCCGCCGCGCCCTCCCCGCCAATGCCCGTGTGAGCGCCGGCACCTCGCGGGGGCCATGGAGGGCTCCACCGGGTTTGGGATCGACTCCATCCTCTCCCACCGAGCCGGCAGCCCGGCCGTGCCCAAGGGGGACCCGCTGGTGGGCGACGGCCGGTCCCCGCTGGAGCTGAGTCCCCGCTCGGAGGGCAGCAGCGGGTGCCCCTCGCCCCGCTCGCCGGGCCGCGAGTGCCTGGAGGCGGCGGTGCCGCGGCCGGGCCTGGATGCGCACCTCCAGCCTGGGCAGGTCTCGGCTCCCTCCCAGTCCCGGACCGTCACCTCCTCCTTCCTCATCAGAGACATCCTGGCCGACTGCAAGCCCCTGGCCGCCTGCGCGCCTTACTCCAGCACCAATGGACCTCACGGCGGGCAGGAGCCGGCGGGCAGGGTCCCCACCAAGCCTGGCGAGGACTTTAGGGAGAAAATGGAAAAAAACACCAGCAGCTCCTCCTCGGATTCGGAATACAAAGGTAAGAGACGCTCACCCCGTTGGGGCTTTGCACGGCAGGCAGGGCGGCCTGGACCCAAAGAAGCCTCCCGGTGCACCGGGAGCCCGCTACGGAGCCGCCTCCGGCGCGCCCCGGTGATGGAGGGGAAGTCGTGGCACCGGTCGTCCCCGAAATGACCGCGGGGTCGGCGTCAACTTGGGAAAACTTAGGGGGTCGGGGCTCGGTGGGGCTTGGCCCGGTGGAAGCGGTTGGGGCGATCGGTGTTTCGCCAAACGCTCCCGGGGGCTCCGCCGAGCTGTTTTCCGCGGAGAAGATCCGGCTGTTTCGTTCCTACCCGCGGGGAAAAGGGAGAGGAGAACCGGGGGCGGATTTCTACCGGGGGGGGGGGGAAGAGAGAGAGAAAAAAAGAAAACAATAATAAAATAATCACGGATTTGCCGGGTGTTTCCCCTGTTCCGGTGAGAAACGAACAAGAAAGTCGGCGGGATTTGATTCGATTTGTATTGTTTCTATTATTAATTTGGAGATGGTTTACAAACGAGCACGACAGACAGGGAGCCCCGGGCAGCATCCACGGCGCCGGTGGGGACTGGGACTGGATGCGGCGGCTGCTTGCCCCGGGCCGAGGGCTTCGGCCTCCCGGGCCCTTCGCAGCCCCTTCCCCGCCTCCCCCTGCGGCAGCCGGGGTGGGGGAAAGCACGGGAGGGGTGGGGGTCGGTCCTCGCCCCCTGGAGCAGTTTATCCCGGGTGTCTTTGCCCATCCCGCCCCCATCACCCCTGCAAAAACTTTCACCCGGGAAAATTGTTTGCCGGCTGTTTTCGAGGGAAAAGCGAGGGTACCCGGCTGCAAGGGGGGAGAAAGGGGAGGCGATGGCACCTGTCAGGGTCGCTGGATTTGGGGAGGTTGGCAGGAAAATGGGGGACGGGCCGAGCCCCGGCCCGGCTGCAAATGCACCCTCGGCCCGCCCGGAGCCGCCGCGCTGAAACCCGGTTCGTGGAGGAAAAAATATTCACCCAAACGAGCCTCCAAACGCTGCGAGAGCCCCGTTTTTCGGGGGGCAGGGGGAGATTTTCTCTCTGAACGAAGGACGGAGCCCCGGGTCGGTGCCGGCGCTGGAAGTGACCCGGGAGAAAGGCTGGGATCGGCCCCGCCGTTTTGCAGGGCCGGGATCGAAAACAGCGATTCCCACCTTGGCGTTTTGTTTTCGCTTCCTACACCCTCCCTTCTCCGAATTCCTTCAGCTTTTCTCCCCTTCCAACAAATCGCCGAGACGCGAAGGAAACGAGGGAGAAGAAACGCGGGTTCTCCGCACCCCCCTAAGCTGGGGGAGGGGGGGCGGTTTGGGGTGGGGGTCGTTACCCCACGCCGCGCTCGGCTCCTCTCCTGCCCCTGCGACCGGGCAGACACGGCCACGGTAAAAACACCGCTTAAATGGGGAAAAAAAAAAATCCGTTAAATGGGGGGAAAACCACCTCTTAAATCCGGGGAAAAACATCGGTTAAATGGAGGGGGGAACACCGCTTAAATGGGGGGGGGACACATAGCTTAAATGGGGAGGAAACCACAGCTCAAATTAGGGTAAATAACACCGCGCAGATGAGGGTAAAAACACGGTTTCAAAAGGGTAGCGGGTGAAGGTCCCCGCTCCCAACGGGATCTTTTTTTAATGCTTTGGAAATAGCTTTTCCTCGGGCAAAACGCCCCTGATTTACACCGCAAAAGGGCTGCGGACCCGGGCCTAACCCGCAGCGGCGGCGGCAGGATTTGGCCCAAGCCAAAATGCCGAAAGACCCGTAATATATATTTTTTTATTATTATTATTATCATCGATTTTTTTTTTAAGATAGGAGAGCTCTGGAGCCGGCCGGGGAAGCCGCCGCCGCCAAAGAGCGCAGCCCTTGGGCGAGCAGGAACTTTTTAGGAGCCGAGGACCAGCCCCGGCCCCGGGGAACGAGGCGGCCTGGCCGGGGGGCTGGGGGGGGGCGGAATTGCCTTCTCCGGGGTGCGAGAGGCCGGACTCGGTTTTTCTCCGCTGAAAAACTCCGCACAAACTTTCGGGCCTTTCCCGGGAGGGAGCAGGGCTGGGCTGGGACCCCCCGCCCTGCCCGGGCCGGATCCGGCCCCTTCCCGGCCGGTACCGGAGCTGCCGTTTTCCCCGGGAACCGGAGCCGGGTCTCCGTGTTTTAAGGCTCGTCCCGGGGTCGGGCTCTGCCTGCTCGGCCAGAGCCGCGATTTCTGGTTGAAGGGTTTTGCTCCCCGGTGGCTCAATTAACCGGATTATTGTCTTCCTACAGAGAGAAATCAGCTCGCGTTCGGCTGCAGCCCTGTCCCTGCTAACCCCCGTCACCAGCAAATTTAACATGAACCCCCGTAAAAAAATCCCAACGCCGCCGATTTGTATAAACCGAGACTTTTCGCCACATAATCTCCTCCAGGAGGATGAAGAAAGCGACCACAAACACGGATTTATTTTTCCCTCTTTTTTTTTTTTTTTTCTGCTCGGAAATTTTCCCGTCACCTACTAATGTTTCGCGGCATAAATTTCCGCGTCGCTCCGCCGGTGCGTATGTACCGACCGCGCTAACGACCCGCCGCCAGCCTCGCCTCGTTCGGTATTTTTTAAGATAAATAACGGCACGGGCGCGGGCTTGCAAAGCCCCTTCCCCGGTGTTTCGTTGTGCGCCCTGGAGAGGGGAGGTTTGTTCCATCCCCCGGCAGCATCCCCGGGAGGACGGAGGCTTCTCCGCGGAGAGGGAGAATCAGCACCACCCCAGCGAATTTCCCCTCCAAAAATGTGGGCTCAGGATTTTCATTTTGGGTTAGTTTTGTTTTAGTTTTAAAAAAGCACAAAAAAAGAGAGAATATAAAGAAGGAAATGAAATATCCAAGCATCGAGAAAGCTGTTGGGTTTTGGGGAATAAACTCAGAGCAGGATCCTGCCCCGTGAGAAATGAGGGGTGAGGGAGATGCGGGGGTCCCCCCCCAGCACAGCCCGGCGCTCCGGCCCCGCTCCCAGGGCCTTGGGATGGGGAAAGGCCGGGCCCGGCTCGGGCACCCCGTGAGTCCCCCGTAGGCAGCCGGGGTTAAAATTTACGGGGTGGCAGAGCAAATGCGCCGTGAGCCCGATTCGGTGCCTGAGCCCACTGCAATGAGTTACGCCCCTCTCTTTTGAGGTATTTTCCCTTGCTGCCCTGACCTGGCCTCTCTTCCTCCCTCTCGGCCCAGTGAAAGAAGAAGGGGACCGAGAGATCTCCAGCTCCCGGGACAGCCCCCCGGTGAGGCTGAAAAAGCCGCGTAAAGCCCGCACCGCCTTCACCGACCATCAGCTGGCCCAGCTGGAGCGCAGCTTCGAGAGGCAAAAATACCTGAGCGTGCAGGACAGGATGGAGCTGGCCGCCTCCCTCAACCTCACCGACACGCAGGTGAAAACGTGGTACCAGAACCGAAGGTAAAAATGCACCGTTCCCTCCTGCCCACAGGGTCCCATCCTGCCCCTCTCCCCGGCCCCGCACCCCCAAACCAGGCAGGGCTTTTGCATCCCACAGCCACCCCGTCCCTCCTGGCACCAGAAAAAGTCCCCCTCTCGGGACTGCCTGTGCTCCGAGGCCTTTTACCCCAAAGTAAGGGAGAGAAAAGTGATGCCGGGGCAGGGCAGGTTTGGGGCGGGGGCAGTCCGTGCCCCCAGCCCCGGCAAGGCGTGGAGACAGGACTGGGCTTCCAGCTAAACACAACAGCATAACACATCGGCCCATTAATAATAGATACCAATTACTGCTTTGGGCATCAATAATTAACGCCCCTTACAGTAATTACACAATTATTATTATGATGAATAATTTACTGCTGGAAATAGGTTTAGCGCTTCAGCGACAAATCTGTAAAAGGGCTGGAGACGTGTGATGGCTTCGGTGGATTTATCCGGGCGTCCCGGTCGGCGCTTTCCCAGCCCCGACCATTGCCACGGCCACGAAATGAGGGGCCCCCGGCTGCAGCCCCCACCTCGTCCCCTCGCTCCCCCCAGATTTTAACACCCCCTCCCCCTAATTTCCAGTCCCGCTTCGCCATCTCCAAAGATCCGCGACTTATCAACACGTCGGGGTTTTGGGGGAGTTTAGCGGCGGCGGAGGCTGTGCGCTTATCCCCTCTCTTCCCAAATCCCTCCCGCAAGGACACGCCGGAGCCGGGCCGGTGCCCGCAGCCCCTTCCCCAGCCCCGCTCCCCGGCCAGCCCGGCCCACCGGTGGCCCCGGCGTGGGCGAGGTCCCGGGGCCGGGGCTTCTCGAGGTCCGGCACATACACATATATATACGCACACATACCTGTACCTATATGGACGTATATATGCATATACATATAAAAATATACAGACATACATATGTATATATGCCGCAAACGAATGCCCCGGGACGCTGCCCCACGCGTGTCCCACCGCGGGACTCCCGCAGCCGCCCCAGTGGCCCGGCCCGGCCCGGGCCCAGGGAGGGGGTCCCGGAGCCCGGGGAGGCGGAGCGGGGCCGCGGCGGCATCGGGCCGGACATCGCGGCGGCAGCAGCATCCCTGCTCAGCGGCGGGGCTGCCGGGCAGAGGATCCCCCGTGTCACGCACGAGGTGTCGTACGCAGTTCGTAATCTACAATCTGGAACTTACACCCGAGGAAGGGACTGAAATACCCTTCGCGATTTATATCGCAGGGATTTCCCCCCCCCCGCCCCGGTCCTGTGGCTCCGGTGCCTCCCGGGAGGCTTCGTGGGCGCTCACGCCGGGCTGCCGCGGCGGGGACAGCGGGGAGATAGGTCCTCTTGTCCTGTTAATGGGGTCTACGTCCCCCTGCACTGTGCTGGTGCCCCCCATCCCATCCCATCGCATCCCTGCCATACGGGGGGGACTGGCCCCGGGAATCAGCGGCGGGGAGAGGGGATGTGCAAGGAGAGCAGAGCCCGGGGAAAGGGGGTATGCAAAGGGTGAAAAGAGCCCGGAAGCGGCTTTCGGAGCATCCCTCCCTCCTTGACCCCCTCTCTCGACTTGTCCCCCCCCCAGGACCAAGTGGAAAAGGCAGACGGCGGTGGGCCTGGAGCTGCTGGCCGAGGCTGGCAACTACTCAGCCCTCCAGAGGATGTTCCCCTCGCCCTACTTCTACCCGCAGAGTTTGGTCTCCAACCTGGACCCCGGCGCCGCCCTCTACCTGTACCGCGGACCCAGCGCGCCCCCCCCCACCCTACAGAGACCCTTGGTGCCCCGCATCCTCATCCACGGACTGCAGGGCGGCAGCGAGCCCCCGCCGCCCCTGCCCCCGCTGCCCGGCGTCCTGCCCCGGGCCGCGCAGCCCCGGTGAGCCCCGGCCGCCCGGGAAGCCCCACCGGCACCCACCGGGCCGGGAGGCTGAAGGGGGCCACCCCACCTCTGGGGCCGCGAGCAAGCGACAGACTCCCACTCATCCCCAAATATATATATATATAAATATGAGACCTCCCCTCCCCTCCTTTTTTTAAAATATATATAAAGAACGCAGGAAACAAGGGCAGGTTTGGCAGGACGGAGAGCCGGCAGAGCTGCCCCCCGCCCCCGCCGCCTTAACCCCCTTGTGCCCCCGAAGGGCAGCGGGGCCGCTGCGGTCCCCCCCCTGCCTGGGACGGCGCCGGGAGCACGGGCAGGGGCCGGCTGCTCCGGGGGAGTCTTTGCCTCTCGTCCCCCTTCCCAGGAACCGCCGGGGGGCCCAAGCCACCTCTGCCACGGACGGCTCCGGGGAGCTCCCTCCCGGCCTTGTCCGGCTCCCCGAACCCGGGGCACCGGCCTCGCCACCGGGAAGGGCCGGGGGGGTCCCGGGCCGCTGGCCCCCGCCCGCCGCAGCGAGACTTTGGGACGTCCGTAACTAAAAACAAAACAAAAAGCGGCGAAATGTAAATACGGTGCGCAAAATGTATATGAATTATTTATTTGTGAACCCTGAGGGCGTATTTGTGTAAGTGATTCTTGTCAGTCTGTATCCCGGGGCCGGCCCGGCCGGGGGGCGCGGGGAGGGGGGGGGGGGTTCGGGGCGCCGCGGCCGCTCCCGCTCCCCCCCTTTTTTAAATGTGGAAATAAAACTTCTTTACAAACAAACGGGTCTCGCCTCCGCCGGCCCTTTCTTCCCCTCCCGCTTGTTTGCTCTGGCGGATCAGCCGCCGCCGAGGGAAAGGGAAAAGCAAAGAGGAGTTTTCCCACCTCCCATCGCAGGGAACCCCCCCTCCGGGGCTCGGCTCCCCCTCAGGCCTCGTCCCCCCCCCCCCCGCCCCCCGGGGCTCGGGCCCAGTACCGGCATGCGGGGCCGGCCGCTCCGCCGCTGGGGCTGGGAGCGACGGGGAAGGGGGGGACCGGGGCGATGCTGCTGCCCGGCGCTGTGATAGCCGCGGCGCTGGTGAATTATTAACGCTAATCTTAAGTGTATAATTGCCTAAGTGCTTTAAATGATCGCTTTGGAAAATGGATTGTTTCCACCCTTTAAAAGTGTCGCTCATCTGGCCGCGGCCAGCGAGCCCGGCAGCTGGTCCCCGGGACAGCCGGGCAGCGGCTCGCCGACTCGGGGAGCCGACAGATGGGCTGCGGGCTCAGCCCGCCCGGCCCTCCGCCGCTCCCCCCGGCCCTCCGCCGCTCCCCCCGGCCCTCCGCAGCCGGCGGACCCGGCTGTCTGCGGAGCCGATCCCCCCCCAGCTCCCCGGGGCCGGGTCCCAGCCCGATGCCCCCGGCCCGCCGGCCCCGGGAGCTTCGACCCGGCACCCCCGAGCCCCGCCGGCCCCGCGGGGAGGGATATTGTCGGCTCGGCCAAATGCACAGCCACGCCTGGCAGCGAGAGCCCCCGGCCTTTGTGGACCGGGCTGGTCCTTTGCATGTGAATGGGGGAGTTTGGTAAATCCCCGGGCCTCGGCTGGGGCGAGGAGGAGGAGGAGGAAGGGGGGGGGTCGCTCCCAGCTCGGGGTTAATGAAGTGGGAAAGGAGTCTTTCAGAGAGGCCTGCAAACAACCCCCCTCCCTGGGCAACAAACCCCCGTCCCAAATCCTACATGGATTGACTTAAACCCAGGGGATAAGGGCTTTAAATTAATCTCATTGAATAAGAATGAGGCCAAACAAAACTCTTTAAAATCATATTAAAAATCTATCAAAGGACAACTTGCAGTGGGTGTGCTTTTCATTTTGTGAGCGCAAAGGCAAGGAGCATACAGCAGCCTTCCTCCCATTTACACAGCAGGAATGTGAATCAAAGACATTCTCTAATATTTAATTGTCCTTGTAGCCGTAGCAGATTCCTCCTCTTACATTAATGAAGTACAAGGCTTCGTTACACGTTTGTAATTGCAATATTTAAATTTGCCATTTCACGTCTGGAAGAAGCTGGAAACTCCCCTGTAACAGCAGGTCTGAGCCAGCGCTGTAACACAGTGACAGGGTCCGGTTTGTGGCAGGAGACAGCGGGGCAGAGTCCCAGGAAAACTCTGCTCCAGGAAGGGGGAATGGCTGTGCCTGCTCTGGCTGGGAAGGAAAGAGAGCAGAGGGGAAGCAAGGGCTGGAGCTGTCTTCTACAGGGAGATCTCAAGCAAGTTAAGCTTCAGAATAAATCAGTTTAGGGAAGACCACGCGTTGCAGGCTCTCGTCAGTGAGCACCGCACTTGCCACATGAGCAGCATCTTGTGCGGGAGGATCTCAGCAGCCTCAAAATCTGCTGAAGAACCAGCCTCAGCTCCTGCTTGTGTGTGGGGACTGAGACGGGACCCCGCTGTCCAGCAGCAGAACCCACCAGCACTGGTCCTGCACCTACAGCAGACCCAGCCCGGGCTGGAAACTCTACTCATTTCCAGAAGCCAGTGCCAAGTGGGTGTGATCCTGGCTAGTCCTCAGGGGTGGGACAGGCTGTGCAGGGTTGAAATTAGATGCATGATGGCATGGTTGAGAAGGCGCACCAGGCCCATTAAGGAAACCTTTGGAGTATTGCACCGGGTCTGCTCTGCTGATTTGTCCCGGGGTACCGAGACTCCAACAGACAGGCTGCTGGTGGTTGGTTTCTGTCAGCACCAGGCTCTACATCCAAGACACAAACCAGTTAGTGCAGTGACTTTGCCAGGACCAAACACAATCCTGGCTCTCAAGCCCCTTCTGGGCTTTTACCCAACTTGAGGGCCATCTTCTTCCCCTCCTGACACAAAGAATGAAAGCTGCTCCTCTGAACATGCCAACACACACAAATTCAATGAAATCAGCAGAATTGTTTCTAGCCGAGATATTTTATGGTTTCATCTGAACACCAAACGAAATTATGCCAGAATAGAAAGCCCAGAACAATCGGTGCTTTTCCTGCCCTCTCCGCAGGCTTGTGGAGAAAAT
This sequence comes from Grus americana, assembly GCF_028858705.1. Lineage (NCBI taxonomy): Eukaryota > Metazoa > Chordata > Aves > Gruiformes > Gruidae > Grus > Grus americana. The sequence goes on along the minus strand of NC_072871.1, from coordinate 12,199,723 downwards.
AAGGCGTTGTAACCAGGAAAGTTCTGTTGCTTTCTACCCTGCTTAGTTACGGGTGCTTCTCAGTGGTGGGGTACCAGTGCTAAGGTGTCTTGCGTTTGACCTAGACACTGAAAGCAGGTGTTCAACTGTGACCCTTGCACCAAGGTGACCTCCTTGCTTTTTCCTATCGCAAAGCCTTGAAGTGTAAACTCAAGATGTTCCAGCCGCAGAGGAGAGGAGGATGTGGGGTCCTATTACTGGCAAAGGACACGGAGCCAGAAGAGAGCAGAGAAAAGGCACGAGAGCATCTCCTGGGAGAGGCAGGACTCGCGGTGTGAGAGCAGGGAGCAGAGAGGCAGCAAGGCAGGCAAACCCCGGCTCAGCCCAGCTCTGACTCACAGGCAGTTACAGAAAAGCTCCAGAGTGACGTTATTTCCAGGCCAAATGCAGAAACTTCACGCTGCAGGGCAGCAAGACCCCTACCATTCACCACAATTAAGAAAGCAAACCTGACCAAAGCCAATGTCGCTGCAAACAAAGCCGCAGTTTCACCCACCACTGCCAAGAGCCGATGTCCCTTACCCTTATGAGCTGCGTGGGCAGCTCCCACCCAGCCAAGACCCTGGCAACACACGCCACGTACCTCAGAGCAGGAGGGGACAAATCCAGCAGTTCAGGGCGACATCCGCTTGCTCTACGCCAGGGCTGTGCCGTGACCCTCAGCAGCTCCTCCAGCATTCGGGTGCTCAGACGACCCAGGAGCTTCTACACCCCGTTCCTGCTGCTGATGGAGCTCTGCAGCTTGGCCACCCTGCTCCACCCCAAGTCCCACACCCTGCCCTGCCTTGATGAAGAGATGCTTCGAGTTGAGTACCAATTAACTCCAAACCTACCAAGTTCTTCCTGAATTGAGTGATGCACAATGATGAAGCCAGCTCAGAGCCAATCTGGAGCTGCCAAAGTGTAAATAAGGGCAGAATGTGGTTCCTGCTGAGCCAGCTACAACGCAAACACATTTTGCACGTTGATCTTCAAGTTTATTAAGAGCAAACTTAGCTTAGCTTCAGGTGTGTGTGCATTTAACACCTTCTCCTTCTTGTTTAACAATCTCCTCCTTTTTTTTTTTGCCTAAACACACTAGTAATCCAGAGCTATCTGCTAAAAGATGGTGAAGCTGAAAGAAAAAGGCATTCTAGTTTCTTTTTAAAAAAAAATCACGTTATTCATCATAACCATTTGTAACGCTACGTGCCCAGTTAATACAGACAGCAATGAGATTTCCTGATGTCTCTCACTGATGTGCTGTTGGCCTTTATTCTTATTATTATGAATTTGCCAACAATCCCTATTAATTCATACGTGACAGTCAGCCAGGAGAAGGTCATATATTTTCCCCTCATGCACAAGATCAGTTCTTCCCAAACTTACACTCTTGGCATCACTTTCTCTGAGTCATTTTCATCCTCGGGGGTTTCTTTTCTCTTTAAGTTGACATTTGCCTTAAACCTGATTGCTCTTCCAAACAGTACTCATAACAAAATCAGGTGGGCTTTGTTGTTATTTTATCTTAATCTAATAAATGCTAGTAACTTCTTTCTCTCTGCAAAACCATGGTTAATTTTGTACCAGAGCCTTATTAACATCTTTCTGAAGTGTTCAAAAAAGTTCTGCAGTAAAATCAGCACGTTTGGTAATTGCCTGGGAGCAAAAAGATCATTTTGGTTCTCAAAAGTTACATTCACTTCAGAAACTAAATACTTTTGGGCTGATTGCTTCCCTCCTACGGCCCTTAGAATGACTCATTACAGCCCAAAGTAGGTGCCCTCAATTCTGTATTCACAAAGCGGGTATCATTTTCATCTGGTTACGTTCTTTTTTTCAGTACTTTTCCCCTTCTGGCACCTGAACTTGCCACTGGATTTGAGCACTTCCTGGTCCAGGTGGGTCACGGGTGGGCTATCTTTCCCATCTCTTTCCTCGAGGAAGGCCCATGCGGGCAGCAGAAAATTGTGTTTTGGTGGGGTTTTGCACTGTTTTCCAATGTGTACTGCTCGGCACTTGTGTTACAGGAGGTGCTGGAAGAAGCGCAGGGAGAGGGAGGTGGGTGCTCACCTCTAGGTCCTGGGGAAGCTTGTGAGGCTGCCGCAGGCCTTGGGGAGCACCCGCTCTCCCCCACGCAGTCCCCACGCCTCACCAACCCAGCAGGGAGTTTGGTCACGGGCTTCACTAGAGCTCAGGTTCCACTTCACGCTGGGCAATGGTGAACAAGCGCCGGCCTCATCACATTTGGGGCCACACCGCATCCCTTTTCTCAGATGTCCCGATTCTCTGATGATAAGCAAGACCAAGACAAAAGGCAAATGGGAAAAGCAAGAAGCGAAAACCATTAGTTTGGGACGTACTCAAAATAGGCCTAGCCAAAGTGGAGAGAACCCCAAACGCCGGGGTTACTACTGGCAAGTGTTAGCAGGAGCCTGCAAAGGCTTTAATGTTCAGAGAGGTGAGACAGTTCATATGTACGCTGCGTTATATAATTAGGTATGACAATACGCTGCAGGCAAGGAGAAGTTTGGAGATTGCTGGATTCCACGCTGGCTCCTTCCCACGGTGACGTTTGTTCCCAAACTCAGGAGTTTTGACATGAAGTTTTGTGCCCGTGAGCTCTGCCCCAAAGGGACCATGTGTCATTACACTGAAGAGTTCCCCGCAATCCTACCACTTGCACTGATATCGGGGAGACTCCTTGCAGATGGCAACATCCGATTAACGATCAGTGTCCAGGGACAGACCTTGCCCCAGCACACAAAGGACAGAGAGAAGGTGGCAGCAATGTTGGCTATGTTACCTGAGACAGGAACAGAAGTGTCCCCTGAGTAATGACAAAGAAAAGGGCGGCCTCCCCTTTTACATGTGCTCCTGGAAAACTTCCTCTGCCACTACTGTTTATCTGCTTAAAAATAACCCACCAAACAGATTGTGGAATGTTTCTATGGATTTTTTAAACAGGAAAGCATCCCCTGCTTGAGTACACTTGTCTTATGTTATACAGACAACACATTTCTCTGAAAACCACATTTAACCTTTTTTATTTTTTCTTGCAAAAACCACCTTAGAAACGCGGTGGATCTTCAGGAAGCCACATTTAATTGCAGTAGTGCAACAGGACATGCATGGATTCGACTCCATTTGGACCTACGGAATGAGGGGGAGGAGGCTGGGATCTCCAAGACCCCTCCCCTGTTTGCCTGATGAATTGAAACACTCCTCAGTTGATTTGGCAGGTCACCCTGACCCCCGGCTGAGGCACTCAAGCAGGTTTTGCAGCCAATAACTGGAAGGTCCTGGCTTACGTTGGAATCTGCTGGTTGCCAGTTTTTCTCTGTTTTTTCTTCTTCTTGACCTTGGATACACCAGTGTCCATCCCACTGGAATATTCAGATCGCAAGATCTCAGCAAGGCGACGTTTGCTGTGGGTCTTCTTGAGAAGGTCAGACCTGGGTAGAGGGAAGAGAAGAGGAATTAGACTTCCTTCTCTGAAATGCTGCTAGGTGGGTTACTTATTTTACAGCTGTGGAAAGTGACAGTTGCGCATTAGCAGAGGAACAGCTTCCTTTTCTTGAGGCTTGATTTGAAATTCTGTCTCATGCAAAATTAGATATTGTTGTGACAGGTTTTCACAAAGGTGGCAAAATATCATGCCGTTTTTAAAAGCAAGCCTTTGTTCTGTACAAATGCTCTTGCAGGGGTGGTGGGGAGAAGGAGGGAAGGTTGTGTGCTGAAGGCTGATGAATTAGGTGACACAGCAGTTTGAAAATTATAATAATAATAAAAAAACCCCTCTATCAGCCTTAAGACATTGAACAATGGAAACATTTTATAAACAGAGCTTAAATCCAGAGCTTGAAAACACAATAAACCCAAACAAACAAGCAAAAAAATAAAACATCAGGAGTCTAAACCCGACAGATTCTTTTCTTGCAGTGTCCTGCAGACATCACATGCACCTTACAGCCTCCCTCTCCAGAGACCAGCTTTTGCAAAGGTAGCTGCATTCTGCCCAGCCACTAAACTCCAACATGGATCTCCCTGCAGCCTTAAACTGCCAGCTATAAATATAAAAAAACCCACTCAGCATTTTTGCACCACAAGTTCTGCCATGTCCTGCTCTATAACCTTGGGCAAATCTCATCCTGACTGCTGCCATCACCCTCGCTTATTTAAAGTGCAATCTCTTCGGTGCAGGACCCGCCATTCCTTACCGTGTTCCATGGTCCTGGGCACAACGTGGTATCCACAGCTATTGGTGTCTGCACATCCCACGCTCCTCTTTATAATAAGGACTGGTAACAGACCTCAAAGATTTCCAGAGAAGTGAACAGAAATCTATCTGTCCCTCTAAATAGGAGGTAATTGAACAGAAGCCACACGTCCATGCTGGGGTGCATTTATGACAACACATGGACCTCAGCAGTCCTGAAGGCTGACACCTTATAGCACTGCCTCTTGTCCCTTCAGGTCCCCAGCACCACGCTGGGGGTCACAGGAGAAGGAAGCATTTTTGGCTGCAGCAACAGATCAATCCATTCATTAGGCCAAACACACAAAGAAGGGAAGGGAAGCAAACTCTTGGCTGTCTGGGGTATTTGCTTGCCCCCTTTTCCACAGCTTGTTTTCCATCCCTGTGTAGGTTTCATGGCTGGAGTGGGTTTGGAAGGAGGGATCAGAACATAAGAAGGATGGTGTCCTGATTACCACTGAAAGACGGTTTTCCCAAGAAGAGAAAGCCTGGAAAACACATGCGAGAAGACTCTGCTACCTTTGGTGTAGTCTCCATTCTCACGCTAATTAAACATTCAAGCTCTGCATTGGCAGAAGGGCTACAGACTGGATGTACCAGAGAAATAAGACGCACAGCCATCACCTGGTTTGAACCCACAGAAATAAAGACAAAAAGACAGAATCAACTCAAAAGCATCCGTACAGCTAAGGAAGCAAACACGCTATTGGTAAAGCCATACCTGCAGTACCTCCACAGCAGATGTGCCGTGTCAAACTGCCTTCCTGAACGCACAGGCCGCGGCAGCACGGAGGGATGCTTGGGAGTGCACGCACAGCGCCAGGCCAAGGCGTGCCCTCAACCAGCCCAGCTCTGCCACCAAAACGTTGTAGTGCGGCTGTATCCTCTGCTCAGTCCCCTCCATCACTTGATAAAGTTTCTATTTGACACTTTCATTGTGTCTCCAAGCATTTACTACAGTAATTCGAGGGTTACCAAGCAACAGATCAGTTTACTTAACAACAGGGAACTATCTGCTGCAAAGGACAAGTAATCCACCAGTAGCTGCGGGGCTGAGTTTCAGCTCAGCAGGGAGGTTGTCCAACACTTTATTATCAATCAGGTGAAATCATTGCCCAATTAGTAAATCAATACCCCCTGCCGTGGTGATCAGCTGTACACAGAAAAGCAAGGATGCAGGGAAAAGGGACGTTTCTCCCTCTAACCAGGGCCACAAAAATCGATGGAGCTGTGCTGTGGAGCCTATGCTGATCACCGAGAGAAGAAAAGCAGCTGTCAAGGCCCCGTTTAACCACGCGATAGAAGAGCCACAGGCAACAGCAACAGTCTGCTGTGACAGCACACCAGAAAAGTGCACCAGGCCAGGATCCCCGGCTGGATTCCGACTCCTGTTGTAAACCTGTAAATTCCCCTCTCGGCTCTACTGGTGAAAGTCTCTGGGGCTCTGCCAGAGCAGTCAAGATAACATCAGCGAGGAAAACCGCCCCGTTATGAGACAAAGCCCAGGAGAGCAGAACGAGACCTTGATACTCACCCTCTAAGCATCCTTGGGCAAGGTATTTAATCTCTTTGGCCTTCATGTCCATTCTCCCACCTCACAACCCAGGACGACTGCATTTTCCCTGTTGCTGAAGGCTGGTGTGATGTTAATTTGAGAGAGCTGTGTAGTGATACTGGATACCATGGCAAAAAGCTTCACAGAAAGGCTGTAAATGTAAGATGCATTTGCAACACAGACAGAACCCATGTTCCCATCACTGGATAAACACATGGATTGTCATCATGTCTTTCTCTGATCTCATGTCTAGCTATCACGCTATATTGAGCCCTAATGAGAACACATCATGTTGATAATGGGCAGAGAAATCCCCAGCCCTTTAAATCCCTTCTTCCAAACACAACAGTCAGTTTTTAGGTGGGGAACTAGAAAACAGTGCAGCTAAGGGGAACTTGCAGGGGGGAAAAGATTCACTAACGACTGACCCATCCCAATGTGCTACAGCGCCAAGATTTCAGCAGGGCTTAAAGGAGAAAGGAATGTTCAAACACATGAGAAAATAGCCACTTTTATTAGCTGGGGGACAATGAGACAGGAATAGAGAAGTCATAACTCAGAAAATGAAACAGCCCCAAACACACAAGTAAGGAAGCACCTGTCCCCGAACACAAACTATGTGACTTCTCTGTGTTACTGTCCAGCACACTGGGTGTCCAGTGCTGTCACGTACTGAATGCCAGGCAGAAGCACCACTGCACTACTACTCTTTTATGCTAGATATGGGGGATCGGGACTCCCAGAAGACACAGACAGGAACTGGTAAGTAGTCAGACGAGCCAGCAGAGATGAGTTAGCACCACCAGCTTCAAGTGGGGGACACATCATCCCTTAATTTGTCTAGGGTTAAGCCTAGACCCAACCATTGCTTTGGGCTTTATGTTCCAGGTATAGGGCAAAACCTGTACCACCCCAAGATCTATCTAATCACCTCATTATCAAGGAGAGAGAAAGGTGCTTTGCACAGTGAGGAAGGGAAGGCAGAGAGCCTAGTAATTGCCTGGCATGGTTTGAAAAAGCTCCCCTCCTCCTCATGGAGACACAGAAAGGAATAAAAGACCCAGATTTACAGCTGCCTCTGCACATCTGTAATTAAGTTGCAACCTCACAAAAGCTGGTACCAAGAGCCTCAGCGGAGAGACAATAAGAAAACAGAGGAACTGGCCCCAGATGACTTTGTTACATCCTGAAAGGCCAGGAAAGACCAGGCCAGAGACAAACTTTTAAAGACTAAAAAAGCTCTGCCCTCCTCCAGAAAACTGGAATTATTTTATTCACTCTTTAAACATGAGAAACTCATGAATCTTGCTAAATACATTCCTGAATGATGAAAAGGTAGGAGAGGAGCATCTGGAAGAAACAAGAGAGAAAAAGTCTCCAGCAAAGGAAAGAGAATAAAATCCTCCTTTTCTCTGCTTCGGTTTCCGTCTACCTCTGTCTGCGTGCTGCTGCCCCTCCCCAGCCCACTCAGGAGCCTCAGTGGTCAGGAAGGGAGCTGGTGCTGCCCAACCCTCCAGCTCAGAGGAAATATGAATGATTTGGACCAGTCTCCTTTTCTGGACCCTTGACTCCCAATTCTTTGCTTTTCTCAAGAGTATTAGAAAAGATTCAAGATAAATCTTTTTTTTCACATAATGAAAAAAAAAAAACCCAATCCAAGCAGGTGAATGCAGCATAGGTGACTAGCCTGAAATCCTCTCTGTTGTTTCCAGCTCTGTCTTCTGTTGTGCCACACGATACTAACTCACCACAAAGTCCCACCTAGCTTACATGCAACACACCTTCAACACACTCAGGAATGGGTATCCAACATAATTTTTTGTTTTCATTTCAAAATTCTCATATGTAAGTTTCATTGACACATATGCTTCATTTACAGAACTGAATCACAAGCTGATCTCCAAGCCAAAAACTCTGACATGCCACAGTAGTGGTACATATACACGCATGGCTTCTTGGACATCATTTGACACCGCAGAGGATGCCTCTGCTAGTCTTTTTATCTAAGTGGTGAGCGAGCTTGTTCGTAGCGATGTCTCCTTCAACTTGGCTGGCACTGCTGTCCATTCCTTTGTCTTGAGCTGTGTGAAATGCTGGTGCAATGCAGTGCAGCAAGTGCAGTGACCTTTAACCAACTTGCAGCATCTGCAGCAACCAAAGGCTCCCAAATTGCTCCAGCTGAGGAAGAAGGAGTATAAAGTTCTGACGCACAGTCCCAGAACTCATGGTGTGTCTTTGGAGGAGACAGGAGTACGCTGTTTCATTTATCAGAAAACATTTCAACATGGATTGCACTATCAATCTGCCTGACAGCATCTCCAACAGCTCTTTGAAATCGTGCCAGCAACAGAGCTGGGTTACCTCTGGGCCAAGGCTGCTGCAACACCTGCTTTTTCTACTTACAGTGGTGGATGAACCATCTGCAGCCAACACAACCCTGTTTGGGTTGGTTTGTGGTGGTGTTTTTTTGCAGAGCAGGGGCAAGAAATTCATCAGCAATCCTATACTGCTCTCGACAAGTCAACAGATGGCTTAGGTACTCTGTTATCAGCTGATGCAAATGCTACCTTGAGAAGATCAGGGAAAATTATTACCCAGACTGAGCGTCAAGTGCTGTTCCAGAACAGTCAGACCACAGCAGTCTTCATGCCGACTCGTGCTAAACAGTAAAGCCCACCTTATACCTACTGAAGTCAATTGTATTTCAGCTACACAGAAAGAGACAAAACTCCACAGCTCCACTGTCGCTACCATCTTTTGGTCTTCGCCCTATGGAGAAAGGATGAAAGCACCACTGGGAGACTGGGAACCTCAAGGATTCTGCTTCTGTCAGGCTGTTTCCCAGCCTAAAAGAATATATTTCAATTAGAGAGAGCTGATCATTTTTTGGTGCGTACCAAACAGCACAGCTGTTTTCCAGCCCCACGTGCAAGCCCTATTAGCTTGCTCAAAGATGGAGGAAAGGCTCTGTGCTGTGGCAGAACAGGACAGTAATAAAGAACATTGCTGTATGCAGATAGCAATCAGATGGATTTTACAATGATAAAACTTTAATTTCATAACAAGTCTTGTTTATAATATCATGATGTGCTAAGCAGGACTTGTCTGTGTCCCTGAACTGCCTTCATGAAGAGTGATGATGCTGTTTTCTTTCACAGCAGCCATGTCTCTTACTCTAATTTTTGGATCCGTTTGCACCAGTGGATGAATCCATGCTCTTACCTGAGCTCCAGTCTGGCTTTCTAGAGCAGACTGCCCAAACCAAGTGAAATTCCTAGTGGGCAGAATTCCAAACTTGCATTTTGACTAATTAAGTGATATTAGGAAAGCTGTAAATGGCACACAAAAACTGGCAGGCAAACTGCTTCTAATGATTAGACAATTGCTGTGCAGGGAGACCCAGCTGCAGCCTTGATTCGCAAGCCCTGTCAATAGAAGCATTGGTCTTTCCAAAACTGTCAATGCCAAGACGTTCAAAAGTGGAATCAAGGATACGAGGTAGGGGAGAAGGTAAAAGGCTACTAGCTTTCACCCAAAGGAGACTGCTGCCCTAACCACGCAGATGAGAATACACAGGGTTACAAGGTAGATTTCCCAGCAGGAGTCTAATTCTATCTGACCACTAAACGCTGAAGAATGAATTAGCACAATAATCTTGCAGCCAAAACCTTAAGGGCATGATGATATCTATACTCAGAGCAATAGCAGTGTAATAATGATGTAAATCAATCCCCTCAAACGGAAGCACCCTGGACACCTTTTCTTGATCCCATTTTAGGTAAGGGGTGGACAACTTCTGAAGCATGAGGGGATTTTGACCTTAATTTTTATACTAATTTTTTGCACATGCTATAGTAACTATGAATATACTTGATACTCATATGTAAATTCAATCTTTCTGAGCATTTCTGGCATCAGAGACACCCTGTAGCAATGAGTTCCACAGAATCTATCAAACTTAAAGATTTACCTCTTTCTTTGTAATGGCATGAATTCACAAACAAGGCAAATTAAGCCGCAACTCCTCATTACAGTGAAACCCTCTGGGGACATACACCAGTCTCCCAGAGTTCAAAAGGAGAAAACAGACCATCAGTCACCACAGAATCCCATAAAACCCCACTGATCCAAAATGCTAAAAACTGAGTAGCACAGAGCTGCTCGGTGGAATGGCAATAGGTCTCTGGCATCTGCATTGTGAAAGAGTCAAAAGACATGTCTATCTGGCATGTCAGCTACTTCCTGTGCATGCTGCTTCTCTGCAGTCAAGGAAAGACAGTTAATCCCTCAATGGAAGTGAGATCAGCTTCCTTGCGTCTACCCTCCAGTAAAAGCATGAGCCCAGACACTTACTAAGCTGGTGTACTGTAATTTAATATACGGTATCTGGTTCATGGGCTCATCTCTTTACCTAAATACAGCATTTCAACTTTCAAAAAAAATCACAAGCAATTCCTTTGCCATCTTCAGATCGGGTTTTGCAAGAACCACTACAGCTAAGGGGACAGTTGTTTGCACAGAGAGGTTTAAAAAATACATGAAAGTTTTACATGTGCATTCAGAAGGCGAGGGCTGCTTCCACATTTCAGCTCTGAACCATCACACACCTGGCTGCTCTGTCTTCCGGTCTCACCTTCCCCAAGCAGGCTCTCTAAGGAGGCGGTAAGCACAAAAGGAGACTTCAAAAGAAATGAAAAGTTTTCTTTGTCCTCTTAAGGAAACATTTAATGATCGCCTTTACCCCACTTTCAACCTGGACTGCCTGTTCTTTATTCTCTGGGCAGGTGCTGAGAGATGAGGCTTTAGCGAGCAGACTGATTAAAAACAAGTATCGGATGTTTGGAGACAATGTGTAATACGACAACCAACACTCACGGTATCATGTGAGAAATATAATTAAAAAGATTGCTCTGTGACCATGCTGTTATAATTTCAAGCCTTGCATTTTACAATTAAAAACCATTTGTCTTCTAAATGGCAGGCTAAATTCTGCTTTCTGCTTTGTCAGTGTGAAATCAAAAGCAATTCTCTGTACGTTAACAGCACTATCTTGAATTTATGCTAGTGGAGACGAAATTTGTATCTATATTCACTTTCTCTAAACTATCCTATAAATACTAACATATCTTCTCTCTCTGGCTTTTTTTTTTTTTTTTTTTTTTAAGGACACACAGAGAGAAAGTTTATTAGAAACAAGTTTCACAGGCAAGAACAATTGTTGCACATCACAACTTTGGCTATTTCTGCAGGGTCTTAACTTTCCAGATGCTCCTGGATTTGCAAGCTGGAGCTTGAGCCATGATGAACCTGTGCAAAGTCCGCCCACTTTCCCTGAGCTGCAATTATACAATCCACGTGCAAATGAGCTTTCAAATCACTCAGACCATTTGTTCGAACACCTCCACATCCCCCAACCCCACACGTCCTGTGCATAAACTACCTACTGTATCTTGAGCTTGTCCATACTATAATAGGATGAAGACTTGGGGAGGAGGAATGCCATCTAAAAGAGGTGCGTAACAAGAGAAAAAGTAGCTCTAACAGAGTAGCAACATCATAGGAACAGAGAGGCATTGTTGCAGGCCAAGTAATCCTGTGACATGGTACTGTCAGTCATAGCTTGGCACCCTGCTGGGCCAGCAAGACATCAAAGCCCACCCCATACCATCTTACATGCTCTTTATCGGCTAATCAGGCTATTCTTCCTGAAATAAAGCTCCGTTAAATCCCCTGCTCACAGGGGCATTCCCATCCTGTTGCCCATCTGCTGGTGAAGGTCAGCTGAAGCAGGAGGCAGATCAGTGGCCCGTCCCTGGTGGCTTCTCAAATCAGGACAATGCTGTCTCCAACTTTTTATTTTAAAATCCCTTCGCCTCGCTTCCCCTGCCAAGATATGTACATGTGCAAGAGATGTCACCAGCCCACGAACAATTATGTGGATTAGTGCTTTAATTGCACGGCTAACATTTGTTAATGGAGTTTGCAGCAAGAATTACATCGAAAGAGTCATAACTGATACTGATAAAAGAAAAAAGATTTTCCTCCTTTGAATTACTGCAGTGATTTTACAGGCAAGCCACAAGTTTGTATTCTGCTGTTGTCCTAGGGAAGACAGCGAGCCCTTAACATTGCAGTCTCAAGAGGGAAGATTATCTATCCTGTGGAACCAACTCGAAGTAGCTACAATCGGATGTACTGAGCACCTCCAGCTCCATTTCAAGCAGAGGAGAGGATTCAGGGCTCTGCTCCTCCAGAAGCATCAGGGAGTCTCAGATGCCTTACACAGGAAAAGAGTACACAGGAACAGCCCTGTCCATGCACTGGAGGGGACAGAGCTGTAACTCTAGCTTTGCTACAGACTGTTTCTGGGAAAAGATCCCACATGATTTTGCAGAAATGCTTTTGCCAGAACTACTTAAATCTACAGGCAGCAGAGCACAAGTTTGTAGGAGGATCGTTTCTACCAACACATCTGCCTTTTGATTCGGGCTTGTACTTATATAACTACAGTTGATCATACCATAACTAAAAAAATATATTGCAGTCCTCCCTTTTCCTTCAGGTACTAAGCTAATGTCTTCTTAGGGAGAAGAAAAAGTAGTCCAAGCTGCGGCTGACCATTCTGAGAGGATGGACACAATTTGTCCCATGGCAAATCTGACAGCCAGGAAACTGCTGCTGGAACTGTGGGAGAAATCCCACAAACGACTGCTTGTCTAGTGTAGGAAAGGTGATAAAAAAGGCCACACAAGGCCACAGAAGGCCTTTAAAGACACTAAGACACATACTTTGCTCCTGATTCAGTTATAAAAGCAAAGCAAGGGTGATGTGATCAAAAAAGACAAGGTGGGAACATTATTTCTGCACAGCGGATTGGAACAAGTGCAAGAAAGGAGAGAAGAACTGGTATGCGTCAAGGCCAGGGAGGAACAGACTCTCTTTGTGAGATAAACCAGCACTCACACAGCCTTGCTCATAATGATCACGAGAGTCAACTTCAAATTTGAGAAGCAAAAAATATTAATTTCTCTACTATTTCCTTGATGCTTTTATCATCTCATGTCCTACACTAACAGCAAGTACTTATGAGCACAGCTGTATCTGTGAGAGCCTTTTCCTATACAGGGATGAGGACAAAGAGTTGTTACTGCAATTGATCCTGAGATAGGGATCGCAGGTCTTTGTAGGACCACACGAGTGGAAGTGGGGATGTGAATGGAAAAAATCTGGCAGCTTCTACTATGGAGGTGCTTGGCCATGACAACAGGACTGCTGCTGGAGCTCTAGCAACCAAAACCTGCACAAGAAAGAGGACCGCTCCAATATGTGGGAAGTCTCATGCCTCACTCTGGAACACTGTCTGTACCCTTCCTTATCCTTCAAGGTAGTTCTGGACTGAAGTATAAACAAATAAAAATTAGGCTGTTTCTGCTCATAAGACTCATAGAAGATGGTGGTTTTCAAGTGCTCAGAAAATGGAAAAGCTGCAGCAAAATCCAGGCTAGTCTATGTAGGTGCACCTCCACACTTAGCAGCTTCCTTCAAAAAAAGAACATATTAATTAGAAGTCAAACGAAGTGAGCTGCTTGGGGTTTTGTTGGTTGGTTGGTTAGTTGTGGTTTTTTTTTTTTTTTTAAACTGAATTCCCACTCAAATGTTCAACTAAGTTGGTTTAATAAATGTAGTTTTTAGGCTCTCTAAAGCCATCAGAAAAAGGGGAATGACACAACAGCTCAGAGAGCAATGCCAGCTAAGCCAATGGCTCAACATGATTTAGCCTCTCAGAACAACCACATGTGACCTGCCCACGGCAGGGAGGTTGGACTAGATGATCTTTGAAGGTTGCTTCCAATCCAAACCATTCTAAGATTCCTGGAGCAGGAACAAGAATCTTGAGCAGCAAAGCACACCATAGCTTGTCACGTGGTATTCCTTGGCTCGAGAACATCAAGTTGGCCTACCTTTTTGGTCTTGGTTTGGTTTTCTTCTTTGAGCCAGCAGTTGGAAGAGCAGTCAGGTTCTGGGGGGCATCTCTCAGGCCAAAACTCTTGGCCACATGACCCAGGTGGAGAGATTTGATGTGGAAGATGTGCTTGAGGTTCCTGGGATAGGCAGTATAGGCACAAAGGAAAGACTGCAGTGCTGAAGGGAAAGAAACAAAAAAAAGTGAATTATGTTTGCTTCTGCATTTTTATATATATATATATATATATATATACACACACACACACACACACACACTTAAAGATTCAGCTGTTCCAGCTGAAAGGACATTGGTCTTGTCCTTTGGGACACCTCCTGGCCAGCAGCTGGTAGAAAAGGTTGTTATGTTAAAAATCTGTGAAGGTTGTATAGTGCTAGTACAATCCCGAAAGGAGAAGGTAGGTGGTGGAAAAGTGTTAGGGACTGAAAGCTACATTAAGTTGCATTAGGTTTGCTTCTTGCAAGGATGCCCCTTCTGCCAGAAAGGGTGATGTCTGTAGCACATCTCACGAGAAGAGTCATTGACATCAAATGACAGCAGACAGAGGGAGAGAGGGAATAGAGGGATGAAAAGAGGGAGAGAGAAGCATGGAGGTGGCATAGGAAGACTCCTCTGATATTACAGTCCCAGTAGTCCATGCATTTTTCACCAGTTACTAGCTAGTCCCTTATAAATATCCGAGAGCCGGATGGATTTCCTGACTCATCATCACACTGAGAACAGAGCTCACCTTCTCAAAAGGGAAAAATAATAGAATTGTGTGCAAATTTCCCTTCACATCTTTATATTCCTGTAATGCCCTTCCCTCAGGGCTCATTGCTCTAAAGACAATCATCCACTAATATGAACACTACCACTGCTCCTCCTCGTACCTGGAACATTAACTACACCCAGGCTGTCCTCTCTGCTATGGGGAATAGAGGGACTTTTAGTAAGGAAACTCCACAGCTCAAAAACCGCCTCCCTTCAATCCCCTGCTGCTCCTCTGCTTGCTGAACCTCCTGTGCCTCCCCAGCCCTGACTCCAACCACCACCTACATCTTTCTCTCCCCCTCAGCCCCTGACAGCAGCAAGCTCTAAACTCTAACCTCTCCTGCCCTTGCCTGTTGAGCCACCGGACCAGCAAGTTTGCCCACAGCTTATGTCTAATCTCTTGGCAGCAGCCAGAGATTGGAGTTTATGAACAGTAATAAAAATGTCATTTTAGGAGATCAGCTCCTGGAAGGACCCAGGGAATCCATCAAAGCTCTGTTTACTGAGTAAAGCGAACTCCTTTTCCCAATCAATGAGAAGAAAAGATTGAGTTTTTTTGCACCTTCTTCCCAATTTCACAACACTACTCTTTTAGAGGCATCTGAGCATCAATAGACCTGTGTTTTCCCAAAATGAAAATGCTAAATTCCAAACACCTCGTCTCAGTGTCTCATCTGAAGGTCATCCCTCTGAGGGCTTATAAACCACCTCAAATGCTCTCAAACCCCCTATTCTGCTGCTTTTTTTCATAAAGTTATTGGTCAAAATCACCTGCTATGAGAAGGTGTAACTCTTCAAAAGGAACAATACGAACCTGCTCTCACTCCGAATTTGGTCCCGTTGGAGCTAATATAGCTGTCTCTCTCACAGCATTTGAAATGGTTGATACTAAAGATCCTGTTATTATGAAGGCTTAGCTCACCTTCCACAGTTCTTCAGATAGGAAAGGCTGCTGGTACTAACTCCCCAGATCAGAGTTAGAGAATCAAAGTGTCAAAGGCCCCCCTCTTCCCAAAGTCCTGACAGACAACTGCCAGATCCAGTCCTGAGTCAGAGCGTGCAAAACCAGGGAGAGCTGCAAGACACTAATCCAAAGCTAAGCCATACCAGCAGGTTGAAACCTCAGCTCATGCAACTGCCTTACCTCTGAGGAGCTCAGAGCTGCTAACGTTCGTTACTGCACCCATGAGATTTAAATGAAGACCTCTGTGGGTGAGATTCATTTTTAAATCTTTACTATCAGGTCTTTAGACCTCTCAGTGTTGCCAGAGCTTTTATGTGCAATCATAGTGGCAAAGTATTAAAAGGGGTTTTTTTGTTTGGTTTTTTTTTTTGGTTTTTTTTGAAGTTGAAATACTGTTAGAATTTTGTGATCAGAGAGATAAGGCTTTATGAAAACAACTCAAAAAGACTGGTAACAGTGCCAGTCAGGCCATAATTCACATAAAGATTACCTCATCCTAACACCACAGGAGCAAACTGCCTGAGCTGTTACAGTTTTTGCCACACCAACATGAGTTTAAGGCAACGTATACTGGCCTGGGGGGGGGGGGGCGGGACGCAGATTCAGATTTGCACTCATGTAAGAGAGCGGATTTAGAACAGTCCTTTGCACCTGCGGATCCCCACTTTTCTACAGGAAATGTAATTGTGGAAAGCCAAAGGAAAAAAAAAATCTGATGGAAGTTCGATGGGTTGGCTTGTTTTTTTCAAACGGGACAAGAGGGTAATGAGATACGAGACAGGTGAGATAACCTGTTCGCCATGTTCTCAGCACTGGCCCCAGAGTGCAGCCTCAGCTGCGTGGCTGGATAAACCTGTGGAGTCATTTTGCCAGCAAACAGAGCAGGTGGGAACAGGAAGGAAGAATGCACCAAACCCACCACGGATTCAAGCATCGTGCCACAGCAGTGGGCTCGTGTAAGTATTGTCCCTCACCACACACAGGCACTAAGGACAGAAAGGATGAGGCAAAATGTTCAACTATAGGCTACAACATGGGGAAACATGGAGGAGAAAAAAGCAGCATTTGCTTCCTCACCCTTCCTGTAATCCCAGTGGCACAAAGGATCAAGTCTCCTGAGCTCTACCTGTCCTCACAGCTCCAAAACAGAGTACCTGTGACCCTTCAGAGGAGAGTCCTCCATTTCCCAAAAGGGGCTCCACACTTCCTGAGATTTGTCCTTCAGCCATACCCCTCCTCCCACCCTCCTCACTGCTGATCAGTCCATCAAGTTTGAAGGGCAGCACCTTCACTGAACCATTTGATTTGGGTTTGGAAAACACGGGATCAAGAGGCAGAAGGGGTGAGTGGGCAGGGAGCCACTCGCCTTTTGAAAGCGGGCTGCAGTCAAGACACTGCTTATTAACATTGACTAGGTCAGAAAATGGGGAAAAAGAGAAAAAGAGAGAGAAACAAATGCATCTCTGGCACAGTTTCCAATTGATTGTCTGCCATGAAAGCAAAAGCCAGCTGCCATGTTAATTATTCATGATGCCTGGCGCAGAGGGGAGGAAGAGGGGGCTTATGGAAGCCACTCAGCAGTGGAAAATTTGCATATGTAGATAGCAGAGTAGGAAAAAGAGGTGGAGTGCTCCTGTACAAGATAAATGGGATGCACAACACTTCAGCATTTCCTGATATATTTTCTGTACATCTTGTCTGTGGCTAAAAAAGTTATCAGTGCTGAGGTCAGCAACAAGTGTGCGTGGGGGGTGTGTGTGTGTGCACAGTGTGACATACGCTGTGGAGAGATAAAGCACAGAGGTTTTCTAAGTGTGAGCAGAGCCATTCAGCTGTCCTCCCTGTCACAGCCATTTCAGGTTAGAAGTTCACATAGGGTATAAGGAATCCCAGGGGAGCGACAAGAAGCTCAACCATGCAGAATCAAGGATTTGATCATATTAGTCACATGATTGTGATTAGTCCAAGATTGTGGACTTAGAAGTGCAGCTATAAAAGTAATTACACCAGTCAAGTAGCACAACACACCTGAAAATGGGTGCAAACAAGCTGCTTGTGTAACAAGCCTCTAACACTTTCACTGTAGGAGAAAAGTATTTCAAAACCTTGAGGAAAAAAAATCAGCGCTGGAACTGTTGAGGGGGGGTGTGTGTGTGTGTGTGTGTGTGTGAGAATCAGTACAGTGCCATGCAGTAGTGGGGAGTAGAGCAGAGTGAAACAGTAGGATTTCAAATACCTCACCCATCAATACAGCCATGCATCATTAAAAGCATGCAGAAAAATTTGGGGTAAGCAAGTAGTCATAGTATGAGCTCTAGTCGTTCTGCTATGTCATCACCTAATGAGTTAGTACAAAGTTCAGAAAAAAAACAGCACCTTTGACCTCTTGAACAATCACTTCTCTTGATTCCAAACAATTTTAATGCTGAACTTAACTTGTATCTTGAGAACAGCCTTCCCTTATCCAGTTTCTTTGATGACGCTGTACAGCTCAAAGGACAATTTCCCCATTTGGTTTTGGGCCCCTTAGTATGTGATTTATGTAGTTTAGTACGTATGGTATACTTGTACGCATACGCATATAGCACGTATATATAATGGTAAACAGAAGCGATGTAGACCATTAAAATTCATCTCATCAGGACTGCTCTCATCCAAACCTAACTGCAAATGCTGCAGAACTGGAATCACCAGGACTTCTACGCAAGCTTAGACGGTAGGATTTGACTCAGATCAGTGACAGGTGAAAAAGAAAACAATCAGGAAGAGACACATGAAGGAGAAGTTTCAAAAAAATGGGAAAGGCTCTAGTCCTATACATTGTGAGCAAGAGTGGTTCAGTTTCTTGCATAAAGAGTTTCCATTTTGTGGACTTGTCTCAATATTTAATAACCAAATTCCTATGGTGCCTATGTTGCACTACCTTTTTGGCTCCTCTCAGGGGAATGCTTAGTGTTTCTTTTCCTACCACATCCCTGGTGAGTTTTTCGTCTTTCCCTCAAATCCACATTCCTGTGGATTTTCCAAACTGAGAAGCAGAAGGAAAGAGAGTTTCTTGTACTACTCAGTGACAACTGTTGTGCATCCTGCTTGGCAAAGATGGGAGATCAAATCCCAGGTTTGCACCTAGCTACAATTATTATTAAGTCCATCCCATTTTTTCTTCCTCCTGCCTGTTTGAGTAGTTGCCCTCTCCCTCATTTTTCTCCCATCCCACACAACAACTTCCAGTCTAAGATCCTTGCCTGTTAAGAGTTGCTCCCAAGGTATCCCGTCTTACAGGCTTCAAATTCATCCCTGGTGTACACTGAAAGCATCTAATGGGTATTGCACCAGGACGTGGTTAAGCAGGTCACCCATGACCTGCCCAGCATACGTAATACACGTAATCTATTCGCTCATGCGATTGGGTCAGAGCCCTCAGATGTGAATCCTATCGAAAGCCAAGCTTAAACCTCATTTGCACGTAATATGGGAATGCAAGAAATTAACATTTAATATCATCACAAAGCCTTCTGGGCCCATCTCAACCCCCTACAGAGCCCAACAGCCCCAAAATGTTTCTTCCAGGCCTTTTCCCCGAAGCTCTCCCCCAGAAGAAAACCTTGGCAGCTTACATGAACCCTTCTGGAATAAGCTGAAAAGAAACACACTGACCTTTCTTTGCCCACCGGACAGTCCCCTCACTGGAGTGAACGTAATTTTCAAATTTTGTCTGCAAGACCGTGGCCCGCTCCCGGACTTCCTGAGGGTCCATGCCACAGGATTTCTACAAGGGCGGTGGGAGGATTAGAGGAAAGAGAGAATTTGAGTCAGGAATAATGAAGCAGTTTACAATAGATTTAATAACAGTAAAATCACACAGTAACTACCCAGGGGCCAACAAAGGTAATCCTCTCAATATTACTAGAGAAAAAAAAATATAGATAAAGATGTTAAAGTCAAAGCAGCCAGTGAGCGCCGTGTGGTGAGGAGAGCAAATCAGTTTTAATTTTGTGTTTTCTAACATCTATCACCTACTTTTTTCCCCTTTTTCCTTTTTTTTCCCCTTTCAGATTCAACAGGCCAGATACCACTGCTCATTTCTATTTGGAATAACTCCCCCAGACTCAATATTATACTAAATTTTAGACTGATGTTGCAAGTTCCCCTGTGCAGCTCCCCAAAACACCTGGCCTGTTCCTGGCACTAGTGGGGGCAGGAGATCTCTGTTCAGCCCCAAGCTCCAGAGAATGGACCAAATTCAATACCTGTGAACAAAGCCAACTAAATTAACTTCTCACTTTGATGCCTACATAATGTTTTCTCACTGTCAACAAGTCATACTTAATGGCAACTGCCATCGCGTGGTTCCTCTAGAATAAGACAAGCCCTCTGCACCAAAGGCACAACAGAAGAAACTTCCTTAGACCAAAAGGGCAATTTTGCACATGCTCAAGCTTTCCCAGGCTCAGACAGCAGGATGCAGTTCAGGATGTGGAAAGCAAACATTCTTGGGAGCAAGCTGTTCCTGGGAGGGGGGGGGGGGGGGGAAAAAAAAGAAAAAAAAGGGCTGATGCTCTCCCTGAAGTACCCAAGCAGAGAGAGGAAACGTGGACAAGAAAATGAGAGAATTTTTTGATGGAAAGTTGACAGCAAAGTGCAAAGCCAAGCGTCCATGGATGTGAACCTCTCCCAACAAAGGACAGCACCTCTCAAAAGTTACTCAGACAGGAACCAGCATCCAAGTCTAAGAGTGTCAGATCCAAGGCAGTGACTTGATACTGGTCAACCTCCTCATCTGACCAGGGCTGACTGAAAACAAACATCCAGCTCCCAGGACTATGTACTAAGCCTGTGCCAAGGCAACAATCCTGTTGTTTCTCCCCGGTAGATTTGCATGCTAATGTGCATAACCCTCCTTCCCTCACTGCTGCAAGCATCACCTCTGCACTGCTGCCAGTCCAGGGGAACCGTGTCACGCTGACACCGCAAACCCTGGCGATCGTGGAAGCCAGGCAATGCTGCTGGCAGCCTACACAAAATGTTTTGCTGACCCAGATCTGCCACTCTACAGCCTAACCGCTAATCTGCCCAGAGACAGACCCCAAATGCAGTTTAGACGCCCTGCACAGGGCCCTCTCTGCTTCCAGCCACTGGGTTATTCTTCAATGCAGTAAACCCACATGGGGACTCGAGTTCCTGCTCACTCACTACCTGGACTAACTGTCCATCTGCATCTCCAGCAAAGACAACGGTGGGTATTGTAAGGCTACATGAAGAATCTCCCAGATTTCTGGTCTCTGCCCTCTCCTCATCTACTTGAGACTCGCAATACAGCCCATTTCACAGATGCCTTTAGTTTGACTTAACATGTGCCTATTAATCAGTTGAGAGAGTCTCCAGTTGAGGGGCCTCTGTAAAGGTTTAATAAATACAAGCGGTGCTGCCTCCCCGAAGTGGACACTCGTTGTTGTGACTAACAAGTTTCCATTGACGTGAAACATAAAACTTTCTCCCCCCACCTGCTCCTCCTAGCCCCCATCACTTTTCTTTTGTTAAGCCTCCTGGCAGCACAAAGTGTCACCTTCCCAGCGTTTTTTAATATGAATGTGAAATTAGTGAGGTTTGCCCTTTCCCCTGGCGGACAGAATCCTCTGTTATTAAAAAGTAAAGCACTTTAATAATGAAAACTTTTTCTCTTTTTCCTGTGTTTTAACTGTTTAAAATTAATGAGAAGGGCATAACGGTTGTCAAAGCGATATTGAAAGCCGGGTAGCCAGGACCGAATAAGCACGAAAATCCCTCCAGAGTGTTAAATAAACAGTGCTTCAGCCCCCTCTGAATCCCTCTGTTGGTTATTGTATACATTCTGTAACAGCACTCAGAATAGATCTGAGCACCGGGGAGGCAGAAAGGTTTCAGAATTCCAATAAAGGCCTCAAATTAAAGACAGCCTGGTGCGAATTCCAGGAGAAAATTAAAGAGACCTCAAGCTTAAGTGACAGGTGACTTGCTTCTGTGTCACAACTGTCAGGGGATTTAGTGATAATATGGCAATATATTACAAAGGACTTTTCTTATTCCCCCCTTTAGGTTTCAAAATGAGGCATCTCTTCTTCCTGGTGCTGGGGGGAAGAAAAAAAAGTAAGACAAAAATGAGGGATAAAAAACTAGATGCATAATTTCCAAAGTGTGAGGTCAGTCCAAAGAAATAAATGAAAAAAAAAAAGCAAATGGCAGGAAACATAATGTACTGGGAAAACAGCTTCTCCCCTCCTCCCATCTCCACCTTGTCTTTTATCCCCTTCAGCCCCTTGAGACAGATCTCCTTTTAAAATTGCCCCCTAATGGGCACGAAAAAAATCTGTGTGATTCCTGCCTTCCATGGAGGTTCATGTAAAAAAAAAAAAACAACCAAACCCAAAACCAATAATAATAATAAAAAATAATCTAAATTTAAAACTGACTCAGAGCCAGAGCCAAACTATGGAAATAAAGCCTGCACACTGTGTGAGTGTCTGGACAGATCAAATAGAACAGTGCTACTGGAAGCCATCCTGTATGCTCTACTCACGAGCAAGCTTCAAACCTGCTTGCATCCTGGTTCGGATGAACAGGACAATTAATTTGAGACCTTACACATTTTTCCAAGACCCAAAAGATAAAAGCCTACCCCAGAGGTTTGCTTGATCTGCTCTCCATCTAGATGAATTTGTTCCATCTGTTAAGTAAGAAGCATTATTGCCATTATGGAGAAATAGTGGGATGGGAGAACTTTTTCTACCTTGTGTTTGCTTAGAGTAAAAGCCTATTCCAGCAGATCCCTAACCAGTAGCATAATGACTGTGATGGATAATGGTATCTACAAGCTAAAAGAAGAATGGGCCTGGATGTAACATTATTTAACCTGTTCAAGACATCAGGGGGACTCCCCCAAATGCCAACTACACCAGGAAGAGACATACTTATTTCTTTCAGAAAAAGGAAACTTCTGATTATAAAGACTGCAGCTTTTAGGTTTGAGAGGGTGGGATAAATACTGCAAGCTTCGGATTTCATTAAGAAAATATGTTAATGGAAAAAGGAATTCAAACACAATAAAACTAGACTGAAAGTAGAAAAGTTCTTTCTTAAAACAGTAAAAAAAAAAAAAAAAAAAAGAGGTTGGGAAAAAAAGCACCAAAAAGCCAGGCTGTAACATCTCCTACTTCCATTATACTTCAAAACAAAATGAAGGATTTTGTTTTAATAACAACTTTTTACTAACCTCCACACACCTTCTCTGGAACTCACCAAGTCCCCCTGCCCCCCTCCATAAAAGTTGAAAGATCAAATTTATTCTCTTTGTAGGCAGGTGAACATTCACACACCCAGACATAGCCACATATATATTTTATACACCTAAATATAAAATATACATTTTACAGGCACTTCAGCTTGCTCCCTGGCTGCACACAGAAGCCCAAAAAAATACATGTTCCAATGTGGTACTTATAATGGACTTCAGTTGAGGCAATGAGAACCGAAGAGCATTATAATGAGGTTCCTGTGTGCACGACTATAATATATACATGACTCAGTGCACGGAGAGCTGATAAGCAAAGCTAACACTCTCTTGAATGGCAACACCACAAACAGATCAGGTTCAGCTCCTCATAACACGTCCTCAATCACTCTCTGTCCCACGCAATGTCCCATTGCATTCCCAGCTTATTGTACCATCTTTACGGCTAACTTACAGAATTTAATAGAGATTAACCCTCCTGAAAACTTGGAAACATGCCCCTGCAGCTTCTGAGAACACACTGAGACCACTTACAGAGCCTCTGATGGCAATAAAATACAAAGCTAGCAAACAGAATGAATCCTCGATTGTATTTAATATATTTTTCAAGTAATTCCTGAAGAAGCCTATTTGATATTGACAGAACTACTGTAATTTCATCCCCATTAAATGATACAGATTTTTTTCCATAAAGAGAAACTCTATTTCTCAGTCCCAGTCCTTTCAGATTCCGAGTCACACAAAAATAGGTTATTCTGTATTTATAAGTTCCTGCAGCAGATTCAGACCATCCTACAGCCAGAGCAGATATATCTTAGCTCCAGCGAAGTCAACAGCAAAATCCCATTCACTTTGATGGCAGAGGGAAGAGAGGAATTCAATCCCACCTTTGACTGCAAGAAAAAGGAACCAGCTCCTTCTGTACATGTACTCACGTACAGCACCTGGCATGGCAGGGCATGCACAGGCAGCACTGCTGAGCAAAAACCAGAGTAACAGCTACTTTCAAATATGGTTTGGTTTTATTTTTTTTTTTTTGAACGAAGAAAGGCTAAAAGAATAGTATTTAGAATATTCTGTGCTTAGGTACGTAGAGTATTTTTACAATTTTGAAAGCATGGTAGAATTAGCAAACAGACTTGTTAGCTTTTTTGTTGCTGTTCCAAAGGGAAGGATACAAAAGGTACTGAGATGTTTAGGTGAGAATTTTCAAAATGGAGCAATGATTTTGAACCTCTGCAAGTACTGGGCTCTGACATTCAACAACATTCACCAGGCATTTTCCCAAATGACTTTTCAAAAGACAAATCATAATTTCCTAGAAAACACATGCTCTCTTTTTTGCTCACTTTCCATGACACATTTGTCCTCAAGCCCAGAACAGATAATATTTTGTCCTACGTCAGCAACAAATTTAAAGTGCAATTTCTGCATAAATTGTTGAAAAACTCCCCAAAGGAAACCCAAAGTTACCTGCCTATAAGCACATTCTGGAGAAAAGGAAAGTATTTATACACAGAACAACTATTAAAATAATTTCTGCATTAAAGAAGCACAACTAAACTTTTACATATTTGTTGAACGAGTTAAAAGGTAATATCCTAGACACATTCCAAACATTTAAAATATAAGCATTACAGGCTGATTTCAGTGAAAAACTGCAGTGGTGGGAAAGATCTTTAAATAGAGCTGTAACTCAGATGAGCCACAGATCTGGCTTTCTGTGAAATATAGGGCACGTAGGAGAACTGAACATCTTTCAAAAGCATGTTTACCAAGAACACCACACTTCGTAGCAGTCATTTGCAGGAAGCAAGAAGGCTCATACATGGTATAACAGAAAGAACGAGCAGGCAAAACAGCAACAAGAGAAAAAAAAAAAGCATGCTGCATCATGCTTGACGCATTCTTGACTTCCATTCAAAATGAGGCTTCTTGGAGGATTTAATTTGCCAGAACACAGAAACACCCGAGCCATCAATCCCAAATGACTGAATTCTGTGAATTAGCAACTTGAAGGCAGACCCAAGGCTTGCCGAAGTCAATGAAAAGATGCCTGACAACCCACTGAGCTTCGTTTTAGGCTCCAAGTAAATACAGGTAGCAGTAATAACAATAATAAACAACCCCAAACCTATGTAACATGTCACCAAATACCTTTTCCTGATTTTTTCAGAGAAGTTTTGTGTCATTTGTGATCTCCAACAGTATTTTAGTGCAGAAAAGCCAAGCAGAACAGAAATGTTGTGGGGGAAAAAATTCAAAGCTTTTGCAGCCATAAACCTTCAGTGTATGTTACAAAAATATTTGCTAAAGAGTTAGAAGTGACTGCTTTTTGAGGACAAGAGCATAAAGACTGGACAATTGTGCTATCAGTTCTCTAATAATTGGCGCTGCCTGATATCATGCATATACCAACCTTCGTATTGTAAATATAGAAGCTAAAGGAGGAATACTTGTGCTGTTTAACTGGTATATGAAAATTGGAGCAATTCCAAATCAGCAGAATAGCTCACCTTGCTTCCTGGTCTGTGCAACTTGAAACGATCATCTTTCATCAGGCTGGATAACACCTTCTCCATCTTTATCTCTGAAACACTGAAGCAACAAAGACAAAAAATTACCATTTCTCCTCCTTTTCAAATACAGCGTGTAACGAGCCACAGGCTGATAACAGATAGCAAGAAGACTGAGATTTACATGCTCAACTTAAGAATTTATCCCTGAAATACATGAGGTCTTAGCCCAGACACTCACTCAGCAACCCTCAAAGTGTAACTACTGTAAAATCTCGATTTCTGGTGCTTTCACTGGAACAGAGACACAATTTTACTCACAATCTTGTCACTGTTACAAGTCACCAACACACACTCCAATTCAGAAAGAACATCAAAATAACTGAGGGTGGTTCTCAATCAGAGTAACTGATTAAAAGAAAAAAATTTAGGCCTTTAATTATATTTTCATTGTTTTCATAATTTTTCTTTCCTTGCACTGAGAAGCACCAAGACAATTGGGAATCATTTGGTTACATTTTCCACAAAGAAACTCAAAACAGAGTTGAAGTAGCTCGTAACATTAACACTTCTTGTAGATTTGCTTTGTAACTATAAACAGTAAAATCTGTAGCCTCCACTTTGAACCCAGCGGGTGTCAAACATTTTATTGTACATTAGATGCCACGGGCAGGGAGCAGAAGGTGTCTGCATTCAGTTGCTTTTGCAAGTGTGAGAAAGAGACTGAGACATACACATACAGGCTGGAAAGATGTGCTCCACTTACTTTGCTATTTCTCCTACATCTTGTCTCCCCCAATTTACCTTCCAGATTCTCTGGAATCAGAAACATTGCTCAACCTTCATTCAAAGGAGCAAAGTGCTTTGATGTTTACACACATGTGTTTCCACCCATGGTAGTGGCCACGCTCCCACAACTAAAGAGCTAAAACTAAAGCTGTGTGAAGACACTGCTCCTTCCTCTCATAGTGACTTGAACTCAGAGGGTAACAACAGAATCCCACGGAACTTTTCCTATCAAGCCAACTCTCCCACAGCCTCTTTCCCTCTGGACACATCATCGCTCTTTCCTGCAAGATCTTACACCATTCCAACTTACTGCTATGTCGCTTGGGTCAAAGCTCTGAGACACACATCCTGACGGACACACTCACCCTCCAATTAATTTATGGCTTCAAAAGCCACCTCTGACACCAAATACACGGTTTGATTTCCTTCCCCATTCTGAGAACTCACCTTCCCTCTCATCTGAAGTGTAAAGCCAAAGCCTGGCCCACTAGGGACCTCATAGCTTTTTTTTTTTTTTTTTTAAATACAGGAGACTCAGTCAGCTGTCCTAGCCAGGCTTCACACTGGGCATTTATTTTCATTCTGTCGACTCACATTCCTCCTGTAGATTCAACCAGATGATTTATTCTCCAGTCCTGCTTGCAAGACACTGCTGGGTACTGTTATGGCCCAGATACTGGAAACGCTTACAAACCTGCTTCATTTTAAAGTGAGTGGTCCTACTTAGAGGTGCATTTACAGGAGACTAGAAATTCTTCATCCTCTTTAACACTGTCTTGTGGGGCACACGCACACCAGGTGACAATACAGGAACAGCTGTGCAGCTCTAGGCCATTAATATTACAGCTGCATCCAAACTGGGTCCCATTTCCAAGGGAATTACTCAGATGATAAAAGCTGAAGTTTGTGGGCCTAAGTTTTCAGCAATGGGCAAAGGTCATCTCTAGAAAAGAGATTTTTTTTTTTCCTTTTTAGACCAGAATAAATCATAAATACTGCATGGAAGCCAAGGAGTTCATTTGGGGTTACGTCAGCCTAAGGAAGAGAGAAATCTTGGGGGCCCAACAGTTCTCAGACTACTGAATCTCAGATGGGCAGAAAGATGCATGCGGGTTCTGAAAGAAAGCATTGCAGATTTTCTTCAATTTGTATAGAAAGAAATTATAACAACAAGGATATCCCCTTCAAAACACCTGGCTAAGAGGAAGGGATAAATCTTTGCCATACTGTGTATCAGGATACCGTGACCCTGGCCTGTTCCCCAGTCCGTCCCGGTTAAAGTGGCAAAAACCTTTACT
Source organism: Grus americana (assembly GCF_028858705.1). NCBI lineage: Eukaryota > Metazoa > Chordata > Aves > Gruiformes > Gruidae > Grus > Grus americana. The sequence goes on along the minus strand of NC_072871.1, from coordinate 12,172,321 downwards.
TTTACAATCTGCTTTTTCAGCCTCGGCCAGCTCTTCATCACAACGTAAGGAAAGGAAAAGAGATGGTCCAAAGAAAGAGCCATCCAGTTGGGAAGGCACAGGCCAGCGTGGCCATAAGATATCCTATATGGGAGACAAGCCCCATCGCTGTGCAGCTAGGGCTCCCCGTGTAGCAGATTCCTCCGCAGAGGATGTGGAGAAAGGCGGAGGAGTGATGGGAGAGAAAGGGAAATGGAGCATAAAAAGACAACTGAGGGTTTCTCTGTTTGTTTTTGAAAAGTATAACAGTAAATTAAAACATAAATAGCAACCACTTAAGCAAGAGAAAAGTATACCTCCCCACCCCCCCAAAGGTTGCTCTGACACCGCTATGAATGAAAACGTCAAACCTTTGACATTGATTTGTCTGAGATGTCACCCCCCCTCCGATCCTCCTCTCGCCTGGCACGCTGCCAGCTCGCAGCCTAACAGATATGTGAACTTGGTTCACAGCGGGGAGCATCGTGTGAGGGGAGCAGGGGAGGGGGGCAAGCACAGCCGTAGAGAAGGGAGAGAAATGACTCGTGCCTTCACGGTGATGCGTTTTCCTTTATAAATTAGTTAGGCCGCTGTTAGGAGATAAAGAAATTATCTGATAGCTGTCGAGGCAGGTGCTGCTAGATTGCAGTTGAAGGAACTAAGAGAGACATAAGGAAAAAAAAAAAGTAAAAGTAAACCTCAGTGACTTCCTTCTGCTTCTTGCCTCCTTCCTTTGAAGGAAAATCTGTTAGTTATGCTTAGAGCCGAGACAGAACATTTTGGAGTCTAATCTTTAAAAAAAAGGAAAAAAAAGAAGGAGGAAAAAAAAAAAGAGGAAATGTACAGAAAACATGAGTATGCATGTGCGTGCACATATGCATTTACAGTTCGGTAAAGGAACCACAACTTCGAGCCACACAAAAACCGCAAAATAAGTTGCGGAGAGAGGCACGCAGCTTTCTTCAGCCCCAACGGGAATTACTGATCTCAGCAGAGCCAAAGTGAGATCGTTTTGGCAAAGGCTAACGCTGCTTTTCCACAGTGGAAGCCAAGGAGAGGCTTCAGGTACCGGTGAAAATTAATTGCGAGCGATTTCCAATTTCAAAGGCAGTCATCCCTAATTCCGAAGTGGATTTTCATCCAGGAACAAAGCCACGTCTGCTCTCATTACTTCCGACTCTCAACATTTCTGGACTTACTCCCATGCATGCTGGGGTGGGTGGAGGGGCTTCAGAAAAAACTCTGGGTCAGATCCTCATCTACTGCAAATCAGCACGGCACTGCTCATTTACACCAGCTGAAGGCTGCGCGGACCCATCTCATGCTTTGTCTTCTTAGAAATACATATTTTATGAAGTATTTACATTTCAATAAACCCCGCGGGAATTTCATTTAAAAAAAGAAAAAACAAATTAAAAAAAAATTCACAACACACTCATCCTCAACAAAAACCAAGAGATTTAAAAATTAAGCAAAGAATTAAAAAAAAAAAAAAAGCAAACTCCAGTAACTTGTGCAGTCCAAGTCAAAAGCTACAAAGACTTAGGGTAAAGAAATAAAAATTATCAGTGCTTAAGAGGATCGGTGACAGTCCAACACATGCTGTCTTTCGCCCTTGCACTGAATTAAATTGTCAGGATTATCACCATAATGCTCTGTTTATGAAGGGTAACAGCAATTTGTGCTGATGGCACTTGCTGCCTTTAGCTTCAAGCTGCCTTCCTGCATCTTCTCTGTAATTCATCAGCTCTCTTTTCTATCCCGTTGCCCCTTCTCACACCATGCGCTACTATGTAGGAAGAGCAGAGGACACATGACTGCAAACAGGCCGAACTGCCCACCCATGCCAATTAGACACTAATTTTCTTCCATCTGAAGACGGGGTCAAGGAAGGCAAATTACACTCTTTCCTTTCGGCAAGTCCCTAATCTGCAGGGCAGCACGTTTTATGAATAAGATCAAACAAAGAAACAAGAAAAGACAATCCCCAGAGTTGTTTGGCTATACTGATTTGAGAAGTGGAAGAAAAAAAAAAAATATAAATTCACATAAACCTCTTCTCTGCTCATTCAGCACAGTCTGCTACAGCTTCCTGAAGAACACGGCTAGCTCAACAACAGGTCTCCTTAGCAGATATAATTACCAGCATGAGTGACGCTGCTCCTTAAACTTGTTAAAAACCAATAAAATCAGATAAAAGCATTAACATTTAAAATAAAAAAGGAGGAAAATTTCCCTCTCCTTCCTCCAACACTACCAAAATATTATAAAATAGAAAAAAATAGAACTTTCCACTTGGAGTTAAAGATTCACAATTATGTGGGATTTCACCTTTAAATGTCAGTGCTGTTTGTTACATGAAAAAAACCCCTGTCAGCTTAGCCTTCCATGTCTTGCTGGTGTCTGCTTAATAGATAGTTACCTGGGATGATGGATGGCTCTTTGTTAGACCACTAAATGGCTCACAGCCTAGAATAAGCCTGTATTTACTGCCAACATTTGTTTGTTTCAAGGATGCAAAACCAAATTGGACTCCAAGTAGCTCCACCCGACATAAACACAAGAAATAAAAGAGAACTAATTTCTGCATGAGTTTACAGGGCTCCATCAACACTACTACAACACTAAAGGGACTCTACTCAGCTGCTGTTCTGAAACGCCGAGAGACAGCAGTGCAGGGAGAAAGGGGAGTCACATATATCCAGCTGACTGCTGAGGAGGCTTGAGACCCGATGGCGCTCCAGACTAGCAACGTTGAACAGCGAGTTGTGTTTGTATCCACAAAAGGACCATTGCACAAGCAGAGCTGGAGTAAAATCTCGTCGTGTGCCAGCCACCAGGTAGGGGACTGCACATTGGGCTGGTCCTTGCCCAGCCTGGCTTGCTCTCTACTCCCAAGTCCTAGCTAGAGCCGGTGCAAGAGAAGCCTTCTCAGCTCACTTGGAAGCACACCCCACTCTTGGTCTGTAGAGTTCCCCCCCCTTACTGCCTTCCAGGACCATACTGGGCACTCACCACTTGCAAAAGCCTCTACTATTCCTGTCACAAGCCACTTACACAACACATCTTGGCCAATTACCTGCCACATATGACCCACAGCTCCCTAGCTATTTTTCTGCCGGATCTCTCCTGAAGAGAAAGCACAATCTCTGACAATATGGTGCTACGCAGGCAGATGGCCAGTTAGCATTTGACAGGCTCATTTGACTTGTGATCTCCGCATAGCCACGATTTGAACCCAGGGCCAGAAAGATAACAACAGAGTGTAAAGGATCTCCGACTATCGTGTCCTCACTGCTTCTCACCACACACACTCACTCACGCACAATCTGTCAGGCTGATTATTTTCACACACTTTCCTTTTCTCCTTTTGCTAGTCTGGGGCCAGTACTGGATCACAAGAATTAATAAATTCTTATTAAAATCTGCACGAGACACAGTCCCACTGAAAGTGCCATGGAAGGTTAATTAGCAAGGATGAGCTGAAACTTTTGTTCGCGTTTCTGACTCACTTAATCTTGTGAGAAGCCAGCAAGCTGACATATTCTGCCTCCGAAGGCGCCAGGACAAGCAGGCTGTTCCCGTGACAGCCAATGCGAGCCGTCCTCCCAATCCGGTGGATGTATTCCGCAGGTGAAGCCGGAGCGTTATACTTCAAAAAGGGAACATGAGAAGGGAAAGGAGGAATTAATAGAACACAGCGTGTTAATTATAAACGAGATACTCAGCCCGCTCATCTGAAACAAAAGAGATCTTAGCAAAACCCACATGCTGTACCTCCCTCAGAACTGGCCTGTTTATAAAGAGCCCATCGGGCTCATCCCTGTAACCATCATTCAGCCCCCTCAGCCACAGCAGTTTTTTGACATGTGAATGTGACACATTGGCCAACTTTCAGATAATAGGACAGTTTCCCCATCTCAGTCTCTCTCTTTGCTTTTTACATTTTATTTCTATACAGGCACGTCAGGAACCTGTTTGCTTACCTTAAAAAAAAAAAAATTAAAAAATAACATAACCTCATAAAGACCTCAAACCAAACAGTCCCCTGGACTGCGCATAGAGAGTGGGAAGCTGTCTGCCCTGCATTTGGGGGAAAAGCCATAAAATAAAAAATGAGGGATTCAAATTTGGTGATGGGTAAAATTGCTTTGTTTTGATTAAATCATAGCTGGCTACTAGTTAGAAGAAATCCGAGAGAGATGAGGGAGTAAGTGCTGCTTTCAGCAGGATATGATGCAGGTAGCAATTGTCTTCCCATGTACAACTACCAGGCACTACTAAAATGTTGCTTAAAGCCCCCCTTAATATAGCGGTGCCTCTCATATACTTCACTGGGAATCAAAACTGCCCAGCCATTTGCAAGATCTGATAAAGGGTGACATATTTTCCCTCCCTTTAACCTCCCCCTATTCTTCCCCCCCCTCCCCTTTCCTGGAAAAATGAACATGCACAGAGATACTGCTCAGAAATGAGCCCTCAGCAGTTTAACTGGAAAAAACCCAACAACCAAAGCCCACTCTAGTGTTTATACCTGTGCCCTCTGGCAAAGTTTCTACTGGCTAGAGGTGTGAGTAAGATGCTGTGAGCAATCTAATTGCTCCCTGCAGGTCCTTGCTCTTGGACACAGCTCTCAGGACAGCTGAGATTTCGCCTTCTGGACACACAGAAGTCTCCCAGGGCTTTAGGTAATTTGCACTGCGTTCTAACACTGGCAACTATATCTTTGGTTAAATTATATTAATATACAGATCTGGGAATTAAAGACTTCATTTCCCCAACCTTCTCCAACTAGCTAGCTGCTACACAATCTTTCTTTTTTAAAAACACAAAATTAAAATAAAATAAAATTTGTTACCTGAAGGGATGAGGTAGAAATTAAAAGGCTTTGTTGAGGCTCTGTGCCCCGTTCTTTTTACCCAGGTGTCATCTGATACATGAAAATCTCTGGATCAGTTTTTCCTCAATTCAACTAACCTTTTTTTTAATTATAGTTTTTGTATAAAAATGAAATCTGCTTCATGCCCCAAGCTGCCTCTTTGAAATGGCAGGCTGCTATTTTTAATGTTCCATCCATCTCCCTTAGTTTCTATTTTTTTTTTCAAAGATAATATTTCTGTCAACAGCAATGCAGCAGCGTTGGGGTTGTTTTTTCAGGGAAAATCTGAACTATGCAGTTCTACTGAAAGCTGAATGCTTACAGCCACCCAGCCCCAGCCCAGCAAAGCCTCACTTGAAACATTCAGGTCATTGCACAGACACTATCGGACTACTCAATGTTTAACATTAGGATTGCACTTAAACTCCTCATGGAACTGCCTCCCCAGCAAGCTCAAAAAAGTAGAAACACAGAACTGCAAGAGAGATGGCCAGTACTTCACAAGATTTAGCTTCCTGTGGGGGGAGAGAGAGGGTGTTTCCTCCCAGCCAGTGGAATATTATTACACAGCTGATAACACTGGAGTTACTGAAGAGGAAAACAGACTGTCAAAACCAAAGATAAGATAGCAATGCTATATCCTAGCAAAACCTTGAGTCTCAGTCTGCGGTCAGGAACTTGTGGGTCTCCCACACTTGTAGGCATCAGCACAGAGACCAGCAAACTGCAGACAGAGGGTCTGGACTGGAAAGAGATTTCATCTGAGCAAGACTGCACTTAATACGTTCGTACACACATACCTGTACAATCCACGTAACTTGAGGCAGGTCTAGTCCACGTGCTGCAACATCCTTTAAAATTAATAAGGAATTTACTTTAGTAAAAATGCTTACAAGGTATCAGCAAAGTAAGAACTCTTCAGAGATAGCATTTATGCCAGGAAACAACTGGCTATGCAAGTAGGAATTTTATGTGCCTAGTTTGGGGAGAGATGGACTGAAGGTCAGAAATAATGTTGAAGGTTTAAAACACAAAGAATATTGTTAACAGACTAATACAATAAAAAATGATCCACTACTATGGCCCAAAACCTAGAGGATATAAAAACACCTATTTCAGGTGGTGCTGATTTACAGCAGTCTGCTATAGTCCCTTTATGTTATATCTGAGAGAATCAACTGCAGTAACGATAGTGATACCTTTGGTTCTTCAGTTTGTTTCATTGATGAAAACAGATCTGCTTAGAGGCACCTACTACTCAAAGACTGAGACAGGCAGAATTAAATCTCTGGAAGGCAACGCTAGTTCTGAGTACACCTTTCTCCACAGCAAGCCCAAGAACTAAATCCAGGCTGCTAAGGATGAAAAGGGAAATGGCCATAAAGCAAGTGGTCAAGGATCTTAGGCCTTGAGTAGAATGCCCAAAGATGCACTAATCTCCACCTACAACTAACTAGTTGTTACCTAGGTGATGGCCTAAAGTTGAGGAGCAGATGACTTGCAGGTCACCTGGCCAACAATTTAGCAGAATCTGCAGGAAGGTAAAGTACAGCTTGAGGAGAGGGGATTTCAGCTATCCCTTAGATTTTAACCAGTCTGGCTTTGATTTGGAGAAACAAAACGCAGTCCTGAAGAAAAGAGTCTGAAGCTGCTGTCAGGAGTGTTATTTGATGTGCCAGTTGGTGAGAAAACCCATCAACTTGGAGAAGGACTTGAATGAGACCCTTTGGTTATCCACAGCCAGTGTGGCTCAAAAACCATACCCCTTCAAAGAGAAAAGAGAGTTTAAATACTGTTCAAAATGGAGAGAGAGTGCAAACACGTTTCAATCTCCCTTCTTGATTTTCTGTTCATTAGTAATGTCCTCACATACTCCTTGGATTTTACATTCACCACGCGCAATAACAGAGCAGGTGTGCAGATTTAACTCTGTTAGGAAATGTTTTGGAACACATGTATCTTTTAGCTAGTTGCAAAATAGAATATATTAAGAACGTAAGCAGGAGCTTAATGTACTAAAAATGTGTCAGCCACCCACTGAAGTGTTTTCATGCAACTCCCACACACGTTAAAAGACTAGGAAGCTGATGTTTTGGCAGCAAAGGCCTTCCCATAAGCACCAGCCAGGTTGCTTTGTGGCTCTAACTGCAGTAAAAGAGGAGACACTTTCCACAGCGCCCACTCTGAAATAATACACACTTTTGCTCCAACACGCTCATTAAGAAATGACTTGTTCCCAGAGTCAGAATGAACAGATGTACAAAAAGCCATTTAAAGGAGGTTGGAGAAAATAAATCAAGAGAAGTCGGGGAACGTGTACAGCAGTTACCAGGATAACAAGATTATAAACTCTACAGCACGATCAGACAGGAGCACTGATGTCTGATTCCGATCTGGCTGGCTGTGTTATATACTTGCATGCTGACAAGTCTTTGGTCTTTTCCTATACCGTGCTCTCTCTCACACCCAGTAGTATAGGAAAGTCTGTGTTTGATGAGAGGGCTCTGACCTTGGGACAGGGTCAGTTTACTCAAAATAAACAGACAGCCAAGCCGTCCCTGTGGTCAGGAGAAGGCACCTCCAACACAGGGAGAAGTAGATGGCAGGAGTCATCCCTCTCATCCATCAGGATTCTTTCCCTTCTCTTCTAAGATACCTCTTCTCAACACCTCTGGCTGGGAAACTACTGCTGCAGACAGTATTGTTCTCATGTGCATTTGCCAAAGCAAGCAGGAAAGTTGAAAAGGTTAACTGAAAGCCTAATAAATGGCCAGGACAACATTTTAGGAGGAGGCTCTCTCCCATCATCAGCCTTGTATTCACTATTGTTTTCACAATGCCACCAACTCCATTCAGCTGTTACTGACACATAGCAGCAGCTATTCCCTCGGGGTTTAACTTGGCTTTCTTTCAGAAGTGTCTTGGGATTTACTGGTAATCGGAGTGTTTTGCAAACTCTCAGAGATTCCTCAGTATCAGTCCACCTGCGTCTCCTGTAGCTTCTTTTCCTCAAAGACCCTAGTAGATAGCAGCAAGGTAGAATTAGGATAAAAAGTTTGAGTTGATTCGCCTTCCTCTGCTGGCAGAGCCCATGAGCTGCTTGCTTCTCAGATCTTTAGAAAAATACTTCTGGGTCACCTTACCAGGAAAGGGAATACAACTCAAGCAACAATTATCCAGTTTTACTAGCGCTACGTTTATTCCACACACTGCAGCACTAATCCGCTGCCAGTACTCTTTCAAGAAGCCCAACAGATTTCCAAAGTACTGCCCTCCCTTCTTTTCCACTGCCCCAGATGGAATTCCCCTTTCCATGCACGACCTCACACCACCATTCCTTAGTAACGGGGAAATGAAGAATATGACACCTCAGCAGGTCACTGTTGATTCCCTTCAATAGGCAATGGAAGGGAGAATTGAGCGACCATCTCACAACAGCAAGGAGAAATAATCTACACCAGTACAATTTTAAAGAAAATCCAGATGCCAAGCAAACACAGTAATCTGAAGCTTTAACCATGTTCCTGCCCAACTGCAAGCCACAGAACAGCACAACACCGAGGCACGGTCCACCTGAGCACCCCCAGAAATGCTGCAAGCTCTGCTCCTAACAATTCATGTTACCAGTCTGTGCTCGCAGTGGTGGGGTGGGTGCAAGGGAACGGAGGGCGATAAGGCCACACCAAAATCGAGGCATATCACTGCAGAATATCAGAACCAACACAGCCACAAAAGTTTTGCAAGGGCCTTGGTTTGCTCAGTGCCTCTCACACAATCTAATTAGGGCAAAGGAAATTGCTAAAGTTGCTTTTGAAAGACACTCAATGGTGAGGTCTTGAAGGCCCTGAGCTTGACAATTGGCTGCCTACATGAGGCCTAGAAGTACAGATGGAAGGCAGCTTGCTCAGGTGCCAGGCTGTCAGTTGGATTAAAATGACTCATTTATTTACCAAAGAACCTCACAAAGTGCTTTAGCTAACAGGCAGAGAGGGCCTAACGGCTCTCCAAGCTGGGGAAGAAGCTCTCGCGCCTTCCCGGCCTGCCAAAAGTCATTACTGCCGAGTGTGGAAAGCCATCAGCAGGGTAGAGACCCCCGTCGGCAGGGTGACAGATTGGGCTGCGTAATCAGAGGAGGAAGGAGAGAGCACAGAAGCTGTCAGAGGCGAAAGCTCTTGGCTGGGGCCGCCAGAAAACTGGCAAGATGAGTTAGCGTGACTGAGTAAACAGCAAACAATCTCCAAATGATCTTTCCTCTCTCCCTGGAAGAGATGAACTTGTTTAAAAGGCACATCCCAAAGGAAGCCGCAAAGAACTTCAGTGAAGGAGAGAGAAATAAATCTGGATGAGACCCTCTGAGATACACGGCCCTTCTTTATTTTCCTGTCTGCCAGCTTATATTGTCTGGCAAAAATATTTTATGGAATATATTAATATACATATGACATAGAGCAAATTAATAAGAGGAACAGCAGGTCCCATTGCTTACTAGAGCGGAAAGATGGGTGGAGAACATGGCATAAGGGACAAGGGAAGGACGGCAACATTATTTGTGTTTCTTTTGTGAGCCAGGTTTCAAAATTTTGTGGGCAGAAAACGTGATTTCGCAGTGAAAAGAACAGAACTGTCTTTCTGCAAAACATTTTTGCTGATATGAAGAAAAGTGTCAGAAAAAGCAACGTCCTCGGAGGCAGGAGGTGGTCACAGTGCCTGGCTGCCCTTTGGACATCTGCGTTGGGGAGGCACCTGTAATGTGGGACTACAGCAAAGTGTATCTCTATATTAAGGTGTCCATATGGTCCCCATTACTGTGGTAACAGGCCACCTCCTGGTTTCAATGCATTTGTCCTCCCAACATCTCTGTAAGATAGAACAGTGCTACTATCCCCATTTTACAGATGGGGAGCTGAAGCACAGAGAGATTTTGGACTCAGACACGCAACTTACTGTGCTTAACGTGCTAACCACGCGCCAGCTGAGCCATAGTAACTGTAACTGTCAGGATTTGCATCCCTGCCTTGCAGTAAATGCAGAGTAGCTCAGATTGAAACGAAGGAGGGTTACGATAAATGCATTACCTTACACTACCTTCTTCATGGCAATCTAGGTTAATTCACGTTACCTCCCATTTATGACAGGTCAGGAGCAAACACACAACTATCGCTGCTCAGCTGACATTTGGCTACTTGCCTTGTCACCACAATTCCACATCCACTTGTGTGGAGTCTGTGGCACAGCAGGAAATCAAACCACATCTCCGGTGTCTCAAGAGGGGGATCCCATCCACTGGGATTTCTTTATCCAACTTCTTATTCTTCCTACCTTGCCAACAGCTGTACGTTTCCTGGCAGATTTTTCCTGCCACAGGCTGCATTTCCCCTTCGAACAGTCTCACCCAGGAACTGATATCCCAGTGATTGTAATGATTCTGTTTACTCTTTGTCTAAAATTGAACATTCACTGTCTTTCTGAACTCATTAAACTGAAATTTCAGTAACAAGAGATCTCCCTGAAATTTCTCAGTTACAGACAGCATGTGCATGAACGATAACAAAGTTTAGCTTTTTATCATTTAGAATTTACCAAACACTTCTTATCTTCAAAACACTTAATCTACACCACTGAACAATTAAACTTTGCTATCCTCCTCAGTTCAGACACTTAAGATTTACCTCTATATACAGGGAAACCAAGTTATAGTTACATTTATGCATTGCAAAGATGCATATTTACCTTGATCAAATCACTGAAATGTCATACACATGAGCAGGACCAAGACTAGCGTGTAACAATTACAATTTTACAGGTGATACAATATATAATTTGGCAACGCTAAATCAAACACTGCTATATATATCACAGTGCTAGTTTGAACTGTGGACATAAAAGTAAGATAAAATTCAGCCCGCACTCTCTGAAAAAAAAAAATTGCAACTAGTTTCCTTTAAGAATAATGTGCTGCAAGAACAGGAGTCATTTCAGAGCTGGAGAGGGTTTCTCAGCTCTAATTACTCCCGATCGCTGTAATTTACAAGTTTGCGGTGGGTAGAAATCGCCAAGATTCACACATTTTCAGATCAACAGCTGCCACTATTAGAGAGCAAATCGTGCAGCCTTCTGCACCACTGCAGCAGGCTAGCTGTGGCACCGACAGGTCAGAAACGAGAAGCGGAAGGTGCCACCACAACACAAGGGTGCCAGCAAACTTCAGTAGAGGACAAGATTTTCTCCCTCAGCACCCTTGGAGGAAGCTTGAAGGGCAAAGCATGGAGAGCAGTAGAGCATGTGCATTTCTAATGACACCATTCTCTGGTTGGGCTTCCCCTCCATCCCTGCAGGTTTTCGTTTTTAACCTTGGGGTAGTCGTTAAGATGGGAAATATCACATTACGTCCAATTTACCTGGCAGTTATGGTGCATACTACAAATTAGGATTGCGTTCTATTGATTCCATGTAGAAGAGAAGGTTCCAGCTTCAAACAAATGGATTTTTCCACACATAAGATCATGCAAAATACTTAGAGGCCTCTTGTGTAAGACATACACTTTTTCCTGTATATGGTACCTTGCAGCAAAAGATCGTATTAACAGTTTGCAAAGAGTGCATCAGTCCTTATTTAGCATGTGAGATGCAGAAAAAGGAGATGACTTTCCTCAAGGTCAGACAGCGAGCTGGAATTAGAGCTCAGTGCCAAATCCTCTGTTCTACCATTAGATATCAGACAGGCCCATTAGCGTGAAGCCGCAAAGGGACTCTAAGTTACTTACAGTGCAAAGCAAGATGCCAGTCTTGGATTTTAGGAACTCCTGGAAGACCTCTGTTCTTTCCTAGAGGATTGAAACAGAAAAATGAAGAGTGCTTCTACACATTACAATCAAACATAAAGCAAATTAGCTAATGTAACATTTAACAACTATGCCTCATTCAAAATATCACATACAGCTTCAAAAGCAAAGGAATTGATTTCACAAGTTCCAGTTAAGACTCTTCCTGCAAGTGGGGAGGAAAAAAAAAAAAAAAAAAAAAAGAGATCTATGGCACAAAGTTGTGGTGCCAGGCAGGAAGGCATAGAGTCTGGAGCAAGCCTGAATGCATTTGGTCAAATTAAAAGAACCAACAACTCTGCGGTTTGCACAGAAGCATGGCCTGTGTGTGTCAAAAAGGAGTAACTGTTTTACACGGCGGGAGGATCCACAAAAGATTAGGCAGCAGCAACAGAAGCACTGGCATACTTTTTGGGCAACATAGGTTTTTGTGAATGAAAAAAAAAAAAGCTGGACACAATAACTGCTGCCTGGAAATGCATACATCACTTTACAAATGTCCATCCAGTCACACCATGGGCAGGATAAGCCCATTTTGTTGACACAGCGATACAGTCACATCACAAGAGATCAGCCTCATCATGAGCCCAATGGGGCATGCAGACAGTCACTGCACTGACTCTATAATTATTAAGTATCGAGGATGCTAAGCTGCACAGTTGTTCATGTGAACTGTTGTGGGATAAGTCTTCAAAGTAACAGGGCAGGAGAGATGAGACCTTGGCCAGAAACCCCTGCCCAAGAGGGCAAGGAGGCAGGACTTCTGGGCTGCCACAGAGCTCCCAGGACACCCTCCCACGGCCTTCCCACAAGAAAAGGCCTCATACTGGTGAGGGCCACCAACGGGGCTGCTGACACTGGGATGGGGATCGTTCCTGCCCTTGAGTGTTGGGGCAGGTACTTCCCAGCCTCGCCCTTATTGGGGGTCTGCATCAGCAGAATTCCTGCAGCCCCCACTTCTAACACGAGCTCAGGCTCCCTGGCCGGGCTGGTCCGCAGCCCCCAGATGCCAAATTACCCCACCAGTAGTCTTTGAGCTGCTGAGCCCCAGAACGGCAGTCTGGCTCCTCACCTTCAAAAACCTCCTGCTTTGTTGGTCCCAAAACCTTCCTAAACACACTCCAGTTAGTTAAACTAACTGTTTAGGGGGGGTGGGTTTTTTCTTGATAAAAGCAACATAAACTGATTCTCCAACCCACATGACACCACAACCATTTTGCTATCACACAAGACAATCTTTGAGCACCTATAACCAAAGGCCTCAGTAGCATTTGGTCTTCACTAGCCAGAACCACCTATCCACCTACACTGCTTCTCCTTAGTCATGGGAAACAACCGCACACTCACACTCCCTTGATCTAATTCCATTTAATCTTTTCCTTTTCAGGGTTCAGGCTGTCTCTGGCCTCAGAAAAACCATACCTGTTTCCTTCCTGCCCCTTTTGCTTCCTCCTTCCAAAATATCCTTGATTCCATGTTTCAAGCCTTCCTCCTCAGAGTTCTAGCTAGGAGTTAAGTGAACGTCCTTACATACTTGACTCCCAGCTAGAGGGACTGTTCTAGGAAAGAAGGGAAACTTGGGCCTTGCTGACACACTGAACCCTCTGCTGACAAAAATTAAAGGAGAGCACGCTGTATCTTGTTGACAATGACAGCCGCCGTGCTCAGCAGTACCATATGGGATCCACAATTTAGCTCCATTAATGCTCTTAATTTGAAGACATCAAGCACTAATTACACACTGGGTACTAAAAAGGCAAAACCCTTCCCCTGGTGCCAGCTACTTAGTGGTGTTCTGTTGGCTTAACAGCTGGTCAGGGTAGAGTTGGGCCAGACCAGGCCTGCTCACTCGCTCAGGCAGGCAGGTTGAGGAAAGGCCAGACTGCAGAGACAGCAAAGCACATGTTTCTGGTCTCCACAGGATGGGAATGAGTGAGAAAAACAATGGCTCTTCACCTCTTGCTTCATCAGAAGAGCTCTATTCATTTACCATCTCTGCTGTGCAGCTCAGAGTAGAGCGGTAACTCTCTCCATCACAGACGAAGGGCAGGATCAGGGGCTGAACCTTCAAGGCAGGTTCCTCAGCTATTGAGAGAAACGCTGGAGCGACAGCTCATGTGACACTTCTCCTGGCCTCTCAGCACTCCATAGCAAGTTCCAATCTCATCACCCAGGCCTATCTGGCTAAAACCTAGACCTATTTTGGTGTAATCACTGTTATATTGCTACTATTCCATCCCAGGGAAAAGAGCAGTCTATCAAGACACTGTTCTTCAAAACCAAAGCCAAACTGCTCTGTCCTCATCTAACGGGGGCAACTTATTGGGTAGTACTGTTTTGGGGCTTGCATGACGTTTTCCTTTGGTATTAAGAGCCTGTCCTGACTGCATGAGAGAGAACCATGGATACATAAATGGTTTAAGTGTGCCCACTGGGAATACTGAACGGCTGCCTCAGCCTGCTGAAATAACACCTCTTGCCTCTTCAGCTGTGTTTTTCAGATATAGCTACTGAGGTACTTTCCAGAAGTGGGACAATATTCTTATTCTCATTAGCAGATGGAAGAGTGAGGCCCCAGAGGTAAATTGACTCTCTGTCCTCTCTCCTGCCCTCCTCCCCAAAATAACCACACAATAAATCATAGGGAATAAGGAATAAAACTGTGTATCCTGACATTTTGAGAATGCTTACTTCCTGTTCCATGTTGCCGTGCAGTCGTAGAAACTGTAGGCATGCAGAGGAGACAGATGAACGTTCAGGTTGTTCTGACTCTAGCCCTCCTGAAAGGACCTTTAGAAGGAGCTCATAATGGAACTCCACTTGTTCACAGCTGGAGAAAAAGATGATCATCTTATGGCGTTTTTCAAACTGCAAGAAAAGCAAGAAAATTGCACATGACCATTTCCACAGGCCTCTCCCAATTCCCTGATCATTATAAGATCTAGGTGGCTTCCACTTCTGGAGATAGGATTATCCAGGAAAGGATTAAGGAGGTTGACACCAAATACTAAGCCCATGAAAGAAGTACGAGTACGTGCTGCACAGGTATCTCACTGTCGGCATGAAAGATGCAATAGCACCTCAGCTCTCTCGTGGCTCCCTGTACACCAGCTGCACTTCAAAGCCCTAGCTCTAATCCATGCTATCCTTGACAGAGTAACAGATAAAGGAGTTGGAAAGGGCAAAGGGCTACTCAGTAATATAAATGCAAACACAGTCTCACCTTGCATTTCTCAAGGATAAAAGCTGCTAACGTGACAAGCCTCAATTTGCTGGGGACCATCATGACATACTGCTTGAGCTTCTCCGGAACAGCAAAGTTTTCCTGGCCCATGCAGTCTGATGAACTACGGGGTTCTCTGTCCGTTTGTGATGCTGGCTTGAGCCCCTTCTGTGTTTCATCTGCTATGGAAATGCTGATGGGATCATTCAAACTGATATCGGCCAGCCGCGTTACTCCTAAATCACAGAAAATGAAAAATACCTGAGGTCCAGTCTGGGGTGCTGCTGCAGAGGGCGAGGATATATTCACATAACACCCACAAACTAGCACAATTCCAGTGAAAAGCAGTGAAGGGCAAGGAACTAACAAGACATGCCTCAGACACTGGCAGAACACCTCCACAAACTTCAGACTTTTCAGGCAACTTTTCAGCCAGGCTTAGTTGCTGTGGACTCCACCTAAAGCATCACAAGACACTGCTTCAGCTATTTTACATTACATAAATGTCTTGACCAGACAGACAGTGTTTGGCAGTCCTGGTTTTTAACTGTGTATGTGGAAAAAACCCAACAGATCTTCACTCTGTCAAGAGGGCAGGAGTCATGAGGCCTGGCTCAATTCCTGTGTCAGCAACTGACTTCTTGTATGATGCCAAGCAAATCACACAACAGCTGTACTGCCCTGTTGTTAGGTTTTTGCCTTAATTCTATACCTGTAAAGCAAACAAACAAACCAGTGCTTCCCAGGTTCATGGTGACTTTTCTCAGGAATTTGAGAGACATATGTAAGGATCACTTAAGTACATACACTGACAGAAAGTCTGGTAACAAAGGACAAATGTCATAAGCCCAAAGATATCAACAGGCATTATTCCATTTCTGTGAAGGGCTTCACACTGGGCTGTAACATAACCAGACTCCACCACCTATTTTGCAGTTGCCTGTGCATTATTCAGCTAAAAGAGACACCATCTGTCTATAACCCACCTTCCGTGAGGGTGGCTGAGAGCAGGATGTTCTGACGTGTGTCTCTCTCAGCATTTAAAGCATTGAGTATCACAGCTACATCCTTCTCAAAGCCCAGGTCCAGGATCCTACAAAAAAAGAAGAGGTGATGAAAGATGCCGTAGGAAGGAATGAGGAGAAAGTCTTAAGGCTACATGAGTCAATTAGGAACAGGGGAAGTGCTAGAGCTGATCTTTGGCCCATCTAGCTCCCTGTTCCATCCTCAACTTTTGCCAGGGTCAGACACGTCAGAGACAATCTCTGCAATGAATAATTGTACAATAATCTGTCAAAAGGGGACATTTCTTCCTAATCCCAGACATCTGGTGCTTGGCTGAGGCCACTGAGCATGAATGGTTTAAAATCGTGTGCATGCTCTGTTTTTTTTTTTTTAAACTGTTTAGTGAAATATCGAATGTAGATGCAGAGGGTACCATAATTATTTTCCATATCTAAACACTTGGAAGTTTACCTGTCTGCTTCATCAATAATCAGCCACTGAGTGCGACGGAAATGAATACATTCTGTGGACTTGATGTGATCAACCAGGCGACCAGGAGTTGAAATGAGGATATTTATCCCTTTACGTAACCTGTTTAGATTAAAAAAACCCAAACCAAATAAAAACAAAAAACCAAAACCAAACAAAAACAAACCAACCAAAAAACATCCAGGTTACCAGCAACTCTGGAATAGGAACTCTGAGTGAGGAACTGAAATCTACAGAGGAGAAAATCATGACCATAGTAAAATTAGCAAGGATGGTACTTTCTCACTTATTAAAACTGAAATTTTTTGCACAGCTAAATTTTAACCTTAATCATCATTGATACTCAGAGGCATACTCAGTGATAAAGACACAGTGGAAATAAATATTAATATTATTGAAAAAATTTAAAACACCAAAGCTAGGCTTTCTTTTCTAATTGAGTACTTTTTTTACTGTCAAGAGTAAACTTCTTTTGTGTATGCTTATACATAGAGAAATGAAAATTCCATTTTGGATTAACAGCTTACAATTCGATTCCTGAAAAGGGAAAAGAGATTTTTAGCACCAGGAAATCTCTTCTCCAGAAAGCAATTTCCCCCGTAACAAATACTGTAGACAGCACTCAGTGGTAAGCAAATACAGGTGTTTGTCAGAAGAGGGAAAAAAAAATACTGACACAAGGGATCATCTTCTCAGAAGGCTCATCAACATTTTAGAAATAGATCCAACTGGGGGAAGTGAATACTTCCTGCTGACCCAGTCACTGTGTGTGTATAAGATCCAGGGGGATCACAGCTTGATCCAAACTCACAATCCTCTCTTCCAGTAAGCAAAGCACTCTAAAGAAGGGTAACAAATAAAAAGGCTGTAGAGCAGGAGGACCCAAAATACAATTTAAGTTGGCTTCCTACCTGGCTTTTTCCGATTTTCTCTTTTCTCCCCCCATTAGCACTCCAGGCACAATCCAGGCAAATGGCTACAGAAAGGAAAACCAAGACCAATATAGATTCTTCCTAATAAAGAGACAGAGCCTAACCCAAAAATTATGTTTCTTGGCAAAAAGAGAAAGGACTGGGGCTGACAGCAGTGTGCATCTGATTTAATCTAACAGATATAGTCTACATGCACTCTCTCACCCACAGCTACGTATCAATGGCACTTTTAGTTCTAGCCACGTAACTTGCTTCCCACGTTGTCTAGGAAGATAGAAACGCAATCATTTTTGCACCACTTCCAATCACATAATAATAATAATTCTTTTCCTTCTCCCCATGTAGCCTAAATGTTCAAAGACAAGCTACAACACTATTTCTTCATCTTGCCTTTAAGCAATACCTTCCTGTGGCCAAGGAAAATTTAAAAAAAACCCACAGGACTGAAAGTTTATATATACATACACTGATCTACATGCACGCGGTCACCATGTCTGTGAACATTTAATGTCAGTCTCATTGATATCGGCAGGAGTTTTTGTCACTTACATTAATGAGGTCCAACCCTTCATTGGATCCTATATTGCCCAATATTTACAGGGGAGATAATCAAAGCACAGTACTGCCATTGCCTCACTTCAGAGGAAATGCAGGACAGAAGCAGAGCACAGCTTGTAAGGATTGCACAAATGCCTGACTGGTAAATAGGCTTAAGTTTGCACGGGTCACTGCTTGCCAGAAATACTCCAACAAAATAGTTTCTACAAAGAGAGCTCCTTTTTAAGATTTAAAATAAGAAAGACGTCTAAGCAAGATCCACACAATATAAACTCAGTAGCTGGCAGAGTAATTGCGTCAAGAGCCGCTCAACTAGCCTTTTTCTCTCAGAAATTACAGAATCATATTACACACTCCAAGGTCAGACCACAATCTAAATCTTCTGCTTTGGGTCATTATGACAATTTACGCTGGACTTGATGGTTACTACACATTATATGCAACAAAGAAAAATTAAAGGGGGTCAATCCAGACTTCATCCTTCGAAGGACATCAAAAGTCTACTCATAGTATCTTCTAATTACTATGGAAGAAGACTGAAGTACTTTAAACCTCAGCACAACACAACAAAATCTTACTTGGCAATTCCAGCACTAAAAAAGACTTGGAAAGTGCCTTATTATTTCAAAGGAGAAAAAAAAAAAAAGCAAAAAAAAAAGCAAAAAAAAAAGAACAGGGAGTGGGACTACGATCAGCTAAATGATTTAGATACCTTCTAGCCCCATGGTAAGATGCTCTGCCTCAATTAAAAGGAAAGCACTATCATTTAATTTTAAAAGCCTTCTAATTTCTCCAGCCATTCAATTGTCAAAGCAGTTCACCAAGTTCTACTTCCCATCTGAAACCCATCTGCCTGGTATTAGTTTCAGTAAAACGGTACTTGTCATTGTGAGAGTTTCTATTCATAACTCAGACTAGACAATGGTAGGTACTTCTAAAACCAAAACATTGTGAAAATCAACTATGCTTGTTATGAAAACATCTGCAGCTAAGGTGCCATAATTAATCACTTAATTGTTCATTTAATAGTTTAAAACGTGCCACAGGGAAATCATACTTAAATCCACTTAAAGACAAACAGATTTATATTTAAGGACCACGTATCTTGCCAGATGCTGGTTTTCCTTAAACATCCAGTGGAATTCACACAAACTGAAGTGGTTTAGCATCTTACAGCAAGAGGCTCAAGCAATAAGAACACCATGGAGCATTGAATTCTTACCTTAAGCAGTTTCTGCATTGTATCAAAACTCTGGAGGGCAAGCTATGGAAATCAACAAAAGAAAGTGAGCTCTGAAAAAGTCCCTGGTCTACCAAAATGGACTACAAGCCCCTTTGGCTCAAAATGTAAGATAATCTATTTAAGTATATTATCAGAATTCTGATTATGTCCTTATTTTTTGTTTTAGAAGCTGTGATTCTCTTGCATAATCCTTCTTTCATCATATTTGGATCTGTTCAAAAATCTCTCCACTGGTTCAGCTCCACAAGCCAACTCTCAGGACAATACAGACTCCTGCTAGCTTCTCTGAATGCCCTAGGGAGAAAACAAGCTGAAGCCACAGAAGGTTTCGCTCCACTGGAAGAATAAAAGGGAAAATAGCACAATTTCTGGAAGAAAACCACTATGAAAAGGAAATGCAGTCCAGAGGTTAGTTATCTTCTGGCAGTCAGGACAGACCACGCTATTCCCTCACCTGACCCACGGAGCAATCATACCTCTGGATCTCTCTACCTCTCTGTTTCCCAGTCAACAAAACAGATGTGGTAAGTACAAAGTTTGCAAACCTAAACGTCTGGTCAGTAGAAAGCATTTAGCTGTGGGGTTTCATGTGCTGCCTGACAACTGCTGCTGCTGCGGCAATGAAGACAACTGAGAAAGACAATGGTGGCACTCCAGCTCATCAATGGAATGAGTATGTGAGCAGGGCTTAGTTATGGAGTAAAACTATTTTAAATGCTCTGACTATACATGCTACATACTATTTGCCAAACGCTCAAGAAAGGCTATTGCTTTCATGACAAAGTAAAAGTAATACCAACTGTAATTACAAATTATCTTCCTAAGTACTCTCAGTGGCAGCCCTTTAAAGAAGCTTACAGTTTCCTACATGCTTAGTATTCATACAGCATCCTAAAGAGGCAGTAAGTTGCTGCTGTAAAAATTGAAATAGCTTCAGAGCCTTCTCCTTTCACGGAACTGAGCTGAGATACTGCACTGCAGGTTGCATAAAACGTTGTGCCCCAAACTAGATACCTGCAATCAATTCTCCACATGGAAGTTACGATCATTTGACATTAAAAAAAAAAAAAAAGAAAAAAGTTGATACCCTCCTCTGAAAGATATTATTTGCAATTGCAAAGGCAAAGTCAAATAGAAGAGAGTTCAGTGGAGAAACCAACTCTTGGAAGCCTCATCCTCAGCATTCACTTATGGATTTGAAAAAAAGGCTTTAAAAATGAAATGTATGTATAAACCTACATATTTGCAAAGCTGATTTCATTGGTTTTACTTACTCCCCCTCTGTGAGCTAGGCAAGCTTCTCCCTCTCATACACTGAGCTAGGGAGTTTCTCCAGTCTTCACAATTATTTGCCACCACATGAGGAAAATTTGGAGATTCCTTCTTTCTTACTTTGGTATGGCACAGAACAAAAATGAGAACACACATCCAGACAGCAAACCCTCTTTCTGTGAGGGCAAGATCTGAGCAAAAGGAGACATTTCCCAAGACAGTCCCTGGTGGACCCACATCTACACACTAAAAATCAGTGTTCAAACACTCAGATTCAGACAGAATCAGAAAGAAGGCAGGCCACCTACCTCTCTTGTTGGGACTAATACGAGCGCATAAGGCCCATCGCTGCGCTGCAAACAGAGAAGACAAAAAGTCCACTAAGACTGTAGCACTGATACACAGAGCACTTCCACATCTAACTGCTACTAGCTGCCAAAGTGAATTCTGAAGGGCTTGAGTACAAGTTTGTACGCAACAGTTTGGGGTATTCCCCCCTCCCATCAGCTTTAAAAAAAAAAAATAAATCAGTCTTTCAAATATCAGTACTGCCTTGCCTTCTCTTTGCTGTGCATGGAAACTTGCTCACAGTCATACTCAACATCTTGTTCTATACGCATATTGTTTCACTCTTGTATTTCTGAGTTGCAGAAATACTGTCATGTTTGATGCACAGCAAAAATCTGTAGGTAGCAGCTGCAGAAAGGAACAATCCAGGATGGGCTGGAAATGTTTCAGTCCATAAAGAAAGTCAGGATGATCTCTCTCCAAAAAACGCACAAGAGATGGCAGATCCACAGTAGCATCTTCTGGTCAATCAGATGATCCAAACTGGGAGCAATTATCAAATCTCACTCCATGTCAAAGATTAAAAGCTTATTACTCCTAAAGACATGGCAGTAACCTTTGTTTTCAGTTCCCCCATGGTCTTTCAGACCATTGCCTCTTCTGCACTTTACCTTCTCCAAACCTGACAATTTGGCCTATTTACAATTTAGCCTACTGCATGAAGTAACGGCGATGTGCAACATTGTTCTTGTATCATCTGCATCTCAACAGTACAGGAGGATCCTGTTGTATCCTCAACAGTACAGAAGGATTACAAAAGCCATATGCACAAATAAAGAGGAAGAGAGACTGCTTGACCTTTGTATCCAGAAGAGACAGTGAAGACTACAAAATAAGAGCTGGATTTTATTTTTATTAATCTTAATATCAAAAGGAAATGTATTTAATTCTGTTGCACCTACCTGTATTTTGGACTTCATTCCTTGCAAAGACTGTACAAGTGGAATCCCATAGGCAAGAGTTTTACCTTTTTAAAAGGGAGAAAATTGGAAGAGTATCCATCAAAAAAAAAATGTGGCAATTGCAGCACTCCATCAAATTAAAGTACCATTCATCCTACCATTCTTAAACTGAGGTCATGAGTCTGGAAAAGTTTTAATTAAGTAGAAAGCTTCCAGAAAAGATCAACAGGCAATTCACCAAAGGGTTAAATTAAAAAAAAAAAAAAAAGAGAGCTGGTGGCATCCCACTAAGATCGGTCTAAACAAATATCCCCACCCACCCAAGGAAATGAGACATCCAGACATAGCTCAAGCACTAAGGTTGTATGGTAAGAGCGTGAGCTGCTTAGCTCCGCCAGCCTCCTGGATCCGCATCCCCAGCACGAGCCTTGGAAAAGCCCTACGTGCAATAGCTGGCAGCTGCACACCAACATTCAGTCCCACCACTGCGCCATTACAGAGGTTTGCACAGTATCTGACTGTGCCATGGCAGTCCCATGCCAGGCTTCCCAGCCTGTCGCTTTCATGACTTGTCCTGGGAATGAGAGGTTTTGGTTCTGTATCTGGGATGCAGTTTAATATGCCCTAGTGAAGGAGAATGACAATTAAATACTGACCTGAACCGGTCTGAGATCTCACTAGCGCGTCTTTGCCTTGCAGGAGCACAGGAATTGTTTGTTTCTGAACACTGTGTAACAAATAAAACAGGTTAAGAAATACGAATGCGACACAGGATAGAATCCTAAGGTCTTAACATACTGTGACTCTTTCAAAACTGTTTACCCTAAATTCTATGCATTCATCTCTACTGTGTAGCTACATCAGATAAGCATCAGATGTGACAAATTGAAAAAAGATAGTTTTATAATTCAAATTAGAAGGCAGGACTCCAAGGTTCCACCTTCAGCTGCAACAACTGACTCGCTGCCTAACTTACAAGTTATTTCTCGTGCCAAAATTTGAAAGCAACAAACCCTATGGCAAATGGGACAGCTTAACAGGTACTGCGGTCTTCACAAACAAGTCACATATAATGAAACAATCATTGGTTTTAAGGGGTAGTGAAGTGCAAAGTCTTTCTATGAATATGCTTACCTGGTCATGCTACTTATCTTTAGGACGGTGTTTATTGTGGCGATCTAGAGAGATAATAAAGAACAGTAAACAGATTTTATTGTCAAACTGTTCCTTTTGTAGTACAAGATAGAGCAAAAACCAGAAGACTGATGCTTATTCTCTACATTACTGGTCCAGGGCAACTGGATGTAAAAGTTCCCAGGTCCTCAAAATAGTTAATCAGACTTACACCACTGCTGGTACATCATGAAATATCAGACTTGTTAAAATCCTGCACTCCCAAAGTTTTCTGTGGTTTTTTGGTATTATAACTGCAAACAGTGAAGGGCGCTGGGACAGTGTGTTTGGGGATAGGTCAGGACGCTGGCCAGCACGCTGATCTAAGGACTGCAACAAAATCAGGTGAAATACTGGCAAATCTGTCCAAGTTGCCATAAATAAAGGTGTGCCTCTCAGCTCTCTAACCTGCCCCTCGCCCAAAAAACCCATGTTTCAAGGCAAACAGCCTTCCTGCCACTCACCAGATGTGGATGGAGGTCCAACTGGCTAAAAGAATCTGTAGTGAAAACATTTTCTTGCACCTGCTGGACAGCTTTTCTGAGTTAGGAAAAACAAACCAAAACAAAACAAAGCGGTTGATACCATAGCATTCTATGTAAACAGAAACTACATGTGCCAAGCAACTGCTTTGCCCAAGCAAGGGCAAGAATTCAAGACAGTGAATTTCAAGGCATTGAAAGTTTTTCTTTTTTCCCCTATCCCATTTGTCTACAATACCTGTGAATTTCTGGGATATCAGGGTTGTTTTTAAACAGGCTGGACGTCTTAATGAAAGGTTTGCTTTTCTGGCTTTCATTTTGGTTGTCAGTCAACTGCTTCTTAGGAAGAGATTTTTGGGATGAACTTCCCTTTTCCTTGATGTCAGCTTCCGCAGCGCACTTCTTGAAGGTGTTTACTGATGGTTTACGTTTACGTTTCAAAGGTGGGTTTCCATGTGGTGACTGGAGCTTTCTTTTCAGAGCTTTAGACTGCTTTAATGTTGATAAAAAAGCAGATAACAAGAATTAATTAATGACTGAAAATTAGCAACATGGTATCATGTTGAACACAAACATCATCCCACAGACAGATCCCTTATTTTTTTGAATCCCCTACCCCATGACTAAAGAAAGTAAGTTTGACTTTTGCAGCTAGACAGTTCCTACTCTAATAGATTCACCACCATGCCCGAGACCTCTGAACACTACTGAAATGCAAACAGAAATCTAAAGTCATATATAGTGCTCATTGCTAAAGGATTTCATCTAGCTTCTCCAGTAACTGAGCAGAGCACGCTTTAAAAGTCTCTCTCAAAAGCTGTGCAAATCTCATGATTATGTTAAAGCTACCCCGTCGGCTTCCTTCTTTCTCTGGGCAGGAAGGACGCCCTGTACTTCACTCCAACTTATGCTTCTGCCAACTTTCAGCATTTCTGAGCTCTTTATTTCTTCTTCTGCAGCAGTTTATTTTACCGATCTTCCAGTCATCTCAAGAAAAACTTTTGCTCTCCTCATATCCCTCCAGGAACAGGGAAGAAGAAAATTAAATTTAACTTCTTTTGCTCCCCAAAGCTCTTCAATGTCCCACAATCCTTTTTCAATGAATTGTTTTTTCCCGACACAACAGCAAAACGCGTGAAATACCGGCACAATCTTCATTATGCCAACACCAACATTCACTATCAGAAAAGTGAGGGTGGTGGTGCCCTACCTCAAAGTACCTAATGTAATCAGGGTAAATCCTGGCAATCACTTAACTCTCACATACTTTTGCACAATATTTTAAGAAAGATTTTAAAATTAAGAATACTAATTGAAACAACACAGAAGCACTGTAACAATGACTCTAGAATTGAAAACGTCTATTTAACCCATTCTTGTTCTTCTGTCTTCAGACTTATGAGAGGAAAGCACCTATTCCCGCAGCTCATGGCGTGCCCGCGATTACGAGTTCACTCTAGAAGAAGACATCTCTGCATGAGGCAGCTCCAGCACTCAGCCCCCACACCGTGAGGGAAGCGCAGGGCAGCCCCGGCAGCCCCCCCACACCGACCGGGGCAGCTCGAACCCGCCGTTTCCCACCCGCTCCCTGAGGGCGCTTCCCCCTCCACAACCACCAACCGCCCAAGGCGCCGGGCCCGGCTGCCCGCCGAGCCACCCTGTGCGGGCATCAACCCCGTCTCGGGGGGAAAAGCCAAAAGCTCCGTTTAGTAACTTTTCAGACGCTGACCCCCGGCCCGCTGACCACGGCTCCCCAGGCCAGCCCCCAGCTGGGCTCCCCCGGGTCCGGTCAGGGCGAGAGCCACGGCTCCGGCCCGCGGCAGCACCCCGGGTCCCGGCACAGCCACCGCCGCCAGGGCTGGCTCGGGCCAGCCCCCAGCCCCCCCCGGCCCCGGCCGCACCTACCCGGCTGGGGGCACCGGGCCCGCGGCCCCGCGGCGCCGAGCTGAGGTTGAGGAGCAGCGTCCCGTCTGCCGCCATGGCCCGCCGCCTCCCGCAGGGCCCCAGGGCCGCCCCTCGGGCCGGGCCCAGCCCGCGAGGGCGGAGAGGAGACGGACAGGGCGCCGCAGCGGCTCCCCCAGGGGAACGGCCGCTCGCCCGGGACCCCCCGGCCGCAGCCGCCCCGCTGCAGGGGCTCGGCGGGGCGCAGCCCGTCCCTCCTGCCCACGCCGCCGGACTCACGGGGCGACGCAGGCGGCGGTGGGACAGCCCCAGCCGGGGCGGCCGGGGGCTTCAGCGGCGGCGGCGCATGCGCGCTGCGGCCCGTGAGGCGGCGGTAAGATGGCGGCGGCGGGACGCAGGGGCAGCCCCTCGCTGTCGGCGGGGGAGGAGGAGCCGCCGCTGGGACTCGACTCGTTCGTCGAGGAGGCGACGGCGGCGCCGAGCGCCGGGTTCCGGCTGACGGTGGTGCGACGGGAGCCGGCGGTGCGGCTGCAGCACGGTGTCAGCGGGCTGGAGCCGCTGGCCTGGTCGGAGGACCACCGGGTGTCGGTGAGCACGGCCCGCAGCATCGCCGTCCTGGAGCAGCTCAGCGACGTCCACAGCGGCGGGCAGGAGATGGTCATCCACCGCACGGCCGTGCCCGCGCCCTCCGCCGCCTGTCTCCTCAAGGTGAGCCGTCCCGCACAGCCCAGCCCGCCGCGGCGGCGAAAGGCACCGGCCGCCTCCCCCTCCGCGGGGCCCGGGGCTGCCCCGCTACGTGTCCCCGGGCCGGTGCGGGAGTCCTCAGGGCCGCCTCCCCCCGGGCTGCTCCTGCCCCGCGCACAACTTGCAGCGTTTCGTGCGTTGATGCATTTTAAAAGTGCAGGGGAGAAAAACCCAGCCATGGCCCAGTAATGTCAGGGGGCGATATGATGATCCATTGTCAGGTGGATTTAGAATCATAGAATCTTTCAGGTTGGAAAAGACCTCTAAGATCATCAAGCCCAACCGTCAGGGGTTCTAAAGTTTAGCAGTTTTTTCTAAGAATCACTTGAGCTCCAGTACTTTGATGACAATAATTTCAGTAAAATTTTAAGTAAAAATCTTTCTTGGTTTGCCACCTATGTTGAAAGATTTTTGCAGCAGGGACTGTTTTGGGCTTCTGACTTGTTACACTCCTTAGCACCCAGTGTGGCAAGTCTGGGTGAATATGTCATTAAATAGTTCTGTTGTTATAGATCTGAACTTTTCTTCCAAAACAATGCTGAGAACGTGGAGTAACTTCAGTTGAAGTAGGGTGCTTTAGAGTTCGAATGTTACGCCAAGTACCTTTAAGTACACACTTGCGGACAGAAGTTTGAAAACAGGCTCTTAGATTCAGCAGACAAAGATTCAATAGCTGAGAGTCAAAACTACACAAATTCAAGCTAACAACGAAGCTTAAGTCTTCAAGAGTGACATTAATTACCCATTGGAACAGCATAGCATAGGGTGTGAGAGGCGATGGCTGTATTTCAAGTGGGAATTCCAGGAAAGTCATCCTAAAATAAAAAGTTCTACAGTTGTTTTAAAAGTTATTTGTTATCTTTTAGGTTGGTCCAAAAAAGGAGGTAGCAGAATGTAAGGAAAAGTTTGCAAGTTCAGCGGATCCAACGGTTAGTCAAACTTTTATGCTAGATCGAGTATTCAATCCCGAGGGGAAGTCGTTGCCACCTATGCGAGGATTCAAGTATTCCAGCTGGTCACCGCTGGGCTGTGACGCGAATGGAAGGTGCCTGCTTGCTGCTTTAACCATGGACAATCGATTGACAATCCACGCAAACCTCAACAGACTGCAGTGGGTGCAGCTGGTGGACCTGACAGAGATCTACGGGGAGCGTTTGTATGAAGCCAGTTACAAACTTTCTAAGGCTGACACTCCCCGCGGAGAACTAGGAGACTTCTCTGAATTTCAGCGACGGCACAGCATGCAGACTCCAGTGCGCATGGAGTGGTCGGGCATCTGCACCACTCAGCAGGTGAAACACAACAACGAGTGCCGGGATGTTGGTAGCGTGCTCTTAGCAGTACTCTTTGAAAACAGTAACATTGCAGTTTGGCAATTTCAGCTTCCATTTCTGGGTAAGGAATCAATTACCTCTTGCAATACCATAGAGTCTGGAATAAATTCCCCAAGTGTGTTGTCTTGGTGGGACTATGAACATAACAACCGAAAGATGAGCGGACTTATTGTAGGGAGTGATTTTGGACCAGTTAAGATCCTTCCTGTCAATCTAAAAGCAGTCAAAGGCTACTTTACACTGAGACAACCTGTAGTCTTATGGCAAGAAATGGACCAGTTACCAGTGCATAGTATCAAATGTATTCCTCTCTACCACCCCTACCAGAAATGCAGTTGTAGCTTAGTGGTGGCTGCAAGAGGAGCTTATGTGTTTTGGTGTCTCCTGTTGATATCCAAAGCAGGTCTGAATGTCCATAATTCCCACGTGACAGGGCTTCATTCGTTGCCAATTGTATCTTTGACAGCAGACAAACAGAACGGCACGGTGTACACGTGCTCCAGTGATGGAAAGGTAAGGCAGCTGATTCCTATATTCACAGATGTTGCTTTAAAGTTTGAGCACCAGCTGATTAAGCTCTCAGAAGTGTTTGGCTCTGTCAGGACTCACGGAATAGCTGTTAGCCCATGTGGTGCATACTTAGCAATTATTACAACAGAGGGCATGACTAACGGTCTTCACCCGGTTAACAAAAACTACCAAGTTCAGTTTGTAACCCTTAAGACTTTTGAGGAGGCAGCTGCGCAGCTCTTGGAATCTTCTGTTCAGAACCTTTTCCGGCAAGTGGACTTGACGGATCTCGTACGCTGGAAAATTTTGAAGGATAAGCATATTCCTCAATTCTTACAGGAAGCACTGGATAAAAAGATTGAGAGCTGTGGTTCTACTTACTTCTGGCGGTTTAAGCTGTTCCTCCTGAGGATTTTGTACCAGTCAATGCAGAAAGCTCCCTCGGAGGTCATGTGGAGACCCTCGCATGAGGATGCAAAAATCTTGATATCAGATTCCCCTGGGATGGGCAGCACTGAAGACGATCAAGAGGAAGGAACTTCTAAACAAGCCAGCAAGCAGAGCCTATGTGACACAGGCAAAGGTACAGACGTAGATGACACTGCAGATGATTCTCTTCATCAGTCAAGTGATGTAGGAGGCCGCGAGCCAATGGAAGAAAAGCTTCTTGAAATACAGGCACAAATTGAGGCAGTAGAAATGCACTTGACACGAGAACACATGAAACGGGTGTTGGGAGAAGTTTATCTGCACACATGGATTACAGAAAACACCAGTATTCCCACCAGAGGAGTCTGTGACTTCTTAATGTCTGATGATGGCTATGATGACAGAACAGCACGAGTAAGTGCACCTCTATGCTCTGGGGATTCGGTATTACAAGTGACTTCTTTCTTCCTCCTCCGTATCCTTAAATGAAAATACAGCTTTGGGGGTGGGAAAGAGAACTGTAATCATGTCATCCTTGCCAGTCAGCTTCTATAGAGCATACAGCTTAAGTTGTCCTTCCTTGAAATTATGGAGTAGGAGGGAATGTAAATAGAGATGTTGAAATTTGGATCACAATAAAGAATAAGCATGCCTGAGTTTTTGCAGAACAGTGGAGAGGACCACGGTTATTCCACGGCTCTTTGGTGGGTTTAGAACATGTACTGACTGCGAGTGATGTTTGTTTTCATGGCTAAGCTTATTTAACCTATCATCTCTACAAAACTAAACTTAGGAGGTATTTCCTCTAGTCAGTTAAACATCTGCAGTTGTAATTTTAAGAGTTGCAGTATCACTTCTTGAAGTATTTATAATTGAAGGTACTGTGACTGTTCAGGTGGTACATCAGGTCTTGTCACTGCTTCATGAGCCTTCAGCAAAAAGATCAGTTACAGAGGTTCTTCAGAAAGTGATTGTGGTTTATGAGTTAAATCCAGTGATTCAGAACTTTATGCAGGACTTTGGATTAACCAAGCTGATTGAATGTCTTTGTTGTAACATATATGGCCTGAACCTTCAGGCACGTTTGCAGTTATTGAACTACAATAAATATAACTGAATGCTTAGCCATGATAGGAACTCTTCCCAAACTTGCAATATTCCCTCCCAAAATAAAAGCATAACTGCAAGGACAGTATCCTGACTATTTCAATGTGTAGAGTAAGCATGCGTGGCAGGAAACAAGTGATCAGTGAGCCCTGCAGTGGGCAGACAAGTTTTCTGCATACAGATGTGAGACAAAGGAAGCTTCAGTGGGAACACTCTGCTGCCAGCCTCCTGGCTCTTAAGACTCGATGACAAGTATGTCTCAGATGTCTCTGTACCTCTTTGAACAGAGAACAGTTCTTTTCGGTACCTAAGTCCTTAAATCACTTGAACTCTAAAAATCAACCTTTACATTGCATCCAGAAGGACAGAGGAAGGAAGCACAGTTCCATTACTGATGTAGCGTGGTGTTCTCTCTGCTGGACTTAGTAGCAGGCAGGCCACACAGTGTGGCCATCAGTAATTCACTAGGAAAGTGTTCTGGCAGAACGGCTTTGTTTTTCTACCAGCCAATTACTATGAATTGGAGGTTTGAGAGGTTGCTTTTCTTATCTTGTAAACACAGTTCTTCTTTTTATAGTCATTAATAGCTGACTGACTTACTCAAATTCTATTTTATTTATTCAGTTTGCTGTCACATTTTAAACGTCCCTGGGATGTGGTTTATATCTATTGAAATGTCAAATTTGATCACATAAATGTTCTACTATAAACATGTATACTCTGAGATGACTGCTGAAGACCTACATCCAGGTAATTCCTGAACAGGATATATTTTTAGCACATCCATTGCAATAGGCACGAGAATGTGAAAGCATTGGCATTGCTATAATGGTCAGTGGCATCCTCTAAAGTGGTATGATACCAATTTCTTCAGTACTTCTTAAATTTGCGAGTAGCTTAACGTAACATACTTGCTCTTAAGTTCTGTATCCCTTTACTGTGGGACAGAAATCTTTAGGAGATGACAACAGCATGAGAATCAATTAATACTTATCAATGTATTACATTTCTTACCCTTTTATTTCTTTGAATTCACCTTTCAGTAGGCAGCTGTCTTGCTGTAAACAATGCTGACTGCTGTGTGTTCCCAGGTGCTGATTGGGCATATCTTAAAGAAAATGAACAAACAGACTTTTCCAGAGCACTGCAGCTTGTGTAAAGAGATCTTGCCATTCACTGATCGCAAACAGGCAGTCTGTTCCAACGGACATATTTGGCTCAGGTAACTGGTTCTTAAAGAGTTTTTTGCCCTCCTCTGGATAATTTAAACATACTTAAATAACTAATCTAAACCACTTTTTATTGCTGGAGTAAAAAGCCATGAAGCATGTTATCCATGCTGCAGTTAATTGCAATCTTTGCTGGCTGTTAACTGTCCTCTTCCATGAGAGAGAGGACATTGTAGATTGGATTTGGTTCCCTTATCAGTACATTTTTTAAAATAAAATGCTTTTGATCATCTAACTTTTTTCTTCAAGCAGGGGGAGGATGGGGGCAGGGAGAAAGTAGATGAGGGAAAAATCAAGCATAAATCATCCTTTGGAAAAGCACACAAAGGAGGGTTTGTTCTAGCCACTTCAGCATTTCAAAACAAAGTAATTTAACAAAAAAAATGATTGGAAACAGCCACATAGAGACATCAGACCAATTCTGGAACATCTAGAAAAGGAAATCTTCCAACATCGATGTATGGGGTACGTGGTGATTGTCCCTAGAGACTTCACAAGTCTGTAGTCTGTCACAAAGAAAAACTTTTGCTTAACAGATACTGTGTGCTGGTTTGGCTAAACAGTCATTGCCTTAATGGTTCTTCCCCTCTGCAGTAACCTTCAGCTTTTCGCCTCTCCTACTCTATGCTAAAATTTTTTGGCCAATGATGAAACTTCTTTTAATGGTGTATTGATTTTTGGCCTTTTTATTTTTGTGACCATATGTAATTGGGTATACTTGTGAAGTATCATTTACCTGAATTAACAAATTATTAATTTTTATGTTTCCTGTGGCTGATTACTGCCCTTACTCTCAGAAAGCAAGGTCTATTGGGAACAGAACCCAGCCTCCAGTCAGGGCAGAGGAGCAGGTCACAAAACCGAACCAGACCCCAAGCCTCTTGATAAAGCTACTTGTCCTTTCACAGGTGCTTTCTAACCTACCAGTCCTGTCAAAGTTTGGAATACAGGAGGTGTTTGCTTCATGACAGCATCGCACGGCATCCAACCCCAGAAGGTAAACTGTTCCCGTGGCCAAAAGGGGCTGGATTGTGTATTCTTAAGTTTTATCTGCCAAATAACTTGAATTAGTTTTACTGACTTTTCCCTTTTACAGGCAGTTAGCAGGTGAAGTACTAGTGCTCTGCGTTTCACAGCGTCCTGTTGTCATCCATGTATTAATGGCATACATTAATTACGAAGTAGTGACTGCAGAAATTAATTTATAAATACTACATTTTAATGAGAGCTGAGTAAACACATAATCTGTGGTGGAGTGCTACAACAGTTCATTTGTATTCAAGTTGAATATATTAGCATCCAGTTCTGCAAGAGCTGAGGGTCTTTGACATTCTATTTCAGCACAAGCTGTAACAGATCCAGCACAGGTTAAGAAATAGTTGGCATCGTGCTGGCTTAGGTCCCAAGCCTGCCACAAGTACCTCTTTCAGAGACAGTAATGGCAGGCTGTGGGGGCCAGTCAACCTTTTGGCTTTGTATTTTCAGAGTTTGAGGAAGGACAAGCTGTGCAAGAAAATTGGTATTTTTCCCAGCTGGTACACTAAACAGTTTGTCTTAAAGTGTAGGTGATACTTTTCTTCTCCCCATAATTTGTGGGTGTTCCAGTCAGCACTAAGGGTCAAGAACTTAAACCTCTGTAGAGAGAGGCTGTAAACTTAATTTCCTTATATTGGAGAGGGATGAAGAAATAGGAACCAAGGACTGCATTATGTGAAGTATCTAATTTTGGTTCAGAAAATGAGAACGCTACATTTGTGGCATGGTGATCCTTTAAATTGTTTTCCTATGTAACTAGATGAGTGTGGAATGATACAGCATGGACTGTTTCACCTTAATTTTGTCCCCCACTGACATGGGACTCCAACTGACATTACTTGAAATTTCAAGACAGAATTGGGGTTGGATTCCTTCTGAACTCCCAGTTAATCTTGCACAGTGAATACGTACAAACTGTTTCAGGATTACTGTTTAGTTTGTCCCATCGCTCCTGTGTTCATCTCTACCTCCAGCTTTAAACAACTTGTTTTCTTATTTGCAGATCCTGAATGGATCAAGAGGTTATTGCAAGGACCTTGCACGTTTTGTGATTCTCCCGTGTTCTAGAGAAGAGCTATGTAAAGATTGAAATTATTTTCTCTGCTGCATAAGCTCCCTTCAGTCTGGAAGGATATCGAGCATGGGAATAGACTTTACTGGAGGGGGAAGATGTTATCCATGCCCTTGTAAATAGAACACAGGAGGTTCTAGAAACTCCTTAAGTCCAGAGCTACTTCCATGCTCCAGAAACAGGAGTACATCTAGAAGAGCAAGTTTATAAACCGGCTTGGAAACGTACCCCATTGACACAGCAGCAGCTGGATACACTTCCTTTTACCGAAAAGGAACTGAAGTCTTAAGCGTGCAGCGTGAACTGTCCTTTCTGCCTGACAACTGTGTGATTTCCCAAAAGGACAGGACTATGTGATTTCCCTGGGACAGGAACAGCGGAGCTGCCTCTTGAATGGTCTTGGTGGGTAGAGAAGGCTTCGGCTTGTGGTGCGCTCTCGTTTGCTTTTTAACAAGCACTGGCACTTGCTGCAGAATATTAAACTATCAAAATAATTTGTGGTTCTAATTTCTTGCAGAGTGAAGCGTATGCCAGTTACAGCCATATGAGAGAAATTGGCCGTTACATTAGTTTCACTTAAAGTCTAGAAGAATAGCTGCCTCTCAACTGTTTTAACAGTATTGCAGTCAGAAGGGTAATATTGGCTGCCCGAGTCAAATATGGATCAGTAAGAATAATTTTTAAATGTAATAATTATTAAACTAATAGCAATAGATTAAACACTAATATATATATAAAAATATTTCCAATGGTCTTAAATCTCTTGCCCCACTTTCTTTTTCTGAACTAAGTTCTAACCACTTCCTAGCTTTTGCCAACGTACATGCCTTTCATTTCACTTGACCCTCTACCCACAGGAATCATCTTTTTCAGTATAACTCAGTTACCAAAAACATTACCAATTTACCTTATTTTCAATTGAATGGAGAGTCTCTCTCATAGAGAAGTCTGACACACAAGGAATCGCTCCCAGCTGACAGAGTCTCTTTTAATAAAAATGCAATAAAAATCCCCAAGCCCAAACCCCACCATGGCTAAAATGTTACAGGTGAAATATAACCCTTGTATAACCCTTTCTCATCAAGAGATTCATAAATATGCCAATGATGTAGCATGGCTGAGCCCAGAAATTTATTCTGCCTTCTAACTGTCCTATCAGGAAAAAACCCCATCTTTCTCTCTTTGGCATCTAGTTCCTATGGGGAGCAGGAGAATCCTTTTCAACTTCCTATGCAGTGTTAGAGGAGTAATACCTCCAAAATGTGTATGGTTATTTGGTACAATTTGTCTCGTTGGCTTAAATCCATGTTGTCAAATAATCCAAAGTTAATGTATTTGCTTTCTTCAGAATACCAATTTGGACACTTGGATGTGTTGCCCTGTTTGTGATTCATGACACTTCTAATTGTGTGTGAAGTCCTCTGTAGCTATTTGAGAAATCAAGGAATTGTCCTGACAGGATCAGTTTCCAACTATGCATGTGTGGATTGGTGCTTAACTTTCCTTGACGTAATGACTATGCATATTTTCTTAACCTTCCTTCACCTTTAGTAGGAGCAAATTTTTGCTTCAGCTGACATGAAAACAAGTCAGCTGTCCTTACTATTCAGAGTTTCATGCATAAAGCATGATAGTGCTGTGACTGAGAATAATATTAATATAGTAGCCTAGAACAGCAGAAGCACATTCATCTGTAAAATAATTAGCCCTGTTTGTAAATACCCTTGGAAGTGATACCATAATTGTATTAAAGAAATGTTTAGTTTTTTATTGTTGTGCATTGAAAATTGAAATTACTTCACTGTGTCTGCAAAGAAAGAAAATGTAGATCATGATAGCATCTAGTAAAACAAAGAGTAACCTTGATAACTAATGTGTGCGTAGTTTGGGGCCAGGTACTGTACCTGGGGCAGCATCTATCTTCTTGCCAGTGTTGATGGGGTTTGGGGGAACAGAACATCAGTTTCCAGTTTCCAGCTGAACAGGTTTATTCATGGTGGTAGGAAAAATGTTTTAAGTGGAAGCTGCAAGTCCTTGTCCAGGCAGTCCTGACCAGTTCATCAGCGAGTGTTCCAATTCAGAAATTCACCTGACTATGGAAAAGGTGAGAGTGTGTCCAGAACCATGTGTAAATGCTTTAAAAAAAAAAGTCAACATTTATTTGATACTGGCTTAGAAACCATAATAATATCCTGATCTGCTAAAGCGTTTAAGTCTGGCTGACCAAAAGGCTCAACATGATATCACTAGATTAACTCCTGGTGAATACTTCTAGCAGTTACCTTGATTTTCCCTGGATTGAATTTTAATGCTTTAGACATGTAGGAGCTCTAGTACACCTAGCATTGTTAGTTTTCCTTGTCTTTCAAGGCAGTAGATACTCAGTATACCATTGCCAGTTTATTTAATCTGATTTATGACTGCTGGGATAATGGAATTTTAAAGCCAACGATGCTGGCTTTGTCTGCATGCCAGTGGAGATCCTTTAGCACAAAGCTTTCACTTCTCACCCTGACCCATTCGCAACAGGCAAAGAGGTATTGCGATTTAATTTTTTTTTTTAAACTATCACTGGTTCCTACATGTTTTTTTAACTAGCATAGGCTTGAATAGCATAGCACACCTCAGACCAGTAATGTGTAACCTCTGATGTTGATCTTACTGGATTTTTCTGCCCAGCTGAGACATCCTCCTTCAGGAAACCTTTTACTGGTCTTGGACGCCATTCTGGGAACGTGGACATTAGTCCCATTCCTGTTGGAGTACCGTAACAACCTGCAGGGCTGCAGCAGCACCTTGACGTGTTATCCCTCGTGTCGTCCTAATCAAACCCCTCACTTTGATCCCACGCAGGGAAGGTGAGTGGCTGAGGGAGGTACGAGCACCTGCTGCCAGATCCCCATGCTATTTTGCCATTAACAGAACTGCCTTCTCAAGCTGATACGTAGTCGAGCTATCCAACAGTAAGGCCCAATCTGTTTTGGGACACCAAGTGAAGTATTCAAAGAATAAATCCCACAAAATCAGAGTTTCTCTTGCTAAGTTTTTGCCCTAAGTTTTGCAAGATATCCCAAGCAAGTGAATAGCAGAAGGCTCTCCTCAACCGCTTCGCCATTTAGTGGTAAACACTCTGGCTGTTCATGGTGCCTCACCTCCAGAGGAAGAGTAATGCTTCAGCAGAGGGACTAAGCTGTTGTTGATGCAGTGCTGCTTTTTTTTTTTTTTAAAGAATTGTGGTACTTGCTCTTGCATCTGATAATTAATAGATGCTGTGTTCTGTGTCTGAAGCTAATGTGTCATTGTCCTCGATAAGTAGCTTCTGACAGCATTTAAGATTGAAATGCTCATGCTGCTCATGCTGATAAACTTATCCCTCCTTCACTAGGCTGAAGAAACCCAAGTTCACTGGGTAAGCAGAACAGCTCTGGACTGCACAGCTTGTTAGTGCCTTGGTGCTACGTGCCGTTGTTTGAACTGAGGTCAAAGTTTGGGGTCACGAGGACTCTGTCTTGGGTCTCCAAGCTACACCTCCTGCTCTAGAGCTGGTGGCAGCAGAACTCATTGCTGCCTTTTACCTTAATTCAGCGATGGGTTGGGGACTTCAGCATTCAATCATCCTTTCCTTTTGTATGTTCCCCCATCCTATTAATCCCATTGTATATTTCTAGAGAGGAAATATTATGGTTGCTAATGCATACATACAGGCAATAAATATTTCCCTTATTTTCTTAAACTTACCAGGTTTTCCACTGGCTAATGTATCATCAGTGATTATGGGCAGCAGAACACCATTTATTCTATCCTCATTAAGGGTTTCTTGACATAAAAGAACTGAACGCAAACATTTATAGTCCTAGTTAAAGGCTAACAAATCACACTTGTGCTGTTGTGCCCTAAACTAACATTTACGGGAGACTTGTTTGTACCAGTTTAATTTCTGAAACATAGAGCCCTTCCCTCATGACTTGCCCAGTCTGCGAGGCAGCGGACAGCCTTGCAGGTGCAACTGCTGGAGTCTCAGTTGCCATCTCCAGGTAGGGTGTCAGGGAGAGAGCCCATCCCTTCTCTGAGGACTCCGAGTAATGAATTCTTTCTGGCAGTCACCTTGTAAGCATGTAGTTACTAGCAGTCCAATATTTAATAATATAATAAACTTCAAATTTGTTACTGCAAAATGTTAGTTCATGTTTTTGCAGCTGGAAGTAAGGGCAATAGCAGTCTTAGCCTCAAAGCGTGGGTAGTCGTGGCAAAAGTCAGACTTCAAGTAAGCATCTAAACTAACTGGAAGAAGGCGTTGCTAGGCTCTCAGTAAACAGAGGTGAAATGCTCAAAGTAGTTACCAATACCATGTCTGTCCTCATCGCCCTCTTGTATTCCCTTTTGAAGTTTCTGTATCAGGCCTGTAAACGCACAATTACGCTGGTTATACTCCAGACTTACATCGAAGTGGGTGGGGTTTAACCAGAACTGGTACCAGCGTCAGCGTGGAGATGCCCGATAGTTTGCAGCTCCGCTGGGGAATACCAGGTTGGAAAGCTGCTTTTTTCCCCTCCATGTGAGTAAACAGGGAGAGCTTGAGCCTGGCTCTACTCCTCTGGAGTCCTGTCCTACCTGTTAAGGTTCCTGCACCTTCAGAGTCGAGCCTTCTCTTGGAAGTCTCGATCCAGGGTAGCTTTTCACAACTTGTAGAGGTCAGCGTGCGTGTACAGTGATGGAGGGAGGGCCTTGGGTAGGTAGTCTCACTTCAGTTTCTGCCTGTGTTAATCTTTGGCTATGCTCAGTCCTAACTCGTACTTTACACTGGAGATGTTCCCAGACCCTTGGTGTCACTTGGAATATTCTTATTCTGTCACTAATTTTTAACGCTAACTCAGATTTTAGCACCCTTCGCTCAAAAGACCTGGAACTTCTGCTGCTCTGTCATGGTCTGGGCAGTGACCTCAGGAGCGTCACAGCTGCCTGCGGATGAGGTATCATCGTTGCCACGCAGCCGGTACGCAAGGCACTTACTGCATTAACGACACTACGGTTCGGGGAGGAAGCGGAGTAATTCCGTGTGCTGTCTTAGGCTGCGGCTGCATCCACCCAAATGTGAATGTTTGGAGCACCTTCGTCACAGGAGGACTCCGGCACTGCTGAGCCCTGCAGCATTCTTATTTAACACAAAACTAGGGGGCCAGCCCTGAAAAGGGAAAACCCGCGAGCCATCCAAGTGAAACTGTTCAGAGCAGAGTTTAATTGCTCCGCTGATCTAGCTGATCTCTTGGTGCTACTTTAATTCCGTTATGGGGTGTGAGTGTTGTAGCTGGTCACCAGGCTGCACGAAAAGCAAAGCTGAGTTTTTAATCTTTAGTTTCTGGATTTTTCCTTTGAGGCTTCGCTCATGGGAGGGTCTGACAACATTGCTGTGAATACTGATGCTGTGTATATGGCACATTTTGTAAACATGAAGCAAACCTGGATGAATGTTTTGTATACTGCGACAGTAGCATTGTAATCCTGCTCCTTTTTTATTCTAAATAAATAAAGTACTTGTTTGTAATGCCTGTATTTTAAAGGACTGAATTTCTGGGAGGGACATGGGGGGCCAAGAGCTGAGACTGACAAGAAACAGCAGTGTAGTCAAGCACTCAGTCCTTCACCATAAGACTTCACACTTTAAAAAAAAAAAAAAAAGGACTAATAATAAAAATCTCACTGTGGCCCTTGTCACAGAACTCTGGTGGTGAAGCCTGGGAGAGGAGCTGGGTCTGGTAGTGCCCTTCAGCCACTCAACCATTCCCTCCTCCTCGCCAGCACAGGTTCTCCCCCTCTCTTTTCCCTGGCCGCCTGAACTGCCGCGTGGCAGCACCCCAGCTCCTGAAAACAATGCTACTAAAGACCCAACTTTCTTTGATGAAAGGGGCCTGACATCACCTTTTCTTTTCTTCCATAGAATGAAACGGTTCTTGTTGCAGAAAGAGGAGAATAACCCAGGAACACCTGCTTGTACAGGGGAACAGACAGTTTTCTGTACCAAGTGCGTAGGACAAGGCAAGAGCCGCCCTTCAGGTCCAGTTTTGGCAACTGCAACACCGAGGGGCAGGTAGAGGGTCATAACCACAGTTTGTTCCTACTTAAGATCAGCTCAGCTCCAGCTGCCCCTCTGTGGAGCAGGGCTGAGGCACAGGAACCTGCCAAGCCTGTCTTGGCTCTAAACCCAATCTTAAGGGCTGGTACGAACGCCTTGCTGCCCCTTCCTTCGGTACAGTCCCGCAGCTTCTACACCACCTTGTGAGCGGGCGGTGGTAAAAGCAGCTATGGTTAAGGTTTTTGTGCTGGCAGCACCCAAGCCTTATGAGGCCAGGTGAGAAACCAAAGGAGGCAGCAGGGGAAATCTTTCAAGAGCTCCAGGGGGTCCCTGCAGAGACGGTGCTGGAGGATTGGATCTCCTGCCTGGGGGTGTTCAAGCGTCCTTCCACCATAGGGCACTGCCAGATCTATTGTTTGGAGCAGGTGGGCACGAGAGTTTGTAGAACAGTTGGACATACTCATCTTGTTGCGGAACTACATAATTAACAGCGTAATATATAGGGTATGGCACAACCTCCAAGCAGCCCTCTCCGCAAAGTGTCTTCGGAAAGCAGAGTGATAAAAGAGGTCCATTTCAGAACTGGGCAAGCTGTACAATAAGTAACGTCTGGTCCCCGCTGTGTTCTTACCACCTCCTCTTTACCTTGTTTTTCTCATTGCTCAACATTTGTTTTGCCAGAATAAGATGCTAATAAAATCAAGTGTAGTTACCAAATTGGTTTTCAAGTGTTGCATTCCAATTATAAAAGCCTAATTCCTCCTTCCAC
Organism: Grus americana; assembly: GCF_028858705.1. Taxonomy (NCBI): domain Eukaryota; kingdom Metazoa; phylum Chordata; class Aves; order Gruiformes; family Gruidae; genus Grus; species Grus americana. Next base: position 12,132,775 of record NC_072871.1, on the reverse strand, counting down.
CCACTGAACCTTTTTGGTATTAACAGGCTTTACTATGCAAAGTGATGCAGGGGCTGTTTCGTTTACAGTAATTAAATGAATGTCAATTGTTTTAGTTGTTTCTGAGGGAGAGTTCTACATGAGTATTAGCATGTTCTGCTAACCCTTACGTTCTGCACTTCAGGCCTGCTGCAAACCCTTGGGGGTTGACCATTGACCTGAGACTCCGTACCCAGACATGCCAAGCGCATCTCAATGAGACGAGCTCTTTTTCTCAGTTTCTATGGAACCAGCAGAGCGGAACTAATATAGCGTCCGCATGTAGATGAAAGAATGAAGAGGAAAAAGGGCTTTACAGCTAAATTAATTAAGCAGATGTACCTGTCTAATTAAAGATGCACTGTCCCTTTTGTACCCTAGCTGCAGTACAAACAGTATTTAAATACACTCTCTATCCATTTCATCTATCAAAATATTTAGTAGGAACACTCAGATGAAGGTGATATTAGCAAGATGAGCTTCCCATGTATTATTAATAGAAGGGCTCCCAATTATGCACGAATGCTACAGCATATCTTTATAGCAATAGCATAAAAAACAGCTGCCCAAGTAGGTTACCAAACAGCACATTTGTAACAGGTAGGACTGTTATAAATGCCCTTGCCCAGCTTTACACGAGAGTTTGTGGCTGGGCCCCGTGCCGTGGGAGCAGCCACTGCCTCAGCCACGAGCTGGAATTTCTCAGCGCAAAAGACACAGATGACTCAGCCTGCATTGCTGGTGCCGGAGGATTTGGCTTCCTTTGATTTCAAATACATTCATTCTGAGATTCTAAAAGCTGCCCTCAAGGCTGGAAAGTCCAATTCCCATCCAAACCCCCCAAAGGTATTGAAAATTCTGACCTCCAAAATAACACAATATCCCCATAGCCATCTGGATAACCAGGGTCTTCCCACCTGGATTTACTCCACAGGCACAAAGAGGAAATTTGGCATGTACATCTCTGCAGCACTCCATACAGACCTGGACACACATGATCAAAGACAGCACCAAGGACCCAAATGCATTTACAGCAAGAGGACCAGAGAAATCATCTAAACCCAAAAGGCTCCTGGAGGCCTGTCCTCTCTGGAAGGAGATGGCACGTACCTCCTGCGTCTTCCCAGGCACAGAGGGCTCCAGAAGGACGTTGGAGCTCCTCCCCATCCCCTGCTCAAGGGGAATTCACACCCAAACACAAGGGAGAAAGAGAGGGAGACATAACAGAGGCATCAGACTCTGCACTCCTCTGAATCACACCACCACATCTCACCCCTGCCTTAGAAGCATTAAGGATGTGCATTTCCACAGCCAGAGCTAGCAAACAGTGCTGTGGTTTCCATCAAGGATCTTCCAGTTAAGAAGGACTTACCTGAGCATTTACAGCAGCCAGATCCAGCCAGAGCAAAGAAAAACCTGGGCACCAACCTGCCCGGGCACAGCTCAGTCGGGGCAGCCGAAGGTGGAACCCACGGTCAGCAGGAAATACAGTGGAGGAACAGCTGCTGCAGAAAAGCCTCTGGGACAGACTGGGAGCCTCACCTCAGCAGGAAAACAGAATTTAGTAACCTATCTGCTCCTGCAGCTCGTTATGTCCTTAATTGGGTTCTGAAAGTGATGAACCTGCAACCAGTTTTCTATGGCTCTGGGTATTTTTTCCAGTCGTTCTGAGTCTTCCCACCCGGCCGTGGGGTCGGGCTGCCGAACAGGGTGTCGGGGACAGCCGGTGCATTGCAAAGTGACCGCTTTGTCAGAACCTTCTAAGCAATCTGAGTTAACAAGGGAGTAAAAACCTCAGCACCCTGGCCTCAAAACATGGCAGTTGTCTGTGGGGAAAGTGCGCTGCAGAGCTGCAAGCGTTCTTCTTCCATTTGCTTTTGTGTTTGCTCGCAGCAGACTGACAGCGAGGTAGGCAGGTAGTGCCTGCGTAGTTTTGGTGGAGAGCGCTGCGTGTATTAAGACCCAGGCACGTCTAATAGCTTTAATAGCCTGAATTGGCTTCGTGGCTATTACACAGTTAAACAAAACCACTATTCACAGAATCACAGCATCAGAAAAAGATATTTGAATTAAACGGCGGAACCTCCCTAGCCACATTGCTTCACGCCTTGGAACACAAAACAAAAACCAAAAAACTTTTGCATAAAGCACAATTTCTTACTCTCTGAGCTTCACTCAGCCTTGGTGAGCTTCAGAGTTAACACAGCTTGGCTGACTGAGGATAACCTGCCGCTTCAGTGACTGGACTGCAAACATTACGGGGAAAGGTTTAAAATCAACTGTTACAGAAATCCTCATTAATTATAAGCTTTTTAATTTTTTGCATGGAAGGGGCTTAATGATACAGCTTTCTATAATCTCAAAGACAACATGAGGGTCTTGGTCAGCATTGATGTAAAAGGCATCTTCATAAAAATCCTCCAGTTCCTTGACATTCCTGTAATAGACTTCCACACGCTTCTCAACATTTTCTTCCTCATCTTTAGGGTTCTGCCTGAGACGGGCTTGGATCTCCGGTGTGGGTGCTGGTCTGAATGTAGTGTGGTATCTGGAGATGAGATACAAACACCACCACTTTAGCTCAGTTGAGGACACAGTGGCCATTTCCTAAGACAGTCCATGGTTTTGCCTACCCCAGTTCCTTGGAAGTGCCTCTTTCTACTCTAGGCTGGGGTTTCAAAACAACGAGTGGAAATTTCAGGGCAAGTAACCTGTCATCGCTGCTCTCAAGAATCCTGGATACTCAAAGCCAAGAGTTTCTCTTGGGGTGACACAGGGAGAGCGCTGCTGGTGTTTATAGACGTCGCACAAGGTGTGGAGAAATCTCTATTACGTGCCCAGCGCTCCACATTCAGATCCAACCTAACACGCATTTTACTTGTGATCTTTGATTCCTATCTTAAAAAAACCTTAAACCTTAGCATCTGTTAAAAATCTTTGCTGTGCTTCACTGTTACGCTGATGCTGGACATTAGTCAGGAAAAAAACTGCCAAACTTTGAGCGCTTTCTCTGCATTGAATCAGTGAGCCCAAACATAGCCCTGGGCCCTGGCACTGCTGAAGGACCTGTAACTTAAAATGTGTTTCAGGCTTTCAGACACTGGGGACTTTCCTGCCAAGATGCAAAAGTGCAGCAACAGGGCTGGGATCCCCAGTATTAACTTTTTAAGGTATTTTCTATTAGCAAGCACGTGGCTGAGTGCTTCCAGCAAGCGGCAGAAGGGCAGCGGAAGCACAGCCCTCGCTGGACACAACCTCCAAATCACCACAAGCTCGAGCTCTGAAGACAGGTATGCTTCCTCTTGATAAGCTGCTACTGGTAGGATTAACACCGTTAGTACTAAAGGTCACTGGAAGAAGTTAAGATGACACAAGTACTCTTCCTCGGTCTCTATTTCTGGGCAGATACCAGGTAGAGTGTAATTACTAACATCTTTTTTATAGTGGCTGAAGATAAAAAGAGGTTAATTCACTCCGAGGTAGGTTTTGGTTATTTCTAATTTCCAAAATGCCAGAATTTGGCTTCCCTGAATTCACAGTTGTAGGTTCACTCAACCAGTCAGCAGGCTTCAGCCAGCCAGAGGATTTTCATCACCGGAGTTGTGTCGCGGTGCCGCGGTCCAGCTCAGCCTGCCCAGACAGCTGACACCAAAAAGAATTCTGACGGCGTTTCTGCATCGCCAAAGGCTCCCAACAATCGCTAAAAGCTGTTCTGCAAACTTGTATTTAAATTTCCTGCCACAGTAATTCTACTTCTGAGTAAATAGCTCCTGTGCCCTAACACAAAACCAGTTTATCCCTCTTCCCGTACAGCCAAATTTTTCGGAAACTGTTGGGATAGATGCAAAACCGGGGAGAGCAGCAGCCTCTGTGTGTCTGCACAGAACTGCATTGCAGCTCCAGCTGGTACAGTGACGGGGACACGGAGTTCCTTCCACATTAGGATTACTCAGAGCACAGCTGAAAGCCGCCCTCGTCGCTGCGCTGTAGCCAGTGGTGCGGGTTTATCGTAATGCTGAGGATTAGATACACATCTAAACCAATTCAATTCACAATGAATTTGGAAGGAATAAAACCCAGAGTTTGGAAGAAGGAAGCGTGTTAACTGGAGCAGATACTGAACAGGCTAATCCTAATGATAAGAAATGCAAAGATGTGTGAATGATTTGCTTCATACCGTTCATTTCTTCTGAACAACTGCATCACTGCTTACTAAACCGAAGAGAGCAGTTACAGCAAATCACTGTTGCTGTCACAAGTTAATGTTGCACCCCGAGTGAGAAGTCTGAATAATCACGTATCACTTTGGGGCAAATCCAGTATTTATGGCCTTAATCTTTGAGGGTTCAGTATTTGTCTTTGATTTAATAGGATGCATTTAACCATTAGAAAAGTAAAATAGTGGTTTAAAATTTAAGTGTGGGGAATCATAGAAACAGAGCATGAGTGAAGCTGGAAATCCACACCATTTCCAGCAGGTATTTAGGAAGGTATTTCATTGTTACTTGTTCCCCAAAAAACAAGAGTGGAGAAGACAGCAAACCTGAAGGTCACTGGTGAGACAAGGTGATGTGACTGCCAGTGAGATGAACTGCCACATCTGAGAACCCAATTTTATAGTGACTCAGTGACTCAAACGAGTTTGCTCTGCTGAGCAGGAATTATATTAATATGTCACAGCAGACGGAACCATCACAGGAGCTGGGGGAAGTAAAATGCAGCAAGTTTTCCATTTTCCCCAGCTGGGAAGCCTTCAAAATTCCCATGGGAATGTCTGCAAACCATCTGCATTTAGGCTCAGTTTCAGACATCTTCCCTCAGCGTTATTTTACCAACCAATTTAGTTACCATTAAAATGTTAGACCTGAGCTACTTGCTGCTGTAGGCTCCAAGATTTTAAAACGCCCTATTCTGAGAACAGAAGCCTGCTGCAGCCGGGAGGTGGGTTGGTACTCGAGCAGCTATGAAAGTTTAAACTTTTCTTTTAAGGAATCCCTAAGCAAGAGTACAATATTCCTGAGTTTCCTTAGACTTCTATGAAGTCTATCTCGTGCTTTCATCTCACTGGCAGTCTTGAAAAGTGTTAAACATCAGGCATGAGTGCTAACCTTTCCCCGGTGATGGGATCAATCCTCCGTTGAGACAGCCGTTCCACGATGGATTCACAGGGGAGATTAAAGAAAAATACCCTATGGAGAACATAACAATGAGGTGCATTAACATCCTGAGAACATCACTCGTGACCTTCAGAGTATGAGTTAATCCTTACCCAAACAAAGGACACACACAAATGTGGAAGGGACCACTCGAACCTGCATCATCAGACGACGGGAGCGTACGCACGGGATCTCTTCTCCGGTTCTTCTCCTCACGTGTTGTGTAGTCTCCGAGCTCATCGAGGCAGCAGCTCTTTGACGCGCAACGTGTGTGGTGCTGTGTGCACTGACAGGGCTTAACGCACAACACGGCGTGGACACCAGTGACTGAAATACAGCTGGGGCCGATCTCAGTCTGTCACAGCTCGCTCACAACCCAGCCGGTACCTCTGAACGCCCTCTGGATCCAGCTTCTCAACCCAACTAGCAAATACAATCACAGTGACGTGCTGCAACAGGTAAATAAAAATCGCCACTGTTCCCGTCCAGGGCAGAAAAAGAGCTTGTCTGCCAACATCAGGCAGAATAATTACTCTTCCCTAATGACAGCACTGCACAACTCAGCGCCCACGGAAGGGGTTTAGACCACTCTTGCTGTTTTAGACCACTTCCACTTCTGCTGCCCTTGCCTCCCCACAGCCCCACAGCGCGAGTCCTCGTGCGTCCTTTAAAGCGGAAGGAGTGGTAAGACTTAATTCGCACCGCATTACGATGCTGACAACTCCCTGTCCCTTCCGTCAGCATCGCTCTGCAGAGAACAGGGCACGGAAGGCAGCTCAGTACGGCGTAACCCACTCGACAATCAGCCTGGCTGTTGAGACTGCTAAGGAGGATATATTAATGCTTAATTTTAAGATCAAAATCCGCAATTCCCATTAAGTCAGTACAAGACATATTTGCTCACCATCTTAAAAAGTCAGACCCTCAGTGTCAGTGGTGCGGGTTCCATGCTATGAACAGCCTTTTTTTTTCACCGGAGGACGGAGCGGACTTGCCAACTCATTTCACACCGGTTATGCAAAAGCCCTGATTTGACTCAAGGATGCGGCACCAGAAAACAATAAACACCGCTACTGACCCCGGTCACATTACGCTGTTGTGTATAAACTGTTGTGCCCATCTGACGTTGACTCCTCCTTGGCATTTTGGTTCATTAGACTCGTCCTGTTAATTTTTATATTCTCGTTCAGCAGCTCTTCAGCAGAAAATGGGCGACAAACTGCTGAGAACGAGCAGACGTGAGTCCCCCAGCTACTGGAGGCTAAAGCAGGTCCGGACAAAGATCACACTCGATGATTAACTCAGAACAAAATAAAAAATAAAGCTTCCTTTGACAACTTATGAAAATAAACTTTTACCAACCGAGCACGGCCTGAAGGCTGTAAAGATATCTTTCTTTATAACACACCTTCTCCTGCTGCTGCCTTCAAGGCCAGGCTTCCTATTTTCATTTTCGCCTGCCTCTCACAAAAGATGCCGTGTGCTTTAGACATTCACCAAAGGAACGTTTTACGCTGACTGGGTGGGAGCAGACCAGATGAAAGGCTGAGCTTTACCTTGGCATGCACATAGCAGATTACTAGAATCCTTTGTAGGATTTAAAGTTATGAAAATCGTCTCTCTCTTCAAATGTTTATAGATAATGACTTCTATTCACACTGTGGTAACAAAATAACAGCCAGGAATAAAACATTCAAGATCTCGGAGATTCCAAAGACAGGAAGAGAACAACGGTTTCAACACTCTTTTATCCCTTACACTCTTAACATTTTGTTTTTCTTTGTTTCTGTTGCCCAACAATGGCACAAAACCGTGATTGTCAGAACAGGTAACAGCTGATGATATGTCTCGGGATGAATATTCTAGTAGAGAGGAACAACATTTATACAGTCATGATAATTGATACGGCTTCCTATTATATTCTGAAATAAACAAAACCACTAAAGGATTATAACCTGGCATATCAAGAAAGCTTGTCGTAATTCATAGTTACTAACTCAAAAAGTATTAAGGTATTTGAATCAGAAGAGCCTAAAAAACTCCACTTAAAAAGCTGCCAACAAAATGAACTCTGAAAGCCTTGTCTGAGATTCCCTTCTTTTTTATACAAGATGCTTCTTATTATCCAGTCTGGTGTCACCATTAAAGAAGAGTGTAGGGGGAAGGTGTGGGAGAGCGTAGACATCCCTGCTAATATGGATTTTTTTTTTCCCCACACACACCGTGTAACGGCGCACACGGAATACACTATACAACAGCACAGACTCCGAATCCAATGGTCCTCCCAACGGAAGGTGGGGTGCCGTACCCTGCCGTACCACGCAGCTCCTGCAGATAAGAGAAAACATCACTCCCCGGGGCTGTCAGCTCAAAATTGTTCTGAAGCAGGGAAAAAAGATGAAGGGGAAAAACACTGACAGAACTACCGTCTAGACTTAAAATACTTCCAATTAGAAAGCTTTATTATCATTTTGAAGGAGACACATACCACACACGGTCTATTATGCAGCCCCTGGAGGCTTACTCACACGCGTATGTACATGTATGTGCTCTCTGTGGAGTGCTAGCCTTGGGTCCTTCAGCTCCCCGAGGTATTTCTGGGCAACGTGTCGCCTGTGTCCTTCTCTCAGGCTGCTACGACTCTGAGCGCTTAACAAACTTGCCCTCCAACCGTCCAGGTAACATGTTTGTTGGATTTCTCTTGGAAATCCTCGTAAGATAGAGGGCTGCATCCACGACCTTGATCGAGCATTTAGAGCAGGAACTGGAAGAACTCCCAAGTGCTGGATTCATTTCCAAGCAGAGCTTGGCCCCTTTCACATACCGACGGTAATTTTTTTTTTTCACATAAATGCATCCTCTGTAAAGCTCACTTTAGGAATCAGCCAGGCTTTGTATGTTGTAATGTGTCACAACTTCTATCAAGGGGAAATATGAAACAGATGTCATCAGAATTGGTAGACAGGGAGGCGAGGAAACACAGCCTCCTATCAAAGTATACTACGTTAGACTGCTGGATTAGCATCTAGCGCAGCTTCTGCAGCCGAGTTGGCAAGCTGTTAGCTCCGCTCCGCAGCGGGTGAACAACGTCAATCAGCAGCAACGCCAGGCGCGCGCCGCCGAGGGCTGGGCAGAGATGCACCACGAGTCCTCGCTCCTGCATCGTGGGCGCAGCGCCTGCCCGGCGGCAACCGAAAATCATTGGCATCTGGCTACAAACCGGTGCTCGGGGGGTATAACCGGGCAGAGCCTCTCAGCCCAGGTCTCTGAGGACAAATGTCCCCCAGCTACCGCTGAGCGGTACGGCGCTGCTGGACGCGCGACTGGAGCCAGGTGATTCCTAAGCAAAGCTCTGTCCTCTCTCCTTTGTTCTCTCTCCCAGGAGAGGGAGGTGAGAGAAGGTCCAGTCCTGACAGCCGGCTTTCACAGATAATAAAACTGTGAACACAAATGTTAAAAGGAAAAAAAGAAAATCTTGTGTCAGAATCCTGCCTCTTCCTCCCTGCACTTGACATCACTTACCTAATCTATTACAGCTTTCAGATACATTAGAGAGATTAAATTCCAACAAATTAATAATGTTGATGACACCTTCACTGTGTACCTAGTCAAACGAGAACGAGTCGCCTTTGGATGAGGATGAAACATATAAGGTCTCTAAGAGCTGGAATATAACGTTCTTTTCCTACCGGCCATCTGGCATTCCAAAGGGGCGTTCCAATCGCTTCTGGCTATTCGGACAGCATAGTTTAAGATCTCAGAGGTCACCAGAGCATCCTGATGCCTTCCCCTCACAAATGGAGAGAGGAGAAGGTAAAAGTATGGGTGGTGTAAGTTTTATTTCACGCCTGATTGTCAGATAGCATTTTTGGAAAAATGCGTCCCAACCATACAATAAATGAAGAAAGGTTTTTCGATCTACACAACAGCATTCATCTAATCCTGAACTGCATTTGTTCCAGATGGCAAGCAACCTAGTTAATCCACGTTATTAACAATTGACAGTGCTCAGAGTTGTCTTCGGGAGAATTTTTTTGGTGGCGGTTTTCCTGGTTTGTGGATATAATGTCACTGACTCAAAGTGCCTATAATGGAAAAATTACGAGTATTGCCCTAAGAAAAGTAAATGCTGTGTGCCTGAATTCCGGTGGCACTGAGCTTGGGACTAAAGCACGCTGCTCCTGCGTGCTGACAGTCACCTTCCAGGATGGCTCCGCTGCCTTGCCAGCCGCCGTCACATCTCAAGAGAACCAAAGCTCTGCCTGTAAGCCACGGCCTTCTGCCGCTGTTGGTCCTGTAATTTAAACATCGCTGCTTGAAGAGGCTGACCCAGGTGGATCCAGATGTTGACTGTTCTAGACCTGGGCTGTTTACTTAGATCGGTTTCTCATCCTTGGCATCTCCCGTTACCTGGAGTTGCTCTGGATTGACACTGCTGGAGGGGAGCCCAAAGCCAAGCCCTTTTTGTAAAATTATTGTCTGTGAAATTTGACCTGTACCATTAAATCTAATTGAATTCATACCTTGTTTTCATTTAAGGATGAAAAGTGATGCAACGTGATACCTGAGACAGAATCCTGACTCCCTAGCTGGCTTTTAAAAACACAGACTGCTGGCTTGCTTGTGGCTACACCAGGGCCAGGTGAAGCCTTGCAATAAAGTGAGGCTGCTTGAATTAAAAAAAAAGAAACCAACACCAAACAACACCGGGCCACTTTTAATGTAGCATTTAAACTTTTGAGTTGAAACTGCAACTTTAAAAATAGCAAGCTATTAATCTTTCCCTTATTTTCTTGACTGCTCTATATCTTCTCCCTCGTAGGCAGGTACCAGCTGCCATATTCCCATTCTTCACGCTCTGCACTCTGCAAAAAAAAGAGGCCCCTGCTGGCCAATTCTTGTTTAAAATTGTGCATAATTGATAGTGGCAAATCTACCCCAGCTGTGTCTAAAACCTCTCCAGGGGCAAGAAAAACACTCTCTGTGACTGTCATTAACTACTAAATTAGCAAGTGCTCCTGGCAGTTTACAACCTACCACATCAGTCTGCTTTAAAAAAAAAAGAATGTGAAGATCAGATGCCTGTGTGATCTCAAAGTTACAGCAAACTTTGCTGGCAGAACTTTGACAGAACCCCAGCTAAATGAGAGCAAAAGAGAATGGGAAAGAAAGCAAGAGAGAGAGAATGAAAGAGAGGGAGGAAGCGATGCAAAGTTTCCCTCTTTTCCAGCAGACAAATAGCAAATGTCAAATTCAAGGCCAGAAAATTGAGCCTTTCATAAGGCACAGTACATCGTGCTCAATGTGGAGATATCAATACAGCGTTATCTGCTGCTAGGGCACAATTCCCCATGGAAAATAACTCTCCTGGAGGACTTAGTTCTGGCAATGCAATGCCTACAAGTTTTGTAATTGAGATATAAAGCTGAAAAGGAGATGAGGCTGTTGAGGTGTATGGATGCAGTAGCCCTCTAAAAGGCTACCACAGGTAAAAGCCTTATGAGATCACTGGCACAAATGCGAGCTCCTCCCTTTGGTTCACAAAACAGAGCCAAAGCAGGCGGAGAAGGAATAACACAGTTCTCGCAAAAGGATGGAAAAGCCTGGGGGGGCGTGATGGACTGAACTGGCAGAGACACAAGTGCCATCTCTAGCAGCTGTCCTGAACTGGCTAATCTGTAAGAGCCATTGTTAAAGTTGACCACGGTTTTTGGTTTTTAAAGTTTCCAAAAAACGCACAAAACTATAGAAACTTCTGGATCACACAGGGACCACAAGCCAGACGGGTGGGATGGCAGGCTTGGCCGGGATACAAGAAAAATCTGCATTGCAAAAAAGGTCTTTTTCTTGGGTGGCACCATTGAATTGCCACAATAATATGGCAAATCTAGTTAGTGGTTCAAGCCGGCAGGTACAAGGAAGTTCAGATTTGAATCCAAGTGACTAATCCCAGCTAAACCCCAGGTCATCTCGTCTTTATCGACTTTCTAGCCAGAGATACCTGACTCGGATCTCTCAGTTCCCCTAAAGAATGCTCCCTTTCCTGTAGTATAAAGACACTTTGACCTGAAAGCTTGGCTAAGGCTCTTCTCAAGAACTAGGGGCCCAGCCACAAGATCCTGAACACATTTCCATAATTACATTCTGTACCCCAAAATCCCCTCTTAAAAATTAACCTGGTTACATAGATCCCATCTGCCTTCCCCCCAGTCTCGTTCACGTTTCTCTCGCTGCAGCTATACACCAGGTATTTTGCCCATGGGTAACCAGACTGCAAATGATCTTCTGAGGCTGCACTACCGACTGGACATGGATCTTGGTTTACTTCCTGCCCTGAATACTGCTTCTGCATGTCTCTGCAACGGATGAACCGATCCTTACCTCTTATTTATGGAAGGAGCTGTTGGGAGGTTTTATTCACTGACGTCTTTCAAATTTTGGGATATCTTCTGATGAAAGATGCTTGATTCTATTTTGGGAAGTAATTTCACCCTCTAGGTTTTGACCATAAGGGAAAATCATTGCATAAACGCTAAACCACAGGTTAATCGGCACAAGCGTTTCGCTCATTGAGCTCCTATAATGATTCGTGTGATGACAAGCTACTTCCAGACACTGTATCTTTCTTTTCAAATGGATGCATTTCTGTCGAATAACTACAAAAGGCAGCTAAGCGGGGCACAATTCCCAGGACATGGCTTCTGGCCAGGGGAGCGAGATGAACAACATCCTTCGTAGCTGCAGATGTTCCCTCCCTTCAGCTCTGTTAGATGTGCTCAGCCTCCAGCAGCCCAGGCAGCGGAGGTGGCAGGGTCCCTCCCGCATCCCACCCCAGCAGCGTCTCAGCGGGTACCACACCAGCTTACGCAGGGGAAAGAGGCACAGCCCTGCGGGTAGCACCGAGTGTGTTTTACGGAACAACAGGCTGGATCTCGAGCTGGGATACAGCAACGTAGCTCCACTGGCGTCACGCAGATTTACACCAGCGAAGAACCCCGGGCCTTTTGGCAGCGAGAGCCATTCCACACGACGGTGGTCTGAAGAGCTACCGGCTGTGTAAACGTTACATAAGCACAGCGAAAGGCATATACAGAGCAAATGTTTTCATACTGGGGGCTTCAATGCATTTTTTAAAGCTTCTTTTGAGAAGGCAATATTAACTCTTGCCATGTGCAGTAAGTGGCTTGGATGCATTAGTACCTCCATTCAAAACTGCTTTACATTTCTCCCCTCATTTTTATTCTTTGCCTCCTTCCTACTCTCAGCTGTTATTCTAGCATCTTTGCATTCCCCCTGGAGTTCATTCCAGCAGTGCTTTATGAATCACCGAATAAGATGGCAGCCAGCGCTGCTTTAGAGTAATGTGGCTGGCACGATTTCCACTAGCCGCAAGGTTAATCAAACTCAGTTCCAGATAATCGAAAGCCTCTGCAGCCCCAGAGGCCCGAGGTCAGGAACCTGAACCCGCTTCCCCAAACGCAGTCATGTTTCCTTAGATGCTTGCAACCCTCCCCTGCAATAATTAGATTCTGCAAAGCAAATCTTGAGCGGAGCAAGAACTCCAGGGTTAAGCACTAGCAAACTCATATCAGAACTGATGCCTTTGCTACCTCTCTGCAGCTCTTCTCTAGTACCTCCTGCTCCTAATGAGGAAATCTATACTTTTCTTATTAAATAAATGGAATCAAACTTACAGTAAATGATGTTTAATACCGTGTTCCTGTAAAATGCTACGTTAAACTCCCCCCATCATTTAAACACTAACTTTTGTTGTTGGTAGGATATCTAGTATATAAAATAAAATAAAAATAAAGAACTGACACCAAAAAAGTGTGTGATTTGGGGGCAAGAGGAGGGAATAAAAGAATGGATTATAATGTGTCATTTTATATGTGTGTCAAAGGAAACCAATTTCATAATAGGGAATAAAAATTCCCTGTTTAAATACTGTCAAATAAATCCTCAAATGTAATAGGGTTCACTTCTGGGGAAAAGCAAACTAAATCTGATTAAATATTAATGTGGCATAGTATTAATTAAGAGAGAAAAAAGTCCATCAAGAGAACCCCAATATGTTTACTGTGTCCCCAGGAAGCTGGAAAATTTCACAATCAAGTGTGTAAATGTTCTAAAAAAGGGTCCTGAATATTTTATGAATATTTGTCATAAAACAGAAATAATAACCACTGTGCAGAGCTATTAGAATTAATATTTATGCTGCCCGCCATGAAATATTCATGGGGACAGAGAAAGGGGGGCCCGTAAGACAAGAATTAATTTACATTGGGCTTGGTTTACCCGCTGGCTTGATGTTTAAAGACGGGTTGACAAGGCTCCAGATGAATCCGTCAGTCACTTGCAGCAGTAGGTGGGGTGAAGGCGGGGGGAAACGGGTCCAAGCTGCTGACAGCTCACAGATTGAGTTTCTGACAGCCCTTAAAAAACCTAAACGGCCCCCCACCTTTTTTTCCTTCTTCCATTGCCCAAGGCGCTCTGTACTGCCACCGTTCATCCGATCTCCCCTTCCATCTGCTGAAATTAAGGAATTAATGAGCGCTATACACTTTACAGCGGGCCCCAGGAATGTTTACTGGTGATTAAATTATAATGCAGCCAAGCTGTATAATTCATGAACCAATTAAAGGAAGTGTTAGTTGATTTGATGGGATGAGGACGTACAAAAAGCATTTAACTAATAGGGAACCGTGGGCTGCCGGTCGCTTTGGCTTTCTCGGATTACGCGGCTAATTGCTCTGCTTTATAGGGCTGTCACAGATAGCCATACATATTTCATTGTTCCCAAATACTTCAATTGTTTGCTTTTGTGTTGCTGCTGTAATATGTAGAAGCCCAGCCAAACTTCAGTGTAGTTAAAGCACCACTCTGCAAAAGGCGGCTGCTGCGGGAGGAGGGAGGAACGAGAGGGGCAGGAGGAGAAGGCTGGCTGACAAAGGAGTAACTTAAAGCCCCAGAGTTAAATGTCACTCAGCAATTACATGATTAAAAAGGTGCAACATACGATAGTCTTTTGTTTTACAACTTTTTGGACACTAATATTCTATGCTGACTTCACCGCGGAGAAAATATTGGTACGCTAAACTGCATTTCTTTCTTTTGATACTGAGGAGCAATAGAAGAAGGTGGACAGGGAAGTATATTTAAAAAAATCCAGCAGGGAGGAGCTAGATTGCTGTGGTTATCGAGAAGAATACATCGTGCTTTAACGTACATGGTTCGATATTCTAAAATACATGAGAGATGAAGGAGGTTGATTTCCCATCTGGGAGAATGCTCAATGTCTAATTCAGAGAGCCGCTGAGTCGGGCTAGTCACACCAACAACTTCAGTTTATTACGCAAGGAATGGGGGAATTTACCATTTCTGCTGTTTTACAAAGCGCTCCCCCCGCAGCTGACAGGCCACAGGATTTGATGAAACGGATCCTCTTGATTTGAAGAGGCCTATCAGTCACGTTACTCCTCAGTCAAAACCAGGCACATTCTTCTAGCAATGAAATCCCCAACCCATCTACAGAAATACATGCACTGCTGAAGAAATCGGGTACTATCAGATAAATATCACAAAAACATGAACTAACTTGTGCGTAAACCCTGAAATCTATTGAATAAAGAACAAGCTGGGTAAATACGCTATTTCTGTAGCTCAGTGATGAAGACTGCCAACCTCTGTGCGTCCCCAACCAGGTATATTGCCACCCACCTGAGGAACACCATGGAAAATTTTGACCTCCTGTCTAATTTAGAGCTTTACATTTCCAAGCGTTGTACGAACACCAACTAAATGACTTTTGAGACATCCTATTATGCAAAGCTTATAATCAAGTTCATCCCTTTCCTTGCACCCGTTCCCTCCAGGATTTGGCTTCGGAAGGCAGTCCCTGCGGAGTGCGCTCGCTGGCGCCCCAGTACGTGCCTCTCCTCCTCCCGTGCTCCACCCCACAGCACAGAGCACGAAATCCCCTCTCCAAATCCGCCCTGATGTTAAAAAGGTAGTACGCCAAAAAAAAAAAAAAAAAGAGAATTAAACAGTTTCCTTTATTCAGAACTACTATATATTGTTAGTTTGTCCCTAGCTTCTGGGTTAAGTAATGCAGAACTTTGGTTTAAGACATTAGTTTAATAGGTAGTCTCCGAAATAAGGGGTAACGACACCAGTTACACAGCAGGAAAACTTGCCGTTAACCCACTGCGTGGCTGAGTAAAATGGAAATTGGATTGCCTGTTCTAGGAAATAGAAAGGTTAAATCGTCTGGGAGATAAAGTTGATCCTAAACTCACCTAAGCGGGCAGCGCCTAGGGTCTGAACTCTGGCCAGATAACCGTCTGGACAGTGGCACACCCAGCTGAAAGCCAACATGTGATCTCGGTAGGCTTTGAATTACACCAGCGTTGGATTAAACACATCTGCAATTGGGTAAAATCCATTAAATACATTTATGACACTCAGCACCTGGGATAACAACAAAGTCTGTGTGTCCGTGGAGGCAAACTAAAACCTCACGCACTGGCCCCGGAAACAGCGAGCTGCAGCAACGTGGGCCTTACGTGGGGAAAAAGCAGAGGTGGGGCGCGGGCCCAGGAACCACTTTCTGCCAGTGTTTACTCGCGGGAAGCATCAGAACTTGGCAATGTCAAGAAATCAGAGGCACTGCAGCAAATATTTTCTTTGTTGCTTTTGAAGCGCCCCAGATACAATCAATCGTACAAAAAACCTCCTATATTTTGGTTCAATGTGGAAAGGGCTATTTGCATTTCAATATGTTCAACTTATCCTGCCAATAAAGACATGGAATCACGAAGAAGAGATCAGGCCACTGGAGTGAAAAACAAGAGATGACATCCTGCAGACCTTTCAGATAAAACAGCTCCTTGCTTGTAACGTTTCTGTTGACGTCCCAATATTTCTGAATGATTGGGTTTTCAAATGAGATCAGTCAGCATGCAAATGAGGAAACAGGATCAAGACATCTTCCGTATCTGATTGGATAGAGAAATTATCAAAAGACCCTTTTTTCATATCAAATTTCCATCACAAAAGGTCAAACTTTCAGCTCCTGTTACTTTTGCTAACTGCATTTCACTGTGCCTGCCAGCTCATTGCTGCTGCTGTTTCCAGAGGAAAAAAGAGAAGTAACAAATGAGTACATCTTCTCCCACATCTGTCATACAGGATGGACAAACATTTTCTAATCTTATTCTATTTTTCTCTACAGCCCTCAAAATCCTTGCAGCCAAAACATCACTTCTAACCTGATTAGCTATTCCTAGGTTGTTTTCATTTTTCTTACAGGTTCTCCTCTTATTTTCTAGCCCGCAGACTGGCAAGAGCACCAGCTGTGTTGCCGGAACGTTTTGTTCTACAATTTGGCCATTTAAAATACTTTTTGATATGTGCTTTTCTAAAATATATTTCCTTGTGCTGGCTGGCGGGACTGATGCCTAAATTCTCAAGTAACGGATGTTCCAGAAAAACAAAAGACAAAGAGAGAGCATCATTTCCCCCGAAACCCTCACGCGGTTGTTTCCCCTTGCAGTCCGTCCCTGACAACAAACGCTGCCTGGCCTTCCGTAGGTTTGGATCCGTTCCTCTGCTGAACTTCTGATCACGGCCCGAGACTCCAAGGCTTTGCCCTGCCTACTCAAAACACTGCGCTCATGCAAATTCAGAGGAGTTACAGCCTTGTGTCCCAGCAGAGGAGTAGCTCAGCACCCCTAAGAGTCATCCACTGCTTTTCTAGGTTTAAAGGTGAATTTTGGAGTAGCAGAGCTAGCAAGTGGGGCAAGCACAAGAAGATGAAGACGTTAGTAAAAAGGGCAGGACTCGATGTAGTTGTTGCTACTGGTCCCGTAAAAGAATCTCTCTTAACGTTATTATCATTGCAACGTATATAACCCATCAGATTAGTACCTAGAGATTTCTACTCTTCTGATTTTCTCTGTTCTTCTTATTACTCAACAACTAAATGTTTCACAAAGCCATTTCCTACAGAAATATTTATGTTCCCAAATGTTTATTGGCCCCTCTATCATGATCAAGCTTTTACGAGCACTCTATACAGAACTCTGAATTAAATACATAATTCCTGATCTATCAGATCTTGGCTTGATGCTGTGTTTGTCTATTTTATACAGCAAGGCACTGTGACAAACTACAGAACACCTTACAGAAAAACTAATTTATTCAGTAAAGATATTTCTATCCAGCACTGACTGCATGGGTTAGTGATTACAGAAAGCTAATGAGGACCAGGAGGACGTAGGGTTTAAATTCCAGCGCAGACACTCGCTCAGTGCGTTAGTTTCCTGAACAACCTTTTCAGGTGATTTCCACCCGACTGCGGACGTTAGGCTCGGTACCACCACGTGCTGGAAAGGAGATGGAAGATGCTCCTTGTAAACGTTACACAACGGCTTCTCCCTCGCCTGCTCCACAGCACACAGGCGTCCAAAGCTACGCAGAGCACATTACACAGAGCACGTCACCCTCGGTCGGTGGCAACTGATGCGACCCGCTGTTCTCGCTGGCAGCTGCGAGTGACCAGTAAACAGCGCAGACCGTTAGCTGGTTCCAGGAGCTATTCTCCCAGATTACTTCCTTCGTCTCTGACTTTTCATTTTTCTTCTCCTTTTGACCAAAGTGCCTGTGGTGATTTGTGAATGCCTGTACCTGTCTAGTAAACTGAAATTTTGGCCTCTTTACCACATCAGGTCAAGGCGACGTTCTCAGCTCCGCTGTACCCAACAAAAGCCAGACGCAGGGAGACTTTGTGCATCCAAGTTCTCCAACAGCAAAGTAGCGGTGATTGTATTTTATCTATGGGACTCTTCACCAATCTATTACTAGTGAAACACTAATCATCAGGCCACCTAAATGGATATCGAGTCACTCTCTGAAAGGTTAGAATTTGTAGCATTCTCTTTTTTTCCCGGGACAAGCCTGGTCAAAGGTTGGTCCAGGCTGAACTGGGTAATTCAGTCACTAGGTGAGCTCTGCAGTTCACGTGGTTCAATAATGGGCTCTTCAACGTAGCTGAAAAAATCTAAAAGGATCTGCTGGCTGGAAGCTATATTTGATATTCAGATACATTCAGAACTGAGGTGTGCGTTTCTAACAACAACTAACTGTGTGGCAAGTTACTCAGTCTGGGACTCAGGCAACTTTTAAACTGAGTGGTTTTTTTCATCTAAAAGACACTATAGTTCAAACAAGACTCCGTCTGAATCTGTTGTGAATTACAACGTGTTTGGAATTAACCAGACAGATTCCGACATCTAATCAAAAAGAAAAAGATGGACTTTTATTCTTAGAACTGTTTTAAATAAATAAAAAAAATGATTCCTGTTCCTTAAAAGGCCTAACAACTTTGCGTAACTGTTTGTACTGAGAAATAAATTGGAGGTAAGGGCACTCGCCTTCACTCACAGTTTGTACATACCAGAAAAATGCGAAAAGCCAAATGTTTACAGTTATTCTCTCCCTAATACAACACAGAATCCTGCCTAACACCACAATGAAAAAAACCTTTTACAAAATCAAATCCTCCAGCTCTTTCAAGGGCAAAACTCCCAGATTATATAACAAATCAGGATTTTTCAAAATATGCTGTTCATACAACCACACAAATTCACTGGCACAGCCCTACCTTGTGCACCATGTAAGAATTGGGCATATTTAGAAAGAGCAGACCTTCACAGCACGTTTTTGCAAGGGCAGGGAGGAACCCAGAACAGGTTTTTGTGTACGCTCCCAGTAAAGAGCTTACGCTGCCATTACCATAAATCACCCCAGAACGTCAGCAGTGATATAGCATCTTTCATTAAAAAAATACTGCAGCTTCCTTCAGAAGGACTGCCACTTGCCATTTCTTTTAGGTAATCAGATAGCTGTTAATTAATAAACCTGTCAGGTGAATCGTCCTACTCCGGTCATCATTATCCATTCTGTAACAGAATCCTGCTATCATCACTGCTACCCACCCCATAGCTTCCAGCTCAATTAACTTAATGCTATGCAAATGAGAGGCTCTCCTCATCATTAGCTTATAGCCCACAAATGTTAATAACATAATTGGGCCTTCAACAGGGTAATTAGACACGATTTCTTCCATTAGTCTTACAAGGCTAATTATTGTTGATAGGAGAGAGGGGATGAGTCCCAGTGCTGCATGCAAAGAGGGGCATCTGGTTAAAGCAAATATAGACAAAACATCAACAAGGTAAAACAACAGTTGAGATCTATAGCAGGGTCAGGTAGGGGTGGGGGAAGGAAGGCGGCGTGATGAGAAACTTAGGAACCGCTGGAAAAATCCTCTGCAAGGCAGGAATTCAACCCAAACACCCAGCCTGGATATGGAGCTCTCCTCCACTTCGCAGTAAAACAACGTGGTGCTTAATAAATCAGAGGAAGCTGCTCACACGTTTTTGCAGACAGGACAGTTGGAAGCTGTACTGCTCGGACTTCCTATGTTTGCAATGCAAATACACAGCCAAAGAAGGACGTAGCAGAGACTTCAGGAACGAATCTGCTCCTAGTTCTCCCTTGTCGTTATGTCCAAGCTTCTCTCCTGCCATCGTTGGGTTTGCTGTGTTTTAGTGGATGATTTTTCTGAGTAACAGCTACTTACTGAAAGAATTACATAACTGGAATACAAGAATTCTTTAATAATGACTGAGCAAAATGCATTTCAGCTATTTATTAATGGAAAGTTAATAAAGACCTGGATTCAGAATAATGGTTAATAAAAACCTGGATTCAGAATAATGGACATTTTTAACAAAACAATGGCAGCAAGTTTTCAGGCTGTGATTATATTTTGAATGGTGGAATGAAAGCCAAGGGCTTGCTCCTATACCAGTTAATTCCATGCAGTCTCATCCACAGAGGTTAGAAATGTACAACTGGAGTCAGAATCCCGTGAGGAAACTGTACTTGTAGAAGGAGAAAGTAAACTTTACCAAAATATGGCAAGTTCGCTTTGACAGTTCAGTGTTTTACTGCAAACACTGCTAAGAAAAATATATGTTAATGTGACGAGTCCAAAGAACTCAAAGGGTGGAGACGCCTCATGGTTTCTTTATTTTGTTTGTTTTCTTTAACTCTGGGGCAAATTCATGGCCAATACAAGTCCTTTGATTTCACTGCTAGTATGTGAGGAGGAACTCTTCCTATATATTTGGCCTGAAAATCAGCTTAAAGTATGCTCATGAAAGTAGCAACACGTACTAGAAGGTTAAAGGAAACGATTGGGTTTTAACCTGCTGTAAATTTGGTAATTATCTCAAAAGAACAGACTGTCCTCTGGATCGTTCACTCAGTGCATATCAGTGGGCTATTAATCAGCATTCATATCAGAACAATATTAGACTACACTTTTTTAAAAAGTAATTTTTATCATGCGCAAAGCATGACAGTGGTCTTACTGAGCTCAGAAATACAGCACATGTCAGGATGACATCGA
Source organism: Grus americana (assembly GCF_028858705.1). Taxonomy (NCBI): domain Eukaryota; kingdom Metazoa; phylum Chordata; class Aves; order Gruiformes; family Gruidae; genus Grus; species Grus americana. Next base: position 12,112,123 of record NC_072871.1, on the reverse strand, counting down.
AACGCCTCTATGGGACGGATAAAAGCCTTACTCAAAATGTACTTCAAGCCCTACAAAGGACAGAGTTCTGTAACACGGAATTTTGTAAACACAATGTATTTAGAGACAGAAAATATGATCCTTACACAGCACAAAACCACTGGGTCACCACTTACACCTGAGCCAAAGGAAGCCAATTTAAGTGACGGTGATTAATAAATTTACGTGACTGCAGGTGATCCAGACCACCAGAATCCGATCCAGTGCATCCGTCAGACAGAAGGGATCATTCCCACATCTTTCCTGCAGAACAAGCTGTGGCAATATTCAGCTCTGCTTTCTTAAATTGCCCTGCACTTGCTAAATTTACTTACTAGAAAATTCTGAGCAAATACCTTGTTCCAAGGCAAACAGCAGTAAATCCCCTGATGTTTTAATGAAGATTACACTTTCTAATCCTCATGGTAATGACAAACTAGTCTCCATTCAACATGCAATATTGCTTGACAGTTTTAATCACCCAAGCCGTGTTATATTTGCTACAGACTGATGCTCTTGTCTTCCCAGATCTTCAGCGTGGAGAATCTAAGCAAAAGCAGCGCGATGCCCGTTCTGCCGGTGGGTTTCAGCACGGGCCAATCTTGCCAGCAGCACTAGCTCTGAGCAATGGCTTACTCTGGGATTAGTCTCGGATCCAAAGAGCCTACTAAATCAGAGCACAGCTGGCACTAGGTTTGTACTGCAGAATTCCTGAATTCTAGTAATCGTGGAGTTCAAAGGTAACACACAGTTGTAATGCAGTTCCTCCGAAAGCACTGCTCCTCTGCTCTCAGGATCAGACAGCAAATGCAGGAACAGACTTTCATAAACTCAGTTTTAACCTGTACAGAGGTAAGGGTGACCTTTCTACGTTTACTCAGAATAATATTCGGTCAACTTTTGCCACCACACCACTGCAGTAAATGGTAGGAGATCGACACAACGTGAGACACCTGACAACACTGGACGGCCCTCCTTTTCCCGTCGTGCTTTCTCAGACACTAAGTGCCTCCATTCACAGTTCTCACACATGCAAAACTCTCAACGGTTTTATCTACACGTCTTCTCTTACCCAGTGCAAATTAAAATGCTGCCACGCCATTAGATCTGAAGCTTTACTCCCTCAGTTATTTTTCAAAAGTTTTTCTGGTTCCAGTCAGATCTTGAAACCAGTACCTTCCTTACAAAAAGCTCCTAAATCTTACAAAATCAGAATTGTATCTATATGGTTCTTATTTATGTGTGAACTACTGAAGAAATTAAGGTAAAATTTTGAAAATGACTGCTTTAGTTCATGAAGAACTATTCAGAATTGACAAAGCACATCATATTTTACCCTGCTGAGATCAATCAGTGTTACAGCCCAGGAGATGCACTGATGGTGCGTGACTGCGTGCAGCTGCATCTTTCCCTGCATACCAGTCTTAGCAAAATTGTTAGTCCAAAGTCACTCTATACCAGGCAGCCTCGGAGGAGAGCTGCGGGACGGCCCTTCGGGTTCAACACTGCAGCACTCAAACAGCATTTGAGTATTGCTGGATCCCAACCCAGCGAGTCAGTCACGGAGAGCCAGAGGAATGGAGAGCAGAGCGGGAGACCCAAAGGAACCCAGGTCTGTGAGCTCGCGGGGATGCTCTTAGGTTTTTATTCACGCATTTTGGTCACCAAAGCAAAGAGACTTCAGAGGAGAAAAGCACAGTTAGGTGACTTTACTATTTAAACGCTAACACTGTGATTTCCCATGACTGTTTCATTTCATTCCTCAAACAAAAGCTGTCTCTCAGGTGAACGCCCTGAACTGTCGTCGTTGATTTGTGGAGGTTAGTGCCATGAAGTTGTCCTTGTGATTTAGGATTTTAAAACCCTGACTCCTCCTTCGGGCAGCTCTCAGCTCTCCTCTCAGAACAACCTCTCTTCCCCTGACAAGATGGCAATGTGCAAGTTCCCCGTACCGACCACGGGACATCCTTCATCTCGGCTTCCTGAGTAATATGGAAAGGTTTTCAATGCAAATATGTGAGAACTTGGGTAGTTGGTTCAATAAAAATCTTCAGTTCCTTCTAGGAACTAGAGACAATCTCAGATAATAACAGCCCATAGTGAATAGGTTTTGTCTGTAGGGACACAAGCCAGTCCTTTGCCCTGAAGTGACTGAGAGCATGTAAGGGCACAGGACTCTTGTGTAGCCAACCAAATCAGGCCTTCTTGGATCTTGACTCTTTCTGAAATGTTGCCTGATTTGGCTGGCTCCTTCCAAATGCAGAGTCAAGTATTCAGACAGAAAGTTTCCTCTAATGTTGAACTGGACAGCGTTCAAAGTTCTTTGACTCTTCAAGATTCCAATACCACCCAATGTCACCTACTCAAAGTCACCTTGTTCAAATTGCTGCTGCCACACAGGCATCTGATTTTGGCAGCCAAAGGAGGAGCTAGGAGCTCTACCTTGAAAGCAAGGATACTTCACGGCACTTTGTGAAGAAGCACTGAAAGCACTAAGATTAAGCCCAGCGCTTTCAGTTTGACTCTAGCTGTTCCCACGTGGAGAAAGCAGAGACGTTGCTGGTTTAGTTTGCCTTGCCTAAACCTTGCTACCATCGCCAAAGACAGGAAAAGGAGCCCAGATTCTACTGCTTTTAGAATTTTCTCTCTCCCTCCCTCCCCTTCCAGTTAGGTATTGAGTTCAGAAAGGCAACCCTGATAGTGGTGGCATCTCCTGAGACAAGTGGTTTCAACATAAGGGCAATCAGGACAGAAAGTCTTCATGGTTCCTAATATCTCTTTACTTGTGAGAGGTAGCTACTGCAGAAAAATATCCCTCCTTTCAGCAGCAAAAAGAATGAAAGGATTGTGCATGTGATTTTGGGTCCTTAAAAAATAAAAATATTGACTTAGAAGTAGAAACTTTTCTTCTTTCTCTTCCGGAGACTTAGGAAGCTTGCTGAGATCAGAGATCTCCTTAATTGCTGTATCCAGGATTTCACCAAACAAACTCCAGCCATCAAAAGGAGCGTGTATGAGGTAACTTGTAAAAATAATACCTGCCTCCCACAGCTGAAGCCAAATATACTTCCTATTCTTGTTGGGGCAGAATAAGAAACAAGAAGTGATGCTTGTGACAGCAAATGCAGCATCCTACAGCAAGTCCGTAGAAGGATTTTAAAACTCTATAAACTCTATTTGATATTTTGCTGCTGTTGGCTCAAGATGCATATTAACGCCTTTCCCAGGGATAGAAAGGATCTTATGGTACCAAGATAGGTCGGGCAGAATGTGCAGCAGAATTGACAATCCTTTTATTGTAATCATCCATTTTTCTATCCATTGGATTATTTAATAGCAATACATTAGTGTTATGTTACGAGGGGAGAGCGAGCACAACCTACTAAGGAAGAGAGGGAGAGTGGAGAATGAGGATTCCCCACCAACGGCCAAGCCTCGGCAATGTGCGTAAGGAGCTGCTCCCGTCAGGTGTGCGTAGGGTAAAAGACTGCGTGTGTGCGGCTTTTCGCACTGCACGTGGAGAATCAGGTGTCACTATTAGGTAGCCCGTGGGTGTGACAGAGCCTTCGTGCCAGAGCAGCGTGTACCTTTTTACGTAGAGCTGTTACCCGTAAGGTAACAGGAGCGTACTGTGCCCGTTATAGAGTGCTCAGCGACACCTCTTGCCATAGAGGCAAATCAGAAAACGAAGATAAAAGACTTAATTAAAATCTTGTCAATGAAAAGGGTAAGTCTCAAAACGCATCAAGAGATAACGCAACGGAATTATTGTGGCTTGGGAAAGGCTACAGGGGTAGCAGCTGTGGATTAAACGGCTCCCACTCACTCAGTGAAGCAGATGAGTCGTTCACCAGTCCAGGTGAGAGGAAGCTTTGTTAATCTTGCCCAGTGAGCACAATCTGTAACGCGTTTTGGCCGGGGAAAAACCTTGTACTTTTTGTCACTTGGCCAGGGCGTTCTGCTCCCTCAGAGCACAGCTACGTGTGTGCTTCACGTATAGTCAGCGTAGCTAAGAGGGTGAGTACCTTCACTGGGGTGGGAAAGACAAATACAAGTTTGTCACCTAAAACGCATTTTCCAAAATATGTTTCTATTTTATAATCATGCCGTTGACCTCAAGAAGATCCTGCCCCTTTGGCTCCCGCTGTCTTGCCCCTTAGCTTTTACCGAACCAGTCGGTCTGACTTTGAACACGTGAAGGAGGAGGAAGAGCCTAGCTGAGACGGGAGCGCTGATGCGCAAAGCGATAATAAAAAGGAAACCAATTAGCATTAGCGAAGACAACAGTCGGTAAAGCAGCAACCATATAATGGCTCTGGTAAGAGCGAGCTGCTTTCTAATCCAAAGAGACAAAAAATGAGAATGACTGAAGGAGAGAACTGGTCTGCCCATTATTCTTACTACTTTCTTTATAAATTAAGCCAAATCCTACATAGGTCACTTGAACTTTTCCTACTGTTTCTCTGTCTCCCTGGTGCAGGCAAATGTTATTGTACTGATTTAGTACCTTGGTTACTACATCATTTTTCTGTTGTGGTTTTTTTTTTTTCCCCTGAAAATGAGGAGAAAATAGGAAGATATAATTATAACATTTCTTCTTTGTTACTCATCAGATTTTTGTATGCCAGCAATTAAAAACACATCTATTATAAATAGACAATATCCATAATTTAAATTAGGCCAAAGTTTTAAAAATGCCCTGTAAGATTTTTCCACGTCAGAATAATTCAATCGCTATTATGTTTCCTTGATGCAAGTATTTTGGGACTTAGCTTGTTCCTTGATAGGATTTTAATTAAGTCATTTACATTTAATTTTCAAATATGTAGCTGTTACAGAAGGCAGCATGGAAATGAAAAGGCAAACAGAAAGCTGAAGACAGCCAATCTTTAACAAAGCTATTTCTGATATAAAAAATGAATCTGAGGAATACATATTCAGCGATAAGTATTCCAGTCCATGTCTGGTAAACTCTCAGATAATGGCAGCATGGTAGGGTCACTGGGGTTCTATTAGCTCAATTAATGAGGAGTAAGATAAGGCTAACACCTAGCTCTTCAAACGGCTAAAAAATAGAGCTGATAGTAATGGAGTTATTAACCTTCGCCAGCCATTGAATTTTGCTGCTGATTCAAACTCCATTTCCTAGTTCAGGCCTCCATTAATAGGCTGTTTATTATCCCTAATCCACATTGGGATCAGCTGCAGAAATATGAAAGCCCCATGCAAAGACCAAATAGTAAAAAAAAAAATAAATTTTTTCCATTCTGATTTTTCCCTTTTCAACATATTTACAGATTCTACCTTAGAAATCAGGAACTTCATTATCCAAAACTGTTTGAATACAGGTTCTTAGTGTGATGAAAAAGAAGCTTTAAATATATTATGTAAAAAGATTACATAATCGGGGATACAACCACATTGTTCTGAAGACCAAATAAAATACTACTGGAAAACTGGCAACGGAGAAGCTAGTGCTGTTTATTTTGTCTACTGGGAAAGAAAAAACTTTAATATTGGAAAAATGGCTATTTGAAATATATTATATATGTATTGTTAGGTCAAGCCTGAAGTTCATCTCTCCTCTGCCCAGCTTTGTCTGTCCACCTGTAATGTTTGTAGATACTACTGTAATATAATTAATCGATACCGAAATGTAAAACAATTGACCCTGGATTCAGGTCGGACAGAAAAACCCCTAAGGAGATGATGGAACAGAGGAACTGGGGATGCCAGGAGGCACTTAGCAGCAGAGCCCATTGCTGCAGACGGACGGGCTTGCCTTATCGGCTCGAGGAGAACTCTAACACAACTCTGGCCACAGTTTTAACTACGGAGATCTTGAGTCAAAGGGTCTTTCGGCTCTTTGCTGAGTTTGTACACACTCAATTGAGGTGTGTGACACTGCGATTTTTCAGTATATTTTCCAATGAAAGAGACGCTGCGTAGTTACTGTGTTCTGCACACACAAGACATTCTTCCAAAATCGATCACGATAACATCTAATAGAATATCAGCAATTGTGACTAATGGACTTAAGATCAAAATTAAAATCTGTATGCTTATATATATACACACAGATATACATCCAGTACACAGTGCTACCCTCAAAACTGAATGCAGTTCTGGTTGCCCCACCTCAGGAAAGAAACAGCTAGAATAACTAAAGGAGGTAGAGAACGGGGGGCAGGATGATCAGAAGAGAGAAATGACTTCTAGGAAAGGGAAGGATAAACAGACCAAGGTCCTTTGCCTGGGAAAGAGGTGACTGAGCAGGCAGATACATGAAGCTTATAAAATCAGGAGTGTTAGGAGAGCATGAACAGGGAACGCTTACAACTGTGTTTCAACAGAAGAAAGGAACCTGGAAAAAAACACTGTGTTTTCATACGACACCCAGTGAAAAAGTAAAACTCCTTTCCATACGATTTGGTGGAGGCCAGAAGTAGAGTGTGTTGAAAAAGAGACTATAAAGTCAAGGAAAATGGGCTATTAGACAGCCGTCCAGATGACCCTCTGGCTCAGGGAATCCTTAAACTGCTGATTGCCCTGAGCTGGCCTGGAACCAGCAGACAGCCGGTGATGAACCAGCTGAAGCTAACGACAAGAGATGCACAACAGATGACACTGTTGCTGCTGAATCTTATTTCAACTCTAAGTTTGCGAGAGAGAGCAGAAGGGGATAAGAAAGATTTTGCTAGATCGTAAATAGAGTTTTCTGTACGTTAGAACTATCCGTGCCTATACTGGATATTTCCTATTGCTGCTCAAGCACTAACAATAAAAAAAGCTAAAATACCTATTTACACTCATTTGGATGAGGAGCTGAATTCAGTCCTTTGCGTTAGTGGTTCTGAGCTTCAGATGCCAACCTGTAGTTGTACTTGGATTCCCACTTTCCGTAGGCGCTAAGTGGTTAACGGTGTTCTTTTACTGGCTAGCTGAGAGACCACTAATAGATTCAGCTTCTTATTTGCCCTAAAGGCTGCCACAGTTCAATACGATTAGGATCCCGTCCACTTAGCAGTAACTGCTTCACAGGGAGGAACGCAGAAAGCAATACGCGTCTTCTCCGAGTACAGAAAGAGCCGTTCCTTGGTAGACAGGTTTCGTCTGGTACGGGCAGGTTTTCCTGTACCAGTCTGTGAGCAAGCCTTTGCTCTACTGCAAATTCTAATTTAAAGAAAACCCTGTACCCTACTTTTTCAGTGGAAAATGAATTATTTTCCTTTTTGTTCCAGGGCAGTTCTTTGGATGCAGTGGCTGATGCTGTATGAGTTTTTTTTATTATTACATTTTAACAAACTTTATGGCCCATTTTGTTTGTTTTCAAATAACTTTATTTTCCTTCTTTTCTACCATCAATTACTAGGTTTGTTTTTCTTTCCATAAGATGGAGGAGTCAGGAGACTGATCCTGCTCAATGCTGTATAATTTAGTATTATGTGTACTAGCTTTATGAGGTGGGAGTCAGATAAAACATAGTATTTGAACACTAACCATTTATTAGCTCTAAGGAATAGATTTGTGACTTGACAAGCAGACAATAACTCTGTGTTCTGATCAGCCAAAGAGGTCTACTTTGAGTTCAAAACACAGAGTAACATACTCTTTCACAAATAATTTTGTTTACTGATGTGACTAGATTTTAATAATAAACTTGATATATATGTAAATTTATTTTAATCTAATTTCATCAACAGAGCCCTCCTAAAAATGAGACTTTGTAGATTGTTCTGTGTCTGATTTATAGATTTCTGCATCCTATTCCCAGATTGATTTCAAGGCTATAATTCTATCAGGTTTTTCTCCCGATGTCAGAAACACCACCTCTGCAGATAGTGTTTTATAACTAGCATCACAACTGAAACTGAATTACTGCCCTGCTATCCTATGCTGCAATATGTCCTTTTGTTTATAATCACCCGCTCTCCCTTCTATACCTACTGCTTCAGTTTCATGGAAAACATCAGCTCCAAAATCAATCAGGTAGCATGATGTCTATTTTTGTCCCTTACTTCAACCCCTGTATACAATACTAGGGGCCAAATTCTTAACTCGGATATGATGTGCAGAGCTCTCTAAAGAAAATGGAAGCTGAGCAAATGGATCAGTGCCAAATTTCCACACATACAATTTTATAACGAGTTGTTCTTCCTCACTTGATGAGGTCTCGATCCTGTAAAGGAGCACATGGCACACACTTGAGTGCTCACACTGCTCTCAGGTACTCAGATACACGTTCAGGGACTCAGGACCTCTCTTCTAAATACGCGTGAAGAATAATCCATAGGAAATGGTATTTAACTGAATCTAGCACACGTTTCAAGATTCTTTCTCCCTTTTTTCATGAAACGGATTCCTGTTTAAGATGTATTTTGTCTTACTTTTAATAAATAAAGCTACTGCTGTTTTCCATACTTTCATTTTTAAACCCTGATGGCATGACTGATAGCTCCCTCCCTTTTCGCTCTCCTCTCTTCTCTCTCCAGCTCAACCTCACCCTCGTACGTCTTTCCACCGCAGCCTGTACGGGGAGGAGGCGATCGAGGGCAGCCACGCAGCAGGCACAGGAAGAGGAACTTGGCCAGCTCAAACACTGACGTGGGTAATACAGCTTTTCCACTGGTTTTTCGATAAGGATAAGCTTCCTGGAAGCATAAAGACTACAGATTTCCAGCGTGTGCCTTTGGAGTGGCCACTGCGTCAGGCAGTGGTATGGACTGAACCGGGAAGCCCTGGAGGGGAATGGAGAAGCCTCTTGGCTTTGATGAGTACCCCAGCATCTCGAATCCTCACCACCCTTGGGCCAGCCGTAAAGAGCAGCTCCATTTTATTTGCCTGGCAGTCACAGCAGTTCTCTTTTGATGCTCATTTCTCTTATATTACATTTCTGAACACTTCATTGTAGCTCAAATAAAATAAAATTCTCATGTTGTTTTTAATTATGTCACAAAACCCAAAAGTCTCATAATGAGCTCCTTGCAATACTAATATACTTCCACGATATTACGCCAGTGCTAAAGAAAGAAGATGTAGATCCCCCCTCCTGCTGCAAATAAAATACACCTTCTGATATAATCCAAACTTTAATCCATTTCTTATGGTTTGCCTTTAGAGGCAACTCAAACAAATAACCAGAACAACAAAACTCTTCTCTCTCGCACAGTTTGGCCATCTGGAGGATTTGTAAGGCCAATGCTCTATTTCCTACTCTCCGGGAGCAAGACCCCTTTTCTAGCTAAGGAAGGAATAAATAAATAAGGTGCAACAGCCTATACGACGTCAATAAAGATCTGTATCTTTCCATAAGCAGATTTTCATATATGTAACGTGATTGCTAAATTTGTATCTTACCTGTTTGGCATAATATGTGATTTTTGCAGCTGTTCTCCCTGCTCGATGTCTCTTGGGAAGCCATAAAGCACCCAACCATTGGTCACGCAGTCCAGGGCGTTTAGGCGTTTTGCCAGGATCTTCATAACAAGGTTGTCTGGGACTGCAAAGGATTAAAAAGATGACATTGATTTTGTATGCTGAGTCTGCAATTAAGGAGGATACGCACTACTTTTTTCTGGTCAGACTGTTACAGGAACTAACGCCCAGAGTTATCCCTATTTACGAATGACAGATTCTGGAGAGAGGAGTCACTGTTGACTTTTGCATATTTACCACGCCATCATGGAACCCCCAAACTCATAAGGAACTGCAGGACTAAAGCAAAGCATTTGGTAAAAACTGATGCCTACATAATTTTGCAATGTGCTTTTTCTCGCAGCCATACTGGGCTGATGTCACAATGAAGTGTGTGACGCAATCTTATCAAAATGCAAAAATAACGACCTGAGTTGTGTAAAAGAAATCCTAAAACAGGAAAGAAATTTCCGTAGCATTCTGTATTTAACTTAGCAGATGATAATGGGTCTGCCACAGCAGGCTAGATGCGGTATTTCTCCAATTTGCCCAAAGGCTTGAAGCTTTTATAACTGAAAATAAATTTCCAAAATGTATTTCAACTACTATAATTACTGCATTGATGACTCCGTAATTTTAGAGATAAAAGTTCTCTTTCCTCTATTATTATTTTTCTTTAGGGCAAGGTGCTGACTGGGATTACAATTACTATGCAGCTTTTAAAATTCTATTTAATGGGAAACAGTGGTAAGGCAGGCTCCTGCATATTTTCACTACAGCCTTCCTAAAGTGAACTGTTTCAATCAAGATACTTAAACTTATATATCTTGTAATTTCTTTTTCTCTTTTTACAGCAAAATTAAATGATTAGGTTCAATAAGGGGGACTATAAATTTTGCCAGGACTCTTGCAAGGTGATGGGTTTAGTGTCAGATAACCACAAAGGAAGGTCAGCAAAATCCCCTCCAGCTACTTCCCAAAGCACCAGCCAAAACATTTCTCAAGAAGCAACGAGAGTCCCTTCTCTTTACTTGTACAGTCTGCCTAATACACCGTTGTCTCTACTGGAAACGAACAATAAAAACCGCTGCATAAATCCACATCATGGAAAGTTGATGGTTTGATACTCACCCTGCCATTGCATCTGCATACAAAAATACAACAAGTGCTTGGAGGAGAGCGTACGCGTCGGATTTCTAACAATGCAACTGGCTTTAGCACTAGCTGGCAGGAATGTGCCTGTGTTTCAGTATACTATTGCCAGTGCACGTTTATACCCCGGGCACAAGCAGGTTTTAAACCGCACTAACAGAATCCGTTTGCTTCCTGAAATTTAACATTTCCTAAAGGCTTACACCTCTATCGTGAAATTCATTACTTCTCCTTTAAATAATCAAATTACTGAGTTTACAGAATTGCACTCAGGATTCAATGTACCAGCAAAAAGGGAAGAAAACTGTAGGGAATTAATTAAAAAACAGATTAGTGTATTAATTGAGGATATCTCCATTATTAAAAAACAAACCAAACCAAACAAGGAGAGTAATATTCTCCATCTGCTAGAAGAAAAAGGAATGGAATAAAACCAGACACCTGACAGAGAGCAAAATGACAGTGCAAAACTAGGCATTCTGTTAAAAAGGGGATTCAGAAAATTAACTATACAATAGTGCAGCAGCAGGCAGCAACGTTATTAGGCAGATGATACCTATCTAAGGCCTGAGCTGCAGGCAGGCGGGGAGGGGATAACAGGAGAATTTCAGTGCTCTTTGCAGGGCAGTTCTTCTCCCCAGTTACAAGAACTAATACAAACCCAAGACATCCTGGCAGGATAAAAGGAAATAATAAAAAAAAATCCCACCTTCTCTTTCCCCAAAATGTATTCCGTACAAAAACCAGTGGAATTTTCCTGTACTCTGGAATTTCCAGCTGCAGCACTACTAAACTTTCTGTCTTGATGTATGTTATTTTATCATGGTTCCTACTGGAATCGTTAACATGGATTTATAAAGATGCTAAATTACATGATTTTTTTGAAACAATTTCAGAATGCTTAAAGACTGTTTTGCAAGAGATTTTAATGAAACCTACAAACCCATGAGTAAAACCACCCTGAAGCAGGCTTCTGCTGGAGCTGACATTCCTGTGAGAGGAACAGGGAATTAGGACAGAGGCTGAAAGCCCCAGGAACGGCCCAGAGGAATAACTGGATATACTGCGCTGTTCAGCTTCAGCAGATCGTAGGAGAATTTTCAGTTCCAGGGGCCAAATTGCTTCCATCCTGCATATGGGAAGGAGAAACACTACAGCCTACAAGAAAAATTAAGAAGCAATTGTGATGGGAACCAGACAGCATCTCCTCGATCTGATCGCTTCCCATAGGCCTTCTGAGATCCCTGATGATTGAAATCCTCCCTTTTGGTCACTATTTTTGAACAAAATTGAAGCAATCACAAGAACAACAGTAATCTAACGAGATGTGGTAACGATTAATTACAAATTTATCTAATGGCATGCCAGGCATGGGCTGTTTTGAGTAATTCTGGGGATCCGTGGTAAGCCTGACCCCTTGCTAATTCCAACCATAACTGACCAGAAGAGATCAGCAATACGTTTTTGATTGATTGTGTACTCATGTACATATATACATCACTGAATAATGTACATGCTTACATATTTTCCGTGCCTCTCTCTAAAGCTTGATGGTGAGAAATAAAACATAAACGAGTCAGACAGCAAGCTCTGCTCTCCTCTTGATTAGCAAACGCACCTATCACTTCAACGCAATAGGGGAACGTAGCTTGTTGGCTGTTCAGTGGCATTACAAAGTACATCAGCTGCCCTTGAACAGAAACAGTCACGCTTAAAACAGCTGCATTAAAACTGTAAAACATCTTCCACAGACCAGAGGGAAAAAAAAAAAAAGAGGAGAAAAAAGGAAGAAAGAAATCAGTATTATTCTTATTTTGCTGCGGTACAGAGAGAGTAGGCAACGAAGAACTCTGCAGTGTGGTATTCCTTTTCACTCACGTGGAACTGTCTCTTGAATGTAAGGCAAATTAATAACCTGTAACTGGGGGGCACGCAGTCTGTAAGGAACTAGCCAGAGGTCTCCTGGCCTTAAGCACATGACCCAACGGGCTACATAGCAAAGTAAAATTTAGAGCTATTCTGATGAGACACTCAACCTACGTGTTTTAAGTAGATTATGAAGCACAAGAGCTTTGAATAGTCAATTCCTTTTCAACATAAGCTCGTGTGAGTTTCCAACTCTTAAAGTTAGGGGAATGAGACTCTGGAGAGATTTTACTTTATCATTAGAGAAGTCCAAAGATAAGTTTCTCGTAAAAATTACAACGTGCCACAAAGAGATATCCAGCTTAGGTAACGTGGAAACACATCTCTATTAAGGTGAGAAATCCAGGTACGGGAGTAAAATTCACCCCTCAGAAGTAAAGCTGCAGAGCTACAGCGATACCCTGTGCTGAGAGCACTGTACATAGCTGTGGACCAAGGTCATGGTGAACCTCAGAAGTAGCATACGTGGCAGAATGAGGCCACAACCAGCTCCTCCTTTATCTCTGAGCCTGCCTTGACCACGTTAATGGTCTAGACTACGCAGCTGAATTAGCAGCTGTGGACTTAAGAAGTGATCTCATCAACTCAAGGGTATGATCAGGCAGAGTACAGAGGCTTAAAGTGCTGCTGTTCGTGCTGGAACTGCTGCGTGGACACCTAGAGATTTTCTGTCTTCAGGGCTGTCAATCAGCACCTTCCAGCAGACCATTTAAAAAATAAATTTACTTCCCAGAGCTTCAAAGGTTTGCACAAGTATAAGGCACTTCTCATGAAAAGTACTTCCTGATGAAACGCACAGGAGTGTGGCCTATTAGCTCTTACCCAACCCATGGATCTGCAGGACTAATAGAAAACTGAATCAGGCAATCAGTTGACAAAATCATACCATCTGCTCAAGACAAAAGTAACAGAACATTAAAGGCACAGTCTGAAATGCAAAAACACTACTTGAGAGATTACAGGGCACTATTCTCCAATAGCTTCAATGCTGTCAGTGCTCCAAGCTATACAATTATCATATTTAAATTGATTCTTCCTCCATATATTTCCCTTTAAAACAGACTTTTGAAGGGTAGTGACTCACTTCTCCAAACCTATAAAACCTTGATTCTAAGTACAGCATAACTGGATTTGCAGATATAAACTCTGTCAGCTTTGTGCTGTAAAAAGTTTAAGGTCCTTTTGACAATATTGTCCATTTACCCTTTATCCTTCTCTCGGAGATTTTTTTTTTTCTTTTTTTAGCTGTGAAACTCTTCAGACCTAGCTAATTCAGACGCTCGAGGCTTGATCCGAGTACTTGACAGTTAACATCTTGCCCTGAGTATCAGCTACCGCCAAAGGCTACCTTCCCGGATTGGCCTCTCAATCCTAAATTTAGCAAAGCGTAAGATTTGCTTGGCTCATTGCTCTATGCGCTCTGCATTATTCACAGTGGGTCATTTTATTTGGGTCCTTCGGGGAACCATTCTATTTTCTTGCCCACATTAACGTCTTCAGAGATTGTATCAACTCGTTTTGAATGTGTTTGAGAAGGCTTTCACAGCGATTTACCGTCCTGGAGGTTGCTCGGTATTGCAGGGGAATCCTGCCGGCAGCCCAGACCCGCGAACGGGGCCGCTTCCCCAGCTCCGAGCGCCCGGCGCCTTTCGCTTACCGTGAGCGGCAACCGCCGCCGGCAGGAAAAGGCCACCGGCTGCTCCCACGCAGCGAGGCCAACGGGACCCTTCCTCCTGGCCACGGGAGCCCGCGGGCTCTTTCCCCGGCTGCCCCCGGCCCCGCTCGGCCCCGCGCTTGGTTGTTCTCTCCCGCCACCTGCCGGGCGCGGCGGGCAGCGCGGGGCGGCCGGGAGCAGGGACCCCCCCCGGCGGGCAGCAGGGACCCCCCCCGCGGCAGGGACTTGCACGGCCGGAACGTGGGTAACGCACGGAACCGGAGCCCGCTGCCGAGCCCGCTTAGTCCTCGGGAAAGCCTGACGGCAGCTCCGGTTTCCTGGGTTTTGAAGCTCGCGTGAAGCCGGTAGATAAAGAGGCAACGTGAGAAATCACACCACTGAAATGGCATTTGCCAAGTACCGTACCCCCTAGTTAGTAATTCCATCAGCTGGGAAATGTACACAGAAATACCGTCTGCGCTCGCGCATTTTACATACGCGGCACCGCTGAGAACGGCTCCCTGTAAGAATTGGAATGATGGTTTTAATACAGTAAAATAAATAATGATGAAATAGGTCATTTCCACATTCTAAATATTTTTGTTTCTTTGAATATATTAGAACCTTTTTTTTTTTGGAGGTTTTTAGTAATTTAAAATAGGAATTAGCCGTATTAAAGAGGAAGCAATGACATTTTTAAAGCAGGTACAGTCCCAACTCATCGATTGAATGATACATGATAAATTAAGACCTTCAGAAATGCACGCTAAAGGAGTGCATCATTCTTACTCACAGTTAGCAAGCCAGACTGAGGAATCTACGTCTGATCACATTTAGTGACGCTGCTTTACCTGGTAGTGGCATCTTCAGATTTAGCAATGAAATTCAGTCCAAATTGAGTACCCAGCATACACACACAAAAAGCTCTTTTTCCCCTGAAAACAGCCTCTGCGATGTTGTCAGCGTCTGCGTGTTTGCCTAATGGCACAGGCTCTCAGGGAGTCGCAGGACGACCTAGCGGGCTGACGCTGAGGTCAGGGTCCACACACCCGGGTGCCCGTCCACACTCGCTCACTGACCGCGGCGTGGCTCGAGTTGAACTAGGTTTTCTGCCTCAGTTTACCCACCTGCAAGACAAAAGCTACTCTGAATTACCTCACGGGGACGTTTCTAACCTGAAAGTTTCTAAAACTAGTAACAAAAGGGATATTTGCGCTATTTCTTTTCACTCCTTCAGCTTCTGCAGAGGGAATACAGCTGGACACAAGATGGCAACTGCAGTTCCAACCCATCTAACGCATCATTTTCATTATCAACCAAGTTCCCTATTTCCTCCTCATTTCTAAATCAGTTCAGTTCTACTAAAGAATACAGGGTTTGTGACAGGACAGAATTTGGCCTACAAAACCCTTTTTGACAGTGATAATATTTTAAAAAAAAGAATAAATTTAGTCTAATAATCGTGGTGAAAAACATCTTGGCCTTCTATACCAAACACTGATTCACCACGTGACGAGAAGAGATGGCGTTAAGGCGTTTGTTGCCCCTGACCAGTGATGCCTGGTGCCGCACGTATTCTAGATCCCCAGCAGCGGGATCAGCTGCCCAGTCCTGTGTCTCTTCTTGCTGCTCCTCCTGACACCTACCATCCACATTGGAGGGACATTCAGAAATATAAATGATACACAAGAGATATTAAATGTTTTGCTTGTCATTAAAAAAAGTCTGTTTCATACAGGAGCCTGATTCCGTATGTACGGCACACAATGAAATAGAGCCAAAGCCAGAATTTGATGTTAAACTCCAAAGACCATAAAAGTGGATGCTGCCGATATGCAACATGCTTTCCCTTCCAGTTGTCTTATAAAACCTCGTGTGATTTCCCCATCCCAAACTCCAAACAGAAAACCAAACAGAATTCAAGCCAGCAGCTCTTTGCTGAGGAGCTAGTGCTGCGAGAGTAGCAGAAAAGGAAACAGCGCGGTTCTAAGTTTTTAAGACTACCAGCAACAAAGATCAAACTAAACATAGAAGATTAATACTTAGCATTTATAGCATGCTTTGCTGTTTAAAAGCCCCTGACAAGCACGAGGCACTGTATGGCCGAGGGCCACCTCTTCAGTCAAAGCCACGAGGGTCTGCGGCACTTTGGTGGCGCACATTGATCCCCCTGACCCAAAATGGGAACCGTGGGCATCTGACGTGTTCTAACTTCCAACCTGCCTTACCCCCTCCCTCGCGCAAACCCACAGACTCCAGCAGCACTGTCCCTGGGAGTTACGATGCCTAATACTGGACTGCCAGTACCCCAGTAACAACGGTGACGCTGCTGCAAAACCAGGAGACCGCAGCATTTACATAGGCTGGACCGTATCTGCTGACTGATCGCAATTGCTCCCCAAAACAACTGCACTAGACTCTTAAATAAAATCATATGTATTTCATCTGGTCTGGCTTCCAGGGTTGTTGGTTTTTTGGGGGTGGGTTTTTTGTTGTTGTTTGGTTTTTGTTGTGGTGTGGTTTTGTTTGTGGTGTTTTGAGGGTTTTTTTTAAATCTTTAATTGGGTGTCCTTTAAAAACATCTTCATAGACTGAGTGACCCCAGTGTCACTTCAGCCCTAAATATCCGCTAGCCAGATTGCTGCATGTTGCGTAGAATAAAGGAAAATATACTCTAGATTTTTAAATAAAGGAAAAGGGGACTCTAATGTACCGTATTGTTGTGATTCAACACAAAAAAAGTAAAATTCAGGAAAGAAGATGGCAATTTACTGCCTATATGCCTTCATGTAAAACTCTCTATTCTACAACCTTGCATCTTTCATTAAAATATGGACACCTAAACCAGAAAAACCAAATAATTCAATTTTATTTTGTTCTCTTGACCATCAATTTTCTCCTAGTAGGAAAAAAGACTGCTACCTATTTTCCATAAAAAAACCTTTGTAGCAGTCCCAGAGGAAAAGTCAAAAGTTTGACTTGAAAAACGGAGCTACTTCAAAAGCATTGTCAAACAGAGGTGAAGGTTTCTTAAAAATGCATAAATTAAAGTATGGTGTATTCATAAATATCTCTGTAACTTTACACAGTATATTTGTGATTGAGGTGCACATATAGGTGAAGATACAGCATCGTTATAAAACTAACTTAAATAAAGTAGAAAATAAATGTGTTTATTAGCTAGTGTTTGGGCTCTGTGTGTGTGTGCGTGTGTGTGTGCATGTGTGTGAAAAATGAAAGAAAAATGGAGAGTTTTTTTCAATAATAAAAAGGGAGTTGCACTGCAGGGCCCCTAAAGCTTGTGAAAAATTAAACTCGACGGATTCAAACTGTCCTATTTCCACTTCAAAAGAGAAGAGGCACTGAGCTCTTCCCAACTTATCTTCAAACGCCCAGCACCCTAGAAAGTTTCTTTAAAAAAAATAAAGTCTCTAGTTCCCCCAAGCACTGTACCCGTTACTGTAGCTGCTGTCTCTCCCTCTTCTAATTATACCCATGTGAGTCTATTAATCAACTTGTAAATTATTTAGAGAGCCATGCGCTGTCTTCAGCTAGTACAAACACGCTGCATGCAAAGACTTGCTGAAAACCAATGGAGCTCCCAAAGGGTCTCTCTCCAATGTTCAGACAGCTTGCAGCTCGCCAGTGCAGTGCTGTTAAAAACAAGAAATAACACTAAGCTTACCTCCTCAGATACAAAGATTTACTCAGCCTTTCAACTCTGAAACTCTTTGCAAGTTTTTAACAAAGAGGAAGCTGCTCTATTGTCAAATCTTTACTTCACACTTAGTGATGAGAATATTAATTTGATGTCCAAAAAAACTCCAAACCAAACCCAAGTGCTTTCAGTGAGACTGTGATCACAATCACCAGGGGACCCCAACTTTCAGAGGCTACACCAAAAAGCACCCCTTTAAAACCATTCCAATTTAAAATAAGGGGGGGGGGAATCTACATTTGTACAGTAATAGTTTTTATTAGAAAACAGGAGAAATTAGGGAATTCCAGATTTTACCCCCCACATGCAGCCTGCCATTGGGGACTGCTTCAGATATTACTACTTAAAAAATAGAAGAAAGAAGGGGAAAAACCAACACAGATTGTGTGTGTTCAACTCTAAGAGGCTGCAAACAGTGCCATGTTATCTGTCTTCCATGAATTCTCTTTACCACCTGAATCTTCATTTTGGTGGAAAAAACAGTTACCCAAACTAATAGCAGTTCTCCCAGCTGAAAAGCAGAATCTTACTGGTTTGGGAGTGGGGGTTCCCCCCCCCCCCCCCCCCGCTCTTCACGCTGTTTTCTCGTCATCTCACTTTTCTTGGCTCCATTTATTGCAGCCTTGCAAACAGGTATATTAATTAGTAGTGATCACTCCATGCTATTTCACCATGAAAACATGGAGAATTGAACAGATTGGCATGCAAATTTCTTTTCAGCTAACTGATGACCTTTCCTATTTTTATGATGCCCCAAAATGCCGCTGCTTCTATTTTCATTAATAAAATGCAAACATCTCAAGGGGCAAACACCAGGAACATTTAAGGGCGAAAAAGCAGACATGCTTTCTGCATTTTTTTTTTTCCTCCCAGAGTATCAAATTCTGATAGACACCTTTAAAATGGTGAACACAGATCCTGCAGATGGAACTTTAAATCAATGCATGCCCATGTTTCAATGAGACAGGTCCAGAAAGCAGTCTAGCCCTCCTCAGAATTACAGCAACCTGGGGACACAAATTCCACGTAAAGGTCTTCATCAAGCCTGTGGGGTCTACGAAGAGGCTGTCTACATACGCATCATTTGTCCACAGTCTGAATTACTAGAAGGGGAGGACTAGTCTACAGAACAGTCTCTTCTCAACATTTCAGAAGGAATCAAACTGAAAGAATTAATTTATGTGAGTTGTCTTGCTGCCCGTGGAAGGGTTCTGGCCTCTACGCTCACCTCTTACTCCAAACAGAAATCTTCCTAGACTGCCCAAGCAAACGGTGTGTGCTAAATTTAGCAATATTGACCAAGATTTAAACGAACTGCAGTTGGTGACCAGAAGACTGGTATTAGACTCCAATGCTGGTAATTTTCTGCCTGGAGTATAGTTAGCAATAATTGCCCAGTATTCAGTGAAACCCACAACATCCTAAAGGAAAAGTCTGGGCATTTCAGACTGGTTGTCCAAAGAACAACTCTATGTTTATGACAGACAGAAAGCAGTCAGGTTGCTGAACTTTTCTCTGAAAGCGCATTTTTTAATATCTAGTGGGCACCAACTGTAGACTAGAATGTCCCGGGAATTAAAAAATTAATGGGCTCCAAAATATCTACGCCACCTTCATTAAGCAAAATAAATCACCATATACGAAACTGAGAAGTATGATAAAGCATGAGACAAAGTCTTTATGAGACAGCGAACACTAGAAAATATTAGAAAATGGAAATGCACCGAGTTGCCTTCTGGGGTGAATAATAGAATTGCTTGGGCTGTTCTTGATATACACATTGTATACGTGAAGCAGCAGTACAGGAAAAAACAACACAAAGAATGTCTGTGAATGCTAAAACCCAGAAGAGATCCGAGTTAGTCAACCACAACTAGAACAGAATGGACAGCGGACAGCCTCCGTAACTCAATAATGAGTCAGCTCTGAATAAGCTGGGTTTTGACACCACAGCATACCCTGTTGGCGTGTGTTAAATGACTAACTGTATGCAATCAACTGTGTCCACAAGAAGGGAAACCACACTAAGATCAGTCCCCAGGGCAAGCATTTTAAGACTATGTGAGGCGTGCCTCAAGATTTCATGGCACTAGTTTCATTTCGACTAGCGATGATTAGAGCACAACGTTTCTCACGGGCTGCGTTTGGTTCCAGGGCATTCGGTGATCATATCACTTGCACGATTCCTTGCCCAAAGGAACAACTACGCTTACGCGGTACATAACTAGAAATGCAATGAAAATGTTGACATTCTAATTGCTTTTCCAGTTATAACAGTCTCTGCTATTGACTAAACTAACTCTATTCAAATGTGATTTACTTGAAGCTGAATGTAGTTTATAACAGCGCAAGAATCTTTCCTCTCTTAACCTCGTTGTAACTCTGTAGCAAGACAGCAAAGATTCTTTGCCCATCTTTCCTCCTCCATACACTATGTTCTTTCATTTTCTCCAAGCCTCTTGTGAGGGCAGTAATGAATTCTTGTTAGTGTTTACTAATGTAAATTCATTCTTTGCTATCCCTGGGAGAGGAGGATTAGCAAAATGACAGAACTTATTATTTCTGGTATTGCTATATAATATTTATTTTTATTCAGCCCTTAATTTTGTAGTATGTCCCACCAAATAAAATATATGTGCATATAAGCAAAAACTAAGTGAGAATTTTCTAGCACAATGCACAGAAATATAGTTATTACTCCCATTAACATTCAGAAGCATTGTACAGCTTTATCCTTGCATGCTCTATTAAAAAAATTGATCTAAATCTGAAATAATTTCTGATCTAGGCAAAGAAAGGAATTACAACTTCAATTTCATTTTCCTAAAATGAAAGCAGCTCCCTTGGACTAAGGATGTGCATATTTTTAGGACTGGCTGAAAATTAGAATCTCTGCAATTATTTTACTCTACTGGGAATGCTTTCAGCATCTCTTTTAAGGAACTTTAATGGTTAAGATGAAGTTTATAAAATACACAAAGAGCATTTTAGTAAAGACAGCTCTTCAAGGACTTATCTTTGAATAAATAGATCATCCAAACTCCCATCTCGGCCCTAACTGAAGTTTAGAGAGGGAGGTATTTACAGTGGCTGTCCTCCACTCTGCTGAGATGAGAAGAAAGTGAAATTACAGTATACACATAAGGTTCTGAAATTAATGCATACCACAAAAAAACCCCGGGTCCAGAGCTTAAAACAATCTCCACAACGCGAGTTAAACTACATACCCAGGTAGCCACAGTCAGGTCAGTCAGCCTACACACACGCAGAAGTTATTCCCACCCATGAAGGCGTAGGATAAATCGCCACTAATACACACTGAGATCTCTCGCCTTGGAGTTGAATGGCCATTCTGATTAGCGGTATCTCTAAAGCAGACAATCCTCTCCCAGATCTCTGTGCCTATGCTACAGAGGACCCAGCCTCTCTCTGTCAGGCTGCAGAGATTCCTGCTTTCCATTCCCGCGGTTCCCACCTAAGCTTCTCGTTCAGCAATACGGTGGCTGCCACAGCAAACGAAGGCACTGAACCAGCCAAGTCACTGCGTTAAGAATAATCGCAATCCGTTCACTAGAGATGAAGTTCAGAGTTAAAAGGTATTACCTTGTGGCTTGATAAAGTGACTGATAGAGGGATAGAATACCCACAGCTGCAGGCTGCCAAAGGTCT
Organism: Grus americana; assembly: GCF_028858705.1. Taxonomy (NCBI): domain Eukaryota; kingdom Metazoa; phylum Chordata; class Aves; order Gruiformes; family Gruidae; genus Grus; species Grus americana. Next base: position 12,090,572 of record NC_072871.1, on the reverse strand, counting down.
TTTTGAAACGCTTAGAAAAGTACCGAATCTCTTGGTATGGTATCAAGGGAACTTCAGTTAATTTTATAGGCTCCTGTTTCAGATGTGTGTAATTCAGTCTCAGGATTAAGCTATTGTGCAAAAAAAGGGGACTGTCAAGCTTTCCACCTCACCAAAAGGCTTTCCTTGCCAAAAATAAGAGACCATGAAGATTTCTCTTTGCTCAGGGGGGGTTTGCTCAAAATGCCACTAATACTGAAGCTTAACCGAGATTCCCACCCTTCAGCAGGACTGTCTCCTTACATTTGTATCGCTGGTAACCACACGGCCTGTGGCGAGAAACAGGACCCAAAGTTCCTCTTGCAGGCCATCGTATTTTGGCAAAATAAACATTCTTCCACCCTACTGAAATACAACTTATCCTGTAGAAGTACAGATGGTTTCTGACTGTTAATACCCATCACATACAGAGAGTTATCCTTGTGCAAGACAACTAACAAATATGTAAGTTTAAGCTGCTGCCCTAAGGAGCTTACGGTATTTATGATTTATCTGAAATCACCGCAGAGCCTTCCAAAAGCAAAGTATGCTTAGATATTCTTTGTGGCAGTCCTCTCCTACAACAAAAAATGCTGAGAGAAATGAAGTGCAAAGAAACTTTATTTTTAAGTTAAAAACATTTGCATGAAAGTAGAGGAATCTACAGCAGCATTCTACAAGTCAAAATACAGCTATAAACAGAGTCTTTATGATAGCCCACTTGAAATAAGACTGGAACACGATTCTGTGCTTTAACTAACAGCTTAAACATTTTAAAATTACACATCTATATCAGAATTCTGATTTTGATTTAGAGATAAAAACATGGAAATAAAATTTTGGAATATGTACAAGAAATCTCAATTTCACTGGAACAGTGAACTATTTGCTTTGAAGCCATTGAAGAGCTGAGAAATCTAACTTCTGTTACTCAGTGCTACAAATCACATGTAAAGAATGGAATTAATCGGCTTCCAGATTACTCTGATGTAGCTCAGATTAGAATCTGACCAAGAAAAATTCACTCACAATTTATTTTTCCACCACAAATTTGTAACTACAGTGTAATGAGACAACAACGTGCCCTACCTGGGTATCCATTGTCAATATAAGGCTTAACGAGTTCTCCAAGTTTTGTCTTGTCTGCAACAGCTTCCTTTAGCAGTTGCCCACAGCAAACTAACAGGAAGGAAGAACAAAAAAGACACAAGGTTAAATTTTAAAAAGGAAGCAACAAAGAAAAGAAAAGAAAAAACCCCCAGAAGTTGCATACTGGAATAAGGTCACTGAATAAAATAAAAGTTGTAGGGTTTTTGGGTTTGTTGTTAGATTTTTTTTTTTTTTTAATTTTTTTTTTTTGGCCAAGCAGAGCAAAAAAGCAAAGAGACTGAGCAGGGGAGAATACTGAATAAAAAAGAATACATTTGGCAAAGAACACATTAAAAACAGAGATAGAGAGAAAGATATTAATCAAATATGTTTCTGAAATAATAACTCAAGGGATTGCTAGCAGTTTTCACTTTTTATAAACTTATAATTACTGAATAAAGTTACACCTGGTGAACAGCAGCTGAACCGCACTGTTGGAGATGCGGGATAACATGCAGTTCAAGGAAGTGACTCCCTGGATCATTTAATGATCATGAAAGAATTATATTTAAAAAACTGTGCTAATGCAATAGTACCATTGACTTCAAATACGCAGAACACCAGGAGAGGCAGAGTGAAAGTTTTAGCCAGGACAGCTGTATGGGAAATCCGGCTCCTCTGGGCTTGGATAGCGCTTTCCGACCCGAGTCACTGACTCTCGCTGCCCCACGCCGGTGAGGTACAACAGCCCTGACCCTCGTTTTGCAGGGAGGGAACTGAGGCACCGAGAGGTTACACAATCTCCCAACGAGTCCTAGCTTCAACTCAGTTTTGGTCACTGTTAGTAACAGTCCCTCCGTACATTATTGCATGACCTTTCAATTAATAACCCTCAGCTGATTCCCCCTTTTCGGAAATGAATCGCACCAACATCTGCACTGACTGTAACGGAAAAAGCAGCAAGCCCTTTCGTCTGCTTTATCGCTGTCAAACGCACAGTTCGGCAAGCGAGAGTAAGAATACTCCACAGGAACATTTCTTGGACAAAGATGAAGAAGTTTAATGTTTAAGTGACAAGGGATGAACACAAATTTTAACAGTCGCTACCTGTCCCGGAGAAGCAAATTCATATTCACAATAAACGGTGTAAAAACCTAAGAGAAACTCAGTGCATAGACCCCAGCTTAAGACCACAGATATGTATAGACCTAAATTCAATCCAGTTCATGAGATTATTTAAACATAGGATTAAATTTTTAAGCCTGTACTTCAATCCCAATGGCCTAATTGGAAATTAAGTATACGCTGAATACCATTGTGAAAAATGATGGTCTTCCAACTCTGTTTTAAATACTTAATTCTTCTAATATTCGGTTTACAGTATACTTGAAATTTAACATATGGGTAAAGCAGTGGTAATGGTATTTAGTAAAAAGAGCTGCAACTTTCTTATATAGTAGTCACTTTTTTAAAAATGCAAATTTTGACCTAGATGAAAACACTATCAAACTTGCAGTTTTAGAAATAAAGTTCAAAAAAAATATTCAGAAACATGAGAAAAAGTTAATTTTTAACACATTCAAACATGTTTTATTTTTCATTAAGCCAATTACACAATCATTAAAAATACAGCTTTGAATAAATCTACAAATATTTATTTTTAATATGACATTATAAACTACAGCAATATTAAAATAACCGATAGCATAAATATTATATCAATTTTATTTGTACTTATCAGTATTGAAAAAGGTAAATTTAAATTATTTAAAAATCTATATTGCAAGTTCACTGGTATCAATTTAGTCATATTCATGGCTTTTTAAACACTAAAATAAAGTTTTAAAATACAAAAATACTAAACCTAGAAGCCCAAACTAAGAGGCAGACACTTTCACAGCTGGTTCTGTGCCTTTGTTGGAACCATTATACAGAAAGCATATGGCTTTCTCTGAAGGTTCAAGTTTGAACTTGAAAACATTTATTTCTTTTCTGAGCAGATCTACTAAACCTATGATTGAAAACAATCAGATCCTGAAGTTGTTATTCACATGTAAAGCCAAATCCAGGTTCAATTAAATCTTATGACTTCACCAGGAGTTCAGGGAAGACGTGAGGAAACTGGCACATCACTACGGACAGAGTGAGTTCCACTAATTAAAGAGTCTCCCCAAGATAAAAAAATCACTACCTACTTAATTCTGGTTTTTTCAGTTGGTATACGTTGAGAGAATACTAATGACACAAACTTGCCTTTTACTTAACAAAAGAGGATATGACTAATCAGCAAATTTTACGGATATCAGACAGTCGTTTAAAGTAATTTATGGCTACTCCACTATTAGAAGGCATTATAGAACATGGACACACATCGCATTGATCCTGTCGCCCAGCTGTGCGTTCATATTACAGGGCTTATTATCATTAGCATGCTAACCACGAACAAGCCTCATACAGAATATTCTGGGTCTCCTTTTTACAAAGCAAAGAGAATGCATTTTAAAATAATTGCTTCCCTTTCTAATACATTACTTCAGATGCACAGAACCTCAGTTTTCATTAAAGTTCAGAGTAAATTCTGTTCTCATTAAAGTGCAGAGTAAATTCTGTTCTAAAAGTGCCCCAACTTTGGTCAGGGAGCTGAAGCTGCAGACATCACTCGTGATCCACTGATCCACAGAAGAATTCAGAGCACCACGGGAATCTAACCCATGGAAAAATACTGATGTAAAGGGTATAAAAAATGATGACTAAAAAACCCGTTAGAGCTGGTTTGTCACAGAATATATGCTCTGTTGGGTTATATTTCTTCATTGAAATGCTTTTCACTTCCCTCAAAATTTGACATCCACAGCAATGGACAAACAGAAATTTTATGAGCAAGTAAAACAGACAGACAGGAAAAGATAAATGATCAAAAAGAGAGAAAGGGGGAATTGAGAAAAGTGCATATTTACTGAGAACTTACTGTTGACAACACCGTATTTCTGAGCTATTAGTGCTGCCTGCAGGCTCTTCCCACTGCCCGGGGGTCCACAAAAGAGAATCCGCGGTGTAAAGGGGGCGGCTGATCGGTGCCGTGTTTGGACATAGGTAAGAACTAGAACATGAGAGAAAGGTAAGAAATACAGTTTATATCCTTATTCTTTTTTTAAAAAAAGAATATAAACATTGATTAACTTCTCTCTTTAAAAAAGAAAAAAAAAAAAGGTTGTCATGTTGATCATCATTTATTTTATCACTGGAACATCTAGATACTCCAACCACAATCAGGACTGATAAAACTGTCCTGTCAGCAACTTATACTGAGAGAAATCTTATTATCATTACACTCCTATACTTTCTTTCATCAGTAGATGTCAAACTATTTTAAAGAGCAGATTCAATTAATAATTACTCTTTTACCATGTTGTTTTTAGCAGAAGTAATTTTTGCTTGATAAGTACAATTTTACCATGCAAATTATAGAGGGATATAATTACATGTAATACTTTCTGCAGTTTCTGAACAAATATTTAAGCGTAAAACCTCAGGATGTTAAATTAATATGACATTTATCCAGCTGTGTGCGTGATTAACAGACTCCTAATTACAACATTATAGACTCGTAGCATAGGATGCAATGACACAATACGGCATTGAGAACACATAACTGAGTATGTTTTTATTCTTTTGTCCATCATTTTTGCATAACATCCCAAGGATAATTGAGCTTCTCTGTCCAATTCCACTCTGTTTGCTGGACATCATTCCTCTACATTTTGTATTGCGTAGGAAATACTACATTCAGGTCAATCTACAGATTGTAAGAGCTTTGGGAAGACCACAAGACATGTGAAGCATCACCAACATTGCTGTACTGGAGAGATCTGAACTTTGTTTCAGTCTCAGAAGAGAACCTGATAGATCACTGAGAAGCTAAAAGACAACACGGCTTGGCAGCGAGGACAAGTTAGGATCCTATTTAGACACAGCCAAACACTTTCACTCCCTGTGCCCCTTTTACGGCTAACTACTAGTGAAGAGAGCAGCTCTGCTTCAGCATAAGCTCCGCAAGCTTTCCAGGGATCGTAGATTCAAATGCCACCGTATCCTGACTACCATGTTTACCCACGATTGAAGCAGCATGGGCACACCTACACGGGCTTTGATTTCCTCCGTAATTGCAATGGATACAATTAAGTGTTAGCCCAGACATCTTCAGTTCAAGTAAAAGACTCTCTGGACTAAAAAGAGTCCTTGTAATGAAACGATATTTTAGGCTAACAAATAGGACAGGCTTAGACATTAACATTTGTATGAATCACAAACCCATATTAAAAAAAACTCACAAAAGGATTGATGGAGAACATCATAAGGGTCACTATTTTAACTACCATTTTTAACACATTGCTGTATACTAAGAATTTTTTTAGGACCTTCTGCTAGACATTTTGGCATCATTATAAAATATTTTCATAATAAAGAAGCATCTCCAGCAAACTTCATCCCTGCTATTTCTAGATAGCGGACCTAAAGTATTGAGAAACTAACTCAAAGTGCAACCACGTGGGACCATAAACATCTCCTTCTCCAGTGCCACAAGCTGTACTGGGATAGTACACCGTACAACGGAATTTGATGGCACCTGTCCTAGCATATGGTAGCAGTAATTTAAAAGTTTACAAAATTTTATAATTGTATGAAACAATCCATAGTAATACAAAGACTGATAGGACATCTCCTCTTTCTTTTTCATCTCTATCTATAGCAATAAAAATACTTCACAAAAAATCTGGAAAATCATAACGGAAAATAGTGTGTTTGCTGCATAACTTACTAAAACCCAAGTATCAGCTACCCAAGGAGTGCTCTAGTTATTCTGAACATTTTCCATAACCCAGTGTATTGAAAAGCACAAACATTACAGGCAAAGCACCCTGCTTACAAATGATGCTTAATTTGCAGTAAATAACCAAGTTAATTAGGAGTAATGATCCCCTAGACAGTCTCCACATCTAATTATTCTTTAAAAAAAAAAATCTGGCTGCTTGATGCACTGCAGAAAAAAGATCTAGAGAGGATTTTTCCATTCCAGTTTTCAATTTATCTCACTACATTATTAATTAATAATAATTAATATTCAGGCACTCACATTTTTATTTACAATTCAAGGCATGAATTCTTTATGAACGATGATATGAACTTTTAAATTTAATTAAGTAATTTAGAGGTAATTAATGTGTAAATTCAGAATATAAACTTCCTACTTGTTTATCTTAAAAGTGCAGCACTTGTTATTAAAAAAAGACCTTTTTGAGATGCAAAATTACCGGGATATAACAGATCATCTACAGACTGACAGCTACAAAGTACGTTATCAATTGGTCTTTCTGGCAGTTTCCTTATTCTCTTCTTGAAGAATCAACATTAAAAGTCAGATCGCATTACAGTCAAGCAAAGGCAAACAAGAGTTGTTGAACAGAAAAGCTACCAGCACAAACAGCTTTTAAATAATGAAATGTTACTGGCTTTGAAGTACTCCTACATCTCGTTATCAGACTTGTGGAAGGTACTAGCCCTTTGGGAGATTAACAATTGAGCCACAACGCAGCCTTTTAGAAGAGACTCTTGCAGAAATAACCGTGACATTTGCTCTACTGCGTCAGCTGTTCCTTGGCAGGACCGTGGAACTAAGACTTCCCAGTTATCTGCACTTACTCTAGTCCTGCAGAATAATTACCAGGACCAGCCCAAACGCTGCACTAGAGAGAACACAACTCAGCTGGGAGCCATCTGTGTTGACTAACCCTAATCCTGCAAACTGTCTCTAATGGCTAGGAACTACCTTTCAAGTAGGAGTTCATCAACTATCAGATTTGCCATAAAGGTACATATTTACCCTGTGATAAGACATCCACGGAAGGCTGGTCTGCATTGATCAATTTCAAAACTTTTTGGTAGATCTGGAAAATCCCAGGGAAGTTTCTGTGATATTCCAGCAGTTTCTTTGACATCTCCTGTTCAGATAGGTCTTCTGGTTTCACCAAACGTTGCTGTACTAGCAGATCACTTGGCCAGTCAAAGGTCGTATGGTACACCTCTAGAAGTTAGACACTGATTAGGAACCAAGAGGATGATCTAATAGGTCTTGCTCAGCTCCAAAAGGTTTCCTAAACAAAATCAAGCTCTTTGTTAAAGCTTTACATTGGTGGCACAAGCGATAACCTGTGCACTTCCCTCTCTACTTGTACCGACAGCTGACTATTACTCTGCAGATGCACAGGTAGGAAGTGGCCAAGGTGACGGCTCACCTATGGAGCCAAGACAGCATGACAAGGAAGAACCAGGAGCTGGGGATAGGCCTCCAAATTCTTAGGCCGAACCTTAAGCAAGACCTTTGATAAGCAAATCTCCTTTATAGCAAATAAAAGCCATTTCTTTAGTTAAGAACGTCCATCCTAATGCCACTCCTAAAACATCCAACACGATTTTTTACTGAGCAATGTCAGGATTTTATTTCATGATGGATGATTGATATAATATTCAACAGACAATATAGAGTGAAGTCTATCTCACAGTCATTTAATGGAACATACCTAAAACCATAACTGCACCTCAGGAAAGAAAAACTACAACAGGATCTAGCAAAGATGCATAGCAAAAGGTAAGCTCATATGGACAGACCTAAACCTTCACGTATTCTGTACTGTCATAGTTCAATTGTTTGCAGGCTCAATACTGAGCTTTACATTTTCCCATATTTTATTGGCACAGAAAATAACACAGTGTCAACAAAGACTTCTTCCAAACAGTTTAAATTTATAATTATAAATTCCTACTAGTTCTTAAAGGGATACCATTTACATTTTAATCCCACTGGTATTGCAGTGTTTCTGGGACCACGCAACACTCCAGTTTCTAGTGGAGATTAGGAATAAACACATACCGCACCTTCTGTGAAGGGATCAAGCCTTTTCCCACTGTTCCTCTCAATCAGCACAGTGTCTGGAGCATAAAGCACAACTAGGTACGAAAAAAAGAAAAGAAAAAAGAAAAAAGCGTAGCCCTTGTTAGTTACTTGCTTTATTCCCTATTACTGTTTAGATGTATCCTAGTATTAAAGATGGATTAATGTAGTTCAAGCACATTTGTCTCATTCTCCTTTCCCAGTATTCTACCTGCAAATACTTCACTTTCAATCAGAATTTTGCTCCATGTCCTAAACAGTGTAGTGGGATAAAATATACATTAGTAACAGCTCTATACCCCTGAGTACGAGCTCTCTCGGTCCCCACACCAAACAACAAGGTTCTCTGTGACTTACACTGTATCTGGAGCCTAGGGCAGAAGTACTCACAGATCGCTTGAGACTGATTCTCTTCTATATCAAACCCAATTACTTTTCATGCAGGTACTTTAGTAGTGATACCAGTGAAATTTATTTTTGATAACCTCACAGAAAACTGTTCAAATTTGATTAGAAAGCATCAAAAGATGGAGAATCTGTCCGTTCCCTTGGTTGCTTTCGGCTAATCATCCTCACAGTTAAACACTGTAATTTAATTACTATTTTCAGTACATTTGATTACAGGTTTCAAACAAGTTCTTATTACTTTCTTCTCTGTATCAAATAGCTCTTTCAGACAATTTTCTCCCTAGTAAGGTACTCATACACTCTAAATCTCATCTCCTCTCAATCTTCTTTTTGATTAACTAGACAGACTGAGTTTTAAGATTCTCATTCAGGTCTTGGTTGCAGAGATATAATTGTGAGCAAAACTCAGCTTCAGATGTTATTAGCTATATTAAAAATACATGCAAGTACTCGACATTAAACATTTTTGCCTAACTTTATAACAGTGATTCTGAATTCTTCATTAACAGTCAAATTTCATCCAAATCAAATCCAAAGTGACAATTCATCAAGTTTCCTAACATTCTGGCAAGTTCACTATCCACTGGCATGCTCTACATTTATCATTTTACACTGTATTCCACACAACCATAATAATAATATCTTACATTCCATGTAGGTTCTCTAACTATATTAATTCGGGACAACTGGCTGCTTCTAGATGGCAAGGGCAGCTGCCAAGGTCTTGTCTATCAGCACTTTGCCAGTAGACAAATGTTCCTCTCAAATCAAGTCAGAATCCACCCACAGTCTGAAAGGTCAAGCTTAAAATCATGATGTTTCCGCTTCATTTGGTGGAGTAAAGTTTGCAAAGTTTGCATTCTCTAATTCAACAGAAGGATGAATTTGTATTTAGTACATGAGAAATTGTTTTGGTCTGAGGATAAAGGCTGATTTCTAGAGATTGAAGTCAGAGAAAATTTAGACTAGAACTTTAACCTAGAACAGAAACAAAGCTAAATATAGGTGCTCAGAGACACTTGCTGGAGTGGTCTTGAATTTACAGAACTCTAATGTGTGAGAAGAAAAGGGGTCCTGTGTGAAAGACAGGGTTCAAAATCTCACAGGTTACCTCAAGTTTTCGAGTGAATCTGAACTATACTGAAATATTCTGCTGTCTGGTGACTCTGGTGTCTTCAGTATCAGTGTTGAATTTACTGAGGATTTTGGGGGAGAAACACTTCTAGTGTTTCCTACTGGATGCAATCACACAGAAACCTTGCACTGCTTACCAATATGCCTAGGAATGATGCCAGATGACTGCAGCATCCATGCCTGTTCCTGATTTTCAGGGAAGCCTTCCAAAATCCATCCCTATTGAACAAAAACATGAAACGGTTATTGATCCTGGAAAACAGAAAAATTAGCACTAAATATCGGTGCTATTTGCACAAAAGTTACCTCATTCTGATCTCACAACAGCACAATATTTGTCATGGATGCTTGTGAGAGAAGAGAGCAAACATGGAGCACTGATATTTTTGTGAAATGGCATGCACTAATACCACTGCCACAAAGAAATGGGAACTTACATAGTGTAGCAATGATTTTTTTAATGCTTCAATCTTAAAAAAAAAAAAAAAAAGAAACTTCTATCTTGAATAAAAACAGCCCAAACCAATTTCTACAGTTTTGAAATATTCAAAAGGATACCAGCCCACACTGTGTATAAAAAAAAAAAGCGGCTAAACAAATCTAAAGACAGATTTAATGCCAAGAACATTGAGGAAAATATGCACGCTTTCATTATTTTCTTAAATTATACAGGAAAACTCACAGTAATGGAACCAGCATTCCCAAAGCTAATGAAGCAACAGAGCAAAAGAAAGAAAAAAGGAAAAAAAGCCTTTTGCTCCCTTAAGTCCTTGTTATAGCCAGCTAAGTGTTGGATTGAGCATCTTTAAAAAAACATTTACAGATCTGTGAAATACCGTAGGAGAGCTGCAGCCTCACTCAGTTTGTGTGTGATGCAGTATTTGAAATCTAATCCACTTCCCAGTCTCAAGTCTGAATCTTCTAAACTTTCTCTAATTTATCTGTTAGTTGCTTAGCCACACGTGTCCTTGTCACTGTATCCTATACCTCAAAATAACTTTGTGATACTACAATAAATCTGGAAACCATCTTTGTACTGAAATAAAGAAGATATTTTAATATTGCATTAGCTAGCAATCATTATCATCCCCCACATAAATTTGAAGCTCTGTCAGTATGGGGTCCAAAGGTTTTAGAAGTATTTCGGGGAAACGTATCTCCATGACTTCTGTAGGAGGAAATTGGGACATTCCAATTATACAAGAAAATAGAGTAGACTATTTAAAATTCCTTAATTAGCCTGGTTTCAGGAACATGTCATCCTGCTGATACCTGTAGAAAATAAGAGACTCAAGTAACTGCAAGCCATTTTTGCCACTCCCAGTGTTTGCTCTATCGAATTAGAATGAACCGCTGTCTAAGGTCACACGGGTGCTGAGAAATCAATTTACCCCTTGGGACTCGCAGGAGGCAAGGCTGCACAATATTTCTAGTGGCGTGCTAGGAACTTCAGCACTAGTTCTGAATATATTGTGCTCGTACAACATGTATACAGGCCCAGATCCTCTTCTGGGGAGAAATGGCATCAGAGGTGTGAAGCCGATAAATCTATGCCAATTTACACAAACTACAAATCTGGCTCATTTTCTCCAAGTGCAACACTTTTGGAAACTAAAACAAAACAAGGAAAACCCACCCCACAAAACCATTGCTTCTGATCTCACTACAGCTTATTGCTCAAAATCACATACTGAGCAACAGGCAGTAAGCACCGAGTATTGCTTTTAACAATGCATAGCAAACTTCCATAGGTTTATATACAAATTTCAAAGGTCCTTAAACCAAGCAATAAACAATTTTATAGCTAAAAGTTTTTGCAGTGGAAGAAAGCATAGCACAATAAAGAGCTTCCTGCAACAAATACATTTTAAGGCATTAAACAAATGCAAAATAAACAGACACTACAAAAATAGTTAGCATTTTGGATCTTATTTCCAAAGGTCTCCGAGTTCCCGGGTATCAGTCAGTCCCTAATTAGAATACATTATCCATCTACTTGACACTTCAGTGAAATGTCTATTCCACCACAGAGCTGCAGCTTTGTTCAGAACAGGTTTATTGATATTCTGCTGCATTCCCTCTCCATACCCCCAGTGGCTTGGTTCTGTTTTATCACACATCAAAAAGGCCGTATGCTCAGGGCACCCCATGCACAGCTCGGAGCTGGAGGTCTGAACAGCTGCAAGTAGTATGGTATCACAGGAGGGACAAGCTCCAAGCAGATGTCACAGATAAAAAAAAAAAAAAAGAAAAAAAAAAGGGAGTGTGGCTTGGGAACGAAGCAAGAGGAAGCAAAACACAGCAGAGCAAGACCTGACTTAAAATATGCCTATCATGCTTTATGCAAACACTGGTATTTTTTGCCCTCCTGACTATCATTAAAGTGTAATTAGTAACTTCACATAGTAAATTTGTTTCTTTAAGAAGCCATCTATTTTTTGTTCTTGATAGCAGTAACCTTACATCCATGCGTGGATTGCACCTTATCACATCAAGGGTGGAACAAAGGCCAAAAGTGAGGAATTCCACGGTGCCTTTACTCTGTGGTCACTGTTCCCTCTCCTTCAGCTGGAGACCTCGATCCTTTCCCACATGAAGACTGCTGTAAACACAGCACTCGGCTGTTGCCTTAACGCCAGGTGAAGTGCTCCTTGGAGACTATGCCATGCTGGAAGTCAGCAACAAGGAAGTACTTTCAAAGCCATCACTTTCCAGATTTAAGGAATCTGGAGGAAAGGAAATGCTCAAGGTCATTCCCAAATGTAAAGCTCATTCCTCTGCTGGCACCACTCTCAGCTGTAATACCCAGCCCACACAGTCACACTTTTCACCTCAATAATAATGCCTTGGGTATTCCGTTCGCTCTTGTTATTTGACCTGCACAGTCTCGATTATTTTTTTTTTAATTACAGAATCCAAAATTGACACTGCCTTAAAATACAGAAAAGGGATAGCACAAAGAAATCATGCTGAATTACGTGGCACATCTGAAAGAAATCTCAGCCACAAGCATAAAGATCAAAGGTCACGAACACTGCTGCCTTTAGGAAAATGGCACATTGCAACAGTTTTTCCACATCATCATTCAGTATTTTTGAAAAAGTAATTACATGCCTTTCACTCCCATCTGTAGAAAGAGGAAAGACAATAATGCAAAAAAAATTAATTTCAGTAATAGCGTTGCCAGCATGAATCTAAAATTTCTGAGATTTTCAGAAAACAGCAGACTGAGGAGTGCAGTGGAAATATTGCCAACCCAGCTCCTGCAGTCCATCGACATTAGCAGCACGGATGATGGAAGAAGCTCCAGCTTCACCAAATTTCCCATTAGAAAGAAACCTTTTATTCCCCATGTTATTTTTGTAGGCTGAGTAAGCTGCAAAGCTACTAAAAAAAGCCACATTCTTCCTGGAAAACAAAAAAGATGGTGAATAGGCAGATTCTCTCCCCAGATAAATCTATGTAACATCACTATCCTTGCATGGAATTTCCCAGAGACAACCTGATGATCTTTATCTCCCGAGGTAAGAAAGAACCAACAGCCGTTGCTCCGCTCCCCTTTCAAGGATAGCCGCTACCCTTCTGAACTATTTCATACCAATCAAAAGTAATTCTACCACTACTCTTGTGAATCACGGGCCTAAGCTTAGTTTCTAAATGGTCCTAAGACACGAGTGAGGCTGCTCAGCGCCCTCTCACAAATTCACCATGTAGCAATCTCTTCGCTAGCCTTCCCCGGTTCTATAAATTCCCTCCACAACACCAGCAGTCAGAGGGGCCGTAGCCAACATGTACTAACCCTGTAAGATGAAAAGTCTTCATATCAGCTACACAAGTCCCAGGTTCTAACATAATGCTTGCAATAAGTTTTCTGCGTACGCTGGGAGACCTACCCGTCTGATCCCTCGCAGTCCTAACTACATTTGTATTAGAACAACACACAACACAGAGCCTCAGCAGAGCTGTTGATCAATAAAAATGTTCTCCTTAGAGAATGCCTGTGACATCTATAAACCTGTGAGTGTCAAAACAACGGCACAAAAAATTCTGTATTCCTACTGTCAGTGGGATGAAAGCTGTGCAATTAATGCCAAGCCAACGACACCACAAGGAGAAATAAACCAAACAGCTGGTGGTACTGTGGTCCAACATACTGCTCCTAATCTATTAACATTTTCAGTAAAAAAAGGCTGACTCATGTTTTGAAAGAAATGGCATAAATCTGTTCAATAATGTAAAAAATCCACAATATTAATTCTATTTCCAATCACACAAGGAAAATATTGCCATTAAAATTCATAGATCCCCTTTCAAATGGAAAAGGCATACACAATGTGAGGAAGCTTTAGTGACTGTGAATTACTATCTATTAAGTAAAAGATTTTTAATAACCATCACAACTTTGAAAAGTCAATTATGTGTTTTTCCTAAAAATAGCTGAAACCTTAACTAGATCAATAACTACCAGATATTTGATCTGGAGTGCTAAATAACTATTATGAGTTAAAATAAAATAAAAATAAAACTCAGCTAAAAAGACCTTCAGGAGAAACCAGACAGACCCATATAATTCAAGCACAGTGACTACCAATGCAAAAGTTTAATTCTACTTTGCAAATTCAAAATTAATAGATCAATTATGGAGTTATACAGTATTTTGTAGAGAAAAAAAATCAATAACTCTTAGGTTTTCTGCCAATCTCTTTACTCCTTTCTAAGGATCAAAAAATCATTGTTTCAGTCTCCCAGATGATGAAGCATGGAGCAAGAAACATAGGATCCTAAAACACACAAAAAATGGTCCATTTGGAAAAGAAGGGGAGGGAGTCATGTCCTTATACATAACGAACCAGAAAATTCTTCCACAGTCTTCTCAGGTCTTGATTGTACCAGTGTAGGAAGGGAACTCAAAGAGAAACAGCAGCTAGGTGTAGGAAGAAAATAAGAGTTTGAACTAACAGCAGTGTGCTTTTTGCCTAAAAATTGTGTCTTATCTGCACGCTAAAGTAGATTTCATTAGTTCACAGTAAGCGGAAAGAAGGCAGGAGGGGGCATCAGGAAAAATCCACGCAGTTTAGAGTTGCCAGTACGTTTTAAAATCCTTGGCAATTCCCCACGTAAGCAAATACTGATGTAGTTTAAAAGCACAGGGTTCAACTCATCACTATCTTACTCCAAAGTTGCAGGAATTCAACCCCATGAACGTCAATGGGATTTCTATCTGGTATAAATCTAGAATAATTTAGAGATGAGCTAGGTTTCTGTTTCAGGAATTTCCCTTCATAAAACCAATTGCTCACATTTCTTTGAAGGAGGAGGAGTCCTGCACTGTCATTTGTAAATATGTATGGGAGCCAATAAAGCATCCCAAAATTTTGTTACAGTGAGTCTCTTGTTAAAACTGTATTTAGCTAAAAATGCAAAGAAATGTTCAAAAATCACCCACATAAACTTATTTTTACTCCTTCAGAGCTTCCTCTGCTGATGGAAAAGGAAGAACTTTTATAGCAAGATACTTCCCAATGCAAATACGGGCACTGTCATGCACTCTTCTGTGACCTGGCAGAAGAACAAGATCAGCTGAGCGAGGAAAGGTCTGGTTTAGCTCAATGACTTTTCGCAGTAACGTTAAACACCAGCAGGTACTATTCTAAATTAAATTCTCATGCAACCAGTGGATTAGATAATTGGATAGGTCGAAGTTTAGCTATTGCTAGTTCTAAGTACTGCTTGAAGAGACAGCATACTACCTATTCTGCTGCACCTATATGCTCACAACAGAAATAGGACACAGACGGATGGCCTCTAGCAAACCTCAGGCAGGCACAATTTAAGAGATTACATCTCCAGCTATGCATCACCATCTTGATCAAATGATCCTTTCCACAGCTCATGTGTGTAATTGTCCATCTGATGTAGCTTACGCGAGGCGGGTCCATTGAAAGCCACTGCCGTCAGTGGCTTAAGCTAAGACAGTTGACTTTGCACTGGAGCACACGAAGACAACTTTGGCAATCATTTGTATTACCTGAGTTCTAAAAGCCCAAATTTTCAACAGGGGCAGAACATTTTTTTTAATTCTTCTTGCTAGTTTTGTTGATGTTTCTCTGCACCTATTGACACCTCCGCTACAGAATTACCATCTTAAAAACTACAAGGCAATGGCCCAGCCCCCAAGATGATTTTGTTTTACATGGATGGAAGGATCCAGTCTGCAGATCACTGCAGACTACACCAAAAATCACAGAGAAAGAAGTACAAGACATAAGGTTTTCAGCATTTCCAGTTTCTTTCAGTGCTTAATGCTAAGAAGCTTTAGGAAGCAATTTTCACGCTTCAATGCAAAGTTAATTACTAGTCCTGCTTTATTCAACCAACAAGGTAGATGATGATGATGATGTTAAGAAGCAACAGATTTTAATAAAACTCTGAGCCTTGCAATACCTCTGTGAGGTCAGGAAGTACTAGTTATCCCCTGACCCAACGGTGCGAGTGCTACAGAGTGACTGTTCTGAAAACATGTGCTATTTATCTGAAAAAAAGCTGTTTAGTCCTTCATGAACATAACACCTACTTTGGACTGGACTTTCTCCTCAAGAAGTGCATCAAACAATACGCAGTCTGTAGTCTGGCACTGTTTAGAACCTGGGGTTTATCCATTAGATTAGTATGTCTCTTATAAATAATCCCTTACAATGGGCTGATTACGGGCTCAATAAACCATAACATCATCTGAGATTTTAAAGGAAACACATAAAAGAGATTTTGCTTTCCTCGAGTCCAGCCATCAATTTCAACCAATATTAATCTACTTAAGTTCTCTTCTGGTTCTATGTTAAACGTCTCTACTGCCATTAAAGCTAAGCACATGGGGGTGGAAAAAAAGCCACACATCTATGAAGACAGCTAAACCTATCCAGTTGCCTATTTGTGTAAACTAACAGTGAACATATTAATTATTACCTAGAAGAGAATATATTCAAATGCAGTTTTTACTAACACAGGAAGAAAAAAGTCACAATGCGAAATAAAGACAATTGAAATGAGTAATGTTAGACTCTCTTTTCCTCCCTTTCCTCAATAAGAGTTAAAATCTTAACATATTGATTTTTATATATTTTCTGTTTATCTGTTTTGTCCACT
This sequence comes from Grus americana, assembly GCF_028858705.1. Taxonomy (NCBI): domain Eukaryota; kingdom Metazoa; phylum Chordata; class Aves; order Gruiformes; family Gruidae; genus Grus; species Grus americana. Next base: position 12,073,831 of record NC_072871.1, on the reverse strand, counting down.
CTAACTCTGCCAGTTGCCCCAGGCAATCAACAAAGCTATGCTTGTTCAGCCTTTGATCATCTCTGTGCTAGAATATTAGCATATGCATACTCTCATCCTCCCCTTTATCCTGTTAATAAAGCTCCAAACTCCCTCTGCTGATGTTCAAGAAAGCAATCCGCTCCAGAGCCCCCAGTGATTTGCCCCCATTCCCTCCTCTGCTCGGGACTCAGAATGCTAACTACTATGCACGAGTTGTGTAAGTGCTTATCCACCGGCCCTCTGAGGAGCAATTCTTACTTGTTTGATGCAGTCCACGTTTGACAGACGTTCCTGGATCAGATTGGCCCAAAGCGCGTTGGGAATTTTCTAAAGAAAGAACAAAAAAAGGCTGAATATTCACAATTGAGTTCAAAAGGAATTTTACCATGCAGGCATATTCCGGTTAAAGGTGAACTGAGATGTCTTCTTAAAAATAAATAAATAAACCTGTGCAAGTCCCAAGTCATTAACATAATATATCAGAGAGTTAATAAGGGCACAAAAATCAGAGTTAAAGATAAGCTGAACACAAAGCCGATGTCCATGGTGTTTGCACACTCACATGGAAGCGGTGCACGTTTTACACACTCACACACACATTGGACATCAAACTGCAAAGGGATCCCTAAGAACATTGCATCCACAAGTAGTCCTTTTCAAACCACAAGTATCTGACCCGCTGCTGCTTCATATGTGAGGGGACTCAGCATTAGGGATCTCGACAGCTACCCTGTGAGACAAGCAGGACCTCAGGCACAGAGCAACCACCACAAAGCGTCTGATTTTCAGGAGGTCTGTTTCTTAGTTTCAAGTAGCTCGCACTCTTTAATCATCCAGAAAGTTTATTTAAAATACATTTTAATGTTAAAGTCAATTTTAATGTTAGCCTCTTTTTAAACTCAGGACTGTGAAATGGGATTGAAACTGCATGCGCCAAGGTTTTCGGAAGTGCTGTTTCCTTCTGTGACTATTACTTTTCTCATACCTAGAGATGTTTTATAAGATAATATTTGCCCTCTGACAGAAGAACAAAGTTCCTCTACAGATTTAGCACTCCCTCCCCAATATTTCTTCCATTATTATATTAGATTTTCTGACAAGAAATTAACAATACCCTTCTTTCCTTCTTGTAACAATTTTCTTCACTATCTTTTTAATTTAGGCCTTCATTCTATACTCAACTTGGTTAAACAAACTCTACATTAGCCAGTTTAACTTGACAATGTCTAGACCTTTGGCCATACCAGTTAGAGCAGCTGTTAATCTAAATGTCTTGATCAGTGCCATTCATTTTGTCATTATTGGTAAAATGAACACTCAGAAAAAATTCTGCAGTCAAATTCTCTACTTCCCAAGTCAAAAAATTATCTTTCGCCTAACAACATGATCTGGACCCTTTGTTCCACGCAGCTCCATGTATTGTGCGTTCTCATCTCTTTTTTTCTAACCAAACAGTCTGAAGGGCAAAATCCTAATAAAGAGTATTTCTGTAGGTTTATGTTCTACTACAGGATGCAGATAGCAACATGAAAATGTGACTGACTATGCAGAAAGATTTCATAACCACCTTCCTCATTAGATCATGAAACAATTTCACCAGGAGCGGTGGAAACATAAGTCACTTTAAAGCAGAGTGGAACAAGCACTCCAGAATACAAAAGAGACCAGTCCTCAGCTGGAGGAACGGACGAGGTGGCCCAGCCAGGCGGTGGGTTTTCTTGTCTTGTTTATCTCCACTGTCCCCAGTTCTCAGTGCCTCTCCTAATATCAGCCATTCACAAGGCAACATTCAAGCAGGTAAAAGAGAAAAAGGGAAAGAAATTGCCGCATTTCTTGAAAGTCAGCAGGTCCCATAGGGTGGTGCGTCAAAGCCTCCTGCAGCCTCTCGCTGCTGGAGCCTGGTCTGTGGCTTTGAGTCTGTCACCTTCCAAAGGTGCGTCACGCTGCTATCAGAAACAGCTAGCGTCTTGCTTGCTTCTTTGATGTGTCACGTCAAGACAGGCTAGCAGCTGCCGGGGGTCCACTCTGCTAAGCCTTGCCAAACCAATTTAAACCAAAATTATACTGACTTCTTTCAGTGTGGTGGTATTCTCAGTCCTCTCTTTTGAGTGGGGTTTACCGCACAAAAACAAGCAAGGACACGCATGCGGGTATTTCAGGGTTTTAGTTCCTTCTGCTCTCTGTGGCTCAAGTCCAGTCTCATTTCCCGGTCAGTTTTCCTCCTACTGAGCAGTGGCCTACAAAATCGTGTTCAATAGGTTGCCTGTAGAATGCCTAATTATTCAACTAGAAATCATTAAATCTGATACATATCGGATAGCACATCTACAATTTCTCTCTCATAAACACTCAGATAAATATATCATGAGCCTGACAGATGGGACTTCACCTCCCAGAAATCTGCAATAATGGACAACGACACATATATATTTGCTAACTGCGGAACCGTATCCTACCTAAGGAACTCTGAGCCTGTCCCAACATTCAGCTTAGTTAATGAAAAGACCGGCTGCTGTGGTATTTTGTTTATGTTCGGAGCACTTTTGTACATACACTGGTTTAACCACTATTGCCGTGCTGCTGAAAAACTGTACTCATTCATCATTAATTTTAAATATTCCATGTTATTTCAGGGACATCATACTTCAACTTCCATGCCTGCTCTACTCGGAGTTATATTTCAACGACCTCTTCATAAAGCTGCTACACTCATTTTTGGGGGGGACGCCACTTTCCCTAGACATTTTTATTGGAAGTTTTCAATATATTTGTTCTGAAAACAGCTACAGCTAAAAAGTTCTGACTTCTCCAAGTTTGCACCTTGGAGAGAAAAGCAGTCAAGTTTCAAGAAATTTGGTTTAGTATTCTGAGAATCATGAATGGTTAGATTTAACTTGTTCAGATAAATACACATGAAAGGCTGGTCTTTTTTATGTATACACGAGACTGGAACAGTTCCTATTTGTTCCTTCATAGTAGCTTGTCCTGAAACAGATTAGAATGCTGAACACGCACAGAAAAGGATGCCTTGGGTTTTCCTCTCTTCTATTACATTTCTTCTTAAAAAGCACAGGGATACGATGCAACCCTCGAGCAGTTTTAAGTCATTAGGTAGTATGCAAACACCTTAACTGCAATTTAGTATAGCGTTAGGAGCACACCCATCCCACAAGCCCACAATTACCACAGGTGTTTCAACTTCTTATTTTATCCAGTTAACAGGAAAAGTGAAACATGCAATAGCTCAGCATTAGACTTCACTATAGGAAAAACCTGAAGGTGCTTCCTATTAACATTATAATAACCAGAGATGAGGGAATAATTTGCAATGATTTATCCAAAAATGTAGCCTCTTTTTCTGTTCATGGAATATTTATTGATAGCTCATGGTTCTTCAAATTCTTTTGAATATTCAAAAATATTTGACTTCTTTTTGGAATATTTTTACATGCAGAATGATCACATTTTGCTTTGAACAGTCAATATTTAAAATTCACTACCTGAGCTGTGCTCATTAGTAAGTGGCCAGGTGTGTGTCAGGGAATGATTGCATGTCCAACTTTAAAAATTGAGCTTCAGAGAATAATCACGTATTTTAAGTACGCCTTCCATGAATTCTTGTGCCAGAAAAACTCAAATGCTTTAATGTTCACTGGGAGTGAACACAAAAGAGATGAAAGCTTGGCTAAAGATAAGTAAGTAAAATATGTGAACAAACATTTGTGGACATTTTTGCAGCATTTGCCCAGATCTAGTAACATGGGCCTACTGACCTAAAAATGAACGACCTTTGGCACTGGGGCTAATTTAGCCACAGTAACCTTATATGCGTGAAACGTTCCTCTAACAACATTAAATTGTGTTATACGATCTTCACACCAGGCTTTCCAAAACACAGTCTGAGGTCCTGCTTTTCCTCTTTCCATTTATTAAATTGCTTTGGCCAGGACTACAACTTTTTAATACCCTGGTTGTATCAAAGATAGCATAAACAGCTATTGTTCTGTTCCTGAATAGACATTCAAACCCCGTTAGTGCTAATGGATGGTATGTATGCTAGAGGAATCAAGTTCACCATTTGCTTCAGCAGAACCAGGGGTCAGTTACGGCAATAGTAGATTTAACCAGCAGAATGAATCAGCAAGAGAAAATACAGCCCTTGAGATGGCAATTGGGCTACATTTTAAGTCATTGTAAAGCCTGCATTGATTTAGCGAAAGCAGGGAGTTCCCTCCTAGTCTTAGGAGTTCTATTTGAAGAAACGAACTCATATAAAAGAACAAAAGAAATGATTTAGTGAAAATGTTCTTCTAGGATCTAACATCTCAAAACCAAAGGCAAACTGCACAGTACTAAACCACCACCAGACTCCGCTCTTCGGGCACCCCTTACTACCTGATTAGCCTTGACATTTTTGACTTTCATCTTTCACACTATCCATCTTTTTAAATCAAATAAGCCCAAAAGGACACCCTTGAAAGTGCATCTGTATAGTCTGAAATATGTTAATAATTACAGTAATTAAACCAAAGGGAATTTTTGTTTTAAATTCTCCCCCTCCAAGTTGAAATTTATGAACCTAGCAAAACAATCTTTAATAATTAGAACGAAGATTTCAAAGTACATATTCTCAATAAGAATAATTTTATATCATCCCAACCAAAAGCAAACCTTTTTGCCAGTAGGTTCAGCAAGTTCAATGAACTCTTTCCTCTCAGATCTTTTTTACTCCAGGCATCTTCAAACTTCATTCGTTTATTCAGTGTAATAAACACTACCCTATTTTCAATCTAACTAAGGACAAAAAATTAATCACACTGTCTACCATCTCAGCAAATTATGAATCTGTTGGCCAATTCCAATCAAATTTATCAGACATATAGAATTCTCACAGATATTAAATTGCTTCAATTTTTATGAAGATAGGTGACAAGGGAGAAAAGATAAACTCAAACTAGTGGACTTGCTAGAGAGAGTCACAGAAAACCAGACCTTTTCCATGCTATTACTTGTGGAACTCCTTGACGTATGGAGAAAGGAATCAGCTAAAAGGGCAGGAATCAGAAGCAGAGATGCTTCTGTGTACTCAGGATATTCTTTCAACATATTTTTCTGATCTACTTGTCACTAGCCTTTAATAACAAGACAATTAATTACATTGCTGATCAAGTTATCCTGTGAGTCATGACATCTGGAAGAAATGGTCTTTGGACTAACTCCTTTGAACGTTAGTTAGGAGGCCCACAGTGAAGCATGAATGGATTTAAAAACCTGTCTGGGGCAAACTGAGTACTTGGAGTTGGGTAGAGCACATCAACCCAAGTACAATCTCCTGATTTGGCTGCTATTGCCTCAGCTTGAGAGCTTCTAGAGTTTTCAATAACTGACTGGACTGTCATACTCCTTTTCAGATAATGCACCAAGTTATTTGCATCATGCTACAGAAAAATCAAACATGCACAACTAAGTATCTCTGTCAGATCAAAAAAGTTCTTTGTGTACATATCTTCCAGACCGTTTTGTACTGAAGGAGGCCTCAGAGATTAATGCTTATTTTATTGAGATTATTAAACATGCAGAAATAGAAGATGCTTTGTTTAATGATATAACGAACCATCCTTTAAATTGTATCGTACATACCTGGACTTCTCTCAATTCTGTTGCTCACGTCTAAGGTTAATGTTTTCAAGACCGACATTACTTTACGTCGTCTTCCTCTCCTGCCCCTATTCTATGCCCTGACACATTTTTATCTCTGTTCATATCTTCTTATCTAGCAGAGGTTACCCTTCTTCTCTGAAAGATCCTGTACCTACACATACGCAAACCACTGTACAAACCACCATAGATATAAGAATCTTTACTCTGATCTGCCTAACTCGTAACAGCGGAAATCGTGGGAATGCCATATAATTCCTCCTCTGTGACATGAAAACTACTATTATCATACCCTCTTACACACCTGTTTTCTTTCTTTATATGCCTTTGCCTCCTCTGTCAGCGTTAATATTTCCTTGAATAACAAAGTCTCCTGAGAGATACGTATGGCATCCAAATGTTTACAAAGCCACATTGCCTGAGGGAAGAAGAAAAAAATACAGGTTGAAATATTTGGTAAGAAAAGGAAGCATTTTTTCAGAAGGCTGCAGAAGGAGTGTTGTCCTAGCCTCCCATTTAAGCATACAGACTATATGCGTGACTTTAAGTAGTTTCTTATCAAGATGTTCAAGAGTCTACAGCTCTCAATAAGGTCTTTTTCATCTACTGTACTGTAACACAGCTTTTAAAGGAGAAAGCGTTCACGGACCACCATCATCTGTAAGGTTTCTGTGGTCAGCTTTCTCTGTGCTTCAAATACAACTTTGACATTTTCAATTAAGCTGTACCAGTGGACATGAGAGACAACAGGCCAGGCAAATGAAGCAATCCACAATACGGAAATACCACAAATACCCCAGTACGTGGGGGTACTCCTCCCAGGTTAATTAGTCCTGCTAAAAATCTGGGGAAAAAAAGCAGGCAGAATTCTGTTGCGTTACAGCACTACCACTACCTGAGCAAGGTGTCCCAGAGCTCCCTTTAACATTTCTGTTTAACCTGTAGCGTAACACACAGGCACATCCCTTAGCAACGCCCCCCTTCAGCTTGTCTTGTGCTCTTCTACCACTTTGACAATTCTGAAAGTTATTTTCTCTGAATAAAATTTTCACAAGTGCTGATCTCAGTAGAAAGGAAAAAGGTAACTGGACAGTATTCTAACACGGAAGGTAGCATACTTACAGCTGTAGTTTTCCCAGAGGCAGGGGGACCAAGCACACAAATTCTGGGAGCTATGAAACAAGAACACGTGCATGTCAGGATGCAGAACGGCAAAAACCCCAATCAGTTTCCCACTGTTGCATTGCATAATATAAATGTAATCACAATGAAACTGTTATTTCAGTCAGAAAACTGCCTGAATGGAGACTTCAGGATTGAGCTCCACTGGGGAAAAAAAGGGGGAACAGTCAGTGTCAGCTGGGTCTTCCTTTAATCTCCATGGTCAATAAGATTAATAGTCTGACTAAACATGCCACTTAGAGAGATATATATCTCAATTTAAACACATGGATAGTTTAATGGGTGAACCAGAGCTTAAGATACAAACATTTCCTTATCTGAGTTTGACTTTTCTTCCAAGACATTGATTTAGACCCAACACATTTTGTGATGAAAAAATATTTTAGCTTGCACATGCAGGACAAGACTATTTAAAAGCGACTATTATCATAATCATAGAATGGTTGGGATTGGATGGGACTTCTTGAGATCATCTCTCATTTCCCTTACACAGTATGGCAGGAAAAATACTTTTTACTCTGACAAAGCTTTTGGCTCTCATCACAAAAAATGCGATTTCACTTTCTAGTTTCATCTAAATAGGTTGCGTAAGGGTTCAAAGAAGATTTAGATATTGCAAAATTAAGCACACTCTCTCTACCCTTTTTGACAGCTACCTTCAATTTTTCGAGCCATCATTAAAAATAATTTTCTTCGTCTCTTTATCTTGTGTTTCTCTACTGTGTGTCCCTCTCCTTTCCCTTAGGGGGCAAGGTGGGAAAAATGCATCCCAGTTCTGCGGAATCCTTAATCGAATGCGTACAGACGACACAATAGGCATCACTGTTGTAAGCTTCGTTGGGAATGAATTAGAGGCAAGACAAACACGGGAAAATGGCACGTATTTGGGACTTTTTCCATGAACACACCTTGGGCTGCAATCCCTCGAGCTGTCATTTTATATTAACATCTTTGATGGTTTCCCCCCCTGTACCTTGGGGAAAAAACCAAACCAAACCAGACTATATACAGAAGGGACTAATGAGTATTTACTAGGAGTAACATGGGTCAAAACAGAGGAGGGATCTACTCACCCCAAACCCTCTTCAGCTCTTGATAACCAAGGGAGGTAGTGTCTGATGGCAGCACACAGAGAAGGATGTGAAATGTATTTTTATGAGGCCTTCTAGGCACTTAACAGTTATTGGGCAGGTGCAATTTTTAAACATACATGAAACCCAAATTACAGATTCATCTTTACAAAGTTATCTGACTTGGAAGGTTTAAGAAAAACTCCCCCCTTATTGGTTCTTGCAAGTGCAACAGAACTAGTACACAATGTAGAAAAATACTTTAAAAGGATACATCAGCTGTTTTTATCACCTAATTTCTTTCAAATGTAATGTGATTAAATCCTAGGGTTTTTTTTTTTTAATCTAACACCTTGAAACTCCAGCCCGGTACTTAGGAATTATTTATAAACAGCGTCATAAAAGAGTGCTCGGGTGCCAACACTAATCAACTTCTTCAAACCACTTCAAAGAAAATCAAAAAACCTTTCCATCCACAGATCCTTTTGAGGTTTAACTAGGAGCATGATTTAAAATTCACAAGAAAACCCTTAGGTATTGAAGCTTTAATACACAGCTTTCTTGGACAAACGTTTGATAAAAAACGAAACATACCATTATATACACCATATCATGCTTTAATATTGCCCAGGGCTACTGTAAATGCTCACTTTGTACTAAATCTGGTTTTCTCTCTGCTTAGTGGCTGGCAGCAGATGGGGCAGTGTAATTCACTGATTTACTCATTTGCACACTTGTAAGACTCCTCTAAAGCATTCTCCCTAAACATACGACACAAGGGCACAACCAGGCCACCGCTGCATGTAATGTTTAACCCCCTCCCATCAGCAAATAGTCACTATTTAATACTGGAGGTCTAAACCAGCAGCTAAACGAAGTCAGGAAAATCTAGAAAATGCCTTTTTCTTCAGTAACAAATCATATTCCATTCCATGTTTTGTCTTGATTAAATCCTGTAACATCTTCTCTTCCAAGTAAAGTCAGTTTTAACATTCAACAATTATTTTAGTAATAACAAAATTAATCCTGGAATAACGCAAATGCAACTCAGTGAGTCCAGCTGTTCTTTTAAGTCCAAAAGATTCTATGATTAACATTAATGTGACAAAATTAGCTTAAATTGTAAGAGAAATCCTTTGTCAAACAGGAAAAGCACATAGTACATGATGAACATTCTCGCAAAACTTTTTTACATTTCTTCAGAAGGTTGACTATAAAGGAAGAAGTCGCAGAAATGCCACTTGGATCCTGAAAGCTTTTTTTTTTATTAGCACAAACCAAGATATCACGTAGAAAACTAGCATCTTTGTATATGAAAGAATTATCAGTTCTTTAAGGCTTTTAGAAGGATCTCATCAAAGAACAATAGCACAGAGCCTTGAGCACAAACACTTAGCCACACATTTGACCTACGAAAATTTCAAGACAGTTGTATGCTATAATCATTAGACTTGTTTATATTTTTAAGAGTACTTTAGATCCTATTATTAATTAAAAAGGTTTTCTAACTTCACACCTGGGATAGCTGCAATGCTTCTTTTCCACACATCTCTGTTTGAAATTTTCTCTAGGGCTAAAACTGTCTAGCAAGGCAAGATCATGAAAATTCATTGCTTTACTGATGGCTCTAATAAGGTTTTTTTCTTCTAAATAGTCAGCACCTTCCGCCATGATCAAAAAGTAAAATCAACTCTGCTACAGATTTCTGTTACATTATTTTCCATATAATTTATTCTTAAAACATTTAGGCTTTAATTTTAATTGGAGTTCCTTCCCTTTCCTATTAGGTTTTTCCAGACCAAAAGCAGACAGCATTTTTCCTTTGACAAACAACTGCTGTAGTTCTATCTTTAGCCTCTAAGTACTGAAGTCGTGAAATGGAAACCTGCCTAATTCTGTTGAAATAATACCATGGGGCTTAAGGACAAATGTTAGCTCAATGTGAAAAAATTTTATCAGTATTCTATCAAACCGCATGAAATTCCTCCGCATATTTTCCACGGGTCTATAAAACAGATTGATTACTCATGCTGCCCGCATTAGAAAAGGCTGGACACAATTTGCAGGATTTGATTTATATATATATATATATATATATATATATTTAGCAGCATTTCAATCAACATCCATCTGATCACCACCACTAAGAGCTCACAGCACCTCTAGTGATAATGATTTCATTGATGCTGCAGCAGAACTTTCATAATGGTTTACTATGGTTTTAAAGAAACATCAAAGCAACATGACACCAGCTATCCCTGACAGCTCACGCAGAACAAAAATTATACTTCAGTTGTGCATATCCAAATATAATCTGCCTAAGGGTGAACAGTTTGTAAATCAAATAATGTGATTGAGTGTACAAGCTTTTATTGTGCAGAATACAGACTTCCTATTCAATTTACCAGGTTTTGTTACACATACAAGTAGGCATGCTCACCGTTCCTTCAGCTGAGATGCCACTGAGCACTGGAACTCATTAACAGCAGCTAGTAACTAACTAATCAAAAACCAGAGAATCTGCCAGCCCAGGTAGAATAGGAACCCAAATTTACACCTGACAAAAGGAGTAATTAGCAAGCTTAAAGACAACAGGAAATATCAGATGGGGCACAGAACACATTAATAATTGATACACTAGAACTCTTTGTTATTCCCTTAGAGGGTTTCATTGTTATAACTGTTAAAGTGCATTTTTTATTAGATTACCCACTAAAAAAAGAAATTAAAAGCATCTTACCTATAACCATTCCAAAACGCTCACCTTTTTCTTTTTTTTTTTTTCCCCCTCAAGACACAGTCTGAAAAGTTTTATCCATCATTTGCCAACTCGAGCACAGCTTTCAAACAGCTGTTTACAAATAAGGGATCGAGCTATTTATGGTGTCTCAATTTTCACTTACCATCATCGTTGTTTTGCTTTAAATGGTTTATCATATACTGAATAGGATCATCTGGCTTATGAATTAATAGTTCTTCAAGCATGTTCTGAAAATAAATAGGACAAAGTCAGAGGAAAATGTAACGTAGCTATGCAGTCATGATAGATTGCGTTTTCACAGCAACGTTACTCTGAGGATCTTGAAGAGTTTATAAATGGTTATTCATTTTCTTAAGGCGCCTTTCACAGGCAAAATTGAGACTATGAAACCTATTTTAGATGCTGAAAAACTGAAGCAAAGCATAGAGAATTGCCAATAAAAAAATTAACCTATTTGCTTTAGCTTATTTACGATACACATAGACACCAGAAAGGTTTGGCTTGAGCAGTCTGGTGTAGATAACGGTCGAGACAGCGTTGACATAAAAACCATACAAGGAGTTTTGAAAACAGAGTCAACTTCAATTAGTATCTCTGCAGGGCAAGTTAAACCTCCTTCTCGAGCACATTCCCACAAGTTTCTGACTAGCCTAGGGACTGCGGAACAGACAAAACCCGCAGAAACCACAAACCCAACAACCAATCAAAGCCACAAAAGCAGCACGTCTCACTCCCGTAGCTGTACTAGTCTTCCTCCTACACCAGGAGTAAGGGATGGGGGCAGGGGAGGAAAAAAGCCTTAAAGCATTTCCTTGAATGTCTATTTTGGAACCCATTTTCCTATTAAATGTTTAAGGTTACACAGGGCCTCGCTTCAGCTCCCCCCGATAGCAGTGGAGATCTCCCGCTGATTTCAGTGAGGATTGTAGCTTTACAGGCAGAGAAAGGAACAGCACTGAGAAACACTAACTCCGTAGATTTTCTCACAAGACATTTCAGCACAGCCAAGAATTCTGTAATTAGAAAATTAACACTGAACATCAAATAGCAACTAATGTTCTGACCCAGATTATCTACTGAAATGCTCTGGAATAGGACATATTTTTCTAAAATTCAGTCATAACACTTTAATATTTGCAAGTAAATTCTAGAAAGTCTGTACATTTGATAGAATTTTATACTCTAACCAATTGATTGTCCTTTATTAGAGTGGCCTATTTTCCTTTTCTGCTTCTTCCACTTCATTAGAATAATTAAAACACTCAAATTTTGTTTATAAACTATTTCACATGCAAGTTCAGATGCTTCAAGGTCTGGGTAGCACATAGCATAAAGTATAAAATCTCTATTTTTATTGGAAGTTCATTTGAAAATTATTACTTTCCAACAACATTTATTTTAACTAAGAAACTGGAATTTGGCACTACAATTATCAGCAGCTTCAAAAATAACAAACATGGAAAATTTGGACTTACTACAATACAAAACTGTTCAGGCTGACAATGATTGATACTGTCACTACTTTGTGCCCAAGCCCTACCAGCACTTATGTACACGCTTCATTTTATCCAGCTGAATTTTACACCCGCAGTTCTGCTAATTCCTGGGGGAGGTTTGCGGTTTGAATCTCATGGTTTACATTTCACATTTCGGGTTTTGTAAACGTTTAGGACAGTAACTTCAAGCTCTGTTTGTTCGCACCATTATGTTGTCACAACACAATTGAAGCAGGAAAAGAAAACAACGCTGAGGAAATCCCACCAGCATTTTATGTAACAGGACCTGCAGCTGCATTCGATGCCTCTCGGCACGCAAAGCGCGGTATTTCCATCAACCCCCCGCAAATAGCATGCGACCCTGGTCACACTAAACGGCCTTGAAGTTACACGGAAAAAAAAAGAAAAGGAGGAAAAAAAGAAAAGAAAAATAAGCATATGTGCGTTTTCCAGTGAGTTTTGAAAAAGTAACAAGGCCTTATGACACAGAAAGCGGAGTCAGGAGGCAGCAGCGCTACGCAGGTCTCCGGCCCAGCTCTCGGCACAGAGCGGGCACCGGCACGGAGCGGGCACCGCACACCCCCCCGCCCGGCCCTGGGGCTCTTCCCGAGCGGCCGGACCCGAGCACGCCCGTGTGCGAGGCAGGGAACCCGCTCCCCCTGGTCACGGCGCCCTTAGAAGCGTGGCTCCTTTTACTGATTTCCGCAGAAAAGCCACGGCAGCAGCAGGAGAAAGGATTTTAAACGGATAATGCTGGTGCAGGGGCGGGAAGCGGACGTTACCCCGCCCGCCCGCGTCTCAGGAAGGGCAAAAATCTCGGGTTTTCCGCGTTTAATTTGTTACTGTCCCGCCCCGCCGGGCCCCTCACGGACTCAACGCCTTTCTTCCGCGGGCTGCCGCTGCCTTCCGCAAAACCCCACAAGCACGAACCCTAGCAATCGCCAGGCTATTATTAAAATAAGTTAATTAATTAAGAGAGCGCTCGGTCGGTGCACGTTCCCACAGACGGGGACACCCACCCGCGCGTTTCCACGCGAGCCCGGTACCGGCTGCTGGGGGAAACAGCCGCCACGGTGTCCCCCGGGCGAGCCTTCCCCACGGCCGGGCTCGGGCCTCCCCCCGGGCAGCACCGCGGAACGCCCAGCCGCCGGCGGAGGCCGTGAGGAAACCGGCTCCCCCCCCGGGGCCAGGCCGCTCCCTCCCGGGGCCAGGCCAGGCCAGGCCAGGCCAGGCCAGGCCGCCCCGCCCCACCCTCCCCCCGGGCCCGCCAGGCCGCCCCCGCGCTCCGGAGGGGGCCGTGGGGAACCCCCGGGGCGGCGCGGCCCGTTCACCTGCAGGAGCCGGAAGAGCTCCCGCTCCTCCGCGTACGCGCCCACGGGCGGCGGCGGCGGCCATGGCCGGGCGGGGGCGTCCATGGCTGCCCCTAGCAACCAGCCCCGCCGCGTTCCCGCGTTGCTAGGGCTTGCGTCATCACCCCGCGACGCGGAAAGGCCCCGGCCCCGCCCCTCCCCCGCAGCGCTGAGTGGGACGAGGCCACCGCCCCGCTAACAGCAACGGCGGCTTTGACCTCATCGAACGGCGACGCGCCCCGCCCCGGGGAGGTGGTGCGTGACGTCAGCGCGGTTGCCAGGGCGACGGCGACGCGGTTGCCAGGTCGACGGCGACGCGGTTGCCGGGGAGACGGCGGCGCCGCGGGAGATGCGGGGGGCGCCCGGGGGAGCCCGGTCAGCCGCTGCCCGCACTGGCCCCTCTCGGCGGGGCTGCCGGTAGGGAGCCGCAGGGGGCGGGCGGGAGCGGAGGGGCCGGGGCCGGGGCCGGGGCCGGGGGGGGCTGCAGGCAGGGCCCCCCGGGAGCGCAGGGTCGGCGGGCGGCAGTCAGCCCCCTCGGCGGGTCCGGCCTCGGGCGGGCGGGGACGGGGCGTGAGCAGGGCCCCGCCGGCTGCGGCCACTGCCGGAGCCTTTGAGCCCCTCGGGCGACAGCGTCACCCCGGGCGACAGACGCCATCCCCCCCCCCCTCCCCGGGCCTTGCGCGGCGCCGCGGCTGATGCATCGCCACGTCGTGCCCGGGCCAGCCCCGCCGGGCTCAGCGGCGCCTGCTCGTCAGCAGCACGATCGCGGCCTGGCTGAGTTCCTGCCTGGGCCCCTGGGGCTGCAGCGCTTCGGCACGGTATATCGTCTCTTCCTTCTTCTTCCCTTTTGTTTTAAAGTTTTCCACTAAGCTACACAACTCCGGCTCAGGTGAAGGACACAATTACGTAGGCGGAATCGCATCATTTCTAAAAAGTAGCTTCCTTTCTCTCCCAAAATCCAGGAGGGGGAAGACATGAATGAGGTAAAAGAGGCTCTAAGAAACACAGAGCAGAACTACAAGCTCTTCCTGCAGCAGCAGTTTACATTTATCGGAGCACTGCAACGCACCCGAGAGAATGCCCATGACACGACCAGACCTGTGGCAAGCATCAGCCAGGTACAAAGTGTTCGGCACAGAGTTCGCTGCCGGTGAGAACAGGGACCCGCGCAGTGCTGTCGCACGCTTGGGTCTAGTTCAGGGATGAATAAATGTTTTTACTAAAGGAAGGTGCACAAAAACTCTCTAGTAACATTTGCGTATAACTCTGCAAACCAGTGGCAAAAGATTAAGTAGGGGAGAGAAATACCTGTGTTAGGTCTTCCCGTTTACAGCGAAGGAATTTTATTGCTGAGCATCACTTTATGATTTAGTTTAACACCATCATTTTGCTGCTGAGGCACAGCCAGAAACACAGGGTACAAGAAAACAATCAAACCAACCCTCCGTCCCCAGCCACACATGGAATCTGTAATCCTTAACTTGTAGTAACCAGCATGCTTGCCTCTTCCCCCTGGTATTGGTGCTGCTGTATCTTTCTATAGTGCTTATTAAAAATAATGGCTGTGTTACAGAGTTAGGATGATGGATTGAGGGCTGAAAGTCCCAAGTGGGCTACGGGTTTCCTGGGCTGGTAAGTGAATTGTCTTGGAATTTTTATAACATGGGATGTTTTAAGTAGTGCGAAGAACGTAGACCACCGGCGGGCAGAAGGGGAAGAAAAATCTAAATAAAATTAGAATTGGGGATGTGAGATAGCAGAACGCAGGCACAAAATCCAGATGGATGCCAAAGCCAGAGAGAAAGCCATGCTGTCATTAGGATTAGGACACAGAAGCGAGTTGGTTGTCTTTCCTAAGGGCTGACTCTCTCTAATACAAGGGCTTTGCTCGTAACGTTGAAGAGGATTAAGATGAACATTACCCTGAACCATTTTTTTCCAAAAATAGGCATTGAGATTTCGTATAACATTATGCTGGTTTTAAAGGTGCCAGTATTTCAGTGGTATTGAGCAAGCTGCTGCTTGGCAGGGGTGGAAGGCCTGCTTGTTGTGGGGGGCGAAACTTCCCAGGCGACGACTTCAGCAATTACATTGATCCGCAGCATTGTTTGTGCTACAGTAACACGTGCACGTAGCAGTGGCAAACTGTACTGCACGGAGAGCCCTGAGGGTACAACCACGTTACCCCAGGGGGAGGACAGGAAAGGGCAAAAGAGCAAGTTACTGGGGAGAACGGGGAGCAATTGGCGCAGCACATACTGGTGACGCATTGTGCAGGAACTGAACCACTACCGAAGAAAGTTCACTGGGGGCAAAACCAGACATCCCTTTTATTTCACTACCATTCTCCTGAATCAGCCCAACCCGATTTTTAATTTTGCAAGAAATTGCAAGAATAAAATAGATATACGTGGGGGTCAGCCTACAGCTGACTTGACCGCCAGCTTTCTTTGCATGGAAACATAGACACTACAGAAAAAAAAGATATTGCACTTGAACACAGCTGCATTTGTAACCCCTAAAAGCTGTATGTGGTAGCATTTTTAGTGTTGAGTGATGACATTTCTCAGAGAAAAGAGGAGACCATAGTAAGGTGGAAAGGTTGAAGAACACACCCCAGTCAGGCAATGGCAACAGCTCCTTAAAGACTTCTACACGGAGTAGGGTATAAAGTGAAATCCCAAGTGGTTTTGTGAGGCAAGTCATTGCTTCAGCCAGGGATTCAAATCGCCCGGCGAGTCCCTGCACTGCAGAGCCCGGCTGTGGTCACGGCAGAGGGGCTGTCTGTCAGCTCCCCTGGCTGCAGCTCAGCTGCCCATCAGCAGCTGGGTAACGCAGAGCTGGGCAGCCCTTGCAAGCCGTTGTTCCTGTAGTCCTGGTCCCCATCCTGGTTACACGGGTGCATTAACTCTCTGTCGTTGATGTGGAGAAAAAGAAGTCCTGTTATCCCATCGGTGAACATCCAGGCTAAAATGCTATTCTCTTTAGGACTATTTCTGCTCACAGCAGCAATAAAAAATCCTGCCACTCAGAAGGACACAATGCTCAGCGAACAGCGAGGAAGGAGGAATCTGTAGTGGAAATGGACCCTCAGGGGCCGTTTTTTATTTTTCTTACAAACCTGCTGAGAATTTGCCCAAGCACATAGCATGGCTTTTCTGTATGCAGAAACCGTACGGCCGTTGGAACAGCTACTTCATTCTTGTCTTGAAACCTTACAGAAAGCACTGAAGGTGTCAGAGGCCAGCTATGACTGCCAACCAGCCGCTCAGTAGTTGATATTCTGACCACTCGTGTCTGAAGTGCCTGTAATTTCTTTGGAGAAGATACTTAATCTCTTGGCATAACGTTTTGTCATGCAATGCCATTCAATCGTGCTCAAGGCAAATAGGGAATATCATTGGTGTAACAGGTTAGTAAGGACAATTTAGGTTAAATGGGTTTAGTTTGCAGTCTCAGCCAGTGGTGCCAAATAAAGAACCGTGAAGCATACATGTATGTGCAAACACATCTGCACCGTTGCTCCAAACCAGTCCCAGCTTGGGTGCTGCCCGCGCCTCCCACCCGCTCTGCCTGGGCAGCTGTGGCAGTGGCAGAGGGTGCCCCGCTCAGAGCAGACAGAAAACTCCCTTCCCGCACAACCTGCTCTGCGGTGCTTGCGGCAGAGCTGTCGTTTTGGCCGTGGCACTCCTACTCTTCTTCAAAGAGGGAGGAAGGCTCACTGGCGTGCTGACAAGCAGATCCATCACCCCAGCCTTTTTCAGTCACGATGAATGAGAAGCAAAGATGTCAGGCACGCTCTGGAAATCTTACTACCTGCCACTGGATGGCAGTTTCCGTAGCGGCTCATGCCTGCAGAGCCACAGGAGACAGCAGCTCCCCATCACGAACCTGAGCAACTTTGCAGCACACAGTAATTTAACATGCATGACCCTGTCTTTCCCCCTGTCCAGGTACAGTCCTACATGGACCATCACTGTAACAATTCCACGGACAGGCGTATCCTCAACATGTTCCTAAGCATCTGCAATGATCTAAGCAAGCTCTGCCACAAGCTGGAAACCGTGCACTCTGGTAACAACATCACCAGTGGCATTTTGGAGAGATGCAAGCTGCTCCTCAGCCACAGCAACGATCTGAGCGCCATCCGAGCTAGGTAGGTCTCTCCATCAGCTTCGTTTCTTCGAGGCAATTGTCAGTGGTGGGGGACCGTCACAAGAGTGGGCATTCCCACTTCTCCATCAGTGCTGTTACAACGCCTTTCTGGCTTTAGTGAGGGCACAAGGTGCTACCCCGTTTACTATTCCAGCTGCTGGGAAAACATTGCCAGCCTCCACTCACAAAAAGGGGGGTGGGTGGTTTGTTCATTCATTTTACTGGTGCACGGAGGGGCACACACAGGCAGGTTGGTACCCTCAAGTCCCATGCAGCGCTCTGGCAGTTTACCTCCTCTTCTGTAGAAAATTTCAGTGGGGCAAGTGTCTGTACATGCTCTTGAACTCTTCCAGATCTAGCCCAACAGCTGGGATGGCGTGCTTGGCATGACTCATTTCTCAAGATGCAATTCTATCTGTGCATTTCTGCTCTGCCCGGGGGTCTCGGGGTGGCACCGTGGGCTCACCAGGGTTGTGTTGCTGGGACAACTCTGCCACTTGTTTCCTTCTGCCTCACAGATACCCCCATGACGTTGTGAATCACCTGAGCTGTGATGAAGCAAAGAATCATTACGGAGGAGTGGTGAGCCTCATCCCCATCGTTCTAGACTGCGTGAAGGAGTGGGTAACCCACACTGAGAAGCTACCATGGCACACGCTGCATAACGTGAGTGGTGGAAGTGCTGTCTCTGAGAAGGCAGGCATTTCCCAGACACCTCCTTCTGTGCGCCCTGAAGCTCAGACCTCAACTAGTAACAAAGATAATGCACAAGTGCAGGGGAGGAAGCACGTCCAGAAGAAGCACCTGAATGACACAGAAAATCACAGTGGGAAACTTAAGGGTCCCTGGAAACCTCCGGGCAGACATGCCTTTTAAAGGATCAAAGTTCATGCATCTTCTCCTGACTGCCTTTAATCAGGTGGCTGATTAAAGACAGTGGAATGAATACTAGAGATCCTTCCTATCTGAGTCCACTTTCTGAAGAGTTAGCCCTGTAAGCCAGCCTAGGACAGATACAAACTGCTCTCCCTTGCTGATGTTTCCACTCTCCTCCTTAAAGTCGTATCCCAAGAGAAGTAGCCGCAGCACTACAGCTGGTCCCTTTGACCAGCGCTGCGGGGAGAGCAGGGAACTGGCAGGACCAATAATCAGGTTCTAACCCCTCAGACATGAATCTCGGGCAAGCTACTTGAAATGGGATTTTACCCTTTCTCAGAGTTCTTTCTGAGGAACACCCACTCACTCACCGAAGGTGTGAGGAACGTGCCCGAGGACGTGATGCAGAGCAGCAAAGCCCTCTCATTATGGATTCAGACATGTGTTTGAGATTTAGACTTGTCCCTAAAGTTCCCTCACCCCCGTTGAAATTTCCACATCATTTGGACCAAAGGATCAAAGTCTACAGGACACTAATGGTGTCTCCCTTACATGCCGGTGGCCACAGGAAAGGTCAGCGTGTTTTGGCTGCACCGACGGTGCTCTGCTGCATCCTTCTTGCAGGTTCTTACACCATTGCCAGTACACACCACTCAGAACATCTTCCCTTACACCTGTTTGACTCCTTTGTTGTCAGAGCTAGAGATGTAAAGGAGAATAAGCTTCATTTTGCACTTATTTGGTGTAATGACAATATCCAAACTTGAATAAAACACCCCTGCCCTCCCCAGAGCTCTGCAAAGCTGACAAAGTCATTTCCAGTTGATGTGATTTGTGGGAATCTGGTGGGAGCAGAGAGACTGAGAAAGCTGTGGCCATTTTCAGGTCATTCCTTTTCAAACTGCGAGTTAAAATGTCTGTGCTTTCCCTTTTTTGAGATGAGAATCCAGCTTGCCTAGCTTTCAAGGATGTTATGAGGCTTAGTTCATTAAAGCTGCAAGGCATTTGAAATAGTCTCATGCTGCTTTTGTACCAGCACTTTGCAATTCCAGCACCGTGACTTTACACCAGTGCTGAACACAGCTTTCTTTCCAGTCTGCTTAGGGGGAGTCAGCAGAGTCCCAGGCTCTCCTCATTCTCTGGAGCTGATACGCATTTTTGGTGGTGTTTTTATTCAAGCACTGTTAACTACAAACTTAAGATCTCAATAGCACGGTGTCTTCCCTGTATCTGACTGCTCTTTCCACCTTCCACAGGCAAATTAGCTCCTGTTCTTTGCTTCCTGCTGGAAGACACTCCTGAATAAACAATTTCCCCTTGCATACCTGGCTCAGCTTGCTAAAATTGTGAGAAAGCTTTTGCCTTAAGATGAGCAGATTTTGGCAACAAACAGCCAAAAAAGAAGGGAGAATTAATACAGAGGAGGGAGGATAGCTCAGATGAAATGGGAAGTAATTGCAGGAGCATTTGTATTCCTCACATAACCCCACCTTCTTTTGCACTTTTTCCCTTCCCCTATGCACATGTGTTGCTATATAATACATCTATCCGCTCTGGAGTGGAAGCCTATTTTTAGGAGACAACGCGATCCAACTGAATTGAACCTTGGTGAACTCAAAATGGTAACGAAGCTTGCTGAGGTCACACGGAGACTCCTGGGCACCACTGAGGCCACGGCCAGCAAAGTGTGACCGTCGCCCTCTCAGGCTTTGAGAGCCTTGTTGCAGAGGCAGCTTCAGGCAGAAAAATCAAAGTTGCTCACAGCTGCCCTATTGTGTTTCATGTTGCAAAGACAAGGGTCCGATGACAGTTGCTGTCCTGGAAAGTTTTTCAGAATGAGTACACGCTACGTAGATTAAAAGATGACGAGTGTTGGGGACACAAGAGATGCTATTCCCAGATCTTGTTTCCAACCTTCCTCACCCTGTCATATAGTTTAAATTTGAACACACAGGCTCTGATGAGACCAAACTTATCCTCCAGTTTGTAGTTCGCTTTCAGCTCTCACAGTACAGCACAGCACAAATTGCTTGTCAGAACAGTCCCATCGAATGTGACAAAGGTTGCAATACATGCAAGAAACACAGTTCCCGAAGCTTGATAATAATTTCTAACCTAGTCTGGTCCTTTCAATCAGTCTTATGCAGCCAAGATTTTAAGACACAAGCAGAAAAACGAATGCATAAAAGTTGCAGGCTGAGATTTGGTAATGACATGACCAGAATCTCTTGGAAGACTGCAAAGTCTCACAAAAACACCTAGACAAATTACTTAATTTCCATACAAGTTCTCCTCTTCCGGAGTGGATGGACACTTCAAAAGACAAAAAGATACAGCAAGAATTGTTTTTCTCTACTACAAATCAAGCCGTTTGAAGAATTTACATAAACAGGATGTAAATGCCAAGCACAGAAGTGCAATAAAGTTTTACTTTAGCCTCTGCGAGCATAAAATTCCAAGATGCACACTGAGAAACCAGGCAGGGCACCGAACCGCCTTACCCAGAGATCTGTCAGCGAGTCCAGGAAATAAATGCTGCTTTTTTGTTCGAAGACTTAAACGGAGATACAGGCTGGTAGTAAATGATCTCACCAGAATCCTGGCATCTGTAGGCTATAAATTACTTCTCTGCTCCTCTTGATTCAGCTCAGGGTCAAACCGGGCTTTTGCCAGCCCGTAACCAGGCCAAGGTGTTCTGTACGTTAAATACCTGGTTCCAGCCGAGCGGACGGGGCGTAGCTCAGAGCCCACGAAGTTACGGACGAGTGCCAGGGATGGCGGTGGGCTCTAAGGGGACGAGAGAGGGGGCGATTCAGGGGAGAGGGGGCACCCGGCATCCCAAAAACCTCATTCAAGCCGATGCGAAGTGGCGAGCTCCGGGGGGCCTCTAGTGGCCGCGTCCGGGAAACGCCGCGGGGCGAGCGGGGCTCTCCCCGGGGCCGGGCCCCCACCTCAGCGTCCCCCGGGCCCCCACCTCAGCGTCCAGAGGCTCTTAGGAGGAATTTTTACCACGTTCCGCCCGTGCTGCCCCCCCTTCCCGGCCGCAGCTACGCCCCGTCCCCGCGGTTTGCCCAGGACCCCGCTGCTCTCACAAGTAGTTGTAACCTCAGAGGAGCCACGGGCTGTTCCCCCCACCCGTGCTCGGTTCCTCGCTGCGTTACAAACACTCACCGGGATCGCTGACGTAGCACCGGTTCACGCTGAGCTTTAAGGCTGCTGCGTGTCACGTATGAAGAAAGTAACTCATCTCCTGCTGATGGTCTGAACTATTCTGTAACTGCTTACTTTTAAAATGCACCATTGCATCAACAGCTAAGTAGTTCCAATAAATCAAGATCAATCAGCAAAGATACTTTGAATTCAGGAAATAAAATTTAAACTGCATATTTATTACTTATGAACTACCAACCATACTACTTAGCATTAGCAAGTAAGCAAGGTACTTTATTTTTCTCTTTTTGTACCCTAACGGATGTACTTCTGTGGGTAACATATAGCTTTTGGTTTTTTTATACTAGCAAGTGCAGCTTTTCAATGCTAAGCTTGTTAAGGGATACGCAAAATGGATTTTAAATAAGGTAAGAGCAAGCCAAAGTCCCTTTCTGCGTTGTTTTCATTTCACTTGCACCGTGTTGTAGAACTCATCCCAATGCAGCAGGCCCAAAGACAACTTCCCGTATCACCTAACCCCAAGATAATGCTCACCATAACTTTTATATAAAATTCTCCACAA
Source organism: Grus americana (assembly GCF_028858705.1). Classification (NCBI taxonomy): domain Eukaryota; kingdom Metazoa; phylum Chordata; class Aves; order Gruiformes; family Gruidae; genus Grus; species Grus americana. The sequence continues at coordinate 12,051,530 of NC_072871.1, read as the reverse complement.
ACACCGTTACTCAGCCAAAGCATGTCCATGAACAGCCTGCATGTTCCTCTCACCATCCCCGCGCACGTGTTGTTCACCGTGAAGAACTGCACTCAGTCCTGAACTGGAATGCTGAGGTTCATGTGTGAATTTCTAAATCACTTTGAGCAACCTTTCTAATATTTATTTTGGAAAAAAAAAACAAAACAAAACAACAACCCACCACAAAAGAGTAAGGAAGTGCCAGTCTGGAAAAAAGACAAAAGAGAACAACCTTAACCTAACTAGGTTAAACTTACAGTAAAATGGCCCGAAAATTCCCCTTGGTCTGAGAAACCATCCTGCGTGCGCAGGGTACAGAAGAGGCAGAGCGAGCTGGCCAGCTTCTGATAGCGTCCCCAGCTTTGCAAACCACAGTCTTTGACATCTTCAGCTATTAATTTGTCTAATCACTGCGTCGTCTCTAGACTACACGACCAATGCCAGACAGAAGGCCAACAGCAGATTTGCAGTACTGAGCTCCTGGCAGTTAAGTTCTGGATTATACCAGCATGTTCTCAGTCAGGTTGTTTTTCACAGAAGAAAAAAAGGTATTAGCTCCACGCAGAAGAGTGAGCTGCTAACAAAGCACCCCACACAAAAGGGGGCAGGACCCCCAATGTGCTCTGTGCTCTGCAGGTCCTAGAAGATGCTTCGGTACCAAACTGGTTTCTGCAGGTTCGATCTCAGCCCGGCTTGGACCCAAAGAGGTCAGCTTGCAGGGAATTTAACACAGAGTAGTGCAAAACAATACATTTTATTTGTTCACAGTTAAACACAAGCAACTGCCTTGACATTTTAGAACATTCTAATAAGGACAGCAAAACCTTCTTTTGGTTTAAGTTCTCTTTAGCTTACGATTGTACCATTTCCCCGTATTTCATATTTATGGCATTTAATGTGGATTGTTTAACATGCTTACAAAGAGCGAGGCAGGGAACAGATTAACTTGACAAAGACAGCAATTTTAGATTTAACTAAAAGCAGTCAGTTAAAAAAATCTGTTTCCACTTCACTGATGGGACCCCTTCAAACAAACTGCAAGTTAACTACATACAGCAGATCCATGATTTTTAGACTTACAAAAAAATTGCAAAATTTGTTCCTCCATAATCTTTGTGGTCCATAAACAAACCTAAAGTGGTTTCCATTACTATCCCGGTGCTAAAATCCTTTTTAAAAGAAGAAAAAAAGCCACCTTATCAATGAGCTTGCATTACCGCCAGGGCATTTTTGTAACCGACAACAAAAACCGCCTCTCCTCAGAACAAGTGAAGTCAGCATATAAGCAAGATTCCTCTTCGGGCTCGGCAAAGCAGAAGGATGGGTGGATGAACTCCTCCAACACAACGGCATCCAACGCCTGAGCCAGCCCTTCCAGGGCAATGTGCAAACCGTTCACTCCTGGGGCTGGGACCTGGTGGGGCAGGAAACCTCCACATCTTACCGAAACATACGCTACCACATTTGCTACCACTAAGTCTTAGAAAGCCTATAGACATGTCGACAAAACCAGTCTGTCACTTACAACCACCTCTCTATTTTCTATTCCATGCAGATTCAAGCTTTGACAAAACCACTGAAGTTCACCTTTACTTTCAGCGTTAGGACTGACCAACCGAAAGGACACGGAGAATAATTTAGACAGGCAGAAATGTATTTAGACCCTAGGTGTTATGGAAGAAGCGGAAACGGGAGGAAAAGCACTGTCAGGCGCAGGTTAGCATACTGCCAGCCGCTGTGACAGTCCTGTTCCTGTTGGGGTTAGGAAGGGATTTGAACTACAAGTGCAAGTGTACCTGGACTTGATGTACGTGTGAGACTATTCTTACACAGCAGCTGTCACCCGCAGAATGTTGAAGAAAAAGAGGCCACGTGTGATGCAGGGTAACTGTGAAGCCCGATACGTCAAAGTACGCCTGGACCTAGACATACCTAACATTTAAAACAAGCACAGTGCCTTCCTAACAGCGGGTTCTGCTCTGTCACGAAGGAGATTGAGTCTGACCACTGGCAAACCCTGATCCCACAATCCTCCTTCACAGAAGGCTCATCATTGACTAAAACATGATTAACGCGGAAAGGCTTCACAACAGAATTCTGATTCTCAGTTTGAGCAGGCTTCCTCCTCAGCCTTGTCTAAGGAAATGGGATGCGGGTGAGGGGAGATACCTAGAGCTGAACTGACACTGCTGAGCTGAAAAATGTGCTGCAGTCTGAGCAGAACAGCACTCAAAAGGAAACCCTACTCTAAATCAAGCCTGAAAACGTACTCCCAGGAAGAACGAAGCCAATTTCTTGGACTCAAAACACAGCGGCCTTGCTCAGACTGGGAACAAAGACCAGAACTATGAAGGAGGGTCAGGCAGCACAAGTATTTCCCTGATCAGAGAAACAAATCTTCTTAAGCTTGCAATTCTACATATGTATTCTGCATGCTCTCCCTACTTGAGTAAAACTTCCTTGTCCTTCTCCCACCCCAACTGCTTTCCCATACGAACCAGTCTGAGGTCAGTACCAGTCTGTCAGGCAAACACTTAAAATCCCAAGAAGATCAGAGGCTAGTGTTTTAACAAGTCTTCAGCATATACTGTCTCTTCTGCATTACAAGCTCCAGTTCCTTATTAAATGTCTGTTCAAATGTAACTTTCCAGGAAATGTTAAGGACAATATAAACAATGAGCATGAATTAGGGTAAATGAATCGTTTTGCAGAGGTACACTGTTCTTTAAACATTTAGGTATTCAATCAGAGTCCAACTTAATGAAGACTGGGCTCTGAGGGATGTGGGACAGTGGAGAGGCAAAGAGAGACCTTTAGATGAATGCACTAGAAATTCTAGTGCTGCTTCTTTCCAGGATGAAAGCAACCGAAGTCACCCAGACAGGCAGCACAATTAACTGCTCTAAAGTGGAAGCTTGCAAGGAAATACAAAGCATTCATAGTAGACTCACAAATGTTAATTTGGCCTCATATTGCACTCAAGTTCATAAACGCAGCCACTCACTGAGGACAGGGAGAAAGGGAAAAAATACTTGCAAATGCTAACAGCTGTCCCTTCAAATTAGTACACGCTGCTAAGGACTGAATTGGAGAAAGAAGCAAGAGTTAGGCCGGGCTAATTGAAATCAATTCCAGACCCAAAAATCCACTTTGCGTTCATTCAGCAGCCGCCTTCCGTTTCTGGACATCAATCCTATTCCGCTGCATGAGCTAGCTGCTCAGACCAAAGAAACATAAAAGCTTTTAGTTAAACTTGCATTCACACCTCCTGTTCTATGCCAAGAATATGAAAATAACACTGATTGACTATCTTCCTTTTTAACTGTGGTCATGATGAGTTTCATTGTAGTCCATGATATGAAGCTGTCCAACACTGCTTTCCTGGATCTTAGGCGAGAGGCTAAGGTTATCGGGGCTTGGAGGGGCCTTTGTCTCCATGCTTGGATCTTTACAGAGTTCAGTCTTTAGAGCATCAGAAAGCCTGTTGATGGTTACACCCTCCTCATCACACTGGCTCTCACTCTTGTTGCGAAATAATTCTCGTGCCTTCATTCCGAGGAAGCTCTTGGAGCTGGGGAGTGAACCTACAGTCAGTGGGACAGTAGTCGAGGGCTCCAGCAACACAGACGTCTCCCAGCGACTGCTGAATCTCTGGTTCTGGGGTTTTTCTGGGGTGGAGAGCTCACTGCTGCTGCCACCCTTACTGCTACTACTACCTCGAGTGCTGGGAGGTTTGGTCTCTCCGTTTCTACCAATTGTTTCTTCACTGTATCCCGCCACAGTATCTTCATTGCCACAATCCAGCCTGTTTTGGGAACAGAGGGGATACGGTGTCAAAGAAATGGCAGCAACTGTTTACAATGGACAGGGAAATGCTGGGGAAGGCAGGTTACTTTGATTCCTTTCCATTTCTGCTACTGCAGATGTACTTCAACAGTTTTCCTTTCAGTTTTGTAACAAAGCAGAAGTAACAGAGGGTAAACCAGAAAAGTGCCAGCGCTCAGCTTTGCAACATCCAGTGCTTTAAAACAAAAGCTGACAATAATCCCAAAGCAGAATTGAACCGGATCCTGACCTCTTAAGGTAAAGGAAGAGATGTGAACATCTTCCTAGGATTGTGCATCTTTCTTTTACCTAACCCGACCAAGTGATTGCCACAAATCTGCTGGCAGTGCAAGAAGTTATCCTGGTGCTGTAGCAGAATTTGGTGTAGAGAATAAAGGCATGATCTGAGGCAAGTACAGCACTGCCCGGACTCTTTAGGTAGACATATGTGAAACAACTACTTAACAATAGTGTAACAATTTGTGGATTAAAGAGACAAACTAGAGGTTTCTCTCGAACTTAGAGTAACAGTTCAGCTATCTGAAAAGCACTTCACCAGCATTTCCAGTCTTGTCAACAACTCTCAGTAACCTGGGAAGGGTCCTGAAATAAAGTCAGTCTGTAAAAGGCGGGGAGCAACAGAAATAGTTTGAGATGATGCATCCAAGTGCTAGGAATTCCACAAGGACATCGACTTCCAACGAGCTGGTCATGAGTCCAGCATATTTTACAGCATCACCCTTACCTTTCTTCTGCTGCTTCAGCTGCTTCTGTTTTCTCGTCTTCAAGTTTTTTCAGTAGGCTGCTCTTCTCTAGCCGTCCAAACAGATCCAAGATCTCCAGCTCAAATGCCTGTGTGATTCTCTTCTGGGCCTTGTACCTACTTTCTACTGCTTGCAGCTGACCTCTGAAGAGGAAAAGAAACCAAAATACATCGGGTCCAGTGTGTCCAGACTCTGCCTCAACTACGACAGTGCACATGGCAATACATAGCTAAAATTCTACACAGGAAACCCCTACCTTGCTTGGATTTTGACATCTTCCAGGTATTTCTTTTGCTCCAGGAAGAGGTGGTCCTTTTTAGCAAGCTGAGATTCCAGTTCAGCTATCCGTTTCTGGGAAGCATCAAGCCTTTGGCTTTGCTGTTGAACACACAATTTTGCTTTCTCCAGTTCTTTCCGAAAAGCAGCGTGCAACATTTCAACCTCCTCAAAGGAAAGAACACAATGTTAAAGTATAATTTGATCGTGTGTTATTTTTATTAATATTTAGATGTGTTTCTGATACTATAAATAGGCACGTTTTTAAGCAAGATGGAATAAAAGAAGCATTTCTAAAAACAGATATAGAAAACTGGATACTCTGAGGATATACACTATTAAGTTACTGTAAAAATAACTATACATCACTGGAATTTATTAGCACATTAGCGTTCCTTACGAAAAACTCTTTTCAGCAAAACAAACTTGCCAGTTCTGCACTGGATTAGAATAGACAAACTCCACTTTAAAACAATTTTTGCAACATGACCTTCATTAAATACCAGTAAAAGACTTTTTTTTTTTGCTTATTATTCACCTTCTTTAATTACTTGCTCTCACGCAGAAACAGTTATATTGTTGTGCAATTTACTTGCTTCTAATTAAAAAAAGGTTTCTTTGAAGTCAGGAAGTAAAACCATATGAACCACAGAAGTTTTAGTAAAGTTAATACTAACTCTTAATAGGAAAATGACTGAGAAGAGCAGGACTGCATGTTTTAAAACAGCACCGCACAAAAATCTGTAAAATCCTGGTTAAGATATTTCTATAAATTCTAGCGCTACTACCCTACATTATACACTTTCACAAATGTAAGAGCCCAATGTCACTTTACCAGCAATAGTCTGCTGCCAACTACATTAAGAGCACAGCAAGTCTTGGCCTTTGGCAAGAAAAAATTGCTAAGAATTTACATTAGGTGGCTAAAACTGACTTCAGGTGTAACATAACATCCCCTTCTTAACTTTCAGGCACAGGGCACTGAAGACATTCCATAAACCTACAGCACACAAAAATATCTGAACGGAAGATTAAATATGAAATCCAAGCCCTGAAAACCAATTTCAAACCAAAGTGACGTTATGAGGCATTTCCTTCATTCTGAACACAAGGCTGAGAACAGCTTGATGATGACCTCAAGTGAAGTCTTCCCCAAAAGGCCTCCTCTGCAACCCTGTCATCATACCTTTGTAGTGTCTGTGTGCTTGTGCTGCAGCTGCTCCAGGTACAACTCATTCACCTCTCCAAGAACCAGAAGCTGCCTGTTCAAGAACTCCATCTGCTGTTGCACTGATTCACTGTTGGAAAGCTTTAAAGAGAAATTAACAGAATTAAACACTGGAATGAACAGTTCAGCAGGAGTCACAGCTGACAGGCACTCTGTTCACAGGATATTTTTATAAAGAAGGGACACAAAGACAAGAATCCAACGCATCATAGGTAATAAGTACTAAATAAATTAGTTTTCATAAAGCTGGTGACAATCTGTACAGAACTTCACCATACAGGCATTGCTTCCCTTAAGATAACCATGTTTCCACTCAACTTCTGATATAAACAAGATCTCTAAGATGTCAAGATTTAGAAGAGCTTTAACACAAGCTCATATTGCTCAGTCTGCAAACTCCTACTGTGGAAAAAGCAGCCAAAATGAGAAGTTCCAGAAGCCTTTGAACCGAGTTCAAAGTTTCCTCACCAAAACACATTTCTCTGTGTTGTTTTTGTGCAATTAATATCAGATTCTAAGGAACTAAGCACACGCTTCTTTCAGAACAAGAAAGAAAAAGCACTTGATAAAAATTATCAGAAAAAAAAAACCACACAGAAAGACACAAAAGGATGCTGGGAACATTGACTTTTCTTACCTTTTGAGAAACCTGGCTAAGAAGCAATTCAGTGTGACACACCTTGTTGTTAGCTTTCTTTAATTCTAACCTCAGATCTGCAATCATATTCCGGCAGTCTTCCAGCTTGGTCTGTCCAAACAAAAAAAAACCAAAAAAAACCCCCAAAACTCACTCAGGGTTCTGAAATTTTAATAAGGACTAGCAATGGCACATGGCTGGGGGGCTGTAATCCCCAGCACTGCAAATGAAGTTACACTGAGTAACTGTGAAAGTCCCCAGACCAGCTAAGAAACTGCATTTTCCTATTTCCAAAGTGAAGACAGGACAAAATAGAACTATAAAAGGATGATGACGAAGTCAGGCATTTCCAATTATGCACTGTCTTATTCTGAGTTAGGACAATATCTCTATCAGAGATATGTAACTTTCTCTCAGATATTCCATGCCATGTTATTAGGAAGGTTATTTTTAAAGCCAGTAAGTAGATAACAATTTCGTTCAGTGTCGTGCTTCATACCTGCAATTCCTGGCTCTGGTTGTAGAATTCCTCCCGGTCATGTTGCAGCTGTCTGATCTGGCTGTGAAGCTGAGCCACTATATTTTCATGTTCCTCCTGAAACTGGTGATACCTCGCCTGTTCTTTCTGCAGACTCAGTTTCAATGCCTGGATTTCTTTTTCCTGTAGTTTCAGCTGATCTTTCTGTTAAGAATCCCATACAAAACATCAGAAAAGACACCTGCTTTATCAGTTAGAACATCTGTCCTAAGTCGCTAGGTAAGTAAAGCCATCAAGGTTTGGTTTGGTTTTTTTGGCTGAAAAAGAGATTAAATGGTGATAGAGTGGACAGGCTGAAAACTCAAAGTCCCATCCAAAGGCACAATGAGCAATAGCAGATCCTTCCACTGCAGCTCAGGCTTTTGACAGGCACTTAGGTTTCACAGCTGAAGCAACAGTTCATCTTCCAAAACCTATGTGGAAGTCTTTTTTTGACTCTTCTACTGAATTATCAAAAGGTGAAACTGTTGACAGAATTAGCTATAACGTGGAGACAGAGAATGAAGCATGCCTACATCTGTCATGAGACATCCTTCAATGAACTTATAACTTCAAATTTTATCATAGTAAATACCTCCAGAAAAGAACACTGGAGTTTTCACAGTTTTTGCTATTACTTCTCAATTGAGGAGTGAAAGGACAATGCTTCTTCAAACAATGCAATAAGGTGTCTAGCTAGGCACTGAGTAACTGCTCCACTAACTGTGAAGCCTTTAACATTATCCAAAGGTAAGTGCTGGCAGGGGTCAAGCATGCAGGCATCCACTGATTCAGTTGCCTACCGTCAAATAGAAACGACTGGTTTTAATAATCACAACGTACGTAACTCATCCACAATTCATTCCACCAACACTGTCTTTAATAAGGTGAGAAGTGAGGCTTCTTTTTTAATTCAGTAGTACTGAAAGGTACTGGCCAAACTAATTAATACTTGTTCTAGCATCAGTGTGTTTAAATCACTGCCAGAGCTGTATCCCCGCTCACCATGGCAGCATTATGTTCCTCCAGAGCTGTTGCTTTAATCACTTTTCGCAAGAGTCGACGGTTCCGAAGGGCATGTTGCTGTCTTTTGAAGCGTTCATACAATAACTGGTTGTGCAGCAAAAGCAATTGGTTACGCAGGGTGTGAATCTCATCCGAAGGGGGAGAACCTGGATTGAAGTTTGAAGACAGAAGAGGTTACTGAACTGTTCCACATACGGGAAATATTTTCTAAAATAAGCAAATTAGATTTCTTTGAAATTCCAACTTAAAAAATCTGTCTGCTCCATTTGATCTCCAACACAAACTTAAAATTTTAAACATTTTTCCCAGAGCAACACGTATATGCTTCAAATGGATTGCTCCTTCTATTAAAAAAAATAAATCCAAGCTCACCATCACCACAGAAGCTTAAGAACACAAGATATGACACACATGTGAAGCAAGAAAAACAATGATCAGTTTTAGATTCAAATAGTATTGAAAAGGTGGAAGGATCTGTTAGATGATCAGCATCACTCTGAAGGGTACCAGTTCTTAAATGGTCAAAAGCAGAAACGTCTAGAATTGTGGGGAAGGTAGCTTGCACTTTTCAAAGATGAAAAAAAAGCAACTCATCTCACTGGAACACAGATGTCTTATCTGCTAAGCAGATAAACCATGACTTAACGGAGGGCACTATTTTTCTGCAGCATTAGTTAAAAAAAACATGCAGGTCATTGTTTAAGCAGGTCTAATAATAGAGGAACAGATTGCCAGATTGCCAAAACACACGAGAAACTTCCTCACCTCCAAAGTGAGTCCAGTCAGCAGATTTGCTTGGCAGAGACAATCTGAAAAATGAAAATGCAGCATTAGCCAGTAAGTTTAAATATAAAAACCTCTGCAAGTCACTTTAATATGGAATGCCCACCTCAAAAGAGCTTACAGCCTAATAAAAGTACAATGATGGTCAGTCAGTATGAAAAGAATAAAGAGGAACTGTGCAAGCAGCAGGTTGCAAGGGCAGAGAACGGAGGGCACCGTTTCTTAGAAGACAGAGAAAAACAGCATAAGGACAAAGCAGAATACAGGGTAGTAAGATGAAAAGAAGGAATACAGCAGATACACCTAAATGTTAAGTCTGGTTCTCCAGTTCTTGGCTTCATGTACATTAGAAAGAAGAAAGTGTCAATCTCCCCTTGGCCTCTACTTTGTAGCGTGGGACTTAAAGTAAACAAATCTAACAGTGGTACCAAAACCACATTTAACAGCACAGCCAACAGCTCTGCTTCTTCATCCCAAGCTTACTGAAGGAAGTAAGAGTACAATGGTCACAGCCCCTTTTTTCTATCAAAACAAATACATTACCACTGCAAATATAAAAATCCTCCACCCAGAGCCCCTAGCTCAGTTAACAGTAATGTTTCACAGAACATGGTTTCATTGTAGATTTCCAGACACAGCTGTTTTTCAGGCACAGTTATTAAAATAAAGCCAGCACAAAAACAAATAACAAGAAAGTTTGCAAAGTAAGATTTTCAGTCACCTACTTGTTCAGCTCCTTAGTGTGTGCATCCGCTCCTTGCTGTATCAGTCTGTCCAGTACTTCCACAGGAGAAGTAGAGGACACGCAGTCGTCATCCTGGGTTCCCTTGGCTTTCTTTAGCAGCTCTTCAGTCTTCTTGCCAACAAAGAGGTAGGCAGTCTTTGGTAATGCAACCTCAAAAAGGTGCTCATACAGGGGAGGCTGCCCACTCCCAAACACCACTCTTCTTTGTGCTGGTACTTTGCAAGGGCTGGGAGTGAAAATATTTGTCTCCCCTGAGGTTCCTTCCCTGTTACCAGCAGGGCTTTCTCCAGAGCCTCCACAGGGCTTGTCTATGGGAGTAAATGTTTGTTTGGGTGTTTCCCGCGCACTCTCAGGCCCAGGCTTGTCCAGAGAAGTTGTTAAAGGCTCTGAGGTCTGACTGTGTCCCTGAACGCTAGAGACTACTGAATGGGTCTTCTTTTGAGAGCCTGACAGACTTTCATTTGTGCGGTAAAATGGAGAGTCAAATCCTCCTCTAGGCACCATGTGTTCAGCGTCAGTTGTGATCTCGGAGATCTCTTTAGATATTGCATCTGAGGAGGATGGGAGGGGGAAGCATAATTAGGTATCTTGTATTTCAACATTACAAACACTTCCTTAGCTAAGATGTATGTAAGGATGACAGAAATTACCTTCCTCTCTGTCCTTTTCAGCACTATCTTCAAAAGACAAACGACCTAAAAACTCTGGAAGATCACTTAAGGTTACTGAACTTTTACTACTGGGTGTATCTGAAGAAAAGGAAAAAAAAGAAAAATTAGTTGTACAGAAGCGTTTTTCTCCAGCTTTATCGCAGTACAAACCAGAAACCTTTTACTGCTAAAAGGGCCTTGGAATAAGCTCGTCCCTCTTTCAGATGCTTCCTCAAAGGAGGAAGCTATCTGACTCCTGTTCCATTCCATGTGGAAACCAGTTCAGAGATCAGTCACGGGTCAGTCCTGTACCCAAAATGCAATTTTGTAAACTTAACATTTGCTATCGCACAAGTGCGGGTGACCACCTCTATGAATGAGGATGTGCTGTTTGCAACTGAACTCATTAAATACATTTTAAGAGCTGGCTTCAGTGGAGAGTGACTACTATACTTCCACGTTAGCATTAAACTCCCCTTTAGCTTTTGATCTGGCTATACAGGGACACAGTACTCACCTGAAAAAAAAAGGAAGTTTAGCCAACTGATGTAATACAAACTTACAATATGTGACTACTGATCAAAAATCTGCAACAGCTGCCAGGGAGATACACACTACAGCATGCAGAATAGAAACCTCACAGGTTAGGAACCCAGTGAAAAACCTAACCTGTTTTTTAACTTGTAATTCAGAAAGTTCACATTCCAGTGTTGCTATACAACGTCACCAAGGAAAACCAGCTTTGAATTTCACTATCATCTCCACTTTGAGGATGGTAAAGATTCACAGGACGGAAGTCTCAAATATAGTGCCAAAATCCCTTTCTACAGCTGTCACAGATGTAGATGACAGAGAATGGAAAATGGAATCTAGATTTACCTATTAGAAGCTGAGTTCCTCAACCATCCACTGTTGATTTCAATATTCCACAGGACTTTAAAAAGGTTCAAGTACAGGAATATAATTGTAGATAAAAACCAAAGTTTTTCCAAGAGCCTTTAAAAGGGAGCATCATATCTATCCTTATGTGCAGCCTTACAGTTTGGTCCAGACATGTGACTTAAAACTTGTTCAAGTAAGACTTCATATACAACTTGTTGCTTCTAATAAAAAAAAAAATCACCCTCAAAGAATCAGCTTTAAAAAAACCCGTAAATATCCTTTTTCAGCCTTCAGTATAGATCTGTATATTTAAACATGTATAAGAATGCATGAGGGCCAGTTAAAAAAAAAATCTGCTAGCTATTTCTGAAGGTGAATAGTTAAAATGAAATCAAAAGCATCACAAGAAGGTTTTAAGTTGAATCACAGTTAAGGCAGGATCCTGGAACTACAAAGAACTCGGGGAAAAGAAAAAAAGGAAGCGAAAAATCTGTGGAAGTGTTCAGCAAGTGGAGCATGTGTCAATAAGAACAGGATTTGTTTACAACAGGTTGCTGTAATGGGGAGAGGAAAACAGAGTTTACCCAATGATTTATCGCTGTTTATGACATTTTGCTGTCGGTACAGTAAAGGCCTCCCAGGATCTGGTTTGTCCTCCTGAAAAAACAAAAACAAAACAAAACCCAAAATGGATTCTTTGCATTGGACATCTGTTGGAAACAAATCTCTTGGACTGTTTCATAGAAAGGAAATTCCTGCAAGGAGATGGCTTAAATAGCAAGCCAATATAAGAAGTCTTAAAACTATGCAACTGGAAGTGGCAATAGTTGTCTAAACTTAGAAGAAAATGAGTTTTTTTGCAGTGAAATGCAACATTTTTTGTAAATCAGTTACTCTGATTTTTCTTTCTGAGTTATGGTCAAGTCAATGAAAAAAAAGATTTGTTTGGCAAAATAATTTTGTTATACCTTTTTAGGAGGCGTGGCAGCAGCTGAAGGGAGCGAAACATGTACAAAGTCATCTGAAGTGCAGGGTGGAGGAGGAGATGTGGCTGGCGTTCCCAAGGGTGTTCCTTTCCCCCCTGCTGAAAAGGAGGCGCAAAAGTTTTCTCAGCAGGCTCCCATTTCCTCCTTTCAGCTGAATATTGTATGTGAAGAATTGGATGTTTAAACACTATCTCAACCATTAACTTGATAAATGGTTGAAAGTGGATTAAGAAGATAGAAGTGCTCAGCTTCCAAAAGGCCTGCATCAGGCTTTGGCACTTAAGTCACTGTAACTTATTTCCTATCTCAGTGTTGGCATTAGTACTGCTCTAGATGACCAGGTACTCTGTTCACAGTAGTGACTTAAGCCTATCGACAGCATGGTGTGGCATTCCCATTTAAGAAGCTGACAGCAAAATTTACAGCCAGAATTTCTGTTATAATAAACCTTGAAGGCCTAATTCCAAAATTCAGTACGTACCGGATGTGCCAAAAGCTTTGCTGTAAGGTTGTGATGCAGACTGGGATGACTCCGATGGGACAATTCCAGGGGAGGTTGGTGGAGTGGTCATACCACAAACTACAGAAGGACTCCAGATGGTAACCTATGTGAAAGCAATACACAATAAATAGAAATCAGTGAAGCTCAAAGGAACATGTGAAGCACCTGTACCCAGGTTCTGACACAGGAAATCAGATGGGGATTAAATCTGAAATGTACACTAAGTTCTGAAGAATTCACAGTATTTCTCAAACATGAATTTTTAAGGTTCTCACAAGAAACCGCAAAATGCAAAGCATTAAAAGCACGCTGCGCTTTATCTTCTGCTTTACCTGCTGTGGCTCAGTTGTCGGCCGTATTGACTGTGGGCTCAGAATCTGAGGTAGCTGCCCTGGCATGTATGATAGTGTTAGCTGAGGAGCGGAATATGGGGTAGAAGTCCCTGAAAGTTAAAAAAAAGTAAAAAATTAAAAGTATCCTACACATCAAATACAAATCAATGATTCTTCCAGCTAGTAGTTAAAGGCTTTTAGCCAAAACATTTCAAATCCATTCAACATATGCAGTCATAGCTAGCAAACAAGACTTTTCTTCCAGCCCAAGAAAATACCTATTGAATATATTAAATACTACAGCTTTTTTTTCTGTTGGTTCATTGTTTTGCAGCAGGGAGGACAGGGGAGGAAGAGGCAGTGGAAAGGCAACTTTGCAAACATGCTGTACGTCTGCATGACCACAGCAGATATATGTATAATTTTTTTTTTTTTAAATGACAGTTTATTTTCCAATGCCTAAGAATCAGGCTAAGTGGGATAAATTAGGAAGATGTCTTTTTGCTATAGGACCAGTTTTCCTCCAGGAAATGGGTATTCATTAGCCATCAGGCAGGTCTTACCATAGCTGCTCTGTCTGTCAATGTGATGTTTTAAGCTTGTGCAGAGTTTCCGAGACACAGAGTAATAGCCATCTTCATACGAGGCTTCTGCAGGGTCCAGGGAGATTTTGGCACATTCTATCACAACATCATGAGTTTCTAGTCTTTTCCACCTGCAGACAGTTTTTGGATCCAAGAGAGTAAGTTAGTCAATTACTGTTAAAACAAGAGTTCCTGGAGATATGAGGAACTGGCTTGTAGGATGGCTCATTTGTTCCAGACAGCTTTGCAAGCTCCCAGCCAAAACTGGAACAAGACACCATACAGAAATTGCAACCAGATGACTTGTGAGAGGGGGTCTCAGAGAGGAGACAAACAGCTTTGACATAGAGATCCGTAAAGGTCTGCCATGGAGCACTCTGGAAAGAAGGAACAGCGTACGAAGACTTGGTTGATCCTGAGCTTCAGCAGCTGTAGAAATGAGCTCAACTAGACTCGGAGGTTGGTAGTCAAAATTTAGACATGCCAGCAGTGAGGGAATCTTACATTATTTAAGCAAACACCATCTGCAATGCCAGTTTCAGGTCTGTGTTTTTCCTCTCAAGTTTTGGGAATGTTTTATTATTATTACTACCTCCTTCATTCTGGAAACTTTTTCTCACTATATTAAGCAGTCAGATTAGATCTGCCCAATATTTCAGAGAATGGAAGTTCACTGTAAAGAAGAGAAAGCACAGAAGCCTGTCTATTAAAGGCTGAGTTGCTTTTGAATGCAAGATACCAAAATCAGAAGGCTTCAACTGGTAGTTTTGTGCCAACTGTACTCCTTTTAGTGGTGCCACCCTCCCCCCTGTCTGGGAGAAGCCTGCAAAACTGAGCACTGTGATATTCAATAGGTTCCCATTTAGTAGTGTTTTCCTAGTGGCTCTGAAAAGCAGGGCAAGAGCACTACTGTGCAGCAACAAGAGTCAATTTCTCCTCTTCAGTGGCTGGGCCTGTGGAGACAAGAGAAAAGCAGCAAGTGGTGCTGCTGCAGGCAAATGAGCCTATTTCTAAAGAAAACTAAATACAGCTGATAATGTTAAGACATACCTGTTAAAAGAATTGATCTGTTAACTGAACCAATATCTAGGTACCAAAACAAGACACACTGAAGCCATTTTAAGCACTTAAATCCCACCAAGTACTTCAAACAAACCAAAAAAATATGACCCAAACCTTAAGCCAATGAAGCAGGTCAGTGGTAGTTTGTCTTTATTCATTATAAGCAAATTCTTTTAGAACTTTATGAGGATGTTTGAGTCATAAAATTAAGATGTAGTCAACCCTTAAGTAGAAGACAGATTCTATCCCAGACAAAAAATGAATTTAGAACCCCAACATTGTTGTTAATGGCCTTTCACAACAGTTTTTGCTTATTCATCCAGCTGTAACCTTGGATGAAGAAAGCCTCCATGTTTACCTGGTGTACCTATGAATACAGGTGGCAAAACACCACTGGCACACACTGTTGCTGAGAGAAAAGGTTTTGCTGTAAGCCTTCTGAAATAATCCAGCTAGAAGCTGCTCATTTATAGCCTTTCCTAATAGCAGAGTGAACATATATACCTTCGTGGGTCCAGTTCATGGTCCTTAGATCCAGTCACTAATTCTGGATGAATTCGCACATGTTCCATCATTGGCTGGATGAGTAAGAGCAAGAAGAAGTACGTATTATCGGTACAGCATCTTTTGATTGCACTAAACTACACAAAGCTGATGAGCAACCTACTGGTCCCAATAGTTCAGAACGTTATATTTAACAGATAAAGCTAGCACACACGATCACGGCTTCAAGAGATGACCTTGCTCCGAACTGAGATTTCAGTCCTCCAAGAGCCTGTTTTTATTCTGTTTTGTTGAGCAGCCCTCAGTTAAATCAATGTAGCGTATTAAATAGGCAAATACCTGCCTTTATACAGCTATCAATTCCTTGTCTCAGATAACAGAGACAAGCAGCATTTTACCTTGACTACCTCTTCAAAGGTCTCCAAGTTTTCCTTCATACTGTAGTGAGAACGCAGAAAGGAGACAAAATTGCAAGGATACATTCCATAAAGACGATGAAAGAGAGCATAGACACTGGCATGAAGATGGACAAGATAAATCTCTGCCACGTGACCTGGAAAAAGTAGTTAGAATCTTTTTCATTACATTGGAGAAAAGAACAAAACTTCTAAGAATGCAAGCAAAGTACTTTTAAATTTGAAATGTTACTGGAACAAATCTTCTGAGATATGAATGGTCCCTAGCAAAACTGTGAAGTCTTCTGAGAGAACAGGCAATGCTTACTCATCAGCTCACAGCAAAACCAAAAATTAAGATACGGACCATTAATTCCAATCAGTATCCTGTCATTCTCAAAGCACAGGATTTTTTATTCAAGTTAAAACCTGAACCCCCCCCAAGATAGCAAACCAGAGTTTTCAAGACTGACTGATTAAAAAAGAAAACTAAGGTTTGTTTCACTTCAAAGGTAAAAACTAAAACCTTGTATCCACAAAAAGCAACCACGACAGACTTGAGTCTTACTAGCCATCTTAGAAGTTCCAATCCTACTTGCAATGCAAAATAGCCCTCTAAGTAGCATCTCTATGGGCTTAACACAGCATTTGTTCATATAGCCATGAGACACACACATAGGTAACGCTAGTGTTAGATATCAGACACCTTACAACAAATTCAGCAAAACCAATTCATCAGAATCAATGCTATAACTGAGAAGACTAGTTTTACCAACACCTTCCTGACTATTGATGGTTGCACATTAAGGAAAACCTCTTATATGTTGCTTCTTCCCCCTCCCCATCCATACCTGGGAATCTCAAATTCCCAAATGTCTGCCTCAAATGTCAACATTTTCCCTTCTCTATCCATTAAGATCAATCTCTGCTTTTCACTGTCATCAGGGTAGCATTTCAGTCCAGTGAAAATTCGTGTAGTAGCGACACCACATGGAAGAATCTAAGATACTTCTAAATTTTGAGGAAAGCAGCATTCCCTGATGCTAACTATCAAAGAACAGAATAGTTTGTGGGCTTTTAAATTTGCTGCATTTAAATAATCTCAGACCATTAAGGGTCTCACAAAAAAAAAATGTGCTCACCAACTGCATGAGTCACAAGGATACAACTAAACCATAACTGCATGCAAGAAAGTTGAAATCTCACCTGAATTCTGCAAGCACCAGGCTGAGAGACGCCCGAAGATACCAAAGAAATCATGAAGGTACTGTTTGCCAGACTGAGGAATCATTGGCAACATGGTTATTAGCACTAGGACACCTGTGGTGAGTACTACTACATCTGTGTCAGTCTGCAAGAAGGGACAAAACCTGCATTAGTCAGTTAAAAGAGTTGAACTTAATTTTTTCCAAGGATGACATGAACATGGAATCCTCATCATGGACAAAGTTCTCTATTTTGAAACAGTCCCTCTGAAACTTACCATAACTTAATAAACCAAGATTATTGTCTCTTTCATCCAGAACAACTCTAAGGAAAAAGATTTGGGATTCTTGCTCCTATTCTGCTGCTGCTTTTCTGTATAAAGACTTGACTTAATTAAAAAGGGAACATCACCACAGTTCCACAGTTAGGTAGGAAAAAAATCACTGGTATGTGAAGCATCTTACACACCGCCTGCCTTCTTTCCCAGAGCTAAGCACACACAACATTCAGAGCCTACGAAACTGCAAATCTGATCAGGGTGTTCAAGGACGTTGGCCAATTACCAACGCAAGGGTCAAAAGCTTTTTTCTATTAAACCTGTTTGATGACTCTGGCTGCTAAGTATTTCATAAAGCAGTAATTCAAACAATAACTGTAACCCCACGGCTTACACCAAAAGGGGCGTGGCGGTAAAAATCTTTAGCTAGATGAAACAGTAATAGAGAACCAGACTTTAGGACAGGACACAGAAAATGTTCCAAATTCTTTCCTGGTGCGGTCCCTACTTGCTTCCCCAGCTTAATGTGCACTTCCCTTGGTAGTTCTTCTGTTCTGTCAGGACAGAAGTGTAAACAGCACAGGTAAGCCTGTGGCCAGGTGCCACTGAACTGGTCTTGGTATCTCCCAAGAGCCACTCAGGTTGATTGGACATATTCAGTGCTATGGATTTTTCTTCCTCTGTGTAATCTACGGCCTCTATTCTCCCTTGGTCCAGATATAGCCTTTCACAGCACATTTCATGTCCATCCGTATGCCTCTGTACACATCCCTAGCACTTCCACAGCTCTGTTCTACTCCCACCAGCTTTCTGACACACTTCACTCCCCTCACAATCAGAGAAGACTCACACTGAAAAGGATAACAGAACTCGTCAGGCACGTCAGGAGTTCCAGTAACAGCACTTGTAGCCGCTTCTTTGGCAGTTACAAATTCATTGTGTTTTTGTTTTGAAGAGCACTGGCACTTGACTACATCATGCATTTTAATTCTAGGTCTCAAAACACTTCCCATTCTTTATCCCCTGTTACAATACTGCACAGTATTATAACTGATAAATTTGCAGATGGGAAAAAAACCAAACCACAAAGCATAGGGAAACAGCTACGTCCTTGTAATCCAGCACGTCTGTAGCTAAGAAGGGAAAGTCTGCTAATTCCAAGGTAATTCCACCATGGAATAGTCTATTGCATGGCCCATCTACACTGCAAGTAGAGTATATTACCTTACATGCACAAATTTCAGAATGCACTAATGGGAAGTTATATTTCTCTTTAAGTTCACATTCAAGACATTTGTCAACTTCACTGATGGCCCTCTGACTTTAACTTACTTTTCTAAAAGTTTTAGTAAACTTCCCTAACTCAAAGTTATACAGTGACAGAGGCTTTTAGAAACAAGACCGTCAGTAATAACAGGATCAGCACAGAGTAGTACATGTAATTCCACTGCTGTCAGTATTTAATCAACATTTTATCTCTTCTCACAGCTTAACTGAATAAATGACATCAAAACAGAAAACAAATGCCTTGCATTACAAGTACGTATGTTTACATCCAGCGTACAAGCATTTTGTGGACACCACTGACAGTTCTTACCTTGAGACATTTAAGTAATGAAAGTAGGAGAGGTGCTTGAGAAAGCTTATGTTTCCAAGATGGTTGTCGTCTTATCACATGTCCCAGCAGAGAGAGAGTGGGTAAACGGGTAGCAGCTTTGCTCATGTATTCATTAATTTTGTCCAGTAGGTGCTGATAGAGGATTTTGCAGAGGGTGGTAGAAAAAGGAAAGGTATTTATATTTAACTGGTATATATTCTTTTTCACCAATCTGTATTCAGCAGTTTGCCATTGCCAATTATGGAAACTATGGGCATTTTACAAATATACAGGAGGGCAAATAAAACCCAGCAATAAATTTAAGTCTGCTGGTAGCAAAATGCAAACTATTCAGTCCAGAAGCAGTCACTGCACTTCAAAATGTTTATCATAAATAAACAATAAAAACATTCTGGTCAGCAGAAGTAAAACAATTTGTAGTGCCATTCTCAATCTATTTAAAAATCCTTACTTGCTC
This sequence comes from Grus americana, assembly GCF_028858705.1. Lineage (NCBI taxonomy): Eukaryota > Metazoa > Chordata > Aves > Gruiformes > Gruidae > Grus > Grus americana. The sequence continues at coordinate 12,032,253 of NC_072871.1, read as the reverse complement.
TCAAAATACCCAATTTGTTTTAGACTAACACATCTAGCACTGAACAAGCAGCAGCAGCATTGCAAAGAGACAACATTAGTCCTCAGAAACCTTTCATTTATAGAGATTCTTTGCTGAACTAGGTCAGTTTAAGCAACTCAAGAAATGGAGACCTTTGAAGTTTTTTTTAAACTTAACTACTCTTACTACAGAGATACTACACCTCTACAACAAGGTAATTCTATACCAGAATGGAAAAACAGAGTTCTAACAGGTGCTATTTAAAGGCTGCCCCAATACCAGGCTAAAATCTGCCATACTTAACAAGATCTTTTTACCTTGTCATGCGGCTCTTGCAGTGTGGACAGTATATGCAGTGCCTGCTGAGAATTGGTTTCCAAGTAATAGTCCACCAGGTTGTTCACAAGCATAGGTCCACGGTCTACCAGTTTGTTTAAAACAAGAAAAAACCAAACTATTCTTAATACACTAAAAATGAAGCATTTGTGCAAGGTCCCTGTAACAACTTTTTAATAACTATTACACAATTTATAACATAAATCAATATTTAGTGTTTACCAGACCTCTAGGAAAATGAGACCTCTTAACTACATTTCCTAGTTCCTAACCATTCAAGCAATTGCATTCGGCTCAGGGGAAGTAACTAGTTTTTTTTAATAACTAACAATTACCGTCTAACCTTAAAAACCTAGAGGTAGCTGAACTGCAAGAGTATTTTACCCAGTATAGGTAAAGTGTTCAGGAATAACTTTACATTCTCTCCCTTCAGCAGACAGAGGAGAGGGACAAGGACACTGACAGTGCTCTCTCACTCTGAAAAGGCTCTATCAACATAAGGGATGCCTTAATAGCAGCAATCATTTTTTTCAGGAAAGGCTGGGTCTGTTGTTTTGTTGGGGTTTTTTGTTGTTTATTTTTTGAATGAACAAAATCCCACTAGTTCCCATAATGTGGATGACACCTAATTCTTTCTAGATACACTTGACAAAGAAAGTTCCATCAGCTCACAACTTGAGGTTATACTCCAGGAAAAGCTACTCATTTTATAATAGCATTTTAACAATTACATAACAGACCTTTCAAGAGGCATGCCATTAAGCAGAATGGACTGAAAAGAAGCCTCAATCCTTAAAGCAATTTCAAACCCAAATATCAAGAGTTTCTTTCAAGTTGCATTTGCAAAGACTGTGTTTGATAGAAAAAAATCACATTATTCTGCATTATTCTTATTGGTGTAAAAGCAAAACCCTTCCTCGAATTTTGTAAAAGGATACATACCACAAATGAGATTATCTTTGAACGCAGCTGTTATATCTTCCAGGACACCCAGAATTGGAGAATCCAGCATTGAGAGGAGCTCACCAACATTGCCTTGCTGTGCCATGATGCACGTACTGACATGAATGTGGAGGTTAAAATTTCAGGAAGTTCCTCATTGGTGCCTCTCTACCAGACTGGGAGAGAAGAGAGAGCAGATGAAGGAACTTTTCTTTTTCCCTTTCCATCTTAAATCTCTCATCACTTCCCTATTTCTTTTTTGCAGTATTGCCCATTTAACACTGAAAGGATTGCTAGAGTTTACACACCTGCAATAAAAGCTGTAAGAGAAAAGTTTCCAAAGAAGCCAATGAGTGACAAGCAAGGTTTTCTTCACCTTTTTAAAAAAAGACATTAATTTGTTTTGTGGAAGACCTCAGCTAGCATATACAGACTGACAGACCATTCTGTTACCGTATTTTTTCAATTTGCTCTCCAGGTCAGTTACCTTAGACTAAAGTTTTGAATAAAATGCAAATAGCTTCCTGGAATCACTCCATTCTCACTTTCTTACAGAAATTCCTCCTCAACCAATCTTTCAAGTCCTTCACATAGTGATCTACACTCTGGAGAAAATATGCATCTCAAGATCCTTCTCCACTCCTGTGGCTAGATTAGAAATTCACTGCCCTCGGCCTTGCATTATTGCATACTAATAGATTTGTGCTTTAATACTTGCAATGTGGCCAAGTTGCAGCTGTGAGGAAACTCAGGTTTACTACAATTGCTATTTCTCGGCCACCCTAGTAGCGCATACTAAATCACAAGCGTAGCAGCACCACATACCTTGTTTTCACATGTATAATTTGCAATATATTAAAAACTTTGCAGTGCAAAACCCACACAGGTTATTAAATGCAACAGTGTGCAGATAACATGGCTGGTCAGCTTCACAGTATTAAGCAGGAGTAAATCTAAGCCATTTCGGGCTTTTAAGATTATTTCCTCCCATGTACCAGCAAGGGAGGGATTCAGGTATCACATCCATCTATCAATCACAAAATGAATCAAGTTTTTCCTTCATCCATAAGAATCCTATGCTGAACCTTTCCCAGTGGCAGAAAGAATCTGGCTTGACATCACACCTAATTTTATTAGCAAGGGTTTCTTCTTTCCTTCTACTTCCAGCTAGCATACCTTTTTCACTTCCTCCATGGAAGGCAAGACTGACATGTACCAAGTTTACACACAAAATTTTTTTTTACTGCAATTCTGTATACAGCACCTTTTCTGTGGACGAGCTGAGCTTCTGTCTGCAGTGCTGTCAGCCACACACTTTTCATGATCACTAATAAAGAAAAAGCACAAAGTTGTTAATAAAAGGCACAATTTATTTCTCCCTTATCAAACCTCGTATATTCAGAAGAACATTAAGGTCTTTACTAAGCACAGCAGAGCTATGTACCTCCTGTGAGAGGGAAGTCAGCCCTCAGTTTGAAAAACACCAAAAGGTGTTGCACAGTTGTCTTTTCCAGAATTGTCCACAGGTTAAGCTGTGCAATTGCCTCCAACTAGATGGCTTTCAAAAGATCGTAGTTTTATACTGTGAACCTTCAAAGGTGCTCAAGTTTTATTTATGGTAAGTAAAGTCTTACACACAAAGAAGTCTTCTTTTATCCTACCAAATTCTGAACCTAGACTAATTACCGTAATTGTTTAGGTCTCTAGATTCTAGTCAAAATGTTGACAGACATTAGACAAGGACCATATATCAGTGCTCTATTTGAAATGATAATGCTATAATTACTTATATACATTATTACTTTCTTGAAAACAATGTTACTGGACAGCAGGGGTTAACCTGTCTACTAGTAAACTTTGTCATTTGCAACATACCACTCTAGTTGCAGAACTGCCCAAGGTCACTTTTATTAGGGCTGCAAGACATCAGCTTACTTAATCTGGCACTGATTGCAAATTCAAAGGTGATAATATGGCACCACTCACAACAGGCATTGCATTAGCAACAAACTTTAGTAATTGCTGTTCCACAACACAACCCCCCCTTTCAGTTTTCAATGATCATAGCTCCATAGCTGAACAGTCCAAATAAAATTTCAGTTCATCTACAAGCAGCCAGCAGAGCCTTCTAATTGAAGTGTTTCAGATTTAAATGCTATTTCTTTTCAAGTTCCATGCTGGCAAGACCTGAAAAAACTACAGGCTTAAAACTGGATGGTAGTGTAAGCAAGACTTTCAATTAAAGATAATAAAATAGAAACTTGGGGTGAGGGGGAAATAGTCTCTTTTTACTCAATACCAGAATGGATCTCTGCTCTCCAAAATGATTATAGCTGGGATTTGTTGTGGTTTGGGGTTCTGGTTTTGGTTCCCCCTCCACACACACACAATGTGCAAACTTCCAAGCTTCAACTTCTTCCTCAAAAAGTTTGTTGTTTAGAAGGCAAGCAATATTCAAAGAGTGACACCATCCTTTCAGAAACTTTAAAGCCACTCATCCGTGCAACCTAAGGAGTCAACTGACTCATTTTCAGGAGTCAACTGCTTTTTTAGTTTCTAGTAACCACTGTAATATTTAATTTACTAAATTTCAGTTATACTGAGATACCCAGAATGCATGCAGGACTATACATGGGGAAATAGTTTAATACTATCTATTCCTTTATTTCTGAGAACATTATCTTTGAGACTGTAAAGGGCTTGCTAACATAGGTGCCTCAACTTCTGTCAGGATACAGTCTCAGCTATCGTTAAGCAATAGATTCACCAGCTTCCTAAGCAACATGAATTAGTTGTTTAAAGTCTTGTTAACAAAAGAGATGCATGACCACACCCCCAAACCACCTGCAAGCAAAACCTGTTTTGAGAATTAAAGCAGCATAAATGCTAGTCTCTGCTTTTTTACCCCATAAAGGCCTTGACAACTCTCTTTTCTTTGATTCCCTGCCCCACCACACTGAAAAGAACGCTTTTATTCCTTACTTTCCTCTAGTTGTGCTATTATACTTGCACCAGATCTTCATCACACCACTAAAAACCTCAACAGCAGGTTTTACTAATTCTGATATCGCCAGAGGAAAAACTATAGCATGGTGAAATCAAGAAACATGCGTTTGCAGACACTCTGGATGAGTTCTGGAAGTCAGGTTCAACTTTATGCTATTGGCCTGATGGCACACACAAACACTACAATCAGATAAAAGCAAGGCTGATAACGCAAGCTTAGCTGCAGGTAACTATACACTTAGGTAACTAATAATTTCCCAAGCTCCCTGAACTAATTAAAACAGATGGCCCAAGTGACCTAGTGCCAATAAATCCAGCATAGTTTAAATAAACTTGTCAGTCAATAGCGCACTGAAGTACTTTATGGAAAGTGGAGCAATCTCCACTCCAAAAGCCAGTATTCAAAATGTTAATAAAAGTATTCCAAACCACATCTACACATAGGTACTTCACTAGGTGGAAAGTTTATCCGCCGAAGTTATATAAACACTAATATAACGTCACCTTGCTATACACAAATAGTCACACTTTAAAAAAAACCAAATCACAGCTTTCTCAATGCAGGATCTCTTGTCAAGTCATTTGTGAGGAACGAATTTGAAATTCTAAGTAAGACTAAGACTGAGATCCTCTAATCATATTGGGCCCGTGATGCCCCACACAAATGAACAAACCAGGAAATTCCAGCGATAGTCTTAAATCGTGTCACACTTAAGCAAAGACAGCTGAATAACTAGTTAACAGGCTTTTAACTTCAATCAAACAACACAGTGTTCTGGTAGATGAAGTACAGTTCCCAGGGCACATGGTGTCAGTGTGATTTATGACCAGTCCCATCAGTAATTTGTGATGCGATTTTCAACTCTTGTAGATAAGGAACTCAGGATAGGCCAGGTTAAGGAATTTCCATTACCTTGTAAAACAGTGAGATCATCCATTGAATGCCACGGTATTTTGTATCTGGGACTGATAGGACACATGTGGCGAACAGGAACTCCCTTAAATCTTCACAGTATCATATCACAATCACGTCTTTCTTCTCAAATACACAGTATACAAGATGAGTCTCTTTAACACTTCCATCCCTAGCTATTGCAATCATTCCCCTGTTAGAAGAATGTCCACATCCCAGCAGCCACACTTGGAAATGACAGGATTAAAACAAAGTCAGTAACATTTCCACGTGGTTTGAGTCACTGATTCTTCACTAACTTTTAAAATTAGTTTTATATAAAAGATCCAAGGCACTCGACAGTTAAGAGTGAAAAAAATCTGTTTAAATATCTTTTAAAATGCAACATTTTAATCTCACTGGAAGATATAACACCAATAGCAAACTTCTTATTCTCATATTCAAGAGCTTTCATAAAGACAAATTTTAGTAAAAAGTATTAATTTTAAGTACCAATACAAGTTTGGAGCCAGCTTAGAGGAGAAAAAGGAGAAGCCAATAAGCCAAGAACCAATTTGTTTAAAAAAAAAAAAAAAAAATCAGTGGCCAATTTAACCACAACACAATACAGTTAAGCTACAAACTCAAGACAAAGGAAAAGACTGTAAAAACATTAATTGGAAAAGGCTAAATGGAGAAAGAGATAGCATAATATTTCAAAAGATTATTACTTCTGTAAGTATTTCTGTCAAGAGATGTTCTTCTGTTCAGTGTATTTTTATCTCAAGCCAAATGAAAAAGCAGCTGGTAGTGCCAGTTATGCTTCTCTGAGAGGTGGGGAGGAGGGGGACACACTCAACATACACGCACACTCCTCCCAGAACGTCCTTCACATTTGCTGTAACAGCATAGAAATTCAGACACCAGAACAACTTATTCTGGGGGGGGGGTGGGGGGGGGTGGTGTGTGTGTGTGATCAATATCAGCATTTCATCCCTCTTCACTAATCGTAAGTTAAATTTGGGGCACGCCAGTCAATGGTTATCCACCCCCTCCCTCCCCGCCAACAGAAAAGAGGGATTTCAACAACTAAGACCACTGCTGACAGCAATGAAGTGAAGCCAGACCTCAAGACTGACACTTTTCCCTCTCATTTCTACTGCAGGTAAAGTAAGGTGCTCAGGTACTGCTTTGGCAGAGGCCATGAATGAGGACAGAAGTATTTTAGAGCAATCATTGTTTTCAAAGAAAAATTCAGACTGATAACAAAGCAGCCCTTCTCACTGAAATCTTTGAAAAGTTTGTCATGAAAGGATAAGCCTCACTCCCTCCCATCTGATATACAAAAATCCCAGCCTGTTTTACACTTCTTTACAATACTCAACTTTATATTTTCTTCACAGGTATACCAAACACTACCATTATAGAAGTGACACGTGCAATGAATGAGAAGTGACAGTAGGGAGAAAAACCACTGGTGGCAAGAGGAAAGCAAGCAGCTGATTGCTCCCTTTTCCACCGCCCTGAAATTATAACTCTAACCACTTTAAACCTCAGTTCAAACTGATCATTACAACTGGCAGTACAATTAATTTATTTATTCATTTTTAAAGAATGAAGGTGTCTGGCGTCTTCCAGTAGTCCATATTTTTCTGGTTATATTAAAATCTGATATGAGACTCCATTCCTAAACTCAATAATCACTTGTAACTCGGTATTATATACATTCTTATGTACTTTGTTACAGGTGCTTAACTGATGCAGGAACAGCAAGATCACAAAAACCCAATAACCCCAAACAAAGAGAGAGAATCATATTCAGCAATTTTTAAGATTCTTTTCAAACTATGCTGTGCTAATACACTATGCTAATTGCTACCCATCAAATTTCTGTCAGAGGGAAAATTGTTTAAAAGCAACGCATGCTGAAAAAAGCCCAAACACGGTAGGGCTGACATTTAACTCTTTGGCAGAAGCCATGCTAACAAGCCAGTTACTACATGAAAGGGAATCATTTCAATTCCTTACACACAACCAAGTATATTAATAGCAAATAAATAGATAAGAACAAGCACTGTTTTTCCATGCCAATTTCATTAACAGTACACAAGGAAAATAAGTTCAACTAAGGAATCTTTTCAAAACTATGAACAGGTAAACAGAGAGCTCTAGACTTCGCAGTAAGACAAAGAGCGAGACCTCCTAAATGTCTACAGCAGTTTTTCTGCCACCAAGAGAAACTTTTAAACATATTCCAAGAATTAGGCTGCAATTCAGTAAATCTTGAAACCACTGCAAACTACCTAGCATACTCAGTCAAGGCGTTTTAACTACTCCAAGCATCGAAGTAGGCATTACACAGAACAATACCAAATGACGTGTAGCTTTTTAATGAAAAACAAAAAAGAATACTACCCAGGAAAGTGATAGCAGTTCACCATTCCAAGAAATTTGCTCTATATCTTAATGTGCTACCCAAAGAAAGGCTTATGCTAACAAAGGAAGTATTATTCCTTGTCCTCGTTATGTTGATTAAACTACATGAAAATATAGCAGCTACATACCAGACCGAGATCCTAAGCTGTAATATGCTTTCAAAAAATATACACCTGTTTGCAACATGCCATAAGATCTGGTACCCCTCCCCTGCCTCCACCATTAAAAAGTGCTTTATTTGATTTGCTTATTACAGAAGATATGTTTTCCAAAGTTATACATATATATTTAAATGTTTTTGCATGCATATGTGCGTGCATGTGTATTATAAGCTATTCAGTTCTTACAGACACTGATTTTGGTAATCACATCACCAGCTCGTATAAGGTGCTTGGCCGCTGCAAGAATTTCAGGGATCGGTACAGGTCAATATCCCAGCAGTCCAGCTCTAAATTGGGCCAGCATTCATTTTAAACTACAAATAGTTACTAAAGTCACATGTTTGTTCAAACACCAAAACATCTCCAATTGGACAGTACATCTCACGTGGCAACCCTTTAATAATGCTACTTTTTATCAGTCACCATAAAAGTAAATTCTCAAGTAACAAAGAGTTAAGGAGCCAGGATTAAATACAGCCAAAGATAGAACCATTTTAATTAAAGCTTATCTCATGACAAAGTAGATATTCTGACTATATTTTCATCTGAGTAAGTCCGTGCAACTCCTCATAAAGGCAATTTAGTACTGGGTTGACTAGGCTGTTAAAAAAAAAATCCTAAAAAAAAGAACAAATGAACAAACAAAACCAAAGTGTTTTACCAATGAAAGTATTTTAAGCCCATGATTTTATTTTAAGCTTAAGTGTGGCATAGCTGTTTCTGATAAGCAGAGTACCTGATTGCTGCTTAGCAAAGTCAAGTCAACTGCAGACAGAAGTATGTATTCCCAATGCTTGCACTAATTATTAGAACTTCCTGAGTTTCCAAAGATTCAGTTTCTAGTTGTTCATACATGTAAACCAAAGAGGATTTTTTCCACCTAATGGGATCACTTCAGTAGCGCTTCGATTATGACTGTTTTCTAACAACTTGCCACAGAAGTTAATGTCAGGAAACTACAAGATCAGACCAGACGAAGAATGAAAACCTTCTGTATTAGCATCTACTGAACACTCTCTGGAAACAACAGTTCTGGAAACAGTTCTGCACACAAAACCTGATCCCAGTTTCTGTGTCATTTCTATGGGTTTTGAATCATGTACTTCTTTAACGCATGTTCTTTCTTTCACTGATTGCCGTGTAAAGGACTCATTAAAAAAACCCCAAACAACAAGGAGAGAAGCACTGACTAAACTGATAAAACAATGATAGAGGCTGCATCCGTAGCAAACAAAGGGTGAAAACTTCAGAACTTTAGTCCTCCAAGTTCTCTGTGATAACAGGAAGCAAAATGTTTTCTTGTAAAAGTAAACAACATCCTGACTTCACATTACCTACCCACGAGCAAGGAAATCAGAGAAGCCTTCCTCAGCGAGGGGACAGACTGCTACCAACTGCTTTAATGCCTAACCCCGGACGAGGGAACCTCCTCAGCAAGTGACTGAGGCAGAAGTCTGGAAATCGCTACTGAGCGTTTGAAACGGAGGTGCTGAACCTTTTCCGATAAACCGCGCAAAATTAAAGAGGCGCGTTGGCTGGGGGGGGGGGGGGGAAGTTGGGGGGGGGCAGCGCCCCCAGCCTCCCCCCCCCCTTCGGGCAGCCCCACCGCGGGGGGGGGTGGGGGGGTGGGGTGTAGCGACCAAGAGCAAGTTTGGCTGGGGGGAAGGAAAGGGGACGGAGGGAGGAAGGAAAGGGGACGGAGGGGGGAACATCACCCCCCCCGCCAGGCTTTACCCTCGCCTTCCCCATCCCCCCGGCCCCTTCCCTTTCTCCTGCCGCCTCCTCCCCGAGCCCTTTCTCCCTGCCTCCCCCCTCTCTCTGCTCTCTGCCTCGTTCTCTCCGTCCCCCCCGTCTGCCTCCGCTCTCGCCCCGCTGGGGGAGGAAGGAGGAGGCCCAGCGCACTCACCTCTCCTTCTCCTCCCCTCAGCTGTTTACCACTCAGGACTCCTCTAGCCCACAGGGCGCCGCCATCTTGGCCCTGCCTCCCCCTCCCCCTCCCATTCACAAGCCGACTCTCCCCTCAAATCCCTCCGCCGCACAAACTAGTCCTACCCCACCGCCTCACTCCCCCCCTCGCCCGACGCGGCACCGGTCCTTCATCGCCCCGCTCGGGCCCTTCCCTGTCAGGGGCCCTTCTCCCCGTGGGGGAGACGCGGCAGGGGAACATCCGCTGCACCCACCCGGTCTCCCTCGGCGGACGTATCTCAGCACGGGAGCGATGCGGTTCCGAAGAGGTCGCGTGATTCTGGGGGCGGTGCCGCGAGGAGCCCCGGGCGGGGGGTACGTCACGCGGGGCGGGGCGGGGCCGGGCGGCGGCCGGTAAACAAGGCCCGGCCTGAGGGGATGGCGGCGGGCGGGGTGTGGGTCTCTCAGCGGCGGTCGTTGTGTGGCGGTTCCCGCTCCGCCCGCGCTGCTAGGCTGGTCGCGGCGCTCAGGGCCCGGCCCGGGGTGTGGAGCGGGACCCCGGTGCCCGCGGGAGGCCCGGCCGGCCGAGGTTGCCTGTGCGGTGGCTCCGCGGGCCGCGCCGCGAACCTGTTATGCGGACTCCTGCCTGTAAAGCGGTTTTTAAAGTGCGTGAGTGTGCTGAAAGGGAATAAAGCGGTCTGGAGAGTCCCTGTGTGTGTGGAGTGGCGGTAACGGGACGCCGTGCACCGCGCTGCGGGGCTGTGGGGGGAGGCGGCAGGGCAGCACCCCGCCTCTGCTGGGTGAGTGTGCAAAGCACCGCGTACCGTCCTTCTGTGGGCCCCTGAGCGCTTCCTACAGGCCGTGCACAAGGATTCTTTTTTTTTGCTGAAATGCAGCAACTATACACCATAAACCATCCTTCCTTCCAGATACGGTTTATTTTTCCGTGTGGAAAATGCAGAGTTTAGAAAAGAAGAATGGAAATTACCTCAGGGCAGGTTCTCCGGCCTTCTGTTCTGTATGCCATACCAACAGGTTTTCACCTCAGCGTTTGAATCCCCAGGCTGGCAGAGTCCTGGCGTTTCTCATCCTCCAAGGAGGGGGAGTTCAGGGGGACGCACCAGAGGTGCTGGTCTGACTCTTTGGTCTGTATGAATTGTCCTCAGGCACCAGCAGGAATCACAGACATTAAATTTGAAAGGTAGAAACTAAGTGTTAAGAAAATAAAAGCAGATGAGAACCATATCTGAGAAGTATCGGTTGATTTTTAACTCCTGCGGCGTTGGTTGTGGTGTTTCACAGCCCTTGTCCCTGCAGGGCAGAGATGGTTCCCTCACGCTGCACCTGCAATAGGTCATCCCGCTGCTGGATGAGATAGAGTCGCTTGGAACCAGCGTGTTTTTAATCTAGTCCTGCCTCGTGCGTGGCAATTAATATTTATTACGGTCTGGTCTGAGTGATGGTATTTTTTTTCCTGCTGTGCAGAAGACATGTTTATTTAATCTGCCACAGAAAAGAGTGGAAATTAGGATGAGCTTCAGAAAAGAGCTGGAAGCAATTAGTTGTGTTATTTTACTGTGACTTAATTACCGTAACATTCAAATTGACAAAGAAAACATGGATGCTACAGGAGGGGTTTGCTGCTAGATTTGAAAGGGAAAATGACCACATTAGAATGGACATGATGTGTCATAATTAACCTGTTTATTATTCCTGAGTTATACATTTAATAATGTATTTACTTAGGATGCACTGGAGCATATGACACGTAGTAAGAACTCACGGCAATACACAACATGAAACTGTGCTCAGATGCAAGCAGAACCGGCTGTACATCCACCACGGCCCGTGTGGGCCAGGGCCAGGACAAGCTTCTGTGAGCCCAAAGCCCTCTGCAGCTCTCCATTCTCTGCAGACCCTGACATAAGAAGAGAGAACAGGGAAAATTATATCAACAGGAAGAACATAAAATCAGAATGACTGCATGGGGCCAGCTCAAAGGTCCTTCTAGCCCAAAATACATCTCCAGCACTCTTTTTTTTTTTTTTTTTTTTAATTCAGCTTGTATAAATCGCCTTTTGATGGCGATTTCAATGGAGAGGAGAGGTGATAAGTTTAACAGAAGCCACAAACAGAAATCCAGGGCAGAGTAAGAAGACAAGAAGCCGAGGTGATAGCTGCCTGCGCTCCCATCCTGCAACTATTTGCTCCGCAGGAACTCCTGAAATAAAATAAAGGGAGAAGGTGGGTGAGAGCTGAACCAGACAGCCGTGTCCCCATCTCTCTTCAGGTGTTCTAGTGTAATAGTCATAAAAGCGAGTATCTGAGCCCATGATCTCAGAGATCAGTTTGTATGCAATTGTATCTGGGCTTTGCGAGATGGTGGCTACTTGAGGAAGCAGAACAGCTGATAGAGATGTTTTATTTTCAGTTGCTCTATGCATAGGTTACCGACACTGGGAGATGAAGTCATCCTCCTTCTCCAAAGGAGCGTGCCCAATGCTCTTTGGAGCACCTCAGAAATCAGCTAGCCGGTGAGGTTGTACGGAACATACTGTTAGATTTTTTTGCACAACTGGTTTTCTATAGGGTTTTTGTGTGGCTGACTTGCTTTTACCGTCACTAGTTTAAGAGCCACATTCTGCAGCCATTTGCACTTTATGTCAACGGGAAGTCTGTATGCAGGGGTGCTGGCAGAAGCCGACTCCAATGTTTCATAAAATAACATCTCAGTCCTTTCAGCAGCTTGTCATTTTCCTGTTTTGTTTAATTCCTGTAACTGTCTTCATATGAAACCCTGAAGCTGCAATGTAGATTTTGGTTTTCTGTTACAATGCTTGTTTTTGTAGCGGGAAATGTAATCCTTCAAATGCCTGTGTTTAAGAGGATGCAAATCAGCTTGCAAGCACAATGCCTTGGGAACGTTTCTTTCATGCAAAACCCAGCTAGATAAATAAGGAGGGGAGGAGGGAGAGGGGAAAAGGGATTGTTTGCTTCTATAAACAACAAGAATTAATTATGTTCAGTAAATGACAGATGGGTTAAGATCAAAATCTGAATCTTTCTCAACGCGGGTGAAATCTACGCTCCTATCTCCGAGTTGCATCAAAACCCATTGCACAGCCTGTCCGGTGCCATGGGGCAATGGCAGGGCGCGATGACAAGGGCTGTGACTCGTGGCTGTCCCGGCAGAGAGCGCTCGGGCCAGCACGCCTGGCACCGCCGCCCGGCACGGCGGGATGCGAAATGCCTCCGCTCTGAATCTGAAGTGTCTCTGGACCACATCTGCTCCGTCAGGGAAACACCACCCCGACAGCCCACCCTGTTGCAGGGCACAAAAGGGGTTATTGCTTCCTGGTGCTTTCACCACCCTGAGCTGCGGTGGGAAAAGGGACCGAGTTGGGTCCTGCTCTAACACAGCCCATTGCAGAAAAGAGTGACACGTGTTTGAAAGCTCACAGCGAGCAGAAAAATGCCATGATATAAAGGCATTTCTCTGATGGTGATGTCCCAGTACTTGGCACTCAACAGCTGCGTGTGCACTTATATACGTCGTAAAGTATAAGCTTCCCGGAAGGCACCTTTGCTGTCCCGACTCCGGCCGTGCACAGGGAGTGCTCTAAGTGCAGGCGGGGATAACCGAGGGCACGTACAGCTCGTGCCACTGTGCACCTGCGCGCTCGGGAGGATCGTGATCATCAGAGAATAGGTGAAATCAAGGAAATTACTTCTCCCCCCCGCCCCAAGCCTTTGGGGAGATGAGCTCTCCTTCTTTGTCCCCAAATAAGCATCGTGGCCAAGGCTTCTCAAAATCGCTGCTCTCCAGGTCCTGGTCCCACCTCTGCTGGGGAAAACCGGGTGACCTGAGAAAAGTCTCTCTGCCTCTGCTCCATTCTCCCTCCTTCCACCCTGCCGTTACAGAGCGTTCGGCAGTCAATTATTTCACTTTTGCAAACCCATTTTCAAACCTTTTTTGAAAGCAAGTGATAGAAGTGCAAATTCTTATTATTGCTCTTGAAGAGCTTTTTGCAAAGATGCTTGTTAATGAGCTTGCTTAATGAGCTTTCTTAAATCTATATTTATATCCTATATACAGCTGTATATAGATAGAGCAATGCCTAAAAATATGTATGGATTGCACACGCATATGCCTAGGAATATGAAGGCTGATTAACACACATCTTTTTCAGTTATTACCGTGCAAGTATTTATTCTTTTTTCCTTGGAAATTGGAGAGATAAAAGATCCATTCTGGAATAAAATAATTTTGTGCATATGTGCTAGATGGTTTTGTTTATGAGACTCAAGTATGTGAGTGTGTGTATGTGAGACAGATGGTGTGTCTGTTTGTGAAAGATATGATGCGTGGATGAATGTGTGTAAAAATACAGGTTTCTTAAGAGCTATTCTTTTTTTTTTTTTTAAAGAAAAGACAAAATAACAAATGCCTGCTCAGTACATTATTTCACCGTGTCATGCTCTTTGTCAATATGACAGAGGAGTATTCCTGCAGCAGGCGAAGCTGCCCCAGAAAGTGAAGGGTGCTGCCCCCAGGGTTCCGAGCCGGGCATCGTGAATTCTCTTCAAGTTTTCAAAGTCCTGGAAAGTTTTGATAAGCAAATACTTTCTGGGCTCTGCTTCTCTATTGGCTGTTTCTTCACCGCCAGATTTTGACACAAATAATCTGATTGAAAAATCAGGGAGGGGAACAGGGGCAAAAAAAACAGAGAGAGAAAAAAGGAGAAGTGTCTATTTCAGCAGACTGCGACTTAGTGAAAAAGTGGAAGAGGAGTCCAGAGAGAAGACGACGTCTCGCTTGTCTGAGCAGATTTCAAGGCGAATCCAGTAAAGCAAAGTCCCCCAAACAGGTGATTTATTTATTCTTTTAATCACTTTTTAATTTCACTGTTTTTCTAACTTCTCTGAGATGTTTTTCTAAGCTTTTTCTTCTTCTTTCCTTGTGTTTGCAAATATGTAACATATTCCACTGCGTAAGTCACTTGTCCTGAGGATGCCTTTATGATAATGGTTCGCTTAAATGAGTCAAACCTTTTAAAATTATGTACCATATACTTCACTCTCCCATGTGAAAACAGTAAGAGTAGAACAAAAGAGGAAAGATGTGACAATGGTCTGAGATACCTGCGTCCCAGCAAGCTCCATGCAGCAGGAACAGTTTCCAGATGTAGACTTTTGTACTTAAGTGTTGAGGAGAGGGCGTACTCTGTTTTTCCTTTTAATTGCTCTTTTACAGGGCCAGACCTTTAAATTCAGAAAACAGCACACCTCTGCTGACATCAATCTATGCCAGTTTTTCTAGATGAGAATTCAGTCTCTCCCGTTCAGGATTTTTGCTTCAACGCTATCTTTTCTGTTATTATTTTTCCATCCTTTCTCAGTACATGCTGATTAGTGTGACAATTTTTAGCATATGGAATTAGCTATGTATAGACGCTCCTCATATACCACCAGATTGATCCGCTGCATTAAGCAGGAAAACAAATGATTTGCAAGTTCACGCAGTAAATGCATCCATAGGTTAAGGGGCTATAGCGTTTGTTGGATTGCACTGTGTAGGTCTATTTATCCCTGGAAGCCTCAGGCAAAGTTTGCTGCAGCCAGTGGCGTTCCCAACATCGCCAGGAGCTAAATGAGGTTTCTAAAGAACGAATGCTGCAATTATATTCTAAACGTTTTTTTTCTAGATACTACAGATATACAAGCATTTCCATTTCACTTCTTGGACAAAATTTCCACCATGATTTGCTACCCCTGCCTTAATGTCCATTTGCCCAGCCTTACCGCAGGAATTAACAATGTTCTGCTCATTTTTCCACTCCAAAAGCCACATTCAAATCAGTTGCCCCAAGTTCGGTTTTGCAAGGGTGGACGAGTGAAGACATGATTAATTTTGTTGTAAAGAGCTGGAATTCTCTTTGAATATGACTTCATATTTAAAGACTCGGGAGTCCATAAAACCTCTTATTTGGACTCTTAAAAATTTCAGACACAGGTTGGGTTCTGTTTTGTGCTTTTTTCTTCAAAAATGTAGTCGTCTGAAAGACAAACTAGTCTTTATTTTTGATAGCTTCACTTTTGCCAGAAAGAACAGAAAACAGCAATATTAAGATGTAAATATAAATTAAGCAATGGGAAGGAAATAAGCCTCTTCTAAAACTTTGTACACTCATCAACTTATATGAAGACATATATCAATTATAAGTTAAAATAAAGCATTTCTACTGAGTGTAGTGGGAAAAAGAGTTTCATGTCTACAATTAAGCTTGTAAATTTGAAAAAAGGATTACTTGAATTTAGGGGAAAATGAAAGTCAGCTTTAGAATAGAATTTACACTGCAAATTGGGTTCCTGATTCAGCGTGGCACAATCCTGCAAACACCCGTCCCGAGTACGGTGTTTCGTGTTGTGAATCATCTCTGAAGGAACTGGAGAGAACAGCTCCGTAATCCAATTCATCAGGAATATGGATTTTTTCTAAATTGTATCAAAGGACCCAGCCCTGTTTTTTTGGGAACTGTGAGGTGCCGTGCAGTGAAGCAGGAGTTAGGGCTTCACGAGGAACGTAGGATCAAGTGACATTAGGATCCTGAAGTCAGAAACCACCCCCTAAAAAAACCCCAAACCCTTCTAATTTGGTTTTCACACAATCTCCCGTGTTTCAGTATTACATTACAGTTTTACGTGTAATACTCAGCAAAATCACCAGAGAGCATCGCTGAGGATGAAGGAACTTTGAGTGTGGACACAGGAGGGAAACCGGCTGGGTCTGCTTTCAGATCTGGCTGGGGAATTTTTGCCTGGTAAAAGAAGCCCTTCCAAGGAGCTTCAAGTTAGGTACCCAAAATAGCGACGCAGGTTCTTCTCCCTTGGGTCCTTTTGGCTGTCTTTTCCTCAGGGCAGATTACTACAACGTTATTGTACAGATACACGAATGGCAAACAAATAAGACTGTCAGTTCTGGCTGGCTACTGATTTTATGTTCTCTAGTGAATCCAAACAATGCCACACCACCTGCATTTTGGGCAGGCTCTCCTGCCCAAGCAATGAACTCCCTCGTGCACTTGCCAGTCAAGAGAGAAACTGCTGCCACAGGGGCTGCAAGAACACGCCCCATAAAAATAAAGTTTAATTTTTAGCAAAAGGTTGAAGCTAAATTCTGTCGGAAGCTGTTGCCCACAGCACTACTGTCCCTGGGAAATATAGTTAGCCATTAGTAGCAGCTGATCACTTGCTACTGATAATCCTGAGTTTCAAGGAGAGATGGTATTTTTTTCTCTCACAATCTGTGCTTCGAGTTTTCCTCTAACCCGGCTGTGTGAATCACAAAGACAGTCCAATGCAGTTGTTAATTAACTACGCTTTGGGCTCCCAGTTCCTGTTTTCTCTGTAAAATGGGGTGGGGGAAGGTAACTTCCTTTTGCAACGTTCAGTAGTGCATTAAAGATCGTTGTGCTCAGTAGAGGCCCTTATCAGCGGGCAAGATACTGGACCAAATTTGACTTCTACATATGCTGGGGCAAACGCATCCAGAAAATCCCGTTGATTCAGGTGCATCCACTTCCAACTGCCATCAGAAAAGAGGGGCTGTACCGAGTGCCTTTGTGTACTTAGCGTATGGGTGCTACCGTAAAACACCATAAGATTGCTTCTGCCGCCCATCTCCAGTCCTCGAATTTACCTGGCCGAGCTGTCTGACTGCTGCCGCGGGGTCGTGTAGCCCACAGGCATGGAGAGGCTCCAGCAGCAGGCACTGCTGGGTGCGGGCTGCCACCCTGCCTTCAGCTACCCGCTGCCAGAACCTCTTCCTCCGCTCTCTTGGAAGCCCAGGGAAATTAACTGGTTAATTCAGGCAGAGAAATCCCATGTCTAAAGCTTGCTGGTATGAGTAGCCTCCATTGTGGACACAGTTGTGCCCCACCACATGGGAAAATCCCTTTGACGTGAGTGGAAGTTCCACGTATAAAGGGTTTGTGGCAGGACGTTGACTTGGGGCACGTCTGTGTTGCACAGATACCCCGTCTGGGGCCGCGACTAGAGAGACCCTCCTGTGACGCCTCTGCGCTAGGCACTGCCGGTAGGACGCGAGGCGCACAGGCTCAGCGGAGCACGCTGCTGGAAGGGCTGTGCCCGTCGCAGAACAGTCCCGTGTTTGTACCGAGCTGGAGGTATTTCTGTGCCAGGCACAGACACACGTTACGATACTTAGAAGGAACCTCATTAGAGAGTTACGGGAGGGTAAATGCAGCAACGTACTTCAGCATCCCTTCCCCCGAGGGCATCCTTATGGTTCATTCTCAGTGCTGTTTTGTCCTCTTTCTAAAATTAAATTAACAAATCTACTCTTGGCCTCTGTTTTCTCTTCTTCATCTCGAGTTACATGCAAATTTCTTGGAAAAATATGAAGAAAAACAGGTGAGTCATTTCAGAAGAAAAAAATGGCTAGAGACACCAAGAGCTATCCCTGAAGTCATAGAAGAAACAGTGGGAATCCTGGACCAGATTTAAGACGACAGCTAAGCTGTAACTCATTTCCAAAGGCAGCTGGGCTGGTGAGCGCCTGGCTCTCACCAGCAGCAGTGGGCTTGGCAATCCACCTCTCCACAGCAGACCTTGCTGTGTGAATTCCAGGTACACGTACCTGCCGCCGGAGGCACCGCTGTAAACGTGGCCCTCGGACCCTTAAACAAAACACGGCTGGGCTGCGTAATTATATTTAGCATGTAGGGGTAGTGCAGGCACTAGGGAGAAGACCTTTTCCATCCCTGGCTGTTTGGGATTCCAGGAGCCCACACTGTTCTGTCCTGACTTACACAGATGTTTCAGGTCATTCCTACTTAACGGGAGTTTGGTTTTTTTAAGTAAATAAGTAGGCTACACTTAACTGCTCTCAGGAAAACCCAAAACTTAATAATGAACGTTCCCATCAACAGAGAGCCAGGACGTACTGCTGACTTTTCATATGAAATATTGCAAGATTTGCTTTTAGTGCTACTATCCTGAACAATTACAAGGGAAAATGCAAATATGTATGCAAATAAGGCGCCAGCTGATATTGCCATACACAGCATCGAGCCTGTTGTCATACTGCTGCCATGAGAACAGTTACTAGCCCTGGGGAGCGGGCACAGGGCGGGCTGGGTTCTGGGTAGTAAAGATAACAGATACATTGCAAGAGAATTTTGTATGATTAAATTTCAGCATTTTATGTTTGTTCCTAACCCGTCATTTCAACGGTCTGTGATATTTGAGTCAGATCCAAAAGGTAACCTCTCTCACGCAGCACTTCTGCTCTGCCTCTGCGCGACTGTTTGTCAGCCAGAATACAAACTGCTCAAGCTACGGCCAGCGAGAAGAAAACCCACCACACATCACGGCTGCAGGGATTTTCCACTGTCTCTCTCCTATTATGGCTGTTGTTTCTATAATTATTATTTGTGTAGCAGTTTCACAGAGGAGCCCACGTCACGGCTTGGGACCGCGCTCTTCTAGGTGCGGCACAAACACCGAGACAGACCCTTTCCCAAAGGGGTGAGCTCCAGCCCGCGGTCCCCACGGTGTCCTCGCTGGGAGGGACCGTGTCCTGCAGCCGGAGCAGAGAGCTACAGGACAGGGATCCTGGCTTCTAATGCATCTTTGCCACAGGCGCAGTTTTGGTCTGTAACACAGCGCGCGATTTAAGCATGCCTCTGTTTCTCCACCTGCAATACAAAGGCAGCAGTAATCCTTTGCCTCAACCTAGGGGTAGATTATGAAGTGTCATTTTTGCAGAGTATACGGTAATCTGCAATCCCATCTTCAGTCTGCCGTCCCATCTCTACGTTCAGTGGCAGAGACTGTCTCGCGGTAAGTTTTTTCGCTTAGCCCCCTCCACAGCTGTGTGTTCGCCCCAGAGTTGAGATCCATCACGCGCCTAAACCCATGCGGCCACTCCCTGCTCTTCAGCTGGGTTCAGGGACTTTTGAGATGAGCTCTCTGTCTCCCTAGTAGAAGAGTTTTAATTCTCACCGCTGCTGCGTACAGAGCTGATGTGACGGGGGAACAAATGAGAAATCACCCCCCAAACCACAGAGGTTTACCTGCTGGTTTTCCGTGTTTCTGCGCAGGCAGTGAATGGAAAATGCCACGTTCCTTTTTGGTGAAGAGCAAAAAGGCTCATACCTACCATCACCACCGCTTTGTGGAAGATGACCTGCCTATACTCACGTGGGATCCAATAAGCTCTCCCTTCACTGGTGAGTCAATCCATCCGCTGGGCTTGTAAGAACACACCAAGGCAAATCAATAATTGAGTGGGCAAGCTCAGGGAGTAGAATGAGTGAGCTAAAGAGCAACTAAGGGCTTCCACACGGGGATGTCAGTCTAAGGACAAACTGATCCCCTACTGTGTGCCCTCTTTCTCCAGTCCAAATCCACGCTGTCTCACCGAACCCAAATTTAGATCCTCCCTTTGTTTCCTGCTGGGTAGCTGGGCAGATTTGAGATCTAAGATTGCTGCGTGGAGTTGGTCACGTTTGGGAAAGATGGCCAACTTCAGGTAATCAACAGTTGGGAAAAGAGCTTGCACTTAGTTATCGGTCTTCTACAAACTCACAACTCTGCCACCTCGATCTCCAGCTTGCTGTGTTTGCTGCCCACATTCTCTCTGGACCTGCATGTTCTCTACCTCAGTGTGTTACCCCCTCCTCCCGATGATTTGCAAGGGAGGTTACAGCTAGAGTGAGAAAATACTAGCGATGCCCTAACGCTGACTGTGAAAGGAGTCCTACGCACTCACAGGTGAAGGGCCAGCTGCTACACACTCTATTAACACCAACCAACACTGCTCTGCCTACGCCGGCTGTCCTCCCTCTGCTCTCCCACAGCCACCCATGCAGTGGCAGGGCCGGGACAATTACCTTCTTCCTTCAGGCACCATTCAAATTCTCTTTATGCAAATCAAGGATCAACCTACCCTTTGTTCTAGCCCTGGCTATCAAATTAGAGTCCAGCCCTATGATAAGTTTGATAAAAAAGAAAGGAGGTGACATTTTAATTTTGATTCCTGCCGTCATCCTTTGGCCATTTGTTGTGTCTCTCCGGCGCGCGAGAGGGTTTGGACAACAGATGAATGCTGTCCTCCAGCAGCCCAGTCCCACCTCCAGCAGAAAGGAGGCACGTGCATTGGACTTCTGTCCATTTCAGATTCTTACTATGAAGTCTACTTCTAACAAGGGCTGGTTGGTCTCTTTAAGGGCTGGGACAAGCGTGGAGAAATGGGAGCGTGGGCAGGAGGAGACAAGGCTCCGTGCTCACCCTTGCAACTGCGGAAGCAGTTACCTCCCCTCTCTGCTTCCCTCCTCGGCTGTCCATAAATTCCGGTTAACAATACAGAGCTCTCTTAGGAGAGGGGTGGGGAGGTTAATAAGTTAGTGATTGTTAGTTACCCTCACAAATGAAAAGGGTTTTAAATAGGGAAATGACTCTTACAGACATGTGGCCTTCTAGGGTTAATTTTCTCTAACTATATAGGGTATCAAGTGTCCTATCATTTCTTCCTGCCCCCCTCTACCTTGCCTATCTCATCCTGCTTGGAATTTCCCTTTCTCAGCAATGGGCAGACCTCGATTGCTGTGCTGATTGCACCGCTCTGCACTTATTCAGGGAACTGAGCACGGGCTCACGTATCCAAGCATGAGTTCATACATAAGTACAAACCCCACCTCAATAGCTTCTTCTCTTAACAGCCAGAATAAACTAACTGTGACTCTACTGCATGCTTACAGCCATAGGAGACAAGACACTGGAGGACATCAAGAAGCAGGACCTAGAATGTGTGGTTCCTAAACAAGAAAAGGACCCATCTGAACTGAAGGAAGAAAGTGTCCCTGTCCAGTACCTGAGCAGGATGCTGCCAGGCCCTTCAGCTCCAGGTCTGCTACCCAAGACCACAATTGCAAAAGAGTCAGGGCTGGGCTGGCTTACAGAGGCCCTATGACTGGGTCCAGATTTTCAGTAAATGGCAGCTCTTATTTTGACGTCTATGGCCAAACTTGTCCCAGGCAGAGCTCATCAGGAGCGTTCTGTATTTCCCTTTACGCTTCTGGTCTAGATCAGCAGCTCCCTGAAGGATCACACTATGATTCCCAGTGAGTCAGCCTCCAAATTTCAAGGACTAATGCAATTCCCTGCTCTGTGGGTCAAGGCGGGTGGCCACGTGATACTTGTTCAAACACCACATGGAGCAGAGCTGGTAGGGGAGTTAATATTTCATTAGCAACCCCTCCCCCATAAAATTTCCTCAGATTGAAATCAAACTCATAATAGGAACTTTGTATGGGGATCAGGATTTGAATCAAAGGAGGAGGAGTTACCAACTGCAGCTCCCAGTGTCAGGCAGGACATTAAATGGGGGAATGGTACCTCGGGAACTTTTTACTGGTGCCCAACTGCAGGCAATGGCATGACACTCGCTTCTCCCTCTCCAGAGATGGCCGTCCCAGGTCTGCAGATCAAAGACTGCACTAGCACGACAAGCACCCCTACCTTCTACAAAACCAGCTTTTCTTGGGATGCTTTCCACTTGCCATACAGCTACCGACAGATGTCTTCCACCATGCAGTCAGCCCTCCTGGAGCACCCCGTTAGCCTGTACGGAAGCCACCTCCTGCCAAGCTCCGAGCCCCCGCTGGATTACAGCATGCATTACTCCTCGGACATGGAGACCTACCACTGTGTGAAGTGCAACAAGGTGTGTGTCAGATGAAAACCTCGGGGATGGAGAGGGTCTGGAGTGATTTTCATTGCATACATCAGCATTTCACTGGGTTACACCAAAGTGCAATGCACGCAGCTCAGAATGGGTACCTACTTGTTCTCCTGACTAGGGAAAAAGGGCACTAGGAATGATGCAGTTCACATGGCCCACGAGATGGAAGAATCAAATAAAGAGAAGGAACTGAAAACAGGGATAGCGACACAGCTGCCTCAAGTAAAAAAATCACTGGCATTTTGTTTTGCAGGTATTCTCCACTCCCCATGGACTGGAGGTCCATGTCCGAAGGTCTCATAGTGGGACCCGGCCTTTTGCTTGTGAAGTATGTGGCAAAACCTTTGGACACGCTGTAAGCCTGGAGCAGCACACCAATATTCACTCCCAGGTGGGTAGCGTGTTTCCAGAGAACCAGCTCTGCAGAGCTCATGAGTGCTTGGACCTTAGTTGTTGCTTACTCCATCATAAAGGAAGTGACATTTCCAAGGTTACAAACGTGATGGGTTTCCTGTAGCACCCAATGACAATGATAGGAGCTCTGAAGACCACAGATCATAGATCTTGGTCTCATAAATCTCAGACTGCCCTTGAGAATTCCTTGGATGGGAGGGGAGGATTGTTGCTACTGGTTCTTCTGTGCCTCGCCTCCTCCTAAAGGGCACAGGAATTTGGATCACAAGATGTAAACCGTTTCCATAAGTAACCCTCCCCGCATTCTCTTTGTACTGCCCCTAGCACATCAGTCCACAAGCTGAGGAGATTTGCTTATCAAATCTACTGTTCTCAGAGGCTTAACACTCTTCAAGCTCTGTCACATGTCTTGCAGCCACAGGCATCCCATGATTTTCTTTCCCTAGCAGGAAAGAAGTTTTGAGTGCAAGATGTGTGGGAAGACATTCAAACGTTCCTCCACCCTCTCCACTCATCTACTGATCCATTCAGACACACGGCCTTATCCCTGCCAATACTGTGGCAAGCGCTTCCACCAGAAGTCGGATATGAAGAAACACACTTACATCCACACCGGTGAGAAACAAAATATTCACAATAAGCAAATGCAAATTACAGTCCGTCATATTGATATGTGTCCCCAGACACAGAGATATTGGACCAGGGATGCGTCCAGAGGCACTGGACATTTATTCATCCCTACGCAGTAAGACAGCAGAAGGTCTAACCATCACTGAGATGCATGTCACAGAATCCCAGCCTGGTTTGGGTGGGAAGGGACCTCCCAGCCCACCCAGTGCCACCCCTGCCATGGGCAGGGACACCCTCCACTAGCCCAGCTTGCCCAAAGCCCCATCCAACCTGGCCTTGAACACTGCCAGGGAGCCAGGGGCAGCCACAGCTTCTCTGGGCACCCTGTGCCAGGGCCTCAGCACCCTCACAGGGAAGAATTTCTTCCTCACATCTAATCTAAATCTACGCTCTTTCAGCTCCAACAGCTCCACGTCTTTCTTATGTTGGGGACCCCAGAGCTGCACACAGTACTGCAGGTGGGGTCTCAGCAGAGCGGAGCAGAGGGGCAGAATCCCCTCCCTCGACCCGCTGGTCACGTTGCTTTAGATGCAGCCCAGGACATGGGTGGCTTTCTGGGCTGCAAGCGCACATTGCTGGGTCATGCTGAGCTTCTCATGTCCTCGTCTGTGTGACAGGGAGGTAGTTATTGACCAGCCTCCCGTGCACGTCATGGTTGTACCCAGCCCTGGATGCAGACAGGACAGGGGCCACACAGCTGGGGAGGACTGCCTCTGGTTCTTCTCACCCTCTGCTGCTGGGTCAGAGTGCAGACGCATAAGCAGGACAGCAGGGCTAGCAGCACCTTGATGCTGAAGCATCAGTCAGGTCCAAGTCTGCTAAAGGGCATTTCTACCTCCTCTCATCTGTGAAAATGTTTCTTACCATCTTCTCTGCCTTGCAGGGGAGAAGCCCCACAAATGCCAGGTATGCGGCAAAGCCTTCAGCCAGAGCTCCAACCTCATCACTCACAGCCGCAAGCACACTGGCTTCAAGCCCTTCAGCTGTGAGCTCTGCGCCAAGGGCTTCCAGCGCAAGGTGGATCTACGGAGGCACAGAGAGACCCAACACAGTCTCAAGTGAGGGACAGCTCCAGGTCTTTGCTGGAGCTCCCACTGCCAGTACATGCTCCAGGGAAGAAGAATGTCCCTAGCATCTCCATCCAGCATGGGGGTGCCCGCCTCATAAAGCTCATACAGCTTCCTGTGTTCCCCTGGGGACTGGCAAAGTCATGTCATTGGCTTTGGTGTTCTGGTGCCCCAGGCCCTTGCACATCCCAGTAGGTGACAAAGAAACCTGTGGGAGCTCTCACTTTTCCATTACAACAGGTAGCAGCCCAGATCCAACGTCACCTGCGCAAGCGCAAATCCAGAGGAATTCCTCCAGGGTCACTGTCGCTCTGGATTACCAGAGTTTGCAGAATTCGGTTCATCAGACTGACCAGCAGTGAGGTGGGAACTCCTGGACTAGCGGCAGCAACAATCTGTGCCAAGCTAGTGCCGTAACCATGTTCTGCTTTGATGGTTAGGAAGATAAGGCTGGGCCATGCAAATAGGTCGCGTTCAGTGAGCTGCGTTCAGCCTGGACAGGGCTTCTGCAGAGGCTCGCCCAGGTCATAAATTCTGGCAACAGACACCAAAAGTAATTTTCTTTCAGTGGAGCATTTACTGTGATCAAATGACAAGTTAACTGTGTTGTATTTTTAGCTTGGAGTGGGAGGAAAATAGTGAAAACCCAGCTCCTATCCCTAGCCGGTGACAGGGGTCTCTCAATGCGGTCCTGATCTGCACCACACTGCAAAGATCCCTGGGTTAGTGGCGACCAGGCGAGCTCCAGGAAGAGCCCTGCCACAGCACCAGCCATAAGCTAATAAGCCCCGTGTCTCTGTACCGCGCGAGAGAGACTGGCTGCTCTTGGAATCAGGGCTGGTATGTCCCACGGTATTTCACTGCATGCTGGACATACCGACTTCGAGCTGTCCTGAGCAATCCTGTGTCACGGCACGGTCAGGAACAGCCCTTGGATATCAATGTCAAGGGCTAGAGAGTTCTGCTTTCCAGCCACTCTCGTAAAGGAGGAAATGACCTAGCCTGTACACATTGGCATAGTATGCAAGTACCTTACAAATATTATACAAACAGAGCAGTGGTATTTCCTCCTTCTTCCAGGTCTAGAGCACTGGAAGAAGTAAAGCGCCAGTTCCCCTCCAAGCTCGGCTAGATTCTCACTGTAGAGCCTTTGGCAAGTCACTGCAGGGGGCTTTTATTTCTCCACCCCTCCTGGTGATGTGGAGTCATTCACTCAGGTTTGTAGAGTCCCTCGGGTTCTTAACAGGAAGGACAAAGTAGTATTATAGCATTAAAAAGACAAGTGCTTTCAGTTAAGCAGGGCATTGTAGCAGCGCACAGCCCACTCCCTAACTACATCCCTGAACACGTGGCCTCGGACGATGGCACCAGCGGGAAGCGCCCTGGGAACGGGCTGTGGCACTTGCCATTTCACTCCGATGCTGATGAAGGAGAGCTTCCATCATGGGCAAAGAAGAAATGGTCCAAGTGGAAAAATTGATTTATTGCCAGGAGAGAAGTCGTCTGTCCTGCCCTCAGTTACACTGCTGTAAATCCAAAGTTATGCTCCTAAGACCTACACTGAACCTGTCCCTGTTTGATGCTGTGCCTAAGCTGTTAGTCATTAATATGCATTCTGGAAGCTCAAAACAGAGTCTGTACTCCTGGCTTTACTTGTACACTGTAAATATGTATTTATACATATTCTAATGTATATTTTTATTGCACTATACCAGACAGTGACAACATGTACAGGCCTGCTGGGATTTATCTGATAAATCTGTTCCCTCTCGGTAACTGGGCTAACGCGCTGTATGGTACGTTCAAAACATCCATTCCAAGAAAAGTTCATACTTGGCTCTGGAGACACAGGCAGCGAGGATGAGGGGAAAAGGAGAAGGGAAAGAGTACAGCAATGCCCCATATGGTTTGAGTAGAAATAAAGATGGAAATCCACATGCAGAACAGGGGTCCCGTCAGGAACAGGGCTCCCAAACTTAGACAGGAAAGACGACAAATTCCAAGAGCGGGGGCCTATTGACTGCAGAACAGCCACGAACAATGCTCAAAACCTGGGATCCGGAGACATTCCTCTTCAGAGACAGATTTGTGCAGAGCCCTGGACAGGCAGCAAGTCAGCTCTCCAGAGCAGGAGGGCTGTGCAGCTACACCACGCCAGATGACACGGGACGGTGTGCCCAGCAGACGGTGTTCTCAAAGCCCCCGTTAAAACTCTGCTGTCCTTTCCTGGGTCATGCCAGAACCTGGCCAGGGCGGGGACTCCAGGGGAGGTGTACAACCTGGGACAGAACCGGGCTTGGGGAACTGGTCCCCAGGTCCCGACCGTGACACCAGGTGCACACACACACGTGAACACTCACACACGTACACATGCACAAATGCACAAGCCTTACTCAAGGTAAAGTCATTTCAGCTTATTAAAGCTGCTGCCAAAAATGCAAACTGTGTTTGTTTTTCCCCTTGTCCTCCACAAATCCGCAAACAGAAATATTTAAAGAGCATGCCAGCATCTGAACTGCTCAGGAGCTAACACCCTCCAGCCCCAAAACACACGGGCACACCAACACAGACTGCCCGTCTATGTCCTGGGGACAGCAGGCGTGCCTGGCTCACCTGAAGCTCCTCAGTTTTGGCTGTTCTGGAGGGAAGTTCTGGCACACACTGATCAGCACCGAGGCAAGACTGCCTGTAAAACCACTCATAAAAACAAATCAGACAGCTGGTTCTTCTGAGCTGCTGAACAAGGACTACTGCATCCATTACATTTCCATTCCTATCTTCCCTTTCCATGGTACAGAGCAGGTACAGCCTCCAACGGGCAGCTGGGGTCTTCTGTCCTCAGGCTGTGCTTCTCCAGCCTGCTTCTCCCTCCTAACAAAGCACAGATCACCCCGGTCCCGTCTTGTCTTTCCCCAGGGCTCTAGGGCAGGCAGCAGCTTTCACCGTTATTGTGGTTACTGAGCCCAGAGGCTACTGAAGAGCAGTGACACCAGACAGTGTCAGCCTTACCCCTGTATTTGTGAGGACCCTGGGGAGCACATCCCCAGGAGATGCAAGCACTGCTTTAGATGGATGGGCAGCGAGTAGAGAAATGCACTGGGGTGGCCTCAGGCAGCGTGCTGCCACAGAGCCGCGCTCAGGAAAACATGTCTGTGGCCAAAGCAGCCTGGGGGGGGGAAGGCTGGCCCACTCCCACAGGCGCTGGGACCGTATCTCCAGAGACACAGGCTGTGGATGGAGGCCAGCAGGCAAGGGTGCCAGTGGGATGGCACAGCCAGAGTCAGAAGGTGACCTGAGAAGGAAGGAAGAGAAGATGGAGTTAACTCGCAGCGTTTTCCACGAAGGCACTGCAGTTTCTTCCCCCAGAGTGACGAGGGGCCACTGGCAGACAAGCAGGTGACACCACCTGCCTCCGTTCTCCCCGAGCCCCATCCTTCCTTCAGGCACACGGATGTCAGCAGCCCAGAGGAAAACCAGGCAGAGCCTCACAGCCCCTTCTGTGCTGCAATCCCTGATCAGGGAGAGCCGTCTCCTGAGGAGGAAGATGGAGGGACTGGAGCCGCAGGAGGTGCCAGCAGCATTCTGCACGGCTCCCTGGGCTTTCCTCCGCACCGCCTGAAGCGCTGGAAACGCAGGTGAAGGAGCGAGGAGGGAAGCGGACCTGGCATTACCCAAACCTCACCAGGCTGGGGGAGAGCCTTCTGCTCCAGACACGGCACCGGGCCTGCTGCGTGGAGCAGGCGGAGGGCTTCCCTCATCCTTGGAGCTACCGAATCCACGCAAGGGGTACCCAAGGATGCTCAGCACCTGTCAGGATCAGGCCATGGCTGTCACCAACTCCAAACACACCTGGCCTTGCTCTCCAAACATGCAAATCCTCCCCAGTTCTGACTGCTCTGGAAACAACCCCTTTCCCACCACCTCCCCTTGCATCAAAAAAACATTCTGGTTGGTCAATCAAGGAAACAGATAACAAAAAGCAAAATCTCAACTAATCTTTGTGGCTGAAGAAAGAGCTGATTGTTTTTGCCTCTCTCCTAGCCCGCCCTGTATCCTGCACTTCCCCAGCCCTCTTCACACCTTCTTCCCTTTATTGCCAGGGAAACAAAATCCTGGTCTTCGGGCTGTTTTGTTTAGCAAATGAGGGACATGCAAAGCAATAACCCCACGCATCTGTCAGGAGGAGAGAGGTGCCTCTGTGTCTTCCAGACAGCCTTCAGGCGCTGCGAGCAGCGGCCCAGAAATACTATGATCAAGGGTGGATTTAAGTTTGGACACAGGACGCACCTTTCTCTTCCTAACAAAGACAGAGCCCAAGGACACCTGCAGGAAACAGAGGTGTGCTCCCAGCTAGCACGGCATTACGCTGGAGCTTATCTTCAGGAGCGGAATCCCAGAGAAGGCAAAACCCTGAAGTTTTCAGGTTGTGCTGGCAATGGTGACGAAAGGCTTAAAAGGAACTGAGAGAAAGGACGGGGAAGAATTACGCTCCAGTTGGGTACAGGCTGTATTGGAAAGAAAAATTATTTGCCGAGTCCAGTTGCTTCCCGCCCTAGGCTTCACAAGAAGCGTTTTCAGTGAAAAAAAGATGAGGGCAGCGTCCCTTGTCCTCACAGCAGGTCATTCCCCCAGGGCCACGCAGTCGGGGACACGCCAGCAGGTTAGTTCTCACCCACCCGCACGGCACAGAGAGGGAACCTGAAGGCTTTAGACACTGCCCCAGAAATAGCTGCACACACACGCTTCTTTACGACCATTCCTGCCTGCCCTGGGAACAGATAGGGAGTGTGAGATGCAGAGCTGCTACAGAATAAAAGTACACCACGCACGTTTTTAAATTATTTATTCTGCTCACAAAGCAGAGATGTTTTTCCACTTTTGCCCTGGAACAGCACGTGCACATGGAGGAGACAACCCAGAACAGCCACACCAAAATTATCCAATGGTAGTTAAATCACTCAGTTGCCGCTGTGCTGGATGCGACCTAAGAAAACACAGATGCCTGCAGAGTTCCCGACCCTCCGTCTTTCAACTAACAGTCACCACGGACACGCTGATCTTAAGGCTGCAACCCTGAACCGAGACTTGAGATCTGCCACGCGTTTCCTGCGTGACCTCGGGCAGGACATGAGCGCTGGATTTCTGAAGCTGTTCAGCACATTATGAACCTCACAGAAAGCTTCACCCGGTCTGTGAGAGGAGGATAATAATTGCCCCTCTCCCCTTCATTTCACTTGTTTATTTCAATGGTAAGATAGTCGTGAGCGGGACTGCCCCTCCTTATCGTCTGCGTCCAGCACCTCACATAATAGAGCCTTGATCTCGGCTGGAACGCCTAAGTGCTACTGCGATACTAACAACGAGTGATAGGAACTTAATTCAGCAAAGCAACCGTAACTGGCCCAGAAAGAAATCCTCCAAGCGTGCACGGTGAGACCCCTGCGTTAAACCACTAAACTGCCAAGTGAGCGGAGAAACAGGGCGAGCAGAAACACGGAGAGGATAAATCGGACATGAGCAGCATTTCCACCAGTGAATAATACTCCAGGGAGAGAGACAGAGCTGGACGTGGATGCTACGAACATCCCACTTGACGCTCTCATTTTAGCAGTGTTGTTTCAATACGGGCAATTTTTCAATCTGGTCCTTGGGCTGATTCTGACCTGCTGGCCCGAGGGTGATCTGTGCTCACCGTACCAGACGGCAGGGCAGGCAGGGAGCAACAAGTCCCAAGGAACGGGGAAATCTGAGGCTGGGGAGGAGCTGAGCATGCACTGGGCTCAGCTTTGGTCTGATAAGTTTATCAAGCGCTGCCGGCTGCTAACTGTCAGCCAACGAAGCGGGCCTGTTAGGGAGGAGGAACAGCTCCCAGGGCAAGATAGGACAGCCCATGCCTTATCGGAGTGCCTGAGCCAAAGAGGGAACTGGAGAGCGAGCACTTTCCAACCACTTCATCTGAACAACAGACAGATTGGCAGGAAAGGCCTGTCAGCCCTTCGCTTCTGCCACCCAGGCATCAGCAGCAGGGAGCCTCCATCCATGCAAACAACCCTGGTAAGCGCAGCTTGAGAGTTGCGAATGTGAACACAGGGGCCCGAGGGAATGCAGGGAGTAGGTTTTCTTAGGAGCGTTGCCCGGCGGGGAGAGTCAGATTTACAGCACACAATTTGGATGCTTACTGAGCAAGTGCCCAGAGCAGCAGCTCTCCCCATCCAGCATTTCAAAACAACACTAGTCACAAAGTTTTAGTGTACAGATAATTGCTTTGTTCTCCCTTTACTGTTTCTGAAAAATAGTCAAAAAACCCTCAGTGAATAGAAGAGGAAAAACTTGACTGTTCCCATCTGAGCTGCAAAAGTCTGGGCCAGCAAATACCCCTCCCCACTTACTCCTAGGGCAGCAATGGCCAAATCAATACAGCTGAAGATCGTAGCGGAGAGACTCCCCTGCATGTGGATGGCCTCGCTCGGACAAGCACAGCCTGTCCGTATACCTCAGCCACGACAGGGAGGGTAATAAGGTTCCCACGTGGCACGTCCCCTGCTTGGTTTCCCTGCTGGGGCTGTGCCGTGCAGGATGGAACCGTGTCAGATCAGCAGTTTCAACGTTCTTCGTTTAGCGCTAGACCGTACAGACAGCTGTCATTCTGCATCTGACCCACCTCTGGGTCTTTGCCTGGGTTCAAGCCAGTGACTGGGCGCCTGCCTGCATCAGAGCCGACCCTGTGCTGGGAGGATGGGTTCGTACTTGGCTGCCTGGTGCTGTCCCAAGCCTTCCGGGGGATACGAGGCAGGAAACCTGCAGCAGCAATGCAGGCCAGGATATCTCCAGCGTAAGCTAGTCACTCAAAGGCTCCCGTTCTGGTAAGTAATATATCGAGGAAGCGATTTAGCTCCTCCTAAAGCATATATCTAAAACAGGACAGAAGCTGTGCCTTCAGCACACCTACTTCTCTCCATGAAGAGAAAGGGAGCCCAGTATCTGTGGCCATCTAAAGTTACGCAAGATGAGTCACACCCCTGTGGTTTCTGCACCACACTCAGGCCCAATTTCTCACAGCTGTTTCTGCTCCAGCCCATAATCTACTGTTCTCCAGGCCACGAGCAACCTCTGAGCTGTTCAATTCCTCTGTGCATCAAGGGCTCCCATGCAAGCTCTAAGTACAACAGCCACATTCAGCAGTGGCCAACACAACTCTGAGGTTCAAGGCTTCCTCATGAAGAATAAGGAGTCAAAAAACCCTACCCCATTGATTCTGCCTTCCTCTCGGATAATTTTAAAGCAATGGGACTTTATCTTACAGCCCAGACCCTTCTATATTAGGAGCTTTGGTGGGATTTTTGGCACTGGCCAAATCCGCTGGTTTCTTCTCTTTATAAAATAGAATTTATCTCTTGCCTCAGTTGGGGAAGGGGAAGTCAAAGATGATGGAGCATTCCTGCTCTTGAAAAGGCCCCATCCTGAGAGCATGGACATGGTGAACCAGTGTGTCAGTCAGACATCGCTGCCCCAGCTCCTTATTTAGATACAGCCTGTAGCGGCTTGACTGTAAATCAGTCAGGCTCAATGGACACCCAGGTGTGACAGCACCTGGAAAAGAGAGTTCGGAGACTGCAGCTGCATTTTCTGACGTCCTGGCATCATGGAGAACGCTAAATATGAGACTCAGAACTCCAAGAAGGAGGATTAGTGCTCCTGGCTTTGCCATTGTCAGCTGACCTGAGCCAGTCGCTATCCCTCTCTGTGTCTCAGGTTTCCCATCTGCAAAGTGAGGATAACACCATGGACACGCTCTGAGATCCACAGATAAGAGCTAGGTAGAATTGCTGCACGTGCACGGTAATCTTACACTGGAACAGCACCCAGCATCGTGAAAAATCCCACAGAAGATGCATAAAGCATCAAAGCAAAGTCTTTGCATTGCGATCTGCCAACCTGATACGCAGTTTTCACTTTAAAATATTTGCCCAAATTTGAGTTGGACAACTAGAAATGGAACTCGGGTCACCTGGCCTTCCAGTCTCGTTTCTTAACCAACTTTCTATCTTACCTCCTTGAAGTATAATTTTAAGCAAAACATACCAAGTTAAAACTCTACTCTTAGGAAAAGTATCAGGTACTATTGGTAAGATTTTATTTCTGACTTCTGGAAGATACTTATAAAAGTACGCACAAAACTCATTTGCTAGTGCCTTACATTAAAGGCAGAGCTGACAGAGCAGGAGAAGGCCTTCGAGTGAACGCGCACGGGACAGCTGAGGTTTCTCATCTTAACTGGAACTTAAGGCGACAATTAGCTAGAAAGTCAGAGCGCCACATCCCCATGCCTGCTGCACAGTGCCACAACAGTGGTGTTGGAGGACTCAGAAGTATTGATGATACTTTGCATTGCAATAGCACATTCTGCCTAAAGATTTCAAAATGCTCCCCAAAGATGGAAACACCTTATCCCTGTCCTACTGCAAGGAAACCAAGAGCCAGGGAGCGAGAAAGTCACTCAGGGTCATCCAGAGAGTGAGTGAAAGACCTGAGGAGGGAACCAAGGCGTTTTAGCTCCCAGCTCTTATTCCGACCATTAGGCAGTGGGCAAAATTCATATAAACAGCTCCATAAGTTGTACCAGTGGAATTTTATGCATCCTCTCCAAATAAACATGCTCATGACTGCCTGGGAGTCCTGGCACATCTTTGCTCACACTACACCTTGCTACTGCAAGTCTGGAAGCAGCCACTATCCGCCGTGACCTATTTCAAGCCAAATCCCTATTTTCTTAACTACGTGTTCCCACTGAAGCGAGCACAATATACAACAGTCGGCAGGACTTAGCCCCAGCCTGCAAGTTCTCTCACAGTATCATTATAAGTTTTGCAGGAGATACAGCACAAACCTTGTGGTTGACAGGATCAATAAATTATATTTTTGGGGCACCCGCTCCTTGTCCCCACTTCCTCAATCCCAAAGTCCCCAGCAATCTTAGCTCGGAAGGGAATGTGACTCAGGCCTTCAACTGAAGGGCTGTCATCTGCAAACCCTGAAGACTGGATGTGGCCGTGGTTTTATCACTGGCCACCAGCTGCCTCTAGAGCTCTTGCCTCCTCCCCAATGATTCAGCAAATCTTCTTCAAGGAGGAAAAACAAGCATGCAAGTGAGCAAATCACAATGTCAGATTACAAAGATGAGTGGGGAAAAACTGCAGCTCAAAGGAGGGAGATAAAAGCTGGTGAAGTCACACGATCCAAGGACTGAAAGGCCTGGCAAAGACTTGGTTTTTGGAAGGGGGTAATAATAATGTAAAAAATAAGGCTGTAATTTGGATTCTTTACACCATGAGACCTTGCTAACAATAAAAGAGAACACAATGTGGAAGGAAATGAAGCATATTCTGCCCTCCGCTATCTGGGCATTGCACAGGGCTGATACAGACTTTTACTGGTATAGCTGAAAGCTGAATAGTCCATTCTGGTTTACACTGGAACAAAGTTCCACCAAGCAAACTATTTTCAGGAGTTTCTGCCCTCCATAACCAAGATTTTCAATAGTTTGGAAGCCCATTATCAGGCACATTGAACATCACTGTTCCTGAAAAGAAGTTCTGTAAGTCATTTGGTATCTAAGGCATGGCAGAGGGCAGTTAGAAATAATGCTTTAATGTCTGACAGTTTGGGCCACTGTATCATATTTATATTACAGCCCTTTTCCATAAACATTTTGTTTCTTGCTGTAACTGCTCCTGAGGTGGAACACAGTATCGGCTTCACAGCTCATGGTACACAGTCTATAGAACAGCAAGTAAAGAAGAAACTTCACCCAGCCCTTAGCTAGGAGATGTAGTATTTCTCCTAACGGATTCAGTCCAGAC
The DNA here is from genome assembly GCF_028858705.1 of Grus americana. Classification (NCBI taxonomy): domain Eukaryota; kingdom Metazoa; phylum Chordata; class Aves; order Gruiformes; family Gruidae; genus Grus; species Grus americana. The sequence goes on along the minus strand of NC_072871.1, from coordinate 11,997,838 downwards.
ACTCCAGTCAGAGCCCACTCTTCCAAGAATGCCATGAAATCCTAATGAAAATAAAAGTGTTTGTGGAGAGCTCATGTCATGCGTGTGAAACCTCTCAGCCCAGCGGGTCCTCTGATAGGCAGAGAGATACAGCCTTCCACTAGATTAAATCCAACACAAAAAAATAAGCACAGGAGGAAGAGGAGCTTGGGAATCGTGTATACGGGCAGCGTGGATGGATAAACTGAAGCTGACTTTGGTCTCACATTGCCTTTAAACTCCACCTGATTTCCCTCACTAACCAGCAGAGAGATCAATGTTTTGACGCTAAAATGTGACCAAGCAGGACTGACTTACCTTGCTATGGGTTTGTACATTCCCTGCGAATATTTACGTATTCAACTCACCAACAACTTAGAGCTCACAAAACCTTCTCGCCCCCTTCGGAGGGAGCGGGGTTTTGGCGCACGTACTTACAGCACCTGCCGCTCTTCCCCAGGAAACACGCAGGGAAAAAGGAACCACAGCACGAGCCAGAGCCCCCCCGCTCCCCCGGGAGCTCACGCTATGGGAGCCAGGGGAGCGGGGCCAGGGGAGCGGGGCCAGGGGAGCGGGGCCAGGGCTGCTGGCGTCCCCCCGCGCTGCCGCCACCTGCTCCCACCGCAGCTTCGGGGGCTCCTCCCGCGCTGCGCCGCCGTGCGCCCGGAGCTCGGGGGCAGAGCCCAGGGAATGACGGGTTTAGGGTGAAAATGCGGCACTGCTGCTCCCTACAGGCTGAAAACAGCAAACGCGTAACTCTCTCTTAAATCACGGGTTTTAAGCCAGAGTCATCACTTCTGGGAGGCTCCTGGGTATTTGGGGCTGGCGGTTCTGCTTCTGCCCCGTCCCAGAGCTCTCGCGGAATGAACACAGCCATTGCCCACGCTGCTGGGACGACAGGAGGAACAGCAGCGGCTGTAACACAGCCACACAGCCGCACAGGCGCACAGACACACAGGCGCACAGCCGCACAGATGCACAGACATACAGACACACAGCTACACAGGCGCACAGACACACAGCGGCACAGCCGCACAGACACACAGACATACAGATGCACAGATGCACAGACACACAGATGCACAGCCACACAGACGCACAGCTGCACAGACACACAGCTGCACAGACACACAGCCGCACAGCCGCACAGATGCACAGACATACAGATGCACAGATGCACAGACACACAGGCGCACAGGCGCACAGATGCACAGACACACAGACACACAGCTACACAGGCGCACAGACACACAGCGGCACAGCCGCACAGACACACAGACATACAGATGCACAGATGCACAGACACACAGGCGCACAGACGCACAGACACACAGACGCACAGACACACAGCCGCACAGACACACAGCCGCACAGCCGCACAGATGCACAGACATGCCACCAACCCTGACTCAGGGACTCCAGGGCGGCGGGGGGAGTGGGGCTCAGCTGTGCCGGAGCTGTCCCGCACACCCCAGCTGCTGTGCGTGGGGTACCCATGGGAAAGGGGGAGCTCGGGGCTGGGGTGTGGCTGCTTGCATGGGGTGGAGATGGGATGGAGATCTTCACCTGTTTGAGCTGCTGCTCTGTTCTGGTTTATCCCTCCTGGTTTGGTACAACAGGGGCAGGCACACTTGAGAACCTGCCTGGACAGCAGAAACCTCAGCAAAAGTCTGCTGGAGGACTTGCTGGGTGCAGGGACCTGGTGACCTGGTGAAGATGACTGCCTGCCCCAGCACACTACACGCAGTGTGGGATGCAAAGAGCCTGGCGTCCTGCCTGCTTCCAGTGGGCTGGAGCCGAGGGGAGAGTGTGCAGGAGTCGAGGCCATATGCGCCTGTGACCGCACTCACCGGACCTGTTCGCTCCTGGCCCCTGGCTGCTTTTGCCAGAAGAACAATCTGTGAGATCTCCCACAGGAAACATCTTTCATTTTCTCACTGCAGTCCTTCATCTGCAATTTAAAAAAAAATAATTATCTTTACTGCATTTCCATCTTACCTTGTCCCTGTACCCTACTGAGTTGCAGTAATTACAGTGGAGGAAATGCAGAGGGTGAAACCTTTTTTGCTGCAAATACATTTCATACAGATTAGTAGCCAACTGCCTGAGGGGTTTTTATTTTAATTTAAATTTTCTTTCCTTACTGGTGTCACAAGAGTCTTTTACCAATACGTGATTCCAAAATCCATAGGGGGGACACACAAAGATAAACCAACTCATTGCTCACACGGCTCAGTCCCTTCTCTTCCGAAATCTGGAGCACAAACTTCCATTTCCGCATGTTCCCGTGAAGGCCCCAAGTCCGTGTGTGGCAGAGGCAGAAAGCAAACCCAATCCTTTCCCTCCTCTTAGGGAGGGATACAACAATCCCCAGGTGTCTGGTGAGAACCTGATTGGCCTCAGCAGGGCCCGTCGCCCGCACAACGCTATCTTTGTGAACTTTGATGACGAAGAAATCCCAACCAAACCACTGGATGCTGCCGTGCAGACCTGGAGGAAAGTGTGCACCAATCCTGTGGATAAAAAGGTGGAGGAAGAGCTGAGAAAAGTACATGCTTCACTCCTGAGCGAGGCTGAGCACTATACTGTGTCATGCACACCTCGTTGTAAATTGTTGTGGTAGTAACTACTGCTGGTTCCTCTGAAGGTTTTGTGATTGTGTTTCCTGTGTAACCTTGTTAAGAGTGAGATACGCGTCTGTGTAATTAGGCCAGGAACCCAAATCCAGGCCTTTGGGTTCCACTCCCATTCGATATCAGCTGTCCTTTGTGCCCTTAGCAAAACACATTTGCTTGTTCTGATCTCTAATCTATCAAATGAGAAGGGCTGTACTGGCGTATTCTGCCAGGGATACAGGAATATTTGGTGTCCTGGACAGCTGCAGCTCCCCTCGAAATGATGGATGGGATAAAAATTTGTCAAGGCATGACAATGTCATGTCAGGAAAGTGAGTGGCATGTACCTGAAATGCCACCCAGGGCTCTGAAATTGTATTCCTTAGAGATGGCCATCTTCTGAAAATGAATTTTGCAATGTGCCTTCTGCAGAGCTCTCCAGCTCTTTTGGAGTGTAGACTGGCTGCTGATGGACATTGTTTTTCTGAGGATAACGATGGGCAAATCCAAAGTCTGACTGATATAACAAGTGTCATTAGATGCCACTGAGACCACTGTGTTCAGTACCATGATTGTTTCTGTGTTATTTTAGCTCTTTGAAGTCCGTCCTGTCTGGTCTCGGAATGCAGTAAAAGCCAATATCAGTGTCCACCCGGACAAGCTGAAACTTCTGTTGCCGTATTTGGCTTATTACATGGTAAGTCTGTACATCGTGGGCCTGTCTGAGGCTGCTAGGAGGCAGAGTGAGCGTCAGCTGGGTGTTCCTGGTTTTCTGCATCTGGTGCAGGATGCTGGGTCTCAGACTTTGCGACAGAGGAGTCCCTTGCTCTGATTTTGCAGAGGGCAAGTGGAGGGAAAGGACTTTCTGACGTCATCTAAGAGGTCCAGGCCAGAGCTGGCATCCAGTCATTACCATCAGATCACAGCTCCCCCTCTTTCCAAGCTAAAAAGGGTTTTGCTGATACTTCTCCTCTCCCCACCTTGCTAAAGTCACCACACCCCAAGGAGCCTTTCGCTATCCAGCACGCCTGTTACTGAGCTGGGGCTGTTCTGCAGGGTGCTCGCCCTCAGTTCTTTACTGGTTGTCTGTGTTCACCTCCAGGTTACACCCCTAACGACATGCCTGTGAAAGCAAAACGCAGCACCTATAACTACAGCCTGCCCATCACTGTCAAGAAGCCAGGTATGCTGTGCCAGCAGACAGGCCGTCTGGCTCTTCTGTTGCTTTGGTTCACCCCATCCTAGTTACAGGTGGTGAAGGGTCCTCCCATGAGCTGAGCCCAAATTGGAGCTTTATTTCTGGTTGTAAGATGGTGCTGCTATTAAGGCAGTAGAAGAGTCTCCTGCTTGGAAGTGCTGTGAGACTTGGATGTCTGCTGTGCCAGTAGAAGGACTTTCTTTGGTTAAACAAGCAGTGAAGATGGCAAAGAGCAGATGACATACGAGTCTGCAGAGGATGAGGATGACGAAGAGGAGGAGGAAGAGGACCTCAAGCCTTCGGGTGAGAGTGAAAAAAATAAATTCTGGACTACGTGTGGACTCACTGAGCAGTCAGGCTGCTGTTGGACAGAACCGTCTCTGCTCTTGTTCCTTAAGTGCCGAGGGGTCAGCAACCATGCCCAGGATGTGGGAAAGCAGAACTTGCACTAAGATGCTGACAACCCGTCTGCACCGACTGCGGTAGCTGCTGATGGCCGTCATTCCTGATGTTAAGCAGGCAATGGGGCAGAGCTGGGGGTCTGCAGAGCTGGGCCGCTCTGGCCATTAGTGTGCCATTGCTGGCTGGAGTGTCACCGCCCTGTCACAGCAATTAAAGGTCTGCTGGCCTTTTCTGAGTCTTGTGCATTCCCCAGCGTGTTACGAGTGCAAGGGTTCCCTAATATGCTGTAATGCATGGCTTAACATCATTTTAGCCTCCTGCACTTGTGTGAGGCTTCTCAAGGCTTCAATATTTTTTATGTTCTCTGGAGTTTTGTTAGACTGAGATATTTCCTTAGGTTTGGCCTCCAGCCCACGAAAGCAACATCTGCAGGTCTCTCACACAGTGACGCCAGTCTACCTCAGCCATGGTTTGGCCTCAGCCTACTGAAGGACAAGTGCGTAGAGGCTCCCCTGGTTTGCCTTAGAGCCAAGATCGGGCCATGGCATTGACACACAGCTGCACTCGTAGCTATATATACGTAAGCCTCCATCTGGCTCCTCAGGGTGCACTCACCATGGCTCGCTGGGAGATCCTGTGCTTTGCCTTGTGCTCCTACCTCGGGGTAGCACGGGCTGCAACCGTAAGTACAAAGGCACTTCTTACGGCTTTGCGAGACATTTTGCCCGTCCCTGTCTGAATGAGCAAACTCCTGCTACATCTGGTCTGGTCCCAATGAAAGAGGGCCTGCAGACCATGACAGCCAAGGCAGGGTGTTTTCCTGCCCTAAACTTGGCAAAGGCTCTCAACAACAATTTTCCAAAAGTTCCTGCACAGTTTTGTGTCAGGTTGGGCCTGGTTTACATCTTGAGGGTGAAGGTCCTCACCTTCTGCCATTTATCTTTGGGAGTGCAGGGGAATTGCTGCTGCCCATGTGCTCCAAAGGGCATCCTGCAGGACATCTGCACGGGCACATCTCCAGTGGCAGCCACCTGTGGGCTTTCCACAAGGGTCCCAAGGGACGGCTGGGAAGGCAGGCTGCGAGTGGGTCCATCTGGGAGACTGGCCAGGGCAAGGTGTGGGTGCTGGCGACATGGGAAGCCAGAGGCATGAAGGACTGTGCAATGGATTTTCTCTTCTCATTGGTACCACATGTAGCTGGGTGTGGTGTACACCGAGGGAGGTTTTGTGGAAGGCGAGAATAAAAAACTGGGACTCTTTGGGAACTACATTGACATCTTCAGAGGGATCCCCTTTGCTGCCCCTCCAAAGACTCTGGAAGACCCCCAACCTCATCCTGGCTGGGATGGTAAGATGCAGCTTTTGAGTGCCTTTGTTCTGGGTTTTATTTTTGCTTCTCTCTCTTTAGTCCATTATTGACAAGCCAAGGATGTTGTTGCCTGCTTTTATCTAATAAGCAGCGCCAAGAAAAGGCTCTTAGTCTCATGGTGGGTATGAAAGTCTGTCTAAGTGTTCCCAAGCAACTCAAGTAACCACATGAAGCAACAAATCTGAAGCATGGCACCTGCATCTCCCCTCCCCATACCTCGGCTGTCCACAGCTAGTTCCCATGGGAAAGGGTCCCACTTTGTCAGTCCCTCAGGCCAGTCACAGTGGCTGGGGTGGCTTTGCTGCCTCTGCACTGGATTCAAAGAGGAGGGGATGGATGGATGGACAGACAGCTTGCAACCAAAGGATGGAGTTGATGCCTCCAACTAGGACCTGCTGTTTTCCCTCTCTCCTCTCAGGAACATTGCAGGCAAAAAAATTCAAAAATCGCTGCATGCAGATGACACTTACGCAAACTGATGTCCGCGGCAGTGAGGACTGTCTCTATCTGAACATCTGGATCCCTCAAGGAAGGAGACAGGGTATGTGCTTGGCAGAGACCTGGGGAGGAGATTCTCAGTTGCCTTTTGTGGGCAAATTGGTCTGGAGCATCTCTCAGCAGCTACGTTCCCATAGTGGGCAACTGCAGGAGCACTGATTTTCAGAGGGAAAGGTGAGCTGTGTCAGCCAATGTCCCTCCGCTGCAGCCTGTTGAGAGTTTCAGCCTCTCCTACAGAGCAAGGACTTTCTTGGCCATAGGCTATTGCAAAGCATCAAGTCTGTTCCTGCCCTGGTGGAGTGATGCTCAAAGAGTGGGTATGGGGATGGATGGGCAGCACCTTCTAGCTATGTTGTGGCTGACATTGTTTTTCTTCCTCATCTCCCAGTCTCTACCAACCTGCCAGTGATGATCTGGATCTACGGCGGCGCCTTCCTTGTAGGAGGGAGCCAGGGAGCCAACTTCCTCGATAACTACCTCTATGACGGCGAGGAGATCGCTGTGCGGGGCAACGTGATCGTGGTGACCGTCAACTATCGCCTGGGGCCCCTTGGCTTCCTGAGCACCGGAGATGAAAACTTGCCAGGTACCGTAACTGCTCCCTCTTCAGGGGACCCTGTCATGGGTCTCCAGCTTATCAGCTTTGCTGTGCCCTTACTCAATGGTGGGTGCTCTCTGTTGCTCAGGGAACTATGGGCTGAAGGACCAGCACATGGCTATTGCCTGGGTGAAGAGGAATATCAAGGCCTTTGGGGGTGACCCAGAAAACATCACCATCTTTGGGGAATCAGCTGGCGCTGTCAGTGTCTCCCTGCAGGTGTGTTGTCCTTGTCAGGCCCCACCAGAGCTGCTTCTCTTCTCTGTAAATGGGAGAGATGGTCCCCTTGGCACTCTGCTGCTTCCCTCCATGCACACCACCTGATTAACATCCTCTTCTGCCCAGGGACAGCAATGCTCAGCCTCTTCACTTTGTAGCTGCTCCTCCTTCTTCAGTTTAATCAGTCCCACCACTGCAGGCACGTGTCCTCACTTTTGGGACCTCTGGTGAAAGAGCATTTACTTGCCATGTCCCGCTACTCTTCTCCCCTTCTCACCATATCACCTTTTAACTTTAACTGCTGAGACTGATAAATAGCACGAAGGCTGGCAGCTTCCCCGGGCCTGGTGCACAAGCTGTGAGGGGATCGGATGGGTCTGGCAGGCGATGGGCTGTTCAGGAGGCTGGACCTGAAACCTTCTTGTTTCTATTTTGCACCACAGACGTTGTCCCCAAAGAACAAGGGCCTGTTCAAGAGAGCCATCAGCCAGAGCGGTGTGGGTCTCTGCAGCTGGGCCATCCAGAAGGACCCGCTCGCCTGGGCTGAAAAGGTAACGTGCAAATCTTGCCTGAGGGAATGGAAAAACCAAATAAGTGACTCCCTAGAGAAAAGCATAACTAGCAAGGGATTTGGCAGGAGCCATGCTGCCAGACAGAGTTTTGGAAACACACTGCTTTGAGATTAAAACCAAGCTCTGCCTCTGTGAAGCTGGTAGTGAAGCCTGGCTTCAGAGGGTGATGCCGGGTGGTTTTTCTCTCTCTCTCCTCCTGCAGCTTGGAGAAAAAGTGGGCTGCCCCATAGACAACACCACTGCCTTGGCCAACTGCCTGCGCGTCTCTGACCCCAAAGCCGTGACGCTGGCCTACCACCTGCATCTGACCAACCTGCCCTGTAAGTCCGCCAGCCTGTGCTGTGGTCCACCACCCACACAGGGCTCACCATGCCTTTGATGGGATGCTGGGGTGATTGCCAGGGGTGCTGAAGCAGTGCTTGTGTCCTTCTGAAAGGGGACAATAATGACAGATCTTGCAGTTGCCCTTCCACAGACAGGTGCACATTGCGCTGAATGAACGCTGTTCATCGTGCAACGGCAGTGGTGGCAGAGGAATTAACCAAGGGCCATGCCGTGGCTCCAAAGCAGCTGTTTGGGCTTTCCATCTTGTGAAAGCAGCAAGAGCAATTCTGGAACACAGCTTACTAACACAAAAATCATTGACCACAACCCTGCTATTTTCATTTGAGTCGCTGGGTGGAGTGCAGGACTCACACCAGATAGGGAACACTTCTGCTTTTGCTGCCTTTGAGCATTTCTTTCCCAAGAAGACTCTCCTCTGCTTGCTCTTCACCTACAGGCATGACGTTTACTGAACATGATCCTGTGGTCACCCTGCTCCTGGGTGACATCCTGCCCGTGCTGAAGTCACCACCCAAGCTCTCATTCACCTCAGCCTTTTCTTTCTATAGTTCCTTGAGTCATGGGATATGCCAGGCCACACTTTTCTCAGACTCTGGTTTTGTCTCCTGCTGCAGCTCCCCTGGTTCACACACTTGCCCTCACTCCTGTCATCGATGGAGACTTCCTCCCAGACACACCAGAGAACCTCTTTGCCAACACTGCTGACATTGACTACATTGCTGGGGTCAATAACATGGATGGACATATCTTTGCTGGCATTGATTTACCTGCTATCAACCGCCCGCTTGTGAAAATCACTGCGTAAGTGAAGGATGATCTTAAAACCCTTAACAGGAGAAACCTTACCTTTCAAGTAGCCCCCAAACTCTGAAAACTTAGACCTGAGTGGACAGGGCACTACCTTCAAACAGGATGTCACTCCAAGCCAGGGTGCCTAGGGCATATGCTACCAAGTCCAGAGCCTTCAAGGGAAAAGACCAGCTAGTGGGGAAGCCTCCCCATAAACCTCTAAGGTGCTCCTGAACTCCTGAACAGCAATAGGCCTGGCAGGCCTGATGCTCTCTGTCCAGAGCAGGTACATGCCATACATGCTAGGTGCCCACCCCATAAGAATCCTCTCCGGCCATGAAAGGAACTTGTGGACAATTTGGCCCCAAGCTGTTCTGCTGAGAAAGCTGGGAAGCACGTGTCTTCTGTCTGGTTTTTACTCTACCAAACTGTTGCTAACTGCAGGATTGGATGTGAACATCAGTGTGGACTGGGATCCATTTCCATGAGCCCGGCCCCACTTGAAGTTGCCGGTCTCTAATTAGTTGATACCACTTGTTTTTTCAGGGACGAGGTCTATAATTTGATCAAAGGACTTACTGTGGACAGGGGTGAGCGTGGAGCCAATGCAACATACACACTCTACACACAAGCATGGGGAGACAACCCAGACCAGGAGGTCATGAAGAAGACAGTGGTGGACCTGATTACTGACTACATCTTCCTGGTTCCCACACAGTGGGCACTGAATCTGCACCTGCAGAATGCCCGGTAAGCAGCTCAGCCCTGGCAGGAGCCCAAGGGCCATGTGGGGGCCAAAACGCTGTGTTCCCAGCACGAGGGGCTGAGGAGTACGTTGAGACAGCTGAACTTGAAGGAGGCAGGAGTACACACTTACACGTGGTTCGTACGAACACTATTTAACTACTGCTGCAAGGGAGTCATGCTAGGAATTTATTTTAAATTCCCATTAAACCAAGTTTTTGGTTCCTAAAAATTTCAGACTTCATCCTAGCAATGTTTGATGCCATGAGACGTGGCAGTTGGATGACACAAGGGTTACGGTGAGAATCAGAAACGGGAGATAAAAATGCTAAATAGAAGGATGTTTTCTCCTGAGAGTACCTCTTAGATGCAAGCAAGCATTTTCCAAGGCTGCATCTCTGGCTCTGCCGGTATTTGGAGCACGGTTATGAAACTGAACCCTCTTCTCTGCTCCCCACTTGCAGCTGCTTAGCAAGTCTATTTTATTTCCCCAGGAATGCTAAGACATACAGCTACTTGTTCTCCCAGCCATCCCGAATGCCCATCTACCCACACTGGGTAGGGGCAGACCATGCTGATGACCTGCAGTACGTGTTTGGGAAACCCTTCGCTACCCCCCTGGGCTACCTGCCCAAGCACAGGACTGTCTCAAGCGCCATGATTGCTTACTGGACCAATTTTGCCAGGACAGGGTGAGTGATTCTGGTTCCACATTTGGAGCTTGCTGCAGCTCTTCAACCTGCCGGTTTTGGCTATTGATTTCTCAGGAGTAGTTCCCAAAAGCAGGGTGTCCTCTGCCTGTACTTCTGTTGTGAGCCTGGCTCTGTGTCTCCCAGTGGTGGAGTTTGCTCTGGTTGTCCTCACCCAGGGAACACCTGGGGACAGCAGAAGCATTTTCAGACCTTGTGAACTCTGCTTACACTTAATTATGAGGTTTGTTTCCAAATCCTGCCGTTCGGACGGGAGTTAAGCCCCTGTCTGCAGGTAGGGCTGATGCTAGCGGGGACCAAGGGAGGGGGCTGCAGGTTGGCAAGTTGCTCCTAGCCAGCAGAATTGCTGTCGCTTGTCCCCATGTCAAACTCTTTGCACTCACTTAAAGCCTGACTTGAGCAGACGAGATCCCTGCCAAACGCCACAAACCTTCCTGCATCCACAAGCTGTCCTGGTAAAACTGAACTCCTATTTCTCATTTTTCCCCAGCGACCCCAACAAAGGGAATTCAGAGGTGCCCGTTAACTGGCCGCCCTACACCAGCGAGGGCAGTTACTACCTGGAAATCAACAACAAGATAAACGCAGACTCTGTGAAGCAGAATCTGAAAACCCGGTACGTGAACTTCTGGAACTCGGTCTATCAGAATCTGCCACAGGTTGCCAACATCTCCCTGACTGAGGAACTGCTGTGGAGCTAAAATAAACCCACCTTTTAAAGCTAGGCTCGATTCATTAAAAGCTTGCTTGTAACTCAGCAATTTCGGCTTCTCCGTGTCTTTGCCATGACAGGATTTTCTCCCCAACGCTAAGGTCAGGCAGCAAGTGACGTCCAGTCCCCGGGCAAAGCGTGTTCCCCTGGCCGGTAGCCCAGCACGGTCCCGGTGAAGCTGCTGCGGGACGGAGCGGCGGCTGGGCCTGCTCTGCCGGCCATTGGCTCCGGGTTTGCTCTCCCTGCCTGACCCCCGGCAGGACAGGCCCATCCTGACCCGTGCTCTGGCTATCCCCGCGTTACCATCGACGTCCACTAATAACAGTAACAGCTAATAACAAACAGCTCTTCGATAAGTACAGTCGTCACATACGCACGCAAACCAGTTGGTGAACTGTTGCCATATGTGCACAACATTCAGCTCAGAGGGGAAAATAAACCTGGGGTGGGGACAGAGGTTACTCTGCCCTGGTTTATGGGCACAGGTCCCTGCTTGGCAGAGGCCAGGCTGGACTGGGGGGGGCTCCAGCTCCGAGCCGGGGCTGGAAGGGGAGCACGGCCGCCCACGGGCCTCCCCCCCCGCGCCGCGCCCCACGCCGCCGGCCTAGGAACCGTCCTGCGGCGGAACCTTCGTGCCGCAGCCCGCGGGGCGGCGGAGGGGCGGCTGCCGGGAGGGACCGGGGCGTGGAGGGGGGACGGCTGCCGGGAGGGACCGGGGCGGGGGAGTGATGGCGGTGGAGAGGCGGTGGGGAGAGCGGGGCTCGGCCGTGCTGGAGCTGCCCCGCACGCCGCGGCTGGTGTGTGTGGAGTACCCGGGACTGGTGCGGGACGTCGGGGCGATGCTGCGGACGCTGGGAGGAGAGCAGGGGGTGTCCCGGGTGAGTGGAGCCCCGGGAGCTGGGGCCGGTGGCGGTTTTCCAGGCAGAGGGGTTGTGGAGCGGGGAGCCCAGCCCCAGCCCTGGGGAGGGGGCTGGAGGCAGGAGAGGGGCCGGGGCTAGGGACCCCCCCCCCCCCCGCGCTGTGGGACCCCTCTGTCCGGGCCGCTCGGGCCCAGCAGGTCCCCACGCAGGCTCCACGCGTGGTTTCGGGGTGACGCTGCTCACCTGGGCCGCTGCTGCCCAGGAGAGAGGAGACGGGAGGTGTCGGGCAGGATCAGAGCGGTTGAGCATCCCCGTGATGTGCTGCTGGCATTGGTGACGCAGGGATCCACGTCCCTGAGGTGGTGTGGGGGGAACCCCACAGTGAGAGGGTGCGGAGCCTGGGGCCACATGGAGTCCAGGGGAGACGGGCTGCGTGGGTGCGATGCTAACGGAAACTGTGCTTGCCCTTGCTGACAGATCTATGCGGACCCTGCCAAAAGGCTGGAGCTGTATTTCCGCCCCAAGGACCCCTACTGCCATCCTGTGTGTGCCAATCGCTTCCCCACCTCCACCATGCTGCTCAAGGTGAAGAGGAGGACCAAGAAGAAAAAGCAGATGGACAGTGAAGAACAAATCCAGTCAGAAGTCCAGTTTGAAATGGAAATACTTGGGACTGTCACCACTGTTTACAAATTTCAAGGTAATACTTGGATTTGTGTCCATGTGACTTAAAGACGAGCATGTCTGATGGGAAAGGCAAGTGTTTTCCTTTAAGAATTTAGGACTGGAAGGACAATCAAGTCTCCTGTTGTTACAGCCTCCTTGCTGTATAAACCTTTGCATAAACTTATCAGACTGCTGCTCCTGAAAGTTGACTGTTGTGACAAATACTGATATATTCACAATAAACTTCACAGTGTTTTCTTTCTCACAGGAATGTCGGATTTCCAGTACCTGGCAATGCACTCCGGTCCTGACGGCAAACAAACCTCCATGTATGACAAAGTCTTAATGCTCAAACCAGAGAAGGAAGAATTTTTCAATAGAGAATTACCGCTCTACATCCCGCCACCAATTTTCTCACGTCTGGACACTCCTGTTGACTATTTTTATCGGCCAGATATACAACACCGGTTAGTACCTTTTCTTATAATGTAGCAAATAGCTGTGTTGGTTCTTGAACAGAGAGGTAGTGAAACATTTCACTGGTTTGATACATATTTTTAATGGTCAAGTCCTCAAGTTAAGATTTCCTTTTTCATCACTTAAAGATGACTCCAATCCACTGTGACTTCAGTGTTAGTATTGGATCTCTGCCCTTGAGGCATCAGAGCAGCAATAAATACATCATTCAAGTATTCTACCTGTTTCAAGCTGCTGCCCTGGTCTGTTTTATCCCTCTTGGTTTGGTACCTTGTCTGCTTGAGGACTTGCTGGGTGCAGGGACCTGGTGACCTGGTGAAGATGACTGCCTGCCCCAGCACACTACACGCAGTGTGGGATGCAAAGAGCCTGGCGTCCTGCCTGCTTCCAGTGGGCTGGAGCCGAGGGGAGAGTGTGCAGGAGTCGAGGCCATATGCGCCTGTGACCGCACTCACCGGACCTGTTCGCTCCTGGCCCCTGGCTGCTTTTGCCAGAAGAACAATCTGTGAGATCTCCCACAGGAAACATCTTTCATTTTCTCACTGCAGTCCTTCATCGGCATTTTTTTTAAAAAAGGAAGATCTTCTTCTCGACTGAATTAATAACTACATTTCCATCTTGCCTTGTCCCTGTACCCTACTGAGTTGCAGTAATTACAGTGGAGGAAATGCAGAGGGTGAAGCCTTTTTTGCTGCAAATACATTTCATACAGATTAGTAGCCAACTGCCTGAGGGGTTTCTGTCAGGTAGTGCAGGGGAACTCTGTCATTGGGCAACTGGATGCAGTTTTGCAGTTTGGTTTTTATTTTAATTTACATTTTCTTTCCTCGCTGGCGTCACTAGAGTCTTTTATGGTACCAATATGTGATTACAAAATCCTTTGCGGGAGGCGGGGGCAAAGATAAACCAACTCATTGCTCACACGGCTCAGTCCCTTCTCTTCCGAAATCTGGAGCACAAACTTCCATTTCCGCATGTTCCCGTGAAGGCCCCAAGTCCGTGTGTGGCAGAGGCAGAAAGCAAACCCAATCCTTTCCCTCCTCTTAGGGAGGGATACAACAATCCCCAGGTGTCTGGTGAGAACCTGATTGGCCTCAGCAGGGCCCGTCGCCCGCACAACGCTATCTTTGTGAACTTTGATGACGAAGAAATCCCAACCAAACCACTGGATGCTGCCGTGCAGACCTGGAAGAAAGTGTGCACCAATCCTGTGGATAAAAAGGTGGAGGAAGAGCTGAGGAAGGTACGTGCCTTATTCCTGAGCTGAGCACTGTACTGCAGCATGCTGTATAGGAAAAAACTGCACGCAGCCAGTTTCTTTAACTTCCCCCCAAATTCTTGGTGAGTGTAACTGACTGATGCAGCCAGTACTAGTAGACACCACTGACACCGCTGTGTTCGGTTCACCTGTGCAAGTCAAGATTTGAATCTGGTTTTGCAGCCAACTCACGTTAAGTTCCTTATTGTGCTGCTAGCCCTTACGTTGCCATTCTGATAGCTCATGCTAAAGGTCCCTGTGCAGAAGAAAATCCATTTGGAAAACTGAGCTGCCGTTAGTAACCCACTTTCTTCCTACTGTTTCCCTGGTTGTTTCTGTGTTATTTTAGCTCTTTGAAGTCCGTCCTGTCTGGTCTCGGAATGCAGTAAAAGCCAATATCAGTGTCCACCCGGACAAGCTGAAACTTCTGTTGCCGTATTTGGCTTATTACATGGTAAGTCTGTACATCTTGGGCCTGTCTGAGGCTGCTAGGAGGCAGAGTGAGCGTCAGCTGGGTGTTCCAGGTCCTTTATAATTTCTGAGGTCACAAAGTACCTGAGCTTAATGTAATGTAAAGAGGAAGAGGGGAGGAAAGCCTTGCTCTTGAACAGAAGTTAAAGCCATGGAGGATTCAGTAACTGTTTGCTCCATTGGTTCTAATCGGCTTTGCAGTTCAGTCAGACAAACTGTCTGTCCATCTGGCACTGGCAGCAGAATTTTTCCAAACAAACACTTTATTGTGACCTTGCAAGTTAGTTTGTAAAAGCACACAAATATTTGTGCTTTGACACATTGATTGCCCAAGTTTCAGTATATAAACACTGGCGTGGCAAGTAAGGAAAGGGCTGGTAAAAGAAAGAATCTTTGGGTAATGAGGGGAAATATTAGCATTTTCTAAGAACTTCTGCAATACTATAATAAAGAAATTCTGCAATGCTGTACTTTTTTTTTTTTTTTTTTAACCATCTTCCCCATGTGTGTTTGTGCAGTTAACAGGTCCTTGGAGAAGCTTATGGGTTAGATTTGGGTATGACCCCAGAAAACACCCTGAAGCAAAGTTTTACCAAGTACTGGACTTCAGAATTCGCTGTGGAATGAAATATGGTAAAAGGGCCCAACCCACAGAGACGCTCTCTCTGCTTTCTGGTTAATCCTGGTAGTACTTTTCTCTTTACTTGTTTTTCAAACTCTTTTGCCATATTTCTGCTCTGATGAAGATGACACCTTTTGAGTTCATTGCTTACAGTAGTTCTGTAAAACCCTTCAATACTTTCTTTCATAGTATGCAATATCTCTTTCCTGATTTGGCACATTTCAAACCCAATGAACAGCTGGCTGACTTTCCTCCTCCCTGTGATCAAAGCCCAACCAGAGGTCAACAGACCGTCTTCCCTCTCGTTCAGGGGAGGCGCTGAGCAGTAGATTCGTTGTTTACATAGCAGCTTTTCCTCAAGGACCTCAACATCTTGTGCAGGATGCTGGGTCTCAGACTTTGCGACAGAGGAGTCCCTTGCTCTGATTTTGCAGAGGGCAAGTGGAGGGAAAGGACTTTCTGACGTCATCTAAGAGGTCCAGGCCAGAGCTGGCATCCAGTCATTACCATCAGATCACAGCTCCCCCTCTTTCCAAGCTAAAAAGGGTTTTGCTGATCTGATACTTCTCCTCTCCCCACCTTGCTAAAGTCACCACACCCCAAGGAGCCTTTCGCTATCCAGCACGCCTGTTACTGAGCTGGGGCTGTTCTGCAGGGTGCTCGCCCTCAGTTCTTTACTGGTTGTCTGTGTTCACCTCCAGGTTACACCCCTAACGACATGCCTGTGAAAGCAAAACGCAGCACCTATAACTACAGCCTGCCCATCACTGTCAAGAAGCCAGGTATGCTGTGCCAGCAGACGGGCCGTCTGGCTCTTCTGTTGCTTTGGTTCACCCCATCCTAGTTACAGGTGGTGAAGGGTCCTCCCATGAGCTGAGCCCAAATTGGAGCTTTATTTCTGGTTGTAAGATGGTGCTGCTATTAAGGCAGTAGAAGAGTCTCCTGCTTGGAAGTGCTGTGAGACTTGGATGTATGTCTGCTGAGCAGCTGTATGTCTATTAGCAGACCCAACGGCATGCTGCAGGCAACACTGTGGGAACTCTGCATTCACTGCTGTTCAGTGCCAGTGCAGCACAGAGTAAGAGGAGAGTTGTTCTCTTTTCTTTCTCAAGGGAGAGTAGAAAAGGTTAAAATTATGAACAAATGCACTGCAGGAAGAACTGTCAAACTCACCACCTTTCCTGTGACCGTCCAATAACATCTCTGAAGAATGAGAAACACATGCTAAGTTGCTGGGTTGGTCTGTTTTTTGCTGACCAGCAAAGTTGAATCAATATGGACAGTACAATGTCACAGTGTGAAAGCTGTCCCTAATTAGGACTGTCTCTTTTTTTGTCTTTCAGTAAGTCATACGGTCAGCGTACATGATCTGAAACAGGGCCTTGGTACGTCCGGAGCATCCAGTGCAAAAAAGCCTGCCTCCAGCAGGTATAAACTGAAGGTAAGCATTACTCTCTTTTACCAGAATCTTGAAATAGCTTTGTGAAGAAGGGGTGTTTCAATTGATGAAACTGGAACTTTAGGGGCAGTGACGTGCAAGATACCACCATGTGTTTATCAGGTTGTCCTGCAAAATCCAGCAGGGCAAAATAAATATTTAAACAGGAGTCTTTTATTCTTCCCTTTTTGCTAGGATGAAACCTACATTCCACTGTTACCCAGTAACAAGCTGCAGACAGAGCTGCAGTTTGAAGAGATGACGTGTGTTCTCTGCGTGATTGTGCTGTTGTGACTATAGCTGCAGTGAAATTTCGCTGTGTTCCTCATTCAGCTTTATCTTTTGCCGTATGCCGACCTGTGCCTTGGTACTGATTTGTGTTAGAAGTACATTGTTCTTGAATCAGCCCATCAGAAGTACTTTTCAGTTATGCCAGCATTGTCTTGTTACACCATAAAATGTGCATTAATCCTTTCCTTCCCTTAGGAATCCATCTACATTTTCCAAGAAGGAGCTTTACCCCCTTATCGGCAGATGTTCTACCAGCTCTGTGACTTGAATGTGGAAAGGTATTGCATACTGGCAGCCGAGTCTTCTGTTAGAGCTAGATTGCAAAGCCTATTGTTTATATCCAGTCCATTCCCCTTTCTCTCCTTAGCCAGAAACTTAAGAGGTGTTTAGCTTCTGAATAAAAATAGAACTGACTTTTCACACATGAGCTTCCTTTTCCATATGACAATTACGTGAATAACCAAATAACGCTATTCCAACTCAATGAAGTAAAATGGAAGTAAGCTGTAGTCTCTCTCATTTGAAGCCTACATCTGAATGTACAAGGCTAACGTTTCCTTCCCTTTTGCTGCTTTTCAGCCTACAGAAAATTATCCGTCGGAATGATGGCACAGAGTCAGAATGCACAGAGCGGGATGGGTGGTGCCTTCCAAAGACTAGTGATGATCTGCGAGATACCATGTCTCTGATGATAAAGCAGATAATCAGATCCACGAGACCTGGTAAGGATGCTTCTGAGCATCAAAGGGTATTACTGACTTCCTGATGGCGTTGAGATGTTGTGGGCTGAGTAAGGATGTTGCAGTCAGCACCGGGGCAGTAACATTCCTATATTTGCCTCCTCCATTGTGCTGCATCTGGTGTTCTTTGTGTTCTGCCTCATTACAGTGTGTGAGCTGAGGCTGTTGTCCTACAGCGTGAATGTGGGTTGGGATTATGAATGGCTGGGAGTAAAGACTCTCTCTCATCTTCCCAATATCACGGCCTTCAGATGTTAAAAGTTTTTACCCAGTGAAAATCAAGATACTGTCATTACTGATGTATCTGTTGATGGCTTTTTACTTTTTATTGATGGCATTATTTGAACAAGAAGCGAGGAAATTATTTTTGCATGATGCTGAGCCAAAGCAGTATCCCAGTGAATTAGGTCAGAATCAGCTAGGAGAAGAGGCACAGCACTGCAGATCCACTGCTGTTCTGCTAGCGTTCCTGGAGTATGAAAACAGAGATTCGGGGTGATCAAATTATGTGAAGTTGTGCAACATTGGCTCTGCCCCTTTGGCTTCTGCCTTCCTCTCACTTATGAGCTCTACTGCAAATGCCCCCAAGTTTCAGTGAGAGGCATCACCATGTCTTTCTTTCTTTGTTCCCAATTAAGCTCTCTTCTCAAGTACAACAAGCAGTGAAGATGGCAAAGAGCAGCTGACATACGAGTCTGCAGAGGATGAGGAGGAGGAAGAGGACTTCAAGCCTTCAGATGGGAGTGAAAATGAAATGGAAACAGAAATTCTGGACTATGTGTGAACTTACTGAGCAGTCTGGCTGCTGTTGGACAGAACAGTCTCTGCTCTTGTTCCTTGAGTGCCGAGGGGTCAGCAACCATGCCCAGGATGTGGGAAAGCAGAACTTGCACTAAGATGCTGACAACCCGTCTGCACCAACTGCAGTAGCTGCTGATGGCCGTCATTCCTGATGTCAGGGAGCCATTGCCTACATTTTCATAACTGCTGGCTAAGAAGCCCTCAAGCACCCTCAGCAAACTCCCAAGAGAGAGCCCAGCATCCAAACCAGCTGGCACTACACCTGAAACGAGGAGAAGTTGCATTCCCAGCACTCCATGTGTGGGAAGTGGGCTGTGGCTGGGTTGGTGGCCACGTGGAAAATAGAAGAGGTGGCTGAGGAGGTGCTGGGGGAAGCACTCCGGTGCTACTGGAGTCCCCACGGCAGGTGCTGCCCTTCTGCTTGTCCAAGGGGAATGAAACCACTGTGCCATGCCTTCAGCATCCAGCCTCGCTGGTGGTCTTGGAAATAAAGCCAGCAGGAAAACACGCTTCCTGGCAGTGAATAATTCCCTTCTGTGGGGTGTAGTGTACGTTGTCCTCGCTAGCGGAGGCACTTCTCAAACTCTGTTTTGACTTCCCCGGTAGTTAGCAAGGACCAAAGGAAGCAGGCAACGGGGCAGAGCTGGGGGTCTGCAGAGCTGGGCCGCTCTGGCCATTAGTGTGCCATTGCTGGCTGGAGTGTCACCGCCCTGTCACAGCAATTAAAGGTCTGCTGGCCTTTTCTGAGTCTTGTGCATTCCCCAGCGTGTTACGAGTGCAAGGGTTCCCTAATATGCTGTAATGCATGGCTTAACATCATTTTAGCCTCCTGCACTTGTGTGAGGCTTCTCAAGGCTTCAATATTTTTTATGTTCTCTGGAGTTTTGTTAGACTGAGATATTTCCTTAGGTTTGGCCTCCAGCCCACGAAAGAAGCATATACAGGGCCGTCCTACAGTGACACATAGCTGTGCTCCTACAGACCTACACATATATATACACAGAAGCTGCATTTGAGGACTGACTCCTTGGGGTGCACTCACCATGGCTCGCTGGGAGATCCTGTGCTTTGCCTTGTGCTCCTACCTCGGGGTAGTCTGGGCTGCAACCGTAAGTACAAAGGCACTTCTTCTGGCTTTAAGACTTTATGAGGGGGGCTGAGCATCGATCAGTCTGTGTGGGGACACCTCCAGCTGCGGTACAGTGTAGGTTCTGGCAACGTGGGAAGCCAGAGGCCGTGCAACAGGCTTGCCCTTCTCAATGCAACAGGGAACTAAGAAAAAAAGGAGAGCTGCAGTGACGTACCACTGCCGCGTAAGAGTATGTGCTCAGGCGTTAGCAGGCACCAAGACTAAACACTCTGAGAAATGCCAGGAAAAACACCTGCTTTCTATCCACAGGAGGCCAAGGCCAAAGCAGCCAGAGTTCATTTATTTCCAGCCATTTTCAAAATCCCTCTGTCTGGGAAGGCTGCAGTGATATGGATGTTGAATTCTGCCTGAGCAGGTAACGGCGGTACCAGCTCTGTCTGTCCAATACGATCCTTTCATTTCCAAAAGCTCGGGCTTTAAACTAATCGATGTAGCCAAAGGCACAGAGAAATTCGGGACAGTGCAGCTGCATCTTTAATACCCACACTCAGAATCACCACACCATCCAAGTTATCTCCACTGCTGTCTGTGCAATTATAAAACAGAAAACAAACATGCTGGCCCTGCCAGGAAAGGAGCCCTTAAGCACCAAAGGAACAATGCCTGAAACCAAGGCAGGCCACCTTCTCCATACCAGGAGCACCAACCCCGGATTTACTTTGAAAGCCATTGCTTGTATCGAAAGGAGTAAAACCAGTAAATTGTACGTCACATTTATGCAAGGGGAAAACGCACCAGTCCCAACAACTCGCAGGTTCAAGTGAACCTGTTCATTTGAAAATCAGGCACTGATCCCTCAAACAAAAAGCCTGTATCTTAGTTCAAACACAAAACAAAGCTCAACGCGGCAGAGTTAATGTAAGCTACGAACAAAAGGCGCAAATGTCGCCTCCTCCACAGCCGGGTCCACTCCTCTTTCTCCAGGAACATGCCAGCATTTTGGGGAAGGACAGGACAACCCCTGCCTTGGGGCAGAGCCGTTTGAGCATCAGTATTTTATTGCAAAGACTAATTACATTGCTGTGTACAAGTCACACCAGGCAGTGTGCTCCTTCATTGAAGTGGTACAAAATACATATGGTACAGCCAGTCCCTCTGGTGACGCCGGACTGCTGGGGGACACCGACGGGAGGGGAGGGAAGGGGGCCGGTGGGGGCCGGCATAGCCCCAGCGTGGGCAGGAGCTGGCAGGCACGGAGCAGAGGGAAGACCCAAAGGCAGGGCCCGGGCTCCAGGCAGCGTGGGAGGCAGGAGGCTGCCCCTGCGTCAGGGAGCCAGGGGCTCCCATCATGTGCAGCGATGGGCGATGCCACCTGAGGGGACACTGGGCTGGGAGAGCTCAGCACCAGCCACGCTCGCACCCAACCAGCCTCTTCCCCGCCTGGTGCCAGGGACCTGCAGCCCAGCTCCTGCCACCGGCCCCCCGAGCGTGGCCGTGCAGCGTTGCTGCATCCCCAGGCCCCTCTCCTGGAGCCAGGGAAGGAGCTGCGCTCACCCGGCAGCTCAGACAGGTGGGAAACAGAGAAGGAGGAAGCTGGAAGGAAGCGCTTAAAAAAAAAAAAAAAAAACAGATGAAGCCAGGAGCAAAAAAAGGTCCCCCTTTGGTTAGTGTTTCCTACAATGATTAAAACAAGCATTTCCGCCCCTGCTTGAGCAACTAGTGGTAGAGAAAGGAGGGAGGGGGTGGCCGGCGGGGTCTGAACCCCACAAGCACGGCAGAGCAACACTGCTGCTGCCAACGTCCCTCCCAGCAGCCTTAAATACCAGGGTGGGGAGGGGGGGAGAGGAGAGGGACTGGGCTGCAGGGCAGGGGAGGCTGGATTAGTAAAATGTACAAGTTTGTCTCCTATTTACAACCAATAAATATTGAAAAAAAAAAATCAGTAAACTTTCTTGTTTTATACAAAAAAAAAAAGTCTCATTGCTGCTTCTCCCATGGTCAGTGTTTGAAAAAGTCCGGTTAAAGCCCAAGGCGAGTGGCACTTTCCACAGGTCAGGCGGTGGCAGCCAGGGCACCCAGAGCGCCCTGAGCTCTCCAACTCCTCGCCCGCCCGCGCAGAGTCAAGGTCTCTATTTACACAAGTTCAGACAGAAATTCACTCTCCTCCTCGTTAGGCTGGCAGCGCTGGGGCAAAGCTTCCCCCGCCGGTAGAAGAGACACTGGCGTTTGATCTTTGGTGCAGGTTTGAACGCGGGCTGTCGAAGTCCAGCTAGAGGATGCGCTGGATTGGGAAAAGGAGTGAGACCACACAGGTTCCAGTTGTCGAGAGCACGAGGTGCCCGCTCCATCACGGCACGGACACAGCCGTCTTCCAAGCACCAGTGCGGGACTGCATCCTCTCCAGCTCGCCTCCCCTCCCGAAACAGCCCAGGGCATCCACAGCTTCTCCCAGAGGAAGGACAGGCAGAGATGCGTGGTGGTGGCGATGCCAGTTATCCCAGGAAGGAAGGATGCGGAGGTAAAACAACGCCAGGAGCTGGGAAAGCTGGGACTAGGAGCACCCCGCGGGCAGCCCAGCCCACGTGGGAGAGGCGATGGCTCGCGCGCTGCTCCTTGCAAATGGCCCCTCTGCGAGTCGCCGCTCCCCGGCTCGCTCGGACACAAGGCACCTACGGCAGAGGCGGGCTCCAGCTCTGGGCTGGCCGGCGGCTGGACAAGTGTCGCACCGTGGAAGGTTAAAAAAAAAAAAAAAAAAGAAAAAAAAAAGAGATATCCCCCCTGCTGCCTTCCTGTGTAGAAAAAAAGACCTGATTGAAACGGGAGTTTGTGCAGAGAGAGGCGGAGGCTGACATCGGTTGCCAAAGCACCCCGGCTCTCGGTGCGGGAGGGAGATGCACGGCCGTCCCCCGCGGGCGAGGGTCGCTCCTCTCGCCGTGCCGGGCGGCACAAGGACCGGCTGCAGCCAAGCCCAGAGCAGCCTGCCCCAAGGCCCCGTCGGTGATGGGTGGCAGTGGGGCTGAGGCTAGAAGATGCCTTTGGCGATCTTCAGGCCTTTCTGCTTCATCCTGGGCAGGGTGGAGCTGGAGCCGTGCTTGATCTTCACCCCCTTGGAGAAGCCCCTCTTCTTGAGCACAAAGTCGTAGTTGGCGGCGGAGTTCATGGCGTAGAAGACGTTGGCGTTGTCAGGGATCTTCAGCTCTGGAAGTGACCGAGGATGGGGGTCACCAGGGCACCCTTTCCCTGGCAGGGGCCCAGAGTGGGGCTGAGAGTGGTCCCTGGGTGCCGGGACCCCTCCTGCTCTCACCTCCCAGCCCAGCTCCGCCCCGGTGCTGCCCAGGCCGCAGGGCTGCATGGCTGGACAAGGACGCAGCCCCCAGGAAAGCCCCCCACGCCCCAGCACACACCTCTCTCCTCTGAGATGATCTGAACAAGCTCATAGTCTTCAGGCCGGTCCCCGTCCAAGTTGTGTTTGGCCATGGCCTTGCGAATAACAACTGGGGTCTTATCCTGGCTCGTCACCTGTGAGCGCAGAGCAGTATTAACCCGGGGGTGCAAAACGCTGCAAAGCTTCCCACCACCGTCTCCTCCCAAAACGGGCAATGTGGGGCGAACCACCCCTCCCTGGCGTCACCGCAGGTGCCCCGTACTAACCAGGATGCTCTTGTACATATTGCCGTTGTCCACAGCCAGGCTGACGCGGATGATGCAGCAGTCGTCGACCTGCTGGTTGTAGAGGGGCAGCGAGAGGGAGGAGTAGCTGGAGATGCCGGAGACCGAGCGCTTGTGGGTGCGGGAGGCCGTCACCGGCGTGGAGGAGACGGAAGAGGACGAGGCACTGCTGGAGCCCGAGCCGATGCCCGATGTGTCCAGGGAGGAGAGGGAGGTGGATTCCCAGAACTGGAGGGCAGGGAGGAGAGGGGATGCGGAGGACACAGTGGTTTTAGCTTCTCCATCAGCCACAGACGGGGCGTACCAGCGCTGGGGGAGGGAGGCCAGAGGGATCTCACTGACCTGTGACAATGGGGGACCGACACAACTACAGCCGCCGGAGGCGTGGGAGCCCTGCCGCGCTGCCGGAGCAGCAAAGGGCAGGGGCATCCCGAGCCCCGGCGGGTCAGAAACAGCCCCCGGGACCCCCACCCACTCCCCCCAACCCCAGCACCAGGGCAGACGTGGGGCAAGTCCCCGCACGATGGCCGCACCTGCCTCTGGAGGCCCAGACCCCGCGAGCTGCCCCGTACCTTCTTCTCCTGGCAGTCGGGGGACTCGGGGATGAAGCTGATGTTGATCTCCTCCACGTCGGAGCTGCTGGAGCCAGCGGAGGTGACGCTCACGGAGTCGGTGGCGTCCCCGCTGCACAGGTACTGCCCGCACTTGAGCTGGTCGAAGGATTTTGAGTGGGAGCTGCCACTGGCGCAGGGCTCCGTGCTCGGCGGCTGCCGGCTGCCAGGAGAGACGCAGGGCGGGTGAGAAGGGAGCAGAGCGAGGGTGCGTTCGGGAGGCAGGACAGCAGCCACCCCAGCCTGCTCCCCTGCCGTGCTCAGCCAGAGTCGCCCCGTGCTGGCCCCCGCCTCCACCCCGCATCCCACCAGGGACGAGCAGACTCACTCGCTCCATCGCTTGATGATGCCCGTGTTTTTCTTTGCCTTCAGCGTGTTGCTGGCCGACTCCGACAGCGGCTCGATCTCGCACGACAGCCCGTAGCTGGGAGGGGAGAGATGAGGGTTTGAGCTCTCCGTGCTGCCACGGCCGTGGCGAGCACCGTGCCGGCAGGGCGAGGGAGGCAGAGCAGGGAGCAGCCGGAGGAGCCGAGCGATGGGACCTCCCGATGCACCGGTGGCTGCACGGCCCGGACCCTGCTCACGCTCACCTCTCAGCCTCGCTGAGCCGCTCCAGGCTGTGGAACCAGTCCACGAACTGGTCCTCCTGCGTGAAGCTGTAGTTGTTGCAGGCAGACTGAAGCAGCTTGATCTGGGCGATGACTTCAAACTCCTGGAGCAAACAGAAGCCATGAGACCAGATCTGTCTGCCACCCCCAGCCTCCTCCACGAACAGCCCAGCCCCACGCACAGATATGAGGGACCAGAATCCCCCTCCCCAAAAATGAAGAACGTGACAGCAATAAATGAGAGGGATTAACCCAAAAGCGACTGGCACAGCCTGGGCTTGCACCAGCTCAGCCTCCTCCCTCTGGCCCGCTGTGCTGCTGCCAGGGCCAAGCTCTCACCTTCCTTCTCTTCTCAAAGTTGATCAGCCCGCCCTGGAAAAGAAGGAGCCAAATGTCAGTGTGGAGCAGGCAGAAAAATATTGCTCCCATCCCTCCCAGCTCCCCAGCTCGCTGCCACCGCAGTGGGGGTGTCCCTGCCGAGCGGCAGGGCGAGAGCGGCCCATTTCCATGGGCTGACAGCAGTGGATGCACGGGGTGCAGCGTCCGATACGGGACGCGCGGGGTGCAGCGTCCGATACGGGACGCGCGGGGGACCAGCTCTCCATTTATCAGCCCAGGCTCTGGGGCGGCTGTGCGGAGGAAGGAGAGGAAGAGGAGGATAGAGATGGAGGTACATACATCCAGGAAATCCTTCATGGCGGTGTCGAGCATGACCAGGTCCGTGAGGAAGGTGCCAAGGTAGGGAATGGTGCCCTGCATCACGCCCTGCGGGGACAGAAGGGACAGCCAGGGTCAGCAGAGAGCAGCCCGGGCAGCTGCCGGGGAGGGGACACGGGGACGGCCGGACCAGACTCACCATCTCTCGCTGCTGCTGCTGCCGCTTCTGAGCCCTCTTCGGGTTGATCTCCAAGGTGGCGAATTTGGACGTCCCCTCCTGGATGGTGGGGAGAGGTGGGGATCAGCGTGGGTGCGCTAACGGATGAGCTACAATTCACACCCGCTCTTATTGGTACAACTTTTCTTGCAGAGGGAAAGAGGAGGAAATCAGAGCTGAGCTTTTTCATGGCTCTCAGGGAGGAGAGGCTTAGTGAATAGGAACTGCTGCTCCCATTTCCAGCTCTGTATAAATAGCTCCTCAATGGAATCTTTTGTTCCCTTCTACATTTTGTGTCCTCTCAGCCCCCAAACTGGAGCTAGGCTGGGAAGCTGCAGAGAGGCTCCATGGGGAGGAAGGATGTTTTTGCTGCAGCCTTTCAGGAACCCTACAACCCCACCTGAAATCAAGAGGACTTTGCACTGGGCTGTTAAAATGCAGCTGACTCTGGGGAGAAGCCGTCACCTGGCGCACTGGATCCTATCCCACTGCTTATCTCTGCTTGCTGAATTGCTCTGCAAGCTTCAGGCAACGAGGACTTTTGGGTGGAGAGGCAGAAAGCCCAGCCTGGTCCAAAACCCCTGCCTGCTCCTCAGACTCAGCACACCCTGCCTGCACCCGTGCCTGCAACCCCGGCAGCGCTGCCAGGGCTTTAGCCTGGTGGCTGGAACACTGTGGAAACTTCTGCTGGCATCAGCCTGAGCTCCCTGCCAGAGACGGGGCGACGCGGGTGCCGCTTCCCCGTACCTTAATGAGAAGCTCCCGGCTCAGCGAGTGGTTGTTCTCGTCGGAGAAGATCTCTGAGAGCTCATGGAAAGTGCGGAAGCTCTCCCTGCTCAGGGGGAAACAAGGGGAAGAGTCAGCAACGCTGCCGCGGTGGGGTCTCTTCCTCGGACTCTCCTCTGCTCACCCAAACGACCCCAGCTATGCTGGCAGCTCGAGCAGGGCCTTGCTGTTTGGGGGCTATTCCAGGGTGTTTCGCATGGAAAGGAAGAGGGGGAGACGACGCTTTTATTTCCTCACCCTCCTTAGATCCCCAATGCCTTATGCTGGTCCCTGTGCCCTGTTTTGGGCACACTCCAAGAGACAACGCCAGAGCAGAGATGATCCCATCTACACGTTCAAGGCCCACAGCCACAGCAGAAACTCCCCCCGAAACCTCCCCGTGGCCGCAGGAGCCCAGAAGACGCTGCTTACCGTAGGACCTCATCCCAGGTCTTCTTCAGCCGGTGAACGGCGTTGCACTGCAGAGCCGAGAGGATGGCTCGGAGAGAGGAGAAGTTCTTCAGGATGCGGCACTCCTGGGGGCAGACAAGGAGATGACAGGACTCAGTGTTAAAGAAAGCCCGGGGATCTGCCGGGATTCGCACGCTGCAGAACCTCAGCCCAAGGCGGGAGGTGAGCGGGATAGCGAGCCGTCCTACCCGAGCCACTTCGATCCACCGCTCCACCACTTTAGCCCTCTGCTGCGGCTTCAGGGACCGGTCTCCGAGACACGTGGCAATGACACAGTTGGCCACGCTATTGAACTGCGAGACCGTGGCACGGATGGTGGGCGCCAGGTGCTCTTTGCCCTTCTTGTCTCGCTGGGACCAGATGCAGCCCAGGCAGTGGTAAGGCACCACTTTCTTAAACAGCTCCTGGAAGACAAAAGGATGGAGACGGGTCTCTTTGGGGTCCCTGGGGAGGGAACAGGCCAGGAGGAAAAGGCGGAAGGGAAGAGAGACCTGTGCCCAGAGCAGCAGGTAGCAGACGGGCAGAGCACCATCGACCCGGCTGTCTTATGAATACTCACAGCATCCATCAGCGTGAACTGTTCTGCCACCATCTCTGGAGAGAAGGAGAGGAAATCCGGCTTCCCGTCCCCGACCCCGTTCTCCTCCACCAGCTGGAAGGTGCAGCCGCCGTGGTCCACAGCTGCGAGAGACAGCGTGAAGCTGAGCACCGCAGAGCTGCCGCCAGCCGGGGCCCACGCCGACCCATGCCAGCCCCCTGTGGACACCCACCTCCCACCTCCCACCTCCCGGGCTCTTAATTCCCATCTGGCTTCACGCCTCGAGAAACAAGGCTCAGATAACAGGATAGTCATTTTAAATCTGGACACAAGTGTCTGCAGAGGATTAAAGGCAGATTAGCTAATCCACTTAGAAATCCCACTTCTGGTGCAGTTGGATTAGCTTCCCGGTGTACCTCCATGTAAACGCAGGCAGGGTTCATGGGGGTTCAGCCACGTGGTAAGACATGAGGTTTTGGAGACCCTCGATGCCAACCAGTAGCACCCTCTCCACCTGCAGCCCCAACGACCCCCTGGAAGTGGGGAAAGGACCCCCCCCCACCTTCTGCCTCGGACTCGCTCTGCTCTTGCTGCTGGAACTGGGCGAGCAGGATGCGGGCTCGGCGCTCCAGGTCCGAGCCGGGGATGTTGTGGCGAACGTAGGAGATGAGCTGCTTGAGGCATGCGAAGTCCGGGGGCTTGCGGAAGTCCTCTGAGTACTGGTCCAGCCAGGCGCCCAGGATGGAGGAGATGGTGCTGTGGGAAGGCACGGAAAACACAGACAAGCCTGCGTGAGAATCGGGTGCCAGGAGAAACCTGCGCGCGCCCCCACAAGTCCCAGGCACCAGGAGCGCCATTGGGACATCACATGCCTTTGTACGAGAACCCAAGAGCTATCGCCAGAGCCCCCCATCTTGTTCATCCACAGCGGTCAGACTTACTTCTTGAGCTCCATCCTCTCGTCCACAGCGTGCCTGGCATGGTCCCCATTCGCCTGCACGTGGAGCTTGCCGTACCTGGTGGGGCACAGCGAGGAGGCAGTGAGCATCCTGGACTCAGCTGTGTCTCAGCACTGCCTCTTCTCCCTCCACATCACCCCCAGCTCTGCCAGGGGGTCGGGATGAACCTCTCATGCACCCTCCTGCCCCCCCCAGTCTGCCACAGCCCCTGCGTTGTGGGAAGAGGGAAGAGCCAGCACTGGCCACCTCGCAGCAGGGTACCAACCAGCTGGAAGGGCTGCAGCTCCCTGGAAGCTGTGTCCTCCCTGCCCTGCCCCAAAACCTTCATGCGGACGGGGTTGGGAGGAGCCCATCGACTCTCCAAAGCACAGCAGCAGAAGACGCTGGTGCTCTCCCGACCAAGGGGGCTGAGCCATCGGCCACCCCCAGCTGCGTCTGGGGGCGCAGGGCAGCCTCACCTGTTAAGCAGCAGGTCCAGCACTTGCTTGGTGGTGGCGAAGGCCCGGTAAGTGCACAGGAAGATGGTGACGTAGGTGGAGTCATTGCCCTTGAAGGCTGAGACCAGGTACTCCACCAGCTTCTCCAAGGTCCCGGCTTTTATCGTCCGCACCTTACACGTCTCGTAGAGGTTTAAGGCCGACTCGTTCTCAAACTGCCAAGACAGGAGCAGAAGTCAGTGGGCTGGATGAAGACAGACACGTTCAAGTGCAATGTGGTGCCAGCACCGTCTGGCTCTAGGCTGGGACCATGGACCCCCCCCCCCCCGCAGCGCCTGGGACTCTCGTGATGGGCCTGGGGAAAGGGAAGCCAGGTCTCCTCGGACACCAAATACCAGCAACTCAGCTGAGAAGACTTGAGCATTTAGAAAGTCCCAGGAAGGGCCTCAGGGTCGCCAAAATCTAGATGCAAAACAGAATTGCCCTATTTTGCAAAATGGGGCTTCAGATTGTTTCCCCCCGTGCCCCTTCCCGTGGGGCAGAGGCCAGCGGGTGCTCCCAAATAAATACACAATTCCCAGATAAAGCTTGGAAGGAGCCCTCAGGACAGAGCACACGGGGGAGCGAGAAGAGGGCAGGAACGGGCTGGCGTCGACCCTGCCAAGCCCTGACATCAGGTTGCCACGTCTCCGGCAGGGAAAAGTCTGAAACCAGCCCGTGGCGGGCGGCTGGCGGAGCCCCCAGCTTACCCCCAGCCATCGCTGCCCTTTGTTGGCTGTGTGATGGAGCTGCACTTTCCGGAGCGATATGCTGTAGATCACGCCATCCTCCAGCTCTTCTCCGATCTCCTGCGTGGAGCTCTGCACGGGAGGACAAGATACACCATGAGATAAGGAGGGTAAAGCGCGGCAGAGATGCTCTCGTGGGCTCGCACGAGGCGTGACGGCAAGCCAAAGGCAACAGCCGGCAGGCAGCGAGAGTCTCCTTGCCTGCTCAGAAATGCAAACCAGGCGACACCGGTCCTCCTGGCCAGCTCAACCCAGGGCCCGCCTGAGCTGCTCTCCGTCTGCTCCATGTGCCCTGGCTCTGCACCGCAGCCCTTCTGCAAACCCAGGCTGTGCCAGCGCCGGGCAGAATGAGGACCCCTCGCTGGGCAGCAAGGGGGGCGGGTGGCAGCGCACCCCCATACCCAGCCCTGGCTGCCCCCCTCCCCAAGCCTTTGCCTTTCCGTAAGGTGACGACGCCGTCTGGTCTGACCGTAATGTCGGTAATCTGTCCCTGCGGGAGCTGAGCACCTCAGCGCACCTTTGGTAATAAACGATAACTGTGAAAACAAGCCGCCCACGAGCTTTGGGAGCACCGGCCACACACACGGGGCAGAAATCCAAGGGGGGGGCTCAAATCTGGGAGGAAGCCCTGGGGAGCAGCACCAGGGTGGGCTTGGGCACAAGTGGGACAGGTCCCTGCACCCCTGGGGACAGGCACCTCCGGGCCAGAGCCCGACCCAGCTACGAGGCTCACGTTTCTGCCCTGGGGAGATGGAGACCACCTAAAATTTGGTGAGGAAAGAGGGGATGCTTCTCGGGGCAGGTCCCCAGGCACGCGCCTGCCCCAGCTCCCCCAGCCCCACGTGCCAGCCTGGGGCTCGGCAGCAGCTCCAGCCCCACAAGGACAATTTGGTTCCCTCCTCCTCCTCCTCTCTCACCACGCTCTGCTGAGTCAGTGCCTCTCTTAAGAGGATTTATCCAGATCCTTTTAAACACCACGGGGATCTCCCTCGCCCTCCATCCCCCGCGCCAAATGGTGGGACGCGGTGTAACACACGGCTCGGCAGATGGGGAGAATGCCCGAAAGCCGTAAGCCGGTCTTTGCAGGGGGAGGTGACCAGGCACTGGGGTGCAGGGGCTCAGGGACGAGTCCCCCCCCCTGCAGATCACACTGCCAGCCAGGGGCCAGAGCCAGCCCGCGGCTTTCCCTGCAGTCTCTCAGGAGCACAAAACCCCTGAGCAATGGAAACAACGCAGGGCTCGCTGGGGAAGAAGCTGCCGTGGGGCGACTCGGGATGGAGCCCCAGGAATGTCGCCGCTCCCTGCAAAACTCCTCCTCCCAAACTGCTCCCCAGGAACATGGGAACAGCCGTACCCAGGGCCCCGGCTTCAGTCGCCGCCGCACACTGAGCAGAAAGCGCCGACCACGACCCCGAGCTGACGTACCGACTGTGACCTGACACGCTCTTCAGCCACCACCCTTTATCACCGCCATCGCAGCAGCGGTCGCCGCGCTGTGATCGCACCCTGCCCGAGCCCAGCGCTTGTTACTAGCGGGGAGTTAAGGCAGGGAACCACAGCCGGCTCAAAGAGCAAGGGGAAAACTTTAAAAAGCCTCTTAATCGTGGTTGTAACAAATGGGGGCAGAGAATCCCCCGGGCAGGGTTACTGGACTCCTTCCTCGCTTTCTGCTGAACTTGCTCTTCTCACTTCATGCCAGACTATCGAGAGGTTTCGTCTGCTGAAGCTCGAGGGGTTGGGAGGCTCCTAACTTCGGCTGCGCTGTGAACATCAGGCGGCTTTCCCAGGATTCACTGGCTTCCAGACCAACCCTGACAGCACCCGCACCAGGTGGTGGACAGACAGACGGACAGACAGACGTCCTTCTGTACGCCTGCATAAGTCCCCCTCTCGTTCTGTGCTCTGGGATAAATTATGGCATAAATTTATGTTCAAGTACGAACAGGTTTGAATTTCAAGAATGGAAAAGGCACTCGCCCACCAGCACAGCGTGCCCTGCGCCTTCCTAGACAGCGTGGCATAAAAATACATCTCCCTCCTGCCTCGATAAATTCCCCTGGGCTGACGAGGCTGCTGCTGGGGCAGAGCAGATCTGAGCCCAGCTTAGCTGGCAGCCCCGAGCCCCAGTGGTTGGCACCACCCAGCCCAAACACCGGCGGGGGCACAAACAAGCCCACCCCGACTCCCCGCTCCTCCGCAAACCCACGTCACGTCTGCACTGGGAGCCCCTCCAGAGCAGCCACCTGCGACATCGGCCCCGGCACGGGGAAGGCGAAGCCGTTTAAAGACGTCAGCGAGGGGACGGTGAGCTTGGTACGTAGCTAAAGGCACCGGCGGCCAAGAGAGCTGGGCTTCTCCCCCATCACCTCTCCATCTCTCCACCAAAAGCTCAGAGGATCGAGGTGCTCCTACACCAGGTGAGTCCCTCCGACCCCACAAGCAGAGACGCCTCAGCTGGGAATCGGGGGCACTGGCACGACCTCGGGGGAGAGCTGCTGGCACTGCTAAAGCCTCACGCCCGCTCTAGATCATCCACCCACAGCGATGCTACCTAACTCGCTCCCAAGCCAGCCAGGTCGTCCTTCTTCCACCTGTTGCTGTTTCCAACAAAAAGAAAGAAAAGCTCTGGGAACTCTTCCCATGTCGTCCACGGAGATGATCAGGCCCTGGTGCCCGCGGCTATGTGCCGTCTTCCAGAAGCGACAGCAGGAGATGGGCGTGCGAGCCCGTCAACGGTGCTTCACATCAGCTCTCCTGGGCACTCTCCCAGTCTTTATCACCCAACCTGCAGGTCAGCCCAACCCCACGCATCTTCCAGGCGTGCTGCGCTTGGGCTGGAGGAAAGCTCTGGGTCCAGCAGGACCAGACTCCTGTATGGTCTAACTCAGAAAAGAGATTTGGCCTGGACACAAATATCAAGAAAAATCAGATGCTTGTTGAGATGCAATTAAATTAATAAAGAAATCAAATGATATGGGAGGACAAAATGTCCCAGGATCAACCCATGAATCACTGGCAGCTGCTGTGCAACTCCAGTGGAAACTATTGCCATAGCTGTGCAAGGGTTTGCACTTCCGTGTCACGTGCAGAGGATACACCCAACTGATGTGCGTAGAAGCAAATTTCATTTCCTTCCTACATTCAAGACTGTCAGATTCATTCATTTTTTTTTCTTGCTGACTTGTGAGATATCCCCCAAAGTTCCCCCTTTGCAAACCACACACGAAGCACGCAGCTTCCCACCAGTCTTCAGCCAGGCTCATGCCAAGAGCCAGGCGAGCTGCCACGCTGGTACATTTTCAAATTTGGCTATTTATATTCTGCATGAGCTTCCTCTTTCCTACCGCTGCTTCTCCAAGGTGCTGATTGTGCATTCCGCACATGTTGGTTACCAACCAGCGAAGCGAAAAGCAGCAGCAGGACGGAGCCAGTCAAGTCCCACTCCACCACCTGCACCAAACGCGCGTTTCTCCCTTTGCAGATGAGGAGACGCGGGGTGGGAGCAGGGCTGGGAGAGACACAAAACCTTGACCTGCGGCTTATGTACATGCTGGCCCCCGAGAACGCCGCAGCCCTAAGTGTGGCACTCCCACCAGGATTTCCAGCAAGTCAACCAAAGATGAGCGTCTTCCAAATGGTCTCTGAAGAGCTCTGACAGACCAGTGCCAGTAAATATCACCACCACCGCTCGCTGCTGCCTGCCCTACACGTCTGCTGGACTTTTCTGCCCCTCGCAGCAGAAGGGAACGTGAGTCGGGCCTCGGCCAGCACAACCGCAGCCCAGCACCCACGTGCAATCCCTCCTTCATCAGTGGTTCAACCTGAATAACCAAGCACCGCACCACGACAGAGAGACAGGTGAACAGCCCCTTCTGCTCACTGCGTCGCGTTGGTAGAAGAGACGTGGCCAACAGGCCCAGACAGCGCTTTAAAATGGCTGCAACAAGATTCAGGAAAGCTTTTCTGTGAAAGCGCTAACTTTGAGCCTGTTGACGGTTACGGCTTTTGCACCTTCCACCAAACTCATACAGAAGGGACCCAGCGCCCCGGAAAGTGAGATCCAAAGCATTTCAAATTAGGCACCAAAAAAAGAGAAGACATAGAAAATGAACATTTGGTCATGGTTTCTCCAGCTCAGTGTGCAATCCCGCTCCTCTCCATACAGCAGGAAAAGGGCCTCTCGATGGAGGGGCGCAAGGAAAAGCCACGTGTTTAACTTTGGGGTATCAGACGCCCAATTCTGCAGAGGCGGAGGCTTTTGCAAAAGCAGCCGTAAGTGAACTCCACAGGAGTTCATCCCCTGAAATATGAAACTGGAGGTCCACACCAGATGGCTTGCCTGGTTTTACAGACCGCCTCTTCCAAGTGCAGATAGCCCCGGGCTGCGCGAGCAACAGCCAGCTCCCCACTGATAGTTCAAAGCATTGGTGACTACACCGGGGAGGAATTCCTGCTCCGTGCAATAAGCTGCTCTGCTCTCCGGTGAATGTTCCAGTACACAGCGCAGTGTCGAACCCCACGTCTTCACACAGAGGTTTAATAACGAGCTCTAAGACGCAGCCAAGGTTTGCGAGCCTGGAGGAAGCGCTGGGGCGTGAGGGACCCTCGCAGGGGCAAGGCGGAGCGCGGGGGGAATCTGCCGTCGTCTCTTCTCGCCAGCTGAAGGGAAGGGAAAACGCAAAAGCCAAACAGCAAAGCAAAACATTGGCTAGGAATCTCCATTTTAGAAAGCGTCTGAGATCAGTCACAAAGGTGGTTTTAGTAAGACAGGAGCAAAGTGCAGGATTAAGCGTGAGCGTGACAGCATCCCTGCACGTTACACACAGACAATTATCCAACAATTACCAGGTCTTAAGAGCTCTGGTCCCACATGCCCCTGGGTTAGCGCATTGGCCTCCAAAGACACAAAATAATGAACTGTTATTGGAAAAAGGTATTAATTTCAGCACACGTGGAAGAGGCAAAACTGCTTAAAGTGCTTTTACTGATGCTCCCTGGACAGCAGCTGGTTTAAAGATCAAGATGTTCCGTTACTCTGTTCCCTTTCAGCTGAGCTACACAAGACGCCTGTTCTGCAGACAGGTATCACGCGGCACCACGGGTTTCTTTGCACCACGGACTGCTGCTACCAGCCACCAGCGCGAAGCAGATGCTGTCCCTGCCGCGGGGAGCGGGAACCTGCGCCTGTTGGGAATTAACGGTCTCGCTGGCTAGAGAGACAAGAAAAGGCAGAGCTGAGCCGCAGAGACATCGGCAGGAGTTTCTTGTCAAAGCTCCAGGTTTGCACAAGTTCAAAAGGCTCTGATGAAAGCTGGTAAAGCCAGAAACAGAAAGTGGGGGTTTGGTCTTTACAATCCCCAGTCCCTTCTCAGAATAATCCCTTCCCACTGGCAACGGGAAACGGGCCTTCCCAGAACGCAGAGAAACCAGCTCCACCAAGGACCACGTCCTCCACGGGTGACACAAGCCCCTAGTTAACTTTCGTTTCACTCCCGGGAGCAAATCCTGAACCCACACAATGAACAGCAGCAACTTTGGAGCCTCTTATGTAAAGCGAAGCGTACGACATTTTGTAAAAGGAAATAGGAAAAAAGCCACCCCCGTCTAGTGAAAGGAAAACAACGGCAGTTCCGTGAACCAAAGACAAAGACCGCAAAAGCAGAAGTACCCCCTGTCCTACCCAGCCAAAATAAGCACACGCAGCACAACCACCTCCCTCGCGGGGACTTCCAGGCAAAAGCCCCGCCGTGGTGGATGTTCCCCCATGGCTCTGCCGGTCAGGATCGTCCCGGCCGCTCCCCACGCTCATCGGCAGTTTCCTTCCCCTGGCCACGCTGAGGAAGGCTACCGAGACCACCCAGAGCTGGCGAGGAAGCTGCCGAATATCCCCCGTGTTCGGGGGAAGGAAGGGTGCCCCGTGCCGGCGCCCGCCCGCCCCGGTGACCCACGGCACGTGCCTCGGGTTAGCAGCCCCAGCGAGGGCAGGGGCACTCTTGCTCCCAGACACCACCCCAGCAATGACCGCGGTGGCACCGGCGTACAATGGTTTTCACCGGCCACGGGCAGGTTGATCTCCTGCCACCTCCGTTCCCTCTAAGCCGCGATGGAGCTCGAGTCCCCCGCGGCGGCTCGGCTGCTCCCAGCCCCTGCCCTGGGTGCTGCTCCCTGCGCAGGGATGTCAGGCAGATGGACGCGTTTCCTGCGGGTGTTCGATGCTCTCTGCCTGCCTGCTCAGAGCCTCTGCAGACCAGGACCGATTCCAACAGCCCACTAAAAATACTGACAAAGGGGGAAACAGGAAAACAAGAGAAAAAGGGCCAGAAGCTGAACTTAAACCCACTGTGAAAAGGGGCTGCGTTTGCCAGGACACCAAGACGGTGGCGACAGCTCAGAGCCTGTTCTCGCCCCATCAGCTGCCGGGCTCTGCAGCGCGGCTTTCCCGACACCCTGAGCTCGGCTGTCGCTCTGCTTCAGGTGTGTCAGCAGGGAAAGCTGCACCCAGCACCGGGGGAACAGCCCTGGGGCTGTGCATCGCCCAGCACCACGCACTCGCAGGGAGCAGGATGGGGCAGAGGGAGGGGGCACATCACCCCGTATCTGCCTCTTGGGGGGATTTTACACCTCCTCCCTTGGGGTCTGGGGCTGCCCAAGACCAACGGCAGGTCTGGTCCCGTGTCCGCAACCCAGAGGGGTTAGTGACAATATTCAAAGGCAGCCTTCTCCAAACCTCGCGGCTTAGGAAGAAGAGCGAGCAGCGGCTGGCGGATCGGTTACAAAGGCATCTTGTGACTTGCACGCAGTGAGTCAGTGGCTGGAGCGAGGATTAGGAGCTCGGTGCTTGGGTCCAGAAATGAGACAGAGCAGATACACAGGATTCCTCCCCCATTTGCTTTTGTTTTGCTTTAAAAGAAAACTAAGAGCCTTCCCACACGTAGAGAATTTTTCACTCTTTTTATGGTCTGGAAATCAAGAGTGAAAGATCTGCAGAGACGGTCCGTCTCCACCCCATCCCCGCCAGCCTCCAAGGGGCAGGATCAGGCCCCCTGATGCGGGGGGGATGCAGGTTCCTGAGGATCAGCCGTGCTAGGGGGACTCCCCAGGGAAAAGCAAACTCTATCTGCAACTGGCAGTGCCAGAGATGCCAGAGATGCCAGCTTAACTCCAACCCTCTGCTCTTCTAACACCCTGGAGTACCCGAAGACCGCCAGCACCTCCACCTAGACACGTGCATCCCAGGCGAAAACACCACTGACGCAGGACTTCCCTCGTGCTTCCTACCAGGGGACGTGCCGGGACGGGCTCCCCTCGCAGGCTGCTGAAGGTTAGAAGAAAACTGAGTGCAGCAGGTTTTGCTTCCTCTCTAAGTTGATGGAAAAAAGATCCCGCCGACGCAGCAGTTCTAGCTCTTGCTCCACAGTCCTGAGCTCGGTGTTTGCGATCACTTCGGCGTGCGTTTCGGCAGCATCTGTGCTCAGCGCCAACGCCTATGCAGAGTCAGGCTTGCGTACGAGGGACGCAGCTGGCCTTCGCTTACAGAGCAATTGCTCCGCTACAAACTCGCCTAGAGCCCGGAGGGTAATTACTGGAAGTGAAACCAGAACAACATGACTGGTGACAACTGGTGCGTAAAAAAATAAAAAATTAATACACATTGCTCCGTAAGGGTGAATAAAGATTGAGGGGTTCATACTAAGTCATTTCAGCTCAGAACAAAGGTCTGTATTTCACCAAAACGGAACAGAAAAATCTGCAAGAAACATAACAGAAACAAGTTCAAAAATTGATTATTTTTTGTGCGCATACAGTAGCACCTGTAAGTCACATGCAACATGACAGCTCCATAATGGCTTGTTCAAATGCGAGGAAAAATGGGGAGTGTGTCCCAAAGAGATCACAGTTCAAGCCTACCTGATCTCACGTTACCCTATTGATTCCCCTGCTGAAACAGGGCCCTTTCGCACCAAGCGCGTTATTTCTGTGGCACGAGAACTGCCATGTGTATTTGGAAAGGGATGGCGATGAGGCTGGCATTCGGAGCTGACGTACCTTCAAACCGATTGGTACGGTCATTCCCGAAGTGTCAGTCATGCCTTAACACGTGTTAACCAGAACACGCAGACTCGCTCGTTGTTGCAACTCCAGGGCAATGCTTGTCCCTTGCACGTATCAGCATCTGCAAGCCAGCCAGTTCATCTACCGCCAAAGTCAGGTCTTTACGTTCTCAGAGACGCAAAGCCTTGAATAAATATTCTCCTGCTCTAGCTCATAGCCCACGTGCCAGTCCAGACAGCCAAAAAATTATTTTTAAGTATCAGCTGCTCTAAAACCAGCTTCGTTTGTCAAACCTCCTCCTCACACGAAGCGCACACCTGGGCACACACCTGCGGCACGAGCAGGGCACGTGGGAAATGCAGCAAGGGCAACGCCAGGACGACGGCTCCAGCAACTGCCAGGCGTAAAACATCAGCCCAGACCCAGGAGATGGCTTTCAGCCCCTCGTGCCATGCTGAACCGTCCCACCGGCCCCGAGCCAATATTCCCAGGGAGTTTTGCCACACGCCATTCCCGAGCGGCCGGGACAAGCTGTAAATGGCTGCCCAGGCAGTAACCCGCCTGCTGTACCGCGCAGAGGGGCAGAAAGAAAGCAGAGTCCTAGCTTTCTGTAATTTTGAAGGTGCACAGATCGGGGTGGGCAAACTGGAGGCTGTCCAAAAGCCATGGCCCAGTCTGGCTTTCGGTAACTGTGCCGTCCCCCTTTTTTCAATTTGAACAAGGTTAATTTCGATTTAGCTCAGACACATTCTTAGCTTAGATAAGCTGAACCAAAATAAGCCCTTGTGAAATAAATGTGTCCACTCGTGTGTCTACACTGCCTTACGTCAACTTACATTCCCTCCATCAAAGCTGGGGCGATTGAAGCGTGGGCAAAGCCGACAGGCCCAGACCTCTTGGGTCCCCCTCCCCAAAATTCCGTCGCCCCAGCCGGTGCAGAGGAGGATGCCCGGGGGGCTCAGACAACCCCGTCCCACCCTGACCCCGCGGCAGGGCAGGCTCAGGCGCTCTCCCAGCCTGGTTCAATGGCACCACTGTGCTCCGGGGCCGGAGAGGGGCTCGCGGTGCCGGTGGCGTAGGAACGGCCTCGCCGGATGGCTCGCTCTTTGTGTGCGTGTCTGCACCAGGGTGACCCAGTAAACAGCTGAAGCAGAGAAAATGCAGGAACAATCCAGTGCAGGGAGGCAGCGAGGGGCTGCCGGTGAAAGGACGGGAGGAATAAATGCGAGCCTTTGTTCTCCGGCCGTGCCCCTCGCGCCTGACTCCCACCCCGGCCGGGATGACGTAGGACGTCTCCATTTGCTGCCAGCGTGCTTCCCGGGCTGCCCCGCGCGGGGGTCCGGGCCGAGCCCGTGTCGTCCCAGGCTCCTCCTGACACCCGCAGCCCCAGCGTGTCCCACCGCATCCCAGCTGCGGGTCTCAGACCGTCCCCTTCGCCCTGGAGGAGGGCTGGGAGAGATTCTCCTCTTGGATGGTCCCCCCCCTACTTGTGTCCCTCCCTGGGGCACCTGTGGGGAGCTGAAAGGGGGAAGAGCAAGCACTTCTGCTTTGTAATCAAGAAAATCTCACCTTGGGAGCATTACTTAAATAGGTGTCGACGAGGCAGTAGGTGCTATATAAGCAGGTACAGGGCAGGAGTCAACAAGCCGACACCTGGGGGGCCTGCAATGGGATGCTCAGTCAACTACGGCTGATTTCCACAGCTGAAACAACCGAGAGCTTAAGTTTAATTGGCACCTTTGGGGAGAAAACAACTGGAAAAAAAATGAAAAAATACATCCAGCTGTTGTCAAGTGCCTGAACATGCACACTGGGAGCCCCAGCAGGGAGGTTTGGACCCGGGCCCTGCCCCGAGAGCTGGGTGTGCCGGATCCTGCGCATCCAGAGCATGGAGGGCGGCTGCGGTACGAGGAACGTGGGTGTCCAGGGTGGTGGGATGAATTCCCTCCCCGGACCCTCAGCCTCGCACTTGTAGGCGTGGGTCCTGCCATGGACCGTGTCCGAGCATCAGCCAGAGCGGGACCTGCAGGTAGCCAACCCTCCGTCAGCCGTTAGCCAAACCCCGGGGGTGGCAGGGAGGGAGCAGGGCTGCTCCGCTTTCGCATCCATCCTGATTCAGCACAGACTTTTGGAACCGCGTTTTCTCCCACCGGTTAAGACGCAGCCCTTTTTCCAGCGATCGCTGACGACGAAGGTGTGCCAGCGTCTGCAGCAGCACACCCGCGTCTGCTCGGGGACACCGGGCATTGGGATTTCAACCCGGCACTGAGTATTTGCAGGCAAGCATTCCCTCACGTTGATGGAGCTGTTTCACGGCAGGTAAAACACCACACAAGGAAGCCTGCTCCTCCTGGCCACGGCACTTTGGCGAGCCAGCACAAGCACGCTCCCACCCCGACTGTCTGCTCCTGCCGCCCTGCCCCGTTCGTCCCCTGGGATCCCCAGCTGCAGGTCAGCATCCCTGCGGCTCGCTCTCCCGTTTAAAATGATTTGGGGGGGCAAACCCCGGGATCCCCAAAAAGCTGACGTGCACAATGACCGTGCGGCAGCATCAGTGTGAAGGGGGCAGAGGTGCCCGCCCTCCTGCCCCGGCTCTTTCTTTGGACACCGCCTGGACTAAGATGGGTCAAGCCTCAAACAGCCCCATCCTCCCAGAGCCGAGTTTTGCAGTGGAACATGCTGCAATCCGTGGGAATGAGGACTGGGAGAGATGGGGGTTTGGAATACACCCCCCCCCCCCCCAAGAAGCACCTCAGGGAATAAGTGTTTGTTATGACACTGGCATGAGCCATAGCTGCGCCCTGAGTCACCCCCAGCGCGCTGCGAGGGAGGGGCCAGCCCGGCCTGTCCCAGTGCCAGTTCTCGCTGTTGCAACCGGGACTGGATCGAGTAAAGCGCGTCGTCTAGAAACCCACTAATGACAGCGACAGCCACCGGCAACGGGCACCACCACTGCATTGCTCAGCGCGGGGATCCGGCCAAGGGGTCCCGACCAGAACTGCAGCTGGGACCAAAGAGCCATTAAGAAAAAAAAAGAATCAAAAGCAAACAAATAGCAACATATGGAGAAAAGCTGGGCTGCTTTAAGATGATAAACCAAAGCGAGCGTTAGCCTTACTCTGAAAAGTCTGTGGTGATCACTGGGGTTGCAGCACGGGAGGAACGAGGGTGACACCATCAGCCCCAGTTAACACCCCCACGTCCTCCAGCACCCACAGCTCACCGGCTCTGCTGCCGCTCCGATGCACGGAGCCAGACCTTGCTGGCAGCAGGTCACCAGCTGAGCCTTTTAGACAAGTGTCTTTGAACAAAGTCCCAGGGTTTTGGCCTAAACTGGGAGGTGAGGTTCCCAAGCCCCTGACTACAAGAAGGCGTGCGCTTCGGCATCCTTGTTCGCTTCCCACAGCTGAGCTTTGGCCCTGCCAGTCTTGGGCAACACGCTTCGCTTTGCCCAGCTTGGCTAAGTGACAGTTTCCTGAAGTTAGTTCCAACTCTAAGAAGCGAACCCAAACCAAACACGTCATTTCACAACCAAAAACGCCGGCTCAAGCAGGGAGCCCAGCGCAGGTTCTCAGCTTGCAAGTCTCCACGGAGACCCGACCACTGCAAAGCGCAGGGAAAGGGTGTGTGGTTTTGCTCCATCAAACGAAAACCAGCTCTGGTAAGACGGGGAGCGAGCCCTTTGAAAAGCAGGTTTCCACACAGGCCCTCAGCTCAGCTGCTGTTTGTTAAAGCGTGGTTAGCAGAAAGAAAAGCGGCTCTAAAAATAATGCCTCAGCATTCCAGATGAAGTTGCCTCCGATAAGTTTCCTCTCCAATCTGCTCTGTTTGCAAGTTAAACCAACTTCTTCTCCTCTCCTGTCAGCTCCGAGGACTTGGCCAGTGCCTGGCAGCCGGAGCCATCTCCGTCCTGCCTCTGCAGACCCTGGGGCTCGCCAGGCACCCAGCACCCCACGCCTGGAGCAGAGGGACGCCCTTCCCCGTCCCAGTGTACTTCTGACAGCAGGGCTCATCGAAATCCCAACTGCGTGATGAAAACCACCTCACTGCTGTCAAGCTGCGCCAGTGGAACGGGCCCCGCGCGTGCCTCTGCGTGTGCTTCGTCGCCGCTGACGCTTAGCTGTCACGTAACCACCGACCCTCAGGTATGTTAGAGAGAAACTCTCGGTGGTTATCAAATGTAAAAGCGCTCCCCTACAAGACCCTGTACCAAAGCAGCCCCGGGAACGTAACCAAAAACTTTAGAGATTATTTGCATAACGTCATAGAAACAAACCAAACAAAATCAGGTGGAGAGGGACAGAGGTTTTAGGTGCTGCAGAGTCACCACTTCGCTGCACCGAAGGAGACCGGTGTTTGCTCGCTGCAGCCCTCACGACGGCACGGCCCCACGCAGAGGTTTGGGAAAGGACTTCCCTGTCGCTTCTGGCAGAGCTGTTCCCAGGTGTTAAGAGAACGAGAGGCCCATCCAAAAAAGCCCTTCTGCAAACACCAGAGTACATGTCAGCAAAGCTACTCCTGTGCCAGCCTGCAGCGTGCGCTCAGAGCCGCGCAGCACCCTTGCACCTCTGTCCCTGCTCCGATCCCCTCCCCGTGTCTCCATCAAACCGCCAACCTGCATGGCAGAGCCCCCAGGGAGCGGCTGGGATTACTCCGCGCTGGAGCTCAGCACTCCCTTTCCCTAATGACTCCGGAGCAAAGTCCAAATGCATCTTTATCGGAGCTTTGTGGGCGAATCCCACACGGGGACAGGAATGAGACAAACCCACAACTGCAGCAGCCAAACAGCTCAATTCTTCCCCTGCTGCCAGTTTTCCCAGGCAGGCACGCTCCAGCTGCACGCTGCGATACGGTGGGATGCTGAACAGGTCTCCCTGGGCACCAAGTCCCTCCTCCTAAGAGCCTTCACGCCAGCCTCATCTTTCAGCCAAGAGATGTTTATTGCTGCAGAATGAAGGTCCTACAGACCCCCGCAGCAAACACCACACATTTTGGATGGACCACGGATGCTGCCGTTGGGTCTAACCCAGCACCACACGCGTGACAAACAAATTAATCTATGGAGGGTATGAGCCCTGCAAGTCAATTCTTTCTCCCCAAGGCCCCAGTGATGCTTCAAATCCCGACCCCCCTCACCCAGACGCCGCGGATGCCGTCCCACCAAAGCCATGCACAAACTCTGACCCGCCACGAGCTGTGCTGGAGCCCCCCGGCCCCCCCACCAGCAGCTCAGCCAGCTTTGTATCCAAATCCTGCTCCTTAGCAACCACATTTTTTTCCACCTCTTGCTGAGTCCGTGGGAGATGAAGAAATATTTGAGAACTGAAACAGCCCTGCTGCAAGTATATATTTAAATAAAAGGAACGTGGCCGCTTGAAAGCCACTCACTAGGCAGCTCTGGAGATAACAGCTTAAGAAAAAGTAGAAGCAGGGGATGCCCAGCCTTTCAACGTGGTCTAGAGTGACCTAACTAAGCTCTCTGCTCCTTCATTACACGTCCCTCGGGGGACGGAGCGGCCGGCAGTCAGAGGGCCGGAAAGGGTGATGGAGGAGCCCTTCCCATGGCCGGACAAACTCAGGTGGCCCTAAAACCTGGCCGTGCTCTGGCCCTACCGTGGGGTGGTCACAGCCCACCCTCCAGCTCCGGAAGAGCGGTGGCGGCTGAGTGTGACCCATCCCTGCAGGCACAGCCGGCCCGACGCTCTTTTTGCTCATT
Organism: Grus americana; assembly: GCF_028858705.1. Lineage (NCBI taxonomy): Eukaryota > Metazoa > Chordata > Aves > Gruiformes > Gruidae > Grus > Grus americana. The sequence continues at coordinate 11,954,847 of NC_072871.1, read as the reverse complement.
GCGCCCCAAACCCAGGCACACGGAAGCAGGGAAATGCTCCGAGACCACACTGAGTTGTCCCTGCCCGGTAAGCCCACCCCGACAGCTAGAAAACAGATGGCCGTAGCGGAGCGATGGTGTGCTCTGGGGGGCTCTGGAGTGCCCCGAGCTGCAGCACGGGACCTCCTGCCTCCCTCGTTGCAGGGAGCCCCAGGAGCAAAGCCGGGAGGTGGGGGTGCCTGGGGGGGGGTTGCCCGTCCAGCCTGTGGGTGAACAGAGATTTCAGTTCCCAGAGCTGCCAGCCTGGTACTAAATCCACTAAAATCTCAGCGAGATCCCAGTACCAGAGGGTTTCCTACCCCTATGGAAGCATGGCACAGCAGCCTCCAAGCAACACGATCCTCACACAAACACATTTAGAAAACTCTCTCCAGCTTCTCTCTAACCATATCAAATAATAATAAAAAAATCCCTCCCACCTCTGTTATTCCCATCCTGCAGCAGCCACCAATAATCAGCATCTCAGCCTGCTCCCGGCCTCACCGCAGGCTCCAAACCCTTCTGGAAGGGACCCAGAAGGTAGGTCCCCATCCAAGAAATACCAACAGATGATGTTCATCTGGCAAATTGCAAGGGGCATATCAGGTTGTGCCTGGGGGAGGAGAACAGGCTGGGAGAAAAGGATCTTCTTCCAAAGGCACCATAGGAAGCTAAAAGAAAATGGCTTTTAAGAGCTATCTTTGCCCCTCCCTCGCCTCCTAAGAACAAGCACTGACCTCCAAGGCATCTGGGCTGAGCAATTCAAGTTTTCGAGGATGCGTTTAGCAAGTGAAAATCTCCTAATTGTTCAGAAAACAAATAGAGCCAGAATAGCAAGCACACAAGCTTTTTTGATATGTGTCAGCCCAGCCACTTGTCTAGAGGTTCAGCAACCTCAGCCTTCAGCAACCTCAGCCTCCTGAAAGTTTCAGTCTGTGTTATCTGCAGTGGTGTTTAGGGCACGCTTGTCCAGCAAGGACCAGGAGAAGGGCCACCAAATTCACTTTGCGGCTGCCACTGCACAGGAAGGATCGACACTCGCTGCTGATTTGGGATGGATTGGAACTGGAAAGGTCAAAGCAAAAGGTCTGCAAAGCTGCTCCATCTGTCCCTCACTTGAGACAGCTTAAATTTTCCATTCCCTGTGGTTAAAATCACGGCGAGAGCACTTGGCAACACGTGGCCACGAGACCTCTAAGCGACGCCTGGGTGATCGATACCGTTGCTGCGGGATACAGGCAAAGGTCTGCCCTGCTGACATCCACGGGGGCTCAGCCGAGGAGCGGAAAACGAGATCCGCGTTCCCCACAACCCGCCCAGCCGTTTTCCAGGGATCCTCTATTCCCTGTGGGACCAGACTATCCACCCCATAAGCTGGCACAGCTCCACCAAAACCAGCTCTGTCCCTGCGCAGGGGACACGCCGAGCCCGGGAAGCGCAACTCCCTTTGGCAGAGGCAGCAAGCCCAGGCTCCCACCGCAGACCTGAGCACCGGCGGCAGCGCTGCGGGGCTGTTAACGGGGGTTAGCAAAACACTGAAGGTCTCTGGGGGTTTGCTTATTCAAATAACCTGCCTTCTCCTCCCAGCGTGCAGCTTGCAGGGTAACTCTACCGGAGGATTACAACCACACCAGGCTGCTGCCAGGACAGTTATCACAACACCGACACCCTCGGGTTTTTTCCCTTTCTCCAGTTGCGCACTGTAATGCCGGCAAGCGCAACGCGCCCGCCGGGGCTTAGTGAGCGACGCGGAGGCCCTCGCACGGGAACGCACTGAGGTTAGCGGCTCTCCGAGCGTCTCAAAGCTGCTCGGGAGGCAGCGGGTCATCATACACCACTCTGGGATGCACCTTCTCTTGCCATCACTTGCAAATGGATGGTACGGAGAAAGGAGGACTTTGTCTGCGAGTTGTTCAGGGCTGGGAGGAAAGCCCAAGCAATCGGGTGCTGGGACTGCGCTCTGACCATTATGCAGCACGGACCCATATAGAGCCCAGAGCAGAAATCTGGGCAAAGACGGCTTCAGAGAAGGTCTGGCAGACAGTCGTGTCTCTCCGCTGTGCTCGGGTGAACAAGGACTTGTTCAGGGCCGGCGGGGGCCATGCAAAGCCGCCCTCGGACCCGGTGACTTTCCGTTGCCCGAGATGCTGCCAAACGCTCTCCAGAGCTCCGGAGCCTGCTCCGGCCGGGGTGCACGGGGGCTCGCACGTGCCAGGCAGCCTCTCCCCTGGGGTAAGGGCAGCACGCTGCACCACCCCCTCCTTTCCTCCCCACTCCTCTTGCTCTCCCTGCCAAAAGCATGGCCCCTCGGCCTCCCGGAGCGCGGAGGGCCGGAGAGGCTGGACTTCCTGCCAGGCATAACACGAACCAGATGATGTACTCCAAACAATGTCAGTACGCCCACCCCCAGGAGAGAGAAGCAGGGAGGGGAAAGGGGGGAAAATAAGCTGGATGGAGCTTTCATGAACTCTCGGCAGAGCTGATGAGCCCCTGCCACCAGGCCGGAGGTGAACCGATACAGCCGGAGCCCGAGATAATCCCTTCCCGGCAGTGGCTGACCAAGACTTTCCATCGGAGGTTATGGGGCAGATCTTTTAGCGCTGGGAGAAGGAGCCATCGCCCCCTGAAACGCGGGCTGCCCTCCGTGGATATCTGCACAGTGACTCAAAAGGTTTCAGTGGTGATTCCCCCTCTCCGCCACCCCCCTCCAGCAGGAAGCATCCAGAACTGAGAAGCACATCTGCAGCTGGCTCTAAATCCCAGCAAAGCCAGACTTACTGACCCTCGCTGATATTAACCCCTGCACCACCAGCCCGCGGGGCAGGGACGCTGCCGTGAAAGCGCCACCTCTGAACACCGAAACCTTCCTCCAGCTGAGCTTCTCCCAGCACGCCGTTTTTCTCAGAATCAATAACATTCCTGGCACGCTCTAGATAATCATCCATTACTAAGAAAAAAGGCACAGCTCTGACTCAGATTATTTCGGGTACCCCCACAGGCAACTGCCATCAACAAACCACTCAGACTGAGACTTCCAGGGGACCAGTCCGACTCCGAACCGCCCGAGGTCGAATCCAAAGCAGCACAAATATTTTGCATCCTCCAGCAAAGTCCTCCCGATGCCCGTAACCTTCCCAGAGGACGCTTTTGTGACTCGGAGAAGCCTAAAGTCTTTACCAGCAGCTCAGATCTAAGCAGACTCCTGCCTCCAGCAGCCAGAGTCTCAAATAAAATATTAAAAGCCCCTGGTTTTAGCAATCTGCCCCCTTTCCCGGTTGTCTTAAGGCAGAGTGGCTCTTCGGTCTCGCCTGGCGGACTGCCTGCCAGTCAATGGCACAGGGACACACGGCAAGAAAACCCAAGCAAGGGCACCCATTTATTAAATAAAATGAAATGAAAGAGCACTACGCGTAGCAGACTGCCCACGGCCATCCCCTCACCGAAGGCCGGGCCGGCTTTAGCCGGGCTGCCAGCGAGGCGGAGAACCCCAAACCCGAGAGGGGCGCGCGCCCTGCAGCGGGCTGAGCTCCCCAAACTCATCTCAGCAGTGACTCCCCCCAACCACCCCCGCACTCACCTCCAGCGGCGGCAGGTCGGGGTCGAGCTGGGTGAAGCTGTGCAGCACCACGGGGCTGCTCTCCCCGGCCACCTCCAGCCTCACGCCGCCCCAGAGGCTCCGCGCCCGCCGGCAGCCCTCGAACATCCTCTCGGGGGCGGGGGCATGGTGCGGCGGGGCGCGCCGGCGGCTCACCATGGGCACCGCCGCCGCATCCCCGGCCCCGCGCTCCGCCGCCGGCCCCGCCAGCGCCCCCGGGGATGCACCGGGGGAGGCTGGTACCGAGCCACCGGGCAAGGGAGAACGGCGGCGGGAGGTTCGGAGAGGGGGCAGGCTAGGCGGCGGAGCGGCCCGGGAGGCGCGGCGGGAGCGCCCGCAGCAGCGGGGCAGGCGCCGGGAGCCCGCAGCCGCCCGGAGCCCGCAGCCGCCCCCGCCGCCGAGCAGCCTGATGTCACCGCGGGGCCGGGACGGAGCCGGCGAGGCTGCAAAACCAGGCACTGGATTTCCTCCCGCAGCCTCCGCCCCGCCCGGGGGCCGGCACGGCTCGGCTCGGCCCCCGCAGGAAGGGGGGGGAGAGGAGGGGGGTGGGTGGGACACGGAGCCGTGGGAGGCGACCGAGCGGGGAAAAACCCCCGAGCCCCCCAAAAGGCGGAGGCGAGACCTGCGGGTGGCGGGGACACGCAGCTGGCAGGAGGAGCGGAGCGGGGGGCACCGGGCTGGGGATGGGGGGGGCGAGGCGGGCCGGAGCCCCGGCGGGCCGGTGGGGGCTTTAACCGGGGCAGGCGGGAGAGAAGCAATGCAGGTGACCGGCTCTGGAAGAGGAGCCCGGTGTCACCAGGTGTTTGTACAGCACCCAGGTCCGGGGCTCGCACACCACCACCCAGAGAAAAAGTATGAAATTCAAGTGCACGGCTATTACCGGCACGTGGCTTTGTCTGACCGGACAAGTTTTATCTCACCACGCGAGCTCAGCCCCCCGCCAACAGTGCTGCGTGTGTTCAGAGCCCTGCCCGGCCCTTCGCTCTCCGCAGCTGCGCTTCGCGGGGTGACACGGTCACAGCCCCGCGGGGGCGGCGGGAATCATCCCCCAGGGAGACTGAAGGGATGTGACCGAGGCCACGCAGCACGTCAGTGCCGGGAGCAGGGTCTGACCCCTGCCCCGTGCCAGGCCCCCGACGCACGGGCGAAGGGGGGAGCAGGGGGGAGCAGGGACCAGGGCACCCGCGCTTGGCCCAGCAGGGACTCAGGGAGAGAGAAACGGGGCAGACCCTGCTTCAAAGAGGCCCTGAGGCTCCAGGACGATGCTGAAACCCTGCAATGTAATTTTTGTTTTCAGAGGCAAAGAAAAACGGGCGAAACTGTTTGTCATCCACCATCCCCCTGCGCTGAGCACGGCGTGCTCTCAGCCTCCCCTGGCTCTTCCCCTTCCCTCCTCACACGCTGCCGATAAACTGCCCCACGGGGTCCGGGCAGCGGCTGCTGACAACACCAAAACCCAGACTTGTACGCCTCAGCTCCCTGCGCAGCTGAAATAACATCAGCCTCCCAGGGCCTGCCAGCCCTGCGGCTTTATTTCCGATGAGAACACGGAGCCGAGGCTCACGCATCCAGCTCTGCCGAGGGCACCAGCACCTCCTGCCCGGGCAGGAAAGGATTAACAAAGCTGCCAGGGATGCGAGATGCTTCAAACTTGAAAGTTTACCAGGCAGGAGGATGAGCGAGGACAACGTGGGCTATTGTCCTGCTTATCTGGAGCCGCAGAGGGTCAAGGGACCTTCCCAGGACACCCTGGGAAAAGGGACCCAGCCCTGCACCAGCGCCTTGTGCTGTCCCAGGCAGCCCCGCACCTTCAGGGTGCTCTCTTGGGGGCGAAGCGGATTTTAACACCGCCTAGGCACAGAGCCGTGGCCCCGATCCCTGCCCAGGTCACCCCGCGGTGCCAGTCAGGTCACTGGAGCTTTCTCCGCTGCAGAAAGGATGTGACAACGCTCCGCACAAAGGTGTCCTTAGACCCACCGGCGCGTCACGCAGAAACCGCGTGATACTGCAAGATGTGCTATAAAATGAGATCAGTCGCGTGCATCGCTTCACTCGGCACACACAGAAATTGGAGGCAGCGCCTGGTTCTCTACAGCAGAAATCGGTGCTGCCTCTCTGGGCTGTAGGGTCTTTGGGAGGGAGATCGTGCTTTTCTTCGGTGTTTATCTCTAAGGGCAGTGAAATTATGGTCCACCGCTGGAATTGCTTGGCACTGGTTGAGTGCACATAATAAATAACAGCACTACTCATTTTCAGTTGGCAAACCCCTTCAAAACCCTCCAGCTTCGTCTGACCTCTAAGGAAAGATGCAGCTCTGTTTGATGGGCAATTTTCACCGGTCCCTTGGTTGACCACTAAAGATGGTTTCAGGGGAGAAACACTTCTGATAATGGATAATAAATAATATAAGGCAGGAAGGCAACTGCGAGGGTTTAAAAATAGCCAGCCAGTTTCCTCTCTCCTCTCCTGGGAACCTTCTGGGTCTGAAAAGCAAAACACTCAAAGCCGGGTCAGGAGCCCAAGTTGAGGATGTTTGCTCAGCGTAGCTAACCCCAAACACTCAGCTGTCAGGGACCAGGCTCTCGAAAATCGTGAGATTCAAACCAAATAACTTCTCAGGGCTTAGCATAGAGCTGAAAGGGAACAAGCAGATCACACCCTCAGGTTTCTCCCCTATACCCTTGAAGGTCTAGAAATTGTTGAAAAATGCCAGTATTTAAATGCACGTGACTCCAGGAGCAGGGGATTTAAGAAAACGATCAACGATTGGCACATTTAAAAAATAATAATATCATTTTACACTTTGCAAACTCAGCAACAGCTTTTCACAACACACTGACCATTTTGCATTGACATCAGCTGTAAACGTCCCATCGACTTCAGTGGGCGCAGGAACCGGGTGCTACGGGAAATCCCTCACTTTGTTTCTTTCCACCACTCTGCAATCAGCTGAATAAATACAAACCCACACAGCCACAACCGGAGCATCCTCAGATCACAAATCTGTGCTCCTCTGCTGCAGCCTCTAGCCCGCAGGCTTCCCTGCACGGTAAATAACGTGGAGCGGGTAACAGAGGGGCTTTCCAAACTCTAAGCCAGTTTCCTGGTTTGGCTCAATCCGTTTGGGTCAGGACCTGCAGATTCAGACCTCAGTTTGTTTCGTACTAACAGGGCTCAGCGCAGACCCCAAGTTGTCTGTCCGTGGCACATCAAGCTTGTACACGCAGCCTTTCAGCATCCCCCTCAGCTCCATCCTCCAGCCCTGCCCGCGTTTGCCCTCCTTCGCTTTCATCTCATTGCTCCACTTCCGAGCAGGGCTTTCCAGCGTATTTCCTACAGGACAAAACTCACAGTGACCCAGTTCCTGTGCCCTATATTGCTGGGGCTTTTTTTGTTTTTTCTTCTCCATCAGGCCACGGGCTGAGCGAGCGAGGCTGCCCACCCCAAAGCATCGCTCAGAAACACTTTCACAGGGGTTGCTGCCTCCTGCAAGGCATCGGGTGTCCCACAAACACCCCCAACGCTCCTGCCACCACCCCAGGGCACACGCACTGCCGCCTCCTCGCAAAACCCCGTTTTCTTTGAGCCTCAGCGAGCCTCCAGCGGGACAGACGCCAGAGCAAAGAACTGAAAAAAGCTGATCTCAGCCCTGACCACAGAAGGCAAGAATCAGCCCCAGCCGCCTCTAGCCGAGCCCCTCTGGAGCATCGCACACCACCAGCTTTCGCTGTGCGACAGGCGAGTGAACTGGGACCCAAATCAGCAGCCTCCGATGGGAACCGGGCTGTTTTATGTGGGGATTGCAACGTTATCCGGAACTTTGTCCCAAGTTCTGGCACCAACTCACAAGGCACATCGAGTAAATCCCCGCAGTGCTCTATGTCAGGCTGCTTGCTATAAAATGGAGACGGTAACGCTTCCGTCTATTGTAGGGGCTGGGGAAACCCTTTTGTTGCTTTTTGTAAGGCAATTTAGAGGAAAAAAAACTACCAATAGAAAAAAATTTTTAACTAAGAGTCAGGCCATTCATTATACTTGCACTGAGTCCTAAATCAAAACTTCTCTTCTACTTCAGGACCAGGAAAAAAACCTCTGAGGTTGCGTAAAAAGGGAAAACGATGTCACCGGCCCATTCAGTACCATCTGCACAGAGATGTCAGGTTTGAGCAGTTGCTCCCAAAATTTGGAGACCGACAGAGCACAGCCAGCCCTCAGTCCCTTGCAGACCCAATTCTCACTTACAAACACGATCAATGCCCCCATTTAACCAGATTTTAGGGGTGAGCCACACACCACTTCCCACCGCTTACAGCAAGCGTGGATTTTAGGAAATATTCCGGCGAGTGCTTCAGATGCAGGGCGGCTGGATCACTCGCTCTGCCTCCAGGTTTTGGGCGTTCCGAGCAGGCACCACGAACTCTTGGTGCTGGCAGGGAGGAAGGCTGACTCGGGCTCTCCTGCGCTTTGTGCCCCTCCTGCCGCTGCGACACCCCCTCCTGCCACGGCCCCCCACGGGCAGCTACCGATTAAGAACCGGGTTCATTCAGGACCACAGCTCTCCTCCAGCCTCTCTGAAGCACGCCAAACGTCTAACACAGCAAGGCAAGCTCCTAATTATTGTCAGTTCCTCTGCTAGGAAGCACACAAAATCCCCGGGCAATTAGGATCTAAAACTCTCCATCCAGCTATTCTGTGTTTCATTTCCTGCAGCCCCTGCGCACAGCTGGGCTACGGCATCTCCTGCGGAGACTGCAGGCTCCCGAAGCTCAGCAGCGGCGATGCAATTATGCCACAAGCCTTGGAGACTCAAGAGCTTGCAGGAATATTTCTCCTCGATCCTACTCCTCATGCCATCCACTTGGCCGTAGCATTTGCGCATCTTCCATTAGGGCAGCAAGTGACAACACAAACCTTAGTCTTTCAAGCTTGCTGACCTCTAAAAACTCAGCAGAACAAGGCCAAGGCGGCGGGTACGGGGGAATCAAGCCACTTTCTAAGAAACAACTGACCACAGCACGCTTTGCGCAGGCATTTCTGGGGAGAGGCGCCTCGACTCCTTCGCTGCAAAGCGCCGCACAGCCATTTACAGGGAAAAGAAAATACTCAGAAAAGTAAGAGGCAAAATATAACTACTAACATGAAAACATGCCCAGGAAGCCAAAGATAACAAGGTCCACCTTGTGAAAAGCACCTTACAGCATTCTGCAGGGCGCTGACGGCAGAGGCACGCAGCAAAACACGCACAAAGGCTTGCCCAGAGCTCACTGTTTCCAGAGGATCGTAAAACACCCAGCGAGTTTTGTTACGGACCATCCCCACACTGAGAAGGGGCTGCAGCTGCGGGTCGCAGCCTTTTCCTTCCCCCCGTGCTTCTCCGCTGCCGGCGAACCCCGAGCGCGGAGTTCAGCAGGCATTACGCCGCTGACGCCTGACACGCTGCAGACACGCCAGAGCTCCTCTGGTAAGGGCTATTATTTCTTGAGCTGTTTGTCTTTAAAGGCAGCTTTTATCTCCCTATCACCTTTCTGCCAGAATGTTTCAGTCAGCTCTTTTAACAAATACCACCTAAGGTGCTTGTAACCAAAAGAAAAACAGGAAAAACATTTTTCTGCGTTGCTTAGCGATGAGCGTACGAGGAGTTCGAGTCTCCCAGGTGCTCAAAGTTGTTGTCATTTCTACCCCTGCCTGCACGGGTCCTCTGCCTAGCAGTTGGGATAAGAAAAATCACGGGTAGAAAAGAGGAGAAAGGTTATGAGGCCACAAAAATTGGCAGGGAAAGACGGGAATGGGTGTAGCCCCCGAAGATAGGGGAAACTCCTTTCTGAAATCAAAACAGCGCTTCTCATCAACCAGAAAAATGAGCTGAGCCAGTGAGATTTCATTACACGTTGGAAACACGCATCTGCGATCACCGACGTTGGGCAAGGTCCAACGGTGGTAGTTTCCTTGGCAAAGCACCCCGAGCCTTGCAGGGTCCCCCAACAGCTGGAGTCACTTTCCCGCAGCCAGCGCAGCACCCCGAGCCCCTCGCTTCCCGGAGGGCACCCCGGGCGCTGCCGGCCCCTGCCCAGACACGGAGCGGCCAAGGGCTATGCGGATGCACGAAGCAAAGTGAACCTGCCTCCCAGCTGCATCGCTTCACAAAAGAAACTCAACCCATCAAGGGATTTACCAGGCATAACTTATTCCCCTCGTTACAACCTTCGGCAAGGGAGGTTACGTGCTGGATTTTCGTGCACACAGCTGCTCCTCCCTGCAGCACCTTTGTACCGTGCTGCTGGGGCCAGACTGGGAGCACTAGCTCAGTGCAACACACTGCTCTGTTAAATATGCAAAATACATACTGCGACAAGCAGCTGGTGACAGCCTATGAAACGGAGCAGCATCACCCGCTGTTACGGCTTTGGGGTGCTCGTGTCTTTGCTTGTGTAGTGCTGAGCAGCCCCGTGTCCCCCCCCCAAGCCCCCCTTCAGCCTAGCACTGCCCCCTCCAAAGCAGCTGGGCAGCAGCAAGCGCTCCATGGCCAGGCTCGTGAGCCCGGGGGAAAAGGAACAGAATGAAGTTCTGGCTCCGCTCACCTTTCAAAAATACATTCAAGGAAAGGCAGCACATTTTTCCACCAACGACAACCAGCCAAAATGACACATCTAGCTGAATCGTGTAAAAGGAGACTCTCGGAAACAAGAGGCTCTGGCAACTGATTAAGAGAGAAATCCCAGCGGATAACGAAGAAACTTTGCTCGGCACAGCGCCTGTCCTCGTCGTCAGCTCCTATCCCTGCTCTCGCTCGTGCCTTCCCCGGCCGGCGCAGGTGGGTTGTGCTGCCGCAGCCACAGACGGGGAACTCAGACCGGCCTTTGGGTCCCACTCTCCGGCCAGGGGAGCGGGAGGGCAGCTCTATTCCGGCTGCCACCCCACTGGCTCTCCTCCTGGGCCAGGGAAGGTGGAGACAGACTCGCCCCCGGCCCTCCGCCCGGGTGATGAGTCCTACCAGCACGTATGGGGCATCGCTGAGCGCCTGCACTCGCGTTATAGCTGGGGACGTGCTCTGACCCCACGCCGCTGGTTCTCCCTGGGGACAGGGATGCAGGTTTGCACCCGTGTGACTACCACGACTGATGGAAACGCCTCCCCAGCACACTCAGCCTCAGCTCCCTGAACCTGATCAGCACCATCCGTTCCCCTGCCCCTGGAGCGACGTGTCTGAACACACGTAAGGGAGGGAACGGGGCCATGAAGCTGCTAACAAGTCCAAGAGAAAAGCGATGCCATAGCACAAGCACAGGGAAGCGCGTAGAGTTGCTATGTTGCACAAGATTAAATTATATCCAAAGCTCAGTTTAAATGTGTGACCCAAACAGGCTGCGAGATGCCAGGCTGCAGTGCCAAGCTGATCTGAAGAGCTACAGGTAGCAAAATAAAAGATTTACCTGTAGCTTAGGTTTAGTACAGAGACTTAGCCCATACAGGAGTAAGTCGGAACAGATTTAAATGCCAGATCCTGGAAATAAGTGAAGCAACAGTAAAGTGTACCACACACATAATGTAAATATCTGAGGTTACTTAAAATAAGACATCCAGTTAAACAGGAACAAAGGTCCTTAATGGGGGATATGGAAAAGGATGTTCCAACAATGGTCCTGTATCTCCTTCAGCTGCACAAACGTCAGGGAAAGCATACATCAAAACCCGGACGCATCGGAAAGCTGCCATGAAAGCTGCAGGAAAGCTGACTTGATCTGAAGTGAGAAGTGAAACCTTGGAGCCAGGCTCCGTTGGAGCGAAGAGCTGATGCGATTGAAAGCGAGCAGCCGAGAGAGGAGCCAGAGGGCTCGGAGCAGCCGCAGGGACGAGGGAGAGGAGCCGCAGCAGGAGCACGGCAGGAGGGACGTCCGGCAGCTGGACCAGCATCAGCACACCCGGGCGCTTGCCGACACCGTGCGGCCCCTGCCAAATCATTTGGGCCAAATTCACCTCTGTCTGGGCTGGGATGCAGCGAGTGGACACGAAAACATTCTGCTTTCACAGCCCGAGTACGCGCTTACTGGTGTTGGCCACGTGAGAGTCAGGAAATCAGGCTGGCAAGAGCTGGAAAGGGAAAGTTTCATTGCCCAGCCCTGAGCCGGGTTTTGCAGAGATGAAGCAAACACTCACAGGGCTGAAAAGTCAATTAAGAATTGTAAAAGTCTTTTAGTATTCCCAGGTATTGTTAGGCCCTCAGACAAAGGATGTTTAAAAAAAAATTATTTTCCCTTTAGTAATTACGATTTAAAAGGTTTCCGCTCCACATTGTTTTAGCGGGGGAAGTTACTCCAGGGCCTCTCTCAATGGCCAGCAAAACTCTTTTTGTTGTGGGCTTTTGGCATGGAGGAGCAGAGTTCTTCCAAACAATACTGTACGCCGGTGGCCGAGGGCCAGATTTATCTCTCGGTTACAGTGGCACAAATACCAACAAACTCGGCGAGCGCTGAGTCACACCGTGGCGCTGAGTCCGGCCGCGGCGCCGCTGACCCTCCCGACTTTCTACCTTCGGTTCCATGATTGATGCTGTTTTTCCTTCAAGTCTTGGCTCCGGGGACTGCGTTGAATGCCGAAGAATTTCAGTTTTCATTAAAATAAAAAGGTCATCCCGTGAGCACTGACACTACTTGTGTTGTTTCCTATGGCTTTGTATCTCGAGACAGTCTTTGGTGTCTAAAGATGTACGAACTGAGAATGAAAATGTTTTTGTGGTTTAAGTGTTTATAAGAAGCATCTCCCATGTGGATTTTCTGGTGTCTAATAATACATGAACTCATGCTACAGATGTTCTGGGGCATTTACAAGATTCTTTTCCTCCTCTCAACCATCTTGTTTCATCCTATTTGCACAGACTTAATTATCAGCGAGCCCTCGGCCAAATTTGCTTGAAGCAGGCCAGCAGGTTCAGAAGTTGTTTGGGGAGAGAGGACACAGGCAGACAGACACCATGACAGCATTAGTCTCATTTTGGTAGGAAATCAGATTTTAAGAATTTTCTGCCCCTCCCACTTGCAGGGAAAAAAAAGCTAGAAAACATGACCCGAGCATTTGGAGGGGGGTCAGGGACCAGACGGCGAGTGAAACAAGCTGCTCCCTAAAGATCTCATCCAGCTCCAGCTCCAGACCTTCTGCAGCACCGAGGCAGCATCCTGCCCCCGATGAGCTTCTCCCAACTCCAGCTCTTGTGGCACAGAAAGGACGGGCTGATTAATCCGTTCCTCAGTGGCCAACATTGTGGCAGGTCAATTTTTTTTTAATCTCAGCATTATATACGTATTGATGGTTAATTACCCCGTAGCTATTTGCGACGCGCTGGTAAGGGGCGGTGTCAGTGTTTCCATTACACGTGGGCGTGTAAGCCGGCGGCACGCAGGTCCAATGCCAGCCGGGGCATTGCAAAAGCCAAACCCCTGGAGAGCTTCCCTTTCCCCCTTCCTCGCGCGGGGCCGCGGCGCAGATTCGCCGCCCATTGCAAAGCTCTTTTCCGGAGCGGGTTTGCAGCGAGAGGGTCGGGGCAGTGGGTACGCTTAGCTGTCGAGGACCCCTGGAAATTGAGGTTTGTTGTAGGTCTCGGATGGAGTCTGGTGCGACAGGCTGGACGGTCAGCAGCAGCCACGGCCCCGATGCGTGGAGACAGGGTCCTGCCTTGCGCTGGCCCCAAAATAACTGGGGATGGATGGGGCCAGCTCCCGCCAGGGGCGAGGGCCGTGGGTGCAGAGGCACCGAGCCCTGCGCAGCGCGGAAAGGTGGAGCTGTGCCTGGCAGCTCGTCCGCCCCCTCCCCTGTGTTTCCCCCATCCCTCCACCAAATGGAAAGGGAAATCCGGGATTTTCAGCTGCTTTTGATTCCCTCTTGCTCCGCACACAGCGGGGTGGGAAGGGATTAGTCTCCATTTCCTGGCTCCAGCCAGCTCGCAGGGCTGCCCAGGCGGGACCCCCCCGGTCAGGGGCTCCCCGACCCACGACCGTGACGCTGCCGGATCCTGCATCGCTGCAACAGCTGTCTCCATCCTGCCTCTCCTCATCCTCGGTGCATCTCCCCAGAGCCCCCAGACGTGCCTCCCAGCTGCTCTGGTCGGTCAGCCCAGACTCTGGCACTACAAACTGCATTTCCCCTCCTTCCTCGCTTGGTTGCGGTTCCTTACTCGTACTTGATTTCCAGCATGGGAAGTAGAAGTGCTGGGGAGAGTACTACGATGAAAGAAAAACACCCCAGACTCTCAGAGCAATGCACATAGGAGCCTAAAGGGAGAAGAAAAGCGTGACACGGAAAGGGGTTATTTTTAAGGTGGGTTTTTTGGGTGCTATTTCCTGGCTGGCAGGAGAGCAAGCTCCCTCGTCTCGGGCCACCAGCGTTACCAGGGGTGTTGCTCTGCGTTTGCTTCCCTGTCACCAATATCACAGGCAGACACTACCGAGATTGTCACGCTGCTCATCCCAAACAGCTCCTCAGCACCTCCGAGTCAAGGACCCGGATCCTGCCGGCTGCCCTCTGGAGCTCACTGCACCCAGCCCCAACCTGCAAAGGCAGACGGCAGCTGTCAGCAGGATGGGATCCCAGAGGGAGCACAGACCCGAGGTGCCCGGCCACTGAGCGCTGCCCCAGCACACCCAGACACAGCCCCAGCGCGAGCCCAGAGAAGCCGGGAGAGGAGGGAGGACGCAGGGCAGAGGAGACATGCATGAGTCTGCACATCAGATGACACAAGAAAATCAACAACCCAGTCCTTGGGTGTAAACAGCCCTTGGGGTTCATAACGTCAAGGCTTCACTTTAAGACAGAGGAAGTCTCTTACCATAAAGGCACAGAGGAAGACGAGCACTTGAGACGCTGTTCAGGACCAGCATTTGCATGGAGGTAAAGCCTGAGAGTCCCAGCCGCAGACCACGAGGCCAGAGAGCACACTGCCTCTCCAGACGGCGTGCGTGATGCCACACACGTGGCTCCCGGAGCCGGGAGGTAAAAATACCAAATGTCACAAGTTCTGCCCAAACCGAACCACCAGCCCGCCCGGCCCGTTACATTACAGCGCTGTCATATGACAGAGCAAACGGCCCCGTCGCAGGGCAGGCGGGTCTGGTGAGAGCCATCTCCTCAGGGTGAGACGGAGCCAATCCTTTCAGCAACGTTAATACAAAAGCAATGCAATTAAAGCACTCCAGGTTCACGACAGAGCCAACACTGAGCTGCATCGGGCCGTCCTCCCTTACTTGGGCCGTACTGTTTTACCACCTCGCAAACACGTCGCACTAAAACCAAAGACGCTATTTGCATCAAAACAGCACTCGATATCCAGCACTGTGGCCAAATCAAGCTGTTTCAGGACAGGGCTCCTGGCAGGGTAGTTCCGTTCCTTCACATTATTTGAAGCTCACACGGCTAAATCCAGCGCTCTCCGACTACAGCAGCAGTGCCTATCTGTGCTCGGCAACGCTTAAACAAAAGAAAATTGCTGTCTTATGCATGGGGACACTGGTGCGCAGTGAGGGTCAGGGGATGCACCGAGCCACGCGTTGGCTTTGGAGAGGTGCCGAGAGCCCCGAGGCACGTTGGTGCTGGCCAAGGAGCCGCCATGCAGCGACCGTGTGCCGCCCCGAGGATGCTTCAGCAACACCACAGACCGCAAAAGCGGAGCGTATGTCAGCAAGAAGCGGTGCCACCTGCATCTGCGGCAGCAGCCACGTCCAAAGGCAGGCAGGGTCCAGCTCAAGGCGTTGAATTGCACGTCAAGCGCACGCAGAGCACAGCACCCCTCTGCTTCAGTATTGCCGCTCTCTGCTGTCTCAGCTGCAGCACGGCCCCGGGGCTTGCTGTTTGCTGCCAAAATGTGGGGCACATAAACAGGGCCGGCTCTGATGGAGTCGCTGGATGGGAGATGCCCAGGGCTACATCCACGCTCTGCTGTCACATTTGCGGCTGTGAATAGGGTGAAAGCTCCGTTTCCCCTGCGTTTGCAGCTGGCATACTCCAAACCAAGTGGCTGTATCGATGACAGCCTCGTCCCTGGGCCAGCCCCGCTGCAGGATGCGGCACGGGAAGCCGGGCAGAGGAGGGATGGGGCCACGCTGGCAGGCAGGAGACACCCCCACACACCGGCTCGTGATCTCTGCCTAGCAAAGGCAGGGTAGCCAGGGCCAAAGTGCCCCCGTGCTCTTGCAAAGACCCCGACAGGGCATCGCGACCCGCCTGCGGTCACCTGTAACGTGCCAGACCAGTCAGTAAACCGGACTCGCCTTATCTGAGCACACGCGGGCACCGAGCAGCCCCGGCAGCCCTCGCAGCACACTCCTGCGACAGCTGCTTCTGCAGGCGCTGCTCTGAGCCCCAATGCAAAGTGACAGATGACAGCGAATTGTATTGACGGGCCCTTATTGAATCGAACCGTCAGGAGGCAGCTGCTCCGCGGCCCGCTGCCGATCTGCTGTTCATCGGGGTGCCCAGCCCTGGGGTGCAGGGACGGAGCCAACTACCGCCAGCAGCACGCGGGCACCGGGACCCGGCTGTGCATTCCCGGCAGTGCCCGGAGCCGTGGAAAACGCTGTGCTGAGTTCGAGGGTCCCTCCGGTATCATCAGGATGAAAAGTGAGAGCAGGGAGCGAGAAAGCAGGAAGCACAGAGAAGAGATCCCATTTCACTTGAGAAAGGGAAAGTGCAAGAGGCAGAGCCTGTACCTCTCGGAGATACACATCTACAGAGTAAAAGCTGCAAGAGGAGCAAGCTCTTACATTGCCCTCAGATTTCAGACAGAAGCTGGTCCTAAAGGATGGGAAGGAAGAGCAAAGCAACGGAGAAACGCTTTAGGATGTCACCTTGAACATCGATTCATGTCCGTAGCTAGAGATAGGTTGTAATGCCACCAACGTTGGCGGGCTAGCCTTGATTTACAGCAGGAGAGGATGTGGCACATAGTGTTTTACCTGATTTTCTTTGCAGTTTCTGCTCCACAGCTAGCGCTAGCAAACACAGATCCAGCCAGGCCACTTATAAAAATATATTGAAAGCAGATCGATTGAACAATTACTGGAAATGTCAGCTCCTTCTGCACTTGCAGTGCATGGAGAATTAGCATGGCTTTAATTGCACCAATAACTCCATCAGGGAAGCAACAAGAGCTGGGGAGCACCCAGTGCTGCAGCACGCGCGAGGCAGCCGCCTGGAGATGCTGCTGGTGTGACCAAGCCTGACCTGCCAGCTACGCATGGGCCAAGCACGGACGCTTGGTGAGCGCCACGCATCTCAGTCTGCAACTGGGACTTCCCAGAGGTGATCGTGTTCCGGCTGTAATGACAAACCCTCAGGCAGGATGAGTGCCCGAGGCAGGCGGTGCCCCAGGGAGGTGCATCAGACGCTGGTGGAGGCTCCAGAGGTCTGGGTTTTCATTTCACTTTGGCATCCCTTAGTCTGCCTGGCTGCATCAACGCAGTCCTGCTAACTACTTATTTAAAGCGTAACCCTGATATTACTGGCCCGGCGCTCCCACGGCTGTATTTCCCTTGTTTATTCAGCCGATGAACACAGGCGCATGCGGAGGTGAAGACCCTGCACACTTCAGTGCCAGCGAACCAAACGCAGCAGCGATCGGTGACCCTTTCCCCATCCCTTTAAGCCAGTGTAAATGCTCAGCTATCACGCCAACCGCTCCCTCTCTGAAGCCTCCCCGGGGGCTGGAAACAGGGACTGCCAGCACCCCAAAAGCTCCTGGGACAGCCGCTCTGCCAGCAGCCAGCCAACGGCGCATACAGGAGCGTTCATCGCCTCGCGCGTTCCCAGCTCAGGGGGGTTTAGCCGGCTGACGGGGCAGCGGTTAGGTACCCTCGCCTAGGACCGATAAAACCAGCGCGGAGGTACGGATGCGGCACGGGCGTTACACGCACTGCCCTGGACGGCTGCGGCAGCACCCACAGCACAACTGCAGGAGCCACGGACAGGCTTGAAGCTGCCCCATACGTGCACACGAGGTGTCGGATGGGCTCAGCCCTCAGCCTTGCCGGGGCAATTCCCAGAAATCCCGAGACTTTCCAGCACACTCCTGGATTTCTGTCCTTGCAGGTGAGAATTCAACCTGGGAGACTTTTTCCATAATTTCTAGTTTTCTCCAAAGAAACCAAGTGATGATTCACCCGAGGGAAAAGGAGAGTTCGGCCAAGAGCAGGGATGGAGGAATTTGTTGTTTTTGACTGTAACTGTGGTCAGGAAACAGTCCCAGCGCTCATTTTCAGCTCCTCCCTCTTGATAACATCTACCAGAGTGCAAAAGAAACAGCCTTTGATATAAACACAGCAGAGTTTGATTCCTTACGGGGCTGTTTGCAGCTATCGCTTCACCCCAACGCTTGGTACGTGGCTTCAACCTACGATTGTCGCAAGCACCAAACCCCCGGCCCCGCTCGGCTCTCGGTTACAGCCTTTCCGCCCCCGACGTGCGCAGGCTGGCAGAGCCGCACCGAGCGAGCAGAGGGGTGCTGCGGGAGATACCAAGTGTCTCGGCCCCAGCAGGGCTCAGTTGCCAGCCAAGGTTCACCAGCAGGACAAGAGGATTTCACGCCGTGCAACCCCCCCCGCTCGCCAACTCACCCCATCGCCCAAAGGCGCCCGCTGCATCTGTGCCCCGCGAGGGAGCCGAGCCCCACTGACCCAGCATGCGGGAAGCATCTATCCCCCAGCCTTGGGGTTTCAGCCTTCCAAGCGTGGCCAGGAAGGTGCACTTCCAGCCCCTTTACGGTGCTATAAACAGGACACCGTCATCCCTGCTGCGGGACACGACCCTCGAGTGCTGGACTGAATCCCGAGGCCGGCTCCCATGCCCACGGACTAAGCAGATCCCTTCACCCCATTCCCACGAGGATTAACTAGTTGCCATTTACACAGCACTCCAAGGTGATACCGGTGCTGCAGACGGGAACAAAGAAGCTGGAAATTAGTAGCTCATTACTGCTGATCTGAAAGTTTTTCTTCTGTGTGCCAGAGGACAACATTTCACCCAAGATACCCAGGTTGCAGTCAGCTAAAACACTTAAAGCTCAACTGAACGAGATCTCAAATGCGGCAGGGAAAAAGCCTCTGCTACAGCAAACTTGGGAAATAATCGTTTGTTCCCATCTCCAGCTCCTCTGAGCCTGGCTCTGAGGTCAAACTAAGCTTTTATCTTCTCCTGTATTCCAGTACACTGGGAAAAAAGTAATATTCGAGGAATAAATTAGCATGTGAAATGTAATTTAACTAATTAGCCCACTGGAGTGGAAAATATTTGCTAACCACTTTGAAGTCAAACCGACTGCGCTTATTCGGATGTCACAGAGGAGAAAGGAAAGAGGCAAAGATGGGGAGACCGCCAGGACAGGCTCCAGAGGATGCAAGCGCCTAAGCAGGACACCGAGAACTTCACCGGATCATTTCTCTTCTCACCCCACAGAGCTGCATTAACTGTCCAACCGGGACACAGCCGTGCTGGAAGAGACCAAAGGCTGTGCCGCAGCCCCCCCTCACTTGCCATTTACTGGACATTGCAACAAGGCAGTATTTCCCAGCGATTTTTGCCATGGCACAGGGCTGGGTCAGCTGCATGGCATTAGCCTGGGACTCCCCAGGATGCACAACCGTGAGCGGACCGACCCGTCGGGCAGCAGGGATGCACCGGGACCGCGCGAGATGGAGACGGGCCCGGGCGGCAGCGCCCACCACCATGGGCCATCGGCTCACTGGTCCTTCCCAGCCCTGTGGGCTCCCACTCACAGGGAGCGGATATTGCTAACGAAGCTGACAAAACAGCATGCCATAAAGCGCCGTCATATTAGGGAACTGCCCGAGATGCCACAAAAAGCCGTTATATCACTTGCAACAGTCCGTTCATTGATTTCCCCATTTCCCAGATATAGAAACTGTTGCTCTTTTATTAGCAAAGCTTTGGAAATCCCTACCCATAATAGCAAGAGAGGCACCCCGGGAAATTTTGCAACTGCTGTGGCTGAATTATGAAAGGGAGGGATTGACAGCCCCATCGAAAGCTAGCAAGAGAGACAGAAACGAGAGCCCCCCGTGCTCAACACGAACCACCACGTTGGGGGTAGCCTGGGGGGTGGTGGTCCCTTTCCAGCCGGCCGCGGGCACGAGCAGCCCACGTCTCTCCGTCACGTCCAGCGGCCTGCTGCCGGCCGGTGAACCACTCCCCAGGGAGCCCTGCTCCAGGCTGGGGCAGAGCAGCTTCCCCGAAAAACAGGAGTTTGAGACGTCAACCCAACCGAGCCTCTGTCCCGAGGGAACGGGCCTGAGCCGGGGGCATTGCCTGGCTCCCTTGCTCCTTTCGGAGGCCAAAGCCCCGCTCCCCTGGGAGCCCAGCTGCAGGGGGTCAGCCGTGCGTTCAATGACCGGATTCGCAGCATGAGGAAAGGCCATTTTTCAAGCCAGGCCTTCCCACAGCTATGGTCCAACTGGTGATGGAGACCGACAGACGGGATCCTGCAGAAGAGCTCAGCTGGGGTTATTTCCACACTCTGCCTTGCACGTGCAGGAGATCGGGGCCACAGAGATGGCAGGATTTGTCCCCCGGGGAGGGCAGAGACCTGACAGCAACCCGGGTGTGCCAGGTCCCAGGGGGAGCACACGCGACAGCGACCGGGTGCTCCGGTGGCCACACCAAAGCTGGTGCCAACGGGAATCAGGGGCGCAGCGAAGCACAGCTCTGCTCCCGCGGCCTTCGGCTTTGTCCCACACCTCCCGCCTGGGTCTCCAGTGCCGCTGCACCCTCCTCGTCCTCCCCCCGCAACGCTCCCATTCCTCACGGTCGCATCCCGGCTCCTCTGCCTCTCCCTCTGCCGCTGTCCCTTTGCTGCCGCAGGAGCCTGCACGGCAACTCCCACGCGGGGGGATGGAAAACACTCGTCCGACTCCTCACCCACAAAACCAAACAGGGTCCTGAGCAGAGGAAGGTTTCTGAGCGCTCTGGGAGCTGGCTGGCTCTGACGCGGAGCGCAGCCCACAGCACTGCTCCTCTGGCGGTGGGACCAGCCGTGGGGAGGGGAGGGCAGGGAGGGCTCACCGCGGGGCTGCAGGGCGTTTTGGGAAGAGGGCAGCTCGCTGGTGGGGCGGGAGGGCTCCTTTTGCAAAGGGCAGGGAGGGTTGCAAAGCACCAACTCAACCGTGGAGATGCACCTGCCAACCCAGGGCACCTCTGCAAAGGGCAGCGGGGCTTGGGGCAGGTGGGTCTCCCTTCCCACGAGGTTGATTTGTTTTACCCTCTCCCATCCCTGCCTCCTGCAGATCTGCTGGAGCGCTCCCGCGCTTGCAGCGGGTCAGGGAGGCAGCGCTGGGTCGGGGCCAGCCCGCTGCAGCACAGGCAGGGTGCCCTGGGTGTTCAGCCCTGGTTCAATCAGTTTCTGGACCCCCAGCTCTTACTAGAGCTTCCTTTGGGTGTGAGCATCCAAAGGTCCCCATGTAACACAGCTCCTGTATTTTCCCAACCTCCTTGTGCCATCTCCGAGAAGGAAGGCAATTAATGAGCCTGAAAGTCCTGAAATAGAGGGGGAAATGCCAAGGCGGCTCCCTCCACCATGCCCACGCAGACTGGCAGAAGTGATGGCGGGGAGATGAGCAGGTACCTGCGCACGGGTAGGCGTGAGACACCAAACCCTGCCTGGCTGGGGGGGAATCTGTCAGCTGTGAGAGAGGAGTTTCCCCATTGCTCCACAGACAGAAATGCTGCTCGGGACTTCCCCGCTGGCATTTCCCTGCTGGCCCGTGCTTTGCGGCAGAGGGAGGTGCCAGCTCCACGGGGGCTGGGGAGCCACTATGCCCCCGCTTTCCAGGAGCGGAAAATGGAGCGAGCATCCTCAGCCTTGAAGCAGCGGTACACGAGCTCGGAGAGGCAGAGCAGTTCCTAATCTGCCTCCTGCTCACGGGTGCCACCAGCCAATGCTCGCCCCGGGGGTCTCATCCTGCTCTGCCCAGTGCAGGAGAGGGCAGGGGATGGAAGCACCAGCAGAGCCCTGAGCTGGGAGAGGTGATCGCGGCCAGGAAACGCCCACGGTACACACGTACACACGCAGAGCCTCAGTTTAAGTGCAAATGGGGATGCTGGAGACGATGCTCCCAGCCTGACCTCACGGCAGTTCGAGTTTCCACAGGAAAGCGCTAACCCTTTCCATCCTGCACAATGGAGCTAACGCCCCAGCAATGACCCGAGGGCTGGGGACACCCCGATGTGCCAGATTACTGACCCTCACCCTGACACAGCTCCTGGGACTGGCTGTGACCCAGCACCCGCCAAGGGGTTAGTGGGACTCATTAAAAACCCAACCGACCAACCAACACCCCCTCTAATGCAGTGCAAACCCCCCTTAAAAATTTATTTTCTTTCCTGTGGTAAAACCAGGAATAAGACGAGCAAGCAGGGGTCATCTCCAAGCAGCCCAGGCCAGAGCATCCCCCACGCCCTGTCCCAGGTGAGCGCGGGTCTCCAGCGCAGGCTTCCTCCTCTGCAGAGAGGGAAGCCTCCACCTCTGTCGGGCAAACCCTGAGGATCCCCCGTGCTGCACCACAGGCCGCAGGGAAATCCAGCACCAGATCGCACTACTGAGCAGGAATGGATATCGCGTAGCGTAAGCCTTGAGAAATCTGCTGCTTAAGAATCAAGCATCCAGTCGCCGGTTCATCCACCTCATCCCATGCTCCAGCCACCTCCCAACGCCTGGCTGCCCTCCCTCCTTCCCACGCATGCTGCAGGAGGCACCCGCGCTTTCGGGGCGCGTTTCCCACCCCCGGCACACCCCACCAGCTCTGCAGTGTCCGTCACAGGTATCCTCATTAGTGCAGCAACACAGTAGATCCCGGCAAAGCCCTGGGGTGTTTCTAAATATAGGAGGCTCCCTGCAAGCCCCCTGTCCCTGCAGAGACGCTTGCAGGCTGCTGAGCTGGGGCTGGGGCTTTCGACCCCTGCTGAGATCCAACACATCACCCTGCAGGAAAGTCCTCCCTCCTCCAAGGGAAGCAAGCTCATTTCTGTACCATCGCTTCACCTCTAAACACACAGATAACGTAGAAGAGAAGGTAACGTTAACCGTGACATATCAATTGTTCGCCATCAAGAAAATACAGATTTAAGGCTCCTGCAGTGACAGTACAAACACTGAATACACACAGCGAGACCATGGGCTTCTCCCTCCTCCAAAAATCAAAGGAAGTTTTGCCTCAGGTTTTAACTGCACCTGGATCACGCCCAAAACCCTTGCCCAGGTGGGACACCGACCACTCACCACCCACCAGCTCCGGAAAGCACTGCCCCTATTTCGGGCTCTCCAGTAGCTTTATCACAGGGTTCCTTCTTGCACAGGCAGATTCAAGGTGTATTTCTGCAAGGGGCAGAGCTAAGGTGACAAGAGGAGCCCTGACCAGGAATCCCCTGACCGAGCACATCGGGAAACCTCTGCCTCAGCGCTGCAGCCAATGCCAATTTTTGCATCGTGGACCAAACCCTGCATTTGGTTGCAGCTGCAGCACAGCAGCCGAGCGAGAGGGCAGGATTGATGCCCACACGGATGGCAAGACCCGGCAGGGCAGTCGCCAAGGTACGCGAAGGCAGAGTCGAGCTCTGCAGCCCATCGCTGCCTCCCAGGTTCTCACAGCCATCGGCCACCCCAGGGCGGCAGAGCCAGGGCACG
Organism: Grus americana; assembly: GCF_028858705.1. Classification (NCBI taxonomy): domain Eukaryota; kingdom Metazoa; phylum Chordata; class Aves; order Gruiformes; family Gruidae; genus Grus; species Grus americana. Next base: position 11,931,562 of record NC_072871.1, on the reverse strand, counting down.
CACAGCAAACGCTCCCTTTTACGCTGAGCAACAACACAAGTCGTCTTCCATATAGAAAGGCTTCCTCTCCCTCCCAAACTACTCGTTTCATTTTGGTGCCCTGGATTCGGCAAGTGCAAGACACAATCTGCCTCCAAATACACCGCTTCAGAGAGGAAACGGTCACATCTGGAGGCGGTGCCAGCTCTTGGCATCTTTAACTTTGCCAGAAGTTCACCACCCTTGGATAGCGCCGGGGTGGGGTCACGGCACCTCTCTGCCCCTTGCGCACCCACCCCATCCCTGGAGCCAAAAATCGAGCTGGCGGCTCGCTCGCCTTCTACTTACATCGTCATCCTGCACGCTCAGGGGGATATCCAACATGCACATCTGCACAGGCTGCACCAGAGCCTTCTGCACATTGAACAAAGGTTTTGCCTCCATCTTCCCGGGGATGGAGGGGCTGCTCATTCTCTCCCTCTGCCGCTCCTCTTCCAGGAGGAGGTCCAGCCCAGGCAGCAAAACAGATCGGAGATCTCTCCCTGCTCGATTTTGTCAGCACATCTTACCAACAGCTGCTGCTTGTGCTGCTCTAAGAGGTCTTATTTCCTTTCTTGCAAATCAAAGAGCTGTGAGGAACTGCACCAAGAGGCTGTGCGTGCGCGTGTGTGAGCAAGTGCGCCTGTGTGTGTAGCCGGCGATGTTCCCGAGGTCGGTGAAACAGCCCTTCGCAAGCAGCGTGCCACGGCACGCCGCCTTCCCCCAGCCTCTCCTTTCTTTCAGGGCAATCTCGGTGCTGGCTCCGGCTGCTGCTTTGCACTGGCGTGAGGTTTTCAGCCTCATCTACATGCGTGGCACTCACAAACCCCGTGCATTGTCTCACAGACACAACAGGTCCTGCCTGCTGTTGATTTCTGATTATGATCAAGCCGTGTCTGCAGCAGCTACAGCATTTCCCTCTGGCTGTTGTGGCAGGCAAACAAGCAGGGCTGGAAGGATGAGAGGGTGTGAGGCAGAGAGCGTGAGTGATCGGAGCTGGAGCCTCCCCTTTTCTTTCCTTCTCTTCTTCCATCCCTGCTTTCCATTGTCAGAGGCAGTTTCAGCTCAACGCCTCCAAGGACCACAGCAAGGCTTAAATAATTCACATCAAGAGTGAGCTGGGGAACCTCATGGCACTGAAAATGCAGCGTGGCACTAAAAGACAGCGCATATTGGTGATCATTTTGTTTGCAGGTCAATTCTACGCAGAAAGTTTTGCCCAGGTGAGCACGGCACCGGCTGCCTTTTCCACGAGAGCCTGTGACTCCAAAACAGAGTTTTGCTAAAGGGAATATGGCACAAAATGGGGTGTTTTGGCTACAAAGAGCATCCTTCTACAGAATTTCCACCAACAGTAGCAGTAGGATGAGAGAGTTGACGTGGAGCAGCACGTGTATCACCGGCACGCAGGTATCGCACAGATGTTACTGCTCAAGCAAACAAGTGTAAGCCTGGGGCCAGGTCCGCGAGCCAAATTCTCACCCTCATCGGCTGCAGAGGCCAGGCTTAACAACTGGGGGAAACACCCGGGGTGCGTCTGTGCAGGGAGGGTGGCAGCAGAGAAGCAGTTTGGTGGGTTCATCGAGCTGCACCCAGCGAGGGGAGTCACTGGGGCCGGGAAGCACCCAGCAGAGGGGCCACGTCAATAAACCGTCCCCATTGCCCTCAAACAAACAGGAGTTCCCGTCCTTACAGCTGCCCTTCTTGCTGGGCGCAGCGGGGATGACGAAGAGGGCGAGCAGGCCCTGCTCCAGGCAGGCGTTTCGGGGTGGTTTCCCATGAGCGCAGGCAGCAGCGGGTCCCGCTTCGGGGCCACGTGCGGGGCCAAGGTCTGGGACGGTGCAGCCTGGTCCCGGCTTTCCCAAACCCAGCCGCTGCCCGAGGCCACAAGCCCGGCTCACGGCACGCCTGGGTTTCAGAGCGGCGCCGAGGAGCCCTGCTGAGCCGGGCATTCCTGCGGCGTTAGGTAAGCTGGGCTTGGCAAGCCCCGCTCAGCGCCCAGCCAGCACCGGCCCCGCTCCCTCCTGGCCTCCCCGGCTGGGCTGAGTCATTCGCACAGGAGCCAGAGCCGGCCGAGACGCCGGGGGTTAGGGGGGGTCTCACACACACAGACCCTCCGTGCCGCTCGCAGTCAGAGCTGGGCACCTTCCCAGCACGCCGGGGCAGAGCGTGGGACCGCAGCCGGCTCCAGCCCTTCGTTCCCAGGAGAATCGCAAGGGTGAGAAAACCAGTGCTTACATGCTGCGGGAACGGGAACTAATGGACAAGCCTGGAACAAGACCAGATAGGGATAAACCCACCATAAATAAGTTTTAACTGGAAATTAGAAGTTTTAACCTCTGTATGGCCAAGATGAGCAGCAGCATAGGACGCCGAGGGCAGCGCTGCGGCACCCCGGGAACAGCCTCGCAGGGGAGGAGAGACAAGAGATCACAGCTACAGCACATGGACAAAGCGCTATTTCCAGGGCCATCTCCCAGCTTCTGGCAACGGTCTGGCTCTTTTTGTGGCAGAGAGGCAGTGCCACAGCCCAGGAAACACCCTGGCGTGGCCAGTCGCCACTACGTACATGATGTCTTGGTGACTCAACACAACGTGCATGCCCGTGGAGGCCAGTTCCATATTCACACTGCCATCACCAGCAATGAAATTCGCCCCCAGCACGGGCAGCACCCACAGCTCTGGTTCCAGGAAAGGCGATTCAAAGCCGTGCTTCAGCCCCAGCAGCGGTTACTCACCTCCCCACAACAACAGGTCGGCAGAGCACGGCTTTCCAATAACAACTTTCAGTAACAAGCTGGGCTTGGCCAGCCAGGATCGCACCTTCCAATGGGCCTAAGCGACGGCACCAACGTCCTGAGATGGACGCAGATTTCACACTCAAGTGCCAAAGTCTCCAAGGGCTACCATCGCCAGGATCCCACTTATCATCCCGCCCAGCAGCTAATGTTTCCCATGGGAAGAAGAGCCTCTGCAAAGGTGGTGTGGAGGTGTAGGAGCCCCATCATCTGCTGGTGCCTGGGTCTGTGGGTCTCTGATGGGACACGGGAGCTGCTGTGCGTGGAAGGCTTCAGCCAAAGGTAACCAGCCAGGTGTTGTGGGCATTTGCACAGTCTCAGAGACAGCGTGAAACCTTCCCCTCCTCACTCGGGGCCAGCTCGTGCACATCCACCCACCAGTCTCCCCAGACACCTGCATAAGTCACTGGGGAACGTAACGGTCTTTCAACAGAAACCTGCAAAGTGGTTTTGAACAATTTCCCTTTGGGAGATTTTCAGCCGAAGTACAAGGCAAAGATTCCCCTGGAATCAAACCAGCCCAGACAGGACGATCCTACGCAGATTTTTTAACGACAGCCTCATCCTACTCCTCCTCCAGTCTGGCTGGTACGAGTGGAAGCGGTGCTACGATCCCAGATCCTCCAGCAACAGCAGCCGAGCACCTTTAACACAGCACCGCATCGGTAACAGAGCTGTCCGCACGGGCACAGGACTCACTCCCTGCTGGAGCCCAACGGCAGCATGTGCCAGCCCAAGGAGCCGGGAAGCCCTGCAAGGGATGGAGGAGAAACCTCCCCCTGCTCTCACCTTACCCCAGCTGCCACTTCTGGCAGACAGGGAAGCCCCAGCACAGCCTCTGATTCTTCCCCATTTCATTTTGCACTGGGGCTTTATTGTTTCCTGCAGATCCAGCTGAGCAGATAAAGCCCATCATGAGACCTCACTGCTTAGCAACCATTACTGGAAAAACACTGTTTTCCAGTAAGAGTCTTGGCAGGAACAGAGCAACTGCAGGGCAAATAAACTGCGATCCCTACGCCGGATGCATCCTGCTCCCAACTGCTCTACTGCTGCCCCAGGGAGAGACTGACTCCTGCACTGGGAAGCGTATCCATTCCTTAAGGTCTGACCAGCCTCCGCTACCCTGCGAGCGCATCGTTTCGGGCACACCGTGGCGGACCACGACTGAACCTCTGCAGAGGTGGATGCAAGTTCCAGTGACAGACTCATACCTAGGAGGATCCTAGTATGCAGCAGAGCTGCGACAGTGTAAGCATGCAGAATGCTCCAAGAACCGATGACCGACCTCTCCCACCACGCTGGTAGCTCCTTACGCCAAGCGACTCATGAGGACAAAGGCCCACCTAAGGAAGGCTGACTCCAATGCTTGATGCAATCAAGCATCAAAGACTCCACAAAATTAAAGAAATTCACAGAAATAACAATGGCAAGTTTGTTTTTCAAAGGAAATTGCAACTCCACATATTGTCTGCAAGCCCACAGATGACTGCATCCTGCACATGCATGAGAACGCTCTCCTTGAGGAGAAATGACACAAAACTGACCAGTTTATTTTCACTGCGCGAGGCTGATAGAAAGGCAAAGAGGAAACAAAGCAGCATGACGAGTGAAAGGCAAATGGAAAATCCCAACAGCTCTTCCCCTTTGACACTTATCAGTAATAGAAAGAGGAAATCTGCTTTCGAAAACACAGAAAACCCAACCTGATAGCAACCCCCTGAAGAAACGTAGCATTTACAAAAAGCCTACGGGTAGATGTAGAGAGGCAGATAGAGGTGCAGACATGAAGGCAGATGCCTAGTGGGACTTCAGGGGACCACAAGCAGGTAGGATACCTGCGTCTCAGTGAAAATCAAAGGCACCTTGGTATCTAAACTCAGTGTGCTTCTGTATATCCCATCTGAAATCTGTCTTATCCCAAATGAGTGATGAGAACAAACCCTCTTGATTTGTGTCTGCACCTGTTTTTTAGGGATTTATTTGAAGAAGCCATCCTTGTTCCCTCAAAGTTACTCGTGATAACAGCCACAGCCTGCGCTGCACCTCGCGTCTCTGGAAAGCCCGACGGGCATTCAGCATCCTGAGCCAAATAAATTCCTGTACTCCCCAGAATAGACACGTACACAAAATTAATTCGCAATCAAGTCCACGCAAAGCATAAGATGGCCTTTTAATAGGTGCAGAGCAGCAATTACCAATGCAAAGTGAAAGCCAACAAGCATTTAAGGGGAGGGTGGAGGAAAACCAATTAGTTTTCTTGGGATTTCTCCACACATTTGCCACTTGAGGGATTTCAATGTTCACGTTCCCCCGGGGGCCGAGTGCGCGCCCTGGGAGCCATCATGTCCTGGTGGGGAGGGAATGGGGACGCTTCCCCACGGCCTCCCCCTCCACGGTCCCATGATGCGGCTGTGCTGGACCAATCTCCATGGAGACGGTCACTGCAGCAACGGAGACCAGAGGTGCAGCTCGCGGGGCTGCGAGAGGATGCAAACGAGAGCGAGGACCGCCTCTCCCCCACAGGAGAGGGACCCTCAGGTACCCACACGCCTCCTTTCTGCTTCTGAGGCTGTTTCCCTGTGTCGGCAGGATAAAAGGGCTCTGCTGCTTACGATTCAGCTGCCTCATCCCGCGCTGAAAGCACTTTATCCGGTTGAAATCGGTCCCACGAGAGCTGGTAATATTGAGCTGTCACGGTGGGTACAGCATCGGGAGGGAGCCGAGCTCGAGGCTGTCATGGCAACAGTTTATTGAGTTTCCGTAAAAGCCCTCCGCCCGGAGACAGGGACAGAGCCCAGGCCGGGGGCACTAACGCAGCAGCCCCCCCCAGGTGCGCAGGGCTGGGGAGCCCAGGGTGGGCAGCGCCGCTCCAGGAGGGGAACCCACCGCTCCGGCCACCGCACGACTGCTCGTGCGCAGGGTGGGGAGGGACCCGCGGCGCTGGGCAGGTGTCACAGAGTGGCTCCCCACTGCCTCCCGCCCCGAGCGGCACCGGCACCCTGCACCACCACGCTGCGGGAGGGCAAGGAGGAGGACGGCCACCGTGCAACTCCCTGCAGTTTAGAGCCGCCCCCGCCACCCCAAAACTAACCTCAGTTTCGCACTAGGCTGAGCCCTTTTAACGACATCTCCCTGGTCTGCCCACCCCACGAGCACCACACCGTGCTGCCGGAGAGACCTGGGCGCAGCTCTACTGCAGGGAAATCCCTGGCGCCGGCCCTGCACGTGTTTTGTGCACATATTGCTGGGACAGCTGTATTCGTGCACGGGTGCCCAACCTCCCAGGCTGGGCGCGCACGGCAGGCTTAGGAGCCGGGGGCTGCAGAGGTGCTAGCGCAGGAGGACGCCACAAACTGCCACGTGCCCGTCACAGCTGTTCCCTGCCAGCTCCGAACACGAGGAAAAACCCCATCATCTCTCAAAACTATCTCCCTGTCAGGGGAGCCCACAGCACTCCAGCACAGAGTTAAGAGAGAGCAGGGCCAAGAATAAGCTCCCAAACGTGAGCATGCCCCGGCCAGAGATGCCTGTCCCACAGCCAGACATCTCGCCGGGCCTCGGGCAGGCACAGCGCAGGGGCAGCGGAGCTCAGCTGTCCCCGTGCTGACCCGGCAGCTTCCCACTGCAAACAAAATCTTTGCTGGAGAAGAGAAAGGTGCCGGGGGAAAACAGAGCGCTGAGGGTATCGGCAAGCCATGCCAATCCCCGCCGTTACTAATTATAATTTCTCTGCAAGGGTTTATTCCGCCTGCCAGCCAGGCCAGAGCAGCAACTGTCTGCGGTGAGACACCAGGCTGGCGGCGAGGCCAGGGCACCTCTCCGGGCACCCGTCTGCACGCAGAGGGCACGCAGGTGTGACGTACAGCACAACACGCTACCCGAGGCATTTGCCAGAGACAGAGCGGCCACTAACTCACCCACCTGGCTGAGCCTCCAGCACCGGGCAGGGCTGTTCCCTTCAGCACATCTTCCAGGGCTCAGCTGAAGCTTAAACAAACGCGAAGGAGGAGGTTCCTGCCTCCCTGGAGCCTGCTCTTGTCCGCAGGATGCCATGCCATGGAGTCTAAAACCGTCTCAGCTCCTCATGCACACTTTAGCCTGCATAACACGTGGCCAAGAGGTTATCTGCAGCTCCACACCGCTGCTCCGTATCACTTGGCAGACAACAAACCGCAGGCTCCGAGAGATAAGAGGCGCGGCTGTGGCAGCTCAGGGGGTTCCAGCCCCACGCACCACGCCAAAGGCTCCCCCGATCCTCCCTCCCCACGCCTGCTTTGCGGGCCGAGGGTTTACAGAGGTTTCCACCACGTGCAGTCCCCTCTCCGCCAGCTTGTGTTAGCCACGGGGACGGGAAACACTTGTTGCACGGCCAGATTGCTGAAGCAGGTTGACTTTCCTGGAAGTTTCCTTCAGGGCTCCTGTTCCGCTGCTTCGCCACCCTCCCGTTCCAACAGCGAAGGGTTCGACATCGCTGCTTCTGCTGCAAGGGGAGCCGATGCTCTTCGCAGACCTCTCCCAAGAGGCATGGCCCCGACCAGCGAGGAAGAGGCATTTCAGCCTGGATCCCCCCCCCGCAGGAGGGCGAGGGGGGCAAGGACACGGCAGGGCAGGACCGGCCAAACCCCAAGACTGTCAGATTCGGCGGACACAGTCCAGGGCGTGCAGAGGCCCTTCCCCGACCTCCCGGCTGCACCTCAGCTTTCCCAGGCCTGGCCGCCGCGCAGCGCAGACATGCGGCCTGCTATGGAGGGGGCTGCACCCCCCGGCCCCTCCATCCCCTGCCAGCTCTGCAGCCCCTCGGGGTGGGGGCCTGCTGCATTCTGGGGTTGGCGAGCTGCGAGCTCACTTTGCACTGCACAGGTTAAGGAGCCATCCTACCAACCTGCTGGCCTCAGATGCTTCTTACAGCAGAGGAGGGCGAAGCCCCCAGGCGTTGCAGAGCTGTGCTGTGCTCAGCTTTTAGGCCAAGCCACCAGTTTTGGCTGGAGAAAGGGAAAACGCCTGGGTTTCCCACACCAGCCCAGCAGCAGGCACGGGAGCTGGGGAACACCGGCCAGCACCGCGGGGCTGCATCAGCATCCTGACTGCCCGCGTGGTCCCAGGCACCTGGACCCTCTGCGGCAGGAGAAACACGTGGCCGATGCCGGTGGACCGTGAGCATCCTCTGCGTTTGCAGGAGGCCCCACCAGCGGCACACAGCACGGGAGGTGGTACGTCCTCCCTCCAACACCGCACACCCAGCACAGCCATCTAGTGACTGTGCTGTAAATGGGATGAAACTCAGCCCTGGAGGCCCACCATTGATTTCCGTTGCCTAACGACAGGAAAGCTTTATAATCCTATTAACTAAACACCCTTTCAAGCAGCACTGGGAGCAGCGCAAAGGGGAGTTCTCGAAGCAGTTAGAGCCACCCGGCGCAGAGCCTGGCTCCGATAGGTGCTGGGTGAAGTCCCCACAAGCGGGGCTGCGACACCCACAGCGGCAGGTGGGTGCTGGTGGCGGCCCCCGCAGAGACACCTTGGATCCTACCAAGAAACACGCGCTTTGGCTGCGGGTCGCTGGCCAGAGCGCAAAGGAGCTAAGAGGCTGTGCGCAGGAAAATGGTGCCCGCACGTGCAAACTTGCGGGACTCAGCCCCTGAAATATTGACAAACATCACTGCATTTCAATCTCTTCCTAATTATCACCACCCTGGTCATACTTATGGATGTTTCCAGCAAGAGATACACTGGTTTGGCCAAAATATAGAAACATTTGGTGGAAGGATGTAAATTTCATTGTGACTTCCTAAGGAGAAAGGATGTATCTCAGAATACTTCTATTTGCAAAACATTTCAATATTGCATCTCTCCCCTGTAGTTTGTAACAACAGCCAGCGTGGAAAAAAAACCCAAACAAACCAAGCTTGCAGAGGACATAAAATCCCCATTTCCCACCCAGCCCCAGGTACCCCAGAGCCACGCTGCATTTCTGTGTGAGGGTGAGAAGCCTCCACACCCCGGCGAGCTCCGAGGAGACGCTGCTGAGCCACGCGCAGGGATGGAGACGGGAGCAGCCGTGGGTGCTGTGGTCAGACCTCGCAGCAAGTGCCACAGGAGGGACCGTGCCACCGCGCAGGATGCGGATGCCTGGCTGATGCCTCGTCTGACCCTTCGGGTCCAGCTCCCCTCCAAACGGCACAGTCAGGCTATCTGCAGCAGTTACCCTGAGGAGCGAGGTCTGCGCTGCAGCAGGAGGGAGATAAATGCCTTTCCACCAGCAGAAACGCACCTTCCCCAGACCCTGGAAGCATTTATCAGTCATCTCCCCTTCCCTTTAATTAGTTATTCACACAGCATTGCAAATTGCCAGGCCTAATATTTTCCACGACAGGTTATGAATGCAGAGGCACAGGACGGGCTCTCTGTCAGGGGACACCGTGCCGCAGGCATCCCCAGCAGTGCCGCGCGCAGTGACGGAGCAGGAGGCCGGACACAGCTCTCCGAAACAAAACCCTTCCCACTTTTAGTGCTTATCCCACTGGGGGCAAAATAAACCGCCCTCCACGAGCACCGGGGAAGGAGCGTGTCCGATTCCCCCATACCGGGACAAGGCTGCAGGGCTCTGGCTTGCAAACCCACCGCACCGAGGCACAGCGCTTGCACCAGCCTCGTTATTTTGGTGCCTCTGAGGACAGCACAGCCACCAGCAGCGCCTGCCTGTCACCATGGAAATGCTGAACGGGAGGGTTTGAAGCCTGCTGGGACTTTCAACCTCTGCCAAGCAAAACAGAGCCCTGAAACAACCGCGAGCCCTGAGCATTTGTATGAGGAGAGAGTCGTGCTCCCCTCGGCCTGCCGGGCGTGAGGCAGCTCGTGTGGGACTTCTCCCAGGGAAAAAGCCACCCAGAGAAAGGACACCCCCAGCACAGGCAGAGCTCAGCCCCATCACTCAGCTGCTCCTGCCCTGGACCAGCCGCCCTCTCCCGGCGTGCACCCACCAGATCTGCCCCGCAGACCCCGCACAGCTCAGGGAGCAGTGGTTTTCCAGGTCTGCACGGCCAAAGCCTTTGCGCACCCTGACCCCCACTGCCATGGGATGACTCCTCCATCCCCTTCTGGCTGCCCAGCCTCCCTGGAGAAGGGCTGGGAAGCGGCCAAGGGCTGGCCATACTCCTGTTCCCCGTAACTCAGAGCAGAGCACGCAGCAGCAGCCACCCCGACCAGGGCATTTCTGCCTGCCCTGGATCTTGCGTGCCACCCCAGCCGCTCATCGCTGTTTTTCACACCGGTGGTGTCTCCTCCCCAGCTGCATGGGACAGCACCGAGCTGGACAGGCAGGAAACACACGGTGGGAAATCCGCTGTGAGAGGGAGGCAGCGGGGCCAAAAGACCAGGGCAGGGTGGCTGCCAAGGATTTCAAAGGGGCCTACGGGCTGCCCTGTGAAACGACCCCGACCTCCCCATCCCGTGCAGACAGCCCGCATGGAGCCAGGCGGGCTCCTTCGGCGCTGAACGTGGCCTTTGCAGCGTTTGCTTCCTGCCTTCAGGCCAGGCAGGGCGTTTGTAGCAAGGGAGAGGGAAACGGATTGGGACCGTGCGGAGGAGGAAGGATAAAAAGGAACAGCGGATGTCCTGAGGAACCTGCGAGGGTGCCAGCCAGACACAGCTCTCAGGGTAGCGCCAGCCAGCGCGGACCTTCAGGGAGGCTGCGAGCAGGTTCACACGGCCGCGCCGTGAATCCCGGACGGAGGGAGAGCATCGCCTCTCGGCTGTGCCAGCGCCCCAGCTGCCCCTCCTCCGGTAGTGCCAGGAGAGCTTCTCCGCTTGCACAGGTGATCCCTGCTAACAGCCTTGGTCAGCCCACAGCACTCGATATCTACACCACACCTCGCTCTGTTCCCCCCCCCCCCCCTTTCTTTTCTAGGCCCTACAGGGAAGCGTGGAGCCTTATCTGGGATGCCTTGACATCCCAGAGCTCTGGCGTCACATCTAAAGCCTTTCTGATTTTCTCCAGATCCTACACAGAAGCAGAACAGACCAAGGAAGGGCTTCTCCACCCTCTCTGAACTGCGGCAGGCCAGCGACCCATCGGGGCACCGCTGTGCCCCTTCCTTCCCCCCAGCCCCCTTGCCCTGCCTCTTTCTTTCCTTCCCCCCAGTCTTTGAAATCTCTCTCCAGGCAGGGTGAAGGACATTGTATTGCAGCTACATCTACTCCACGGAGCACGCAACGTTCACCAGCCCCAAGCGCAGGAGGGCAGGAGCCCACGGGGCTGTGCCACAGCAGAGCTCGGCGAACCCGGGAGCACCGGGGGCTGTAAAGCTTTGCAGAGGATGAACTCCTGCTGCGCTCCCAGGCCTTGAGGGAGCAGGAACTCTGTCCTGGAAGCCTATGATCCCCTGGCACGCCACCACCAAGCCGCCTTTGACGTCAGCTCATGTCTACAAACATTATCTTTGACCCGCAGCCAAGACTTGCAATGGAGGGGGAAATCAGTGGAGAAAGCGAATTCCCGCAGAGCCACCCCGCAGAGCCCGCTCTGAGCCCGCTAGGTGGTGAGGGGCAGAGGGCCGAGGGCGAGCGTGCAGGCACACCCGGGGTGACCGGGGAGCCAAAAGGGGCCCAAGAAATGAAGTCATTTAAAATGCAAATCCCCAAGGAAAACAGACGGGTGAACCCTCGCTACGGGTCACACAGGCTGGACTCGGGCAGTCCCAGCAGGGAAACCTGCTAACATCTGGAGCCGCCGCCGCCGGGGGATCCCGCAGCAGCCTGGCTGGCCCCAGGCAGAGCGAACTGGATATTTGGGAGCCAGCTCAGCACCCACACAGCTGCCTGCCAGCAGCTGACACGGCCACTCCTGAACGCCCGGCACTGCTCCAGCTGCTGGGACAGCAACAGAGCGCGGTCAACCACGCCGCCCCATGCACATATTTAAATAGTCCTATACCAGCACGAACAGCGCAGATGTGGCAGCCTGGAAAGCAGCGGAGGCACCTCTCTGAGCTGCTGCTGATGGAAAGGTCACGCGTTTGCCTGCTGTTTACCGAGTGCTAGGGAAAGCCAGGGGATGGGTTGACTGGCGACAGTGGGAACAAGCACAAAAGGGAGCTCTGGATCAGGGCTTTCTTTTTTCGGAGGGACCCAGTGATTGACATGGCCTTGCTGAGGTCTCACAGCAGGCCCATGGTGGCTTTGGGATTGGACCTCAGGTCTCCAAGGATGGAGCTGGCTCACATTACTCATCACCAAGAAGGGAAACACAGCTCCTGCTTGGCCAGCAAGACACAAACACCAAGCTCCACTGAGCAGATCCGCTCCCCGCAGCGGAGCCCAGCTTGGCGTGTGCACCGCTTTCCAACGCCCCGGCTCCCGTCACTGCTGACCCTTCCGAGCGCTGATGAAGGCAAAACCCAATAACTCATAGGGAAAACAACAGTGCCATCTGCTGCACAGCCCCGCCGGGCCCCGAGCGGCCGGACAGCCCCTGGCCTGCCCGCGCAAGGCATTCGCACAGGCTTACACAGCTCACACCAGTCACAACAGCATGCAAAATGCATCCCCAACCAGCACCAAGCGAGGCGTGGAGGCAGCAGCAAGCGTCACTGCAGCGAAAAGGCAACCTACAGCAGTCCTGATGGCCACCTGCGGCTGAACGACTGGGGACAGCTTCTGGTTTGCACAGAAGAGCAAAGGACAGCAGGAGGGGGGCAGAGCAGAACAAGAGTGTCCCAGAGCCCATTTAGTGACCACAACGTGTGAAGGAGATGGAGGAAGAAGCCAGCTCACTCGGCAAAAGCAGGCAAACAGCCCCTTTCCCCATCAGTGCCCTGCAGGTGAAGCACATCCTCCAGCCTCTCTACTGCAGGTGAAGCACATCCTCCAGCCTCTCTACTGCAGGTGAAGCACATCCTCCAGCCTCTCTACTGCAGGTGAAGCACATCCTCCAGCCTCTCTACTGCAGGTGAAGCACATCCTCCAGCCTCTCTACAGGCAAGGGGAGGAAGGGACGAGGCAAACAGCCCCCAACACCCACCCAGCCTTGGCCAGCTAGCTGACACCATCCCGAGCTTCTCCTCTAGGGAGAAATCTCAGATTCTGGCACTAGATACCATGCACTCCCCCACACACTTTTTCACCTTGATATCCCAGGGAAACTCCAGGTAAGGGGGGACACCTAGAAGGGGTCAGCCCGAGGGAGCCAAGAGCAGTTTCTCCGCACCTCCAGCCCCAGCAGCTGTGGGCAGTTGCCAACTGCTCCCCCCCACCCCGCTCCGCAAGTGATCGCAGTTTGGTGGCAGGTGAAGCAGTTTGCCTGCACCGCCTGGAAAGCATGCTGGCATCCTCCACGAGACGTGTTGCTATAGCAATGGGAAAGGTATCAGAAGCAAAACCAGCACTGACAGATAGTGCAGATTGCTTTTAAGATTATCAGGACCCCTGCTTTTCAAGGTCCAGTAGCCAGGCACCGTATAGGGAACGGCACAGTGAAAACACTGCGAGGAACTGAAAAATGCAACCCCAAAGATGCCCAGAATAAACAAAATCCTGAAGAGCCTCTCCTTCCCTCACATAAAGAGCCATCTCAAAGCAAACTGACCCCAAAGATAATAACCTGCACTGAGCTACAGGATGTCAAATCCATCATCAGGGTATCCCAGAGACTTACTCTGGAGCCTGCAGCAGTCGCTGCATCCTCTGTTCACATCTGATCAGCCCTATTTGCGGGCACATACACACATACATGAGTGGGAGCTCCAGATGGAGCAGCTGAACCACGCTGAGGAGGGACTTTGCATTTCTCCCCCCGCTTCCTCCCAGACCCCGCTGCCAGCTGGACTCCCGCTTGCTGTCACTTGTTGCCAGCTCACCCTCCTACCCACAGCGGAGCACCAAGAGTTAACTCCCAGCCGCTGGAGTCACTTCAGACACAGCTCCCTTCTCTGCCTCGGAGCAGATGACAGAGACGCAGAAACAAATCCAGCTCCAGCCTCGCTTGCCTGCGCTCAGGCTCCCTGCGTCCTGCCCTCAGCCAGCCCCAAGACCTCTTTGTCCACCATCTGCTCCCTTCTCCAGCCCACACGGCCGGTAAGGGAGAGAGGGGACGAGTCTGCGGGTCCATCAGCTTGGCTCAGGGCGGAAGCCACCTTCTGACCCAGCTCACGCTCAGGTTTCAGTTTTAAAGGCTGAAATTAGCCCTTGCACATGAACCTTTGCTTTCACATGTCATGACACCCTGAACAACACACCTGCAGTAATTAGATCAGAGATGAAAAAACCCTCCTTGTTTGCTCAGCTTATTTACTTTGCAACACTCAGTTTTCCCAGTTGTTTGTGTGGGTCTTTCCCTTAGCAACCAGGGAGAGAAACATTTATGAGGCATGAAAAATGTAGCTGTACAGCCATAAAGAACTGGCAGGGTGCGGCTGCGGGTGCAGCTGGAAATTCCTCTTAACCGGTAGTCACAAATGAAGGGACTTCGATGAATTGCACCCCTTAAACGGCAAAGCGGCTCATCCTCTCCAAGCAGCAACGTACAGGCGGAATCAGGACTCGTAACCTGTGCTCTCCAACGCACCACCCACTGCGCAGGATCCTGGGGTTGTAACAAATACCTCTACGTGCCTCGGTTTCCCCACATATAAAATGGAGGTAAGTACAAAAAGTGATGGGAAGGCTCAAGTTGAGACCTTAATACAAAGCACTCCATAGGAATGCAACGTGCATTCCCCAACATGGAAGGGAGACCCAGCTCTGGACATCTTTTTCTAGACAGCTTTACACCTATAATTTTCTGGGTCTCCCAGCAAGATTCCTCTCCCTAGTCCGCAGCCATGGTGACAGAGTACTCTTGCTCTTGACCCCTGGCAGGGTCAGGATCCAAACCCTGGTATTTTGGTTGCCAATCCCCTTTTCCAAAGGGACATGCCACAACCTAGCACTCAAGCATGCTGGCACTAACTCCTGCCTCCACGCTTACCCCCAACAGAGCTAATTTAGCTTTTGTTTATAGGGCTGGACCAAGGCAAACAAGGCCCAGACCAAATGGACCCACTGGGTGCAGAAGGAGGCTCCTCTGGTGTGCCCGTTCTCCAGCCCCCAAATGGATCCCAGCCCACTCACCATCACAGCATCAGCCCTTCCCTTATTCATTCCAGGGCTCCCGGGAGCCGTCACTGCCCACTTACCGTCCCACCGCCCCCACAAAGGCGGGAGCAATGACACCCCCCCCCCCTTTCCCATCCCAAGGTTGGGGTCGGGAGGGGAACACGAGAAGGGAAATAGAAAGTATGAAGTCAGAGGAGCATCAGGACCAAACAGAGTGCCACATTACGATGAGACCCCCAAATTTCATCCTCCCCTGCCCCAAAAGCACCAGTGGGTTTGTGAGTGTAGAGGTTTTGTCCATCCCAGTTCAATTTAGCTTCATTTAGCCTCATAAACGCACCAGGCAGAGACAAGGGACCTCCCGGTGCCACTTGGCCTGAGCGCTGCCTGGAGAGCTGCGGCCCCGGCACAGCGCGCAGCAGCTTCGCAGTCACGCAGCTCAGGGATGGCCGCAGCGTCGCACTGGCAGCTAGACCCCGTCCCAAAGCGTCTTGCTTTCGTTCCTAATCCTTCATCCCCACTTCTGCTGGCTGCGCTTATCCATTGTACAGGTAGAAAGAAAAAACCAAACCAACAACAATTCCCCCCGCAAAGGCGGCTGCTGCTGCTGCCCCTCTGCCAACGCTCAGGCTGCAGCCCTGGGGTCTGGGTTGCCAGCACGTACGGGGAGGGGGGGGGACACCAGCAGGCAGCAAGGGACAGGCACCCGCAGCTACAGACCCCCAGGAAACCGCCGGCAGAGCCCGCCCTGGCCCCGCACACGCATCAACCGCCCGCCGCGGACACGCGCGGGCCGCCCCGAGCCCCCTCCAGCCGGGGCGCCGAAGGGGACCGAGCCCGGCCGCCCCCGCAGCTCCGGGGCGCCGTGAAAGCGTCCGGGGAGAGAACGCCGTGGGGAGAGACGCACGACTCACCTGAGTGTCGATCATCATCGTGCCCCGCGCATAGCCTCCGCCGGCCGCGCACCGAGAGCCGCCGGCCCCCGCTCCGGGGCTCCGCGGGGCCGGGCTCACCGCCGCCCCTCCGCGCTGCCCGGCGGCCGGGGGCGCACCGCGCCGGCCATGAGGCCCCGCCGCCCCCCGGGGAGCCGCCGCCAGCGCGGAGCGCGACCGGGAGAGCCGAGCGCGGGGCGGAACCGAGCGGGGCGGGGGCGGGAGCGCAGCTACCGGGAGGGCGGGGGCCGCACCCGGCTCCGCCCGGCCTGGCCAGCCCGCATCCCCGGGCGGGGGCCCGCAGGTGGGTGCACCTGTGCAGCCCGTGGGCGGATACGAGGGCGCCTGTCCCCGGGGTACCCGCGGGCACCTCTCCAGACGCACCCTCTGCCCGGTGCCCTGGGCGCCCCACCTCTGCCTGGGTCTGTTTGGGTGCTCCCTCCCCCCCCGAGGAGGTGGGTGCTGTGGGGAGCAGGACCCACGAGAAAGCACCTTGCAGGCCTCGCCAGCCAGCGCGGCGGTTTGGAGGGTTTTCTGGCACAGCGCTGCTCTGCGAGCTATAAATAGGAGAAGAGCTTCAGGGCAGAGAAAGGGGTCATTTGCTGGGCGAGATCCCCACTGCTGCCAAGCTCTCCCCAGCAAGACGCCTCTAACGAGGCGAGCCCGGCACCCTGCTGCGGCGGGACTGTGCAGCCAGCGTGTGAACATCCATCCCCGGCTGCTTCATCTCTGCTCAACCCAACACCCAAAACGGGGCCATGGAGGGACCCCGGGAAAAAGCTGCTGGAGGTTTCGGTGCACAGTCGGTGTGCTGGAGCGTGAGCTGGTGAGGCAGCGGAGGCTGAGCGGAGCGGGGTTGCCCTGGAAACAGAGAGGCTGCATGTGAAAGGCTCCAGTACTCCTAGTTTATATTTATGAGGCCGATGACATGTGCCATTACAGAGTGATGTCAGGAGAAGCAGGAGCCAAGAGAAGGCTGCGTCACCCACCACGGCCGAGCGCACCCAGCCGGTGCAACGCTTCTCGCTTGAGGGTGCAGAGCCAGCCACCGCGCTCCTGGGGACCCCAGGACACACGCACCCGACACCCACACGAGTGCCACCGTGTCGAACAGCCCCCGGCCCCAGGAGCCACCGAGCGGGAAGAACCAATTTTGCCAGGGTCACGGTGGGAACCGGTGACAAGGTGCAGCCCATCACACCTGGCCACCCCCCCCCCCCCGTGGCTCCAGGCCAGCAGAGCCAGCAGCTCTGGATGGGGAGCGTCGCCAGGAAAGGAGAAGGTGCTGCCAGGGCCCTCGCGCTGGCACTAGATGCTGCTACAGAGCAACATCATTCTAATTATGGTAACCCTGTCAGTGCTTAACAGTGAGGAAAAAATACATACTTCAAAAGGTCTCTAACTATGTTATTTGCTGCTGGCAAAAGTCACTACCAAAAAAAAACCCCGGAATAAAGCACTTTTTTGAAAGTAATTTGTACTCATCTGACTTGCTTTAAATTAGCTAAAGGTTCAGTGGGGGGGAGGCGGGCATACAAGCAGCAAAAATTTCTGGTTAAAACTGCCTTTTTATTCATATGGCTTTATACTAGTTTTACATGAAACAGCGACATTTGGTGGATCTATGTTTAATCTAAATATAGCCCAAGAAAAGTCAAGTCAGTACAGCATTACTCGTAGAGAAAGGAGGGAGTCGGGTGGGTAGGCAGACATTTAAAAGTCACTCCAATGCATTTTGCTAGCAATGCTTTCCTGAATTATTTGATTGCGTGGACCTGCGTGTGGATCGGAACCGCAGGATTGGGGATTTAGCGTGAGTAAAGTGCGACCCGCTCCTGCAAATTCCTCCTCTGGCTCCTGCTGTCCCTGAGAGCGCCCGTCACTGCCACTGTCACTCCACCTGCAGAGCAGCTCCTGCTCTCTGCATCTTTCACCCCTTGCTGGGGCAGCAAGGTGAAGCAGAGCAGAGGGATTCGACTGAGAAAACAGTAACCTTGGTGCTTAGAGCTGCCCTCTGAGATTAAGTGATGTTCTCACCCCTCCTCATCCGTGTCTGCCCAAAGACCGCCTCATTTCCATGCCCCCCAGATCTCACACAGAGAAGGTCTGACTAGACCCGTCCTTCCGTAACTATTGCTGCGTATCAAAGTGGCTCAAAAGGACATTTCTGGTCAATGCTGTCGGGCACCACCACCTGTGGGAGGGTTCAGGGAAAAAGGGTGACAAAGGGTGCTAGTCTGGCTTAGTGGAAATTATTCTTGTCCTGTCAGCGGGAGGAATGAGAAGATCACGGTCTGGCCCCACCTAGGATCATGTTTAGTGCTGGAAGTTTCTGTTTCTTGCACCCCAAAGAAGTTTTCCCTTTGGGGATGAATGCGCCATGCAAGTCACCAGCCGGGACAAGGAAAGAAAAAGCTTGTCAGATGGGTTCTTAAATTAGATGGACAATGAATGATGAGTCTGTTCCAGCTGAGCAGAAAGGGACGGATGGAACAAGGGGCCCCTGGGAAGGCAACGAGCTACTGATCTGAGGCTTGGTTAAGGACAAACAGGGCTTGAGTCAGAAATACCGTGAAAGCACGATCAGATCCTCGGGCAGAGTAAATCGGCTGATGATTTATTTACATGTGGTGATTGACTTTCCCTGCAGTACTGCGTGCGTGTTTCCGAGCCCAAATTCCCTTGGCACAAGGACGTGAGACAGCGTTGTCCCCTGTGGCGAGTGGAGGAAGACCTCACATGCAAGAGTGCCAGTCTGCTGCCTTGCTACCGCGTGCCTCAGTTTCCCCACTGAGCAACGGATGTCGGTGGGGAATTCAGATCAGAAAGCAGGTCCTCGTGAAGCTCCCACACTGCCCCCAAGTCTCAGGCTGCACAATCCAAATGAGAAAAGGAAAGCATGCTGCTGGCGTTGGGGGAAGGGGATTAATCAGCAGGAGATGACAACAGAAGTCCAGGCTTTCATTAATTAGAGGAGGGCATGAGCTGATTCAGAGAGCATCTCCCACACTGCGCTGGGGAGCGTGTTTCTGCAGTCACATTCTTCTGCTCCCTGGAGACACAGGGAGTTTCTAGGTACTGCTTCAAATCACAGCCCTGTCGAGCAGAACTGTGTCAGGCAATATGTGACACGAGACCTTCCCCTGGGGAGAAGCCGCGGGCCTGCCAGGAAGATAAACATGTCTGGCACTGCACAGATCAGGTTAGCACTGCGTCAGTCACGGGGGCCTGGAGTGGGCCAAAAGGTGGCTGGGAAGCAGAGGCGGAGACCAAGCTTTTCACAGAAGGTTTTCAGAAGGGGTACCCCAGAAACACAGACCACCCTCTATCACACATCATTTGTGCCAGAGAACTTCCTCTCACGGTGGATTTAGTACAGGCTATGAATATCTGCACAGGAATTCAAGTCATTTAGTATGGCAGAACGAAGCCCAGTGGCTGCAAACCCAGGCTGCAAACCCAGACCAATTTAGAGCAGAACTAAGGCGCAAGGGGAATTAGCCCTCGGCACAGCTGATCTATGGGTTTGTGGCCACTATATCACTTCATGCTTTTATTGGATCTGAATGCCTTCCTAAGAGATCTAGCCCAGCCCAGCCACGTCTTGTGAGCTTGATACTGACATCGGGAGATAAAATTATCTGGCTTGTCCTGTGCAGATCAGACTGAACAGTTCCTTCTGACTTGTAAAAGAATCCATATGCATATATATATATATAGCAACTGGCATAATGAGACCCTAGCTTCAGTCATGGCCTTTGGCCACAACTGTTTTACAAATAAGAAATATACAGTATTAATCCTGGGCTTGGTGGGAATATACCTTTTTGGAAATATTTGGATAAGGATCGTTCTTCACCCTTTTGGCTTAGATGACGTGCCTGGTTACCAAACATAGACATCTTCACAAGAGATTCAGTTCTGGTTTAGTTATGTAGAGGGGTGTCTTCCTCCAGCACCACAGCACTGAGAACAGTCTGGAGAAAATAGAAAGTAGCCCTTTGCTGGATAAAGCATGAACCAACAGACCCAGCCACCTCTACGGGTTTTGGGCTGGAGGTGTTTCGTGTACCTCATCTACATTGTGGGTACCATGAAAGCTTTTCTAATTAGTCTTCTGGAAGATGAAATGCCTACAATGACACTGGCAAGTGCCGTTTTCAGCCTGCTCACACAGGACTGAAATGGCTCGTTAAGTCATCTGCAATCAGTGGTGGGGCCCTACAGCTTTGAATACTTGATACGCTGCCATCCAGCAATTTTCTCATGTGAAGAGAAGCAGGAACAGTCAGGCACCTCTTCCCCATTTTCTCTCTCTCTGCTAAATGAGCCTTTTTTCTTGTCCTTTTTGTTTGTTTGTTTAAAAGAACCCACCCAAACAACTGTTCCCTTAGAAACAGCCAGCTTAGCCCTTTCCCCGCAGCCGTACAGCACCACCATCCTCTGCTGCGCCCTGTGGGCTCTCTCCCCGCTCACGAAACGCACGTGGCACGGCCTTGCACAGCCCTTGGGTGGCACGTCCCGGGAGGTAACGGAGAAGATCCTTATGGCAGACGCGCTGCGGCGAGGGAGGTGGCACATGGACCTCCATGCTGTGACCTCAGCTGACAGTCACGCAAGCCGCGGTCGCTCCCCTGTGTTTGGACCCCCCCAGCCTGTTCACCCCAGTGAGCTGTCAGGCTTTAAAGGCTGCGAAACACCAGGTTCAGCTTCTCATCACATTCACACAAAGCAAATGTTAACCCCAGCCTGCTTCCAGCTCTAGGCTGAACTCACAGTTTCACTGGAGCATTTCGTTATAAAATGAAATCGCCCTGTTTGCTGGAAATGCATCAGCTCTTACTGTTGGTTCCAGCAGCTTCTAGCCAATTTATTTCACGGAGCTCAGAAAAGTTGGAAAGGGCTGAAGCGATGGATGGGAACATGAACCTCTCAATAACAGATTTTCTGTGTTGGAAAAGATGACACGATCTAGAGAGACATGTGAACCAGGGAAAAGGTTCAGAGCACATCTGTGATTGAAATAAACTCATAGAAGTTCAGCCTGGGGCTGAGCTGTGCCAGTTCTGTCTAAACTCGGGTCTCCAAAACACAGACTGGAATTTGGAAGATAACTGCTATATGAATTCACACTATGTGTCCTGTCAGACCAGGGTTCTTACTGGCAGTGGCTGGCACCAGCTCTCTGCTGAGAAGGTCCAAGAAATCCTGCTGCACGCTAATCAGGGATAAATTTCTCTGAGCGCAAGTTTTCTCCTGATCCTGATAAAGGGTGCGAGTTTAAATCACCATGCATGAAAATTTATTGCCCTGCAAAATTCTTTTTTAAGTGAAAAGGTCTTTACTAAAAGTCTAGGTCTTCTCCTCCATAGGAATGTCAAATCCCATTTTGATCTTGCTAGGTTTCTGCTAGGCCTCAGGAAAACACTCAGGCAAAGGCATCTGCAGCCTTGCATTTGGTAACTGGCCTTCTGGATGCCTTCTTGTGTGCTGCAGTCTCAAGCAGAATGCTTCTATTTACAAAGATTAGGAACCTAGAAACCTTCTCATTCTCACCTCCGCATCGGCTGCTGCTTCTGAAATGCATTAAGACTCCTGCTCTCCAGATAACCTATCTACATGTTCCTTTCTCAGTTTGTTCACACTGGGAACAAAAATTCATCATGGGACATGCTTTGTGTGAGCTAATATAGAGAGGGTTTGATTGTGTGGAGGACATCTCTGCGGGGATCAGATGGTCAATCTCGTATCTCTCTGTAGTTCTTATCCAATGTGGAAAAACGTATGAGGTGAATTTCAGGGGGCTTTGGCTTCCTGTCATCCCATAAATACTCTGGAGAAAGCACCTTGGAGGGTTTGTGGGAGAGGAAGTGCCTGTTGAGATGGCTTTCTTCCTGCCAGGCTGCCATGATCCCGTTGGCTTTGTCCGTCAGGATGGTCATGTGGCAAGTCTTGGTGAACTCATAGACTTTCTGGACCAGCCCTCCAAACACGGCTCCTCCATAGTAGAAGTCCCCTTCTCCATCAGGGATGTAGGCTGCTGAAGAGCTCCTCCTCTCATAAGGGAACTGGCTGCGAGGGACTTTGAAATAGCCAGGGTGTAAGGCTGCTACTGTATCACCCAGGGTCTCTGGCCCCCAGGCATTGTGGAACACCATGTCAATGTCCAGGCAGAAGAGGTAGTCCACCTCCTGATGGCTCGTCTCCGCTATGTGCTTGTTTATGGCCTCCATCCTGCGCATGGAGATCTCTTCCCAGCTGGAGTATTTCTTGATGGGGACAATGACAAACCTTCGCCCAGGTTGCAGCTGGACATTGGGAATTGTCTCAGGGTTGTCAGTGAAGATATAATAATTCACCCGATAGCCTTTCATGAAATGTTTCTCTGCTGACTCCAAGAAGTGGCCCACAAACCTTGTGTATCTGTGCAGACACAACACGTGAACAGCACAGCAGAGACAAGGGGATGCACGCTGGGTTACGAAGGGTACTTTAATGAACGGAAGAAGACAGGGGATGAAGAGTGTTGACTAGCTATTGGTGCAAGGATGCATACACCACACATGCAACAGGTAAAGTATAGTGGAGGACAAGGAATGAGTGGATTATCCCTGCTTTGACCAACCAACCGCCTACCTACAGCTCTAATTCCCAAGGCACATGCTGGTTCTTCAAAAATACTGACCATGCTTCAGGTACCTTGGGTGCTGCGTCTGTTATCTTGTCGGCTTGTATGATTATGGACACAATACATGGGCATAAAAGTTTACTACAGATTGGGACAGATTTCAGCTCTGCTGAAGGCAAGAAAAGCCAACATGATCTTTCCACAGAGGAAGCAGATCAACCCAAGAACCGTGCCCACTGCGTGGTTCACTTACTTCCCAATGGCAAAGGCCGTCACCCCTATGGTGAGGTTCAGGGGCCTGTAGGCGCTGTCTAGGATCTCCGAATCGAAGGTTCCTTCCCAGACGATGGGGGCCAGCCATGGTGTGACTGTCAGCACATCCTGACGCCTGAAGGACAAGAAGGGGAATGTTAATGGAACGTAACCGTTCCTTTCGGTTTCGAGGGCAGTAAATGGGAAAGAAACACTAAAAAGGCAGCTAGAAGAAGAATGCGTGCGTATCAGCATTAACTCATTATTGATGGCATTATCTTCAGATCTTTTTCCCCGCCCTCTTATTTAAAGTTACCAAGCACGGACATTTCAGTTCCCAGGATGAAATTAAGCACTGTTTAACGAATTGGCAAAAACCCGAGGATCTACTAAAATCTCATTTAAGCTCATGGGGCTTTTCTGCTGAGGAGAGTTTAATGACCACCGAACTCACAGAATGAGAAGCTATGCATATTTGCTATCAGTCAGATGCAGATTGCTACATATAGATTAAAACACTAGTAATAATATGAAAATTACTGTAAAAATGTACCCCATTGCTGTGTTATTAAAACACAGTTTGTGGCATGACAGTTTATTTTTTCAGTATTTATCTATAGTTTTAGCACTTTCAGATATAATTTAAAATTCTTTATGTG
Organism: Grus americana; assembly: GCF_028858705.1. Taxonomy (NCBI): domain Eukaryota; kingdom Metazoa; phylum Chordata; class Aves; order Gruiformes; family Gruidae; genus Grus; species Grus americana. The sequence continues at coordinate 11,908,182 of NC_072871.1, read as the reverse complement.
AGTCAGCATTCAAATGTGTAACAAAGTTATAAAAAAATCCTTAATCTCCTGTGTGGGTAGTGGAAATACTGAATACACACGCAGCAGAGTCTGATTATGCCCTATTATAGCTATGCAACGCTATTTCAACTTTCTTCTTTGTTTTCAGGGCTTCTTTCTTACCTTTTTGATTTTAAAACAAGATGTCATTTATGATGTGTGATTTACCCTAGCCCGCTCACATTCACCGCAGACCACGCTCTGTAGCGCTCTGCTAATGCAATTTGTCCTGCAGGGCACGGGGCTGCGCTGGGAGGCCGACCCTGTCTCCCATCTGACACGCTCCCAAGGCATCAACGCACAAAACCCAAACCCAGGGACCTGCGGGAACAGCGCGATGGCCGAGGCAGCGGCACGCTTTCAACCCCCTCTAACGCTTTCAGTCTGAGTGGATGCAAGAATAACAATTTCACTCCCTCCTATAGTAATGCATGTGATTAAAACATTAAATTATACAGGAAGAAGAATTTGGTTCGTAGAAAATGTACTAACTGTTCTCTTTCGGGGTTAATTATCCATTTTTGTAGGAGGAGAAAGAGAGAGAGAAGGAAATCTGCAAGTTTGTTTTTCTAAGCAGGGCTTTTTTTTTTTTGTTTCTCATTTTATTTTAAAGGGCTGCACTGGGTTTCCCAATGACTCATTTCCATGGTACGTCCTCTCAGTGCGTCCTAGTGATATCCCTTCAGAAGACGTAGAGCGCTAAAAGCTACATGATTCTCTCCTCATTTAGTCCAGAATATACTAGCTGATTTTGCACATTAATTTATTCCAGTACGGAAGAGAGAAATACTCAGGCCTAGCACATCCTGTTGAAATAGCGGGGGAAAAAAAAGGTACGTACTAACAGGGCGTGTTTATTAGCGTGCAGGAGAACCGGTGGCTGTTGAAGGTGAACTGCTAGAGATAAGAGTCACGTCACCAGAGCCGGACCGAAGCAGGCTGCTAACAAACATGGGCTGACAAGGGCCGTTTGGCTAAGTCACTTCTTCGCTGCTGCTGCTGCCCGAAACCTTCCGTGTCCGTTTAACCTCAGTGCCCCGACTGCTTCTCCCAGGGACGTGCCCGCGGGGTGTTCCAGCGCGGGAGCCAGCAGGTTAGCTGACACCGGTGCTGAGGCTCGTACAAGGCACCTGCTTCATTTCGCCCTGAAATGGGTTCAGAGCTCTCCCACAGGGTTACAGCTGCAGCACAGATCCAGGAGGTATTTATTTCTCACTGTCTGCCAGCTATTATCTATCTCCCATCCCAACCCCGGCAGCAACCAGGGCGTGCTCTGTGTGCGCTAGTGTATTGCCTGGGAAGTTACAGTAGGTTTGTTAGCAAGTACGCAGTGACTAAACTCGATCTTAGAGCAGCCACAGACACACGCCTATGGTTAGGCGTCTCTTGGAGCAAGGTTCAGCGTGTTCCGGGACTTTGAAACTGTGAGTGCCACAGAGCACCCAAATCACAGAAGCAAACAACAAAGTTCAAACAAAGAAACTTACTTTGGAGCCAGTACTCTTGGCTGCTGATAAAATAATCTGTAAAAAGGAAGAAGTATCCGCTGAATAATACATGAATATGCCCGGAAAAGAAGAACAGCAGTTTAAAGGTCAGGAAATAAAAAGCCGGTACTTACTGGGGGAAAAGCTGGATTAGCTTCTCTTCTCTATATTGGAGTTTCTTGGAGCTGTATGATGGGGCGGGAAAAGAAAGGGGATTGTAATGCTTTTCCTAAAACAAGGACCACGTTCAGCTTCAGGACCTGCTGCTGTACTGACAGGAGTCCTCGCTCCTGCTGCCGTGCAGACTGCTCTGCCCCGTGCAGGGACGGACATCGCCCATACGCGCCTTCAAGGGCTGGCAGACGAGTGACGGTTTGGAACCAGCAGGCAAGAGAACACAGGGAGATGCTGGCAGCTCTCCGAGCCTAGCAAAGTCGAGTCAGAGCTTAGGGGGGCAAAATCTAGGGAAGCACGTGCTTGTTGGGGACGGCCAGTTCTGGGCACGTACGTGCTCCGTTCCCTGCGTGACTGTTCCTGTCCACCTGGACTACCTACCCGAAATATATCACCCTTTAAACAGCATTCGGAGAAATACACAATGGTTTTTAGTGGCTTGAAATAATCAGAAATGCCTCTCTAAGAGACCATCTTTTCTATCTGCACTTTTTTGACAACGGATGGGAAAAGCTGTGGCTTGTCATGCGACAGCTACGGTCCAAAATGGCAGTGACGTCACTTAGGCCCTGTACCCTGCTCCTCCACAGTGTAAATTCTCTTTTATACAGCTTGGGATAGCTTTTAGGACCGATGCTAAGTCAGTTAGCCGTACGTTAGTTTGCATCAAGCCGACTCCTTAAACTGTAAGGTTTCTGGAGAAGCATCTACCCTTTCATTTTGTTCAGAGCAGGCTTCTGGTCCATGACTCAAGTGTTGCCATAACGCAATTACACTCGTAACGTGAGTGGAAAGCACAGACTGTGGACCGAAGAAGAGGAACACCATTAGGAAACCAAGGGATTATTTCTAACTCTACCAGAACTCCATGTGCGATGTCCACGTCACCTCTCTGATTTCCGTTTCTCCAGGTAGCGAGCTGGGATACTTAATCCACATCTCAAAGCACAGTGAGATCCCATGCGTACATGTGCATGTGTGTGATTACACCCTGATAACCAACCCACTGTTAACCTGTTAGTCAGGTCTCCGTGACCCACAACGAACAAGGCCTCGCTCACGCTGTACAAATACGGAGCTGTCCTGACTAAAGTCAGACTAAAGCAGAAAAGGTTGCATTATTACCTTTTTTTTTTTTTAAGAGAGTGACTAATTATAGATTCATCATTGCATAAAATAAAGCACTAGCGATGCTTGTTAGTAACTACCTATACTGTCAGTGAAGTACAGCTCCTGTAACAGCGATCTGTGTTAGTAATTACATACAAAATGGGATACTTGCAAGATTTCTGGGCAAGGAAGGTAATACGGGAGGTAATGCACTTTTCCATTCCCAATTGTAAGCCTGTAACAGCAAAGAAACGTTTTAAGATAGGTAATGCTGAAAGATATCTTCCTAGGATTTTCCAAGATCTTCTGAGAATCTGGCACAGATTTTGAGAAGTAACTCTAGCTAACTGCTTTTCTACTTTACTAATTAGCGTAGGATCCAGTGTATTAATATTTTAATTAATGTAATATACTGCTGCTAAGGCATAAATGGGAAGCTCAGGACAAAATGAGTCCAGAAGCATCCGGCTTGTAACATCAGGCCTAAGTATTATTATTTACATCAAGTGGTCAACACAGTGTAACGCGTACCCAAATGGAGACACATAAGGCGATGCTCAAAGTGGATAAATATGCGATGTATACTGCCATGACATACTGACACTTCCTGGAACTTTAAATGCCGTGTGTGCATCCTTTAATTTGTGTAGCAGACAAATAGGCTGCATAGGCTTTTTTCCTCCCTTCAGTTTTGATCCCAATCTATGTAGATTTTTATATCAATCGCTTCACTACTGGTAAAATGCAACCACCCACAATGTGAAATAAGAGCAAATCGCAACACCAGAAATACAGTATCATTAAGAATAATTTAATAATTAATAATTTAATAGTTAATAGAAATGCCTGATCTCAAATTCCTTTCAAACACTGAGTTTGCTCAAGAGAACCTGTAAGGCATACTCGGTAGTCAGTATTCTCAAAGCTACTGGAGTGAGTTTGGGCTGTTTGAAGAGACAGATAATCATCTCTTTCAAGGCCTGAAGTGAAATATAACTGGAATATTCTGTACTTGAACATTTGTTTGTGAGTCGGATACAGTGTTAGCAGCCTAATTTAGACATAATTGGTCTTTTTTTCTCTCTCCCTTCAGAGGCTTCTCCCGCTACTAGTGTTACTTTATCTATTATACAAACTGCTGTTCTTTCTTACGGCTCTAACAGGGACTTTCCATAAAATGCACTGCCTGTTTTTCTGCTACTGTGCTTTTTACCAGATTATAGATATAGACAGGATGCTTTAAATATGACCAAGCTTGCCAGCACACGCTTACCAGATAAATGTGGTAGCAACAAACAGGCAGATAAGACATCCCAATACTTTCCTGGAAATCATGTCTTCTCGAGTAGAAGGAAGGGCAACTTCTTATTCCCAGCAGCTTTCAATCTGCAAAGAACAAAAAAGCAAGGGAAATTGGCTATAAATATCTCACTATGAGATAAATGGATTATTTTACTATAGGAGAATGAGGTTCTCCAAGCAGTTTCATTTTAATTTAGTCTTTCTGAAATCAGGAATGCAGAAGGAATCAGACTGCAAGAGCCAGGTCACTCAGTTGCTTATTCCCGTAAACCATTTGAGAAACCTCTCCATGTCAGTGAGATCTAATCACAGCTAGAAGTGCGTGGGGAGCCTTTCTGATTTTAATCTAGTTTCTGTGGATTCCATTTATTCATCTAAAGCACACCCCCTCTGCAATTTAATAAACTCACCAAAACCCATCATACCAGGTTATACGCAGATCTAATACGATTATCAGTTTAGCTGACAAACTGCGTCTTTCACAGAAGAATAACTGCCAGAGACAGCTCCTTCCAAAGATGCATGTAGGAGAAAAGTAAACTGAGGTCCGATACGAGCAAAGAAACATTACATGACAATAATAATGCATATTGGGTAACGATATTTCTCTACAAGTCAAAGAAATTACTCCCGTTTAACAGCCGTAAAATTCAGCTTCCCCGAGCTCAGCTGCCTTACCTTAAAAGCTCAAATGAATCCCTTTTCCGTTCACAGGGAAGTGAAGGTTCCCACAGCGTGAACCACGGGACCTGTGACAAACACACAAAGCCTTTGCATGTGGCCTCCAAAGGGCTCGTTACAAGCACATTAATTGTTAGAGGCTACGTTCGTTATTACCTTTAGTGAATGCAGAACTACGGTGCTGCAGATAAGTCCCTCGTTTGCAGACACGCACTTCCTCCTCCTCGGCATCCTTCTGTGCCTACATAATGGGCTCTTTTGCAAAGCAAGCTTTCCAGGCTGCTGCTGCAGGGACCGTAACGCAGTCTCGAGTCAGAGGAAAGCACTTTCTAGCATGTGACTGGAGCCTGGGGGGAAAAAAAAAAAGGCTGTTTGTCAAACTCCCATTTATAGACAGTTGCAGTGACGTTAGTGGGAAGAATCGGCTCAGCTTGCTTCTTTGGGGGAGGCTGAAGTAAACATCACAGAGATCTTTTCCATCCTGGCCCTTGGTAAGGCATACAGCAGTGCCAATGGATCTGGAAAGTCAGTGGTGATTTTCCCACTTGAATTTCTTTGGTTATAAAAAGACGGGTAGCAAAAAGTTGTGTATGACATAAGAAAGCAAATTAAACAAATCTGCTCTGGTGCTTCTTCCTCACTCTTCTGTCAACCAATCTAATCAGCTGTCACCAAGAAGCATCACAAAATCCCACTTAAAAAAAAAAAATTAAAAAATATGTATCTCAAGGCCTTCCACCGTTTAAAGCCCTCATGGATTCATGCTGAGCAATCCTGGATTCTTGCCTAAAAGTGCTGCGGATCCACAACTGTAGAAGGATTTGCAATCTGCCTTTCCCCTCTAGGTGTTATTCTGTGCTTTGACCATTTTTTTCTAATTCCTGGGCTAATTCTGGAATGAGAACTGCTACACCAGCGCCAGGATTTTTCAGCGCCACATACCTGACCTCGTGCTCGGTGCCCCCGGCACAAGTGTGCAGAGGGGGGTCAGACAGCTGCTGTGCAGCCCTTGTTCGAGCGCTGGCTGGACACAGGGCGGGCAGGGAAGCTCTGCCAGCGCGTCACTGCCTGCTCGCCAGGAGGCTGCCCCGTTTCCAACCAGGACCTCGCTTGCTGCAGTTTAGGTCTGAGCCTTTTTAGGACAGCGATCATGTATGTGGAGACTCCCTTTACACACCTGAAGGCTAGGATGTTTCCTTCCCTCTTCTGTTCTCTGAGTCAACCACCACAACTCCTTCAGTCTGTCTTTGCAGGGTGCTCGCTTCAAGACCTGTGATTATTTCCGTCAATTCTGTTTGAACTCTCTCTAATGAGCCCAGTCTGATGAAGCGCGGCGCCTTCACCAAACCCAAATACTTCTGCTGAGCCCTCCCCAGTACCGAGTAAAGCAGGATTACCCCACAACACTGCAATGCTGTGACAGTTCATACATCCTATGTGGTACTTGCCCGCTTTGCAAGAACACAGCGCTGGTGATGACATTCATCCTGTGGCCAAACGTAACCCACACGTTTGCTATGGAACCTCTCCTAGCCAGGTCTGTGACATACAAAGCCTCGTACCTGACTGTATGGAATTATACTCCATTTTCAGGCTATTCATTTTTCTAAACCATCTAGCCTTCATGGAATTCTGTTTTCCATTGTGCTTCCAGCCCCTCCCAGTTTGATACCGCTTTCCAGTTTCATGAACATCCTCTCAAAATTTTCCCCCGAAGCATAAATGAAGACATAAGACAGTACCACTTCGCAGATCATCTCCCGGGGATTCCCATTTCCTGCACCCGACCACTCTTGTGCACTTATCGCCATGATGTACAGAGAGCGAAAACAAAGAGCTTGGGTGATGGGGAAGGACAGAGGACAATGAACAGAAAGAAGGAGAATAAAAGTTATCCTCAAACTGAATAGTAAAATTAACACAGAATTAAAAAAAAAAAGGAGAGATGGGTGTTCTGGTTATTTTAGTGCAGTTTCAGCTATTCTAATAGGCATAGTGTATTCCATGTGTCTTTACAGAGTAAACATCTAATCCCTCAGGAAAAATAATACACATATTTTGAAATATTGCATCATTAGGAGCACAGCTGATGCATTCTCCCTTCGCTTCAGTTTCTCCATTACAAAGCTGGAAGAACACTGGAGCCAGATGAGTTCGGGACGTCTCCTGGCATCTAAAACCTCAATGACATTTACCGTATTTGTCTTCAACTGATTTACAGCTCTGGGGTTCACGATGAATGCAAACAAAAATGAGGTAGATGTGGGTGCAGTTAGTGACAGAATCTCCTAACAAACAGAAAAACAGCTAAACCATTTTTAATAGTTACTCAGGTTGCTCGAATTCGTTCAGAGCATTTTTTAAAAGCAATATGGTTGAAAGTGTCAGTCAGAATGTGAAGAAAGAGAGGATATCCGTGGGAAGGGCTTCATCTGTGCCAAAGAAAAAGTTTCCTTGCTGGACTCCATTAATAAACAGGCTGCCTTTAACTATTAGAACTTCAGGCTGCACCACGACACAGACATATGCAATCATGCCCGAGTCTTGAACGTGAACTTCAGGAGAAATCCAGTGCTTGGGCTTCTCGCTTTTCAGATTCTCATATTACAGCTAGCACCACAACGAGTTAACTTTACTCTGGCTGAGATCCAACTAGAAAGCACTACACAGAGTCTACATTTCATTTACAGCACATTCGCCACATTTTTATTTCAAGAGGCAAAAATTAGCTCCTTTCACCACTGCGCTTGTTCAGTGCAACAGAAATAAAAAAAAAAAAGAAAATTCTGTTGGACTAAATCTATAACATCACTGACATTAGTACAACCTTCTCAGTTTACACCAACAATGATCAGAAGGACATCGGCAAGATTTGACTGATCTCATGCATAGAATTGCTTAATCTTCTGGATGGATTGTTTCCACCAATCTTCCCAACGCTGAATTGCCAGCAGCTGAGCTCTACTTTCTTCCTTGATCTGGGCAAACTGCTGCTCAAGTTTACATTTGTATTTCTGTATAAACACCACAAACAACAAGAATAAAGGACAAAATTGGTAGTGAGGAAATGTAATTTTATTTTGCCTAAATCCAGGTCCTGGTCCACTGTGTCCAAAGATCGCATACAGGCCACTTATTTTCTGCCTTTGACAAGAGAACTATACGAACAATGAATTATTCGCTGCCTTCCTTTTAAAGACTTCTGAAACTAAATCATCAGCAATATTTAAATTTTGCTAAAAATGCAAGATCTTCATCTCACTTCCATTACCCCTCAGAATAAAGGGCTGCCTTCTCTAGAGAAGGGAGAGGAAAGCATGCATCTCAATCACGGAAAGCGCTCTGGCTCTTGCCAGAACTTCCTAAGTCCCAACTATGAACTGAACTATTACAAAGCTGTTAAAAAAGTATTTCACCTAAACAGAAACTTGCAGACTACCATGAGAACTTTTATTAAAGAGTCCTTACTCCAAAATATAAAATACTGTATTTTTAATGCAACTTACATTCAGGAAAATATTTCTGTGGCATGCATTTGCTGTATCACACCCTGCTGACAACTACTACCTGCACTTTAAAACTGTACTGTGACCAGATGTTTAGGTACCATAACGAGATACATAACTCTTGTGCAAATTTATAGTTGTGATAGCATTTGTCATTGTTGACAGTGTATTTTCCACTTTCCTATTAAAAATTTTTTTTTGTTAAAGTTAATTCAGTTCACTGGGAGTACAATTACTTCCAGGACAGATGCATAAATACTGACCATTTATTTCCAAATTATTTAACGTAAGAATATTCTCCTAATTGCTGAAGACTACTGTTTCACAAGCTATCGTCGCTGCAAGTCAGAGTCTCAGAGTTGTCTGGAATGCGTTCATTCTTCTAGCAGGCTTAGTGAAGAAAGAGTGAGCATTTTTATGGGGGAACCAATGATGGTTCAGGATGTAGGATAGCTGTGAAGTATCTTACAGCCCTTCATTTTTTTATGGAAGAAGGAGCCTTTGGGATCTAGGGCTAGAGCTGTAGGCTTTAGAAAGAAAGGTGAGCGCAAGCAAGCTGTAATGAAATGGCATCGTGGCAGCAGGTACTTTTTAAATTGCAATGCTGCTGAAATGCATGAAGTGTCCTGTTTCTGACAGCATCCATGCTTCTCTGCTCAAACAATTCCCCAAACCAACTCTGTCTGCTTTTGACAACATCACAAAGGAATGGACACGAGAGGATTTCTACACATGGTTAATACGGCTTTAAGATCTGAAAACACTGTGTATATTAAACTTACACATAGCTATAATTTTCTTAAAAAACCAAATCCACAACAGCCCCACTCACAGTTCTTTCCCACAGACCAACCTTATATACAGCATCTCTTGCTTCTACTGCTGCTATGTGGCCCAGTGTAGTCTTAGCTGTTGTAACTGATGCAGTTTCTCTGCAAAGAATATGGTCTGAACTGTCTGTAAGAGTAGTCACGGGTATTCCTGGCCAAGTCCTTTAAAAAACCAAACCAACCAACCAAGCAAGCCACATGAGAGGGAAAGTGAGAAAAGAGAGCAGATTTAGAAAAGATAGCAGATTATACTAATTCATGTTACTTGTACTTAAACTGCAAAACATTAAATGTTTTTTTTTTAATCTCCACAAAAGGATTACCCTAAAAACTACCTTACTTAGTACAGCCACCTTTTCTTTTAAAACTCCAGGATCTCTGCACAGTAAATAGAATTCATATCTTCTGAGTGAAAATATACAGTACATTCATAGATTTGAAAGTGCTGAATTGATAACTAGTGGCTAGCAAAGCAGCATAGCAATAATATTGAAATTGTATTTCTTTGCAAGACAACAGGTAATTTGCTTTGATTTATTTGGATCCATTGCTATTCTTTCTTTAAGATCATTACTCACCCAAACTGCCCCATAACTATTTAAAGGACATCACTAATGATGAACATAGTATTCAGTGGTTTCAACAAGGCAGCAAAAAAAAACCCAAACCTATGAGGACAGTGTCTGATACCAGTTCAGAGAACAGAAATTACATAGAACAGTGTTCAGTATCTTCAAATATTACCTGCTCCCATGGTCAATTAACTGTTTAAGGCCACAGATTTCTAGAGGAAGTCCAGCTTGTTCATGATGGATTAAAGTGGAAGTCTTCTCTCTCGGTCTTTCAGTTTCTGGGAGATAATAGAAGATGGGCTCAGCAGCACCAAAACAATGGCAGTAATACCATTGTTTTGAAGTAACTAGATGCAGCTAGATGCTCTTCACTTTCAAGAAATGGCTTTGCTTGCTTGATCATGCAAATCTTTCCATTTAAAGTACTATGGCATATAAAGTCTCCTCTTCCTAGGGAAAGTCTCCTGCAATCTTTGAGAACGAAGCAGAGACCTGAACAAGCAATCTCTTCTTTACTTACCTGCTATTTGTATATCATCAATGGTGATACTTTCATCAAATTCCAGAAGCAGCTTTTCAGTGAAGGCAGCTAGTGCAGAAACAAAGTTCTGAGCACACTCAGCAGCACAGTCCTGTTGGGACATTGGAGACGAGTGAGAGGAATTCCTTTGATAATTTGATCTCCTCTCCTTTTAGTTTAGCTCCAGAAGAACTACACAAGTATTCAACCTTGACATTTTGAAACAGCTGCAAGTAACAGACATAAGGCTCATAAGTTGCACATAAAAGGGTCTAAAAGTGCCTCTCTGTGGTATTCTCAATGCTACCTGATTCCCTAAGGTAAAGTAGAAAAAAATATAGAGTTCTGTGTGTAGTTCCCCACTAGCTGAATATTTGGGTTAAGCATCTAAACGTGATAAAGCCAGCTACCTGTGAATGCATCCTTCTGCCCAAAGCAAAGGCCATTTTGGAATTTGGGTACTTTGGGTGGAAGTGCTTTGGCCAGGTATTATTCTAAAAGAGAGTATGGGTGTTTCTCTGTGTGCCTGCAGAGCGGAGAGGAGAAGGAGATATTACTTTGGAATTAAAAATATATGTACTCTGCAGACAGTGTAGAATTTTGACTAAGTAGCCTGACAGAAGTAAGCAAAGAGCTTTAATGCTGGGGACCTTCAATAACCCTAGAGGATGGAGCAGGAAAAGTGTTTTGATTCCTGAATCTCTCCTGTAAAATTCTGCTTATTCCAGTTCTTAATCTTATGTAGAAAAATGTCAATTATTTGCACTAATGAAATGCACACAGAAGAAACCCTTTCAGTCATCTATTGTCTGCAAGTAATATAACTAACCGGAGGGTGTCACTGTTGGTCCCAATTTAGACTTCTGTCCAATAATTCTACCGTTAAGATATAAATCATCTCTTCCTCAGTATGTTCTATGAATGATACAAAAGACCAGTTACTTCCACAGTAAATCTATGCATGTCTGCACATGCATATGTGTATATTGATCTAATGCTGATAATACATAACTGAAAAGTTAAAAGATATATGAACAGAAATGCCTAAAACTGAAAACATTTTCCAGTTTACTTTTGATGGGGAGGAAAAATGTATGCTGGATGTACTCTTTCCAAATGCAACATCTAAGTTCACATTAAGCAATGGCTTTTCAGTTACCTGCAGCATCTGTGTGTTGAGATGAATACCGTCAGCTTGGTCTTTCTGCCTTTTCATTTCCTCTTGGCACAAAGCATCCAGCTGAAGTAAGTTGTCTGGGTGTCCCAGAGAGGGATGTAATTGATTCTTGTGCACAGCCTTTAAGTAAATACATAAGAAATGCCTTCAGTAAAGAACGCGCAATTGAGTCACAATAAGGAAGAAGTAAACCCCACACATTTTTATATAAAAGTATTCAGAAGGACAAAGAAAATTTAGTGTATTCCTTGGCTGTCTAGAGATAAACCTTGCAGTGCAGTATATACCAAATTGCCTATCTGCTGGAGAACAAGGCCTCTGATCTCACCTTGGGTTTTGTTTTCAACAAATAATAATCTCGCCTACCAAGTGGTAAACAAGATATTTTTTACATCTTTATATTACTATTTTTTCCTGAATTTAACTGAATACTCAGAGGGACAACATCTCAAGATACTACTCTGTAACATTTTATGCATAATCTCCATGATGATTCTGTTACCAGTTCTGATATTACCAGACAAAATATACCTCTTTTTTGAAAGATAGTAAATAATGATATTTCATTACCCATATGTCATAGCACCTACAAACAAGTGCACCCACACAGTATGAGCTTTATAGCCATACCGCAATGCCACAGTCCTTAAAGAGTTTCAATCTAACTGCGAGATGACAGGCAGAGCTGTACAAGATTATGAAGAGGCAGCCCAATGCTGGAAGCAGCGAGAGAAGGGACTGAGTTCCTAGAAATACAAAGCTTCCAGTAGAACTACACAGACTAGCTGAAAACACAGCAACTAAATCTGTGGCTAGCTCAGCAGCGAGTGATTAAGCAAACAGTGAGATTAATAAAAAGAAAATTTTGTAATTCTGAGGTATTTAGCATTGCTTACACTGGCAGCAATTCCAACATGTCCATGATACATACCTTCATATTCTCCCAGTCTTCCAACTGTTTATTGAAGAGGTGCCGAATCTGGCCAATGGAACAGCTGAGTTTCTGCTCATGTTCTTTTAAAAGACTATCAACTGCCACCTGGGAGATATAAGGGAGCTCCTTCTCAAACAACTTCAATTGATCCTGAAATTCTTTTGGGAAAAGATAGAGTGTTTAGGTGACACAGAAGTATTCATTGCAAGGAAAAAACAACCAAACCTCAGCCAAGTTGAAGGCACGCTGCAAGGGTCAAAGAACCTGGAATTTTCTCTCATAGAGATTCTGTCCCTTCCATTCCTTTTTCTAGGTCCAAAGCTTTGAGAAACATACACTTGCTGAAAGATGTGACCTTGTATAGGTCTTTCAATTTAGTCAGGGGCCCTTCTGCCATGCTTTTTGTAGCTGATCATATAAAAAAAGAGGATGTTGGCCCAATTTCCAGTAAAATCAATTGGAGTTTTTCCACTGAGTGTGATGGATTAAGAAAGCCACATAACTGAAAAATTACATACACAATAAATTAAAAGTCTTAACTGAATGAATTTACCTGTAAGACAGGAATTGTAGTATTCATCTGTCTGACTTTGGTATGACAATAGATTCTGCTTGAGTACTTCTGCACAATGTTCAAATGTCTCTGGCACATCTTCAGGCTTTGCAAATTGAGGCTTCTCTTTTTGGTAGAACTCCTTCAGGAGGTAAAGATAAAACTGAAAAGCTGTTGATAACACATTCAAACAAGTCACATCTTGGCATATAACAGTAGCAGGGATACATAAAGCTAATAACCACCCTCTTATTTGAGACCGGTTTTCTTCCTCCAATTCTGAAATGCTTAATGAATATTTATAAAGAAACCTGTGATTAAAAATACACTGTGTCAAATACTATTTAAAAATTAGATGCACTGGTGAAGAAAGGAAAAATTTTGGATGGCCATCCAAACATTGTAAATAACCAAATTACATAGCTGAAACAGGAGTAGACCTATGAAAGCAAAAGTGACTCAAGAACACTGGGTTTTCTTACCTCAGCAAGGCAGAGCAAGCTGCTATTACCCGTCCAGAGAATATTCATAATAATCCCCTTAAAAGTACTGAAAACAAACAAAATTTAAAAAATTTAAAAAAGACAATCACAAAATGATCACATTGGCAATATTTACTCATTTTCAAATATTTTGTTCAGGTTTGTTTCAATACATTTTTAGAGCATACACAAACAAATATTCAGAATGTCTAAAGAACCTCCACTTCCATTAGAACAGATTCTCTTCAGAAGCAGGAAGGACTTCAGAATATTTTAAAAGCTTACTGGAGAACACCTCCACTTCACTGGAACAAAAAAGCAATCTTAGCCAACTTCCTGTGCCAAAAACTTACCTTAAGAGCTTATCATGCATTTTAGATAAACCAAAAATATTTGAAGGTGGGTCTAGCTGTTTACTAGAAGTATTTTGAAACAAAAAAGTATTTTGTGGAACAAAATTCCCAAGCACTTAAACATCTTAGGCATTAATTTTAATAGTTTTGCTATTATAGTTTTCATATAAATGTAATATTGAGCACAAGAACACATGTATAAAATGTATTGATCTTAGAGGTGAAAATAACTGAAAGACAGGCTATTTTAAACTTTCCAACCCATTTTTTGTAAATGTACAAAATGGATTGCAATGAGGCCACCCATTCCATTTCAGACATTAAACACAATAACATGGATGACTTTTCCATTTGCTATTATTATGCTGCAAAAAAGGAACTGTTCTGTAAACACTTTGACCCATAAACATCAAGGTTAAATATATCAAAATTTAATGGTGAACGCTATAGTTCACAATTATAAACAACTGTGATACAGGTAGGTAGATAGGTAGATAGGGTTTTTTGCAGATTAACTTCTATTTCTGCAAATACACGACTCAGATTCAGGAGGCTTCTCTCCAAATATCTGGAATGTCTTGTCACTGACAACTGATCTGGTGTGTTTCTGTTTCCTAGGGAAGCAAAACATTAATTTGAAACTATCCACAAGTATTTTCCTTCTCTGACTATTTGAGCTAGTGAGTCATATGATGGACATGAAACTGAAGAAAAATTGGGAAAAATGTAACTCTAGAAGTAGTATTACATGAAAATGATTTTTTGTTGGAAAAAAATTCTCAGGATTCTCTCCTCAAAGACTCTTCAAAACTTTTCTGTTGTTTTCACTCTTACCCTAGCTCATTTCATCTATCTTTGGACTAAGCTGAAGACATACCATTTAGACACCAGACCTGAAAATTAAGCCATACTGATTTAAGAGTGGGGTTAGTCCATATTTCAACTACTTCACAATACAAAACAACAGCAGATGAAGGAGAAAAAAAGAGTGTTTTTTTCAGCCAAAATCTGAAAAAAATGCAGGGCTGATCATGAGGACAGAAACAGGGAAGGGATTCCAAACGGTAGGCACAGATGGAAAGAAGGCTAATACAAGAATTTGAATTTGTCAAAGAACAGGAAGTGGACAAAGTTTAGGTAAGTATCTGCAGAGGAATAAGTGGAATTTCTCCTTTCAGTGGTCTTACCTTCCTTTTGGCACCTTTTTCTTAAAAGATGACTTCTTGGTGATCCGAGCTGCATAGCTGTAAGTAGCAGAGTTCTGAGGACCTTCATCAGATACATTTAAGCCATAATTCTTCTTTGATGTGGGAAGAATTGCTTTATATTTAACAAGGAAAGATGAAGAACATCATATAAATGTCAACTGAAGTCTTTTTTATAGGGTTATATAGTTTTATATGGTTATGTGTTTGTGTTCTCATTTCTAGAATGTTTCTTTACAACTGTAGGAACAACCATTTCTGGCAGACAGAACTGAAGTAACTCAACAGTGCCAATGGCAATAAGGGTTGTGCATTGGGGCACGAGTAATAGGAATGTCATAGAAAATACGTAGCAGATGGGAGGAGATTTAAAACAGCATTAAGGCAGGAAATAAGGCAGAGAACGAATGGGCTACATTCATAGTTTTGGCTGTGATGGGGACTTAGGAATGTGGAAGAGAGAGAGGATATCTTTCGAAGTGGCTGGAGGAGTCAAGCTCTGGGGAAGAGAGGCGAGGAAGAGGAACACTAGGTGGAGAGCAGTGGGGGTTACCTCTGCACTCACCTTTGAGTGAATGAGAATACACTGTACAGTGGCAATCCCTGATCCTCTACATATTTTCATGACTTCTAGTTCTTTTCTCCACCTCTTTTTCCTTTTGCTATCACAAATATGGGTACTCTTTATAAAATTATTCTCTCATTCTGCAGCTTTCATTGGTTAAGAGCCCCAAATCATCCTATTATTGCAAAGTAAAGCTATCCAAGAAAAAAACTAGGATGCACAATTCTCTCAGAGCTAGCATGGAAGCCACTGCCCTGGAACATGCTAGACCTGCTCAGTGGTATGCTAGGAACTACAATTTAGAGGAATATAATATATTAAAAGAAATGCTGGCACACCTTGTCCTAATGAATGTGAATGATCATTTCTCTCCTGATTTAGGCCTGAAGATTTTCTGGATGGCTGAATTCTGGAACAAAAAAAAGAGCTAAGCAGCTATCGAATACCCTGCTATTTTATATTACACGCTAAATTATATATTCTGTAAAGAACTATGTAAGTTCTCTATCCCTTCTGTGTGCTAAGTGCAGTTAATTTTGTGAGATAAATATTTAACAGATAGGATTACAATAATTTAATTACTTTCATGGGAGTAACTAATTGTTTAACTAGAATTTTGGAATTTCTACAAGCAAAACTGCATTAAAATATTTATTTGCTAATCACACACTTGTTATACTGTTCATTTCACACTTTGTATGTTCATTCAACTATGTAGCATATAACCACCTTTTAACTAAAATAAGTCTCTAGAAGACACAAATTTAATACCTAAAATTTATCATAGTGCTATAAACTAAATGTCACTCATTACTCACAATGGGGTATTTTTGGCTATTAGAAATCTTGCTCTTAAAAAGAAAGCAGTCTCAGCTAGACTGATTTTTAAAGCAAGACAGATCAGAAAGTATGTAGTAGTATTACCTGTGAACAATATAGTTCTGTATACATGAAGGTAAACTACAAAATATGAATTCAGAAAAACCTTGATATGCTTCTGGAATATAAATTTTAAAAATATTGTAGCGAAGCCCCTTGTAGTGTTATCATGAGCCTCATGAAGAGAAAAGGAAAGCAAAGAAAATATAAAAAAATAGCAAAGAAAATATAAATAAAGACAATGACAGAAAAATACCTTTAAGCAAACAAATACTTACTCAAGTAAATTTTTTATAACACTTATTGATAAATCATCAACTGCAGACTTTCCCATTCTGCTTGGATTCAACAAAGGAAATTTGACAGGATCCAGCCCCATTACCATCACTTTGTTCTCATCTCTGAGATGCTCTGTTCGAATGGCAACAGCAATTGGACCTTGTAACGTAACATCCGTTGCAAGAGGGGTAAAATCATCTGTTGCAAGAGGGGTAAAATCTTCCTGAAATGGGAAGAAAAATGAAACCCTGTTGACTGTAGCAGGCAATTAGTGAAAGCATTACATGTAGTTACTGATAGCTAAAGCAGATCTTCCAAACATACACTATTTTGCTTCACAGACTGAAAGAAAGTGTTTTATAATTCTAGTAGTAATGTTGTTACAGCTATACAACTCTGAGACACCTTAGAAGTAGTTAAGAGTAGACTTTCTAGACAAGGAAGGAAAAAGAAAACCCAAACCCCACCTGATAAAATATTTCTTCAGGACACATTTGATTTTTTTAAATAATTATTTAAGAAACCTGTGAAATACGTATCTATAAATAGTGCTACACTTTGAGAATCAATTCTTGCGAAGGACTGAGCAACTCATTGTTATGCTGCACATCTTTAACATTTAGTAAACTCAGCAGTGACTGATTTACTCAGCCTCTTAAAGCTGACCTAATGTTACAATGTCTTGGACAGCTTGGCATAATGCAGCATATTTCTTCATTTGAAAATTCTAAACACAGATTCTGAAAAACCTTTAAAACATATACACATAAAAATTCACTCAATATTAAATAAAATAGAATTAAATGCTATCTTACATTATCATGCAAGTTCGTTGCTTTTACTAGCAGACAGTTAAGATACTGGCTCCTTTTTTTCAGTTCTTTCAACACTACTTTGGCAAAATCAAACAACTCTTCAGAAGTCAAAGCCTGAAAGATGTGATAATACAGATGGTATTTACTAAACTAGCTATTTCACACTTTTCAAATATGCTGACTGTTGCGTACATCATCACTGGATTCTGTTCTGACACCATTTCATTTACACATACATGGAAGCAATGACATTGTATAGAGGCTGAGGCTTTTGTTTGGCAAACAGGAAAATGGGTACAGGATCTCCCTGAGCAAAAATTCTGTGTTAAAGTACTCTTTCCACACTCCCCGCCCCCCCACCCCCAAACGTGTATAAACATAAGTCTGCCTGAAAAATATTAGTTAATACATTATACAAATATGCACAGTAAGTCAAATTAATACCAAGTCAAATTAAACACCATTTCGTGCTGATTAGAACTTACTTCTTTATCTGCAGTAGGATGAGCACAAGCACCTATCTTCTGATGGAGCTTCTCCATATAAGAGTTTAACGTCACTGCCTGCAAATTGGAATTTGCTACCTAAAGCAGAAGCAGATAGTGGTGAATTGAAATCTTATTCAAGGGATTTTCAGAGGCTCCACTTTGAAACCACTAGACTTGCTGATAAAAATACTCAGTCACTGGTAGTCAGAGGAAACGTTGAAAACAGTAATTCACAAAAGCAACACTTCATGTCCTTTACTGCACGACACCAAAATGCTGGTCTATTCAGATGTACATATTCAACGTGCTGCAAGACCACAGTGTTCCAGCATAGCTGCAGCAGTAGTAAAAACATAGTTTTAAGTTGATAATGACAGAAACCAAGTTTTGAGGTTTTGAATGAATATAGAAAGTCACTTAATGTTTGTCCACTCTGAATTCAGCCAAAAATCTCATCAATGGAATAAAAGAGAAATTATTACAATTCACTCAAACAAAGATCTGATATTTCTGCTTGTACCTCTGATTTGATTTGCACTTGTAGATTTGTCAAAAATCTTTGGATCTTCTTCATAAATACTCGATTCATGAAGAGGTAACGGAACTTTGTTTCAGACTGGTTGATAAGTTCAGTAGCCTTTAAGAATGCCAGAAACAAGAGACAGAACTAATTAATTTTCACTTTTTAAAACTTTAATAGTTTTTAATATTTCTATTTATTTTTTTCCACCATGTAATTGCCACACAGAACAGTCTTACAGTCCCAATCTGGGAGCAGACTGATTATAAATCACAAATATGCCAACATAATACATCATTTGAAAGAATGAAACTCTGCACACCTGCTCCAAGCAGCTCGATTCCATTTTCTCCATATCTGTCTTGATTGAACTTTCAAAAGAGTCAATACGCTTACTTTCTTCCTGAAGACACTTACTGAAGGATTTTACCTCCTCAGGAGAAAAGTTACCTCCCTCCAAAAATAATCTGAAAGCAACCAGCAAAGTAAAAGCAATTGGCTATGAGTCTTCCTTTTCTCAAAGACTGTTTTAACTAATCAGCCCAAAAACATAGATATCACACAAATATGATGAAAACAGTATAATAATTGTGGCTTAACAAATTTATTTTTTAAAAATAAACTAGATTAATAACAAAATAAAGTTTAATTTTACTTTTCTGCCTATGCAACAAACGCTGATGCCCAGAAATAGGTAACTATTTATAAACAACACTCCAATAAATCTCTATACCTGCAAGCTTTGAGAAAATCCACATTTGAATCCCTTAATTTTCCTAAAGCTTCCTCCAAATAGTTCCGGTAACTCCTCAGGGAAACCTGGATCACTTCCAGATGATTATGTAGCTCTGAGTGCAGACTGTTGCTAAAAGAAACTAACCTAACAGCAAATAATAAGACAGGGAAAACATATAGAAAGAGGAGCACATATTATGCAGGATTCAGAGACTGCTGGCTGTAAAGACATGAACGAAATCTGAGAACTCAAGAGTGTTTCAGTGTTCTGAAAGCAACTCTCTGAACTGTGACTGTTGACAAGCAATTGATGCTGTTGAAGTGTATCCTTCAAAACCAGTTAGTTGCTATCATAGGTTCGGTAAACTGGATGAAACCTAAACAAATGAAACATCTTTTCTACTTTAAGACTGCCAGCACTTTGAAAATATATGAAAATTGTCATCCATTCAGCACTGATTTTAATTTCTTCAGAGAGAGATAAGGGAAACAAAAATTCTTTGCATTTTTTTAAAGTTTCATGAAGCAGTCTTCATTGAAGAGTAATGACGTATAAAATAGAATGCAAAGCACGAACATCTCAGACAGCAATCAGGAGTATTTAACTATGGAAATTCACAGCCAGCAACACCTGTGGCACACTTACTTCTCCGTCATAGGAGCACTGAGGAAAACAGACTCCATGTCATGGATTCGTGAATGTAAGTTTTTGCTGATGTTACTTTGCTGATCACGAAATTTGAGAAATTCAGCTCTCTCCTTTTTCAGAGCTTCCTCCACCCCTGCGCAGTGGCACTCTAGACGCTCTTTGTGAAGCAACAGTTCCACTGGTAGGAAAAGAAATTTTACAATACAGTCATTATTCCCTGGTTACTGTGGACTACACAATCACCAGCCAACCTATTATCAGAAGCAGCAGTAAAATAAACCAAGCCAGATCTCAGAGTGGCTAAACCATCCAAATAAAATACATCCAATTCTGTTTCTGTGACTTTTCTACTGTGTTTGACATATATCCTAGGCAGCTCCTAATCAATTCAAATCACAAATGTCTTTTTCTTGCTCTAAGCCCCCCGCCTTTTTTTTTTTTTGGTCACTGCTGACATCTCCATTATCTCTCTGTTCTCAGTCTTGTAACAAAAGTAAAGGTAAAGGATTTTTTTTTTTCCAATGGAAAATACACTTCTCCCTATTTTTCTGGAAGAAAAAAAAAAAAAAAATCATTCTGGTCTCCCTTCTAGAATGATAGTTAGATAAATCAAGAGCCAGACAATCAACCTCAAGAAAACTGCCAGAAAGGCACCTGTCCTCTTTGCAGGAAAAAGTGGAATTGAAAAATTATTTGCCTGTTGTCCCAAAAGAGAATTTTTTAGTCTAAATGTTAAATACCAACAAACCTGTCTTAAATATTATTTTCCACCAGAAAAACCTGATACTTCTCATATAAAAAAAAAAGAGTTCTGATTAGTAGCCAATCTGTAGCTGCTCAGTGATATTTCATATAGCTAAATCCTTCCTCTCCCGTATTCAGAAGCCAAGCCCTGGCATTTCATCTCTCCCAACACTTGCTAGTTCTTTTTTTTGCAATGCTTTTAAAATTATTTTTTGTATATTGCAAACTCTTGTTAAATAATTTCAAGTAGAATGAGGATTCACAAATATTGACAATAGAAACAATGTTCTACACCTTTTATAAGCAAGTCATTGATCAAGGCACTGCTGGGTATTTTCCAAACGTAACATCGCACAAACCAGTATGAGCTATAGAAAAGAAACATCTTTTTAAAAATACACAAGTAACATGTTATACTAGGAATTAGTAGACACTCAACTGCTTCCTATTGTCCTCTACTACTGAGTCAACTGATGCTGAAACAGATTTTAGTCCTCTTATGATCATCTCTAAATGAAGACATGTAATGCTCAGAGAAAGAAAAAGTCATTACCAGCTCTAACATTGTAGACAGTTATCTCTATTTTCTCCTGCCTTTGTTGATGGAGGTGAAGACGCAGCTGAAGTTCTGAATTCATCTCCTCTTTCTTGGCATCTACAAAGACACAGGAGTTGGACAAGGACTCTGCAAACCATTTCTCCAAGTGTTCAAAAAAGCCGAGGCGAATCCTATGATTGAGAAAAAAAATATTACAGTGAGGAACAGTAAGTAATAAATAAGAATTTATTAAATATATTCATTCTAAGAATTTAACTTCTGACTATAGGAAGATACGATTTCATTACCATTTGCACAATACTGGTTGAGTTTTTGAGCTGGCTGCACACTACTGAGTACCAGGCATTTTACCTTCACGGCTCTGCAGGGAATTTGGGCAAATTACTTGCCTTTCTATAATATGATTTCTCACTAAATAATTTTCTGTAAAATATGAGTTTTCTGTAAGAGATAAATGCTTGCATGGTACTTTTAGAGCCATAGATGAAAAGCAATATAAAAATTTTCTTGTATTTGTATCAATTTAAAAAGAGGAATAACATCAAATTAATTAGTTTTTTTTTTTTAATCCTTAGTTTAATGTTTCTTCCAAACAGCTGAAATTTGTCTGTTACCTAAAGGGAAAGGAAAAACATAAACTGTTTTCTACTAACCGTTTCTTCAGCTGTACAAACACGATTTCTTTGATAAGTACATATTTCAGGTACATAGGAAGTGATTCTTTTTTTTCATATTTTGTAAAATAAATCTCTGGGCTGTCAGTCTTTCCTGCCTCTTCAGCTCCAAGAACTGTGTAAGAGTTTCCACTAGAAGTGGAAAAGGTCTCAACGGCAATTTCAGAGCTTTCTGCCTTGCTGCTGTTGAACACAGCCTAGAAAACAACTGGAAATCATCATCTGTTACCTTTAAAGGTAAAAGCATAGAATCAACAAGCACAAGCTAGTGTAAGAATCCTAAGGATATCAAAAATAATGTTCTCGTTCTCAATTTGGACAACATTTCTACAGAGAATATGGTTGCAAGTCTCGATAGGCAGAGTCATCAATGTTTTAAAGGGTTTTTGTTTTGGTAATAAATTCACCTGAAAAACTAATACTTAGATACAAATACAGCTTAAATAATTTGCATGGGTTAAGAATACTATGATGAAAGAAAGATATTAAAAAAAAATTCTATGCAAGAGGTTTTTACAAGGGTAAAAGCAGGGCATAAGGAATGGTTGTAAACTGTTTTATACACTCCATTTGCCCATAAAAAGAATCTAAAGCCCTGATAGTCCAGAAATAAATTCAAACCGTAAAGACTCCTGCTTGCTTTGTGTACAAACTAAATCTAATCTACTTTAAGGAATTTAGACTTACCTCAGCAAAAAGAAGATTTCCCATTCATCATTATTTTCTGCAAGACTTCCTTCCCCTTCAAATTTATTCTCTTGTTCACTCACCTGTGTAAAGCTTACCCCCTGTTCTGCATGCTCAGTTTCTTCACTTTCATGAGGAATACTCTCCCTATCTTCTTTTCCCTCTGTTTCTTCACTTTCCTGTGCAAAGATCTCCTCATTCTCAGCTGTGTTTGTTTCTTCAGTTTGACAACTATCTGTCTTTTCCTCGCCTTCATTTTCTTGCACAATGCTCTCAGCTTGCTGCTCCATCAGATGTTCAGCTTCTGAAGACTTAACTATTTTTTTCCAGTTAAAGCAGAGTTTTACTGCTCACAATCCAAAGAAATACAGATTGAAAAACAAGCAAGTAAAAATACCTGTTTGTACCATTAAGGTATTACCTTGATCTTGAGATGTGGAGTCTATCTTTCCTTGTAAGTTCTAAAAGCAAAAGAACAACACCCCACCCCATTTAAAAATATGGATTTGCTTGCTTATTAGAAATTCATATTCCTTCTCAAAATCTATATCAATAAGATATGATAGTCTTGAATGGATCACTTGTCTTCTAAAGAAGCTATAACACTCAAATTGATTAATATAATTTTGTTACCTTACAGTTTTCTGTTTAAAAGGCAAGTGAATTTGCTAAAATGCAGGTTGTAACAAGGACAGAGTTAAAAGTGTGGGACAGAGAAAGGTTTTGTGTTTCCCCCCCTTTATTTCTATCAAAAGCACTTCAGTCCCATGCCCAGAGCAATGCTTTAGCTTATGTAATCTAAATTTTAAAGCTAATGTAATTTTTTCCAAAAATGAAAAATTAATAAAGAAGTAGTATTTTAAACCAGAAGTAGTTTGTTTTCTTTATACCTGTTTGAAGATTTCCTTTACATTAAAATATTGGCTGATGGATATACTATAAGAAATCAATTCCTGCAAAATAGCTTCTGGGTAAGTCATTACTTTATCCATTAGAACTTGGTTGAATGTCTCATACCTGTCAAATTTAAGGTCACCGTTTAAGACTCAGTATATAGAGAAATAAAATTAAAAATGACTACCATGTCTTTAAATCAAAATCTAACTTTTTGACCAATCTTATAAAACCTTTAGGCTAAATATTGTACTATATCTCTTTAGCCTGAATATAATCACATCCTGGCTTGTTAGTAGAGATTAGTTCATTACAAATACATAAATGCACAGACGTTCTCATGATCATGAGAAACACAACAGAAAGATTACCAAAATATATACTTTGGCTATCTGAAAGTTATATAACAACTTCTAGTCCTCGTGACTTTGAAAGAGATCAAATCTGTGAGCCCAGAGCACAGGTGACGGCACAAACCTGCTTTCTGATCCCTGCAATTCAAGAATCTGAACTATTGCTTTTACCTTCTGAATAAATAATTATCCCATTGGCAGGGATGACATGGTATAATACATAATATTACTGATCTCCTATGTTTTTAAGCGATACCAGTATTTGTTGGTCTTCCATAGTCCTACTTCTAAAACGTGGGTATTATTTGCCTTAACCTTGTTCAATACAGAAATCATTTTCTTTTACATTCTTACATGGAGTAGTAAGCAGTGTTTTTCCACACCTTCACACTACAGCATAAAGTACAACCAACATTCAAATATGCTTTGCTTTTTAAGTTTGCACTACGGAATTCATACCTAGCTCTAATGTCATCTAAAGAACAAAGGGCATTCTCCCAATATTTCTTCAACATTTCTTCAGAGCTCGCTGTTCTCATTTTATCCAAAATTATATCCAGATTAGCTTCCATCATCTAAGGCCACATAAAAAGAATCCAGTAAAAATGATTTAGTAATTACTAAAATGCTTTCTAACTATTTAGGATTCAAATAATTTAATTATGTACATATGTTCTGCACCAAGAAGGGAAGCTGCCTTACCAAAACTGTCTATTATGAAGATCTTTCATAGATAATGAACAACATCTTTGATGTTGCCACCCCAAGTTGCCTGATATACTCATGAGAACTTGACATACAAACAAGACTCTACACCTGCACAAGATCTTATGACTGATAGAAACTTGCAGCCACCTAATACAGAAAATATAATCTTTATCACCATTGCCATATCAAGAATAAGATATGAATGCCCATTAAGTGTGAATCAAGCTGTTAGCAGAAAATGTACCTGACAGGATGAAATTACCCTGTAGAAATTCCAGTACACATGTCAAAGATTACATTTGAAATTTTATACCAGGTATTTTGAATTCCAGAGGGTTCTCTGCATGAAGAAGTCCTTTCTTTACATCATACCACATCCTTATTTTTATGTTTATACCTGTATTAAGTTATCCTGTTTCCACCTGCATCCATCTAATCTCTTCTGAAGTTCACCTTCCTTCTGGGACAGTTTGAGTTGATGAACATCCCAGAGACCCATGGCCTCCTGAAAATAGCTGTACAAGTCTCTACAATTCCACTCATTCTGTTTAGCCAGCTCCTCAAAGTCTCTCTAAGGAAATACGTTGAAGTGAATTGGTTATTATTAAACTGTTTGCTGGAAGGTGAAATACATGAGTAAGGGGATATATGACATGATAAAAGGCTGTCTGGAAGTACATTATCAGTATTCAACATAGTCTCTTCTACTTGGAGAGGAAAAAGTAGTGGGAGTACACTGGATGAGAATGCGAATTTTTGTTCTGGAAGCTGAAGGCATCAAAACTGTTTATTCTTCTGGTACCGCAAAGCACAGAATTACTGAGTTCTGCATATGCCCTGAAGTATCTGGCCAACTATCATTTTAGGAACAACTGCCTAGTCATTTGCATGTATAGAATCATAAAAGATAAGATTGAAAGAAATTTGGGAGAGCATTTGAATCTATCCCTCTGCCTCCAGGCAGGATGAGCTATACCTAGTTCATCCCTGACAACCAGTTATAAATATAAACCAAATAATTATGAACTGGTCTCCTTGAATCACACCAAACTTTTTTTCTTTACGGGGCAGGTGTTCAGACACACTATGGACCTCTTTCTAACATGACACAATAGCCCAAGACGCATATGGGCATTTCAGGCAGTAGGGCAGGAAGAGCAGACTACTCCCAGAGAATAATAAAAATAGATGTAATAAACGTACATCCATATTCTCCAGTTCTTCTGCAAACTGACTTTGTAGTTTCTCAGTCAACTGAAGTAACTCAGAATTCACAATTTCTTCAGCCTCTTTTTTTGTGCAAACATTCAGATTCAACAGGTTATTCTAAATGAAAGGAATGCTAAGTTATTGACATGAACATAATATAACATAAAATACTGTGTGTCTTTTAGAGAGTATAGCTGAACTTAGTGTTTCTTCTTTTCTTGTGAATGGATAGAGAAACATTCTGTTAGTACAATTCTATTTGGACACAAAGGGAGAAACTGAGGCAGAGAGATGGAATTTCTTTCCCAAGGTAAGACAGATTCAGCACAAAGGCTGAGGGTTCTCACCCTGAGTCCTCCACCTAAATGTGGGACAGCACTCCTTCCATTACTGGCATTTCTTACTGCTTTTACACATTTCAAGTACAAATACCACACACTACTGTGAAGCAAAAGGGATAGTAAGTTTTCTAGCAGAATAAGACAAAGGTTAAAAAGTAATTTCACTTTTTATCTCAATGTTTGGTGTATCCTCAAACCCATATTACTGTAACAACAGATTGTATACTGTTACCAACAATCCTTCCAAGAATTCACAAAGCTATGATATTAACCTTGCATAACTGCATTTCTGCCAAACATTTTTGCTGGACCGTCTCATACTGGTTGCGAATTTTCGTCATACACTGCACATTGTGGGTATCTGAAGGATAAGGAACAAGAGGCCATTGTAAAGATTTCCGTATTTCACGGTGCAACGTGAAACAGAAACACGACAAGAGGACCTGTGCAGAGTCTCAGCACCAGTAATACATCCCAGTAGAGTCTTCACACGTGCCAACCAGTAAAGTAAGATGTTTTAATACAATTCTTTTTATCATTATGCTTAAAAGTAGCGAGTTGTTTACAATCGCTAGCAACTTCTTTGCTACTATACAGGTTACAACCATTAAGACAGGATGTGCTCTGGAGAAAGAGAAGGTAGACACACAGAGAGAAGGCACAACACAAGACTTGGAGAAAGGAAGCATCTTAAATACTTCCCCTCTCATTCTCCAAGAGGTAAAAAGGAGTAGTGTTGTACTACTGAGAACTGATCTGCATTAAAATTAACCTTTTATTTTCCCCAGATGAATTCTAACCAGGTCAATTCCTGCTAGATCTCACCATGCTAAAATGCTTGTGCTGGCAAAAGGGAGATGATTATTTTGGTCATATTGCTAGCTCAAAGCTACTTAGAAGGTACATGGAAATGCATGGAATATAGCAGACATATACTTTCATGACTCATTACTGCCTGGAAAAAAGAAAGAATTGCTTGAATTCCAGATTATTTTTATGATTTCCTGACTTACCTATACTTTTGTTTAAATTCACCAAAGATCTGTACCATTCATTTATGTCAGCTTTCATGTGTGTTGGAGGCAACAAATCACTATCAAAATAGGAAACAAGAGTCAGACAGCTTTAAATATAATCCAGTCAGTTCTTAAAGTTATGAATCAGAGTAACGATACCACTGTGCTTTATTTTATTCACAGCAATGAAAAGAAACCAAGATGACTGCCGTTTTTCAAGGCCACTGTTTACTGACAAGGAACTAACCGCAATCTATCTTGTTGCTACATATATTGTTAAACTGTGAATATTGCAATGCCTTGCACCCAAACCATCTTCCTGTTGTCAGGATGGACATTCAAATATAGCAGTGTTAGATTTCTATCAAGACTCCTTTCTTAATTTATTATACAGATTAAAGTCCCACACAGAAATAATGCCTTGACAAGATCACCAATTTTTACTTATCCACCCATCCCTGTCTGCCCTTTTCTAACACGTTTCAAATGTTAGTAAGATTTACTTTTGTGTTCCTGCATTTCTAGCCCTCGATCACCCCCTACTTAGGGTAATGGGTGCACTGAAAATCAAGAATGCATTTTTTCCATTAAAAAGAGCTTTACAAAAGAAGTTTAGGACCTGCCTTACTGCCACATTGTACAATCGCACACTGAAAGGGAGCAAAGTGCATTTTGTAGTCAAGTCCCTCATAACTATAGCTAGAAAGAATTGTATTTTCCTTTGTTCCTGTTCATTCTTTTGTCATACCCAAGGTGCTGCAAAAATGCCAGTCTCCTTTCACTAAGTAAAATCTGATCTGTTATCACATTTTCCATTTCTGTTTTCGCAGTTGGGGGATTCTGTATTTCTTCATTTGCCATAAATTCTCTGTAGAATGGGAGAATACATTGAAGTAAATATCAGTTTGGGAAAATTTCATGTTTGAAATACAAATACAAAGTATGTTTCATACAAACCTGGTAAAAAAAAAAAAAGCTGCTACGTTCTTTTAGCTTTTTAGTTTTAGAATGAAAAAGTGATAAAATATTACTGTTTATAGAAAACACAAGCGAACACTAGTCACTTTGTGTTATTTCTACTCCAAAATATAACTGTAAAATTTCTGACCTGAAATGGTGAACTACATAGTTCTTTTGGATGAGCTTCCAGTCCTTGACTCTATCTTGCCATTTCAATCGATATGATAATTCCCTCTTCATCTCCGATTTCATTAGATTAAAGAACAGCTTGGCAATTGCCCTCTGATTAGCCAACAGTGCTCTGTTAATCATCTGTGTATTAAAAAGTAAGAATAGGAATAGAAGCAGCATATAACATGCAAAAAAAAAAAATTGCCAAGCGACGAAGAATACAAATTATAGAGTATCTTGCAAAATTGAAACCCCCCCTATATTGCAGTGATTGATAGGGAAAAATAATGAATTTCAGTTGGGAAAAAAGACATTAGGGGAATATTCAGATTGCTATCTTTTTGCAGGTAAACCAGACTCTCAATATGAAAGATTTACCATGGCCTCATCATTCATGAACCTGTAAACATCAGTTGACAAGAAGAAGGAAATTTCCTCTAGTACCACAGTATACTTCTTCAGTACATCTGTTATCTGTGCAATGAAAGAATAAAGAATAAAAATCCAAAACAGAACTATGTAACTCAAATGTTAGTTTCCCAAGTTAAGCAATGATATGGAAAAAATTGTCTTGTTCATTAAAATAAATTCAATTGGCTGATAGATTGAGAAGTGAATCTTAAAATACCTATTTCAAATATCTTAAATACTGATTTTTTTAAATCATTCATAAAAACAGTATCTAAAACATTCAATTTTGTTACTACTCAACTAATCTCTCATTAAAATATCTGTGATAAATAAGTACTCTGCAGATAGGCTGCAATCTGAATTTAAAAGCCAACTTCCTTTCAGATATCTGTAGTGAATTCATCAGTGGTTGTTTTAAGCGGACACGAAATTTAAGCAAACATGGTCATCTCCGGTATTTTTCATAACTAATCAAACAGAAAAGCTACTGGTGATACTGTCGGACCTATTCACCATGTCTACATCACAAAGGGAGCACAAATTGACACAGGGATAACAGACAGCTTTTGTTTGCCTACAAGGACAAAGCAGCAGCAAGGACTTCCTTATGGACTGTCCGTTTATTCATCCAAACATTTACTGTGATGCCCAGGGACTTTTACAGGCCAGGCTGAAGCCTACATAACTGTAGCATCTCTGCTACCGATACCCTGCCTACTCAAACTAAAATTAGCTGGGGGACATCTGTGGACGCTGTCAGCTGCAGAACAGGTATGTCCCAACAAAATAACGTTAAACCTGATGACAGCTTGACCTAAATGAGCCTGCGGAAAAATAAAAGCCACTCACATGTTCCTTGCATCTTTAGTACAGGTAATTGTGGTAGAAACAAACACCTCATAACTGGAAAAGAAGTATTTTCTCCTGATTATGTGAGTATTAAATGAGAGAATGCCCTATCAGGGAGAACACAGTAGTCACCTACACAACAGAATGCCTGACAGACCTCTTTGACTCCTGTGGAAACAAGCTACCCTGCTCTGCATCCAGCATTATGAGCAAATAATAATCTTATGCTTAATTAACAGCTATTAAGACTACAGCTCACTTTATCAGCTCGACTCCTTTCAACTTTTTTTAGGGATTCATCCATTTCCCTAATCCACTTCCTTCTGGTCAAGGATTCCTGATGAATGATGTTCCACAGTTCTTCTAAACCCTGCAAGAAGGATTTACTCTCAATCTCATTGAAAAGTAAATATAAAAAAAGGCAAAACCCCCCCCCACATATCTTAAAACTACAGCAAGACGTAAGAAGCTACGTTACACAGACCAGGTACAAATAACTGAAGATAAGACAATGGCATGAGCCGCCTTACTTCAAATGAGAAACCTTCCAGAGTAGTGTCTGACTCAATCTTTTTAAACAGAAGTTCAATTTTTCTATCAGATTCCATCAGTTTTGTCAGAAGGAATTTTCCAGGCTCCAAAACAAAGGGTTCCATCTCCTAAAAAGGTTAAAGAAGTCAGTCTGATTTTTTGAATATTAGGCCCTGACCTTAGTGTGGTACTCTAGACTACACGGATTACAAAATCCAGTCTTACCCTGGCAATGCAGGTGAGGTCACGATACATTGAGGTCAGTGCTTCATCATGACGGCATTGCCGGCGTTCTGACAGGCATTCCAAGATATTACTGCTCGTTTCCTCAGGAACTGCCAAGAAGGAAACGAGGATGAAGTAGCTTAGAACTGTTGCTGCAAAATACGTAACGCATGCACAATGAATCACTAAATCCATGTTCTGACCTCTGTAGTTTGTGCAGCTATTACAGTGTGTGACAGCTTTCCACAGGAAGGAAAATCTATGCAAATGTAGGTGAAAAATAGTAAAGCACATTTTAAAATTTCCTTTGATTTTATTAATTTGTGATTTTCAGAAGGATAAAAGCATGGAAGCTATGAACTAAGTTCAGGTATAACACAAAAAGTGCAACTCCCAAGAATGAGATCTGCTTACGTCATAACTGGAATTTACCATCTAAACACAAACTGTGATTGATCAACAATTTTGCAACCATTTTTTCTATGAGTAGACTCTTCACCTTCAAAATTAACTACAAATCATCAAAAATATGTCAGGTCATTTCTGTGCTTGATTTTATACCTTGTTCAGCTAAACCCATTATATGTATGGTGGCTCCTAAGAATGCAAATTAAAATATCTAACATTAAGGGATAGAAATTTTACCAACAAAATCAGGTAGAGCTCTGACTTCCTCAGCTGCATTTACATCTACACTTTTCCAAGCCTTTTGAAATGGTGTAGCTTCTCTGAAACAGAAAGAGAATAAACCTTTGATTTGCACTAAATACATAAGAGGAGGGACTTGCGATGGGTATAACATTCAATTTAATTGGCAAAATGTAACATTTACGTGAACATAAGCATCATTCTAACTTCAAAGAATATGATTCAAAGATTCAATGTTGCTTCTTCTAAGATGAATCGAACTGAGTAATTACCTAGCCTGGGTTGATCGCAACCTCAAATCTGCTATGATGGCATAAAAGCAATATATGCTAGATTTTATATGTGTAAATTACAAAGACATACATGCTATCTCTAAAAGGTAAAAAAATCTATGAACTGTTAAGTAAGAACTAGCGAGAAACGTGGAAATAGTCTTTATCTGCTCACTGCTCGTCCCATCAGCTAGGGTACTGTGTTTCTCCTTGGGAAGTGAGGATAAGGGTGTCATTATTCAGCAGAACGGTTAGGGTGGTTAGGGTGAAAAGGATGGACACACTAGTTTCTTTTCTTCCTCATTACATAATCATTATGTAAACCATTAACAAAGTTTAAAATATAGTTCAAAAATATATATCACACTGGACTTATATCTAGATTGTGTTGAACAAAAAAGACATACGATTTCTTTTTAAAAGAAAAGCCATGCCATATGCATGCCATTGCAAATATTAGCCTGTTAATCTGTACATTAACAAGCAGCAGCTCATTAAACTCAATTTATATCTGGAAAGGAAACAGTCTATTACAAGTTGTTAGTGCTATGACCAAGAATTCAGGAGTGTCTAGCTCTCAGTGCAAATCTTACAACTTCATACCTATAGTCACAAACACTTAATTGGGGTTTTACACTTCTGTTCTTTACCTGTATGACGGTGGCTTTTCTGTGGAGTCATTGTAGGGCATGATTTCAACAGACTTCTGCTGGTAACACGACAGTAGCCTGGCATCAGTAGAAACTTCTGAAGTCCTAACCAAAGTGAGCCTTTCACTCTTTACAGAAAACTTACTAAGCTCCTTACTTCATCAGAAGAGCATGCAAAGTGAACCTTCAAAGAACTATAATCAAAATGGTTAGGATTCTTTCCAACCTACCGAACAGAGAATAAGAACTACATAATTGATAAAAATAGTGGGGGAAAGGCAGCAGAAGAGAAAGGTAAAATAACAAACACTGCTTGGCACATATGTAACCATTTTTGTCCGAGGCTGTTTTAAAACTGAGAAAAGAAATTATATCCCTTTCCTCAGAGAGGAAAACTGAAGCCAACTGGATTGCATGCCTTGGTTACAAGGAAAGCCAGCAGCAGAAATGCCTGAGTCTGGCTTACTGTGCCTCTTCATTTATCTTCCACTGCCACGTTCTAATGGTTCTGCCTTCGGTTAATGTATCCTGATACACGACGAAGACACAGAAACACCACAGATGCAGTAGAAAGCGTGTGCTGAAGATAACTCAATTAGTTTCTAGCAAACCAAACAAAACCCAGGAAGGTTGAAACTGACCTCTGGTTTGACGTCACCCCCACCAGCCAGCAAACAACTGACCAACACGATTAACTCCTTTTTACCTCATCCTCAAAGACCCGTTTGCAGGCTTCCCCGCTGGGAAGGAGGCACGCAGCCCCCCCGGCCCAGCACAGCCGACTTCCGGGCCTGGTTCCAGAAGAACTGTGATTTACAAGCCAGGGGCCAAGAGGAGAGAAAACATTTCCGTTTGAAACGGTTCTCCTGAGGGTGAAACTCCACGCCTACCGCACGGTGCCCACTATCCGCTAACACTGCTGCAGGCGAGGCATTTAAAAACACCTATGTGATGATTTACCAGTGCTTGAGGGGCTGGAGTGAAGGGGAAAAACCCTTCGCTACCTCGGCGGCGGCAGCGGCGGCCCCGCCGCGTCCCCTCAGGGCGGCCGCGAACGCCCACACGCGCGCACTCACCTCAGCCGCGCTCCCGCCGCTTAGCAATGGAAAGGGGGCGTGGCGGGCAGCCCTCCTGTTGCCATGGCAGCGCGGGGAGGCAGGGCCTAAAGCCTGCCCCGCCCCCTCGGGACTCCGCCCCCCCCGCCGCTGCCCGGCCGGTCTCCCGACCCCCCGTATCCCGACCCCCGGGGAGCCCTGGCTGGCAAGCACCGCCCGCAGGCCTCCGGGACACTGCCCGCACGGTACAGCTCGCCAGAGGAAACAACTGCAACTGACATTTTTCCTTTAGCAAAATAATAATTGATCAGTCAGAAGGTGTTTCTTCGGGATAGGAAATTTAATTAACAAACACACAACAGACATTTTGTCGTTACAAAGCTGGGGAGCCGTGGCAGTGACTGCCCCACAGGCTGCTCTCCTGGGCAGCGGTGGCACAGCCACGCCGCGCAGTCAGCGGGGCCGCTCGGTAGCATCCATGGCTGACCCCCAGCAGCACTTCCATCCTGGGCCACCTGCCCCGCGCTCACTTTAAGCCAGCCTTTTTCAAGTCCTCTGGCAGGACCCGGCCTTTCTTCCGGGCCCTGGCTTTCTTCTTCTCTATCCTATCCTTCTTCTTCTTCTGAATGTTCTTGCGACGCTTTTCCTGCCGCTGTTGCATCTTTTCCACCACTCTTTCTGTCCGCTTCTCCCACTGCCTTTGGCGTTGTGCTTTACGCTTCTCCTTACGCTTCAGAGCTTCTTTCAGACGCTCCTCATCATCACGAATCTTCACACCTTCTGCCTTATAGAGAACATTTGTCCACTTCATCTTGTTCTCTAGCTCCTGAGCTTTCTCCTGGTCCTTATCCTTGAGCTCCTCCAGCTTATTCTTCCTGGTCTCCAGCCTGCTCAGCAGCTGCTTGTAGTTTCTGCCCGTCAGAGGAGTGATGTTGCCTTTCACTGCTTTCCTCTTCTCTTTCTTCTTCTGGATCTTGCTCAACTCATTCTCTTCATGGATTTCGACCCTGTTAAACACAATCTCAGCTGTGCTCTCCTCCTTTTTGCTTTCTGGCTCTACTGGTACCTCCTCAGTTTCCTTCTTCTCCATTTTTGCCTTCATCTTCAACTCCTTCCTTCGGCGCTTTTTCCTCTCTCTCTCATACTTCCTTCGCTGCCTCTTCTCCAGGACAGCAGGGGGTAATTCTTTGGCATCATCCTAAGAAGAAGGATGAACATGAATCAGGAGCCTTAAAGGGATAAAGCAGAATTCAAGTGGGATGTCCTCAAGTTCCTGATTTCAAACTTCTATGAAACGCGCTACTTGTGACAAGAAGTCATGGGCTCAGCTTTCAGAGATACTGAACACAGTAAAGGCATTTCAAGCCCTTTACTCTCTCTCAACACCCTGTAGCTATGATCCCTTTCAGGCTCTTCGTGCTTTTTTTTTCCCTAACAATCACCAGGGGCATGCTCTCCTCCAAGCCAGGCCCTGCTGCTTCTCACATGTTTTCCAGAGCACAGAATACACCCAGGTCACCCAGCAAGACCCACGGGCACTCCCTTAGGAGATAGAATTAGCTCAAATCCTGAGCCAGGTAAGATCATAGTCTTGTCCCCACACCCCTGGGAGGCTAGGAAGAATTTGTATTGCATAAACACACATATGGATACATATTAAGAGTTCTCATACTTGTCCAGAAGCTTTTTTAATCTTCTCATGTAGTCTCTGACGCAAGAGATTCATTGCAGAAAAAGAAGGGGAACCAAGTTCACTTTTGCTCCCTGAAAACGAGAGGAAGAAAATAAAAATACTTAAAAGACAGCACCAGCTAAACAGAATTTTCTACAGCTACGGGAAAAGCTCTGAGAGCTCTTTAGATGCTGTGAATAGAATAGAAAATCTAAAGAAACCAAGAGTTTCAGTTTCACTGGTTTCTTTAGAATTCCCCCTTTTCTATCCATATATCATTCAATGCTGACAGCCAGCATGGCCTGGCATGCCCTGCGGCTGCCAAACAAGCCAGAGGACAAGGACCAAGCCTTGTGGGAACAAAGACACCAAGGACATATTTCTTTGCTATCAGGTTTTCCAGATTCATCACGGAGAGCCAGCCTGGTACGCCAGAGACTGTATCCACGCAATAATTCCCAGAAGTTACCCAAATACATAAAAAGTCTGCGATTCAGACTAAACGCTATTTCCAGAGAGCCACCTAGTGGTGACGTTACAAATGTCTGTACATATGCAGAAGCTTTTAGGGCACGTGGAATAAGCAAAGATGTTTTCAATTCAGCTGAACTTCTTAAAGGCTTTCCAAACTATACACGTGTGGAGCAACTGAAAAGCAGCCACCTCAGCTCAGGTAACTTTAACCAGACCATGGCAACACTGGTATTCTTACCTGTAACCAAACTCTCATTTTTGCTGTGTGTAACAGCTCCCTGTGGAGATGATTGGCTGGCTTGAGGAGCTGCTTTCTGTCCTGGGGTAGGTTTATTTGTGTTAGAGACCACCTGCTTGACCGAAGGAGCAGTTGTCTTCTCAGCTTGCTTCTTGGGTTTCTTTCTCTTCTTTTTCTTGAGCGGTCTGCCAGCATCCTCGGGCTGGCCTGGCTTAGATACTAGAAGACAAAGACAAATTACACAAAACAGGACAACACTACATTCCCACTTCATAACGCTCAGTTATTACTGAAGACTAAAATTCCAGCAATGCAATAGCATATCTCAATCTTAAAAAATTCCAGTTTAGGATTTATTTAAGCAGACCCAAACGTGCTTGCACTCTTCACTAGAGCCCCAGTTCTCCCCCGTCCAATCACCACGCGTACACAAGTGTTCAGGAGCACCGTGTTACAGCAGATATTGGTTTTTCCTACAAAAGCGGCACAACGCGCTCCCCCGGGCCAAGCACCCCGTGGAGACAAGCCTGCCACAAGCCCAGACTCCCACACATCGGCCAGGAGGGACAGAAGCCGACGCGCTGCAGCTCCATTACCAAATTTCCTCTTCCGCGACTCGGGGGCGTGCTGCACGCAGACCTTCCTGGCCAAGCCCTGCAGGTAGGAGTCCTGGGCGGCCAGGCTGGCCATCATCGCCCGGCTCCCTCAGCGCGGACAGGCCGCAGAGCCCCGGCCGGGCCCGAGCCGCGCTGTCCGCTCCTCAGGGCACCGTGAGGACCGCGGCATCCTCCTCGTGCGGCGCCTCCGGCAGGAAGTGACCTCAGCGCGCCGGGCCGGAAGTGGCGGCGAGCAGGGAGCGGCAGTGCCGCGGCGGAGCGGGGCCCAGCAGCCGGCCCAGCGGAGCGCCCGCCGGGGCTGGCATGGCCACGGGGCTCTGCCACAGCCAGCGAGGGCCAGGGGCCGGACGCCGAGGCCCCCGTGAAGCCTCGAGGTGCCCCAAGCAGACGGGGGAAGGGTGCTCGGGCCTCCTCTGGAGCGGCGGCAGGTCGCCCCGCCACCCCCGTCCCCGGAGCAGCCCGCAGGGAGGCCTCCGCTTCGCCGCTGCCCAGTTAGGCTCCGATCTGGAGGTCCCAAACCCTCATTTGGGATGACTGGGTCGGAGGAGACAGACCGGTAACCGGTTCAGTCTGCGGGGTGCGATGGGGTTTGTGACGGTGACGGCTCCGGGCGCAGGTCGGGCGCAGCCGCAGGGCAAGGAGCAGGGCTTTCTTCAAACCCCCGGGGGAAACACTCGTCCTAGTGCAGCTCATGCTCAGTACTGTCATATCTTCACCAAACCTCGTGGCTGAAAACACACGCTTTAAAAATTATACAAAAGAGTTAGTTTTATTAAATCACCTAATTACAAAAATAAATGGAATGGAAGAAAAAAAATTACACCAAAATTCACATGCTAAGGAACAAGACGTTACAGCAGAATGCTGGGGAAGCTCGGCTCAGCTGTTTGGAATGTACCCGTGGCTCTGCGGTACCGACACCGAGCTGCCATGTCTATTCCTGTTCAACTACACCCCCCTTCAGCGGCACGCTTCGAGCCGACGCAGAACAACTGCAAAGGGAAAGGGCAGAAGACGTGCCGAGCTGCCGAACAGCTGCAGACAAAGCACCAAAAGCATTTCTTTGGAGGGAAACCGCAAGACTAACCGAGTATCCCTCGCTGCTCCGTGCACCCCAGTCATCTCAAGATTTATTAGACAAAACTATTGGCCAACATAAATGCTGGCTTCATGTTAGCTCAGGCTCTGTTAATAGATAAGTTTCTGTGTAAACACTGGAAAAGGAATCGGACTAACTAAAGCATGTGGCTGCTTCTATCTGCAGCCTGGAGCAAGTGGCATCATCAATACCTCAGTCCGATTCCTCAGTTTGCCCCTTCCTCTTCAAAAGGCAGAATACTGCTGTTCCGTAAGGGTCTCCTGGCAGCCCCTCCTGAAGGACTGCGAGGAAGAAGTTCAAGTTTGTGAAGCACTCTGACAGCAAAGACATGTAGTAAAAAGTACTACACGATTCTTACTCTAGTTAGTAGAATGGAGGTTGTCAGATGCCATCCTGAGATTGCTTTAAAGCAGGCAGAACGTCAGTAACCTTGGGAAGGAGGTAAAACCCCCCAAACACTCATTGCCCCCACATTTGGCTCAAGTTTATCCCAAACAAAGTCAACTCCCGACACTCCAGCGTGTACTTGGTGAGATTCACATGGAAACAGACTAGATTTCTAATAAACTCTACACGTAACTATCATGTAAAAGCAAACCTAACTCTAATTAGCTAGAACTATCAACTTTGTATTTAATTACCACTATCTCTTAAGGGAGAGAAACACTCATGGCAATGTCTCAGGGATGGAGAAAGCACCGTGGCCACCCAGTGAGCAGAAACCTGCAAATACAGCTCCAGTGCCTTCTCCTGACAGCGGGAGACGTTTGTTCAGTACAGCAGGTGGAAGACTTCCAGCAGTGCAGTGCCACCAGGAGGAACATGTTCGGCAGCAGAGGATCCTCTTCAGGAGTGCTCCGTGGGGCCTGCCCCATGCCCGTTCACATGAGGGTGCGATGGGGTTGAGCTCTGCGAGGGAGCAACGCTCTGCTCTGCTGTGGCAGCTGTCAGAGGCATGGAGAGGCTTTCAGGGGACAGCGTGGCAAAGTCTTGTCTCCAGTAGGCTTCGCACAGTGGAAGATCATTGCTGTCACACAGACTGTAGCTTTCCAGAACAAGCAACCCCAGTGAGGAGAGATAGCAGGTGCAGTAAGAGAGGAGGGGAGGGAGGGAAAGGGTGGGGGGAGCAAGACAGAAGCAAAGCATTAAGAAAATGGCAAAAAAAACGTTCATGGATGCAAGGTCTGCGTTTGCAATTTCATCACAAGTCTTGTGACACCGGCCTTCCCTAGGACACCCCTTAAGGGCTGGTCTCGAACCTCATGGGCCTGCTGAGAATCAGGGGGATTTCAGAGACAAAACTGTTGCTACAAACTGAAACAGAGGCCCAATTCTAATCCAGACACTCTTAAGTCTCTGGAAAGATCCGGGCTGAAGTCCTGGCACCCCAAACGTGGGAGTTCTGCTGCTGATTTGAGTGAGACAAGGACCTCATCCATAATTATTTTACTTGGAGTTAGATCACAGCCTATGTGAGGAAAAAAATATAAATCCTGCTCTAAATTTAAGTTCAGCAAAAAAGCTAGCACAATTGTTTTAGGGCCTGTCCCTGTCATGATAAAGAAACCTATTTGCACCCTTGCCCTTTCATTATTTCAATAAAGCGCACCACAGAAGGTCTGGGTCTTCTATTGAAGCTCCCCAGCCTGATTATAAAGTACTGTCAGCTCCTACTAGTTTCAGCAGAAGCTGAGTTAACGGTTCTTCTAAAAGCAGCTTGCTGGATTTGACCGCTGTAGACTATGGAGCTGGATGAACCAGCAGTGTGGGAAAAAGTACAACTGGCTAATTCTTGCCTGTGCTCTGAGCGAAACACAATGTGGAAGGGCCACAACTAAAAAGAGCAATGATGGAAGAAACTGGAACAAAACCAAAACAAATTCCACAGAGAGGAAGGAGCTGCACACACAAGAGACACCCAAGACAAAGTGAGTGCTGGAGCGGAAAGCAGCTTGTGTTCAGAGTAAAACAAACCCAATGGGTCAAGTGATTTTGTTGTTGCAGCTTTATTTACAGTTTTAATGTATGGACTTGAATAGATGCTTTGGGAAATATTTAAAGTGTAGAAATATGAGACACTTGAAATTGCACAGACATGAAACATGTTGAGATCTAACCCCACACTCAAGACAGCTCCTACAATCGCAGAGGAGGGAGCAATGGAACATAAATGCAAGTTTGGCGTTTAGGATGAGAGAAGACAAGCTGGACTTGGAGTTACCACTTTGGGGAATAAGCACACAAAGCACTAGTTGCAAGCATCTACTTCTGAGCTCTTTTCTGGCAGCATCACCCAGCTGGTTTTGCAGTAGAAGTGAGAAGGCAGCAGATACAGGTTTTATATCTGGGGCCTTTGTAAAATCCCTTGGAAGATCACCCTTCCCTACAGTCCCCACCACACAGTGAAGCTGGGTTCAATTAGCCTTCAGGACTGAACCAGAACTATGACTCCTTTTCTGTCAGTCTTAGACCATGTCAGTCAGGCCATGGTTTTTCAAGGAGAACCGGGCCACAGCATCCACCACATCTTGGCAGGTGAGTTACTAAGAAAATTTTAGCTGCGTCACAAGCATAACAGTTTCTCCTGCTGCCCCAGTTAGTCCCAAGTCTAAGCTTCGCCTCTCACATAACACTCCTCAAAAGTCAGAGTGAATGAGCAGCTACTACTACGTAGCTACTACGTAGCTACTACGTAGCCTACAACAGTACTGCCCAACCTGCTGCTCTGTCCTTTGGCTGAGGGTTTCTCAGTGCGCGGAAGGCACTTCACTACTTCCCTCAGGGCAGGCAGTCAGGTCTGCGCACAGAGGAACAGCTCTACTTAACACAGAGATGGAAAGTAAAGATTCCTTCAGAACAATCTACTCAGCTTTAGTTTCAAGGACGTGCTTTCAGGTCTCCTCATCAAAACTCCCGTGTACACATAAAAAGCCTAGCAACTGTGGGCAAGGGGCTGCCACCTAAGCCCCGTTAGCACGATGGCCGCGATAGCTGCTGGGGAGGAGATGCTCCCTTCCGCTGGCTTTTCACAGCTGTCGGGAGCAGCACACAGGGGCCAAACAAGCTGCACAGCATGGGGCAGCTCTTGCCTTCGCAGCATCTGGAGGTGTGCTGCTGAGAGCGCTCACTTTTCTACAGCCCTCCCTGGAGGGACGACCTAAAATAAACTAACCAGTGACCTTCAGGGAAACTGGAGCATGGGAGAGAAGTTTGGTGGGATGGCTGTATGGAACCCATGTCTTGGGCTCGTGGATCTGCACACCTCTTTATAAATCCTGAGGGATCAAGCCCCACGAGGAAGGAAGCAATAGTGCAGAGAGGCAACTCCCCAGCTGGGCTCCCAGGACAGCACAGAATGCCCGTTTGTGGGCAAACCAGCTATTGCATTTACAGCCATTTAAACATGATTATCACTCAAGACTACGTGACATAACAGAAATCCTTTTTTCCACATTAGATAATAAGGTTTCATTAAAAACATCTTAGTATTCTAATTATAAAAGGACTTTGAATAAATCACTGTTTCTATATTTACACAAACACAATTTCTTTGGTGCAGAAAAAGACAGGAAAGAGCACAGGAAGGGAGTAAGTGCTAAAAACAAATGACTAAGTGCTACGTGATAACAGGTTTCACTGGAGGGATCATAGCTCTGTAGAGTTGCCAAGTTTCTGCACCTTGCGACCACTCTTATAAGAAAAAGCACGAAGGCAAATCCGTTTGGTATATGCCAACGTTTGTGCTTAGATGTTTGTTCCGTTACGGAGGGCTGCCATTACACGGCATCTGGTGCCAGGCAGGTGAACAGACCATGCCAGCATGGTCAGAACCCCTTAGTCCAAAAGTTAAAGCTACTGACACACAGTGGTTGCAGCCTGGTGACAGTGTGAGGGAAGCACGCCTGGCACATGTGAGGCACTCTCATCCCACACCGCATCACTTTGGATACAGCTCACAGCGATACTGTATGCAGCCTGTGTACTGGATGCACCCCGACCTATCAGGGCCTGGAGTGGTGCTTGGGTTTGCGATCATCCCTCTTCATTTCTGAGATATTTCCAGCATCCCTTGCCACCCCCCAAAAAACTGAGTAAACTTTGAAAAACAACTCTAAACTTTTACCTCTAGTTTTCTTCCAATGTCATAGCAGTTTCTAAGCTATGTCATATCAATATCTTTTTACCCTTAAAATACATATACTACTCAAACAATGGCCTAACTTCCAAAGATATTGAGCTATTAGGGTTTTAGTTGACTTAGCTGGGGTTATAGGCATTCAGCATTTTTAGAAAGAAGGGAAAGGCAAAAATAGAAAACCTAGTCATTAAAATTTTAAATAAGATTTTGAAAAGTTAAGTTTTTCTCTAGAAGTCATATTGCGCTGACTTCACTTAGCTTGGACAGTGCAGCCAAAACAATCAGGTTCTCATTTGCTTTCTCCTGCTTTCATTTACTGCATCATCAACTAGAAGTGCTGGAGTGCATCAAAGAAAATAAAATTAAAAAAATAAAGTGTCTGAATTCTCTAAAACCTGTTTTCAAAGAGTCTTTTAAAAATATTAAAAATCCCACAAACAAATCAGTAATAAGTCACTATCCCATAGAAAATCCTATCACAATACTTCATAATTCAATGAAACTGAGCAAGTCTTTTTTGCTCATTTCAGATGTTCACCCCAAGAGGGCTCCAGGTGGGCGGGGGCAGTGGACTACCAGGGAAAAGGCACACCGTGTAACCAGGTCACTTGTGAAAGGACTCACCACAAAGACGTGGTGATCTAACATGAGGACCCAGCTCAGCAAGCTAGCCTCTCTAGGGAGAGAGACAGAGGCTCCTCCACAGGGATACTCAGACAGAAGCCTATACCCCCAAGGAAATTAATCTCCTTTTACAATGATTACAAAGGAACCTTAAGCAATTATCTGTCAAATCTACCCAACTAAAGCAGGCACCTAGAGTTGGATGCTGCAAATACCTCCTTCACCATGGCGTTTATACCCTGTAGGACATCTACAAGGAAAAGGCAGTTGCTTTAGCTGCAGAAAAAGAGTTTGACCTAATTAAAAACAGGAGTAAAGTTTTGTTGGGAACATTCTCAAGACCTATACTCTAAGGACTACTTTGTCTGGACTAACTACCCCAAAAGGGTTGGAGTCATAAGGCAGAAGTCCACTGCCCTATTTGTACCTGGAAGAGTAATATTCTTCTTCTAGCTCGTACAGGTCAATGGAGATCTCATCCCGTAGTGCAATCAACTTCTTGTCACATTCCTCCTGCAAGCTTCTCAGCTGCTGGTTGCGCTGGTTGATGGCTTCATTCACAGAGGGGAAATCATTGAGGATCAAGAACTGCTTCAGGTCAGACACAAGTTTCATCAAGGACTCACCAGCTCGGACCTTGTAGCAGGAAAAAAAAAAATCACATAGCACATAGTACATCAAAACAGTGCTTTGCTCCAATTCTAAAACAAGATCTCCCAAGCTGCTTCTTCAGCCCAAGCCTTAAATAAAGTAGGAACTTCCATGATACGTGAGGATTCTGACAGAAGCCTGTAGCTGACAAGCCAGCTTTCCCCCTAGAGAAGGAATTCACCCAACAGCCACCCCAAATATCAGGTCACTTTTCTAGCAGCAGTCCTCATGAGTGTTACAAAGGCTGAGCTAGATGCGATAACAAACCCAACAGTACCTGAAAGATGTGCCCATTGATTTGAACAGCAGTTGCTACTCACAATGTTTGCAGCTCTGACATGCATCTCATAGTTATCTTGTTCACCCTGGGTTGCTCGAGAGACTTGAGTTTCATCCTCAATCTAAAGAAAAAAGTGTACATATGCACCTTTACATACTAAAATCCTGATACATGATTACCACATGATAAGGCGTCTTATTTCAGTTCAGTTCACACCTGGAATCTCTGGGGCAACCGCTGGACTCTATGGCACCCGCGGATCACCTTTGCTACCCTGCGCTTCTCCCCGTTTAGCAACACGGCTTGGCTGCCCGCAGGGCGGAGGCCGGGAGGCCAAGCAGCAGCCGGGGAGAAGTGACCGCCGCCCGCCCTGGGGGAGGAACCCTCTTCCCTCACCCACCGCCCCCCTCAGGGTCTCAGGGCCGCCCCGGCTGAAAGGCCGCCCTCTCCCCGCTCAGGGCCCTCGCTCTCCCCTCAGGGACGCCCCAACTCTCCTCAAAGCTGCCCCGGGGAAAACCTCCCCCTCTCCCCTCAGGAGCCCGGGTGCTCCCGCGGGCGCGACACCCTCCCCTCGGAGCTGGGCTACGGCCCGGGCCCACCTTGGCAGTCTTGATGATTTCGGTAAAGTTGTCCATGATGGACTTGACGTCATCCTTGAGGCGTTTGTTGTAAGACTGCAGCAGGGTCTCCTTGCTCTGCGGCAGCACCCGCTGCTGCGCCATGGCGACCTCCAGCCTCCGCCTTCCCGCCCCTCCCGGGCCCTCCCCGGCCCCGCCCCTTCCTCGCCCCTTCCCCGCCCCGCGTGCCGCCGCCGTCCTCTCGCGAGACGTCGCGCCGCATAGATATTTCCCAGCATGCAGCGCTCCGCCTTTTTCTTCCTCGGTCCAAGATGGTGAGTGGCGGCGGGTCAGCGGCGGGGCTGGGCTCATCCGCCGCCATCCGCCCCCATCGCTGGGCAGGGAGAGCCGCGCGGGTGCTCGGTGGCTTGGGGGCACGGTGGAGGGGTGTTTCGTGCCCGAATTGCGGTGAGCGGGGCCGGTCCAGGGGAGGCCGGGTCTGGGCCTACCCGCCTGCAGTGGGGCGGCCACGCAACGCGGCGCTGCCCGGCTCGGGCTGCTGGGAGCGGGGTAGCCCGGCCAGGCCGCAGCGTTTCTCCTGGTGTACGGCGGATCCTGGGCCGGGCTCAGCGGCCAGTGACCTGCGCTGGGGGTGTCTCGGCTGCTTGCCGTGTCGGGGAGCGCCAGCCGCTCCTGGGGAGCAATCTGGGCAGGCGGCTTTAAACGGCGTCTTGCTCAGGGAGGTTCATGGGCCTTAGAGTCACAGCGAAGGGTTTGCTCTCTGGAAGAGCAAGGCCAGGGTGGTGAAGTGCGTGGGAAAATGCATTTCCAAGGTGGACTGAAAGCTCTTGTAGGTACGCAAGTGTTGGAGGTAAAAGAAGGATAGTTATGTTTCTTATTTGCAGCCGAAAGGAAAGAAGGCCAAGGGCAAGAAGGTGGCACCGGCCCCTGCTGTAGTCAAGAAGCAGGAGGCCAAGAAGGTTGTCAATCCCCTCTTTGAGAAAAGGCCCAAGAACTTTGGCATTGGTGAGTAAGTGGATATTTGGGCTACTCATTCAGAGTTTTCTTGTTTTATAGACAGATGTCTAAATTGTAAACAGAAGGGTGTTGTAATAAAGCTGCAGAGTGGAGAGAGTGATGGAGGCAGTTGCCTTGCTGCCTGCAATTGAGAGCTGTCTTTCATTAGGTGTATTAAGGTGGCTATGGGCAATTCGCTGAATTTCCTGTGTTACAAAGATTCATTGGATTATTCTGTTGTGATGAGTCTTGCTATTTTGCACATGGTGTAGTAAATCAATTCAGACTTCTGTCGTGCCATTTTCGTACGGTGTGCAGATGATGTGAAAGAATATTTGCTATCTGAGTGACAGTGCTGACATATCACCACCAAGATCACTGATGCACTCGTGCCTATTCCATGCTGTTGCTGTGGGGGTTTAGAACAGCTTTGAGTTAAAGTCTGTATTTTCAGGACAGGATATCCAGCCGAAGCGTGATCTCACACGTTTTGTGAAATGGCCGCGCTACATCAGACTGCAGCGCCAGAGATCCATTCTTTACAAGCGCTTGAAGGTGCCTCCTGCCATTAACCAGTTCACTCAGGCTTTGGACCGCCAAACAGGTAAGGATGTGCCCCATAAAGTTCTCCTGACTTGG
Organism: Grus americana; assembly: GCF_028858705.1. Taxonomy (NCBI): domain Eukaryota; kingdom Metazoa; phylum Chordata; class Aves; order Gruiformes; family Gruidae; genus Grus; species Grus americana. The sequence continues at coordinate 11,863,364 of NC_072871.1, read as the reverse complement.
GTCTGTAATGGGATATGCCTTAGAGAAGAAGAAAGAAACCAAAATAAGACTTAAAAGGTAAGCTGGAGAGTCTCTGGAAGCATTTTAGGGAGGCTTTAAGAGTGTCTGGGGTGATGTCAACAGCAAGCTGCTGGCTGATAGCTGCTGTGTACTTTGAAAAGGGAATAGAAAATACCAATGCTCCTACTTTAATCCAAAGCCAAGATTATCTTAACTACCTGTTTCCATTGAAGTCCATTCTTCCTGCTTGCTGTAGAACACGTAGGTTTTTTTCAACTGTGTAAACAGATAGTTTGAGAAAACTGTATGAGTGCAACAAGTTGCTTGCCTTAAAGGAGAACATGCAGCACCTTTAACCATAAATGCTGCGGGGGTCAACAGGCATTTTCTTATCCAAGCAACGCAGGAGCTTTCATTGCCAGACAGGTAAATACAGGCTCTAGAGGTGCTCTGCTTTTGCATGGTGCAAATGATGTTAACTTTTTTGCTGTCTAAATTCACTTGATGACAACCATGACAACCACCAAGATCGCTGATGCACTGCAGTCTTTTTAAAAGCAATGCTTAGATTTTCAGATCATGCACCTAACTAGTCGACGTTCTCTTCCAGCTACGCAGCTTCTGAAGCTGGCGCACAAATATAGACCAGAAAATAAGCAAGAGAAGAAGCAGAGGCTACTGGCTCGTGCTGAGCAGAAAGCTGCAGGGAAGGGAGATGCTCCGACTAAGCGGCCACCAGTCCTCCGAGCAGGTAACTTTGTACGTGGACCTGGCTGCTTGCATATACGGGAGTGTGGTATTTAGTTAGCAAACTGATGAGAAGCGTTGGTGCTCTGCTCCAGCCAAGCAGGATTGGACAAGCTATTGCAATGATGTATGAATTTCTTCACCTGAACTCAAAGTGAAGAGTGAAATAGACGAGCTTTTTAACCCTGAGCTTTAGCAAATTGTCCATGGAATAGCTTGTCTGTGCTACTGAACAGATGTGAAGAGTTTTCACAACTTTTGTAATGAAGCTGTGCTATGGAATCTGAGCTGGTTGTATGAGGCTTATATGAAAGCTCTGAAAAGAGACCGGAATCAAAGCTTATCTATAACTTCTTTTTCAGGTATTAACAGTGTCACAACGCTGGTAGAGAACAAGAAAGCTCAGCTTGTAGTTATTGCCCACGATGTAGACCCCATTGAGGTGAGCATATTTGTCGGTACATGTTACAGGCTACCTGTGTCACTTAAGCAGAGGTCAGAACTGGGCTTGGGGTGAAAATGCATTTTAGGTCAATTTTACTGCGTGAAAGGAGAATGCATAAAAACCTGTATTTACCAGAACTGGAATGCTTACGCATGTTCCAAGTTGTCCTGGTATTACAATGAGGCTTGGCCTTTGCAATGATGTATGAATTTCTTCACCTGAATCAACAATGACGAGCAAAACGAGCTTTTTAACACTGAGCAATTGCCACAGCCCAGGTGGATTCAAAGAATAAAAAGATGTTCTCCCTCAGTTATACAGCATGTTCTCTTTCTTTTCAGCTGGTGGTCTTCTTGCCAGCTCTGTGCCGCAAGATGGGAGTGCCGTACTGCATCATCAAGGGCAAAGCCAGACTGGGGCGACTGGTCCACAGGAAGACTTGTACCTCTGTTGCTTTCACCCAAGTTAACCCGTAAGTATTCTGTGTGCTGACCTGATTCCCTGTGGTGGTGAAGGCAAACTGCCCGTAATCACAGACTATGGGGTAGGTGGATAGCAAACATGAGTCTCTAGTTTAAAGTGGTAAAACTAAAATACTACCTCCTATAATGTTTAATACAGATGTCCTTTTGTATGAAGAGCTCTATCAGATCCTGAAGGCACAGATTATTTTGGTTTACCAAAATGGATGGTTACTCTAAAAATATGTAGATTGAACTATTAACCTTAATCTGAGCAGTGTAGGTTCCTAAAATATCGATGGTTGGACTGGTTAACCCTTGGCAAATGATGCTTATGCCTAACCTAAAAAATCACGTTGCCACTAGGAGCTCTTAAATCCTGAGGCAAAAGATTTATGGAAAGTGTTAAATTGAGGCTTGAAAGGAACTAAAACTATCACCAACAGGGAGGATAAGGGAGCCCTTGCAAAGCTGGTGGAGGCTGTGAAGACCAACTACAATGACAGATACGATGAGGTAAGATTCTGGGTGCTGCTAGCCTTGTCTTTCAGTTTATACTGTTACCATCCCCAAAAGCTTCCCAGTGAAATGCAAATTATTTCAGACACATTTATGATGTATCCAGATTGTTTACCTGAGGGTGGGGTAAAACGTGAACGCTGTCACTGAGTTAGGAGTAAGTACAGCTGTCATCAGATTGTAGAGAAGGCAACAGCTTCTGCTAGGCTAAACTCCAGAAGTTAGGTGATGGCTGAATCCAGCACCATTCATGGGGAAAGATTTTAAACTCTTGTATCTCTGCGCTGTCCCCAAACATAGTTCACTGCTTGAAATATGGAGGAGCTCCCATAATTGAGTGAGCTCTTCGCCTTCAGCAGAAAGGAGTGTAATTGAGCAAGTTGATTGAATTACGCAGTAAGAGATTCTATGAGGCATCTAACCTGTTCTCACTTCTTTGCAGATCCGTCGTCACTGGGGCGGTAACGTCTTGGGTCCAAAATCGGTGGCTCGCATTGCTAAGCTTGAAAAAGCAAAGGCTAAAGAACTGGCTACTAAGCTGGGCTAAAGATGTACTGGATTGCTACTGTGTTTTCTGTACATAACAAGAATAAACCCTGAATTAAGTTTCAGCGGTCTCTATTAATGGGAGTGTTCCAGGCAATGGGTAGCACATCAGTATTGCCTTATTTCTGTCTTCCATCAGATGATGGAGTAGTGCTGCACGGAGCAGTTATTTGTAACAACTGCCCTTAACTACTAGTCCTGTGTTGTAATGCCTCCTTTGAACACACAGCCCATCCACAGCAGCTCAAGCTCAGCTGCACATGCTGTGTGCTCATAAAGTTGAATGGGCTAGGCTAGTTCTGGCTTTAAGCCTAGCTTGCTTATGCAAATACCTCTCAATTGGAAATGGCTCTAGATAATCTCCATTAGTACTTAGGACTTGGTTACAGTATGGGTTATACAGGGTGTTACAACATTTTGCCAGACTGACCAGCTGGGGACCTCGGAGGAGGAGGTCTAATGGTCAGTGATGTGAGGGAAGAATCTAGAACTTGTGCTTCTGTTTCCTGACTGCTGACTTGGTCTTGTGGCACTGTGGGAGGCTGCTGAGCTTTGTAAGGCTCCAGCTGAGGTGGCTGCTGCCCTCATCGTGCTCTTGCAAAGCCATGGGCTGCCCTGCCCGGCTAGACTCGAGTATCCACAGTAACCTTGAATTTGAGTCTGTCACTATTAAGATGTAAGATGCACAATGCAAGTCACAAGGCAAGCACCTACAGGCCCTCTTTATTCTGATGCAACTGCTGTGAATTGCTCCTGACTTCAGGAATGACTGCTCAGTGTAAAGAATCTGATTCACAAAATTCCTTGCCATTTTTTGGAGAATACAGCAGTGGAGAAATTAAAACTTTTGTAGCTTACAAACCAAGCACAATAGAAAAATGCATCCTTGAGATTTCTAGTGAAGCTGACTTAGGCAGTAGTCTCAACAGCTGCTTAAAACTTTGAAGTTCAGTGCTTCCAAGCTGCAGCCAAAATCACACCAGTAGGAGCTCAGAGTCTGCATCAGTTGCTTAAAGTCTATTTGCAGCTTGACACCTGAAACTCTGGGTGCTTCAGTTACTCAGGCTCATCAGACTTACAGAAGACAGCGAAGTGCTCGACTGCAGTACAGAAGAGATTAGCCCTTCCCCTCACAGAGGTATCTTCTGTATAAATTTTCTGTACCACAAGAATGAAGTTGCAGCACATAAGCCATACCTATGAAAGAAAAGAAAGCCACATATTTATACTTTCACGATGGGCTGGACCTCCCTAAGTCAGCGGTGGTGCAATAAAACACAACTACTTCAAATCACTGCAAATGTAACTTAAGGTAAAGCTTTAAGTAGCTTTGTATTTAAGAGGTTTGTTGGGGTGTTTGGGTTTTTTTGGGGGTATGGGGTTTTTTGGGGTTTTTTTTGTACTTAAGGCTTTTGTAGCTTAAGAGCTCTGCCAGTCTCCCTGACAAGGAGCAAGAATGCCAGGCAAAGCTTTACATTCCAAAGGAAGAGGGAAGGTCAGCCAAGCGCTGGCTGGGTACCTTACCAGGTGACGATGTACTGCATGTGCTCGTTTCTCAGGCTCACTCTCGTCTGGCCTCCGATGGGCCCCCCTGGGACTGTGCTTCCTATAGGTACAACACAGCACACAAGTTAAGTCTAGTCTGCGCCGCGTAGAGCTGCCCTTGCTGTGAGAAATGGGATGAAGGTGGGAAGTTGTGTGGGCGCCCTGCTCCTCTTCCTCAGGCAGCGGTGCTCCCAAGTCACCAGCAAAGCCAGAGCTGCGGGGCAGGCGGCCCTACAGCAATCAGCTGGTTGTGCTCAAGGCATGGAGCACCATCTGCATCACCCAAGCACGCTACTGTTCCCCAGTGTTGGCTGCCCAGCACCTTCAAAACAGGCCTAGCAAGCAGAGTACACAAAGAAATAACAGATGTGATACCTTGTTGGACTCAGTGATCTTAAAGGTCTTTTCCAACCTAAATGATTCTGTGATTCTACCTGTCCGGGTGCCAGGGGAAATAACTAAACAGAAAGGGCAGGGAGACTGATGGAAACTGGAGGTGGGGTTGGGTTCCTCTGTGACTTACTGAAATCTGCATCGATAAAGATGGGCTCAGCGCCGGTCACCTTTGCCATAGCCCCCAGGTCACGGTAGTGCCAGCGGTTTTTCTCAATGTTATTTTCAGGCACAAAAGGTTTCCGGGTTTCTGATAACCTCACCACCCCAGTGAGATCAATTTCACCTTCAATCTGAAGAGAAGCACAGAAGAGGAAAAAAGGAATGTTTCAAGATTCGTTTCACGTTCCAGCATACCAGCTCCTGGTAGAAAAACACAGCACTTGTGGGGTCTGATTATAAATCAAGTAGTCATGCCCTGTGGTGGGGCAGCGCTGTAACACAGCAGGGGGAAAAGGCAGATCAAGAACAGCTCCTTTGTAAAAAACATTATTTCCTTAATAAAAAGGTGGGAAGAAAAGGTTTATCTTTGAAAAGTGAAATGACACTGTATTTAAGTCACTTCCCATGATGCTGAACATGGCTACTGCCTTTCTTGGTGTGTCAGTGCCTCTGGATAATCACAGGGCAGAAATAATCCACAACATTCCCTGTATCGCCCTTACCTGTCCCTTCAGCCTGGTCTCCGGTTTCAGTTTCTTTTTGGGCACAAATCCTCGGTTGACTAAGATCGTGACCCTAGAGTTACATAAAGAATTATGGCTCATGAGTGAAAGGAAATGTGTTCTTGCTGCTGCCTAGAAAGAAGCAATCCAGAGGTGTGGTGCTACTTTTTTTTTCATCTCAGTGCACATTATAGGGGAATTTAAATAAAATTTAAAATCAAGCCTCAGTGACCTAACAGACTGTGAGAGATGCTTTTTAAGGAAGAGTGATTTATATAAACCCAACCATCCTGATTCAGCTTTTCCAAACAGAAGTGAGTTGCTCACACGAACCAACTTTCATTAACTTACCCTAGTTCTGTGCAGTAGAAAGGAGTAACGACGTTTGCTCCATTTTCCGGGTGGGATGTCAGCCGCCCGGCTTCTCTGGCTTCTCGCTCAGGGTCCACAAGTGACCGTGGCAAAATATAGAGCTCCTTGGAGTGGTCAAAGTGCCCTCGGACCGTTACAGGCCTGTACTCCAATTCCTTCAATTCCATGGGGCTGCATAGAACAAGATTAAAACAAAATCATGGCTGTGATAGGTAAATCAAATTAGGGGATTTTTATTGTGGGAGTCTCCTTTTACCTAATGGTTTGCTCTAGAGCCAGTTGGCAAACAGAAACAGAAGATAAACACCTCATGGAATAAGCAGCTGGTTTACTGTTTTATTACTATCACAGCAAATCAAATCAAGATGACCGTGAGTATCCAGAGAGCAGTTCTCTTCTGTGATATCTGTAACCCAGTGCCACTTCAATGGTGCACACAGCTGATCAGCAGGTCGATACGCTGCACGTGCTTCCAGCCAACAGGGAGCATTTCTTCCCTGTCCCAGACCATGAAAGCAAACAACTCAACTGTTTTGACAGTTGTGCCATATGGCCAAGTGACCTTAAAAATCCCTCTCATACCTGACACAACTGCTCCACGCTTGGGGCAGAGCCTGCTGTTGATCCCAGACTCCCCGCTGCAGGAATAATCCCTTTGGGACACCACAGGCACCAGCTACCAAGTCCTCCTTCTCCAGGGGACCACATACAGTATGAACTACATACCACACTCTCCTGAACAGAGATTCATGGGGTTTTTTTGTGCATTTAGAGTATCCCACTTATTCTTTTATTTAAAATACAAAAATGAACATGATGTCTATCTTTCTAAGCTGCTTGCACATCCTGGTTGCCATTGCATTCCTTTGTTTTCATGCAGTTAAATTGAGCATAAACTCATCAGTGCAGGAACCATCTCCAATATCCCCAGCACACTGTCACTGCTCTGCAGACAATAAACTATGTATGTCAGCTTCCTTACTCTAATGTCAGAGGGATGGGCTCTGATGTAATTCTTGATGCCAGTTGTGCAATCAAATCTAGTTTCCACTTCCGTCGCTGAACCTGAAAGTATACAGACACAAAAGTAATTCCTTATGGTAGAACAGAGCAATGTAATAACCCCAGCAAGACTTAAAATCTTTGTCATAAGTTTCTCCTCAGATCTGGCCTAAAACAGGGAAATTGGAGATATGAAAATGGAGGCTACTGATTTTAATTTGAGGAAATATTTATACTGAAATAAAGGTGTAAAAATAAGAACCTCTCCTTTAAAGAGTTACAAATGGACACTTGGAAAACAAATGTAAAATAACAGCAAATCTTCACCCTGCGTGTGATTTGAACTAGATCAAACAGCCAGAGATGGAAAAACCTCACAGCGCTCAAGTGCTCATCTCTTGAAAAATGAAATATCTATTTGTACCTGCCACGTGCCAAGACAGAACGTGGTCAGAGGGACCAGGAAAAGGCCCCATTTGAGTAAGATGTCCTCTCCAGATGCGTCAGCAGCTGTTGTAGAACTTCGTGGTCTGCAGAACCTCAAACAAACTTCTAGAGAAAAACAGAATGAGGAATAGGATTTATACAGGAGAGGAAATGCCAAATTCCTGCAGGAAATGTCACCTCTTGGTAAAAGGTTGAAACAGGGCAGAAATCCAAATAAATCCTTTTTTACCTTTAGTTTGTTGGACCAGACCAGAACCTGCTTTAGTTAGGGGATATCCAAAAAATGTTCTTCTGGTCAAGCAATGTGATACCTACATGAAATAAGAAAGATCCTTTGTAGTACCTCTGCTTTGTAAAATTTGTATCTAGATGATATCAGTTGCCTCAATGACTGCATGAAATTTTGTTTACTCGTTGATTTAAGTCTCATCCGAGCAACTGCTTGAGAAACATTACGGGTTAGGTTATAATTAAAAAAAATAAAATAAAATTCCAGTTACAGAGCTGACCATAACACAGGAAACGCTCCTTCCCGTTCCATCCACGCTGCCAGCAAGCGTACACACCATCTCAGGCCGTTCTAGAAAGCAATGCCAGCCGAGCACCTGCCCTCCCGCTTCCTCCCCTTCCCGCCACGCCGGAGCGGCACAAGGACCCATTTCCAGCCTTTTTGCCACCAATTCTGCTCACTTTTAGCACGGCTTCGCCCCGCGCAGTGAAAGCGATCCCCGCACCGCGGGCACCAACCCGCCGCACCCAAAGCCCGGGGCCCGGCAACGGAAGGGCGGCGGCTGGGGGAGTCCGGCCGGGCGCACGTACAGCGCCCAGCACCGGACAGGATCGGGGCCTCACCCGGCCCGGCCCGGCCCCGCTCCCCTCAGCGCTCACCCAGCCCCGTTCCCGTTCCCCTCAGCCCTCACCCGTTCCCGTTCCCCTCAGCGCTCACCCATTCCGGTTCCCGTTCCCGTTCCCCTCAGCGCTCACCCGGCCCCGCCGCTCCCGCAGCAGCCGCGGCCCCGCGCGCAGCAGCAGCCTCCAGGTCGCCATGGCAACGCCACCACCGTTCCCCCGCGCCGTCACCCGCCTCCGGCCCAGACAGTCCCGGCGCGGCAGGCAGGCCGGCCCCTCTAGCCGCCCCTCTCTATGGTGCCGGCGGCTCCCCGGCGTGGCCGGGCACCGGAAGTGGAGGCCGGCACCGGAAGTGGAGGCCCGCTCGTGGCTGGCGGCGCTTCTCCATGGCGGGGCCGGGGCCTGGCGGCGCGGCCGGGGTTGAGGTGCCCGAGGAGGAGCGGCTCTTCCTGCGGCAGCACCCGCTGCTCAGCCTCGCGGAGCCGGGCAAGGTGGGGCTGGAGTCGGGCCGTGCGGGGCTGAGGGGCGCCTTGAGGGCCGGGGCCGCCCCCGGAGGGGTGCCATGGGGGGACCGGGGACGCCTCCCCGAGGGGTTCGTGAGGGGATGGCGGGGCCGCGTCCCCTGAGGGGGCCGTGAGGGGGGGCGAGGCCGGTTGGTAGCAGGCCGGGGGGGTACCCCGGCAGGTGGGCTCGGCCCCAGTGAGCTCCCTGGCCCGGAGGCTTTTCTCCCGTGTGGCAGTCGGAGGAGGACCGGGGAGGAGGACGCCTGAGGTCTCTCCTGCCCTCCCCGGCTCTGGGGTGATCCCCTGGGCTTCCTGACCAGCCGTCATTTTTCTTCAGGTGAGATGCAGGCTGACAGGCCACGAGATGCCATGTCGGCTGTCGGAGCTGCAGGCTTATACTAATGGCAAGAAGTATCAGCGGCTGATAAAGACGGCCAGGGAGTTTGACTATGGCAAGTTTGAGCCCCATATAGTACCCAGCACAAAGAATCTGTATGTATTCTTCCTCTTGTGTGTTATGCTTCACACTTTGTTCAATTTCAAACATAAAGCGGTTGAGCTTTACAAAGTTCTTGAGTGTTTTGGGGTTTTGGGAGACTGGGAAGTTCTTTATAAAGTATTTATCAACTTTGAGCACAATGCTTATAAGTGGAAAGTTATTAAGTAATAGCATACTTGAACTCTATTGCTGGCTCTTTCTGTCTGTCTTCTGTCTTTCTTTCTGTCAGACACCAGCTGTTTTGCAAGCTCACTCTCAGACACATCAACAAGTTCCCAGAGCACGTGCTGCGCCATGTCCAAGGGAAGCGCTACCAGAAGGCCCTAAAAACATGTAAGTAGCTTTTCTGAAGATGTACCCAGACAGCTTTTTTCCCTGAGCTGCTGAGATTCCAGTAGCTCTACATGAAGGAAGGGGATCCATTTTTCTTTAGATTGACAGTCATCTATTGTTGTTGCTGTGTGTGCTCCTTAGCTAGGACAGAAGATCCCAGGTACAGGGAGCAATAGGCCTCCAGCAAATACCTTGGAACATCCTCACTTGAGAAGAGTGGTTCTGAAACTTCCCCAGGGAGGGTGGCTCGCACATCCAGCACAGTCTCTGTATTAACGTCTTTCATGGTCCATAGTATCGCTGTAGATTACGTGAATGTATATTAGAGTTAGAGCTCGACATACTTTTGGGTTGCATTTAATATAAGCTGGAGCTGGAAATGAAGAGGACTTGGGTAGCCTTGCTAAGTGCCACCTGACCCCTCGCACTATTAGATGAGGAGTGCCAGAAGGAAGGAGTGGAGTACGTCCCGGCCTGCTTGCGGCAGAAGAAGCAGCGGACGCAGCATGCTGATGACCAGATGAACGGGAGCAGGCAGCCTCACAGAAAAGAGGAATTCTGGGAGCCAAAGTCCAGCGATGAGGATGGAGAGGAGACGGATGACAGCATGAGTGACCTGTATCCACGTGAGTAAGAATGTTGGTATCATCTACATCCTAAAGGGAGTTTGTTGGCTAATTTTCTTCTGGCTTCTTTATACTGCTCCTTGCTGCTCGCTTGCCAGAGGCCTGTGACTTCCAGCCAGTTGGGGGTTCTTGAGTTTTGGAAAAGCTTACCACTGCCAAATAAGAAATAGCAGTTATCAGTAAGTGATGACTGGAGTTGGATCACAGAAGATGTGAGGGGAGGGATACAAGATCCACTGGGATTTGCCGCTATAGGTGTCTCTACAGCAAGCACTGCTGTCTGCTGGCGGTTGGTCAGGCCGTCCTGCTGACTGGAGACACTGCCGTGCCGTGGGAGAGCGGACACAGACCTGCCTGTGCTGAATGGTTCCCAGGACGGGGCTAGTGAGAGCACTGTGACACGGGTGTGTTTATTTCCCAAGTATTTTGGTAGTGACATGTATACACTCAGGGTCTGGATGCTCTCAAAAAACAGTTAGGAGGAGGCAGAGCCTGTGTGCACAGGGAACCAATCCTGAACTAAATCTTTGTATTTTAGCTGCACTCTTCCCAGAAAAAAGCCCGGCAGCCCCACAAACCACGAAGGGCAGCGATGAATTTGCAACAGATAGCGAGGATGACGGGGCCAAGCAGAACGGTGACGTGAATGGAAAGGACGGTGGAAGAACCGATGTCAGCAGAGCAGCTGGCACCAAAAGGGGAAAGGTGGGAGTCACACTGCTGTGCGCAGCAGCGGGGGAGCCCGGAGCTGGCATCCCACCCTGTAGGTGTCTGTCTGATCTGTTCCTGTCCGAGAACCAGCAGAAGGTGCAGAGCTGTTTGGGAGAACAGACTTTCCCCACAGGCCAGCCACTGACTCGCGTCCTGAGGTGTGAGTAAATGTCTCACCTCTGGTGGGACCCTGCTGCACGCCATCTTCACAGGGAGACAAGCGTGTCTTGTTCTGTAATCTTCCTCCCTGCCCCCCCCCCCCAACACTAGTTAAACCCTTTTGAGGTCACAGGGTCCCTGTAGACCCCTTTTTCTGCCTGGAGGAGCTGGCCAGGTCCTATCGTACAGGACGTACCCTGGTCCTTCTCAGCTTGGGAAGCAGGCAGGTGTTACATACCTAAAGACAGACAAACTTGTAACTCTAAGGCAGCCCCTGAGGAAGGGGCTGGATCCTTTGTAACCCTATCAAACTGGAAAGCAAAGGCTGGATGACGTTTCAGCTCGTTTCTGAGAAGACTGTTGCTGTTTGTATCTAATGAAACTCCCGTGCCTGTCAGAGAAAGGGATGCTGACTTGCAGGATCAGAGAGATCGTGGCTGGCTCAGTGACCAGGGCTGTGCTAGTTCTGTCCCCGTGGGTAAAGGAGACAGCTGAAAGAGAGACAGAGTGCAGTCTGGGCAGGGCTGCATTTGGGGTTTGGAAATAAACTGACAAACTCTCTTTCTCTACAGAAACAGACAGGCCCTTTAAAGAAGAAATTCAAGAGTCATCATCAAAAACCCAAGAACTTCAAGAAAGCAACTAACAGCAAATAAATTTATCATAAATACATGGCCTGAAGCCTGCTGTACAACAATTCTAGAGGGTGCACAAGACTGACTGAAGTGTTTGCCCATTCCACTTAACCATTGCAGCTGGGGACTGGAATAGCGGGGTGCAATTAAGTTGTATTCCGACAGCCTCAAGCCACCCTGCACCAAGGGAAGGACAAACACAGCAGCCAAATACAGGCAGCCCAGTGCTCAGACCTCTCTCTGGAAAGATGGTCTTAACAGGCAGGAGAGAAAGCACCCCTGGCACTAACCAGCACTTCAGGCATCCTCTCCTTGGAGTGTCACCAGTCACACACGCCAAGTGGATACAAAGATGCCATTGTTTTATTTTGATTGTTTCCAAAAATCAAAACATTTTCAAACACAACTAAGGTACAAAATACAGCATAAAATGAGAATTTATACTTATTTCTTTTTCCACATAGAAAGCAAAAATATATTCAGAATGAATTCCAGAACACTTTGCAGAGCCAATTGATAGCTGACATCCTGCTTGTGATGCTTCTCAGCCACAGGGAGAGGTCACTGTATTTTTGGGAGATGCATGAATACAGCAGTGTATGTAGGAAACCAGAATCTTCTGCATCAGGACTCACAGTTAGTAAGCCTGCATGTTGCGCTGCCTAGAAATATCTTATAATGCCCTCCACCTAACTGTGCCCCTTCATTACCAAATATTTCTGCTGCAAGGGACAGTATTGGTTCCTTTTCTGGGGTCTTTTGTTGGAAAGGGGACTTGATTTTCACAGAGGAAACTCATCAATATTTTAGACTAGTCCATCATCCAGTTCCTTAGTTAGACAGGACACAAAGACATTGAGAAAGCCAGCTTAAGGGCTACTTACAGGAGTTGTTTCTATCATTCCATTTATAAATACTATGAACATCAACAGCAGTTAAGGTATCTGAGAATGGCTGCCTGGATGTAGTCTAAAACCATTCTGGGACCTGCAATGAAACTGAGGAAGACCATCCTGTGCTGCGTATCCAGAACTGAAAGGACTGCTTTGTTTTGCTCTGAAGACAGGCACAGTGAACACTGAGGTGAAAACTCTTGCAAAACCCATTTAAAAGCAAGCTTTCTGTGTGACCTGAACCAAAATGCTGGCTTCCCCTCCCGTCTACCCCCACATACCAATCTGTTTCCTTCAGCAGCAGCACATCTTGCTATTACATAGGCTATTTTCCCCTTAAGATGACAAAAATCACTGGTTTAATATTCAACAGTGCTCTTCTGTTTGTCATCAGTTCTTTCAGCCTAGTTTTCCCCCCCTAAAATGCAACTGTTGAGCTGAACTGTCCAGGTTGGTATCCTTCCCAGGAGACCCTGGTGTTCAGCTGAATTATTCCTTGAACAAACAGTTGAGCAGCTTTCTCAAGGCAGAGACCAGTGCAATAAGTGTAACATTACAAGTGGTAGGGCTCATGCTTTCTAGAATTCTTTCATAATCTAGTGAAACAGGTCCACCTAGTTTACTAGCAGAGGACAAAACACTTCCTCCAAGCAGCACTAAACATGTTCATGGCACAGAGGTTGTGGCACAGAGTGAAAACAGGGCCTTCCTCTCCTCACGATGCTGAGGAGTTCCTCCCTCTGAACACGCAAGTTACATCCCTGGCTGCTTAGTCACTGCACAGGCTTTGCACTTGCATTCTTCAGCTATAACCGTTTGCATAGAGACCTGGGGCGATGGCAGCACACCACTGACTGTCACTTTTCCTCCCTACACATCTCAGGGTGGTCCAAGATGGCAGTGAGAAGGGGCTGTACTCAGGAGTTCAGCACCCTGGCTGTCTTGCTGCTCAGTCAGCTGGGACTTGAACAGCCAAGAGAGCAACAGAAGTGACACTAAGAAGCAAAGACTACAGATAGAAGACTGGCTGCTCTCATCTTGCATGTACTGAATGCAGGGAAAAGGGGAGGTTCTGTAATTCTGAAGACACTTTCACTGAACCTGCAATTCTGATATGAATTTGGGGCATATATGGAGGGAAGCTGGTTAATAACAGAAAGGAGCTTTTATTATGGAACCTGCAGCACAACTTGGCTCCCTTCTTGGGAATTCAGGAGGGGCAACTTTGGGGAAAGAATGCTGAATAAAGAGTTCTTTTGGCACAGAATTTTAACAGAATCTAACATTCTGCCTCTTCAGGAGTATCTCCTCCCCTTCCTTCCTGAAATCTAATTAGCTGTACAGGATTCTTGATTAGCAAGTCAGGATTCTCCCTTGTTCCCCTCAAGAGCAGAACTGGGACATGTTAGAAACCCCTCTCCCTCTTCTTACCTAGAGCAGGGTACAACTATTTCCAGGGTTTTCTTTTTGCCTTTTATTTGGGGGCAGGAAACAGCTCCCCTCTTGTTAAACAAAATGGAATTACAGGCCTCTAAGCAGCAAAATAACAAGTGATGATTTTTTTTAATGCTGCTTTCCACCTTGATAAGCAATGCCATAACCAGCAATGGAACTCCTTATGCACAAGACAGTTTTGATGAGGGTGAGAAAGGGGATCCACTTTTTTAGTTATAGCTAGAACCCAACAGCACACTGAGTGATACAGCTGTATCTGCTCACAGTACTTCAAATTTTAAAACATTGCTGACATTAAAGACAGCAACTGTACTACTGCAACTCACTGAAGCATCAGTGAAATGCAGGTTCCTTGGGTTAGTTCCAAATCTAGGAAGTTAGAATAAGCCTAGGCAACATTCCTTGAAGAAATAGGATTTTATCTATTATATTACTGGTGCCACTGTAAATCAAATTCAAAACATCTGTGCCTTTAATAGGAAGGGGGCATGTACGTGTAAAATGCTGGCAGTTTTTGTTGAATCCATAGAGAATCAGTTCTGGACTTAATATGTTATGTCCCAAGAAGTGTTGCCATTCCTGTTACCACTCTTTTTTCTTCTCATCCATGGAGACTCCACCAGGGCCCAGTGCAACAACGAGGAGCAGCCCTCCAATTACAGACATGGTCTGGAAGAAGTCGTATTTGAGGAAGTCGTGCATGGGCTTGTAGGCTGGGACGGTCCAGAAGGCATTGAAGTAGATGTTGATGCCAAACAGCCAGATGACAAGAGTCAAGGCAGCCAGCTTAGTCTTGAAGCCAATTGCCACCAAGATAATCAGGGCCGTGCCCACAATGTTCTGCAGAATCTGCAAGGAAAACCACCACAAGCTTACATGTGGTTCTTAAATAGACACACAGACATCAGAACAGAGCATGGAGAAGTTCAGCAGAACAGGCTGTCAAGGCATCGGTGATTTAGTAACTTTTCCAAGTATTCATTCTACTAAAAATAGATTTAAATGATAAGCATCAAGTAGGTCCTGCAGCCAATCTGGGAGTTAGTACTATATTCTAGTTCCTTAACTCATACTTTTATACTCAGATACTTACAGAAAAGAAGTTCATATCAAAATGTAGCAGTGTCATGAACATGAGGACCAGCAGCACACGGCCCCCCAGCTGCATGTACTGTTTAGGAGAGCTTTCCCGCATGGTAGGGACACCAGCAAACATGCTCTTCCCCTCTGAGCGCGACTCAGCCAAAAGCAGCAGCAAGCCTCCCCCAAGGGCAAGGTTCCTACAGAAAGACAGAAATGTGGGGGGGGAAAGCCATTTACTACAGTTTGCACTGATTTATAGATTTGAAGTCTTATCTGACAATTTCAGCTCACTAAGAACCTGCATGCTAGTGAGGAGTGACCTACTCTGCACCTTGTGATGTCTGTCTGCATTAGGCTTCACAACTGAAGCAACAGCATTGTACACAAGGGTTTACACAAGCCTGTGTAGACATGTACCAGCCTGCCAGAGAAGTCCAGCACCCACAGCTCAGGCACAGTTGCTTAGCATCAGTTACAGCATGAACGTAGTTATGTTGAAGTTATTCTGTACCTCAGGTTTAGCCATATATGCCAAAGTAGTTCAGAAGTTGCTTTGAGAAAACAGAAGAGCAGTACTGCTAAAAGAAGTTACATATTTACAGGGTCGTAGTAAGCCCAGGGTATAGTTCTTGTGCTGCCCCTGCCCTCTGCTCAGAAGAGGGAGGTGAAAAGGTAACAGCCAGCCATCACTCAGGCTTTGACAAGAAAGCTCATGTTTAAGAACTCTCTCTAAAACCTTCTCTAAGTAGATTTAAAAATGCCAGAAGCCACTCTAATATTTACATGCTTTCATATTCTCAGAAAATGGCTTCAGTCATGCATAAACACAGTTGCTATTTTAGCCATTTAGGAAATAATAGCAGCTCACTGACCCAGTCTAGACAGTTGTTTGTGAGCTCTCAGCAAGGAGTTTAGTAGCAGAAGCACTTAGATCCTAGTGGGTTAGGATTAGTCTTTCCTTTCTACAGTACTGAGCCTGCTGTCTATGGTTTAACACAGGCTGTACTGATTTTTAAGTGCTGTCATTTCTTGTTTAATGTAAATGGATAATTTGTAAAATCTTTCTAGTAAATACTATGTACAAAGATTATTTCCTCTGTCAGCAAGTGGCAGGGACAGACAACAGTTTTCATTCTGTTTTGATAAAAACATAAGAAGTAGACATACCTCATCAAGAACTTCAGGTCCCATAGAATGCTGTATGCAATAGTCTAGGCAAAGAAGAGGTTAAAATACCATGTTAAATTACACCGAAGTTCTAAAATTATGTTACAATCTCAGGCCTGTACTATCCATAGCAGAAATAAATTAAAAGTATCTTATACTGAAGGGAACAAGGCAGGTTACATCACTGTAGTCCAGTGAGTCAGTGTAAAACAGGAAACAGAAGCCAGAATTTGATTTGTGCCTTGGCCCCACAAAAATTCATCAGTTTTTAACAGGTAGGATGCTGCTAGCTAGGGTCTTTTGTGATGGGGACAGTCCTTTACAAAAGCTGCGTACTGAAGGCCAAAGCAACTGCAAGTTCCACATTTGGCACATTACTGACACACAGGTAAATGACAATTCTGCTAAATTGGTCAAGGTCAAGTATAGAATCAACTTCTCCAGCTGACTAATTGCAATTACAGCCAAGGATCTATTGCGCACATCAGAACAGAAACAGCAAAATAGTTCAATGCCACTGAGGACTGGCACTAGGCCAGGGTGGAGAAAAATCCCAAGGTTGCAAGTTGTATTTAAATACCTGTTGGTAACACTGTGGCCAAGAGAGAAGATTTGAAAGATGGAGTTTAGAAGGGCTGAAGACTTAAGCCTCCTACCTGTAATGCTATAATTCCAAACAGTCCAAAGCAGGCATATTGCACAAAGTTCCTACTCAGCACCAGGATACAGCCACCTGAGTTGGGGAAATTGAACAGTTACACTCCTGGCTTGCACAGGAAGAGATGCTGCAGGAATGCTAACTTGTTAACTGAGCAGACTGATTTCTTTCGACTGTGCCACTGAGAACATCAGGTAGGAAACTTTAATGGCTCATTGGCACAAGTCAGTTTGAGAACCAAGAAGTCTTAGTGCATTTTAAAGTGTTTTATAATTCAAGAAGTATCTTTTACTTTACAAAAGGCAAGCACATGCTGAATGCAGTTACCAACACACAGCACTGTACAGCAGCTATCAGTGTTAAAACATTACCAAGTTAGAAAATCCATAATGAGTTGAAGTTTTTTTTTTTTAAGTGATGTAACTACATTAAGTTAGGCTGACTCTCTACACAAAAATATGAGGGTAAAAAAATCTAAATCCAGACCCAAGACAAGAAATTGGCAGAGCAATCAAGAACAGTAGATAAGGAACAGAATATAAACAGAAATATTCTTACTTCTCTCCATTTCTGACACCCTAAGTCCACCTAGCACACAGAGAAACTCTGCTTCTGGGCATATTTTGATTCCTGGGCTTTGAAAATCTGACACAAACACTCCTCTCAAGCTTAAGTGTACCAACTGCAGGATAAAACTTTGCCATTGAGATTAACACCCATAAAAACAACAAGCTGAGAAAGTCTTCACACTGCCCTGTTTAAGAAAATATGAGTATTTCATTTAGAGAATTCGGGGGGGGGGGGGGGGGTGGTATGTGATTACAGACACATGTAGAGAATTGAAAACATTGTCCTAATGGACTCTCAGCATCTCTGACTCAGAGGTAGTAAGTTACAAGAAATTCTGTAAGACTACTTCCAGGAAAGGCTGAAGCAGGTCAATTAAGAGTTCTTTTCATTCAACTCACGTAGTACTATCAGTTCTAGCTGTCAATGGCTATTAAGAAATCAATGAGGCATCCCATGCTTACGTGATTCACAGCGCTTACATGAACCAGAGTGGCAGACACACTGGACTGCCCTGGCATCTACCTTAACAGCCTCAGAGCCACTTACTCAGCTGTCCGAAGAGATTTATGAACACAAAGATGGAGGCCAGGAAATAGCCACAGTTCCATGTGCCGTCAATGTAATCCCTCTGTTCACTCCACTGGAACCACATGCGGATGCCATCCTCCAGGAAGGTGCTGATCAGGCACAGGCGGGCCACGTGGGGAAGGTACTGCTTCGTCACCCTCAGGAACTGCATGGGCAGACAGCATCATTAGCAGGGAAGGCAGGCAAGGCGATACTCAAGACATAACAGATCCAGGCACTCTGCAGACTCTGAGGTCAGCAGATCTCTGTGCATACAGGGTCATCAATGTCTAGAGAGAAACACATACTTGGATTTAACTAAATTCTTCTCCACTCCAGTTTGAGAACACTTAGGAGCAGTGGGGGAAAACCTGTTGTCATGCTGCACCTAAAGAGCATTTTGGACAAGGACGTGGAAAAAAGCAGAATTCAGCAGCACCTTTCTAAACACAGTTCTTACACAGATGGAGCTCTTACTAGATGAAGGCTGACCTTGGTTTTAGTTTGTCTATCTCAGGGTTTCATGTTGCAGCCCAACTATCAGATAGCCAGGAGCTGAAAGGGCAATCCTACTCCCACCCACATGCTCAGGCACTCAACACCCTGTAACAAACTGATTCAGGGAGTCAGGCTGACAGAAGACTAATTCTGTACAAATTAAAAAAATTAATAAGCTTTCTGCCAAGCTAGTTCCTTCTAAGAGGTCAGAAAAGCAACAGTGCAAAGCATGCATACTCATGTAGCAGCAGCAGCTATTAGATTAGCACGGCCATTACATGCAATCGCACCCTCTATCCTCTATGCAAGTGTACACAGTTTCTACCTCCATTAAAAATAGCATCCCCTGCAGGAAGACAATACCCATTTACATATACAATTCAGTGTAGTAATTAAAAGGAAATTGTATCATCATGCAACAGATGCTGAGTTTAGTTCTTGGGAATGCAAGATGTATCTGGTCTCACACAGCCCTTCATCCTGCAAACTCACTGGTTAGTTCGCTCTGCAATTACAATAATTATAAAGGAACAAAACCAGAATTGCCAAGCAGGGTCTAGACTAGCATGCTCTATACGACTGCTAGGTGCACAGGAAAACTTACTGCCCCTGGATTATGACACATGCTTAACTGTCACCCATTTTCCTACACAGCACTGGTTATTACTTAATGAAGACCTCCACTAGAATTTGCGTTGTCACTCTGAACACAAGCTGGTACCCAGCTGGCCCACTTCATGCACAGGTTCAGCTTAGCCAGATCACTACAAGGACACATTTGGAGTCTGTGTACGCTGCTGTTTGAGTACATGCAATCTAGTAAGAAACAAACATGAATTTAATCTAAAACTAACTTTACAAGATTATCCAGAGCAGTTTGGGCAGGTTGACACCTGTCAAAGTAAATGCCCATGCCACAAGCCTTCATGCAGAACTGTCAGACTACACAGATTCCTGCATTAGAACTAGGAGGAGGAGCCATTTAAAAAAAAAAAAAACATTATCCCACACAAAGTTCGATGTGTTGTAAGGCACATTGATTCATACAGTTTGTGCAATATTAGAAGACTTCAAGCATGAAAAGGGGTGGGGGAACCCACATATCTATAGGTGTCTTCCAGACAGCATTGAACTATGTTATAAAAAACAGAAAAGGCACACAAACTTTTTACATAATTCAGTATTTGCATTGACACAGCTGACTGGTTTCTTTCCAGGCAGAAACTTGCATTGCATACTTTCAGTATGTACAGGAGTGTGGAGAAAGGAGAACGAAGCCATTTCTGACAGTTGATTCTTGCCACAGTAATTAGTAAATACTAAAGGCTGTTCTGGATCCTACACAAAAGACAAGCCTTGCTTACTGTGTAGCTGAAGATTATCACAAGGAAAAAAATCCAGTAAACATGCTTAATAGTTAAACAGTTAATATTGGAACAAACTACACTAGTTGTACTGCATGCATCCAGAGTCTAAGGGTCAAGATTCAAGTTAATCAAGTGCATTTTAAGTGCAGCTGTACTCTGACTCAGGACTGCCACTTCATGCTTTTTTAAGCCCTGTCAACAGTTGGATGAATGAGTCAGAAGAAATTTGTGATCTTTGTCACTGAATGAGACACACATCTTGGTTTACAGCTTTCTTTCCCAGACCTCACTGTGCATTTGGGTAAACTTGCTGAGGAATACTAAGGATAAAGTTGTTTTGGAAATAGTACAAAACCAAAATTGGTTTGTAAAGTAAGTCTGCTTTGTCAAGACGCAGAACAGGCAACTGGTCTAGAAGGACATGAAAAAGGACAAATGCTGGGCATCTGTAGGAAGAGGGAAAACACACTGCTGTGGAAAGGCTGAAAAAAGAAGCAAACGTTAGAGAGGGTATCTGCCTCCAGGCCTCATCTTCATTGCTTCTGAAGTGGGTCATGTGAGCTGATCTCATCTTCCCCTTCCCTGAAACTAAACAACTGCCAACAGTCCAGGTGAAGGAGCCAAGAAAGCAGTTAACATTTACCTGTTCTCATGACATAGAGGGAATTTAACACTATCTATTAAACACAAGTGTGCACATCCAATCAGCTTAAGACAAGTCAGGAAGACTGAAGCCTAAGTCAGCTGCAGCACTAAGCAACCTTATCACGACACACATCATCTTTGGACATCCATAACTCATGAAGCTGCATTTACTTAGCTACGCACAAGTTGAAAACCCTGTACACAGCAAGCTTAAAGTAAAAAAGCTTCAGGAACAGACTGTATGAACAAAAATCAAAGCTAAAAGAACAACTAGCCATGGAGACTCAAAGAGAAAGGAAGAAGAAAAAGTTACATGATAACCACAAGAAGAGAACATAACAGACATCAAGTGATTTTATGATTAGAGGATTCAACTATAAATCACTTAAGTAATTTAGCTAAGAACAGACTAACTTAGAAGAAACAAGGAATCTCTAGAAGTGAGACTGAACTAATAGTACCAGATACCCTGGGTTTGTCCCCACACATCATCAGCAACATGTGGTTCAAATGCTACACCCCAAGACCACTTCCTTTTTGATTCACAGATAAAAGCAGCACATACAGGAAATCTGGTAGCTGCAGTTAATAAACATATCCAGTGAAGACATGGGACTTGAAATGAACACTCCACTAAGCACAATACACACAAGCCAAACCAAAACTGTTGAGATTGATGGAGGTGGCAGTGTTAAACTCATGACATCAAGTAACTGGATGGCTTATTCCACTACAGGCTTTGCATTAATTGTTCTTAGCACATACTGCCTCATTGCAAGAGGCAAAACATCTTGAGAGAAGACAACAAAATACTAAATAAAACTATTTTAAAGAAGAACAGCTGGTTCTGGGTTGGCAGCCAAGTCACTAGCGTGCACCAGAGGGGCTTTGTGTTGTCACTTCCCCCTCTAACAGGGCCAAAAAAGCAAAGATACATTTAAATGCTCCTCTTAGTTTAACAAGCAAAGATGCACAAGAGGATGCAGGGATACCTAAATCAAATCTCTGCTCAATGCCGCCACCCCTCCCCTTTTTTTTTTTTTTTTAAAGGAGGCTTGAAATATTCAAGCCTATAAAGAGGCCTGCCTAAAGAGAGGTAATAAAGTGATTCTGTTTTGACTCTTATAATGCTTTGTAAAATATATCCCACCTCCAACAGTTTCTGATTAGTTAAAAAATAGTCCATTTTGTTAAAAGTATACATACCATAGCATAATTACAGGTGTTTTAAGAACAATACACAGCCAGGAGTTGGGAATTTTTGCTGTCACCTAGGTGTATTCTGTCCAACCACAGAACTCTTCTCTGTGTGCACGTGTTCTTGCATCAGGGAAGTTACAATCATGGTGATGAACAGCAGTCTGCTAATCCACACAGAAAGCACTCTTGTGGGCTGCACAGCATTATTCATCTAGAGCTTTTGGCTTATTCCAAATATCTAGCTTGTATTCATTTAAGGGATTGTTTTGTTCTGGGAGGACAGATCTCTAGCAGCCTGGGATACCAGTGATCTTGTCTGGAATAGGATGCTCAATCCTCTGGCAGAGAAAAAAAATCACATCCTTTCACCAACCTGTATATTTCCATTAAGAAGATCCCACCTAAAAATCACAAGGACAGCAACATCCATCACAATGGGCTTAATCAATGTCTACAAATTATTTGTGAAGACTTGGAATAGAGGCTTTCCCACTTATTTCAAAAAGGCAAGAAGAGAGCTCTGACCCACTAGAACATTGCCAGCAGTCTTAATCAGGGGTTTTAATTGCAGGAAGATTTCTCGTGACAATGCTTTTTACTTCTAGTGTGTGCTTTATACCAATTCCTTTTTCCAAAAAGGCTACTGATTAATCAAATCTTTAAAGTGGGATTTATTAGTTACATATTGCATTTTGCTGTCTCTCTTCATGGGAAGATTCTTTCCCAGCCTAACCAGAATAAGCTATTTAGCTTATAACTCTAAAGCATCAGTGCACTGACAAGACTAACTTACAGAATCCAAAATCAGTTTTTTAAAACACAAAAAAGTTCAGACTAACAATGAAACACTTTCTTCTCTTCTGTTTTCTGCAAAATAGGATATAGAGACATCAGAATTAGCTGAACAACATCCATCAGCATTTACATTGGAAAATTAAACAAACCCCCCAGAGTCTGGATCTCCCTTGCAGCCCTTTCACTGCAGTACAATGACTCAATAGTGTTCTTGCATTTTTGCCCATACTTTTTCAGAACAGCAGAAATACCAAGAACCCACGTTCCTAAAGATTATTACAGACACTAGAAAAGTTGCTCCAGATCTACTCTCGCTTACAGGGATTACAGAGGAGAGACAAGCAGTCCTACAACTCTAAACAATCAGTTCAGGCCTCAGATACAGCTATTTTCAGTATGATGTCAGCAGTACATGGTGCCTGCGCTGAAGGGCTTGGCATGTAATATTTTAACAAGAATCACTAAAAAAGGGCTTAACTTCTCAGTATGTAAATTATTTAATTAATAACATTGGGCTGGTGTTACACAGCTTAAAAACAGACCAACCCATAAAGCCTGTATTTGGGCATCATTCTGAACAAAGATCCTTATTTCTTTGTACTATGCATCACAGATTTTAGGAACCCCTAATAGCTTTTCCCACCCCTCAATAAGTTGCCTTCTCCGAAATCAAGAGGACCACCTCTCACACCCACCGAGCAGCTGCCTCCTCCGCTGCACTCCTTGGAAACTGCTAGCAGCTCAGAGCAGAATAGCTCATCAGCCGTACCGCCTCCCTGCAGGCTACAAACTCATGCTACAGCCACGCTAAACGAATGGCTAGTTCTCCTCACAAGCAATCCCACCACCAGCAGTGGTGCTCACTTGACCTAAACAATGGGATAATTGGAACCAACAGGAAAGTCAACTCCATTTTTTTTTTCCCCTGCCAATTCAACTCTCCAGTCCAGTGACCAAAAAGTGCTAGTGTGAGAGAAAAGGGGAATGTAGCCTTGGGAGAAATAGGACAACCCCCTTCACTGACAGGTAGCTGTCAGGCAAGCTTAGCTACCTTTAAGACCATGCCTTCAGTGTACAAGTTCACTTCCAGATTAACAGCCACTTGTTACTACTGAGTATCTTGATATCTAAGGCATAATTTGCTAATTCAAAAAGAAATTACAGTATTTAAAAAAAAAGTTAAGCTTTAGCATTTGAATTTAAGGGACAAATTATTTTTGCTTTTGTAAGAGGCATTCAGGACTGATAAGCCATGGAAGTAGCTATAACATTTTCCCACAGGGCTTTTACGCTACAGAAATTAAAACTCATTGGGTCTTGAGCACTAGTACAGGGAACGGAGAAAGCAAGGTTATCAGTGAGAATGCATTCAGCTCCCAGAAGAGCCATTGTCCAGCTTCACTACCTCTGCCTTTATCAGGGGGAGTTTCAACATAATTTCAGTCCAAATGTTCCAAGTATTTTTTTTAATCCAAGATGAACTAACAGCTTCCGTAATGCCAAGTGTTAACTTTGCAATATATACCAAAGGTTATTGTTCAGTAAATCTCTCCACTGCTACACTGGTGCAATACTGAGTTTTAGCAGCATACACGGTACTGAAAGTGTCTGATTGAGCTACAAGGCAGTTATTTGGAGCCAGAATTATCAAAGGAGTTAGTTATTTAGAAAGCTGTAAAAATTGTTTCGCAATCTGATTGGTAAGCATATGCAAACACCCAAATTCTGCAGGTAAAGACTCATCTTTAAATAGAATGTGGCCAAGCACAAATAAAGTTGTGCCATTTAAAATTCATTTCAGGAGGAAGCAAACTACATTTTAGCTGGACAAAAGAGCTTTCAGTAGTATGAAAAAAAGGGTGTTAAAGACATCTAGAAATAGTCACACAGGAATAAATACAGAGGTGTTATAAAAAGGTCAGGACAAGTGTTATAAATTTTGGCAAGTGATTTGAACACTACAGTGATAGCTTACGTTCTCCTCTAAGAGGAATGAGAGGAGAAGGTAAACAGAGGATGACGAAGATGATCCAGACACCCCTTAAACTGAATACTACCACACACCATAAGAAGCTCTGTCTCTGAATCGAGTTTTCTATCTGGGGGTGGGGAAGAAGCACAGAACAGGTTTTCCCAGTGAAACTCAGCTAAACACACAAAGGCAGCACAGCCAGCCCCCTCAGAGCTGTGACACCTTACCGTGCACCACACAACTCACACTGCTTCAATAGCCAAGAGTTGTAGAACCTGGCAGAAACAGATTTTTCCAGAGAACTTACTAGATACGATTAGATATTGCCTCTTATTTTCAATTAGATGAATCACCATGACAGTGAAGATCTTTCTAACATTATCACCAGCAGATCAACTTACTTCACTCAAAGTATTCCTGCTCTCACAAGTAACAAGAAATCTCAAACTTCTATTTAAGAGAAATCTGTCAGGGCCTCAACTGAAATAAACATAAAAAGGATTACAAGACATCATCAGCTTGTTTGCTTTCCTTCTGCCCCAATTCTAAGCGCAGTACTCTGGTAGTGGTAAGTCTCTTCCAGTTTGTGTTTCCAGACAGCAGTCAGGATTTAAAAGATTTTTGCTTTTCTGTCCCCATCACCCCACCCTGGTTTCCCACACCCCTTTACGCCCTATTTGCCAACCTGGACGGCTTACAAGAAGATGAGACCAGCTCGGCCTCCTGCTCTCCTTCCATTTACGCAGCCCCAGGGAGAAGCCCAGCTCCCGAGGAGACCTCGCCTGGTTCGCTGTACCAGCGGCCGCAGAGCAGCCGCAGAGCTCGTCTGAGGGCAGGGGGCAGCCGCTCCCACCGGGACCCAGCCACGGGACCTGCTCCGGCCACCCCCACTCCAGCGGGGAGCCGGGCCCCCAGGCCCTACTCTGAGGTGGCGCGGCCAAGGATGCCCACAGCCACACCGGAGGGGCAGGCCCCAAGGCGGCGACCCCCCGCCGGGCCGCCGCCATCCCAGCCTGCCCCAGCGCAGCCCAGCTAGGGCCCCTCAGGGCAGCAGTTTCCCCCCCTCACTCCCCAGCGCGGGGCCCGCCGAGGCGCCCCCCCCCCCCCGCCAGCCCCAGCGCCCGAGGGAGCGGCCCGGCGCACAAAGGCCTCCGGGCCGGTGAGAGGAAAGGCAGGCAGGCAGGCACCCACCTGGTCCGCGAAGTCCTCAGCAGTGCTCATGATATCGTTCTGGCCCATGGCGGCGGTAGGGGGGTGCTGCCGGCTACTGCGTGCCTAGGGCCCGGCCTCGCTCTCAGGGACGGCCGCAGGAAGGGCGGGCAGGAGGGAAGAAGCGCCGGGCCGGGCCGCCGCTCGGCTGCTGCTGCCACGTAGGCCAGCCCTTAAAGGCGCCGCGCGGGCGGCAGCGCCGGCGCACGCGGGGCGGGGCGGTGCCCCGGGAGGGAGGGGCGGGGCCCCGCCCCTCTCGCGCAGCGTACTTAAAGGGGCCGCGCCGGCCGCTGGGGAAACGCCCCTGAGGGGTCGCGTAGCGGGGGCGGGTTGGGGGCCTGGGGCCTGCTCTTCGGCTCTGCCTTGGGGGCTTCTAACGGTGCTTTTTGGTCTGAAAGTGCCCCTGCTCTGCTGGGCATCCACTGCTAACGGTTAAGGGGCTTTCTGATAGTCCCAGGGGTCTCTCCATACCTGTCTCGCCGGGAGGCCGAGCCCCGCCATGGAGAAATATGAGGTGCTTGCTGCCTGAAGGGCCAGGCCCTGCCCGGCGGGAAGGGGGTGGCTGTAGCCCTTCAGGGCGTGTAGGTGGCCCTGAGGGGCAGATGGCTCTGGGGTTTGTGGCCTGGAGGGAGTGTAGGTACCTCGGGGGTAGTACCTGACCATGGGGAGGGAGTGTGAGTGGCCTTGGGAGGCGCAGGTGGCCCCGGGGAGGGGCTGTGTAGCCTTCCTTGATGAGGGTATAAACTGCTCTGAGAAGGGGCCTGCATGGTCTCAGGGAGGGATGTGCTGAGATACGAACAGCCCTGGGGGAGGGGGGTGTTCTGTGCAGCAGCGGGGAGTGAGGAGGAAGGTCCTGGAGTGGAGGGGGAGGCCTGTGTGCCTCTGGAGAATTGGGGTGCAGATGGGGGTGCCTGCGGTCCTGCCATGGGGAACTGGAGGTGTGTGCAGGGTGCCTGTGGGAAAGTGGTTTGAGGGGATTTTCTGCCTTGGTTGTTCCACACCTTGAAGCTGAGTGTTTCTTCTGCCCTGCAGGTGCTGGAGCAGCTGCAGCCGGGGGCACTGGGCACTATGCTGGTAGTTGAATTGAAAACAGAAAAGGGTGCAGAGAAGAAATATATAATAAAGCAGGTGAGGAGATGGTTGCTAGGAAAACAAGTCCATTGGCATGTTTGTCATCTCCGTGGGGCCTTCTGATAGTAACAAACATGTTAGGGAGCTTGGCTATTGGGTAAGAGCAGGCTTACATCTTACTGTGCTGCTGTTTTGGAAATTGGAGGATTTAGATCAGTTTACCAGAATAATGAGGTTAGAAGTGGGGAAAGGGGAGCAGCCTATTTTAGGTCCATCCAATGTGTTTTCATCCCTGCTTACTGCTACTTTGACGGTGCAGAAGAAGGACTGGCTAGCTGTCGCAGACTCATTTAAAGCTCTGATTCTGGCTATCTCCCAACAAGACTGCTCCAAACATTAGAGATTGGAGCTATCATTGAAAAATTTATGCTAATTCATACACGATTTGCAGTTCCAGTCATCCTGGCAAGATTGTTCTGACTTAAAGTTTGGCTGTCTTTATTACAATCTCATCCTTCTCTTCTGTTTGGTGCAGGTTGAGTGCATTGAAGAAAAACAAGCAAATGAGGCCTTGAAGGAGGTATTAGTGCAGTTTTTCTTTACTACTTCACTTAACAGAGACCAAAGTCTTAACAAAGTCTTTTATCTACAAGGATTAACTAAGTAAATAGCTAAGATGTAAATCATGTAGGACTACCTGAGGGTGTTCTCCCTGCCCTCTGTTTGAGCTCAGGCCAGGATTTTGTATTAATTGTTCTTATATTTGAATATGTAGATTCAAATGGACAGCTGTTCTCAGAGGATAGTCCTTTTTCAGGGTTTGTATTTGTTTTGTGCTAAAGACAAAATGCAAAGCTCATCCTTTTGGTCTTTAAGCTGAAGGAGGACCTTGGTCTGTTTATATTTTATTATTATTAACTCAATTTCTAGTTGACCTATTTCATTATATGTTAATTTCCCAGAGTTGGATTTTTTTATGTGAATGATTTGACTAGTTTTCTCCTTTCGTGCTTTTTTGCAAACTTGTTTCAATGCCTTGAGTAGAAAGCAACCTCAGAAATACTATTAAAATACCACAGTTTGTTTCAACAAAGTATGTGCAGTAACACCTGATGGATTAGTCTCACAGTGTCCAGTATGCATGACATCTGCAGTTGAAAATGAATGCGAATACATGTCTGTAGAGATGCTTCATCCTACTCGAGAGGTGACTTCTTTATGTGCTGAGACTGGCTTTACTGATAGAGCTTGATCCAATTTTTCTGCTGATGCACATGTCTGTTGAAATAAATGGAGTTGTGCTAGCTGGGAGTGTGGATCATCTTAGTTTTTCCTGTTGTGTCTGCACAGCCACAAACAGAACCATAGGAGAGTAAGTTGAATTCCTTTTACCTGTCACATCATCAGCAAAATTGTTAAAGTAATTGGTAATTGTTAGAGCCTTATATGGAAACCAACTTCAAGGAGATAAGCATTTCACTAGTGTCATCATAATTTCTGTGGTTCAAGTTTGCATAGGGGTTACTGGAAATAATGGCTACGCTAGAAAAATCATCTTGACTTTCACATTCTAAGATGTGTGTTCAGGTTTGGATGTAAGGAACTGAAGAGGGTTGTTTACATATTATCTCCCTAAGGATCAGTTCGTATCCTTGAATTTCACAAGGCTATTACAGCATTACATTGAATAGAGTCTTACTGAAATACTTTCCTTAACTTGATGCTTGTACATGCAAATATACAATGGATCTTGCACATTGAAAGGATTTGATCAAACAGGTGACATGAACAATTCAGGAACTGGCTTAGGATATTATTTAAGGATATTATTTAAGGCCCTGTTCAGTGGGAAGGACTGTGTAGCTATGGGAAACTCTTTCTCTATTTTTTTTATTCTATGCAGGCAGAGGATTTGCTAAAACTTCATCATTCAAACATCTGTGCCTACAAGGAATTGTTTGTGACTTGGGATAACGAGGTGAGAATGAAATAGGAGTGGTTAAACTGAAACACATGGTTAATGTTGTAGGCCTGTAAGCATTTTTTCAGATTTAAATTTGGGGTCATTGCTATGAGATGCTAAAAATGTTTATCTGATTTGAAACAAACCTGCTTTTTTAACTCCTGAATAAACATGCTGAAAAGCTGTGAAGATACATGGTTTGGAGTCCATGGCATGGCAGCGTTGCACGCTGACTCTCAGATTCTGATGTGAATCAGTGTGCAATACTGATTTTCATGCCTGCATGAAAATCATTTTATAGGAGACTATAGGAAGCTGAAAGCCCTACTTATTTGCATATTTTATTCAGTGCTCATGCAAAGTTTGCATTGATTTTATGGATGTATATTTGACTTGTATTGCGCCATATGGCTTTGGATAAAATGCTTGATAATTTTTTTAAAAAAACAACCAATGTGCAGTATTTTTTTAATTTAAAAAAGGAGATATTGTCTCCTCTGTGAGAGATTGATCATCTCGGAACACCTTGGTTCACCTTGGTGAACATCACACCCACCTTTTTGGTCAAGTGCTTGGTTTTATCTTTCTTACTGGATATCTTATTACCTGTGAACAATTAGACAATTTTGATGTAATGTTTTATTACAGATATCATCTCTGTTCCTTTGTCTGGTAATGGAGCACTCGGGCCAAGGAGATCTTTCATCTGTAATCAAGGAAAAAAGGCACAAGTCAGAAAAAATAACAGACATGGTAAAAAGTACAGAAGAGGCATCTTGTTGAACAGACAGTGTCTCACTGCTTTTATATTTCTTCCTCTATATTTCCTCTTTCTCAAAGTTCTCCCCAGAATCTTCAAAGCACAGTGTTATGCTACAGGGTGGTTTTGGAAGCTATCTTCCAAAAAATATTTGGAAGTTATTCTGTTTGTTACTTTTCCATGTATATTCCCCTCAACAGGTGATTCTGAAGTTCCTGGGACAGATGGTGGATGCTTTGTTTTATATACACAAACAAAATATTTTCCACAGGTGAGTAGAAATCTTGTTCTCTTTGATAGGTTATTGTTCTTTGCAGTGGCTGTTGGTTCAGCACAGCTGTTCACTTAGAGGCAGTGAATTTTACTGTTCCAAAAGGGGAAAGAGGAGGTAGAAATTCTGGACTTCATATATAGATTAGTTTTCTGTGACTTCTGAAATGATCTATTTCTTGAGTTTTGTCTAGAACTAGCCATTTGAGTGAGGTGTTCTCTCTAATTTTTTTGCCTGTGCTAAAATTCTAATATTTTAATATTAGAATATCTGTTAATGCTTGCAGTTTGGTGGCTGTGATGGACAAGGTATACTTTGTGTATCTAAAGTAAGAGACAACCATTGCATTCCATGTTCAGATAAATTTGTGTCACAATCACAAATTTCAAAGCATTTCACAGTAAAAGAAGAAAATAATTGTATTTCAGTTGATTATCACTTATATTTAAAAAAGCCCAAAACACTACAAACAAAAACAATCCCAAACCGCTCACTACTACCCCCCCCCACACATCTAAAAAAAAAAAAAACCCCTACAAACCCAAATGTTCTGATGTGTAAAGATGCTGGGAACCTGTAGTTATATGTCATTAGACTCTAATTTCACAGGCTGATGGAAAATGTTTGTGTTGCAGAAATCTCAAGCCATCAAACATACTTGTGACTGGTGAAGATTCCTTCATGCTTAGCGACTTCAGTACAGAAACACTTATGACAGATGAGATGAGATGGAAAATAAGAGTGGAAGAAAGTAGATATTTGGTTTTTTTTACTTTTTTTTAAAAGATTCAGTTATGGTAGATATTTTTAGTCCTCAGAGAAAAATCAGCTGAAGAGGAAAAAATTATCTTCCCTCCCCCTTCTTCACATTATACTATTTGTCTTCTAAAGTATGAATAAGATATTCATAGGTGATTGCCTGTAGCCTTAATTGTGTTTATAATTGAAAACTATAGATATGTCTGTGAGTCTCAGAACTCAGCATTAGATGTAGTTGGAATCCTTTTTAGCTTGATACATACGCAGTAACATCTTAGAAAATTGTTCATTCATCATAGCTTGTTCCTTAGTCTTTTGTGGCATATCACCAGTAAAAAAGTCTAGTCGCTGCAGAATATCTTTAAGTTATTTTTAGACATAAAACAATTGCCTGCAGTTCATGCACATGCAAGCAAAAACTGTGTATGGTACAATGCCAGCAGCATTACTGTATGATTCTTACTTCAACAGATTGCAAGTCTTGGATGGCTCCAGAAACACTTGGTTTTTCTTTTACTGAGAAATCTGACATCTGGTCTCTAGGTTGTATTCTACTTGACATGGCAACCTGCTTTGTTCTGAATGTATGTAATAATGTTTCATTATAGATTTAAAATGTCATTGGCCCACTAGGATATCTCTAAACGAGTGTGCGAAAGCTCTACTGATACTATACTCTTTACAGGCAGAAGAGATAACTTCATTACTGCAGGATATTAGACAGGATACCAGCTGTCTTGAGGGAGTTCTGACACTAATGCAAAATGGAGATAACAGCTCTTTGCCTTTATTTCCAATTTTATTTATGATGCTACAGATTCAGCCCAGCATGAGACCCACAGCAAAGTGAGTTCTGGATGCTTTCCCTTTTTTTGTCCTAAACCCCATCTGCCTTCACAAAGATGGGAATGTTAGCTACTATTTGAAAGAGATTGAGTCAAGGCTGCTGATCTTGCTGCCTCAACAAATTGAGTTATTAAAAAAGTCAAAGACTTGGTGTTCATTCAGAAGTGGCATTTTGATATGTGTAGGTGTCCTTTTTTTGAAGAGTTACATTATAAAGTCATGTTATACACAATTTTACAAGCCATTAACTTGAAGCCTAAGCATGGCTTGCTCAGTGTAAGCTCTTTCATTAGCTGTTTTGAAGTAAATTGTTTAAGTTCTGTCAAAAATAATCCAGTCTTCAAAGAAGTATTGTTAGCTTCTTATAGCAAAATGAAACAAAGCCTGTGAAAAACTTTTTGTAACTTACCAGTTCTAACTTATTGGTACTGCTTTTGTGTCTCATAATTCTAGGGATCTGACTGATGTTCCATTTATTAAGGAATGCCTGACTGCTGCTGGTGCCTCTTCAGTAAAACTGAAAAAGTCTTTGCCTCCCAAAATAATAGATGTGCTCCTTGAGGGAGGAATCGAAAGTGTTATAGGTAATAAGGAAAATAAGATTAATGTAATTGTGATTTTCATAGGAAATAACCAGGTGTTTTCCAATCAGCATGTATTCTACTTGAAAAAGAATTATTGGACATTCATTTTACTTGAAACAAAATGGGATGCTATTTGGAGGAAGGATCACTATACAGTCTTTTCTATAACCCTGTAAGATTACCAGCCATACCTGCTGCACAAGTTAAATGGGGTTGGAGATCATTCCTCAGAAAACTGGGGAGCCCCACTTGGTCTGTCTTCTAACATGTTTGCCAGTTTATGCCAAAGGATCTTCTCCATTATTTTCCTCCTAAGGAAGGAAGATATTAATCTAGACAGGCTACTGGAATAATGCACTTAAAGCCCCTATTCCTGCTCTGACTTAATATTCCAAAAGGTCCTCCAAATATATAATGCCTAATAAACAGATTATACAGGTGAATCATAATGCTTTGTAATATTTAAATGTTTAATGCATTAGGGGGAAAAAGATGTACTCTTTTCAACAACCACAAATTATATTTTCATTTATATGAATTCACATCTTGCACAAAATAGAGAAAATTTGAGTGCTTTTTGTAAGTGTTTGTGTTAAATGGTTAGAAGAACTTTCTTGGTTTATGTAGAATTCATGCAGACTTTCTGGGATATAGAAGAAGCACAGGCTAAAGCCATTCAGCACCTTGTGAGCTTTGTAAGAGATAAAAGTGGTAAGGCACTATTTTAATTTATTCTGCTCTTTCCTTACATTTTGAGATAAGAAGAGGAAAAAATTTCTCATGACAATAAATGAGAATGAAATTGCTCTCTTCCTATTTCTTGTTTTTGGAATGTACTGGAATAGGCCACTATTTGATGCGATTGTGTTGGTACTTGTTTTGTATATGGTTTTGTTGAACAGTAGAGGTGTTTTACAGGATAAGAAAAATGGGCACTGGAAAAAAACCCAACTTAGTGATACTTTAATTGGCAACTGAGGTGAACTGGCAAAATGACATTTGAGGAAGGTAATTCATATCAGCGTTGGGGCAACTTGGGGGTAATGCCTAGGGCTCTAAGACTGATGGAGCAAAAAGGAAGCTTCATGTGTTGATTTTCTGTGCATCTAGTAAAGCTGTGTGACTAAACACTGTGTATTTTCTGCCAGCATCTGCACATTTTTCATCTTAATCTTTCAGATCAAGATTAATATTTTCAAAGCACCTTGTTAACTCAGTTATAAAATATGCTGTCATTTGATAGCGATAGCATTTTAATGCTGGCATTGGTTTACGATGTTAAAACACAGGGGTGTTCATTTCTGTAGTTGATAAGGAAAAAATTTGTTTTTTTCCTTGGTTGCCTGTATATTCAACTCTGTTACTGAAGAAATCTTTACTCAGTTATACAGCAGGCTTTGGTTATAAATAACAAAATAAATGGATCTTCATGATTCTCATTCAGTCCTGTTGACTGCAAGACAAGGCAGTCTTGCTTGGCACTTCTGCACCATGGCTTACTGTGACTGATGCTTACATCTTTGAAGGTGCTCAAAATGGATCCCTAAAATACATCCAGTTTTTCATCAACATTTTATCGTATATTTGTGAATACACTGAATAGCTGTATTAGCTATTCCAGAAGCTCAAAGTCTTCCTAGAACTAGGAGACCAGGTGAAATACTTTTCCCCACAGGTTCTGAAAAGCATGGGTTTGGGCTCATGCACAACATCCTCCCCCACAACTTGCCACATGGTCAGTGAACAATGTCAGTGGGACTTAATGAGCAATGTGCTGGCTACACTTAGCTCATGTAGCCTTGCAGCTGTCTTTAATAAGAGACATTTCCCATAGAGACTACAAAATTCACTCTGTATTGTTCCATCTATACTTGCATTTTGTTCTCTTTGATTAAGAATGTTGTTCTGCCATATCACATCGTCCATAGGGACTCAGATTTATTTGAAACTGGAACTCTTGTGTTTTGGAGTATAGATACCCACTGAGCATTCTAAACTCTGTAACTGAATGTTGTCTCAAATAATTTCTTTTCTCTACAGCCTTTCCCTACCTGCTAACGTTCACAGAATTCATCACTTTTGCCATGAAGACTCATACTGATTCTCTGAAGTTACAAGTAGATGGTTGCAGTTTATTGCTTGAAATTCTTAGTCAAGGTACAGTTATGAGACTTCCAACTTATGCTGGGTAATACAGCCAATCTCTTGTAAAGTTAAATGTAGCAGATAAAATCATTACTGAACCCATTTCAAACCTTAGGGGATAAATTTAAAGTAATAGAGGATTTTAACCAGCTTTAATAGGAATCTGGATTCTCATGGACTTTCTTCAGGACTGGCATACATGAATTCTGTGTTAGTGTTAATTTTAAACACAAGCTCCTGATCTTAGGCTACTAAGTTTGTTTTCATATTATGTAGAGTGTTACTAGAGTGCATAAATAAGAGACTCTCGTTGTTCTGGTATTTGAATTTCAAACCATAGAAGTGTTTTTTGGTCTCTTGTGTGGTCCCTGCTGTCACTTTCTTGGCAATTTACCCCAATAACACCTGATAATGATACAAGCTTGAAAATAGAGAGAATTGTGTTTCAGAGAAAGAAAATTTAAAGTAACTTTTGGATATGTTATGTGAAGAAATTTTGTTAATTGAATGTTTTACTTATGCTGACAGCTGGGGCTTCAGACTTCATTCAAAACCACTGAAATCTTTGTTCTGGTCAAATGTTTACTTTTGGTAGCTCTAGAACAGGATGTGATGACGGCCCTGGATGAAAATGTGACCAGCTGTCTGTTAGATGTAGTGAGAAAACACTCTGAAAACGAAGAGTTACTTTCATTGGTCTGCACGTTATTGATGATGATTTCAGCCAGTGGTGGGTCACCTTGTTCATTTTGGGGGATTATTCTTCTATTTCTAGCTTTATAATTTAATCCAAGATATAATGCAGTGACTTCACTGAGAGATATGGGTGTCTGTAGGTATTAGTTTAATAGGGGTAATATCAGGAAGATTGACTAGATATTGGGAAGATAACACTCCTGACAGTATAAGATACACTGCTGAGGCTTCAGGTGCTTACAGAATTGTATCTATTAGAGTGGTCCTGTATTTCATCTTGTTTTGGAAACAAGTACAAACTGTGTAAATAATAGTGCTTGGGAAAATGAGGGCATAGAACCTGGATTCTATTTCTGGCTGTGCCATGGTGAATTGAAACAATTCTATCTAATTTCTCTACTTTGTTTTTTCTCCTGAGATTAATTGCTAAATATTTACAGTATTTTTACTTGTTTTCCATGTCAGTTATATATGTTTTTATAAATGGTTACAGAAGGATTTAGCAGCAGGGGGATAATCTTAAAAAAGTACAGTGTCATGTACAAATAAACTTACCATCTCAGACCAAACTATTTTTATAGACTGTTGCCAAATTCTGAAGCTGAGGTAGCTTGAATTGCTAAATTGTAAACATTTGAAAAACAGTAATTTATATCCTCCCAGTTCCTTTTCTGCTCTGTAAATTTCAGACCTGTAAAGAAAAAGCATGGCCAAAGAGCCTTTTGAAAGGGTCACTTGTGCTAAACACTGCTGAAGTGCATCTTGTTAAAGAATTCAGTCTGTTCGTGCTTCTTTTGTCCAGCTGATGGTATCATGTTACTGGTTTGTTATCACTGTTTAAATATGGTTAGTAGTGCTGTTTGTTGCGAGGACAGTGAGTAGGACAAAAATACCAGATTCTATAGAATATCTGTGTTTTTCAGAAGTTGCTGCGGAGAATCTAGGGAAAGCTGGAGTAATTCCAGACCTTCTGTCAATTGTAAGAAAATTTCTTCATAATGAAAAGATCTGCCTCTCTTGCTGTGGAGTGCTGTGGAGCTTGGCTGTGAGTGGTAAGTAGAACACAGCAAGTATTGTGCCCAGACTCATGTGACTGGAAGGCAGCAGGTATTGTGCCTAATTGAGTTCAGACATCCTGCTGCCGGGACTGGATTTTTCTTCATTCTCCTGTTCTGGACAGATATCTCCACAGCTCTACTAGAATAACTTGTAAGTCATCCAGAATTAAATGAGGGAAAACTGAAAACTAATGCAGACTTTTTGGCAATGTTTTTTGTGATAAGGTGTCAAAGTCAATCTTTACTGCTTAGGCCAAGATATGGCTTATGAACAGACTGTCAGAAATGAAGGGTATGTGTAGTTTCTGGTTTGTCAGTCATGTGGTTTTGCTCCCCTCTTGGCAGAGGGAGTGCAGTGCAAACAGCATATTAGATTACGTATCGGAATAGCATTTGGAATTAACAGCATCTTATTCCTAAGCATCGCACTTCTCTTGGCAGCACTGGGCTAAATCTTAAGTTGGACATATCCTAGAGACTTGCTTTTCCAAAAGAAATGTGATTGGCAAGGTAGCAAGACTACTCTCCCATTGCCTTAGGACATCATCCCACAGTGTTGGAGTGCTGATTGAGCTGACCCCTTCTTATGAGACCATGCTGGGAGTTTTCTATGGGATTTGTTTCTGTGACATGTTCTTGTATAGGTATGTGGTGCTGTAAT
Source organism: Grus americana (assembly GCF_028858705.1). Taxonomy (NCBI): domain Eukaryota; kingdom Metazoa; phylum Chordata; class Aves; order Gruiformes; family Gruidae; genus Grus; species Grus americana. The sequence goes on along the minus strand of NC_072871.1, from coordinate 11,827,014 downwards.
CATCAACGGAAGTTGGAAGCACAGAATGTGTGCAGTTGCACTTGGTATGTTTTGTGCAACGAACCACCCATGTGATTTATATGACCAGCTAAATATCCATCCTGCAGACCATATTCTGTCAAAAGGGTGGTTATTTTTGGAAGCTTCATGCTGTGATCCCTGTGTATAATTTAAATGGCAGAGAAAACTGGTTCCTGGAGAAGTTCAGCTTTCTGCAATAAATGTTACTATTAGTCCTGTAAAGCTTGATTTGGTTTTGTATGTTTTAAGTTCCTTCCCTCTGTTTTTGTTCATACTAAAATAACATTGCATTACTCCAATGCCATCACCCATTAAGGTTTTACTGCTGTAATTTGACATACAACGTGCTTGTATCATCATTACTTGATTAAATAACTCTGATGCATTTCCTTTTTGTTACGGTAATTCAGAGAATAACGTAGACCAAGCATTGCTGAAAAGTGCTGTCCCTGTTACCTCTGCGGTCCTTCAAGAGCATCTCCGGAATGGAGCAGTTACGGAGTCTGCTTGCTCTGCTCTATGGGCATTGTCACTCCAAGGTGTGTTTTCCCAGCTGCCTTGTCCCTTGTGTGTGGCAGAGGCTAGTATGCCAGACATGGCTGGCTGTCGGTGGTGAGCCTTGAAATACAGGCTGCTTGGCCTCAGCAGGCTCTGCAGATGGCAGCAGAGTTAGGAACTTGCATCCTCTCTTAAGCAGTTTTCTGTGCACTTGTTTCATTAGGGAGTGTTAGAGACCTATTTTTGAGCTGTAGCAATTATATAAGGAGATGTTGGTGATAGGTACTGTAACGATGGGCAGCTGCAAGAACCTTGTTGTGCAGAGCATTCTCTCTGGCTTATCTCTTAAGGCCAAGAATCCCATTTGTGTTACTCCTTTGACCTCAGCGTTAGTGTTGTGCAGCATGGGCTGGGAGGTTTGGTTTTATGCCATTTGCTTTGTAAATTGGGAACAATATTTCAGATTAAAACCATCTCTCTTTCATTATGTGCACTAAGAAACACATCCTTGCAGTACTACTGTGTCTTATTTCTTCCTCATGCAAGAATATTGCCGTATGTTTACTGACTGCCCTGTGCTTATACCATTGTTCAGCTAGGAAGAGCTGAGTAAAACACCTTAAGCAATCTCGCTTTAGTACCCACCAGCAGAATAGGTTGAGTTATTCAGGACTCTACATTCCTTTTGGCTTGGAGAATGAAAGGGAATTTTCATATAGAAGATGTATCAGAAATTTCTCCTAGACCCTTGGATCAACTCATGATAAAACTTTATTGGGCCTTTTTTACTGCAATACAGGTTTTCATGTCTCTTCTTTTTAACCTTGATTGCATAATTAAAAAGTCATTTCAGAAACAGGCGGCAGAAGTTGAAATGCTGATGAGTGTTTTAAAGGCTTTTGAATATATTGAAGTTCTGGGGGTTTGTGTGTGTGTTTTTGTTGTGTGGTGGTTTTTTTTTTTTTTAAAGGTTGCTTAACTGAAAATGAATATGAGCCCACAACAGCTCTTCTGCTGGATGCATTCAGGATGAACCCAGAAAGACCAGTGCTGGTGAAGAACGCCTGCCTGGCATTAGCAAGCCTTCTAAGGCTATCTGGTAACATTCAGTGATTCTTTTTTATTAATTGCAAATCAGCTCAGAAGTGGATGTTTCTGTATAGTCAAGAGTTCCTAGTGGGATTGGGATTGACATCTGCTCTCCCAAATTAATCTTTTCTCATGGGACTGGACGAGGAAATAGTGAAACTGGAAGTGTGAATTTTTTCCTTCCCATGGACGCAGCGTGCATGCATGAGAAGTATTAGATCAGCACAATCTGATCTATTAGTAACTTGAGTGTTGTGTTATTTATTTTACAGTGAAGTTGTTTCAACTGTGTAAAAAGGTAGAGCTCAATCAATGTGAAAACATTAGGAAGACTGAAAATAATGGGCATGACTTCCTGGAAAAATATTACACGTTTGCGTGCTAGCTGGAGCAGGGGATTGGAGAGCAGATAATGCAGCCTGCAGCTACCCATTAGTCCAGCAGTGTTTGTCTTCCTTTCAGAAACAGCAGCTTTGAGATTTATAACGGATTCAAAAGGCAGTGGAATAAACCTGATCAAAGATGCCTACCACCTTCACTTCGATGATCCAGAAGTGGTAGAAAGTATCTGTGTGCTGACTAATGAGATGGTTCAGTATGGTGAGATGGTGGTGTTATTTATTGAGTCTTCCTCTCCCCCACCCCCAAAACCATAACAGCAGCTGCTCAGGGAACATAGTAGTTGCTCTCAGAAAAACTTACTATATATCTGAGAAAGGAGGATGAATTGGCACTGAGAGTTCTTGAGTAATTATAAATGCCCCTCTGATGTTATAATGTTGTAACATCATCTTATCTTGCCTTTTTTTTGTGTAGATCTGTCCTCTCTCTGCTCTCCTTTAGCTCCTGCTGAAACCATTGGTGGTTGTGCTAGTAACCATAAATTATTCTGTTCATTTACATTACAGACGATGTTGTGCTGGATATGGTGTCCCAGAAAATGGAAGAACTGCTGTTTGAAATAAAAAACTGTTTTCCATCTAGCATGGTATGTAGAAGTCACTGAAATGATAAAGGGTGGATGCTTACTATATTTCTGGTATGGATTTTATCAAACAGCTGGAACTACATAGTGCAGAAATCTACAGAATTATGTGTACATGGGGTGAAAAGCAATTTTGTAAGAGTATTTCTAACTACGGGAAACAAGTAGTTGGAAGTTTTTTCTTTATGCTGTAATATTTTAAAACTATGTTGTGATCTCTTGCAATGTTGCATTGCATTAATGTACTATGTTCTTAGTAGAACAGGCTAAAGTTTACAGAAATAAAGCATAAGTATAGTACATCCAATTATTTTTGCTTCGTAAGTGACATCTTGAAAAAGCCAAACAAAACAAACCCTTGTGAGTTTGCCTGAAGGTTTAACTTATATTAAATTCCAACAAGTATACTGAAAAACTGAAAAAAAAAAAAAAGGTAACTGTTGAAACACCAGAAACAGCAGTTATTCAAGCTATTTAATGTGTTACACTAATATTTCCTTCGCAATGGCTTGCTGTCAGGAAACCAGTGATTACAAGTTTTTTCATCAAGTCAATAAAACTGGTTAGTTTTATAACTTTGCTCTTTTTAGTTAGGTGTTTAGCCTGCTTACATAATTTGTCTCAAACAGTTACACACAAACTTGTTCTCCAGTGTCTCCTGCAGGTGTTGCCTGTACCACTTTAATGAATACTGCAGCTGTAAGGTAGTGCAGAAAAAAAATCTCAAAAGAGAAGCAAGCTACCTCCTCTGTTATAAACATAACTTGTTCCCTGTGTCCCCTGCTGACAGCAGAGACTGACAAGACCAGAACACTTCTTCTGGCAAAACAGTGTGAGAGACACGCAACTGCTAAAAGCTCTGAAACCCATTCCTTGCTGTCTTCAGTATCATTTAGATTATTTAAATCACAGCATTCGTATTCAGTCTGGTAACTGCAGTTGCTTTGGGTTTTGCAGAATCAGACCCCATGTATGTTTATAACACCACTCACTTTAAAGGCCTATGTTAGACACTGTTTTTATTAATAAAGGAATATAAAAATAAGTGAAGCAACAAGGTAATCTTATATTTGATGATTCTTACATTTCTCTCCAGGAGATAATGACCCTTGTGGATGCAACGCTTTTGAAACTGCAGAGGTAAAGGAAAAAACTTTTTGTATAACAACAAGACTTGTACACTCCTGGTTCAGATGTAAAAGCTTGGAACCTCCAGAAAGATTTTTTTTTTTCTCACCAGCAAGGTTAATATTGGGCCACTAATAATACATAAATAGTTATATATTATGTTGATTAAGGTACCACAACTGTGAGACTAACAGCAATAATTAAGAATTCACCTTACTTTGTAGACTTTAAAATATTTGAAATAAAGATTTTTAGTCTTGGGAGTTTCAGCAAAGCCATGAGAGTTTCTTCGTTCATCTATCATAATTTAAAAGCACTATTTTTTTTGAGTTATACAGTGTCTGTTTCCTTTGCAGAAATTTAACTGATGAAGTACTTGACAAATGCTGGCATTTGTTACAAGTATTGTTAAACACAGTAGTAGGCATTAAGCACAGGTACCATCCAGAAAGGGGATACTAGCAGTAGTATGGCAGCATTCATGGACCAGGTTAGGAAGTATTGTCTTTTGATTGATTTTTATGAAGTAGCTGCTGTCAGTTCTCTAAATTTGACCTGGAATGTGACATGAAACCAGCAAATGCTGCAGATAAAAACACAGGGTATGATCATTCAAGTTTTACAATTTTTGTTGTTAGATTTGTTCTTAACAGCAGCTTCCCATTTCTTTTTCTCTAAGGTGTACAGTCTCATAGCTGCTTGTGCGTCCTGAATCTAAAAGAGAACAGAACAAACAGGAGGCTTGATGAAACATAGCTGACATGGCTTAACAACACTATTGCTAATAAGTAGTTAAATCTTCCCATCATTTTAATAATCCTTGCAGTTAACATTTCATAATCTCTTTTTAGATTTCGGTTCTGTGACTAGTGGAAGGGGATGAATTTGTGTTCAGAATGCATGGCTCACCACAAGGCTATGCACTTGTTCCTGATCGTGACTTGGAAAGCCATAATGAAAACATACTCTTGATACAGTATCTTGCAGATACCCCTACAATTTGCCCTGCTGCTTCTGTGCATTCCTCTATTATAGCCTCCCATCCACTGAAAGAAGGGAGCTAACTGCTGAGATTCATAGTAGGCTCTCACACTGTTTTATCCAACCCATCACAGTACAACCGTGCAGAATGCTGCTTTTAAGGTAAGCAGTCAATATTTGCGAATTACTTTTTTCTGCCGGGATCTTAACAAGAATTAATACTTAAACAAAACACAGTTGCCTTGTGCAAAAGTAGTTCATGAATATAAGGAAATAATCGAAGTGGTATGAGACACATAATGGTAAGCAAGCTTAGATGACAATCTTACTGTATGCTGATGTCCAAGCAGAGCTTGCTAACTTTCACTGAGAGGCTAGAATGAAGCCACAGCCTTCTGGATTGAACCTGGATCCTACAGCTAATGTGTAGTACCTTGCTGATCTACCCACAAATGTATGTTCTGATGATACTTACTGAGCAGTGCTCTGATGTCTGCACTTGAACATTCAGCAGTCTCTCACAGAGCAGTTTCAATGATGGCCGTCCATTCTAGAAATAGAAAAGACAGAATCATGCTGTTATACACATATATATATTTCAAGTAGTGCATATATAAAAATATTTAAGTGTATTCCTTAAAGTATAGCACATCTCAGCTTCTACTGGTGAACTGGCAAGAACTACTCATGAATTATGAGATTTGTGTGCACTGCTGAGAGGATTTTCTGTGTGTTACCATAACCCCAAGATTTATGTTTGGGGTGCTTTGTTGTGAAAAAGAAAATCTGAGTATATAGTTATGAAACTTAAAATATCTCCCCATAATCTGAACCTTTATTCCTGCAGTCTAAGCAGAAACTTGAAGCCATCTAATTTTTTTGTATCCCTATGGTAATGATACTAAGAAGATGACATAGGCCTTACTGTAAGTAGAAGTGTACCGTCTTAGTTTGCTCTCCAGAAAAGCCTTATGAAGACCACGCAAGTGCTAAAGAACGGGAGGACCGCTGAATTTTGTGCACAGCTATTACTGCTAATGTTTGTACTGAACTAAGCAACTTACTGATATATTTCAAACACTACATAAGCATTCAAATAGACTAGGATTTTCAAAGGACAAAAAGCAGGAATTCCTGTTTCAGGTAGGAAAGGAGGAACAGGGCCAGGTAGGGGCAAGCATAGGAGTGAGCTAGCAGCTCAAGAGTCAGTTAACTGAGGCACAGCTTCCCATCAGGTTCTTACCTTGACTCTCTGTCTGAAAGGCTTGTACCTTTGTGTGTCACGTATTTTCTTCTTAGGATGATCGAGAAATAGGACCTAGAAGAAATTACATTTCCAGTCCAAAGTGTGCTGTTGCATGGAAATTTATACAGCCAAATATACAGCTTCCTGTTCTTTCCTTCCATGTGTGATAAGAGTTCAAAACCACAAATGAACAAGACCAAGATCATCCAGACACTGGCTGGATTCAAAAACCACAGTTCTACTTAGCATGAGAAACAGAACTGAATCTGGAGGCACCACCTGTAGAGACTACCTGCAGTGCTGGTACAGCGTAAGATACCTGTCTCTGGTAACAATGACCAGCCTGTTGAGCTTTGGGGGCTAAGCAAAGCACGCAAACAGGTTTTTATCATTCTGTTTCTTTCCTGGCTCTTTAGCAAGCAGATGAGTGCTATTAGCCACAGAGTTTGGAAGCTGAAGAACTTGAGTGGAAAAGTGACTAGGGCTGTACTCGGCGCTGCGTGCAATAACAAGAAACTGAGATAAGAGTGATAAAGCTGTAGTTTCTAGGAGTTTAGGTGTGTTTATCTGATCAAGAAAGATATATTAGAAATTTAATCAATCTTAATTTTTTGGAGCCTTATCTTCAAAATAACAAACTTGCAGCCATGTACCTTTAGATCATTGCGTAAAGCATGTCCAACTAAAATCCTTCCATTCAAGATGTCAGCAACCTCCTCCTGAACCGTTTTAAAATCTTCACCTAAAAATACCACACAATGAAATACTTTCCATTAGATGAATAAGACAACTATGCAAACTGCAGTTAAAATGGTACATATTTTTTGTGAAGGCTGTGGGACTGTAGTTACACAAATTTGTACAGTGCACTAAATCCTCTGCTTGTTACAAGAGCACAGAGAATTCCATAAAGAGCATAGCACTAAGAGGAAATAAACTTCCTGTTATTCCAATACCATAATCCACAAGTTAATTTCTTCTAGGGCATTAGTGACCACTGTAAAAAGTACTTCTTCCCACAAGTTTTCTTAGCATTCAGACTACATTTTGTTCTCCATTTCCCAAAATAGGTCTAAAACTTATCCAAGCTCAGCCAACGAGGCTTCTGTGATAGCCTGTTAAACTCTCCCTCCTTAAAGAACATTTTGGGGGAAAAAACCCTCCTACCTGTTTTTATATTCTCAGGGCGTATGCCACTAACAGCTGTTCTGTAGTCAGTCACCTCTTCTGTAGGCTTGACATACTTGTCGTAAATGCACTTTCCAAACTGGTTCACGATGGACACACGAGCCACGATACTGTCTTCACCCTTGGGTCCCACTCCCACCATCTCGCAGTCCATGGCTATAGCTCGTGTCAGCCTAGAAGACAAAGGACAGCCCGGTGACACCTCTGTGACAGGGACTGCACAGGGGACTTCACAAGGTTCATGTGTTGAGACAAACAGGGAAAACTCAGCAGTTGGTCTGTCAGCAGACTTGGGGAGATGTCAGCTTATGCTGTGCACCTGCAAATCACAGTAATTAGAAGATAATCTTGATGCCTCTGCTGACATCCTTCCCACTGGAACGCCACTCACCCTTCAGAAGCCTTTTCTTTAACCAGCACCTGCTCCACAGACTGTTTGGATTGGCCTGTTTCAAGCCCCAGATTTCTTCTAGCGATTTTTGCTGCTTCAGGTCCTATCGCTGCTTCAATATCTTTTGGATCAACGTCATCAAACCAGATTTCAGCCCTGGTAAGTACAGATTTAATTACATTTAATGGTCTTAAAGCAGTCTTGCATCTTTATAGTGTAGAAAAAGCATATTTATTTTTTAAATCAAGAAATTAACTCTGTGAAAATGAGTCTCATACTGTCACCTACACAGGTTTGTTGCTATATCTGAGGAGTAGGGGCAGCATGCATCTTATTTCTCCCAAAATTTAGTCTGGAAGAGCACAGCTGTTTTGAACGTACTGCTGTGTGCTATGTACACCCTCCAAAATAAATATTCACATACACACGTGATTCCTGAAGTACTCACTCTTTGGGTTGCTGCTCCGCATGTTCTTCAGCTTTCCTCCTCTTATGTTTTATATCACCTTTCTCCTTTAAAATATTGCCATTTTTCTTTTTTTCTTTGCAGCCTTTTCCATCACTTTTGGTGCCATTTAAATTCTTATCTGTTGCAACCTTCTTGGATTTTGGCTTAGCCAAAGGAGGATTGTCTCTAGCAGAACCATCGTCTGTTTTATTTGTGGATTTGGCCTTTACCACATTCCCATTCCCATTGATAGCTGGGACTTCTTGGCTATTTCCCACTTGGAGCAGATGCTTCTTTTTGGTGTATGTTTGACATGTAGAGAGGGACTCATTGGAGCTATTTGCCTTTTGTTTCAGTAGCTAAAATGATTTAAAAAAAAAAAAAAAAAAGGAAAAAGGGATTATCTCCCTCTGTTTCTGGCCCCGCCATCGTTCTGAGGGCTCTCGGTGTTCTGCCTCAGAGCCAAGCGGCCCTGCGCTCTCCAGCTGGCTCTAGGGGAATTACCTGCTACGGGACGTCCCAGATCCCTGCCCGAGCCCTTCAGTTGTTGACACACAGATTATTATTAATTTTCGTAATCACTACCTACAGCGTGGACTGCAGTCAGAATGACAGCATGGCCCCGGCCCTCCCCGGGCGGCTTCCCCGGCCCAGACCCCCGGGGATGGCTCCGGCTCCCCTCACCTCCTGCAGCGCCTTCCAGTTGGAGGAGAACTCCCGCGGGCTGCGGGGGGGAGCTGCGGCCGCCACGGCGGGGCCTTTCGGCGCGGCCGCCGCGGCCCCACGGCCGTGCCAGACCTTCCTCCTCCTCCTCTTGCCCTTCCCGCCGGCCGCGGCGCCCGGCGTCTCGGGCTCCATGGGGCTCTGCTTCGCCATGCGGCCCGACCCCTCTGCGGGCCCGCCGGGGCGGGGGAAGCGAGTCCCAACCGGGCTTGGGGCTACCGCTCCCCGCCACGCCGGGACCGGGACCGCGCAGCGACGCACCGGCCCGGCGGGGAACGCAGACCCGCGCTTCGGTTCCGGGCTCTGGGGCCTGCCCCGGTGAGGGCCTGACGGCCGGTGCGGGTTGGCCCGGCAGTTGGGGTGGGTTCACCCCCGCTGCCGTGGCGCAGGCGTGGGGCTTTGTCAGGGCACAGGTTGAACAGCACGGAGCCCCTTTTCTCCCCCCCCCCCCCCCCCCCGCGAATCGCCCCTTGTGTGTTTGGCTGCAAAGACTGGCTCAAAGCTCGTTGTGGCCGCGCTCTTTGGCTGCAGTGAAGTTGCAAACATTGCGCAAAACCGCCCTCCCTCCAGCTGTTCCTGTAAAACCTCCGTCTGCAGGCCGTTCCCCCCGACTGCCCCTCTCTGCAGAGGATCAGCTCCCCTGTTTGTTTAAACCCTGCACTCTTCCCTTCCGCTCCACGTGATGCCTTGGGCCAAACATCGTCTTAATCACCCCTGGGCCGCCGCTGACTCCGCGGTGTTGGTTGCAACTCCTCCAGCATGATCGTCAGCTTGACGATCCGGGCTCTCGTGATGCTCCCCTTGGGCTTCTGCTGGCCGTCGGCTTTCCAAGAGGTGAGTTTGACCTCCAGAAAACGCAGTTTCCAGGAAGCCTTTCTTATTTCTAGGAAAAAAAAAAAAAAGAGGAGACAACACAACGTGTTGTTAGCCAAAATCCATCAAACCTCGCTAATCAAGAAGATAAAGCTGTTTCCTCTGAGTGGCTGTTGTGCAGCCCATGCTTAGTGCAAAATAAAGCCATGAGAACTTGGCGTCGGTACTCGTTGAGTTGTCCGCTGGCGTTCCTTCCAGGTTAGGTTCAGTGAAGCGATAGTCTTGTATTCATTTGTTTTTCTTAAAAAAATGTAAAGCTATTCTTCTTCTTGCAGAAATTTCTCAGCGCTTTGGATGCGGAAGATGTTTTCTCTTATTTTGGAACCAGCTCGGTGTCTGATGGTATGCAGGGCTCCTTCTTTCTTGATTTTGGAACGTGTCTGTCAGTTTATTTCTAATCCCTTACATTTGATAATGCTAAGAACACTTATTAACGAACCCAGATCTGACAAGTATTTGTCATTTCTGAATCCCATTATTCAGTGAGGCAATCCATGTTTCAGTGTGAAAGCGGTTGAAGAACTGGGTCAATATTTTAAAATCTGCTGAAGGAGATATGATAAATCTTTTTGGACATTTCTTTTGCGGTCCTCTCTGAATTAGTATTTTTCTAGGAGATTAACGAATCCAGTTCTTCTGAGTGGTAAGCTTTAGACAAGAAATTTTAAAGAATGGCTTTAAATGCACTTGATAATTTTTTTTAAATAAATGCGTGGAGGGACTAGCACTCTGGGTCTGGATTGATGGTAGTTCAGAGTAAAGATACCTTTTAAATTCTCAAATCCTTAAAGCAAGGATGTTGTCCACTTGTGATTTCACCTAGTGCTCATCCCAGTGTCTCTGGATTATGATAATTCTCGCTTGGTAATACTAAATATCTGAGGAAGTAAAACTGTCTCCATCTTTGTTAAACGAACTGTTCTCCTTACCAAGAGAGCAAAAGCACCGATAAATCAGGAGCCAGTTTCAGAGCTGTTGTCTGTTCCTAATCAGATTATCCTCACTTTGGAATACATGAAAGCGTAGAAGTTCTTTGACTGTTGACACGATGACCCCCGAAAGACCACAGTTGTCATTTGGAGAGTATTTTTTCCTAGGGAGATAGATCATTGCCTTTGTTTTCTGTGTATCATCACTCCTCATAACTGTTTCCCTTGTTCTGGTCTCCTTTCATTTCTTTCAGTACCTGAGTTTGTTATTGCTGAGCCAACTTGCCCTTGTAGAGAAGAACAGATGGGGCTGACATCCTGTCGGATTCAACACTGCTCCATTGAGGCCTGGGGAGAACTCTACGCCTTTGAATTTCTCGAGGACCATGCCCTCCTTTCCTCTTCCTTTGTGAGCAAGCAAGTGGTGAACTCTTCCTTTAGCTTACTGAAGCGATTCTCAGGCAACTGCTTTGCAGGTGGAAATCCACTGCAACCTCCCGGGGCGAAGTGCAGAGTCACTTACTGTGAAGGGCAGCTGGTGAGTACGCACTGAACTTATTCTCACAAGCATTTACAGCCTTTGTAGGTTTGCGGCTCGATGCACCAGACATGTGAACCGTCCATTTAATAAATCTGAGCATTACAAAGAAGAAACAGGAAGGATATGGCACACAGTTCTCCATTGATAGCAAATGTCTTTGGAATAACTCAGAGATGGAATTTCATCTCCTTTAGCAAGGAGTCGTCATTGCAGATGAGGAAAAGATTCATATCAGACCTGTCAGAAGCAAAGATGTGGCCCTGCTGAACGACCTCAGCTTCTCCAGACCCCACATTCTCTTCAGAAGTGCTGCAAGAGGGGAAAATACTGCAAGAGGTAACGTACGTGGAGAGGAGGCCCTGCTTGTTCTGCTTGGAAAAGCTGTCTCCTGGTACTGGGGCTGCTTGCATGAGCTGAGAGGAAAAATCTTTATCTACAAATATATGAGTATACTTGATAGACATTTCCCACCTCACTGAGGTGTAAGTAGTGTGTTTTCATTTAGGTGTTTGTTATTTTCATAGCATAAGCATGTTATTAAGGATGTTGGCAAGTGAAAGAAACCAACAGAAGTGGGAAACCTGAGCAAGCAACTGGAGGAGTGGTCTTCCAGCTGGATTATTCTAGTCCTTCAGGAAAAGGGAGTGGATTTGTAGGACCTTTTATGTTGTCTTGCATTTTAAAGTCCCTGTGTCCCTTTGTTCTGTTCAGCAGGGCGGTTTCCTTCTCGCCTGCAGAAGAGGGCTGAGGGAGCTGTCAAACATTTGGAGCTGATGGTCGTAGCAGGTCCAGATGTTTACTTGTACCACAAGGAGGACACAGAGCGATATATTCTTGCCAACCTGAACATTGTGAGTAGTTTTCTGTTTGGATTGCTGTCCCAGTGTGAGAGATCACAGTGTCACGGGCAGACGGACCTCTGTGAGTACACTTTCAGAGGTCTTTGTGGTTACGTGCTCCTAGTACAGAGCACTTCTGATCTGCAGGGTGTTCCTCTCCACTTCTCTTGGCGCTGCATGGCAAGTGTTCCCTGGTACAAGGAGCTGCACGAGGAAAATGGATGTTAGAAGCTTAAAGCCCATTTAGAAAACGTAGCTCTTCCTTTCGTTACTAATACTGTTATATGTCAGATACAGTATCAAGAGTTCTGTCACCAGAGCCTTGATCCAGTCCCTGATGCTTTCAGTGAGATTGAACCAGATCCACTGAATTAATCTTTCATTTTACATTTCGATGTTTTATTTCTATTACAGAGTTTCTCTAAATGTCTCCCTCTGCTATTATTAAGAATTTGTTTATACATTTTCTGTGTGTGTGTATTGCAAAAAATGTCTTTAGCGTTCACTCTCCTACCCTATGAAACTGTTTTCCATGCAGATTCTTCTCTCTGCTTCAGAGTCTCTGACAAGTCTAACAACAGTTCTCGTCTGTTGACAGACTTATTTACATTTGTGGCGCATACTTTAATGTTGTACTTCCCAGTGAATCTATAGTTGCCCCTTATGGTTACCAGGTGTGCTACCTTTGTAGTGAATGCAGCCCTGTTATTGCGAACAGGTAGTGGGAGTCACAGGACTTCTTTACTGGATCCTTTCTATCTCTTAACAGGGGGCAGAGCTGCTGAGAGACGCCTCGCTGGGTGCTCATTTCAGGGTTCATCTTATGCAAATGCTTGTTTTGAGAGAACCAGAGGTAAGCAGGGAGGATGATGTTCAAGTGTTGTCCAAGCGGTTGCTAAAAGCTGTATGAAACGTGCAGACGTGTGCTTTCACTCTAGGCAGAGGTAAACATCACAACAAACATCACCTCATCGCTGATCAGCGTTTGTGAGTGGAGCAAGAAGGTCAACCCCCAGAATGACTCTGACCCCCAGCATGCTGACGTTGTCCTCTACATCACCAGGTACTGAAGCTCCCCCGCCCTGGGAGGGGACTGGAAATGCAGCTGTTGGTGTCCAGCTGTCAGCACAGTGACAGTGATGTTACTGGGTCTTCCAGCAGTTTGGCATCACAGGGTCTTTGCAGATAAGTTGATTCTCCTGTTTGGGGTTGATTCTCCTGCCCTTGGTGTCATGCAGTTAATCAGAGGTGCTGTTTCTGAAGGAACTGGAATATTCCCCAAGTGCTGACCAGCCAGACTTGGGCGGACATTTTGTGCCTCCAGAGCAGCACAGCCAAACCCACTGCAGCTTTTTGTGGGCAGAAAAGTCAAACAGTAACTGGAAGTGAAAACCCACTGGCATTTTCTGCGGAAGATTACAGGTGCTACTCTGACTTAGACATTTTGCCTGACTTTCAGGCTCCTTCCTCTAAATTGCCTTGGCTAAATGTGTCGAAGGCAATCTTTTCTTGAGTGTAATGGCTTTGTTTGGGTGCTTTTTCCTCAGAGATGATGATACTGCTCTGTCTTTTGCAAATAGGATTAGGTCATTTTATTCTATTCTGCTTGTTTGGGGACATCAGGATTTTTTAAAGTAGAATCACCACAGTTTTTGAACAGTGGGCACTTGTGGGACCCTACCGCTGTCATCTTGCCCCAGGGAGCTCAATGTGTCAAAAGAAATGTTAGGTAGCTGGAGAAGTTAGATCAGGAAAGTGCAAATAAATTCAATTGAATGTCTAGACCTGACTTTATTAGCTGCAATCATTCTTTGCTCTTTCCTCTGTATCTGTCTCTCTTACTTTAGGTTTGACCTGGAGTTACCTGATGGGAACAAGGAGCTGCGTGGTGTGACTCAGTTAGGTGGAGTCTGCTCCTCCTTCTGGAGCTGTGCTATTACCCAGGACACTGGCTTTGACCTTGGAGTCACCATAGCCCATGAGATTGGGCACAGGTCAGTAGGAAAGCCCCAGAGTGGCCCAGTATGTTTTATTCCGGCAAAAACATTGCCCAGTTTAGGGGATTTTGAAGGAGGAGAAGGATCTCTTGGCATAGCAGGGAGTTTCCCATAGATTATTCAAAACCTTTGGAAAGAGTTCCTTGCATTTCTTGCATTCCTGCATGCTCTGTGACAATTAGAAGCTGCCGAGAGGAGAGAAAACCTTTGTGACAGCAGTAGAAGGAAAGGCTGCAGAGGGAGCTCAGTCCTTGCTTAGAGAAGAGAGACTCTGAGGGAACCCAACCTCTGGGTTTCTTCTCCTCAGGGCACTGTGCTGCTTCTGTTGCAGTCTTGGAATCCCCCACGATGGTGAGGGGAATCGGTGCAGCAGCAGCGGTTACATCATGGGTTCAGCAGGAAACCACAACAGCATTGACCTCACCTGGTCGCAGTGCAGTCGAGAAGAGTTCCTGGCCTTTGTCAGGTAAGGGAATGGTTGAGTTCTGTGTGCCTGTGTGGGAGTGGTGCCCTGTGCTGGGACCTTAGGAGAGAGCAGGGAAAGACAAGGAGTAAAATAAAATACAATTCTTGGAAAATGAGGAACTGTGAAGTGCTTGGGGTTTGTTTATTTCTTAGCACTTGCGTCTGTTGCTGAGGTTAAACCCAGTTTTTGCTTCAAGTAGCTGGAAATGACTTTGGTTAGTGACTAACATGCCTGGGCTGTGTTGGACTCCTCAGACACTAGCTCAGCCTAGAAATTTTACTTAAAATGTCAGAGCATCTAGGTTTAAACAAGCATTGCGGGCTCTGAGCTGGCTGGGTGAAGAACAGGCACGAGTTTCTGTTATAACTTCAGCAGGGAATTGTGAGCATCTCCAGGCAGCTGCTGCAGCTAAATCCATCACAGCCCACAGTAAGCATGTGTTGTCTGGGAAAGCAACAGCCAACTCCCAGAATGAAACTCAGCAGAAGTTTGCAAACATGTCATTGTCCTTACTGCCCACAGCTGGGAAAGTGTTATTTCTTATGTCTCTATCAGCACAGGCCAAACAAACTGCTTAAATGACCTGCCGGACACGGACGGCAGCATCCCCGGATGGAAGCCTGGCTTGTACTATGGAGCAGATGAGCAATGTAAAATAGCCTTTGGAAGCGTCGCCACAGCATGCACCTTTGCTGACAGCAATGTTGTAGGTAGAAAGTTTCTGTCTTGCTAGGGGCTAGGAGGGAAATGTTCTGGAGCCAAGATTCAGGAAAAGGGAGCTGGGGACACTTTTACTATAAAGGGATGAAAGGTGCTTTCCTGCCACAGATTTCTTGGCAAAGAACAAACCCTCAAATGTTTTTAAAATGCTTCCCTTGTCTCCGTCACCTCCTTTGTCCGCATAAGTCTCCTTTAAAGTTTGCACGGTACCCAGAACCTTCTGTCCAAACAGGGGCCTGGCACTGCCGGTGCTGGGTACACCTACTCAGGGGAGTTGTGGGTCCTGTCTTGGCGAGCTCTTGGTCACTGGATCCCTTCAGCTTCCCCACTGTTACACAAGTCTGCATGGCTGAGAAATGCAGCATGGATAATATCTGCCATCTGGACATGTTTTGTTAATGAGGAAGCACTAAGGTGGGTGAAACTTTATTGCTTCAGCTGATTATCTAGTGTTACAGCTGGCAGCGCTGGTCTTCTGACGTGCCCAGAAGCAGGAGAAATGAAGGGACTTGCTTGCACTGTTGGGTAGCTGGGGGGAAGCCAAACACCCAGGACACGCACCATTTCCACTGAGCAACTTTTGGAACTGCTGTGTTGATGAGCCTAAGTTACTCCCTGAACTCCCTGGTTTTCTTGTCACAGCAGGACGTATGTGAAATTCTCTCATGCCATGTACAACCAGGAGACAAATCCAGCTGTACTCGGCTTCTTGTTCCCCTCTTGGATGGTACTGAGTGTGGAATCAATAAGGTAAGGAGGCTGCTGATCTGGTGGTCAGAAGCGGGTGTGGGTACTGTGGAGCCTGTTAGATAGCGAGCCATTGTTGGTGGCTGGAAGATACGTGGCACTCACTGTCCCTTGGCCAGGGAGCTAAGGCCAGACACTCCAGTTACAAACTGGTACCAGCTGATCTTGGTGTTTCTTCCTTGTCTGTATCTCTGTAGTTGCTTTGCAGGTCTCTAGCCTGATATCTGAGCTCTCCTACAAGGCCTTTCTGCTTGAAATGGCCTGTCAGCTCTTTGTTTTACCCCCAACCTCATGTTAGACTATAATGAGGAATGAGACTCCTCTAGCCTCTTGTGAGAAGGTGCCTCATTCATCTTGGGATTCTCTGTTACAGTCTGGCCTGCAAAAAGATGGGGACTTGTGCCACCCTTGTAGATCCCAGCCCTGCTGGAGTCATTGTGGTGCTGCTGCCAATTTTGTGTATTCTTGGTCTTAGTGGTGCTCGAAGGGACAGTGCAGCTCTCTGGAAGAACTGAACCCCATGGCTGTGGTCCATGGGCAGTGGTCTGGCTGGAGCCCCTTCTCCTCCTGCTCCCGCAGCTGCGGAGGTGGAGTTGTGATAAGGCAGCGGTTCTGTAACAACCCCAGGTAGGAACCAACCTTTGGCTGGTCCAGGGCCATGGGGTCTGAGTCCTGCTCTTTTGTTGGGACAAATTTGCCTCTGAGGAGTTCTTTTCCTGTCATTTCCAGGCCTGCTTTTGGGGGGCAGGAATGCCATGGCACCAGCATCCAAGTGGAGATGTGCAATACTCAGGTAATGGAGCTGATGGCATCTTCTGAGCTTGTTTCTTAACACCGTTTCACCCTTTGAGAGCTGTATGGTCTGGGACTGTACTTCTCACAGCTGACTGCTCTGGGAAGGAGGAGTAAAGATCTGACATGTAGCCTCCATCTGTCTGATGACGGGAGAGGTATTTGTTCCACTGTGTCTGAAGACAGCAGTATTATTTAATAGCATTGTTCATGTGTAATGAAGCATTTTCTTTATGTCTGCATATCAGGACAGACACTGAGAAAATAGTGACTCACTCAATGATAATTTTCTTCAGAGGGACATTCTTATATTGTTCCTGTTTTCCTTATCCATTTATTTTGTATAAATAGCAAAGATAGCAGCTTCCAAACACAATTATCTGCATATCCTGCAGCCTCCCTTTAAAGTGGTTTTCTTTATTTGCAGTTGTTTTGGTGTTTTACTTACCAGCCACTGCTTTCTGCCTTTAGCTAGTTGTTAAAATGCTGCTTGGGATTTGTGCTCAGTAAGTTCCTTTCATTACCCATACAATTCTCTCTGGGATGTAGGCCTGTTTGATGACCCAGCAGGACTTTATGGCTGAACAATGTGCAGCAACAAATTTAAAGCCACTGTATCTCACTGTAGAAACGCCATCCTTTTATACCTGGACTTCTGCTGTTGGCTTTGCCAAAGGTAAGGAAAGGCTGAGAAACCGTGGTTTCTTTGTGAAGGGGAGCGCTTGTGGACCTGTCTGGACTCTGAAGTCAAAAGGCCGTTTCACCAATTATTTTAGTTTTCAGGTGAAACTTGGATATTCTTTCTGTCAGATCCTTTTGACTTCTTCCTGTTTCTTGGTGGTCAGCCACATGCCTTTCTGAGAGAGTCACTCCTTTCTCCTCCTGCCTGCCTCCTCCAGGGGACATGCTATGCAAGCACATGTGCAGGGCCGTTGAAAACGAATTCATGGTAAGCCGCGAAGACAGTTTCATAGATGGAACCAGATGTGAGCAGGATGACTCTGAACACCACGGGGCTTTCAATCTGTGTGTAATGGGAAGCTGCAGAGTAAGTAACTGGGGAGTCTAGGTGAACCCCCGATGTGTAATCTGCCCCAAAGGAGTCACTTTACTAAGAGCAGGGGGAAAAACAGGGTCCCAAACAAGAGAGCGAGCTCTTCTGAAAAGAAGAGAGTTTTGTTCTTGGCTTATTGGATGGAGTCCAGCAAATCTGCTGTTCTGTCTAGGCATCCAATGCCAGTGGCCTCTAGATAAGCATTCTGCTAATTATGCAAGCAAGTACGTACGGCTATTCATCCCTAATCCAAGAAGCAATTGGTTTGTGGGTTGGTTGAGGAGACGTTAGCTGTTCAGTTTGCATGGTATAAATAGCCCTAGAAAATGCTAACTCTGGAGAAAAGTCATGTGATTTGAACATACTGGGTCAGTGGCAAAATAAGGAGGAAAACCTGGAAATCGTAACTTGATGAATTGATTGTTGCAGTATCACTAATCAAAACTGAAGCATAACTTTTTTTTTCTTCTGGATTGGATGAGAGAAAGGCATTCTTTCTTGATGAATGTAACTCCCCCGCGCTGTCTGCATTTTAGTAACTGCTCAATGCTGACCCGGTTGTATGTTTTCTGTTGTTTCTTTACATTCCCAGAATACACTTTTAACATTTTATGTTTTTCTCATTATCCTCATGTTCACAATGTTTTTTAATGCATTTCCACCTATTGAACAGCAGAGGGTGTAGGCATAATCTATTCTGATTTCTACGGTTCTGTTGGCAACAGTGATAAATATGTATGTTATGGCAGCATCCAAAGCCTGGGATCAGTGCCTCTAGCATAAATTCAACAGTTGCACATGTTTTGCTGCTAAGCCTGCTGAGATCCTCCTGTAGCTTTGTGTAAATTAGTCTTGTTCATGGGAATGAGGATAGAATCTCTCTTCTGAGTTCCACGGGATTGAAGGCCAGGCTGAAGGATGTGAGCTGGGTTTGGGGAGCTAAAGATTCCTTTAGAACCTGCCATTCATGTTTACTGTTCTCCTGGGCTTCCCCCCACACACACTTTTTTTTTTTCTTTCCCCTTCCAGAAAGAGTCTGTAGAAGAGAGGGGATGCAGAGACTTTGTGTTAGGTCACAGGAGAAATCTTTCTGGGCTGCTGCTTACGGGAAAGAAAATGTCACACAATTAATGAAACTTGTGCTCTTAGCTAAGACTTTCCAATCCCTGGCTTTGCATACTGCTGTACAGTGGTAGATGTAGATACAAATGCATCTTTGTCTATCTTGTTGTCTTAAATTCGAATTACAAATGGAACAGGCAGTTTCAGGAATTCAGGCAGTGTTGCTTTCATTCACTTGTTTTCTTCTCAGAATAGACAAGTCTTGACAGACTCTCCCCTTTGCTCAGGCATTTGGGTGTGATGGCCAGATGGACTCCAAGAAGATAATGGACTCTTGCAAGGTCTGTGGGGGTGATAATACCACTTGCACCAAAGTGAGTGGATCTTACACAGAAGGAAAAGCTAAAGGTCTGTAATCCTCACCCTCGGGCTCAACATTATGGTACTGTTTGTATGCTGCGTATTTGTATGTGTATTGAGTGTTCATAATGTTCTGTATGTGAGTTCTTGTTTCTGCTTCTGCTTGATTTTATTTTATGGAGGATGTGGCAGTGGAGTTTGGGTTGTCAGCAGAGAAGGCAGCTAAGATTTGTAGCAGGGAGGTAGCTGTTGTGTGGGCAGAGTGACTTTTTTGGTCATAGTTCTCTGGACGTGGACCAGAAATGTAGCCATTCAAGAAGTCCAACAAATTACCGGGAGCTGGGAGCTGTGTCAGATTCTTCCCAAGATGTTAAACATCCGTTTGGGAACTGATCTAGCTCCTGCAGCGTCACATATAGATATTGGCAGAGAACATAAAAAGAACAAAAGAAAGATGAGAACGGGACACAATGCAGTTCAGTTTTGTTTGCTGTATTCCCCAGCACTGTGTTTAAGCCAAGCTGATAAAGCTAAGGTCAGTGTGAATTTACCTCCTGGCCACCACTGTTGTATCCTTACCTTTTTTATATTAGCTATGTAACCCCTGTCTGCAATTAAGCTTTGTTGCTGCCTGTAAGGCTTGTCCTCCAACGGATAGCATGCTAGTAAGGTGAAGAGGGGTTGATCTGTAACCTCCAGCCTTTTCAAAAGAGGTACAGTGACAGAAGGTGACCGTATCTTCTTTCTTTCCATCCTTCCAGAGTACGTTACATTTCTCTCCGTGCCTTATAACACCACCTTGGTCCATGTTACCAATCGGAGACCACTCTTCACACACTTGGGTGAGTTGAATGAAAAGGAGAGGAGGGACTACAGGCAGGGCTAAAACAAGCTTATAAAAACAAGAAAATGGAGTTTGGGAGGAAAGTTCTTGATGATACAGTTTGTTTGTGGGATACTCTCCAGTGGGAAGTGCTAGAAGCCGTGCTTTTTGGGATGCCTCACTTAGATCAAACTGGTTCCAGCAAATGGGCGGTCTGTAGCTGCCAGCACCAGGGGATCCTGGTGACCATGTAATATCTCTTAACCTCGCTGCTACTTTTGCTTCTCTAGCTGTGAAGGTTAAAGGAGAGTATGTGGTTGCTGGAAAAGGAAAAATCTCACTGAATGTCACCTATCCATCGGTTCTGGAGGACAGCCAGATCAAATACAAAGTGTTTCTCACCAAGGACAACCTGCCAAGCCTGGAGGAAGTCCATGTGGATGGGCCAACACAGGAAGCAATTGAAATACAGGTAAATTAAAATAGCAGAGTTGGAATGGGGCCAGTCTGAACTGGCCAGGCTGAGTTTATGTAGCTCTGCTGCAGCGCAGAATGCACGTCCAAGGCTGCTGGAGATGGTGTTCACTAAGAGTGATGGTGTTGCTCTTCTTGGGAAAGGTTGAGGGTTGGCTGCCCACAGGCTTTCTGCAGGTCTGGGGGATGGTTGTGTGGGGGAAAGCATACTGAGTTAAACCTTTTGCTTGGCTTAGTCTTTTTTTCAGTGCCCTGTGCACAGAATTCACAGAGTGAGTACTCTGACTGTATCTGGCAAGAACTGAGAGTCATATCTTTGAGGCTCAGGATTGGATGGAAAAGGGGGACTAGCTTCTCTTATCTCTGTCCTAAGAAATGAGTCTGAGTTGATTTGCGCATTGACCGTGACTTTTTCCTTCACCAGGTCTATCGAAGGTATTCAAAAGAATATGGCAATGCCACCAACCCGGACATCACCTTCAGCTATTTTATCCCCAGAGAGAATCTGATGTATACGTGGGTTCCTCAGCAGGGGCCATGTTCAGTGACCTGTGGGGAAGGTGAGGCAGCAGTACTCAATCTTTGCTTTTTACAGAGATCTGGGCAGGCTTCTAGTTTGGCTGGCTGGTAGTCAGACAGATCTTTACCCCATGGGCTCTCCTGGGCTGACTGAAAGAAATGTGACATCAGGGAGAGAGACTTGGTTAGCACTTATTAACCAACTGAACTGAATTTAAAAGCGAATTGCTGAAAGCGAGCTGCAGTTGCCAGTGTTAAACTGAACCGAAGAAAAGAGTGGTACAGCTTTTGAGTTAAATTAGCAAATCAGCAAATGAGCTGAATCATCAAAATGATAGTGAAAATGTTTGATCATGAAGAGGATTTTTAAATGGGTTTTAACTGAACTTTTGGTTTTAAGACTAAATAATTTTCTCAGATTTTTCAAAGTTATTGAAGACTGTAATTTGAAGTTGGCGAAACATCAAAAGTCTGAGACCAAAGTGGTATCTGGTGTCTAAAGCCTCAGAGCTAATTATAAAACTTCCTTCTTAGAATTCTATTCCTGTGCCATGGCTAATCCTTTCTGTCTCCCTGAAGAAATCATAATGCAGATTGTAACAGATCGCTCTGGTAGACGGTCTGACATCTTGTTTACCAGATAATACAGATGACACTGGCAAGCCTCTCAAGACTTTTATGACAAGAATTTAGAAAATACATTAACGGATACTTATGGAAGTCAATCTATAGGACTAGTTATGTCTGAAGAGCTTTTCTCCAGCAGATTCCCCAGGTGAATTGGTTGCTGAAACCCTGAAGTAAAGAACTCTTTAGGGCCTCCCAACTAATGCAGTCATAAACAAAAAAAAAATGAGAAAGCTGGGACTTAAAATAACAGAGAGTTGAGTATCTGAACTGAAATTGCATCTTGAGAGCTGAAAGCGATGCTCAGGCCCTCCTTACCAATAGGCATTATTTGAAAACAAGGAGGGTAGTGAAAAGATAACATTGCTGATTGATTCTTGACATTTGCTTCTCAGGGTCATGCTCTTTGAGATTCAGGAATGCCTGTCTCTCTTTGTGGGTAGCTCATTCTCTGCAAAGGAGACTCTCTACAGCTTTGCATGTAACTTTTTTGAGTTTGGATTTTCACCTGCTTCACCTCTTAGGTTCAGTATTGTTAAAAATCTTGTTTATAGCTGTAGTTTATGAATATTTCATTTCTTGCATGCCACAGGCACTGCAAGTCTGCAGTTTCTCTGCAGTTTTGGATATTGATGATCGCTTTGAGGACATTGGCATGCTGCTGTCTGCTGTGCAAAGACTGTATCATGATATTACATGATTAGCTCTACAGAATGTCATTTAAAAATGGCTGACCGCTAGAGCTTATTGTCAGCAACCTGTCCCTCATCAGTCAGACATCAAGATCATTAGAAGTAATTTGGACCAAATTATGATTGATAGCCTTGTTCTTGCAAACAGCCAGTTTAGAGCAATCTTTCCATTTTGTCAGTGGATTATCCATCAAACTTCTCATCTTCTGGGTTGTTCATCTCGGAAGGTCACTTTAAAACTCACGAGGAAACGTTATATCAGAAATAAGGGGGTTGTGTGTTTACAGAAAGTCTGTATTCCCAAATATGCCATTTTTCCTACACAGATAATTTGATTAAAGAGAAATTACAGCATCTTCCTAGCATAATAGAGGTGAACTGTTCACTTTGTTTATGACTTTCTTTTCTTTCTTTTTCCTTTTGTATCCCAGGGATACGACCAGTGGATCATGTGTGCTTTGACCAGACAAAGAATGAAATAACAGAGGATCAGTGGTGTCTGGAGCTCCCGCAGCCCCTTTCAGAGCGCAGGCCCTGTGCCGTGGAGCCGTGCCTGTACAGGTTGGTGTTCCTGGAAGCTCGGCTGAATTCTTGCTTCACTTGTCATTTCTCTGCCAGCTAACCCAGTCTCTGCGGTCTCATTTGCATTGTGCAAGGTGGAAAAAAAAAGGAGAGGTATGAAGTAGTTTCTTCCTAATTATAATGGTGTAGCAGATCCCAAACCATGTTCTGTCTTTCCTGGTCCCATGAGGTAATTGAGATGTCAGCTGAATGAATGGGAGATAGTCCTTCTGATATTTTACAGTAGTCTGCTAAATGGAAATACTTTGGGGGCATGGCCAGAAGAAGACGTCTGCTTACGTCCTTTCCAAGATTGTGCCAACAAAGATTTGATCTTACTGTGGAGGAGACCCTTGTGTTAGACTGGAAAGAGGACCAAGAGCCAAGTCTGCCCAGACATTGATCTCATAGACATTTTAGTGTTTAATAAAAAGTGATTATACTGTGAACTATAGCTCTTTAGCTTAGGTGCTTTTAGTCCTAGAGAGCTGTTGGTGCAAGGATTTACATTCCTAGCAGTTGTCCTCTCAATCACATCCGGACGTGGCTCTTTAAATAGAGAAGCTGAATATTCTCTTTGACCCGTTTCTGTATTCAGTGGCATGAGAAATAAACCTCCATGATCCAGATGAGAAATAGGGTGATACGATTACTTCCCATTTAGGTGGAAGATATCACAGATAGATGAATGCTCTGCTGTCTGTGGAACCGGAGTTGCCCAGCAGAATTTGACCTGTGTTCAGTTTCGTGATGGATTGGAGACTGTTGTGGATGACAGCTTGTGCCCAGCAGAAGAAAAACCCCTCTCCGTTGTGCCATGTGTGGTTACTGTCTGCCCTTTAGGCTGGGACAAAGTGAGTTTATTGGCTTGGCTTGTTTCAGAAGTCTCACTGGAAGCTTTGCAGGAGGCTTCTGGTTATGAAGAACCATCTTGTTACTGGAGTCCGGGAGGGTGGGTTTATACCAAGGATATCTTGCCAGTTAAAGGTTCATCCTGTCACTTTAGAAAGCTCTGTCCCTCTTAATGCTGCTGGATGAATCAGTTTATAGTGGTGGATTGCTTAGGGCAACTGCTGACTATGTTCCTTCTTAGTTTCTCCTCACAGAGTCCAACAAAAGCAGAAACAGAAATAACCCCTGATCCACTGGTAAATACCTTGCTGTCAAACAGAGGTTGTGACATGATAGGGAGGATTGCTAGCAGGGAAGAGGGCTTCTCAGCACAGGATCGCTGGTCCAAATCCGTACTGGGGAGCCACTGCCAGGTGTGCATTTACAGATGGGGAAGAGACTGCATTAGGCATCTCCAGTCTCGGGTATGTCTCTGCAGGTAGTGTGAATTAGGAGGGGTCTTGGCTGTTGGATGTCCTTAGCTATTCCTAATACGTGTTCTGCAAAAATGGAGAAAGTGCTTAAATGTTCCTCTTTCTTCAGTGACAGCAAATATGTTGTAGGCTTGATCTGGAGGTATCCCCCGGCTTCGTTAGATCGAGACCGATGTGGAAAGCAGGTGCCAATGTCAGTCTGGGTCTTTTTGCTCTGTTCTGAGGAGGAAGACGCACACTTGCTTCAGACTTCGGAGTCACTTGGGCATATCCAACTGGAAAATCAGACCGTGTATGTCTGGATCCCTCTAGCTGGAGAGTGTTCCGTCTCTTGTGGTAGAGGTGAGATCTTTCAGTGTTGCAGGGAAATATTACTTGGCTGTAGGCGTGAGCTCAGTGCCTAGGAACCTCAGGGACCTGGTCTTTTCCCCTCTACAGCTCTAAATGCCTGTGTAGCTGTGGTCACAATTTTTTTGAGTCTGGAAGAGGCAAGGGGGCCTGGCTCAGGGAGTAGTTTAGAGGGCTGGCTGGCTGCCGCTGTGTTCCAGAGTTGGGGGGATGAGTGCAATAAGTGTGCCTGGCGCTCAGGCAGTTTGCTTGTTTTGTACATGCACATGCGACTGACACTGTATGGCTTATTTTCAAGCTTTGCATGCATGCCATGCTGTAAGATTGCTTCCCTTTCTAGGTAAGACTCAGCTACAGTACACATGTGTGTCTTTTGACACCAAAGAAGAAACCCAAGAAGAAAACTGTCATCCAGTGCCAAAGCCAGAGAGCAGGATGGAAGTCTGTGATCTCAGTCCCTGCCCGCCAAGGTAAAGCAGTTACCAGGAGATAACGAGCCAGTGAGAGGTCTTTTCTTCCTCTCTCTATGTCCAGGGACGTGGCAAAGTAAGGGTCAGGCTACCCTGAGGATGTTATCTTCCTCTCCCCTGCTTTGAAAGGCCAGCCAACTGCAAAAACAGTAGCAGTGGTCCAAACTCGGCAAACTCAGTCTTTCCTGGGCTGGTATATTCTCAAGCAGAACTAAAGTGAAGTCTTTGGAGATTGAGTCTAGGGAAAACCTGAAAGCCTCTTGATCCCTTATTACCCTGGGGAAGTAGGAAGAAAACCATAACTACAAAAGATGGTGACACATTTGCCAGCTGCACAGTTTCCACACAGCATCAAGAAAAGTAGCTCGAATGAAATGTTCTATGAATCTGGGGTAGCTGCTCTGAGAACAGAAGAAAATGGATGGCACTTTCCACAGGATTTATGGTATTGCAGACTGCACTCAGTGGGGTGACTGGGGATGTCTCAAACACGAACCAGTGTGTATATGTGCATTAATGCAATTCCAGGTGTATTTCCATAGGCTGGTTTCATTTAAAATCCAGGGAAGATGGGTGACAGCTGGAGGTATCACTGATGGCTGCGTTGTTCCCAGATGGCATTACAAAATGGGCTCATGCAGCTTCTGATCTGACTGTTCAGTGGTGTGTGTTTTGGAGGGAGATAAGATTGTTTTTGCAGTTAAGCTATGTATGTCACCCTGGGGAAGACTAATGGATGCAGAGTAAGATTCAATGTATATTTTGAGTCTTTGGGCTTCTTGCAAAATGTGAATGCCCTCTGGGTCCAACTCCAAACCTGTTCCAGACTGCCCAACCTTATTTCAAAGGCTGCCTTGTAAGTGCTGTAGGCAGCAAAGGCTGTGAGGTGCAGGGGTGAAGAAAGCAGCTGAGAAGCGGAAGGATGAGGGAGTTGCAGTGCATTCTCTACAACAAGAGATAGTAGAGGGTGGGGATTCATCACTAACTTATTTTTTCTCCTCCTTGTCCTGTCAGATGGAAGGTAACCCCAGCTGGCCCCTGTTCCTCCAGCTGTGGGCTCGGCTTAGCTGTTCAGCTGGTCACCTGTGTGCAGATTCACCAAGGCAAGGAGATTTTGCTGGAGGAGCGTTTGTGTCCTGTGGCAGAGAAGCCCCTTACCAGCATCCCCTGTGTCATCCGAATGTGCTCTTATGAATGGAGCTTCAGCGAGTGGACAGAGGTATCTGCTCCTGTTCAGATGCAGCACTTGATGTCTAGTGCAGCGGTTTTATAGCCACTCACTTCCCTAAAGCATGCAGGGGAGAAATACCACGTCTGCCTTGTTTATTTACTTCCCACAGAAATGCTAAACTGTTTCTAGGGATGTTTTCCATCTTTTCCGCTGCCCTGTGTTTAGCAGCCGTAGGTTTGCTTCCCGCATTTCTCAGCTCAGGTTTTGGCTGCAGTTTAAAAATGGTCCTTGGCATGTTTTCTTCTGGAATGTAGATCTTTTTGGATTTTTCGGGAAGTGGTCTGCAATTCAAAGATATAGTTTGGAAGATTCCCTGGGAGGCGGGCCATCTTATAGCAGATGAAACTAGAGCACTGAAAGGGCAAGTGATAAAACAGCATCAGTGATCAGCCCCCCAGATCATGCCTGAGCCAATAAATATAGATTTCTAAATACCAGCTGAAACACATGTATAAAGGCCTGTGGGTTTCTTCCTCTGCAGTGTTCAACTTCGTGTGGGAATGGCATTCAGACACGGCAGGATTTCTGCCTCAACCTGCTAACCCGTAAGCACGTGAACCCCATCTTCTGCAGGCGCTTCCCCAAGGCCATTGTGGTACGTGGCTGCTCTGCAGGGCCCTGTCCTGAGCCGGCGGTGGGAACCAGGTCCCATGGAGCAGGACTGCAGACAGTGACACCGGCCGTGCATCTGACAACAGCTGCAACTGCCAAAGAGGCGAGATACAAGGACTTGGATCTTTCTCCATCTGCTGTGCCAGCTGTGCCTCAGGAACAGACAAGAGAGACCAGTGGAGGTGAGGAGGATGCTACCAAAAAGTAGAGATAGGTGCTTACTGTGTGCAGCTGGTTGTGGTGACCCTACCGCCATGCAGGGACAGGAACATGGGAGGGAATACTCCCGGTTGGGAGGGGCAACACGCTGTTCCTTCCAGCATGCCATGAGCTGTCCATGTTGTCTGAACTAGGTGCCATGACTTCCCTGGGCTTCCCAAAGCTCTGTTGACTTGGAACTCCTCTGGGCAGCAACTGACTCTTCCCATGCTCCACTCAGAAGATGGGCGCACTGTTGGCGCTTGTCTGTTCATTGTGCCATGAGGGGAATGGGAATTGTGTTTCAGCGGCTGTAGTTCCCTGTGGATGTGTTTCTCACCTGTCTCTGCTGTGCAGGTGTCTGTGGAAGGCTCTTTCTTAATGCCACTGGGGTCATCAACATGATGGGTGTAGAGAGCAGCGACTGCACTGTGGCCATCGGACGTCCTCTCGGGGAGGAGATAACAGTCAGCGTCCTGGAGAGCTCCCTCAACTGCAGTGCAGGTACTGCCCAGGGCGTGCTGGGGACTAGCCTGGCCCTTTGGGAATTCTGCACCTCGTTTGCCTGCCTGCCTTTGGTGCCCTGAGTGGTTCTAGCTGCCTCGGAGGCTGTGTAAGCTCCGAAACCATTGCACAAGTTTTTCTGTCCTGCCGAGTCTTTGCCAGATGGGACTAAATGAAGATGATGCCTTTCCTCCCCTTTCATAATGGTTTCTTACCTGTTTTGTTGACAGATAGGAGATGAAAGGAGTTGATGGGGTTAAAGAAGCTGCTTGCTTTGGCCTGTTATAAATTCTCTCTGTAATATACCCTCTTGCTGGAATCAGTACAGTTAGATTAGTTAACTGGACTGTTTTCGTGACAGATTTTGATAAGGAAAACACGCAGAAATTACTTGATTCCAGACCTATATAAGATAGGTTGCCTCATTTTACTTAAAGTAAAAGTGTTTCTAGTCCCTGTGCTCATCCATTCCAGGTGAGGTAGTGCTGTTTTCTGGGCGAATGATGTGGCGGACAGGCTGCAGGAAGCTCCCTTTGTCACTGATAAATTCCAGAACGAATACACTGATTGTGAAACAGCGTGTTTTGCTGCCAGGAAGCGGGGTCATTCTTCAGTACAACAGCAGAACTGCAACTAAAAAATACTACCAAGGTACTTCACTGAAAGCTTTGCTGTTGCTTTAGATTAAGGCACCCGTGACAAGGCCCACAGTGTTCCATGGATCATGGTTGCCTGTGGAAATCTATGGAAACCTTGCTTCATTTTTAGCAGCTAATAAGCCCCTTCTTGAGGACTGTTGGAATTAATATTGCTTGTGAACTACCCCTCTGTTTTAAAGGCAAACCCCCTGCAGGTGTTTGCTGATGCTTGGAGGTTCCCAGATGAAAATCCTTAGAGAAACTTCTCTGCCTGTGTTTAATTTAAATGATTTCTTTCTTGGAGATGCTGGACACTTCTCTAAATCATTTTATTTTCTGCTCCCTTTCCCCATCTCAGATTGTGACAAGCAGCTGTTTGGTCCCCAAGGTGAAATAGTGAATCCTGTGCAATTGCCTGATCAAAGGCAAGTAGTCTGTCGGACCTTCATCAATGTGCCTCCTCGGAATCGCATAGCTATCCGCGCCCTATATATTGACCTGGGCAATGAGAGCAACCAGACGCATTTTAATTACATCTTGGTGAGTCGGAAACCTAAAGGGGATAGTTTGGACGAGTATGGACCCTCCTCATTAGACGTTTCCATCCAGATGCAAAATTCAGTCACAACTCCTAGGGGGTCAGACTCTGATCTCTGTTATGTAAATGTAGATGTGAATGAGCACTACTGATGTCTCCTGTATTTCTTCTAACCTTTGTATAGCGCAGCTTTTCCCCTGAGTGACCAATTGGCAAGACCCCAGTATTTTGTGGGTGCTTCGCTTGTAGGCTGCTGTGATATAATGCTTCTGTCTGTCTTTACGCAGGTCCGTGATGTAAGCACCATGAAGACAATGGTGTTCCATGGGAAACAGCAATTCTTCTGGCAATCAACAGGAAGCCAAGCTGAAATTGAGTTTCATGAAAATGTTAAGGAAAACCGAACCAGTTTCTGGGCTGAATATCATGCTATTGAGCCCAAATAAAAGGGGCCAGGGCCACTGCACTGAGAAAGGCCGTGGTCCAGTTAGTCGCTGCTGCCTGTTCACCGCTCAAGGTCACACGAGTCACTTAACCTTTTTGCAACTGCTCCCCTATCTACTGAGTAAGAACAATACTATCTACTGACTCCTTTGGGATCTTAGTTAATATTTATAAAGATTATGCAAAAGACATGTAACTACCAAATGTTTAGCAAATATTTCTCATAGGGACTTTCTGTTTGGGCCGATTGGTATTAATGCAGTTTGCGTGTGTGTAGTTAGTGACTTGGATGCTGAAGTCTCAGGGTCCTGCTTCTGTAATGTACTGTGACCTTTTTGGATGGTCGTTTCATTTCTTGGTGGCTCAGTGTCCCATTAGAAACCTCTGTATACCGCAATTACCTACGATTACGGTTTAACCATTAAGTTCGCTCTCCTGTGGTGTAAAAGCCCCTTAAAACTGAAGCCCATTGAAATTCTGGAACGTTATAAAGAAGGCAAAGATGCGTATGAGGGCGAACTGCTAGCACAAGAAGATTAGAGACACGTGTGAGGGCAAGACAGTTTCTTTGCCCAGGAGGGTGGCGCAGCACTAGGACAGGTCACTCGGAAAGCTTGAATGTTTTTGGGAGCTGGCTCGACCAAGGCACGACTGGCCTGGTCCAGCCCTGGTGGCAGCTGGCTTTTATATGGGAGGGCTAAATGACATCCAGAGGGCCCTCCCCAGCCACCCCTTCTGTGGTTCTGCTGTTACATATCTGACAGTGATACCAGTATTTCTTTTCTATGGGAAAATAAAAGAATTCTGTCTCAATCATGAGTTTGGTGCCAAGACGTATTTACTCAGATAAGAACAGTAGCTGTGCTATTAATCTGCTTGTATCTTCATCTCACA
Source organism: Grus americana (assembly GCF_028858705.1). Taxonomy (NCBI): domain Eukaryota; kingdom Metazoa; phylum Chordata; class Aves; order Gruiformes; family Gruidae; genus Grus; species Grus americana. The sequence continues at coordinate 11,797,038 of NC_072871.1, read as the reverse complement.
GGAACTGTGCAATGGGAGATTGTTGAGACTGCATGATACGAGTTGTAGCAGGAAGAGGTAGTTTAGAGCAGTGACAAATATTCACTCAAGTTTGATTTTAAATACATTTTTTTTAGGTTGTTTTTACTTAATATCTTGAACATTGGACCGTGCTTGGTCCAAATCTGTCATCCTCCTCAAAATCACAATATACTGCTTAAGGGGTGTTTTCCGCACCTGGAGCCTGGCTGGACACATCTGCCCTTGCTCTTCATGCTGGATGCAATAAATGGTTCTGCCTGGGAAGTTTTAACCCTGCTTCTGCTTTCTTTCAGTCGAGTTCTCTGACATCTTTTTACAACCGCAAAATCTTATTTTCTTCTCTTAATAGTTGTTTTTTGCTGGTTAAGCCTGAAGTTTTTTGCTTGCCAGCCTCCAGATTTACGTTCCATTCCTGGAAGAGCTAGAAAGTAGATTCTTGAAGCGAGATCCTCGAGGAGCTGGATATATCGGCTATCCCACCGCAGTGCGTGGGTGATGCAGGCACTGGGTCTTCATTTCCTGTCTAACAGGAGATGTTAATGAAAAGACATCCTTTCCTTAATCCTTTTTTGTAACCTTTTAGCAGATGGGATCTGTCTTCCCACTCTGCTGTGGATCCCATGTCTCGCTGCTATTTATTGTTCCAGATCAAGTGCGCAGAGTCCCTGGTCTGCAGCGATGGGCTCTGGGACTGACCGTATGCTCCGGGTTCATTTCCAGATAACGCAAATATCTTTCAGAGAATTAAGGCTGTTTCCCTGTACCATTTGTTTGGATACCAACAGGTTGCCAACTGGGACATCTCTGACTAGCAAAGTCCTAATCCCATTTTCTAGGGAGAAAACCTGATTCCGTTCAGATTAAGGGGAGCGTTGCCCTCTTACCTCGAGGGCAGAATTTTGTAACGCTCTTAAATGCACGCTCAGGCAAAAATTCGCGTTTCCCTTTCCTCTGAGCACACGCTGGCCACCTGGATAACAGCATCGAGTCGTTTAGCCAGGGGAAGCGGGGCCCGGGGCTCCCGTGCACCCCAGACCCTGGCGTGGAGCGCGTGCCTGCTCGGCTGCTTATGAATATGTACACGACGGGCTCTGCCCACCAGCCTTTTAATGAGAGTGACATCAAAGCCCTGCCTGCTGGAGGAGGGGACCCACAATGCAATACGCAGGCAGACGTGGAGGCAGCTCCCACAGCCGCTGGCATCGCTGCTGCAGGCAGAGACCCTCCATTGTCAGCCCTGGGGGGGCCGCCGGGGGTCAGGCCCTGCATGGGGGCGCGGGGAGAGGCCCAGCAGCGGCAGGGCTGGGTTTAGGGGCTGTCTCCTGGGCTGGCTGGAGGGAGGGGTGTCACTGGGGGTGGGGTGGGGGGGCATCCTGCGCTGCTGGGGCTCAGGCGGGGAGCGGGGTGCTGCCCCCTGACCCCCCGGGAGCAGGGGGGCCATGAGCGCTCAGGATGAGCAGTTCCAAGCAGCAGCCCCTGACCCAGCGGCTTCCTCCGCCGATGATGGCATGACCTGGTGGTACAGGTGGCTCTGCAGGATTGCCGGGGTCATCGGGGGCGTGTGTAAGTATCCCCTTCCCTCGCAGCCAAAGGGCCCCGTCGGCTCCGCTTGTGCATGCGACAGCGCGTGTCAGGGGTCGTGTTGGTGTGCGGGGGGGCACGCCACGAAACAGCCATTTGGGGTTACGGGGTTGTGTCTGCTCTGGACATCAGCCTGCTGCGTTTCGGGTGGAAGGGAGAGTCGTGGACGTGCCTGAAGCGGGGCGGTTTAGGGATGTGCTGCGCGCTCGCTGAACTTGGGCACCTGGGAGAAGGCACATCACGGGGGGGATCTGCAAATCCTCGAGTTTCTTCTTGGATACAGCAGTGGCTGGAAGTGGCGGGAGCAGCAGCCGAGCCCCTGGTCCTGCGGGAGGGCTGCGGGCAGATAAACCAGACGGTGATTTTATCGAAGCACCAGGCTCAGGGTGCTCGGCAGGGTCGGGTGCGGGGCTGGGAGAGGGGCCGCAGGATTTGGTCCATCCTGTTGGACTGTCAGGTGTTTGTACGTTCCTGCAACTTATTTTCTTTCCCCGTCTTGAATGTCGGAGCATGTTTCCCGTCACTCCTGCCGTTGATCACAGTGGGCCTGCCTGTATTTTTTTTGAAGAAGGTGAATAACGGACTTGGTTTGTGTTGTGTGTTTTTAAGGGCTTTAGTCTTGGACGCAGAGAAGAAGGGAGCTGGTGTACAGCAAAGTGAGTTGGCTGCGCTCTGAATTACCTGCTGCTGAAAAAAATTTTCCCAGGGAAAGAGACTCTGCAACTTTGCCAGAAATCAGCCTGTCCCGTAGCGCTGTTTTGCTACGTTCTGTGGGGAGATTAATAGCTCTTAAAAGCAGGAGGGACTGTTATGACCGCTTAGTCTGATCTCCTGCAGAGCACAGGATGGAGAATTTCTTCTGCTTCAGGTCCACGACTTCTAGTAAAACAAGAGTGTTTCTCAGCCAGTGCAGTCAGCCCTGATTTATCCCCTCGGCTGTGGCGTTTTGTCTGACCCCCCTCTCTCCCTGCCCCCTTCCCATGCCGGCCTCTTGCCTCGGGACTCGACCGCACGAGCCCGCGGCGTTTTTGCAGCCGACCTGGTAGACCGTGGTATCGTCGGGCAGGTTCGTTCCAGCCCTTTTTTGGCTAGGCTGCTAAAAGATACGCTGCTCTCCCTGGTTTATGTTTTAGGCGCTGAAATTCTGGAGGTGTGAAGAGATTTGGTAGGACTGCTCTCGTGGGGCAAAATGTCCTGGCCTCGCCATGCTCTGCCTGGGGCCCCCGCGCTTCTGGTCCCGGCAGACGGCCAGGAGCCCAGCTGGGACGTGTCTCCAGCGCAGGTCCCGGGGGGGGCGTTCAGTGTAACGGCGTCTTTCCCACGGGCTGGGGCTGCAGCCGGAGCCTCGGCGCTTTTTACGTGGTTTTGGCCCGTGCGGAGCTCGGGGGATGCGGATGGAGGGTGAAGAGCTGGAGAGCGTGGCTGTTGGGTGGCGTTGGTGGCGTTGCCCACCTCGTGCTAGAGCAGCTCACGAGGGGCTTAAAAGCAGTGCAAGTCTTCGAAGAGGGTTTTTTTTTTTCTTTTCTCTGCCTTCATGTTTCAAAGCAGTCGAATTATGCTTGGATTATTTCCCCAACCTTTTGTTCACAGCTCTGAGAACTCATGACTTGTTTTTAAAGGAAAGCTGAGACTTTTACGTATTTGGGTGAGCCGCTTTTGGAAGAAGAGCCAGGCTCTTAACAGGATTGCGATGGTGTGGGGAGTCAGGCAGCTTGCTCCGTAGCCGTGACAGTCTCCCTTCCTGAGGTTTATCAGGCAGAGAACGAGGCAGCGTGAGACACGGACGCCTCTTACGAGCAGGGAAATGGGGGACTGTGGGAAGAGACAGCCCTCCAACGCCCCGTGCTAGTAACGACCCTCTCCAAAACGCTCCTTCTTCAGCATCACCTTGTTGAAGGTGGACAGTTTGCAAAAGGGGCGATTAATAACATGGCAAGGCTGCTATTTTCAGAGCTTGCTATGACAGAACAGAAATAATTTATAAGGATTTTGAGCAACTGGATTGTGGTCCTGCTACAGGGCTGGATTATTTCTTACAGAAGGAAAAATTCCCTGTAGAAAGGAAGAGAAACCTTGTTAGCGGAGGTGAGACTGGAGGACATCTACCACATGCAAACACCTGCAGCCTACAACGTGCTTAAGCCAGAAAGGTCCAGGGGCCGGAGCAGGAACAAGACAAACAAGGTTCAGGATCCGTTTCTGGCTTGGTGACCTTGGCCAAGTCCCTTCTCTCCCTTGTGTTCCTGTTTGTAAAAGGATGAGGAGAGTCTGTGGCTTTTGTAAAATGCTCTACGAGCAAAAAATAGGCTTGTGTTGAGGACAGTGACCAGCTGCTTGAAATGAATAGAGCCTTTGTGGGGGGTGGTGGTCTCCCCCCCCATTTTAACTCCCAGTTATTTGTGCTTCCTCAGGGATTCGGGATGGGACAGCAGTTAAACAAATGGCAGAACTGTCTGTCTTCCATAGCTTGCATGCCATTGAGCATTATCTGCATTTTAAACCTATCGCAGGGCCTCTGTTTTGCAAAAAGAAGTCCCTGGCTGGGCAGCTCCGTCCCCTTTTGGCTACCGAGGCTGGGGCCGATCCCGTCGCGGTGGGATGAGGAGGGACCAGGCTCTGTGGGATGCGTGGCTCTGCAAAGAGACCGAAGGTCACCGAATCGTTATCTCTGTGGCTGTTGGCAGCCGTCACCGAGTGCAGCGTTCCTGCGATTATAAACCTTTGACTCCTTTCCCGCTGGTTGGTGCTCGTGCTGACGTAGGGGCTTGCTCAGCTCAGGCTTCCCGGGTCATTAGTCCGTTGGCAACCGGGGTGGTTGCTTAGCTGAGACTCCTGCAGGGATGCTCAGCGCTCAAGGGTTGTTTTGGAGTGTTTGAACACAAAACCAAACCAGAACCCCGACAAAACTAGATTTAAAAAAAGAGTAATGGCAAAAACCTGCTTGAAAAAAATAACATTCTGCTTCCCCTGGTTTGTTCTGTGGCTGAGATCGGCTTTGTAGCGCTGTGAACCGCGTGGTTTGCTCCGCTTTGCTGTGCTGTTAAACAAGGCAGGGTTCTGCGTTTCGGGGATAGTCAAGTGGCAGCTGATTTTTGCTGTTCTGCTAATTATAAAGTGCCTGAAAGTCACTTAACGTTATTTTCAGAAGTGTGCTTTCCTGGGTGAGAGCACGTGTCACCAGCCTATGGTGCTTCCCCTGAGCTCCTCTCCTGTCAGCTCCCAGGGTCTGCTGTTCACAGAAAAGAATTAGAAACCCCCACGTCGTGCCCTGCTCTCCGTGCTGCCTGCTGCTCCCAGCCATCCTGCTTCCCGTTGCTTTTCCAGCTCTCCAGCTGTTCGCGTGTGTGGCCGTGAGCAGATCACCCTGCCCCAGTGCCTCAGTTTCCCCTGGCAGCATGGGGACGCTGCTCCCTTTGCAATGGGAGGATGAGAAGTGCCCTTGGAGCATGGCTGGTAACGCGTCCTCTGGCATTTCTCCTCTGTTGCCTGATCCTGTTCTTGCAGGATTCTCCGAAAGATTGTGGGTCCTGTGGAATAGTCCTAGGAAGCCTTCAGAAACCACCTTGGTTGGTTGGTTCCTAAAACCAGGAGGTCACTTGCTTGTGGGATGACCTTAGATCGGTCCTGTCATAGGCCTGCAGCTCTGTTTCCCAGTTCGGTAAATAAGGATAACTCTTTTTAAGGGAACTTTGAGGATTCAGCAGTGTGCCAGGCTTTTGAAGGTCAGGACTGCTCACAGCCGCTCTGCTCAGGGATCCCCTTGCAGACATCTGAAATACCCGAACCCTGGCTGGTGTCCTTCTCCGAGACAGACGCTGCTGCTCTTCCTTGTGCCGCTAACCATCCCCAAGACAGCCTTTAAGGGCTGCAGAATTTTAGCTGGAGTTTTGCAGGGTGGTGGTGTTCACTGCGGACTCAGTCGGTGCCTCGCTGCCCTCCCTGCCTGGGCTCGGGTTCCGTTGGTATCGACGGAGGAAAAGGGCCGTATCAAGTGCCAGGAACACTCTGCAAGTTTAATGAGGCAGGAAGGACGTGCATCCAGCTTCAGCTTGGACGCTGCTGCCTGGTTCCTCTCCTTGCGTTACAGTCAGGAGGGCTGGGGCTATTTTGGGCTCTGCTTTATCTAACATCCGCCTCCGTTTGTATTAGCGGAGACCCAAACCTGGCTCTTTTCTGCCCGTCCCTAGTGCAGAACCAGCAGTGTCTGGCAGAGACTGGGCTCGCCTCTGCTTTATCGTTTGCCCGTGTGCCTTGGTGCTGCAAGTCGTGTTTGTGCTGAACTTGCCCTGTGCGTGCTGGGACCTCTTTGTTCGTCCCGGGACAAAGCAGTAATTCTTTAGCAAATAAACCCCAGGGTGCCGCATACGTGACTCCACGTAAAAGCAAATACTCCGTTGTTCTACGCAAGTGAAATAGTTGTGCGAGTGTCACGCTGAGACATCGGGCATTTGGAGAAAAAGGATACCTGGCCGGAGAAGCTTGGAACAACGCCTTTCCCTGCATCCCGGGCTCCTGTTCAGGCCATCGGACCTTCCCACCCACCCTGCTGTGCTGGTCTGTACAGGCTGCTCTGCAGTGCCTAGGGGTGCCGGCCGAGGCAAGGGCTCTGCAAAACAAAATACAGGAGAGCAAAATCATGCTGGTGTGGCTGCAAGGTGCCATTGCGGGGCAGAGCCGGGAGGGGAGGGCAGCCCTGCCCGCTGCCCCGTGGGGGCACTGCGTGGGTGCTGCGGTCACTGAAAGCCTCTTTGCTTTCCAGCCTGTGCCTTCGCTGGTCTCTGGAACTGCGTCACCATCAACCCCCTGAACATCGCGGCCGGCGTGTGGATGATGTGAGCAGAGTTTCTTTTCTTTTTTCTGCTAGGAGGGAGGTTGGGTTAATTAGACAGCGCTGAGCAAGGGGCAGAGCTGCCCTGTTTGGGCAGTGGACGTGAGCGAGATGTCCGTCAGGCTCTGTGAATTGCCAGGTCTTGTCCATCGGGTGGGTTGAGACGCTGGGTTTGTTCTGTTTATATTCTTTCTTTACCCCTTTTTAGGTAAATACTGAGATACCCTTATCCAAGATAAGTCTGGGGCACCGGGGTTTGGGAATTACCAACAAGCGGGGAGGGAGCGCAGTGAGGTGCAGCCCCACCGTTCCCTTCTGCCTGCGTTTGGACATGGGAACGGCTGGTCTCCAGGGGCCATCGCTGACCCTCGCTCTGGGCCACGCGGGCAGGATTAACTCTGGTTTGTTCTGTCTGGAGGCTCAACGCCTTCGTCCTGTTCCTGTGCGAAGCCCCCTTCTGCTGCCAGTTTATCGAGTTTGCGAATGCCGTCTCTGCGAGGGCGGACAAGTTGCGGCCCTGGCAGAAAGCTGCTTTCTACTGCGGGTGAGGATGCTGCTGGGGTGTGTTGTGGTGGTGAAACCATCCCGGGAACCGTGTTGGGATGCACGTGGGCACGCTGCAATGGACGAGCATCCCTGCATCCCGTGGGGAGTGGAGCCTGGCTTTGAGGGCTGCCTCTCTCTTCCAGGATGGCCGTGTTCCCGGTCATGCTCAGCCTGACGCTGACCACACTCTTTGGAAATGCCGTTGCGTTTGCCACCGGGGTGCTTTACGGCCTGTCGGTGCTCGGCAAAAAGTAAGAGAGATCCGTCTGCTTGTGGAGGGGAGGGAAGGGGAAGGTGGACCTCCAGCCCTCGCCCCCATCTGTCTCCCCAGGGCAATGCTTTCCTCTTGTACTAACCACGCTTTCGGGTATAAATGCTGCCGGAGAGCATCTCCCTGCCGTCATCTCAAAGCCCTGGGAGGAAAGGTCCTAGAAGTTCTGAGCTTTCCCTTGGGAGCTCGACCGAGGTTGTGCTGCGGGTCCCAGCCCTCCTCCTGCAGCCGTTGGAGAGATGGGCCCAGCTCTGGGGGGGGGTGAGCGGCTTTGGTGGGGTTGGAGAGGGCCAGCAAGTCTCATTTCGCTCCTGGCATCCCTCGGCACGGAGAGGCCCTGGCCCTGATCGGGACACCTCTGTGCCAGGCGCTGTGCCCACCACGGTGGGCACCCGGAGCTCACGTCCCCACGCTGTCCCTTCTCTCCGCAGGGGAGATGCCATTTCCTATGCCCGGATCCACCAGCAGCAGAAGCAAATGGATGAAGAGAAGCTCACGGGGGCCCTGGAGGGACAGGCTCTCTGAAGCACGTGAGCTCAGGGTAACCTCTCCTGGACACTGGGATGTTGGTGAAGATACAGAAACCCACTCTGCCCTTCCCTCTGCCCTCTCTGTTACGCCACGATTTCCCTGGACGCTGCAGCAACTGGAAATCTCAGGGGCTGGGACGGGCTGTGCCCTCTTCTCACACCAGCAGCCAGACCTCAGCGCGTTGGCCCCTCTCTCCTCCTCATCCCTCAACCACTTATCTCACAGCCCCGCTATTTTTTAATTTGTAATTTATTTCGGTTTTTCTGCTGCAGAGGTGCTGACTCTCTGAGTGCTGCTTTACAAGCCTGAGTAGGTAGCCTTTCTTTGGAGTGACACCTGATAACGAGCCGAGGATGCATCCTCGTTTGGGAACCGCTGTCCCGCTGGGGTGAGGAGGGACAGAGCTGGCCTGCGCCGGGCTCACGGGAGTCAGGGAGCTGCTGGCCTCGTGCCTGGGGGTAACCTGCCATCGCACGTTTTCAGTAACGCTCTCTGGTGCGGCCCTTCCCCGGTGTAATACGCTAATCCAGGGGTTAGCAATACGTGGCGATGCTTAAGCTTGGTCTTTGGCCGTTGAGTATATTGTAATACGGGTCCGGTTAGGCCGGGCGTCGGGGGCATTGCTGCACGGGAAAGGACCTCCAGCAAAAAGCCCGTATAAAGACAATAACCATCTCTGCAGAGGAGCTGGGGCAGATCCTGATACTACAAAGCACAGTCCCCTCTTCCTCTGGATACAGCTGCAGGCAATTATTGCAATTTACTTGAATTATAAGAATTAATTACTTTGTCTTAATAAGGGTACTTTTCTTAAGCTTCGCTCTTTTACTGGGGAAGAAGGGAAATAAGGTTTGCTTTACCTCAGCTGAAAAAGGGTACTATTGCTTGAGCCAAGCAGGACGTTTTGCTGGTGTGAGGGTTACTGATGTGCAAAGAGCATCCTTCCCTCGTGAGCCTGGGACTCTGCTCTGTTCTCTCTCACTCCCTGCATCCACTCCTGCTCCTGTGACCCATCCCTCCGCGCAAGGGATGTGCTCTTTGCTCCTGTCTGGTACAGCCTTTCTCTTTGTGCATCAGTCCTGGGCTGGTTTTGTATGGGAAGGTGGCATATCCTTCCTTTGCCAACACAGAGAAGCCTGCACCATTTCCGTGTGGACAGCTGGGATGTCTTGTTTCTTTATTCCAGGCTCCATCAGTGGTTTTCACGTCATATTTTCTGTTTGTTTTGTATCGTGCAGAACGCTAAGTCCAGATCCCTCTCTTCTCATCGTGGTTTCTTCTGGGGGGTTTAATTTATTTGATTTTACATGATTGCTTTTTGTTTTGATTAGGAAAAGGGGGAATAATTTATTTCTAGTTATTTAAGTATTTTGATGAGACTCCTTGTCTCTGGACATAAGAGAAAGGAGTGCTCTGTTTCGTGTCCTTCACAAGACCGCCTCATTTCATGGGGGTGTCTGAACCCGGGGAGAGCCCTGGCTGCTGTAACTGCGATGCTGTACCTGGGGTACCGTAAAATCCGATTTCAGCTTTCAGAGCGTTTCTCAGACTTTCGGAAGGCGTGCTGCCCTTTGACCTCTTTGTCGTTTTCTGGGCCACTGGCTTGACAAAGTTTGTTTTCCCCCTCTTCTGGGCGAGAGAAGGGAGGAGAACCGGGCTGTGGCTGCTGCACTGGAGGTTTGTGCTCACTCGGCAGCCAAGGCAGGCAGCAGCTACGGCGAGCAGCGGCAGCGGGGACTGCAGCCTCTTCTCACTCCTCTGCCCTGGAGCTGAGCTCCCGCTGCCACCAACGCTCTTGAATCGCCGGGTACCAGAGGGGTTGCACCGCGCAGGCTGGCTGCCGTCTGTCAGACGGGTCTGTCCGCCCACCACTCTGCGGCTTCTGAGCAGTGTCGGGTTGGAAACTATCTGTGTAACGTGTGCTTCTCTAGGTACGGTGCGTAGTCACGCTAGCTGAACGACAGCAGAACGTCCCTGGCAGAGCCCGCGGGGAGCCGCTGCTGGAGCGGGAGGCTGGGTACGGACGTAGCGTTGCAGCGGGAGCAGAGCGGTCCCTGGGGATGGGGGGGCTAAGCTGTCAGCTAATGCTGGTGGTTGTTGCTTCAGTGGAGCTCAGGGAGGTGTGAGGATTTACAGCGGGCAGGAACACGGCTTGGGTTTATTTGCCCTTGCAGCTGGATGCTGGGTAGCCACTTTGTGCTAAGCCCCTTTCCCCCCAGGCCTCTGAACCGCGATTGCTCCGACACCAGCTCGTCTGGGACGCAGAAAGGCACCGCCAGCCCAGATGCAGCTTGTTTCAATACCGGCTGTGCCGTCTTGCAGCCCCCAGCTCTGGGCCGGTCCTTGTTGCTGCATGCAATACAGGGGCCACTGGCCTTCCTCGGGCGTGCGTGCAGGGACCGCAGCCTCCTGCGTGGGTCACGCTGCCTGCGGGCGTGGGTGCTGCAGGAGGAACACGCTGCAGCCCACGGGATACTTGGGTGCTAAGAGCCTCTCTGCTCTTCAAGCCAGCCATGTCCCTGTGCAGCACCTTTACTGGGTGGTTCAAGTGCAGAGTCCTGCCTAGCAAACAGGACATCTGCTTTGTTTTCAGGGGGTTTTGGGGAAGTTACGTAGTGTTTAGTAGAGGAATGTTGCAGACAGATGCACGTAGCTACGAGCATGTCTTTGGTAGTGACTGCGTTGCTCTGTGAGTAGTTCTACAGTAGCTTTAGTGTCAGGAGGTGAAAGGCAAAGCAGAGGCGATAGAGTAACGCTTGGAGGCTGATCTGCACCCGCAGTGATGAACCACAGAACTGGTAGGATCCTCGCTGGCTTCATCTGACTGCTGCTGGTCCGTGGCACTGGGACAGTCCTGGGGCTGGCGCAGGCAGATGCTGCTCCAGGTCACTTGGAGGGCTCATTGGCACGGACGGGTCCGCTCTGCTCCCCTGGCACCAAGGGCAGAAGTCCTTTGGGTGCCAGCAGTACTGTCGTGCTGTGTTTTGCAGCAGTCAGGTCTGACGCTGGGGCCAAGGCAAGCGAACAACCTGCATCAGCTCTGCCACCGTTAGCAGGTTGCAAACCTCAGCTCTGAGCTCCACGCTTTCGTTGAAAATGGGTCTCAGGGACTCTTCTGTGAGATGAGCTGGAGCCTTTGGCCACAATGCTTGAAGACGCCGGGTTTGTCCAGTGTCTCTGTGCCTGCCGCAACAGGAGGGGTCTCAGATCTGTGCTCCAGAAGTGCTGGTGCCTGCAGGTGTGCAACTGGAGTGGAAGCTGTTGGGAATTTCGGCTGTCCGTGATGCAGCTGAAACCAAACCAGATGCTGCCATCGTTGCAGACGTGGCCTGGCAAAGTATGCATGCAGGGCCGGCAGCACCCGTGGCTGTCAGGAGTTGTAGTGACAGTTAGTGGATGGTCTCGCCTCGGTGTGGGCAAGAGACCGTTTTTGTGGAGATAGAAAGGACCTTTAGCGTAGTAGCATCACAGTAGTTAATATGCCCGTTCACAGTGCATGGTGGTCATTAATTGTGTTTAGAGGCACCATCAGGGTGCGTGGAGCTGTGTAAGGATAAATGAAGTTAAAAGCCCTGCTCTAGAGAGATTTTACAGGCTCAACCCAGTCCCCGCTGACGGTGTCCAGGCTGGATGGCTAATCCATGGGGTCTCTGTGGAAGAGGTTCTGCTTGCCAGGGCTTGGAAAGGCCTCTTGGGAGACGATGGGACAGAAGTTTTGTTACATGAGAACTCAAGAGCGGGTGATGCATTGACTACAGTGAGTTGTCGATGAGTGTGGAAAGACACCCGGGTACTGGCAGCATAAGTGCGCTTAGCGATGGACTGTTACACCATTCACCACGTGAGCTGTGCGCTTCTTACCCACGTGCATTTACACAGCGTGCAGCTCTGCCCTGTCCCATTCAGTCATGAAGCTGACAGCACTTGTGCGTGTTAGCTCCGCTGTCCCCTGGGGCTGTCCGTTGGGCGTGAAGCGAAGAGCAGAAGCTCGCTTTCTGCTGCGTACCCAGACCTCGCTGTTCTGGGCAGGAGCTGATTTTGTAACACCAATTGATTCTCTGTGTGTGCAGTGAATAAAAAGACCATTCTACCTCTGGAAAGAGCCACTGTGATTTCTCAGACTCTACATGTTGTAGCAAAACCCCTCAGACTTTCTCTATGGAAGACAGGAGGTGTCTCAGAAAATATTTCTCCAATGAGGTTCTCGCAGGACCTGAAGAGTCCAACCTCATTTCATATTTGGGCATTTCCTCCTTAGGCTGAGTGTTGAGAAGCTCAATTAATCTTTGTCATTTTTTCTTTCCTCAGGAAAAAAAAAATCCACTGTCTTCAGGGAAAGGTTTCACTGAAGTGAAGGTATCAAGACCTGGTCCATAGCCATGTGAGAAAGAGAATGCTCTAGCACAGGGCTGCCAGAGATCCTGATCTTCAGAAGGTCAGTGGAAACCAGAGGCTCTTGAGACCTCTTGTAATCAGGCCATGCTTAGAAACAGTCATATTCCGCCCAGGGCTGAACATCTTTCTGGAAATGGGTCTCAGCTGCAAAGGTTAGGTCTAATACTGAATTTTCTCTGTGGTTTTGATTTTTGGCCCATCTCTCTCCCTCTGTCCCAGGCTGCTTTAAATTAATCCTCTGGTAAAGCACATCCTCTATTAGGTGATTTCTCTCATCTCCTGCTGCAGGGGATGTAAATAGTAGTTACCATATCTTGAGATCTGGGTGAAATATGGTATGTTACTTCCGTGTCACAGCAGGCTGAATGCTCCAGGAACGGGAGGACACAAACATCTCCACCAGCCCTTGGGGGCCAAGTGCGTTTCAGGAGGTTGGAGAAATGCTTGGGCAAAGCCTCTCCCTGCTCAGCCTCTGTTGTTCTGCCCTTTTGGGAGGAATTAAGTTGGATGTGATACTCAGTAAGACCTTTCACTCCTTGCAGCCATAACCACCTCCTGCAGCTGTGTTTTACTTAGAGTTAGGCTCTAAAAAAATAAAAAAATAATACAAAAAAGAGTTCTTAATCTTGCAGGACACACAGGAAAGGGGTAAGAGCAATTTGCTACTAACTATGCAGTTGAAATCTCAAAGCGATGGAGGCGGAAGCTCCACACACAACCGTGATGGAGGCGCATCCACCTCCTTCTTTGCAGATGAGTAAAGGCCTGGGATGGGAAGGACCCCTCCCAGTATGAAGTACTGTCAGTACCTACCGTGTCTTTCCTCTAGCGAATCACTTGCACTACAGCTGAATGTTCGTCTGTTCCTGTTCTTTGTTTTGTCCTGGATTTTCTTTGTGAACTGTATTTGGTCTTGTTCGTTAGGCTTCTAGTGTAATGTGTGTTTTTAGAGCAATAAAACGTGGCAGCTTTTTATACAAAATATCTGGCTCTGCCTCTTTCAAAGTCCTTAAGTACATGAGACTCATCTGGGAGGCTGCAGGCTGCAGTGGTCCCCTTGTCACAATCCTGGTCTGCCTCTCCCATCCCACCCACCTGCAGCTCCCTTCTCAGCAAATCAAGGCACCGTCTTGCAGTTGAAGGCAAAACTGTTTTATTCTTGCAACTGCACGATGAACTTTTGCCAAAACTGCTACAGCTGTTAACTCTGTTCCAGCCAAACCCTGGGGCTCTTGGGCTGCTTTGGTGGCTGCTGAGCAAAGGGTGTGCGTGGTCTCTTGTCCACAGCCACGTGTCCTGTTTTCCAGGACATCTTTATCTCCAGCCTGGCACTGGTTACCTGGTCCCATACCTCAGGTTGACACATTGCCCAGAGAGCAACAAGTAGTGTTGAATGACAGGAAGAGAAGGTAAAGTTCCAGTTGGCAACTTCTACATCCAAAGCAAGATGATCGTTGCTGCCCGTTCCTCTCCCATTGCCTTTGCAGAGAGCTCCAGCTTCCACCTCCAGCAGCACAACCATTTTCTTTGCCCTTGAGCATGTGGACTGGTGGCCCAGCGTGGCTGGCAGATGGCAGCTCCTACCTCATGAATGACCTCCGGCCAGTCCTGAAGAAGGCCTCAATCTGTTCCAGGGACCTGCCTTTGGTTTCTGGAACGCAGCAGCCTGTGAATAAGATGTTCCCGGCACAGATGACAGCAAAGAATAGGAAGGGCACCTCGAGGCCAAAGGCATCCTGGAAAGCAGAACAGAAGGTAGACATGAGCTGGTGCAGAGAGGGTCTTAGGAGGGGCTGCTGGACACCCTCCTGGGGCAGTACCCACCACGACACGGAGGAAGAACTGGGTCAAGGTGAAGGCTGTCAGCCAGCTCACGACGACACAGAGGCCCGAGGCCACCCCCCGGGCTTTCAGAGGGAGGATCTCAGACATCAGCAACCAAGTGATGGGGCCCCAGCCCATGGCATAACCTGCAGAGGAGAGACGGGTAAGGTGAGGCTGTTGAGGCTTCAAAACCCACTGGTGAGTGCAGAACAGCCCTGTGCAATCCTGCCCTGCTCCCACATCAATCGTTATTCCCCCCATTCATGTTCTGTCAGTCCTCAGAGTGACTTCAGGTGCCATCTTTCTTGGTCTTCCAGGGACATCTGCCTGCCTTCCAACTCCAAGCCCAAATGTTGCTCTGGATCACCCTGCCTTGGATGAGAATTGTCCCCACCAGGCTGGTACCCAGCCCTGTGCTGCGGGTCCTGGGCTCTCGCTCTCTGCACCTACCCATTATGAAGAACATGGTTGCCAGGAGGGGGATGAGGGTGATGTAGTTGGTCGGCTCAGCAGGAAGGTTGGCAGAGCTCACCAGGGTCTTGTTGGCAATGGTGCCGTTCTGAGAAGGTGGCACAAAGTGGATATAGAGCCCCATGGTCAGGTTGGAGACCAACATGACACCAGCTGTGGAGAGATGCAACAGCATAGTGAGACCGATGGGTGAGTGATCCCCTCCATGCCAAGGGCTGAGCTCCTGGGAGCACCTCTGCTCAGGAGAGGAGCTATGGACACAAACTGGAACACAGGAAGTTCCATCCGAATATGAGGAAAAACTTCTTCACTTTAATGGTTACCGAGCACTGGGACAGGCTGCCCAGAGAGGTTGTGGAGTCTCCTTCTCTGGAGAGATTCAAAACCCACCTGGACGCCATCCTGTGCAACCTGCTCTGGGTGATCCTGCTCTAGCAGGGGGGTTGGACTAGATGATCTCTAGAGGTCCCTTCCACCCCCTACCAATCTGTGAATGTGTGAGCTGACCACCACCAAAGGAAAGACACCTCTCTCGCTCCCTGCCCGAGTCCTGTATGGCTGAAGTTTCCACTCTTGCATGTTTGCAGAGCTCCTGGAATTCCTTAAATAAGAGCTTCCCTTGCACAACAGTGGCAGAGACATACCTGATACAAAAAGAAGAATCTTCCTCCCAGCTTTATCCATCGACACAGCAGCAATCGCCACCGAGAACAGACGTACCAAGCCAACAAGAGCTGCATCGTACTCTGGTTTCTGCAACAGCAAAAGCAGTGGGCAAGCTGAGATAGGAGAGCCAGGGAAAGGGCAGGTTCCTACACGTGTTGCCTTGACTCTGGCTGATGCCTTTGTCAAAACTATCCTCCTATAATAAGAGACCAGAGAAGAAGAGCCTGAAGCTCAGAGGAGGAGAACAGGGAGAGAGTGGGGCCAGTCCTGCTCCCCATCCTCATGCAGACTTTTGCAGGGCAGGTGCTTGGCAATTGCTGCCAACCAGGTGCTTTAAAAAAGGCTTCAAAGTTGGGGCCTTAGGGCTGCAGGGGAGTTGGAGCATTGGGCAGCTGTCACTGAAGACGGAGCTGTCCGAGCACGGGCTGAACCCAGGGCTCACCAGGATGACGGATGTTTTCTTGAATATTGACTGCAGGTACACGAGGACACAGGTGACACCAGAGAGCTGCTGCAGGAATCTCATCCCCACTGCAATCAGGATGGGCTTGTAAATGAAGGGGTCCTTGATCTCAGCACAGGAAATCCGCTGGCTCTGGAGGGGACAAAGCCAGAAAGCCGAGGTGTCACCACCTCTGGGCTGCACTGCGGCACCCAGAAGATTGCTCAGGAGTTGCCCAAAGGAGAGTGGATTTTGCAGTTTTCACATTACATCTGCCCCGCGATGGAGGTGAACCTCCTCACCTGCTTCCTCACGCTGTCCTTGATCTGCTCATACTCCCTGGCATAGTCCGTGTCCTTGCCCCGCAGCCAGCACAGCGACCTCAGGGCCTCGTCATCCTTCCCCTGGGAGAGCAGGAACCGGGGCGAGTTGGGCATGAAGCAGAGCAGGACGATCATCGTGAGCACGGGCACCTCCCCTGCCACGGCCAGCCAGCGCCAGTCCAGGACCAGCCCTGCCGGGGCAGCACGGTTAGGGGGGAGTCCTAACCCACGGGCACCCCAGCAGCAGAGATTTAATAAATTCAGGGGGGACAAAAAATAATCCCAAAAACTAGAAGGATATTTTCCATGTTTTTCAACAGCATTTTCAGCTGGGAAATTGCAGCAAGATTCCCCCAAATCTTAGAGGATCCAGCAAGATCCTGCAGCAACCAGGGCGCGCGCTGGCAGGAGATGCACACGCAGTTCCTCATGTGCTGCCCTTCAGCCCTGATGAAACCTCGGCAGGACCCGGGTCTCCAAACCCCAAAATACTTGCCGAGCACGTAGAGGATGAGGGAGCCCAGGACTGCCATGATCTGAGGACAAGCGCCCAGCATGCCTCTGACCCCGGGGTGGGAGATCTCCGAGATGTAGACCTGGAGCAGGAGAACACACGCTTAACGGAGCTGCAATAGACAGCCATCACCACCAAAACCTGTCCCCTGTCACCTCACAGCCATCCACTGTGGCCAGGGGGAACCCAGACTGCTGGGCAGCTGCCCTCTCGGGGTGGAAACCTGACCGGTCCAGGGGCAGGAGCTGGTCCTGGCCGGGGGAGAGGACAGCCTTGCAGGCACCGCTGCTTCCCTCCCTCGCCCCGGCATGGGAGAAGTGCTCCAACAGCACGCTTAGACTCCCATTGCTGGGGACGTGCCCCGGGTTACTCAATTCTTGCCTTCTCCTCTTCACGCAACATGAGGTTGGTGTTGGTTAAACATGAGAGGAAATAACTGCCGGGAGGAACGGGGCAGGGATGGAGGACCTGCCTTCCCTTTTCTGTGGGCAAGAAAGTCCAGCACTGTGGGGGCAGCTCGGGCTGGCCGTGCCAGGGCCGCTAGCCCAGTGCATCCTCCCCGTCCCCAATCGCCGCAGCCCTGGAGCTCTGCTGATGCCTCCAAAGAGCGGTGGGGAGCACCAGGCTCAGCTACGGCACCACCCTGTCTCCCACCGCACAAATCCCCAGCAAACTCCCTCCCGTGGCACGTTACTGGGATGGAGGCAGACGTCACGCCGCCGGCGTAGCCCGTCAGCACGCGGCCCAGCAGCAGCATCCCGATCCCCTGGGCACCGGCCATCAGCGCGTATCCCACGGCGGAGGGCAGTGCCGAGAACATGATGCTCAGCTTGCGGCCCAGGCGGTCATTGAGGACCATGGCGCTGAGCCCTCCCGCCGCCGCTCCCAGCGTGAACACCGACTGTGGGGAGACACGGAGAGGGGCTTCGGTGGGTCCGGGCTCTCCCCATACACCCACCGGCTCTGCCCACCCCCGGCAGGGACAACCCCGTTCCTCACCCCGAACCAGGACGCGGTGTGCTGGTCCAGCCGCAGGGCAGGGCTGGGCTGAGCCTCCAGGGCAGGGATGACGGGCGAGGGGTAAACCAGGGCGAAGCCAAAATTGAAGTTGCCCAGGACAGCGGCAAACACAGCCAGGTAGAGCCGCTTGTTGTGGAGGCTCCTGAGGGAGGGATGGCGAGAAGGACGCGTTGGGTGCCGTTATCGCACCCGGCAGAAAAACTTTAATGCTGTTTTGCAGCTTCCCCCAGCCTTCGCTGGGGCTCTCGTGACACCCGCGAAGGGATTTTCCTGGGGAATGGCCCAGCGCAGCCCCAGGCTGGGGGGTTCTCAGAGCGGAGCAGCAGCCGCTCTGACGTGTAGTGGGGGCCGAAAGCCCGTACCCCCCGGGCACCGCCGATGCTTTCCTCCACGCCGGGTGGTTTTCAGCAGGTTCAACAAATTGAGAAAAGCAGAAGCTGCAGCCGGGTGCACCACAGACCCAGCCGGCTCGTCCCGGCGGGGCAGCGAGGGGGTTCCTTTCAAGGCCCCTGTACCCCCCAGCAGGACCTTATGCCCCCATGAGAGTCGGATGCCCAAAAGCATGCACACCCGCAGCTCTCCCAGGCGGGCTCATCCAGCACCGCACACCCTGGGCAGGATGAGACCCCATCTCAAGGCAGCTCAGGAATGACGGCAGCATGAAGCAGCTCTTCCACCAGCTCCCCCCAGCCCAGTGCTCTCAGGATGGGGGGCACAGCCCGCCCCGCAGCCAGCCCCACGGCCCCAGCCCGGCCCTTACTGCAGGTACTCCTTGTCGAGCCTCTTGACAGCGCTCTCGGGGAAGGTCCGATACGAGGAGCTCATCTTCCTCACGAGGGGCTCCCGTGCGCTCGGCTCCATGGCAGCGCTGTGGCCGGTGCCCGTCGTGGTGCGGGTGCCGCTTCGCTGGGGGCCGGATGCTCAGGGCTGCCTCCGGGAACGGGGAGGAAGAGGCAGCTGAAAGCGAAAGGGGAGAGGCTGCCTGGCGTTGCCTAATCAGAGAAATCTGTGTCTCGTGGGCTCGCGCCTGGCTGGCCTCTGGGGAGGAAACTGGGGGGGCCGGAAAACCAGCCGGCAAAGAGCCATGGGAAAATGATGGTGCCCTGCAGCCTTCACCCCACGCCCAACCAGCCTCTGTCCCTCCCAGACCCCATCGACACCAAACCCCATCGCTGCAGCGGCGCTTACGGGGACGACACGTGCAAAACTGTTTCCACCAGCAGAAACGCCCCTTCGCTAGGGCCACATCTGTCCCCTTGAGGGACCGGTACCAGTTAGACTGGCCCAATGCTGCTTCTTTTTACAAGGGTAGATTGCATCCGTGTGAGCCTCCACAGCCACCCTGGGCAAGGGTTTTCAACACAGACCAGAGCTGAGGGAGAGGAAGGAGAGGAAACGAGAGGGAGGTGAACACAGAGAGGGCACAGGGAGCAGGTGATGAGGATGAAGAGCGCTGATGAGGATGGAAAAGGGGAGGGTGGCATCTCTGCTGCATTGGGTGCAGCTGCCGGGGTCCCTGGGCTGCCCATGGGTGCCTTTGCCCTCTCGCCCTGATCCCCCCAACCCTGCGGGGCTCAGCGGGCAGCGTTGTGCTGGGGCACCTGCAGGTCCTGGGGGGCTGCAAAGTCCCAGCTCATCCTTTAGGAAAGGGGGGGGACATCCCTACTGGCTTTGCACTTGGATTTCATTAGCAAAAGATGTCTTTCCCTAAACTACTGTAGCGCTCCTCTTGTTTCCATTATTCACCTTAGCCCTGGTGCTTTTGGGACCACCTGGATGGTTTCTGCACCCCCAAGCCTGCCGGGGAGCCCCAGTGACACTTTGGTGTCAGCCAGGACTCACTACATTCTTCCCTCCGTCCAGTCTGGTTCCCCTTCTGCAACCACCAAGTGCTGCATTTAGTGTCTGATCGATGCTGGGGATTTACAGCTGACTCAGCCGCTCGGGGCTGTGATTTCCCTGTGGGAAGAAAGGTCATGGAGCAAGGGGATGTCAGAGCCGCAGGCCAACTCATCCAAAAACTTTTCAGTGTCACATTGATCCAACCAGGGATGTCACAACAGCCTCGAGCTGGTCCCTGTTGGGCACCCCCCCATCAGCAAACGCCATCGGTCACCTCCCTCGCATGCATTTTGCTCGGTGCATCTGGGCTAGCAGCGCCTGTTTGCTCCCACGGTGGCAATGCTCTGTGCAAGGTCAGGGGGCGGTGGGGGCCGGGATGCGTTGCTGCTGGTTGCATCCTGCAGACCAAGGAAAACCTGCAAATACGTGGCCTTAGAGAGTCCGAAGAGGAAGGATGCTGCAAATTCACGCTGTGAATTTGCAGCATCCTTCCTCTTCGGACTCCCTAAGGCCACTCATTGAGAAAGTTATTCTTTATCCCCTCTGCCCCTCCCAGGCCTCAGCTTTTTCCCAAAACCAGGTATCCTGAGTCTCTCCAATGCAATATTTGCCATGTTCCACCCCAAAGCAGCTGCCTTTCAGCCCTACAAGTTAAAAAAAAGGGCCCCCAATGCAAGATGCTGTAGCAGAGGGTGGAGGGCTGTGGGGTGATGCTGCTGGGGTTGGGCCCAGTGAAAAGTGGCTGCAGGTGCTGGGCATGATGGTGCTCACTGGAGAATGTGGCTGTAAGGTCTCCGGGGACTGCGGTTGCTGCAAGGTAAGGGCTTTTCTTTTTTTCCTTCCTGATCCCTGTTTTTGCTATAAATATCTCTAGCAAGGAGGAAGCTGTGGGCTTGCTGGTTAGTTATCTCTGGCTCTTTCCATTGTGGAGCTTGTTTGGCTGCTGCTTTTTGGGACTTTGGTGGGGCTGAGCATGCTGCCCCGTGCGGGGTTGTGCCAGGTCTGTGCTTGTGCTTCTTGGA
Organism: Grus americana; assembly: GCF_028858705.1. Taxonomy (NCBI): domain Eukaryota; kingdom Metazoa; phylum Chordata; class Aves; order Gruiformes; family Gruidae; genus Grus; species Grus americana. The sequence continues at coordinate 11,776,741 of NC_072871.1, read as the reverse complement.
GAGGTTTGTGTGCCAGGTTGTGGGTCCCTGTTGGGAGCAACGTTGCTTAGAGCAAAGGTGTGAAATCTGCAACACGTGTCTGTGGTGTGCTTGGGGGTGAGTGGAAGAAAGGCTTCTGTGTGTCTTGATGGGTCTGTTGCTCTGTCGTACGGGCATTCTTTGAACATTTATGTCTCTCAAAGACGAGGGCTGGGAGCTCCCTGTTTGTGAAGGTGAAAACTGAAGCAGGGAGAGGCGATGAGTCCTGATGGGGTGTGGGGAGCTGGTGGTGGTGCTGGGTGCTGACCTGGTTGTGCAGGCTGGTGGCTTGGACACGGAGAAGATGACTTGGAGCAGACTACTGTGAAATGGCCGTCTGCATGCAGCAGCATCTCTTGCTAATTCATTTCCCTCCCTTCATTTGTTTCTGGAGACTGATGTGGCCTCTAGTGAGGGACTTCAGAAAGCAGGGTCTGCATCTCCCCTCTGTCCCTGGCGCTGTGCTCTCCCCTCTCCCAGGAGCAGGGGTGCTGAGCCCCAGGCCCTGGTAACTCCTCGGCGTCGGGTTGTGCTCGGGTGCACAGGCTGGGTGGCTGGGGGCAGCCTGCTGCAGCCCCTGGGACCCAGCAAGCCAAGCCTAGGACCTGCTCTGCTGCCGCAGCGGGGTGAGTCCGGCCATGCTGCTGTGACCCCAGCACGTGGGCGCACAGGGCTGGAGCCCCGAGGGCCACCTCCTGCCCCAAAGGGGCTATTGCCTGCGTCTGATTTAATTCTCATGCTTCTGGCCACAACTGAAGAGTTGTCAGGGCCGTAAATGTGCATTAGCTGCTTTTGCCATAGTTTTGCTGGGCTGGGAGCAGTGTTAGGATGGGGCTGGGGCACCTCCTTGGCACGTGGCCGCTGCAGGCATCTGTCGCAGGTGTTGCAGAAGGACGCGGTATCTGCCCTAATCCTGAAGCCACCTGGACGTGGGATAGAGAGGAGTGCTCGCCTCAAGCTTTCCTTCCCCTCCACTTTATATTTGGGGAGAAAAAAAGACGTTGGAGAGGAGTCGTGAGATGGAGCAGTCGGATCTCCCCGAAACGCGAAGGGTTATCCAGTTTCTGTGCAGATTTGTCAACTGCTTCAAACAGGAAATTACTTCGTGTCTTGAAAAACCTCCAAGCACCTGTAACGCTGGGAAGCACGGGGGAGCCGGCGCCGGCGCTGGGCTTGGCTCGGGGAGCCGGGGCTGAGCCCCCGGGCTGGCCCGTCCCTCGGTGCGCAGGGGGATGGTGTCCTGCGGAGGGAAGGGGGGTCCCTCAGGCGAGGTATAAGGGGTCCCTGCACTCGCTTTTGGTGAGCAACGTGTGTGGCACCACGTCTCCGCTCTGCCTTTGATTTCTTTCTAAAAGTGCTGTCTTGGTAAGGAATAAAGCACCCACCACCCTGTCCCTGCTCCGTATCTCTCCTGGGACTCTTCCTGACTTTTTGTAGGCCCTACCAAAACACACAAGGGGCGGTGAAAGAAGGGTGCCCATCAGTAGTGTCTGCAGTGGGCTGTGCTTGGCCATCAGCATGGGGAAGGGGCTCCTGCGCTGCTCCCCGCCTCTGCGGCACATGATGGGGCTTTGGGCCCTCGAGGGTGAACCAGGGAGGAATGAGGCACCCGCTTTGGGAAAGCAGCAAACCAACCCGTGGCCGATTAAAGGGCAATCTGGTTTCGCTGAGAGCTGTTGGCTGCCTCGGCTGGAGTGATGCATTGCTCCGGCTCAATAGGACCTTCCTCCCCCTCTGACAGCTGTGCAATAGATCATGAACATATGCAAAAAAATAAACTGCATCAAAGCCACTTGGCAACTTAACTAACCCGATTCATAAATTAATTTCTATTCCTCTTGTAAGGGAGAAATCAGTCACTCCTCAAGGCTATTCATCTCAATCGCTCATCTGGCCACATCCTTTCATAAATCTTCCCCGTAAGTCTGAACTGGCGATTGCCGGGTCAAGATGCAATAACGCTCAGAGCCTGCTCAGGGCAGCCCTGGGGCTGGTTTGCCCTGACCTGGGGCAGGGCTGCTTCTCTCTGCATCACCTGCACCCCTCCAGGCTGTAGCAGCGTTGGTGTTTTGCAGCATAGTGCCGCTCTGCGGGTGCACGTGGGTCATTTTGGGGAGCACGCGGTCCCCGCTGGGGAGCCGTCGGGGCGGTGCAGAGGGATGATGGTGAACCGTTTCCTTGCCAGACGTGGGTGAACGGCACGTGCTGGGTTTCCAGAGCCACGCAGGGGACGGCTGGTGCCTGTGGGGTGCTGGGGGCCCGTGGCTGGTGGGTGCTTGGTGGGGGCTGACACCAGGCTGGGTGCACCCCGATGGCATGGTGCTTGCAGAGCTGGGGGAGTCCAAGCCTGGGAGCTTTCCAAGACCCCCGTGGCTTCGCAGAACAGTGCCTTGCACCCCCCCCCCCCAGCTCCAGATGGGCATCGGTGCCTGACGCCCAGGTTAGCTTTTCCAAGCAGGCAGACAGAAGTCAGCTCTTCGCTGCTGTACCCCTTGCCTCGCTCCCCCCTCGCAGAAAAAAATCACCACCTTTTCAGGCTGCCATCTGTTTATTTTGTTGGACTCGGAACTTGCTGAAATGTCTTTCGATGGATGAAGCAGCGCAGAGTAGAAGAACAGAGCCTGGCAGGCTGCATGGTGAGTGGAAAATAGTTTTTTGGGATTTTCTGGAGTTTGAAGGCCCGATGATGGATGTGCATGCGAGGGATGGTAATGGCTTTGTAAGTATCAAAACACAGAGCAAAAGAATAACTCTGCCTAATAGACTGAGAAATGTATGTCGGACAGGATCCGCTCCGCTCCGACACGGGCGAGAGCGGTGGTGCTGAATGATGAAGTGCTGCGGGGCTTGGGAGCAGAGGCTTGTATTGGTTTAATGTATCGGAAAAAATGGTACAGCTAGTTTTGAAAAAATATTAGATACTTGCTATGAATGTGTTGGAAAAGGCTGTGTCTTGTCCCAGGGAGACCCGTTGTGTTTGCGGTGATCTGTTCGAGGGGCTCGCAGCCGCCCGTGGCTCCGACCCGCCGGGCAGGGCTGCCTGTCCCTGTGCCTCCTGGCTCCCCTCTTGCTGCCTTCCCCCTCTGCTTCTGGTGTCCAGACCTACTGACAAAAGTGATGGTTTTATGTGGAAATTTTGTGGGGATAAATATTTGCCTGTCAGCAGCGCTAGGTCAGAGCATGATTTCTCATGTGCAATTTGGAAATGACATTTCCAAACAAAATTAGAATTTCCCATTGAGAAGTTTTCATTGTTTTTAAGTTGGAAAAGGGTTGAATTTGGGGGGTTTCCTGGTTGCCACACAAATGGAGGACTTGTTCACACACCACACCCCCCCATGCTTAGAGCATGGGGTTTTGGTGTCCCATTTCTGCCCTGGCTAACCCAGAACCCAGGATGAGCTGGGAGACGTGTGTGTGATCTTCTGCTGGCTGTGGGATTTACCAAAAGCGGGATTTTTTTTCCTGCTAGCAGGGCTTTTCTGCAGCTCACACAAATCTTTCTGACCCACAACTTCCAGTGCCCATAGGTACAAGTGAAACTGAGATAAAAATGGGACGTGGGGGCAGGTCGCAGGGTTCCAGCCCTTCCCATGCGATGTGGTGGCTTCATCCCTTGCTGCATCTCCTGCTGCAGATTTGGGTGGCTGCCGGCCGGCGTGTGCGAGCAGTGTCAGGGCAGCTCAGGGCCACGCTCTTCTGGAGCCTGAATTTCCTCAGGGCTGGGTTGGCTCCCGAGAGAGGGAGGGATGCAGCCAGTGATGCTCGGAGCTGGTCCCCCGTGGTCCCTCCACCCCGTAGATCTGTGTCTTGCCTTGCTGGGATGATGCGGTTGATCTTCGTGCAGGGACATCTGTGCAGTGATGCTGCATGAAAGCAGGGGCTGAGCATCCCCAGGGGTGCTGGGCTTTCAGTTGGGCCAGCCCTAGGAAACAGCTCAGGCTTTCAGCAACATCCAGCGCTGGGCAGGATGAGCCGGGACAAGTCCCGGTGGCTCTCGGTGCCCTGGTGCTGAGCCAGGAGGGGACTCGGGTGCCGTGAAGCAGCGGCGCTGGTTGCTCATGGGGTGGACGAGAACGCAGCGAGCACGGGGCTCACTCAGCGGCTGCGGCAGCGTGCGTGGAAATACAGCCGAGCCTTGCCAGGCTGCGGGGAGGTCTCCGGGGTGGGCTTTAGGGGCTGGACGCTATCCCTCCCAAGCCCTGATGGCTTAGGTGACCCGCAGCCTTGGGAGGGTGGCTCTGCCCCCACCCAGCTCAGCTCACATCAGGATGTAGCCACAGGGGCTAAAAAGAGAATTTAAAGAACAAGCACAAGGAAGGTTCTTTTCTGAAATACCCTGTGTACCCAGAGCCGTGTTAAGGCACCAACAAGGTTTTTGAAACCCTGTGTTGGTTGAGAGGTGGGGAGATAAATAAAATAACTTTCAAGAAGAATTTTCTAAAGAAATCTTTTTTTTTTTTTTAGCGTGTCCAGTTCATTTCCATGAGCTGCTGGGACAGGTTTTGAAGTGATGCCTGTTGTGGTGTCACAACCTGGGTTATTTTGGATCCCCCTTCTCTTGCCTACAGGCATTTCTGCTGGGTATTTTGAAGTGAAGCTGCTTTTGCTTTGATGGCAAGGACTGGATTTCTTTATGCCTTGGGACACAAATCTCCCCCCAAATTCCTGAGAGCTGCTGCCTGCTCCTTCCTTGGCTCTGTGCAGTTTTTTCCTGTTTAATATGATTTTTTTAAAAAGGGCAAAACAAAACATATCATTTCCTTGGTTTAATGTGAGCCAATTATGGCTCGCAGGCTGTTAACTTCATCACCGCTTCTTCCAAGAAAGACCTTGGTAAAATAAACCACCACGCCGGCGGAGCAGAGCTGGCAGCCGTGCCGGTGCACCGGGACCTGCCATCGGGCTCCGCGTGCGACCGGCAAAGCCTCGGATCGAGCCACGGCATTTTATCCCCCTCCCCGGCTGGAAAAAACCCCTAATGGCTCTGTCACACACATGCCCGCTAAAATATCCAACCACTTGTTGTACATCTGCTGACGGATACCAACTGGAAAGGAGATTAGGGCTCAGACTCCCGCGCTGGGCTGTCTGCCCCTCCTAATAAGGAACAGATTGGAGCCCTCGCCGGTGCTCGAGCGCGGCACGCTGCCTCCAGCGCCCGGCAAATGGCAAAATCAGGAGGGCTGGGGCAGCCGGCGGGTACCAGGGCGCAGGCAGGCGTTATTAAACCGTGCCGGCAGCCAGGCACAGCCGGGACCAGGGCTTGGGTGGATGCTGTGTGGGGTGCTGGGGGGTCTGCAGTGGGGTGCTGGGGGTCTGTAATGAGCCGGTGGGACCCTGGGGTTGGGGGGCAGCTGAGCTGATGCATGTTTGCAGGAAGGGCTGGTACGGGGTACCGGGGATGCTCTGTGGGATGCTGTGCTGTCCGGCCCATTGCCCCCGAATCAGTGATTCACACATCTGGAGCCAGGATCTGACCCCTCCGAGCTGGGCACCGCCGGGTTGGGGGCCTGGAGCCAGATGGTGTCCAGCCACCGTGAAATCCCACATAGGATGCATCACCTCTTGCGTGGCGTTTCCCAACCACTTTGCCTTAGGGAAAAAAAACCCCGCTCGTGACATCTAAAAGCCCCTTGGGGTTGTCCTCAGGTTCAGGGTGCAGGGCCCGCACTCTCCCCCACCCTCAGCCACAGCCGTTTCCCCGGGGTTTTGCACGCCAGCTGCGGCACCGGGACCCGCAGACCACGCACGTGTTCGCCGGCGGTTGCGTCGCTGTCTCCTGAATTGCTCCGTCCCTTGGCCGAGGGCCAGCGCAGGAATGTTAACGTTTTTCTGCAGCTAATTCGGGGCCGTGGGCAGACCTGGCGCTGCCTTTTCCCTCCCTCCCCACTGCTGGCGCTTGTTTTATTTTATGTTTCTTTTCAGCGGCGGTTGAATTGAAAATTAAGATGTGCTGGGACCTAATTCCAAATAAAAACGCTAGTGCGTTCCCCGCGGGGCCCTCGGTCTAACCTCCGAGGCGGGCAGCACCGCGCCGGTCACGCAGCCTCGCATGCAGCTTGGTGATGGGGAAAATGCCGTCCCTGTCCCCATCCGGGGCTGGGAGCGGGGGCAGAGGGAAACCCGGCTCCTTCCCCTTGGCAAAGCGCTTTCCACCGGTGCCGGAGTGGGATTGCTCGTAAATGATTTGCCTCGCTGGGAGTTTGGGGATTGCAGCTGCGGGGTGCCCTCGCCGAGGAGGATGATGCTCTCTTGGGTCCCGTGGGACTTTCGTGCAGCGCATCGTCTGCAGAGAGTCTGCCGTCGCCGGCTCCCTGCGGGATAAGGGATGGGGCCGAGGCCGTGTCCTGGCCGGGGCTGTGACACTGCGGCTGGCGGCCGGCGGGGAGGAGCGGGATTGCGGCGGGGGCCTAGGAAAAGGCAGAGGTGAGCTGGGATTCCCGTACAAGGGGGAATGGGAGGCAGCTGCGTCCTTGGAGCAGGAGAATAAGGAGCTTTTTATAAGCCCATTTTTGCAGGCACCTTTTAACCCGTTTATCCTGCGGACAGAAAATCTCGTGGATGAAAATTGGAGTGAAAGCAGAGACGTGAAAGCACGTTTCTGCTCCACTGGCAATCTGCTAACGGGATAATCTCGTTACAGCCACCTGTTAGTCCTGGAGTGAATCCTGCGTGTTCCTGGGCAGAGAGGAGTTTATTTTATTGGCATAACACCGCTCTGCCCCGTGATCCTGGGGTGTCCCCCAACACCCCAGCCCTCGGTTGCTTTCCCATTCCAGGTCATTGGAGGCGGCACTAAATACTTTCAATTGCTCTTAAATGAAAGTAGCTCTTGAAGATCGAGATGCACCAGATGGACCAGGATTTCATTCAGGGGCCTTTGGGCCGAGCATTACATGCACTAAAAAAAAATATCTTTACACATCCCCATGGCCTTGAGCTTCTCTGAGGTTTTTTTCATTGCACTTTTAAACCCCACGTGGCGTGTGCCCCCCCCGGCCCCTGAACTCTCCCTCACCCGCCGGTAGCCACCGCGGCAGGTAGGAGCAGTCCCGACCCCTTGCTCCCAAAATTCATTTCCCCTGGGAAAGCCTCCTAAGCCGGTTACACATCCCGCTGCCCCCGGGTACCTAACGGGTGAGCCAGACCTCGCAGGAGGATGAGACGGGAAAATTTGGGAGCGAGAAAGAGCGGGGCTAATATGGGAGAGCGATGGGAGGTGCCGTCCCCGCTCGGCCCCTGTCTCATCCCGGGCTTTTGGGGGGCACTTGCCCGAGTGTCCTGAGCCCCTGGGGCTCTGCCTGTGTCTGGAGGAGCTCATGTGAAACCCATTAAAAGCGTAAGGAAAGGGAGCATGACGGTTGGGAATCATTTTGTTTGGGTTTCTAAAACGTGCGCATGAAAACACTGTGTGGTTTTCTGACAAATTTGAAACAGCGCTGCTCAATTCGCTCCAGCGCTGCTACTGTTGATCTAGCAGACTGTAAAGCATTTATTGGAGTTGCTTGAGGCGAACTTAAGCATCTGTGGAATAACAAGTCCAGGAAGTAATTGCATCCACAAGGAAAATATTTTTATGTATAATTCAGTGACCCATTTTATAAACATTGCGGTTCCACCTTGGACTTTTTTTTTTCCCTTCCCCCCCCCCCTTTTTTTTTTTCATCCGCAGCCTTCCCTATCCAAGCATTTGAGGTTAGGGAAATATGCGGGGTCGTGTTTGGTGGCTCCGTGTTTGGTAAGGCACGGTGCTGGGCGGGAGGTGGGGAGGAAAGCCCCGGTGCTCCGGGGGGGCCGGCGTCCGGCTCGGGCAGGACTCTGGATGTGGCACCGCCATGGGGGGACGCCGGCGCTGGGCGCTCCGGAGAAGCAGAGAGACAGCGTGGATTGCTCCCGCCGAGCTTGGCAAGCGCAGAGGAATTGTTTCGGGGCAAGGGCTTTTCTTTCTTCCTTAGCAAACCAGCTTTACGAGAAGATGAGTCATTCACAGTCTGGGTGGCATCGCGCTCGGCGCAGGGCTGCAGAGCCGGGGGGGGCTCTGTGCATCGGGACGGGCGGCTCCATGGGTGCCCCCGGCCGTGGTGCCCCTGCAATGCTGCTGTCGAGGGGCAGCGGGTTCACCCCATGTAGAATTTTTCAGTTCCTCCAATGTACATTTTTGGGGGGTTTTCTGGGGTTTCATGTCCGTGCAATATAAATGCACCCCCCCACCCCCCTTTCTTGACCCAGGAGCTCCGTTTGCTCTCCCGGTGCAGCAGTGCAGGTCAGAGCTGGAAGGAGCCGTCGCACAAAGACCTTTTGGAGGGGTCTGGCTTGTCCCCAGCGCAGCAGCCTGGGCACGGCTGGTTTGGGGACCAGCATTAGATACAGGCATTTAAATGGGCGATAGTGTGACAACATAGACGTGCCCTAAGAGAACAAAGCTATGAAAAGATAAAGCCACAAAACACCTTATTACAATTGCACTTAATTTTTGTGGGGTTAACGTGGGTTTTTTGAAGGTGTGCTGGCTCTGCTCCCGGGTCAGAGCTGCCCCTCCTGGGGAGGGGGGTGGGATCGACGGCACGGGATCTCACTCCCCCTTCTCCCGCTTTGCCTGACACAGGTTTGTTGGAATCTTTATCTCTTGGGGGGGCGGAAATAAAAGTCTGACCCAGTCTGAATGGCAAAAGGCATGTGGGTGCTGTGCCACGAGCCCAGCGGGCATCTTGTGGGGAGCGTTGCCGGGAGTGGGGAAGCAACCGACCCCCCCAGTGCGGGCGCTGCTGGGGGGGACCCATCGCCTCCTACCAGACAGCAGCCCCCAGCTCCTGCCCCGCTGTCTCTCCCTGTGCACCAGGCACGGCTCGAAGCCAGGCAGCGTTGAAGATTGGAGGTGCCAGGCGGAGCCTCCCCTGCTCTTCCCGTTGCTTCCATCACCCCCAAACCGCCATGCCCTCGGCGCAGCTGTCCCCCTGTCCCTGGAGCGGTGATGCCAAGGGCAGCCACAGCCCCGGGGCTGGGACCCCCTCCAGGAGGGAAAAGAAAACAAAACAAAACAGGCCTAGGAGTAAATATTATCTGAATATAAAGGAACGCGATGTTTCTTCGTATGGGTCTAGAATTTCTGCCTTTTAACAGCTAACCTTGACTCAGCCAATATCCACAACATGCAGCCCTGGCCAAAATATGCTGGGCCTTAAAGTACCACAACAGCTGTTTTTCTTGCTAAAATATGACATTAAATTTTTTGGACGGCTGGATGCTTCCTTGATGAAAGTGGAATAGGGGCTATTTTTCCTCTCTCTCCCTCTGCCCCCCTCCTGTCTTTCCTCCTCCTTCCGTGCAAGGCGATAAAGCCCGAGCCTTTGCAGACATCCCGTGTGGGCAGCCGGCCGATGCGCCCACGGGGCCGGAGCCCCGGCTGCAACCCGAGAGAGGGGGCTGCTGCTCGCTGAACCCCCCCTTGTTATTGCTGGATCTGTCCCACGCCCCGGCGGAATCGACGCCAGCAGCAGTTACAGCCCTGACATCTTGTTTTGCTGATGGTTTGTCAAAAATGTTCCATCCTTAAAACGAGGGCACCGGCGGCGGGGCGGGGGGGCGGGCTGAGGGCAGTGGGGCTGGCAGGTCTGCCAGTGGGTTTTGCACTTCGGATGCCCCGTCCTCGCAAAAGAGGCAGTTTGGGGCTTTTCAAGAGCTCCAGCTGCAGCCAGTGGTGCGGGGCAGGATCCCAGGGGCTGCATCCAGCTGCATGTGCTGGTGTTGGTCCCCATCCCTGAACGTGGTTGAGAAATCACCGGTGGCGTGAGCGGGTGCTGGCCAGGATTCGCCCCTCTGCACCCCGCAACGGCAGCGAGGTCTTGCGCAGGGTTTGCAGCCAGCCACGTGCCAGGGTGGTGCAAACAACGCTGCGGTGGCTTTTGGTTCGGCGCTGTCGCTCTGCACCGTGGGTGCCTTTCTGGACAGCGTGTTTGTCCGTGGGTGCTTTTGCTGGACGAGTCACGTTTCCCAGGCTGTGGGGGGCACTGGGATGGGGATTTGCAGCGAAGTCACTGCCCTGGGTTTTAAAACAGAGAATGGCCGCGGTGGGACCAGGGGTGTGCGGCAGGATGCGCCCTGGCTGGTGCCGGCGGGGTGGCTCTGCTCGTCGGGGCTGTGGCCACCTGCAACAGCATCACCCAGCGGCACCCACACACGGGTCCAGGGCAGCTCGGGGCATGCTCATGCTGACGTGCCCGAAGCTCACGTGCAGGTAATGCAGGCAGCAGCGGGATGGGGTGGCTGTTCTCCTTGCCCCCATCCCATCCCATCCCATCCCATCCCATCCCATCCCATCCCATCCCATCCCATCCCTATCTCCAGAAACGCTGTGAATCCTCACCCAGCTCCCCCTGTACCACTGAGAATAACAAAGTCCCTGCCCTCCATGCCTCATCCTCCCCTTCTTTTTCCTTTTTTTAAAGATCAGCCTGATTTTCAATAGGAGATAGAAGAATTTTTAAACAAGGGGAGGTGGGAACCAAACCAGGACAAGGGTTTCATTGCTCAGACCCTCCTGGGCTCGTCGGCTTGGACTGCAGCCTGACATCTCCCAGGCTGGTGCAGCGGGAGCTCCGGCGAGGTGCTGCACATGCAGCACAGCATCGTGGCCACAGGGTCGGGCTCGGAGGCTCCAGCCCCGACTCGAGGTTACTCATTACTACAATTTACCTGCAGTACCGTATTTATGTCTAACGCTGTATCTGCCAGGCTGTCGCACTTGCTGTGCATGTATTTATTTACGGAGACCTAGGAGTACTTGTGGTGATGGGGATGCGGCCGGGGGGTGCGCGAGGTGCCAGGCTGGGTCCCTGGCGGTACCCGTGTGTGTATATAAGGTACGTGTTCCCCTTTCCCCGGCCGGCGAGCATGTGGTTGGAATTAGCGGCGCGGCTGCAGGGGGAGCGGGCAGCTGGGTTTCTCCGGAGCGTTTCAGTGCTTAATCTCTGAAGAATGCAGAATGTCTGTCTGGACGCCCCGGCCAAGATCAACTCTGCGGCACGGGGAGGCCAATATAAACGTTGATGTTTTGTGTCACTGAGATTTCATTAGATGTTTTTTATGTAATTGCATAAGTCGAACTACCGTGATGAAAATGCCACAGCGAACAAACGAGATGAATTGTGAAACTTCTCCTTCGAGGAGACATTGGCCTCCTCTGGACCGCAGAGATCCAGCTCCAGCCTCTTCCAAGGCGCTTGTGACCTTTTGGATAAATAAGAGGCTGTTTGCCTGTCCCCACCTCCCCTCCACCTCTCACCCTGACGTCAGGGCGAGCTCGAGCCTCGGCCGGGCAGCAGGTCTCCCCACGGCCGGCGCTGGGATGCAGAGGGGCTGGCTGGCCCCGCGCTCCGACGGGCTCCCGTCCCTCCTCCAAACCCCGGGGGAGGCGGCGGGGCAGGGGGAGAGGAAGAAAAATCTCTCCTGTTTCTTGGCCGCCCGACATCCGAGTGCTCTGCAGCATCTGAATGATATCACCACCCTCCCGGTTTCTCGCTTTAAACCCCTGGTAGAGGCGGGGAGGGCGAGCTGCAGGGCTCGGCTAGCATTTGCAGCGATGCTGTGCCCCATCCCTCTCCTCTGACCCTCTCTGCTAACGATAACAACTTTGTTAATCTGTCTCTTAAAGGCCTGGCGCATGTTTCCCTGATGATACAGATTAATGCCAGTTTAATTAGGCCTTAATCAGTGCCTGCTTGGTTCAAACCCAGACACGTTCGCTGACGCCAGGCAGCTCCGTGGGCTGGGGAGCACCAGGACAGGATGGTGCCGCTGCTCCCGGGGACGCAGGGGCTCAGCGGGGCGGCATCCCCGCACCCATCGCCTTCGCTGGCTGCGCACCCACCCCGGTTCTGCTCGGTTGCTCAGCAGCACGGACACCTACGCGGGGCAAGAGGCCGGACCCACCGGCACCGCAGCCCGGCAGAAAGCCCCTGGGTTTTGCTCCCAGGAGAGGTTTTCCCGCGGATGCACAGCAGGGATGAGGAAGGCGGCCGGCGGCACGGGAGCCCCGGGTGCTGCATCCCTGCGGCAGCTTCTGCGAGACGGGCTGGAACGGTCGCCCTCGCCGCAGACACATCTGCTGGGCGGGAGGGCCTGGAATTTGGGATATTGTTTTTCTGGCGGGGAGCGGTGGGTGCCAAAAGCCTGATAAATTAATCACCTCTGACATGGGTCAGTCCAGCTTCTGGCGTGCGCAGGCTGGGCCCCCCGAGCCGCCGAGCGGATACGGTGCTGCTGCAACGTGAAAGTTCATTATGCAGTGAGGCCACTCGGGAGAGGAGCGGGTTTCGGCCGGGCTGGGAGGGGGCAGCTGCTGCTGGCGGGGGGCTCAACCACCGTGCTCCCCCGGGCCGGCCGGCCGCAGGAGATGCGGTGGCACGACTCCCGCCAGCTGCCTGTGCCTGGCGATGCTGCGACCCAACAGTGCTCGTCGCCTGATTTGGAGCAGGGCCTGGCTGGGCTGCTGCACGCTGCTGGCCCCTGGCAGACGGGGACGTGTTTAGGATTTGTACGGCTCCTGGCACAGCAAGGTCCTTGGTCAGGGACTGCTGCAGTCCCGGTGCTAGTGGGCACACAGAGCCCAGGGCAGGCTGCGTGGGATGGGATATGCGGCGTGCAGGAGATGTGCAGGACGTAGCAGGGGTGCAGGTGCTGGAGGTCACAGGCAGCTTATCGTCGTCACTCAGTCCCTGCAGGCACGTGTTTGCTGTCGGGGGCTCGGGGCTGGATGTCCCACCCTGTGCACGCTGCTGAGCCCGGAGCTGGGCTGGCGGGGTGATGCTGGTGCACCCAGCGCATGGTCCGAGGTGGGAACCACGCTTACCCCCTGCCATGATAGGCGGCACCAAGGACCCGCTGTGGTGGGGCTTTGTTTTGCGGAGATCCGACCAATCTGGTCTCTTCGCTGGCTGCTCAAGCCCGAGGCAAGGCAGGCTGAGCCCGCACCTCGCCAGGCCCTTGGGGAGGGGATGGGGGGCCCGCGGGTCTGTGCCGGTATAGGGTGTGCATCCCTGGGGGTGGCAGTCCCTGACCCGGCAAGAGTCCCCGCTGCTCCCGGCGCTCTCTGGAGAGGAGACGGCGAAGGGCTTCGCTCACCCGCTCCTGGGGTTTCTGCACTGCTGGGAGACAAAGGGGATTTTTCTGTTTTTAATGCTTCCACTCACCGCCTGCCTCCTCCCCGTTTTATTTACTCGCCCCCCTTGTTTGCTGCTCCCCTTCCCAGTAACTGCCAGCATCTCTCCCCCTGCCAGCAGCAGCATTTGCTTCACCTTCCCCAATCTTTCTTGGGACTATTTCTGCTCAGGAAAGGAGAAAGCGGGAAGCAGAGCGGGGAGCAAAGCTGGGAGGAAAGAGTCCCACTGGGGTCTTTGAGAGAGTTACGGGCTGCGTTTGTCCCTCTCATTCGGCAAGGCGTTTACAGGCGCCGCGCAGGGCAGGAGCACGCTGCTCTGGGTGGCAGAAGCCGTTCAGGGCAGGAGGTGTTAAGACACACGGCATGTGCTGCAATCTGCATTTGGGATCTCATCAGGATGATGCAGAAGCCTCCCTCCATCCCTCCTGTCTTCTCCGCTTGCTCTCCTTCTCTCTCCCTCCTTTTTTCTTTTTTTTTTTTTTTTTGTCCAGACATAATTAATGTAAACCAAATGCTTTGTGCACAGCTGCTGGCATCCTGAAACCGTTTTGTGTGTGGTCTTTCCTTTAGCCTGGACAGAGATGGAGCAAAACTCTGAGCACTATCCCAGACCTGCTTGTGTCGAGAGCAGCATCTATTGCACAAGCGGCACCTTGAGTTTCTGCATTCCCCTCGTGGGATGAGGTTATGCGATGGCTGGTTGAGCTGGTTTAAATAAAACCATAGAGCTGCCCAAAAACTTCATCTCCCAAACCCAGCCAAACCGAAGCTTAACTTTTCTTCCTGGTTGAAGGAAATTTGCTTAACTGAAACCCCAAATGTCTGTCTCATTTTCATGGCTGCCTCTGCATGTCTTGGTTCCCCTGGGGCTGGATGCTGATGTACCAAAGCTGCTGCAGGAAGGATGTCGTCATGTTGCATCCGGCACCTTTGGACCTGAGGAGCAGCGAGATCCTGTGATTTATTTTTTTCCAGCCAAAGGACTAATTTCTGATCACTGCTATCGCTCGGTATTGCCACTGCATGTTTAGGGCACAAGGTGCGAGGGAAAGAAAGTGTCTGGCCCTACCTGTGATGCTCCCAAAAGCCCAAGCAGCGGCAGAGCCTCTTGCATCCCGAGCGGCTCTGCACCTTCTGCAGCCCCACGCTTCGCTGCCAGCGCTGCCCCTGCGGCCGCCCCTTCCCACTCCCTCTCAGACGGAGTTTTCTCCTCTATTGCTCCGATCGCTCCCCTAAAACCCCAGCGTGGCATCTGGGATCATCAGCAAAACCCAGCAACTTCCATATCCCACATCCTGCTCGCCCGTAGCACTCCGGGTGTGCTGGGAGAGGTGCAAAGTACCAAGGGATGCTCGGCTTCGAAAAATCTCTTTTTTTTGCCAAACACCCTCCTGGGGTGGCGGACACGATTCTGCTGTGGTGCGGCAAGGGCAGCCGAGCACCGCCAGCACGCCAGCTCGACCCGAGCCCTGTGGTGAGTCAGTGGCTGAGCATTTTGCAAACGTTTAAGCTAAATGGGAAGCATCTGACGGCCCTGCCGTGGACGTGCTTTGGATTCCAGGGCGATTAGGATGCTGCAGATGCCTGGGCGAGAAGGTGGGCTGGGTGGTGTTTCTGGGAGAGACTGCTCTCATGTTTCTGCTCAAAAACTCTCCCCCTGTTGTGGCCGGGAGCTGGGGGTGACACCTCTTGAGTACATCCTCCCCATGGGGACTGAGCAACTGGGTGGCTCCTTCTGGGGCAGCTCTGAGCATAGAGCTGAGCAGAAAACCCACGTGCAATGGAGCACTCACAGTCTAGGGCAATATTTGCAATTTACTTTTCCCTTCTTCAAACAAAGGCATCAGTCTGGAGAGCACGTGCATGTGTCCACACAATATTTTAGTTTAAAAAAAAATATAATCTGACTTTCCGTGGAAGAGTAGTTTCCATGGAAAACTTTCAACCAGCCCATGGTGGGGTGCCTGCAGAGGCTCACGCATCCAGAAGGAGTGATTTCTGCTCTCAGCGCTTGGTTGGGTGATGCTCACAGGAGAGGGGAAGGGTCCTGACTTGCAGGGAAATATCCCACCCCCCGGCCCTGCATCCTCGCACCCAGCCCTAGCCCCGCTCCAGGATGCTCCGTGGCCATGGGGCTGGTGAGCGCCAGAGAACGAATTGTCTGCACCAAGTGCCCCACAGCTCCTGGGCGATGACAATTTTAAATGAGTGAGAGGTTGAAAAATAGTGAGTGAGATTTTTTTTAAAAGGTCACCTTGGCCAAGGAGGCAAAAATTCTTCCTTGCGCAAGTGAGATGCTTTAGGAACTGCCTTAAAATTAATCCAAAACATGAGCCCAGCTCCAAATGAGTCGGACTTGGCAAGACGGCTGGACACATTATCTTTAAATATAGGCAGGCATCCTGGAGGGTTTCTGGTGGTTTTCCTGGTCACTTCTTATTCCTCCGTCTCCTCCTCCACTCCCCCCCCCCTTGCATAATTCTCTCTATTTTAATGCCTCTTTCCACATTTCGGGTAGTCATTTGTTTATTGGTATGAAGCCTCCCCAAACCAGGCAGGGTTGCAACACTGCAAGAGCTTTTGTGCTGGGATGTTTTGCTGCCAGCAGCACTTTTCCTCGGGAGGGCATTGCCCGGGTGGCCGGTGGCCTCTGCCCCGAGGAGCCTGCGGCTCTCAAGGGATGGCAAAGGGTTTTCAAAGACGCAAATGCCTCTGGCTTGTGGGTTGGGGCTCCGATGGACCCCACTCTGTGCACAATTGGGATGAGACCTCGCGTGCTTCTGACCCTCCATGCAGCGACCTGAGCGGGTCCTCACCGGCCAGCGCAGCCCCCAAAGCTCCTGTGCCGGGGAGAGCGTGCCCAGTGTGCCGCTCCCTGAGCGATTCGGCTCCCTTTATCCTGTTCCCACCTTAACCACGAGGCTGGGGGCATACAGAAAATGAAGGGGACTTGGTTGAGGCTGGGAAGGAGAAGCAAGCCCCTTACCACCAAAGCAGGGAGGCTCAGGACCTGCTCGGGCTTTGGAGAGGGCTGCTGGACATGTCTGGACGTACAAAGACACATCTGTCTTCAATCTTTCCCTCTGTAACTGAGACCAGGTCCACGGCAAACCCTCGTCGCGTACTGCAGGTATGTACGCGTATGCGTTTGAAGGGCCTTGGCAATGCGGCGGTGCTAGACCGGTTAGAGCCACATGTTCTTGCAAATGCAGCTTCCTATTGACTTGTTAAACATTTGCTATTTATCAGATTTTGCTTTTAAACTGTCTGTAACAGTCTGGGAGAACTTGTGTCAAAATCCCTTCCAGATGTGAAGGTGCTACCCGATACTTTGGTTATAACCTGGACCCTCGCTCCTGCTTCATTCAGATTAGCTCAACTACTGCGAAAATGAAAATGCAAATAAAGACACAGAAAGAGAGGAGAGACGCATGTAAAACTTCCCCCAAACCTTCCCTTTTACAGGCAAAACAGATCCTGCCTTTATAAGGAGATCATGAGTTTTATCAGTGAACATTTGCTTTCCTGGAAAACCACAGGTAAGCAGGGGAGAGCCACCGTCCCTCACTGTCCACGCGGGTGTTTTTTAAAGCATTATTGACTTTTTTTCTCCATTGAAATAATGTTTCTTTGGGTCTGGGGCTTCCAGACACATCAGCTCGTTTTATGAGCATCAGATGATGTGTGCAGTTGGAAACCCGAGCGGTTCCTTTGCATTCGGAGCACATGGATCAGATAACGGTGGTTCGTTAAATGCTCATTGAAAGGCTGTTGCAAGGTTGGGAACCTTTCTTAGCAGCACCCGCTCCACAGACACGCTGCCCTGTCCATCTCCAGAAGAAGTTTTGGGGCCACAAGGTATTCCCAGATTAAAACAACCTCTCTCGCTCCATGGTATCTGTCAGATCATATACGGCCCGAGCCAGCTCCCATCGTAGTGAGGGAGGGTTTTTCCACTGACTTTAAGAGGCGCTGGACCGGGGCCATCCTCTGTGTAATGCGGATCTGGGAGTGTGCGTGATGCACTGCATGATGACAGAATTTCTGGGAGATTGGCCTAAACCAAAAACCTTGGACTGCCGCTCCTTGGGACCGCTCCGCCAGAGGAGCAGGGAGTCTGGAGACACCGAACCCCGACCTGGAGCGGGTTTTTTGCAGCTGTGAAAGCATCCCCGCAAGAGCCGAGCGAGCCCGGCTGCTTTGCATCTGCCCTTCCCCGGGTCGGAGACTTGGCGCTGGGGTTTGGTCGCTTGGGTCGAGTCCACCATCCGCGTCCGTCTCTGGTGCTGCCGGGGGGGGGGAGCGGAGACACCTGTGAGTGTGCAAGGGGCTCCCTGCCCGACCCCCCGGGAGCCGAGCGGCTCAGCCTGTCTGCAGTGCTGCAGCCGAGCTCCTCCGTGCCCCGAAAATACCCCTTTGCTGCTGAGCAGCACCAGGATGGAGCTGCCCTGCCCGCGCTAACTGGGCTGGAAAATTTGGTCGGAAATCTTGCTGAAAGGCTGAGAGGAAAAAGAGAAGAAGACAAACCTGCCAGGACATTGCATGGTGTTGTTTTAAGCAAAACCCTCGTGCATCAAGGGGTTTTTTCTCTTGTTGGTGCTGGATTCAGCTGCTTTGCACCCACGCAGGAGGTACCACTTTACTGAGGGATGGAGTGGTCACAGAGAGGTGCTTCAGCTGCTCCATCTCTCCTTTTTTCCAGGCTGATGGATGGGGCTGGTTTCTCATAGTGCATCTGTACCGTGTCCCGGGGCTGTGGAGCCCTGGGTCTGTGTAGGACGCTGGCGGTGACTCCCCGTTGCCCCTGCAGACCTGGTGTATCCCTGGTACATCTGCTCATCAGAACCAGAGGGCGATGGAGAACCCCAGGGCAAGACCTCTCCCTGGGGCTCCTCGCATTGCTCCTGCTCCCACCTGCACAAGAAATCACTCCTCTTGAGTTTCCAGGAGAACCAGATTTCTTTTGACCTCCTCAGGAGGAGGCAGGACTTCTCTGGAAATCCTGGTGGATGCATCTCCTTGGGTTGTCCATCACTGCTCCCAATGAGCTGCCTGTGCCTCGGGATGGAGCAACAGCACTTTCTGAAGCGGGATAGCATCGCTGTGGCCTGAAGGGCATAAAATTGGTTAGAAGGAAAACCCCGGCCCCACGGTCTGTGAGTTAGCCTGGCAGGGCTGGCCGGGCTGGCTCACAACCTGAACGTGCATGGGGGAACGGCCGTGCGAGGGTGAGGAGGGAAGAGCAGCGTGTGGAAAAAAACCTGAAGCGGTCTTTCAAAATCACATGGTGATAAGGCGTTTTCTGGAGTGCCCCATACAGCTGGCAGCAGAAACCAGGCTTTTATGTTTTGCTCTGGCTAGTTTTTCACTTTCTGCAGCCAAAGGGATCTGGATAAAGTTTGCCTGGAAGATTAGCTGGCACCGAGCCCGACTAGACATCTCTGGAAGCCTCCCCTCGAGCAGGAGTAGGTCCTAATTCCCCTCTTGTCGCGGCCCAGCCGTAGGCGAGCCTGGGGCAATGTGTGTTTCCTGGAGGGGACGGTTCAGCCACGCTGCCCTGAAACCCCGTCGCTGCCCACCGGCCCCTGCGCCTCCTGCGAGATCCCTGGGGGGCTGCAGCCCGGCACCAGCCCTCTCCCCCCCGGCACGCCGGGTCCCTGGCTGGGATCTGGTGGGGATGCTGGGGAGCGTGCAGAGGTGAGCGAGGTCCTGGGGGATCCCTGCTGCTGCGGCCCCCGTGTGCGGCGGAGGCGATGCTGTGCAGCCCGAGGGGTGGGACGGGAGCACGAAGCCTCGGCACCGGTGCTCAGCTGTTGTGGCTTTGCATCAGCCCTCGCCTGGGGACGCGCATCCTTCATGTGGCCTGTCCCGACGCCAAAACCGAGCGGGGAAGTGGGGTGCGCGGGAGCCCACCAAGCAGGGCTGGCCTCCCGCAGCGCCAGCACCAGATTCGGCACCAGCCGCAGGATGCGACCACATCTGAGCCGCTGGCTCCGGGGCAGAGCTGGCAGGGGATGGAGGCACGGGAAGAGAGGCCGTGCGATGCCATCCCTGCGGGGCCGGCGGGCACCCCACGCTGCTGCGGCGGCCCAGACACAAAGCAAATGGGATTTTGTGCCTGGGGAGGTGTCGCGGAGCAGAAGGGAGGCTGGCAGGGTCCTGCCCGCCCTTGTCGCTGCTCTCTGCCACTGCGCTGGTAGCAGATGTCTCCAGAGCGGAAAGCACGGTCCCTCCCGTCTCATTCCTTTTTTCCTTTTTTCTTTCTTTTTTTCTTCCCCCCCTGGCTGATCTTAAAAAAAGCCCAGGCGGGTTGGGCTTTGTGAAACCCAAATGCCTTTTGCAGCATCAAGCCCGGATCCCATAAGTAATATCCCAGCGTTCGAGAATAAGACAGTATATGAAGTAGACGGGGAGCTATAAAGACGCTTTAAAAGGGGCAATAAAAGTTTTGGGTTTCATATCATCTTACCAAAGAAGAGAATAACAGAGAAGCAGGAAATTTCAGTAGCAGACATGACAAAGGTCACAGCACTCAGACTGCACCTTAGACGAAAACACCTACTCTTATGAAAACAGCAAGAATTTTTGGCAGAGGCTCAAGAGCTCTTACAGGCAAAGCTCTCGGCAGCGCTAAAAGGTTACAAGAGACTGTTTTGTCTACGTTGCTGTAAATGTTTATAATATTTCCCTGCATTTGTATTGCAGGGGATATCCTGCCCAGGCCATAGCAAATTCAGCCCGTGCACCTTCCTCCCGGGTGTTGGGGTGCCCGGTCCTGCCGCTGCGGGTGCTGCCACTGGCGCGGGGCTGATGCTGCGGCAGGGACCCTGCGGACATGCCCGGCTGCGTTTTGGCCCCGAAGGTGAGTGCTGGTCCTACACTAGGTGCAAAGGGATGGATGGTTTGCACAGTCGGAGCAGCGCCCTGGGGCATCAGCAGGGAGAGGGGAAGAAGGAAACCTTGCCTGGGATTTTATTGTATGCAATACATTTTTCGCTGCTTTTATTTTTGGTGTAACACCTGAATACATGGCAGGTGAGAGCAGGAGCTTTCATTTACTCAGCTGGGCTTTAGCTAACATGTCTTCCGTGTTTGCATGGGCTTAGCCAGCCTTGTTTCCCTCCTGCTCGGCCACGGCAAGGCGTTGCGGTTCCCCAGTGCCTCTCCTTCCCGGCGTTTTGCCCGCACAAGGCTCCCCCATGCCCACGCTGCCCGTGAACCGCCGGGGCTTGCTGCAGAGTTGGGCATGACAGCGCAGCCCAGGAGCGGCCCACCGGTCACAAAATGAGCCGGGGGGGAGCGGGGAGGGATTCGGGGCGCCTCCGACCAGCAGCTGCAACAAGCAAGAAAGTGTGTGCGGAGGGCTGGAGGCTGCTGGCATCGCTGGTCAGGCTGCTGGGGAGGGTCAGCGTTGAGTATTTGCACGTGGGATAACGCACACCCAGAGACAAGCTCGGGGTGGCTCGGCGAGAGCCAGCGTGGCCCTGACCGTGGGACACCCACCCACGCGGGTGACCCCTCGGGAAGCGGCTTGCGCCGCTCGGAGCCAGCTCTTGCACACAGTGCTGAGGTGCTTCTTGCACTCAGCTCTGAATTAGGGGTCAGAGCACTTGGGACTGTCTTTTTGGGGATGCCCTGAGCAGTCCTCACGTGGCAAACTGCTCCGGTAGCATGCAAGCAATGGGGAAAGTGTTGCACGCAAACACTCAGAGCATCTCGCAGAACATCCCGGGGCTGGATGCTGAAAAAGATGTGGTGTGCGGTGTTGGTTTAGGTGCTGGTGAACCCTTTGAAAACTCTTTGCTAGCACTGCCTCTGCATGCAGCTGCACTGGCTGTGCCACTGCTTGCCAGTGACTCTTGGATGCTCGGGGGGCTCATAATTCATTTATATTTTTGTTGGAAGCTCATTCAGTTTTGGTTGTTGCCCTGTCGCAGGAAGTTGCTCTGATGAATGACCGGGGTGGATTTCTCTTCCAGAGGAACCCAGGCTTAATGTGGGCTTTCTGTGGACATCACTGTATATCAATACTGCTCTAATTGTCCATGACATATAGTCCTGGCATTTTTCCCAGACAGTCTAAATAAATCATACACTTCTGCTATAGTAAATAGTCTGTTAGAGGAGATGTTATAGGCTTACAGCCTTCCCTCTCCCTCCAGGAGCTTCTTTTCTCTGCCTCTAATTTTCCATCTACTTTCCATACTAATGAGGCTCTCTGCGAGCGCACCTGCTGCCCGTGCCGCCCGGGCAGCTCTGCAAGGACAAAGTGCCCAATGTTGCCGCTCCCCCCAGGCCGTGGGGGGCTGCGGGCATGGGAGGGGGTGGCCGTGCCTGCAGCTCTGCTTTGGGGCTGGCAGCTGCCCTCCACTGAGCAGAGCTGAGCTGGAAAGTTTCTTGCGCCACTTAAGAAATGCTGGCATTGCACCCTTGCAAAGTCTTTGTTAGTATGTATTATTTACATCAGGAGAATGCATAAATAAAATAGTAAATATCTCACAAAAATACAGATTCTGTTAATTGGGCGTGACAAACGAAGCTCCGTGTGCTCAGGCTGGGTAAACCTGCACAGAGGGGACAACTCGGGTCCTCCAGGGCCAGTGCAAGGGCCAGCCCGGGTGGTGACAACGCCCGAGAGTGCCAGGGTCTCCTGGGACAGGGGACAGGATCACAGCCCAGACACGTGCTTCTCCAGGGAGAAGTACGGGTATGCAGCAAACTGGGAGCGCAACCTCTGCTAGGGCTGATGGTGGAAGGGTAAAGACTTTCCAGGGAAGAAAATCCCGGGGCGTGCACATCACCGGTGGGAAAAGATGCCGGTGTCCCAGAGGAAAATGCAGCGGGCAGGCGTTTTGCTTTTGGCTGCACCCCTCCATCGCCCCAGGAGCAGAAAAGCGAGTGCCCTGCTTGCCCGGGCGGCTCAGACGCAGCAGCAGAGCGTGGAGCAGTCGAGCCTGGCGGGGGTCCCGGCGCTCCCGGCCTTCTTGTTCTCCTTGGGCAGCAGCAGCACGAAGGCCATGGCCAAGGCGCAGTGGTAGAAGCTGTGCACGTAGGTGTAATCCCACTCCTGCAAGCGGGGAGAGCGTTAGTGAGACCTGCCGGGGCCGCGGGAGCAGCGGTGCCGGGGGGGCTCTGCGTTAGGCGCAAAACATTAGGTTTCTGCAAGTAGCCAAAAGGAAAGGAATAAAAAAAAAAATATTCCTGAGCCTTCTGCCTCTTTTTGCTGTCAGAGAAGAAAGGATTTCCAGCCTTAAAAAAAAAAAAGCAAAGTGGATTTAACACATTCCAATTTGCACATTTCCCAATTCTTGAATGAAGTGTTTCATTACCCCGCAAAGGACGCGGCGGCGAGGCCGGGGCGCGGGGGGAGGCGGTTTCTGCTAAGTGACATTTTTATGTTCTGCTAGAATTTGCAATTACTAAATGCTTTGAAAAATAATCCTTGGGGATGACTGTGAGGTTGTATCTAGCAGCTCCCAATGCACAGAGCAGCCGTAACGGCGGGGCTGAGCGCAGGCACGACCGGCAGCTGTGTCGGGGGGTTAGCGCCTTCCCCGCGCGGGACAGACGGACCCTTTTGCGCAGGACGGGCGGACTGGCCAGCGGCGAGAGCAAAAGGTTATAAACATGAGATTGAGTGCCCCTGGGAGTCAACTGAGAGTCTTTTCTTTGGCGTGAACCAGTTTTGGATCCGGCCATGCCTGGGTCACATCCAGTCCCTGCCGCGGCTCTGCGAGGTGTCCTTAAGTCACCCGTGCCCGGTTTCCAAAAAAACCCCGCTCGCATTTGACAAAACCATTTTGAGGACCACGCATGGCTGAAGAAAGCGCGGTCCATGTCCTTGCAACTCAATGGGGGGGAAAAGAGAGCAAGCATCACCCCGCGTGTCACTCGCTGTCACGTCTGTCCCTGCCCGCGCCGCAGTTAACGGGCCAGGGGATGGGGACAGGCGGGGAAGGACCCTCGTCCCTGCCGCCAGACCCCGGCACGCCAACCCCTGAGACCCACACCTGAGCTGGATTCTGTCCAAGGCTGGATGCAGCCCAGCGGTGTGAAGGGGGAGGTCTCCTGTCTTGGTAATGTCCTTTACACCTTGTAAAGTCAGGGTGATTGAGCGTGCAAACAGGTACCTCAAAGAAGAACCTCAGCATCAGTGCTAACGCCCCGAAACAGAAGCCGGGACCAATCTGTTGGGTGTAGACGCTTTTGTCTGGATAGAGCCCTTTCTTCTCTTTCATCTTTTGTAGCTGGAAGGAAAGAGAAAGCACACCGAGCGTAATCACCCGGATTTAGCTAGCTGCTCCGCACCCGAAAGCTCCCATGAAAGCTGAAATAAAACCACGCCAAGCCCGGCTCCCCCAGGCCGCGGGGTCTGCCTGCACGTGGGAAGCACCTCTGCCTGCGTGCTGCAACGCGTCCTTCTGCTTCGTTCCTGATCATAATGCTGTTTTCTTAATATTCAGCCCCAAACTCAGCTGCAGGAGTGTGTGCCCTCACAAACCCAGCCTCTGGGAGAGCAGATCCCAGCACAGCAGGGTGGTCCTGTGCCTTGGTCCCCTCTTTGCCCATCCCCTCCCCATCGTGGCCACTTGCTTTTAGCTGCTGGCCGGGCAATTAGACGGGGCTTAGTGACAGCAGATAGCTGGGACTCGCGTCACTGTATTTCCATCATGCTTGGCGGCATCTTCCTGCAATTTTTATCCCATCGCTGAATCTTTCTCCTTTCCCGCTCCTGCCAGTGGCTCCACCACCACGCTCCTGCCTGGGTCCACAGCATCTGCTGTGAGCGGGGCACAGGCTGCAGCGCGGTGCCCGACTGTCCCAGCCAGAGTCAGGCAGACTACAGGCAGATTCCTTCCCACTTTATCACCGCATTTTATGCACATCTTCCACCGGCTCTGGGGCAGTTTACCAGACCCCTCTGCATCTGAGTAGCTGTAAAAACTCCATAAATGCGCTCCTCCTGATTAGAAATGCAGGGACAGGAGATATGGTAGATTGCTCAGGCTGATTGAATCTGGCATTTATCAGAAAGGCTGCTTGCTGTCTGCCTGCTTGCTGCCCAGGTTGAAGGAGAAGTGCTGCTCAATCACTGCGGTGGCCTGTGCTGCGAGAGCTGGACCTCAAGGAGGAAACCACTGGCTCAGGTTGGACCCCTCCACGCAGGGCTCAGCCCCTTCCCCGCCAGGAGCATCCTGCAAAACCCCGGCACGGTGCCCTTCCCTACGTACCCATTTCACGGTTATCACCAGGACAGCTGTCCCGATGGGTCCCGAGTAGACGCCGTAGCCCCAGCGGTCGTGGTAGATCCTCACGGCAATGGTGAGGACGCCGAACATGACGAAGGTTGACCTCTTCGGCTCATCGAACTCTGCCAGGGCTGCATGGCACCAAGCACAGGGACCATCAGCTCACCCACCCCCTTCCCTGGCTGCTCCCCTAAAGCCTTACTGGGGTCCATCCTGCCTGCCCTGGGGACCTCAGCACCGCATCCAGGTCTGGTTTGCCTTTCTTATGCCTCACAGCTGGGGAAACTGAGGCACACGGGCAAAGCGAACCATCCTGGGGGCATCTGAGTGGTAGGTCTAGGAGCAGGTTTTAGAGGTCTTATGTTTAGTGTTGTGTGCGGAAAGTAAAGGAGATTTCCCACCTGTATTTCTCTTTCCTGCCTTGACCCAGCAGTTGGAGGCGATTGCAAAGACGCTTGCACCCGGTGAGCCTGCAATCAGCTCTTGGGTCCGTTCTAGCTCTCCAGCCCTCCCAAACTTGCCGGCTCACCCCGGTGCAGCTTCCATCACCCCGCTCCAGTAGGACCGCGCTCACCAGGCGATGGGGACCGGGCTGCCTGGCTGTGCCGGCACCTGCCTGAGGTTTGCAAGCTGGAAGTCGCCAGTGCGAGTAAATTATTAGAGGCTTTTGTTTAGCACAGAATGGGGTAATAACTGATAAAAGTTATGGATCCCAGTGGGCTCCATGCTTTTCCAGCTCACACAGCTGTGTTATGGCTGTCCTGGATTTGCATTCCGGGAAGCGTGCCCGAGGGTCTGTGTCCGCACATGTGCGCTTGGGCTTTACAAGCCACAGCGAGAGGCTTCCCTGGGCTTCAGTCACCACACCTTCCATGTCCTTGGATCGTGGTTTTATAGGGAGTTTGGCTAAGGGATAATGTCCACATTTTAATCTCTGTTGTTTCCCTCTGGGTCAATATTTTAAACATCGTAGTCGGGGATTTGTATTTTTTGCAAGGTTTTTGAATGCAGTAATGAAGCAATCAAGCTGAATTTTGCTGCAAGGAGCCAAAGTGTCTGGATCGGCTCTGACCTACCCTGACACTGCTGTTATCTACTGAAAATGCCCCTTGGAGATGATTTGCCTCCTTGCGTTTTCTAGCTGAGCAGAGAGAGCACTGAAGCCACGGACAGTGTGGGAGCCCACCCTGGGACTCGCGCCTTGGGGGAACAGAGCCAGTTCTAAGGTTAACATTTCCCCCACGCATTTTTCCCTGCATGGAAGATTTATCCTGTCGCGTGCCCTGGAAGGGGGATGCTGCTGTCTGCACTGCTGGGCGGTGAGGGGAGGAGGGATGGACCTGCACCCGGCGGAGGGGTGCTGCCCCACGGCTACTGCGGGGTCAGGGGCTGCAGGAGCCCCCCAGCCTGGCCAGAGGTCCTGCAGCATCCCTGGAGCCCCGAGGGGCAGAGGGGAAAGTCCTGCGGGCGTTTTGGGGCTGTACATCGGTGCGGTGACCCCAGCTCAGCGTCGGGAGGGCTGGGCACCCTGCCTGGCTGGAGCGGGGACTGGGTGTGTGGCTGCTGGAGATGGTCCCCATCTGTTGAGCAAAGCCTTTGCTGTTGGAAAGCAAATCTGTCCCTGAAGTCACCCATGCCTGGTTTCCCAAAACACCCTGCTTGCATTTGACAAAAACATTTTGAGGACCACGTAAGGCTGAAGAAAGCGTGGTCCAAAACTGTCCCCTCATCTCTCTCCTTACCCTACTCTCGTCTCCTGTCAGAAATACTCACGTCCTTCCACAAAACATGTTGACAAAATGGGAAAATAATAGGTTTGAAGTTTTCACCCTTCTTTAGTTCTGTAATTTTTTTTTTTTTTCATTTCTATTATACCTTCATTATACCTTGTTTCAGTGGCAAATGAGGAACAAAATGAGAAAAAAAGAAAGTGAACGGAATGTGGAAAAAGGAAAATTGAGTAATAGGGCGAGGGTGAGGATTTTTACCAAAAGGGAAGCAAAATATATTTCTGCTTATTCTAAGCAGATCTAATATTCCCCATCAGCCCAGACTAGGCTTTCGATAAACGAGGAAGATATATTTGGTTTGACTCAACCACTTCGATTTGCACGCTGCCAAGGGAAGTGGTGGATTCTGCATTTCTTAGTGCCCCCAAGTCAGGACAGGACAAGCTGATGGGCTCAGTATGGGGAAAATAAAGAGAAATGGGAGATTCCCTGATACATGAGGTTTCAAACTGAGTCATCTCATAGTACTCTCCTGCCTTGAACCAAAGCACAAGGCTGCATGTGTTACTTGCCAATTTGGAATAAATAATTCCGCTGCTGTAAGGACATGCATTAGGGCTGGTGAAGGCAGAGGAACACCCGACTAACACAAACACCCGGCGCCAGACCTCTGTTTATCTCCAAGAGCAAAACTTCCCCAGCCACCACTCAGGACAGTTTTCATGTGTGTCTGGACCCCACCGAGAGCAATGGCTTTCCGAGGCATGAACGAGATAAAAAAAATGGATTAAACCATAGCACAAGCTGACTTCCATAAAAGACAGTCTCAGAGCTAAGTCCTGCTGATGGGAGCTCAAAGGCAACAGCATTTCTGGGAACCGTACCCACTACCCATCCCCCCAGCAATGCCGACAGATCCTGCCTGACCTCCAAACGTTGGTGCTTGGTGGGAACCACAGAGACCAGTTCTTACCCATCAGGGACACCCAGATGGACAGAGCTGTTCCATAGATGCTGAAGTACTCCAGGATATCGTAGCGCATGAAGCACAGCACTGATAAACCAGGGCCATCACATGCATGGTAAATCTATTTATAAAAAAAAAAAAAAAAAGAAAAAAAGCATTAGAAAACTAGTTCCTTACCCACAGATCAGTAAGGTAAAGGCTCTTATCAACTGGTTGGAAACAGTTTTTGCGTGGCTGTTGAAAGGATGGCCAGCCAGGAACAGAACAGTGTCAAATACACCAGGGTCACTGATACGCAGTAATGAATATATTTGAGATATAATGTCACCGTTCCCAACTGCAAATTGCCTGAGAATCAGCATTCTTCTCTCTTAGTACAAATTATTTGTGCATGAGCTTTAGTTTGCCTCTTGGTCTGTGCCAGAATTTGCAATCTGATGACCAAGCTGCTTCGAGCCGAGCCGCAGGCGGTGCGGGGACGTCCTCTCCAGCAGAAGGAGGACTCTGGGCTTATGGTTCTAATTGCGAAAGACTCTTGTAAAACAATTCAAAATGAGCGTCCTGATGAAATGTGTATAGATGCCAGGTCACTGTCCAGGCTAAATAGGGTTTATATGGCCAGAGTCTGAATACTGGGGAATTCACTCATTAGTGCATTCTCTTAAAAGCCGCTGGTTCCTGCCCATTAGCTCATTGATTAGGTTATTTGCAAAAAAACCCCATTGTCATGCAACATAAATGCAAACCAAGCCAAGAGAAAATTTCCAGTGCAATCAGAGGAATGCTCCCAGTGTTTGCCTGGCGCTCGCCTTTTCCTCTGAGCGCTCAGCCCTGCGAGTTTTCTAGTGGTAGCACCAGCGTGCTTCACTCTTGCTGAAGAAGTCCCTTCACCGCTTGGCAGGACGCCCTTGGAACAATCCTCGCTGTCATGGCCCAGCAGGGATGCTGATATTATTTATAATGGGAATTGCTGCAAGTCCTTTGGCTCGCTGCAGTTTCTAGAAAAGATTGCACCACGGGCCGTAATTCTTTTCTCTGTTTGAGGTTGGGTTTGGGGAGTCCGGAGACGGAGGGAAGAAAGGGTGGAAGATGAAGAGCGTGTTTCTGGCCAGCGTCGCAGCACTTGTCTGCGATGGACATATGCTTTCACTGCTCTGATGAGGTCTCCTGGGGGAGGAGGAGTGGGATGCTACACGAAAGGCAACGGCAGCAGCTGCTGCCCTTCCTACACCCCCGACCATGCTGGCAGCTGCCTTCCCTTCCCCACGCACAGACATTTTGCCTCTTCAATCTCTTCAGCGAGGACCTGTTCCACCTCCCGTCGAAACACGTGCCAATTTTCCTATTGACTTCTTGGGGAGGTGGAACAGACACAAAACCAGTGCAAAATGAAATCGTAGCTGTCTGGCTTCCCCGGGGAGCTGGGGGGGCTCGGTTGGGACTTTTTTATTAATGAGTACTGTAGTTTATATGGAACTGGCAGACTTTCTCCCCCTGCATTGTGCTTTAATTGGAGGCTTAAACGGTGGATCCTTAGGAATGAGAGACCGGCCTGGTCCAGAGCCCTGCTGCTGTGGAAGAGCTTTTCACACCAGGAGGGTCCTTTATCTACTCCCTGCCTCAGTTTCTCTGTCTCTGTGCAAGGGATGTGACAGCCTTCATGAGACGCCTTGAGATGGGTGGGGAGAAGAAGTAAATGCAACCTCGGTCGGGTTGATGGGCTGTTGCCTTCATATTCTTTAGAAGAGCATTGCCATGGGGTTAAAATGAGACTTTTTCCAGTGGGAATGCTGCTTTAGGTGCTCAACCCGTGTGTGTGTGGAGGCACTTAGCAGTGATACAAAGCACAGGGCAGCCGACTGCCGGGAGCAGGAATATGAATTATTTTGTGTGTGTACAGACAACTGACTTTCTCCACTCATTATTCCCACACAAGGCAAGGCAGGGTGATTCTGAGTCTGGTGAAACACACGTTTTCAAACTGCTTTGCCAGGGTGGAGGGTTAATAATTATTTTTCTCAATAGCTCAGCAGCATGTTTTAGTCTTTCCTTTCCCAGTGCAGAACCCCCCTGACTCCAGCATTGCTCCCATCACCAGTTAGCAATTGCAAAATCAATAATTCGACTACGTGCTTTTGGCTAAAACGACAGAAGCATAGCGAGAGACTCTGGATACAATTTAAACCCCAAATTCAGCATGGCCACTTACCAGCTGTAAAACAAAGAGAAAAACCAGCTCCAAAACACTGCGAATCTATCAATTTGCTTTGCACCCAGACCCTCTCCCTCACCTCACAACCATAAAACACCATTAAATCTATGTCAGGCCACCCCTCAGGACATCATAAACTGAAGACTCAGCTGCTCAGCGCCGCACACGGTGGGAAATAACTGAAAATGGATATTCTGGGGGTCACGCTTGCTGCTGTTGGGTGGGCTCCAGCCACCCTGCCCAGCGGGGACCTGATGCAGGGGGCGTTCGGCGGGGGGGGGTGGAACATGCAGGGGAGGGTAGGGGGGCATCTTACCGCCACGAAGAACATGGTGAAGAAGTAGACCATGGCTTCCATGTGGAAGCGCCGCTTGGCTGCGATGCTGATGGTGGGGAGGAAGACCAAGGTGCTGATGGTGGGCAGAAGGAGCTTGGCCACCAGCGAACCCATGGGTGCCTCGTGGGCTGGCAGCTCCCGGGGACGGGGTCTCTGCAAGCTGGACTGGGATAGAGGACAAAACAGCCGTGGCAAGCGTGCTTTAAAATTTAAATGCCCTGCGTGGCCGGGAGGGCTGCGGGCAGGGAACAGCTGCCGCTGCTGCAGCCGCCCCCTTCGCTCCTGACTCTCCCCAACAGCGAAATTGTTGACACAGCCGGCGGCTCCTGGAGGCAGATGCTCTGTGCCCCCGACATCGCCCCGGGTGTCTCTATAGGAGTGAAGGGCAATGTCGTCCTCGCACACCGTGTGCTGGGTGTCGGACCTGGGTGTGCGGAGGGTGAGGACTGCAGGTTTGCTTGCTCCCCATGGGGACAGCCCACCTCCGCGTCCTGCCCCTGCACCCAGCCTGTGCCGGTGCTGCTGGAGCAGCCGAGCAGGGAAAAACCATCCGCTGCGCTGCACTGGCACAAAGTGGGGAAGAACTGGTGTGTAGCAGGTAACGGGGTTTTAAAACAGCAGGATGTATTCTGCTACCTTTGCCGTACCTGAGAAATACATGTCAAGCTCCAAATCTGCCTTTTATTTCTGCATGAGGGCAGATCTGGAGCGAGTGGCCCTGCTTTAGCAGAGCAGGGGCTTTGGGGAGCTCGGGTGATGCAGGTGTAGTGCCTGCTACGCGTGCCTACGTGCCCTCCCGTGCGCGCGGATGGAGTTACGTGCAGTTAAGTTTCTCAGCCATGCCCTCAGGCTTTGAAGCGTGGGCACCTCCAGAAGATCTGTCTGAAATTCAGGAGCTGAGCGTCTCTGGGGTGGAGGAATTCGAGCAGATGACCGTGCGGCGCAGAAAAGCTGGAGGAAAGGAGACCAAAAGCCAAGCAGCGTTTGGGCTGCTAATCCACTCAGTGGCTTCTCTCATTATGACTTTTTATTATATCGCTGCTGCTCCCCTCCTGGGTTAATATCTTTTCCTTGGAGCCTCGCAGGGATTCTCGGCATCTTTTCGGTACAGCTGTTCCCGGGACGCAGGGAGCAGGAATGCTACACTTGAGCAACCGCCTTTGTGGCTGCGGGTTTGGGGAGGAGGCTGCGAGCTGCGATACGAGCCACCGTCTGTTTCTGAGGCCGATGGGATGGGCTCGCCTGTCCCCAGGGAGTGAGTCCGATGGAAAGGCAGGCATGCGCTGAGAAAAAAATGCTTTTTAAACCACTCCAGCCAAGTTGGGAAGGGGTCCGGGAGGGGGAGCGCAGGGGTGTTGTGTGTGCGGTGAGAATGGCACGACAGCATTAAGGCACTGACCCGAGAGGGCTGTGCTGAGAGCCGTCCTCGGGCACAGCTGAGATGAGCTGCGCAGGGCTCCCGTTTTTAGCTGATATTGCAGGAACCATCCGCGTTCCCTGGCCGGCTGCAGGCAGCGTCCCTCCGCAGAGCACAGGGGCTCCGCGCTGCCCACGTCTCCAGCCACCCTCCTGCCTGGACAAGCCATAAGCTTACCACAACCCCCTGCAAAACTGAATCTCTACCAATAAATAGTGAAAAACTCTGGTGTCCCTATTTACTGTGAAAATTAATCCCTCCAAGCCAGCACATAAATACCCTGCTTCTCCCCAGGCGTCCAGCCCTGAGCGGGAAGCAGAGCCGGGAGCCAGCACGCCCCGAAGTACCCTGTTCCTTTTCTGTGCCATATCCTCAGACGTATCCGTTATTCTGTGTTATTCTTGCATGAGCTGCTTGGACCGAGGAAGGTGCTCGGGGCCGCTGCGTGCTGCACGGCAGGGCTTGTCTCCAGGAGAGTTTTGAGTGGGGTTGGGGTTAGTTGGTTACACAAACGGCTCTGGAGTCCTGGCTAAGAAAACCGCGTCTGCCCTGCTTTTGTGGCCGTGAGGTTGGTGTCAGAGAGGTGAAAACACAGCTCAAAACCTGTTGGTGAGGACAAGCTTCCACGCCTGGGTGCACAGCAGCCCCCCTCGCCCTCGTGTGACAATTTGCAAGGACGTGGCAGGCGTGCGACAAGCCACCATTTGCAAGGACGTGCGAGGGTGGTGGCTGTGCAACAAACCAAATGGCATCACTTGAAAAATATGATCAAGCAGTTGTTAAATGCATCCCCTTTGCCCCCATCCTTTGCCCAAAATCTAGCTGGAGCCCACTGGAAAGGAAACCCCGTTGGCTGCTGGATGCAGCAAGTGCCAGCCATGGCAAGCTCTCCCCCAAGCTGGGAAGTGTTGGAGCTCTCAGGAGCAAGAAAACATTCCACAGGTTGTTGGGTTTTTTTGTTGTTTTTTTTTTTTTTCTCTTCCAGCTGCACAGCCTGGGCTGGCGTTTGGTTTGCAGCCAGCGCTGTAGGCATAGAGGAAAAAAAATCACACCGGTTTGCACACATGTTCCAGCTATTATTGAAAAAGAGACCCCAAAGAAACTGCAAGGCAAGGGGCAGGCAGGTGGCGAGCTCCTGTCGGGAGCTGCTGCTTAAAAGGTCTTTGTTCAGGCTGCAAACAAACCGCAGCGCTAGACGTGGGCTTTGCAAACCTTCCCGGGAAGGAACCCAAATAACAAAGGGCCAGGACTTTGTTCCTTCTCTCCTAAACAGGTAGGAAATGTAGAAAGAGCAAATTTTAGCTCCTGCATATAAGTACTTCTGGAAAGCAAATTTTAAATCCACATTCCGCAGGGCTAATTTTGTGTGCACCAGAGTGCACGCAGGAACGGTGATACATATGGCTGAAAACTGGTTCCCAGATGCCAAAACCAGGTTCTGGTATGCCGTCCTGGATCCTTCCAGGGTAACGCTAACCATGACTTTCTGTAAGCACTTCTACTCTTTCGACTCAGACACTGCAGTGAAGGAGAGCGACATAGATAGTTTGGGTTTATTTTTAATACGAGGGTGATAGTTTGAAAGTAGTATATATTGGAACAGAGGATGAGGGATCTGTGCCAACTGAGAGCAGTGAGAGTATATTCCTTGGGAGAAGTATAGGATGATCTTTCATCTGGGGGGGGGGTAGACTGTATCGGAATTGAAACCTGCCCCATTGCGTGTCCCCAGTTACTGCCAGGTTTGAAATAATGGTGATAATGACGCTAACATGGAGAGTCAAGGTTGCTGCTTGCAATTTGCAACGCTGCAATACGCGTGCCGGCATGAGCAGGTACGCACGGACGGCCGTGCCAATTCAGTGCTTGCTGCAACGTGTTGGTTACCGCTGCCGTTACGGCGGAGTCTAATTGTTCACCTCCACAACACTTTGACTTGTGCACTCTGGACTTAGGGGTAACGGTGAAAAGCTGGACATTGCCTGGTTTCAGCAGGACAATGTGCAAGAGCCGCGGCTCTGGAGCAGCACAGTCAGCCCCAAGGAGCCCTCAGCGATTCGGTGTGCACGACAGCATCCATCTTGAAAAGATTTCTGGTCTCCTTGCTGCTCCGCCTCGGGACGTTGATCGTGAAACCTCCTGGCACGAAAGGGCCTGGCGCAAGCGTGGAGCAGCCCACGGGCAGGAGCCCTTCCCTGCCCGGCCGGAGAAGGGACGGCTGCAGCATCTGGGTAAAATACCTCTCATCACCTACCGCAGCCCGTGATCGGACACCGGTGCAGGTAGTGCTTTCTGGAGAGCTGAAATCCGTACGTGGGCCCTGGCGGGAGGGAACAGAAGCCCAATAAACGCGGGGCCACCAGCTGTGCCTGAGCCCCTCGCGCGGCCGGTGCTGCAGACCCGGCGCTGATCAACTCCAGCTCTCGCCCGCTCCCGTCCGCAGCCCTGCCAAAGCACCTGCATCCTTCTTTTTTTTATTAGTGGAATAAATTGCCACTTAAAAATATCCATTCTCCATAAGGCCTGGCCCCATTTTAGGCAGCTTTAGCTGAACACTTGCCCTTAAAAAAATTCCCCCTTCCCATCTCCCTGTTGAATAAACCTGCTACGCATATTCCTCGCAGGTATCCCTGCTTCTTTTTTCCTTAGGGGTTTTTTCACTCTTCCCTTCTCCTCCACCCTGTCGTGGCCCGTTACAACCGTGTCACCGTTAATGGTGAGGACGTCTCTTTTCTTGTCACCAGGTTTCCATTGCTCGTACCCTTCGGGGTGTCCTGGGGTGGCCGTCCTGCTGCCAAATTCAGGGGGGCAATGCAGGGGTTTATTGCTCGTTTCGTGGTGTTTAATGTTGGTTTTTTCACAGCCACGACTCCTGGAGCCCAGTGGCGATGCGAGGGTCTCAGCTCTCGGCCCGTTGGTCAAAAATGTCATTTTTTGAAGAGAAAAGCTTGAAGCTGTGGTGCTTCAAGGCTCAAAATCCAGAAGGGAATGAAACCAGTCTTAGGGGTTTGGGGAGTCTGACTCATGATTTCTGAATGCCTGTGGTTGGCAATGCTGCATAGCTGATGTCCCTCCGTGCAATACTGCACAACTTCCATGCGAGACTCATTCCATTAAAAGAAAAGGCTTTGTGCTTTTTTAATCTTTGCATAGCTAAAATTTTGAACCAAGCGTGACTCGTCTGGAAGCTCCTCCAGGTTCTTGCAGGGATGTATGCTCTTTGGGGACAGGTAAAATTAAAGTCTGCACAGAAATAAGAGGCTTTTAAAGCCACTGAAATTCTACGGCCATGACCATACCTGGGGTCACTGTGGTCGCTTGTGGCTTTCAAACCACCCAGAGATATTTTTTAATAGGAATCTGATGGTGGGAGCAGCTCGGTGGCTTTGGCTTGTTCAGTTTGACTCAACATTTTGCAAATCTCCATGGATGAAACCCTCACACTAACATGACATAAATCATTGCTATCCACATTGCGTGGAGGCACGCAGAAATGAAGTGCCTTGCCCAACACTGCGCCGTAGGTCACTCTGCAAGGGACTGGGACTGTCTCTAAAGGACACTTTTTTTGGTCTCCCCTTGCTTGTTTTAGTTACCCAGTGGTAGGCCATAGCCACAGCTCTTGAGAAGAAGGTAGGGCTGTCTGCCAGGGCCTTTTTTTGGGGGCTTCACCATATTTTGATCCCCCTGGCAATGTCCCCACCATGCAGGGACCACACCCGCTCTGCGGATGGCTTAGATCTGCCCACACCACTCCAGGCTTGCCTGGAAATAATGTGTGTAACTGTGCAGAAGTGTTGAACAAATGGGTCACTTCTGTAGACAGTCTTAAAAAAGAAGAAAACCAGTTAGTTGTCTCGCCCCCAAGCAAAGACGAAGCTGCTGGGGGGTCCTGGGCCAACAGACTCCAGACCACACTCCTGCTCGTCCTCCAGCCTGGCTCTCCTGGACCTGAGCAGGCATTTCAGCGAGGCTGGCTATGACAAAGCCATCCCGTCTGCCGCGCTGGCACGAGGGCTGTGCAGGAAAAGGGCTAATTTTGCTGGGAAAGCAGTGCTGGAACACCACAGCCCATGGCTGGGCCATGGCTCTGGTTCACCAAGAGCAGGTCCTGTGGTACATTGCTTATGGATGTCCTGCTCTAGGAACGTGTTTGGGGCTCCCTGGTGCTGGGCATCACCTCCGGTGGGTCCGAGGGCTGGTGCTTGGGTCCGGATGGGAAGGTGTCCCACGATGGGGAGCACAGCAAGATGGTCAACGTCTTGTGCCTGGATCGGAGCTTACCATCGCTCTCTGCTCCAGGGCAAGGAGGGAGGTCCCTCCGCCACAGCAAAGGCTGCCCCGGCAAAGGGATCGCCCCTCCCTAGGTGAGAGACGGCCTGATCCTGCAAAGCGCAGAGTGCCTCCGCGCAGCAGAGCAGCCCCATCTCCCGCTGAGCGGCGACAGTGCCCAGGCCAGCACTTTGTTGAACTCATTTCAGCCAAGGAAACTCCTTTCCTCTGCAGGCACTTCTCCTGCCAAACCAGCAGCCAGTCGCCGGCGACTCTCTCCCGGCTGGAGGAGGTTATTTTGGAGTGTCTCTCGCTCCTTGCTTTGCACTCTGAATTATGCACGGCACCGGTTTGGGATGGAAAGCCTGGCAGCTGCCTGCCGGACGGCTGCCGCGATCCCCTTGGGGCGGCTGTCGGGGTGAGAGCCCACCTTGCGTGGTGCCGGGAGGTGAATGCGCAGCGCTGGGACCGCAGGCTGCCTTGCCAAAGTGCGGGATGCAGGGAGCAGGGCTGGCTCAGGGACCCTCGCCCAAATCCTAAATTTCCCTGGGAAAGTCCAATATGAGCCCTCAGTGACCGTCCCTGGGTGGGAAAGGCTCTCACTGTCCATGCAGGTGCATCTTGTCTCAATTTACTCCAAGCCCAAAAGCAGTAAATAACATCTGCAAATAATTTCTAACGCTTATGCCAAAAACTGGGAGATAAAAACCGCTGTTGTCTGAGCCTGGCCGTCTGTGATTAATGCTGTACCTGCCGGCAGCCGCGGCAGCAGCACCCGCAGCCCCGGGGTTATGGGGCGTCACTGGCCCCGGGAATTTTGGGGTGGTGGGAGCAGGGGCCAGTCCAGCCCCGCATCGGAGCCGTGGGGTCTGGCCGATGTGAAGCGGGACAGAGGCTCGTGTTTTGGATCGGCTCTCCGGTGTGTTTTGTTTTCAGGCCTGGTTTTGCTCCCACCGAGGCGATGGCATCGCTCCTGCTGATTTCACGAGGACGGGCCGGGGCTGCGTAAGCCGCGCTGCTGCGGCCAGGGATAACACTGCGTGATTTATGGGAGCAATCAGTTGCCACTAGAAGCTGGTTAGGAATTTTCCAATGAAACGGGGATTGCGTCAGAAACTGCTGAGTCATCTCAACTGTTTCATAAAAAATAAAAAAAAAATCCAAAAAAATCCTTTGGCTTTGATGAACTTTTGGTGAAGCACAGAGACTGAATGCATCTCGCCTGCTGCCGGCTCCACCGGCTCTTGCCTTGGGGACAGCCTTCCCCCCCTCCCCGTTTTTCTTCCCCCCCCCCGCCCCGGTGCTCCCCAGCCCCGGGGCATCCCTGCGGCAGGACAGGATGCGGGGTCACCCAGGGATGGGGTCCCCTGGGTTGCAACCTCCTGCCAAACCCCAGGGCTGGCAGGAGTGCTCGGGGGACGCAGGGGCTCGCATGGACCCAGGCTGCTCTGGCGTTTTCAATGTGAAATATTTTGATGCTTTTAAAACCTCTCGTGTTCAGACTTTTCCCTCCCGGTTGTTCCAAAACGGAAAGGGTTTTCTCCTGCGTGTCTCGGGCTGGGATATTTTGAAATGCAGAAGTTGGGTGAACTCAAGTGCTAAATTTTCCCAGTGTCCTGGTCACAGCCAACCAATGGAAAATTGAAAGTTGAAAATCAACCTAGCTGGGTAAATTAAAACAGGCTGGCAGACGTTTAGCCAAACAGAAAAGGAGACTTCATTTCCCATGTAAATTTTTTGGGACAGATTCTCTGCTCAGCCTCACAGAGCCATCCCTGGGAGGACTGGGTCCAAATTAACACCACCATGGACCCGCAGCGATTCCCGCAGGGTGCTGGGTGCTGTGCAGGGATCCGTGCCCCGCGGCAGGGTCACAGCACACACCGAGGCCCTGCAGACGGGAGGGAGCTCCTGGCCCGTGGCAAATGGTGACGGGGCTGAACGTCGCCACCAAGGACCAGGAGCAGCCGATGGCGATAACCACAATAAACTGCAGTGATCGCCTTGGGTGCAGAGCCAGTGCCGGGGTGCGGTGCCCCACTGGGAGCACTGGTTTTGCCCCGTGCAGGGCAGATCTAGAGGGGAAGGAGCAAAGGCTTGAGCTGAAGCATCTCCCGTGCGACGAAAGAAATCGTTCAGGTGGGCTGCTCAAAGCTGCTGGGATGCGACCACGGTGTGCGCAGGGGGGATGTGCTGAGGAATGCACCGAATGTGTGTCACCACGTAGGTGAGGTGTCTCATCCACCACGTTTTACACGTAAAGCCTGCAGAGGACTGACCACATATATTGTATATAGGTTACACGCCCTGTGTAACTGCGTCCTTCGTTACGCTGACACACGCACAGAGGTCAGACACAGAACCTGCAGGACTGTCACTGAGCCGGGGGGACTGTTCTCATCCAAAATGGCTCTTCACGTGCACCAAGCCCATCTTCTGACCACCACCGTTCTCCCGCGGGGTAGAAAATCGTTTCAAGCAGCACGACTGACACCGCGCCTTACCAAATGACCCCCAAAGCACGGCGTCACGGGGGTTTGGTTTATTTTTCAGCAGCGAGTGCAATTAAAAACTCGGCAGACCGTGTCCCGCCAGCCCTGCCGGCACTTCCAGAGGCAGGACGCGGCCGCACGGTGCCTGCGGAGGTACCACGAGTGTTTTGGCCACCTCGCTCCGTGCCGGCGATGCGGGGGGTGGGTGGGAGGGCTGGGGGCAGCAGGTACCGTGTCCCCCCTCCCAGTCCGGGCGGGGCAGCGCAGCATCTCTCCGGGGGGTGCCCGGGGGGCTGAGGGGGGGGGGGGGGGGGAGCCCGGCGCTGCGTGTGCCGGGCGGGCGGCGGCGGGGACGCATGCGTGCGGGCTCCCCCCGCCTGTGCCCCCCCGGCCTCGCCGCAGGAAACCGCCTGGCGGCCGCGGGCCGGCGCCGGGGGAGGCGAGGGGTTAACCGGGGTGGGGGCATCCCGGGCCGAGAGGTGTGAATTCCGCCCGCTCCCCCCCCCCCCCCCCCCCCCCCCCCCCCCCGCCGCTATAAGAGCGGCCGGCGCGGGCTGGGGGGAGCCACTGCGGCGGCTCCTCCTCGCTGGAAGCCCCGGCGCTTTTGGCTGCCCTTTGAAGTCGGAGAGGGAGAAGGAGGGAGGGAGCGTCTGGGGCCGCCGCCGCTGACTGCTGCTCCGCGCCGCCGCCGCCGCTACCGCCCGGCCCCGGAGCATCGCCCCGCCCGGCCCCGCCGCATCCAGGTACGGCCCGGGCCGGCCCCGCGGGGGTCGCGCCCCGCAGGACCCTTCCCCGCTCCCCGCTCCGCTGGGGGCCGAGCCCCGGCAGCGCTGCCCGGCGCGGATCTCCCGCCCGCCGCGGCTCCGGCATCGCCCTCCCGCCGCTGGCAGGGCTGCGGGCTGCGGCGGGGCTGCCTCCGGTACCGGCTCCGCGATGCTTGTCCGCGACATCCCTCCCCCCTCCTTTAATTTTTCCTTCTATTTAAACATGCAGCTCGGACCGACTCTAGGATAAACTCTGAGCGAGCTCTGTTATTGGCTTTGAGTCAGAAGTGTCTGGAAGCCTTAATGAAAACCAAGTGTAAGGCAAGTCTCAGCCACCTGTCCCTGGGATCCCCAGCCAAGCGCTCTGGGCTTCCATTAATCAATGGATCTGCCTCTTGGAAAGTGTCTTTTGCATGCTGGACCTCTACCCTGGGGCGATCGCAAAGCGGAGTTGGGGACCTGGAAGCCCTCTGGTAATTTCTCTAAGCCAGATAGCAAAGCCATGCTGGCATTGCCGGCAATTCTGCGTTTCCAAAACTGTTACAAAATCCCTTGTGAGAAGAAAAAGGGGTAGGAGAGAAGCTCTTTATGTTGCAGGTCTGCGGTCCTGCCCCCTCTCCCCAGGAGCAGCACCTCTCCCACCTCCCTACTTCCCAAAGATACTGTCTAGTTACTTTTCAAGGGAAATTAGCTTAGGGGAGAATATTTTTTTTTCTTTTTCTTACAGACATGAGCTGCTTTGATTGCCTGGAAGCATGATTTCCTGAAACCTGCTCCTTTCTGGCTCTTGCAGTGAGGTTCACAATAAAATGTATTGTGGTTTTGAGCTGGGTTTTATTTAAGAAAATGCCATTCTGGGTTATTCTCTTTCATGAGGCAGATGGAGAAGGAGATGAAAGGCTGACACTTGGGATACTTCATTTCTGCTCTATAATTGTGGATGGTTTCTTTTCTATAAGAACAGGCTTCTTCCCTAGGAATCGGTGGGAAATAGAGTGGAACAAATGGAAAAAAGGAAAAATAATGGCTGTTAATTGCATTTATTTTTTTTCTGTGAAGCCTTTCATCTCATTCTTCTAGGAGCATTTCTATAAATGGGGATATTAAATGCACTGCTTTTGTAGATCCAGGGACACTTCTTGTTACTCGCTGCCTCTTGTGCAACGCTTGCTTCGGTGTAAGCCACGCTCTCTTCCACAGGCTTGGAGCCTCAGCTTGCACTGGTGGTATCGAGTGCAGCCACTGGGAACCAGTACAGAGTTGTGGTTTGGAAGATAGCAGCTGAGATGGGATGTGAACGTGTCCCGTGTTAATGCTTCCACTAATTAAATATAACTTCAGGATCAAGCCCTTGCAGTGGCTGGTGGTTGGTGTCACTTAGCTGACCGGGAATGCTGAAGAAGACGTGTGCTGTGTAACCCAGGCTGCAAAGCAGCCCCCGCTCTCGACGGGCGGTGGGGCTGGATGGGAGTTTTGCTTAGCACGGTGTGTGGTTGCTTTCTAGGATGAAGATATCTAAGTGGAGGTGGAGCAGCATCTCCATCAGTGCGCGATCCCAGCTGAGAGGCACCCTGGCCCTTCTTCTTGTGGGCAACGTTGCCTTTGTGATAGCTCAGGTAAGTGCGTCACCTCGCTAGGGGTTCTCTGGGCTTTAAAATGGTGCGGTGTCTGGGATGGGTAACCCCTGGGAATTGCAGGACTGGTCTGTGCATGCATCAGGTCTCCAGCGCGCGTGAGGATGTATGACTTGGCTTAGCCCTTTAGTTTGGGCTTAACCTAAGTTGTACCTTCCATGGCCAAGAGTGTGCACAGATCACTTCTAGGGTTCCAAAAGGCCATACCCTGCTCTTGGGCGAGCACCGCTTTCTTGGTCCCTGCAGTGGTTGCAGCTTTCATTTACTTTGCATGGAATATTTTTATCCCTTTCCCAGTAAACACGATTAATAGAACTCCCCTAACCAGCAGGTGATTTGGGATGGAAAAATACAATGAGCAATAGCTGGGACCCCCCAGGATGCTCTGTGCCCCTTGTGAAGGGATGCGCATGCCTCACCGAGTGCAGGCCTGTGGTGGTGATGCTGGTGGAGCAGCTCTTTTGCCCTCTGCGTGGTCACACCACTGCCTGCAGGGGCCGAGGGGTGGGCGGTGGGGATGTCAAGGACCATCCTGAAGTGACAAACCTGGTGGCTCTTGCAAAGAGAGCACGTGGGCTCCTCCAGCCTGCTAGCATCCACTGGCATGCTCTCCTGCTGCAGAGTGGTTTTGCAAGGGTTTGCTTAAGCTTTCAGTGAAGCTTTTGGCCGCAACCAGCTCTTCAGCTCCCTGAATTCACTGTGTAGCAAGAGTCAGAGAGCACCAAAAGACTTGGAGAGTTTAGGGTTGTTTGGGAGCTCGGTTTTGCCAGCTGAGTGAAACAATGAACACTTCCTTTCCCGAGGAATCCCAAATATTGCCATTTCGTTCCAATTTGTAATGAAAGCACAATCGGAAGAACGCAGGGTTTCTGGCAAGATGGAAGTCTCAGACTTGACCTCAGATGGAGAAGGAAATGCCCCGTTTGCTCAGGGCAGGCTGGGCGAAGGATGCCTTCTGCCCAGCCGTGCGGGCTCTGCGGTGTGGATGCTGACCACCGCTTCTCTCCCCACCTGCTCGATGCTTCAAGCAGGACCTGGCGCAGACCTCCAACAGCCTGGAGGAGGGGGCAGACGTCACCGCGTACTGGTGGGGCGAGTGGACCAAGTGGACAGCGTGCACCAGGACCTGCGGAGGAGGCGTCAAGTCCCAGGAGAGGCACTGCCTGCGGCAGAGGTATGGCGCCTGCCTGCCAGGGTGTGGGGAACTCCAGCTTGCTGGAGGAAGTCCTGATCCAGAAGGTCATTGCTTGGTAGATAAGCACTGGTGAAAAGGTGTTGTCTGGCAAGCCCTGCTTGTGCAGAAGGTAAGTATGTCCTTGAGCAGGCTGCCATGAGGATGCTGTGCCCTGGGCATCCCTGCCAGGAGGACCAGCCAAGCTACTCCTGTGCTGGCCCTGAGGTTTCTCCTGTGGACATTAGTGCAGATGGGCAGCAGACATAGTGTAAGCCCATTCTCAAGGCTTCTGGGCACAGCAGCGAGGACACTGTGGTGCAGGGTTGGTTGGGGACCCGCTGATACTGGCTGCTCCGTGCATGGCCCTGCCCTTGCTGGGCTGTGTGGTTGCCAGATGGCACCTTGCAAACCTTGTCCCCAGGCTCTTGTCCCCATCGTACCTCCTAGGATGCTGTAATAAGAATAGCTGATGCTGCAGGTAACAAAGCCAGAGAGACCTTTGCTGTAAACTCCGGTGGGACCGTGATAGATCTCTCTGTGGCTCTGCTATGTGGAGACCAATCTTACAGAAGCAGGGGACAAATATATTTTAAAAAAGGGAAAAGAAGGATTTCTGACCCCTGACTAACCATCGTTTCTTTATTCAGAAGAAAGTCAGTGAGTGGGCTGGCTAATAAAACTTGCACTGGAACATCCAAAAGATACCAGCTCTGCAAAGTACAAGTAAGGATATCCTTTTTCTCATCAGGAACACTCGATACAAAGCGTGGGAAGTCATGCTTGCTTAGTGCAACGGCATTTCTGTGCCCCTCAGAGGGGACACTGTTTGTCCTGTAGCAGACACCCTGTTGCCCCTCCAAGCAACTGGAGTTGCCTTCTTTGGTGCCCATCA
This sequence comes from Grus americana, assembly GCF_028858705.1. Classification (NCBI taxonomy): domain Eukaryota; kingdom Metazoa; phylum Chordata; class Aves; order Gruiformes; family Gruidae; genus Grus; species Grus americana. Next base: position 11,734,424 of record NC_072871.1, on the reverse strand, counting down.
CCGTTGTGTCGGGGCTTTGGGCCTTTTGCCTTTGGGGGCCGTAAAACTCAGTGGTGGTTCTTGCACCATCTCCTGGGGGGGTTTCCCCTGGCTGTCCCTGCAGTGGGAGGAGGAGAAGGATGGGGCAGGCAATGGAAACACTCCTTGCAGCCGGTCGAGGTGTGCCAGAAACCTTTCCCGCATTTTGTTTTCATCAGGATATTAATGTATCCCATTCTAGGAGTGCCCTGCGAACGGAAGGAGCTTTCGAGAGGAGCAGTGTTCATCATTTAACTCCCATGTGTATAATGGCAGAACGTATCAATGGAAACCTTTATATCCTGGTAACAAGACATTCTTTGTGTGTTTCATAATGCTTAGCCAAAATATTTTGATAGTTATGATGCTATAGCCTGCAGGAAGGCTCCTCCTCTGCTGTTTTAAAGCGATTTTTCAGAGACACAATCAGCTGTCTCCCAAGTTCAAAGGAGTGTTTTGCAGCTGCAGGGTAGCTTAGAAATAAAATAACATGAATTCATGGCTGTAGCCTGTGTTGGTCACAGCTCCCGAGGACCAGAGAGCTGAAAAGCTGGAGGAGGGTACAAGAGCATGGGGTGATGGACTACACTGGTAGGGAGGGTCCAGCTCACCCGAACAAGTGTCCTTTGAGCTGGGGCCGCTACTGGCCGCGTTGCGTTTCGGTGACATTTGCTCACTCCCACACCCTTCGTGTGCTCTGTCAGACGTCACCGAGATGCGGTCAGTCAGTTTGGTCATCTGGGGTGAGCGACACAGAACTGCAGAAATAACTTGGAAGTCAGAGACTGAGATTTTATTTAATTTTTAGGCACCTAACTCCCATCAAAATCAAGCATTAAACAAAAATCATGGTGAATTTATAGACCTATTGGTCTCCCGAGGAGGGGACTCCTGAGGGGACTCCTGAGTGCTGGTTCTTCAGATTCACAGTGCCCTTTGGGTGTCTAAAAATAGAGATGGGATCTAATGCAACTCTCTTATTTTAGGGGTCTCTGTACATACCTAAGAACAAGTTTGCGTCATGGAATGACTCGTTGCCTCCTTTGTATGTGAAACAGGCCCGTGTCTCACCAGCCTTCTTGGCAGGGTCAGCGTGGTAGAACCTGACCCGTGGCAGGCTGGTTAGCTATAGCTGCTTGGCTGCTCTTGTCCCTTTCCTATGGCAAGGTGACAGTTTCTTTAAACATGTTTGCTCTTCATGATGATTCACCAGAATAGTTACAGTGAATTGTTTTGTTTTTTAGCAGGCGTTCGCGTGGCTCCTGGGGAAATTGCAGAATAATGTTTTGACATTGATGCTGTCTTGCTTGGGCACGCAGGCCAGTGGGTATATGACCGCTCGCTAGTTGGTAGAGTTCAACACTGGGCATTGGGTTTCTGATGCAAATACGGATTTGTCATTTGCTTCCTGTGGTTATTGCAAAATGTGGGACTGCTGTGCCAGTGGATGCAGCCAGCCAGTTGCCTGCAGAAAGCAAAGGGCGAATTAAGTCCAACTTGGGTGAATGTTTATGGAAAAGTTCTTATGTTTTAAGCTGCTGTGGTTTTGAATATAGTCTTACTTGTATATTGCATATAGTCTTACATGTATGTGTATTTATAACAATATATCTGTGTTAATTTAACTCGTGTATTACATCTTGATATGCGAACACACACATGTTTTTGTGTAATGTGTATGTAATCGCTACTGCAAGTCCTTGCACGGAACAGTGGCCGTGACTGCTTCTCCTGGGCCGATGCTGGTGATCCCGCTAGCATCGCGAGGTGCATCTGTTCCTGGCAGCAGAGAGGACTGCCGGGCTGTGCAAAGGTTTGCAGCAGTGAGCTGTCCTGCTCTCAGAAGTGCAATCTCCTGGCCAGCCTGAAATGCAGGAGATGGTAGCTTCCGAACTGCTGGCTGCTGTGCAATTGTGCTGTTGCTGCTGTTTAGCTTGGCAGAGATTCTTTGACATTGGTAGGATGAAAGTTATTGTGTTTCTGCTGTTTTGAATATATCTTTATATCCTTTCCCCTTAGATGACTATGTTCACATTTCTAGCAAGCCCTGTGACCTCCATTGCACCACTGTGGATGGTCAGAGACAGTTAATGGTTCAGGCTCGGGATGGAACATCCTGCAAATACACTGATTTCCGAGGGGTTTGCGTGTCTGGAAAATGTGAGGTTGTTAAACATTATAGCAAAAATATTGTTAGTAGTATTCAGAAAATTACAATGGGTGCGACATTTGCCTGACCCTCAATGCTCTATTTGTGCATTTTTTAGCCGATTGGATGCGATGGCATTCTCTTTTCCACCCACACCTTGGATAAATGCGGAGTTTGCCAAGGAGATGGGAGCAGCTGCACTCATGTGACCGGCAGTTACCGGAAAGGAAATTCTCATCTTGGTAAGGCTTTTTTGGGGACCTTTTGCTTTATTTGTATCAGAGGACTATTTTTTTTAAATGCACTTATTTTTTGGTAAATTGCTTCTAGCTCTTACCAACTGCCCTGCTTCAGCAGTTCTGACGTGTTCTATGTGTGTCAATGTCACTTGTAAATTGTCGCTTGTAAATTTGGTTTTCTTTAAAGAAAACCAGTAACTTTGCGTGGTGCTTGTCAGAAGCCTGAGGTCTCTGATGCTGGATGGTGCAAAAGGGTTACGCAAGTCTGGCATCTATTTTAGTCTTATTTCTCATGACCCAGACTAGAAATAAATGATTTGTAATAACAGGAAGCTACGATATTTTGAAAGACCAGGATTTCCAAAATTAGTGTGATGTAAAGCAACAGGAACCCACTTGTCCTAAGTATAGTAATCTAACTCGGGCATAGTGATTAATGCTTTCTGATGATCAGTTTAAGATGGAGCAAGCTGCAGGAACTTCAGTGGCCTTAGGAGGACTTGTCCCATCACTTACCTAGTGCTAAGCAAAGGGGAGTCGGAGGAGAAACAAATTGTAACGGCTTGCTGGGATTTTGGAAGGCTGGCTAGCACAGGGTTCAATACTGAACCACAGGACAGGTTCTCTAGCTAGCAAAGCAGTCTTCAGATATTTTTTCTTACACCAATTTTGATAAACGTGATATTTGTGCGGGTAAGGATTGCATCCTTTCTCCCCTTGGCTGTGCCGTTCCACCATAACCAGGATGCAGAGTTCACACGTTTTTCTAGTATTGATAAAGTCCTGTTTGCAGCCTAACACTCATCAACGTTAGTTTTGTTCAATCCATAACTCCCTGAAAAGTTTTGGATCAAGGCCAGTTTGCTTGCTATGTTGCAGTACTGATTACCGAGTGTTTGGTTCAGATGATTTGGTACAAAGTTCCTCTCATTAATCTGTAGTTTCCCATAGGCTATTCTCTGGTAACGCACATTCCTGCTGGAGCAAGGGATATCCAGATAGTAGAACGGAAAAAATCTGCAGATGTTCTGGGTGTGTATAACCTCTTGGTACTTCCCTACAATGCATGCCTATACTAGCTAATGCTTTTCCCGATGTGAATATGAATGTAGTTTTATTGCAGACATGAGCTAAACCCACAGTCAATGTAAATCACAACCGTGTCGTCTCAGCCAGTGCATTTCTCCTTGTTGCGGTCTGAGCACCTGGGCTGTATATATCAACGTTTTGATTGATTTAATGCAGAAACCGTTGCTCAATACTATTGCTACTTCAGTGTTGTATGACAAATGCACTGGTGCCAGATCACAGATAGCCCAGTGACTTCACCTCTCTTGTGATTTCCCCTTGACGTTCCCCTCCTTCTTGGGGAATGCGCAATGGCCACGTGACAGCAGCACCGAGGGGATGTGCCCTACACGTTGCCTTGCTGAAGTGTTGGTGACCACACCGTCCATCTCACAATGGAGATGGCAGAGATGCTCAGGAGGAGTGTGGAAAAATCTGGACTTGCCCAAGAGAACCACAGTTGCTACCCTCAAGCTGTGCTGCCTCGGAGGCTCGTGGCCATGTGCAGGAAGGCTTGAATGAAAAAGGCTTGATTTGGTACAGTTCCTGGGCTAGCTCTGGATGAGCTGTCTTGGGCCACTGCTGGGTCAAGTGGCATCAGCTCCTGTTGTTGGCCATCTGACAGCCTGCTCGTGGTCTGCAGAGCTGTGACTACTGAATGTTCGTGCTGCGCTAGTGCCGAAAGGGTGAGAGGAGCCACGGGCTAGTGTAAGCCACATACCCAGGAGTTTGCAATGTAGAGGGACACATGGCCCAGAACTCTGGGCACGTATCTTGCGTGATACGTGTTGGAAATAGGTGAGACGTGTTGCAGCGTAGGACAAACACTTGTTTCGTTACTGTGACACTCATAACTTTATCCCCTGAATGAACAAGTGGCAATACTGCATACCTCTGCTCTTACATGTGATGGCACTGATTTTTTTTCTCTCTTGTTTGAAGCTGTGGCTGATGAAGCTGGGTACTATTTCTTCAATGGGAACTACAAAGTTGACAGTCCGAAGAACTTCAACATTGCAGGCACGGTGTTCAAGTACCGCAGGCCCATGGATGTTTATGAGACCGGCATAGAGTATATTGTTGCGCAAGGACCGACAAATCAAGGGTTGAATATAATGGTGCGCTCTGACTTTTCAAGTTTGCAAGGCCAAGGGTGATGGGGAAGGGAAAATCTCTGTTGGACTGAGGAAGGGGTGGGTGTGGGAGCAAAGTCCTGCCGTGGTTTCCCAGCTTTCCTGGGCAGCTTGAGGAGGAGAGTGGGAGCAGTGACTGTGCCCGGTTGCTTGCACGAATCTATTCTATTTGCGTCAGTGCTCTCAGATGCAGGCAGGACTGAGAATAATGAACGTGGGCTTGGTAACCCCTCTCTCTGCAGGGAGAAGATGCCTCAGGCACTGCGGGGGCATTTCTCTTCTACCTCTTGGCATTTTTATCCAAGTTACCTGGCAGGAAAAGTAAAAATAAAAGAATTGGGCCAGATTGCTTTCAAGAAAGATTTGGGGTTTAAGTTTTGTGCACTTCTCTAAGCTAACTATTTAAAACCAGGCATATGAAGAAAAGTCATTTAATTTTTCATCTGGGCAGCCAGCCAGGGCCCAACGCCTGCCATCTTCCACGTAGCCACAGGCTTCTCTGGAAGGGGAAGAGATGGCTCCTTGGGTGCTTAGAAAGCACTGGACCAGTGAAAGGTGTTGTAGTGATCAGCTGTGAGTCCCCATCCCCAGTGGGGAGGTAGTAGGTGAAGGGGTGTGTGTGGATGCTCCTTATTTGCCATAAAGCCACAAAAAATGGGTTTGCAAGTGATGGGAGAGCCACTTCAGAAGTTCCTGACCAAGCGTCTGGTTGCTCAGCAGCAGAGGAGGGAGTGTGACCTGCTGCTCCCAGTCCCTGCGCTGGGGCCGATCCCCAGGGCAGCGCTGCCAAATAACCCTTGGAAAATTGTGCTGGGCTCCAGTTGTAAGAAGTTGGCGATACAATGGAAAGCAGATTGGAAATAGCAAAGTAGATGCTCACCAGCTGTCAAGTCCCAGGTGAATCACAAGCTTTGCGTGCCATATACTCACTGCATCCGCTAATAGTTTAATTTGTTTGCTAGGTCTGGAATCAAAATGGCAAGAGTCCGTCCATCACATTTGAATACACCCTCCTGAGGAAGCCACACTCAAAAAACCTGCAGCCCATCTACTACACCTTCTCTGAGTCAGATAGCGAAGAAAGCAGAGAGTTTGATGGAGACGTGCCATTGGGTTTTATCCAGCACAATGCAACCTATTTTGGGAAAATCTCCAGGGAAAGGATAGACTTGGAGAACCAGGTGTTTGGAAGGCAGGACACGGAGGAAGATTTAAACTTGAGCAAAGGTCAGGAAACCAATGAGGTCTATGAAAGAGCAGAAACAATTGACTGTGAGCCAAAACTGAAGGGCAAACAACCCCAAGGTAAGGAGGAGACTTGGGCCTCACTGTTCTGCTTCTCAGAGCTCTTGTTGAGAAACGCTCTGTTTCTACCTCTGGTGATTCTGCTGGTTTGTTTTTTGGAAACCTTGGAAAGTTCTTTAAAACATCTCTGCTCACAAATCCTCTTTGCCCTTCAGGTTCTGGTTTCTGGTGGGTGGGGTGGCTGTGGGTAAGGTCTCACTGCTGATGCCCTGCCATGCTTTGCCTCATGCCAAGGACAGGAGGGAGCCCTGGGTGCACAGAGATCCCTGTCACAACATCCTCCATCACCTCCCACCTCTGCCCACTCCCAGCAACCTCCTTGCCACTCCAGTCCCTTGGGCATCCCACCACCAAACTGCCTTGAATGCTTTCCCAGCATGGCTGCATGGGCTCTGGGGCCAGGAGGGCATCTTCCTTTCTGACCTCTGCTATTGCTTGGGCAGTGCTGGCAGGTGCTGAGCTCTCCTCTGGCCATGCGATAGCAGGGTGAGACCCACAGAGCTGCACACACTTCCCAAAGGAGTACAACCCCATGAGATTCCCCCTTCCCAAGACCCCCAACTCCTGCCTTGAACCTCCCGTGGCTGCTCAGGCTCTGGCGTGCCCCCGCTGCTCTGGGCTGCTTTCGCCTCCCCGCCTGAATGCATTTTGTGGTTGTCACTGTTGTTTCCCCCTGTTGGCTCCAATCTAGATTCAAACGTAACCAGGTCTACTTACCAGACAGACCATGACGACAGAGACTTCAACCCCAGGTTCACCTCCAGGGAATTCCTTTCGGAGAACGCCATCACGGACAAGCTGCTGGACAAGACCTCGGACTCCAAGGAGCTGGTGCTCAACATGACCATGAACAGCATCTTTGCCCAGGGAGACCAAATCAACTCTGTGGGGTCACACATTGACAGCCTCTATGTTGACTACGAGGACAGCGATGGCGTTGTGACCTACACCATTAATAGCACCTACATGGAGCTGAGCAACGGCAAAGCCATCAACACGTCTGCAGAGACGCCGTTTTCAAATGCCACTGTCACCATAACCAGCCCTCAAGGGAACAGAACCCACAAAGCAAGGTAGGAGACATGTCTTTAACCATAGTCAATCCTATTTGTTGCTATTCTTGACTCATAATAGCCCCGTGCTCCATGCAGACCCCATTGCATGGTTTCTATCTGCTTTGGAAGTCAGCAGGTAAGTGGGGGTAGGGTGATGTACGTGAAAGCTTTCTGTCGGGGCTTAATTTGGAAGGAAGGGCCAGAGGTTTGGGAGCAGAAAGTCAAGAGAGTATTTAAGCAACAGGAAAACTCAGTGCCCTCCTGTGGGGGGGTGTTGGCAAGTCTGTGCTGATGGCTGCTCTCTGCCTGTCATAGCTCATTATCAGAGCCATGACCACAAAGAAGCCTCTTCTCTTGATGCCCTGCTCTGATTCCCCAGGCCCCTTTCTCTGAGTTCTGATGCAGCAGAAGTTGGTCCTGGATCCTTTTTACCCACCCTGTTGACTGCCACCCACGATCCTCCCCATTTGTGTTGGCAGGAACGTGCTTCCAGCAGCTCCCAGGCATGGCCCTGGCTGCTTAACTACTGCTGGAGAGGCAGAGCAGGACAACGGGAGCTCTTCTGTAGGGCCTGCAGAAATAGCCAGGGTTTGCTACCTTGAGGGATGCAGAAGCAGTGCAATTAGTCTCTACCTTGACAAGAATTTCAAAAGCTCTCCAGTGGCAGCTCATTGATTGATATTAGGGCTGTCACTTCAGGATTCCTTGAATGGCTGGTTTCTAAAATGTAGTGGGAAGGTAAAAAAAAAAGCTGAATCTATCTTTAGCAGCAGAATTCATCCAGGCAAGGGTGGGCTGGCTGAAAGGGCGTCTCAGGATAGTACTTGTCCACAACAGTCTGTCTCTAGGGTCTGTTGGGGTGCGCTGGGGCTCTCTGGGGAGCAGCCACAAGTTCAAGCAATCTGTGGATAGCTGGGGCTGAAATCAGGGTCTTGGGAGTCATCCAGGTCCCAGACCCGTAGCTGTGGACTTGGGTCCTGCCCTGCACCCCCACGGCTTGTTCGGGGCCCACAGCACCCAAGCCTCCCCTGTGGGTCTCCTCCTGGCTCTGCTGCTCTGACTTTTCTGTCTCCCAGTCTTCCCACCAGTAAAACATGGGCTATGATGCTGAGCTTCAGAAGATGTAAAGCACTGAGCAGATGCTCTCTAGTTGTAGTTACTGTATTTACCCAGAACTTATACTACCTTCTGCTAAAGCAACTTATGCTAAAGAAAATGTCTATGCAGCCAAATGTATCAACAAACTTCTTAATGATAAGAGCATTAAAACATTGCCAAGGGCTCGAGTCTATCATCTCTTCTCGTGGCTTGGCTTGGAAACTCTGCCTTCAGCTGCCAAAGCCGGCATTTCACTAGCGCTCGGAGGCGAGGGCAGTGCCATCGGCTCCCCTGCCTTGCTGTGCCGTGAGGGGGGGCTGCCCGGTCCCCACCACGCTCCCCGGGTAGCCTTGCCTGGCACCCTGTACCCACACCTCTCTCCCAGTAGCTGTTCAAGGGGTCTAATGCTTTCCGACCTCCTGGGAATAACGGGGACCTTCACGTGCTTCAGACTTCAGAGCAGCTTGGCTATACAGGATCATCACAAAGGACTGTCGGTGGCTCCAGGGCAGCTTCTTGTGGTACTCAAAAGCAATTTGCACTGTCCCTGCCTGCCCCCAAAGACACGGGGCAGGGGTTTAAACCCCTTCAGGCACCATACCCAGCACTGCCGCTTTGTTCCCCTTTCTTCTCTTGGTTGTTCTACACTGTTCCCTCTTATTCCCCCAGCTCTAGAATAAACTACGAACTCTTCAGATAGAAACAGAAATATCAAAAAGAGGTGTTTAGTTCAAGTTCTGCACTAGCCAAAAGGCCGCATCCAGCTGGGGCTGTAGTCTGGGCTGGGAGATGCTCAGCTCCTCCCTGGCTGTAGCAGGCTGGGCTCAAGGGGCTGCGGAGGGTGGCCGAAAGGCCAGTGGAGGCAGACGTGGGGCAGCTGGGGTGCAGGAACATGCTGCTTGGAGACGTGTCATTTTATTAAAAAATAGTGTGTGTGGGGGGAGGCAACAAAGCAACCTGCAGCTCATCTCAAGAGGCCTCACCCACCGTAGGGAGGCATTGCTCTCCCCCTGGCAGTTCAGAAAGTCCCATAACGTCATCAACAACTGGAGCATCTGGGTGCGTAGGCACTTGTGGAGGAGGGACAGACGGGCACGTTCGCAGGCTCGGGGTCCGGCTGTTGTGCCACCACTGCAGGGATGGGCAATCCTCACTTCCCGGGACCGTGGCAGAAGGGGCTGTATTGGGACAGCCTGCTTGTGCCCAGGCCTTTATCCCTTCCCCCAACTTTTTATTTATTCCTTCAAGCCCAGTTGCAATCGCAGTGCTAGCCACTAACCTGTATCTCCTGCGTGGGCATGCTGGACGAGGAGCCCCAGCTCTGCGCAGAGCCCAGGGTTAAAGCTCCCGCTGGCACCCAGCGCAGCAGGATAAAGCCCATCTGGACACCGGGATGTGCTTTTGGGTTTGGCATGTCAAGGGTGGGGTGCTGGAGCGTGAGCCGTGGGGAGAGCTCTGGGGACTGGACTTCTTCCTCCAGGAGGAAGGGCAGGGGAGGGGACAGCCGGGAGCTCCGCTGATGGAAATGGCGATGGGGCAGAAGGGGAAACCCCCTGCCCTGGGCGTGGGGCAGGGTGGGGGATCCCCATCCCTGGAGGTGGGCGAAACTGGACTGTGCAAGGCCCCGTGGGACCCAGTTTCTTATCTGGGTCAGCCCAGTTCTGGGCAGGAGCTTGGCCCTCAGCCCTCCCATATCCTTCCTGGGCTCACTTTGGGACGGAAGGCGGCTTTTTGCTCACTTTATTCCCTGCCAATGAACCAGCAAGGGAGGGTCATCTCTCTGCAGCCTGTGACCAGCTAGTCTGTATGTGCAGGATAGTGTTGGTTGGAGGTAGGGTGTCTTATTTCTTTCCAAACCGTTGTAGTTCGTAGTGTGGATGGAGCTCTCCAGTTACAGGAGCACCTCGCACCAGCCTGGCGTGTTATTTTTCCTCGCTGGGAACAAGCCCCACTGGCACGGGAATGTGCCGTGGTAGGGATGCAGTGCTGCTTTTCCTCTCCTGGAGCACTTCAAGTCTTTCTGCAGCATGCCAGGGCAGATCCAGGGACCCTCGGTCCTTCATCCTGCGCCCATGCTGCGGTGCACAGCCAGGGCCGATCCTGCAACAGGAGCCATCGGTTTCCCCCTTTGCTTAAAAACAAAAACTGAAATAAAACACAGAAATGTGAGCCCAGGGCCTCCAGACGTTGATCTGTGGAGTTTGTGTGCGCTTGTTAGGATTATCCTCCTGCTACGGGGCTGTTCGGGGAAGACGGGCAGCCCCGACCTCGGCTGCGGGTGAGGGGCTGGTGCTGATTTTTGGTGCAGTTGCTTGAAGAGCAGAAGCAAAGTGCAGGCAGAGAAGAAAATACTTGACTTTTATAATAAAGCTCCTAATAAAGAGAGGAAAAGAAAAGAGGAAAAACCCACCAGCTTTCTAGGACAATGTGCTGCTGTTTGCATTTAGAGGAGAACAAAATGACAGTTTTGTCCTTGCTTGAAATGGTAAGAGCGCTGAACGCTGCCCTATGGCCAAATTTCTGATTTATCTGGAAAGAACTTGTCCCTGCGACCTTGTTACACATAGAAGAAGCTCTATTTAGGATCACATACATTAAAGGGACACTGTTGAAAAATTTTCTGTCCTCAGTTGTAGTATAAATCTTATTTTGAAGCTTATTTTCTCCTTTCAAGGGAGAAAAGTCCTGGTCACAGGATAACTTGGTGGGTTTTTGGTTTGGTGGTTGTTTTTTTTTTTTGGTGCCTCTAAGAGCAAGGTATAGACCGGAGGATCTAGGCAGTACCCTGTTTTCCAGGCAAATTAAAGTACAAAACCCGGATTTTGACTATGGTTTAATGGATCTTGCTGAAAACTGTCATCTTGTGAGCCCTCTCCTGGCTGGGTGACAGCGGGCAGCACACCAACGGCAGCCGGGATCAGGGGCTGATGCGGGTCCCCAGGCAGAGCTATTTGGGCAAGATAAAGCACTATTTATAGGGAGCAGAGATTGTTATTTTCCTGCAAAAAATAGTCGCATTCATTTCGGTTCCATTTCAAACGCAGGAAGCGACCATTTGCCAAACTGACAGAGCAAAATCAACAGGGAAAATGGGATTGTTGTTGTTTTTAATCCTTCTGGAGGCTCAGTGCTGGCGGTGGAAGGAGGGTGGGTCTGAAAGGAAACGGCTGGATTCTCAACAGTGTCCTTTTAAAGGTTGATTTGGTAGACTGGACCTCAACTTTTTCTTACGAACAACTAAATAAGGCAATTTCAGAGCTTCTGCTGCCTAGAAATCATACAAGCTGCATATCTCGCCAGGCCAGAGACAACTGGATGTCAGGATACAACCTTGTACGCTATTTCAGTGTAGCCGTTTCAAGGGTTTGAACAACGGTGTGAGAACAGAATTGAAGCCTTTTGTTGTAAAGGTGCAGTATCCCTGATGTGTTACGACCTTACAGCACGTAGGATGCACTGAACTGGGAGAAGCTGTTATTCTTGCTTTGACAAATGCTTTTTCGTGCACCAGGCTGACTCCGTTACTCCTTTACCGATGGCATTATATGTTTGAGCACAGCGTGGATATGAGAGATGCAAATTACCTATCTAAAATAAACCAAAGTAAACCAAACCGAACCCAGAGTGGCAAAAGCAGCGGGTAGGCGAATGGCATGCCTTGGTGTTTAGAAGCAAAGCGTGCTCTGAGAAGCAAGCTTATGAACTCCTGTGCCACGTGTAGGCTCTCGGAAGGAGTGAGCTGCTGAGATTTGAGCAGCCGAAAGCTCTGCTGCGTTGAGCAGCACGAGTCGGCGTGCCCGGCCCTGGAGACGCAGGGGAGGAGATACTGCACCTTTAGTCGCTGTATGCCGAGGGCCAGGTGTATTTGAGCAGAAAATGCAAACTTTGTTAAATTCTGAACTGTTTCTACTTGTGGGTATTTTTATCCCATTCTCTCTATTTCTAGACAGTGGAAGCTCTGCCTCTAACCGGGCTGGGGATTCTACTTGGGGCTCAGGACAGGTATGTTGTGAAACAAACCAAACCGATTCAAACAAACAAACAAACCCCAAAAAATCAGAAAAACCAAACCCAACCGCCAAACAAAGCAAATCCCCTCCCAAACCCGAACCCAACCGAACGGCAGCCTGCTGGCAGATGTGTGTGTCTGACGTGGCCTATCACCGCTCGCCTTGTAAATGCCTTTTTTTGTTTTGTTTTGTTTTTTGTTTTTTTGTTTTGTTTGCTTATCGCTAGAAACAGATTGAAGTTGTTAAGAAAGGGCCAAGGTGTGAGTGCTGCTGACATGTACAGGTGGAAGCTTTCCTCCCATGAACCCTGCAGCTCTACATGTACCACAGGTAGTTATAAGAAGCAGCCAAATTCTGCACAACCGCTGAAATCACCTGGTGTGTGAGTCACTTTTATGTCTGTTAGGGATGGGAAGGACCTGGTGATGTGTAAGGGAGCTCGTGATCTCTGGAGCTGGTTTAGCACAACCCCAAATCCGCTCCACCGGGTGCAAACACGGGGAGAGGAGCTGGGGTGCGAGGCGTGCAAAGCCCTCCAGCCTTGCGGGTGCGTCAGGGGCTGGGTGTTGGTGCCCAGCATGTCCGTCATCCTGCAAAACATCCTCTCTTCGGGGAGCTCTGAAGGTCGCCTTCGCTTCCCAGCCCAGCGGGGACACGCTGGAGCTCGGCGGGATCCCCAAACCTGTGCTGAGTCTCAGCATATTGTCTCCTTTTTTTTTTTCTTTTTTTTTTTTTTTCCACTCCTTCCTTCCCTTTTTGACTGTTCAGAGGGGTTTGAAAAGCTCAGCTGCTTCCCCACAGAGTGAAATTTTGAAGATTGTTCAGCTCTGGCATGAAACAAAATAGCATTTGGCATTTTGATTTTGTTTTGTTTCTCCCACTCCTTCTACCCTGGAGCCTGATCTTGGCTGTGAGGGTGTAAATCTGGAACAGAGATGTAGATGCCAGGGATATCAAAAACGAGCCTGTATTCTTTTTTCCCCCCCAAAAAAGCTTCAAGCCACCTGATCTCTCTCCTCGGTTAGGGGTCCGGGCCCCTGGGAGCCCATCGCTGTGGTGAAGCATGCATGCGGGTCCTGTGCTCGCCTGCACCGCTTCCCAGCGGCCCGAAATAATCCAGATCCTGCAGTGCTTCTGCAGTTAGAAGGAAAAAAGGGGGAGAGAGGAGATTGTAATCTAAGGGACATCTCTTAAAAGAGCAAATGCAAGGATTTTTATTTTTTAAGCATTTGTTGTTGTCCAGCAGACACGTGCCCACAGCGTGCCGGCAGCAGGAGCTTCACGAGCCATCCCTTTCCCCGGGCTCTTGTCGGCCACGTGTTCTGGGACATTTTTGACTTCTTTGATCCCCTCTGAACAGATTTCCCCCTTGGCGGGGCCAGGTTGCTCTGCCCCAGTTTGCAGCTAGCAGGGAGAGGTTTTACTTAACTTTCTCCTTTCTTATTGCCTTTTCTTCATGACGTATCGCAGAGAAGCAATACCATGTCAAGAGCTGTAGATCTTTTTTTTTTTTTTTTTTTTTTTAAAAAGTTTCATGTAAACCATATGTTCCCGAGAGCTGCAACTCTTGTTACCTGTAGCCAGAGCAGCCTCCTGGTCCCCAGCCAGGTCCCAGAAAGGGCTCCACAACATTTACTCTGGCACCGCAGGCTGCGGGGGAAGAGGTCTCGCTCTGACGCCACTGGCTGCCTGCGCTGTCGGTGGGGAGCAGGAGGGGCAGGTGCCTCCTTGCAAAGCCCCCGGGAGCCCTTCCTTGGCCCGGAGTGCTGGGGGCACCTGGGGGGCACCTGGGCACAACCGGGGTGTAATGCATATAGAGAGTGGGTGGATGGCGTGGGTTGGGGACAGTTTTCTGTCACCTCCACCCACCGACCTGGCAGGGTGGGAGCTGATGGCTGCGAGGCGGAGGGAGCTGCTGAGCAGACTCCGTGCCCTGAGCGTTTGCTATAAAAACGTGTTAGTCATATATTGATCTTGGTGGTGAGCCCTGGCAGGGGTGGCTGTGCCTGCCTTTGGAGCTGGCCAAGCTCAACCGCGCTGCCCATGTTGGCTGGGTGGCCGCCACGGTCCTCCCCTCCCGGCAGCATCCACCCTGTGGGCCAGAAAGTCCGGCTTGCTGCTTCCCACCGGGAGGAAGTTGTGGAAAATGCAGCTCAAAAAAAAAAAAAAAAAAAAAGAGTTTGGATGTCAAAATCACCAAGCGTCCTCTGTTGTGTGTATGTATTCTCTTTGAAACTAGGAGTGATGTCCACATATGCTATGTGTGTTCGCTATGATGGGATCGAAGTGGATGATACGTACTGTGATGCCATGACCCGTCCCGAGCCCGTCCATGAGTTCTGTGCTGGGAGAGAGTGCCAGCCAAGGTACCGCCTCGACAGGGCGCTCCTGGGGGGCTCCGCGCTTTCTCTGCCGTGGATGTGTTTGGGGGAGGGGGTCGGCGTGGATTTGGTGGGGGGGAGCAGCAGGAATGGCCCGTAGCAGCCCCATCCCTCCTCCCCCAGTGACGTCTGCCCGGGCTGCACGGGCACTCGGCAAGACGTTCCTCCCGAGTGCTTTAGCTCAAGCTGCCAGGTTGAAACTTCCATAAATCCTGGCAGAGTTTGCATCCGCAGCTCCCATCAAGCCCAGCTTCTAACACCACAGGCAGTGTCCTGCCCTGGCCAGCGCGTGGAGGAACGTGTGTGAATTGGGTGGAGGGGCTGGGCTTGCAAACTGTGTCATGGATCCGTCCCTCCGGTCCCTTCAGCATCCTAACCGTCGCTGAGGTTTGCTTGTGTCAGGGCAAGAGCTGGTGCAGAGGGGAACCTGTGCTGGCCGTCCTTCAGATTTCCCTTCCCATGCAGCTCTTTATCCCAAAAGCGTGACTGCAGTCCCGAGCCAGGCTGTACGGCTCGGGGCACCTCCGCTGCTGGTTTGTGACACGGGCCGTGCTTGGTGGAAGTTTGCAAGTAGCAGCAGTTACGGGCAGGACAGACCGGCGTCTGTCAAAGGGAGGAGGACTGTGATGGTGTCAGACTACGGACAGGGCAAAGGGAGATGTAAAGCTGTCTGGTGCGTGCCCTGGAACGGTGTCACTTGTGAACAGTGTGAAGCAAGGCTCGAGTGGTGCCAGGGACCACGTATGGCACCTGGTCCTTGGAGAGTGCTTGCTTTCATCTCGGGCAGTTGTGGAGGAGGATGGGGGAGGAAAGCACGTGCCCTTTGCAACGTAAGATCTCATTTAATCTTTCATGTTAAGGTTGAAAGCCAGGGCAGGCTGCAATTGAGGCAAGAAAAGCGTGGGGAGGTGGATGGTGCTACTGCTGGGAACATACCTGCCCTGTAGACACCATGGGGACTTTAATATCTATTTGCATTAACTTTGTAATTTTTTAGCGCAGGCACTAGGGCTCTTTTCGTGCTTAGATTATCCCACTGGTCTTTTATAAACCCGCCCCTCCTTGTAGTTGTGCTGTTCCAGCTCCACGGGCTTGCACTGCAAGAGAGGAGAGCTGCTCTGTGATTTACCAGTGATTGCAGACTGGCCGTGGGTAACCCAAGGAGCTGCCGGGAGCTCAGACGGGGCAGCCGGGCGCGTGCGCTAGCACTCAGGCAGATGGGATGCTGCTTGGGCTGGCAACGCTTTTCCAACAGAAAGCGCCAAGAGAATTTTGCCTGATCTGGACGGGAAAGACCTTGGTTTCGTCTTCCTTCTGAATTTGGGTGACGCCTCTAAATGTGTGACATCTCTCTACGGCTGGTTGTTGTGCCTGGAGCCCCGTGCGGGGGACGTGGCTCTCCTGCTCAGAGCGCGGCAGCAGCGGGTGGTCCCGGGGGATGCACGGGGCAGCCCTGTGTGCAGAGGAGCTGTGAATTCTGATCCATTTAGATTTTTACATTTTTTTAGATATTCTTTAATTCAGAATTGCTGTAACGTTACTGTATTGTAAAAGTCTTGACTCTTTATGTCTTTTCCCTTGGCTTGCAAGCTGCTCCCCTCTTGTAACGTCAGGACAGTAGTGACAGGGGACAGTAAGGGGCAGGCAGCGTCTCGGAGCAGACCCCAGCTCTTCCAGCCCATCTCGTGAGGTTAGCATAGACTGCCAGAGGTACGTGAACGTCCGTCCCACCAGAGCGCAGACAGCTTTGTGTGACATTGTTGCTGGGATTTGCAGGGTGATGGATGGTTGTGTCCTCTTCATCCTTTAGCTGGATGGGTGAAAAAGAGGGGGCAAATGTGGGCACTGCACGTGACAACCCGCTCGGCAGCGAGCGCACCGGTCCGTGCTGGCACCTCCTTCCTCTTGGCAATCTGTTTTTAGCATCTGCCGCTGCTCAGGTGTGCTGGGTGAAACCACCGTACGTTAATCCCATCCCATGGCAAAACCTCTCGCACGCTGGCAGCTGGACTGCAGCTCATTCCTAGTGCAGCCATCTCCCTCCATCCAAGAGAAGACAGGGTTTTCCCATGGGATGCTCTGGCCCCGGTCCAGCCGTGCCTGGCACGACGGCCTCTCTTGCCTCCACAGGTGGGAGACGAGCAGCTGGAGCGAGTGCTCCCGCACTTGTGGGGAGGGCTACCAGTTCCGCATCGTCCGCTGCTGGAAGATGATCTCTCCGGGATTCGACAGCTCCGTCTACAGTGACCTCTGCGAGTCCGCTGACATCACCCGGCCGGACGAGCGCAAGGTCTGCAAGAACCCAGCCTGCGGGCCCCAGTGGGAGATGTCGGAGTGGTCTGAGGTGAGTCCCCGGGGGCCGCTGGCCTGGCAGCGCTGAGGGCGAGCACAAGTGCCTGCGCTTCCCTGTTCCGACCGAAACGCATTCCTGCCCATCAGGGACTCTGCCTTTTTGGATGCTGGCTGCAGTCGTTGCACGTGGACCAACGTGCACTAGTAATTATTTTTTCCCCTAAAATGAAGCCTCGGGTCCCCTCCAGGATGGGGAGGCTACGGCCATCGGTCACTCATGGGCTCTTTGAGCACACGCAAGGTGCTGGCATTGCCCACTGAGATGGGGCAGGAGCCTGCGGCTCAGATCCTCCCACCGCTATTTGCTCGGCAGCCTCTTTGCCCCACGGTACACGGCGGCAGGGAGGAGATGCCGCCTCACACGTGAATTACGTTCCCATAGGCTTCCCTTCCTCACCTCCAGTTTCACCGCACCACTTGTAGAATTAAACCTTTTCCTAGCTGTGCCTTAAGCAGATCCCTGAAGCGGCTGGAAGGTGGGTTGGGGCGGTGCAGCGCTGCTCTTGCTTTAGCGCATCGGTTTGCTCGGGAAAGCCCGTGAAAGGATTTACGCCCTTGAATTAATTTCCAGGCACGGCCAGCACTCAGCGTGTCACTTGCAAACATAAACCCCGGGAAATGACCGAATCAGCGCCGCTCCCGCGAGGAGCCAGGGCCGGTCCCCAAGCTCGGGCGGCTTTGGGAGCCAGTCCCTTGGCTGCCACGGGTCTTGCGCTCTGTTGACACGCGTGGTGCGGGGAGGGGGACCCAGCACGGCTCGCAGCGAACGTGTACAGCGCGCGGAGGGGTGCGAGTATTCCGCCGTGCATTGCTAGGAAACAGCCCTGCCTCTTCAATGTCTTCTGGAAGCGGGCGTGCATGAGGAGAGCGAGATTTTGGGTCTGTGTCTGTCTCCGAGCTCGCCCAGGGTGCCACCGCCAGCCCCCCGCGATGGTGACGGCTGCGTGCAGAGCGTGGCGTTTGTGCCCTGGAGCCCGCACGCTCGGTGACCATCTGCAAAGGAGCAAATGTTGTTCCTGCTCCCAAATCAACCCAACGCCTCTTCTAGGCCTCTTCTGAGCCGAGCTGTCCCTGGGTGTGAACCTGCACCACGGTTTACATCATGAGGGATCAGACTCCTCATCCTGGGAGGCTCCCAGAATGCTTCTTGGTCATAATTTAAATGTCTCTTTTCCTCTTCAAGCTGGGGTGAGTCGTTTCCCTCGAGCCTGTGGAGGAGCTGGTGTGTTCCCCGGTGCTGTAGGATGTTTTGACTTTCCCAGCCGGGTGGAGAGGAGCTCCCAGCGCACGTGCTGGCGCATTATTTTGACTGGCGTAGCAAACCAGAGTGGCTTATTTTACAGAAATCTGTATTCTCCTCCAGCATGTGGCAGGGACAGATTGCCTGAGACAGTCCTGGGGTAGTTTGTTCTTAGCCAGCAGCAAAGCTAATCTCATTTGGATCCCAGCTGAAGCAGGGTGCCAAGTTGGCTGGGGAAATAGGCATTAAAAAAAAGCACATTTCAGGGATCTGAGGATTAGCATATCAGCGCGGTGCGTCTGAGCGCTGTGCTGTTGATGCTTTTCCCTGCTTTACGTTATGCATGGAGCAAATGTGTGTATGTGAGACTGTAGTAACTCAAATCCAGTTCTAAATAATGTCACGGGGCTGCACGGTGCCAAATTTATCCGCAGCATAAAATCTCAGTTGTGCGGTTTGGGGAAAACCTTCTCCACAGAGGTGGAGAGGAGCTGGCTGTTCCTGGGAAGGAGGCGAGGGAGATCTCACCCTGTCTCTAAGTGACAGCTAGAACTTTTCCGCTCTGATCAGGCAGTTTTGGTGCCTTGGGTTTTCACCCTCTGGCATCACCCGGCAGAGAGTTTGCACAGCACGCGGGCAGGATACAGCCCTCCTGCACCTTAACCTGCCTGCTGAAGCTGTTGAGGGGTTTTGGGGAAGAGGGGCAGCTTTGCTACAGATTATTTTACAGTCACCTATGCATTGTCAGTGTGTGTTCAGACTTTCATGTTAAAAATTTAAAAAAAACCCCAAAACCAGAAAGCAGCTCCCAGTTCCATCACGGTGGGAGCCCCTGCTGACGCTGTCCCCCTCGTCCCCCCCGCCAGTGCTCAGCCCGCTGCGGAGAGCGGAGTGTGGTGACACGGGACATCCGCTGCTCGGAGGACGAGAAGCTGTGCGACGCCAGCGCCCGGCCCCTGGCCGAGAAGAACTGCACGGGGCCGCCCTGTGACCGGCAGTGGACCGTCTCCGACTGGGGACCGGTGAGACCCCGGGGTGGCCAGCCGAGTGGTCGTCACGACCCCTTGCAGCTGGCCCTGCTTGCAGGGTTGCTTGTGGCTCCGGCGCTGGGAGTTTTGGGATGGGATTCATCCTCCCCGGCAGCTCCCAGCTCCGACAGACCTGCAGGCAACCCGCACGCAGAGCCGGCCTCCAAACGATTACCGAATCGCTTTGGCTCTCCTAGTCCCCGTGTCACCTCGCATCTCTGTCCCGTCACCGGGACTTGCCACCACCCTGGGCCACCCTGACCCAGCACCCCGGCTCTGTGCCCCTGGCAGCGCTGGGGTGTGATGGTGTTTGGGAGCACTGAGCCCCCCTCTCCACAAAGCTCCTCCTTGTGCGGGGCAGGGATGAGCTGCCAGATGGGCTCCAGCACTGGGGATGATCCAGCATCCCGGGGGTCCCACGGCAGATCCTCCCCTGCGGGGGATGGGGTGTGGGGAGGGGTTAAACCCTGAGAGATCTGGCTCAGGGCCTTGGTGGGTGTTAAAATCCCCTTTTCTGTCTGCTGCACAGCATACCTTGCGAATGCTGATGCTCCATGCCCAGAAAATGAACCTTTTCCTTTTTTCCCCCCACATTTTCTTCCCTTTTCTCCCCCCGCTTTTCCCTTCCTGCACAATTCTGCTACAGAGACCCCCTCCATCCCAAGCTATTTATACTCAGGTTTTGATACACTAGCATCAGCTAAAAATAAGTCGTTTCCATGGCAGCAGCGGCGCTGCGAAACACCGTTCGAGCGGCCGCAAAAGAGCCGGGGAGCGCTGGCTGCCTCCGCCGGCGCTGGGGGCACTGCCTGCCCGGCCCTTGGCAGCCAGAGGGGGAATATTTGCAGCCACTTGCTTGGTCCCCTTTGCCTTGACTTCTTCGAGAGCCACCCCAGGGTTCCCTGCTTGTGGCGCTTCCCCTCCTGCCTGGCCCGAGGAGATGCTGAGTTTTGCTCAGCACCAGCAGGATGGGGCTGTGGAGTGGGTTGGCTGTGGCAGGGCTGCCCAGGGGAGGATTCGCTGAGCTTCCCTGCGGCTGTTTTAAGCTGAGCCTGAATGATCCCTCCACGACTTAGGGGAGGTGGGGCTGGGGAGGCAGCTGAGCCTCACGAAGGCATCTCGGTCCCCATCACGAGGATGGGGGTGGGGATGGAGCCACGTTGCCTTCCCCGCCGCTGACCGCCCGCCATGCCCGGTGCGGTTTCAGTGCAGCGGCGGCTGCGGACAGGGCAGGATGATCCGGCACGTGTACTGCAAAACCAGCGACGGGCGGGTGGTGCCGGAGTCGCAGTGCAACCTGGAGACGAAGCCGCTGGCCATCCATCCCTGCGGGGACAAGAACTGCCCCTCGCACTGGCTGGCACAGGACTGGGAGCGGGTAAGTGCAGCCCCCCCCCGGGCTGGGGGAGGCTTGGAGCGAGAGCTTGGTTTTGGGGTGCGATGGGGGAGGGATGCCCTGCAGTGGGGCTGGACCAGGGTGCGCGGGTCTCAGCCGGCCCCGCGTTTGCCCCCGCAGTGCAATACCACGTGCGGCCGGGGCGTGAAGAAGAGGATCGTGCTCTGCCTCGAGATCGTCAACGGCAAGATCAAGACCCGCAACCCCGCCGACTGCGACGTCGCCAAGAAGCCCGTGGAGGAGACGACGTGCTTCGAGCGGCCGTGCTTCAAGTGGTACACGACCCCCTGGTCGGAGGTGAGCGGGGAGGGAGCTGAGGGCAGCTTGGGGGGATCTGGGGGAGGGAGACGAGGAGGAAAATACCCTTCCTGCAACGTCGCTTGCCTTGAGCACGTGGTACCCCGTCCCCTCGTACCAAGGGCCACACCGCCTGCAAAATAACCCAAGGAGATGGGTGAAGCTCTGCAGGGTGCAGCCCCCGACGGGGGGCCCTTTCGCTGCACTGCCAGCTCGGGGCAGAGACCCTGCCCTGCCACGGTGCACTGGGGACTGACTGACTGCTCAGGGAGAAGGGCATGAGGGGAGGTGCTTGGGGTCAGCTTTGGCTTTTCTTCTTTTTTTTTTTTTTTTTGCTTTCTTCACCCCTTACCCTGCAGATGCGGGGGGGGGGTGAGCATGGAGCCCTCGGGACACAGGGGTTGGGGATGCAGTTTGCCCCAGCACCCTGCACGGCCCGCAAAAGCAGCCAGGGTTCGGCGGCCGTGGGGATGAGCCCCGCGAGCGTGGGCGAGGAGCTGCGAAGGGCTGCGACCGGCTCCCTGCGAGCCCTCCCTGACACAGCCCTCCTCGTCCTTGCTCCAGGCGCCTCGTCTTGTTTAGTCGTGCAAACCGTCGCTGCAGCCTGTAATTAGCCAAAGCAGCAGTCCCAGCCTGACGAGGCGTCCAAAGGGCAGCGGGCAGCGAGTCGGGCCCAGGAGCGGCTCTGCAAACGCACGCTGCGATGCTCAGAGACACCGTCTCCACAGCCCCACACCCGGGGTGCTGGCGGGGGGTCCTATGGCCTCACGGGGAGGGTGCGCCCACCGTGGTGCCGCCGAGCAGCAGATGGGCCGGGCCAGCTCGACCGCGGCCCTGCGCGAAGGGCAGCAGGAGGAGGGGGCATGGCAGCGCGTCCGCGTATTCCTGGGCAGAACCTGCTGCAGGCTGATGGTGCTGGCAGGAAAGATGGAGCAAGAGGCCGGTGGTGCGGGGCTGAGGCGCGATTTTCAGCCAGGGGAAGGGAGAGTTCACCCCCTGCCCTGACATCTCCAGCGAGCACAGTGTTTGTAGCAGGTCCCGGCTTAGCACAGACCCCCGTGATGGCGGGGTCTCACCTCACCCCCTCTCTCTCTCTGTTCCCCAGTGCACAAAAACCTGCGGCATCGGTGTGAGGATGCGGGACGTGAAGTGCTACCAAGGGAAGGACATCGTCCGGGGCTGCGACCCGCTGGTGAAGCCGGTGGGCAAACAGACCTGCGACCTGCAGCCCTGCCCCACGGAGCCCCCAGGTGAGCCCCGCTGCTGGCAGCACTCCCCAGCCTTTATTTTCCACCGAGCCCCCCCAACAGCATTGCCCAGCATCTTAGCTTCCACCAACCCCAATTTGATAGCCATCCCAGGGAGGATGAAGAGGGCACAGCTCTCCCTTTGTGGCCAAGCAAGGGGGCACCGTGCGCTGGCTGTTTCTGGAGGTGACCCCATTAAATTAAGGGGAGAGTTCAAAAGAAGCATGCTCTGACCTCACGATAAAAGGGAGATTTGGAGAGCTGATGCGGTTGCTGCTTCTGTGTGATTCCAGCTAATGTCTAGGAAGTTTCGTCTGTGCCATTATTTTAATGATTTTTGGTCTCCAAATGTCCTGCGGGATTTGTAACTATCTCGTTATCTGACTCGTCTGCTGGCTCAAAGGCCCTGTGATCTTTAGTGAACACGCGGTTCTAATTCTTTAATAGGATTTGGGAATAAGGACAGTGTGGGAGAAAAGCATGAAAATGGGAGACAGTTTTGGGGCTGGCTCCTGGCTCGGCCCCAGCCCCGCTGGGTGCTGTTGGGTGGGTGCTGTTGGGTGGGTGCTGTTGGGTGGGTGCTGTGGGTGGGTGCTGTTGGGTGGCCACTCCTGTGGGCTCCGGGATGTGGCCCCGCGCTTGCCAGGTGCCTCGTGGCCCCCTCGCAGCACGCTGCCTGCCCTCGGAGCAGCCTGCTTTCATGCATCCTATGGATTTTAGTGAAATATATATATATAAAACTGTAAATCCTATGGGTCTGAAGCAAAATACTGCTCTGAAGGGAGCTGTGAGAGGGTTGAAGCGGTCTCTGGCCTCCTCCCTGTCTCCACCAGCTGACTTGCCCCGCACTCCTGCTGTACCACTGCTGGGTTCCCGTTCCCTTTCTCACCCAGCCTCTTTGGGCAGGAATTGTGAGGGAGTTGGGGTCACCCTGGGGGCCACCCGGTGCCAGGCTCCCTTGGTGGCTCCAGCAACCCCCGGGCAGCTCCGTCTCACAGGGAGGAGCTTGAGCTTCAAGGGCTGGGACCAAACGAGAGTCCCCGAGCCAGGCCAGGTGCGACGGAGCGGGTCAGCCTTCTCGTGCCTTTGCCTAGCGTGACGATGGCATTTATGGAGAAGCTCCACGGTGATTTCCAGGGGATGCTCTGCCGGGTATCAGGGAGGTGGCAGACGTAGCCGGGGTGATTTGTTGCACAACCCGTGGTGTTTAGGGCAGGCTGTGCGTGGCGGGGGGGGGAAACGTGCTCCTGAACTTGCAATGATTTATTTTTCTTTTCTGTATCGGTGCCTTTTGCCTTCTTTCCCGCAGACGACAGCTGCCAGGACCAGGCAGGAACCAACTGCGCTTTGGCCATCAAAGTCAACCTGTGCAGCCACTGGTACTACAGCAAAGCCTGCTGCCGCTCCTGCCGCGCACCCCACTCCTAGTGCCCGGCAGCACCCAGCACCCAGCGCACGCAGCGGCCCAGCACCCCTGGGCTGCACCTCCCTTAGCAAGGGCTCCATATGCCATTTAGTAAGTGCTACACATCCCACAGGCTGGTGTTAAGGATGCTTTTGGGTTTTTTTTTTTTTTGTTTGTTTCCCACCGATGCAGAACTACTACCCTTGTCCCTCTGCCTTGTAGAGGAACGGTGCCGGCACGGCTCGGTTGCAAAGCCGTTAGCGCTGTACATTGGTAGCCCCCGTTATCAGAGCTGTACATAAAGTCGTGTATATTTGATTCCCCCGAACTGCAGACTCGTGCACGTGTTTCACAAGGTCTTGTTCTTTGGTTTCTTTCCTCTGTGCAAGTTTGGGGTTGACGATGGGAAGGTGTGAACTCTGTGAAGCGCAAGTTTCCCTTCGCAAAGGGGGTTAGTGCCTCTCGCCTAAATTATCCCCGAGACCTGCGCACTCTCGTTAGCTGCATTTAACATGGTGGGAAGCTGGTTTTTGTTTGCTAAATGAACTCAAGCCCAAGCCCCTTTTTTGTAATATGTAGGTGTATACTTTTTCAGAGAATTTTATCTTATAATCAAATGTTAGTTCCATAGTCCTTACAACCCCCCCGTAATGCTGACATATTGTATATAATATGGAAACATAACTGCACTTTATATCACAAAAAAGACGTGCTCTTTTTTAATATATTTGTTTACAGACAGTGAACTTTATCCATATAATCATTAATTTGTACTCATATGTATATTTTAATAAAGTTGTCATATTTATGGTGGTATCTTGTTTTATTCTCCAGTTTGTCGTGGGTGTTTGCCCCGTGTGCTGGGAACACCGGAGTTCACCCATGAGCTGGTGCCTGGGGGGGAGCAGAGCAGCTCCGAGTCGGGGAGTCGTGGCCGCTCGGGCAGTGATGCAAGGAAAATTCCCAGCAGCGGGGGCGGTGGGGATTTTGGGATGTTGCTGTGGGTTAGGAGCCCCTTGGGGCTTTGTGTGTGGCTTGAGGAACTGCAACCCTGAAGCTTCTTAGGAACTTGCAAGCAAAGAGACTTGATACGGTGCCAGCAATAAAGGGCCTTTCTGTGCTCCCAGGGGGGGTTATTGCTCCGTGTTTCTGCGGGCATGACTCGCCGAGGCCGGGCCAAGGGCTCTTTAGCATCCCCTGTACTAGTGTGCGCACCCCGGTTACCGCTGCATTGCGTCCCTCAGCAGCAGGGAAACTCCTGCACCAAGGGGAAAGCTTTGCAAGCAACGCCCCGTGTTTGAAGATGCAGGGACAAAAAGCTCAGCCTCAAAACCCATGTCAAAGTAGTTTATTATTTCCTTTTTATTTTATTATTTTTTCCCTCCCCTGTGATTCCCAAAGTCCTGTACAACAGATCACCAGGCGAAGGTCAGTGAAAGCCAACCGTTTGCTTAGTTTCTAAGCTACATGGGAAGGAAAAAAAGGGAAAGAACAAAAGGAAGAAGGGAAGGCTGGCGAGAGAAGTACGGTCACGAGAGATGCAGAGAAGAGGAGGGCTCAAGGCGTGGAAACAGACCCCGGTGAGAACTGTACACAGGAGCGTGGCCCAAGCGGCTGCCGTCCCCCTGGGGCAGAGGCATCGTGCTCCCGGGACACGGTGCCACAGGGACCAAGCCCAGAATATTAAACATGTACGAAACCAAACCCACCCCCCCACCCCAAACAGAACCCCCCGAGAAAGTCAAAGATACTCATTTGCAAAGACTGACTTGTACTTCAAAAGATTTCCTGCGGAATTAAAAGCCCTGGTGGTTAAAAGCAAAATACCCATCCGGGCTGCATGTAGTGTTTGTGAGCCGATGGGGCTGAAGCCGCAGCTTTTTCTTCCCATCGCATCTTTAAAAAGGAAAGCTGACCCAGAGCACGGCGCTGAGGCCATGAGAGTCTCTTCGCAGCCAGTCCATCCTCCGCCAGCTGTCCCCAAGTCCAGCGCGATGCTTTTAACCTGAATAATGCACAATCCAGGAGAAAGAGGGTGTTCTGTCAAACTGTGAGCGTTGCAAGGCTGGAGGGGAGGAATCGAGACAGCCAGGAGAAACCAGAGCGTGAGAGTCCCCGCACAGGCACCGCTGCAATGAGCGATTCCTCCTCCCGAAGCGCTGAATTAACCAAACGGCTCCTTTGCGGCATGTTTAGCACAGAGGGACGTGCTCGGCGGCCAGCTCCGTGCCTGCTGCTCTGCCAACGCAGCCCTGGCCGGATCCAGCGTGGCCGGCGGAGCTGGGGCAGAGCCGCGGCCAGGCTGCCCGGCCGTGGGAAACGGTACGACGAAAAACACAAAAGAGGTGGCTTTGCCTAAATCTAAAGTGTTTTGACGCATTCCTGGATGGGGAGAAAGTGGCATGGCTTTTTCTTTAAAAAAAAACCCAAACCAACAAACAAATGCATGTAAAAATGCGCATGCAGCGGGGTGGGCACATCCAGGGTCACGCTCTCGCTCGCCCAGCCCTCAATCAGAAGTCACGTATGGCATTATTGGGAGTGGGGATGCTGATTATTTGGAGGGGGTGGCTACAGGTGTGTTCCTCCATCCCACATTGCACTGCGTGTTATTTCCACGGCCAGGTAATGCAATGAGGTTGCAACCCCCCCCAGCCCAGCTCCACTGGGGGGGCCGTGGGGCGGCTCCGGGGACAGGGACAGGCTGTGCACGCACCGGCCATCCCAACCCTGAGGGGATCGCGCCTGTCGCTCGGGAATAAATGACCAACTTGAGGAGTGAGATGGGCTGGGAACAGGGCAGGGCTGTGCACACACACGCACTCACACACGCACGGGTGCAGTGTGGTGCAGAGCAGGACGGGGCAGCAGAAGGGCGGGCACTCTCAGTCCTGCTTTGCTACGGGACTGCGTGGTATGTGTATGTTTGTGTGAGTGTGTGTACGTGAGCGTGCGTGTGCATGCACACTAGGGCCAGGAGCAGTCGGCTGCAGCGTGGCCCCACGACACAGCAGCAGATGCCCGCTGACTTGCAGCACGAGCCATTTTGCAGCCAACCACGCGCCCCAGTACTTGCTTGTCACCACTCGGCGATCCAGCCAAATGTCGAGGAGCGGCGTTTACTCTGTATAAAAGGATGCGCAATATCAAAATCCTCTTTATAAAAGAAAAAAAAATGCAACGCAGCGCTAGAAAACCTTGCATCCCAGCTGCAACCGTCCTCCCCCGTGCTCCCCTTTTGGTTTTGTGGGGGTTTGGGTTTTTTTTACTATCCTTTTATATTGCCATTTAGCATGTCTCTGCCTATGGAACATAGAAATATATTCATTTATTTTTCTTCTTTTTCTTTTTCAAAACTCTTCCATGCATTTCAAAAAGTTCTCCCTGCTGTTAAAAGCCCTGGCATCAGTGACGAGGTGCGATGTGATGCTCCGGGCTGGGCGGGCAGCCAGCGCCTCACACATCGGTGCTTATACTGCGGCTGCGGGAGAAGGCTTCCCGCATGGCCGAGAGCCGGTTGGGGTTGAGTGCCTGCAGGTTGGCCACGTTCACCGGCAGATCGAGATCTTCTTGGCTCACCGTCTTGTAGCTCACCCGATCGCCCCCGTTGTGCAGCTCCTCGGGGGGCTCCTGCAGGAAGAAGGTGGGGGGCTCGTACGGCGCGCAGCTGGGGCAGCCAGGCCGGCTCGGTGCCGGCTTTTTGCCGAAGGGCGACGAGGCGTAGAGGGACGGGCCGTTGGTCAGCACTACGTTGCGGTTGCAGTGAAGCGGCGGGATGTGGGAGTGCACAGCGAAGTCGGGCTCCTCCTCGTCCTCCTCGGACTCATCCTTCTTGCAGCAGTAGTACTGAAACGGGACAGTCCCACGGGGCTGGGGCTCGGCTGGCATCCCAAAGCGCCCGCCCTGCCACCGAGGGGCTGCTCCGTGCATGCCAGCCCTGGGAACTGGCAGGCCGGGGGGGCTGCGCTACCTGCGGGTCCCCTCCCCATCACAGCACCCTTTGGGGCTGCATCCCCCAGCCTTACCTGGAGCCTACAGTAGCAGAGGACGGCGATGATACAGAGTAAAATGACAGTCGCTAATATTCCACCTGTGATGACCACGGTCCCGGCTGTCATCCGCCCTCTTCTCCATTAACAGCCTGCAAAAGCGAGCGCACGGGGGGGTGACAGGGTGCGGTGGGGGCCGGGGGGAGGCTGGCGCTGAGCGACGCACCAGGTCCCCAAACCCTCAGCTCACCCCTGTTTGTAGGGGGCTGGAAACCAGGAGGGGTCCGTGGGAGGTGATGGGCAGGATCACACCAGATCCTGGCACTGGGCGCCTGTGAAAGCCATCGGGGAGTCCCCATCCCCCCCTAAATGCCACTTTGCAGGTGCAGGGGGATAAAAAAAGGCTTCATGCAGTGGGTGAGAGGTTTAGTGAGCAGCAGCTCTGGGGTCACATCGGGCTCTTCTGCACGCAGGACGGGTGACCCGAGGGAAATAAAACCTTCTGCCCAGTGCCCATGGCACCCAGGGCACCCTCCCGGCTCCTGCCTGGTGGCAGAGAGCTTCAGTGATGGGAGAAGGAGCTTTGCAGTAAGGATTTCTGAGCCGTACACATTTTTCTCTGAGCCTATAATCCATTTTCCCCATGAAAACGATGTGATATTTTAATTTGGAATAACTGGAGCTGCTAAGTGAGCCTTTAATGACTGCAGGGACAGGCACTGTCCCCTGCCTGAGCAGCGAGCTGAGCTATGGGATGTGTCTGCCTGCTGCGGGACACACCAAGCTCCTCGCCTTCACCATGGCCAAGCCACAGAGCTGGGGGGGGCTGCGGGGGCACCCCAGAATGATGCGTCTGACAGCCTCGGGCAAGCAGTTCATTCCCACCACAGGAAATGCTGCGGCTGGGACACAGTGCGCTGGACATCACAGAGACGCTGTGGCTCAGCTTGGCCCCACGCTTGAGTTTTGGGGTGCCACCAGCACCCTCCTCTCCCTGGAGCGCCCCTCTGAGCGATCTAGGTGCTGACACAGAACTGGTAGCGGTGGCAGGTCCCTGCTTCTGGCACCGCTGGGCTCACCCAGAAGGCAGATGCCGTGCATCACGCGCAGCACACGAGTCCCGCAACACCAGCACGGGTCTTGCTCTGAGCATCCCTGCCCCGAGAGCTCGCGGGAGGGCTCGAATTCCCCTCCATGCCACGCAGGGTAAGGCCAAGCTCTTTGCCACGGGAAGGATGCTGGGGAGACGCGTACCTGCCTGCGCACACCTGCCGGCAGCTACGCAGGCAGCAGCACTCACGCCAGCATCGCCCCACAGCTAAGCTCCAGCAGCCCTTTAGTGCCGCAAGCGTCGGGCTGGGAACAGGCGAAGCGACGTAAATTAAGAGAGAAGTCGTACCCTGACCACCTACTCTACAAGCGCTTTAACAAAGCTGGCCTCCAGCTCACGCTATCAGGTTAAAACAAAAAACCCCAGCCACCCCAGCCCCAAATTACTTCAGCACCTGAGGAAAAGCAACCGTATCTGTCAGGGATTTAACCCGCTTCCAAAGAAAATAAATCTGTGGCATATTTTCAGGCGCTTAATGTCCTGCTAAAGTTGGGTAAGTGCTGAATGGATAAAGCAGTATCACATTTTATGTTGCTGCTGAGCAGCACTGTAGGAGGGAAGGTAATTTATAACAACGTCTGAATGCCTTCTAGCACCACGCGGCCACGGGGCAAGCGCCAGGCCAAATCCTGCCCTCATTCCTTGGGAAAAATGCTCTGAGGAGGCTCAAGAGGGAGGAACGCAATCAGGGGAAAGGTTTACAAAAAAATGCATTAGTGATTTAGAAACTTTGATTCCTGTTTAAAGAGAGATGGAGGCACTCGGCTGCAGACCTCGGGCTGCACAAGGTGCCAGGAGCACGCGCACCGGCCCGGCAGAGCCGGCTCGAAATGCCCATCCACGGGTGCTTTGCTGCTCCTGTTTGCAGTCGCCGTGCTGCCACGGAGCCCCGCGCAGGGCGGGCGCAGGACCTGGCTCTGGGGTGGCCGGGCTCAGCCCTGCAGCCTCTCGGGGACGGGCGCTGCACTCATCCGAGAGCATCAGCATCTCAGCAAGCTCCTTGCCAGCCCCAGATGAAAGGTGGCAGGCAGGGCTCCGGCAAGGAGGGCTCCTCGGTTTCCTCGCTGGTTAATTAAACGGCTGCCTACCCCGGGGGGACAAGCCAGGGTCTCACAGAGCCAGTTTTCACGGTTCCTGTCCAGCCGTGGTCAGCCAGACGTGGCATCGCAGCCACCGCTCCATCCAGAGCAAGACCATTTGCATTTCAGTCTTTTTTTCTCCCGTAACATACTTGTCTGATTAAAGCTGCGTACCTGGAAGCATTAAACTTTCCAGCGCGCAAAGGGGGAGAAAAGCAGAGCATGTGGAGGCCCATAAGCAGAACAATTCCTGTCTAGACCTCCTTTATACATTTGTTCCTAATTTCATGCTCCACAGGCTCCCAGATTCATATATTTAGTAATAAAT
Organism: Grus americana; assembly: GCF_028858705.1. Classification (NCBI taxonomy): domain Eukaryota; kingdom Metazoa; phylum Chordata; class Aves; order Gruiformes; family Gruidae; genus Grus; species Grus americana. The sequence continues at coordinate 11,704,496 of NC_072871.1, read as the reverse complement.
ATCCTGGTAAAAGGAAGTGCTTTGCAGCTCCGCTGTGGTCTTGGAGAAAGTATGCAGGAGCCTTGGTATTAGGAACGCAGGCACCAAGAGACTCGGTCCCAGCAGACGGTTGCTTGGCTCCTTCCTCGCCCCTCAGTAACGTTAGGAGCCCTCGAGGTACTGAGGATGCCTGAACCCCCCCAGCCCCTCTGCCCCATCCAAACCCAGCCCCCAGCACATCCTCCATGGCTGCCAGACAGCAGGGAAGGGGCTGCGGGGGGACCTTAACTCTGCACAAGGTTTTTGCCCCCCGCCCAGGAACCTTTTGGTGTAGGAAAGCAGTCCCCAGCGCCACGGGGGTGACACGGGGGATGGTGCCTCTCAAGGTTACTGTCGGCAGACAGGAGCTGGGGTGCAATGCTCCCCGCTTCCCCGACACCCTGCTTTACTTTCCCAGCGCGCAAAGGACGGGTCACGCTGCAACAAACCGAAGGCATGGCACTGCAAGTTGCTACAGGCTGCTCCTGGATAAGGTGTTTGGTTTTAGACTCAATCCTGTGCCGCTTGCCTGCTTTTGCCAGGACATCTATTGCTGCAGCGACAGTGACACCAGCCCTGCAGCGGCTGGGAAGTCCCAGGGTGGGAGAAAATGGTGCAAATGGCCTTTTCTGTTCCTTGCAGCCTGGAGAAAACATAAGCAGAGCTCCCATCGGCTCCAGCCCTGCAGCAGTGGCTCCTTTTCTCGCTGACACTCCTTGCACGTCCCTGCCGTGGCTGAGGACGTGGGCTTGGAGGTCGCGTTGCTCTCTAGGAGCCAGGTCTGCGTCAGCCTCTGCTCCCCACTTCGCCTGGGCACTGCCAGGAGGGGCTGACGGACCTTCCCCACGTGCTGCAGCCCAACCCGGGGGGCTGGAAGGGGCTCAGGGGAAGCTTCCCACGAGCAACAGAGAACGGGACAGCGCAGAATTGCACTTGACAATGCAGAAAGGAGAAGGAGGAGATGAGAAATCATCCCAAGTCACCCCCCCCCACCAGCATCTTGAACGCAGCCCCTGGACCGCTGAGGGTGCCCGGTGCAGGGAGAGGCTGCTCACAGCTGCGCCTTGCTCCTGGGCCGGCTCTGCAGAGACGGGGCAGTCCGGCTGCGCAGCCGGCGCCTCTCGGGAGCCTGTGTGGGAGGAAGGCTTCAGAGCCCGTCCAAGGGCTCCAGCTAACACCCGGCTGACCACGGCTCCGAAAAGCTGAGCTCCAGGTGCTGGAGCACTCCAGCCATGGCCAGCTTCTGTGGACTGGCCTGACCCTGCCTGCCGAACCTGTGGGAGAAGGAGACCTGGGAACTGCTAAGGAGACCGCTCCAAGGTTTCTTTAAGAGACCCTCAAGTGCCCAGGTAAGCCAGCTCCTAGGATTTGCAGGCGTTAAGAACAATCTTCAGGCCAGACCTTTAAATGAATGGGCCTCCTGCCCATCCCATCCCCATCCTATCCCATCCCCAGGACAACGCAGTCACCCCAAAGCCACCTTCTGCACTAGCTGGAAGTGGCATCACAGCAAGCACCAAAGACAGGGAGTCCTGGTCCCACTGAAACCCCCTGCACAAGGAGACCATGCCTTACTTGCAAAGGGCTGCAGCCCACGGTTTGTCCTACGGTAGCACTGCCTGCACCCCCTGCAGCCCTGGGACCTGCTTCCTCTGCAGCACAGCCCTCTGTTTAACAAGGAAATTGGGAATTGCCCTTATTCACCTGACTCCAGAGGCTGGAGATTTAAACAAAGCAGCCAAATGAGGTCCGAAAGAACAACAATAGATGTGAGTGCTCACAGGATTGCTCATGCCTGGTACTCCAGCACCGGAGCAGGCGGGAGCTTGGACCCCCGCTATAATAAGCACACAGGAATAAACACGCAGCCAGAAACACCCCACACCCAAGGGACACTGCATGAGACCTCTGGCCCTCGTCCCAGCCGTTCTGCTGAACCCACCGGTGGTCTCATGTGCGGAGGGGAGCGGGGATCAGCTCTGCCCCGCGCTTCCAAATGGCCAAGATGGAAAAAGGAGAGAAAAAAGGGAAAAAAAACCCCTCCCCACCCTTCCCGGGAGCGGAGGAGGCCAGCACCGTGTCCTGAAGTAACACCATCCTTCTTGTCTTGGCTCTGCTCTGCGCTAGCACATCCCTGGCCGTGCTGTGTGCTTGGCCGAGTCGTTCCTGCGCCGAGCCCTGCTGCCGTGCGTGGGTGTCCTCCCGCACCCGGGAAGGGCCTCCGAGGGGGGAGCGACCCTGCGTGCCAGCACAGCCCCCCAGGTAGGGTCTCCGTGCTGCTGGCACTGACCCTCCTCCGAGCATCACGAGAGACGGCTGCTGGTGGGTCAGCTTGTTTGGGTCGCTCTGGGGAGAACACCCAAGGGAGGCACCTCAGTGGGGAGGATGTTCAGGTTGGGAAGATTAAAAGTCCTACGTGGAAACTGGGGGTTAAGCAGCTGTGTATGGGGGGAGCACGAGTCTGACCCTCCGTGGTGGAAGGTCATGAGGTCTGTGGGTCTTGTCCTGGGTGGGCAATTTGGCCATTTCCCAGCTCTTCCCAGCAGAACAAACCCTGATGCTGATGCTTCTGATCAAGCTACAGTTCAGAGAAAAGGGAAAAGAGCTCAGCAAGAGGATGGGGAAATGGGAGAGCACGTGAGCGATGCCGGCTCTCCGAGATGCCGCTTCCCCAAGCCGCTGCCGCTGCTGCTTTCTGCCCTGGAGCTGGGTGCAGGCAGCATTCGGGACCCGGGACCTCGGCCCAGCGGAACAAGAAATCACACTATAATCCGGACACTATAGTCCGGTCAGAGGAGACTGGATCTGAGCCCTTGATGCTGCAAAGTTTTGGGGTAAGCCTGGCTTACGCTCCCCTGCTGCCCGCCCGGTGCCACGTGCGTGCCACGGCTCTGCCCCAGGGTAAATGCCGGAGAGCATCCGCGTGAAGGAAAGCCATCGCACGGCCAGCAGCCACCAGCCTGGGAGGTGGGAAAGCAGCAAATAAGTTAGAAGCCAAAAACAGTTTGGTGGCAAATACAGCCTCATTTCTGCATTTCCCCCAGTTCCTGTAATCCTACCCAGTCAATGAATAAGAGCCGGGCTGCTAGGAACAGCCGGGCAGGGTGCCAGCAGAAGACTTTGCATTTATGGAGCCAGCGGACAGGGTAGCTGCCAGAAACACAGGCGGAGAACGTGGCTTTCCATATGAAAAACACTTTAAGCAGAAGGCCTGCATCACTTTTGTTTGCTTTCTCTCTCTTCCTCCCGACGGCAGCACTCCTGGCCTGGGGGCTGATGCTCTGCGTAAACAGCAGGGATTTAAACAGCCAGGGTTGACCGTGGGTGGGCTGGGGAAGGGGCGTGTGGGGGCTCGGTGCCTGCGGACCCATCCGAGCGCTCCTCAACACAAGGACAAGACGAGCCACGTCTCATCAATCAATGCTTCCCCATGTCAGCACCAGTGCTTCCCGTGTGGGACCCCCCATATCTCCAGGCACCACACACTCCAAGTTTCTTTCGAGCATTTTATGAGCAGAGGGCACTTAACTCCCTGCTGTTTGGAGAACGCTACTCACAATTTCCCAGGCTGATCATAGCAGATGGGTCCTCCTGGGTGCTGGGGACGGCTCAGAGATCCTGGCAGCCCCGTTCTCCCATCCGCACCCGCTAGGACCGCGGTCGCCCCCATCACTGCTCGGACGCTGGCCCTTTGCAGAGCGGCTCCTGTGCTCAGGAGCAGTGCAGAGGTCAGCTGCTTTCCCTACCCTAAAAATGGGGGTTTGCACCACTATTGAGTATCCCTGGAATAAGAAGGATTTTTGGAAGTGAGTGAGCTGGAGATGCAGCCAGGTCTGTAATGCTGCCGGGGGCTTTTAAATGACAAAGCAGAACAGGGAGTGAAACATTTCACACCCACCTGAAACTGCGTGGCCCCTTCTGGTGGCCTTGGAGCCGTTACCTGGTTTGAAGCCGATCACAGCCGTAACTCACAGCCAACTGTTCAGCCAAGCCTGCGGTGACCCCCGCGGCTCCCCCCCCGACTAACGCACCCCCAGCCCTCCTGCCTGCTGGGACACACCCCAATACTTCAGCTCCCACTGATGTCCCGATCAGGAGCAACACATTTCAAAGGCAATCTATACACGGTGCCTGATAAATTATTCAGCAGATGGGACATTGCTGGAATAGCGCTGAGCTCTGCAGAACAGGATCTCGGCCACCTCCAGGCTCCTGCGCTGAACGGGGCGGCTTGGGCAGGGCTGGGCTGGCAGCTCGGGGCAGGCTGTGCTGGGGACCAGGGCTCACGGGGCACCTGGGAACGGCCGAGGGCGGGAGGACAACACCATGGCCATGGCAAGGTGACGGGAGCTGGGGTGCAGGAGAGCCCTCTCCACCCGCAGGCACCGGCTCGGTGCTCTCCCGTGCTGGTTTTAGTGCCGGGGCAGTGAGAGTTAAGCCTGGAGGTACATCAGGCTAATGCAAGATGAGCATCGGGACGATACGGGGATGTATCCCCTGTATTTGCATCAATCATAACCCACGATAAACTCCTCCAGGGGGCTGGAGGGGCTGGGGACCGTTCCTCTCCTCTCTGCTCACTCTCAGCTCAGCCCTTCACAGCCAGAAAAGCTCCTCCAGTGCTCCCCGAGCAGCGCCGATGGTCAGGCAGAGATGGGGAACGGGGACAGTCAAATGTCACAGTGACCTGCTCCTTCTGTCTAGTCTTATTATCATCCAATATAATGATGTATAATAATGATATATCATTAAAACCTGTAATTTTATAATCCAAAGTGTTTTGTTAAATATTGCACGGCAGCCCAAAAACTCCTAGAAAAGCCACTGCTTTTCCCATAAGTTGTGTAAGTTTGTTCCGTACGCTGAAGGCACGCTGTATCTGTACCCCTGCGGGTGTCCCTGCTGCACTGCATGAGAGCAGCTCATCAGCTCTGAAACCCAGCAAAGGGGGCCCAGGCTATTCGGGGGACACATACAGCAACAGCCACTCCAAATTTTGGGTTTTCCTGAAGCTTAAAAAAGGCAGAACTTCATGGGACTATTAGGGATCCCCTTCCAGCAATTACCACTATTAGTTTTTTAAAACAGAGATTGGCGCTTAGTGAGCGGTCTGAATTTTCATCACGCTTACGCAGGCTGCCTTCAAAGCGCATCGATCTAGGGGACGCCTGCCCCAGCAGCGCGCGAGAGGGAATATGTGCTCTGCAATAATGAGGCAATAATGTCATTTAATACAACCAAATCACGCCTAATGAAAAATAATATTTGCACAGCTCATCAAAGCGGCATTGAGGCTTACTAAGCACAACTCCAAGCATGAATTTAAATGACTGCAAACGCTAAATGGAGTGCAGCAGTGCCGTCGGGAAAGGACGGGGAAAAACGCTGGATATATATTCACCCTGCTCTGCCCTGCTGACCCTCTGTAAAACTGTACAGCCACATGCTAAAAAGCATCGATAGGGATGCTGGCGACATCGATAGGGATGCTAACAGCCTCGATGGGGGTGCTATCCGTCTCAACAGGGATGCTAGGGACTCGGTGCTGCCCAGCAGTGCGTGCCTGCACACCAGCCCTACGCCAGCATCGTCCAGGAGAGGGAAACCCAAAATCCAGGCCCAAGGAAGGGACTAGTACAGATGCGATGGACTCGCCTGCAGGTCTGATCCCGCGCACGGTGAGCTGCCGCAGCAGGGGCTCGTGGCCAGCCGGTCTCTGTCAGGATTTGAGAGCTGCTGTCAAACCACACCAGAGGGTTTTACCCTCCCCAATCCCACCTTTCACTGCCCAAACAATCACACTCTGCTTAAGTACCGGGAATTATTTCCATACATCAGCTGGAGAGCAGGCCGTAATCCCAAACACACATAAGCAGCCTAAACTCCTTTAAAAAAAAAAAAAAAAAGTAAAAAAGAAAGAAAGACAGGCTGTCTTTCCACCCTGCATCATTTAATCGCCTCTTGAATTATAGTTTAGTGAGCCTGAGATATTAGCATCAGAGAGCAGGTTTTGGTATTAGCAGCTTGAGATAAGCTACCACAATCACTGCTGAGTGGGAAATAGTGGGAAATAAGTCAGAGGGCAGGGAGCACCCACCCACCCAGAGACTTCTCCTAGCAGGGCAGTTTTGCAGGCTGGAAATGTCCCCTGGCCAACCTGAAAAGCTTGGGTTAGCTTACCGAGAGCTAACCATAAACCTTACTCCTGATGAGTACTTTTTCCTGCAATTCAGCGAGCCGGCATTGCTCCCTCTCCATCACCATCTGGGGGGAGAGCGCACCGCAGCCCCCCGGCAAGGCGCGGTCTGCTGGAACGCCAACGGAAGGATCAAAAAGCCTTAATTGTCAGAAAACGCTGCTGAAATGATGCACCAAAGGTGGAAAAAAGGGAATTTGTCCTTCTGAAAGAGCAAGTCTGTCCAGAATTGCTCCATTCACCTGGGTTTTGAAAGCTTTTCAGGCTGAAAACCAGCCGCTGCTGCCCTGCGAGTCCGACGCAGCCAGGGGAGCCCCGGGGAACCCGGTGCCTTACACCAACAGCTCACACCAGCTTTCCCGCTGTCACATCTCCCGGCAAACGCCTCGAGAGCAGGGTTTCATTGCTCAGACAGGACCGCTGGGCCACGCGGATGGGAAGAGTCTCCAGCTGAGCTCTCGGCAGATTACAGCCCCGGCTGGGAGCTGGAGCTGCCTCCTGGCCCCGGGGGCACTGACGCTGCAGCCGGGATGGATCCAGCGCTCCCATCCACAACGGTCCTGGGGACAAGGCTCTTATGGGCCAGGGGCACTGCGCAGAGGGAGAGCAAGGTCTTGGTAGCCTCTGATGGCCACGCAAAGCAAGAGAAGCAGCAGCTCTCCCGGTGGCCCTCCCAGCAGTGGCTGCTTTAGCTCCGGGGGTTCGTTGGCTCTGGCTGTGCAGTGGCGTCTGCATGGAGCCTCATTCTTCTGGGCAGATACTGCAGCAACTGGCCCAGGGGACGTGGACCGAGTCAGCCCTGCTATTAGAAACACTACGTACTTGAAAGCTTGTGTTTGCACCCTTTAGCTTTTGCCTCAGGCAGCCACAAAGTCACCCAGACCCCGGCGCGGCACCGAGAAGAGCGGTGGCCGATGCAGCCAGCAGCCAGCCCCAGCTGGGCAACATCTGCGCTAAAGCCCTGGTTCAGCCCAGGGCCTCTGGCCCCGGCTCCTCTCTGGCTCTGGCAAGTGAAGCAGTACTGTGCCTGAGAGGGAAAGCATTGCTCTGCCAATACCCATTTTACAGACAGGGAAACTGAGCCCTGGGCTGGTTAAGGCTCTGCTTTTGAAGCTAGATTGCTTAAAATCTATCAAATATCAGCCCATTTCCAGACTAAAAGGTGGCTTCCTCCAGGCCAGGCACTGGGTAAGCAGCGAGCTGGGATCAGCTCCACTCTCCTTCCACCCCCTACACCGGTGGCTGGGAAGGATGAGTGCCCACACCTGAGCCAGTGGCCGCTGCAGAGTCCCGAGGCACCGGTGAGCCAGCGATCCCGAGACGCAGGCGAGGCAGCGATCAGGGGCTGAGGAGGGAAGGGCACGTTCAGTGTACATTGCCAGTAAGCAGTAAATCCCACAGCTTTGCATTTCCAAGGGGTATGAACACAGCTCCATGGGACGGGAAGATCCTCGGCAGATTGACGTCTGTGAGCTGCACGACTCGCTCCCATTTGCTCAGGATTCACGGACCCAGACAGGCTGGGGTGGAGGCAGCAGGGAGAACCATTTCCTTGGTGCTCATTAAACGCAGCAACCCGAGAGCTCCAGGGACCATCCTGCTGCAGTAACGGGCAGGAGGGGGACCAGCACCCCTCTGTCCTTGCCCCCCCCGCAGTGGGTGGGTGGCTGCTGGCCGGTGACAGCTCTGGCAGCCCCATGCTGTCCCCCCAGCGCCCCGCTGTCACACGCTGTTACCTGAGCTGCCCTGGGCTCTGGCTCTCCGTGCAACCTGTTTATTCCTCACCAGTCCTGGCTCCTCTGCCCTGGTGACACAAACTCCCCGCAGTGTGACCCGGCTCTGCATGACACAGGGTGACTCCCCGGGTGCTGGCTGCAACCACCCAGCATCTCCCAAAACGAGCCCTCAGGGCTGCCTGAACTACCGCTCAGGCACCAGCAGCCCCACCTGGGATCTCCAAAGAGATATACGTTCTTGCCTTAAAAAAAAAAAAAAGTCATAAAAAAGGGTAGGGAGTTTCCATAGCTACAGCTTTACATTGCTCTCACAAAGGCTCAGGTTCAGCCCGTGTAACGAGAAGCAAGCAGAGTGTTTTTCCCACTCCAACCCAGCAAGGTAGCATGGTGCATGAATAAAGAAGCGGAGGAGAGAGAGCGAGCTCAGTGATTTTGGAAACAACACATAAATGTTAAGGACTGGCGTGTAAGGCTGCTGCCAGCACCGCGCTCCCTGCCCTGCCAGACCCATCGCTTGTACGGGGCACGAGTTGCATTTGCACGTGGGGAGGAAAGGAGCCCTCACAGCCCGCCTCTCGCTAGCGCAGCGAGCACGACGCGCGCCTTCCTGCCGCTTGACGTGGTCAGAGGCCACAAACTGCTTCATTTAAATTACTGTCTGCGTGGTGCTCCCAGGGCTGGACTTCCAGAGAGACGGGGAGCCGGCGCAAGCGGTGAATCTGCAGAGATTTAGTGCTGCTGCCGATGCAGAGTCACTGTCCGCAGGACCTGGGGACGTGGGGCTTGCCTTGCTTCCTACCTGTGCCTTGTACGACGTAACGTCACGCACTTCGGGCTGGTGTCAGCTCATGGGGAAGGACAAGCACATTTGCCAAACCGCTCTGGTCCTGAGCAAGAGGGTGATGGGCTTCCTCATTGCTTGTGACCAGGAGTTTTCCTACAGGCAGTAAAATCTTCTTATGTTATCCTTTTTAATCAGGATTTATCATTGCTGCATCAGGGGAATTAATACACACCGTCTGAGAGGGTAATTTTCAGATTCTTGGCAACTTACACTGAACCGGTTCCAGTAAATTTTCCTTTTTTCCTCACCTTAATTCTGTTACAGCTTTTCCTGAGAGATGAGAGAGGGAAAGATTTAACTCAGAGGAAAAAAACAACCCCTCAAAACCAAAATCATAAGCAAAAAAGCGGAAAAGATAAAGTAACTCATATGGCTCAGCTGAAAACCACCATTAGGCGAATAAAGAAAGAGAAAAACCTTCACACAAATTGCTCTACTCAAAACCATGTGGGCTTAACAGAGCTGCTGGGATCAAATGTTTGAAATATCGACTGTTCCCAGGGACAGCATCTTTCAGAAATCAGAACACACGCGATGGATCTTTTTGCCTAGCGTCAGCATTAAGACGACGCAACCCCTGTCTTTGAAATGACTCCTTGGTGCAAGAGAGGCCCTTGAGAGCAACGCGGTGGTTCGTGCTCCCCGCACACACGCTCTCCCATCTTCTTGCCGTCCCCAGGAGCCAAAGCAAGGCTACCGCCGGCACCGGACAGCGCGGGAAACTGAGGCAGGCGGGGCAGGGCACTGCCGCCGCTTCTGATGGTGCTGATGCCCGCGCACGTCGGGCTCCGCGCTCCCCAGCTCCTCCTGTTCGCAGCAGATCGGTGCCGGCATCTTCCCGAGAGGGCTGCAGTTCCTGCCTGCCTCGCTCAAATGGTGCCTGACTTGCAGCTCCTCCAGGGCCTAGAAAACACCGAGTATCTTCTCTTTGAAAGCCAAACCTTAGACCAGCGCTCTGAATCACCCCCGAGCCCTTCCTTGGCCTTGCTGAAGGGCGGACGGGCCAGGGTACCGACAGCAGCTGTGCTGGCTGTGGGCTGGCTGTGCCCCCCGCAGCCCTGGGGGGGTCAGATCACCTAACCCCCCCGGCCGTGCATGCAGGAACGGCTCCATCCACCCCCGAAAGCAGGAGGAGACTCACGCCAGCGCTGCCCCGCTCCACCCTCCAAACCCCAGAGGAGTTTCACCTTTCCTCGCTTGCACGGCGAGCTCACTTGAACACGTTTGCTTGAACTCGTTGGGAAGTCGGTACGTTATACTGTTCAATAACACATTCCGCTCCAGAGCTAACCTTGCAGTTCTGATGAACCGGGGACCCATCACCAAAGTGGCAAAACCTTTCGCTGAACCTACGCTGATTTCCTGAGCTCTCTAGGCATCACCCTGGCCACGCTGATGCTGTAGGACCACAACGAGCACTTCGTTACCAGCCCGCCTCACTGGTTAACCATACAGCAACCTGCTTAACAGATAACCTTAAGTCCTACAAAACCCAGACCCGCAAATCTGAGCATCTCCACCACCCTGTGCCTGGTTATCAGACCACAGCTCATCGAGACGCAGGCACCCGACTCGCGACGGAGCTCTGCCTGCAGGAGATGCCCCTGGCAAGGTTAAACAGACCACGGGTCTTCCCTGGGAATCGGGAATACCTTCACCGCTGCCTGTTTAATAAAACACCCTGCGACCCGGCTGCCGCTGCTCCTGGGCTTGACAGCAGAGAGAGCCGGCAGCGTGTGGGAGCCCAGGAATTTCTGCTGTGATCACAGGATGCTTCAGTTCTGCTTCTGGCTGGTTTAATTAGGGTATAACGACATTGCACAAGATTGTGATATTCGGGTACATGGCAATGTTAGCATTTGTATCAAACAAAGCACTTTTTTTCTTTTCAGGTTCCTGCAAATGTTCTCATTTGTATTAATTTTTTTTTTCTAAATCTTCTCTTTTCGAGCAAAACCCAAGCACTGGCTACAGCAACACCGTGCCAGTGTTACGCATTTCTGAGGCTGAGCAACCCTAATCCTCTGCAGTCAATAGCACTGCCGTAGCCCAGCAATATTCATGCTTTATATTTACTACCAATCAAGTCAGACAATATTTTAAAGACCTACCCTTTGTCTGCCAGTCCTAACATTCAACAATATAACATAATATTTACAAAGGTATCCAGAAAGCAAGTAACATCAGTGCTTGTTTTCTCAGCAACAGCTATCACAGTCTTGTGTTTTCTATAACCTATGTTGTTTTATTTAAAAATACAACAAAAACAAAGATGTGATGCCAGAAACACAAGAGAAAATATGTGCAACCAAGAAAACCCCACTTTCTGTGGGCTGAATCTGCTCCCACGAGCTACCGTGAGAATCAGGAATAACTCTTGAGAAGTCAGTAATGCTAAATTCTTGCAAATCAGAAAAAGCAAACTGGAACTGTCTAATATTAATTGCATAAATATTATGCCTGTCTTTATCTCAGGGGGATATGCCTGCCCACGGGATGTCACACCCGGCGCTGGCCAGAGGGGATACCGGCAGGCCTCCCCTGCAAAGAGCAACCGGGATCACCCCATCCCGCACACGAACCCGGGCTGAAGCAGCCGTGAAGATGTGGCAGCCCCGGGGCGAAATCCCGGCTGCAGCTCAGCCTGTCCCTCTGCTCCGCGATGCCCCGCACAGCGGGCACCTCCGGCACTTCTCACAGCCCAGAATGATGTACAGGGGTTTTACGTCCCCGAGGTGCAGAATGTCCTCAGAGCTTCTGCCTGAGCTGGAGCGAGCTCGGCAGTGCCAGGACCCGGCAGTGCCAGCACCCAGCAGTGCCAGGACCCAGCGGTGCCAGGACCCAGCAGTGCCAGGACCCGGCAGTGCCAGGACCCAGCAGTGCCAGCACCCAGCAGTGCCAGGACCCAGCGGTGCCAGGACCCAGCAGTGCCAGCACCCAGCGGTGCCAGGACCCAGCGGTGCCAGGACCCAGCAGTGCCAGCACCCAGCGGTGCCAGGACCCAGCGGTGCCAGGACCCAGCAGTGCCAGCACCCAGCGGTGCCAGGACCCGGCAGTGCCAGGACCCGGCAGTGCCAGCACCCAGCAGTGCCAGGACCCGGCAGTGCCAGGACCCAGCGGTGCCAGGACCCAGCAGTGCCAGCACCCAGCAGTGCCAGGACCCAGCGGTGCCAGGACCCAGCAGTGCCAGCACCCAGCAGTGCCAGCACCCAGCGGTGCCAGGACCCAGCAGTGCCAGGACCCGGCAGTGCCAGCACCCAGCAGTGCCAGGACCCAGCAGTGCCAGGACCCAGCAGTGCCAGGACCCAGCGGTGCCAGGACCCAGCAGTGCCAGGACCCAGCGGTGCCAGCACCCAGCGGTGCCAGGACCCGGCAGTGCCAGCACCCAGCAGTGCCAGCACCCAGCGGTGCCAGCACCCAGCAGTGCCAGCACCCAGCGCTGCAGACCAGAGCTGCCCTCCTCCAGGGACATCTTCGGCTCCTGCACAGTTGGTGAGGAAACGGCTTTGGGGACAGCTGGATGGCAGAGGTCACCTGGAGGGGTCTGAGGAACACCCCTCAAGAGCTTTAATGCATTTGGGTGGGGAAGGGGGAGCCGGCCCCGCTCTCTGCCAGGGGCACGCTCAGGCAGCAGCCGAACCACACAACTTCTTGCCTGTCTCTGTTTGCACAGGGAAAGGAGTCAGAAAAGAAACCCACGGGACAGGCGTAAGTTTGAATTATTCCCCCAGCCCCTCCTTTGTGTAATATAACAATAAACCCACAAAATTTGCCTAACAACAAACCCAAATCAACTCTTATTATCCATCCCCTCCCAGCTCCACTCCCACTCTCGCAGCACGGCTATTTTTCCCCAGATCCCACCACTGATCTTTCCAGGGCTTAGCTACCCAGCAGGCAACACCAATCAAACCAAGACACCTCCTTTTCCTTCCACATGAGTGCCTTACAGATTGCATCCCTGTAAATCCCTGCTCGCACTGGCTTGCAGAGGCAGACAGGGAGAAATCCCCAGCAGTGAGGCCGTGCATTTCCTAGGCCACCCCCCCCGCAGCCCGGGCACCGCAGCACTTGCTCAAAACTGAGCCTCCGGCAGCCTCAATACTGTATTTTCTCCCCGGGGGGGCATTTAGCTTGGATTGCCACAAAAGGCATCCTGTCTTGCTGTGTAACTCACGTATATCGTGTTAACTAGAGTGACAACGTGCACGCTGTTGTTCTGCAGATGCAAGGGTGGGAAACCAGGAGGAAGACGGAGCACCACTGCTCGCAGGGGCGATGCAGGCAGACATCAGTTAGGGACAGCATCCCTGCACCACCCAAGTTCTCATCTTGAAGGCAGGCAACAAAAAGAAGAGAGTTAATGGTTTGCCAAAGTTCAGGCAGGAAGACCCAGGGCAGGTCTTAAAACAAATCCACACTGAGAGCAAAGGGAATCCAGATGTAAACGGCGTGGCAGAGCCCAAGCAACGCCCCGTGCTTAAATGGGGAAGCAAACGTAGGCTTCAGAACAGGAGCTCTGTGCAGGGATTGCACTGTCCCTGCTGGTCACCTCCGAAAATACTGTATTATTTCCCAGGGGAAAAAACCCAACCAACCCACAAACAAAACCAAACAACCCAGAGGAGCGAAGGTGGAATATTGGGAATAAACATGAGCAAAGCTATTTGCAGGTAAGTTATTTTTCTCACAGGAAGCAGTGCCTGTAAGTGGATGCTTTAGCAGAGCTGCGATTTGCACGCTGTAACGCAGCCGCTCTGGGGACTCGTCTGGCACTTGCCTGTGAACTCCCTCTGTCTCCAGACACGCTCCCGCACCATCACAGCAAACACCCGCTTCGATGGAGCCCGGCTATCGTCTTTTACAACAAAGCCCAAGACATCTCTCTGCTGTGATCAGTGCCGGTTTACGAGTCTTTGCATCTTGAGACATTTTGATCTGCTTCAGTTGAAGTGACCCGAGCTGGGGAGGGGTCAGGGGAGACGACGACTTCTGAATCCGTCACAAGGCTGCGGCGGTCCCCAGAGGGTTTCAAAGCAGCCGCATCACCCAGCAATCCGGGTATTTATCTTCCCCCAGGCAGCCAGCTTCCTTTCATTAATGCTGATGTGTTTTCCCCTTTAACATCAAACAGTTTGAAACTCTCGGTGAGTAAAGAGACAACCTGGCTCTGACTGATGCCAGCTCTGCAGGGCCGAGCGGAACAGGCAGTGCTGCAAGAGGCCACTTCTGCCCATTACGGTCCAGCCTAGATTTTCAGGCAGCTGAGGAACAAGGGACTGCTCTGCACAAGAAAAAATGAAACCACAAAGGACTTCTCCTCCCAGTTTGCTAGGAGTCCCCTCCAGCAGAAAGGAAGGAAATCCCAGCCATGTGGCGTGCCCACCGCCTGCAGTTCCCCCAATATAACGAGCTTATGAGCTTCTGCAGCTCAGACCCTTTGATGAAGTTGTACCTAGAGAAAAGCCACAGCATGGCCTCAAAGCCATCCCTAAAGCTGGCAGTGAAGAGGGCTTCGTCTCTCGCCTGGCGAGAAGATCATCATCTCCTTTATCCCCTGCCCAAGAGACGCCAACTGCTGCAGCCTTGGAAGAGCCTAACCTGGAGTAGCAATTCAAAGAAAAAAAAAAAAACCTACAAGTTTTTTCACCAAAGCCTGTTTTTTGGGCTGGCAGCTTCCGATGGTTATCTCACCACCGAAGTTTTCTGTAATTGGTATCTGGGAAAGGAAGGAAGAGGAGGGCAGGGCTGCGGAGCAGGAGCAGTGACTGACCCGCAGGAGGGCAGGGCTGGAGCACCAGCGGATGAACAGAAGGGAGAAGGCAGAGAGGGAGCGGTGGGCTGGGGTGCGTGGGCTCCGAACGGCTCCGAACGGCTCCGAACGGCTCTGCACAGCTCTGCACAGCTCTCTGCCGGCACCCGCTGCCAGGCCCCCCTGCAGCCCTGCCACAGCCTCACGGCAGTACCAGCTGGGGCAGAGGAGGGCTGGAGCCAGCGCCCAGGACAGGATGATCCCGCTGCGGGCAGAGCCCTCCGGTTGACTCCAGGACTCCACGGGCATCCCCTGGTCTCGCTCTCCCCCCACCTCCCTCTCAGAGAAAATCAATGGCAAAACAGAAAGAAAGGTGTGGGAGATCACGACGTGATTTCCTCCCCAGCACGGGTCTCCGAGGGGCATGAAATCACCGGTGAGAACTAATTCTGTTTGCCCTGGGGCCGAGGTAAGGAGCCCGGAGTGATTTCTGCCAGGAGCGCCTGCAGACGTAAGGCTGGTGCGAGCGACAGCAAAGCCACGTCCCTTCCCTTCCGCCACGAGTGAGCAGCATCCTCCTCACCTGGGAGAGGGAAGGGGACGATGGCTGGCACTTGGCTCCTGCCAAAAATCCACCCGCCCTTCTTTTTTTTTAGAAGGAGGCTATTAACTGAACGGGGACATGACAGGTAAAGCCGTGGGCTGCAGTGGCTCCTGCAGTGGCCTTGCTGAGCCCCCCAGCGCTGGCAGACCTCGCCAGCCCCCCTCTCCCTGCAGAGCCTCCCGCCCTCGTCTCAGGTGCTCAGAGGCGGTTGCTTTACTGGCTGCTAATGACATTTATTTTCTTTTCAGAGCCTCGGGGAGGGGTCTTTCTCTCTCCCTCCCTGCTGATGTGAATCCTGCTGCCCTCTTATGCTGATCTGAGACTTTTTTTACTGTTGAACTGCTGGCAATCTCCCCTACATCCCCCGCCCGTGCCCCCCAGCCTGCTCTTCCCACAGCCAGACGCACGCTTCCCGGATTTGATCCAACCAGCATTGAAGTAAAGAGAAAAACTCTCACGTTTTCCAGGTCGGGTCAGGTCCCTGGCCTGGCGAGGACAGGCTGAGACTTGCTTTTGAGTTTCTGGTAACTCGCCTCTAAAATGTCCTTCAGAAAAAGGCAATTATCACAGTGCCGTTAAGGCTTTCCCCATTGCACAGCCAGATAACTCGCTAGGAGTCTTTTGAAATAACCTTTAAACAATAGATCCTGCCTTGTTTACTGAATGTTTCTGAACTCAACAGTAATGCATCCAGATGTCACCCGTGTCTACTGTAGGCCTAACTATTTCTGGAAACACACCAAGGGCAAATTGCTTGGATAATGTCAGATATTGTTGCAGAGAGAATGTGACAAGTTTCCATCTCTTTGATAAAAGCTGCGGAGCAGAGAGATGTTTCCCAGGGCGGCAGAGCTGCGTGCACCTTCAACTCAGCCCCGCGCGGGAGCCGCATCCCTCCCTGTAGCTCATGGGCAGGTACAAGCGGCACACGCGTTCCAGCGGGGGAGAAAATTAGCGTTGCTGTCAGGCAAAGCTCGGCAAGCTCACAACCTGCCGTGCTGGGTGGTGTGTCACTGCGGGTGGCTTTTGTCCTGGAGGTAAGAGATGGGGAGAGAAGCATTGGAGACAGCGAGAGGGGCTGAGCTGCCCTCGTGGCCAGGCAAACTTGGGGAAGATGTCTCAGCCCGTCTTGTGCCATTATTCTGAAGCCGAACACCAGCTCTGACCCATCGCAGGTGCTTGTTTCAACAAGCAAGATAAAACGCTGTCTGCAGTGAGAGGGTAACCAAAACTCCCCCAGCCCCTGACTCATCTCTTGTCCCCACTCCGTGGCCTGCCAAGAGGAGCACCAGCGCACGCTGAAGGAGATGCCAGCATCTCCCAACAGTGTCCCCGGCTGCAGCATACACTGCTGCCCGACTCCAGTGAGAAATCTGTACTCCGGGACATGTAGGATGGGGCAAAATCATCAGTGGTTACAGTCCTGTCTGCTCTCCGCACTGCCTCTGGCACAGGCACTTTGAGAACCGCACAGTCCATGGGAGCCAGGTCCTCCCTCTGCTGCCCTGAACTCCTATGAATGGGTCATGGCACTTATTAAGCTTTCCAGCGAGAAATGGGTCCAAGGATGTTTCAAAATGTTATTATGACTTTTAATTTTGTTCCTCAACCTTTCCAGCTGACCTCTGCCCAGGGCTCACAGGTTCCTGAGGTCCCAGCCTTGTCCGGCTTGGCCTCAGCTGTGATCTGAGTGCGGCTGGAAGGTCTGAAGAGGATCAGAGTTTATCACCCAACATATTTGTCATCCCTCTGCCAATCTGCAGTGCTTTTTTCTCAGGCAAAGGGTGAACCAATCCTGCCTACTGTAATAAATTAGATCGTGAGGAGAGAAGGAGATAACAGACAGTGACACTGGAAGAAGTGTAAATTAGAAAGGGAATGAGTTGCAAGTTCAACCCCAACACCTGCCAGCTCTCCTCCATCCCTTCCATGCTCTTCTTCAATGTTATAAGTTGCATCACAAGCCGCGGCTGTGGGAGCCCTGCCAGCAACAAGCACCTCTTCACCGGCCATGTCCTTGTCCATATCCATGACAACACGACAGCCAGGTACCAGAACACGATGAGTGAGAAGGTAACGAGTTACCCCAGTTCTCACACTAGCACGAAGACAGCTGGGCACTGCACAGCCAAATGAAAAGCCCCGAGATACGTAAATACGCTACAGCTTGGCCAGCTGCAAAACCCCTCAGTGACCCACGTGCTGGGCACCAAGGACATATCCTGAGGTGCCCAAAGGTCAGGGGCACAGACTTCTCCAGCCTGCGAGGATGCGGTTAAGCTCTCTGCGATGCACGTAAATGCCCGAGGGCGTTAAGCACCTTTACCTCTTTGTATCTGGCCACCAGCAAAACTTTTAAAGGATCCTAAGGGGAGTGCTTAGATGTGGTTACAGGGTCAGCAGGCGTTCTTCAGCTTCGGACATGGGAATATCTTTAGAAAGATTTGGGTCAATATGGCACCGACAGCGAGGGGGGTCCTCTGTCACTTAGCCACTTCTGAACATGTTCTCCTTAGATTGCAAAGCCCGTGAGACCAAACCTTCAGGCTTGACTCTCATGTCACCTACGTAAGAATTTGGGGAGTGCTGCAGTTGTAACGGAAAAGGATCAGGAGGAGATGCGACAGCTAGACCAATCTACCAGGCTTTGCTGGAAAGCAAAGAGAAACACGGCGGAGATACAGCCAGTAACCACAGCGCTGGCAACGCTCTGCAACTCTTTTGTGTGCAGGTAGGCACGGGTATTTAAGAACTGGCTGTATTTGTAATCTGTGTTCACTGACAAGAAAGCAGAACGGAACAAATGCTGTTTCCTTCGTCTCCCCTCACATCCCCACATCTTTCATAAGTGAGAACCAACGTACTGAGGGGTGATAAATCAACATCAGTCACTTTGCGGGGGATTTTGTTGAAGTTCTTTATATCTACTGAGCACCAGCACCGTTCCCTAAGAGGTCCTGTCATCATTCTGCACAGAAATCCTGACACGCAGAGGAAGGAGGTTACACTTCTAATTACAGCTGCACAGTCTTTAAGGTGTTTGAAATCTCTTTTTACCAACCGACAGCCGTAATGCATCTTTCTGCTCATTTCAGACCAGATGAAAACCAACCATAAGAGGTTGCAAACAACATTCCAATATTAACACGCCATCGCAACGGGGCAAGTGCCTAAATACAGGTGTGCTGATAGTTTAGGTGCTTAGTTAATGCGCAATTTATGTAAAATATTTTCCTTTAACAGCATTATAATTTAGAGGCTTACTCAGTGAAGATGAGATACAATTATTAAAAAAACTGCATCGTTCTGGGTACTTTTGCTCAAGCGGGGTCACTCAGGAGCACTGTCTGCACTCTAAACACTGGGATATCCGCCAGGTTGCCTAAAATGACAGGCATCCATCATGAAAGACTGAAGCGCATGATTTTACCATCTAGGTTTTATGCTGATTTCACTGCTCATTTTAGGCTAGAAGACAATCTGTTGAACCTCAAAGTGCAGTCTTCTCTTACCTTTAATTTATTCCGTCAGAAAACTGTCTACCTTAATGAGTATGAGCACACCCCCACTACCTTCCAAGTTGGGTGATCTGTTATGTCAAATATAAATAATCCTGTCTGAAACCAGTCGATATGGGGAAATGAAAAGCCATCTTCCCTTGGGGGATTTCTCTTTCCCTCCCACAGCCCCCTCGAGCCTGCAGACTACCTTTAATGTACTGAAAAACATCCATGGGCTTCCGAGAGCGCAGACCGAGACGGCTACTGTATTAACCAAACAGTGACAAAAGAGCCCCACAGATAATTGTGCTATCACCTTCCTTGCACTCAACCCTGGATTCCTCTCCATCACTATTGCTTCGCTGCACGTGAGCTAGCGGGCTGGTTTGCTGCCTAACCTGGGGCTGGCGTGGTCTCTGCAAACTCAGCTGGATGGAGTGGGGGGTTCCTACATCCTTTGGGGTCAGGACACACGATAAGAACAAACCTTTGTCCTAGACGCACGGCTCCAGGTGAGATGCCCAGACAGGCTATGGAGAGAGGCCAGTTTCAGCCCCACGCTGAGTGTGCAAAGGAGGACGAGCTGTCCCCGGGACAGAGAAGGACACGACCCGCACACCCAGGCAAGGCACAGGATGGGGATAGTTTTCCCACCCCATCCCTGAGAGACGCTTTCATGATGTCCTTCACAGGCATGGCTTTGCAACTAAAGATGCTGTAGGACCTGGGAAAACCAAGCCTGGAGCACCTCGGTATTTTTCATCCTGGTGGAAGGCGGTGGGACTTGACCAGTCCCTCTGAGACAGGCTGCTGGGGAGCAGATGCTGTGCCGTTCTCCATGTCCCTGTTCGCTCTGCCTCCCCCCTCCAAATCCCTTCCCAGCCCCAACTCTGGCAGCCGGGGCTGGTCCTCTGCCTGCTCTGCTCCTTGCAGGCATCCCCCCGGGAGGCGGGGGTTAGCTGCCGGTTCCCCCGGAGCAGCGATCCCTCCGCGGCTGAAAAGCAGTTTCGGATGCACCGGGAGGAGGGCGGGGGGGCGAGGATGGAGAGAAGTAAACAGGGGGAAAGCACCGCAAAAGACCCCCACGTTGCGAAGGACGGGGAGAAGGAGCCCAGGCAAAGCCGGGGAGGTCCCTCTGCCAGCGGCGGAGCATCCGCGCCGGTGCCCTCTCGCCGCTCCGCCGCCCTGCCCGCCCCGCTTACCTTCAAACGGGGGAATTGTGCTGGATCTCTCAGGTGAGGACCGCGTCTCCCGAAGTCTCCAGCTCGGAGAGCATCAATGCAAAAAAAAAAAAAAAAAAAAAAAACCCAACCAAAAAAACCCCAATTAAAAATAATAATTTTAAAGAAATAATAATTAAAAAAGAAGAACAAAAAGACGGACGCCAGCTCACGGTGCCGAGCAGACGAGCCGGCAGCAGCCACCCTCTGGGCACATGGCCGGGCCCGGCAGCAGCGGCTCTGCGGGGGAGCGCTCCCTCCCCGCCCCGCGCCCCAGCGCCGCCGGTGCCGCCAATGACGGCGGAGCGGAGCGGAGCGGCGCCCCCCCGAGCCCCGCACCGGGGCCGCACGGGCAGTGGCGCGTGCCGCCGGCCCCCGCCCGCACCCCCCCTCCCCCCCCCCCCCCCCCCAGCCCCGGGAGGCGGCCGCAGGGTCACCCCACCCCCCCCCCCCACTCCCGGATGCGGGTCTGTCCCGGCGGGCCGGGCCGGGCCTCGGTGCCCCCCGCCGCGGGGAGAGTGGGGCCGGCCCCCTGGAGCCGGGTCACCCCCCACGGAGCCGGGGGACACCGCGGTTTGGCCCGGGGAGCCTTCATCCCCTGGGAAAGCGTCCCACCCTCCGCAGGGGTTGCGAGGAGGCCTGGGGGGTGGAAACCAAGGCAAACCCCGCAGCGTCCCCCGTTCCACCCCACGAGGGTCATTTTACACGTGACGTGACTTCGTCCCGTGCACCCTTTACCAGGAGGTGCGCAGAGGGTTTTGCTGTCTGGTTTCGGTGACAGCCACCCCGGGGGAGGTGAGCGTGTCTCCTCTTCCCAAATCCGTGCCCGTGCCAGCACAACCTCAGCTACTTTACAAGTCCCCGTCCACAGCTTCCTCTGAAGACGCCGACGCTGTGCAGGGCACGTTCGGCATTAGCAGTGGCGGTTCACGAGACTTCGTTAGTGTCAGGGTGGTTATCGTGTCCCAGAGCTGAAAGAAAAGAGCAGTGTTTGGTAATAGCAGAACTTGGGACAAAACCTGGCGATTTGAGTCGTCGTTACCCCTCTAGCAGGTGGGCAGCCTGCAGAGGCACCGGCACGGAAAGGACCGTCACAACCGTGCATGGAGGTTGTCCCCCCTCCCCAAGCTGGTGTGACAGGGAAGCAAAACCTGCCCCAGCCGTCCTGCTGCATCCCGGGCGCTCGGCAGCCGCTCGTCCCCAGGCTCCCTGCAGAGCAGCGCGGTGCCTTCGCTCCCCCGGGGAACGGAGGATGCTCGGCGTGTGTCCGGAGGCCCTGCCAGCCCTGCCTAATTGCACCTCCCGCCATCAGCCTCGGCTGCTGTCCCCCACGCTGTCTGCGAGCTGTCAAAATCCTCGGGTAGCAGGGACCCTTCTGCAGACCACTGCCTCTTCCAGCCTCCCGGCGATGACGAGCGGTTTAGCCTGGAGTGCCTCTGTCTGCAGGGACGCGTGACTTTTGTCCCGCAGCGTTCATTTCCGTGGCCTGACTTGCATTTGCAGTCCCAAAGTTATTCCTAAGTGCTAACTTAATTTTTCTCTTCGGACGTTTTAGCCCATCGATACTTGTTCTGTCCTTGTTGACTGATGAGAATAATTAGTCCCTGGTCCTTTTATAGCACATCTGCTCTTTTTAAGATGGTATCGCTTATAGCACTCTTTTAATCTATAGAGAGGGAAACAGTTGCATTTAATTAATTGCTCCCTAAATAAACTAATTACTGCCAGTAATTTCAGCACGCTTTGCACGCAGTTCAAACGCCTGTGCGGAGATCTGAAAGGCAAGCTACCCAGTCTAATTACAAGAAATGAAAGCAAGGAGACAAAATATAGTTGATGTTTAGAGACTCTACTTAAGACTATTATTGTTTAATTATTATAGACCATATCAGTTAGTACTGAACTATGTCATGGCTCCTGTTCAGTTTTGCTTCAAGGTTGCTTGGACTATGTGCAAAACATAGCGAAACGCTGTGCCAGGAAAAAAACCCCAACAATTTTAGCTTTTTATTACTTTTATGGGTCAAACGTCATTGCCTAGCAATTTATCATTGTATCTTTGTTCAGAAATATGACTGATGGAGGTTCTTTGCTTCAGCCTTTCATTTCGGTTTCTATACCTGGACTCCTGTACTGCAATAAACAGCCTCCTTGCTTCGCAGTGAATTGTCAGGGCAATTCAACACTAATCTAAGCCCAGGATGCAAGCAAGGAAAAACAATGTTATAACAAGGACTTAGCAAATAACTTGGGCTGCATTCTGCAAGTATAGAGTTTGTTTTTCTGGACTCTAACATTACTCTAAGGGCAATTATGTGAAAATCAGTTACCTATGAAGCAGACAAAGTTTTTTATAATTTATTTCTATATCGCAGCGGTGTGCAAGACCTCCGTTGTGAGCATGGTCTTGTCGTGCTAGGGGCTGTACAAACACAGAGCACAAAGAGCTGTGATCCCCTAGACTTTGCAACATAAATTTTTACAGAAGGAAAGTGCTAATTAGTACCGGCAGTTTGGAAGCCAGTCCATAGCCTGGAGAACTGGCAGCAGCCCAGCCGCAACTTTTATCAACCCCTCTTCCCATTTGGGAAGTGTCCTGTGCCTGCCAAGTCTGCGGGATAAACAGACCAGCAGCAGCCAGGAGCCAAATCATTCGTAGGTTTGAAGTACAGTGTTGAGGTTATAATCACCTGCTTTCCTCCACCACCACCAATATGTTATTCTCAGTGTAAATCCTTCAGCGAGTTTGTGCATTCACACTCCTGCACCCAAAAATTCTTAGTTTCCTCACACTTGACTCAGGACTTGGGATCAAACTGCCCAGGAATATTGTATGATCTTCCCTTCGCTCAGCATCTAAGGCTTTTCTTCCCACCTCCAGCTTTGCTCGCTCAAGGGAACAACTCGGAATGTGCTGCCATCGGGGAAGGGCAGGTTCACATCTGGTTGACACGACCCTGGAGACACCTTCCCTCAGAGACTCCCCTTCACCCAGGGGCTACGTGACCACGAACCACAACCAAACCTGGGTATTGCTGGGCGCAATGGGCTACTGAAACACTGCCCAGCTTCCTGTACATATTCCCAGTGCTCCACCAGCCTGGGGGACAGTGGTGCCATCTCTAGATTGAAGCTTTGGTGGACACAACACACGCCAAGTGCACGGCATCTCAGGGATGGGACAGAACAGGCGCACATCTGAAATAGGGCGATTTGTAGCAGGGGGCACTTAATATCGCTGAGGGATCACGCTGCTTCTGCCAGTGCCTTGCTCCAGCAGGGAAACGCGGCGTTAGGGCTCTAATAAACCACCCCGGCTGTTTCGCAGGCACACGCCACACGCCTGTCGCAGACCCTGGGAGAGGGTTTAGATGCAGCGGCCAGGTACAGCGACAACACGACCTTGTCATCACCCACCAAATACTGTCTTTTGTCCGTTCTTACGGGCAGGGCCTTTGCCTTTGCTGCTCGCTGGCATTTGTTTTTGCCTTAAGCTCCCCAGCAGGACGCCGTGTGTGCGGCTTTGCAGGAGGAGGCTTACCTCCTCGTAGTGACAGCTGCTGCCTGGCCCGGATGGAAGCGCCCGGCCCTTCGCTCTGCCTCTTCCTCGCGGTTATGGAGGTGCCTTCTCTCAGACAGTCTCCAAGCTGATCCCAAATATCCACAACGGCAGCCTCAGAGGTCTCCACTGCAAAATCCTCCTCTCACTGGGATGTGAGCACGTGCTTACAGCACCTCAGCCGCCTGCGTTCCGTTTAAATGCAAACTTCTTGGTTAGGTGAGAACAGCAGCCTGATCCCCAGGTGTGTGCTCTTCCATAGCAGCCTTTCTCCCCCCTGCTCTAATCACCCACGATGTAGGAACCATCTGGCTTATGAACACAGCCCTAACAACTGTCCATACCTGGGACCTTGGCTGGTGTCCCTCTTGCACCTACTGCTACCTGCCGTGTGGCTCACAGCACTGGTTCAGGCAGGTCCGGACTTGAAGATGCCGTGGGGCCAGCCCTGCCACGTGGGACCCTGAGAGGGTTCTGTCCCTGAAGGCGACAGCTTCAGAGCACTGAGGAATGCATCCGCTTAAAAGAGTTAACAAAGCAACGACAGAGAGAAACTGCTTCTTAAATAAGTGTTTTTAACCCAAACAGATGAGTTACCCAGTGCCCCAAGCCAGCGTGCACCACACTCGCTGTGTTAAACGTCCTCAGCCCACGACCAACGCTGTACGACAAGGCTTGTGGGGTAACGTCAGTCTCAGCCAGAGCAACGTGGGTCGGGGGGCTCTGAGGGAGCGTGCGGTTAAAAGCCGCTCTGCGGCAGGGCTCGCCTGGCACATCATGTCACATCGCACCCGTCAGCTCATGCCTCTGCGCCCGACGTGATGTGCCAGGCTTGCTGGAACGTGATCCTGTGCAGCCGCTGCTTCGGATGGAAGTGCCAACCAAAGGCAGGGCTTGGGTGGGGGGGTGAGTTGAAGGATGCTCGCCACGGATTCATTCCCTTGTGCCCCTTTCCACAGAGCAGTCCTCACCCCAGAGGCGTGAATATCGGGGGGCTGCTGGCTTCAAGGGCCAGGTGAGGAGCTGGGGAATAATCCTTCCATGGGCATCCGGGCCATGGTGGGAATAGTGCAGAGACTTCTGTCACAGCCTTGGAAAGCCAAAGAGACCGTGTCTCCTGGAAACACCCTCCCCTTCAAGCTTAGTCAAGGTTGTCAAGAGGTTCGTGGGGCAAGCACTCCCTGTACAGAAACTATGTTGAGTTTTCTGAAGGAAATCATATTTATTCACTATTTCTACCCTTTATTAGACCTTCTGCTAACTTGTCTGTTACAAACCTCAAGCGTGCAGGGCCTGCAGCCTTTGTCATTTCATGCGCCAACCATTTTGCTAAGCTGATAAAGCTCCATCTTCAGACTCCTCAGGCTCTTCTGGCCCCATGTCCTCGCCTGGATCGGCTCCTCTTGATGTTGATCCTGGCTTGCTGTGTAATCTTCAGGAAGCAGCTTAGCACCAGAAAGCAGTGGCTAGAGGAAAAGCAACAAGAAAGGCAGGCATCAAAGGGGAGAGCCTCACGCAGAAGGGCTCAGCACCAACCCACCCCCCTGAAAACTCACATGGCAGACAGCACTTCCCCTGGTCCCATGCCCACAGCAGGTTCCAGCTCCTTTTGCTGTTGTTTCCTACCAAATCAAAGAACTCTTCCCGACCGCTCTGGAGATGCAAGAGGTCACTTCATGAAAATTAAGAAGGGTCCTGCGAAATCAGGGATGACAGGTAATGCAGGAGGACAGTGCAGGGTGCCGTACAGCTGAAGAGCAAAACCTGGATTTGGTGTGGTTTTAAATGATAAAGCAGATATTTCCTTACTGAGTTTGGTATTCTCCACCAGAAGTCAGAAAACGAAGCATGGAAAGGTGCCTGCTTGGATTCACAGCGGGAGCGATAGGAGAGAAAACAAGTGCATGAATGGTCGTCCCACGGTGAAGGGCATCTGGAAGGCCACGAGGGATCTGAAGCAGCCATGGGCTGGGGACGTCACCCACAGGTGGGCATGGAGGATGAGAAGAAGAGACTGGAAGTTGGGGGTAGCACCTGCTGGGAAGAGAAAAGCCATCCCCATGATAGGACGGGAGGGAGCTTGTCGTGCCTCTTGCAGAAGAAGGCTAGAGCGGGGCTTATCCTGCTTGGAGCATCTTTTGCAGGGACACGTGAATCTGTGTTACAATGCGTGGAGATGGTTATTGCAAAGCCACTTTATTTATGGTGTTTTTATTGGCAGGGGAGTGGGAGTGCAATACAATTTTAGCCACTCTGATGTCTCCATCTCCCTTACATCCCACCTCCATTTCTAGAGCAGGTTTTTTTCTTTAAATTACGTGATTCCTCAAACTGTACAAGGGACTTTCTGTACCTGAGATGGTACAAGATTAGCTGGATGGTCCTGCTCAGCAGGGTCAGGTGTGGGCAGTTCTGGGAGAGCTGGTGACTGTACGTCTCCACCACCATCACCAGTCCTGGTCCCCACGAGCTGCAGGATCTCCTTGCATATGGCAGAAATTGGGTAGGGCCAAGATCTGCGTGAAGCTCAGCTAGGATGAACTCGAGCATGAAGAACAATGCACTTCACACCACGATCTGCGGGGAGCCCAGCTCTCGGGCATGAGCAGGGTCAGTAAGCAGCCTAGCCAGCAGCACTTCTGCGATCATTTTAGAAAGATTCTGTTGAAGACTGGAGGGAGTCTCCAGTGCTACCGAGTCCGAGACCACCGCTCGGTTATGCTCCACTTCTCAAAGCTAACACAAATCTCTCCCACCTTCCACTGGCACTATCCACCGGATCACACAACCCTTTATAAACAAACCCAGAGAATGCTTTTGTCTCTTCCTGTCCTTTTCAGATATTTTGGGTATTTGTGGCAATCTCTCCTGTTTATATAACAAAGCCACAGCCCAGTGTTTGTGGCACCATATCCATGGTAACCCTAATATAGCATGCACAGACGACTAGATTTCATTAGGTGGCTCAGCTGCAGCAGCACCGGGGAGGGAATTTCTCTGGGATGCTGAGCTGCGCAAGCAGCCTGGTGGGAAGGGGCCCGGCTGCCCACCCGGCCTCGAGCGCCTGGCGAGGCAGCACCTCCCAAAGAGCAAGCGATGCTCTCCTTTTGCTAACTTTGATCTTTCCCCTGCTCTCCCCTCACCAGCTCACCACTGCACGGTGCTGGGCACAGCCCATCCACGCTGCAGAAGAGCCGCAGGTGCGTGGCTGGACCGAGAGAAGAGGCAAAAGAGATGGGAGCCGCTCAGGCTCCTCCATGCGTGCCAGTCCTCACTGGAGCAGGAGCAGTGGGACCGAGCTGTAAAGGGCAGCTGAGGTCCAATTCTGTCTCCAATTCAGGGAGACTCCTGCGGGGGCAATGGGGAGGTCCGACTGCACGGTTGGGGCTGGGTCCCCTTCGGATGCGGTCCTCATGGGGAATGAGGCAGGGGCCGTTACTTGGTGTAAGAGAGAGAAAATTTTGTCCTGGCGAAGGCAAAAAAGAGAAAGAGGTTGGGAGAAAGCAAGACGGTGGAACGAGCAGAGGATTAGCAAGGGTGATGTTACAGCATTTGTTGCTCTCGTGCTGTAAGGCACAAACTCACGCACAAGGAGGAGGGACCGGCTCTTCCCACCCACCGCTGCAGGTCACGGTCTCCTCCGAGTGTCCTGTCTTGATTGGCACCCAGCACGTCTGCGGGTTCAGTACAACCGCTGCAGTCACATGCAGAGATTCCCGTGCAGTTCCATGCAAAACAACGCAGCTCAGAGATAGCCACCCCGAATCGTTCGCACTGTGGCCCAGCGAGGCCCAGGTGGCACAGAGACATTAAATACTCACCTGTGCCTCTGTTGGGCAAATGCAAATTCAGATTTGCAGCCCCATCACCCTCTCAGTGCTTGAAAAACCAACGAGCAGCCTGCAGATCCCTTCTGGGGATGTTATGGGAACAGGACTGAGCAAAGTGATGTTTTTACAAGGATGAAAAGTAATTGTCCCGATCCCGGGATGTATATCAAACAGTTCCTGTGAGCCACGGGGCTGGTCCAGACTCTGCAGCTCTGGTGTGAATGGTGAGAGGTGGATCTCGCCAGGGACATTGCACACACCATCGATCAGGGTGGGGGTTCCTGGGACCCTGCACGATCGCCTGTCCACGTGAGCATCTCCCGTATGTGCCAGCCGTCTCTTCTCCCTTCTTGTACCGCACCGGGCCCAGCCTGAGTCAGACACTGCCTAACCTCATCAGCGCAGAGGCAAATTCGATCTTGGTGCTGGCTGGCCGTGGACAGGGGCTGCGAACGGCAGAGCCCCCAGGGCATGGAGAGCTGCACCGGCCACGCGGGAGCAGACAGCGAGCTTCCCTTCCCTCCCTGCCCTCGCCCAAATTGAATTTCCATTTATGTTAGCGAGGCAATGGATTATAGCTCGGAGGGGTGCTGTCTGCTTCAGTCCCTAATTTGGTGCATCAATTGTGTTTAAACCTACTTACCTGTAAGTCAGTCTTTGTGCCAGGCGGGCAGCCCTTGCCTCCTGCCGATGGAGGCAGCTGCTTCGAGGAGCTGACCGCCACAAATGTCAGGTACTGCTGCTTTCAGGGCTCTGGAACCACAGCTGATCTGCCTTTAGGACTGGCTTTGCAGCCGGGGTCGTCAGTGGCGATGAAAGGCCACGGTAATTTTAGCACGTCACCAGGAGGGTTTGGACGTGCGGCTCTGCAGAGGACGGGGCCAGCAACACCCAGTGAGGGATTAACGCTGCTGCTGGCGTTCGTACGGCATCCAGCACAGCCAAGCTGGGACCTGGGGGACACATCTGAGCACTGTCCATTAAAAATAGCCCTTCCCCAGGGCTCACAGCACACTCCAGGTATTCCCTGTGCATTACTGCACCCTTGGCTCTTTTCTGCCGGGGGGGCTGGCAGACTCTGCCTGGAGCGGGGCAGGGTGCTGTGCGGGGACACCTGAGTCTCATCTCCGGCACAGGATGCTCCCGTGCTAGCACCAGCGCGATCGTGCCAGCGTTAGCTCCGGCAAGAGCTCGCAGGTGGGCAGAAAGCTGCTGCCACTGCTGTGCCTTCGAGAAAAGGGGCTGAACCACGGCTCCCGTCCCACAGCCCTCCTGGTGCTCCTCCCGGCCCACGGGAAGATGCTCTGCGTCAGCCCCGAGCGGTCAGAGCTTCGGAGTCGGGAAACTGGCGTTTCTACATCTCATTGAAGTCTTAAAATAAACACCCGGAGCAATGAGTGAAAAGCTGGATCCTCACTCCTCGCCTGGATTTATGAGCAACGACTGGGGAGAAACTGAAGCGGGGAGAGAGAGAGATATACATAATTTTTTTCTCTTGAAATAAATTCTCACTGCTTATCTGTAAAGTTCAGCTGTTTTCGAGCTGACCTGCCTGTGTTACGCTGTTCCACCACAAATTCCTTCTGTACAGGAAAGCTCAGGAGCTCCACTCGCACACGTCAGCAGCCTGGGGTTTCATCTCTAATAGATAGCGGCAGAACTCGTTAGCTAAGGACCCCCTCCCGCCCCCCCGGTGAGGATCATTTGCCTTCCTGCCATGCTGGCAGCTCAGCTTCTTTCCCCTTACAATGAGGAAACAAAGCCAAGAGAGAAGCGGGTGAATCTTGGAGGAGGTTAGAAATGGGGCAAGGCAAAAAAAATCTGTTCTCGGGGGCTTTTGTAACGCATCCAGATGTCTACCCAAGGAGCCCGGGCTGGAGGACGAGGGACATCCATCTGACACTTTCAGACAAGGCTCTCGGACCACAGTGCATCCAGGGCCAAGCCCAGGAGCCTCAGGCAGAGAGGGGGATGCTGCCTCCTCCTCCTGGAAGATGAGCGGAGCTGTGGATCTGTTGAGCCGTGGAGGTGCAGACCCAGCCTGGAGCACCATAAGGGTTTGGTTCACACCTCCAGCGAGTGTGGCCCCAAGAGCTGCCAGGGTGGGAGCCTTCCCGGGCAGCTCTAATGACCTCCTGCACGTTAAGCAATCTGGACACGTGCTTCTAAAGCTGACAGCAGCAGCAGTGGTAGGGCTGGTGTGGGGCCGGGCTGTGCACTGGGGTCACTGCTCCCATGGGATGTGGGATGGGGCCGAGGGATGCACTCGTCTGGGAGAGCTCAGCTCTCCGGCTTTGGCTCTGCTTTGGCGTTTTGCCTGACAAAGCTGAACGAGAGACCAAAACCTGTAACCAGCAGGTCACTCGACAAGGAGAGATGCTCCGGATCAATTGCCGCGTTCCTGGGTCATGGTTGTGTCTTAGGACAGTAAAACCACCTTGAATTTAAGGTAGAGATGCACACATTGATGATTCATTAAAACACCCAGGCACGGAGCTGAATCTATTTCCTCGCATTACACAGGGCTGGGAAACGTGGATCTGCCCCGTGACATTGCTGCAAGGACCACGAGTGAAACCCAAGACCCAGAGGGGACCAGAGGGGACTCCGCTCAGAAGGCATCTGAGAGCATCGCTCGTCACGTGAGGCAGCATCAATAAAACAGGACCACAAACTCCGAGACTAAAGCAAGGCAGCGTGTGTATATCAAAGAGCTTGAGGCGGTTCGTTATAATTCCAATTAACGTAGAAAAGTTAATAACCAAAAGAGAATACATCAGACTTTAAACAACTGAGAAGGGGGGGGGGGGGGGAGAGACAAAAGGTATCTTTAAACTGGAACCAAAGTCCCAGCTGCTACAAAACCAAAGAAATAACAAATATTTAACAGCTCCAAAGGTCCAGGCAGGCAGGACCTTCGATGGGAGCCAAAGCAGGGTGGGAGGGGAGCGAGGCTTTGCGTGGGGAGCCTTACCTTTGCTTAGATGCTGTGCTGGGTTTGGACGGGCCAGAAATAAATCACACAAAGGTGAGGGAGAGGAGAGGAGAGGAGAGGAGTGTTTAATTTCTGGCTGTTCGGGGGAAATCAGCATTTTCTCTGGCACTTAGCTTTGCAGGGAAAATATTTCCAACACTGTCAATATTACTTAATGTCTGTGAGCTCAGACAAGGCCCTGCTCATGATCAGCGCTCCGTTGTGCTGATTGCACCATTAGAAAGCAGAAGAGCAAATCTCAAAGCCGGCAGCATCTCCCATTTGACTTCCTGTTCCTGAGATACTCAATCTTATGGGATAATTATCTAAATAATCAGCGCAGGGCAGATATTCTCTCCTTGTCCCATCCCAGAGGAATCCCATCTGAAAGCAGCAGCACATCCCAGGTGCTGGCCACCCGGTGCTACGCTCTGTCCTGCACCGAAGAGAAACTCCCAGGAGGAAAACGCAAGCAGACAGGGACGTTCACCCACGCTTGGGTCACCCCCTTGTCAGCGGCCGCGGGATGGAAGACCCGGGGCACCGCTGCTGGACCCTTTTTTCTCTCGGGTGGTCTCAGGGGTGAAATGCGTGCAATGCCAGCACTGCGGAGCCCCCAGGGCCGCCGGGGTGAGGGGGCCATTCCCTGGCGCTGCTGGGTGGGGGAGAAGAGCAGCCTGGAGCTGCTGGGGCAGGAGGCTGAGAAGGGCTGAGTTCATTTCCTGTGACAGTTAACAAAAAATGTAATTTTCCACCTGGAAAAGTAACGAGAGTCCCTGAGGTGCCCTCCACAGGCCATGCATCCCCCATGGGGTATTTTGGAAGAGGATAGGAGGAGTTTGTGCTCCCTGGTAGTAGGACACTTCCTCGCTGCAGTCCCCATCAGCTGCTTCCTCCAGCCGCCGCAGCTGAGTCCGTTCAGGGTCCCCGCGTCCTCCGAGGCACTCCGATGAACGATACGGCACGCTGCTGGTAACGTGCCGTTCATTCTAATTTTCTTCCCTGATTACTCTGAGCATTAACAAGCCCGGATGACTCTGCTCTGGTTTGCACCCTTTCTGTCCCCGGCTGCTGGGAGCCCGTGGGGCTGTCTCCAATGCTAGGGTGTGCAGGAAAGACCCCGTGAGATGCCAGGACCCCAGCTCAGCGCTGCCAGGCTGGCTCTACCCTGCTAAAATAAACTCTTGCAGCATTTTCCTGGAGGTGTGATCACGATTACATATAAAACTATTATTAACAGGTTAAAAAATGGATGGAAACTGAGATGGGAGGAGAACAGCCATCTCCCACACTGTCTCCAGCTGAGCTATCAGGCTGGCTTGCTGGAGCAGAAAGCACCATTGCCACCACCCAAAACACAGAAAGGACATGTCCCCTCCTGGGACCATCCCTTTGGGCCTGCTCCGACACCCACGAGAGCTCCAGCAGACGACACCACAGTCGGCTTGGAGAGGTTCATTTTGAACCCAGCAGCGACTAAAGGACTGCGGGGCTCCGGGTCGCTCAACTCAGCTCAGCTTTCGGCAGCATCTCATGCAAACGTGCCCCCAGGGAGGCCAGCCTCCAAAAACAAACAAACACAGAAAGGTTTCCCCGGGATTTGTGCCATTGGCAGGGCTGCTTGCGGGGAACGTGCAGCCGGATGGGTCCCGCGGTGCAGCCCAGACCTCGGCACAGCCTGAGCAGCACACCGCCATGGGGTCGGGGGAGCCGAGAGGTGCCCCGAGCGCACTTTGGGCCAGCTTATCTGCAAGCTGCCAACTGGGGTGGTTATTCAGAGGAGCAAAAAGAAAATGGGGGTGCACACAGTGATACCCTGACCTGCAGCCAGCAGAGCGTGGGCAAGGAATGGGACCAGGACTCTGCGTCTGTCTGGCAGCTGACCCTGGGCTTTGATCCCCCCCAGTCTGGCCACGTTTTGGGTGATAAGTGGTGATAAGTGATAAGCAATCCCAGGCTGAAGGACATGGGGATCTGTGGTTGGGATTGCTCCCGGGGCTATCCCGGAGCTTTTGCCCCGCAGAGCGCAGGCAGGGCTGGCTGCAGAGCTGGGCAAGAGGCACCGCAAGCGGGGCAGTGTGTCCACGCAGGGCTCAGCAAGAGCAGCTTGCGAGCAAACAGCCCTTTCCAGCCACTAAGGAAGATTTAAGAGCGAGTAACATCAGCCCAGTCAAATTCAATTGCTATTGATAATGTCCATATGCAATTAGAGCCAATTAAGGGGAGGCAGCAAATGGCAAGTATTTGGCTAGGAGGTGGGGGGGTCAATACAACAATCCAATTTCCCAACAACCAAATGCAATTAAAGAGTATCGCTTACCCGGCTTGCCCAGGAGGGCCAGCGCATAAATGGGCAAAGCCAGGCGCGCGGGTGCCGTCCTCCCCAGCATGCAGACCTCCGGGAGCCAGCCCTGCCCCTGCCCCAGCTTCAGGCTGCGGGAAGTGGCATCCATGTACTTCACCATGATCGCGGTGTTCCTGGTCATCTTGGTGGTGGCCCTGCAGGGCTCGGTGCCCCGTGGGAGTGATTTTCCCTACAAGGTGCCCCTCGATCCCCAGGGGCTGCTTGAGCTCTCCTGGAATGTCAGCTATCCCGAGCAAGCCGTGCATTTCCAGCTCCTCGTCAGGGACCTGCAATTCGGGCTCCTCTTCGGGATGTCGGACAGGGGCGAGTTTGAGAACGCAGACCTGGCCGTGCTCTGGAGCGACGGGCACAATTCCTATTTTGGGGTGAGTCGCTCGTGTGTTCGCATGGCTGCTTTTGGGGTTGCCTCCCCACGGGTGAATCTGGCTCACGGTTTGAAAAGAGTGGGGCTGGTCCAGGGCACGGCGCACGCTGGACTGCTCCCGCTGCTCAGGTGGAAGTGGCCCGAAAGGGCTTGGGGGTTTCTATCCCAGAGGGAGCCACGGATCAGGTCTACACTATGGGTTTGGCATAGGATCCTAAACCCAAAGAGAAAAGAATAAATACAGCGGCACATCAGCAAGGCTGAGTGGAACCAGAACCTGGATGTCTCTGCTGCGCTTAGCTGCAAAGAGCTCCAACAGGTTGTTGTGCAGAGCAGCTCACACTCACACACGCACATGTGGGATGCATCAACACCCTGGTTCGCTTGTGCACTGCTGTCAGTCACATTAAAAATTAGCCACGGCTCCTGTTAATGACTTTGAGACAGTGAAAAAGTTATCAGCCAGGAAGGCTGCTCCTGGCAGCACCAGTAACCCGGCTGCGAGTCGCCTTTGATGCTATGGCAGAGATCAGCAGCACACAGGAAAACACAACCTGACGGCCGCCTGCCAGGGCGCGGCGTTATCAGAAATTAAACGTGCAAATGTATTTGGGTGGTACGTAACGCCCCGTGGTAGCAGATGTGGGGGGAGCTCATTTCTAATTTTGCTGTTTGATATTGCTGCTGCACATCGCTGTCCTGTCTGACACAGTCTGTCTGTCCGGGTTCTCGTTCGGTTTGTCTTTCTGCCGGGGCTGCAGTTACAGTGACTACCCTGTGCTCTCCACAGCCACCCACCCCCAGCCCACCACCTTGGGCATATTGCAGTTGCGCTTGGCTGCAGAAAGCAATTCACATTTTTTCCCCGTGTGACGCTTTCCAGTAAGTTAAATTTTACCTCTCTTCTTACTTCAAATTAACCATAAAATACATTCTTTCACAATCAGCCGCGATGTGATCTGCAGCGTAATGAAAGGATGAAAAGGAGGGCTTATTATCTGTACTATTTTCCTGCTAATTACCAGCCATTCAGGGTGTGTGGTAGCCCGAATGCTACAGTATTTCACAGCATCATGTTAAAAAAACCATAAAGGATCATTTCTAATCTGCCTTCATGAGCTCAGTGAAAGGCAAACAGCGCTGAATTAAACACTGGGCAGCATTTGGGCTTTCTCTTTCTGTTGGTGCTGAACAGCATCCTGCAAGGAGATTTCTATAAATCTCTCCAGTCCTGGTTTTCTCTCTCCCAGCAGCCTTTCTTCTGGATAAGTATGTCAGCTGTTAAAATGATCCAAATTTGCTTAACCCCCCATGTACTACGAGATTAATTCGCACACCATACTCCTATGAAAACAAATGTCATGCTAGCTTCATGCAGCTGATTTTACTCTCCCCCTCTAAGGACAATATGTTCTTGAAATATCACTCTATAGTTCTGGCTGAAAAGATGCCAAGATGTTTTATTCTTATTCTTCTGTTTTTTCCCCCAAGATAAGAGAACCGATGCCACTTGTGTAGGTACGGCGAGGTACTTCATAGGTGCCTTTTCTCAGTAAACAAAAGATATCAACAGGAGTTGCAAAAGATCAAGACAACAACACTGTTCGAATGCAAATTATTGCAGGATTTTATACTCCAAACTTTCAAATCCTTAAGCAGAGGAGTAACCTATTGCTTTGCTTCTCGGTGTGCCTTTGACACCATCGTCAACAGCGAGCAGTTTTTGGGAGGCCTTGCTGGGCTGCCGAAACAATCTGGCCACAAATGAAGGATTTTGAAGAGGGGTAGTGATTTCTAGAGCTGACATTACAGCCCAGCAAGGGTCTGACCCTCAACTGAGAGCAGCTGGTTTGTGGCGAGGGTCTTGGAAAGCACATCAACCCCTAAGAATGTCCCCCAGCCAAATACACCCAAAACAGAACACAGACCGATGCAACACCTTCATGTGTCCCTGCGGGCTTTCCTCCCCCCTCCTCCTTTCCCCCAGTCGCATCTCAACTTCTGAAGGTCTTTCTGCAGACCATTAATGCTGGGTCACGTATTTCACAGGTCTGCCTGTGCCGAGCACCAAGGGTCTTGTGGCAGAGGTGATGCCGGCACAGTTCTGCCCGTGGGCTGCTGGAGGGTGGCATGGGGCAACCAAAACACATGCTCCCTCCACCTCTGGGATGTGGAGGGTGAACCAACCGGAGGAGGAACAGAAGGAGGACTTCATGACTGGTACCGGTGGAGGTCACTGCCGTGGGGTCCTTGAGCTGAGCGGGGCCAGCGGAGCCTCCTGGCTTAGCGGGATGCTCTTCCTCCTGCAGGATGCCTGGAGTGATGCCAAGGGGCGGCTCCACATGGACTCTCAGCAGGACTACCAGCTCCTCGGGGCTCGGAAGGCTCCCGAGGGGCTCTACCTCCTCTTCAGAAGAGCCTTCAGCACCTGTGACCCCAAGGACTACCTTATAGAGGTATGGCATTGCCCTCACCCCCCTATAGCACCCCCCAGCCCCATCCCAGCCCCAGGGCACCAAGCTGGGCTCCAAACCTCAACCTGCATGGCCATACCTCACCAGTGTATTGTTTTGGGGACAGCATCAGGTGTTTGTGCTGTCTAGGGCAGAAAGGAAGCGTGCTACAGATGTCAGCCCTGGGACATGAGTAATATTTGGCACGATCTATTTACAACCCCTTATAAACCTCTATAAAGTGTAGATTTTTAGCTCGTTTGCATCATCCGCTCCTGTTAAGCATGTGTTAGGTCTATATAAATACCCTCCTGCATCACTCCGGTTTGCAGTCTGGAGCCAACTGTTTGGAGTGTTACAAAGAGGTGTTGGTGTTGTTCAACGGGAGGCAAAGAGGAAGGTTTTGGAAGAAGACGGAGCAAAGGGATGGCAAATAGAGCCACTGCGGTGTGCACATGCGTGGTTCAGTGAAGCCTCTCTGGGTCTGCATTCACCACTCCCCCGTGAGATGGGATTTGGGGGCAACCTTCCCAGTGGGGATGTCAAAGAGCTTCGGGATCTCAGCCATGGACCCCAAGTGCAGGCAGGAATCGGCGTTAGGCTCATTTCAGATGAAAGCCTTTGGTAGGCAGGATATTTTAAAGCCAACGTGGGCACAGACCGTCCTTGAGTTTTTGTTGCTGGTTTTCAGAAGCTTGTCCTGTGGTGAGAAATGTCTACTGTCTGCCAAAACAGAGAGCCCTGGAGGAAAAAATTCTGTGTGTGAACTGGGAAAAGACTTGCAGGTCTTATTCTCTGATCCTTTAAGAAAAAAAATTCTCTTTTCCTTTCTTCCTTATCTCCTGTCCAGAGCTCAATGGGTTCAGCAGCACCTTCCTTGCTTGCAGTAGACTGTCAGCAGAGCTTCTCCCAACAGAAGATGGAAGATAGGGAGGATTTGAGGGAGAAGTTTTGTTTCTGCTGTTCCTCCCCAGGCTGCTGCCCATGGCCATTGCCAGGACCAGGGTTCAGGGTGGGATGAGTCCTGAACCGACACGGCAGTCCCAGCCTGGAGGTCAGGAGGGACAACGGGCTCTGAAGAAGCAGAGAGGAGACATTACCCTTATGGGTGGAGGAGAGGTGTGGGGGCAATAGTATTAACTACTTAAGTTTAAAATTGATGCCATCTAGGGAAAACTTTTCAGACTCTCCCAAGTGGTAGGGAACCCTCTGTAATCACATCAGGCAAAGAAATGCCCTGAAATCTACAGTCTTACCAGGCCAGCCCAGCAAAGTGAGCTACTGGTGAAGTCAGGGTGGTTTCCAGTCTGGGGATGGGTGAAAAGCCCCATTCCTGGATTCATCCCACCAATACTGGTGCTGATAGTCCATGCAGTTCATGTTCCCGCATGAAAAACTGCCTGATATACTGTGCTCTTGCTTCAGGATGGCACTGTGCACCTTATCTACGGGATCCTGGAGAAACCGGTCCATTCCCTCCAAGCCATCAACATCTCTGCCATCCACAGGGGACTGCAGAGAGTGCAGCTGTTAAAGCCCAACATCACCATCCCTGAACTGCCCAGCAACATGAAGACCATGGAGATAACGGCCCCTGACATTGTCATTCCCAGCCAGGAGACAACCTACTGGTGTTACATGGCAGAGCTCCCAGACGGCTTCCCCAAACATCACATTATCATGGTAAGAGGCGGGAGAAGAGGGTTGCTTTCCCTGGTGCAGATCAGCTATCACATTCACACTCGGTCTGCAAAGTCCACCTCTTCCCTGCCCTGTCACAGGGAGGCTTTCAGACCCATAAGTCTTACCCAACACGGTACCAAAACATCTCCCACAGCCATCCCACCAGACAGTAGCATCCTCATATCTCCTAGAGAACCCAAAATCAGAGGCTTCTCAGCAGGAGGTGGCAGGTTGGTGACTTCCCACCTGGCACAACAAGCAAATACCAGGGCAGGCTCAGAGCAGCTCCCTTGCAGAGCTGACCCCCTGCAGAAGGCAGAGCTGTAGCCACCAAGGACAGACCTGTGGCAGGATTATGACACACGACGAACCACGAGGAATATATAAACATGGGAAACAAAGGAACAGGGCTGGCGAGAACAGGGCAGAGCAAGCCAGGATATGAACTGGCTTCTAAAAATTAGGCATACTCCAAAAAAAAAAGAAGGGGAGGGGGAGTTACAAACATAAATGCAACTTGTGTGCATCGCCTAGACGTGTTGCACATGCTTGGGTCACCTCCTTTCAAAGGAGAGGCAGAAACCTGCAGGCACAGGTTAGTGCCGGGGAACGGCAGGCGTCACGCCATCCGACCGGCCGTCACGAGCTGCTGGCAGAGCATCGCCCGGGCGGCGCGGAGGTGGCTTGGCAGATGACCTGGCACACCCAGAGTCAAAACCACACGACGGGGAGAGGGAAAACCTGACACACGAGCAGAAGTGAATGCTTAGTGATTTATAGGGGAGAGACGATGCTGCAAAGGAAAACTCAGAAGGAGGATTTTCTCTTCAACAGATGGTGTGAAGTGAATCATCTGTGTGTAAGTAAAAAGCGCGTAACTCCTGATACCTTCCCGCTGCTGCAGATCATTTCTACAGCTGGCACTTTTAGCCAGAGCTGTTCCTCAGGCTTGTTTGAAGTCAGTCTTTCTACCCCAAAACCCCCTCCTCGTGCCCCAAACAGCTGTTGGCTAGAAATGAAATTCAATGTCTGCAGGCAGAGCCACTGCAACGCGGCCAGGACTCCCTATAGCAAAAAGCAACGTCCCCAGGGTCACCTCAGCCCTGCAAACCTGGCAGAGGACTCGGTTGTCACAAAGCAGACCAAGATCTTCTGCTGGTCAGGTGCATCTGTTGCTGGAGAAGGGGTGAGATGTTTCTCTAGTAGTGATAGGACAAGGGGTAATGGCTTTAAACTGAAAGAGGGTAGATTTAGATTAGATGTGAGGAAGAAATTCTTCCCTGTGAGGGTGCTGAGGCCCTGGCACAGGGTGCCCAGAGAAGCTGTGGCTGCCCCTGGCTCCCTGGCAGTGTTCAAGGCCAGGCTGGATGGGGCTTTGGGCAACCTGGGCTAGTGGAGGGTGTCCCTGCCCATGGCAGGGGGCTGAAACTAGATGATCCTTAAGGTCCCTTCCAGCCCAAACCATTCTATGATTCTATGGGCTCTGGTGGACTCTGGGTTGGTCCCAAAGCCAACCAAGAGCTCTTGGACCTTGGTGCTTCATGCCCATAACAACCTTTCCTCCCCATCAGGCAGCAGAATCTGCCTCCCCTTCAGTAAAGGACAGCAGACATACCTGCCTTGGGCTCCTTGTGGAGCCTGCACAGACAGCAGCCCCCGGGGATGGGCTCTCAGCAAACGTTCTCAATGTGTCCTCCTTCTTGGACGCTGCTTTGCAGTATGAGCCAGTGATCACGGCAGGCAACGAGGCCCTGGTCCACCACATGGAAGTCTTCCAGTGCGCTGCTGAGTTCGACAGCTTCCCCCATTACAATGGGCCCTGCGACTCCAAGATGAAGCCAAACCGGCTCAACTACTGCAGGCACGTGCTTGCAGCATGGGCCATGGGAGCACAGGTGGGTGCAAGATGGGACCCGCTGCCCTGGGTGAAAGCTTTGGTCCTGAGCGCTTTCCTGCTGCCTCTCAACCCTTCCTGATCCCATTTTGGGATTGTCCCATGCGGGCTGCCCCAGCCCCAGTCTCTGCTGGGATTTGTGTCCAGCCCTGTCTGAGCTCCCCTGTGTCTGAGTTTCCACCTCACCCCCCAGCCCACCTCCTCGGTGCCATAAATCAGTGTGATGCCCCTTATGCCATTGCACGTGCATGCCGGCATGTGAGAAGTCTTTTGAAGCAAGACCGGTTCACCAAACACAACCAAGAGCACAAGTCATGTCCCTCAACCCACGGCGGGGGTCAGGATTATGCCCAGACATTTCCCTTAGGCTTTTCAGCCTTGTCCCCAGGAAAGCCACCCCACCACTCC
Source organism: Grus americana (assembly GCF_028858705.1). NCBI lineage: Eukaryota > Metazoa > Chordata > Aves > Gruiformes > Gruidae > Grus > Grus americana. The sequence continues at coordinate 11,665,096 of NC_072871.1, read as the reverse complement.
ACTAACACCCTCCCTCTGCTTCCAGGCTTTTTACTACCCCGAAGAAGCAGGTCTTGCCTTCGGTGGCCCGGGCTCCTCCAGATATTTGCGCCTTGAGATTCATTACCACAATCCCCTGGTGTTCGAAGGTGAGTGGGTGCGTGGCGATGCCCAGTGCGTCCCCAGTGAGGCAGTGGCAGGGCAGCCAGGTAAACGCCAGGGCTTCCTACAGAAGAAAATTTGGCCAAAATCATACCCCTGTTTGCAACTTTCTGGAGACCTCATGGTCCAGATCTGCGCTAGCAGGAGGAATATATTAAACCCCCACCATGCTGCTGCCTTTCTGGTCTCAGCGAAGTCATCCTCACCGGAGGCTGGACCCCATCCTCATGCATGCCCAGCAGCGAGGAGAGAGTCTTGGGGAAGGGGAGCCAGGCTGAGCCCGCAGCCCCCCAGGCAGAAAACTGCCCCTACCCATCGCTCCAGCAGGGCAATGGTCCAAGGCAACACCCGTGTTTAGCTGGGCTGTCACAGGGTGTCCCCCAACTTCTGTGCAAGGTGGTGGCGGCGGGTATGAGCTCAGAGCCAAGAGCAGCAGCGGTGCCGAAGTCACCAGAGAGACAGCACCAGCCTGGCTGGGGATGGGGGACTTAGATGTTGTTTTGCTGGTACTCCTGCTTCAATAACATTGTCAGGAGACACATTTTTTTAAAAAAAGGATTCCAAACAACCCAGTTTCTTCATTTACATAAAAACAAGTAGCTTCTTGACTACCAGAGTATATTTTTAGGAGACCAGAGCATATGTACTGTAGATCAATCATAGCACATTCGGCAACTCGAGAAGAAACACGTCTATAAATATGGAGCTCATGTCTTTCATAATTTATCTGCTTTTGCGTGTTAACCAATAGTGTCTCCCCCATTATTCTTATCCCTGGACGGGCTGCAGCCCAGAGACAGAGGCTTCAAAGCCAGCCTGAACCCCTCCTGACCTACTGAACCTGCCCCTTCCCTTTTTTCACAGAGCTGGGTGGCAAACGAGAGCCAGAGCTTGGCTTCGCATCTCAGCAGAGCTCGCTCCTGCCTCTGCCTGCCCTGCGGTCAGCATCTGCTAGGGGCACACCATGGGCACAGGGTCTTCTCCAGCTCCCACCAGATCCCCGGGGGAGGTTAAATGGAGTAAATCTCAAATGCAAGAGAGACCAGAAGCTTTCCAAATGCAAAGAGTACTTGCTCCATAGGCATTTCTCCTCCTGCCAGGCCCCCGGTAACAGCACGGCCTTAGTTATTTGGACGTAGCAGTTAAAGATGCAATGAGCCATGTTTCTGAGAGAGTTCTCCAAAGCACCCCATGATCTGCCCTCCTGCTTTGGGCTCTCCAAAGGCACTACTTACCTCCCTTGGGAGCAATTCAGCCTCAGGTTGGTGACCTCTCCAGGGGACCGCTCAGTAAAGACTTGCATGAAAATATCTAGGATTTTAAAACAATAAGAACACATGAAGAAAGCTGCGAGCGAGAGGCCAGAGCACCTCTCCACACACCCACTGCAGCACAGCATCGTTTTTCACGCCTGACCTTGTCCCAGCAGCCGTCACTTCTCCCACAATGACTTGCAGCCTTGTCCTCTCGCCCACCAGGTCGCCGCGACTCCTCAGGGATCCGCCTCTACTACACGGCCACCCTGCGACCCTACGACGCCGGCATCATGGAGCTGGGCTTGGTCTACACGCCGGTGATGGCCATTCCCCCGGGCGAGGACGCTTTCATCCTCACGGGGTATTGCACTGACAAATGCACCCAGCTGGTGAGTGCCCGTCCTCTCTGACCTGGCTTCACCTCGGAGCAGAGAGATTGTAAATGGCTTTTCCCAGGTGCCAGGCACCAGTGATACGGCACTGAGCTCCAGGCTCACAATTCCCAATTTTAAACTCCCTGAACCCCTTACCATGAGGTTGTGCTGGAAAGAAAATATCTGCTGTGTACAACAAACAGTGAGCAGCTGGTTGGGATGTGCTGAATCCCCCTCGAAGCAGCTCTCCTGGGGAGCCATCTGCTCCGGCTCCCCGGGGTACCATTCCCATAAAACTTCCTGCCGAGCTGGCCGTGCCTCGGCGGTGCTTCCCCCCACGGAGATGGGAGGATTAGTCTCTGCTTCCAAGGAGCTCACCAAGAGCTCTATCAAGTATGGTTTCAAAATGCCCACCTTGGTCTCAGGGAAGTTTTAGTGAATGTTTTTGTAGGGCCTACCCAAAAGGAACCATTTGTGCCACCACTAATGAATGCAAGGACCAAGCAGCGTCCGGCTCAGCTGCTCCCGCTGACTTAGGGCACAGCAGCGCGTAAATTGGACTTGGCAGCAGACCGAGCGTCTGTCCCTCTGCAAGGACCTCACTTCTACGCTGCCCCAAGGGCACAGCAACCCCCAAACCCCCCCGTGCGGGAGCCAGCACAGGGACGGCCGGTCGCAAGCACACAGCCAGGGGATGCATGGGAGGGAGAGGGATGGGGTCAGGCACGGGGGCTTGAGCCGTCCTTCCCCCAGGCTCTGCCCGCTGCTGGCATCCGCATCTTCGCCTCCCAGCTCCACACTCACCTGGCAGGAAGAAAAGTGGTGACAGTGCTGTCCCGGGACGGGAGGGAGCAGCAGGTCGTGAACGCCGATGGTCACTACAGCCCTCACTTCCAGGTATGGGGTCTGCCGGGGCAGCGGGGGCGTCCTGGCTGGACATCACCCATGGGGCTACCCTGGGCACAGCACCACGGCGTTGCTCTGATGCGGCCCCTTTCCTTTCCTTCCCTCCCAGGAGATCCGCATGCTGAAGGAGGTGGTTGCAGTTTTTCCAGTGAGTGGCTCCAAAAACCGTGGCGGCTTCCAAACCACACGAGACCTTCCCCCGACCCCGCAGCCCTGAGACCCCCCCATCTCCTTTACACCACCTCATTCCCTCCACCACCCGCAGCGGTGTCCCATGGGACTCACCGGCAGCCCCTGCCCACGCACGGGCGCTGCTGCCATCCGAGACCTCCGGGAGGGCTGCAGGACAACACGCTCCCCGTGGTCCCCAGGTCATATCTGCCACCCCCGCGCAGATGCCTTGGGGACGCCAGGGCTCGTCTGACATGGCACGAAACCAGCGTGTGGGCAACCAAACCGTGCCAGGAGCTAAATTAAGCACCTAATTTAGCTGGGCTTCCTCTAGCAGAGGGAGGCTCCCGGGGGGGGGTGAGGGTGAACAGTGCATGCGCTGGAGGTGCTCCCTCCCTCCTCACTTGATGGAAGGAGAGGAAGAGATTCGGCAGCGACTGTGGTGGGAGTGGGTGGTAAAACAGGCGCTGTACGGGTGGGGAAGGACCCGGCTGCAAAGCGGGGGGGCACCTACACGACCCGCCGTGCCCCAGGAGGCTGCTCAAAAGCCTCAGCACCTATTGAAACCGTCCGCAGGGCTGTGCGCCGGGGTGTCCCCACGGCACGGGCTGTGGAGGGGGAGGCAGTTGTGCCATCAAGTTGGGTACAGGTTTGGCAATTCCAAATGTTGCCTAAGTGCATTTTTTTTTCTTAGGTGCTTCAGCCCTGCAGAAATCCTTTAAAAGCGGGGAAAGCAGGAAAGCCCGTCCCTGGGATACGGCCCCAGGGAATCTCCCCAGGGGATGCGAGTTTAGCAAACACTCCCGTGGCACTGCAGCCGGTGCTGGTGGGGAACAGGCTGCCTGCGGGCTGGCACCGCTGCGGGGAGCAGAGATCCGCTACCTTACAAACTCCCTGATCCCCAAACGTGCTGCTCAGAGAGGGGAAACCCTGCACTCTCACACTTACACATGTCTGTGTTCAAACCCTCCAGGGCGACGAACTCATCACGACCTGCACATACAACACGGAGGACCGGAGCCGAGCCACCGTGGTGAGTGCGGGGGCGAGCTCACCTGCCCACGTGGGGCTGGCGTGTGTTCGCACCCCAGGGCTGGGGGCACCCACAAAGTGGGCATCTGCATGAACCCCGGCTGAATCGCAGCCAGAAACCAGGGGGAGGGTGGTAGAGAAGCGAAGCCACAAGGCTCTGCTGCCTTCAGCAGGGATGTTAGGGTGCTAATTGAGAAGTAGTACATGTCACTAATTCCCATCACAAACTGTTCCACCAGGGATTAATTGTAATTAAAGAGAAGTGGCATTTTTTTGACAGTGCATGTTATTTTCTTACATAGGCAGCAAAAAAAGAGCCTGTCAGAGGTACCATCAACAGGGACAAAGCTAAATATAGTAGAAGGATTATAGGAAATCTGCATTTTAATGTAAACCACACGATCTAGCCTGAAAGTCTGTCCTTGCACACAGGGCGGGTGGGCAGCAGAGTGCAGCCAAGCCCATGCATCTGAAGGGGTGCAACGTGCATGTGCACGGGTGCACGTACCGGTGTGAGCTTTGTGCCTTTGCGGCCTCTCTGCCCTCCCCGCTGCCCGCGCAGCCCCGGCAGGGCAGAACCGGACCCAGCAGGGTTGTGTCTGTGCCGTAGGGCGGGTTTGGCATCCTGGAGGAGATGTGTGTGAACTACGTGCACTACTACCCCCAGACGCAGCTAGAGCTGTGCAAAAGCTCTGTGGATCCGGGCTACCTGCGTCGATACTTCAACCTCGTGAACAGGTACAGAGCCCTGCACGGCGATGTTGAGGGGAGAGGGACCATTGCAGAGCCCTTTGCTAGTAACACTGGGAAAAAAGTTTAAAAAGTGGGGTTTGAGGCCCTGCTGTGCAGGAGGTGTGTGGGGACACTCAGGCAGCGCGGGTTTCAGGAGCTGTGTTGGTTCCGGCTGCGTGCTGGAGCACAGTCCTGCCCTCCCCTGTCCCCAGAGCTGGCAGCCAAACCCAGGGCTTTAAGGATGGCTGAGCAGTGAGAACCATCGGGAAGGGAGAGCATTCCTGGGGAGGGACTTCCCAGCAAGAGTCACCGCGCAGCCAAGTGCTTATGTGTAAAATACTTCTTATACCCCACGGCAGATGCCAAGCGTCCCTGCCAGAGAAGCAGGCTGCAGTTAATTCACCCATGATGAGAGGGGTGAGATGCTGACCTTGCACAGGGCATCCTGCTCACGGGCAGTCCAGCTGGCCCCAAATCTTCCTCCGCAGGTGCCGGCTGCCCTAGGCTCTCCCTGCTCCCAGTGCTAACCTCGGAGCCGTTCCAGGCTGAGCTTTAGGTGGATGGGAATTAGGCACGTCCAACACTGAATGAAAGGGGACAGCACCGCTGCGTTTCAGTGTGGCATTTCTCCTGTCCCAGGTTTAATGACGAAGAGGTCTGCACGTGCCCGCAGGTCTCCGTCCCGCAGCAGTTTTTCTCCGTGCCCTGGAACACATTCAACAGAGACGTGCTGAAATCCCTCTACGACTTTGCTCCGATCTCAATGCACTGCAACAAATCCTCAGCTATCCGGTTCCCGGTAGGTACGGCCTCACAACCAAAGCTTCACAGCAAAACCCCTGGCCGCAGGAAGAAAAGCAGCTGGGCAGAGCTGTGCCGCGGGGTGACCCTGATGGGACGGCTCCGGTCTCCAGTGCTCAGGACACGGCTGCACCCCGCGGGCTCAGGGCAGGGAGCTGGAGCTGCCTGGGGAACCCTGGCGCCAGCAGGACAATGAGCCCAGCCCAGCCCTGGCGTTTAAAACAATACGGCACGAGCCTGCTGTGCGTGTGCTTGGCCAGTTTCAATTAGGAGATGCATTTGCATAAAGCAATTTTGAAGCTGCTTTCATTGAGTGTTAAAGCAGGGCTAGCTCCAGAACCGAGGAGAAACATGAGGTGGTTTTTAGGATTTTTGTCAAATCACATCAGGTCCCAGCAGAGCGAGCTCATTACGCACAGCATCTGTGCAGCCTCCAAACGCGGCGATCCAGCAAAACATGAAGGATAAAGGGCCCTGAGATCTCTAAAATAAAACCAGGCCCAGCAACGATGGTCATGACAATGATGGTGATGGAGAATTAAAACCACTAATGGTCCCTATCACCATCAGCTCCTGAAGCCATTTGTCGGTGTAATAAACTTCCATGACATACTAGTTCTGGATCCAGTGCTATCCACCGCAGCACCGGAGGGTGCTGAGCTGATTGCAGGGAAGGCCATCAGCTGTCTGCCCCCATAAAACCCCTTTAGCAAAGTCTGCTCTGCTGGGGACAGAAACCTTCCCAGTTCCCTGGAACTGGACACCCGGCACCTCTCGGCTATGGGACAGAAGTGGTGTTTGTGCAACAGCAGAGTTATGAATTAAGCCCTTAATTATGGCCCAGGCAACTCGCTTGATTTCGGAGAGGTCCGGGGAGCACTTGAGAAGAGACTCGAGCGGAGCAGATCCGACACCAGCACAAAGTGGGTCACAAGATCGCAGCGAGGGCGAAGGAGCCGAGGTGCTCCTCCTGCTCCGCTGATGTTTTCAGAGCGAGCCTGATGTTAGGACATCTCATTTATTCCACGCTGTTTCTGCCAAGAGAAAAGCACCGGCTTCTAATTAAGCTCGTGTTTTTGCAGTTCAGCGATCCCAAACTTGACGAGCTTTCTGGAAGGACTGAGTGCTGTTAATTACTGAGCAAAATCTCAAGGTAACGCTTGTGAGCGACTGCGGGGATGTTGGTGTCCCCAGGTCCCCTGCACCTGCAAGAGCTCGCAGTAAACTCTCTGTACTCTCTACGTTCAGATTTCCACTCAAAAGCACTGAAAACAACAACAGAGACACGCCAAATACCTCTGATCTCCCCCAAAAGCAGGGTGCTGGCGTGGTGGGAGCACAGGGCTGGGGCCGTGTCGGCAGGGCAGGCTGCCGCAGCACATGGGCTCAGGGCTGGGGCTGAGCCCTGGAGCAGGCGCACCCGAAACCTGCTTAACCGCTCTCGTAAGCCGTCAGGTTACGGGAAAACAGTCATTTCTCCAGCTGGTGCTTCCCGGCAATGCTGTCCCCTCTCTGGTCGCTCCCTGTGTGCTTTGGGAGGGTCCCTCCATCCTGCTCCATCCCCCTCCACATTTCCCCAGGGTTTTCCTGGTGCCGGTGCAGGCTCTGGCCCATTTCACTTGACATACTACAAGGCATTTCATTTGAAAACATAAATTCAACTTTCTTCTTCTTGCTGATGACTCACAGCTCTACCTCTCCTCTCCAGACCTCCCTCCTCCGGCTCACGCTGCGGCTCAGCCTCTCCCTGACGTTTCCGCATGAGCGCGCAGCCGGCAGCCAAACCGTAACATCACCGAAGCAGAGCTCAGCCCAGACCGAGCCCCCCCTTTGCCCTGGCAGCCCCTGCCTGCGCCTCACCCCGCCACTCACCCCGACCAACCCATCACACCTGAGACAGACCCTGCCCGGCGGGCTCAGCCCTCGGCACCGCCTGAACCCGGCAGACTGCTCCTTGCAAGGAGCGTCCTCGAGACAAGGTGCCCCCATGCACGCACGGAGCTGGGGGTTTTGTCCCGGCTGTGGTCACCTTGAGCCCCGACGGCAGTGACAGCCCGTCGCTGGCTCTGCCCTGCAGCACCTCATCCTGGCTGCTCCCGTTTTGCAGCAGCTGCACGTGAACATCCATGCTGGCACACTGCAAACGTCGCTTCCAACCAACCTGCCTGCCAATACCTGGTAGAGATTGTTTTTCAGGGCTGGGCTGAGAGCAGGGTGGGTCGGTGGGACTCCATGCTTCAAGCTGCCGCCATCCGATTTGGTGGGTAACACTTTTTGGGGTGGAAACTCCCTAATTGTGGTGGGTTTGTGCAACGCGGTGCACCGCAGACATCTGCGCTGCTAAGGGGAGGCGTAGGTGCTTCTGCAATACAAATAATTAGTAATGTCTCGTAAGAAAACATCCTGGTTCAGGTTAAAACACTGCAAATATTAAAGATCATTTCATTTTTACAAGCAGGGGAAAACATGGAGTCTCCAAGTACCCGAAACCCTGACTTGGTCTCACGGTGCCGAACTCTCTTGCAGGGCGAGTGGGAGAAGCAGCCGCTTCCCACCATCACCGAGAGGCTGCGGGAGCCCGTCCCTCGCTGCCCGCCCGCCCCGGCGCCTCGGCCTGCTGCCCCCGTCCCCCTCAACCTGGGCGAGCTCAGGAGGGACTGACCCGATGCCTGCTCCTTCCATCACGCCGGGAAGAGCCTCCAGGCAGGAGCATCCACAGGGAACCTTGTCCCTTCGCTCTCCCGGCATCCCTGCCCGCACTGCGATGCCGGCCGGTGCCCTGGCCCCTGTCTCCGGAGGGGGTTAGAGCTCACGAGCTAGAGTTCAGAAAGTACTCTGGAGATGGAAGGCGCTATATTTAGCGCGTTATTAGTAATCCTGGCTCTGAGTAATGCTGCTTTCCGCCCCCAGAATAATAACGTGGAGGTTTGCTATTGTGCCGAACCCAGTGCGGCCCCAGGGAGGGGGGAGAAGCCTGCTTTCCCGCAGGGAAACTGAGGCACAGAGCAAAGAGCTGTGTGGGAGCAGCATACAAGCCTCCCCAGTGCCCCGCGGTCCCGTCTAGCTCGGGGCAGCTCCACGGGCGCTCTCCCACACCGGCACCCGTGGCGGGGATGGAGGGAGGGATGCCACGACGCCCACCCCACACTCGCCTCCCCGCTGCAGGGACTGAGCTCCCCGCCGCGCTCCTCCTCCCACTCCCCCGTGCTGGGGATTATTCGTCTTGACGCCACCAGATGCCAATGGCCGGGAACAAATGATACCTCTGCGATGGGTTTAGAAAGGGGGAGGGATGGGAGGGGGGCAACAGGGGGGGAAAAGACAAACCTTTTGGCAGGAAAAATGTCTCTATTAAATATCTAAATGTAAAAAAAAAAAAAGAAAAAAAAGAAAAAAATTGCTTTTTGCTGTTGAGCTCCAAAGGAAAAATATTCGGGAGGAGTAGAGGAAAAGCCGGCGGTGCGGCAGGAGAGCCCGTCCATCCCAGCTGGGCGCCTGCCCCTCGCTGCCCTGGGGCGGGTGGGATCGGGGCAGGGCAGCAGCCGAAATGTGCCCCCCCCCCCGGCTACCTTGGCTTAAGAAAAAAATCTCAAGTCAGAGCACCGCGGAGCAGAAAGGCCTTTTTGAAGCAAAACATTATCTTTGCAGGCACACAGTGGATCCCTGGCTCGGCGGGGAGCAGCGTGCTCGGTCCCTCATTTATCCCCAGGACACACGGACAGGACCGCCGCCGCCCCCTCCTCTGTCCTCCGCCTGGGCAGAATCAGGGAGTGCAATCAGCCCTTATTCAGAGAAAAATTCACCCCAATCTTGTTTTTTAATGTTTCCAGTAAAACCAAAGCATTTGAGAGTTCATGCTTTTGCCCGTGGCGCTTGTTGCATGAGGCTAAGGAATTGAAATCAGCTCTGAAAAGGCTATAAACCAAAGGAACCTAGTCAAGGGTAATAAAATGAAAAGCATGCAGCGTGATTATTTCTTCAGGCAGGTGAAAGCTTCCGCAGAGATCAGGCCCTTGCTGTGCCCAGATGGAGCCCAGCAAGGAAACCAGAGCAAGAGACTAATACAGGGACGGGCTGGGAGCAGCCACCCCTTCCCCTTAGCCGTGGGGGGTTCACGGGCTGCGTGCATGCGATGAAAAACCTTCCCTGACACCTCCGAGACCGGCTCTGCGGCTGCGGGGCTGGCAGCACCAGCTCAGCCCCTGCGTGCATCCCCCTCTCCCTTGGGAGCTCAAAGGAGCCACCTCCAAGCTGACCTGCGGGGAGATGCCAGCAGAGCAGACGGGACCGCGGAGGGCCAAGGGCAGCCCTGGTGTCGGTGCCCCGGTCAGTGGGCTTACGCCACAGCACTGAGCTGGTCCTGTCCGTACCGGGAGCAGCGCGGAGGACACACAAACACAAACAAGTACTGGCAAAGCAGCCGTGGGCCAAAACACATTCACCAAACTCTTTTCCTTCTCCTGTGAACCCAGACCCCCCCACACACCCCCCCCAGGACCCAGATTCCAGCGGCACTTGCCTTCAGGAGTTTCTTTCACTCCCTGGGGCACAGCACCAGAATCTCTCCCCAGTTCAGCATCGAGGGGCTGCACGGCCCCACCGGGTTTTCCTCATTTCAAACCCAGGGGCTGGTGCAGGCTGGCAGCGCTCCCTGGGCACCAACGTGCTCCCAGTGTCACGGCCAAAACCGGGGACGTGCCTTTACTCTCGCAAGGTCAAGGACAAGGTTATCGGTCAGGTCTGGGGGGGATCGATGCCCCTCACCTTCCGCACAGCCGTCACACAAGCCAAGACAGCACTTGAGCACCATGGACAAAAGCGAAGCAGGCACTGAACACCCCAGGGCTGATTTTTTAAAGGGTCTTAGGTGCTCATTTCCACTGAAGACAACAGAAGTCGGTGTTTAAACTCCCTTCGGACTTCGGAGCCACAATAAGCGTTTTGCCAAAGCAGAACCTGAAGCTCCGGCTGTGACCGGAGTGAGATGGGATGGAGGGATGAACCTGTGCTTGCAGAGATGGGAAGAACACGCCTGGAAAGCCCCTGGGTAGAGCCAACAATTTCGCAGTGCAGAAGAACCCCGCAGCGGGCAGAACACCCATGGTGTGAGCCTGGGCAATGCCCCTGGTCCCCTGCCCTTCCCTCCATGGCCTCCACAAGCGCTCCCACCCCAGCACCCCAGGGCACAGCCAGGACGAGGTGACACCCATCAGAACAGGCACCCGAGAGACGGCAGGTTTGGAGGTTACAGCTGTATTAACAGCAGAGTTAGTTTAAAAAATTCATTTCCAGGCAGCGTGAAACTACATTTCGGGAGAGAGGGTTTCCAGCAAAGTCAAAAATTGAAACCATTTCATTTGCAGTTGAGCAAAACACTGTTTTCAGGCCAATTAACCCGTGGAAAAGAATTATTGCTGTACTGGTACTGCTGCATTTAGAAAACACAGGGACAAAATCTTTGGACTCTTTGGAATCTCTTCCTCCTCTACCCCTCTAATGTGACCCAAATTTGCTCGACGAGTTCACTGCAGACATTTGCCCAGTTCTCCCAGCAGACCCCGGAGCCAGCTGGGGCACTCGGGGGCCGGGACCTCAGGCGGCAGTTCCCAGCGGCATCTTCCCCCTCCCCGTCCCGGTGTCCACAGGACCCGCTGGCCGGCCCCGTGCTGCCGCACTCTCAGTAAAAGCCCTTCACTCGCTTGTTGTCCGGGTCAAACGGGGACTTGGTGTGTGCTCGGGCAGGGTAGGTGACTCCCATCCGCTCCAGCTGGTAGCTGCCGCTCTTCACGAAATCCAGCGAGACCTGCAAGGCAGAGCCATGGCAAAAACCCTGTTAGATGCTGCGAGGCACCGGTGAGGCACCGGCTCCCCGCCAGCATCCCAGCTCCATCACTGGGCAAGCTCCCGCGCCAGCCCGCAGATGTGCTTTCCTCAGAAAACCTGGCTCTGCCATCCCAGGAGGATGCACAGAGAAGAGGAAAATGGATTTTTAAAAGCACTCAGCTAAAAAAAAAATAAAATAAAAAGAACGAAGTGTTTAATTTTTTTTGGAGGTTGGGTGGTCAGTGCCAGGCAGTGCCGGCAGCTGAGACACCCCGGTGCAGGGAAGGGCTGGGGGGGGGTCTCGATGCCGGTGTGTTTTTATCACCTGGAAATTGTCAGCAAATCAGCAACAAACAGAATTTTTGTTTCTCTCCTCTCTGCCTCACCCCCGTACCTCTTCTGCTCCTCTGACTCTCTGGCCCTGATGCTGCAGAGACATCCCCATCCTGGACCTCCCTTCCCAGAGCCAGGGAGCATCACACCCGGTCGCTGAGGGACCAGATCCGTGGAAGGAAACACGGCAAAGCCCTGAGCAGCCGTGCTGGGCACCCCACTGCCAGGGAGCTGCAAAGAGGGGGGCTCTGTGTGCCCTCCTCCCAGGGCTTGGGGCTGGCGCGGGGTCTGGGTCCAGCACCAAGCCCCTGATGGGGATGGTATGGGGCAGGGTCCGGGTGCAGGTCCCCCAAGCCACCCCCTCTCCCTGCACAGCAAAGCTTCCCCCTCCTTCTGCAATCGCTGCCCAAACCGAGTGGGAGTTATCCCGCGGCGTGGGGAGACGAGGGCTGCACGTTAACGTCTGCTTAACGAGCGTTGCTTCCCGGCGGCAGCCAAGCCGGAGCGGCCACGCAAAGGACTTGGCAAGGGCTGGGGACCCCATGGCGCGACCACCCGTGTGCGGTGCCTCTCCCCACGGCTGCCATTGCAGCCCCTGCGAAGCCCAGCAGGCAGCTGCCTGCTGCCAGCCCCGTTGGGTGCTGCCGCGGCAGAGCTCTCCCGGCAGCGGGTGTGCGAGCGGGGAGAGCGGCGCGATGGATGCACCCGGTGGGGATGCACTCAGCGCCGCTCTGCCGCATCGGTGCCTCGCTGGAGGCAGGAGGGGACCGTCCCCCCACCACCTCCATCCTGCTGCCTCTGTCACGCTGCCTGGGGCAGGCGGGGGCGGCCGGGAGAGCAAGATGTAACGGGGGGGGGGGGAGCGGGGAGGAGAGTGAGAGAGGGGGAGAGAGGGAAAGGGAAGGAAAGTCTAGGGGGAACATTCACCGTGGGGAAAAAAGGTGGTCCCTGGGGGCTGAGGGGGCAACTGGAACACAAAACCACTTGACTTGGGAGTCTTGCACTGATGCAGGATTAAAAATCAAGGCAAGCACGAGGATGAAAGCACGAGCATATGCACTGCTCTTGGTTTGCAACAGGGAGGGTCCCTGGGGACGTCATCCACAGCCTCTGTCCCCACTCGGGTTCCCTGGCCTCTGCCTACAGCACGCTGCTTAATGAGGGCATCTGATTTACTATCCAGGAGTCTCCAGGGTTAATTAAGAGCCTGCTGTGCTCCTATTGGCTATTGCTCCCTATAACATAAGTTAATTCACTGTTGCAATTAAATACTCGGTTGCAATTAACATCCAAGGCAGCGCTTGAGCCAAAGAGCATTTGTGAGACCACGCAGAGCGACAGCCAGTGAGACCGACCTCGGCACCGAGCCGTGGCATCCCTCACCCTCCAGCCTCCCGCGGGGGAACCACAAGGGGGGCTGCCCCATCTCGCTCCCCAGACGACAGCAGGTTCGCACCAGGTTTGTGCATATGGCTTCAAAACCAAACAAGCGCTACGCTCCCCCCCCCCCGGCAAGCCCCCGCTGCGGGGAAGGAGGTGCAGCCATGGGCAGGGGGTCTGTACTCACCGGGCCCCCTGCGGGGTCACGGATGTAGCCGTAGGCGATGGTTTTGTCGATGGCAAATCCGAAGTCTGCCCGACGGATGTGGCCGACCACCTTGCCGTCCCGCCAGACCGCCTCCAGGCCGAACATCGGCACCTTCCTGCGAGGCGAAGGCAGAGCTGCTGTCAGCAAAGCCCCACGCCGGGACCCCACGAGGGAGAGCGGCTTGGGGGGACCGGACCCCAGCTCTGCCCCGGGCCAGCCCACGTGCCAGGGCTCCTGCTGCCCACAGGTTCATGAACCTCCCCACGCCGATCCCAGGCGCTGGCAAAGCCCCCCCAGCCCAATTTGCAAAACCTCCCGCTGTTCCGGGTGAGACAAGATAAATCCGCTCCTTGTCACACCATTTCCAGCTCCCATTAAACATCCAGCAGGGAATTTGCAGTGGGATTTAAATTAGAGATGGAATTAGAGCATGGAAAACAGATGAGCCGGCTTGCAGCTGAGCTCCACGTGCGTGCCCGGGCGCAGGGGTGGGTGGGGATGGCCAAAGGTGCTCGTCCCAGGGTGGCCACTGGCGTTGGGTGCTGCCTGGTGTTGAGCAGAGCCCGGCAGTGGTACTCACTCCTCGGTGGTGAAGCAGATGAGGCGGCGGAAGATGCCCTTGGCTTTCTGAGCCTCCACAGCCTCCCGGCCCAGGAAGGGGATGCCGGATTTGAGCTTGCAGGTGAAGGCTAAGCCTGCTTCTAGCGGGGTATCGTCAGGGCGCAGGTCTGCGTGCCAGTGCCTGTACCCTGCAGAGAGCAAGCATGGGTCGCCCGGCCTCTCCCTGCCACGGCAGCAAGCCCAGGGTGAGCAGCATCAGGGGACCAAGATGTCACCCCTGCCTCTTGGACACCCCTGATGCCCTCTATTCACTTGACCCTGGACAAAGCACCCTCGAGAGGAGCCCGTAGTGGGGAAGTCTCGGCAAGGAGTGCTGGGGCAGGTAGCATCTCTGCCAGGAGCTGCCAGACCTCCAGCCGCACTAACCCACCCGCAAAGCTGGGAAAAACTCCTTTGCCCTGGTCCCCCGGACGGAGGCAAAGCAACGAGTGCTGCTGTAAGGAAAGCAAGAAACCTTTCTCGATGCTGAGGCTGTCGATGGCTCTGTAGCCAGCATTGGTAATGCCGTGCCGGGCACCCGCCTGCATCACCGCCTGGTAAACCTTCACGCAATCCGCCCTGGGCACGTGCAGCTCCCAGCCCATCTCGCCGACGAACGACAACCTCATGGCACGGACCTGCAAAATGCAAGAGGCCAAACACCCCTGGGGACGGAGCTGGGCTGTGCAGTGCGGGAGAGGCCACGGAGCCGCCCGTCACCACGAGAAACTTCCCCTTAAACCACCCCTGCTCCGGGGGAGCGAACATCCCATCGAGAGCGGTGAGGCAGAGCAGTGCACCACAGAAAGCAGGTATCCTCAGGAAAAACGGGGGGCCAGTCATCAGCTTTGCTCAGCTGGGAACCTTGTGCGAACGCCCTGCTTTGGTGGAAGGCATTTCTTTGCGCAAAGTGCACAAAGTCAGAGTCAGTCTGAATTTCTCACCTCTGGACAGCCGAAGCTTGGCACCTGAAGCCCAGCTATTGCCAGGAGGGATGGCCAGCGGGTGGAGGGGGCTGCGGTCAGCATCCTCCAGCCACCCATCCCAGGGCTGTCGCACCAGCTGGGCTGGGGTTAGACGTGATGCTCCGGCTCCAGCCGGGCTTTTGTCTCCCTCTGCTGATCCATCAACGCCAGAAGAAAGCCCACGGGCACCCCCAGCCCTGCGTCTCCCCAAATCGGCCCGTCAGATGGGGAAACTGGTTCCCAGCAGGGCTGTCCTGCTTTGGGGCACTTGGCGGCTGCTGTCCCCTGGGGATGTCCCCCACTCAGGATGGTGCTCCCACGGCAGAGGCACCCAAAGTCTCTACAATGCCGGGCAGGGACTGAGCCCAGCGTCCCAACCCATGCCCCGCTCGCCCCAGGGGGATGCTCAGGTTTCCCCAGCGGAGGTTGTGCCCCAAAGCTTTACTCTCTGGTGCCGAATCAGCTCAACCCTGAATGCACGAAGCCCCAAAGAGGAACGAGCAGATCAGCACAGGGGACTCGGTGCTTCTCAGGGGAAGCCTCGTCCCTGGAGATCTCCCTCCCTGCCTGCCCTCCTGGGGGCACAGACCTCCCAGCCGTACTGGGACTGCCCTGCCCGTGCCCCTCCTGCTTCTTGCCCGGGCAGGCTTGCCTGCATCCTCCCGCTGTCCCCACTGAGCCAGTCTGCATTCCCAAAGCTTTCCAGGCCGGTTGCAGCCACCCTGGCTTGGACACCTTCCCTGGAGATACCCCCTGAGTCTGAGCTGCATTTCCCTCTGCTTCATCCCTTTGGATTTCTCCGCTTCCTCCCCCACAAAACCCCCTCTGTTTCATCCCTTCGGATGCACATCAACTGCCTCACCTTGGGAGGGAGATTTTTCACTCCACATAAAGGTGTCACCTAATTAGGGAACAGCCTGAGATCAAGCCGCCGCAGCCAGCGACCATCCTCATCGCGGCAGGAGATGCTCTGGGGCTTGACAGGCAACTTCCCGGCTCACTAACCCTGCCTGAGACTCAGCAGTCAGCGCCGCAGCTAAAGTGCACTTTACTTTCAGGAGCAAGTTACTCCTGGGAGAAACTTCCCCTTAAACCACCCCTGCTCCGGGGGAGCGAACATCCCATCAAGAGGGGTGAGGCAGAGCAGTGCACCACAGAAAGCAGGTATCCTCAGGAAAAACGGGGGGCCAGTCATCAGCTTTGCACAGGCAGGGGTTGGGGGTTGCACCCACGCGTGCGTACCCCAGGCAGGGCTGGGCACCCCACCACGGAGGCCAAGGGGGATGTCAGGGGCTGGGCTCAGCTGCTCCAGCCAGCTTTCTGCTAAATTCCCCTAGGATCAGGTTTTTCTGTTAGATTTCAACTGGAGCTGTGAAATAGCATCAATTCCTGGGTCTTTCAACAGCAATTCAAAAGCATTTTAAGTATTCTAGAAAATGAAAGTCTGAACTTTATCCTGCATCCAGCAGTGAAATTCAAAGGGGGATCTTTCTCTGCTGTTCAATACAATGAGAGATGCTATATATAAACTCACAAACCAATCGGTAATTTCCAGAGTCATTAACTCTGCTGGAACTCTCCTTTCACTCCAGCTGATTTTGTTCAACTACTGAGTTAATGCACGAAAATCTCAGCGATAACTTTTTAAAGATGTTGGGTTCAGTTTAATCCCCCTGGAAGGCGATAATATCAGCGAAGGCTTCAGCCTGCTGTCCTGAGAAACCCTCGTACTTGAATTTCGGCATGGGCTGGAGCCCCCCCATCTCATCGTGCAGCGAGGGCCTGAAGGAGACCTCCCGAAAGGTGGCCCCAGCAGCAGGCAGGGAGTGCCCCCCCCAGCCCTGAGCCCTCGCACACCCAAGATTTTTCCTACAGTCAGGGCATTTACACCCAAAAGTAGCCACAAAATTTCTACCACCTATTTCTTCCTCGCAGGACCGGATTATTTTTTACAAACTTGAAGCGAAATGTAAATAAACTAGTCCTGCTCTTGAAGATGGGAACATTTACACACCTTTCCCAGGGGATAACTAAATTATTACGAGACGTTATCAGCTTGCCACAGGCGTGACAGGGGAGGACGTGGGGAGGGTTATAACTCACCGGTGGAGATGAAAATGCAACGTATTGGACAGCCTGCAACCGTGGATTGGCCCTCGCGTCCCCCGTGCCACTGTCCCCCCGCAAGGGACGCTGAACACACTGTGGGTTTCGGCACCCGGAGCACAGGGCACACTGATATTGATGGTTTGGAGGATTAATCCAAGTTGGGCAAAATCTGTGGCTTACTTAAACCGCCCTAACCCTTGGCTAGGCTCTTGCTCACAAATCAAGTAGCCTTAATTTGATTCAGCAGCAATCCCTTCAGCAGCCAGCTGCATTCGAATTAAAGCCACTTTAATTCCAAATGAAAAGTGTCCGCGTGCGGCTTAACCCAATTTCACTAATATCCAGCCTGCCTCCAACTCCCTGTTTTCCTGCTGCCTTTTATCAGATTTCCCGCTGCACCTTCACCCCCTCCCCATCTCCCATCAGACACCGACCCCAGAGCCAGGCAAACGCTGGCTCCTCCAGGCAGGAGAGCGGTGCCCTGGGACCGCTGCCTTCCCAGATTTCCCATGGAAAGGATGGGGTACCACCTCTACCCCCTCTCCCAAAGGGCTGGGTTTGAAATGGAAGGAATATTTCGTATGGGGTAAACATCAATAAGTAACTGAGGCAGAGCTTCTTGGGTAAACCTTGCAAACAATTTTCCCCAATACCAAAATTTGCCGGCAGCAGGTTTTCCCAGAACGTTTCTCTTTTGGCAAAACGACACTTTGTGGTCACCAACTCTTCACTTTAGGGTGTTGCAAGCAGGTTAAACCAGCAGCTTCACACATGACAAAACGCCCCAAAGAACTGCCACCACCCCCTTTCCCCAGGTATAACTTCAGACCACGTTGATCTCCGCTGGACAAAGCCGGGGAGAGATTTAAGGAGCTTTTCTCGCTGCCCCGCACCAGGCGAGACGGAGGAGTCCAACCTAGCAGGCAGCGCTGAGAAACCTCACAGCAAACCCCAGGGACTGATCTGTCTCTTTGCAACACAACAAAGGACACCAAACTGCTTTAGGCTGAGCCTTCCTCCCTCGACACCTCCGAGCGATGCCACACAATGTGTTAAACCCATCGCTGCGGGTCCCGGCAGAGGCTCCGGGCTGCTGGGCATGGTACAGCTCCTGTGGCTTGCTGAGCACTGTCGCACTCAGGACAGCATGCACGTGCCTGCCCCTGCTCTGCAGGCAAAACGCCCTCACCTCCATCTGCAAAACACCCAGCACCCCCCACCCATGACTCCGCACCAGGCACCCAAGCCGGGCAGCGGTGCTGGTTTCCACCATCACCCCAAAGGGCTTCTCGTCCCCTTGCTCCGACACCGAGGGGCTTAGCCCGAGGCGTCAGTGCGGAGCGTTACCATTTCTGCGCTTTTCTCGCATAACCGCTGACGTGAGTCCTGAAATCTGGGCAAATGCCGGATGATCTGCGCTTGTACTGAAAGCTTAAGGTTGTCAGACTTCTCCTGTGATCAAATACACCGACTCTGCAGGCTGCCTAGCCCTTACTGCCGGTACTTCACACACTTTACATTAAATAGTCTCCAGTTTTTTTATGAGTAGGGGGAAAGGAGGGGGAAAAAGAGTGTCAAATAAATCTCTTTATCGCCAGTGTTCACCCCTAATCTATGGAAGGCATCTCTTGTTCCTCCGACATTGCTGCAAAGCCATAAGTGACCATGTCCTTTCCCCAAGCTCAGTCCAGGCTGCAACACTGTCGGGCAGGCTGGGAGAGCAGGTTGGCACCTGGCAAGCAAATGGGGAGACAAATATCCCAGTTTTTGGCCTTTTCCTACAAAAAAACCCCAACAAAACCTCCCAGCTGCCCACTGCAGCAGTGGGGAGGCAGACGGGATCCCTGGCAGAGGATGCTCGGGTGTGCAGGCTGGCGGATGGTTGCCCCAGTGAACAGAGATCCCCGGGGAGCTGGAGGGCCACCCCATCCTACCGTGCATCCTGCGGCCGTGGCAAGTTTGTGGGTGGAGAAGGGGAAAGCGTCGTTGCTGAGGTCGGTGTCGAGCACTTCTTGGAGGACGACGCGGCTGTGGGGAAACAGCAAAGCGGCCGTGGTGAAAGGACGTAGCTTGCCAGCCTGCTCAGCCTACAGCTAAAACTTGCTTTCTTGTCTTGTTGGCAAGAGAGACGTCTCCTTCTGAATGGGAGCTGATGTGAGTGATACGCCATGCTGTGAGAGCCTCGAAAGAAATGCCAGTTCCCCAGCAAACGGAGCGCCGCTCCAGCCAGACCATTGCCTGGTGCCGTGGGGCTCACACCGGGACCTGGCATCCCTCCATCCCTCCCTCCGTCCATCCCTGTATCCCTCCATCCATCCCTGTATCCCTCCATCCCTGTATCCCTCCATCCCTGTATCCCTCCATCCATCCCTCCCTCCGTCCATCCCTGTATCCCTCCATCCATCCCTCCCTCCGTCCATCCCTGTATCCCTCCATCCATCCGCCCATGGGTCCTGCATCAGGGTGCAAGGAGGGGACTGTGACGCTCTCCCTGCACTCACCTCAGGGGTCCCTGGATGCTCATCATGCCCAGCTCCTCCGAGCAGTCGAGGAGTTTGCACTGGAGCTTCATGTCCTGCAGCACGGCGGCGATGTGCGACCAGTTGTGCTGAGCCACGGCCCCGCCGATAGCCAGGTAGTAGCCGTCCCCTGGAAGACACCCCCCGGCAGCCTGTCAGGCTTGAGAGCGTTTGGCTGAGGGTGATGCCCAGCTCAGCTCAGCTCAGGGCTGGTTTTGTTCTCCACAGGCTGAGCTGCAGCCCTGAGCCTCTCCAGCTTGCACAGCCCAGGGGGGCCCACCAAAAAAGGGGAGGGTTAAATAGTGCTGGGGCAAGGGAGGGCTTTGGGGCTCTGCTAACATCCACGCTGCCTTTTACTTGGCTCATTAAAACCTGAAAGAAGAAAAGGTAAAACAAGCTGGCCGAGCCCTGGAGGTGCCTGTGTGTGCGCGAGCATCATGGAAAGAGGAAAAACTCTTTGTGCCTTGAAACCAACAGTAAAAGCATCTGCTCTTTTGTCCCAGTACACAGCAGATGCCAAAGTGCGGAGGGAGCCGGGAACTACAGGTGGGAGCAGGGAAGGCTGCAGTGACCGGGCTGTGACCAGTGCAGGGGCTGCACTGTATACGAGGAATTTCATCTCGTCAGTAATTCTGGGTGGGAAAATCCCCAAGGATGTGGTTTGGGAGCTGATTAATACATAATCAATCTTCCTTCTGTCTTTCCTGCCACTACAAAATTGCTCTCTGATAGTCTGTCATAACGATAATAAGTGCAGCCACCTACCGTAATTGGAAAAACAGACTTCGCTGCGATTAAACTCCTCCATCACCCGACAAACCCTGCAGCTCTGCCATCCGCTTCCCATCACCCTTCTGCCCCCGGCGAGCACCCCAGACGAGAGGGCTGCAGGATTCGCCCGTGGGGAGGGAAGAGCTCACCGGCACCCGACCGCGCCGGGGCAAAGACAAGATCTCCCCTGCAACACCCATCGCCCTGCTGCAGGGCTGGTCCCTTCCGAGCAGCCACTCCGAGGGTGACACTGTGTGGGGACGGGGCATCCCAGCGCAAACCTCCCTTGGGTGCTTGGCAGTGCCGCCCGAGACCAGCTCAGTGCCCTCCTCTGCTGCTGCTGCTGCCTAATGCCATTTCTGCCCTCTGGGCTGACTGCTCTGCTTCCATTCAATTCCTCTTTACTGCAGCTGATAAGGACTTGGGGAAAGGTCAGAGCCGCCAGCCGGGGCTGGACAAACCCAATAACGTCGATGAGCAGTGCAGGCCCCTGGGGACAAGGGGGATAATTGAGTTACAGGGACCGAGGGGCGGAGGTGGAAAAAGCCAGGTGGCTGCCATTAGGTAAATGCAATCACCCCCGCGCCTGCAGCCCCAAGCATGGCAGGGATGGAGAAGATGCTGGCAGAACTCCGGGTGAACCTGCTGCCACGGCTGCTCGGGACTGGAAAAGTCTTTGCGTGCATTGATGCAGCTGAAAAAGGCAGCGGGAGAGGGTGGGAGCTGAACTGCGGGAGGGTAAACCCGGCCAGCGGTCTGCCCCAGCCCCACGGCAGCTGCAGAAACGCGCCCGCCGCCAGCATCCCCGTGCTCAGGGCTTTTACCTTCGAAGGTGGGGGCCAGGGGGGAGGCAGGGTCCCCGGGGCTGATCCGGCTGACAGTCAGGTCGCTCTCCACGCCGCCCCGCTTGTTCAACATGCAGGTGTACACGGTCGAGCCTGGGGGAAGGAGACGGGCACCGCTGCCCATCAGCCAGCCCCGGCATACAGCCCCGGCAGAGAGAGGACGGTCCCAGGAAAATCAGCCCTCATCCCTACGTCAGCTGCCACCGCCCGGGAATGCCCTGAGGGGCCCTGGGTGTCCCAGCACCAGGAGGAAGACAGGAGCTGGGCTTTTCCCCCTCGAGATCCGTGTGAGGAGCTGAAGCTGCACCTTGGACATGCCGTAAGCTGCCTCCCACCCCCAGAGAGGGGGGCGGCTTCTCCCCGTGCAAACCGTGGCTGCCCCGGGCTGTGCTTGATTTACCCCGTACTCATCACATCTCCAGCTGTGAGGCACAGCTGGAGCCAGAGGGCCAGACCCCCACTCCCTCACCTCCCAGCTCCTCCTTGGTTTGTTTTGGTGCAAGATGGGCTTTCCCGGGGCAGCGCTCAGCAGAGGCAGCGCAGCCGAAATCAGGGTGCTGAGCCGGTACCTGGTGCTTTGCTCACGTCGGCAGTGAACAGCCAGTTCGCCGCTTTGGTTGCTTCAGGACCAACCAGGTAGAATTTCCCAAAATAAGACATGTCGAAGAGCGCCAGGGCGTTTCTGCACGTTAAGCATTCATTCTTGATCTACAATTAAAGCAAACACACCGCTGAAGTTGAGCCGTATTCTGGCTCCACAAAGAGATACACACGTTAAAACCATTTCTGTAATGGGAAACAATACCAGGACACTCGCCTGGTGCCTTTAAAGGCTGTAAGGCTTCAAAACACTCCTGAAAAATTAAACAGAGCAAGTCTGACAGACCTTCCTGTCCCCAATCCTATTCTTTATGTCACAACACAGTGACAATTATCAATAATAACAGTTAAATTTTATGAAATTGGGTATTTCCCCCAAGCTGGCCTCAACTCTCATTTGGGAAAGCAGCAGTAAAATCCCTGTGGCCTCTCTGCCGACATTTTCGAGCACGGGCTGTGCATTTCTCTTAATCTTTTTGGAACATTTTCCCCAGTTTTGGGCAAAGCTCGCTGCTTCCCCTCCCTCTGAGCCTCACCAACTCCACCCAAAGCAGTGGTGTGTCAGGGGCTCTGCTGCTTCTAACCCCCCCAGCTCCAGATGTGCCCAGCGGTTTTAGCCCCCCACACTCACGATATCATGGTGGGGGGGGAAGTCAAAGGTGTACTCGTCCCCCAGCAGCCGGTTGTAGGTGTAATCCCTGTGGCGCTCCTGGCCGTAGGCGCCGTAGTAGTCGTAATCCAGGACCTGGCGAGGGGGAAGCGGGAGGATGGGGGCAGTGAGGAAGACAGCATGAGGCTGAAGCTGAGGGGCTTCTCCAGTCATGTTCACCCCATGCTGGGAGAGGAGCGAGTCTGTGCAGGACCTAGTTGTGGTGATGGGTCCCCAGCCCAGCATCCCTGCCCTCAGTGATGGGTCCCCAGCCCAGCATCCCTGCCCTCAGTGATGGGTCCCCAGCCCAGCATCCCTGCCCTCGGTGATGGGTCCCCAGCCCGGCATCCCTGCCCATGGTGATGGGTCCCCAGCCCGGCATCCCTGCCCTCGGTGATGGGTCCCCAGCCCGGCATCCCTGCCCATGGTGATGGGTCCCCAGCCCAGCATCCCTGCCCTCGGTGATGGGTCCCCAGCCTGGTGTCCCTGCCCATGGTGATGGGTCCCCAGCCCAGCATCCCTGCCCTCGGTGATGGGTCCCCAGCCTGGTGTCCCTGCCCGTTCTCTCTTCAATATATAGAAGTGAGATCAGTGCCTGTTGTTTGGGAGCACTGCAGGCAGATGCTGCCTGTTGCAGAGGGACAGGCAGACACAGCACACACACACGGATCTCACTCTTACCGCTGTTATAGTGAATTAAAGCCCAACAGCTTTTATGGACCCGTTTTGGGGACATGCAACTGCTTGCAGCCTACTGCACCCCCTGCACTCACAGGATGCATCCTACACGCGCCAGGCGTGGCCGGTACCCTGCGGGCTGACCACCCCCGACACGCGTGCCGTGCTTACAGGGGCTGCTCCCCCGGGGCTGAACCAGCCAGGCCTCTCCCAGCCATGCCGCTCCTGGAAAACACAGCCCTGTCGCAGCAGCTCCTATGCAAACAAAGCCAGAAAAATAGGAACAAATTGTTAAAAAAAAGCTTTTTCACTGCTTTTTGAGCAGAGCCCAGGCTGCCCTTCCTGAGCACGTGTTCAAGACCCGACTTGTGACCCCTTGGCTTTGGCTATCAGCAGCCAAAATCAGCTCTGTGGTTTGCCTTTTCAAACAATGGTAAACCCCAGCTGCCTGCAAATTGGCTGATATTTCTGCCCCCCAAGAAGGGTATTTGCCTCGATGGCAGCCGACTGGCAGGAGTCCGGCAGCCCAGCTGTGCACCCCACCAAAACTTGCGCTACGGTGCAGGAATTACTGACCGGGAGATGCTAAATCCAGAGAGCAAGATTCCCCCGTGATGTTTACAAGAGTAATTATATAATAACATTTAAGATTTATACGGCAACCTTCTCATTCCTCCTCTGTGCTCTCAGGAAAATCTCTCTGCACGCAATTAATTAGGGATCCATTAAGATATTTTTGTTTGGTGCCTCTGTTCGGAAAAGAATAGATTTTGTTGAACATTTCAGAAATGATTCAGTGCCTATTTATAAAACACAGCACATGTTCTGGAGCTGCATGTATAAATACCAGGCTGTCAGTCAAATGGGCATCGCTTATTAGACATGCTATTAAAAAATAAATTGCATCCTCAGTGACAGAAAACAACTCAGCTGTCAACCAAACACCGGGGGCCGGCGGGGAGGGATGTCTGTTTTACTGCTTGAGCCTCTGCTCTCCATCAGAAGAGGAATGGTGTGATGGGGATTAGAGACAAGCAGAAATGGGCTTGAGAAATGCGGCTGCTCCTGGCTGGGGCTGGGGCTGGCAGTGACGGGGTGGGATGAGGCACCGGCCCCGGGTGACCTCGAGCATCTCGGAAGAGCTGGGTGACTTTGGGGGCTCTGAGCCGCAGCTGCTGCAATGCTGCTGGTGCAACAAACCGCTGGAAACTGGGGGGGGGGTTTCTCAAGCGCTGCATCTTGAAAGTGTTCACCTCTGGAGATGTGTGCAAGGAAGCAGCTGGTGAAGGCAGGAGCAGGGAGCAGCCCTGGCTGGTGGCTCCAAGGAGCAAAGCCAGCAGGGACTTAGGGGGTGCTGGCAAAAATCACCTCCATGGAGGCACAGCTGCTCCCCACTCTTCCTGCAGCCCTCCCCGTGACCTGGGCTTGCTCCACATTGCGAGACACCGTTCTGGGGAGGAAAAGCTGCTGCCGAGCTGTGAGCGAGGCACGGCAGGACATCACCGTGGGCGGCCGGCACCCCACAGCCGAGCTGGACTGGCAGTGAACGAAATAAAGCCTCTGAGCCCTTCTCGCCACTTTTCCCTTGCCCAGCAACCATCACCAGGCTCTTAAGCCATGTCTGCTGAGTTAAATCTTGGGGGAATGCTTGCCATCTCTACCATTAAACTGTCCCTGGCCCCAGCACCCTCACAGCACGCACCCGGCAAGCTTTGGGATTCAGCAGGGATCTTCCCAGGATGGATGGATGGGAGCACGGACACAGCACGCTGCTTTGGAGAGCGATACAGCTGCAGCCACTCCTTGCCACCTCTTTTTTGCTGCAAGGATTCTTCGAGGGTCTCCCATCGCTCCTCGCACGGCAGCCCGGGTTGGGGTGCGCGTCCTCACCTCGTGCAGGGGGTCCTTCCTCACGTTGCGCCCCGCCAGCGGCTCGTCGTGGGGGAAGACGACAGAGTAGTTCTTGGCGTAGGACTCGTGGCTCCGCTCCCGGATCCAGCGGTTGTTGTCGGTGAGGGAGTGGTGAAACCTCCTGGAAGGCAGGGAGAGGGCAGCGTCCGGATGAGCCCAGCGGTTCATGGGATGCTTCCTCCCCACCCCGGCATGGCCCTCTTGGCCAGATCCAGATGTGGATGCAGCTGCTGTGGTGTAAAATTGCTACTCCCGCACCCGTTTCATGGGTAGGAGAGCAAAGGAACCAAGCGGGGCTTGGTGCTGCTGTGCCGCAGCGCTGCCCACCACAGCCCCCTGCTCCAGGCACAGAACGACTGGGAGCAGAATGTAGCCCTGCTGGAAGGGAAAAAGTAAAAAAAGAGGAGAATTGAGGTTAATTCTGCTCCGCTTCAGCCTGGGGCTGGCCTCTGAGCATGCCTCGTGCACAGCCCAGGTTTAAACGCAGCCCTGCTGAGGGAAAGAGCCCTGGACATTCCTTACATTTTTCATCCAATTCTCCCTAGGCTGAAATATAAATAAAACCTGAAGCATTTTAAATTTGTTTGACATATTTTCACCTCTCAAACAGAAAAGCTCCTTGAAGGAATGTGCCAGCTCAGCACGCGCTCAGGTCGTTATTACCAGAGACCTATAACTCACGCAGAGCAGCCCCAGGTGCCGGTGGCACCTTTCCCGTCCTCCGGCTTCGCAGGCAGGGGAGCGCGGCTCTCTGAATTACCACCCGCTCCTCTCCAGCCCAAAGCCCCCAGGTCTGGAAAAAGGAAGGCAGGCAGCAGGCAAGACAAAATGTCATTTACAGTGTCCTTTAAAACAATACCTTCAGCTTCCCTCCCTGCTGCCTGGGTGCTGAGGAGAGGCAGGGCACCGGGGCTGAGCCCTGC
This sequence comes from Grus americana, assembly GCF_028858705.1. Classification (NCBI taxonomy): domain Eukaryota; kingdom Metazoa; phylum Chordata; class Aves; order Gruiformes; family Gruidae; genus Grus; species Grus americana. Next base: position 11,639,369 of record NC_072871.1, on the reverse strand, counting down.
AGCGGTGCAAGCAATGCAAGCAGTGCTCCCCAAAAGCAGTTGTGGGCTCACTGTGAGGGCAGCTGCCTCTTCTGCCAGCATGGAACAGGCAGCGGGTGACACATGGCGTGTCACCAGCACCCACGGCTGCCCCGTCAGCACCAGCACCGACGTGCTGAATTTTTGACAGTGGCAAGAGGAGCAACAGCTGCCAGATGAAATATTTACAAGCGAGTGTTTTGAGAGGATAAATATTTAAATGTGTGGAGAAGGGAGTTATTTAAAGAGGAGCTTAGTATTTGCCATCAAAAGAAAAAAAAAAAACCAAAACGGGTCTGACGTCAGCTTGGTGACGGGGCAGGTGGGATACAGGGGATGCTCAGGTAATCCAGACGCAAGGGCTGGAAAGCCCCCGGGCACTGTCTGAGCAGGGCCAGGTTCCCACGGCGCAGGTCGGCCCACGACGGCTGCGGCTGTGCCAACCTGCCCGTCCGACGGCGCAGCGGTGCCTGCCCTGCCCGGGGATTTCGGCCCGTTGCTGGCTGCTGGAGGCATCTCCCGCTGAGCTCTGCGGGCACCAGCACCGTCCTCTCTCCTCCCAGCCCGAGTCAATGGGGTGTTTACCAGCTTTGCCACTAAAGCAACGTGATTTTAAAGGCTTTGTCCCTGACAAGATGGTTGCTGTCGCTAGAAGCCCTTTAAGAAAGCCCAAACCCAATCAAATATAATCAAGCAAGTCAAAAGCAATTACAGAGCCAACATCTGCACAGTCAAAACTCCTGGCCCATGTCGTGCTGCAGATTGGGGGGGGGAAGCTAATCCTTCTCCTGTTGAAATCATCACCCTCGATTATTAACTTAGAGGATTAAGCACGGCACTAATTGACCAACAACAAAACCCAAACGTAATTACCCTGTCCTTCCCCATCACCGCAATCTCCTCATGCCTGATGGAAGCTGTTTGTGCAGAAGCGGAATGAGGCAAATGAGATAAACCCCACGTGTAAATTCATTAAAGCCATTGAGCGTAATTGATTCCAGCTCCTCGGAGGGACACAGGCTGTGGCGCGGACACTGCCCGGACACCCACCCGCGATGCCAGCATCCAGCCCTGCCGTGAAACCCGTGGCCGAGGACCACCCAAGGATGAGGGGTATCAGCCAAGGAGCCCCCAGCCCGCGGGGACCTGGGGCAGCTGGGCTGACTTGCCTGATGTCGTAGCCGTACATGTCCTTCTCCGGCCGCCCGTGGATGATCCAGTGGGCCAGCTCCCTCCCGCAGCCACCTCCCAGCATCATCCCTGGGGGAAGAGGAGAGGATCCAGATGAGGCCAGGAGGCCAAGTGCGGCTGTGGGTGCTGGGCTCTGCCCGGCGTACGACGACCGCATGGGGATGCGTGAGGTGTGATCCCTTCAGGTCTCTCTTACCGGCGCTGTTGAAGCCGCAGCCAAGGAAGAAGCCTCGGACCTCTGGAGCTTCCCCCATGAGCGGCTTGTGGTCAGCCGTGAACGACTCTGCAAGACAGAGAGGGGGATGTGCCAGCGAGGCCAGGACAGGTGTTTTGGGGACACATCACACACTTTAGGAGCGGGCTTCCTACAGCTTCCCATGCTGGCCTTTGTCTGCTCCTGCTCCCAGAGAGGTCGATGGGGCCAGAACTGGACCAACATTAAGCACTTCCCAGCACCTCAGCTCGGGCGTCCCCCACCCGCACCTCTCCAACAACGCCCGGGCAGCAGAGGCCAAAGGGAAGGCTGCCCTGGTACTGGGATGCTCAACATCACGCAGGTGTCTTGTGCAGGCTCCTGAAGCAAACACACGTACGTATATATACACACATATTTGTTTCGGACGCTTGCATGTGTATACATGCGTGCACACACACATATGCCCATCGCACTGTGGGTGGCAGAGGCAGGCGCTGGGGGCACGAGGCAGCTCCTCTGCAGCCCTGCGCGTTGGACAGTCTGTCCCCGCACCGACGAGCCCCCGGGCTCGGGGTAACTGTGCCCTCCGCACCCCGGGGAGCTCGGCAGCGCTCGCTGCACGCCAGCACTGCGAGGGGAGGAACCTCAGCGTTAGGGTTTGGACTGAAAATTTGTGAAGCGGAATGACTCCCCAACCAGAAGGTGCGCGAGGCACCGCCGTGGCTGCAGCAGCCTCTTCCTTCCTCTCAGTCCCCCAGTCAAGGGGGTTGCACCGACCTCTTTGTTGCCTCTTCAACATCTGGGCCGTATTTCATTATGATGATTATATTTCACCTGCATCGATTTCTGCTGGGAAATTCCATGAATTTAAGCTATTTCATTCAGCTGAGGGATTGCTGCTGATGTCGCCCAAGGCTCCTGTGCTAACGATGTCTCCTGCTGCCAGCTGCTGCTCCCCATGGGGTCCCTGTGCAAATCCCCGCTACGGAGGACAGAGCAAAACACCCTGACAGAGGTGTGCGATCCTCCTCCCTGTGTCATGGTGGTTCATCCACCCGTGTGAAAGGAGAGAGGGAAGACAGATTTCAGTCCTGTCCTTCCCCTGCCCAACAATGCCCAGCTTGTTTCCCGTGATCTCTGTGCTCAGGAGAAGGCAAGAGCAGAGCCAGAAGAATATTTGCACCTTCACCAAAGCAGTTTCTTCACATGCCAACATCCCCGTACCGATACACCAGGCTACAAATTCGCTGAGTTAACGGAACACCACCCAAAGCACCTCCCCTTCACCAGCGGTGCACGCCAGCCCTGCTGACTTTGCACTGGGACGGATGCTGAGTGCCCATACGGGACCTCGGCTCGCTCGGCTGCAGGGCAGAAACAGCTTAAACCACCCCGATTCAGTCTGCTTTGGTCCCCTGCGCCTGAGGCTGTTCTGGTGGTGAAATATTTACCGCGCAGCAGAAGGGACAAGTGTTTGCTATTTGCTTCAGCCCAGCGTGACTCAGCTGTCGCAAGCAAACCAGCTGCTGGTTTAAATCAAGAAGTAGAAAAGGAGGAGCGCTGACCCTTCGGAAATGACATTACTGTGCTACAGATACCAGACATTTATCTATAAGAAGTCAGCTCCCCACCGGAGGCCACCAGCTCTGCTTACACTGCAGTTTAACCAAACCCTCGGTACCCAGGGCCAAAGCCCCCACTCTGTACGTGTCGTGTTTTATCTGCTGCGGGGCAGGCGATGTGCCCTACATTCCCCTTGTGCAGCAGCACTGCTCCCTCCCCAAGGGCGTCGAGGGTTTCCCTTTAAGTGCTTCAGCAAAAAAGGGAATATTTTCAATTTTTCTTTCATAGCACGTGGTGGATTTCAAGGCCAAATGAAGTGCGCAGGGCTGGGGTGCAACGGCTGGTATCACCTCCAGCTGCCGCCGCAGCGATGCCATGGCCTTTAACTCCACACCAGACAGCCTGCGATGTAAATCTGGTTAAATCTAATGTCATTGGCCCAGAAGCAAGTAGTAAAAATAATAATATAACGCTTGGTAAAACAACGGCCACTGCTTGAAAAAAAAAAAATCTGCCCGTTAATTCCCCATTCCAGTGGCCACAACATCGGCCGTAAATCTGCGCTAGCCAGCCCCCAGTTTGGACCAAGGCACCGAGCTCCCCGGGTATTTCTCCACCTAGGCTAAGCCTGGGATGCCACCCCTCGGAAGACGAGACCATTGCAGCCAGCCAGACCGCAGGCGCTTGCTTTCTCTGCATTCAGAGAATTTTTCTTCTCCCCAAGTTATGAAGTTTCCCCTTGCCCCCCAGCAAGATCCTTGGAGGAATGCAGCCGCCATGGTGCCACCGCTGCCAACATTACCTGGCCCGCAGACAGTGGATTTAATGCCCGTTTTCTCCAGCACCGGTACTCTGTTGATGGCACCTTCAATGTGTTGCATGAAAACATCCCAGTCCAGATCAAAGAGGCCAAAAGCAAACTTTTCAGATACCTGAAGGTGGGACACACAGCAGAGTACAGCTGAGGGCGTGAGAACTTCTCAGCTCTGGCAGCCTTGGAGACTGTGGAAAATCGAGGCTGCTTTGCAGACTCTGGTTCCTTTGGATTTTCACAAACAGCCCGGCCACACCAAAGGTCTGGGGCAGAGCCCAAATTAAGACACCTGCACCTGGATAAAGGGATGAAGCAGCAGGGCAGGGACCGCACGGTGGCCTCTAAATGCCCCCCAGCCCAGCCTTGTCATCTCGTTCCTGTTGCCTCTGCACCTCTATATATCTGCGCCAGAGCCGGACCCAAAGGGCAGATGCTGTCCTGGGCTTTCCCCACCGGCTGCACGGAGGTTGGTACCCGCAGGAGCCGGGGGCTGAGGTGCTCACGCCTGCGCCCACCCCTGCAAGGTGGGTTCCCTGGAAACCTGGCTTGTTCCCCCGGAAAACCTCCCGGCACCGCTCACCTCCTCCCAGAAGATGGGGTTTGACTCATATCCACCCACGGAAAGGGCATCGCCTTGGAGACGGAGATACACCGAGGCGTCATGATCGCGAACGTTTGGCATGTTCTGAAAAACGGGGAGGAGGAGCGGAGGGGTGAGAAGGGGCTGAGAGTCGCAGGGAGACCCCAACACTGCCCCGGCTGCACCCCGGCGAGGCTGAGCGGGATGAGCTGGGGGTCTGGGGTGACCTGCCAAGGATGGGAGCAGCGGTGGCCCTGTGGATGTTCCCACAGCCCCGAAATCTGAGTGCCCGTGTTGCCCCAAGAGGATGGCACCCAGGTCAGCTCCAGCAAACCTGGCCAAACCACGGGCAAAGCCGCGTAGACAGGCAGCGATGCTGCGGGCAGCACACCCGCTCACCGTGCCTGAGCCCAGGCACTCAAGCTGGAAGCCGAGCCTTGCACAAATCCTGCCTAATCAGCAGCTGACGAACTCCAGCGCTGCGGGCAGGAGCCGTGCCAGGGGTGCATTTGCACAAGCGCCAGGACAGCAGCACCTCGGCTCTCCGGCTGCTCCTCTGCGGCACAGGCAGCACCGGGGATGCTCGGGGGAGCGGGAGCAGCCCCCGCGGTTGATCCCAGCAGGGAAAGAATCATTCCTCTGCCACCCGCCTCCGCAGGAGGATGCAACAGCACAACACACGGGCAGCAGTGCGCAAAGAATGAGGGACTCGTTCTCGTGAATAATGGATAGAGAAACATTCGAATAGCATGGAAGTACTGGCGTAGGGCGTACTGCGATTCATGTTGACAAACGGAATTAAGTGGATTGAACAGGAGGCACCGGGGTCTGCAAACTGCAGCCTCTTCTTTGAAAAGTGTCTTTCCCACCGTGTTTGTACAGCACAGCGGAGTTATAAATGTAATCACTGACACCAGCACTTTTTAAAATGTGGCACCTCGGACTGAAAAGTCAGACAGAGGCTTGTTCAGAAAGTGTTTGGCATCTTCATGAATGCTGCTATCAGACACCAAACGCATCAGAGGCCTTACAGTAACTATACTGAGATGAAAAAAAAAAAAAGATGACAATTAACCTGCTATTCAGAACATCGTTAAATATTAAATACGAGTCTATTAAAGGTAGCCTGATAGTCCTGCTAGGAGGAGAAGGTGCTGGGTGTGCACATCCCCGGGTGCCTGCAGAGCCTGGCCCGGCTGAAGGCAGGAATGGGAGTGGATGGGGGGGTCCCACGAGTCCAGGGTGCCAGGGGGGTCTGTCCCATCACACCCTGCCACGTGCGGCGGGGGGCAGGAACCCACGCTGCCCTCCAGAGCGGAGGAGCCGATCCGCAGTCGCGCGGGACTGACCTGAATGCCCTCGATGCGCTCGGTCACCACGTAGGCGTGATGCATCCCCACCAGCGGCACGTGCACACCGGCCAGCCGGCCCAGGGCTCGCGCCCACACGCCTGTGGAGAGAGCAGCCCCGCGCTGAGCACCTCTCCGACCTCCACGCCCCGCCGGAGAGCTGCGGCGGTCTGGGGGTGACAGCCAGGTGGGGGGGCCAAGGACTGATGCAGACCCTCCCCGGCTCACGGGATGCAAAGCCACCCCCTGCCCTGCGGCCGCAGCCCCGGTCCCTCACCTTCCTTGCCGTGCTTTGCGCCCCGTACCTGCACAGTTCACCACGCAGGGAGTCTGGATGGTCCCGTGGGCTGTCTCTACTGCATACACCCTCTTCACCCCAAAATCATCAGCTCTGACCTGGATGCCGGTGACGGGGCAGTTCTCGATGATCTGGTGGCAGAGAAAGGGCAGCAGTAATGGCAGGGTTGCAAGGGCAGCGGGACAACCCGGCTCGCCTGACATCTGGCCCCCAAATCTGGGAAAGGTGAATCTAAGCAGTGGTCTGGCACTGGCTGTCTCCCTTTCCCAACACCTATTACTGTTACCACCGGTAGTAACGTGCTTCTCCTTAACTACAGGCTCAAACCGCTGCTCTGTGTGCCCGCAGCTGCAGAGGATGTTTATTATTTACATGGGCAGGAGTGAAGCAACGCACCAAGGACAGGCTCATAGTCCCTGCCTCAAGGACTGAATCCACCTTGCCGTGCTCCTAAAGGCCTTTTTTTTCCTCCTGTATTTTCCCCGGATCTCTTTGTTGCTGTCAAAGTCGAACAGGACAACATCTTTCTTGGGCAAAGACCTGTTGCTGCAGGAGCAGCTCTGCTCCGGTGGGAAAGGAGGAGCTGGGGAAGGCAGAGGATGGTACCTCCTCCCAGGGTAAACAGGTATTAATTAGTAATTACTAATTAGGAACTACCGTAGCGCCTCTGGCAGTTGCTGCTCTGGCAAGAGTTGAGCAGGTACCAGCTGGATCCATGGTGCCGTCCTTCGGGACGTACAGCGTGCCGTACAGGTCATCGATGTTCATCAGCGGGTACAGGTCCTTGGTCTGCGATGGGGTGAGGACGTAGGACTCCACGCCGTACACCTTCCCCAGCTGCCAACCGCACAAGAAAACCAGGAGCTCAAGCAGGCAACAAAAGCTTTGCTCATCGCTTGCTGCTGGAGGAGGAGAAGACCCCAGGACCTGTTCATCTCCCAGTTGAGGCAACTGCTGCCCCAAGGCAAGCCCTAAATCCAGCGTGGGGTGGGATGGCCTGCACAGATTTCAGGGAATATGGTCCCATATTCCCATGCAAGCTGCCTGTGCAGCTGGAAAAATGATGCTACCGCTCCTGTACAACTGGAAAAATGATGCTACCGCTGTCTGAAAGGGCAAGAATCCACGGCTGGATTTAACTTCGCCTACTTTGCCAGCACTTTGCCAGCACTTTGCCTGATTTCAGCAGCCTTACAGAAGCTAGGAGGCCGCCCTGGCAGCATAACGCAGGCCACTCGCCATTCTCCGGGTGGGAAGGCCACGCTGTTCGGAGACCCCGGTGCTCCCCAGCCGTGGGACCCCAGCCCTGCTCCCGTGGGCAGGAGCTAACCACCACCTCCTGCAGCCCACCCGTCCGGCGGGGGACACGCACCGAGGGGCTTCTCCCTACCGACATGAGCCTCTTGTATTCATCGAGGCGCTGCTTGTTGGAGGCGATGAAGAGCCCTCCGTTCTCCACCCAGCCCGCGTGCAGCCCCGTCTCCGCCGGCAGCTCCCGGCTGACCACGTCCCGCGTGTGCGCCAGCAGCTCCACTTCCACGTCGCTGGGACGCAGCTGCCACAGCAGACCTGGGAAACGCACACACAGAGCCCACGGGTGGGACAGGCGGCTCCGCCACCCCCACACCCCCCCCCCCGCCAAGTGCAGGATACAGAAGGGACCCCGCGGTCCCACGCGTGGCGTGTGTGATCCTGCCGGGGCTCTTGCTCCATCTCGTGGCGACGTGGGAGCGCTACAAATCGTCGGTTTCTGTTTGCCTTGGGCATTCAATGAATGGGGGACAAAGGGGCTCTGGAGCAGACTACCCCAAAAGAGACAAACTCAGAAAAAGTGTATTGAATGAACCTCTTCTTGCTCCCCCCCTTCCTGCCAAAGAAAATTGGCTTAAAGAAGAAAAAAAAAAAGAGGTGTGGAAATAAACTGGTTTGTTCTCCTGTGGTCACATAGAACTTTTTAAAAAAAGAAAATTTGGGGGATGTTTTCTTAACGAAAAGTTATGCCAAAAAGAAAAACAGAAACCCTGAAATTCTCCACATTTAAAGCCAAAGCTCTCCAGCACGCCCGGAGCCAGCCTGCACAATGGATCCTCTCCACGGACATCGGCACATCCCGGACCATGGGCATCTCCGCGCCCGCCGCCCGCACCCCAGGCAGCACCCGCGCCGTGCCCGCAGCCTCACCGGCCGTGTGCCAGGTGGTGCCCGAGGTCAGGCGGTCCCTCTCCAGCAGCACGACGCTGGTGACACCCTGCTTGGCCAGGTGGTAGGTGGTCTGGCAGCCCAGGCTGCCCCCCCCGACCACCACCACCTCGGCCGAGGGTGGCGGGGGCCGGCTGGGCTCCACGCTCCCGGAGCCTTCCTCCTTCAGCGTCTTCTGGTATGGGACGCTCTTCTTCGTCGTGGGGCCCGTCGCGCTGCTGAAGGGCCGGGGGCTTCTCCAGGGGGCTGGCAGGCAGCGGGGGGCGGCCGCCCGCAAGGCGCAGCTCACGCAGGACATCTCCGCCTGCAAATCCCAAAAACACCTCGCTGGCACGGGTAGGGGACCCTCGGCCAGCCCGGCTGCTCACCACCATTTCTGTGGTAGCAGCATCTCTGGGTGCTGTGCGAGGGGCTGAGCAGCTCGCGGCGGCTGGAAGGAGCCCCGGGGCACGTCCCTGAGCGAGCTGCTGGGATCCCCTTCCAGCAGGGAAACAGGATCCCGGCTGCACGTGCGTGCGGCTCCCAAACACCCTTCAGAGGGGCCCCGCTGAAAAAAGGGCTTGGAAATGCACAGGGCACGGCAATGCCTGCGCTCGCTCACGCCTGCAGAAACCATTTTCTTTTTTTCTGTTGTGTTCAGGAGCTGCTTGGCCACAGTGAAGGCACGTGGTTCGCCCCTTATCAAAAGAGGGTGGTGCAATGGCTGCTGGTGGGGGACGGGGACAGATCCTGCCTGCAGACACCCCAGCCCCTGCACGCAAGTCTCCTGGCCGGGGACGTGGCTCGGGGTTTGCTCCAGGCGCGTGGTTTTGGGTGCACAAGCAGGGGTGCAGCGGGGGCTCGCAGCCAGCACCAGCCCCCTCCCACACGAGCCACGGGCTATGGCTGGGGGCTGCCCCGGAGCTCACCCCACTGAGACCCCCCCGCTCGCTGCCACGCGGCCTCCAAAACACCCGCCGTCCCCCCGCAGCCCAGCGAAGCTGCAAACTCCCGCTCAGCAAATCCCGTGACGCCCGCAGGAGTTTCTCGGACAGCCCACGCCAGGTTCCCACCGCCGCGACTTGCCGGGCTCCACTCACCGGCCGGGCTCACTCGGGGCTGGCTTTCCCTACCGCGATGGCCGTGGGGCCCCTGCCTTCCTCTGATGCTCTTGTCCTCCTCCTCCTCCTCTTCCGTGCACGGCTGTCCCTTCGGCCCCCGCTGCAAAAAAACATTAACCAGCGCCGGAGGTGAGCGGAGCCAGCCCAGGCAGCCGGGGATGAGCTCTTACCCCTTCTCTTAGCTCGGCTGCTTCTCGACAAAGAAAAAAAAAAAAGTCAGGCAGAGTGGAGAAACTCGAAACAGGGAGGAAAATGCTGCTTTTCTCCCCAGCTCGGTGCCTGGCAGAAAACAAACAGCCCAGCTGGGGCCAGTGGGGGCTCGCAGCCTCCCGGGCTCGCTCGGCGCTGGCTGGAGCCGTCAGCTGGATGCCAGAAAGCAAACACGGCGAGGAAAGGCACCATCTGACCCTCCTGCCAGCGTTCCCAGCAATTACATTTTTTAAGAGCAGAATTAAAATAAATTTACACGTTTCCTAAGGCAGACCCAAGAGCTCAAAGCAAAGGTGGGAACACCAAAAAAATTTAATTTAGAGGGGGTAGGAAAATAAACATTTGATTTAGATCTCCCAACCCAAAGGTTTATTGTTTCTCCTGCCCAGGACTTGTCCCTGAAATCAAGGCCTGTTTGGGCAGGATACGCAGGCAACGTCAAGTTCTTTGAAGGTGGCTCTGAAGGGCCAGATTCGGATATCTTGGAGAAGCAGGGGTCAGGGCTGAGCCGGGGTTTGGCTGGCGGGGTCGGGGTCCGAGCAGCATCGTCGTCCCTGCAGCATCCCCTGGGCAGCATCGCCCGCCCATGGCCCCATGGAGCCCCGAGCAGCCCAGGGACGGTGTTTGGGGGGGGGAGGTTGGCATTCACCAGCACCGTGTCCCTGGGAAGTGCCCCCCCCCCCGCTGCTCCCCACCACCCCGTGCCTCTGCTCTGGCACGCTGAACACACCGTGGTGCCCAGTCTGCATCCAAATTCCCCCAGTTTGGGCAGGGGTTGAATAGAAGCGGAGGAGTTTGCTTGTTCCCGCATTAGTCCTGTCTCAGGCAGCGTTTCCCTCCTTCTCCCAAAGATAAAATCAGTTTCTATGTTTTAGAGAGAGACCTCCAATTCCTCCAGACTTGTCCATGGATTAATTGCTCAGAACAACGGCAAACAAGTCTAAACTCCTGTTTGCAGTGGGGTGTTTCTGTTTGACAGGCCAAAACCATTTCATCAGCGCGTATCCATTATAAATGCGACCTTTGGGTTAGACCAGACCTAAACCCATGCAAGCCCAAGCACGCATTCAGCACCCCGAGCCGTTCACCGTGCTCAGGACAGGCAGCAGAGAAAGCGGCTGCGACGTCAGTCCCTCCGAGCGCAGGGCTCCGATGCAGCTCAGAGCAGGAACGAGGGTGGTTATTTTTATCGACGGTCAGTCCATCGTAGAGGGAGCCTAAGCCAGTACAATCTTTTCCCTGTAATTCTTAGATTAATTATAAAATAAAGGAGCACAGCGGTTTGCACGCGCCAGCTGGAGTTTTCTAGGTCACAGCAAACATTATGGCTAATGCAGGAATGAACTAGCCAGGCGTGCTGCAATTCTGCAGCTGAGCATTGCATGCACCAGGCTGCGAGTGCGTGCCATGGCCGGAGCCCGCGCGGGCACGCGTGCAAAGCTGGCTTTGCCCTCCTCTGCACCGCATCTGAATTCGGTCTTGAGAAAGCACAACCGGTGCACGATCCCAAACCAAAAGCGGGCTCGATCCTGCACAGTCCTGCTGGGCAGAGCTTTTCTGAGCTCTGATCTTGGCAACCCCCTGCCTCAGTTTCCCCGTCCCAATTGCACAGCGCTTTGGACCCTTGTTTTGTGGTCCACCGAGCTGGGCGGCGTGAGCGCTCGCACCCAGCTGACACACCTGCCCGTGGCACGGACCAGCCAAGGTGGCAGAGGGAGGTGGCCACACGCTGGCCGGCCACAGGCCACCGGGGCCGTGCCCAAGGCCCAGCCACAGGGACACCGCGGGGCGGCCGTCGGACTCTGCGGCACAGAGCGGGAACTGCTGTTTGCAGAGGGCAGCCAGCAATCGCAACCACCCCCGGCACCGTGTTTGCTCAGAGCAGAGGCCATGGTGAGCCCAGCTAATGTGGGAGATTATGTCAGCAGCTGCTATTGCTGGGGGGAAAAAATAAGAAATAAGTAAAAAGAAAACCTGTGTCTGGTGCATCCCCCTTCCTGGGGCAGGCTGGGGTCCGCGCAGGGCTGGAGTCAGCTGCGTTGGCCACGGCTAAAAATTTATTCTCCTGTTAATGCCCCTGGGAAGGCTGCTCCTGGTCTGGTTACAGCGCCTGGCCGTGCCCGGGCACGGTCAATAAATGCCCCATTTATCCCCGAGGCGTCAGCCCGCGTCGGTGCGAACCCCAGGGGGAGGTTTAGACGTGGAGCTGAGCACAGCCGGCTGCCGAGGCACCCGCCTGGCCGAGGCCACAACACTGCCAGCTCCAGCCACCCTCCGAGGGTTAGATGTCACCAGATGCCACCGAGCAGCCAGCCCCGGGGGCGGCAGGGATATCTGCAGAGGCAGGACCCTGCCCAGAAGAAGATTTTTGCATTTACCTGCTCTTGCAGCCGTCGGCCGGTTCCAGGCTCCAGCGCGGCATTAGCCCAGCCGCACCACGGGCACCCGACGCCTGACCCGCTCGGGGCTGAGCCGAAGCTCATCGCGGGCAGGAGAGCACCCGGGCACCAAACCCCGGTATTTCGTACACGGTGCATGGCAGAGAGCTTCCCCTGGGCTGAACTACCATGACAGGGAAAGGGTTTATTCCAGGCAGGGGCTGTCACCTCGGCCAAGGCTAAATACCTGGCTGAGCAGCATCTTTCCAAATCACCATCCGAAAGCTAGTGCCCAGCTCACGTCCTGCTTCTCCGAGTAAAACGTCTCTGCTCATTGCTACGGCCCCTTTCAGCTGACCCTGCGAAAGTTCAAGTGAGAAGGAGAAAACACTGGGGACTCCAAGAACAGGAAATGATTAATGTTATTATTAATCAAATGACACGGCAGCTCACGGTGGCATCTCATGTCCCTGCTCTGGGGTGAAACCTCCAGCAATACCTCGCGGATTTTATAAGCAATACAAGCAATTTCTTCTGCTGCTCTGGAAGACGCTGCTGCATGCAGGGCCGAGTGGGATTCGGGAATATGATACCTGGGAGTGACTGAAAGCCATGGAAAATCACGCTCCTTCTCTCACCCCGCAGCAGGTCAGCTCCGGCAGGGAGAGCAGCCCCAGGAAAGCCACCGGCAGGATCGCGGGACAACTGCACGAGAGCAGCTGCTCCAGAAACAAGAAGGATCTCGAGCGGTGGGCTTCAGCAACGCCTCGCTGCAGAGAGCCACGTCTGGCACGGCAGGAAGGACTTACCTGGGGCTCGGGAGGGGTACGAACACTTCGGGTTCATGGCAGCAATCAGAAAGGATCTGTCCCCAAGAGCGCGCGTCTCCCCTGGACTGGCCAGGCCACCCCGCCGGCCCCAGCGCAGCCGAGGGGGCTTTAGTGACCAGAAGCCTGACGCAAGGCTGAGCCTGAGCTGCGGTAAAAACCATGGCTGGAAAAAAAACCCCTATCAGCAAAATTACACTTTATTTTTTTTTTGTTGTGGAATTTACTTTGATGTATTGTAACTTAAAAAGGTCTGGAAAAACCACATGCAAAAGGATTTCTAAGTAGCAGCTAAAGTTTCTATTCCAGCATTACAAGCTATTGCAAATGATTTCCAAATTCCCAGCTATAAACTATTCCATAAACAAACAGTTTTATCTTTAAACCCCCTCCGCCCTACCCCAGTTAGTGCAGTGCAAAGGAAAAACCCAAGGAATTTACATATTATTTTCCAACGTATCCCATTGCAATTTTGAATGATCTGCGATGAACTAAAATATATATACAATTTTCTCGCCATCGTAAAAAAACATTTCCCTTTCTTATTCACAGATATATATTGTGGCAAATGGCTGAATAATTACAAACAAAACAATCTTTTTTAACAAGTTTCTTACAACAGTAAACACAAGAGGGAGAGCTCTCCGGAGGGAAGGGCGATTTGGCAGGGCTGGAGGGGAGCGCGGGCAGCGGCGGAGGTCGGGGATCCCTTTGGGGCGTAAGGGAGAGGCGGTGCCGTGGTCCCCGGGCCAGGGAACGTGCTCTTCCAGAGGGGATGCCCTCGCCGCCTCACAGAACCGGCAACGTTAAACAGGAGGGTGGCGTAAGGCTTTAGGATCTGAGGCATTACACGAGCCTTCGTGAGGTTGTCTCGGGGTGGGGGGGGGTGTGCGCGCACCTCGTTCACCTTACGTACGCCCTGAGCTCCAGCGCAGCTGCGGGAATCGGAGCGTGGCCCTTTGCTTTGCACAGGAGGAGCAGGGCATCGCCAGCTCCCCGCTGGCTGCACCCGCAAGCCTCCCCTTCAAACGGGACCCCTCGAGCGTACCCCCGAGCCGAGCAGCGAGGGGCCGGCCAGGAGAGGTTAGCACCAAACAGTACCTTGGGAAAGCCCTGAGCCCCCCCCGCGTCCCCGTCACCTCACACAGCAAGACCCCCCCGTGGGCACCCACCCCGCTCCCCCCGCGGCACCGAGAGCGGGGGCACTCGCGGGGCTCCAGGAGCAACGGGCAGCAAAGGGGGGCAGCCCTGGGCTTGTCACTGAGCAGTAACGTGTAATTTCCAAGTTAATATCTGTTCCTCGAGAGCCCCCAACTCTCCCATGGAACACCCCAGGCAGGGCACCGTGCTCCATTTGCAGCAAGGCTTCAGGTGCAGCCATGCGCCCCCGTGCCGGGGACCGAGGGCATCAGCACCGCTCACCCACCCAACCCTGGCGTCTGCCAGACCTGCGCCAGCGCGATGCCGAGAGCCCGCGCCAGGAACACGGCGCCCCGCCGCAGGACCCCCGCAAGTCCCAGGGGAACAACGTCAGGGCATGGAAGCACCAGCTCAGAATGCCGCCGGTTCAGAGAGGCTGGAGAGCATCTCCGGGGGCTCAGGGATCGGAGAGAGGGAAGTTCTTCCCTGTCACACACCCGCACACGATTTGTTCGTATTTGCGCTCTGCAAGGAACCTCTGGAGCTGGAGAGCAAAGCCGGTGCTTGGCAGAAGACGCTGGCCTGGATTTCCACCCGGCAGCTCTGCCTACCAACCAGAGGGGCCGCGCTCTGGAAAGAACGGACTCAGACGGACGGTGCTCAGGACAAAGCGGCAACGCCAAGACAGACGGACCTTTACTCGACAGCAGCAGCAGTAACAGCCGGTGGGAGGAAGAGTGGGGACAACGCTCACAGCCCCCAAAAGTGCACGCAGCTGGGGAAAGAGAGATGCTTCCACAACTTAGTGAGAGAAATCGGGAGTAGTTGATACCGTAGCCCTTACTCAGGTGGGTTTGCCCCTCTGAGCTCAGTGAGGTGGGACGTGTCATCGCTGCCTGGCTTGGGGAGCGAGGGCAGGACGGACCCACGGACACACGCTGCCGGCCATTCCTCTGCATGTACCTGGTGCTGTAGCAGCCTCCAAAACCCTTGCACGGCACAGTGCATCTCCGGTCCTGCACTGCACCGAGACCTCCTGCTCACCCGTGGGCCCAGGCGGCCCCCCGGGCTGCCCCCTCCGCCTGCAGCAAGGCTGGGGGGACCAAAGGTGGTTGTAAAGAAAACGGGCTTGGGATGCCAAAGCGGCCCTTTTCCCCTCCTGCCTGACCTGGAGGTCCACTTCCAGCCTATGTCTGACGGTCAAAACGCGCTCCTGGTTTCACAGCTGGCATCCTTCAGAGATGAGCAACAGCCCTCCTCCTCCTCCTGGGCCGGGTGTCCCCGCTCTGCCCCCTCGTCCCAGCTGCAGCGGGGTGCTGCTGGGTTCTGCCGCACAGCTGCCAGGGAGATTGCGGAAATCCCGACCCAGGGAGCCCACCCGAGCGGCGCGGCAGGGGTCCGCATCGTCTCCTCGGGGCCGAGTCACTCCCTCCCCTTAGAAACCCCCAAATTCCCACCTTGGCACACCCGGGCACCAGCCCAGGCGCGAACTTTCAGCCTCACCCTCCCACCGCCATCACCGTGGTGGCTTTTAAAACACCTTTAGGAAAAGAGCTTTGGAGGACCCCCTCCTCCGGCAGGCACCGCGCAGAGTCTCTCAGCTCTGTCCATGCAGGGGAGCGCGGCTTTCCCGGGACTCTTCTGCAGCTGCTACACGAACGTTATCCGACAGACCATCAATCTTCTATACACGTAACAGGAGCGAGGCCGGCGGCGGCCCCGACGCACGCGCGCACACACACACTGTACAGAGGAACGGATTGCTAAAGAGTCTGCGAGAGCAGTCCTGGGAGGCGTCCGGCCGCGTCTCACGGGGAGCCGCGGGCGTCGGGACAAGTGTGCACGGTCTGCAGCGGCTCGCTCTGGGCGCTCGATGACTTTCCAGCAGACATCCTCGCAGTCATTGCACCCCCTCCTCTTCCACGTACGTCGAGGGAAACCAGCCAACCTGTCGGGGAAGCGAAGCGGTGAGCTGGACGCTGGGGAGCAGAAGGGACCTCCTGTCCCCTCAGTGGGACTGCTCCCCCGCCACCACGCGCTGCTCCCGGCGAGCCATTCGTACGGCGCTGGGCTCACCCGCATCCCGATCCGCGGTGCTGACAGGGAGGCGGTGCAGCTGTTACCCCGATTTAGGATGGAGCTAGCAGCTATACGCTGCCTCGGACACACGGGTGGTCCACAATATATAAAGGATCGGGGCATGAAGAACCTGTCCCCAGTGCTAGAAACTCCGTGGGACACCGGGTGAAGCTGTCAGCCTGCTGCTTTTCTCCCCAAGATGCCGAGCCTTTCGCCTGCAGAACCACTCCTGCATCGTTCCCCCACGTGCAGGTTTAAGGAAGGGCAAGATCCGAACATCGCCCGCCCGCGCCCCCACCGCACGCTCCCATCTGCCCGCACGCACGGGGCATCGCGTGTCACCGTCACCCGCTGGCACCACAGCGGTGGCTCTCGTGAGATGACAGCCCAGCCACGACCCAGAGCAGAGCAAGAGGGAGTGAGACGTGTCCCCCCACCCTTTGCTGTCCTGACAGCGGGCTGCGCTCCGGCTGGGCAGGTTGAGAGCGGGGAGGACCGTGCGCTGCAGAAACGGGACGGGACGTTATCCAGCTGCACTTACTCTTCCGTTGGTTTCCCCCTTCCACCATCCCTGGTCCCCGCCAATCCTGCTGTAGATCTTCACCACATCGCCCTCTCGCAGCGAGAGCTCCCGCATGTCCCGCGCCGCGAAGTTGTATCGTGCCACCGCCGTCCCTATGACCCGTGGGGTGAATACTGCGAGGGGACAAAGCAGAGGGAGTCAGGAGCTGCCCCGCTGCGTGGGACCGGCCGAAGCCTGGGGAAAGCTTGGTGAGGTTCAACCTGGGTTCTCCACCGCGGCGCTGGCTCCCATTGCAACGCCACGACCTGGAGCAGCTCTGATGGTGGGGCTGGCCTCGTCCGAACCGCTCAGCCCCACACGGACTGGGGCGGGTGGGGTTAAACTGGATTTCTGCTGGGCTTTCAACAGCTCTGTGGGCTTGGGAAGCCCCTCTCTGCTGACCAGGGGAGTCCAGGAGGGGCTGTGACCCCTCGGTGGGGATCGCTGGGGTGAGGGGCACTTTTGTGAGCGGGGAAGGAGGTGGCAAAAGATTTCACAGGAATACGCGATCATTAACAACGAAATCATGGAAAAATCCTGTTCCACCATTAACGCCAGGTCTAGCTGCCGCACAGCTCCCAGCACCTGATGGGCCCATCTTGTGAAAAGGAGATTTGGCAAACAGCTGGTATTCAAACTACTTCAGAAAACTGAGTTATTGGGACTGGATTCTCCCAGAGACGCCGAGCAAAACCCGTATGTTTTGCCGTGAGGAGGAACAAGCTGCAAACCCGCTGTCCTCCCTGCTCCTGTCCCTGCCAGGGAGCAGCCAGGGGCCTTGCGAGCTTGGTCCCGTAACAGAGCGAAAGGTGCAAAAGGCACCCTGGAAACCCTAATGCTGACCAACAGCTTGTAATAAGCAGCGTGGCCCCCCGGCCATCCCAGGACCCGACCTCCGCCAGCACCCGCACGGCCCCAGCACCGTGGATCTCCATCGCTTCAGGCAGGGGATGCTCGGGGGAGGCGCGAGGGGAGCGGCGGAGCACTTTGCACAGAGGAGTAGCGGTGAGGAGGGAGGAAAGGCAGGGGCAGCGCTCGGCTTCCCTGCTCCGGTGTCTGGGCAGGGGGGAAGGAGGGCTGGAGAGCAATGGTGGGAGGGATGGGATGGGCAAAGGAAGAAAAAAAAAAAAATGCACCTTCTCTGAAGTTTGCAAAAAAAAAAAAAGAAGAAAATTTAAAAAAAAGAGGAAAATTAAAACCCACCACCCTGAAGGGACGTCGTGTTTCGGTGAAGCTGCCCTTTTTGTCCCAGAAGTTTTGAGGATTAATTTGAATTTCAAAAGTTTGCAAACCAAGGTTGAACTAAGTTTAAGGAAAAGCTTTGCCCAGGTTTTCAGCTCTCGGGATGGAAGGAGATGAGGATGGCGATGGAGACGGTCCAGACACACAGCGTGCAATCACTGAAGGGCTCGTCCGTCCTCACCAGGCAGCCGGGCTGCGGAACGGAGCGAGAATCACGGCAGCTTTGAACTCTGTCATCGGGAGCTTGCTCAGAGCCCACTGCTGCACAAATTAATTTCTGCGATACTTTGCATGCAGTTAAAAGATCCCAAATTCCCAGAGTTATGTTCTAATCCCCTGGAAAGTTAAGTGTTCTTCCCAAATGCGGCAGCAAGGAAAGCACATGTGGCTTTGCTGATGATTTTCCCTGTGCCGCCTAAAGAAAATACTGAAAGGTAAAAGCTGAAACGGGAAGAAATGAACTGGCGGGATCTTGCTCTGATCCCCGTCAAACAGGGAGCGAGACACCAGTCTGTAATGCGTTTAATCAACGGGGTTCAAAGGCCAGAGCACCACTGCACTCTGCAGGGAGTCTGAGCCACAGAACACATCTGACAGCGCAGGTTCCCCGCTGCCGCCCCAGCAAGAGGGTCCTGAGCAGCCTCAGATACCAAGAGCTCAAAAACTGCCGGACATTGAGATGTTCTCCTTGAACAGCAAGGAGAAATCGTCTGGAAGATGGGGTGATGCCAATGCTCGTTCGGTGAAACACACGGGATGAGCAGGTCGAGCTTGAAGTACATCATGAGATCCCAAGGCGCTAGATTCGCTTTTTTTTGGGTAATTTTAGCCCCCTTTCTCAAATAGCAACAACTCCGTCTTCTCCCTGCCTTGATTTTGGGGAGAGGGGGGAGTGCGTTCTGCTTCCAGCCAAGCCCTGGTTAATTAACTTATTTCCAGGCTGCGCCCCGGGGCAGCGCTGGGGACCCCCTGAACTGCCTGCAGGTGATGGAGGGACAGCGGGGACCCCGCAGGTCCCGCTGGCGATGGCTTTCAAGCTGGGGATGCTGCAGCCGGGGGAAGGCGGCAGGTCTCTCCGGCGGGGAGAGGCACTGGTACCTGACCAGAAGGGACTGGAGGAGCTCTGAGAAGAAAAGTTGAGGCCCTGAGGACTGAGAAAAGAAAAGTTGTAGGAAGCGCAGGAGGCTGCAAAGAGGTTAGAGAGAAACAGAAAGAGGCAGAACACGCATTAAAAAGGAAATTAAAAAAAAAAATTATTATCATGCACAACGCTTTAAAAGCCGACGGAGAAATACAGGGCAAAGCATGCAGGAAGTCTTGCGCAGGGGCTCGGAGCTGGGACAGCCGGTGGCAGGTCTGGCCACAGCCCCGCAGCCAGGGTGGGGGCTACAAAGTCATCCTAAGGTTGTATTTTAGTGAAAAAGGTATTTAATCAACTTGTAAAAACTATCTTCCTTCGGTAATCTTTTTAAAATATACCATGGAAAATGTTTTTAAAAAATGCATTTTTCCCCACAAAGTAGCTATTTCTGCACTCAGGCTTTTAGACAAAACGAAGCATTTTGCACTAATGCACATTTTTCTTTCCATTCGTTTTGATTTATTTTTATTTTAGGCACAGACCTACCATTTCTCCCATCACCTCCATTAAAGGAGTCCCACTGGGATCCAAACCGTCACGAGTGACACTGGGACCGGATCCCGTAAAACACAGGCACAAAAGCTCACGTGGGCAGGGAAGACACGATCTGTCCCGCCAACGGAGCATCTCATCTCCACGCGCTGCCCGCAGGCGGACGGGCTGCCCCCGCGGCCGCAGGAGGGAAACCGGCCTCCCCCAGCAAAAGCTCTCCCTGGGGAGGCTGCACCCGCTCCGTGAGCTCGGGGAGCAGCGCCAGGCAGCCCCAGCTCGGCCGGAGCCCCCCCCCCACCTCCTGTGAGACCCGTCCTCAAAACGGCACCAGGCGAGCAGGAGCCTAAGCTGCAAATGAGGGGGCTGTGGCCCCCCAGCAAAGCTCTAAATCCCTTTGTCCAGGCGGTGCTCCTGCGCCTTGCTGAAAGGGCACGACTTCCCCTCGGGGCTTTAACGGCGTCTGCTCGCGTGGCTGAGCTGGGTTTTACCTGGAGAGCGGGTGAAGGTCCTGGAGGTAGAGCGCTCCCGAGATTTATAGGGGTATTTCAGCGTTGTGTCCAGCTGCTTGAAGCTCTCCTTCAGCGAGTGGCTCTGGTAGTACTCGACCAGCTCCTGGGAAGGATGGAGAGGCACCCGGCTGTCTCCGCTGTCCTCCGCGTGACTCGCGGGGACGGCGCGCACGCGCAAAGGGGCTACAAAAACCTACCAGCAAGCTTTCAAACTTCTTGGCTTCCGTGATGTGAATCCAGTTGTCCTTCTCCACCACCTTGATGTGCTTCACCTCCTCGTTGAACCTGCAAACGGTAGCAAAGGCACTCAAGAAAACGTAGCCGCGTGCTCCAGTCCCATCTCGCCCTCCGTGTGTGAGCAATACTAAGTTACTAAATTAAGTTTTACTCACTTAATGCTGATGGCGAAGCGCTCGGCCTCGGCTGGCCGCTCCCGGATCAGGTAGGTGCCGCTGACGTGTGACTTGAGCAGGTTGTCCGTCTGCTGCCGCTCCATGTTCCCTGCGAACCTGAGCCCAGAGGTTAATTCGTTAAATTAATTAACTAAAAATGAATGCATATCTTTACAATAGGCATGTTTTAGACAAAAAGATACATCTTTTTTTAAAGGCATGAAGGCTGGGCAAGGAGAGAAACATCATCCAAAACTTCATGAGCAGAAAGGAAAGTGCCCAGAGATATACAAGCAACTGCCCAGCCGCTGAACAGAGGGGAGGAAGGATGCAGAGTGCAACTTCTTCCCTTTGAAGTCTCTTATGTTTCCAGGGCACCTAGAAAATCCCACTAATTGGGAATTAGCCCCCAGGAGAACGAGGTTTCACTGAGAGCCGGGGAGTGGGGATAATTTAGACTCATGACTTTGAAAACCTGGCTGGCGCTGGAAGGAGCAGGAGGCAAACCAAGCGCAACCCCTCTCCCGCCAAGGCAGGAATTGCTTCCTTCCTCCCAAAATGGTTTTCTGGGAACAGAAACCCCACAAAACGGGAAGAGAAACCAGCATCTCTCCTGTAGCCTCCGACCCTCCCCACCGGTGAAGAAATCCCCTCTGAGGCTGCGAGGGCTGCACCAGGTTTCAACACCCAAATGCCGCTGCAGCGGCTGCCCTGCACTCGTAATTGGTAATTAGAGCGGATTCCTGACAAGGCAACAATTAAAAGGCAAAGCCAAGCTATCTATCTTTACGGCCGTGTCCAGCACAGTGCCCAGCGGCAGGCAGGGCGACTCACCACGGGTACGCCGTGTAGTCGATCTCCCGCGAGGGCGGCCGGCTGTTGGGAGGCTGCAAAGAGAAGATCGGTTGTTACCGCGGAGCCGGCGTCTCACCGGGCTCCACATCACGTGCGAGGTGCTCCTCTCCACGGGAGGGTTTTCGTCTGCCAAGCCGTTTCTGAATTATCGGCTTCGGCGGCGGAGGGCAGCGTCGTTGCTGAGCACTTCTCTCTCAGCCCCCCGGCTGTGACCGGCATGCTGCAGTTTTTCATTTACCTGAGCGGTTTTTTGATTGGGAAGTGGCTGACAGCATTACAAAACAGAGAAAAAACCCCAGAAGTGCAGTTTTCCTGTACTGTGATTATCTCAAGGGCTCTGCTCCCGAGTCAGCCCCGCAGAGGACGAAAGGGGTCTGGGGTCTGGACCTGGTCACGCCAACCCCAACCTCGCGAACGGGGCTCAGACCAACCCGACCGGACATTTATAACCATGGGATGACGGATCCACTTCCTCGCTTATCTGGCCGCAGCAAAACGTCTCATTCAAGGTGCAGGGACTTACTGGAAGGACCAAGGTCTCAAGCAGAAGGCTGAGAAGAGCAACAGGCACTGCCAGAGCAGCCCCCGCCGTGACAGCCCCCCCGTGCTCACCCCCACGCTCCCGGCTCCGTCTCCCCTTTGGCACTTACCCTCGCGTCAACGGGGCAGGGCTTTACCGATGAGCTGGGAAAATAACCCGACTTCTTCGTCTGCAGCAACCGTCCCTGCAAAGCCAAGCCGGGCATCAGCCTGGGACGTGCACGGGGGAGCAGCGTTTTGGCCGTGCGGGGACAGGGACAATCCACGCTGCGGCTCCCGGGCTCCAAACCGCCTCACAGACCCCCCCCAGCTCCGGAGCCCCACACGTCCCTGAGCTCCGGGAAAGCCCACAAATAAAAGGAATGATGCAGAAGTCACCGGTTTAAAACTTCCCAGGAATTTCCCGAGGGGAATCGCTCTCACCTCCCACCACGGCGAGTCGGGGTCCCCCCTCAGCAGCTCGATCACATCCCCAATTTGAAATGTCAGCACCGGCTTCCCAGGGGGGGCTGGGTTTCCGTGGTAATTCTGAACCGCCACCATTTTAGGGCCTGGAACAGATGCAGAACAGCGTCAGCACCTTGTCCCAGTTAAGAAAAAGCAAAACAAACCTAATGGCCCCAGCAGGCAGGATTTGGGGGCAGAAAGCACAAAAGCAGAACAGAACAGTGCCCACAGGGACCAGTCTTGGCTTGTGCCGTTACATGGATGGTTGAGTTCACTGAGCAAAAATAAACCCACAAAGGACCGAGCCGAGCCAAAACTCCCAGCCCTGCACCCGGACTTGAACCTCGCCGTTGCAGACCGGCGATGCCCAGCCAGCACCAAACCCCGCTGGGGTCAGCAGTGACACCCACGATTGCAAAAGGGACCAGCGAACAAGCGGCTCCCACTGCATTTCAGCCGGACCTGGGACCCAAACACCCCCGAAGCTCGCAGCCAAAGTCCAGTTGTCTCGCAAATAACTGCACGTTAAATAAACTTCCCCAACTGCACTAAAATCACAGTGTTTATCTTCAAAATGCTTCCCCACCTCTGCCTCTCCCTGCCCAGCGAGAGCATTCTGTGCTTTCTTTTTTTAACCACCAATTCGAGTCAGGTTTCTTTTTGCCAGGCTTGGCTTTCCTTTTAACTGGAAAAGCACAAAAACAAATTGTTCCTTCTCCTTTGAGCCAGAGCACGGGCAGGGCAGGCCCAGCACTCTGTCTACACTAGTTTTAAGCAAAGGAAAATAAAAAAAGTATCGTGGTAACCATCGTGACTAACGGCCCCGTCGGAAGGCAGCGCCTGGAGCCGCACATCCCTGCAGCACACCGGCCGTGCACCAGCAGGAAGATGCTGCCCGTCCCCAACGAACCTCCCCGCCAGGACGCGTTTGGTCTGCTGTGAAGGACGACGTGGCACAAGGAAATTTGCCAGGCTCTCCTCGGTTACTGGTGTGACGTGCAGAAGCTTTTACCCGCGCGGCAGAGCAGGCCAGGGGCACGAACGCACCGAAAGAAACACCGCGGTGCTGGTGGCTGCGGCGGGCGAGGGCTGAGCCCAGGGACGAGCCGGGTCCTGCCGCGGGGGAGCAGGGACAGGAGGGACCCCGGCGCCCCATCGCCTGCCGTGAGGGCGGCACAGGACGCTTCTGCCGCTCCCAATGCCCCTTTCTGGGTTTGGAAGGAGCTTCTCCCTCCCACGCGCTCGGTGTTAGGGACCCCTGCAGCCACAACCGAGACGCCCTCTCCACCTGCCCTCCTGCAATACGGTAAAGGCCCTTACCAGGTCCGGCACTCAGCGAATCCTGCAAAAAGAGAGGAAAAAGTCTCCGTGAGGTCACGGTGGGCTCGGCTCCCTCCACGAGTGCCTGCCTGAAGCCACCGGGACAAGAAAACCTCTCCCGAAACCTCCCTGGCACCGGCACCCGGTGTTCGCCCCAGGTGGGTGCTGGCACGTCCCGAGGACCATGGTGCCACCCAGACCAGGCCAGCTGTAGGCTGGAGAGAGGCCATCAGTCTCCAGTCCTGCCCCCCCTCCCCGGTTACTGGGAACCCCCCTCCCCGGTGCTCACTCCTCCCACGAGCTGCCCGCACCCCGACCGGGCAAGGTGCAGGCTCTGCCCGAGGCAGAGGGGGATGCGGGAAAAGGACCATGGAACAACGTACCTGGTCTGCTGAAGAGCCTGCAGGAGAAATGTTGGAATAAGTGGTTAATTTAACAGGCGACAAACCCCATTTTCTGCTTCTCTTCATGACACAAGCATCAATAAACCGGCATCAGTGCTTGAACTTGATGGAGAAGCACAAAGCAGAGGCCGGGGTCACGCGAGTCACGGCTCTGCACCGGCTGGGAACACCCGGGGAGGGACTGGAGCCGGACAGGGACGTTTTCGCACTTGCACAAAGTTCTGCGATTTTGTTTCTTCCTCCCTTCCCTCCCCACCCGAGCCCTGCCCAAAGCCACCCCGTGACAGTCCCCTGCACCGAGCAGCGCCAGGGCTCTGCCGACCCGGGCGAGCAGAGGAGAGTCACGGCGCTGCCCAGTTTAAATCCAGCACACCGATTTCTGCAGCGCTGGGGGGCATTTGGGATCCGGAGACGAGGCCTCTCCTTCTCCTCAGAAACGTGCTCTCTGGCACGGACCCTCCCGCTCTGACCAACATCTTGTGACGAGGAGCTCGTCGCCTCCCTTAAACGCCCGCCGGGCGCATCCCACCTAGTGCACGGAGCTGCTGCGATCCTCTGACACGCACGGGGTTTCGGGGGGTTTTGGTCGGTTGGTTTGGTTTTTAAACCATCAGCCATTGTGAATTAGAGCCCTGGGAGGTGCGTGGGAGCACACTCAGAGTTTTTAATGTCTTAACAAACATTAGTGCTTTACAGAGCAAATCTTTCAGGCCACGCTCGCGCGCTCACCTCCTTGGCACAAGCTGCTAATGGTGCGAAATAACTCACCGATCTTGCAGGGAGGAATGATCTCCAAGCACTCCTTATGAGCACCCGCCCCACATTTGGGGCAAAGATAGCCCTGGTAGAAGGTTCCTCTGTACGACAACAACAACAACAACAAAAGTCAGAAAGTCCTAATTGAGCCCCAGCTTTGAGATTTCTCTTTCTGTGTTTTAACGCAGCTGCAGAAACGCTGGAAGGGCGATGCTCACCTCAGGAACATCCTGCAGGCTTTGCAGTTGGTTGTCTTTTCAAATGTGTACATCTGAAAGTTATGGTGGTTTGCATTGGCTTTCTCTGGCTTGATGTTGGACCTAAGGGAAAGGACCGGGGGATTATCGACCCGTCCCTACGAGCCACGCTGCACTCGTGCCCGGTCCCGGCAGCTGCTGTTTGCATTTCAGTCCAAGTTTGGAAACCACACGGACAGATAAGAAATCGAGCGTGAAAGCAGAGACGGGGCTTGACTGTGCAGAGAGGATTTTGCCCATCAACCCTCCCCTGGGACAACACTCACGGATTTGGCCCTTGCCCGCATCAATCACCAGCCCAGACTGGCCGGCGCGGGGCCAAGCCCTGCTCTGCTCAGGACCAGCTCCCCGCAGCATCAGCCCTTCTCCTGCAACACCTTCCTCCAGCCCCAGCTCGGTGCTTCACGCACGGCCTGACGCCACGGCCAGGCGTCATTTCAGGGGTGCACCACGTGTGCTTTGCTGCAGACGCTCCGGGTAGGCGATTTCATGCTGGACCCAAGCTCCCTTTGCGCAGGGACCCGTCCAGCAAGCCCACGAGAGCCTCCCCAGCACAGGCTTTGCTATCAGAGCTGGTCTCCAGCGACACGCTGGTCAGAGACACTGTCCCCCTGCGCTTGGTGACTACACGGGGCCGGAGCGGCCGCTGGTGCTCACATTGCCATCTCAAACTGCTCCATCCACTTCCTCTTCATTTCCTCCGTCTTGCAGAAGAACTGGAAGCCCTGCTTCCCCTGAAGGTGAATTAGGTAGAAGCCGTATGACCACTGCAAGAGAAAATGAGAGCGGTGATCGGACTGCTGTGCTCCCAATGCCCGAGCAGCAAAACGCGCTGCACTTTTATCCCGGCATCTTAATTACCGCTCTGCCTGCCCCCGGCCCCGCTTCCGAGGGGCTGCTGACCCTTTGCAAAGGTAACAGCAGGGAAGGAGGAGGAAGAGCTCCGTGTTTCTACAGCACATCACAGCTAATGATGCCTGAATCAGCTTGGCACCGTGCACTAGGGCCAAATAGGATTTTATGGTGGCAGATGAGAGAACCCAGATTTTTCTGCTCCAGTGGATCCTCCCCAGCCATTATATGTCTCCCTGACAGCAAGTGACAGCCCAGGAGGAACATCTGACCTGCCCACTGCACATATGCTCTGCCTGTCTCATTACGACATTGCACATAAAAACACGAGAGAAGAGTGTGTGCTTTGCTTACCATTTTTCCATGAGACTAGAAAGCATAGGAGAGCAAAGTGGAAATATATTTCATTAAAACACAAGGCTAGCAGCATTTCTTCAGCAACCAAGTGGTAAAATTGGCTATTCTTCCCCAAACGTCACTTATCCCATCTGTGCAATACCTCTTCCCACGGCACGTAAGTGGATTAAGCTAATGGGTCCCTGCTTAACCGATAGCTGGGAGGAGTTTTTCCTTCATGACTGCAGGCTAAGCCCCAAACCACCGGCCAAACGGTGTTCCATCAGTGACGACCACCTCCGAGTGCCGATGTCGGGGAGTTGGTTGGCCACGCTCACGCTGCCTTTCCAGGCTCCTCCACCCCGCGACTCGTGGGAGCGAGAGCATCCGGACGGACCTTCCCTCCCTGCCCTCCCCTCCGCCCCGCCTGACGTTTGCTCCTTGCCCGTCCCTCGCTGCCGGCGGGCCAGAAAGCAGGGAGCAGCTTCCTCTCTCCTAACTCCAACCGTCCCAGCTCCTTCAGGGCTGGTTTGTAAGGACGGAGGTCAGGGATCAAGCCCAGCCCCACACTAATAAACGTTTCCCAACTCTTTGTAAGGCTGCCCCGAAAGCTGAGCATTTATTTTCCTGCTTTTTGCAAGCTCTGTTTCTACTTTTAAAGGCTAATGGGAATGTGCTACCGAAGGACCGGCCCAAACAGCTCCAAAATTTTCTCCAGCAGAGCTAATCCCCGGTCCACCTACCTTCTTAATATCCTTGTTATTCATAGGGTCGTCGGTCATCTTGTGAAAGAGCAGCTCAATAATTTCTTTCAGCTCATAATTGTATCCTTTCCTCTTGCAGACAATCACCACTTTATCAAATAAAAATAAATACCTGCCCAAAGCAAACAAACATGCAACCCCGTCAAACATCTCGTTAAGGTCCGCATTCAAGGGGAAAGTATTTGGAAAGCTCTTGCAGAGCTTTCCAGCCAGCACGATGTTCTAACTGTGTGATGGCAACTTCTGTCAGTGCAGCTCCAGGCAATCACCGCATAAACGAGCACAAGGGGAAGCGCCAAACGAAGACATGTTTGGTTCGGGAAAACTTCTCAGCGCCGTTGCTCACTCACCTGTCCTGCTTGGTGTGGTTGACTATGGAGCGGACCTTCAGCTCGCCATCGATCTTCGGCCTCCCGAACTCCTCCAGCTTCACTTGCTGCAGAAAGCAAAGCAGGGCTGAGATCCGCAGCCAGGGCTGGGACGGTGCTTTGAAGACTGAAACCCAAACCTGCCCGGATCGCACGGGGTGCTGGGCGCATCCCCCCGAGCCCTGCCTCGAGCTGCAGAAGCTCCTGGGAACAGCATCGCCCTCGCCAAGGGGAGCCCACGCACGAGCACGGCCCCGGCATCAGGAACGGGACCAGAGGAGATCCCTGGAGCTCCAGCACCAGCATCCCAGGGCAAGGCTCGGGAGTCACAGCATCTTTGCAAGGTTTGGGATGCAGAAAGAAAATCCCCCACAAAATAAGCTGTTTTCCAGGGGTTTCTACAAAACCAGAACCACGGCTCTTGTAGTTTTGATTCCCGTCCTGAACAAAGACTGGAGATTCTGGGGAGGCTGGAACCCAACCCAAGGGTTTGGCCAGTTCGTCTTGCAGCTCAAAAGCCCTTGTGCAAACGTCACTCGGTGCAGCACGGCCGCCGAGCCACAGGAACTGGTCCCCTTGCACAGTTCGTAGCGGGAAAAAAAAAATACTGTGAAGCATCAATGCTGGTCAGGAAAATAAATAGTCCATAATTATTTCACTGCTGTGCCATGTGGGCTCTGTATACATAACACCAATCACTCCACGACATCCCGCCCGGTGCAATGAAAGGAAATGCCGAGCAGAACGTGCGTGGGATTGATCTGCAGACAGGAGTGACTGCTTTGCTAACATCTCATCTCCCGCATGGCAAACTTGCTCTCTGGCTGCTGCAAGGAGAAGTGGCTGCTTAATGCCCCCATTTACATTCCAGTTTTTACGGAGCATGATGTCTGATTGTTCGCACAAATCGGGATTATCACAAGTGCTTCAATCAAACCCTGTGAACCGCAACAGCCCACATCCCACCGGAGAATTTTTGTGTTTCTTTTGAAAATTAAGGATTTTGTCTCAGTCTGTTAAATACCCATCAATTAAAAGTTCATTGTTTTCAAACGAAGTCAAGGCTTAAAACCCCCAAAGCCAGCGCCCCTCTGGGTGGGCAGCCCCCAGCATCTCCCTCCATCAGCCCTTTTGCAGCATCTCAGGTGTCAGCCCCCAAATTGCATTACCCCAGCGTAAAGCGTGACAGCAGAGCAGCTGCGCCCCCAGCTGACCAGCCCTCCCCTCCCACCCCCCCCCGGCAAATGTGGGAAAAAGCTCGTTAGCTTGAAGCTCTGCCACTGAATAGTAAATTAATGGGCTCATTCCGCGCTAAAGCAAGTGATGGGTTGCACAGGGTCAGCTGCTGCACGGTGATGGGACCAAGTGTTTGATACCCCTGGAGTTTGGAGGATGAGGTTCTCCCTAAAGCACCTGGTTGCGATTTTGGGATTAGGTGCACGTTACGCGTGCCCTTCTGCTCCAATGGGCCCTGGCACACTTTCAGTTAAACTGTCCTCTTAACAGCAAAAGAAAACCCACTTTAAATAGCAGACAGATTTGGGGAATTCTTGGGTCTCCCCTACACTAATAAAATGAGAAGAAGCTGGAGAAACATTTCCAGTGTGACACCACCAAGAGAAGTCACCCTCCATCACAGCCAAATCTGGTTTGTAATGTAGCAACCACTTCTGGACCGTCGGCAAAAACAGTCAGTGATCGAACACGCAGGGATCTTTCTTGGGTAGCGCATCACATTCAGTAGTATTTGCACAGAAAAAGCAAATATATTAATAATAATCGAATTAAAGTAGGGAGTGAGAGGATTTTCCAACTTACCAGATTTTCTATAGAGCTCTGAAATTCACTTATTTTCTTTAACGTCTCTTTGTCCCTCTTTACTTCATTTATGTACATGGCCAAGTCCTCAAAAGAGAAGTGAATATTCATTTTTATTTTCCAGACGAAACTAGTACCTTACCAAAGCAGAAACCACACGACCTCGGCTCCCCGAAGGCACGCTGCCCTCGGCCCTCAGGAGTCAGAGCAGGGCTGGAGCAGCAGCGGGGCTGAGCACCGGCGTTCTCTGCTTGCGCTGCTGAACGCGCAGGACCTGCAATTTTTCCCATGTCCCAGAAGAGGGCAATGCACGAATCCAGAGCCGCACAGCAAAACCCGGCCCGTGGCTTTTGCCTGCAGCCAGGCATCCCCCCCGCCCCGGCAGCGTTCTTCCCTCCCGGCTTTCATCACCATCATTCCCTTCGTCCCCCCGGATACAAAAGCTGTGAGCCAGTCTTGGTGTCAAAACACCCACGTCTGCGAGAGGACTGCTTCGGACGCCCGGCTGCGCGGCGGCTGTGAACAGCGTTTGAGCCGGCTCTGCCCCCGGTGCTTCCAGCTGACCTCCCTGGGTGCTCCGGATCGCACCTGAGCTGGGATGCTCACGCTCCGTCCTTCCCGGGGACGCCCCGCGAGAGCATCCCCATCTCCAGCACCTCTGGGCATCCAACATCTCCCACCACACCAAGGCTACGTTGTAAAATAGAGACACACTCGATGGAGCTTGTTCTGCCCTGGAAAATTCCTTGCTTACCTAAGTTTTGACCCACGAAAGAGAAAGAACCCTATCCCTTCCACCGAGACAACTTCTTACACCCTGTGGAGTGTATTTTCTGTGCCCGTTTGCTTCTTATCTGCTCCCTGCCTCCCTGTCCTCAACAATAGCTCTTGTCAACTTGGATTAAATCTGAACGTGGGATTTTTTAAGACATCCCCTCTGGGTCAGACCTTCCTCAGCTTCCCAACATAAGAAGGGTTAATCACAGATGATAATCACAAATCTACGTGACAATACTTATCACAAAATACCCCACTGGGCCGATGGCAGGGATGGTTATGAAGAATGACAAAACCAAAAGCCTTATGAAGTCGCATCCTCCATCAGGCTTGAGCGCTGAGCTCAGCTCCCTGCTGCTGAACAGGCCTACGCAAAGGGCAGACACAATCCCAGGATGGGCCGTGACTTCACACAGCAACTGCGGCGTGCAGACCTGGGCTGCGGGATTGCACCGGGAACCTGCCTTGCTCCCACCATCGCCCGGGGGCTCGGTTCTCCACTCCGGTGGAGGGTCGGTACCTGCACCAAATACCCCCACGTGCAATTTTTTGGTGCAGATCCTGACCCCGTCTTGTGCAAACAACTACCTGTGCAAAATAAAAGGGAGGCGAATCCCCTCGGGAAACGCAGCCCTGGCTGTAGATATTTACCCCCCCTGCACGGCTCTCGCCCCAGACGGCGGCAACGTCTGCCGCCTACCAGCACGGCAGACAGACAGACTGGATTCGCAATGAAAAACGTTACTTGTAAGTTAAGCCTTGGTTTACAGATCAATTAAAACCAAACCGCGCAGCTTCCTACGCCCCGGCCGAGCCCAGCGTGGTCTGAACTGCACCTGCGCTCTCCCGGCGATGGGGCGATGAAAGAGAAACCTCACCGATGGCTACCGGCCACGTCCTGCCAAAAATGCTGAGTCTGCAGTGTAGCCGGAACGTACAGACGTTTATTTATCAGCAGTGGTATCGGTGGGTGCTGTATTATGAGGCCATAAGCAGGTTTAACAACTGTCACCAGTTTAGCGTTCGCTCGAGGCCACGGGCGCGCGGCGTTGTGCGCAGCAGCGGGCTGCGGATGCAACGTCCTTCAAACAACCTTAACTTTACAGCGACCTACATAGCGGCGCTAGGTTCCCGGGCTTGCAGGGATCACGGCTGAAAAGGTCACCCAACTTATGTAAGCGCTAGAAAACGCGGTGTTGTCACAAAAGCTGCGGCTCCGGGGCAGAAAACAAAGCGACCTGCGAACACGGGAGCGAGCCCAGGGATGAATCCTGCAGCGCTCGCCAGAGAGAAAACCTGGAGTTAACGATCATCCTCAAGTCAGATTCTGCTGACGATGGTCCCGCAGTGTGAGTGTGCGGGGGGGGGGGTGTACCCAGGTCAGAGAACATTTGGATGATTTTATTTTTTTTGTTTTTGTTGCTGATGGCTTTCCTGAGATCTTGGGGGTTTCAGCTGAAAGCTCAAAAAAAACTCTAAACAAAGCAAAGTTTTGACACCAGAAGTCTTCATTTGTGGAAAGAGTATTTTCCCCTTAATAAGAATAAATAATTGGATAAAAGGATTCCCAACCAGCGCCTGGACAACAGCGTGCAGGCAACGCTCCGCACGGGCTCCCATTTCTGCAATACTCCCCGACTTGCTGATACAGCTGGAGTTCCTCCAGATCCCTCCTAGCAAAAACAAGAGCCGAATCTGGCACAGCCTCCTTACAACTTTTCACTAATTACTATTGTGTGTAACTTGTCAACAAATACCAGCTTCCCCAGCTGCTTAGGGAAGAAGATAACAGCGATGACTACAGATCTGCTGCGAAGCAAGCGCATCAAATGGCAATCAATACGCACACGCGTGTCCAAAAGGAGGAGGTGCTGCCTTCCTTCGGGTTGTTGGACGGGTTTTCCACCTAAGCTTTTGTTTTACAGAAGCAGAGGGGTCCCGCGCTCTGTCGCACCCCGAGCCCAGCGCAGCCCCACCGCCGCTCTCGCCCTCCGGTACCTGCATCGCCTCCAGAGCCTCCTTCAGCTGCTGCTTCTCTGGTCGGTCCGATGAATGGCTGAGCAGCTCCTGAAAAAAAAAATTAATAAATAAATAAAAGAGTTTGGGTCTGCTGGGAAAGCTGCCCGCACCCTGCCTGCACCGGGCAGGCTACGAGCCGTGGGCAACGGCTGCCTGCTGCCAGGGTGGTGGCAGCGATGCCGGGGCAGGCGACTGCAGCCGTAGGACGAGGAACACGCCAAGCGGCTGGTGCTCGAGAGATCTGTTACACGGAGTTGACGGGAGGAATTTCACACATAATCAGATTATATGCAAACTTATTTTATATTCATTAAGTGCCTCTCGTGGCTAACAAGTGCAGAATTACCCTAGGTCACCATACTTTAAAAGACGGCACAAATATTATGTCGTGTTAAGTAGCTCTAGTAATTATTTCATTTGAAAGGGGAAAAAAAAACCCACCTCCTCGCTCTGCATTTGGCAATGATTCACTCTCCACTGTAAAAGCTGAAAGATGCTACAGTGAGGATGGCAGCTGGAGAGAAGTGCCAACGCTGAAACACTTACTTTTAACAGGAGATGATATTTCAAAACTCTCTGCATTGGAACCACCAGCAGATCTTGCAATTTAAATTTCCCATCCTGAACCTTTAGTGTGCATTCCTAGTAAAGAAATCAATAAATCAGCAGTGAAGCAGCTGAGGGAAAACAACAGCTTCCCCACAGAAAAAGCCTCCAATGTCCCCCAGCTGTTATGTTTTGCTCCTGTAAAATCAGCTTTGATGAGAAATGGCTCGCAGTCCCTGCATGCGCCCAGCCGGAGCTGGGGCCCCGCCACAGAGGTTACTGAGGAATAAAACCCAGGGGCTGGACCCTAAAATACAGCCATTCTCATGCAACTGAGCTCCTCCAGCTTAATGAGACACTGCTCATTAGGAGAGGACGCGAATGCTCTCAGACCTCGGGGAACGTCAAATGAAACGCATCAGCCTAACTCACCTCCTCGAGGGTTTGACCTAATGCCTTTTATTTGCGAGGGGCTGGAAGCGAGCACGCAGCCACTGTGCCTTCGCTGACAAGCAGTAGGGCATTAAGATGAGCTCATGTGGTCGCAGCAAGTTTTGCGACTGTTACCTTGGCCCAGACCCATACGTGACTCTGCTGTGCTGGCTGAGAGCCCCTGCGTGCCCCCCCAGGAAGACGAGCGGAGCTGCCACGAGGGAGGGAGGGAAAGGAGAAGCACGGGAGCAACTGGGTGTTACAGCAACTGGCCCTTCAGCAGAGGATGCAATTCAGATCACGATCAAGGGAACGTGTTTTAAAAAATTATTTAATGCAGTTTTAACCCTGAATTGGGTTGCTAGTTTTGCACGGAAAATCAAAAAGCGTTTGCAGGAAAGGAGGCAACACGTACAGACAGCCCAGCAAATTCAGATTAGCATCAAGACGAAAGCAGGAATTAAAGCTGGGTAAAAGCAGCAGCTCCAAGGATGCATCCCTTCTGGGGCTCCTTTGATTTACTTAATATCTGGATTAGCCCCTGTTTGCACGAAGCCTTTACGCTGGGGAAGGAGGACAGGGGAGCAATCCGGGCGCTCGCCTGGGGACTCGGGTTCGCCTCGGGCTGTCCCCGATGCTGCGCGTGACCTTGGAAAGGCACTCGGCTCCTGGCTCGAGGACGCTCGGTGCCTTTGGGTCTCCCTGCATGACTCGAAGAGGAATTTGTCCACGGACAGGCCCAGCTTGTTTTAACTTGGATAAACTCGGGGGAGGAAGGACAGAGAGCATGTTTACGGGGCGGGGGGGGAGATGAAGGGGCAAGCAGGGGATCAGGACAAGATAACCCCCAGCTTTGCCCCCTCTCTGGGCAGTACCGACTCCTCTTGCTAACCGAACCGTTTCCAACACGCCCTCAGCTCCAGCAAATCCTTCCAAAACCCACGACACGGGGAGCCCTCGGCCCCAGTGTCCCCTGCCCGCTCACCTCCACCTTCTGCCTGACGTCCTCCCTGTTGGCGAGGAGGTGGTTGAGCGTGTTCTGGGCGTACTCCATGTGGCTGCAGTACTTGCCGTAAATCAGCAGCCTGTAGAGGGGGAAATCACAAATTTAATCGGAAACACTTGCTGGCAGTTATAACCTGTTATAAAAGATATATATATACTTATATACAGGGAAAGGACAAGGCAAACAGCTATTCCCCCATATAACTGCTTAGCAAAGTATTAACACTCTTTTACTGCACGGCTTTTTAAGTCTTTTGAAGTTTCCAGAGCTGGAGCCCGCGGGGGCGATTCAGCTCACGAGGAGCAGAAGGGGCTGAGTGGCCAGAGGAACCTGTTTTCGGAGGGAGGACGGCTCATCCCTCCGCTCCCGAGCGCCATAGATTTAACCACCGCTCCCCAAGAGCCGTGCTCGACAAGAAGGGGAAACCCAGCTCCACGCTGGCAGACCTTCCCTAGAGCAGGTTACAAAGCGGCTCTCTAAGAGGCACCCGCAGCCCGAACACGAAAAGAAAGAGCGAAGAGCCGGGACTCCAGCCCTGCCCAAGCTGCCGGTCACCGCCGGCACTCGCCTCTCCCGACTCCAGCGAGGGTCTGCGGATTAACTAAAACACGAGGAGGGGGCAAGCGCTGAACCCCTGCAATCCAACCCGGTGGCTTTTCCTCGTGACTACGCCATCGCCGTGATCCCCTCGACGTCCCAAAAGGCGCCGTGCGGCCCCGATGGCCACGCGCTGGTTTTCTGGCGGTGCCACGTTAGCCGCAGGGCTCGCAACGGCAGAGCAGGGATGCCTTTCAACACCAAACGACAACAAAAACCCGCTTCCTGAGAGCATTTCTGAATGCAGCTCGCCCAAGCCCATGCATTCATCTCCTAAAAAGTCTTTGTTTCCTCAGTCACAGCACCTCACAGCCCAAAAAACAATTGCCGTCGCCGCAGCTGATGTGTGCCCCTCTCTCTGCAAGTTTCTCGGTATCTCACCAACTAAGGAAGAAGACAAAAAACTCTTTGATTCTTGAGAAGTGCCCAGAATGGATGTGGGTGATAATAATTTGCACATCAGCAGAGAACGAGAGGCTTCAAATCCCCTTGAACCCCAAGGACACAAGCTCGCTGCACCTTGCAGGATGGATCACAGGGACCTAAAGATCAAGAGAAGGGGTAATTTGGGGAATGAAGGTTGTCACAGCCCTTGGAAACTCAGTGGAGCTCTGTATAGATACCCTGGGCTATAAATTTAAACATCTGACACAAACAGAGCAGTTTTGCTGTGGATTCCCCCTTTTTCCTCCACTTCACTCATTAATCCTGCACGACAGGTTTGGGTTTTCCCCCCTTCCTTGCCGTTAACTGTATTGCTGCTGCTAAGACACATATTCCATCACACGCTGCAACTCATCCATTATTTTGGGGCTTCGTCTCTTGATGGAGACGATCTGGGAGCCCCTGACCCGGTGTCGCTCCGTAAACGTGGGACTCTCAGAGCCCGGCGGGGAGCTGAATAGGGAGATTTATGGGAGCCGCAGTCCCCGGCGAAGCAGCAGCCAATACAGATTATTCTTCTGCCTTTTCCCCTTGACAACTTCTGAACATGCACAATAATATCTACCTTGCCAGCACCTGGAGAGTTTCAAAGAGGCTTCAGGAGCATAAATTCAGACTCCAGCTTTCAGAGAAAGAGATTCACAAACTACTTCCTTCAGAAGAAAAAAACCCAACAAAGCCTGCAAAGCGGAGGAGCAATACATCATTTTGCTGGGACACCTCTGAGGATGCGTGGGGAAGCGAGAGCTATTTGTCACGGACACATTCGATGGAGGAAGGTCTCACATACAGGCACCAAACAGGGACTCTGGAGGACAACGTTCTCTTCTTGGTGGGGCAACACTGTCTCCCCAGGTGAGCTCACTTTCTCCTCCTGCACTCCCACTTCCTTGCTGTAAAATGTGGTATCGCCATCTTTCCTGACGTACGAAAGGACTCTGCCTGTTGGATCCAGTCGCTCCAAACTCTTCACTCCTGAGAGCCCGGATTTGGGGTCTTCTCCAAGCCAAAACTCCCCAGGAGCAGTAGTTTCCCACGGCGCTGAGCTCCCCAAGACCCCCTGGGGCTGAACACAGCTTCGGAGCTGCCGTTGCCACCTCGCAGCCATCGGTCTGGCTCCTCCGTTCTTTCTCGGGAAGGCTTTTCGGTCCTTCCAACAGCTGCCTGCAAACTCCCCTAGGCACTGGGGCAGTGCGTCCACCCACCTGCATGGAACCCATCAGCTACAAGCGCTCTGCTGAGCTCCCACCGGCAAATGAACAGAAGCAAATATTTATTTAAAGGCTGCCAGCCAAAACCAAGCCTCGTGCCTCTGCACAGCCACGCGGATCTCCCTGGGGAGCGATGCCACCTCCACGACTCCTCCCGTGTCCCTTCCCTGCTCCCCGCGTGCACAGCTCTGCCCCAAGCGCAGGCAGCGGCGGATCCGGGAGGGATTGCTTCCCGGGGATGGCACCGGCACGCACGGAGCCCAGCAAGGAATTAGGAGATCAAAATCACCTAAGTGCGTTTTATGAGTATTTTTAAATTATTTGCATTCTTCTTCGGAAACTTTTTTTTTTTATTTAATCCAGAAAACATTCCCTTTCTAAAGAGCGGCGCCATGAATGATGGAATATCTGACCTTACGGTGTATTATTAATGCAGATGGTATTTCTGGAGTTATTGACTTCTGAATGGCATTTCTGTGTCTAGACACTGGTTTAATCACAGTGAAATAACACCCTGGCACAATTCCACAATGAATCAGGCCTTTGATTACTATTAAGGATATTAAAGGCTTTTATTAACCTTATCTTTGCGTTCCGGGGTACTCCTGCTTGCAGCTGCCAAAACACAGAATCTATTATGTTTGCGAGAGCAACTTTTACATTTATTCATCATGCAATAGGTGCGGGACAAGGGCAGTGCCAAAAACGCGGTATTTTTCTCCGAGTGAGCAATCACTCTGATCTAACCAGAGCGAACCGTCCCCTGCAAAGGAGTCCTCCCACCGCATCACAGGCCCTCAAAGCTGCTCGCAGGAGAAGACCACGCTAAACCCTCGAAGGCGAGCGAGGTTTCGCTCCGTTCTGGCTCGCCATAATCGCAGCGTTTATCCCCTCCGACACATCCCTGCGAGCGCGCCGTGTGTTCAGCCTGCGGAACGGCCGCTCCCAGCCGGGAGGCAGTCAGCCCAGCAAAGTGCCGGCGCAGACCCGGGCTCGCAGGAACAAGCGTCCACGGGAGCCGCGCCGCGTTAGCCGGGTCACTCAGAGAGAGACGACTGCGTTTCCTTTACCTCTCTTTGAATTCCAGAAACACTTTTGCCAGGCTGCTTCCTCCAGACATCATAGAGACGTCGATGGCTCTCAGGAAATTGAAGTGCACTTTAATTAGGTCCTAAAACGAAGAAACAATCAATGCTTTACACACATCCAAAGCGAGCGGGCAAACACAGCCTACAGAAATGCACGTTCGCTACTTAATCAGGCAGTCATTTTCTCTTTTTTCTTTTTTTTATCTCTTTTTAGCTATTTTTAAAATAAGTCATTCTAGTGAGACGCAGCCCTAAATGGCCAGGAGTACAAGGGTGTAATTCTGTTAGGAGGTTATATGGTGATAAACGCACCAGGATTTCCACGTCTATCAAAGTCCCTTTCGCAGGTCTGGAGGGAGCGGAGGAGATGGGCAGGCTCCGACCCAGACCCCGTGCAAGCCAGCGTAGAAATAAATCCCTTCATCGCAGCGTGCCCAAACCATCTCTAAGTACAGCTAAAATACAGAGCCCCACTCCCGGAACATCCTCCGTACAAAATTATTTTCTCACCTAGAGTTCATATAATCCCCCACTCTAAAACTGAGTGCTAACGAACATCTCCTAAACCCCTCCGAGCTCTGCAGCACAGGAGGGATTGAACCTCTACAGGGGAACGCACAAATCTAACGTGAAATCTGAAAGCCTTCTCTCCGGCAGGAAGGTGGCTGAGTTGCCGTGAAAAGAACAAAGATTTAAGCCGCAACGTCTGCGCCGTTACCTCCAAATTGATAAAAATAGCTTCCATGTCTTGGGGAGTCAGTACCAGCCGCAGTGGGTTCATATAGTTCTGCAAGAGGTAAATGGAAAAGGGGTTGAAATACTGGAGAGGAGCGAACGAGGGGGGGTTTGGGCGAGGGAGGTATTTCTCCCTGCTTCACCAGTTCACTGACCTGGGCAGGGAGAAGCCAGGTTTTAATGAATTTAAGCACTCGCAAAGGCAGATGAACGACAACGCGTTCGTCAAGACCAGGCTGCACCCAAGCAGGAGCCGGGAACCCCCGTGGGCGCATCCTCCCCGGAGCTCCCCTGGGCCCCGTGGCACTGCCAGGCGTGGGAAGGTGCGAGACCCCCCCGACCCGTGGGTGGGCACAGATCCCTCTCCTGCTAAATCGGCAGGGAGAGGCGTTTAAATGCACACGGTTTCTTCACCTTGGCTGCAGTCGGGAAGAGCTCTGAAGCATTTTTTCAGCTCTTTGATTATCTCACTAGAATTCTGCCCTTGAAAAAGCGCCGATGATGTGATTACATTGGAAATGCCTTTCCGAACAAATACATATTAATAGAAACGTCTACATGACTTGTAACTACAAAACCCCCCGACGCGGCGCACCAAAGACAGGACCCTCTGCCCGTAACGCGCGGTCAGAACCCGCTAAGCCTTCGCAAGCCTTTTTAACGGGTATCAAAGCGATAATTTAATTCTTCCTTTAGGCTGAACCAGAAGGGCTGTGGCTGTTTCCAAGGAACAAGGGCTGTGTCCTTCAACCACACGTACGTTAGGACATCCCCATGGAAAACAGGAAACGCTATCCCGTTTGTGCCAGTTTCGCTCACAGCTTCTTTGCGGGAACTTTCAGCAGACAGAGGCAAATAATTGCAAAAGGGGAGGAAACAAAAGCGTTAGGGTGATTAGAAACGGCAGCTTGATTTTCACTATTGTCCTTCATTCCCGCTGCTTTCCTCAGAGCAGAAACCACCTCCAGGCTCCAGTTGTATCCACGACTCCGCTGTCTTGTTGAGGTGTTCGTTTTCATTTTTATTATAAAGAAAGGCACAACAACAATTTATCAAAACCAATTAAAACCCATGAATTCAAGCAGCAAAATTTTACTGTTAATCCAATTAGTTTCAATGACAAGTCAGCACAGCTTCAGCACTTTTGAAAAACACCCAGAATAAAGAAATTATTGCGTAGCAATCAAAGTGATAAGATATCTGCAAACACGGCTCCTATTGGCAAGACCGGCCCGGCTGAGCGAGGAGTGGGAGTCTCTTACCCTGGGGTAGGGGGGACACAGCAGGATGGTTTTCAGCCTATTTCCAATATGCAGCGATCAGAAAAAATATGCTGTTTGGCTCCTGCAGTTACAGGCTGCACATTTGTGCTTGTCAGTATGGGTTTTCTGGATCCCCCTTCTCTCTAATTTTACATGTGAATGCATCGATCCTGCCTCATCACATCTGCCAGCTCTCGCAGGGAGAACTAATACAGCGAGATTAATGCGAGATCAAGGGATGATGTGGAAGGCGATGGTATAGAAAAGATGGCTCAGTTCTTACCTTTTCTATATCTTCAAGTGTTTTGTAGTATTTGGCCTCAGTTTCTTGGATTTCTAGCAAACAGCAATTTCTTTTGTCATCTTCTGTCATTCCCATTTTCTAGAAAAAGGAAAAAGGAACGCATGGCCGGATGCTCTTAATAGGGGTTCAGCAACCTGCTCACGTGGAGCAGAGCTCCAGTTCAGCCTTCGGTGACGGCAAACTCAGAACAAGCACAAGTATTACCGGTTTGTGTTAAAGGAAACTATTTTTATCCAAAAAAATTAGGAAGGAACCCTGGCTGTCCTATTCAATATGTTTCAACACGGCAAGCATTATATTTTTTGCATTCGTTATAGCTACATTACCAAAGACTATCAGCTACAGAACAAATAATGCTAGTTTTCCCCATTTATTTTTTTTTTGCTTAAGATGAAACTCACAGCAGAGCCTAAGTGGGTCATAAATAATATCTCAGACTTACACAAATCCCCTGCTAGGGTTGCCAATTCTCATGATTTTAGGTCAAATCTGATAATACATGTGTTTCTTAAAGCCCCAACTCCTGGAGTCACTTCTCTTGCTTTTGCATCCGTAAAGCGGAGCAGAAAACACGTCTCGGGAGGTGCTGCACCGGTCAGTGCAGTCTCTGAACTGGGGAGGTGATTCAGTGTCGGGGTTTTCATGATCATGCACAGGACCGGACACCCTCTCTACACCCTCTTTAACTCACAGCTCAGACCTATCAGCTGGATGGAAACCAATATTTTAATCAATGCATCTTACCTGCATATATCTAATCTGAAGCATGCAGAAATACAAGAAACCAATTAGCATTACACACTTGCTATTGCAACAAATCTTTAAAAAAAGCCATTATTTAGACAGCTACGTGCATGCTTACATTAAAAATAGGCTTTTTTGCTCAGGGGAGGGGAGGGAAGGGAGTCAGAGCCATTGCCTCCATCGCTGCTCAGCGGTGTCTGACAAAATGTAAAACTTTGTGGAGGGGACAGTGAAAAATTACCAATTCCCTTGACTCTAATCCTGCACTCTCCAGCTGCGGGGCACCCGCACGGTGGGAACTTCCCCCCACTTTTGCCTTTTATGCAAGAAATTCCTACCAAAACCTTCCCAGCGGCCAGTTCTTGGGCCAACTGGCTTCTGCAACTGATGGCAACGTGGTAAAAACACCGGTGGCCAACGAGCCGTGCTGACGTCAGCATGGCCACCAGTGTCCGCAAACAGCTCCAAGCGCTTCGGCGGGATCAGCGGGAATATTTAATGCCTTGATCCAGGGGGTTTTGGTGTGCAGGGAGCTCCTCGGGCTGCAGACAAGGCGTGAAGGGATGAAGTGCCTCAACCACCATCGTCATGGTCTTGGTACCGCTTGCAGCCAGGTGCGGGATGGGTGAGAAATCACCACGTGGGCATCGCTGCCGCACAGCTCGGCTCGCTCGCCAGGCTCCGTGGGGTGAAGCCCTGCCTCCCCGCACCTCGGCTGGCACAGCCACCTGCCCCACTCCAGGGATTTAATTAATCAGCGAACTCGCCCATTGATCCTGCTTTGTTATGGGGAGGTATGTACCGTCGTCAGCACTGTCTGCGGCCAGGAGAGAGTAATTACAGTCTGCACAAAGCCCGGGGGTGGCAGATATCAGAGGGTGGGAGAAAATTTGGAAGGTTACGCTCTGATGGAAAGGTCTCTTCCAGTTCTGCATCAGCAGAAGCCAGGACAGCCAGCCTCCTTGGCGCTGGGGACGCAGGTAGCGAGGGTGGCTCCGTGCACCTTCCTGGCGCACCCATGGCGCATCGTACTTGCACCAGGGCCCTTGGAGTTAACGCACGTCCCTCCACGAGGCCGTGCGTGCTGCACACCCGGGTTTCCCCATCATCGAAAGGCTTTTAGAGATGATGAATGGGGTTGGCTGCTTGTCCCTAGAGCCGCTCAGGTCCCCGCTGCCCCAGAAAGCTCCACTGTAAACATCTACCCGCTCCGAGACACCCAGGCAGGAGCGGCAACAGGCACGAACGAGCGCTGGCTCCTCCACGCACAGATCTGTCAGCCCTCACCCCGATCTAAAAATACGGGTGGCAGACACGGCACATCTGGCTGATGGAGCAGGCAGAGCCGCCGCGCTCCCCCCTCCCCAGGAAGGGCTGAAGTGACACGCGCTGCCTTGGCTCAGCAGCAATTACTATTTTTAGCTTATCTTTTAGGGCTTATTAGCTCTTCCTTTCCCTTCCTCCTCCCCAAACTCCTTCGGATGACAGGATGGGCTGGGAAACTCCTCGGAGAACTCCCTCCGGGCAAGCGCCATCCCAGATTGGCTTATTTTTACCTCTCACGAGGCAGCTCAGTTTCCAGGAAGGATGCGAAGCGATTCGCTTCCCCGCAGCATCACCTGTCATTGGCGGACACTCATTTATTTAATTGAATCCCCTCCCTTCCCCTCCCATCAAGGTGTAGCTTTAAAATGCACAGGAATTGTTACCATGGGCTGTTGAACCTCCACTCTGATGATATCTTCATAGATATCATCGCCTTCATCTTCACAGGGGACGCAGTCATAAATATCCTCCCCCAGATCATGTTCGCTGAAACGAGAAGGAGAGCGATTTAGCGATAATGAAGAGGGCACGTTCGCTGTCACTCGATCAGGCAAACGAACTGCTCGCGCCAAGGAGGGAGGATCATCACGACAATAAGAAAACTCTCCTGGCCCACAGCACGGAC
Source organism: Grus americana (assembly GCF_028858705.1). NCBI lineage: Eukaryota > Metazoa > Chordata > Aves > Gruiformes > Gruidae > Grus > Grus americana. The sequence continues at coordinate 11,597,256 of NC_072871.1, read as the reverse complement.
ATCCTCGGTCCACGTTCCCTGTTTGCATTAGGAGTCTCTGTTTTTCCCAGATCCGTACCCGCTGCACATCCTCCCGCTCGCTGGAGGCTGGAAAAGGCCAAACACCGCTCGACACGAGCGGGGACAGCAGCCAAGCAGCCGCCCCAAGCCCCGTGCCAGGCGCGCCTGCAATGCCCAGCCTGCCGGGCTGCCGGCTCTGCCCCTGCCGAGTTTTTGCTCGGCGCTAATCGGCCCGGCCGAGACGGACCCGACGGCCAAGCGCCCCAGCGAGACCATCTGAGCCGCCGCGTCCGGCCAGGTCCAGCTCCACCTGCCCCCGAAGATGCCCACAGCATCCTCCTGCCTCTCCTCTTTAGGACGAGGAGCAGCTCTTGTGTCGGTGACTTTAACTGTATTACGCTGGGAGAATAAATTTTAATGGGTTGGATTTTGGTATGTTTAAGGCACTGCGCTCACTCTTGGTCTGCACCGCGTCCGGGTTTAAGAGCTCCGGGTCCAGTTTCTCTGGGGGATGGATCGACCCCCCCAAAGCACAATCCCCGCCCTGATGCGCGACTGGGTGATTTTTAATCTAACGTTTCCCGGAGGAGGGGGAGACTCTCCCGATCACCATAAGGCCATCTCGCCAGACGCTCAGCTCGGTGGTGCTCAGCCCCAGTAACACTACTTACATCAGAGATAAATTAAGCAGCAAAAAAAAAAAAATCACATTTTCAAAACCGGCCACATCACTTTGGAGGGGCCCCCTGCAAGCACAGGCCTCAAAGGCATCGCTGAGACGTAGTGCTCAACTTGTATTTAAAGGTGATGGTGTTAGGTACTTAATTGTCATCTGAGCCTTTACAACCTCCCCCAGGGGTTCCTAAGTCTTAGAACACTTTTGAAAATTCAGCCCATAATAAATACCAATTAACAATAATAATTTTAGCGCTTAGATCTACAGGTGCTGATTGCTAACGGCTCCCACTGAAGTCAACCCCATGGGATCAGGACAGTGTGAAACACTGGAATATCAAACAGCGTTCGCATATTTTACGAGCTGTCTCTTTCAACATGGGTATTAATTACATACAAATATATCTGGGTGTAAAACTGTGCTCAAACCGTAACACTTGACATCTCTATATTATACAGCATGGAGCAGCTGAGTACATCTGTTTGCAAAACGGGGCTTTAATTCTTTTCTAAATGCAGTTCTTTCTATTTTAAAAAAACAGATTTATTTAATAAAAGTTTGGGAATTTTAAATAAATACACTGGCATGATGTATCCGTCCCATTCTTCCAGAGTGATGCATTGCAGCTGCTGTAATAATGCCCACTAATAGCTGGTGATCCATCTTCTCCTTCCCAAGCGTCGCCGTCACCATTATTATCTGTACCAATATTTATATTCTCAGCTCCGCTCCTTATCCAGAGCGAGTAACTCCGGGTTCCTGATTAATCTTCCCTCCCCGCCCGCACCTCTCGGATTGCTAGCTGTCTCTCCATACATCATTTCCCTGGCGTGAGGGTCGTTAGGAAACGTACGGTTGGGTTAACGCCGCAAGCACGAGCCCCGCTGGGTACGATGTGCCCACGGCGAGTGCCGCGGTGATGCTGCTGCTGGAGCACAGCCCGCTGCGTGAGATGGCTGCTCGTCGCCAGCAACAAGAGCGGCTCGGCAGCTGTTCTGGGCCACGTGCGGAAGGAGAAGATGTCCCCGGGAAGCCCTGCATCCTGAGCATCACCTGGACCTGCTCTCCTGCACACGAGCACAACCAGGTGCCACGGCCAAGCCTCAGACCCCAGCACTGCCTGTCCCCAGCCGGGACAAGCCCTCCTTTTGTCCCCCACCCAGGAGCCACGAGCTCTGGAGCAGGGCCGGGCACACACAAGGACATCGCTGTGAGAAACCCAGGCGGCAGCGCGGGATGCTAACGGGGTTTTGCCAAATCACAGGCTGCCAGAACCAAGCCTGGAGCAGGAGGGGTGCCCCCCCAGAGCTGGCCCAGCACCTCTGGGTCTCCAGGAAAGTAGCAGGAACATCTTCCAAGGGCAAACGCAGCAAATTTGTCCATAGAGCTGCCAAGAGCCATCTGACACGAACGCTGGACCATCACGGCCGGCCACATCCTGACAGCACCTCGCCACTCTCACTGATCTGACCAAGGGGCTGAGCCCCCGCTGCTCCACTCGTTCCTGCTCATCCACACCAGTACCAGCCCTTCCCATCTCCCATTTCCGACCTGAGGCAAAAACCAGGAACAGCTCCCTTGTCCTGGGGCCATCCAGAAAGACACCTCCACTTCAGAGAGCAGGGGAGAGGCACCAGAGACGCTCCAACCTGACAGTCGTGGTGGTATTAAAACGACGATACTTTCGTCCAACGGACGCGTATTTGTTAAAACACATTCCTAGTATGTCTCTGAGACCATCAGAGGCTGCCAGTTTTACGGAGAGCAGTGAAACGTGCCGATTAGCCTCCCCCGGAGCAGCCCGCGAGCGGCCGAGCTTTGCCGGTGTGAGTACGGCTGTTGACATCGCCGCTTGGCACATATTGATTTTCATCAGCCTCCGCATTTTGTCTGTCAGAGTTCAAAATATGCACCCTCCCCGTCATTAAAGAAAGAGAACAGGTACCAGGACATTTTTAGCCAGTGGCAGCCTAAGAACACACTAAATTTTAAATGCCAGAAAGGGAGGGAAAGCGGGGCAGGCATTTTCCGTGTTTAGCACAGTCCCCTGCTGTGGGAGGCAATAAATTCAGCATCCCAAGTGTGTCACGCGTAGACTGAACAACCTGAGCAAGGAAGGCCAGATCCTCACCTTGTTCTTCACAAAGAAAAGCAATTTACTCCTTCAATAAAAGCAGCAGAGTCCGAGAGTTACCCGTGGGTGTCGGAGCCTACGATCTCCCGCCTGGATTAGGAGATTCACTGCCAGCTCTGGGTTTAGGAAAGGGATTTTATCCGCCCTTCAGAGTTAAAGCCAGCGTTTGCAATTACTGTTATTAGGGTGGACGTAACCAGCTGCGGGCTGGCAGCATGTTGCCTAGCCAGGAAAGCTCATTCAAAGCAAAAAGAATAAAGCTTTTCATATTTAAGGCAATTTCAGGGAAAAACAGTGCTTTCGGCTGAGCTCTTCTTCCTCCCTGGCGATGCCCGCTCTGTGCAAACGCCCTCCCGAGCAGGCAGCAGCCACGCCAAGGAGCAGCTCCCTTACCGGAGGGACCGATGCCAGGCTGCTGCCTGGGAGCGAGGGACAAAGAGGGACATGGAAGGAGCACGCAGGGTCCCTCAGGGAGCCCTGGCACCTCCAGCGTGCAGCAGTCACCTAAGCACAGCCAAATTTTAAACAAGTCTCCCCAGATAGGATGCCCAAGTTGAGCTAGTTTTAGGAAGAACCTCACCGCTTTGAGGGAAGGCACTGGTCTCATGGTTCCCACCGCTGGGAACCAGCACTCCAAAGCTCAGCACCGGGCCAAAACAGAGAGCAAAGTCTGCATTTGGGCTTTGGGAGATGAGGAGCTCCAGCCTGGGCTGCCTGCACCAGGGGATGGGCACAGACAGCCCGCGATTCCCCGATAAACAGTCTGCAGCAGGTCCACCACGCTAAAGGAATGCTGCACGTCACGTTTGCAATGACACCGTGGACGAGGAGGGTAAGGGGGGAAGCTCTGAGGGACTCGAGGGCCACCGAAGGACCTCTTTCCCATACTCTGGGAAGTCAATGAGTTTGTACCAGCCTCAAGAATTCAAGAGGAACCCCTCAGGGCAAACCCACCACGCCAAAACCCTGTTCAAACCACGGTGCTACTGTCGCTCTGCTGATGAAAGAGCCAGAACCACCAAGAGCAGCAAAAAAAGAGAGGGCGACTCGAGAGAAGGAGCTAAAATAAGACAACCAAAAGCTGACCCCAATTTTCCAGCCCTGTGGCCGAGGTTACGAGCCAGAAGACCTCAGAGCCACCATGGGTCCAGGCTGGAAGAGCATTTGCAGGGTCCCTGAGACAGCTGCCCAGCAGCTGCGAGGCTCCAGTTCGCCCCAGTAATCCTCCACTTTCTCATTCTTACTCTGCACTCAGAGCTATAAATAGACGGTTCATCTGCCCAACCCTTCATTCGCTGTCTCCGTCAGACGAGGACAAGCAGAGTCCTGTCTTTGCAGCACATCTGGCAGGGTGAAGCTTTAGGGTGAAGGAGTGCAAGATGTGCAGTTGTTGGACTCGAGATCTTGCAGGGTTTTAATTAGCCAGATTGTACTTGGAGGGAGCCACGCGTCTGGAAATAGCAAGAGAGGCCTTTTGCCATCTATTCTACTCAGGTTTTACGTCGCCCATTCAAAGTGGAATGTTATAATCCCGAGAATGAGCCTCGCACAGTTGTAACAACTAACACGATCCTAGAGATGGCACAAGCAGGACATATAAAAATCTTTACTGGTGACAAAGAAGAAAAGACACATTTACAAGTGCCTTGTACCACAGAGCCATTTATTTAACTGGCTGGCATGCGTGGTTTTTCCAACACAGCAAAAATAATGAGAAAAGTGGCAGCTAACTTATCATCTCACCTTGGCTCCTCTATTCATTACTTTTTTTAATGCACTTGAGAAATTCTGCTGACCACATCACTATTTCGGAAGATACGAGGAGGCGACGCTGGTGACAGCAGGGAAAGAAGTGGGAGAAGCTTCGGCGAGAAGCTCTTGGCAGGAGACAGGCTGTTGGCAGAGTCTGTGCCCAAATGAGCTGCGTCGCTTGAGAAAGCGAGGCCAGGCGGGAGATGTTCTGCAGCTCCCCTTCTCCAGGACAACAGGCTTGGGAAATGCACCAGCATCCCCAATATTTCTGTTGGGGATAAATCCCCAGTGAGCCGTGGCTCGAAACCAGGCTGGGGAACGGCGACTTGTGGGACGAAGCCCCACCAGGAACATGTGCCGGCTCCAGCACAGGGTTTGGTGGGGACCTGCTTTGCTTAAAACACTTTCTTTGTCCTTTTTGCAACACTACAACTTCTTCCCTCAAAGCAATTCACTTTTGAAGAGAAAAGGAGGTAAAAGTCACACAAATTAAACGTTTCACGTCAAACCACCCACAGCACTTCTGCCTGACTCTGAATCCTTCAAAGAGCTACCAAACAACCCAAAACCCGCCCTAGGCGTAATCCGCCCGCGGCTGCCAGGCTTCGTGCCAGCGCACAGGGACGAAATGCAGAAGGTTCATGATAAAGAAGGTTGTGGTGCTGTAAAGAGGACCAGGATTAATCACTCTCATAAAGTTAATGAGACAAAGTAACTGGAGAGAGCTTAACCGGCAGCAGAAAAAGAGCAGGTTAAATGTTAAGTATAACTCCAGAAGCACCAGAATGGTTTGAGGCAGCTGAAACAGCCACCAAGAGAGATGGAAAAGCGGTTGGCGGGGAAGATGCTCGGCAGTAAGGTGGATAACTGCCGGCTGCCGTCAGCGCCCAGCAGCCGTAGCCGCGGGGGAGGCGGCAGCTCGCAGCCCTGCAGACCCATGGGAGCTCCATCAGGACGCGGGCCGCTTTGATTTTGGGGGCAGGCTCCAGAGAACGCGCCCTCGTGTTGCCGCTGCAAAGCCCTGCTCATTTCCTGGGCAAACTCCCCCAAATCGGCTGCTGCTCGAGGGTCTGGCGTTAGGGTACGCAGAAATAAATCAGCCTGGAGAGGACAAACGTCCCTTTACCGCTCCTCTGGTATCGACCAGGCACCGCTTGCGAAGTGGCCAGCCCCTGCCATCTGCCCGGGCTCTCTGCAGGCTGCCATCTGGCCCACGGCAAAGCAAACCGAGGGGCCGACGGGCTGAGGACAGGGAATTTGAGAACTTTCTAGCTCCCCTGATACCCTTTTAGTTTCCCCTCCCCTTTCCATCCCCAATTGTTCTTTTGGGTTTTTTGAATTTTGCTGTGTTTTGGTTTTGGGTTGGGTTTTTTTTGTTTTTTTTTTTTTAAATAAATAGCTGTTTCCAGGCAATTATCTGCCTTGATCTGCTGGATGGTTGACCCAGCGCTGGGGAGCTGCACGCAGCCCAGCATAATTTCTGCGATACCCCAAAGGTGAAAGCACAATGCGTTCATCAAGGCATGAACATCCTTTATACACACCAGCACCCCGCGGCCACACCGCGCTTGCACGCAGACGGCTTGTTTCTGCAGCGCATGGAAATGGCCCCCGTGGCGCTGCTATTGATCCGCTCCCAGCCCCGGCGCTGGCTTTTGTCCCCGGCTGCCACGGCTCCTCCGCGCCGGGACGGACCTCGCTGCTCGCCAGGATGAAGGTCCTCGCTCTTTAGAGCACCGTGGGGACAACGGGGACAAAGCCTGGCTCCTTCTGCTTCCCAAATCTGCACCTCCATCACAAATGTGTTTATATTTTGAATGCTTTGCAGAATAGGAATTCACCCAAAATCTCAAATGGGGGACCCCAAACCGCTCCGTTTAAGTACTTAAGGTTGAAATGAAGCATTCTGACATTGTCCAAAAAAACCTCTTGCACTAGTCCACAAAACATCTTCCTTTCAGCAGTTCAGTATTTGTCCTGAGCTTTTTATCCTTTGGGAATATCTCCCTTTGGGAAACTCCTCTCTCCAGGGGGGTGACTTGGCGGTGTCGAGCCCACCGGGGTTGTCCCCTCTCACCTGCACCCCGGCCCTGCAACAGCGCGTTTCACAGTGGTTTTACGGTCAAGGCTGTGCGTCCCTCCAAAATGATCCAAAGAGCAAAAATAACTTCTCAGGTGTGACACCCGTGCAGCTCACGTGGAAAAACCCCCCGAGATGGAGGGGTCTCTCTTGCAAAAGCGAGGATTGCTGCGCCTGCTTGCGATGGTCGGTAGCGGTTCCTTCCACGCGTTGGGTCACTTCACCGCTTGCTGTGAAAATCACTTCCTCGCCTCCGATAAAGCATCTCGGATGCACTCGGATCTTCCCAAGGCTGCTGGATCATCAGCAATATTAAATGCAAAGATGCTGGATGGAGTGAATCATTCCCAGTTCGTGAATGCTGCCCTTGTTCAGCTGTTTGGAGATCGGCAGCGGCTAAGAAAGAGCTTTCTCATGCGGCCCCGCGTTTGCCAGCGCCCAGCATCGGTGCCCAGTATGCACCATTGTGACCGGCAAATTTCCAATGAAAGTTTCCTTGTGAGGCACGGAGAGACGCTCCTTGTCACAGGGAGAAAGGGGACTATTGCTGCTGTGTCTCCAGGCAGCAGGAGCGGCAACACCCGTGCTAAGGGGCTGCTCTCCGGGGCATTGCTGGGGTTTTTACAGTTACGGGTGAATTACGTCTCCGTTTTGTAGGTTGTGTTTCCGTGCACAACCTGGCTGCACCGGGAGCACAGGTCTGGATGAAGGAATTTATGCAATATCCCCGTGCTGATTTACACGTGCCTTTCCCCAGTGATCCCAACTAACGAAGAGCATTTTGCAAAGAATGGGAAAAAAAAGGAAAGTTGAAAGTTGGAGGCAACCTGGGACAGAACAGGGTGATCAATAAGAAACAAACCTCTAAGCTGTCTGAGCACAGGACTTGGGCATCTCAGCCCCTCGCACAGAGGGACCAACCCGCAGCCGTGAGCAAAGGTCCAGGGAACGGTTTGGGCAGCTTCGACTGCCCCGAAACCTTGATTTCTAGGAGAGCGCTGCCATCCCCACCAGCACTTGTGCGCGAGTTCACACACAAACCTTTCTCCAATTAAAAGGCTGCCTATGTGTGAGAATCAGGAATTTTGAAACCCAATATTAAAGGGATTTTGAGAACTTTAGGAGAGGGGGGAAAAAATGTTATTCTTGAAAGGAACCCTTTATATGTTAAAATTTTATTAAACTGTAGCTGCTGGGAGCTAACCGCGAGCAGGGGATTCCAGGGTACTCCGTTCCCTCGACTAGTAATTTATGATTTACTTTTGTAATAACTGAAGCCATAAGGAACTCATTGGATTAAGGAGTCTTATTATTTATGTTGTGGAACAATAATATTTAACTGTATAAAGCCACATATCCACCCATACAGACTCTCCCTCCATATGAAACAGACTGCACTTCATAAGCAGAACCCTGGCCCTGCTGAAGCCGACGGGAACGCTGCCATCGAATTCCGACAGAGCCCGCCTTTCACCGTATACGTTGTAGTTCAAGGTTGCTCTTAAAATCCCATTATATCATCACTACGGGCAGCAAAACACAGACACCAGAGACCCCGATAAATATAGAAACAGAAACCCCGGCGGCATCACCCCGCATCCCAGTGACTGCCCTGGGGCTGGCTGGCGCGCTCCAAAATCACTCCGGGGGATGCAGACCCAGGTGCCAGCACCCATGCAGCCCCAAAACCGCCACGGGCGGGGGACTGCGCCCAGTGCTGATTTAGGCAATGGGTACCCCAGTCCCAGTGAGCGGCTCTGCTCCCTCAGAGGAGGAATTACATCCCGGGGATTTGCAGCTAACGACAGGATTTAGCAGGTGGAGGGGCTCCCCATGGACCTGGCCCCCCTCGTCCCCCTCATGAACTCGACCCTGTTAAAAGTCCTGTCTCCCAGGGCTCTACACGAGAAAAGATGGACAATTCTAAGAGCACAAAAACGCCTTGGCGAGACGATCAAAGCAGCTATCCCAGCTCTCCGATACCCGCTGTCAAATTGCATCCGACTTTGCTGGAACTACACTGCAACTTTTCCCTTCCCGTGTCCCCTCCCCATAAGACGGCGAGGCCACTTACTCCGCCAGCTCCTCCAAGCTCCGATACACGTCGTCATCGTTTTCCGTGGTTTCCTCCGACGGGAAAGGCCTGGGGAAGGAGCGGAATGACAGCGTTATTGGCGTACCTCACCCCTCGCGGCAGATCCCCTGCAGCCCCAGCTGAACTCAGCCCAGCCCCGAGCGTCCCGTCGAGCAGAGGGTGTTTTGGAACAAAATAGTCAGTGCAAATACATTTTTTCCTATTGAGGCACTAGCTCCCAGGAGGACATCATCTCCGCTGCTTCCCGCGGGCAGAACCGGCACGGCAGGACAAGAAACCAGGTGGTGAGGCTGGTTCACCATCTGAGCACCGAAGTGCGGAGCTGCTTCGTCTAACAGCATCTCAGAGACCCCGCGGCTGAGCCGTCGTTCCCCGCCGTGCTGGTGCCGCACAAACAACTCGGTAGAAACCTAATTCAAGTCCAGCACTGGACTTGTCGAGACAGAGGAACACCCTCTCCTCCATCCCTGATGGAGTCTTTCTACCTGCGAGCTCCTGCCCTGCACGACTGGGGCACGCCGAGCCGCTCCCCACCGGCGTCTCCCACCGCTGCAACGGAATGAAGGAGTCCTTACGAAACCTGGGTTTCCTCATCTTAACAACTTTGTGAGAGCTGAAAAAAGTTAAAACCCTGGGGATGAGGGAAAGGACACCAAAAGGGCAAAAGGAAGGGGGGAGAAAGCAGATTAAAAGAGAAAGGGAGGGAGTGGGGGGGGGAAAGCAAGAATTCCTTGGCTCATTCTGAAGTAATAACCAAATAATGTATGAAGGAGATGAAAAACACTGCTTTAATTAAACCCAACGTATTATTGCTGGCGCGGGGCCACAGTGGGCTATGGCTCTGCTGGGGCTGGATGCACCTTGCGACTACGGCTGCGTCGGGCTGGGGGTCCCCGCGGTCACAGCAAGCCTTGCTCCAGGCAGCGCGCAGGGACCACGGGCTGCGCAGGGCAGCTCGCTCCGTCCCCCGCGGGCATCGCAGCGAAGGCGGCCGGGGGTCCCCAGGCTAAGAGCCGCACGGGATGGGATGCTGATGCGGTGGGTGAGCAAAACTGGATACGCGTGAACTTTTAACTGCCCCCAAGTGTAATTTCCTCCTCTCCCCTCCCACCGTCCCTGGTTCACGATAGATTGTCTCTTCTGAAAGATTTAATACGTGGCCTGGCTGGCCCCCGAATTTGCTATTTTTGGATCCTGCCTCTAGCATTAATTTGCCTTCCCTCCTCTGCTTCACTTCACCCTTCCTTCGGTGAGCACCTTCAGACCAAGCGTTTTGAAACAACGCTCACATCCGCAGCGAGTTCAGTTAAACCCACGACCAGGTGGTGACCCCAGTCACAGAGCAGGACGATTTCATGCTCCGCCAGCTATCGGGGCTGTCGTGCCTCTGCTCGAGATGCAAACCCACGGGAACCGAGGGGCACCCAAGGGTGGCATCTCTAGCCATGCCCGCGTGCAAAGCGGCAACGCGGGAGGGAGGAGAGCGACGGGTGGGAAGCGCAGACGGGGCTGAGCCTGCTCTCAGTCTCGCTGCAAGGCAGGTGCCGTGGGGCGATCGTCCCAACACCCCAACATCTGGCACGAACAGCTGCCCACGTGTTCGCGAGACGCGGGGGGGAGCCCGTTTTGGAGAGAAGCTTCAAAGCCTAAAGGTGTGGTGAGAGAGCAGGAGGCACCCAGGATCTTTACAGAACGCGTTTCCTCTCCCCCGCTGTCCCTGGGGATTAGTGACGAATACAGAGGCCACGTGAAGCGCAGAGAAAAAAGCCACCAGCTCGTCCTGCACGTGGCTGAGCCATGGGAACAGGTCTCGGACTTCAGCCCCGACGGGCGAGGGGGTACGGCAGCCGCTGCCGCAGGGCTACGCCATCCCGCGCAGCTCCGGCAAGAACGGAGAAATCGGACTTCCACTTGTTAAACAACACTTGTTAAAATAATAATAATTAACAAATTATATTAAAATAATTTTTAAAAAATATCCACCACGAGGCACCACCTCCTTTCTTTAACATGCATCTTCTGCTCTTAATCTCTGACTATCTCCTTCTCCGGTGCTCCCCATGCCAGAAAGACAGAAGTAAAAGAGCCATAAAGAATATTAAAATCACAAGCACACATTTCCAACCATAAATCCGGGCTTGAGGTGTAATCAGTTCCTGTGATCCCCCCCGCCCCACATAAGACAAGGAGACAGCAAAAAGAGAAAAAAACCCAACCTTCTACTGAGAGTTTCACGGAGACGGCAGCTCCGTCAGCCCTCCCGGCTTCACCCTGACCGTGGGTAAAGCACCAGAGTGAAAGTCAGGGCAGGGGAGGAATTAATAACCTGTATCTCCGCAGCAGCGGCTAACGGCTAAATAAGGATGCGCAGAACGCAATTAGACGGAAAGTCACGCCGGGGAGAGGGTTACTAAACGGCCCATCTAAAATCTGGAGCTGAAAGACAGCTTTTTGGAGAAAGCCTTGGGTTTGCCCTCCCTCCCCAGCTGCCCGTGCCACAAGTGGCTCCGGAGAGGTCCCCGTGTCCCCACGTCACTGCTGCAGGAGCAGAGCTGCCATCTCCCCGTGTCCCCATGTCACTGCCGTGGGAGCAGAGAGCTGCCATCTCCCCGTGTCCCCACGTCACTGCCGTGGGAGCAGAGCTGCCATCTCCCCGCAGCTCCTCTCCCCTTCTCCAAAAGAGGGTGCCAGCCCCCAGAGTGCAGCACAAGTCACCCAGGGCTGGGACCATGCCACGGGCTTTGGGCAGCTCTCGCCCAGACAGTCCTTGTTATTCCCCAAAAGCCCTATGTGCAACAACATCGTTTAATTTAGCCCTACTAATTGGCCGCTTTTGGCTTAAATTCCCTTATATATCTATTTACATTATTTTTCTTCGCTGACCACAGGAAAAATAAATCCTCCGGCAACAAGCCGATGAGGATGAACCTCCGGCAACCAGCTATAGAAAAACATATTAAACCCTTCTCTACCTAGACGGGCAGAGGGCTCAGGGCAGCGCTGGCTGAGCTGCCCACCCCGGCCCTGTCCCATCAATTATTCCCCGTGTTGCTGGTTTTGCCGCTTCCCATCAGATCACCTTCGTGGCTCCCCGCCGCGGGCCGGGCTCGTCTCGAGACAACATTTTCCGCTTGAGCTGGCTGCAGAAAGAGATGTGATGTGGTGGGGAGAGGCCAGGGGGAGGACAGCCCTGCTCTCACTCCTGCCCCACCAGATCCACGTCAAGGCAACTCTAAGAAAAGCCAACTGGGTGAACTTTTAACCCAGTGTTTCTCACCGGGGTTTCCCTTATGCACATCCAGGTTCAGCATCTGCTTCATGCAGATTATCAGCTTGGCCCCAACCATGCGGGGAGAAGCGTCTCCATCTGGTTGGGTGATGGTGCTGCACGTTCTCCAGCCATGAGCTCCCCAAGAGCAACCACGTTGTTTGGGACCAGTTTGTATGTCATTAATTTCTTAAGAAAGAGCAGAAACATTGGAAGTCAAAGCATCTAAAAGCTACTGATTCCCTGGGAAATTCATACAGGGTATTAAATGCTATAGCTGGGAATGACTAACGGTGATGAGTAAATTAATACGAGTCCGCAGAAACCCCACAGGTTTGCAGAGATCCCAGTCCATTTAAATTCATTTGAAAATGTCGTCTTATTTAATATCGTTAGTTGAGCACCAGACTTTGTTTTTCACTCCGCCGTCACGAAAAACCACGTGCTGAGCCATTTATCCTCCCAGCCCACGCCGGGGCTGCACCAAGCCCGATCCCACTCAGGTGATGAGCAAAAGCCCCAGCAACATCAAACACCACTGGGACGGGCTCCTAGAGACAATAAACCTCCCAGAGTAGACTTCTTCACACACAAACCCCACAGCACTCAACAGCATCGCTTCCAGAGATCAAAGAAGAGAACGAAAGTAGGGCCGATCTGATGTGCTTGTTTTAGAGCCTAAAGGAGAAGGAAAGACCAAGTAATTTGTTACGGAGTTTAGAGCGAACTCCTCCTCTTGAGGACAAGACTTAGAGCAGACGATCACCCTCGACAGGCGACACAAAGCACCCCCTCGATCTCACAAAACGTTTAGGCTACTGTCTGGGTTGGAGAGCTTGCACGCGCACAGCCCTGCAAACGCGAGGAGCGGCAGGAGCAATCCACAGCCAGAGTACGTCACACAAGGGGACGATCACTTAATATCTCATGAGGCACCTAATGCCAACCCCCTCCCTTGCTCTCAGCGGTCACTCGGGGTGCTCCGCGATCCATCCCATGCCGTACCCTCCCCAGCCGCCCCCGCGCACTCCCCTGCAGTAATTCTCTCTGCGGGGAGAAGGTGCAGCCCGATGCGCTGCCTGGCTGCTCTCTCCTCTGAATTATTTAATGGGAAGAGCCAGGTAGGCTGCAATTCTAACAGCAATAAGCGGGAAGATTTATTTATTTATGAACATATTTCAGCATCTTGGTGCCTCGTCCGAGCAACTGAAGCCAGCTGATCGCCTCTGCGGTACCGTCGCAGAGAATCCAGAAGGTCAGGGATGGGTCAGTTTTACTGGGATAACTTTGTACAGTAGCACCTTAGCCTCAAATCCAGGTGTGACAGAGCAGGGAGGATCCGACGCGATTTATTTTCTATTTTCCCTATGTGTCTCCATTCTGATTTCCTGGGACCAAAGGCCAGCCCTGGGAACAGAAAGCCCAGTGAGAAGCAGGCGTGGTGGAAACGTCCCACTCACTGCCCTCCGTCCCGAGGAGCTGTTCCCATCCAAGGCCGCTCTCGGTGGAGACTGTGTCGGGCAAGGAGATTTTCACGACTTGTGCAAACACCCACAGGAGATTACAGGAGGTGGCTCATCCCTTGCCGGGAGCAGGACTCCAGCCTCCCAACGCCAGCACGCCAATCTCCCCTCATTTTCCCAAGTCCAGCGATCACACGTGAGCATTTTAAAAAGCAGGCGGAGTACGCGACACCCCTGAAACGTGAGCTGCTCCCATCTGCTGCCCCTTCTGCAAGGGATTTCTTCATAAACGGAAAGGACCAGAGCCCCAGGCTGGCGCAAAGGAGCTTGTACAGCTCTGCTGGGCTGGACGGGGCTGCGCCGAGCCTGCCTGGCTCAGGACCTGGCAGGAAGACGTTTCCACAGCACGGTGTCTACAGACCATAATTACACCTTGCAGTAACTCACAAAATCCATGGCTGGGCGTACAGACGCTCCGACAGCCCTGCTTTGACGAAAGCATCGTGGCAATACAAAGAAAATCCACGAGAGTCTGCGATTTCACCAGGAGTTTGGACTTCAGGCTGTGCTTTCCGTGCGAGTTCGGGTGGGGGGTTAGCAGCCGGCTTCGGCTCCCGTGCTCCCAGACGGGTCCGTCCGTCCCGCTGCTGAGGTTTAATGCCGCTTCAATCCCAAAACGTATTTCTCCAGGGGAAGCGCTCAGACCTCAGTTGTTCGTAGCATGTCATTTCGATAGCTCCAACCTTCCCCTCTTTTTTTAACTCCTCCTTTTCTCCAGAATGTGAAGCCACTCCCCGAGCATGGGATCACCCCATCCCCATCAGTTCTGGCACCCCGGAGCTGTGACGAGTCGGCTGGGCATGCCGTCGTTCATGTGCCTTCATGAGCACAGCACTCCCGGAGCCATCCAGAGCAAACCGTGTGCTTTTCCGAGACGTTCACGCGCAATTGAAAATGCATTCATCATCAGCTTCAGTGGGGTTAGGCAGATTAAAGCAGCATTTCATTTACTGATGTACCAAGAGGTGGCTGTGAGCTGACCAGGGACGAGCACAGAGGTGACCTGGAGCTGCTTCTCCAGCCCCGCTCTTGACCCGGGCAGCACCTTCCCATCTGTGAAATGGGAACAGCGTCAGGGAATGATTTTGGTAAAGTGCTGTGAGATGGATGAAAACCACGCTACGAATGCCCAAGAGCCATTTTTATAAAGCAGAATGGAATCAATTCTCTCCCTGCAGAACAAGACACATCAGAGCATACCAAAAGCTGCTGAATTTAATTAAAATCATACTATTGTGTTACATTACTCATCTCTGGAAAGAAGCACCTCATGCTGTGCCAAATTTTAGACACGTCCTCTGAAAAATTATGATTTGCTTTTATTTGTGGTCTGGAACTTGCAAAAATTCTCACAAGATTAATTCTGATAGAAATTCAGTGGGGAAAGAGCAAACTACATCATCAGATAACACAAAGATGATGATCTTGCAAGAGAGAACTTAGAGCATTTAGCACAGCGCGCTGCACAGTGCCCAAGGGTTAGCTGCATGCCCTGCTTTATCTTTAGCTCAAATCTGAATCAAGTATTTCTGGAGACTATGAGACAAGAAAATAACAGCTCATATAATTTTATGTTTCAACACATTATCGCACTTTTAAAAATTTCTCATGTACCAATGCTTCGCTGAAGAAAGCGGTATGATTTTCTCCTCGCTTCAGCTCCATGTTGATCATAACAGATGGATAAAATCAAAAGGGGAATCCAGAAACCTCTTTCTCAAAAAGAAAGGAAAAAAAGAATTAACTCTGGGGTAACAGCGCAACCGATTACTAGGAAACGATTTGGCCCAGGTCTCTGACTCGGAAGAAAACTGGATTTGAAAATGCCGTGCCTGAAAATCAATGGCAGGCACAGCGAGCAGGGACATCCACAGCCCTCCTTCCCGGCGGGACTGAAACCGCGGCAGCGCCCTGCCGAGCCCAGCACCGGGGCAGGGGCTTTGCTCCCACCATGGAGGGAGAGAGCCAGAGCCGGAGCCCTCGCCCCAGCCAGCGACACCAACCCAAACTGGGGGCACGCTCAGATAACCTGGGGACCGTAAACCCAAATCACAGCCAGGACGTGCAGAGCTGGGACGCACCCCACGGTGTTTCACAACATCCCCACGAGGCTCTGCGACCGCCCAACGCTGGAAAACACCGTTAAAACAAAAACCTTGAAACTTCCCCGGTTTTAACTTGCAGCAAAGCAGCACGAGGAAATCTTTTAGTCGTCCGAGCAGCAGTTTCTCCGCTGTACCTGAGCAGCTGTAGCCCTGTGAAACACACGCCAATAAAACCAAGTATCTCCCTAAATATATATATTTCTGCCTGCTTCCAGACCAGCACCAGCGCTGCGGGCTGTTTGCACGAAAGCACCACCAGCACGTCCCAGCCAAGTGGGGTTCTACCGGGCAACGTAAACCAGATCTCAGGAGACGTCCTGGGCTGAGCCTGGGCGAGGTGGCGCGAGGGCGGCCAGCGATACGAGAGGGAGCCCCCAGAGAAGCACAACGCGGGCAAAGTCGACGAGCGATGGCAAGGCAGGCGCACCCCAAAAGCCAGCAAACCCCACGTGAATACGAAGCAGAGCCGAGGACGTCAGGACCGTATCTTCGTTATGCAAAGCTGCTGGTGGGGAGGGGGCGAGAGAAACTGCCTTTGCTTTTATTAGCAGATGCTTACGGGGTGACCTCAGCATCTCCCAAGCCTACAAAGCAGCCGCGCAGGAAAACGTCAGTGATATTTTTCAGACTCTCTTAGGAGCAAGTCTGTGAGGATACACACTTGCCAAAATAAATGTGTTAAAAACGTTTTTAGCTGGAAAGGAACTGCTTTTAGCCACGGATCCTGCTTATTGACAAAGGAGGAAGCCTTACGGTCCCTCCTAAAGAAGGTTTGTCCGTGTCACAGGAAACCATCTCCACTTGCCCCCCCACCGCTTGCGAGGTCTGCGGGTGAACCTCTGCAGATTTGTGCTGGTCAGTCCCAGGACCGGTCCCCGTCCCAGACTCCCTGGAGCACAGGAGAGCGCTGCACGACAACCGTACGCGATTCCGGACACAGATTCCTTCCACAGCTTTCTCCATCCATTTTACAGCAGCACTTAAAGCGTGTACAATGGATACACAACGGCAGTAAAGAAAAATAACGGGCAGAGTGCAATTACAGAGAGCACATTGGCAATGAATAAAACAGTCCTTGTAAAACCAGCCAGACAGGAGAAGCGGTCCCATAACTACCTCCTCACCAGAAGACACCTGAGGACTTAATCATTAGCAACTTTAATTGGTTGCCATTTTCACACATGGCTGGATCTGCCTCCTGTGTTGAGCTACCATCCCGGGGGAGGGAGGACCAGAGACCAACTCCGATCAGCACGAAGCCTCCCTCCATCATGCCGGAGAATCTTTGCAAATCCTATGACAGATTTCCCCTTATCTCCCTTCTCTCCTCCAGAACAGCGAGGGGAACGTCTCCTGGATCAGCTACCCTAGGGCTCGTGCCATCCCATCACCCGCAACAAGTGGGTTTTGCTGGCAGGATGACAAAGTCTCCTCCACGAGGTCACCCCACTGCAAACCTCAGGGTACCTCCACACCGTAGTGGGGCTCAGTCAGATAGGGAAATGGATTAAAGTCATGACACCTGGACAACACCCCAGGTTTAATTCTGAACTGGTAGATGAAGCGCGGAGGAGTTTCCAGATCAAACGCAGCGGACCAGCGAATGACGTGCACTGGGAGCAGACGCGCACATTTCGCAGGGCAGCAGCTCGAGGTTGCCTGTGCAGGTCCAGCTCCGTTTGCCCCCTCTGCCCCATGTCCTGCAGGCAGGCAGGGCACTGCTGCGCTGAGGAATGCGCAATATTACAACCCCATGAACGGACGGGGATGCTTGTGACTCTCCCTTCCCATCCCTCCTCCCTCTCACCCCCACACACATCCTGATATTATTGGCAAGCCGTTAAGTACGGAAACTCCAGGGATGATAACGCTGCAAACCTCTTTTTGAGCACGTCGGTCTGCTTTAATACTTTACCTGGGCAAAACCGAGCAATGCTGAACCTCGTCAGCAAGGCACGGGGTGTGCGGGCAAAGCAGGAACATCTCGGGGTTAAATCCTCACTGATGGGAGGATGCTGGCCCAGGTCATTTAGTTGCCTTGAGCGTGGCTGGAGGTGGCTCCAACCTGGGCTAATCCCAACGTTGAGCTTCTCTCCTCCCATCTCACTATCTGCATTGCAGAGATGGGCAAAATGGAGAGGGGATGGCCTTGGCGCTGGTCTGCGCTCAACCCAGCCCTGACACCCACTGGCACTGGCTCTGCAGGGGGTGGAGGGCACCCAGGGGCTCAGACGAGCATCAGGGCCGGCCCCAGCCCATCCCCTGCGGAGCCAGGAGGGTTTTTACAGCAAATCCCAGCTCCTAACGTACGGGACTTTCAGGGGACCCCCCAGCATCCCCCCTCGCCAAGAGCAAACCCGCCCCGCAGCCAGAACAGCAGTTCCCAGCCACGGGCTCGCCCTCCGCTGCCAGCAAATCTGCTCTGTCGCCTCAGGGCACGCGACGTGCAGAGGCTCAGCACCAGGAGAATCAGCATTCTGGCCTGTATTTATTGACTTGTTTAAATGCAAGGTGAACCTCAGCCCAGGGCGATGGACTGGCCTCGCTGGGTTTGCCTGGAGGTAAAACTAACGTCACTTATTCTTCCAAGGAGCTCTGGCCGGCCACTGACCCGAGGGGGTCCCGCCTCGGCCCCCAGGATGGGGAAAACCACGACCATTCCCTTCTCCTTCCCTCCGCCCCCGGCCAAAGCATCGCCACCGCTCCCGCAGGAGAAAACCAACCTCCTCTTGACCAACGGGATTCACCCCTCATCCCCATTTGCAAATGTTTTAAAATCTGTTTTATTAACTGCAGTGCCTTCTGAAGCAAGTCACTGAGAGGTTCAGTTCATATCTAAAGGATTTACTTAGATTAAGGGCCTCAGTGAAAGGCCTTTGAACATGCTAACTCCTTCCCGTTTTCAGATGGTTTCACTGTGCGCACATTAAAAATGCATGCGGGCAGCATGAGCCAATATTCCTTAACCTCCTGCTTCGCTTGCAAAACTCTGCTTCCAGGAAAAACACGTATCTCGGGGAGATGAAAAAACACGTGCCCCCTCCGCTCACAGCTCACATTCAGCCCGTGGAGCTTGCTCACGCGAGGTGGACAACTCCGGAGCCCAGAGGACACCAGGATCTGCCACGGGCCCCAGGGAATAACCCGGGCTGCAGCAGGAAAGTCTTAAGCAAAAAAAAAAAAAAAAAAAAGGAAAAAAAAGGAAAAAAAAAGGAAAAAAAAAGGAAAAAAAAGGAAAAAAAAGGAAAAAAAAGGAAAAAAAAGGAAAAAAAAGGAAAAAAAAATTAAAAAAAATGAAAAAAAAGTAAAAAAAATTAAAAAAAAGTAAAAAAAGGAAAAAAAAGGAAAAAAAAGTAAAAAAAGTAAAAAAGGAAAAAAAAGGAAAAAAAAGGAAAAAAAGGAAAAAAAGGAAAAAAGGAAAAAAAGGAAAAAAAGGAAAAAAAGGAAAAAAGGGAAAAAAGGGAAAAAAAGGAAAAAAAGGAAAAAAGAAAAAAGGAAAAAAGAAAAAAAAGGAAAAAAAAGGAAAAAAAGGAAAAAAAGGAAAAAAAGGAAAAAAGGAAAAAAAGGAAAAAAAGGAAAAAAGGAAAAAAAGGAAAAAAAGGAAAAAAGGAAAAAAGGAAAAAAGCAAAAACGGAAAAAAGTAAAAAAGGAAAAAAGGAAAAAAAAGGAAAAAAAGGAAAAAAAGGAAAAAAAAGGAAAAAAAAGGAAAAAAAGGAAAAAAAAGGAAAAAAAGGAAAAAAAAGGAAAAAAAGGAAAAAAGGAAAAAAGGAAAAAAAGGAAAAAGAAAAAAAGGAAAAAAAGGAAAAAAGGAAAAAAAAGAAAAAAGGAATAAAAAAAGAAAAAGAAAAAAAAGCTGGCTTACTGGGACCTGCACCAAGAAGTCCTGTTGTCCTCCAGAGAGCTAAGAGTTTGCTCGAGAAAACTCGCAAAGGGAATGACAGCTCGTGCTGCAGAGCAGAGGAGAACCGTCGCACTCTATCCCTGCACAGCCACGCGGCTTCTGGCTGCTGCAGCACCCTCGCGCCTGACTCGGGAGCGTTTAGCGCAGCCGGCGCGAGGAATGGGGCGATGGAGCCAACGGGCCCCCGGTCAGGTCTGCAGCGGAAACTCCCGGCGTCCTGGCTGTAAAATAAAGGCTCCTTGTTCAGAGACGGCCACGGATGGGCAAGGACACGGTGGTAACTTCTCACCGTGACTGCGGCCGGTCCTCCAGACGGATGGAGGAGAGGATAAGAAACAATAACAATTAAAAAAATATCTCCTCTCCTTAGCTGATGGGCAATGCTACACAATGAGGATCTTTTCTTTGTCCTCAAATACAGGCCTGTAAAACGCCACGCAGATGAAAACGCCAGGAAAAGGGTATTATCGCATCAGCGCGGAGCCCGCGCTCCCCAACGAGATCACGAGGCAGCGCTGCCCGAGGCTGCCTGCGCCCACGCGAGCGCGCAGGTCTGGTCTCCAGCCAGGCAGGTGAACAAAGGCATTTCTCACCTCCCCGCTTCTGAGAGGGGAAAATCAGACGTACGAAACTAAGGGATTTGCCCAGAGCCACGTACGGCACCTGGGGCAGAGCAGAGATCCAAACGTAGTTTCGTGCACCCGCTTTCCCTTCAGCGCATCTCTTTATCCGCAAAAGCATCTTCCCTCTGAACCCCTTGAATTAAAGGGAGAAAATCTGCCTTTTTCTAGGAGGCACCAAGAAGCCTCTTATCATCGAGGGGGTTGTTATGCATGGGGCACCACCCCAAAAACAACCCAGTGCGGTGGTGGCGGCCCTTGCAACTACACGCTGCCTTAATTAGCGGGGAAACATCGTCCGTGCTGTTTGTGCAAACAGCCTCGTGCAAGAAGGAAACCTATTTTTGCAACCGTCGCCTGCTAGGAGGTAAGTCAGCAACACACCGTGCTGGAGGGTGACGCTGCTTTCTGCAGGACTTCTGAGACCTGCAACTGGGGCTGGAGCAGAGCAGGAGGAAAGACGCGGCACGGGCTGTAGGTTCAGCTGCAATAGATTAAGCCCAGCCTTAGCAGTGCGCTGCAAACAAAACATCGTGTTCAAGAGCATTCTTTGCCATGCTTTGCTGCTTGTAGCTTGTTCCTTGGAAGAAGCACTCTGTCATCTCAGCATAGCTGTCCTGATAGCTATCTGATTTACTCTGTGAAACAGGGTTTCTCTGGCAAGGTTCATGTATCCAGAAATTATTAGACAGAAAGACTTTTTTTTTTTTTTTCTTTCACTGAATAGCATACAAGATTGATTTTTATTTTTCTACCCTACATGCCATGAAACTTATTTAAGGACAAGTAATAGGCTTGGGGATTTATTTCATTCTTAATTTGTGTGATCCTGAAATCTTAGACCCCAAAATAGGGGTTGGAGCAGAGCCACATTCATGCTATGGGGCTAAAGACCGTACAATCCATACATCATCCAAATTGCACTGTATTTACCATGTTTTTAAGCACCGTGCCCAAGCCAATAAGACTTTTCCCATTTATTTCAATGGCAGCATCTTTACTGGGGGAGGGGAGGATAGGGACCACAATCATCGGTGGGGACCCAGGGAGCCGGGGGGCAGCGGTGGCCGATGTGGCCAGTCCGTTCGGGGAGCCAGAGCTGCTGGTTCCCACAGATTAAATTAATTCATCTGAGATTAGTTTCTGTCATTGAGGCTTTTGTGATGGTGTAGCAAGAAATCATCTAATTAAAAGGAAAAAACCAGGCAGCAATGGACAAAGCGAGGGCTCTCTGCAGGGGACAGCGATGATGGGGAGGGATGCCCCAGGGGGGTATTTTCCAGCTAACATTTTTTGCAGAGCTGGCAATGGGGAGGAGGAACAGGGTTAATGCGCAGGAAAACAGACTCAGAAGCAAAGACCCGCTAAGCTCTGTGCTATTCTTGTGTAATTATGGTGCCAAAGGCTTCCAAGATAAGGGATTTCAGTGGGAACAATGAGAAAAAGCTGCATATCCACCAGAACAGCAAAGCCTCCCTGCTCCTGGCTCCCAGCTATCACCCAACCCGCCCATCCCTGGCAGCAGGAGACCTCAACAGAACCAAGAGTGCTTCAGCCAAAGCCTTCCCCGTGGACAGCCAGCTCGCGCATCCTCTGAACCGACACCAGGACCTCCCTGCCGAGGGACCGGCTTTGCCAGGGGTGGCACATCGCGACCTCCCCCCCGCGATGCCACCAGACCTAAATCCAGCCCTCGCGAAAGCACTGCAGCTTGTGCACGTGGGTGCCCCCACTGCTGCCTGCCTCCCCACGCCTTGGCTGCTCTCCTCCCTTAAAATAATAACCACCGCCGGCTTCTCCAGCTATCCTATATATATATAAAAAATAAGTTCAAACGGTGGAAATGGTGGCGTGGGGTGGTGGGCACAGGCAGCAGGGCTAGAAGTAAAGCAGGGGTCCCCTCCAGCCCGCGTCCCCGCGCCCTGGCTGTGGCCGAGGCTGGCCCCGGCGTGCAGCCGCACACCAATGCCGTGCTACGCCCTGACCAGAAGAGCAGCAAGACACGTTCTGCGGAGAAAAGCAAATGTCTTCTGCAGCTGGGGAAAAAAACGCAGCCCAAAAAATCCCCCCCCAAACAGAGGAAAGGTACTTTAGGCTGAGAACTCTTCCCAGTTAGATCTGCGCTCCTAATGAGAAGGTGTTGCCAGATTAATAATAAAATGCACACTAACAAGAAAACCAATTGCAAACCAATTTTGCAGGGAATTGAACAAAGACCAAGATAACAGCTCTGCTTAATGGGGCTGTCCGCTGTTTTTAATTCCTTCTCCATTGCCCCTTCCACGAGCAGAGGAGCAGCCGTGCCGGCAGCAGGGCAGCCCACCCTGGGTGCCAGGGCCAGGTAACTTATTAACCCGACCGGCAAGAGGGGACCCGAGCAAAACCTCCGGCAAAGAGACACTAAACCCCACCCTGCTACCCTCCCCAGCTGGCACACTGCACACAACTCATTACATTTGCACTTATTTTATTTTCAAACTATTCCTGAGCAGCCGGTGAGGTGCTTTTACAAGTACCCTGCCTACATCCCAAAGGCATCCTTCACGTCTGTTTAACCCTAATATATCCCAACCACACTAATGCTTCTGAAGAGTCTGAGGTGATTAAATACCAGGAATACGGACAGGGAAAGAGAGAAACATTATTTAAAGCATCGTATTGAAAGGATCTTACCTAATTCCTTTGGTTTGAGCAATACTGTGGAAGGAGAGTCTGGATACTGCAGAGATCACCTGCGAACAAGAGGAAAAGATGCTGGTGTGCTTACTGACCACAGAGGAAGGTTTGGTGGGAACTTGAGGACCCTCAGCCCCGTATTTGGACCCGGACACCCACTGACATGGAAGTGCTCCAGTCCCCCCGTCAGTGTCACAGTACATCACCACCAGGGCTTGGAGGACACCATCAGCGCAAACACAGCTCTTGGGTTTACCACGGAGCATGAGAGACATTTAACCCTCAGCTACAAAGATACCCATTCAACAGCGTCATCCGAGGAAACTCCATCCCGCCACTCAAACGATACATCCAGACCTGCTCCAACAGATTTTATAAACACTGGGAAGCATTGAAAAAAACCCCCTCTTACTTGTATTTTATTACAAAAGGTTTATAACTCCTTTCGTCTCTACCCACACAGAATGATCTTATTGAGGCAAACTTGCCAAGACTGAATGGTTTTGACTTCTTGCATTTCAATAAAGATGCATCATCAGTTTGTCAGAGGTGAGTGCAGACCCTCGCCCTTTTCTAGCAGAAAACAGCCAGAAGTGATTCAACAACGAAATATTTTCATCAGCATCGCAATCAGGAACAGTAAAGCCACCAGCTTTTTCTGAAAATTCCCAGTTTTGATCTAAGTTTTAATTGCTATGCAGAGTTTTCAATTACAACAAACAAAGAATGGTTTTAGTCCCTTATAGATATAAAACATGTTTTCCTCTTGCTCATATTCATCATTTCAAAGCTAGATTGAAAAAACAAACCTATTATTTTTGGACTGGTTTCCTGTCCGCTGGGATGAATAGAGATGCCTGCATCCAGGCACAGATAAAGGGCTTCTTGAGCCGTCCCTGCTGTCCAGGGCCCCCGGCCCCCGGCCCCCCTCCAGGCACACGGCCCCGAACGCCGCGGGGGCTGCTGCTGCCCGGAGCTGCCCTGCGCCCAAACCCAGCCGCGAGGCACCCGTGAGCGCTGCTTTCTTTAGGGACGGCGTGCCCCCCCGCTGAGGGATGCTCCCCTGGCTCGCTAAGCCACTTCGGCTCAGTCACCCGGGGGGGCACGTGCCCTAAGTGAGCGCCTGGCTTCTCTCCTGGGACGGCGTTGGTACTCGAAGCCTCTCCCCCTCCCACAGCATTGTCCCAGACCGTCACAGCTGCGTTGAGGATCCCGACGCAAATCCTTCCCTCTGCCAGAGGCACGCAAGCACCGAGCTCGTTTCAGGGGGACGCACGCACGCAGCTCCCCAGGACCGCCCTACAGCCTGAGCTCCTCCTGCTGCGGCAGATCCCAGGAATCCTGCTCCAAACTCTGTCTTCTCCACGCTTTTGTGACCTTCATCCCTCTAATTGCTCCAGGACTGTCTGCTTTTACCCTTGCCGTGAATTTCAGCCCAGCCGTTGGCCGCCGGCGCCCCACGCGTGGACCCGAAGCCACGGTGGCAACGAAGGAGCTGCCGGAGTTTGACTTTCACACGGAGAACAGAGATGCTGAATTACTCAGCAAGGCCAATGAGACTCTGTGAACGTCCAAACCTGGCCAAGGTTCTCCCTGGTATAAAAGGTCAGTAACGGGAGTTCAATGCAGAAAGGAGCTCCAGAGCAAGAGGGACTTTTCCTCGCACCTCGGACGCCTTCGTTGCCCCCGCGCAACGCTTCTAGCACGAGAGCGCCTTGCCAAAGCATCTTTCCATGGCTTTTTTTTAAGCTGTTGCCCTGACAGTTCCCTGTAAGCAGAGGACACGGATAAGGAATTTTGTTTTTAATTACAGAAAGCATTGCTTTTGCTACTGCTGTCACGAGCGTATTTTGGCCCATCTCTTACTCTCGAGAGCCCATCTGGATAGCTACCAGACCACCACCCCTGGCATGCCCGGGTTTACAGGGATGCCCTGGAGCCACTAATTACTGACCATAATTACTGTGCAACTAGAGGAGAAACTGTAAACTTCCTCAAGCAGAAATTTAGCGCCACAAATGTAAAAGCAGTAAAGTTCCTCATTTTACCGTAATCTAACAAAAAACCAGCATGGGGAAAGGTCGGTCGCTTCTGGAAAAGGTGCTTCAGCCACGTGCTCTCCTGCCAGCGAGCTGCAAGCGAGGTGAGATTCCCACCGCCATTTCGGGGAGGTGCTCACAGCAAGCCTGGCCCTCCCAGCGCCTCTCCCACCCCTCCCGCTGGCCGGTCTTCTCCTCTCCTCTGGCTTTGAGGAGCGTCAAGCAAAGACATGGCTTTTGGCGATGTCACACTTCGAAGAGCCAACCTGCTCCGGAGAAAGCGAACGGGGCTGAGCGCCCTTGGAAGGAGAAGGCAGCCCTGCCTGCGAGCTCCAGGCGAACCGTGTCCCTCCCAGAGCGTTTCGATCTGCGTTTTTAAATAAGGGTGGCTTTGCCTTGAGAAATGACATGAGCGGCAACAGGAGAAAGCAGGTCAAAACATAACCGGGTGTCAAAGAAACCAGGTCTTACTCCTAAAATTGTCCGCAACTTAGAAGATCGCTCTGGGCATGTTATTAAATCTCTCTGTGCCGCAGTCTCCCGCCTGTAAAATTCTCCCCAGTTTGGGAGAGGAGATGGGACTGAGGTCGTTAGTGTCCACAAAAGGCTCCGGGGCTCACCGAGGCAGAGCTGCGGCACCGAGCATCGCTGCCGGCGAGCGGTACCTGCAGACGTCGAGTCCAAACGGGGTGGGAGGCTGCAGAGGCAGCTGGCAGCCCCCAGCCCCGCTCCACCGGGCTTAAAATAGTCCAAGGGAAGTCCTAGAGTGATTGAATGAGTCTCTTCTGCAGTCTATTATTAGACTTCTAAAGTACAAAAATCAGTTTATGAATCAGACAGTTATACAGCAGGGTTTGACTTCCAGGGAAATTTTAAGAGAAAAGCGCACTGTTCTCTACGCCAACAATTTTTGCTTTGTTCTTTTATGAAAAGCCCCAAGCGCTGAACATCCTGGCACATCAAAGCCCGGGACCTGGTTCCAGCCAGCACGCACAGACACGCTTACCTACGCTTAGGCTCCCAAATCGACGCTCAGGTACGTAAGCAAAGTGACCCACTTTGAGGGATCAGCTACAAAGAACCTCCCCAAAGCTTGGCATCTCCAAAAACGAGACTGAGCAGTAACTGTCCCAATCTCCAGGAGTATTTTTCCAGCAACAGCTCCCGCTAAGGCAGTAGCCGAGAGCAAGAAAAGCCAAGTGCAACCCCAGCTCCTCTTCGAGCTCCCGTGCTCCAGCCTGCCAGCCCCGACAGGCAAGTGCTGAAGCATGCGTTTAAGGATAAGTAATCCTCTCAATTTCAACAGGATTAAACAACATTCTTAAAAGTAAGTCAATCCTTAAGTGTTTGCTAAACTGTGCCTCATTTTCTCTGTACAGCAGCTTCGTATTTGCAGAGAAACCCAGTAATATTTCCTGCCGCTCCCGGCTATCGCTTTCTGCTGTCGGGCACCCACGCAGCAGTTGGCACGAGGGGTCCCTGATCTCGGCTGAGGCTTTTCGTTGCTTCTGCAATACAAGGACATATTAATACAGCTAATACAGATATGACGCTAAGTGGAATTATACTTCACTGGTTATTTATACCACTCCCCTTTCTTTTATGGCAGCCTGGAAATGCAGATGCTCCGCTTCCCAAGGCAGATGGTATAACCAGAAAAGATTTCTTGCCGTGGGGCAAGTTCCCTTCAGATTTACATTAATTATTTCATAAGCTCAGACCTTTGGGTTTCCCTCTCTTAAAACTAACCCACTGCTCGAAACCGGGAATCCAGAAGAACCGAGGCTGCTGCCTCCTGGAAGTGCTCCTGGGGCAAACCAGGAGCCACGAGCAACATCTTCCAACCGTGCCGGTCCCTCAACGGCACTCGGAAAGGCGACAACGACCAAACGGCATCACGCCCGAGTGCCGTGTCACCGCCCCAGCTGGGGCAGCGCTGGGGGCTCTCCTGGCCCCGTCCCCAGGCAGCGATGTCCCGGAGGAAAGCACCCTGCTCAGCACCGGCAGATGAGAGGGTTCGCAAAGTCATTTAAAGATGCTGCTTGGGAAAACCATACTTTCATCTGTGCGTTTGTGTTCCGGGAGAAGGAGGGCTATGGGCTTAAATGACAGGGGCTTCTGCGGATTATTATTATTATTATTATTATTATTACTTCTTCACCCATTTTTCAATGCAATTTCCTCCAAGAAAACTGCGTTCAGCATGCAAACATTACCATAAAAGCTGTATATGACATCCAGAAACAGAGCTCTAAAGGTATGCAGCGCAGGTGACGTACAGACAGACCTTCTCTGCAGTCGACCTGCAAAGGGTTATCGGGTGATTCTGGTGCTTTCACCATGCAAGGTGAGGGATGCCCTTCGCGTTCCTGATGTTTCAGTTTGCCTTGTATTTTTAGACATGAGCTAAATTAAAGCACCCAGCTGATCATTTACTGACCGGCACGCCGCACGGGATGAAATCATTGCTGCGAATCAACAGAGCCAGGAACAGAGCACGAGGGCCATGCACGTGATTTCAGGGGCTGAGCATCAGGGATCTCGTGGACACCCTGATTTAAAAAGGCACCAAGTTCTGCGCTTCGTAGGAAAAAGAAAGAAAAGAAGGGAAAAAAAAAGAAATCGAGTTTCAGACTGGGCTCCTCACATTCATTGGTCACTTCGTAAGTAACCTGGCTGCGTAAAGAAATGGGATTTTTGGGAAAAAAAAAAAAAAAAACAAACCAAAACCCAAACCAAACGACAAAATCCCCACACTGCCACCAGAAGAAATCTACCACTTTTCTTCCTCCTTACTAATAATTTGCAGATTAAAAAAATAAACTAAAGCAAAACAAAAAATAAATGATTATGCTTACTGCTCTTCTATTTCCTCCCACGCTGTTTATCGCTGATGGTATCTCCATGCATCTAGAAAGCGCTCAAATAAACTCTCTCCTTATTTGAAAATACCCCCAAAGCGAGCCAGCTAGCCTGGAGAACCCTTTGCACACGAGGAACTCCCCAGGTGTCTGTGCCCCGTGAGCGCGCCGTGCCTGCAGAGCCCGAGCGAGCTGCAGGGGTCACAGCCCGGCTGCAGCCCCCGCCGAGCCCCAGCAAAGTCACACCTTCCCAGAACGAACCGATATTTGCTTCTAAGCAAATCAGGAGCTCTGCACAGCGGCGATAAGTCTGGGCAGAGACCTTGATGTTGCCACCTCTGCGTGTGCCCTTCTGAGGGGGGACGTGGTTTCAGAGCCTGAAACGACACGGAGTAATCGTCTGGTTTGCCCCTAAACTCACAAAGAGCAAACGAAGTCCTCCGGCCAAACATCCCCAACCTCTGTACGGGGAGAAACCGGACCCCAAATTCAGGCACGAGCTGGTTAAATTATTTCCGAGTTGGATAATGGCATCCACTAGTAAAAACACTGACGTGAAGAGTCCGGGGACAAGGCTGCTAAAATAAAAGCAGCCAGGAGAACAAGCAGGATCTGACCCAGCTGCCTCCAGTTCGTGGTGCTGGAGAACCCTGCGTTTCCTCCCACCGGTGCCCGTGGCAGTGGGCGGTGAGGTGGCTGGTCAGCTCGTGTTTGCTCTTCTCCACCCGCTGAGGAGCATCGCTGCCCGCCGGGGGCATTTCCCAGTGCTTTCCACCCAGCTGCACACCCCCCCCGGGCTGTGCAGAACCAGGATCCGGTATTTGCAAACCAAAGTGGCACCGGCGGTTTCGGGCCTTCCATCTCCTCCGTTTGCATACGCCTCTCCCATGATTTGCACCCCGGCGAGGCCAGCCCTGGAAAGCGAGCGTGGCCAAGCCCTGCGTGTGAAAGCCAACCCAAAACACAACCTGCTCGCTCTGGATCCATTATCTGCGCCCCGCGCGTGCCATTGCCCAGCGCATAAACCAGCAAGACCTTACAGCACGCGCGCAGCAAGCGCAGCAAACGTTAACCCCACAGCTGCCTTCCAGCCCCCTCCCCAGACACCGTGCGGCCAGAGCTGCTGCCGCTTGAGCGTCCCACAGATGGAATTCCTTAAATCGACAGCTCCTGAGACAACCCGGTACCCGAAGGCAGCATCTCCTGGCTACGGCAGGAGAGCGGCAGCCCCCGGCCAGGCAGGAGGAATTCAGATGCTGTGATTTGTTTCCTTGGGATGCCAAGGGCAGGCAGAGCCCCGTTACAGTACCAAACTGGTTTGATTTTCCTACAGCCCGGACTCGCACCTCTCAGCTGGACGTCAGTCACCCAGCTGGCTGCTGAGGGTGGGGGTTATTAAGTAATAATCCGTTTGCACAACTGGATCGTGCCTTTCCAGGTCGGACGTGCCTGCCTGAACGGGTTCCCCACTGCTCCTCTCCGCCCGGGGATGCCACAGCTTCGCCTCCCATTCCCACTCACGCCAGGCGGAAAGGCAACGTGCCGGGGAAGCGTGGCGTTTGCTGGCACGCAGCGTTTGGAGAGGCACCAGCTGAGCGGATTTCGGCTGATACATATTTGATAAGGATTTTAAATCAAAGCCAGGGAAGTTCTCCCGTGACGGTGTGTCCGTGGCAGGTTTCTTTCCCCATATTTCACTGTAAGGACCACGCAACAGATGGGGAACTCCATGATGGAGATACGGTAACGACTCTTCTCCCCTCCAACAAATACCCATTCCAGGGATCCTTGACTGCCGCTCCCTTTTGATTTATTGAAATATCGGCAACTCGTGACATTGCTACGGAGCTGCAGATGAGCTTTAGAGCACCCATCAAATCACAGGAGATGGAAGAACCAGAAATGTAAAACAAAACCCATTTGCCAGAGCAGACGGGGAACAGCAGAATTGCTCAGCTTCCAGCATCCCTCTGGGTTTGTTGCTCCCTTGGCCTCAAAGATTTGTGTACAGCATGAAGTGTTGTTCTCAGGGAAGCAGTAAATATTATCCTAAGCCCCAAACAGTGGTTTGGTGGAGAACTGGCCAGGGACTGGACTTCCAATCTGCAAATTGGATGCCGGAAAACCAGGTACAAGCTGGAATTTGCTTCTGAAATTTGGCAAGGAAAGCTAGATGTACGCACTCCTTCCTTTTTCTAAAGACATCCTTGGTCCTGGAAGTGGCAAAGGGTTAAAATAATCTCAAGTGAACATCTGACGCAGATTGTCCCCGAGACCTCTTAGCCACAGTTCAGAGCGCCCGTGTCAGGCTGCGTTATGGTTACTGCTGTGTTACAGGGCTGAGCGATTAAACCTCCCAAGATAACGAGGTTAAGCCCTCTAACGAGGGCCCATGGTCAGAGAGGCACTTTCCAGGCAAAAGCATCTTTACCAAATCCAAAAACTCCTCTGAGAAAGCATGAGGAACACGCACCGAAGTTCTGCGTTATTTCCTTACAAAGCAGCTGGGGAAGGAGTGACTGCCCAGCACGGCTGCCGTCACAGGAGCGCTTACCGAGGAGAAGCTGGAGTACGAACAGCATTTTTTACAGACCTGACTAAAAAGGTCTAAAATACCTTCCCAGCCAGCGCAGCACTCCATGCAGCGATGGGCACCAGAAGAGTTTCCCACGCCCGTGGCTCTGCTCCCCAGGACCGAGCCTGGCCGGCGGCACGGGCAGAGGTGAACCTCGCCGTGCTGGGGATGCAGCGGGGAGGCAGCCCGGAGCATCCGCGTCCTGGACCAGCAATCCTTTGCAGTTGCAATCTGTGGCTGCCACGTCCTCAGGGGACCCTGCAAATCCATACTTGATAAGCACTGGATTACGCTTCCATACAATAAAGGTGTAAGGGAGCTCAATGCCTTTAACGCCCTCACCATCTCCAAGGCGTCGAGAGGGAGAAAGGGGCACCACGGCTGGGGGAGCACCCGTACCACCTGCAAGTGCCACCCCACTAGCGCTGGGAAGCATCACCTGCAGTAACTGCAAACGCAACGAAAGCCCAAGGCTCCCCGGGGAGCAGGAGTCAGGTAAAAATTGGCCTGCTGCAGAGCGGTCATCCCCAAACCGGAGGGCGGAAATCCCCAAGGGAGCAGAGAGGGAGCGGAGGGGAGAAGCAGGTTTTTCTCCTGGCTCCTGTGGTCCCCATGGTGCCGCTGGCACGGCCAGCAGCTCTCCAGGGAGCCAGGTCCATCTACGGATCAATCCTGGAGGATAAACCTCATTAGAAAAAAGGAGAGGAACAGGATCCTGGGAAGAGAAAGGAGAGGGATTTTCTAGACCCGACCCTCAGCCACTGTCCCGTCAGCTGCTCTGATTTACAGCCTGGACACCGTACGGCACCTCTGATAACGCGAGATGTTCCCGGGCTCCAGGCAGCTCCTCCACGCCCAGAGCACCGCAGCCTCGTGGAGCCCATTCGCTGTACGTGCTGCCGCAAGCGCTGCTGCCGCGACACCGGACGTGTTAGGCTGGTCTTTTTAAAACAGGGCTATTAAACCCAGCGTTATTTAGCATTAAACCCGTGATTTGGCCACATTACGTGTTGGGGATACAAATATTAAGTCACTGGCAAAGCCTCTGCTGATTTCCAGTAGGAACAGAACTTGTATCATTTTAACACATTTATTTTGAGCGCTTTGGGGCCAGCATAATGTCTGCCATTGTGTAGCCTTACAACAGCGAGCAGTCATTGCAAAACCAGCAACATCCCCTGACAAGGAGGAGGAAAGAGCAACTCAGCTGGATTTACAGTTACTGGTAAGAAAAGCCCTGCACTGTATCATACCACTGTAAGCTTCCCAGACGTGCCCCCCCACACCCCCCATATTTAAGATGCCAATTTGTCTTTTCCTATTACAGAGCAGCTGAGTATCGGAGGGAATATCGTCACACACCTCTTAGGGGACCCTGAGCCCCGCTGTCGGTGCTCCTCCATCCCCTTTGCGATACGGATGTCCCCATCCCACAGTAAACAGAGCCAGGACCAAGGCGGAGCAGGGTTCCTCGCCTCCCCGGGACACGGGGACAAAGGCAAGAGAGGGCAGAAGCAAAGCAACCCCACACACAGAAGCACCGAGAGCTGCAGACAAGCCCGACCGCATTCTTGCTGCGCCACCCACGACTCCGAGCACAGAAATTAATGCCCTGAAACTACAGCGCTTTCTTTATGCTGCCAAGTTCCTTTAATGCAACAGCAATAAATACGTATTCTGCTACTTAATGGCCTCTCTCCTCCGACACGGATGCTGAGCTGCCGTCTCGTTCGGTTACTTTTCCTATCGCTATCTGATAGCCTGCAATGACTGAATGAGGAGCTGGCTTTAATGGGACTTCACAAGCCCTGGAGGGGGGAGCCCAAGCAGCTTCTCAAGTGAGCCAACACCAAAGCAACAGACACAAACTGAGAAAGCGCCCGCTGCTGCGCCTCCAGCTGAGTACGGGAGTAGAGATTTCCTTTGATGACCCTGAAACACTCCAAGCAGCAAGCTCAGCCCTTAGGAAGAGCTCATCAGCACCCATGGGTGCTCAGGGCGAGGGGACAGCGAGGGCTACGCTCAGCACAGCCGCTGGTTTGGGGCCAGCAATAGCGTGGTAGGTGACACGGACACCCTGGGCTTGGAGAAAGCACCGACACAAAGCCAAGGGGAGGACACGGCCCGGAGGAAGCTCTGGGTGAAATGAAGCAACTGGTTTCCTGTAAACGCGGGGATTCACGGGGCACGGCGGGGATTCACGGGGCACGGCGGGGCTGTGCCTGCTGCAAACACCCCCAGCTGCTGCAGGGAAAGCCATCCTCTGCTCTGGCTCAGGGCGAGGACAAGCCTACCCCGTACGAGGGCTTGGAGAGACACTGCCTCTGCAAGAACCTTCTCTGCCAGGCAGGAGAAAACAGAAGTCACGCTGAAATTGCATCTTTATGCGCCCAGCACTGGGACTCAGCAAGAGAGACCCGGTGCTACTGCAAAGCTCCTGGCTAAGGACGGGTCCATGAGCTTGCCCATGGCAGCAGACTACAGGAGGGTCCTCGGGACCTCTGGGAACCGCACGACCAGTCCTCCAACAACTGGCACTGCTACTAAACAGGAAAGAAAAAATAATAATCAAGTGCTCGGCAGGAGGTGCAGGGGTGAGTGGCCACGCACAGCTCCTCCTCCTGCAAAACGTCTCCCTGCGTCTCCATGGCTTTCCCTGGCTCAGCGTGGCCCCATCGGTTTGCACAGAACTTGCAAGTAACGGGAAATCAGACAACTGTTAGACACTAGCATACGAAAGGAGTGAAAACGAAAAGCCTTGCTATCCAAAAACTATTTATGGGAAAAGCTTGTTAGCACCTCTGAGCGCTGATTTGGAAATGAGTTGTTAGCCTGCGCCACAACTGCGGGGTTTAAGGTAACACCGGCCAACCTCCCCTTTCTGCGTGATATGGAACAGCATTAATTAAATACGAAGCTAAACTATTTCAGCACCGGTGTGCGGCAACACGCGAAACTGAAACCAAGGACCAGAGGGAGGTGTGATTCAACACCGCGCTCGCTGGATGCTCCGTCTCTCTGTGGCAGTCCACGTACGCAAGGCAGAAAGAACGTTGTTTGGTTGTCAGAGATGGCAACCAAACCCTCCTGCGGGACAGACCGCAGGAGATCCAGCCCAGACTGATTTCAACAGAGGAACTGTCCTGCCTTAGGTTCCAGAGGTGGAGGAGAAGGATGCAACGCTTGCACGTGTTGATCTTGAGATTTCAGTTTATTCGCATACTCGCACATCCCACAGGGCCTTCTGAAGAGCTGCCCTTGTACTTCTGTCCCTCTGGAAGTACCTCCCCATGTCCTCCTGGGGCTCCACCACTGCCTGAGGCTGCTGTGTCACCTCCCCAGCTTTGCCCAGCACCGTGACCCCTCATTTCTCATGCAATCCCAGTGCGTCCCAGCACACGGTGGCTTTGCTGACCAGTGAAGCACACGGCAGTCTAATTTTGCCTTTGCTTAGAGCAATAATGGAATATATCTGGGCAAAGGGAGCCAGCAGGAAGAAGAAACTAAGAGCTTCATTTTTTTTATTGTGGCTGGGATTTCAGCATCTTCCTGATGGATGCCCAGAGACAAGGAGGATTCCCAGAAAGGCCTGAGCACGGGCAGTCCGAGCTGGGGGCTGGCTGCCTTCCTCCAGACCAAGGCCATTACAAAATTGTCTCTTTAGAAAAAAAATGCAGCTTATAACTGGCGAGGGTTCGTTTGCATAGAGTTTTGTAAGAGTTACAAAAGCTGCCTATAGGAGCGTGTCCTTCGGGAAACAAAGGTAACGGAGCCAGGAAACTCTGCTTTCCTGGAAATTCGAGAGGGGAAAAAACCACAAACAAATCGGCTAAAGCAGGAGTTTGGTTCAGGTTCCTGGAGCAGACGCTCAGGTAAGAGCACAGCCACCAAGCGAACCTCCCCGGCCAACTGCGACGGCTCCATCGGCACGGGCACAGCACCCACGGGCACAGCACCGGAGCTCCTTGCTCCCACGCTGGGTCCAGCCAAACTAGCTCCTTCTCTCTGCCCCCAATTAACGCTGCAGTGGATCCCTAATGAACCTGGCCAGATGCAGAGAGCTGAGCAGCAGAGGACGGAGCCGAGAGCAGCGTGGCGGGCAGGCAGGTGCTGGGCACCGCCGTACCTCTCCCCTTCCCCAGCCCGGCACGGCAGTGAAGGCACAAGGGGCTGGGAGCTCTGCCAGTAGCCCACCCCGAAAGCACGCACGGGGAATCACTCCACCTTTACGAAAGAAACAAAAAAAGAGTTGCTGGCTGGGTATGAGGAGGCACACAAGGCCAGGACAGCCCTTTTCTACCTAAACCAGCACCCTGAACAGCAGAGAGCAGGTTTGTGCCCACGTGCCTCCTGGCTGCACAGCCAACCCCGGGCTCGGACGAGCCACACGCGTCTGCGCTACCGGGGTGGGTGTCACAGAGGCAAACACCTCCCTTGGACTTCTGTCAGCAAGCACACGTGCAACGTTACTGATGCTCCCGACACGCGCATCTTCCCACCGACGTGTCTCAGGCTCCGGGACAGCCCTGCAGACACAAGCGGTGTGGGCTGACCTTGCACACGAGATGATGGTCCTGCAGCACTCCTGTAACGCTGCGGCCACGCAATTATCACTGAGCGACAACAAGGTGCCCAAAGGAAACGCAGCAGCTCTGCCCAGTTTTGGGACACGGAAAGAAAACACGGCCGTAGCATCCTGCATCGTGTTTGAAGCCCCCCAAAGTAGTGGGGAGAAAGGCACTTAAATTACACTTTAAAAAAAAAAAAATTGTGCCTAAAAACAGGACCAGGGAACTCAACCCAAGTCCCAAGTCAAGTCTCAAGTGCAAGTTCAAGCAGTCACTATTCGAGAAGCAGTTTCCCCACAGTTTACTCACTCTTCCCTTCTAAAATCTTCCTGTTTTTTCCAGAAAAACGATCTTTGCATAAGCCTAGCCACTCAGAGGCCACGAAACACTCTTCTGCTCTGGAAAACAGACATCCAGCATCCAGCTTTAGCAGCAGATTCCTTGCAAAGTGCTGTAAACCTGCGGTACGCAGGTTTACAGCACTTTGCAAGGAATCTGCTGCTACACGGATGCCTTTCCTCCCTGCCGCCCGCTTTGGGGAGAACAATTTTGAAGGAATCAGCTCAAGCGTGGGAAGACGTGAAACACGGAGGAGGACGCGGGCGCTAACGGCTCCGACCTCAGCTTGTGCAAACTGGTGGAGTCTCTGCTGAAAAGCCACCGAGCCGTGCTTACACCTGCGGGGCATTTGGCCCTGTATGCTTAAAGAGGAGCGAGAACAGAGGAGGATGGGGCGGGGGGAAACCTGAAACATTAATTAGCTTAAAACGCTGGTAAATAGATTTACACAGGCGGTCTGCAAAGCCCTGACCGCAGCGGTTAATTAGGGCACGCAGGGTTGCAGGCAGAGTTCAGCTTGCATCGCCTCGTGCTGTCACGTGGGATGGAGCCGACACAAAGGCACATTGTGCCAAGGTATCGGAGCACGGGGCAGAAACCACCAGCAGAATCATTTCCGTGGAAGGGAAGGAGAAATGTCGCCGGCTAACAGCAGCATTCATCGTGCCTTCGTGTTTTCAGGTGGTCCAAACCCTGGCCCTGCTGCTCTGGATCTCTACGGGCTTTGGAGATCCTACAGAAGCATCTCTGTGTTGCCGCCAGGGCTTGGAGCCCACCTTGTGCTAAGCAGGGTGGTTATAATTATCGCATCTGTGCTATGCATGGATATAATTATCAGCAAAATTCAGGGGAACGGGTCCCACAGCTGACTCCTGACTCCAGAGCACTGATGCAAGTATTGGAAATGCCATGATTGCCAGGCCATCACACTACAAATAGCAGCTCCAGGCAGAGAGGTGTTTGTCTTACACCATGGGGAACACCAGGACAGGTTGAACTTTGGCGAAAAACTAGCTCCTCCTGCTCAACAGTTGAATTCACACAGTTTTAGATAAGCTTCCTCCCCAACTTGCAGGGTACCTGCTCCACAAACTCATCCCCTCCTCCTGCTTAAAGGCTCAGGGACTCTCTCTGACCACAACTCACGATGCTCAAAGTTTTTCAACCAAGCAAAATCCCTCATCTCGTGAGTCAGAAAGAACCCCCCAAGCCTTCCCGGGGGGTAAAGCCCCCGTCAGAGGCAGCAGTTCCTACAGAGACAATTTGCACCCAAGCTGCGAGCATCGCTCAGCACAGGCAGAGCACGGAAAACTAGCTGCACGCATTAATTCACGGTGGCAGAAGATGAGACGGGCACGTGGCTCTGCTCACAGCA
Source organism: Grus americana (assembly GCF_028858705.1). Lineage (NCBI taxonomy): Eukaryota > Metazoa > Chordata > Aves > Gruiformes > Gruidae > Grus > Grus americana. The sequence continues at coordinate 11,560,669 of NC_072871.1, read as the reverse complement.
ACTGGGACGTCTTCACGAGGTGTCCCCGGACCTGAAGTTTTGCTTTGGACCGGGCTCTAAATTCACAAGCTGCAAGCTAGCAAACACACCGTCACCTCGGCCCTTCCACCAGCTCTGCCTTGGGGTACCCGAGGGATTTCCAGCCTGGGGGACTGCAAAGGCTCCCGCAGCCCTGGAGAGGGACGGTGGCTTTGCACAGCACGCTGCAAGGACAGGTTCTCCCACAAAAGCATCCCCCCTCCCCCAGCACTGATTGGATTTGTCGAAACAGATGGAAAAAACAGCTAGTCAGATGCAAAACACGGATAGCCAAACCTGCTTCCCAGAAACTGGCTTAAGTCTGTATTAAGTTTAATCCCTTTTGATCAAGGTCTTGGATGTAAGCAGAAAATATTACAGATTTTCACATACCTTTAAGTTCCCATTTCTGCTCTGCCCTGAAATGGAGTTGGGCGGTCAGGGAAAAACGTACGGAGCACAAAAAGAGTTTTTTTGAGAGAGGAACATTTTGCACGTGCAGGAGAAATTGGAAGCATCCACATGAAACCAATCCACTCGCACAAGGGTAATTTACCTACTGAAGAGAGGGGGCTTGAAATTCTCCTTGGCTTATTTCCTTCATCTTCATTCCAGCTGCTAAAGAAAAATGCAGCAACACAAAAAAAAAATAATCCTAAAGTGCTAAAAAGCCCGTTCTTTGCACTCTGCAGAGCCCTCCGACTTCTGGCGTGGCCATGAAGTGTAAATACCTTCCAGCCCCAGAGCAGCAGCACAGACGGGAGATGCCCACGCCAGGAGCTGGATACGTGGGAGCAGTTCCAAAGCCCATCTGCAGACCCTGGACACGTTTGTCCCCCCCTGCCACATCAAGGGAGTTTGGCTCGGAGGGTCAGACCGCAGCCTCGCCGTCCCACCAAATAAAAATACAGGATCCTGCTTCAAGCTCGAGGCACCTGCAGGTTAACACTTCAGAGACTGCCGTGGTCCAAACCCCAACGGCAGCAGAAGCTTTTCCATTGATTTCCCCGGCTTTGAGCCCTGGGTGCATCTTGCACCTGCACCGTAATTGCAACCTGGGGGGCTGCCCTCGGGCAGGGTCCCCGTGCTACCTGCAAAGCACCCCCCTCTGCCCCAGGGAGCTTCGTGGGAGCAAAGCCGCTCACGCAGCCCTTCTGCAGCAGCACGAGCAGCTGCTTCACCACCACGAGCTGTTTGAGACTTGCTACGGTTTACAAAGCGGTAGAAAACTTGTTTAAGTTCAAAGAAACTCCTATAATACTAAAGTACACAAAAGAGGTAGGAAGCAAGAAGAGGGTTTTTTTCAAGCACATCGTAAAAGGAAGCTTTCTGAGTTTGGTTGGGAATTGCTGCTTTGATTTGTTCAAAGCTGGAACTGCACCTCTGCGGGGATGGGGGACCTTTCCCACCAAAGCTGCTTTCCCTGCAGCTACACAAAATTGGGGCTTGCAGCAAGAATCCCACTGGGGTCACCAGACCCGCGGGCTGCTCCACGCTGTGCACAGAGGTACGCATCCACCTGGATGAAACAGTTGCACTTTCATGGCTTTAATTTAAAAAAAAAAAAAAAAAAAAAAAAAAAAAAAAGGAAAATCCCCCCCAGAAGAAAAGGAAGCTGCAGAAGAACTTGATGTACTGGAAACAAAACAGCCGAGGACCTCCTGAGCCAGGAAACACTCAACCTGCCGGGTCCAGCCCCGGGTGCTGGTGCAGGAGAGGGCTGGGGCTCCCCGCTGCCTGCACCCCTGCCTGAGCACCTCGAAACACAGCGTGACGTCAAGCAGAAACGCTCGGCAGAAAGGGAGAACGGTAGGAAGCAAAGCATAGGAAAGCAAGCATAAACTTTATTTCATTAGCCCTAATCTTCTCCTGGACTCCAGAGAGGAGGCAAGCACCTTGTAAACTTTGGGGGTTTATTACTGCTGCAAGCTGGCTTGCCGAGCAGAACTCCCCAAAGCCACCCGGGTGTCAGCCAGCTCCTCGCCCGGGATTGGCACTAACGTGCTTGTTAAACATCTCCAACTCTCCAGCCTCTGGCGACGCTTGGACTCACAACCGAAGCCCATCACCTTACCAGGGGCTGCTCCGTGACCCTGAAAACTGAGATACCGCCCGGCGCTATCGAGCTCCCGGCTTCATCTTAGACCATGTGTAAACACAGGGCCCTGGTTTCATACGTAACTAATAACCTTTGAAAAGATCACCTCGAGCACGCTGTAACAGTTCAAGTGTGGGGCACAAGGAAGCAACCTTCTCCCTTTCTAGGCTCATGAAACATTAATTCAGGTTATGACTTGTTTTAAAGCGAGAAGACCCATCCCTTCCTCCTGAAAGCATTGCCTTCGTAAGAGGCTCACAAATCTCCTAAATCCGGGTTTAGGCACATAAGCAAACAGGGAATTGTTTACCCAGCGCCTATGCCGCTCTGCGAATCTCTGCAAGCAAGTCTGAAAAATGAGACACGAACTTCAGCCCGCCGGCATTACAAATTTGGCTGCTATTATCTCCCCTCCCAAAGTTCCTCTAAGGAAAGGGAGGAGTGATGCAGGATGCTGCTCACGTAGGAGAACGTGCCCATTGCTCCCTCCTCCCGTGCAGAGGGCACGGAAAACTTCACATCAGAAACAACTGCCTAATTTTTCCAGGCTATTGAGAATCAATTAAAAGCACCGCGAGCACAGGCGTTTCCGACACAGAGCTGTCTGGTTCCACGCTGAAGCCATCACAAGGAATTTACTGCTCTTGAAAAAGAAAAAAAAAAGAAAGAAAAAAATCCAAAGCTGAAGGACGGTCTGCTCTGCTTGAACTTTTAGACGCTCCCCACGAGGTGATAAGGAGAAATCTCTCGCACGCGCGTGCCTGCCTGTTTCTACCCACTGATTCCCCCCGTCTTGCACAGCTGAGCCGGGGGGATGTGCCAACAGCACGCTGCTGGCCTGACCCTTCGGTCGGCGTCAGCCGGTCGGACACCTCAGTCACTTCTTGTATGTCTCAGAAGTGTCACCTCTGGCTTTCCCTGCAGACATGGAAAACAACTGTATGAAACTCCTGATTCCTAGAAGAACGGGCAGCCACCAGTAACCAAACCGAGTTGCTCAGAAGAGCAAAGGCTGGGAGGACGCGAGGCGGCTGCTCCGTGCACCACGTCCCCGCTGCCCTGCGACGCACGGCGAGAACACGAGTAGCTCACCAAAAAACCTGACTTGGCTGATGCTTCTAGCACCAGCAGCAAGGCAAGCTGAAATGCACCATTCTCTTCTACCTTCTCAGCATAAAACTTGGTATTTTTTTTTTTCCCTAAATCATTTTGCATTCGTGATGCTGAAAGCAAACCAGGATGACTCCAAGCTGTTCACAGCAGCGAGGAGAAATTCCTAGCTCCTGATGCGAGGTCAGTGGTGACACCTTCTTCTATGGGTTTGTGTCATTCGGGGGGAAAAATTACAAATGTTTAAATTCTTATTCTGTAAGCCTGAGAGCTACAAGCAGGGGCCAGTGTTGAGTATGGGAGCGAGGGATGTGCTCCTAATTTTGGTGGGTTTCCCTTCCTCATCGCACAATTCCTGCCCAACTTCCCAGAAACTGCAAGAACCATTTCAAAAGAAAGAGGCTAACTTGGGAAAGGACAGCTCTACCAGGCTTACAGATACCACCGAGAGCTGCCCTCGTTGAATTATTAGATGGTTTATACAAACGAAGACTCTGAAGATTGTGCAATGCAGTAGGGAAGCCAAGACGGCCGTGTGCAGTAAGGATGCTACTCCTCCTCTTCCCTGCCCTCCCCAGGCCGAGATAAAAGGATTCTTTTTTATTTTTGTATATATTCTGCATCACTCCTGAAAAGTTGCTGGTGAAACACCTTCAGAAATAAATGTTATTTTAGAAAGAAAAAAGGTGTTTCCATCAATAATATTCTGACTGCAGAAATAGCCCTCGGTTCCCCTCTGATTTGTTACTCAAAGGATGGTTCTCAAAATAGCAAACACCGACTTCCCCCAAAGCACGATTAACCAGAAGCGTCAGCAGAGCTTTTCAAACACGACTCGCTGTTCAGAGCAGCCTCCCGCTCCCCGGGCAGAGCGGTTCCCACGCTGGGCTCTCCAGCAAAGCCCAGTGCATCCCTGGAGAGGATGGCACCGCACGCGCCGACCGTGCCACCGCAGAAAGTCCTCTGACACAACCGCGATGCTTCCATGGCTTAATGCCATTATGTCGATTCATCTGTTTACACCCGCAGAAAGGCAGGAGCCTGGCGCTGACGGAGAAGGAATCCACAAGGTAGCTCTTCCCAGAGACTCCGACAGTCAGAAACTACGTCCCTTCCTCGCACACCGTAACGGTGGAGAAATGTACCCATAAAGTGCTTTGATTCCACCGCGTACGGTCCATTTGCTCTGACGCTGCAGACGGCACATTTACTGCTGCGTGGCTGAGACACGCGTCGCTCAGGGCATACTGCAAACTGGCCTAGAAAAGATCTGCAGTCAGAGAGATCCAAAATATTGGCTCCCTTGGCGGGGTGCGCACAGTCACAGCTCACGGATTACAGGGCGGAAGGGAAGCTGGATGGATTTCCATGGTCACTACTGTACAGAGGGCGAGACAAGATGATCTAAGGGTCCCTTCAGACCTAACAAATCCCTACAGCTGTAAAAAAAAATAAAAAAAAAATCATAGATTAGATCTTGGCTGCCTCCAAGAAAAAAAAGGAAGGAAGAGTCAGGCATGATGTTTTCAGTCAATGATTTAAGGAATGTAAATAGCTTTTTGTCAAAGATGCTCAGGCAGATTCCCCAGTTGGATCCTCCACCACGAGCTTAGCTTCGCTCTTAGGACCTGCAGTGCATCAGAATGGCTTAAACCAGCAGGAAAAGCGAACTGGGGAGCGCTGGTCCTGCTGGAGGTGGGTGGGAAGCATCTCGCTGGGAGCACTGGCATCCCAAGGGAACGGGATCCCGATGGCCCCGGCGCAGCCCCCGCTCGGTGTGCGGTGCCGGGAGAGTTACGCCAGCTCCTCGGATGACACACTGCGACGCCGAAAGTGTCACCAGCTGTTTATCTACTGCTAAAATGGGAGTGTTTAAAAATTAATAGGAACAGATTGAGCAAGCGTGGAACACCCAGAAACCAGAAGCTTCGAGGAATTTCAACATGCAACGCTAAAATCGCATGGGCTGTAAAGAGCGAGCTCCAGCCCCGTTACAGCAGAGAAACGCCAAAAATACGCCCTCGTAACCGCACGTTCATCCAGAGAGAGGGAAACGCAGCTCTAACCACCACGTCCTCTTTCTTCCAGCCCTTTGATCAGACATGAGAGACAAAGAGCAGGCGGATGGCACTGTGGTCAGCCTTGGGTAGCAGGGGGAGGGGGGGGGGGGGAAACCCAAAATAAAAGGGCTCTATCTCTGCGTTAATACAGGCTCACTTCAACACGGAGCACAGCCAGCAGTAAGGGCTCAGGTTCCGAACGCACGTCGTTGACAAAGGTCATCGATTTTGCAGCAAGATGGATGCGCGCCCTTGACGATGCCCTGCGCGAGAGGGAGCGGAGGGGCCCAGCAGCCACGCCGTGCGTTGACTAACGGGCTAAGATGGGGGGGGGGAGCAAAAAAAAAAAAAAAAAAAAAAAAAAGAAACAGGAATTACTGGCCCCAAAAGGGCAGGTCTGCAGAGCTCTGGACAGCGTTATAAATAAAAGCCAACACCTAAAACTGCTTCCCAAAGGCCACTCATGCAAATCTGAAGATGAGATCAGAGCAACCATTAGAGAAATAACTGCTGTCACGTTCGGCGTGAGCACGCCAGTAACGGAGGTTCACAGAAAACTTCTCCCTGGAGCTCCTGTCCAGAGTATTTTGCAATAAAACAGGTGAAGCTGGCTTCTGTCCCGTGAGGCTCCTGGAGATACCCAAGTATTTATATTCATAGTAAGGGAAGGGAACAGAAAACTGATTTGGCTCTTTCGACATTTTCTTACTGGCAGTAAGACCAGCGAGAGTACATGTGAATTCTTAGTGACTTCACTGCACAGCGCCCGAGGTTACCACTGTACACGGCATTTTACGTAGCGGGAAACCCAAAAAAGCCCAGGCCAGGGTGAGACCCTGCTTGGGTGCCTCGTGCAGGAGCCAGGCGCTATAAAAATCCACGCTGCAAACAGCCATACGTGCATAATGGCAGCAACCACTGAAATCCTCAGAGGAAAAGCTCAGCCTGGCATAAATCTCAAAATTCAGGAGTGGGACAGCAAAAAGAAGAAATGGCTTTCCGCTGTGATACTGATAAGCATTTCGGTTTTGTCCAATAAAAAAAAAAAGAGAAAAAAGGCAATGTTTCTTTTGAATCCACAAACTTTCAAAGTGTTTTCCACTTTTGGACAAAAAGGTCCAAAAGCGTCCCTGGAAAATTAGTTTTAGTGACTTTTCCTCCATCTGCTATACAGGATATTTTTTGTTCAAACCATCTTTTTTCTGCAACATATTTTGGCCAGATGTAGGTGATGTGCCTGGACTGCAGAAAAGAGCATTTGATAGCACTACCAAAAGATAACCAGCTCAGATTAACCCTTGCAAAAGGAAACCCTTCATTTAACGTCAGGTCCTCTGCATTGAGCCGCACCGGTATCATTTCATCAGCCTGCGGAGCAAACCGGTCCACAGGGATGGATCCGAGAGGTTTGAATAATTCCACATCAAAATGAACTGTACTTGGATGAGACTTCCACCAAAGCATCGAGACAGTACAAGACAGGCGGCGAGAGGAAAGAGGGAAAATATATTCTTGTCAAAATGACATTCCCCTTAGGAGTACAATCTCCACAAAAGCGTTTACCCGCGTGCATTGCGTTGGATTTCAGATTCTGCACTTCTGAAACACATTATGCTGGGTACTTGAATAATTATGTTTGACTTATTTAACAATTTAATGTTCGCACGCTTGGCTTTACAGCTGGAGGAATAAAATCACATTTGAGTGACTAAAAGGAAAAAAGACGGTTAGACAATATATGTATATTTATGCAAGCATTCCTCATTCTGAAATTACATTTGCAAAGAAAACGTTAAACTGAGCAAACGCTCCCTCGCTGGCTGCAAATGAGATTTTAAGTGGTACGACCGGTCAGCGAACAGCCCCAAGCACGGATGTAGAAAAGCGAGGGCAGCAGCTGGACGCAGGCAGGACGAGCAGCTGCCTGTGCTTGAGCTGCTCCAGCGCCGAACCGCTGTGCTCCCACCGCGGCAGGACCACGGTGCACGTTGGCCGAGCAGGAACCCATCCATCCCGCCCCACCTCCAGACGCGCCTCGAAGGAAAAACCACCCCATGGGGTGACACGTATCAACCTATAAACTCAACGGGGACCCTGAAGGCCAAACAAGAATTGAGTTTCTTCTCCCATCAGCAGGGCTGGTGCCTCTTGAATGTCGCGGAGAAGCCCCACGCATGGCGGCTTGTGGCCATCAGTCCACCAGAGCTGTGTCCAGCTGGTGCGTGCGCTGAGACGCAGCTCTTCTGAGCAAGGGGTGCCAGGAACACAGGAGCTGTAAACGGGGCTCGCCATCATTTAACTGACCCAGGATCGGGGCTCCCTTCTCTACACCACTCATATAGGTTCAATACCTACCCCGAGGATGCTCCCGGCAACGGCCTGGGCTGTTCCTCCCCGCCTGTCCAGAAATCCCCCCGACACGGCCCCGCGCCAGCTCCGCTGCAATATTAATCACGGGATCTTCGTTACGCCGCCCGGTGCCCGACACCAAGCGTGACGATGAATAAGTGTGTCCATGGAGAAGGGGGCAGAGAAAAGGGAACAAACGGGCTCAAATGGAAAAAAAAAAAAAGCTCTCCAAAAGGTCGAACCAGCGCAGCACGGGTCAATTTGCCACCTGAGCCACGTACCCCATAACTTGCTAGGATCTCCCATGCGCGTTTTCCTCCCTCCCCACCGCACGCCCAGAAACCAGAGCCCTTCCCCGTCCCCCCAGAGCCCGCGCTGCTCCAAGGCTGGCTGCGCCGGCAGCTCTGCTCGGGAAACACGAGCCACGAGAGGAGGGAGCGGACAGGCTGAGGGGTTACGAGGGGAAGAGAAGCAGAAAATTGCGATCACTGCACCACCCAGGGAAAACCCAGCGACGTGCCCCTGCCAGCTACCGCAGCGGGGAATACCGAGGCAACGCTCCGCTAACAAAGGCCCCACTAACGTATCTTTCATAAAGTGCTTTATTCTGCTACAGACACGAGCGCTATCAGTAATAAATGTTCGCAAGCACGATAGCAGATGGTGGCGCCGATATCTGTAAAGCCACGGATAAAAGCTGACGGGCCGTGTACCAGAACAACTCAGCATTTATTAAGACTTCTATTAATCGTCTGTCCAAGCTATTTATACTGGAACGCCTCCATTAAAAAGCGTGTTCCCAATTTGCTGCGCCTCACCCTCTTCACGTCTAAAGACACGTTGTGAGCAGCTATGAGCCGGGGTTACCCCAGTTTACCCCAGTGAAGCCCCAGCACGGGCAGCACGTCATCCTGCCCCGGCACCAGCGCGTGCTGCGCGTTGCACAGCCCCTGCCCGTATAAAACACGGCATCTCTTCATCTCTTCGTCCCAGCACGCCAGCCCCAAGCACAGAAATACTTCCATGGTACGTGAGCAAGGGACGGGACACGTCTAAAGCAATTAGATCCACCGCCCTGCAGACATTTCAACGACTCCTGAGCGCAGCCATTGACGTCTTCACCCCCTCATGGCCCCGCAGCTGCTTTCCCGCTGATCCCTGGGACGTCCCGATGGGAAATTCCTGCGGGGACCTCAAACCACCCAGCACGGGTGACAGCGATGGCACCTGCCAGCCTCCCCCCCTCCGGTGACTCCGGCAGAGCTACCGGGGCCAACGTCCCCGTCCCCGAGCCGACAACGTCACGATACCAATGATCTAAATTAATTAAACATCCATCTGGCAGAGGGAATATCCCATCCCCCTCCTGTTTCCTTACCTCCTCCCAGAGCGGGGTGTTGGGAGCGATGCTGGCAGGAGAGTGCCGCAGCTATCGGGTACAGCCGGGATTTCCAGGAAAAGTCTGGAAAACCACCTTGGGGGTGAGGAACAGCAGACATCTCAGCACCCACGGGTGCCCACAGCCACCAGACGCTCTGGGGGTGCTGTGCGACTCAGTGCAACGTGAGAAGAGAGCCACAGCAAAGGGGAACGTAGGAGGGAAACGAGACACAGATAAACGAACCAACTCCGTTACGCACGTCGAGTTGGCTCCAGCTTAACCAGCGGAGTCACACTGGTTTCCAGCAGCGGGACCCAGCCCGTGTCAGGGGAAGCAGCAAATCCAGCGTCGCTTTCGTGCATGGCTGCACGGTCGCATCCATCCATACGGACACTGCTGGCTACGGAGAGGGCTGTGCTCGGACCGACCCCTCTCTCGCTATTCACAGCCTTCCCAGCAGATTTTGCGCAGCCGCTGCCAAACGCTCCCAGATGGGCTCCAGGGTCGGGCAGGTCCCAGCTCTCCTCGGGACCCTCCTTGGACCACCCCTGTGAGAAGAGCTGTCGGGTGCCCTTGGCCCCTTCCCCGCCTGGACCCGCTCGCAGGACCACCTGCGGCACGCTGGTTTGCCCCAGCCTGTACAAGGAGCCTTCCTAAGAAACCGCAGAACTTCTTCTGCACGAGAAATGAAGCTGCCTAAACACGAACCCACCGGCTCTCGCGTCACCCCGCGCCACGGCCAGGGGTCTTGGCTGGTGTCACCCGGAGCAGCATGGACTCTGATGGGTTTCATCCTGAACACAAATGCACCTCCCAAAGCTTGTAAGATAATTTTAAATGAAATATTAGAAGAGGAAGCTCGGCCAAGCCTGTCCATCAATCTCACAAAGCGAGCAGACATCTTATCACGTCTTTCCAAGAGCACCTCCCAAACAATCCCAGAGAGCTCAGTGCTGTTCACCAGCCAGCTCCAGCTCCAAACTGGCTGTCCCCCGGGATCCAGGAGACCCATGTAAATGCACATCTCTCCGTATCTCCTCCTCTGGCTGCTGTCTCTAACCCTACACCTGCATCTTGCCTTTGTTTGCACTGCTGAGTGCCCAGGGACACATCTGTCCGAGAGCGGTGGCGTGAGCTTCTCCTGCACGGCGCTGTACGGTGCAATTAGGCTGTAACTGATGCTGCACTCCAGCACAAAGTTAAAATAAATAAAATTACAAATAAATAAATAAGGAAGTGAAACCTGTGGTGTTACAAGCCTGTTCATCACCAGAATTCAACTTCAGAGCATTTCGTTACCTGGACAGAGTCAAGTCACTTGTGATTTTGCATTCACGCTACGAACACGGAGCGCTCGGCCATTCTCCTTCCCCTCTGCGAGCCCAACGTAAAGCTGCGTGACGGTAAGACAGCAGAGCGGAAAAGATAAGCTTTGATGGGGAGAAACTATGCAGAAAAAGGACCAGAACTATATTAAACTATATTAAAGTACATTAAACTATATTAAAAAGGCGGCATGGAAGCAAGTTCAAACAGCTCCCTGTAAAGCAGCTCAGCTCTCTGGGGCTTCATTTAACAGACATCCTTTTATTAGAAAGTCACTGAAGATGACTGCTTAGCAGTTCCAATAAAGAATAGGTGGATGGGGAGGGAGGAATTTTTTTTCCATTAAGATTACAGAAGAGCCTGAGGCAGAAAGCAGGGAAAACCTCCAGATCCAGGATTTGGTTTCTGCCCGGTCCATTAACCCACCCGGTGAGCACCAAGATCTGAACTGGTCACGGGCTGGAGGGTTCTTTCACTCGGGGGATCACTGGAGTCCAGGGTGGGTACGCCAATCACGTGGGTGGTTTTAGGTGAAACGTGGAGTAGGCACACGGATGATGTAAACGAAAAAGCCAAATGCCAAATAAAAAACAAAAAAAAGGATGAAAAGGGAGACTCCACAGCCAGCACGGCTTTTTCTCTGCTCCATGTGCACCTCTAACAGAGTCGGCTGCCACATCGGATGAAGGGCATGGCACCTTGTATTGCAGAAACCCCAAAACATGCAAGAGCCTGGAAGAAGCTTCCAACTACGTCATTTCGCAGAAAAAAAAAAAAAAAAATCTTTCCCATCTTTTTACAATCTCCCCTGCCAGCGGAGGGCAGGAATTGCCCCCGTCCCACCAAGCAGCAAGGAAGCGGCACCTTCCCTGCAAGAGCCGGTGGCTCCCGCGCTCGCAGCTGATGCTCTCCAGCACCAAAGAGCTGCCAGTAACGATTCTTCCCAGGGCCACGGTCCTTCCCGCTAAACCTTGGGTCTGCTCCAAATTTATCATTGCGGCACATTATTAATCCTCATTACCATTAAGATCTCGGTGTGCAAGCGCAGATCAAGGTGCCTTACGTTGATAAGACGCTTATTTACCCATCGAGCTTGCTCCCCTTTTCCACAGCAGGTAACTGATCTCTCAAACACGGCACGGGCAGAGGAGGAGCTGGCTTAAGACTGTTCCAACCATCACACAAATCCCAGGACAGTAAAGAAGGGAGAGGACAAATGCCTACAGAGAACATAATCTAAAGGACTGCAGAAATAACCTAATGGGCTTTGAAAGACCATAACCATCGCCAGCACCATGGGATGTCCAGCCACCGAATGAGCTGTTAACCTCCACCCTTGTTTTTCATTAAAACGTTAAATGCCGATGCGACATGGTCTTTGATATCAGAGAAAGAAGACCAGAGAGGCCATCTGTTTTCAGCCGTCTGATGGCTTCTACCACAGCCCTGTCTCCAGGGCAGACCCTTAGACGGGTTGCATTATCTAATCCCAAACACGGCAAAAATAGGCTGGAGATTTTAATAATGATGATCGTATCGCTCATCTTTTTCTACTTTGAATATGGAGAACAGAAGCTGTGACACGTGAAAGATTGCACTGTTAAAAATAACATTAAAAGTGCATCTATTTTGGCCCTAAGGCCCACAAAGAAAGATGTTTCATTATCCAAGTTTAAGAACATAATTATCCTTTAATAATTTTTTCAGTACAAAAGGGAAGTCTTTTTGGCTTGCTCTGCTCTTCTAAAGCTGCACTTGAACGGGAACCCCAAGACGAGCACCACGTGAGCCCGTTGATCTCCTCCAGGACCCAACCCAGGGCTCGTTGCAGCATCACGGACGATCCCCTGGCACGGCCTCCCCCCGCTCTCAGCCCCTCCGTGTCCCACACGCATTTATAAACGGGGCATCAGGATTCCCTCTGTGCAGATGTGTCGCGGTTTGACCCTGCCAGCAGCTAAAACAACCACAGGGCCCTTTGCTCGCTCCTCCCCTCAGTGGGGTGGCGGGGAGAATTGGGGGAAAAAAAGGTAAAACTTGTGGGTTGAGATAAAGACAGTTTAATAGGACAGAAAAGGAAGAGGAGAAGAAGAAGGATGATGAAAGAATATACAAAAGTGATGCACAGCACAATTGCCCACCCCCTGCAGACCACCGATGCCGAGCCAGTTCCCAGCCCCCAGCCAGCCTCCCCCGGTTACGTACGGAGCGTGATGCCACGTGGGATGGAACATCCCTTCGGCCAGTCGTGCCCAGCGGTCCTGGCCGTGTCCTCCCCCCAGCTCCTCGCTGGAGGGGCAGCGTGAGAAGCTGAAAAGTCCTTGACGTGGTATAAACATTGACTAGCAACAACCAAAATATCAGTGTGTTATCAACGTTATTCTCATCCTAAATCCAAAACACAGCACTCCACTCGCTGCTAGGAACAAAATTAACTCTATCCCAGCTGAAACCAGGGCAAGATGACCTGGACAAGCCCAAAGCATCTCCTCTTGCCCTCCAGGCAGAGGCAAGATCCTCATTTCAGCAAAAAAATAAACTGATTATCAGCTTTTAGGAGACTGGGCAAGCCCAGCATCACAGGGGCAAGCCGTGCCCCCATTAATTTGGCTTCTCCAGGCATCAGGGCGAGCCTGCCGCCAGCCCCCCCAACCTCGGGGTAGGTTTTAATGCCGCTCTCGCTCAGGCCGATGTGCAGCCGGAGCCACGCGGTGCCGAATCCAAGCAGCTCGCTTGGCACTAAAATCTGGTTTCCATAGAAACAGGTAGATAGCGCGCAGCGGCTAAATCTTATTTACTCAGTTAAAGAAATGGGCTTTCCAGGCTGTAATTTAGACCTAGGGGTAAGTGCAACATTACTGGGAATAGAAAGATTTCACGATGGCAAAGAACGCGACTTTTAAATAAGCGCTGCCTGCTTTTTAATATCGATTACTATAAGACTAATATAAATTGACACCCGCCCCCTTTACAAAGTCCTGCAGCCCACTGGCTTTCCTAATAGATACTTAAATTTAATTTTTTTATTAAATGCCAGTGGTTTTTGGAAGATTGATTTCTTTCCCCTTCCTCTGCTCCCCAGATCAGAAATAATCCCACTAACAAATGAGGAAACCAGCAGCTTTAGTAACCGGTTAGTTAATCATTGTAACTCGGGCATAACCATCATCGAAAGGAAGTACCTTGACCTCAAGCCCAACGAGATACACCCAAACTGTAAGCTCTCACTTTTTTTTCAGCAGACCTGTTTAGACCAGACCAGAATTGGTGGAACACGCACAAATCACTCATTTCTCCGGTTAGAAGTAGAGCTACCCAACACCTGAGCAGCTTCGCTGCAGCAAAATGCTGCGCTGCTTGTTTGCAAAACATTTTATTTTGGGTGCATCCCTTGCTCTCTAAGAGGAACGGTTACTTGTGTACCCCCAAACACACGCGCTCAAAACCCATTACTGCTTTGAACGATAAGATTCATAGGTTGGAGATACCCTTAAAATTACTCTGCCTTGCCCTGCACAATTGCGGAGTTAGAATATGTATTATTTTGGATGAATAATACATGACGGTACCGTAAATCTAGTCCCAGCTGAGAACGTGCTCTCCAGCAAGGAGCGGGGAAGGTTTCTGGGACTGCGCTGTGCTGCTGGAGGTGGCGTTTATCTCTTTGCTAATGAAGGGAGTTGCTGCTCCAGCATGGAAAAGGGGCTGCAAAACTCTAATTAATTAATGGTATTCAAAAACCACGCACATCACTCTTCGTGACAGCCCAAATCTCTTCCCATCAGAGACCCTGGGGCTAACTCCAGCCCTTGCTACTGGGAACCGGGGTCAATTTAAAATAAATGAAGCACTTGCAAACATTTCCTTACTGGGGGGAATGGGGGGGGCGAAACGCATCGCTTCAGAAAAGGTCACTGAATAAAGATGACCTGCAAAACTTGGGGAAGGATTATGTTTAATCCTATTTAACGGGGCTCAGCCATTCTCCTGCAAAAGGCACGGATTTTGCCGAGTCCAGAGGACAGCGGGGGCTGCCCCCGGCCCAGCCCCATCCCCAGGCCAACGGGGACCGTCCCCAGGACGTGCCACCCGGGGCGGCCGCGTTTCCCGTGCCACATCAGCCACCTCACCTGCGCAGCCAAGCCACCAAACCAGACCGGCGTTTCTCCGGGCCGGGCCGGCTCCCCCAGAAAGCGTCGCAGCTCTGGACAGACATTTCAAATAGTTATTTTTAAAGTGACGGGGGAAGTGAATTTTCAAGCCAGACTGACATCATCTGATGCTTGCTCATTAGCTGAGCCTGGGACGACATTGCTCATGGCTCTGCCAGGGTAATAAAGGAACCAGCTAGCAAACAAAGCAAAAATCAATATGGATGAGTGTAATATTTTTCCTAACGTCTTTATTGTGTGCAGCCTTCCTCACGCAGCTATTATTAGACACACTTTCTCTTACTTTCGCAGGGAACGAAGAAATGGGAAATGTTCTCATTCACAACTGCCACACCAGAAAATCCTACACCGATTTCATCATCCCTGAAGAGTTTCTAAATTCAACCAAATAACAGACTAAATCAAATATCCATCCTGACTGGTGGGGTTGGTTTCCCAGATGCATCCTGAAGACCCAGGTCCCGCGGCTGATGCTGGCAGGGGCCGGGCAGTCGTGGACATCCACGTGGCACCGGGTCCCCCCAAGCTGCAGAGCAGGAAACGGGCTGAGCCCCTGGATGCTCACGGTACGAGAAAAGGAAGAAAAACTACATTCGACAGGAAACTTCGCTAGCAAACGCAGCAGAATCACATCCTTTCCAAAGGCACCCCCTCCATGGAAGCAGTGACCCCAAACAACCGATGCCGAAGGGAGATGGGGTTTTGCGGGTGTGAAGGCTCGAGGCCAGAAGCAAAAGCGTGCTGTGCGATAGGAACCGCGCTATAAACTGGGCAAACAGAGAGGACCGGCGACTCGCAATAAATAAGGATCATTCTGCCCCAAAAGAGCTGACACGCAGGGAGGAGCAGGACTGGCTTGGGGAAACGCTTCCAGACTTCCACCACTGCCAGTGCCAACCAGAGGCTGATGCATCGGGCACCACGTCCCTGCAGCCTGGCTTTCCACATCGAGGGGTGCGACATGGGGAGCTGGAGCCCCGGTTTTGGGGACCTGTACACCCTGGGGTCTGCTGTGCACCAGCCTTCTCCGCAGATTTGTATTTCTTTGAGTGCAGAGGTCTGCTCTGCCCCGGCTGGTCCTGGTCTGGCATTATCGGGGGGCCACTCCAGTTTGCATTTATTTATTGCAAAGCGGGTGCTGCAGGATGAGCACGGAAACGTCGCGATTCCCAGGCAGGAGCACTGGACAGCGGTGCCCCCACAGCAGCAGCCATCACCCCTCCTGCCACGCTGAGCAGGATCAATGTCTCCCGATATCGATTAGATACAGCGAAAATTACCTTAATTACTCACACTGAGCCAATACCCCACCAAGGTTAGAACCAGCTGCGCTTTCAGGCTTGGTGCGTGGAAAAGCTCTTGGACAAGAAAGTGAAATCGCTGACAGCAAGAGCTTTGATGCAAAGCAACAGGAGCTATCTGCTGGACTCAAAAAGTCACTGCCACCCTCTTTTGTCCCCCGTGCCACCTCCTGACAACCCCACTCCAACTGCTTCGACTGTTTTCTGGCGCGCTGCATTAAATAAGAGCGATGCTTTCACAAGGTCCTTCAAACTATGAGCCTAAACCTGCTGCCAAAAGGAATCCGGACACTCGATGGCCCCTGGCCGGATGCGGACGGGGCTGTTAGATTTTTAAGATGATCTTGCCCTTTTGCTGCCAGGACAGCACCAGCACCAGAAACCTCACCAGGAGCACGCCTTGCTGCTGCCGTTTGATTTCACTTCGTCCTGGTAACGGGGCGGCTCTCCAAAGGCAGCCGTGCGGGGAAATCATTGCGTTCTCTGTGCAGCCCGTTGGGTTTTGGTACCTGCACCAGGGCTGTTGAATTTAATAAGGGACAAAAGGAAAAGAAATGATTCCTCCGTGGCTTCGCTCTTGGTGAGTAAGCAGAAACCCTTGATTAAAAATGAGAAATGAGAAGAGGAAATGCCTCTCTGCTTCATAAACAGCTCGGGACACAATGGTTTATACTGTACATAAATTTAAACAGAGGAATAAATAGCTGCTTCTTGGATACTGGCCTAAGCAAAACGACGGCAGGATGGAAGCAGCACTGCAGGAACTAAACACGGACGATAAGATCTAAATGAGAAAGACAGACAGGAAGATTTTACCTATCAGAATTAGCCAGGCTCAGCTGGAGGTACCCAGCCAGGCTGCCGGAGCAGCCGCCTTTGCCGACCCCTCTGCTCGGGCTCCGGCTGCGCAGCCGGGCATCTGTAAGACGCTGGCAGCCTGCGAGATGAGGCACAAAAACCAAACGGCGCGCACTGACTAGAGCATTGCAATGGGCAATCTGTAAAAAACCCAACAGAAGGATCCATCAGGGCTGCTGTGCCAGCAGCGTGGGGTCTTCCAGCCCTGCTTGCAGACGCCTGCGGCGCACGCCAACAGGAGTTAGGGGCAAGGGGTGCGCTCCTCCATCAGAGCAAACCCACCTTTGTAAAGATCCCTCAAACTTGGTACGCTAAGTAAAAAGCAACCTGCCTCCAGCCCAGAGAGCAGCGAGCTGCTCTGCTTTCATTACAGCAAGAAATCAAAACGCTTTGGGAGCGTTCTGCGCAGCAAGAGGTCCTACGCAAACCCCACGCAGACCTGCGCACCGTTACCACTGCTCTTCCTCGCAATTCTCAGCACCAAACGTTTTACGGCCATCAATTAATCCCCGCAAAGCCCCTGCAAACTGTCGATGCCGTTTTTCAAATGAAAAACCTGAGGTCCAAAGATGCCTGAGCAGTTTGGCCAAGAGGAAAACAGGAGGATCGTGCCTGGGCTGCGTTTCGCACGTGCCACGCTGGAAGCCCCAAGGCGGGGAGGAAGCCAAGCCATTTGTGGAGCGGCCAAGAAAAACCGAGCCGTGTTCATATGCACGAGCATTGAACAGCAGGTATAAAAGCAGCAAGCTATGATCCAACGCAGCCCTGTGCAAAGGGGAGATGGGGGTTATGTATAGCTGTATTTTTAAGTAATATTTATTATAGTCAGCGCTCGTGGGATGGCGTGAAGCACCGTAGGCTTTGCAGCGAGCGGTCCCGCTGCCGTGCTAAATCAGAGCTCTGCACACCCGTGCCAGGCAAAGGGGAAACAAAAGCTCAAGCCCTCGTCCAGATTTCCACCGGGAAAACACGAGTGTGTTAATTCATTGCACCATCAGGTCCGGGGGGGAAGCGAGTCGCAGAGGTTGAAGAGCTTTTGGCGATCCAACCTTTGCCGCCACGCCAGCCACTGGAGCCGAGCACCACGGCCGGGATCCCGGCAGTATTATTGTTGGAGAAGGCAGAATAAATCTCCAAGGGCATCGCTGGAGAAAAAACAGTTTTAACTCTTTGGGGGGAAAAAAAAAAATAAAAATATTGAAAATAAACTTGAGGATCCAGAGCATAACTCGCTCCCTCCCTCCCCTGCGCACACCCCTCCCTCCCCTCGCTTTCCCCAGCAAAATGTGCACAAACACATCCTGTGGCCAGCGCTTTTCATCTGCTGCCAGGGAGATAAAGCGAATTCCTGCCGGCTCGGGGTGGGAGCAGCGCCCGGTGCGAGGCAGCGCCAGCCCGGCCAGGAGCAAGGCGGGTTGGAAAACACGGCGGTGGCCACGCACCCCGCTCAGTGCTGCGGGGGGACGAGGGGTCCTGCCACCGTCCCCCAACGGCACCGGGCTGCTCAGGGGGATGGCTCGGAGATTTGGGCACAATCTCAAACCATCGCTGCTTTAACGGGCCATGGGAAAAAGCCACACGCACCTGAACCCCGCCTGGCACGCTTGTACGAACAACAGGAGGAAAATGTAGTGGCAAGCCAGGTCTGAAGGTAGGGGACCCGGCCAAGGGACAAAGCAGGGACGGGCACGGACAGCACGTCGTGCTGGGACCGAGCTGCAAGTCGTACACTCTTCGGTGTAAATGCTGCAACTTTCGGCACGGATCCACGCACAAGCCCCTGTGCAAGAGCTGCCCAGGGATGCTGGGGGAGAGGAGAGGTAGGACCGTGGGGACAGAAGAGCCCAGGCAAGGTGTGCTGCAGGGTCTGGTACGCACGGGGACTGAGGCAGCTGCCAGGAGGTACCAACAGAAAATACAAAACTCAACGTGGACTGAAGGCGTGGGGTCAGGTTTGGGGAAGGGTCCAGAGCTGCAGACTCTGGTCCTGCACCAGCATCAACCCCCAAAGGCTCCTCCAAGGGGACCACCACCCCACGCACCTCCCTGCAAGCCCGGGACAGCCCGGCTGCTCGTCTCCAGCACGAGAAACAGCAGCATAAACGTATGGGATGTCGTCTGGAAGCAGCACGTGATGGAGGCAGATACCACGCCTGGGGGGAGCAAAGGAGGCGTCACGAGAGGACAAAGCAGACGCACAGGAAAGACAGAAGGGACGGGGAAAAAGCTGGAGACTGGGGCGTTTAAGCCTAAAAGGGCCTCTTCAGGATTTACCCCAAAGTAGCTAATCTGCACTAACAGCAGTAAAACAAAGGGTGATGTCATCAAGTCCATCTGCTTCAAATTTGCTCTAAGCTTGCATCTCCCTAATTAAAAAGAAAGGAAAAAAACCCCCCCCCACCACCACCATTTTGCTAAAGGAACCCAAAGCGAAGCAAACACCTCTACGCATAGAAAAAAAAAATGCCTTTTTTCCTAACCAGCTAAAAATATTGGCCCTAATAACCCCTCACAGACTTCCTGGTAGGTTATAAATACCGGCGAGCGGGAGGTGCGGCAGGACAGCAGAAGTAGGGGCGCTGGTGGAAACCCGCTGTTGTCGGAGATAACTGGCCCCCCCCGGGGCGCTGCACCAGCATCGCCGTGCAGGAGAGCAAACGGGCTGCACTAATGGCTGGGGCCGCTGCTCTCCACTGCTGTGGCCTTTTTTTAACGACTGTGCAAATGGAAAAACCAATGAAGTTGAAATCACTTTGTCACCTTCTACGTGGTATTGTGCTGAGTTAAAAATACTTTTTTCCAGTGAACTCAAAGCAGAAATGAGACTGGCCGGCATTAAGGCCATTAGCTATCGCAGCACCGCAGGCTACAGCCATTAGCCCATCCAGTCCGAGCTTGGGGGGCCACGGGGTCCCCCCAGGAACACCGACGGAAGGGAAATCACCCCGGCAGCGGGGCGGATTTGCTGAGGTTTTGCTGTATGACGATCCCGGCTCCGCTGGCCCGCAGGCAGGAACAAAGCTAACATGGAACGATGCGGCTCTGGCCATCGAGAAGGTGCGGAAGGCAGCACGAAGGAGCCCAGAACGGAGAGGAAACCCCAGTTCTCGTGAGCCCCAACCCGCAGCAGCTCTGGGCGCCGAGCTGCCTGCAACGCAGCCGACCTGCCCGTGCCTTGCTGGGGGAGCGCTCGCTCTTCACCACATCTGAAAGGTTTCCCCGTGGGCTTCCCACAACATCGTGGAAACTTTAATGAGGGCTCAACTGACCGACTTCAAAGCCCAGGGAAGGCTACGAGCACCCGGGTACGCTCGGGCTGCCAGATTCACCGGCGATCTGGCCCGAGGGTACAACTTCTGCCCATTGCAAGTAAAGCTGAAAAATTTCCCAAGCACGATGAGCATTGCTTCAAGGTGACAACCAGCTCGAACCCAGGGAGCTAAACCAAAGTTTCAACACAAACAGAAGAAATGCTGAAAAAGTCCAGTGGGCTGCACTAGGTCCCTCCTGTGGTGCAGCGGGGGGTCGGTCAGAGAGGAGCAGGTTCCCCGGGGAGTCAGCGTTTGTCCCTCACACCGAGCATGGCTGCAAGATGCGAGCCAGGGCTGAGTGCTCCCTCCAGCGCTGCCCCAGCAAAGCTCATTTGGCTTTTTACGTAAACGGGGTTTGATGTCCCTTCGCCGTTTCAGGGCCCTGCAGGTAAGGACCAAACCTGGAGCCACGCACCAGCTGCGGCAGGGCTCGTCCCCAGCAGAGCCCGGGAGGTGCTGGAAGCCCCGCGCACTCCTGGAGCAGCGCTGGAGCTCGCGCAGGGACCCAGGCCAGGTCCTGCAAACAAATATTCATCCCAAGTCTGACTCAGGGGGGAAAAAAAAAAAAAAAGCACTTGTTTCTGCCTCAGTCCGAGGATTTTTAACACGCGACGGTTCCCAAAGGCTCTTTTTCTGGGAGTTTCTTACTTTAAAACCAAGAACTTGCATCCAAGTTTGCCTGGACAGACGGATGTCCACGTGTGTCCACACTGTGAAAGGCAGCAGATATAAATGGGAAGCTGGTGCAGCTGGAAACCTCAAAATCAGGGGAGATGCACAAGCCTGGAAAGGATGCTGCACTGGCAGCCCAGCACCTGGATCCTTCCCCAAATTATGGCCCTGGCTCCCCAAGAAAACCTGAGCTCTCTATTGCTTATTAAAGAGAAAGGAAAATTGTTTTTTCTCCCCTTTGCAAGGTGTTCTGGCATGTATAGATTCATTACAGCAAACCAGCACAGCGTGAACGCCAGGGATTTCTGCTGTAACTCCATAAACACAGGGCGAACGTATCTCGTCTTGAATGGGGTTTTCTCAGCCAAGCAGAAAAAACCACTTAATCTAGAAGACGAAGGAGACTGAGGACATGGGAGATGTCCCCAGAAAAGAATTCTGGGGTCCACAGAAAGCTCGGGGCTGATGCAACAGGTCCTTTGTATGGGTCCATATTAGCTCCCTTAACGTATCAATTAAGGCACAAAAATGGAAAAAAAAAAGCCAAGAGCCACAGCAGTGTGCGACAAATCACTGGTGTGCACGAGGGGAGCTGTCGAGGCACCTCAGCTGGGGGAGACAGACGGCGGAGCAGCAGAAGTTAAAGACAGGAACGGCAATTCAACACGACGAGATGTAAAAACGATATTGCAGTCGACGGAGCTTGAACTAAGTTTATCCCAGCAGCAATCTGGCGCGGCGTGCAGGTAAGGGCTCCTGCGCATCCACAGAAAACACTTCCATTCGCGTACGCCTCCATAAACTGAAACCCAACATCTGGGCAGGGGAGCGCGGTGCTGCCGTGTCCCCAGCCCGAAGGGCAACGCCGCGCTCCCCGGAGCGCTCCTGCTTCGTCCCCCAGCCCCGCTCGCAGCCACGGCATGGCTGACCTTCTGCTGAACAGCCAAGGGGTTGCCAAAATCGCACAACTTGGCCATCCGGCACAGCAGAGGGTGATAAGGGACAGTTTTTCTTATCATTTCCAGCGTTTCTGTACACTCTGTTAACCACTTCTCCGGTTACAATCAATGGCACCCAGCAAGCAGATGGTGAGGACCTATCGCGATGTTTGCCCATAGAGGTTTCTGCATCCGACTCCACGGCACGTTAAATCAAACCATTTGAAACACCAGCTGAAAGGGGGATTTCCTCACTTCCAATCCTCCCTCCAGCACTTTTGCACATCAGCCGTCCCAGAGAGCAGCCGGGAGCGCTCGCATGCATTAGCTGCTCACGCCGTGCGAATGCTCCCAGTGCTGAGGTTGCAAGTCCGAACAATCCAAAATTTCTAAAACCATCAGTGGTTTCGCAGCCTGAGGCAAGTCC
Organism: Grus americana; assembly: GCF_028858705.1. NCBI lineage: Eukaryota > Metazoa > Chordata > Aves > Gruiformes > Gruidae > Grus > Grus americana. The sequence continues at coordinate 11,538,648 of NC_072871.1, read as the reverse complement.
TTGTAGACGTCTGCTAGCTCAGAAGCGCTGAGGCATCAATATTCTCCAAAAAAACCCAAGTGTGGGACTTGTTTCCTTAAATCACAAGCCATTTCAGACCCTTATCTTCCTAAAAGCTTGGACCCATTTAATTATTTAATTGATATACTAAGAATACAGTTGTGTTTTAGCAGCTGGCTCTTCTCCACAGCTGAAAGCCCCTTCCCCGAATGCATCCCACACAAACCGCCTGGCATCGGCATTCGCCAGCCCTGCATCCGTACGTGGGAGCGCAGCACCGTAACAAAGCTGCATCAGCAATGCCGCGATACGGGGCTGCTGCTTGGCTACTTTAATTTCCCAGACTCGCACAGCTCCTTCGGAACTGATTTATAAGTATAGTATAAAACCTCATTGGAATCAAAACTAATTTATAGACTCGAGAGGGGAAAAAAATTGACATTTTCTAGATCACACACCGTCGCTGTAAATCAATTTCCATTTTGCGCCCCTGGTGCAAGCTGCTTCCAGCCTTGGTAAATAAATGCCAAGGGTAATGAGTTTTGAAACAACCAGCCTGAAAGTAACAAAGAAAATGACAGTCACTGAAAAATCCTTATACTGCCAGGAAACCTCAACTGCAGATTAAAATGATTACCAAAACCCAAGTGACGAGGCAGAGGAGACCAAGAATTTGAGCAAGGAGCTGATTTTCTGTCTCTGTTTATTTTATCTTCCTCCTGCAAACAAAGCGATGGAGGATGCACGGTCCTCTCCTCGTTAACGACAGCTCCACGGGAGGTAATCACTTGTTGGAGGAGGATGAGCTGCGCAGCCTGCACAGCGACTTTCTAATGCGGGTAACGAACCTCCAAGTGATTTCGGGTAACGAACCTCCAAGTGATTTCGGGCTCTTGGAAAGCAGGAGGGGCTGAGCGCCAGCCCTGTGCTGGGAAGGGACCGTACGTGGGAAGAAAAGGCAGCTGCAAAGAGCCCCACGAACCCAAAACGCAGCCGTCGCTCGCGAGCCCATCAGGGGGTCAATTTTATCAAACTGCAAACTGTAATTCCTGAAGGATAACTGATTCCTCCGGTTTTGTTTCTGCCCTGAAAGGCTCGTATTACCGCGGCTGCGTGAGTCCGAGCTTGAAGATCCCCTTCATCAAGGGTGCGATACCCTGCCTCGAGATTTGGGATGTGCGGGTGGCAAACGCCATTTCACAACCGACCTGTAGCTACCCATCCAGCTGGAGGAAAAAGAAACTTGGTGGCACCACAGCGGGACATTAAATGCACATCACTCGCCTCCTTACACACAAGCAGCACTGGAAATATCGCAAAGGATACCCTTTTGCAGTACCTGAACCCAAAAAAGCTCCGGGTAAAGCGCAAGTGGAGCGGACGGACCACAGATAGGTCGTTTTGTTGTGCTCCGTACTAACGGAAGCACCATCATCCCAGAAATACCATTTGCACAGCTGCCTTCCCCGACAGCCCTGGCTCGCTGTGTGGCACCACCACCAGCACGAAGCCGCCTTTCCACGGGGCCCCTGCCCGCCGCTTGGCTTCGGGAGCCTTGCCACTTCAGCGGGAACGTGCGAAGCTGTCGGCAGGAGATGCACGAGAAGAACAGCGACATTTCAGTAAACACCCGAGAAGCAGGTCAAACCAGAGCTGATACCGTCTGCCAGCTCACATTAAATGAGAAGGAAGGGTGAGAAATGCTTTCATAGGAAACAAAAACCTCCAAGAGACTCGACAGCAAGCCCGCAGCGCCCTGGTCGGCATCGCCCGGTGCGAGCGCTGGCTGCCGCAGCCCTCCCGCAGCACCGAGTCACCTCTGGCACGGGACGAGGAGATGCGTGTGACCGAGTTTTTGTACTGAGAAACAGAGGCGGCCTTTGAAAAACCTGAAAATCGTCCAGGACCACCATGCACCCACCAAGCGTGACCTGTGTTTTACCAGCTCTGCAGCAAACCTGGCTGCCAACGAGGGAGATGCTCTCAGTGCCATCTGCTCCTCTAAGTGGGAAGGCTCCGCTCCGTGGGGAGAGCTGAGCGTCTTTGTTCATCGGACCTGAGGGAGTTCACGTGTTTCTCAAAGCACCTCCTGGTGCTGGGGAGCATCAATGGCACAGAGCAGGAGCAGCCCCCCCGTCACAGAGACCAACCGCTCGTACCAAGCCTCGGGATACTGGAGGGTGAAAGGCAAGGGATGTAAAGTCAGTCGTTTTTATCGCTACAAAGGAGTAAAAGCCAACGGTAAAGGCTGGTAGGGACCGCAATCGATCGCTCAGTAACCGCCAGACATTGTAACGCTCAAAGAAAACGGTGAAATAATATTTGAATAAACTAACAAGGCAGCGCAATTACCAATGAAAGCGGCGCCCGGGTGAGACTTCACACACGCTCCCTCAACTTCAGCGACACGCGGCGCGGGGATCAAACATCTCCTGCTGCAGACGAGGTGTCTCCGGTGGCTGAGGACGCAGCCGCTTCCAGAGGCACGCATCGCACTCGGCGTTTGGGTTTAATTGTTTTTTACGTTTGCAAAAGAGCTGGCAACTGCAGCCTGGTCGGGGTCAGCAGCCAGCACATCTCCCCCGGCCCTGCCGCCGAGCATCCAAACGCCCCCCGATACACACTGTTCCTCCGAGCAGTGAAATCACTTGATGTATGAAAGTAATTTGAATTTATGTAGCAGAAACGCAAATTTGGGCCTGAGGCCATTCTCCTGTACGTGGCCTGGGAGCTTCCCGGCGCGCGCGCACTTCAGAGGGGAGTTACCCGGAAAATAAGAGCGAAGCTAATTACCGGTCCCAGCGCGCTGAAGCTTTTGTTACGGTTCAGAAGGAAAAGAAACAAAAAAGACTGATACAGGAAAAAAAAACCCCTGAGTGACTCATATTTGTCTTCTATTAAGAAAAGCCTGGGTAAGACAGATCTTCTGCATTCAGAGAAAGGAAAGGAAACGCCAGGTCCCATTTGTCCTTGTCTCGCAGCAGACACGCTGCGCGCATGGCGGTGGGGAGCACGGGTGCCGGGGCAGCATCCCGAGGGACTCCCCGTACTGCCCACCGGGTCCTCACACCACAGCTCTCGCCTGCCTGGGGATGGGTGCCCTGGAATTTATAAAATACCAACGTGTAAAGGATTAGGATAATCCCTGGGAATGAGACAGGCTTCTTGAAAAAGGCATGCAGCGAAGGCGGTGGGTTATCACTAGCGCTGGTCCCTGCCCTCTAGTCCAGAGATGCAGCACATCCAGGAGCCAGCCCGGACTGCTCCACGCTCTGAAAATTACTTTTTTAGCAACAGAAGAGTGGTAAAACACACAGAGCTGATGTAAAACCCTGGAGAGTCAAGACTCCCAGCAGAGCGGCCGTCAGGCAGAGAAAGCAAATGGAGCAGAGAAAGAATATCATCTCAGGATGCAGAGCAACGTCGGCACGCTGTGTTTTCCCAGAGGGTGAACGGCATCCCTGGCCGTGCAACCCACGAGCTCCATCATCTCCTACCGCAGGCGACAGGGATGGGGCACCCTGTGCTCCCCCCCCCCCCACTGTGCCGCTCCTGGAAACGCAGCGCCACCGCCAGTGGCTGCAGCATCCACGGCCGGAGCAGCGGAAACAAAGTTGGGCCATGGAAAAAGAAAAAAGTTTGCAACTCAAAGCTTAACAAGGATGATTCACGCTTCCCTGCTACGAAGAGATGTCCCTGTTTGCCAAGTATTTCACCTTGGCTTGGCAAAGGACCATCAGCCAAAGGCACCTAAGTCACGTAAGCTCAGTCCACCTTGAAAGCTCTGGCACGGAGTAAGAGCAATATTTGGGTGTCCTGCTCAAAGAGGGGCCGAGAAATGGAAACTCCACATGGCTGCTTTATATATCTAACAGCTTTATATATTTAGCTGGCTGAGAAGGGAAACGTGCGGCTGTTGAGAACAATGATACCAGTTCCTGACACCGCGCCGGGTCCCAGGAGGGAGCTGTTTACAGGAAAAAGCCTTTGCCCAGCGAGCCCGGCCAGCCGGCGAGGAAGCGAGCAGACGGCCAACAGCCCACGGTGGGCACCGACACGCACCCCGGCCACGCGGCAGCTGGAAAACCACATCCCCGGACCTGGCAAGACCGTGGGAGCCCAGCCCAATTCAGCAAAGGCTTTAAAGCAGCGAGCCCCGATGACTTTGCAGGGCTGGCTCTTGGCACGAGCAGAGAGGACCTTCGCTGCAGCGCCGGGGCCAGGCGGGGTTGGGAATTGGGGACCCTGCGTCGCTCCGGAGCTGCTGGAGGAGCACCGGGGTGTCAGCAGCTCCAGCAGCGCTGCTGGCGTGAGATGACCCGAACTGCCGGAGCTTAACCAGGCCTGCAGCTCGAGCAGGAAAACAAGTTCCCCTGGCAGGAGGAAAGGCAGCGGCACGCCAGCATTTCTACAAATCCCAAACGTGCACACACGAGGTGTTCGGTGCCCGGCTCCCGTCACCCAGGTCACGCTCAGCACCGTGCACACAGCCGCACGCCGACTGATGGGCATACGGACGGACTTCTGGACTTCTGGCAGCACATTTGCTCACGTCCAAAGCTCATCTGCAGAGCGGCACGGGGAGGGGAAATCGCCTTGCAAAGGGGAAAGGAAGTGGAAAGGGAAAGGAAAACGTCTTTCACTCTCGTGAACAAAAAAAAGCCACAAACAATTCAGAACACACCACAACATCCAGCCTACAAACAGGGTTACGGCAAGCCTTGCTCAAGAGCCTGCTGTGAAGCGACAAAAGCCGCTTCATCCGGGTGCCGCAAACTCCCCGGCGCACGCAGGGTTATCGTGGTTTCCTCCTGGGATAACACTGCAGCCTCTTCACTCCTTCCCGAGCCCACCACGGGCCGGAACACCAGCCCCGAGGTCCATCCAAGCCAGCGCCGTGAGCGGCGAGGTGTGCAGCATCCTCGCATCGCCAGCGGAGCAGCGAGGGCAGGGGAGCAAAGTGCTCCAAGTAACGGCCCTACGGGCAGCTCGCAACCCGGAACGCTCCCACCAGGCACATCATCCGCGTGCTGTGGAAACAGAGCCGTGGCCAGGACCTGCAGTGAATTCATGCACGGAGAGCTCGTGTTTGGGGAATACGCTAATTTATGCCACACTTCAGCTCCGGGCTCTGAAAGCATCCGGGCAGCACGGAGCAACCTGCAAGCGGTGAGATACGACACTCACTGCTCGTCCTGCCTCCACAGCCAGGCCTCCAATGTCTGGCAAAGAGATCGATATGTGCAGTCCCTGCAGCCCAGCCTCACCCCGGTTTTACGGGTGCAGCGCTGCGTCGGGGGGGAGCTCTGGAAGCAGCGGTGGGAAATCGCAGAGCGCTGGAGGCTTTGCATCCCTTCTCTCTGCAGCCGCCGCTAACGAAGCCGGGTCACTTAACATGCAGGAACCTTATCGCCCTTAATTTAGCAGAGTGCAATATACCTAAACACACACTGGCAATTTATAGTATGTACATGACATGCTAGCACAAGCACGAGGAATTCGATGTAACACGCCCACGTGTGTGCAGAGCAGAGGAGAAAGTAAGGACGCTTCTCCCTGCAGCGCTAGTTGGTAGCTGGTATCACCCAGGTTCAGCCATGGAACAGGAGGACACATGCTAAGTTGCATTACTACTTTCTTTCAAGTCTAAATACTGATAAAATATTTAAAAAAATAATTTTTTTAAAAAATTTTTTTATTATTAAACTACAGCCCCCCAACGCTTGTTTGAATGAAGGAGAAACCGGGTCTGTGCAAAGTCTGGCAGAAGTGAAAAGGAGACGTTTTCCTTGTGATTGACAAGATAAAGCCTCCAAATGATTGACAGGACAAAAGACTTTTGTTTTCAGTTGATAGGCAATGCAGTAATTTTCTTTAAATGGCACCTTTTCTCCCCAAGTCTTTCAGGAAAAAGCACAAACTGCCAGACAAACCCCCGTACCGAGCTGCATCGATCCCCTGCCCGGGCGAGAAGGCTGAAGGGCGATTACCACCACATTTTCTACTGTCCGGAGCATGAAGAAGCCAAGTAAATGAATTAAATGCTTGAGAGCCAACCCTGCTCCCATAACAGACACAACCACTGTGCAAACGGGCGGCAGCAGCGTCGGGCGGCAGCAGGGAACATCAGGGAACATCACACAACCTCACGCTCTGGGTAATTCTGTTCTGATGAGCGCCCTTCCTGAAAGCAAATCCTATTGCATCCCGGCCTGCTTTCCTCTTTTCCCAAGCTCCCACCCTCACTAGCTTCCCTTCCCCAGCACAAATACAGTCAACGCCCATGCCGTGTACTACGGTGACAAATTTAAGGTCGGTTAGATGCACTCTGCCGATAGACATCTTGCAAGGAATCAGGTTTAGCCCTTCCAGAGGAGCCGGGCTGCTCCAGGAGACAGGCAGATGAGCTCCGTGAATCCCCAGGACATCACGGCACAACTCCGCCCGGTCATCTCGGCCACCGGCATCGCTCCGTCAGCATCTCTGGAGGTGACCAAGCCGCGGGCTTGCGTCAGCCCCAGAAACCACCCGCCTGCCTACACGGGTTACTTCCAGCACCGGGGGTTGTTGTATCCAGCGCGTTCCCAACGCACACGCGGCACACCAATCCTGCAAACGCTTGCATGGAGACGGCCGTGTGGAGGAAAGAAATTCGTCCCCCGTGGCGTAACTCTTCCCTTCATCAGCGATCTTTGCTCGCGCAGGGCGACGGCACGCTGTGAAATCAAAGGGCTGTTAAAAAGCGAGTGTCACCCCGTTTACGTGACCTTCCCGGCAGATGCCTGGCTGCAAGCGCCGTCCGAATAATTCATTTTGGGGGGGTGCGATGGCTGCACAGCGGGAGGGAAGGAGAGGGCGACCTGAGAGGGGTTTGCTGTTGCTGCTCCTCTCTGTGCAGCTCCCAGTGCTGGGTGGATCAGGTCTCAGAAAAAAGTAACCACGGATGAAACACCAGCACTGTTACAACAGCGAGAAGGATGCTTCGCTCTGTTGCGAGTGCATGAGGTCCAAATGCAAGTCATGCAAAGGACCAATCCTAGCGCAGCTAATCCACACATCCGCTGTTCACGCCACTATTTGTGTTATTCCCAAAGTCATTTCCCAGCGAAGCAAAGTGCAAATAGAAGCAACTTGGAGCATCTGCCCTGTGCCTCTGCAAAAGCCTCCCCGAGTTCAGCTGGATGGACAAAGATGACGGAGGAGACGGGACAGACCCATTGGACTCTCAGAAGCCAAACTTGACCATCACAACAAATATATACGTGCAGAAAATATACACGTGCAGGTCTGTCACAAAAATCACTGTATCCCACAGAGCCCATTTTACTGAGTCACCATCCAGATTGACCCCGACAAGAAGCAGAAAACATCTTGATTTGCCGGCAGCTAAAACCCAGCAAGCCAGAGGTAGGAACTGCACGATCAGCTTTCTGTGACACAATCACAGCTGCATCCCAGATACAGTCTGCTTTTTAAAAGTAATAGTAATAACCCACACATGAAAAGAACAGAAACATTATGCTTTGCCTATGAATAATGACTTAGGACACCAGGAAAAAAACCCAACCAACGCGCATGTTAAATGACACGGCTGTGAGACCATCTCGCATCTGTTATCTGTCGGTGTCGCTTCTCATTTCTCTGGCTTTCCCGAGAAGTTCATACATATTTAAAAAGGCCAATAGCTCCATTACTCCTCACTTCTTATAATATCGGAAGATTCGAGTCCATAAGGGAGAGAAAGGAAGAGAAAGCACCACGGGGAAAAAACCATCACCGTAGTACTACAACACTATTTACCCCTAATCCTGTGTGTAAAGTGGTTTGTACTCGGGCGGGGGGCTGCCGAGCTGGGTGTAGAGATGAAGGTGGCTCGGAGCAGGCACAAGGCTCAGACTTTGGCGCAGCGTGGCCAGCACAGACCTGCTCTCCGTGTCCTCCTTGTTCTCCCAGCAGAATCGGGCTGGAAAACTATTAATTATGAACCAGAGCTGGTGTGCTCCCTTCACAGCAATGGCGATGGAGGAAAGATATCCCAGCCCGCTCTGCTGGTTTGGGTTTGCTCTGCCAGTATGGATGCAACCAGAACGGTGGGCAGCACTGGTGACTTTGCAAGTGTGTTGGGTTTTTGGGTGGGTTTAGCTTCTTTTCTTTTTTGCTTTCTTTGAGAAGTGTGTCTGTCCCCCCCACCCCACCCCTTTTTTTTTTTTTTTTTGAAAGAGTAATGGAAAAAAAAAATATTAAAGCTTCAGTTTGTGGCTGAGAAAAGAGCAGGCACTGAGTAACTTCCCCTGTGAAGTCAGAGCTGTAACGGCTTCGTGATCACGCTTACCCTCCGGGAGGGCTTGACTACACTCTCAAATCCTGAAACCAGTGCAAAGAAACCCAAGGCCAGCAGAAATCTCACGCTCAGACTTTGATCCAACAGTAAGCATTCTATCACCGTTCCAAAGACGGCTAAGGCGCCCAAAGCCAGCTCCGGGGGCAGATGAAGCAGCCTGGGCACAGCTCTGCCTCTCTGCTGGCGCTCCTGCCTGCTGCTGAGAGCAGGATGGGGCTGAAGGTATCCTCGGTACTGAGCCGAGGCAACGGCACTCCTCGGAAAAAGCAACCGGCAGCAGGGCTGGAGGGACCGTGCCGGGGAGCAAACACGTCCCCATCGAAACACCATCCGGAGCACCACAGACACGCTGCCTGCATCAGCCCATCACCACTGACAACTATTTTTACAGAGAGCTCACTGTATTATTTTCTTCCTGCCCACACTGTCACGATCCGGTTCTGTGAAAACCTGGTGTTTCTGTATGTTTTCACCATTAAAAATTGGAGGGGGGGGGGGGGGGTGCCTGTGAAATTACTGAAATGCCTCACAGGTTACTATTCAAAATAAAATACCCAGCAACGACCCCAGCCAGGGTGTGCACTGCTTTCGTGACGTACAGAAGCCCAAATCCTGCTGATGACCCGCGCCTAACGAGAAGTCAGTAAGGGAAGAGGGAGCAGACGGCACGTGCAGCCCGCAGCCAGCGCAGCCCCAGCGCTTCCCCGGGTCCAGCCTCCCCCCCCCGACCACCCCGCTCTTGGCCCAGCCTCCAGCTCCGCAGCCTTCCCCAGCCGTCAGCCCAGCAGTCCGTACCCTCGATCACCAGCTCTTCTGCCTCATATTTCGATGCAGGAACCACAAAGCTTCAAAGCACAGTAACTAAAATATTAGAGCAATAAATATTTGTATAGTTATATAAATCTTCACATAAATATTTTGGTCACAACCTGCACTGATTACTTTTTTCCTCCCTTCTTGCTTCACTTTGACAATATTGATGTGACAATATTTTCATGCCTTACAGGAATATTTTCTCCTCCCAGAAGGAAACGGATGGAGAAAGTCAGCCCCAGCCGTGAGCATGCCGACAGCCACACCACGAGTACAGACTTCTTCCAAAGGCTGAAGAAGGACAAATTTCACGTGACTCCATTGTAATATTAATCTTATTTTATTTCCTTGATTTTGGGACAGATTCAGTGAGACTTGCTGGAAGGTAAAGACGCTCTCCACGAGGTTACGCGCGGGCACGTGCGTGAGCAGCAGTGCACAATTGGGATCTGTCCGAACGTTTCTACAACGCCATTACTATAAAGCTCTACTCCTGACCGGGGCTGACGATTACTGTAATCCACAGCTCCTCTCCCAGCCCCTCGAAGCACACTTGCTAGCGCCCAAAGGGGGACTTGCAGATGACAAGTACCCAAGTCATCAACCCCAGTTCGCACTGGAAATCTTGCGTATAAACCTCGCTCTTGGGGCTTCTGCAAGACGGCGCGGGTTGTACAAAAGGACACGGTTTGAGGACACCCCCAAGCTTGTGACGCTGAAAATCACGGGAGTAAATGGTACTACCCACCCGCTCATGGCCACTGTCCTGCGGGACAGAGGGAGCTCCTCTGTGGAGCTTCGTCCTTCATGCAGATGCAAGATGACAAAAGCCGTACATCGTCGTGGCAAAGGCAACGCTGCAGAGGAGCTCCCATCAGATCCACCTTCAGACCAAGCAGCAGGAATGAAAGCAAAGCAGGACCACTGCTACAGCGAGGCGAGCCCGGCTGCAGCATTTCTAGCACACAGGGAGGCACGCAAATTTAATTTATCAGGGTCAACTCTTTTTTGATCAGGGACAAGCCAGCTGGAGCAGGAGGGGACCAAAACACTGATTCCACATTAATTTTAAAGCCGTTCAAAAAGTTACTGCTCCGCACTCTTCTGCGCCCACACGCGGCACGTGCGGCTCTTTGCTCACTGCTACGCTTCAGCGGCTCTTCTGTCTTTAGCAGCTGGGGTCCTAACACTGCTAACCGGGATTTAATTTGCTCTTGCTAATATTTTATCCGTGGTATTAGGTCATGTTTCCCTTTCCACTTGAAAGGCATCGCCAGCTTATTGGCAGCAGTGAAATTAATAGAGAAATCATTAGAAAGCATAAGGCTAGGGCCGTGCAAATCACACACCACAGAAGATTATTTCCAAACAATAAAATTAATTGGTGTCATCAGCCACTAGCAGAAACACAGAGAGAGTTCGCATTAAAAAACATAGAGGATTATTGACAGCCCGTGCCTCCTCATACATAAAACATTTGATGGCATAATTTTATTTTATTATTTTCTATGCATGAAGGCTTTCCCCGCATGGAGTTGCAGAGGAGAGTTGAACCAGACAGCAAGACGCATCTGGGACGGCGATACCACGGCGATACCCCCCCGTCTCGCGCACACGAGGTAGCTACAAATCACCCAAAGACCCGGTGGATTTGGGCACGTGGCTCGAGGCAGCATTAACCGCGCCGATTTTCAGAGGACACACGCTCAAGACCTTTTGCAAGTCGAGCTCTACAAAGATGGGCTGTCTGGACCCAAATGCACTGGTTTCTTTTGGACACCTGGGACACAAGGACTTGCCTGTTGCAGGCACTTCCAGGGAGCAAATCCCACAGCAAACTACTCATCCCCTGCACAACCCGCGTTCAGCTCCCAGACCCCGAAGCAAACGCCCTCCTGATCCCCCAAGGTTCAGGTCTGGGTTCACAAGCATCTTCCCGGGCTCTCGCAGCACACCGGGCTCCAGCCCCTTGGTGACCCACGCAAGCAGAGCGGCGGATTTTGGCCCTGGCTGTAGTATTTTCCCCCCGATATTCAAAAACGGCTGCAAACCAGCAAAGCCCATACACTTGAGAGAGGCAGGCGAGCTCATCATCTGAGCAAAGCAAATACTAAAGTGCTACCATCACCTTGGCGGCAAAAAAAAAAAAAAAAAAAAGAGAGAACTATTAATTCCAAGTCTCAAGAAGGCATGTATGAATTTGTTTTGTTTCGGAAGAAAAAGAATAAATAGTAGCTTCAAGTCCGGATAACATTTATTCACATGCTTCACTTTGAAGTTCAGCCCCTGTCAACCTCACGTGGTGTGTGCACACACTAAATCTCCTTGAGAAGAGATCTCTCCAAAACCACAGCCCTGAGCAAGGAAAGGAAGAAAGGAAACTGTTCAAACCCAGGTATTAATGAAGCAAAATAAACCTCGGCACCAGGGGCATTATCGCTGTTCCTCCAAAATACAAAGGAGAATTTAAATGGTTTTATTATTGCACTTCCCCCAGATGGTGCAGACCTGTAGAGAGATTCTCTTAGGTTCAGGGAACTGAGTTTCGTGGCAGGACAAGCAAAACAAGAAGAGCCCAGTTAATCCCCAAGACAAATCCCCATTCACTTGGTTCCTGCCATAAAGAGGGATTTCTCTATACTGCCATTTCTTCCTGACATCATCCGGATGCGTTTCCACACTTGCGTGAATACCTGGAGAGCTTTAGGCAGGGAAACGGGCAGGAGCAGAGACACATCGACAGGCAGAAACACGCTGGGGCTGGTGGGGATGCATCCACACGCACGGCAAAGCCTTGAAAAGCACCATTACATCCAACATCCCCGCGGGCAAACTCCTTCCCAGCCCCACGTAGTAGGAGCTACCTTACTGAGACGTGAGCCTGTCTCCCTAAGTAACTCTGGTGTCAACGCTTTCTGCACCCAGGCTCAGCCCCTGAACCCCAAATTTCAGGTCAGGCTCCAAATTGCACGGGGTGAAAAAACCTTTATGCACTTTGCAAACGTTTCGGTGCAGGTTTGCTCAGCGCATGCCAAGGAGCAGAACAGCAAACAGCCCTGCCTTCTCCAAACAGAAGCACCGCAAGGGTCATGCTGCAGAGAGCCGTCATTCAGCTCCCTCCTTTCCCCCCGCCTCAAAGCAGGGAATATTTTTTTTCCAAAATACTAAGTGCACCACGGATAATCATTGGTATCAAAAATCCTCTTCCACCTGCTGTACTGCCCAGAACGCAAACACACGGGAAAGGAAAGTTGCCCTCTACAGATCCTGCATCTCTTACCTCTCTCCGTGAATCCTCTAACTGGCTTTACGAAACACGGGGGTAAACCAGGATGCTAAATTACACCCTGATACCCTTAATGAACGCTACTGGGTAATGTCTCTTATCTGACCTTTCTTTTAGTTAGGTCACTCGTATTTATAGTCACGCTTCATTTTTCCTGAAGTGGGCCCTTGTTATGGCATTTACTCCTTTATGTTTCAGAAGAGAATAGGTAAAAATGGATTTAATGGAGCTAGAAATAGAATGGAGCAAAACCACAAAAATCTAAAGACTTGCTTGTCCTTCAGACAGCTAACACGAACAGGAACTTGCTGCGACTAATTTTAATCGATCGTTACCTCTTTACAAGCTCTTCTGTGACAAGACAGAGCTGGAGAAGCATCTGGGAAGAGCAAAGTGCCTCAAGCTACGTGGTTTTTGGCTGTTTGACGCTCTTGTAACACACGATGCAAACAGAAGCGCCTGTTGCAGCTCGTGGTGTGACTTCACAGAACCCAACAGCTCCGGGGACCGGCACAGCAAAGCTCTGCTTTCGAAAAGCTGTCTCCAGCAACACCACCGGCCAGCCCAAGCGGCTGCATCTCCCTTCACCCGCTTCCAGGGCGTTCGGCACTGCCCTTTCCTGGCATTTCGAAGGTCCCTGCCACTGTGAAAACAAGAAGCCCACAGCTGAGTATCCCCGGTGGCAGACCGGGATGGTGCGTCCATCCCGTACATGTCCATCCATCCCTGGTGTGTCCCCAGCCAGTTTCTCCTCAGTCCAGGGCAGGTTTTCTTAACCTTCCCTTGCCTTTCGAATTCCCCCCCTATCGAGATTAAAACTGATTAGCTGCCAAAACAGCTGACAAGGTGGTGGAGGTTCAGGCTCTATTGCTCCTCTGAAGGACAACTGCTCTTCTGTGAGCCATTGACCAAGAGGCGGCACATTAGGAGAAGCGGGGGCGTGCCAAGCTCTCCTGCAAGGGACAATTAAACCCTTTTATGTGGCAGAAAACGGGGGGCCGTGGAGATGGAAGAGGTGCCCACAGCCCTGGTGAGCCCCAAGGCATCTGCAGACGGAGGCTGGGGCACCCCTCTGCCCGGTGCCCTGCCAAGGAACGCAGAGGACTGGGCTGTCATCGCGCCACGACTCCGTCCTCTCCAGCCCAGCCTGGCCACCAGTCCCGGTCCCACGCAGGGGCTGACAGCCACACCAACGGTGATGCAGAGCTGTCGGGATGAATTTTGGTTGCCCGCTGGTTCAGTTCCTCTGACAAAGCCAACTGGGATCCAGCCAAATGCCTCTGCAGCCCGTAGTCTGTCCTGCGGGGAGAATTCCTGGGAGGTTTTATGATAAAGGAGGAGACTTCACGGTAGCCAAAACCACCAGTGCTTCGGGCGAGCCCAGTCCCCAGGTCCCTTGCTGCAGGGAGCACAACCCACACGCAGCCCCCGGGGACAACCCCCTCTCCAACCCATCCCTGCTCCCCTCTCCAGGACCGGCCGCTCCAGCTCCCACGCTGCAAACGGAGGGGCGAGGAAAACCCTGACAGAAGCAACCTGTAATTTCACAGCACGAGTCTGCTGCGTGGACCTACGGCAAGGGCTCTGGAATCAGGAGACGGTCCAAAGCTGCCCAGTCTCTAACGTTATGAAGAAAACCTCCTCTTTAGCATTTTTCTTAAAGCCTCAGTCCCAGGAACCTTGCAATTACTTGCTAACTGAGCTTTCAGTTGTATTTTTCAAGTTTTTAGCCCCTCATAACTGCAGAAAAAGCACGAAGCATTACTCAAATGCTCCCGACTCACTTAAAAAAAAAAAAAAAAAAAAGCCTCTGGAAACACCCCTGTAGTGTTGCTGTTTTTCAAAGAAACATCCCGCTTTGAGAGCACACATGCCGTGCACCCTGAATTCTGCAACAGATGACGGCACCGGCAGAGCCTGCTGCAAGCCCGTGCACCCAGCCAGGGAGCAGAAGGTCCAGGCAGAGCCAGCAAGCCCCTTCCTCAAGGGACAGTTCTTGGGAGAAAGCGAAGGACGTGACCACATACAGGCAAAAAAGCACCACAAACACCCCGTTTCAAGCGGGGTTCAGAGCTTGACCTCCCCAAAACCCTCAGCCCCACAACCCTCCTGCAAGCCCTTCCCTGAGCCACCAGCTGAGCTTTGCTCTCAGAGCCTGGCACCCGCAGCCATCCCTGGCTGTCCCAGTTTACCCAGTAAGCTTCGATGCCTGAACGGCTGCACCGAGGCAGGGATGTCTGCATGGCCAAAAGGCCACCCCAAAAAATTACATCTGGCAGCTCGTCAGGAGAAACAGCACTGTGAAAACACACACCAGCGGGACCTCGGCAGACAAGTGTTAACCCTTCATCCTCACCCACTTCCCTCATCTTCCCTTCTTCACCTCCCGTTGGCATTTATGACTCCAACCAACGCGATAACTTGCGTGTCCCAGTGTGCCCGGGAAGGGTGGAGGAGAAGTTTTGATCCAAGGACGGGCTGAATGCGGCCGGTGCTAATGGCGAGACTGCAGCGAGGGGAAATTTCATCAATGCACAAATGGAATTTGCCAAGAGGCATTTTAAGAGTCGATTCTTCACACTCCAGTAATTAGAACAATATTATGAAAGAAGGCAAGGGGGCGGGCGGGAGGCAGCACACACACTGGGACTTGGCTGATGGAGGAAACGGGCTGAGCGAGCAAGCAGAGTCAAGTGAGGCCTCGAGGCAAGAGCCCTTCACGTGGTTCCCTGCAGGCTGGATTTAAACCAAAAGTTTATCCACTTCCCAACTGAAGATTTTTCTATGCATGCATGTTTTTAAGTAAAATTTGGAATTTAGATCCAATATGGGCTAATGACCCTGACCCAACTTCCTTCTTTGCCTCAAAAATACCACCAAGGTCAATGAGGTTTTTCCTTTCCAGGCCAATACATTCAATTCAAGGTCCTGCTACAGACTCTCCTAGTGAGTAATAAATCTTTGTGCACGATTTAAGACATCATAAAAGTCTTATCCCATTAGCACTCGGTCCCAAAAATCAAATTCCTGCAGAGGAGCTGTCATCTAGGTCTACAAAAATCAGAACACCCCAAATGTTGCATTAGCTGAAAATGCTTAAAATGAGCTTCCCATCCAGCACCTCCTATAATGGGATCAAACATCCCAGGTGAAAAGCGGAACAAAACCAAACGGACCTGCATGCTGGTGGATCCATCTCTAGATCTCCAGCAGCCTCTCCGGGGAACTGGTGGACTCGATTTGCTGCTGCTCTCCAGCATCCCACGTTGGTGTGCCCACACGCAGAGCCCTCGCAGCCAGCTTCGCCGTGTTACGTCCAGGAGCCAGAAAATTCATTTTTGAAGAAAAATTAATTTGCTGTGCAAATCTAGCTTCTGTAAAGACAGCCTGGGAGCAGAACTGATGTGTGGGGTTCAAGATATGCTGATGCCGTACAATGGTTATTCATATCTGCTGAAAGTGGGACTCAGCCCGTTCAGTTCACATCTGCAATGAACTGTGATCTCAGCTCCGCTTCTGGAGCACAGAGGTCCTTTTGATAAATCTCTATGTACAGGGACTAAAGCACTATTTCCGCATGAAAGAAATATATACAATTTTTTTCAATAATCTTTACAGTCCACTGGCTTGGAAGACCGAGTTTCTCCTTCCCATCAGAGAGCTGTTGCACCTCATCAGACTCAGGTACGTCGCTGGGACAGCGGTCAGCAATGCTCCGGAGCCGGCTGTCTCACACCCCGGCTCTCCAAGCACTTCTTTTAAATTAGCCCTCCAGCACCACCTCGGTTGCTTTGTCTTTTGCACGTGCCCAGAGGAGAGCAGGGTGCCACAGGAACCCCCCCCGATATCACACCCAGCGCTTGCACACAAAATCCTCCCAGGACGCCCAGCTCTGTTAATTAGCGCATGCTCGTAGCACCACCACAGACAGGTCTGTGTATGGAGGAAAGTCTTTGTAGAGTTTTCTCAAGGAAAAAAAATGAGCAAAGCTTTTGTCGAACCTCCACTTCTGCGTCGGTTCTCCCCAGATATATATATATATATTTTAAGTTAGGTGCCCAAAACCAAGAGAGAGATAGAAGAGTATGTCTGCACGAGAGCTGTCGCTCTGCGTATAAGTGACATCCATTGCATCTTCAAGGACTGTGCAATGCAAGTATCTGCACAACTGTCTCCCTACCCGTATCGGTAATTAACTGTCTTCAACGAGATGACTCTTAAAGCACGTGGGATAGCAGCAGGCCAGGGCACAGGACTGCTAGGTCTGTCACTGCTCCATTGCCACTGTTCTGCGGGGCCGGGACAAACCGCTGCTCCGCAGGCCGTGCCTGCGCCCACTCTTCAGACCACACGGAACCCATATATCGTATAAGTTGTCCTCACTGCTCCGTCACATTCGGGTTTTGGCCTGTGGCAGGGCAACTGGGCATCGCACAACAACTTTGAGTTCCTTCACGCAGATGGACGCTCCAGAGCTGCCCGAAGTCGGCGTGACCTTGGAGGTGGCAAATGGGAGAGGTGAAGAGCTGAAATAAGCTCCCACGTGGCAGGAGTTGCAGAGAAGGTGCTTTTCATCAGTAGCTGGCATCAACGTTAAGGCAAAAAGACGAAGCCTTGCCCTAGGATGGGAAACACCATCATCCCAAGCCGCAGAACACGCAAACTGCTGGCTCCGATTTCCGCGTTACTTCCAACCCATTTGCACGTCGCTCCTTCCCCTGAAGTATTAACCACCTTTTTCAAAACTTAAGTAACAGGCTGTGAAATCCCCACCATCTGTTAGCCAGGGAGAAATCTCCACCACAGCTAAATCAGCCTCTCCCACACAAGCCTTACTCATTAGTAAGAACGACTGCAAACATTTACCAAGTCCACACTGGCTCAGAAATTCCTAAAATTACAAACAAGAGGCCCGGGATAGGAAACCTTGACAAATGGCACTAAGTGCAGCGTGCCCACATCATTAGCTTTACCCAGGGTGCGTTAAGGCTGCTTTCTTGCTACCATGATTATGCTTTAATACATAATTAGTAAGAAGAGAACAATGTCGAAGAGGAGAACGTCTCGCTTACGTGCGCACCACTAAGACGGAGAGGGTAAATGAACTAGCTGTGCCGTCACCATCTGAGGCTCGTTAACTGGAGCAGCCAGGCACCGGGGGCAGCGAGCGCTGCTGTCCCACCGCGGGCACGGCCAAGGGCTGCACGGCCACGCTTGCCACAGTCGCCCCATCTCCCCTCCTGCACCAGGTCTGGAGCCAGGCAAGGAAAGGTCTGCAAGAGCTGGAACGTACAAAGGTATCCTTCCCCAAGAGAGACGCTCAGGCTTTTCCAAATGGGAATGGATATTTAAGGTAATTACACCCTTACAGACGGTTTTCAGATGTCTTGGTCATCCTGACCTCACCTGTGATGCTTAGAGAGAAGCTTTTGTAAAACCTGTTCAAAGCAAATTGTTCCCTCCCAGCAGCGCAGCTGCAGCCCAGCCCTCTGGTCCCGTGTCACCGCCGGGCTCCCTCCCCCCCCCCCCCCCCCCCCGGCTGCGGACAGACGGACGGACAGACCTAACGCCCTGCAGCTCCGGGATACTTCTCACCGAGTTCTCCAGCCCTTTCTCTCTCTCATGTGTGTGTGTGCACAGCAACACCCAGCCCGCAGCGGGCAGGTGGGAGGAATCTCCAAGTTTCAGGGAGTTTCTGAAGGAATATTTCATTTCTGAAGGACAAGGAAAAGAGAACCGCCCTAATCTGGAAGCCCTCCAAGAACAAACAAGCAGCCCATTCTGACAGCCAGCGGAACAAAATAGTCTGAGATGTTTCCCCCCCTCCTTTAACTTTCCCCCATGAAGAAGCGTGGGAGGGAGACGAGAAGCCTCCCCATCGTGCCTGGGCGAGGGCAGCCCCGGCTTCTGAAGCTGTCCCCGCGGGTGGACAGGACCGGCCGGTCACAGCCCCAGCGACCCGAAGTCTCTCCAAACACAGGAGACTCACGGGAAACCGGGACTGGGTGAGAGGTGGGGGGTGCAAACAGCAAACCTCCCCGAAACCACGCTCTGCCGAGACACTCAGGTTTCAACACTTTTTTTTTTTTTTTTTTTTGTGTGCACTGCTTATTTGCTGTGAAACATTAACATTTCTCCCCCAGTACGTGACTGTCCAAATGCAAAGTATGGACCGAGCAGGAGCACGGCGGGGCCCCAGGCTCACCGACCACAGCCCGTCTCCCTCCCAGCACCCCGGTCCTGGCCCCTCTCCTGGGACGCGCTGCAGGAGGGGTACGGGACCCCCAGGCTCCTCTTGGCATCGGGGTGTTTGTGTCCACGTGCGATATTTCAGTGTGCAAACTTGTACCGACTCCCCTCTGCCCCAAGAGGAATCACGGTTTCCTACAGAAGGTTTTTTCCACCCCTGTTTTTCTTTCCGGTGAAGATGCTGTGCAGAATGACCCTGAGTACTGGGGTTCACGCGGTTCAGCCGTGCCGGTATTTTCAGGCTGACAGCTTCGCGCTTTGCCCATTCTACTCAACCGCGGTTACACCCACACATTAATCTGGTTACAAATAATAATTAACATTTCTTGAAACAAAGTGTTTGGCCTTGGGACAGTATCATCATCAGACACTGCAGTTCCAAGAGGCTGAGAAATCTGCAGAAGATTTTAATGAAGAAATAGAAGAGCTCATTATAAAATAAAAAAAAGCCTTTTATTCCAAGACTGCCTTACGTGATATTACCTGGGATGCGTTTCCTTTTTTTCCCAAAGCACACGCACACTGAACAGATACGCTCAAGTGACGGCAGATGCACTAACTGAGCACCACGACATACAAAGACTGGCTTTTCCTGTTGACATCTTTCAGTCACAATGATGCTCACTGTTATCATTCTCTCAAACGCCTGATGACATAATAAAGGAAAAACATCTCGAGGGGTTCAAATGAAACCAGGCATTTTTCAAACAATAGGCAAAAACTGTAGAGTCACCCAAAAGAGCCTGGCTTCCTCCTCCTCCTCTCTTTGGAGACACGAACTTGTAAATGTTTTACCACTCACAGGTTTTTCAAGGAAAAGAAAAAAATAAATCCTTCCCTCCCCAACCTAGTCTAAAATCACCACAAGGACAGCTCAGACAAATCAAGAAGGTAAAGGAAAATCAATTTCCTACACATTAAGAATATACATTTATCCATGTCCTGATCAATACCTCGGATTCCTTGCATGTTAAAACAATTCAATCACTATTTAAGGCCCAGCAGCAGAATTCTCCCATCCAGACTATGGGAGTTACAAAAGATCCTGCCTATACTCGTTTGATCTGAAACATAATACCCCTGAATGTGACCCCTTGGAAAAATACTGGGGAAAGCAGCCAAGAGAAAAAAGAAAAAAAAAAACAAAACCAAAAACACAAAGCTTCCCAGAATGAACATTTCTGGCTCTTTCAGTTCCACTGAGAAGCTGCACATCTATAAACAGCCCAGATTTGTAAGTAGGGGAGAGAGGAAGGGGAAAAAGCAGAGAGAATTTGCCACGGCGCAGCTAAAAGCTCCTGCTGCAGCGATACCAAAGGGCCACCAGCACCGGTGCCCGGCTCCTGCTCTTGCTCCAGCCCAGCAGCCGGCTGCCGGGGCATCGCGTTTTCACCCGCTCTGTTTGGCCACTGGGCTCCCGAGCACACGGATGGTGCAAGCCTCACAATCCCACGTGCGTGTGCCAAAGACCTTACAGCGCCTCTCCTCCACGCTCCCAGAAATCAGCTTCGCAAAGCTGCTCTGTCTCCCGCTGCGGGGTTTACTCGTGCTGGTCCTCACCTGCTCCGCGATGCACAAAGCCGAGCTTCTCCCGTGGGAAGGCTCAAGGGGTGCCCGGCCAACCCAAAGCCGAACGTTGCTCCGGGCCAAGGAACCGCGGGAACGGGTCTGACGCTGCAAAGCATTTCTTGGCAGAGAACCCAGCCCTGATAACGACAGACCTTGGGCTAACGGGGGTGTCTGCTTTCAGCCACGCAGCAACATCTCACCAGCCCCAATCCCGAGCAGAAGACGACACCTGCAAGCACAGACTCTCCTCCCGCGGCACCGGCGGGAGCCCAGCGTGCCCCTCTCATTTCGGCCGGCGGGACCGGAGGTGACACCAGGGCCACAGCTTGGTGGTTCAGCTTCCAGCGACCCTGCCTGGGCTGGTAAAGCCCAGCTGTTTCAGAGAGGGGCGCAACGAAAGACTAACTTCATTTTATCAGCAACTTGTTGCCCATGCCTGATTTAAGGCTGTGGTGCTGCTACTGGCCCCCCGAAGAACGCAAAATAACGCCAGCGTGGCCCTGCCAACGTTAACTGCGAGAGGCGGGTAGGAAGACTCACAGTCCACCAGATACTTCAGGGCAACACTCACAGCAGAACTGGGAGAAATTCCCAGGATCGGTGCCTAAAAACGTACGTTACTGGAGGTGCGGCAGCACCCACCGCATCTCTCAGGGCAAACGCCGCCCGGTAACCGTCCTGTGTGCAGCACGGCGCTACGCGGCAGAAAACGCTGTCTGGTACACGCTTGACTAGCCGCAGAACGGTGCGATGTGTTTGCCCTGTGTTTTAGGGAAGTTCGGCGTCAGGGTTTCCTGTACATACTTTTAGCGTTCCGGCTGAAAACATCTGCTGGACACACTGCACCTGCTAACGCGGCCCCCCCACGAACCGCAGCCGACGTCCTCGTGGTGCCCAGGAGCAGGAGGATGGGAGGAAGGTCCCTTCATCACCCCGCGTCCGACAGCGTCACCTGGGGCTCACGCGCACCACGGGAGGGTCGTGGGCAATACGGAGCGCAGGACGGATGGAGCGTGAGACAACCAGCCCCCAAAGCCAAATGAAGCATCAAGATGGCAAAGGGGGGGGTGGAAATAAACCCACCCCACGCTGTTCCACGTCTGCTTTTGCCATTTGTAGCGTTCATCTCAACATCCAAGCCTCTAGTACGATTCCAGCAAGGCCATTTAAAACACGGGTGGCCAAACACCGGCTGACCCAACGCCAGCTAGGCGACGTGCCAGCCAGCACGGCCGGGACCAAACATCACCCGCAGCTCCTGCGAGCAACAGGGGAGAGTTAATCATCAACCGGCAGGCGATGAGGTCCCTGCACAGGCATGCCACGACCTGCAGCAGCAGGGCTGCCTTCCCCACGCTCTCACGCGCTTCCCGGAGCTGGGGCTTCTCCCTCGAGCGAGGACCTGCAGCACCCACGGGCACCTGGCAAAACCCCGCGGGCGGCATTGAAGTTGCACGTGAATTTTCAGCTCGTTGGCAAAGCGCTTCGGTCGCTCCTGGAAAGCGCAGCGGTGGTCCATAAAGCACAAAATTGCCCTGGAGGAGCTGTGCTGCTCTGCACAGGCACACGGAGGGCAGCGCAAGGGACGGCGTGGGCTCGGGGTGCACCCACGGCTGCTTTTGCGGTGGGGACGTCACGGCAAGCACCGGGCAGGCAAGGGGTTAAGCGAGTTCCTGGTTTCTTGTATGCAATGACACACACAACTCTCCTTGCAGGCCAGTTACTCTACTGCTCTCTCGGGAATTTAAAAAAAAAAAAAAAAAAATACACACGCCCTTCTTTTAGAGAATTCTTCTCACTTCCCACCCCACCCGCTGCACGCACTGTGCGAGTTACACAGCAATTGGAAATGTTTTCATCTGCCATAGGATCCCTTTCCTGCCACACACCCAAGCACCACGCCAGCGGCCATCTGAGTAACTGGCACAGAGGAGCACAACAAGGGAAGGTCTGTCCCGCTGCCCCGTCCTCCGGGGCTTTTCCAAATAACCCGGAGGCGAGGCGCAGCCGCCGGCACTGCACGCCCGGGGATGGGATGGGATGCTGTGCTCGGCTGCCTGTAGCACTGCCAAACGCTCCTCTCCTCTCCCGGCCGCTATCGCTTCATGCACTTGGCGGTGCAGACAGAAAAACGCACCGCTTTTAATCTGTTCTTGGCTACAAGAGGTCAAAAAAACCCCAAAAAGGCAAGAATAGAAAGAGAGCTGCTCCCACCGCCAGCGGGTGGGACGGCCGGCGTTGGGCTGGCTTTGTTACAGCACCAAAACGCAGCCATTTACCTGAAAGCCTTGTGATTTTCAACTACCTATATTATTTCATATAAATCCCCCCCTTATTCATATAAACCCCCCCTCTCACACGCCCAAACTATATTAGAAAGGCACCCTTTAAAATACCGCTGCAGGGACACTGACTTGTACGTGAAGTTAGAGATGATGGAGGGAGGGGAATTCTCAGCAGAGAAACAGAGAGCATCACAAGCCACCAACTCTCAGTTATTAATCCCGTAAATAATTCTGACAACGCTCCCCACCTTCCTCTCTGAAACCAAGCAGAAAACTCAGTTTTCTGACTCTCTGGCAAGGAGGGGGGGGGTGTGCGTGTCAGAGGGACGGGGAAACGATGGCAGGCGAGCCCCCTCGCAGCTCTCCCAGCACCCCGGCGTCGATGGCCGGCGAGGTGGGACCCCTCGTTTTGCAGATTCTCCAACCACAGGGTGCTTGCTGGTGATGAAGCTGGGCACAAACCTGCAACAGCGTCTGGTGAGGACAGCCCGGATCCCCTCAGGGCTTCCCAAGAGTGCTCCACGCTGGCTCATCGGCATGGTGAAGGGGACGCCTTTACACCAAAAATTAACCTGAAGACGAAATGCTTTACAGAGGGCACCCATCACCTGAACTCTGACGGTACCAGCACATCCTCTCTTTGCAGCTCCCCGTCCTCCCCCACCAGCAAGGCGGCTCTTGCTGCAGCTGCTGGAGCGTGCCGTGCTCAGGGCCACCCTCCCCAGCAGTTCAGACATGCAAGACAAGCCATGTACAAGTCCTCCGTCAGCCACCCATGAGGCACGTGTGCCGGTGAACCTTGGTGGACTCAATTAATCAAGAGGGAGGGATTGATCCAGACCCCCCTCCTCTGAGCCCAGCTCGAGCTGCGAGGTCGGTGCAGTTCTCACCACCCTCTGGACCAGAACCAACAGAGTGAAAAACACTACTTTAATCTCAGTATCAATATCTCCTCATTTTTCAGCTGACCTGTGAGCCGCTTCCCTTTTTCATTTTTAGAACAGCATCATTTGGTATCCGTGGGTCAGGGTAGGAAAGACCCCTATCTTGCAAAAAGGCTTTTTCGAACAGTGCAGGAACTTCAAAAGAAAGTCAAGACAATTAAATACATGTCAGGAGAGCAGAGAGGAGTGGGAGGCTAATAAATGGCATGCCTCACAGGTTTATGAATATTTGAACTATATTTCTCAAAAAAAAAAAAATAGTACGTTACTGCAAGTCATTGAAAATGAGTAACTCCCTTTAATGAAGCTTGCTACCATCATGCTGACTAATAGCGATAAAGAGTTTAATCCATATTTATGTACATTTTATCTCATTACAGTTGGTGCCAATAAATTAGCAAGTCCAATAAGAGTTACATTTTATACCATCACCGCTATTAAATGTGCAGGAAGCACTGTGCAACAGTACACCGTATATGAACCCTACCTTTTATTTTATTTCTTTTTCAGGAGCCAGGCTGTCCCAGCAAAGACTGCACAGCACCCCTGCAGAGGACCCCAGTGCTCACTCCTGCAAGATCAGACCCTAATTAGGGACGAGGCAATATTAACAGGGGTTTGCTTCCTGCACACTGCGCTGCTTCTGCATCCTGCAGCGGAGACCCAGCCACGGGGAAACGCTTCTGCAAAATGCACTAGTGATTACAGCTAGCTTTTGAGCCATTTTAAAGGGGTAAGATTAAAAAAAAGAAAAAAAAATTAAGAGCCAACTTGTAGAAAATAACGTAACGATATATTCTTTTAAGGTGTCCTAAAGGTGCACAGCCAGAAACGCAGGCGGTCAGCATCTCAGGTCACTTTTGGAAACCTCCGTCACGAAACACAGCGTGTCCCTCGTCACAGCGGGATTGCTTAACAGCTGGACATTGGGGAAAAAACCTGGCTGCGAGCAATTTAAACCGGCCTTTCGACTCCCTTGGGTAAGTGGGAAACACTGCAACCGCGATTACAAGAAACATGACGCATCTATTTGGCAAACGCCCGCGCTTGCCCATTACCCGGCATCCCACGGAGGCAGAGATGGAGCTTTTCAGCTCCACAGGGATTTCGGCCGGAGAAGCCCACATGGTTCACGATCCCGTTTCACCAGCTGTTACCCCAGTGACAGTAAGGAAGCAGGAACTTCCCAAGCTTAAGACTTAAGGAATTAGCAAAACCAGGGATAAAAGCCCCCGTTCCCGGACTCGAGCAGCCCCTGACCACACTCGCTCCTTTGGAGGAGGCTCCGTCGATCCTTCGGCAGCTCCTCCTTGCTGAAGCCCTGGCTCAGGAGCCAAAGGGAGCCATGGAAAACTCTCTCAGAGTAACAGCTGCTCAAGGCACGGCCGAGGGATGCGATTGTTCTTCCTCTCCAAAAGCACCACTGTCTTTCTTACACTAAGAAACCCTGAAGGACCCTGCAGATTCCAAAGGACAAGTCCTTTACGTGTAAGTCGGCACCACATAAACGCAAGCCCCTGCCTTTCTACTCAGTAATTACACCGCAGCAAACCCAAATGCTATTAGTAATTGCCTGCTCGCTGGCCCTCTGGTTTAGAGGAGAGAAATAACTACTTAAGTGGCATCCAGAAAGGAAACACCCAACACCACTCCACCAAGGTTTCTATGTAATTAAATACACAGACTCTCACTGTGCTCACTTCAGAAAAGTCTCCTACACGGCGTAAGTGTCTTGTGACCAAAAAACGCTATTGATCTAAGTAATGAATAGCTCCAGGAAAAATTTTTTGTGTGTGAAGTCTGTGTTTGGGCAGTGGGAACGTGGATTAGAGACTCCTTTTGCTCTCGCTGTGACTCAGAACGGAAAGGCGCTTTGGTCAACAGCGAATTTTTCCCCGTTTATTTGCTTTGCCACTGTTGAACGTAGATCTGAGGATAACGTGGGAATGAAAGGTGGCAAAGACAATGGGGTTGTTTTGACAGGCTTCCAGAGGGATTTAGGGTGGTGCAGACCTAACAGCCGATACCCCCACCAAACTGATGAAAAACTGCATTGGGAAAAAGATCAGCAAGGTTTTTGTGTAAAGAATCTACGCCTCCCAAATTGTTGTTTGAAGATGATGATGCGCATGAAAATAAGCAAGATGCAGGCAATTTCCCAGAAGCTTGTGCAAAGTTTCTTTTTCAAAGTCTCCTAAAAAACTAAATCGTCATGGGGTAAGAGGGAATGGCAAATCATCTCCCCTTCCCAAGTCACAAACCTGAACGTCCCCCCAAAAAGCGAACAGGAGGAGGAAGAGCTGTTCCCTAACCAGACCAAAGAGGACCCTGACTGCGTTGAGCTCACACGCTCCAGCAGCGTCTAAACGCCGGGCTCTATTAACAGGCATCGCAGGCAATTTGAAACAGCACAAAGCAAGAGACAATGTGACGATAAAGCAGCGTTTTAATTAGCAGTGGTTCTTTCCCCAGCCCAAAAGGTTCCTTCTGTGCATTCATATTCCCAGAACAACAAAAGCCTTCTTGTATTTCATAAATCAAAAAACTCATAAAACAAGCCCCTGCAATTGTGCATTCCAGATAATGGTCCAGAAATAAATTAGGCAATAAATATCAAATAATATATCCCCATCAGCAGTAAAAATATACTCTTTGGATAATCAGAAGATGCCTTCCAGCGGCTTATGCCTAGTACCTCGAAATAGGTAAAACAATAGAGCGCTTTAATAAATCTTTTAACACCTTTTCCGCTGAAGAATATAGCGATTGTCCTGCGTAATAGCTTCCCTGAGCCCAGTATCCATCAGAGTAACAGCACAGCCCGCTGCTGTTCATGTCAAAAGCGAGGGTATCAGAACAACAGCCACTTGTCAAAATCACGTCGGATTTTCCTCCCTCGCAGCTGGGTCTCGTCCAGCATTCGCTGCCACCCATCAATTACAGCAAAACACAAAAACGCGCTCCCTCCTCTCCCGTCACAGGCGACACATGGCACAAACACAGCCAGCACCTAGGAACTGATGGGAGGAAAAAAAACCCACCTCCAAACAGAGTTTTCAGAAACACTTAGGGGACTAACTTCACCCTGGCGTGAAATTTCCTGACCGCCTGAAATTCACTGGCCACATTACAAAACCGATGGCCATTTTGGTAAAGCTGCTTTGCTCACAGCCACGCACAGAGGGAGGCAGCAGCTGCGGGGGGAAGGATGGCGCGAGGTCTGCACCCACACCGGGACAAAACCAGAAGCACTTGCGGACGAAGGGTCCTGGCCACAGAGTTGGGGCAACCCTGGCTCCAGGCTTGCACTGACGTGTAACGCTGCTATAGGGAAACGCGCTGCGGGGCTCCCGGGGTTCAATCCCTCCGGCCGGTTTACGCAGAGCGGGGATGATGCTTAACGCTGGTTTGAACCCGCTGTGCTCGTGGGCAGCTCGTGGGCACGGAGGCGGCGCGGCTTCGCCCCAGGCACCCGGCGAGGCAGCTGGAAGAAGACCCAGAGCCCTGACCCCAGCGCCTCAGCCTCTTCCGACAGCCCTTATGAACAATATTGTGATTTCCCCCGAAAAAAAGACATTTTCCATGTACTTCAGAGACTGATCTCAGAGGCTTTGTAATTTAAAGCAGAAAGCTTGAAGGCTTGATCTCCCTTTGCTCAGGACACAGCGGAGCCAACCCCAGATACGCAGGCTAACGGGGGGCAGGTGCCCGGTGCACGGGTGAAGGGTGCAGAAGCTGCTAAGAAAACCAGAAAGCCTTTGTATTTTCATCCAAAACCAGCAGCACAAGACCGGAGAACCGCCGGGCGCCAGCAGCGCCAGAACCATCGCTTCTCGCGAGTAACTCTTACCTTTCCAAAATCCCGTACATCAAAGAGGTCAAAGGGATCAAACAGATCGCTGTTTCTTAACCCAAATTTGTCGTGACACACTTTTAGGAAGGTTCGGATGTTCTTCAAACAGAGAAACTGGGGGAAACAAAAAAGGGAGGGAAAAAGTGAGCAAAACAGGCACAAATTTTAACTGAGATTTACTGAGTTAAATTCACATGCGAGACGAGTTCACAGGGACTCAGAAACTCGCGCTGAAAAGCCACGCGTGAGTTTATTTGCTGTTCCTGAAGATGTCAGACTCCCGGTGCCCTGCGAGGACTCCTGTGTTCTCAGCTGCGCACCAGAAACAAACGCCTTTTTGAAAAACAAGTTTCACATAAGGTAACATTGCAGAAGGGCTGGAAAACTCAAGCCAGGACGTTTCCCTTTCAAGGTCAAAGCCAAATATAAATTACAGCTGATGTTCTACAGAAGCCCAGTGTTGAACTTTTAACCGTTTCCAGCATGCTCCCATTAGGTTCCTTACAGAAAAGGCACACGTTAGAGCAATTATTGTACATATTGCTGTACATCCGCACGCACACGCACACCTCAGACGATTAGGACAGTGAAAATTAGGGTATTTTTGCTTTGGGGTCCGAAATAATTGACAAGTTATTCAAGTACCGTTTGCTCCCTTACCCTCGCACCTCCCAGATGCCGCGGGCACCACGAACACCAACAGACCCACGAAACATCAGCCGGCCACGTCCAGCCCGTTCCCAGCAGGCAGCTCCCAGACCTGAGGCTCAGCCACGGAAGCCGCTCCTGACCCAGCTCAGATCCCGTCCCCAAAAGCAGGGCAATCCCTGGGACTGCTTCCACAAAGCTTTGCTCATCTTTAATCTCAGCCCATGTGAGGAGGCAGAAATCTCGCCCCTCTAGGGACCACCCTCGGTTATTCAGACAGCTCAACTGGCAGAGCAACGTTATGTTTCTCTTTCAAGAAAATCCTGACTCTGACTACAGCAGTAATTGGTCGTCTGTTTGTGAGCATTGGGGATTTTGAAGTCTGGGGACTCCAGACGGTCTCGCTCCAATGGTGACGCCTGGCAGCACAGGGGCTGAGATGAGAAGAATAAAAATCTGCTTCATTTTTGCAGCTGCATCACCTACGTCTTTCACCAGGACGGACTGACTCTGCTGAGCAAGCCAATTCGTTTCACTTCTTTCTGCAACCTCATGTTATTCCACAAAAAACCTTCAATTTATTGCTGTATTTTTAAACAGCTCTTCTTTTTTTTCAGCAAATTCCTCACAAATACACGATTGACACATTTGTTACAGAAATCAACCCATTAAAGGGGTGAATCAGCCCCACGTGATGAACGGGCACGGGATGCAAACCGCCCTTGGGTGGGTTTGCACGGAGCCGGTCAGCGTGGTTTTGTCACACGACGCTATCTCTGCTCCCCAAGTTGCCATCAAACCAACACCATGCAAAAACACGTCTTGAAAACTTCTCCGAGAGTTCAAAGCAAAATATAGCTTAATTTTCTTTTAATTAAAGAATCAGAGCAGAGTCTTTGGGGCCATCGTATCTCCACAGACACGACCGCGACGCAGCTCGTCGGTATCATCGCACTTGGGATTATTTATGAGGGTTGCGGCAATGGATTAGCAAGACTTCCTCATTAACAACAGGCTGATTCACCTACACACAAAAAAGAAATAACCTTTTACCCTTCTCCCCCATTCCAGCCCCCTCCACGCGGAGCTGCCAAGCGACAGTGGAGCTCCCCCAGCACAGGACATTCCCATCACATCAGCAGAGCCTTCTCGTTAGACAAGCAAGTGCTGGAGGCAGAAATTGAAAACAATTCTGGTTTTCTAGGGCATTCCTCTAGCTGACATAAACACTGCAGTAAATATAATCCGTCTAGACTGAGAGGTTTTTTTGGAATTGCTTTACAACCTCTCTTGCCGATACAGGTTATTTCATAACTTCATCTTCTGGGTCTCTGCAAGAATTTACACCCTGGGCAAACCGGTTGCTTGCAGCAGGGGCGTGTTTTCTGTTGCATTGCAATCTCGTTGACTTCAAATTTCTAGCGCACGTTTATTTTAAAGCCGTTTAAGCCTCCCGTTTTGAAAGTTAATGACACGGGCTATAGCCATAATTACACACAGCGAGAGGCAAGCTTCCTCCCCAGAACTGCCCTGCCTGTCTGCGGCGTTTGCTCCCCACCTCCCGCTCGTCCCAAGGCTGGGGCGGCGACAAAGGGTGACGGGCTCAATAAAATGGACTTTCACAGCACCCACGTTCAGCCAAGCGAAAGACACCCGACGGGTGTGAAAACCCGAACCCTCTGCACGATGCCTTTGTGGTTCAAATTCCTGAAAAGCTCAAAGTTCACACGATGTCGTTTCTGAAGGATCGCAGAGAGATCACACATCCGAGCAGATGAATGCCTCGTCCTGACAGCGTTTCTAACAGG
This sequence comes from Grus americana, assembly GCF_028858705.1. NCBI lineage: Eukaryota > Metazoa > Chordata > Aves > Gruiformes > Gruidae > Grus > Grus americana. The sequence goes on along the minus strand of NC_072871.1, from coordinate 11,508,852 downwards.
GAGCAAGCCCTGGCTCCACCACGGCTTTACGTCGGGCTGAGCCACCCCCATCTCAGCTTGGCCCCGGTGAGAAAGGACAGGGCCAGCCGCGCCGTTCGACGTCAGCTGCATCCAACTGTCTGTGCTCATCCAATTCAAATCTGGAAGCCGTTTCACCACCAGCTGCTAAATGAGCACAAGGCGCCCACAGCAACGCCGTTGCCCTTCCCGCAGCTCCAGGTGATGACCGCAAAAAGCCACCAGGCACTGCCACCACGCAGCCAGCAGTCACCGAGTGCAGGCAGATGACAAGCATCAAGGAAGAATCCAATAATTTATTTAAATGAGTTGCTGAAAAAGCTTGATGTAAAACACAATAAACCAACGCAGCAGCACCATGGTCCTACTCCACCAGCGAGGAGCCGGCAGCAGAGCAAGACCACCACGTTGCTCACAAGTAAAGCCACGGCTTGGCATGACAACCGTAGGCAGGTTTTAGCCCCACTCCTCGTGCACAAGAAGTCGGGGGGGGTACAATGCGCATGTGGGTGTTAGCGGCACAGTTTACTCCTGCGCTATTTCACCAATCTGCAAAATACCTTCTTGTGCTTTTGCTCACAGGCATTTCGAGGCTGGTTTGCTGTTGATGGAAGATCACGAATTGTTGGCTTGATAGTGTTACTCAACGGCCACACATTAAAATTAGCTACAATTGAATATGAGCTGTGCCGAGGCCGTTTTATTTACCAGTCAATCACATCTTTGGACAAGTAAACACTCCACAGGAGAAAGAGAGAAAAATCAATGTTCTCCACGCGACTCATTCACCACCTGCCAGGCCCAAAATCAATGGTGTCATTTATACGCTTCGAGCGACACCAGCACCAAAGCAAGGTCCTGTGTATCTCCTTCGGTGCGAGGGCCAGCGGGAGCCCAAGCACTGCACATCCCGAGTCCTGCCAGCACCCTCCTCCACACCCAGAACAACCTTGGTACCCACCAGCCATCGCTTCTGGGGATAGACACCACCAGCAACCAGGATGCAGTTCTGGAAAAACACCCCAGAGACCACGGCACCTCCCGCCGTACCACCGGCCAGGCTCCGAAAGCGGCCACGGCACAAGTCCTCGGTGTGGGGAGAGCTGCCCGGGCACCGCAAAGCCCATCCGAGGTGCTTTGGAGATGGAAGCTATCAAGCGAGGAGGCAACAGGGGCAGGGATGGGACTGTATCGCAGGGAGCAAGAAAGTCATCTGGTGAAACAAAGTACCATGAAGCCTGCCAACAGACGAGCAAAGTCTGTGGTCAGCTCTGACCTGATCCTCTCAGGGTTGCAAGGAGCCAGCGCTACAGAGAGGCAGCGGCGACAGCCCAGCTCCTGCCGTCAGCACGGCAGAAGGGCCCCACCACCTGCGCTCGCTGAGTTTCGGAACGACATCACTTATTTTTAAACGCCGTGCAACGCCGTAAGGCCAACAGACTGCTCTCAGCCACTGCCCGTCCCGCCCAGCCTGGCAGAAACCCGCTGTGCAAAGTGGGGCGGCTGCAATTTGGGCAGCTCTGCCTGCGCCCCGGCCGAGGCAGGACCACAGCACCCTGGTGCATGCAGGGTGGCGAGCAGCCCCCAGCACACGCTGGGAACTCCTCAGAAGCTTCTGGGATGTTCTTTTTTTAAAAGGGTTTTCATGATATTATTTGTTCTGTTGGATTCAGTAAGTGTGGAGACTCCTTGGATGGCAGAGAGGGTGCTGCTCCAAGTTTTCAATGCGACGCAGACGCTTGTCTTGCAAACTTACGAGTACCTTGGAGAAGCTTTCAGTGGGGATTGAGAAAGGGACAGTTTGGTACTCGGGATAACCCCACTTTGCACAGGGATGCTGGGAGCTTAGTGGGGACGTGCCCAGCCACCCCGAAGCTCTGCTCCTGCACCCCCGGAGAGCCCCCGGGCAGGTCGGATGTTTCCGCAGTTGGAAACCGCAGCTCCTGGCGCGGGAGGGTGCACAGCAGCTCAGCACCTCGCTCCTCTTCACACCCCCGTTTTAGTTACCACCGCCCCTCCCTGCGGTCCCCGTATGACTGGGCGCCCGCGGCACCTGCGCTGACTAGACAGCAGCCATTTCCGATGCAAACTCATCGGAAAAGGTCCAGCTACTCGAGCACGTCAGGGTTAGGATGGATCCCGTCCCCCAGCCTTGGCAGAGATGACCGCAGGCTGGAAAGCCGCGTGCGTTCCTGCCTCCCAGCAGAGCCGCTTTGCTAAAGGGAGATGGCAGAGGCGCAGACAAAAAGCCGGTGGCTGCAGCAGCGTTTGCTCAACAACCAAACTGCCCGAGCTGGGATCTGGAAAACATTCGTGTGAGCAGTCCCTGGTCTCCGCATTTGGGATGGTGCAAGAGAGGGAGGTGTAAGGAGGTGTCTCTAAGAGACATTTAATAATGTGATAAAACGTAGGGAAAGGAAGGAAAGGGGGCACCCGGTTTGTCTGGCAGGGCAGGATCATGCAACAGCTCACAGCTTTTCGGAAAGGGCCCTTTGGAGAGGCAGCGGCTGCCGGTGTTTGTGCTCCGGGGAGGAGCGGGGCCGCACACAATAGCACCGGGCAGGCAGCCACGTGCTGAACCGCGGCCAAAGCCGTGGGCTTGAAATGGGTCCTGCAGCATGCAAGGAATGCTGCAGCTTCGCGTTTGAGATAACCCATTGACGAATGACGAAAGTAACTTTCTTTAGCGTTTCCTGACCGTGATGTCAGATTTCCTCTTATCTCGCTGCCGGCACGGCTTGAAAGCACCAGGCAAAAAAGTTAAGTCCCCGACAGGGAGCCATGAGCATCTGCTTATCACAGGCTTTGCAAACGGAGAAGGGAGGGTCTCTCATTGAGAAAACACACCATTTGCAACCATCAATGGGGAAATGAGTATCCTGTGGCGCAAACCTCTCAAGAAAGCCGAAGGATGCCTCTCCGAATCATGCCCGGTTCCCCTGCGCTACTCTGACACTGCAAAGAGGCATCGGAACTCCCTCTGCTTGCTCCAAAGTCAAGAGCGCAGAGAAAGTCCAAGAGCATCCAAGTACCCAGCAGGAACCGCAGGGCTGCAGCCAACAAAACTCAGCATTTAAAACCGCGCAGATCACAACCTTTATCTCATCTCTCCAAATGGCTCTGCCCGATCTAGCTCACCTCCACAGCGAGGTGTTACGGGGAGAGTTTCGGGAGCAGCAGAAAGAGTCAAAAGCCCAAGTGGAGCTTGTATCACCCTCCACCAGCAGCACCAAATCCTCTGCGGCTTTGTTCCTTCTCATGCTTTGCTCTGGTGGAAAAGACCTGCCGCACAAACGGTACAGAACATCTCTGCAGAAAATTTCCCTTCCCATTCACATTTGGATTCAAGTCACAGCTCATCAATTACTTTAAATGGACAGATTAAATTTTGGGTTGTTGGACAGCAGATTTATCTATTGAGAAGTGGAGAATGAAATTATTTCTCAAACAATTTAGTGCTATTATTTCCCCCCATTTCAAAGACATTCCTATTGCCGAGCGCTCACAGGCTGGGCAAATTCCACTTAGCAAGACTGATTAATGAGCCCGAAACGCTGATGAGCACTGACCTCCCCGCAGCTTCTCCTTCTCCTCACATCCACCTGCAAGCAAGGATCAGCCCTAGGAGAGCACCTGGGGGAGAGCAACCATTTCTTTTAGCAAACACCCATAGCTCCTCACCGGGAGGACCGAGGGAACGCAAACCTGCGGCAAGCAAAGGTCCTTCCCAGTGAGAAGCAGCAGCCCGAGCTCAGAGGTGCGGGAGGTCTGCAGCCCCAGCTCACCAGGAGCTTCTACCTCGCCCAGCTGAAGCACGACACGGTGCTGGGAGGCTGTTCTGCGGCAAGCCCAGCACCGCTGCACACCGGGGCACGCTGCCGAGCCCCACTCTGGTTCCTGCTCGTCCTCACACCTCTGCTCATCATCGCTCTCACATGGGTCAAGCAGATAAAGAGCTCCCAGCTACCTTAACAGGAACTTCCCATCACGAGGTGCGGGCTCTCAAAGGGAAGTAGTGTCTCAGATAATGGTATTAAGCTCCTGAACTAGAAGCTGGAATATATATAAAATTGTAAAAGTGATTAAAAAACCCCAGGGGGAGGTCCAGGAATAACCTATTAAAATACACTGAAGTCAGGAGCGGCAGAGGAACGGCTTTCAGCAGCGTGCAAGTCAGAGTTGGCACAAACATTAACCAGAGCCCCCGGACTTCACACGAAACACGAACTACTGAAACCGGGCAAGGACCGGAGGCAAACACCTCCGAGGTGGCAGCTGTTAAGAGGACGCGGGAAGAGTGAGAAACAGAGCATAAGGTCAAACGATTAAATGCAAATTAGTTGGAGATGCAGAAGAAATGCTCAGTGACATACCGAAGATGTATAGGACACAACTGTACCTGTGCTTTCTCTGCTTCCAGGGGGAGCCTGGCATCGTCCCCCCCAGGGCTGCTGTCGCACGGCCAAGCCCAGCACTACAGGAGCTTGTCCTATCTTATCCCAGGAAAGCTTTGCTGACCCTGAACTCCCCCCAAGGGCTGCCTTTCCTCCATTACACACGCTCCTTCAGAGAAAGGAATGGAAAAGAAAAAAATAAATAAATCCAGAAGCGTGGATAAAGACCCCATCAGGCAGCTGATGAGTCCAAGACGATAACGCGGGACTGGAAGAAGGACAAGGACCAAGTAACACCCCCCAGTTTGGAGGGGGAAAAGAAATCACAGGAAAGCCCAGATCTTTGCGTCCTTGAAGGCAAACTCCCGACAGCAGTATGACCTCCCTGAAGCTTAAAAACACGAGCTGAGCCCTCCCCGGCGGCAGGGCAGGAGAGGTTCGTTAAAGCCCGTGCAACGAGCCTGCAGACCCCACATCGCGTGGCGGGTGGTTCCACCGGGAGCCCTTGGCTCGGCGGAGCACGGCCGCTCGGCGTCCGTCTGTCCGTCCGTCCCACTGTCGGAGGGTCACCCAGCGGCACACAGGGGCTTTAAATGAGTGGAAGGAAGCTGCAACTTCCCAAAGAAAACGGCCGAGCTGCAGCCGATGACAGTACTTCCCTTCTTTGTGGAGCCCTCCAAGGTCTGCAGACGTAGGGCTCTGCTGAGAAAGCAGGAATCGTTAAGGTAAGGGCTTTACGTGCAATGCCTGGGAGTGTTTTATCAAAGATGCTTACAAGGCTCTGAAATTCTCTGCTCACACACCTAAGGTCTGGACAGCCCAGAGCTTTTGCCCAACCACCCAAAATCCAGCAGGTCTGACAGGTTCAGCATCGGTCCAAACCCCAACCACAGGCCTGAGGTTTGTGTAACCAAAAACCTTGCCACTGAAGTTTTAGAAAACTCTAATCAAATTCCCTGCATCGCATCAAGCTCCTGACTGTACTTCAGAGATTTATCTTTTAGGATGTCTCTAAGACAGAGATCTGCAGAGCCATTCCCAGGCATAACAAGAGCTTCTTGCAAAATCAGGAGGGCACAACTGTCTCTCTGAAGGCCCTGGTCTTCACCAACTCCTCTAAGAGAGGGAATTTCAGGTTTCCCTGACAGAGGGCAACACCGCTTTGAGCTGTGTGTCTTCTTGCTGTCACAAAATGAATGCATGAAAAGCAACACCCCCTTTTCCTTTGCTACCCGCCCCAACAGTGATGCATTTCGGGAGCTGGATGGAGAATATAGATTCCCACACTACACAAAGGAAGGGCAAGTAGGTAGTGGGACATCCCTAACGACCCTGGACAGCCGTGAGCAGAAAGACGCTCTTGTGTTATCCCCAAACAGCATCTGCTGATGTGAAAATCCCTCCTCGGATGCTGTCCTGCTCCAATGATCTTCCCGGGCAGCAGCAGCGTGCCTCATCCTTGGCAGCGCGGTGGCGGTGCCCGGGAGAGACCCGTGTTACATCCCTGCATCCCTTGGATAAGGGCAAACTCCAGTGGCCCGGCAGACCGTGCCTGCTCTTCCAGACACCATCTCCATAACCATACGCACCAAGATTTAAAAAAAACACCCCCACACACAAAGGCAGAGCAGCAGTATCACCACCACACTTTAGAGGAGAAACCCAGCTGGACCTTTTGAGGCTCATCAGTATGACAGGCAAACACAAAGGGGGTTTTTCCCCCGACTTTCCCACACAATCCAGGGTCAGAGCCTCTGACTCCTGCATCCCCGATCCGGGCTGGCTCTGCGGTATACTTACCACCAGACTGCCAAATCCAGGCTTGGCTTTAGTGAGCAACGAGATCTGAGAGAACATAAAGCTTGGGAGCTGGAGAGCTTGGAAGGATTGCTCAATCTGCCCACATTTGGCACCCTTAATGGAGAGTCCCCTTCCACGTTCATTAAATCTAGCCTTTCTCTCCTCTTGCTGGAAGAGACGCAGCGCTGTCAGGGGAACTTGGTTAAGGACAGGAGGGAGAAAGAGAGGTGTCTTGGCTTTTACTATTGATGTGAAGTCCTAAACTCGTATTTGCCTCACCAGGGCCCACATTTCATCACTCATAAAACATGACCATAGGTAAAAGATGGGATATGTAAAAAGAAATTATGATTAAAGCTGATCAAGAAATGGGATACCTTCCCACGCGCTGAGTTTTCAGCAAAGAAAATGCAAAACATTTTGGCCAACCCAAAGCTTTGAGACAGAACTTGACCTGAACCATGACAATCAAATTATAAACACAAAATTCAGCTGCTGTTAAAGAAAATGAGTAATTGCGTAACCGTATATAGCATTACACTGTAATGATACGCTTCCAGAGAACTTTCCAAGCAGTCATTGTTCTCCTGCTCTTCAGGCTGGTGCAGGGAATCGGACCGTGATGAACTTTTGACAGGACAGCGATAAGAACAGCTACGGTACGTCTCTGAGATGAGTAAATAGCAGCCAAGTCAGGAAATCAAGCCCTGTCACGTCAAGTATTTGGGTCAGACCCGAGAGAGGAAGCTCCGGGTAGTAACCTGCAAGCCTGGGCGAGTTCAAGACATTCACAGAATATTTCTGTCTCTTTAAAACCAAGCTGCCCTGTATAAATGCTGAGGAGAAAAGCTCTGAGACTTCGGAGGCAGAACTGAACCGCGGGCTGGGACCCGAGGTAGGTGCCTGCAATAGCTGACTCCAATATCATTTACGCAAAACTGTCAAAACAGACTAATATTAAATAATAAAGCACGCATGTTGAATTAAAGACCTTGATATCAATTTTCTGAGATTCCCACACGAGCGCAGTTTTAAATACCCGTTGCTATCTCCAGACCATCCCTGAGCTGAGCGTGCCACAGGCTGTCACCATCAGGCAGAGGCACATCCTCGTGTCGGGGCACGCACTGGTCTCAACGCGGACACCCTACGCTTTTCCTTTTTAAAACACCCCAAGAAATCTTACTTCCAAAGTCCTGCCATCAGATCAGTGGCATGTAATCTGCCAACATCCAAAAGACTTTTCTGGCAAGAGCTTATGCGGATGCCGTCGCATTATTCACGCATCACGGGTATATGCAATTTTTCTCCATGTAGTCATGATTTTGGGTGATCCACTTCCAATTAGACTCACTTCACTTTCAGAAAGCCTTGGAAATTACAACCAAATGTGTTATTTTCCTCACTGCAAGACGTGCCAGGTTACCTGCCAGGAAGCAGAAGTGCTGAACAAACGAACCTCCCGATGCGTTCATCCCACCGAGCTGAAACAGTGCAGCGTGCAGAGGGAAAGCGCAACTGAAAAGCAAAAGCTCAGCCATGAAAACTATTTATAACGCTGCATTTGTTGCAGCTTTTACCTTTTAAATTGGTGATGGAGGAAATAATGGCCTAGAACAATTGCAAACTTCTGTCGTTTTGAGATTTGCAGTGTCTTGTGCTCCAGACAAGATCTGGAGATGATCGCTCAGCTTCCAAACCAGTACTGAAGAACCCAAAGCTGTAGCTGGTGCTGGCAGAAGAGTCACACATCCCAGAAGATGGAGACAGCCTGCTCACAGCGACAGCTGCTGACATGCACCCTGACATCGTTACACCCGGGCTGCGTTACACCTTCCTGGACCGTTGCCCACACCGCTATCTACCTGCAAAGCCTGGCTAAGAATCAGGCTGCCGGCTCTCCGGCTGTGACGAGTTCGGTGCAAAAACAGTTCCCAAATGTCACGCTGGGGACCGAGGTGGCATTATTAGCAGCAGACGACAAACACTCAGAAAACTCTGCTTAATGGCATCAGGTAATGATGCTGAAAGATGTCCCCCAGCTTCTTCCTAAAGAAGTAATTAAAACCAGAGCACTGCTCTTCACATTACGGATAACTGATGCAGACCTGCATATGAAATCAAGCTGCATTTTCCAAGATTAAGCCCACAATCTGCCTTTAATAGGTCTCTCGATGTTCCTCTGCCTTGTGGCAGCACGACGGGGCTCTGCACCAAAATCAGCTCCTTGCCGCAGGGACGGGGCCATCTTGGAGCAGCTCAGCACCTTCTTCCTCCCCAAAAAGCAACAGGAACAGGGCTGTGGAGGGTGCTCCCATCCCAGGGCTGGCCATCCCGTGCACCGCTCCTCCGCGCACAAGCTCCCAGCAAGGGGATATGGGAAGAGCAGTTGGAAAGAGGTAGGAAAGACAGACCTGCACCAGAAATCCTCTTCTGCAAGAGAAATTTCAAAGGAAAACTCTCACGTATTACAGGACCGACAAGCCAGACCTTGCTTGCAAGCCAGAAGGAGCAACCTTACTGCAGAGCAGCTCTTTCGAGCCTCCTGAGCCATCTGGAGGAGAGCAGCATCGCACCTACCGTTACGGCAGCAGCAGGAGTTGAACCCGGTGCTGCCAGAGCCGAGAGAAGGGGCCTGGGTGCCTCTGGCAGGCAGCGAACGGAGGCTGCTCGTCCCTGGGGACGGAGAACGGACAGGCAGCCCCGGGAGCCACTTGGGGCTTCTTCCTCTCCTCTGTTTTAAATAATAAATGTTTTGTTGCGTTTCAGTGTTGGGAAGAACCAAGGATGTGAACAGTGCGAGCTGGAGAACACGAAGGGCTTTTGGTTTTACCCACAGTTTAACTGAGGCTCACCGAGTCTGCTAGCTCCAAATCTCTTCTGCAGAAAATGAACCTGAAGCAGAGGGACAAGAGCAGGAGCAGGCAGCACCACTGCCTGCAAGGTGACAGCCTACCAAGAATGATTCTAACACGCATGCAACGCACAGAAAATTGCTCTGGGTGAACCGGTTATTAAAAAAAAAAATCTTAACGGAAGGAAAAATAAAAGGTTTTGTAGCTTAACTGCTTTAGTGCTTGTGTGTCAGATCCAGGGACCAAGGCTAGACAGACACAGCGCCTGGAGCTGAGCACCTGCGCCTGCAGGACGGCCAAACCAGACCCAGGGCTCCGCGCCCACGTTCCCTGTAAAGATTAATTTCCCTAACGCTCACGAGATGAGAGGCAGGACGTCCCCAGCCAAGGAGCGGGAACTTTTGGTAGCGTTGGCACACGTCAGGATGATTCCAGCCCGAGTGACTTGCGTCATACAAAGCCTCTGTCATCGCCAAAACAAGACGAGATCAAAGACGACACCTCCGGCTCCGTGTACACTGCAACTGCCTGCGTGCTTCTGATTAAGATATTCATTAGCAGTATAGCCTACCGTGTATTAAGCCCATCTTTAAGAACAAGAAGGGAGACCCAGAGAAGCGCAGGTTCTGGAGCGTGCCCCTCTTGGGATCCCTGCCCCAAGGACAAGATGGTAAATCAGGGAACAGTCAACACGGATTTAGCAACAGCAAGCCTTGCTTGTCCAACCTGATTGCTTCCTAGCAGTGAGGAAAGAAGGGGGCAGGCAGACAGGGCTGGAGCCGTGGACGTGACACACCACCTCCCTTCCGCACCGAGGGACCGCGCCGGCTGGCAGAGCCCCTGCTGTCCCCCGTCCATCGGCCATGCCCAGGAGAAAATAGCTAAAAAATCACCTATTAAAACATAAAGGGGAAGTGGGGGTGGGGAGACACTAGGTGGGATGAAACCCCCTGCATTACAACTTTTTTTTTTTCACCTCCCCGGTAACAGAAAATGTCAAACAAAGTTTCAAATGATAAAACCACAACTGGGTACTGAGAACTTCCCAGGCATCAGGAGAAGACCCCATGAGCCTTCAACAGACTTCAGAGCAAGCCCCAAAATCCTTCTTGGCGTTGTCATAACGGCTCTGGATCCGTTTCTGTGAACGAGGAAAGGAAAACCCATCCACACACACAGACGTTAACACACATTTCTCTTACTACCCAAAGCGCTCGTACTGCCTTTTGTGATTTGCATTCAGGGTATCGGTTCCTCTCTCTTTCAACACTGCAAGGAAATTAATTAACTGAATAGTAACTGTAAGTATCACAAAGCTTGGGAGGCTGAGACGGGAAATCTGAAGGTTAACCATCATATTTAATGTATGCACGAGATAAAAATCAGAATGAACTTCAATCGGGGAAGGATGGGGAGGCCATTGGCATTACTGTGATGTTAGTTGGCTTGTTTTCTCAAGATTAAAGCCTATATTTTATCTTTATGATTTCAATTAAGCATTTTCCTCCCTTCTGGAGAGAAGAGAGGGGTGTCATTCCTTACTACAGAATATCAAGCATCATTCCAAATCATTCAAGCACTGTGATGAAAGCCAGGTGAAAAGCAGAAGCAAATCCATCACTCCTCAGTCCTGGCTTTGTAACTAGAGGAAACCCCAGTCCTGGAAAGGATGCTCTGCTCCGAGCCGCAGCCAGTGCAGACCCGTCCTAACCAGCTCCACGTTTAGGTCTGTCCACCGTGCCTCGCCGTGCACGTACCGCACAGCGACCATCCTCCAGCAGCGACGCTGGCACTTGAGTACATCTGGGGTGGACTCAACGCTGGCCTCTGAGGCTGGCGAGGGCTTTAGAAAGCTTCCCAAAATCTGTGTGTTTTGACTGAAGAGCTTCCAGCTTTGGCTTAGTATTCTTTAAGGCCAGTCCTCCCTTCCGAGCCAGACTAACAGTGGCTAACACGCACTACCAGGGATATATTTTAGCCTACTGAAAATACGGAAGAACACCATTTTGTTGGGTTTGGGTTGTTGATTTTTTTTCTGAATGATGGTCTGCTAAATTATTTAGTAGAAAGTTTAGCGTGTACAGGCTATCACAAACACTCCTGCGATTCTGCAGTTATCCCCAATTTACACTTGCTTAAACAAGAAAGCCAAACTGGAATTTCTCACTGAGACGAGGAGAACAGCCAGTTATCTCTGGGAGCTGCCTCTTCCTCTCCCCATCCCTGCGCTGACTTGGGTCTAGTCAAACGCGGGTATTTTCCTAGGACAAGCATTTCCCCTGCAAACAGAATTTAACGAGGTATTTACCAGCCAGACGTGAACAGTTACACCAGACAGCGTATATTAGCAAAGCCTACTCTCCTAATTGGAATACCTAAAATAAGCTCCGTATCACAGCGTAATTGCATTTGCAGAGCGGGGAGCGTTAGGGAAGGTTGCGTTGCTTTTGCTGTGCTGGTCTAATTAATTTGGTAGAACTTGAGCACAGAGATAAGGCCCCAGGGACATGTTGGGCTGGACCATTAACGCTGTATTTCAGCACGAGGGCTTGGGGGGGGAACTGGAAGCAGCATCCGATCCCTTCCACGGCTCAGCTGTCCAGGTCCCTCTCCTCCCACAGCCGCCCGCTCCGCTCTGGTGGGCTGGAAGTTATCTGGACACCAAAGGACAATACTCCGAGCTCCTAATGGGAGAGGATCAATACATCTAAACATGCAGTGGCCCTAAAAAGCTCGCTGACCCATAAATTAAAGTTACTTTATTGACATCGTTAAGACAGCGTCAACATGCAGTTAAACACAGACTCTCCATTTCCCCTTTTTCGGCAGCAACTCCATCCTATTTTCCTAAGTGCCACCCAATTTAAATTAATTTTTACTACTTCAGCTGCATATGTAAGTGAAGAAAAGTGATCTTTCTCTTGCTTTAAATTAATCCTTCTCTTAGCAACTGCCTCCAACAACACATACACAGTGTAAAACATATGGAGAATTTTTAAACACAGGCTTAAGGTGCAAGAAAGAGCACACAGATTTTAGTCAAGATTAATGCATGCTCAGTTCTGCACAGCCCAAAGTAGAAGTTATTAAAAACATTTGTTTAGAAGCCAGCATGACACTTTTAAAAAGTCATACAGCAAACATTAAGACAGGTCTGGCTGCTGTGAAAATAGCTATGGCACGTATTAGGCTGGGCTATTAGGAATGAATTGCTCCTATGCATACTGCAATCGAGATAATACAAAGAAAAAAAAAATAATAAGTGAGAGCTATGTAGTATTTTACAGGGCCATAAACACCAGGGGAAATAAAACATCTTTCTCTAAGGTGTAGCTTCCAATGCAAAAAGCTCTTATTCAAACCAGCGCTGCCTCAAGCTCCGCAGAGGAAAGGCTTTCCAGCTGCCAAGTGCCTCTTAAGGAGGGGAGCATAAATAACAACTCATGTAAAGTCATCATGACCCATCACTTCTGGTTTCATTCAAGAAGCAGACTGTGACTTTTTCTGGACCACACTCCACCATGAACAGCGTTCCCTCGCCAGAGCCCGAGGAGTGACCAACATCTGTCTGACGGACATCTGGTGAGGGGCTCGCATCCCGGAGAGGATAAGAACGCCGAGGCGTTGCACAGCCTCCCTCGCTATCGGATGAGTAACGGAGCCTTCCAGGGAACAAAGCCTTTCCACCTTCAGTTTTGTAACTTGACCCAAACACAGAAGACCACCACCCCAAGTCAGCCCATGGTGGCTCTCGCCAGACGTTCACATGTTCAGATCCCAAACCACTAAGTCAAACAATTTATGTGCTACCACCGACGGAGTGCTGGCCAAGATCCTACATAGAGCTGAACCCCTTTGCGTGCCTGGCCTTATGCACGCTTCTTATGCGTTATTCCCCAGCTAGGCAGAAGGGATCAAAGAGATTTAATTGAGGTTCTCATCCTCCTCTGCTCCCAAATACAAACTCCTTCACTCCTAAGCAACTTTCTTAATACTGCCTTGAATAAACCAAGGAACAACAAATAAAAGTGATGCAAATCCACCCATGGTCACAAGAAAAATTGCAGCTCCAGTTTTGGTTTCCAGCCATCTCAACTCTTCCTTGGTATCGAACTTCTGGTTTAACTCAGACACTCAACTTTTGAACTTTTGTCTCTGCTCCTCACCACAAGGAACGAGCTCTCAGCGGCTTCGTACCCAGCCACAGAGTCTGGTCAACCACATATCAGTATCCATATCTGTAGAGAACGTCATAGTTACACAACTGCCAGGATCGCATTCTCCTTCCCCATTGCCCACAGCACGCGTGATGCAGATACAGCAACGTGAGAGCTGAGAACAGCACCGCTCACTTTTTGCCATGGACAACACAAGGTCCTAGGAAGACGGCACTTTCTTTGATTACCATCCCCAGAAACAGAGCAGGACAGACAATCACACAGCATCCGTAAATTACTGGGCTTACCTCCGCCACTTCATCCTTTAATGAGACCATTTCCTCCATGAGAAGCTCTAAGGTCCCACTCCAGGTCAGTGTGCCCCACAGACCAAACCATCCCCAAACCTGCTCAGAAACCCTTTGGAGGGCTGAGGAAACCAGCTCAGCTCTCTTCTAGCCGGCAGAACCTCAAAATTATCCCAAATTATCTGGATGATAACGCTCAGGATTAGGGTCCCTGTTTGCAAAGGGCCTGGTACCAACGGGAGGTTGGATCTGGCCATCCATGAGTTAAAATAATGCAAATAACAACACCGAACTGTCTGGGGAGGGGGGGTTCAGCACTCCTGTCCACTGCTAAGGGAGATTCCTACAGACCCAGGGTCTGGAAGCAGCCCACAGCACACGCAGTCCCACAGCAGGAACCAAGTGCTGTCTTCTTTTTTCAAAAGTTGGCTTCAACACAAAGAATTGTATTACCGACATCTCATTTTCACATGTGAGGTTTGTTTTTTTTTTTTAAATTGTGTAAGCCACCCACAAAAGTTTTTTCCCCAAAGAACAGCAGGAGTAACAACGCCAAAACACCCAGGGAGAGAGCTCGGAGCCGCAGCAGCGACACGAACCCCGGGCTGCACATCGGCTCCAGGTCCGTCAGTCCTCATTACCCTGCGATGTCCCAGACCGCGGCCGCGAGGACGTCCGAGAGCCAAGGAGAACGGGGTGGGAAGCTCAGAAACTGAAATATATCTCCAGCCTGACGGACACTGAAAACGTTAAACCCCAAAGAAAGAAATGAGCCAGAAAGTGTTTCACCACTCTCACCCCTGTGCGATACGGGGCGGGACGACCAAGCATCGCCAAAAGGCATTTTTTCCAATTTTTTTTTTTTTTTCCTGAGTAAAACACTAAGTGGGCGGAGGGAGGAGAAATTCTGCATTTATTCTTCAGCACTCAAATACATGACAAAGCCTGGCTGCTAACGTGACAAAGACAAACCCAAGCAGTTATTAAGTTACCTGAGCACAGAGACAAGTTAAATAGCCCTTTTTGTCTCTGGTTTCCTCCTGTGCTCCATCAAAGGGAGCTCCTCCTGCTCCGGCACTACTGGAATCAGACTAATAACAGCCCTGCTTGGGTGAATAACGGGTTTCTATGGAGCGATAACACTACCTGATGCTCGTCTTTATTATACGGGATCTTCACACCATGACACTGTTTGTTCCTAGGAGAGCAGTCTCTCAAAAAAACCTCCAAATCATAGGGGGGAAAAAAACCCCAAAAAAAACACAGAAAGGGGATTTGCGCAGTTCCTCCTTCCATGTCTTCCCGAGAGCGATGCTCAGCAAAACACGGCTTTTCCTCTCATCCCCGGGACAAGAACACGCAAAACCTGGCGGCTACGGGGGAGAAGTCCTTCCCTCCGCTCCAGCTCAGGAGGTTTAATACCCGTGTAAATACATGGCCTCATCTTTGGCAAGTTCCTCTCTGCCCCCATGGAATTATGAGGCTGCTTTACAGCTCTGAAAGTTTTACTCTCGCTCCTTTTATTTACACCCAGTCAAACCAGATGTTTAACACTGATTATTTTTTCCATGCATGTAAAAGATAATACTATTCACTTAGTCAGCTTTGTTGGTGGAACCCAAGGCTGAATGTGGGTTGATTTTGGTTTTATTTTTTTTTATTATTTTACAAGGAGGGGAATATGGAATATTACCTACTTATTCGTCAGTAATCATCCTGCTTTATAAGTTTTAAAACTTAGATATTTCAAATTTGCTTTCAAGTCTACGAAGCTTCAGAGAGCGCTTCAATCGTGTGTTTATGCATTGCGCCAAAGTAATGAAAGCAACGGCTTCCACACCTGTTTGTCTGTCTTCCCAGAAGGAAAAATTAAATTCTCAAATCACAGGACTCCAGGAGCTGGGTCTTCTGCAAAAAAAACCACCAGGGAAGAAGAGTCATAGAAATACTTAACAACACTGCCGCTACCCGCTGGTACTCGGAGCTGCAGGTCAGGAACCCGCACAGGAGAGACAGCAAGTGAGCGGGATCCCGATCCCCAGGACCGACGGGGGAAGGAGGAACCAGCGCAGGCGAGCGTGCCCCGGCACCGCTGACAGACCCGCACCTCCTGATGACCCCAGCGAGAGCCAAGTTACAACAAAAAGACCTTTATTAACGACCCCCAGGCACTCGGCAGGACGGGCTGAGGCGTCGCAGTGGGTTGGGGTACCACGTACCCGCTGGTCTCGCCAGGAACTCCCTCCCCACTTCGCCCTGAGCATCCGCATCTCTTTGTCTCCGCATCTGCTCCAGCCGCGACAGAGCTGCCGCTTCACGCGATGCCCCCCTGCGTTTCAAGTAGCTGCAAACAGCACAGAAGCAGGGGCAGAGAGGGAAGCAGGGCTACGGCGCGTCTGCCCGGTCACCAGCCAGGTGAGCTCCTCTCCTGCTCTGGTGGGTCCCAGACTCGCATCGCTCCTCTCCCTGGTTTCACGGTGCACGTTGAGCTGGTCCTCACCAACAAGCTCAGTGCGCAGAGAGGAGAGAGCCGAACCACAGCCCTGCACGGAGGTGGCAGCCTAAAAAAAAAAAATTAGGATCAAGCCACCCCACACCACGAGAGCCCACTGCGAGACGCTTGTCTCTGCATCCTGCGCGTGGAGCGTCCCCCACCCAGGAAAGCAGAGCTATTTCCAGCAGATATTAAATATTCACCCCCACACAGTAAGCCCAGCTCCACACAGGCAATAGGACCCATCTGGTGGATTTAACCATGCCAGAGAAATGTAAAGACTTCAAAAAGAACCCAAAGCAGGCACAGGTACTCTTGGCTTTGGGCAAGGGCTGAAACACTAAAACAAAGGATGCTCGAGTCCTAAACGTACATCAGAGTCCCATATCACAGCATCGTCCTTTCCCATTGCAAAAGAACAGATTTTGCTCACACTGCCAAAAATCACCAGGAACTATGAAAATGCAATGAGGCTTCATCTTCCATCAATAAATTCATTTTTTCTATAGAGACTTTCACCCACCCTGGCAGCTGTATGCTAATTCCCCCTCAGCACTGCTTTATTATCACTTGGAACAGATGTTACAGTCGCTCCAAAACCTGGAGGTTACAAAAACTATTAACCTAATCCGGGCGCCGGGCTGAGGGTTTGTTGCAGAGCGTTTAGCAGCGAGGGGAACGGCTCAGCCCCATCCTTCTGCCGCGGCGGCCGGCGGTCCCCAGCAGCAGCACGGTCAGCAAGGCAGAGCAGGCTTTGCTCTCCCTGCAGGTAGAGACGGCCGCTTCTCCATCGCGGCACCCCAAACGATCAATAGCAATGACGGAATCGAAAACTGATTGATAAAAATCCCCTCAAATGTTGTAAGATGGAGAGATAAAGGGAGAAGATGTGATTTACAGGCTTGTTCCAAAAACTCAGAGAAATTAGCTACAAGATCCCCATGGGGGTTAAAAACTTTGGCACAAATGTGGATGCAATAACTTTATTTTTCGAGGGGGTGTCTGTCTTTGTCAGGGTGTGTGTGCAAACAAAGTCGTTTCAACCACAGATAAATCCAACTGCGAAAGGTTTAGCATTCCCCATGGAGTTGATTTCTCCAGTGCAGCCCAGTGTGGCTCCTGAAGTAATTAATGCCAGAATCTATTTATGACCTTTGAATAAATTGTTCTTTTCTGAAGGGAAAGCTGTTAAACACGTTAGCAAATATAATTAAGAGGGAAGGGAGGGAGGGGGGTTTGACAAAAATCTGGAATTAAATCTCTCTCTAATTAGAAATGCTTCTTGCGACAACCTGGCTAGAAAAACCCACTCCCAAGCAGATACTGCAGTTTCATTAAAGCTTCCTCATTATCCTTCCTGAGATAACCGAGCTGTCAATACAAGGGAAATTTCCTTCTAACCTTTGTCACCCCTAAGAAAAAAGCATTTAAGCGTCCCTCCATGTGGGTAAAGCTTGGGGAAATGCATAAACACGCAGAAGCTGTAAAGCCTTCCAGCAAGGGATGAGCAAAAAACTTCTGTACGGTCCCGCTCGCCTTTCCCAGCCAGGGCGGCTTTATCCCAGCTTCATCTCTCCTCCTTCACCAGCCTCCCAGCCCCAGCCACCGCCCATGTTGCAAGGAACAGGTTTTGCTGCCGATAGCTCAGGACGTTTGACCAAGTTTGCCGTGTCTCGGACTAGTTCCCCTCAGAGACACTGATTGCATCATGCAGAAAGTCGCCAGGCAAAGCAGGCGGGAAGCGGCAGCAGTCAAAGCCGGGAACTCCCTTGAAAACGTCCTCGCTCCATCAGCGTGAACGTCCCTACCCCTGGCCACTGGAGAAGCCAAAACTCAACTGATGTACAAGAAGGGTTGAAGTCAGTAACAGATCTGCAATGCTGTCCAGCACCCAGCCCTCATCACTGCTAACGTGAAAACGCAGAGGGCAGGGTGATTCACATCTGGCAAGCCTCTAGATTTCTTAAGTTAGTCTAGAAGGCCCATCAAAAACTCTAGTTTTATGTAAAAATATTTGCGCTCAAGCAATACGTTCTCCTGCATCTCCAGTTGGTTTCACAAACAAAAGATGACCTACGCAGTGAGACGCTGGGTGACGCAGGGACACCTCCCTGGGAACATCAGCTCCAGGCACAGACCAGTCCGGCACGGACAGCGCAAGTCAGCAAGCCTCAGAGCAACACTCACATTTCACGTCCTGCAACTTCTCGCAGCAAAACGCTGCCCTTCGGAGGGAGCCCGGAGCTGGGCAGGCAGACCACGCACCCTGCCTGCCCCCGGGGCTGCTCGCTCCCGTCCCGGCTGACTCTGCGCTCCTGACCCCTTGGCAATGTTAAGTTCTCAGGTCTATTTTGTTGCTCGAAACCTGACAATTTTTCTAAAAGACACCGGTGTCCATCTGCGAGATTGCCCATCTCCCCAGGAGCAGACACCCCAGCTGGTCCTCCAAGCATGACCCAAGAGCTGGAAGCTGCCGCCTGCACCACGGATAACGCTTAGTCCCCCAAAACCCAGAGCTCAGCGATCACCGTGGCCATCCTGCTCGAGACCTTGTGGGCTCTGCCCAGCACCGCTTAGCTGGGTGCCAGATCACCAGTTACAAAGCCACGTTTCACTGCGCAGAGCGAGCATCTGCTTACAGAAGCGGCATTGAAGGAAAGCCCTGCGTCCAGATCGCCCGCCCGAAGGGCAGAGGGCTGAGCCCGGAGCCGCGCTGTGCGGAGCGGCTGCTGCTCCAGCAGCAATTCCCAGGAAACAGCCCAAAACCCTGCAGCAGCCTTAGGAGAGAGACGTTGATCTACGAGAGGCGGGGGGGAAGCACAAAACTCTTCGAAGTAACATCCTGGGCTTTCTATAAAAGTTTTTGTTTTATTTTCTGTTTAAAGTCACAATTATCCCACAGCTAACATGAGACTTGTCTTTTTTTCTGTCTCCTCCCCTCTCAAAGGCTTACCAGCGACTTTCGGGGAAGATTGCTCACATGAGAAAGTGCTTCCCATAAATGCGAAGGGACTCGATACACGCACAAGCCTGCTCCCAGTGCTGTACATATTTCCTGTCCTGGGGATATGCCATTCAGCCTGGGATTTCCAGTGTTTAACACACTCCAGCTCTTGTAAAAAAAATGATTTTTATATATCTATCTCCCATTACATATATATATACACCTATCTCTTGTTGCTCCTGCCAGAGACAAGCCCAGCCTCCCACGAACAGGGCTCTGCTTTAGGGAAAACCTGTATCCTCGCACGAACTCCGATGCTCCCAGCCCAGCTGTGAACGCTCCGAGTACCTGCTAAACCCGAAGGAGCCCAACAGCCCATCCTAGGGAGCAAACCCCGTTCCCACAGCACATCTCACTTCAGAGCAGGCTGAGGGACGCGTGCTCAGCAAGGACGCGCCGATGGGTCCTGCACAAGACACTGTCACGGGGCTTTCCCGCAGGGACGGGGGAGCTCGTCCCATCTGCAGGTCTCGTGCTGCGCCAGCTCGGTCGCTGAGCACAGGGAACGAACGCCGAGCTCCTGGCTGCTCGTGGCTCGGGCGAACATTTGTTTTCCATGCGGTGAATACTTCCGTCATGCACATGAGTTCAGCGGATTTCACAGATAATTCTGTGTTTGCAGCAGTAAACACAAATCACTTCTCCCGCTCCTCCCCTTCTTGATCTACAAGCCTCCTCTGTTCCCTCCTCAGCCCTTTTCAAATACCAGATGTTCTATTTAGCTGTAAACCACTATAAAACACAACAAAAGATATGAATGCCATAAAAGGGCCAATTTACTCCCCCCTCCATCAGCACTGAAGCATATGCTCAAAGAGACAGAATAAATTTCCTCTATGGGAACCTTTTAACCTTCCCCCTCTCCCTGTTTATCGAACCCCGCTCGTTCGCGGGCAGAGCTAAGGCCCCGACGCAGGCAAGCGCAGGCAGCCGCCCCACGCTGCGGTCCCCGACGGAGCCGGGGTACGACGCGAAGCTCGCTGCCAAAGAGAGGACTGCACGCCCCGGGGAGGCGCGCATCCCTCCCGACCTCGCCGCTCTCCTCACATCCAAAGGCAGCCGTCAGCATCTCCCCTCGCCCAGTCGGCTCTCGGCACGGAGCAGGGGAGAGCACAGAGCCGACGCCACTCCTGACAAGGGCGCGCGGGGCACCGCGTGAGAGGGGAGATGCTCCCCAGGTCCAGCGAGCCTGGCAAATTCCATCCCAAGAAGTCGAGCAGCATGGCAGCAAAGAAAAGCTGATTGATGACTGGGTCTCCACCACGGGCAACGCTACGGGGTGTGCTGCCAGGGGAGTTTGCTAAATCACACCACCGAGGAGCCGAACGAGCAGAGCGAGTCAGGATATGACTCAGGCTGGTGGCTTTCCAAGGAGGCGAAGGAGGACCTTCCAGCTGAATCCTTGCTGTCCAGACAGGGCAGGCCCACGGGTTACGAAACAAGAATAGATTTCACATTATCTCTTGCCACCCAAGCAAGCGCGCACTGGGCGGTAAAGAGACAAAGGGCAGGCGGCATCCTTTGTCCTTTGTCCTGTGATGGGAAAGGCTTGCAGCCTCCCCATCAAGGTGAAACAACTGTGTGGGGGACTACAGAAGAAAAGGACTCTTAAAATCAGAGATCTTTAAAAACAAGTTCTGCAGGGCTTGTTCGGCTGGGAAATTTGACAGCCAATATACCACTACCCAGTGACTTCTCCTGAGCATTAACTGATTTTTTTTTTTAAGGGAGCATTGAGCCTACACACAGATTAGCAACCTGACCCATCCGCACCTGTATTTTTTCCAAATCTTTCTATGGTGGAGTCCTTTGGCTTTTGCTAGAGCAAGAACACCCTCTGACACAAGACGAAAGGACTCAGATGGTCCAATTCCTTGTTATAGATTTTAACCCCGTGAAAACCTTTCTGGTTAGGGCATCTTAGCTAAACTTCACCATTAACATGGACTGGACCCTACAGGGCTGGACTGGTCCAGAATGGGACCCCACTCAAATACTCCCAGAAGCAGCAGCGCTATATCGCACCCACGTACTGCGAACAAGCAGATCGCAGTCACGGAGCTCAGGTGTGATAAACCCGAGGTGAGAGAGACCCGGACAGCGGGTGTTCAAGCAGCAGTTTTGCTGTGCACGCAGCTATGCGCTTTGCTCGCTGGTTTGGCCAAACGCCACCCGCGCTGAAATGCAGGCAGGAGAGCCCCGGCCCTGCCTGCCCCTCTGCTGCAGGCACGGGAGGCTCCGAGCCATCACCGAGGGCGGAGGGCAAGGAGTGGTTGCGTTCGAGTTGTATCATCGGATGAAGCACGGCCCCGAGCTGCAACCAAAGAAAACATAAGGGGAGAGGAAAAAAGTCGTTTTTATTAGAAACAGACCTTTCTCTTGAAGGGGAAATACAACACTGGGAAAAGTAATTTCATTAACGCTGAATTTGAAGTTGTCAGATGTAGACTGTAATTAATAGTTGCCCTGAAAATGAAGGCCGTTCCCCCTCCTGACGAAAGGAGCATCGGAGGGCACACGGCTTAGAATTAGGAAGCAGGACACAGCGCAGAGGTGGCAGGTGAACCCGGAGGCTGCTGTACCGAGTCACCCTGAGGACGTGCCCAAATTAGAGCCCTCAGGCTAACACCCACAGGAGAGCTGGGGGTGACTCAGGGCAGGCTGGCAGCAGGGACCAGACCAGGCTTCGCCCGGGGCCAGCACTCACTGAAGCGGCACCGGTGAGCCCCGCGGGTCCCGGGATGCTGCACGGACAGCTGGGCAGACAGATGGACCCGGCGTGAACACGAGAGCGGGTCACCCTGATGGGGCACCGAGCAAGTCTTTGGGTGGGATCAGAGATGGGGGAAGCTGTGCTGGCTGCTGGGAGAGCAACCACGGGGACCATTTTGAGGTTGCTGAGAGTCCAAGGGATCCAACTGATGTGAAGGGTAGTGAGAGGAAACCGGGGGGGGCAGGAAGCTGCTGTGCAGCTCAAAGAAGGAGGATCCATGCTTTAAAAAAAAAAAAAAAAAAAAATCAAAGCAGAGACAGTCTTCACTTCCCAGACGTGTTGCCAAGCTCACTGTACTTAGCTGCCTCCACCACCCCTCCACGTTAATCCTCTCCACCCCAACACACACCCCGTACATGTGCAGTTAGCCCTCCGCCCCCTCATCTGCACCGCACCCTACATCGATGGGATCCTGGGGCTCCCACCCCAGCTCTGTCCAGAGCACCCCGGCAGCCCCAGCCCATGCTGCTGGGATGCGTGGGATCAGCTATTTGAGATATTACTGAATGCAGGCTCGGGGGAAATCAAATGGAGAAGTATTGCAGGGAAAAAGCTCAAATACTGGAAAAAAAAAGTGTGTCTCTTTAAAAAGGGACAAAGCAGCGGATCAAAAATTTGCCCTCGAGTCAGTCTGAAGCAATACTTCTGTCAGTGCCAAAAATCAAGTCCCTTCTGGTTCCAGATGAGCTGAAGAAAGCAAAGGGTCCGCAGCACCGGCCAGGGGCTCCCACACCCACGAGCCACGACACAGGGTGCTGGGTCAGCAGGGCATGGGTGATGCTCAGCCACAGCCACAGCACAGACCTTGCTTGATCTAGCCTAAATTTGTGCAGCCCTAATTCCTCACCCAACTGCCTCGCTCAGACACAGCCACAGGAGTTAAGCATCGCAAGCGCCATTGCCGGAAAATTGTCTGCTTCTCCCCGGAGGGACCAAGCAACAGGGTACCCCGTTTTCTTGGCGGTACACCCAGCACGAAGGATCGCCACCGAGAAGGATGGCCAAGCCAAGCATTTTTTACAGCTCATCAGCATGCTGTTGAAATAGAAGGCAGTTTCCAAGCCTGGTCCCAACTTGAAAAGCAACCAAATTGACTAGGTTTTTTTGGCTTTGTGTTTTTAAAGGCATCTATTCATTCAAGAGTCTGTTCCTGCTAGGTATTTAATGCAGGTATTTAACTCTCATCAGTCGTTTAAGGGAGGGGGAAAAAAAAAAAAAATTTCAGTACTTTTCATGCTTCTTGGCATAACCAGCAGGATCCAGCTAACCTGTTCCGTGTTCTTCTGCCCCAACAGAACACATACGAGCCTTCAGCTGCAGGTTCAGCTCTATCTTACAATCTCAAAGAGCAAAAAAGAGGTTACTACCTCCAGCTAACGCAAGGTTTTACGGTGCTGTTTGACAGGCAGGAGGCACGAAGAGGGGCTGGGAAGAAAGACTGCAACCGGTTCCTATTTGTAAGGAGCTCACGAGCTGGGCCGTCCGAGACTGAGTACCTTTTTTCCCTTTGTAAAGCTCAGCACATCCGAACGGGAAGTCACTGAGACACAGTAAACAGTGATATGTAATGAGGCCATTTTTTATAGCCATTTTTGGAACAGAACTCAATTTCAAGCAGCAGAGAGTAAATAAAAAGCCAGAGGACCTGAGCAGGGTAAATTGGAGAGCAGCTACGCAGACCTTGCTCAAACAACCCAGTCAGCTCCGATAACACTGAATTATATTTAACTACTATCATGACATACGGAAGTAATTACAAGCATTGTAGCTATAAAGCCTTCAAGCGGCACGTTAAAAGTCCCAAAGCCTTGTGAATAACTACTGGTACCAAATACTCCAACGTGCCTTCATCTCTCCTACCTGGGGGAAGCAGTCACTACAAGCCACCTGCTCCCAGCTTGCACGGCAAATGAGCGCCGGCATCATCAATATATAAGAGTTTGATACCAAATTGTTGCCGTCCTTCAGAAAAAACACCAGCCATGAAGCTGACAGTTCAGTCAGGTGTAGGGCGTTACACCCATCCATCGAGGGAAGGCAGTTGTCTGCGTGGTTCCTTAACAAGAGCAAAACAGAGCTGTGGGCAGCCAAGTCATCACGCCAATTACGTTGGCTGTGTCTCATCAGTCTCAAGAGCCCTAATAAAACCTCCAGGCACTGCAGACTGAGATGGATTATCTCTAGAGAGATGTCAATATGCTTCAGAATAAGAATCCTTAATGAGCTGACCATTACTGCTAAGGTAAAGCCTGTGCACACACAAATACACAGATTAAATACATGGCTGCTTCATCTCAAGTATCCAAGAGATTATGAAGCAGGGAAAAAAAGCTATTTAGCAGCGTCCAGGCCAACCTTAAAGGAAGCGTTAATGCAACATTATATCAACGGGAGCCTTCACATTAAAACAAATCGCACGATCAAGCCCTAGAAGCGCACAACCGCTTTGCTGTAGGTACCAATTCCCATCTGCACACACAGAGGAACGTCAATGTTTCGGCAGGTAACACTGCGACAGCGTGCTCAGCCAGCCAGGACGGGGCAAGGGGAAGAGGGGCCATGGGTTTGGGGATTGCTGCTTTTTTTCTGAGTTGTTCTCCCTTGAAGGAACCCACATTTCCTTCAGCTGCAGAGATTTAGGAGCAGAAACGCTCCTGGAGCGGGGCTGGAGGGCAGAGCACACACCGAGACCCCTCGGACACACTAGTGATGGTGTCAGGCCCTAACGCACCTTGCACACTGACTCGCTTTCCCTCACTGCTTCTCAAGCACCCGTGACACAAACCCTTTGCCAAGAGGCGTGCATTCCCACATAGCCCTCCACGGCATCGCCGCCAGCACCCAGGGGTTGAACCAGGTCTGCTAGACGCCAGGGGAACTAAACCAGGGTGCTGGGGTGCCACCAGAGAAAGGGCAGTGACCCGGCACCCTGCGAGCAGCTCCCAAGTCTTCCATCTTCAGGGATAATCCCTGATCAATCCCCAACCTGCAAATGTGTCCGGCACAGCTGATCCAGCCCCCCGTGAGGTTTCTGCCCGAGGACCTGCCTGCACAAAGCACAGCGCCCGAGCGGGGAGCAGCCCGTGGCAGGGCTCGCCCGAGCTTCCCTACCAACATGGGTACGCATCCAAGTCCCCGTCAGGGAGGATTAATTTTATCTAAGACAAATGCAAAAAAAAAAAAAAAAAAAGAATTTAAAAAAACCCAAACAAAACACACACCACCAAATATCAACCTCACCCAAATGTGCAATTTTTTTATTGCACAATTTTTTTATGCCTCGCCATGCTGAAACAGAAGTGAAGTGTCATTTAATTTTGTATAACAAAATTACAAATTCAAACCTAATTATCAATGAAAATCCAAAGCTCGGAGATCTCCAATCTTACTTGCAAAAGGAGCTTGGGATGCAAGAACAGCTGTACCACGCAGTGCCAGAAGACTGGCAATTAGTGCCAGCTACAGGAGAACGGGGAGAGAAGCGGGGTTCTGGAGACGGCTCCGCGCAGGGACGGGGAGCAACGCTGTACCGAGCGCTGCAAGCCTGAGGGGTGCTACATCTGCTCACCTTTGCAAATAAAGATGTCCTTTGCATCACACTCTCTCAGTTAGCTGGCAAACCAGCTGGAATTACACGCCCTAAAATCCAATCACAGCAATAGACATAATGATCAATAAGTACCGAGGGCAAGTACACACATCCCACTTCCCAACTCTCCAGAAACGGCCTCTACAGCAAAAGCAATTAGCAGAAATGAAGTTTTACTCTGGGCTCATCAAAACTGGCCTCACGTCCACGAACCCTCAGAAGACAGCTGGGCTTTAAGACTTTTTTTCCTGCTTGTTTTGTTAGTCTCTGTGGAGGTTCAACAACTTTGGGTCATCCCGCCCTGTCAGGCACCACCAAGCACTGGACTCGGATCTCTGGAATCGAGCATGAAAATAAAGCAAACTTGAGATCGCAACTTAATGAGGTGATTTTACTCATTTATTTAAACGTCAAGTAGTAAGCTTCTGCTGTGTGGCCAGCCTGGCCCTTTCACCAGCTTGGTTTCCCCGCTGAACAAGCATGGGAAGGTTTTAGGAGGAGGGGGACCCCAGTTCACCTCTCCGTAGCAGGGAGCAGAAGTCCCTCACTGTGCTGTGACCAGAACCCGATGCTCTAACATCACCACATAGCACACTTCCAAGGGATCCAAGTAAAAACAAGTCAGCATTCAGGGGGATTTAAAAAAAAAACAAAAAACAACCCACCAAAAACTACAAAACAAACACACAACAGTGTCTGGATCTTAAAGCATTTCTTTGCAGAGAGTTGTGATTTCCCCTCTGGCCCTTGAAACAATGCTCATCTCGGGCAAAAATCTGTTTCTCATTACACACCTGCACAACCCCATTTAATTCACTGAGAAAGGTGGATGACAGAATATTACTGGGTGTTTCAAGTCTAGCACAAGTGTCTTGCCCCTGGCATTTTGACTGAATAATAAAAAAAAAAAAATAATCTCTGTAGTAAGGCAGACGGTTGGTTAGCCAGCCCAGCCAGTCAGGCAAAATGTGCATTTATCATCAAAAACAACCTCTGAAGTTTCTAGGCACGCTGTCTTGCACATCCCTACCCCCGTGTCCAAGCACATCACCGCTTTGTGACAAAGATGGGTTCCTACACTCTTCTTCTGAAATTTGGCCCAGAGAGACTAAACTGCTCACCCATAGCTGCAGCGACGTTTGTCCCCAGCCTGTCCGGGCTCAGACCCCCATCCTCCCTCCTCCCCAGGCTGCCAGCGCTGCGGATGCACAGAAGGTAAATAAAGAGCAGCAAGATACCTCCTGTCTTTGGCCTCCCCGAGGGAGAGGCCAGATTCCCAAATCCAGGGATTGCCAGAGAAACACCAAATACATCAGAGCAAGTATAAAGACTCAAGTCTAGATTAATTCGGGTCCCACCCTGACCGAGGACAAGCACCAGCTGAGCCTCGCCACAGCATCCGCTGCCACGCCAGGCGATGGCTCTGCTCATCCCCGTGGGCTCAGCTTTGGCAACCAGGTTCTCGCAGAGGTGACCACCAAAGCCATCCCATCCAGCCCGTTCCCTTCAGACTCGTAGAGCCAGGAAAGCAGCCAGGTGTGGTAGGCAGAAAGCAATCCCACGAAGGCCAGCTGGGCTCTAAACTCACCTCCAACAGGCAACACCTGCCTGGGCAAGGGTAGCAAGAGCTTCCTTCCCAAACTGCATCTTCCCTAGATCACAGCTACCATTTTTAAACCCATTCTTAATTCCCCACAGGACAAATAAACCAAAATTAGGTTTGTCGGGCTATAATATTCCTTTAAAAGAAAAAAATGCCTAGTATGCCATTCTCAGCATGTTCTAGGAAAGCACTAGTCCCTGCACATCTACGGCTCCAGCGCGACAGTTTATATTTGGAAACATCAGTTTGTACGGAAGACAGTTTGATCTGTCTATGGCCTGGAAAGCTAAGAGGAAATCTCGCAGCATTGTTCCACCCCGAAGAGGCATCAGTACATGTTGTTATTTACTCTGCGCCAGCCGGTCTCATGCACCAACGCGACAGCTGACCCAGGCTGGTTTTCACCCTACGGTTGGGGCTTCCCGCCCCAGCGCTCTGCAGGATCAAGGTGACTCCGCAAGCGAGCGGCGACATCCTCGCGTTCACGCGCACGCAGCAAAAGGCGCTTCGCTCCCCCAAAGCGTGGCTCCAAGTTTTGGGCCTGAGCGCCTTGCAGGGGAGCTGACGGCCGCCGGCTGTCCTCGACCACAGCAGCTCCCCCAGCACACAGGGTTACGTCTTGCTGGGTGAGGAGCCCGAACAGATGAAAAACACCGTTGCCTTGGAACAAAACTCAGGTGGAAGAAGGGAAAGGCACTTGCTGGATAAGCAGCGTGCTTGCACAGCACATATCCAGAACTCATGTTAACATTATACATTATTTATCTTTGAATGCTTCAATAAAGTTAAAGAGAGTCTCGCTTGCCCTTACTACCAGGAAATTTCCCTTCCCTTTTACCAATAAAACCTGCTGTTGTTCAAAAAGGGCAACAGCTTTCTGTCCACTTGTCAAGGCAGGGGCTGCCGGGTAGGGAGGACAAAGTACCCCCTTCATTTGTTTCTAATTGATTTCACTTCCCGATTCCCATGCAAATATTGCGCAGATCGGCTTGCAAAAACATAAGCAGAGCATTTAAACCCAAAACAACCAGAGCTGATTGTGGGTTTGGGTTTGTTGGGTTTTTTCCATTTGTTTAAGCTTGCTTCCATCAAAACAACCAGAAATTGCAAACACTTCCATGGAGGGAGCCCTAAAACTTTAGAGGTCCCAGACCTGGAAGCAGCGATGAGTGCGGTGCAGGCGGAGGGGGGCGGACCGGCCGGAGCACAGCTGGGGTCCCTGAGCCCAGGCCTCAATTATTAACCCGCTGCCCCCCCAGTTATTAACCCGCTGCCCCCCCAGTTATTAACCCGCTGCCCGGGGGGGGAATGGGCACCGCATGGCCGCGCTCCTTGCCCACCCGAGCTTGGGACAGGCTTGCAGCGCACCAGAGTTTGGGGGGTTTATTATTTGCTTATTTTGTTGTTGACCTTCCTGGGCAAAGTTTCGTCCCCAAGGCCAGCACCCTCCCAGGGCCGCCGGCTCCTCCAGCACATCAAAGCCGAACTCGTGCCTCGTTAAAAACCTCGAAGCAATCCCATCTCCTCCTCCTAGCCGTATTATTTGCTTTTGTTTCGCGATGACTGTAAACACAAGGGGGGATGTCTCCCTCTTTCCCGGGGTGTTTTCTCGCCGCCCCGGAGCCCCTTCCCGTACGGTCGCGGTTCCCACCGGCGCTGCCCCCCGGCCACCGCGGCGCGACCGGAGAGACCCCGGGAGCTAAACACGGGGGGGGGGGGGCTGAAGGGCAGCCGGGGGGGGGGGCTGAAGCAGACGTCCTCCCACGCACCCCCTCCCCAAACCCGCTCGCTTTCACGCACCCCACTAAGTTTTGCGAGAGCAAGCCCCGCATCCAGGGAAGGAGGTGCTCGTGGGGGTCCCCCCTCCACCCCCCCATCCCCTCCTACCTGGGACATCTGGGGCCTGAAGTTGATGTCCTTGAGGTCGATGGAGCCGGGGGAGAGGTTGTGGAGCAGCTGGCAGAGCAGCACCCCGTCCCGCAGCGCCTGCGCCAGGTCGAAGACCACCGCCGAGGGCCAGACCACCCGGTGGTTCGGGGGCAAAACTTTGCAGTCGATGAGCCAGCGGCCGCACTGCCGCCACTCCTCCATGGCCGCGGGCCGACGGGGCCGCCGCCCCGCTCACACACCCGGCCTTCCTCCTCCTCCTCCTCCTCGCCGCCGCTCAGGGGCAGCGGGCGGCTGCCCGGGGGGCTGCTCTGCACCGCCGCGCCGCGCTATCGCCCCGCTCCATCGCCGCCCGCCGCCCGGGGAAGCATCGCTCCGCGCCGGGGCTCTGCGGAGGAGGAGGAGGAGGAAGGAGGAGGAGGAGGAAGGGGGGCGGCGCGGAGTTTTCCGGCGGAGGGCTGCCCCTGCCCCCGCTGCGGCCCCACCGCCTCGGCCGGGGCTAGGCGCGCCGCATCCTCCCGGGAACAAAGCGGGGGGGGGGGGGTGTGGGGGGTGTGTGCAATAGCGGGGCGCACGGCTGGGGCCGCCCCCGCGCAACTTCGTCCCCCTGCCCCGAGGAAACTTGCTGCCGAGGGGCCCCACCTGCGCTGCCGCGGAGCTGGCGCTGGGGATGCCGCGGGTGCGAGTTTTCTCCCCCCGCCCCGGGCAGGCGGGAGGAGCTCCCGGTCCGCCCCCGCCGCCCCTTTGTCTGCGGGAGCCCGGGCTCGGCACGGCCCCGGGCCGCGGCAGGGAGCAGGGGGCGGGGTGCGCTCTACGCCGCCTTGGCTCTTCTCCCAATTCATTTATTTTTTTTTCCTTCCCCCCCCCCCTTTTTGTATCCCCACGCTCCCTTCTGCCGCTTCGCTCCCAGTTCCGGGGAAGCCGCTCCGAGCCGCGGTGCTGTTTCACCCTCTCCGCGCTTTGCAGCCGGGGTCCCGTCCCCCCCCCCCCCGCCCGGGGACCCCCATGCTCCCCACCGCCCCTGCACACGCACGGCCCCGGCTCGCCGGGGGCAGAGGCAGGACCCGACCCGGGGCTCCTCGCCCCCCCCCCCCCGCCCTCACACACAAGACCTCGCTTTGTCTGACCGTGCACTCCCACTCTTAATCTCATGTTTGGGTTGCAAATAGTGCAGGGGAGATGTTTAACCCAAACAAGCTATCGTATTCCTTGACTTTCAAACATGAAGACAACTCCTATAATTAATTACCAGTATATTTATTAAAAACCTCAACTCTCAGCCATTAACTCCTTGGCAGCAAACTCTTGAAAAATCTCTAATTTTCACTGGTGGCTTCCATCCAAATCAGCACAGTTTAGAGCAGCCTCTTTTCAAATCTGTTCTGAGTTTTCTTCCGAGATCCTCTCCCCAGAGTTTGTCGATTAATTTCCAGCCTGGCTTTCCAGATAGCCAAAACCGGAAGCCGAGACTGGGACGAAGGGAAGCTATTAACCTGGATGTCAAACAAATGCAACGCTAATCTCTTCCAAATGTAGCCAAGCGGAGATAAAGAAGAAAGAGCGACTGTACTGGCATGAGCCTTCATTTTCAATGTAGGAAGGAGGATTCCTCCAAAGAATGAAAAACAATTGTTTAATATTCCAAGGAAAGCTTGGTAGGGGTTTTTTTCCTTTAAGAAGGCGCTCCTTTTAGCCTGATGTGGTGGCACTCGGTCTGTTGCGGCTCTGGCTGCGCGCGATGCCCGCCACCCCTCTGGCAGGGCAGGTAAGCGTTGTATGATCCAAGAGGGAGCAGCACCCATATGCCCCGGTCTCACAGTCAGAGCTAACACCCTGCCCTGGGTGTATTCAGGACCACGCCGATTTCAGCCTGCCGTTCCCCATGCCCTGCGGAGGTGATTTCTCAGAATAATTTTCTCATTCTTTTAGTTCTTCATGAAGCTTTTCTTTCTGGTCTCCCGCTAGGTCTCCAACAGCACCCACCGGGCAGGAATCACAAGGCTATTGAAAGGAGTGGAGTCCTGCCAGGGATAATTTTGGTTGACTCTGTATTAGTCTGCCTTGTGAGGTCAGGTCTGTAGGTAGAGGACAACAGAGGAGTTTATTATATGTCTATAATTAAAGCTGCTAGCTACAGCCTGGCTTTTTTACTGTGTAATAAAAAGTGTACTTGGCCCCTGGACACTTAGGAGCAATCACTGCAGCTGCAAAGCCAGCATCTGTGTGGGAGGTGTTGAAGCAAGTAGGCTTCTCGCCTACCTCTGCAACAATCAAAAGGGCTGATGGCAGAGGTGCTTTTGATAGCAGAAAAAACCAACAAAAAAACCAAAACCAAAACCCCCAAACCCCAAACCTGTCAGGGAAGGCTCAGTGAAGAGCGCGTATCCAGTGCACAGTCTTGTGGGCTGCGAGTTGCAGGTTACACAATGTCCTGAAACAGGACGGGGTACACGAGGAGGACCCAGACACTGCTTGCAGGATGCACCTGAAGCCAAAAGGGAGATTGCATAGACTAAAGAGGTTGAATTTTGTGCTAGAGCTGGTGCTCCCCTCTCCTGCCCCTTGACGCTGCTGGGAATGACAGCCAGGACAGGACAGGACAGGACAGGCAGGGCTGAGGCTGCTGACCCCCAGGCAGATGCTGACACTACCCTCTGCTGGGGACCGAGCGTGGAGCATCTCCTCTCCGCTAACAGGCTTCGCTGTATGTGCTTTTATTACTTTCTTGCATGAGAGAAGCCCGAGAGGTGAGTGAACGCACTAGAAAGATAACAGAAGGAACGTTGTGCTTTTCCATCCCAGAATGTCTCAGTAACTAGGTACAAGGAGACTGGCAGGCGGCTGTTGCCAGAGGGCAGCTCTTGCCACTGCAGCCTGGGTCCCACTGCAGAGGGGGTGGCGGGGGGTACGGGGCTGGTGAAGCAGCGGCTCTTTGGGAACATAACAGAGCTCTTGGGAACATCGCAGTCCAGCATGGGATAGGCAAAATGAAGGAAGGAAGGAAGGAAGAAAACTTAAATGCACAAACCTGCAAGGAGATCGTACCTTGCAAATCAACCAAAACGTACCTGGGAAATGGCCGCAAAGTATATTTTCTGCAATGCTTGGTAGTGCTCCTGGGCGAAGAGCTGACTCCCCAGTCGGCACACGCAGAGCAGCAGTCACCATGCTGCCTCTTTGGAGCAGCCGTCTGAAAATATCCCTTAAATACAAGGGCCATATGGCCAAGAAATCCCCGTTTCCAAGCCAGCCAGTGTCTATGGATTGCCATTGCCACCTTCTGGATTAGACCAAGTGTGCACCAGCCTGTCCCAAACCCGCTGCTGGCTGCCAGCAGCCCAGTGGGCATCTGTCTCCAGCTGGGGCCGGGTCCCCAGAGCAGGAGCCGTCACGGCTGCTGTCACAGCAGAGCTCGGGCACCACCAGCAGCTGTCAGCAGTTACCCGTGCAGCCTACGTGCCATTTACATCACGCCCTTAGATTTTGTGATCTCCTTTCACCAACTATTTTAGGAAACCTGTGCAAGTCACAACTTGGCCAACACACTGCTGAGCTGCAGCTCTTGCTCGATCACACAACTATTGAAGCGCTGCCGCATTAAACTGCTAACATTCAATAATTCTGTCTGGCTCATCTACTGTTGTAAACACCTGATCTACCTGCCCAGACAACTTGTACCCTGGCATAGTCACTGCAATTATCCTCCCGCTAACGGCCCTGCACTCCTGCCAGGAGAGCTCATGTCTTCTCCCCTACCCCCAGGCACGCTGCCTCCCAGAGCAGGCGATGTAGGTTACTGCCTGCCGTGTGAAGGGAGAGCTGGAAAATTAACCTGGCGCAGCTCGATGCTGGCAGGAGGGTGAACTGGATTCTCGTACTGGTGCAATGGGGGCAGTCAGCCACAAATATTCTTTGTTTAGCCGGGAAAACGCTAACGCTGGTGGGTAGCAGCTGAGAGCGCAGCTCCACTGGAAAAGGGCTCGCAACCCAGGTACCAAGCAGGCAGAGCCGGCACTTCCCTGGGTATTTCTCCGTGGAAGAATCTCATTCGTGGGGCCCGTGATGCCCGAGCTGTGTTGAATACAAGTGACGCCCTCTTCCCAACACCACCATCGCACTGCTGGGACAGCCTCACTAACCAGCCTTCCTCCACCGGGCTGCACCCCCAACAGCTTTCCCATCAAAATCCAATAGCCCCGAAGCGTTTCGCAGTCCTACGGAGCTGAGTAAGGGGAAGATCGCCCAGCCCAGCCCCGTGCTGCAGCCATGCTTTACAGCAGAGGTAAGGCCCGAGGGGAAAGTAAAGCAAACACAGAGATTTCCTTGGAGGAAGGAGGAGAGGAACTAACCATCGGCCGGGTGGCACCAGGGTTTCACCTCGTCTGTTCCACTGCTGCTGCTTCTGCGGTTTGTCTGGGAAGGGTCCTGTTGGCAGACATCTCGGGGACTCATGGCGAAGGGTCAAGTGGACAGAGACAGTTATTGCCTTTCCAATGTCTGCAGTTTCCAGTCCTTCTTCTTGCCTTATCTTGGCAACATAACCACCCCACTTACCAGCTTCTGTTACGCTCTGCGTTTGATGATAACAGAACGGGTAATTTTGCAGAGAAGACCAAGACACTTCATCCATGCCAAAAAACTACATCTGGTTCCACTAAATGATTTTCATTTTGCTCTGCAGCTTCCACAAGGTGGGGCCTGGGCTGGCTCCTCCGTGCTAGCGGGAGGTGGATTAAGCAGCAAAGTCAGGACATTTCTGATAGTGAACATTTTAATAGTGTATTCGTTCTTCTGTTTTCTTTTTCTTTCTTCCCTCTTCTTTGTCTTTGCTCTAAATCTTCTGGGAACAGGGAATTGCAGCGTGCCTTCTATCTGACGGAAGTAAACCACCGCATCTTGTTTGTGTCCACGAAGGCCAAGCGGAACGGCAGCAGCGCCTCGAGTAGCTCTGCAACAGATAAGTGTATCGGGTTCTTAACACGAGATTAGATGGCGCTGCATTCACAGGAGATAAGAAGATTGAGAGCTTAAATTTAGCATCATCAGAAAAAGAATAAGCCCCACAGCTCTCTTCAAAACGTATTTCTTACTGTGCTTGCCAGGGGACAGTCGGGCTGAGCAAACGTGCTGGAGCAGACAGTGATGATGAGCGGAGATAGAGGAGGTGCTGCTGTCACGCTCCTTTTCCACGCAGTCCACCCTACGGATGTACCCGTGCGGCTGTCACAGCCCTACCTGCCTTCAGCCCACGGGCAGGCAGTCACCGGGGAGCCTGAGAAAACTGGGGGGGGGTACGAAGGTATCGCCCACCCTCCCAGCACAAATGGCTCCTACACCAGTCACCCACCAGAAAGGAAGGTGGGCGGCAACACGCTCTGCCTTGGCTGTAGACCCCAGGGCTGGGACCCACGCTGGCGCCTTCAGCAGCAAGGAGAGCCACGCTCCCACGGCAGCGCCGGACCGGGTGGGCAACAGCGGGCTCCCCAGCTCAGCCCCCGTGCTCCCACGTACGACGCCACGGGCTCAGCGCACCCAGGCGTGGGTGTCCCTTTAAAACGCTCCTTGCACCCAGAGGGTGCTGACACCCGTGGGACCCACATACCCGGCGTGGGGAGCCCCACTGCGGTGCCCCGGACCCACGCTCCCCACTCGGGTTGCCCCACTGCGGTGCCCCGGCTGCAGCCCGCCCCGGCCCGCGGCCCCCCCGGCTCTGGCGCTGGCTCCTCCCGCCGTGATGCGCTCGGGAGGCGCCTCCGCGGCTGCTCCGCCGAGCGGCGCCGGGGCCGGGCCGGGCCGGGCCGGGCCGGGCCGGGCAGCGCAGGCACGGTGGGGCCGGGGGCACGGGCGGGGGGGTGCAGGGAGCCCTCGGGAGGGGGGGGGGGCGTAGGGGTGGGGGGTGCCCCACGGGGTGCGCGCAGGGGCAGGAGGGTGCAGGAAAAGGAAACCCCTGGGAGGCCGTGGGAGGGTGCGCGGTGCCAGTGGAAGGGGTCGGGGGGCTCTGGGGGGCGGGCGGGAGGTGGGGGGCACGGTGGTGCCGGGAAAGGAGCCCTCGCAGGGCAGGGACCCCCGCTGCCAGGCCTTGGGGTGACCCTCGCCGTGGGCCCCAGGTTGAAGCCCTGAAGTGATGCTGTCAGGAGGCGACGGGCAGCCCAGCTCGGGTACCGTAACCGGGGCTGGAGGCAGCATCTTCTGCATCCCTGAGTACGTGACTTGCTAAGCTCCCGTCCATCAGTCTGGTGTCGGCAGTGGAGACTTCATAGGCCTGGGCGCTGGTGACCTTCTAGGTCTGACCTCTTAGGTCTGCCCTACAGCTTTGGGATCCGTTCTTCAGGGATCTCGTCCAGAGCCGCTCAGCCCGTCCTGCCCGCCTGCAGAGCAAAGCCATTGCTGTGGAGCCACCGCTCGTGCCTGTTGAGGTACTTCATGGATTCTCGACAACAAGCATCTCATGTGCATGTGGTCCCTTCACAAGATGAAACACGTAGCGGCATCAGCACCGGATAAACTCTTGGAAGTCCTGGCTCATTATTTAAGCAAGGCCAGGCTGCCTGTTGTGATTTTTGGGCACATGTATCCCCGCTCACTCTCCTGAGTGGTGCTCACACCGACCAACAGCTTGTGGGTCCCGAGAGCCGTGCCCCTGGGGATGTTCTCCCTTGAGCTCAGAGCAGCAGCAGTCGACCTGGACCGACCCAGCGGGGTTTATTTTGGAGCTGCCGGGAAGGAGCCCTCATCTTTGGAGCTGTCCTTGAGCAGATGACTGACAAAGTAATGAACGGGAGGGTGCCCCTGCCTGAAAAAGCCTTGTCTGAGGGCTACGCTCGGCTGCGGTACAGGGACACCTCGCTGCTCATCTGGCAGCAGCAGCAGCAGAAACTGGAGTCAGCCCCCCCCAACACTTACCTGAGCCGGAGTCGGAGCATGTGGTACTCGCAGTACGGCAACGAAGCCATCCTGGTGCGGGACAAAAACAAGCTGGATGTCTCCAGGGACACAGGGCAATCAAAGTTTTGTGCTATTATGTAATGTCGGTGTTTTTGCATTAGAAATCCACACATGGAGACAAACCAGACTTGCATCAAGCTTGGGGAGATGGGTTTGTGCCATCCTCATGACAGACCAGCGGCTAAAGCCAAGGATAGGCCAGAAAGGCTGTCTGGAGTTTGTTTGGTTTTTTCTGTTGGTAGCATCAGATTTTGCATGTCATTGAGTGTGTGTAATGAAAACAGTCTTGCTCGGGAACTCACGAGCCTGTGTTTGCTGCCCAGCATCTCGGCAGGGTCCGTGCTGGGCCGTGTGTTGCTTGTAAGTGGCTTTGTGTCCTATGAGAAACACCCGCTGCCATTTGGGAGCCCTCCCCAGGAGGCACCTTCACTTGCTAGTCCTTACGCATTGCCACAGCTCTGCAAACACTGGTGGGAGAGAGGCAAGTGCAGATCCGTTTCCATCGAGGGTAAGATTTTAGGATGGTGATCTGCAAACTACCTGGCCACTACTTGCTCTGCTTGCCCTGTCTCCCTTTAATGACTGCCCTGGAAGTGGCCTCTTACAATCACGTAATGAAGTGATGTATTGTTGGGGCAGGGGGAAGAGGCAAAGAATGTACTGAGAATTTCGTCTGGTCAAAACACCTGGCAGAAGGTGCGCTGCAGTTGCATCCTGTGCAAAGCAAAGGGCTCTCTCCAATGCCACAGTTTGGTTTTGTGGGAATAACAGACAGGACTTCTGGAGTCGGCGGAGCTGACTCCCTTCACGCAGGTAGATCCCCAGCTACTGTAAATACACGCATCTCCTGCTAAGGGACGTAAGGGAATGCCTACGCAGTGCGTACCTGCCCCCAGAGATCAGTTGCAGAAGGAAACAGTCTACTGAAGTTTGCTTTGCATTTAAATTTGAATGCATGCAGTAGCTTGGAAGGGTTTCTCTTCTAATTTGGGTTGGAGAGTAGATTTAGTGCATGTATTTTAGAAGTTGTGTCCAGGAGCGTTTGCTTCAACTAAGTGAAGGATTTTAGGAGGGAAAAATAGTACAATTGCACTTCTTGGGAGGAGAGATTGCTTAGAGGTCATTTCCGTTAGAGCTGAATCCTGAACTTGCTCAAGGCAAGATCAAGCTGAGAACCTCAGTCCAGCAAGCACCTAAATCTTTATTAAAAACAAAGCAGTACCACTTACAGAGGTGCTAATTCTGCACCCAGGGTTCATCACTGAAGTATAATATTGGGCTTAAGTCATGGACTCCCTTTATGCCCTGCTTCGGACGTCCTCCTGCAGCCCTGCGTGCCTAATCCAGCAGCGCTTAGGCATAGGCTTAACTTCAGGCAAGTCAGTATTTGATGTTGACTTCAATATAGATTATTTACCTGCCTAAAAGTAGGCACAGTCATTACTTATATTTATCTAAAACCTCTTTTGTGTTTTTCAAGCACTTTATTTTTACTACAGTGAAGAAGAATCTCTTCCACCTCTTCCATGTGGGTTGAATGCTCCAACACACACGATGAAGCTTGCTGAGCGGAACAGACCTGTTTTAATGCGAGATCGTAGAGGTTTGGCGCGCTCAGCCCTGATCTGTAGCACGCGTATGCACTGCAAACCATTGGCAGCTCATTTTTTTTAAAGTACTATTTATGCATGTGTCGATGTTTGGTACCTTCTGTGTGTACTCATAAAACTAAACCTGCTGACAGACCTCAGTGCTTTGCAGACCTGGGCATCACTCTGCACGCTCACATAATCCTCTTGATCTTGCCGGGACTAACTCTGGGTGGGAAATATTTTGGTGAATAAATGTTTTTCAACTGGGGAGGGAAGCATTCAGCAAGATTCACACAACCAGCGAGACTCGGCAAGCTGCGGGCAGCGGCGCTGAAGGCAGAGCATTGCCTGGGGTGCGTGACCCACCCAGGGCGATCGATTCGTAGAGAGGGGCCCTGGGCACTGCGGGCGGAAGGGCCCTGCAGAGGCAGGAGAGGGGGGTTCAGGGCCCTTCTGGCAGCCCAGGGGAGCGTGCAAACTCTGGGAGTTTAAGGAACAGCACATCCCAAAACCCAGCTGTTCATTTTCTTTACTTTTCTTATAGAAAAAAGCATAGATTTTTTTTTTCCAGTAAGAATGTTGGTTATTGTGGGTACAATCAGTCTTTTTGTTTATGTGGCTGGTAAACCAAAATTCAATTATTTGAAGAGTGTTAATTGGACTATATGTGAATAAAAAAATTAAGCATGTGCATAAATTCTTCCAGGATTGAAGCTGAAGATGACAGTACAGGAAGAGCGTGACTTGTTCTTCCATCTCTCTGTGAACGTGACTATTATTTTCCATATCGGTGTCCTCAGTCACAGCAGGTTTGTGGAGTGGCTGCTATGAGCGCGCAGTTCCCTAAGCCAGTTGTGTGGTGTTGATGCACTTGTTTAAAATGCTGCTGTAGCCTCTTTGATAAAGTGCATTAAAGTGATTTGAATGCATCGTCGTGAGCAGCTGCTTTTCTTCTGGAAGTTAATGACTTTGGCACATCCGAGGATTACAGCTATTATCTCTCCCAGTCCCCACCCAGGCAGAAGAGGGAAAGCTCAGCAGACAGGCAGCTCCTCCCAGTTGGGAATTACCTTCGTTACTGGTGGGGCTGGAGGAGGCTCCTCCAGGTTCCCAAGCCCAACAGCCCATGTGCATGCAGGGATGAGGAGAACCTCTGGACATCGCACATGCAATAACCTCTGTCGATAGAGAGAGAACCTCAACTGTGTCCTGCCAGTCCTCAACCTCCGCCAAGTCTTAAGCAGCAGCATTGCTTGATGCACTTAGAAATAACTCGCTGGAGTAAATGCTAAAGAAAACATCCTCCTGTGGGGCAACTGCCTCGCGGGAGATTTTTAGAGGATAGGTTGAACAAACATTTCCTTGGGGGGTATCATTGATACAACAGCTATGCAAAACAGGTTTGCTGAAACCTTAGAGATGATAGGCTTTAAACCCAGTGAGCAGGAACAGGGTTAGACAAAAATTAACCCTGGAGAAGCCTGGCTGGTCTAACCTTTACCTTATAAATAAACCATCAGGCACACATCTGAGAAACCTAACAGCAAAAGCAACCTGAACCCTCTCCAGCAACCAAAATAGATTTTGGCCACCATACAGGAATGTCAAGGCTCTGCTGTGACTGTGACCAGCCGCTCTGGGCCCCCCCTTTCCCAACCGTGTCTGCCACATCCCGGTCGCCCTGGTCACCTGCGGGTACAGCGCTGGCTGGTGGGGCAGGTGCCGGTGAGAAAGTCCCTCTGGTTCCTTCAGGTCTTGGTGGCTTGAAAGTAGTCAGCACTAAACCTGGGTGACATTTCCATCTCCTCTTTTTCAGCTGAACTTACCTCAATCAAATGCAATTCTCACGTAATCTAAGCCCCCTTCAGAGGATAGGCTTCTAGGAACAAATCCTTCCTTGGCTGCCCTGGTGCATTAAAGCAGCTCGAGCGTTTCCCTCACCAACAGAAAGTGCATTTAGAGCCTGTCTACGCCAGGTTCTGAACCGCTTCAGAGTCCCCAGGCCAGCACATCAGACCTGCCCCCTGCTCTGAAGGCAGTTTGTCCCATCAGTGTGGCGCTCCATCTGCACTAACAGCTGAACTTGCAAAATTAATTCCAAATTATTTCAAGACTCGTGGCACTAGGAGTCTTAATGTATTTATGTTTGCCTTTTGGCAATGCTACTCAACTGACTTCTTGATCAAAGCCCTACAGGTTTTCAACTGGAGCAAGTGCAAGACCTGAAAAAGGAGATGAGGGAAGGGAAAGGAAGAGGAGAGGGGAAAATACAGGATCAAACTGCACACACAAACCAATTTTTCTTTTTATTATGAAAACAAAACAAAATGCCCCAGGACCAGGGTCCATGATTACCAGTAACATCAAAGATTACTTTCTAACTTTTTTTTTTAATTCTGTTGTGTTTGAGGCCAGCAATTTGCAATAAACAAGCTAAACTACTTACATTGACTCATTTCTTTTCAGTAACTGACATTTACAGGAATATACTAGAAATGGCACTAAAAAGTTTTAAGAAAAAGAGTTACGGTAAATTTGCATGCACATCATACAGAAAAGTAACATTTTTTTAAATATTAAAAAAAAAACAAAACCAAAAATACAACAACAAATCTTTCTGGATTGGTTATGCCAGTATCAGGGGTAAGTTCTAAGTGGCCTGTGTCAAATCCTAGCTGGTGGCTTATTTATTTTTAAAAATGACATTTAAAAAGATATGCAAATACCATTTCTTTAAAAAAATGCATCTCATTGTTTTACAAGCAAGATAATGCTGCTATAGTGTAATGAATCCTTGCCCTAAATTTGTCTTCAGCAATGCAGAGCCTGCCCACAGTTAGCCCTAGTGGTAACTGCTCATTTTGAGAATATGTCTTCTGAAAATCTTTTGAAAATCCAGTACTAAAAAGGTTGTGTTTTTTCTTTGTCATGCCCCGATCCCTTCCCCCTAGCTCCAACCCCAACTTTAAAAAACATCATTCCTTTCAAAACAAGGAAAAAATTAAAAACTGGTCTAAGAGTCCCCAAAACAGAGAAAGAACTAGATTAGGTAACTGCAGTCTGCTTCTACCACATAGAGAACATGGAAAGAGACCTCACTGGGTAACTAATTTGTATATATACACGCACACAAGTGCTCATGTGTGTATGTGTGTGGGCGCGTGCATCTATTGTACACACACTCACAAACAACAGTTACATAGTCCCAAAATTACAGTTCTACAGTTACAAACCCTGTCGGTAGGAAAGTTTAAAATCGCATCAATACAAAACTGAAATGATTTTGTATAGACAACATTTGGTTAGCAGAAAACTGTTGTACGCAACAGATTCCTTTAGTAGATGGATCGGGGCCTGAGCCCATGGGATGCGGATCTCCCTCTGGTCCCACCGAGCCTAGGTCCGATGGTATGCCAAGAAACAGGCTGACCTTACAATCAGATAAAGTTTCACAAGGTTTTTAAAGGTGCAGTAATGCTGGTTGATTGATAATAGGTCCGGTCAGATATTGTTTTGTCAAAACAGGAATTAGTCAGAAAAACCAGTTTCAATAAAACTATGTGTGTATGTATACATAAGAAATCATACTGATTTCAGTGAAGTTTCCCCTGGAAAACAAAGTTAAACTTTGTTCGTTCAAGAAAAATTCTACCATAAAAATGTCAATCTTTTTTTATTCTTAAGTTTAAAAATGTTATTTCAAATGTTATATATTTGATCATTTTAAAGTTATTTCATGACATCCATACTGACATGTCATGCAATACAAACTCAGTTAAATAAATGCTCTATTGTTTCTGTTTCCAACTCATTAAGGGCTGCTGCTACTTACTATGGACTGAAAACATCTCTTCTTTCCTGGAGACACTCTGATCTGGAGATACAAGAGGCACCACTACTGACATGTCGGGAGATAATGAGCACTACAAACAATACGAAAATGAGAAAGTGTAAGAACAACATTTTGAAATAAAGAGTCATCAATTTCTTTCCTGAAATGAAGGCCATGCCAAAATGGATTTCTCCTGCGAACTGCCATTCACAAGGAACACCTTACTTTCCATGAAAACAAAGTTTCCCACTAAATGGTAGCCCAAGTCACAGCTGGGTATTATCAAAGATATGCAGGTGGTTCTTCTTATTCCTTGGTGGGTTTGGTTGCTTGTTTTCCTTGCAAATCCCCAAGCTAGGGCAGGTTTGCCATCTAAAATAGGGATCCTCCTCCAGCGCTGCAGACAGTCCCGGACCAGGCCCATCACTTCATGCTTGGTCCCCAACCCTTTGGCTCTAACCTTTCCACCGATTCTTTCTGGGACAGACCTATGCATCCTAGAGGAACGTCTGTACCCTGGCTGTGGTCAGCGGGGCTGTCCCCGACGTCGTAGGTTGGTGGCATGCTGCAGAACCAGGTCCCTGGGCTTTACGTGGCAGTGATGCTGGCGAGAGCAAGCTGCAATTGCCTCCAACACCAGCTGCGGTTTGTTCTCCACGGAGGCGACCACCATGTTACATCAACAGCACAGCTCAGGTTAATGCATGAGGGAAAAGGTTTCAAGCAGGGAAAACTGGGAGCTTGTTTATCCAAGTTGTCATGGTATTGAATTGGTTGCAATTATTTTAATTAAAATACTAGTTGGTTTTGATAATGGAAGTCTCAGACAATAGGAGAAACACAGATGAAACCCAACCCCATTAAAAAAACCCCTAAGCTCTTAATTAGGTGCATATTATATTTCCTCATAGTAAATTCTGAAAATATATTACTAAGCATCTGTCTATGTGAAGATTTTTTTAAGGGCAGATTTTTTAAAAAAAGGAACTAAAAATAAGTCCATTGTTAATGGAAAAGAAAAATCATTAATTTCAGTAAGAATCACCCTAGTTCATCCACTTTATTATGGGAAACTATCTGCAAAGACTTGAGAGCCTCCTGCCAACAGGCCAAGCACCCTGACGATTGCAAAATGAGCTAAGGATGCCCAGCAGCTTATAGGAGGAACTCGGTGCCTCACAGCAACACTCTCTCAGCCCTTAGCGCAAAAAAAAAAAAAAAAAAAAGGAGGTAGGGGATTTTTTTCTTGTACAGCAAACTGTAGAGAGTGTGTTATTGTCACTACACAGATAAGACATGGACAGAGGCACGTCAGCTATTTGAGACGCACGCTGGAATGCTCTGAAATGTTGCTTTGAAAGATAGATTTTTAAAGACAGACGCAAGAATAAAATTCTTGATAATTCCATCTCCTAAGTGTCTAAGTGTTTTAGCATCTAAAACTTCAGTTGATGGGCAGTGACTGGCAGCTGACTGTGGCTGCAGTTAGAAGTGCAAACCATAGAGTGAGTGCTACTAACAGGCTGGCCCTGCGCTTACCCAGCTTTCCAGCAAAGTGACCCCCCCCAACACCACACATCCCAGCACAGCGTCTCCCGTCCCAGCTCTTGGAGGCTGAGCGTGCCATGAAAATTGTGTGCTAGGGCTGAGGAGTCCTCCAGGGCCACTCACCTAGGTGAAAAATAAAAGCTGGTGTAACCTGCACCATGGGGCCTCTGGCAAACTGCTAATACAGACCACAGCAGGGTGAATTTTAGGGCTACCCCACAGTAGAGAGGCAGCCTTAGGGGCTGGTGCTGGGAGAGGGAAAGGCATAACTTTCTGTTAAACTATATTTTTTCTTTACAATAAAAAGTTAAGAATTTACAATAAATTTCTGCCCCTCAGATTACAAATTTTATATAATTATAGAACAGGTGTTGTCCTAAAATTGGATTATTAAAAAACCACCACTGTTCTACAAAAAAAAAGGAGAAAAAAGACCTCTGGAAATATTGAGAGAAAATAATAATGTGCTGAATCAAGAAAATGTATCTACCTGTATGTCTCAAAAATCTGTACAAAACAGGAAAAAAGGGGGCTGGGGTGAAGAGATAAGAGAAAACAAAACCCAAAATGAACACACCAAACATGACAGAGCACCAGACACATGGTAGACTGGACTGTAGCACCTGTAGGTATAAAGTCCATTGGATTTAAATAAAGTCTCAGATTTTTATTTGCTTTTTTGTTGTGTTTTTTGGTGGGTTTTTGTTTGTTTTTTTTTTTTTTTTTTTAAATCTGGTTCAAACCACATTAAAAGTCTGCATTTCTGCTGGTCTGCATAATGCAGCTTTGCTTTTGCTAATTTTTTTAATAAGTTTTAAGTGACCAATGGTGTTTAATAAATAAAGTACTTATATATACATGAAATCAGGAACAGTGAAAACAGAGTGTATTGCAGCAGTGCAGGTCAAAACATTAGGCTGGACTCAAAAAATTGCAAGTCTTAAAAAATTGTCTCTTTTTTTTCTCCCTCCCCTTTCTTTTTATTGAGGTAAGCATTTCAGTGTCTGGAAACCCGCACCCTGCACAACACAGAAGTAGCATTCCCCTTCTAGGAGCTTACTACTGAAACGATAGAGAGGAAAAA
This sequence comes from Grus americana, assembly GCF_028858705.1. NCBI lineage: Eukaryota > Metazoa > Chordata > Aves > Gruiformes > Gruidae > Grus > Grus americana. The sequence goes on along the minus strand of NC_072871.1, from coordinate 11,464,969 downwards.
AAAAAAACCCAAACACACACAACATCTCTCTCCAATTCCCCTGCCAGCTCAGCCTCAGCTGGAACTCAAGTGCTCCTTTATTTTAAGCCCAGACTGAGGTGCTTGTCATGGAGAAAGTACTTACACATGTGTCTAATAACAAGCACATGACTTGCCTTGGTCACTCTGCAGGGATCACTCTGAGGTCCAGCTGAGAACTTTCAGCCAAAAACTGATTTCAGTTAAATGAAAACTTTCATGGAGAGTATCCATTTCCTGGAAATTATCTATTTGATGTTAAAAACAACATTCCCAAGAAACCTGAGTGTCCCTTGCTCCCTTCTTCCCAACGTATCCCCAAGAAAAATGAAAATTTTGAGTGGAAAAACAACAAATGCAACCACTTATATTGCTCATGTGCTTAAAGTTAAATTCATGCTTAAATACCTTCCTGAACAGGTGCCTATGCCTCTACCAAGATTAAAAAAAAGCATGTTAGCAATCCACAGTACACGAGAATTTGTTTTTATGTAAAAAGATGATAGCATCTGACATTTTCATCACACTGTAGACTTTGAGATTAAGAATACTAGTGCTAATAACAAATACACCAACTAGTTCAAAAGCTAACATCTTTCAGATACAGTACCATTTTACAGAGATTTCTTTAAAAAAGATTTTTTTACCTTGTGTGAGCCAGGCAGGATTATTAAAAGAGAACATTCTGGGGAGAGGAAAGGGGCGGGAGGGAAATGTACTACAAACCTTGCAGAACTTTCTATTTATCTCCAGCTAAGAGTTCAAAGTTCTTCCATTTTCAACCAATCTTCTTCAGTTAAAATGTATTTTAGAGACTTTATGCAAAGGGAACTATTTGTCATAAAGTCTAGTCACACACACGCGCAAAGATCTTTGACCTATTAAAAGAGCGCCCCCAAAAAAATGGAAGATACCTTTTATAACACTGAATTAAAAAATAAAATAAAAAAGTCAGAGAGGAAAAAAAACCTGACCATCGTGGAACAAGAACAGTATATTATGGAGAGAAAGGAACACTGCAGACCATCGATGAGGGTGATGTCCATTTTGTGTTTTGTGAGTAAGTGTCCATAGCTCATTCCGAATCGCTGCTGTCTGAGCTGGAGCCGCTGGAACTGCTGCTCCCGGACTCGGAGGAGCTGCTACTGCTGAGCCGGGAAGGGCCTCCGAAGGGAGCTGAGCCAGATTTCTCTGCAGGGAAGAAGGCAGCGGTGAGGTTACTTGCAAGGAACTGAACTAGAGCAGGTTTGCCCACAGCCTTCATCCTCCATGGCTTCGTTCACAACTTCATTTTACCTGGGCAGCTTATCTACCCGCAGCCTTTGCTTGCTGCAACAAGGCTTGTCCTGTCAGTGGATGTCAAGGTTTCTCAGCCTGCAGGTGACCACAAAAATTTGGGATCCGCACAGGAAAGTGGAGCACCTGGGGAGCTGTGTCCACAGCCTTGCATCCTTCAGTGCAACCTCTGAACCCAAGAAAGCCCTGCTTGACTTGTGCGAAGCTGGAAGAAGCTTACTTCGCACCGTAAGAAACTTTTGTACCATTTTTCACACTGCTGCACTATGTGGGAGCTTGGGCTTTTTTAATCCCACAATAGAGAAAAACTATCCATTAGATGCTCTGCGCTACTGGTCTGTATGCCCAGTCCTGCACAGGCCAACACCAAGCAGCTGATCCTCCTCCCTCTGAAGGAGAAATTGCCTCCAAGACACCTCACATTTACAACCCAGGAGAGCTTCCACCTGGACAGGGACCAAAGCAGCCCCCCACAGAAGCTCAGTGCCCAGCAGTAACTCACTGTGCCCCTATACTAGTGACCAACTAGAGTAACTGTCACAGAGATAAACCCAAGGCTACAAGACAGCAGCAGTTTTGCTTGCCTCAGTGAGGAAATCTACACACACACAACGTTTTGGGCATTGTTAGCACAGTAAAACCAAAGCCATTACCTTTCTTTGCAGGTTTCTTGTTGTTGTTTAGCTGCCCGCTGACATCCTGTAACCGTTTTTCTAGTTCTTTCTTCTTTTCCTGAGCTAACTCTTCTTTTGACTTTGCTGCTTGCTTTTTCCCACTTGCAGCTGTGGAGGAGGAACGCACAATTTCTGAAACTGCATGGTTGCAGGTGAAAAAGAGTGGACATCACTATTTTACAGGGCACGTAAATCTGTGCAACCACTCTGCAGTGACACTGCTAAGATCATGTGACCACACAGCACCTACACATCCCAGATATAGGACAACATGTGAAGTTGTCTAGATCATCCAATCACCATCATCCTGTAACATGCACTTTTTAAGAGAGATCTTCTGGAAAGTATTTTAGAAGATAAAAATATCCATGTAATAATCTTGTAGTTACAGGTTACTTACCAGCCAGTTATATGGTCAATAGTTACACACATTTGTAATTACAGAATTGTTACATGGGTTTTCTGCCCTGTAAAATAAAGTGTCCCATTAAAAGTTGTCAGAAGTAAGCATCTGCCATTATAAGTTAAGCTACCTCATACAAGAATATACCGTGTTTTATGTCATTTTAAATATAAAACAAAAAGGACAACTTAAAAACCAAATGAGGCAAAGGCTGGCAGACAAGAATGTAGTTGCATCAGTTCTGACGGAAATGGTGAGAAGTACCAGCAATACTCATACTTGTGAGCAGAAGAAATAGAATAAAAAGAAGGAGTAATTGAACACAGGTGTTGGCCAGTATCAGAAGCACAAGACAGGGGCCAGACATTTTGCCTGATCCAGCAAGGAAATACCTACATTTCTGTGTATGGTTTTAAAGTAATGATTTAAAAACCCAAAGAAATCTGGAAAGCACAGTCCTAAGAGGGTGCGCCCCTGGAAACGAAGCATTGCAATAGAGAGCAGACAGCAAGAGAGTGCGGCTGGGGTCAGGCGTGCCAGCCTGCCAGCCCAGGGTGTACCAGTCTCAGAGGAGCGGACAGACAGACATCATAGGTTATCTTCGTTACTCTATGCTTTGGTTCCAAACAAAAGGATGCTTCTTGTTCCTAACCACTCTGCAAAACCGTTTCCTGAGCTATTCCAACAGTGAAGGACTCACAAAAAAAAAAAATCAAAGCAGTGTATTAAAAAATAAAAAGAAGGGTCAGAGTCTGAGTTTTGCTTAGGCCTACCTGAAAATCCTGTGGTGAGGAAATGGAGGTACTCTGCAAGAGCTGTGAGTGGCTATTGTGTTATACTCTTAACAGGACAGCTCCCTCTTAACCGACAAGCAGATGGACAGAGCCAGGACCACTGCAGGTAAGCGATCCTATTGCTATTCAGCTGGAGCTAAACTCTCAAGGGGCCACGACAATTCACTCTCTGTGGATGAGGCACAGAGAAAAGTCTGTCCCATACTGTACTGTACACTCGGCAGCGCATTAACATTAATCCTCTGAGCTGATAGAGGCTGAGGGTAACATGGTGATCACACTATCCAAGAGCAGCAGTTTTGGGGTGAATGTACAACTCAGACACACCCAGAATCCACAGATTGCCCAGGTGACTTTTGTGCAAGTAATTTATTCCCTTGGTATTTTGGATCCCAACCATGCTTTTTGTTTCCTTCCTAATTAAATGCTAAACTATTCAGGATAAGAAACTGATCCTTCCAGATGTGTGCACATAACACCTAACACAATGAGGCTGAAACCTTTATAGTGCCTTCTAGATTCTAGATAAGTAATAAAGGTATCACACTGGTCTTGTAGAGGAACACAATAGTCCTCCAGGTCTCCACGGCATGACTTCATGGGAAGAAAGAACAGAAAAAAAAATGGGAAGTTTCTGTACATTTTCTTGGGAGAAAAGAATCTCTAAAAATCCCTGTCATCACATACTCAACCAGCTGGGTAAGAGAATCCTAACACACATGCCCTGACTCCAAAGCTGAGCCCAAGAGCCGGTGGGGGAACGCATGCCCCAGGAGATAACTTACAAAACGGTTTCCTTTGTTTTTTCTGTAAACAAGATTTCACGTATCTCTCCAGTTCTCGTAAAGTTGTGGGCTTCAATGTTTCAAAATCTATTTCTATCTCGTCAGGATTGGAGTCTCTGAGAGAAGGTTCCCGCGACTGGATGATGTGCACCACCCTGCCCAGCTTCTCCCCAGGCAGACGGTTGATGTCCAAGCTGAGTTGTCGTTTCTCATCATAGGTCATGGGTAGACCTTCCTCCTCCTCGTCTGAATCGTAGGTTGCAGATGCCTGTTTGCCTCCTTTCTTGGGCTGCCTGGAGGGGGTGGCAAGCATGGAAACATTAATGGGTATATTGAAGCAATGAGCTCTCTTTTTCTACCCCCCTTGTAACAAATATCCCAATGCTCTTGGCTTTGAACTTCCAGCCAGATGGCTTGAACAGCACCACAACTTCTGAAAAAGTTCAGAAATCTGAGACCAGCTGTTCTACTCCTATTATATTTTAGCCCTGTGAGGCATGACCACAAGCCCGTGTAGCAGCAGGAGGGCAGCAATGAAATGGCACGTTCTTGCTGGCTGCGTAAAAGGCAAAAAGCAAAGCCTTATCTGAGAGTGATCAGGCAGGGACTTTAAGAGAGCTGGACAGTGGAAATATGATGGTTCCACTGCCAGCTCTAACTTAAAGAATCCCAGAAGTTGTCTGGGAACGGGGACACTATTCAACCGCGAATTAACTGCTCTGACAACTGAGCTTCACCAGGAATTCAGCAGGGACAGGAGAACTGGACTGCAAGCTCTTGTCATTCCTCTTAAGGCAGCTTCCAGAAGGCAGGCTCTCACCTGTTAGCGGTGGTTGTGCTGTTTGCTTTCTTAGCTGGGGCTTTCTTCTGTTGGGTTTGTTTTGGTGGTTGAGCCACCTTGGGTTTCTTCTCCTCCTCAGCTTTTACTTTGTGCTTTTCTTTTTCCTTCTCTTTATCTTTCTTTTTCTTCTCTTTTTCCTTCTTCTCTTTTTTTTTCTTTGGTTTGTTCACTGGTGCTTGTGACAATGCAGCTAGCTGCTCATGGACAGCCTTTAGCTGAGAGAGAACAGTGAAAAAATTAATCAGACTTCAAGGCAAGATAACTGATGCCTCCACATACCCTTCCTCTACATCCCAATGTGTAAGTATTGTTGAGGGATATTAGATGTTTAACATAAATAAGTAGGTTTTAATTAGAATAAATTACTTAGGAATATAATAGAGTGTGATTTGTGCTGTTTGCTGAGCTTTACTTAGCATGAGTAGCTAGATTTGCTGAAGCCTTTAGGCTGCGATAGAGGGATTTTTCTCAGTAATTTTCCTAGTTGTTTTCCCAACAGCTAGTACAGTGCTGTGTTTAGTCTTTTAGTATGGGAAAGTATTTTGATATCATGCTAATGTTTTGGTAGTGTTTTTCCAAGTCTGGGACTCTTCAGTTCTCCGTGTTCCACCAGCAAGGGCAGGTGCACAAGGAGTGTAAACCAGAAGATAAGGAGGCTCCAACCTTCAGGGAAAACTGCAAAAACTGCAAGTCAACAAGATAAGAGCCTGCCTGGACACAGAAGAATCCAATTAGATGTTAGAAGACCCCAGACCAAAAATCACCATTGGACTAGAGGACATATGGACAGCACATGAAGGGCACGTGCAGGGCAGGTGTATGGGACCCAAGGGTGTAATTGCCCTAGGATCTCTTTGTTCTGGGTCCCTCTCTTTGGAGTCATCCAGCCTGGGCTGATCCTGCTGCTGCACCTTTCAATTAAATTAATTATTTTATAAAATCCAATGCCTGAGACTCTGCTGTGGGAAGCCTAGGGTCGAACCTGAAAAAAGAGGAAGTGCGCCCAAGAACAAGTGTGTGCATGTGTGACATCATGAATGGTGTGTGAATGCTCAGGCAGCAGCTTCTTCTTTAACAAGTATATCCCAAAGTCAGTGATCAAGCAGTCCAGTGATTGAACTCAGGAGACTTTGCTTGATTTGAAATTCTTTAAAAAAATGCAGTGCAAGTATGCAGAAGCTGACTCGAATGAAAACATAATTCTTGTTTTATAGGGGCAAATAAAAATTAAACTTAATAGCTCCGTCTAGAGCGCTGACAACTTGGCCTCTGGAATCCTGCGTTTACTTCTTGGCTCCCCTACTAGCCTGATTTGAGACACCAGATAAGCTATTACGGTAGCACATGTAAGCACTGTAGCATCTGGCATTGTGTATCTGCACAATAAGAAAGGCCATGGCTTAATCGTTTGCAACCACAACAGTCAAAACAGCTCACTTCTACAGATGGGGTACAGGGGGACAATATCCCACAGGAAGCTTGTGACAGATTTCGTTATGCCTGAGCTCTCAGATAAAATGAGCATCTCTGTTCTTTCCAGATCCCTGCGAAGAAGTATTGTCTGCACCTTCATTCATACTCAAGGATCCCAGAAGGAAGCACAGAGCATCAGCACCAAGAATGGCTATTTCAAAGAAAATTAACATTACATCAAACATGCACTTATTTCACAGCTGAGCATTTTTCCCCTTTAGCTGGCAGAAAGGGAGATTGCTTTGCTGTATCTCAGCCTCGATGGGATTTTTAAGAACAAAATTAAACCCTTCTTCCTGCTATGCCCTTTCTACTGCACAGACACATAGCTTGGCTGTTGCCATACCTGCTCCTGGAGCTCCGCCAGCCGAGTCGCTCGCTCTTCCTCCGAGTCCGAGCTATCCGAGTCAGAAGAGCTCTCCTCGCTGCTGTGACTGCTCTCTGTGCTTTTGCTCACCACTGGTGCTGTTGGTGGAGGAGGAGGTGGGGCCTCTGCAGGCTCATCGGGCATCTTTGCAAACCTCATCTCAAAGACATCCTACAAAAAGGGGGAAAAACTGGTGACAAAAGGAGTCTGAGCCACCAAGACCACATTTTGGCCTTTTAAACACACTAGACACCCCACCATGGGTCAGGGTCTTACTGCACTACACAAGGTGCCGTACAAATAAATAATAATGTACAGATGGGCATACATATTCTGTAAGCCCAAGAAAATTCTCCCATTACTTTATACAGCAATGATTGTAACATTTTAGGAGCAGAACATGGCATTGGGGCAAGCCATGTGAAAAGCTCAACAGTTGTGCAGCCTAGAACATGGCTCTTCCTAAGGGCTGAAGGAATCATCGACTCTCCCTTGCTGGTGCCAAGAGCAGATTCACGCTTGGATCTCTGACACCTTGTAGCTGAACTAAACGTACTCTAGAAGACACATTTGCCAACACCTTTACCTGGAGCTTCCTGGCCATCGCTACCACTTCATGGTCTGGAGGATTGTACTTGTAACAATTAGAGAACATTAACCGAATATCTGCTGCAAAACCTTGTGCATCTTGGTATTCCCGACTGTCCATTTTTTTCTGCAAACAAACAAGCCAAAGGGAAAGGGGAGAAAAAACCATAAGCAAAAGGCATTTGTATCAACTGCATGGAGGACACGTGCATCTTGGAGACAGCTCAGAACAGCCTCAAAAATCACATTTGTCTAAGAGACCAGTAGTTTGATCTGGCTTATTGGTTCCTAAATAACATTCAGAGTTTCTGCTTTTTAAAAAAAGCAAGCAAACACACACAAGACAACCAAAGAAGTTGATATTGCTCCATAACAGTTTAACCACTTTTAAGATTCTAAATCTGGGTTGTTTTTTCCTTTTTCCAAGTAGTACTACATAAATCTGTCAGGGTCCAAGTTCTGTTAGAAAATAGAGTCAATTAGAAAAAGGGTTTTCTGGATCAGAAACTAATGTAAACAAGGATCACGGACAGGAAGGGCGAGAGGCAACAAACAATCAAGTTACCATTATAGGAGTACCTTACGCATGTATTTCTACATGCTGTTTGGGTATATTTGCCTTGTAAATCTGGAAGGACAGAAAAAATCATGACCATCTAACTCTGACTTCCTGCTAACACACACAGCTTGAATTTTGCTTGGCAATTCCTACAGCAAGACAGGTGTTTACAGTTAAACTACACCTACACCTACTCTTGATTTAAAAGTCCAACTGATAGAGAATGGATATAGAATTCACCCTCGATGAACCTATTCATAATATTATTTCCTTGTGTAGTGAGAATAAGTATCAGGAGCTAAATATTTGCACCTTCTCTATTTGCCAAGTGCTTGCAGGCCTCCCTTTTGTATGTCTTGTGCACCTGTATCCCCCAGCGAAGGAAAGGGGCTGACTGGCAGACGGGCTGCAAACGTGATCGGGAAAGACATGTCCCGCGCCCGAGCAGGAAGCAGGGGTGCTTTGGGGCTGGAATCCACGCTAGAGGACTTAACACAAGCAAAATTCCCATTTGTTCAATGAAAGCTACTGATATTTCACAGCTACACAGTAGACCTTTTAAGACCTGCAAGACCTTGTGAGACCTGCAATGACTCCTAAAACTGTTTTTGTTCTGAACAGAGCAGAATTTCACCTCCAGGGATGCAGCTCTGGAGGGACCTGCATGAGGGTGGTGACATTCCTGCAGCCTTACTCCCCGCTGTGCTGTGGCCAGACATCTGTCAAACTTTTGTCAGGAGACCTCATTCTCTTGGTGAATAAACCAGGAGAAAGCCTCTGAGCCTCAGCACAGAGACGGAAAGGGAAATAGGTTTGTGCTTCTCCTGTCTGAAGGAGAACTGGCCTTGTTTGAAAAGCATCTCAGGCCAATTCCAAAGCAAAACATATGTTCAAACGAAAGGGCCCATTTATTTTAAAATACATCTTACTGCATGAAAGGCCTTTTTGATGCACTTATATTTGTTTGGCACACTCAATGGCTGATTACTGCCTATGAAATACATTCCAGTGTCTGAGGCTTCGCTTTCATCCAAACCCAACAGTTTTCTACCCAACAGTTTTAATCTGTAGATTTTTGTTTTGTTTTCTTACAAAGAATAATTAACCTAACAAAAGAAAAAAAACCTTTAAATTGGTGGGCCAGAATATCTTCGGTTACAAATTCACTTCGAGATATCCAGCTGCTTAAAAAACGTTATTACATTTACAGTCAGGAGTCATAGACAAGCAGAGGACTGGCAGAGGTGCTGGGAGGCCAACTAGTCCATTCTCTGCCCCACGCAGTATCTACCACAGCAATCTCATTTTCCCTCGGCAATCAATTCAATTAATACTTTTTAATGTTCAAAAATTCCTTTCCTAATGTCTCATTTGTCTCTTGCTCTAAGGTAAGCCTTGTCCTGCCCACCGAGGATGCAGAGAACTTTTTGTTCCCTCCCTTCTTGCAGCAGTCTTTTACAAGTTTTAAGATCTAACATGTCCCCCTTCCATTTTCTCCTCTCCAAGATTAAACTGGACATCAATCTGTCCTGAAAACACATGCCTTGGGCATGGCATCAAGGCAGGTGCTGACAAGGGACAGGGACACACAGGTCCAGTGACTTTCGCAGAGAAAACGCCATCTCTACCAGCTAATGAGGGCTCAGCCTGATTTCTGGGGGCTTAATTGCATCTTACACAAACTGCCTCAACAAGAGCAGCTGCTTTGTGAAGCTGCGTTTGTATTCTAAAATAGGTGCAACTAAAGAAATCTTTAAAGATTCCCCCAAAAAATGTCTCCTCGCTTTCAAAACCCTGAACTGAGCTGCTCTGAAACCACAGCAATTCACTGCAAGAAAATTAACCAGTGGGTATAGTTAGATCCCTGGAGGTAGCGCTTTATTCCAAAAGCAAACACCTTGTGTAAACCCTCTTGCGCAGCAAGGACTGTTGCTTGTTCACCACTGAGTAAACCAAAGGCAGAGACATCCGCATCGCTGCTGCTGTGACCCGCCAGACAGAGTGAGAGAAGGGGGGCTCCAGGTTCCCCCCGGCTCCATCGCGGGCACAGCACCCTGCCTCCCCTCGACAAAGCTCCCCAGCATCAGAGAGGGGAACATGAACGTACTGCAAGTGGGTCCTGTCTGCCTGTAGACAGGGCAGCAGCACAGTGCTGCTACAGCTTCATAGCAAGCGTTTCACCTACTATGGGGAATTAGGGCTGCTGCCTCTTCATTTTTAAAGCGTAACCCATGCCTCTCTCATCATGCTTTCATCCTTTCCTCTCTCTACTCTAAACAGTTCTGCTCTTTCCCCCTCTGTGATGTCAAAGAATTGAGGTGGAGATGAGCTCACTGATCCTGTCCCTTTGGCTCTTCCCACTCTCAGTCCTAGCTCCGGCACGGCACTCCAGCACATCCCTCCACTCCTGGCTGCAACAAGCTCAGCTACAGCCCCTCCACCTCTCACCTGCCACCTGCACAGTCACAACAGCCAACCTGCCTCCTCCACGCACACAGAGAAAACCATCTCCAAATCCTTCTGAAGCACACCTCTGCTGGGTGCACAGCCTGAAAAATAAATGCTCCTGAGCACGAAGGATATTCTCTGAAGAAAATCAAATCTCATATAACCGGAGAACCAAAAAGTGACAAGCAACCAGGTATTTGGGAATCTATTACAGCTGCAGTAATGCTTATGTTTTACTTTCTCACACAATTCCTTCAAGATTAGTTTGAAGGCCATTAATTGCGCTGCTTTACCACAGCCATTGACACTTGTGCAGAATTAAATCTAAAACCTTTCAGAGCCACAGAGAAAGCCCCTGACACTGGAGAATTACACTGCCTGCAAATGGCAGGTTTCTGTTCCATGCTGTTAACGTATTATAGACTGCATCTCAGAAGTCACACTATGATCTACAGGCCAAGAGCAATGATAATAAAACACTCCATAAAAAAACAATACCAGACAGCACTTCAAACAAGTTTATTAAGAACAATACTACCATGTGGAAAGACAAATCCAGAGTCTTTACATACAAAAGACTCCACTGGGTCTGCCATTAACCTGTCTCCAGTTTTCTGCCCTACACTAGCAAGGTACAGAGGGAGAATATCACCTGCACTTGCAGAAAAAGGGCAGAGGTGTACACTTCTAAAAAAAAAAAAGTTAGGACTATAAAGAGATTTAAGTGTGAAGAAGTCACCAATAAAAAAAATCACAGCTTTGCACCTAGATTTTGCAGAATACAGCCCAGAATCTCTTGGAATAAGAAGCCACCTAACCACACAGGGAAATACCAGCCTTGAGAGAGTTGGGATTTCACACTCTCAATCTCTAATCTTACTGCATTCACCCAGGGCTTGATCTACCAGGCTGCAGGTACTTCTGGACACCTACAGCATCCCTAGGAAGTCAAAGGAATGCAACTGAGCTGAGAATAGGTCTGAAAGGACTAGGTTTACCATCACTCACACTAAAGTCAGTACAGTAACTGAATGAGTTTGTCTAATGACTTGCGTTCACAAGACTAGTAGAGAAAAGCCTATCAATAGCACATCACTCTAATGTGACAACAAAAAGAACAGTTGCACTGAACAAGAGATGCTTCTTCCCATCTCAGTCATTTCTGCAAACCAGACATACTTTGAAATTCTTTTAAAGCTACTGGCCAGTTTATAGATTCTTGTAACAGATTTTGACATGTAGCCTATGATTAAGCATGGGCAAATGTAACTGTATGAAGAGTAAACAGAACATCCATATATGAAGATTCCTGATGCAACCTAAGCACTGCACCTCTGATCTGACTTCAAAACCCCCATTTGCAACCTGTTCCTGCTCCCAGGTCACTCACTGGCATCAGAGGAGCAAGGTCAGACCAACACAAGAGAAAATGCTGGAATCTCCCTCTATCAGCAGAACATTAAAGTCAGGTAGCCAGCTTTGCAGACTACCATATTTTGACCTAGCCATTTCTCCTGCTTTTACCAGTGTGTTTCAGGCTCCTCCTTGCCTGCAGCTCAACTCACCCTTCATCTTGCCCTCTTCTCCTGCCAGGAAACTGCTGCAGGCCTTTAACACAGCTCGGCTTAATGGCAAGTCAAAAATACTGCACGTTGCACTGGCTTTTGTAAACAAAGCAAGGGTATTGCAAATTCAGGAGGAGAATGGTCTCCAAGCCCAGGTCCACCAGAGCTTGCTTACAATGCTTTTGCCAGCACAGAGATCAGGCTTTTCTGTACAAACCCAATCAATAATAACAATAATTAGTACTTAGATAATGCCTTCCAGATATCTGTCCTCACAACAGCCCTGTGAGGTAGGTTAAGTATTATCTCCATTTTATGACTGGGAAAACTACGGCACAGAGCTGTGGGGAAACTTGCCCAGGACCATAGCATCAGAACAGCAATTAAAACTCAGACACTGGTAACTCCTGGTCTAATCCCCAACGCACACACCGTGACCACTATTCTCTCACCACTAAATAATGCAACTAAAATACTCGTAAAAATATTGCAGCTGTAGTAAGAACCCTTGCAGCATCATGGCTGAATGGCATGGCACATCAGAGCATGACACGCTGATTCCAGGTACTACGTAGGATTTGCCAAGGAACATGAAAGGAATCACAAACGCAGTTGCCCTTTTGTCACCTGGGCATTTAGACAATCCCAGGCGTTGGCTTGGCTGGCAGCAAAACACTTCTGGCATGCTAGTGAAAGCCAGCAGAAATAGCTTCACTTCCTGCACGTGGAAGAAAGTCTCACCTCCACCAACACCGATTCCAACGGCTGGCTCACAAGCAGAAGATAGGAACTAGAAAAACATGGCTTTGGTCCATGGATATTTAGGAGGGATTCAGAAAATCTCCCAGTCTACTGGGAAAAACACCTTGAACATTGGACCATAGTAAGCTAAGCTCTTAAAGAGCCAAGCACGAACCGCACAAGCATCACGTTATTTCCTCCCCTCCCTGAGCACCAGGTGATCATCACGTTCCAGTTGGAATTGCTCAGCGTAAGCCTATCTGGACCACACATCATGCCAACAAGTAGGCAGGCAGCAGTTTCTGGAAATGGGATACTATCAATCGAATCCTATGAAATATAGCACCTCTTCTTCTCAGAGTGCAACACAATCCCAAGGACACAAGTTTAAATAGCAGGACTATCCACAAAGAGGAGAGGATGCCATCATACAGTCTGCTTTGCAGGGCAGGAAAAAAGATGTCCCAGGTTACGGGGGGGGGGGGGGGGGGGGGGGGGGGGGAAGGAGAGGGAAGAAAACAAAATATAAAAAAAACCAGATGATATCCAAATAGGTTCAGTTTTCCACCCTTGTCCCTTCCCCCTCCCCCAGAAGGAGCCAGTCCTCTGCAACCAGAGGGCTGTGACACCCTGCAAAAGAGGTGGTAAATGTGGACGTACTTTAACAGTACTGAGATCCATGGGGTGTTTGATAATATCATGATAGTCATGTAATTCCAAGGCCTCTGCATCAACAGGCTTGTAAAAGGGCCATGCATAGGCTGCATGCTTCTTCGAGAGCATCTCCTTAAGAATGCTGTCACAGTACTTGAGGTGCTCAGAGAGTTTGCCCTTCTTCCCTGCATGCTGGGGGACCTCTCCGTCTTCAAGGTCTTTCTTTGGTGGTTTGATGGGCCGCCCGCCGCTCTCCCGTCGAGCGATGATTTTGGCCTGCTTGGGGTCCGAGAGGGGTGTGGGCGACTCGCTTCGGCTGGCAGTGATCGCAGAGGTGGTGGGGGTTGTCGTGTCTGCTTTCCGCTTCACTCCCTTTTTCTGAAACAGCAGATGGACAGACTTCATGAGTACGTGCCCAACCCTCATGCTACACTAGCAGAAATCTAGCACAGTTCATCCTTATTTTTGAGATCTGCCTGTCCTCTGACAGAAAATACAATTACTTCACTGGGATAAATGGGACTTGTGACAAGAGGCTTCAACACACAATTCAGTGACTACAACACGATGTATTACTACATGTCACCTGAGCCACAGTAACCAGCCATTTGCACATCTCCAACCCAACCCCAAACATGATGCAAAATGTGTTAGCTCTACGTATTTCACTGAGATTTAAACCAAGGACTCTTACCTCATGTTTGCCAAGGGAAAGGAGTGCGCCCAGTCGATTACTGCAGCTCAGCTGATGCATCGTGACTTAGTAAGTCAGTAACTTAACCACATGTCTGAGTCCCCAGTGGCAGGATCAGGCTATAAGTTCTGAACCAAAGCATATTAATCACCAAAGACCCATGAGCCCTCACTCCTTTGTATTTAGTGGGTGCGCTAAGATAGACTGCTTATTATGGACAAGAGCAAGAATTTAAGGTTTTATTTGCTTAAGGCAAAATCATATCTCACATAAATTCAAGCTGTGACTGTCCAGTCAGCTCTCTTGTGCTTCTATAAAGGATTTATTTCTCTGGAGAGAGAGAAAGGGGAAAAAGTTCCTTAGGGAAATCTAAGGGAAATCTTAAGTAAATCCCAAGTAGGATTAATTTTGTAGCATGTATTTGGCAAACTCAATTCTGGGTTCATCCTTGAGTTTTAAAATTAAATTGATTCTCAGAAGCAAGTTATTTGGACAGAAACTGAAGTATGAGACAGGCTTCTGAGGAGGACAGCTTAGCTGCAAGAAGATCCGACTTACAATTTCTCTAGTAATTCCCAAGCTATAGGGTTAAATAAGCAAAACAATTCTGTGGCTCTGCTGGCCCATGCAACTTCACATCAGAGAACACCGATACTATTGCAGTTAATTTCCCAGTTTAGGAAAAAAACCAGCTTTTTCTGAGCTATGCTTTCATCATTTTTAAAGCAATATACAGCTTGCCAGGAAAATTCCAATTATTTAGAGCAACATTTTCATTTACCCATAAATTAACATAGTAACTAGCAAAACACCAATGGCAACTCCCAGAAGATTACTCAGTAAGGAAGACAGAACTAATGCACCCAAAACCTGCAGGCAACATCAGTCTCCTCCAACTGGAGTGACAGGCTTGTCTTGAACTGGTTTATGGCAGAGAAGAACATTCCTAGAGTTGGAGTCTGCAAACCTTAAAGGAATAGTCCCAGAGAAATGAGGGTGTAAGTTACAGAGGGAAGAGATGCTTTGGGCTACATGGTGCATAACAGGGGAAACCTCCAACAGTCTTCTCGTTCATCAGAGCATCAGCACTGGCTAAGGCAATGGTCAGATGAGGGCTTGTCACTGAGTTGGAGCAATTACAGTTGACATCACCTCAGCTGGGGTGTGGTAAAACTGGCAAAACTTTTCTCAACCCTCTCAAACTTGACAGCAAGCACTTGTATGAGCACACCCCAAAGGGACAACGACGGCCAGAGAGGCAATGAGTCAAATGCAAAGAGAAGGAATGTACATAACCAGCAGTGAGGGGATGAAAATAAAGCACTGCTTAGCAATATTGCCTTCTGAAGAGGAAAGGGTCGAGTTCTCCATTTACCTTGACTACTGGTGGCGTGGGAGGCACCACGGGCATTATCGGAGCAGCAGGCGGAGGGGGAGCAGCGGCGGGAGGGGCAGTGACAGGCGGGACATTAGCAGTGATGGTTGGCACAGGGGTGGCAGCAATGACGGGCGTCTGAGACACGGCTGGAGGGACGTTCTGGAACGGGGCCGGCGGGGAGACGGAAGACATGGCCACTGCTTGCTGCGCTCCTTTCAAACGACAAAGTGAAAATGCACTGCAATGTACTGATGGTTACAAGTGCTGACAAGACATTGGGAACAAAGTGACACTGGTGCAGCTGGACTGTGCAATCATGGGCTTGGCAAAAGGCTTCCAGTCCAGGGCCACAAGAAGAGCACAAAGGACACAGTGTGATTTGCTGGGTGCTGTTACCCAGGGGTTAACAAAAAATGACGAATCACTGACCTAAGTTCTCGTACCACGAGCTTTAGGCCAGTCACATGCAAGCAAAATACTTCAAGCTTTGCACATGGAATGTGTTGTTCTGGGACAGTCTTCACCCCTCTCATGCTCTCAGAGCTACTCTGTGCTCAGCAAAAGAGCAGGAGCTCGAGGAGAGGGAATGGAAGGACATGGCTCTTTTGGACAGCTGCTGTCCTGCACAGAACTCAATCTGGGAGTGCTTTTACTATGCCTGACAAATGGTAACAACGACTCTCCTATTGCCAGCTAAACACCCAAGAGTCCAAAGCACTTCAGATTTGCCACAAGTTCTACAACAAAAGAAACCTAGCTGGGAGCAGAGCCTAAGTCTCCTGATATCCAGGCACATGTCCCTTATGCTAGACCTGCACTGTTAAAGAACTGCCTACTAGTGTGAAATTAAGGTGGACAAATCCTTGGCAACAGGCTTGTAACATTTAATGTCACTGGATCGAGTTAATACCTGCACTCTGCGTGCCCGCTGATGGCTTGCGACCTTTGCCTTTAGGAACTGGGGGTAATAATTCGACTTCCTCCTGAGGCATCTGAGCAACCTTCTGCAGAAATATCTTCTCCAGGGCTTGGGCCATGAGGACGATGTCATCTGTGGGCTGCAGAAAGAAGAATACAAGCCTATGCTGTATCATCCACATAACAGAAGCAGAGAGGTTCAAGAACAGGCTTTGAAATCCCCAGTGATACTGCCCTTCAAATAAATGATGGTATCCGAGCTCCAACAATAAACAGACTAGATCTTCTCCCTCCTTGCATGCCACACTCCTGCTCTTCTATTCTGGTCTAGCATGCAATAATTACAGCCTCTAAGAACGCTGCATCTAGAGAGTTATTAGGATTTCCAGTAGCAGCCTGATAACCAGTATCCTGTGCATCAGTGTAGAACCAGCAAACTGGAACAGATGAGCTGTCCTCCCCTGCTTGCTAGCAGGTTCAAGAGAAGAGTGTAAACACATACTCTGTGGCTCAAACTAATTAATTTGTTTATTTCAGCTTGTTCTCCAGTATGGGTCAATGATGACAAACCACTGTATAAAACATAATACAAAGAATAGAGGCCTTTAACAACCTAACAAACCAGCAAACAAGCCAAACCTAAAACAATAATAAGCAATCTAAAGGTGTGCAAGTATGGACGAGACATAGGCCGAGAAGTGTTACACTTCCTGAACTGCTCTCTGCTGCTAAGACATACTATTCACTGCTAGACAGCCAGCGTAACAATAGCACTAATACCCCACAGAACACCTGCAAAGCACTGCATAAACTTTTGCTCACCTTAAAGAATTCCTAACTGGAAATAAAGAGTAAAAACTTGCTACATAACCCCAAAACAGAAATCTACCTATAATGAAGAGGCACATTTGCCATTTTAACTAGTCTGGGGAAAGAAAGACACAGCACAAAGACAGCTTTGTGCATTTCAAGTAGTGTGGTTGCAATTAGTGGCATTTCAAATCCTTGCAAGGAGGGCCCGGAGCACAGCCGAGCTGGCCCTGTTTAAAACCTGCACTGTAACAGTTGTAGGTGGGCCTCTTCTAGGCAGTGCCCCAGCTAAAGGCTTGTCTGGGCTCTTTACCTTGTTATAAATGTAACAATTTGTAAACATGGTGTTGAAATCCTGCATACATTCACTGGCACTCCAGTAATAATTATGTTCCAGGCGCTTCTTGATGGTCCCCATGTCCATGGGATTTTTTATTATTTTGTGATAATCCTGTTGGAGAAACAGGAAAGCCATTACATCTCCTGATGTGCGGAAAGCGTGTTGCTCACATGTCCCTCTAGTTCCAGCTTTCTCTTCATTCCCCCTCCCAAAAAACATCCCCAAATTTTTGTGCAAGTACCATCTTTGCTTTTATTTTCTAATTTTTAGTCTATTGTTATTATGAACTTGACTACAAAGCACCAGAACTCCTTCCGCAAGCACCAACCTTCTACAACTCCCCCCAATACATGCTCAAACATGCACACAAACGGCTACTTGGATATTACCAGCTTTTTATAAGGACAGTTGGACTGGGAAGGCAGCAAGTGTAGTATGCAGACAAAAACACGCTTTCTGAGCAGCTCTCCCTGGAAGCTGTTCGCAGCCTTGATACCCCTTACGAGGCTGTCGGTGCCATTTTGGATTGTGCAGCAGAGTGGAAGGGTGCCACACTTGACAGTCAGACTAAGGCTGCATCGATGTGCTTCGTGCTCACACAGGACCAGCGGCTGGGCAGCAGGGTCAGCGCTAGCTTTGGCAGGGTGTTAGTTTAACAGTGGACTGGCTGCAATTTGGGAAACAGCATTTGTCTCCCTTTTTAAAGGGCTGCCTCCGGCACCTACAGAAGTTTATCACTGCCAGCACTGGCTAAGACAGTGCTAAAAGTTTCAGTCTCTCTTTTAAGGGCATCAGCCCTTGAAAGGCTTACACATGTTAACCCAGTTTCTCTCTGGGCTGGTCTCAAGCCTCTATAGAGGCTGTTATTAGCCTGGAGATGCTCTAGGCATGCAAAGTTATACACTGTAATTTTCCTGCTCTGGAGAACAGCAAGCCCTCTTGCTGCAGGTGCACACGAAGCCACGTACAGCCACTGGCCACTATGAGCCCAACTCCCAAGCACCACCCGAGACACCAATATTTCCAGGCAAGGCACGCTAGGGCAGGAAAGGCAATCCTGCTGGCTACTGGGCTTGTGCAGATTTAGGTCACACATGGAAAAACAACTATTCTTGCAACTGGTAACTCCTTTAAATTTTCTGGTAACCTGCCCTAAAACCACCTCGCAATTCCTCACTGAGGAACTAAATCCACAAAAAGAAGGCACAAATAAACACAGACCTAGAGAAACATTATACAGGCATTAAGTGTTTTACTCTATTGGCTAGCATTTTAAATAATACCCATCAACAACATCGCAGAGTTCAAAGGACTCCTAATACAGTCCATAAAACTGCATTATAACCTGCGGTAACTGGAGCTCTCCTGACCTTACATCCCAGAACCATGCTCCCTCAAATCCTACATGCAACCCTGTTGCTCAAAGCAGCCAGAGTGAACGTGCAATGGGCTGCCTGGCTGAGCAGACAGCAGGGCAGTGTCTGTATTTAAGTGAAGCAGGTGCGTAGCTGTGTGCCTCCACTCCTGAGTTTTTATACCTACAAGGCCCCTTTGAAAAGGTGAAGAGCGTGTGGCTCTGTTCCCTAGAAGAAATCAGCTTAGTACACTTTGGTTATTTATGAATAACCAGGCTAAATCTTGCACTATCTGCTCTGAGAGTATATATCATCAGGCACAGGAGGCAGATGGGTAAATGCAACTGTGCTGTTATTTCTGATTCCAGTATAGCATTTGAAAATATCTAGCTCCGAAGTATCCTTGGTAATTAGCTTCTCCTGCCTTCCTCAACACTGAAGTCAGTAGCAAATCCAGGAAGTCCTATCACAAACACAAGTTCCACTGAGCCCAATGCCAAATGCTCAGAAAAGTGTGGACTTCAAGACTCTCTCAAATTGGACAGAGGCGGGACAAGGGGTGAAGACACATAAAAGTAACCAGAGGTAAACCACAAAGCACTACGCTTCAGCTGCTCTAAGAAAGCTTGCTTGTGTGTTCTTCTCTTCCCTCATCGAGAAGTACTTTTCTCCTTCAGAGATCTGCACCTCTCCAGCTCTGAAAGACATCATCTTCTAATTCAACAAGTCTAAGAGCATTCAAGGAAATCCCCAAAAGCAACCTAACCATTCTGATCCAATGATCAGAAAACTGATCTCACTAACACAAAGCTTTCCAAGAACAGAATACTGAGCAGAAGATGATAGATACGTACTGGCAAATTCAATTTAATTGCATCAACAGGTTGGTAGAAAGGCCAAGCAAACTGATGCTTCCACAAGGTCTTTACCACAACATTTTGCATATATTGCAATTGGTTGGTCTTCCGGCCAGGCTTATTAGGATTAGTGACCTCCGGAGGTGGTGGATTCACAGGGCCCTGAGGAGCCTGGATTGCTGATGTGACTGTCGACATTTTCCTGCTCTTGCTCTCACTCTCTGTCACAGCAGCAACAACTGGGAGATTTTCTTTCTTCCTTTATGCTCCCTGAATGGGACTGACATCCCATTTCCAGGGTCCAACCATACAACCTAGATCAAATGAGAGGAAGAAGATAATGTGTAAATACAGATACTTACTTGAAGTAGGCATGTTCAATCAACAGCAGAAGTGTCTTAACTCAGGCTCTTTACCCCATCTGCTTCATTCCCTGTAACACACTTTACCTTGATGATGGGCATAGTTCAAGACCCAAGAGACAGTGGAACAGCAATTACCAAATTCAAAGCCTGCAGAGAGCCAGTAAGCTTCACAGGACTAGTTCTTGCTCTATCTGGCTCAGAGAGCATCTTCGTGCACAAAGAAAACACATGGGGTAGCATAAGAATACTGTTAGGGAATACAGTTGGGATGTAATACTGAGATTCCCACGAATGTGCTGATCCAAGCTAGTAAATCCATAGCTTGCAGCTCAATGTAAACTTAACTGCATTGTCTCTAGACCCATGCTGGCTGGCACTGAGTCAGCTTACAAGCCTCTACCCTGGTGCAATGGTCAGTCTAAAAATCCCATAATCAAGAGCTGACTACAGCTGTCTGAGAACCTTGATCCAGAGAAATGAAAGAGGGGGCAGACAGAGGTGCTGTGAACAGTTGTGAATGAAAGGTGTCACCAGAAACATCCTAACTCAAAGTGATCTGCACTGTGAATCTCATAAATGTCTTGCTATGTCCCTTACTACACGTACCTGGCTGTGCCCTCAGTTTCATATGAAAGTCTCAAGATACAGGCTCAGTACAAATAATAATTTATATTATATCCCATGACCTGGCTGAGAGACCCTTGTCATGCTTTCTCTTAAAGGCACTAAGATATGCAGAAGAATACACAAACTGCATTACCAGCAAACTCCAGGGGAAAAAAAAAATGGTATAGTATCACTGCATCTTGTATACCATATGGTAAACAGCTTTGCTATGTCATCTTCCATAAACATTTGATATTTCAATTCACATCAGGACTGCAGCTACTCTTCTCATGGCAAACAGACCACAATCACTTTCGAGAGGCAAATTATTTCAAATACATTCAGAAAGCCACACAAATACTCTCACTGACATATGCTTCTTGGTTGCACAGAGAAACATGAGCAGAGACAGAAGCTGCATTAATACAGGGAGAAGAAGAGAGCAGTAAGACATCCTAGGAAAAAAACCTCAAGCCTCTTCCTTCTTACATCCCTCATCATCTCTACTGACTATCTGGACTAAAATGTCAATTTACCCTTTGAGCTGCTGATTAAATGATGGCAAAAAAGTAAACACATACCTAATTTAGGGGAATTTTACAAAAGTAGACATAAACAGATCTGAAACACAGAGGGATATTTAAATATCAGTCTTCTCAGGCTTGCTCAGGTAGCAGAGGCATTTGCATTCTGGAGGCCAGCTGCTGCCCCAGCAGCTCCAGAACTAGGAGAACGCTCTGGCACCCTGGTGACATTGTGGCACAGGGAACCACACCATAAAGCAGCCGGTGCTCTGGGTGCCACAGCCATCAGGGACACCCGAGTGCTCTGGGTGCCGCGGCCACTAGGCGCACCTTGCTGTGGACCAGCTTGGCTTGGCCCGGCCCACAGGTGTCCCTGGCTCCAGAAACCAGATCCAGTTTTGGTTTTGGTGGGTTTTTTTAGAGTTAATTGTATAGTTAATATTTTATAGTACTTCTATGGAAAATGAAATTGTTAAAAACCTAAACCAAATCCATGCGTGACTACGCACGCAGGGAACAGACAAGACCAGTTATGACACTGCCACCATCCATTCACAAGACCTGTTACATTCCAAGGATGTAGAAAAAGCAGAGATGACAGTAGGACTTTCTTGTGCCATGTATATGGCACAAGTATAGATCCAGAATCAGGCCTCTGGTCCCTATTCTTTGGTAACTCGAGAGCCCAGCTTAGTAGTTCAAAAAGGACTAGTCTCTGTTCCTCAGCTCCCTCATCTGATCACGCAGGTCGTGCTGCTGTTGGCCGGCAGGGTGATCACCAAGCAGCTGACAGGGATGCTGGCATCCTCTGGGCAAGGAATTTCAAAACTAGGATGTTCCTTGGGATTTTGGATTTGGAAGACACTGGGGAAGCATTTTCTCCTGATGTCCCATCAACTTAAAGCAGCAGCAGAAATACTGCAAAATGCAATCTTCGGATCAAGGAGGGGGAGAACAGACAAAGAATTAAAAAGAAGAAAAAAGATAATTGGGTGGTTTCACTCAGTCTCCTTCTGGGCAGCTCTCTGCATGGATTTCAGACCCCAAAGCCTTTGAGCAACGTCCATCATCTGAGTGTATGCAACATTGACTGCAGGCCCCTGGTGACCACCAGTGAAGCATTTTGTTTGCTGTCTTCTTGATTAACAAACTGAATCCAATGCAAGGATTGATGGGAAATAAGACACCCACAGAGAGCAATTCCTGCTGCTATAGAGCATTTCAGTCACAAGTTTGAAATGATGCAGTGTAACTTAAGTCTTCCCTTTAAATAACCTAAAGTTAAATACAACTATTCTCTTTTCATTTGAATTTGCTGATGTCCTCCTACCTGTCAAACTGCATTTGATATGGATTTTTTTTTAATTAATTTTTATTAAATCCCAGAACTGTAATTCAAAAACCACAGATCTAGTCATGCCTCTCCCAAATTCCCTCTCTGACCTGAGCCAAGGCGTTTGGTATCTCCACACCACAGCTTCTCATCTGTGCCATGGAGATAGCGGTAGTTCCTTTCTGTCTCCATCTGCTCCACCCAGCCAGCCTGCAAACTCTCTGGGACATGCACCACCTCTTCATGTGCACATTTTGACCATCAAGCTTAAACAAGGCTTGCACAGTTCACATGAGAGGCATGTAACAGTCATCAGTGACACAACTCAGAAAGGATTTTAATTAAGAACATTACCAAAAGTAGGAGGGGCAGATTCGTGACAGCCAACTCGGCTAGTCCTCTGACAGCTGATCCTCTTTAACTTGCATGCTCCAACTCATTGGTTATTACAACCAAAAGTGGCTACAAACCCCAAATCTCTTAGCAGCACTGTCATTTAAATGCTGGATCCTGCAGCTGAAAGACAGGAATAGCTACGTGGGCTCAGCAGCACTGGAAGTTATCTTTTCCTGGCATAAATACAGCTTTAATGTGCATGTGCCTCACAGCACCATTTTAACCCTAGGTCCATCAGCTTCCTCATCATTTGCTGGAAAAAGTGCTTTGATATCAGATTATGCCTTTATTTTTAAAGCTAAAAATTTGTTTCTACATCCATTCCTTTACTTCTAAAGTTTCAAAATAATATTCTTTTTTAAGAATGTAAAAAGCAGAATTATGAGGAGTCTGGAGGCTGAGGGTGCAAATGCTTTGGAAATGTCCAGAAGTATATGACATTGAATTCAGAGAGGCCACAGCCCTGCCTGAGAAAACTACTAGTTGTCAGACTTCATTTATCAAATGAGGAAAGTGAGACGTAGGACGATCTCACGTCCCAACTTACCACACAAAATCATCCAACACAACAGTCGAGTAGACTCACACACAAAAAACAAGCAAGCTTACACAAATTGTCCCATAACTACAAGAAGAAGCAAAATACACAGCTCCAGTCAAGCACTTCAGTACCTACTGAAATTGCAGCAGTATTATTTAAACTATTAGGGAGCCCAGTGGTGAACCAGGACATCACTGTACAAGGTACTGTACAAGCCTGGAACAAAGACTGCCAAAACCAGCCTTGGCACAGACATCATGTGCATCTTCCAGTGAAGGTCTCAGGTTGGACTTCTTTTAGCACCCTGGAGGAATAAGTTCTTAAATTTAGATTTTTAAATTACTACTTATCCTGTTCCTCAGACTTGCAATGTCCAAGTAACAGAAGCTGTTCTTGATTTTTCTGGCTGCACATGTACACCTTTGATATTACAAATTTAAAGTACACCCTTTTGCTGTCATACACAGAAAGTGCATGCCGCTTCCCACATTGTGTATTTCTCCTCCTTCTTACTCATCCCAGTCTGAGACGATAACTAAAAGCAAAACCCAAACTCTCAAATAAGTCTTGCTTCTCTGGAGTTTGTCTGTCCTGCGCTAAGTTGCAACCTCAGTGTGGCATCCAACAAAGCAACAGGGTTTGACTCATCCCTCAGCCAAACCAGTCATATAAAAAAAACCAAACCAAAAAACACACCAACTAGGTTGGAAGGATTTTTTTTTTTTTTTTAGCTTTTCTTTCATTGAGTTGCTTGCATGGGTCAGTCAGTGGAGAGACAGTTGGCAGAGAGAAAACATGTTAATAATTCCCTGTACTAGTAGGATAACGTTTTACTCAGCTGATGGAGACCACAGACTGTCTGCAGTGGCGAGACTATTTTAAAAGAGGCTATAAAGCCCCATGAAATGTGCACTGTGCCAGTAAGCCTGCTGCTTCAGCTAACGGTTCTGCCACTTCCTTTGGCAGTGCCGAACATTTAACGGATGGCTCACTCCCTTGCTGCTGTTCGTGCAGTACAGGATGGCATTTGTTTCGATTGCAAAATTAGAAGGTAGCAAGCTCTATGTTAGTCCGTGAGCCCAACAACTCTTTTTCCCTTGGTATAGTATTTCTGCATGGTTACTTGGACACCGATCAAAAACTGGCACAATTCCAGCCCAGCCAGAAACAGCAATATAAATCTTCCCATCAGGGAAAATTATCAAGTTTAAGAGATGTTCCTTGACCTCATCTTTATCTCCACATTATTATTTACATTCCAGTAGCACACAGAGGCTGTGCAGACCAAGGTCCCTCAGTACTTAGCACTGTGCAGACAGGCAGTATGACCCTGTTCCTACTTGGAAGAGCTGGTGCTCACAACTCAGGCTTCACACCGTGGTGAAGTGACCTGCCAGGGGCCACCCAGCAAGCCTGCGGCAGAGCCGAGAGCAGAACCCCGAACCCTGGCCAGTGCCTGGCCCTGATCTCGTTAGCCAGCCCGTCAGAGAAACTGCACCTCCTAAGCAGCACTGCACTCTCAAACATGACAGGCAGCGACTGAGCGTTTCTGAAGGCAGGACAGAGCCAGCAGCCAGAACCACACTGAGCAGGTGTCCTCACACTGCTGCTCCAAGCATTACTCCCCCGCATAGGCTCCTTGCAGCCACCAAAGCAGACGCTCGGTCCCTTTTCCCCCAACAGCAGCAATAGCTAGAAGCTTGTGCCACCATATGCTGCTCCCCGTCTCAGAGAAGCAGCAGGCCCATGATCATCTTGCCCAGACTTTCTTGCAACTGCAGGAATGGTTTAGCACACTATTACTAGCCCTCAACACAACCTTAAAGTCAGATAAGATTATGAATTGAGGGTAGTAGTATCCACATTCCATTTTACAGTGGGCTACACTACCACTCCTCCAGGGTCCTCAGAAGGAAACAAAGCTGGTGGATGTCCTCCTTTTCCTCCTACTGTGCGTTCCTTTCCCTCCACAGCCCCATATAGGAATTGAACTTCAGGCAGCTTTCACTATCTACTAACTCCATGTCAGAGGGATGTTCTCTTCAAACTCAAGGATCTGTGATTTGAGAGCAAGACTTGAGGACAGACAAGTTGCTTTACCAGCCAACGCTGCCTTGGCAGACACACATGCTATACACAATATGCCACCCCCTCAAGACCTGGGGATGAAACATTTGCACTTGGCTTCACTGCAGGAAATGGGAATTTGGCTTGTGAGAGCCCCCATGGCACACTGCAGCTTTGCACTCTGAAAGTCCATTCAGCTGTCCTCGTTGTCTCCCAAATCATTAATTCCACACATCAGAGATTTGCTTTTCATGCATATTATATTGAGCACAGCCCCAATAACATCCTGTGACTGGGAGATGCAACTGTGTCCTTAACTTACCTCTGCATGAGGGAAGGAAAAAGATCACAGAAGATTAAGTCAGTTCCTTGGCTTTTGACTTGGTTAGTTTAATGCTCATCAGATTATGCAGATAGATTTCCCACCCTTGGTCTCTCCTTGGCTATTATAAGAGCAGGTGTTTCCTCAGTAAGGAGCCTGTGGGTTCCTAACCAGTAGATAAGAATCATCCAGAAGTAACTGATAATTTCAAGGGCCTTCAGTCCTGGTACATACTCAGTGCTCCCTGCAAATCAGACTGCTTTAAGATGTCTCACATCATGCTTTCAAACTCAGAGGTACCCAAAAGTCACTTTATCTTGACTATAAAAGCAGTGGGGACTTTTCTAAGCACTATTCTAGGCACCTTAAATAAAATTATGATCTTTCTGATGATTGTAGGCCAGAGTATTTCTCTCCACTGAGTTGCTAATGCCACAGGAAGCTCCTTCTGATCAAGTTCAAGCAAGACTTCAGATGCAGGTCACGTACCTCCTGCAACACACAAATCATATGGGGCTCAACTGCTTTCTGAAGGCTGCAGCTTCAAGTGCAGGGAGTGATGTTTCACACTGTCACAAGTTCATTTTCATAGCTTTCCATTTGCTTTTGAGAACAGTTTAAATAACTGGCCTCAGTAATGGATTAGGTATGGTTGATCTTGTTTTGGATTTGGGAGAACAGAATGACCTCTGGACATTTCTTCCAGCCCTACTTTTTGTGGTCCTCTGAAAACATGGAGGTAAATTTTAACTCAGACATATGCTGGTTTTGTGCAAGCTCTTGAGTTACACACAGTGTTAACAAGGCTACAGTAGGAAGGAAAAGTGAGTGGTTAAAGAGCTTATTCTGTGTTGGATTCCTGACTGGAGAAGTTCAGCCAGCTTTAAGATCTGACTCTGCAGTAAGGATTGGACTGAGATTTCTGAAATAAAGTGAGCTGCACTTGCAAAAAACTTCCAGGAAGTACTTCAGCAAATTAACTGGGTGACCTATAATGAAAATGCTTAGTTGTAGCTGTGGAAATAAGCATTTATGAACAGGTCTCACAGTGGGTAAACCAGCTGGTGGCTTGCACATCAACACTCTGGGAAGACACAGTCAAATCAACAGGATAGGAACGGGTAGGTGCTTCACCAGAAAATGTTAGTGGTTGTGCCTCTCACAACAAGATACACCAATTGTACCTTTGTGGCAATGGAAAAAAGTGTTGGGCTGTTTCAGCCTTCATTTTCATAACAGACATTTGGCACTGAAAGGAAAGCGTTTGGGATAATCACATGCCTGGGCAGAGTCTGCTCGTGCCATTTCTTCCTAGAGGGGAAAGGTGGAGATGCAATGAAATTACCTTGCATGACCCACAGGGTTAAACCTATATCACCTCATAATTGAGGGAAGAGCCAGAGAGAAGCCAGATAGCAGTCAGTCAGTCACGTCTTACAGAGAAAAGGAGAGAAGGTGAATCTGCTTCTGAGCATATGTTCTCTCTTATCTAGTGCACTGTGATACATTGCACGCTTATTTGGCAATTTCTAGCACTTGTAGGGGTTACTGCAGTCCCTCAAAAACCCATGTGCAGCAGAAGCCCTGCAGCTTTGGCCATTAGGCAAAAAGGAAGTGCTGGGACGGTGCTGGCACATCGCCACATACCATACAAGCTCCCAACATGTCAGGAGCAGGAGTGGGGGACCTAAGGGAGGCAGGAACATGGCTGAAGGCACATTGGAAGTATGGTATAAACCACAACACAGACAGCACCTCAGTCCTCCTCTGTGGTTCAGTAACCACTTCAAGCCCCATCCTGCAAAGTGCTAAGCAACTTTCCCCTCTCCATAAGTTGCACAGTTTCTGTGGCTCAGCACCTCTCCACAGAGGGTTTTGCAGACTTATCACCTACAAGATACAACTAATTGGTCAATCAAGATACATCTCTTTCTAATGAAGGTTTAGGCAAACACACACAAGCTCTCCACACTTTTTGGCCCCTCTAACTGGGTCAACCTCTTCTCTAGCTGTCTATTAGGGAGAGATAAAATGAGAAAGGAGGTCAAGTGCTAGATAGCTGGGGCTGGAGAGTCTATTCAGACTGATCAGACTTGTGGATGCTCCCACTGTTGCAGTTACAATATCTATGATAGCTGATCTAGTCAATGCCACCCAGCCCTGAAGATACATCCTCTCACTGCAGGATTGCTGCAGAACGTGATCCTAGCTAGAGAAGTACCATTGCACAAGCATAAGGTGTGGAAGAGCATGGAGATCTTGCCTGCTTTCATCACATTTCCTAAAACACCATAAAAAGAAATTGCAGCCTAGTCAAGAAGAGGAGTCTCCATGTCTACGTGAAAGTTAGCCAAGGAGGGGAAAAAAGTTTGGTGATCCCAAATTCAAACCTTGCTGATGGGCATAGCAAAACACTCTACAGACTCGGTCACAACTTCCTCAGACCGGCCAATTCCACAGGCTCAGAACTGGCACAAATGCTGTCTGCTGGATGCCCTCTTTGTTATTCCACCTCTCAGTGTTTCTGGTATTATCATCACTTTAAACTTCACAGATGGACAAAATCTACTGCTCCACCTCTACTCACCCTTGCTTACACGTTCAAATCCATACTTCAAGACCAATCAGAACTACAGATCCATTTGCTCACTTGGGTTTGAACCGCAGTCACCCTTTATTAGCATCCTTCATGTCAGCATTCCCAACTGCTCTGTAAGTGGGAGACTGAAACTGTGTGACAGGCTGATGCTCCTTCACTGTGAACTTGCTTGTAACAGATCTCAGTGGCAGGGGATCTTTGGATTCCACCATCAGGCAATACTGCCACAGCACACAAGCAGCAAAGGAGGAAAATCTCACTTGCTGAGAACTGCTAAGGAGAAAACGTACATCTAAAAGTCCAGAAGCAACAGGTCCATCCCAGACATGCCAAGTGACAAGCAAGCAGGCTGAAGCTGTTAATCATTTCAGTACTGGATGATGATGCTGAACAGTCTTAACTTGATACTCACTGGCTTCAGCAGAAGTCATCCTAGGGTTCCTTTTACTTACTTTCCTTCAGGAAGCAAAAATGGTGGAAAGAAACAGATACAAATACTACTGAGCAGATAAACTGGAAGAGGAAACAGGCAGGTAACCTACACCCTCTGGGAAAAAGCAAAACAGAGAAAGTCAGGAAAAGAGACAGGAACAAATAGAGTGAGGAGATACAAAGTTAAAACTTCTTATTTCATGCAGTTTGAAAATGTGATTGAACAGAGGCTGCTGTTAAACGCTGCATCCACTCTACTTTTCTGAACTACAGACTAGAGCAGGGGGTGAGAAGCCCTGTTGTGGTTCATCCAGGCTTGGTCATTGTTATTACTGCCATGCAGGAATACACAGAAAGGGCCACCACACACCAGATGCTGTATGAGGACAATAGGGATTGTAGGAGACTGCAGCCTCTGCTCCTGACCAGACATTGCAAGTGGGATGGCAAGACGGAATAAAAGCTGGAGCCTGACTGATTGCTAGGGCAATGAATTGACAGGTCAAACACCTCAACTTAACTGTGTTTCATCAGCATGTGCCCAGACACCAACTGCACTATGACCAGGAGGCTCCACTGCCCTGACCAGGACCAAGCACAGCACCGCATGCAGAGCACCTCTGCCCTAAGGAGTGAGCTGTCTAGACAGACCAGGAAAGAGGCACAAATTGGCAAGGCATGACGGTCTTAAAAAGAAAAACTAAAACCAAAAAAAATCACAGTGCAGGTCAGTACCACAACCCACCTACTTCAAAGCTCTGCCTCCTAATTCCCCTCAGTTCATCTATTACTTTACAGCCTAACTTCTCCAAAGCATGACTTATCCAACACATGATACTACTGCCAATTCATCCTGTGACTCCAGAAATCAGTTTTGTAAATTTCAGGTCAGCAAACCATATTTCAGTTAAATTATCTAGAAAACCCCAAACCATACTCTGGCAGTGACCCAAATTTCAGATGATACATGCACAATAAAAGCATTTAGGTGCACCCATTAAAGCGTCACATGGCAACACCCGCACAGGCTTCAGAACTCCTAACGGGATGATCGTATGTCTACACCCTCGCAGGGTTCTCTTTTTCTGCTTTTTAAAGGATGTGCTTTGCACAGTTAAACATTTGTGTTCTGAAAAAGATGGTCTGCCCTTCCCCTTTTTAATCAGCATATGGTGCTCTGTGTACTTTTACAGTATAAGAAAAAAAAAAACTTAAACTCAGTTTGATTCAGCTTATAGTGAATAAATTACACATAGTCTTTCCACAACAGGTTTTGTCATGATTCTTCTTCTGCACTTTGATTTCCAAAAAGAGGTATTATTGGACACAAAGCATTTTGAAGAAAAGGTGAAAAACAAAAACAAAAAACCATGAGCTTGAATACTTCCCTGCTGGGCAGAGCATCTCCAAGCTTCTGCTATACCTGCAAAGAATTACAAAGACAGCTACAAAACAGGATGCTGACGCCTCAGCTCAGTTCTCGACACTCCATGCTGTTGGCTTGTCAGTTCCCCACTTGTGAAATGGGGATATGAATATTTCCCCTACCATCTACAATTAGTCTTTTCCCATGCATTTATACATTAATTCCTTCTCACTGTTATGTTTATACCAAATTTTAAGAAAAAACCCAAACAAACACACAGAGGAACCTTTATTTACAAGGTGTTCAAATACCACAACTTAGGCTTCTGGAAACACTTAACTGTTCTTTACTAAGTACAATGCTAATTGTCATTTGAAGAAACTGCAAAGCTAAAAGTGCCATCTGCTTTATCCCTTTCCCCATACTGCAGCACCCTTTAAACACATTTCTAAAAGATAAACCACAACACCCAAGAGGTCCTTCATGACACCTGTTAGGGAGGAGGGTTTAGATACAGCCAAATTCCACTTCCAACTGAATTTAAGAGGCTACATGTAACAGGAAGATTACCTCCTCTTAATGAAACTAAGTACAAAAAGTATTCTGAGCAAAGTAAAAAATACAGAGCCCTTGCAAATAGCATTCAGTTCCTATGTATTACCTATTTAAAGTATTGTTTTCTGCTCTGTGCACCTAATAACCTATGCTTCAATTCTTTCTTACATCACCAGTACTGCATGGCCATATATCAGCATTATTAATATCATTTACAAGTGCTACAGATGTTATCCTTATGGGCAGCTCCATGCAAACATCATCAGAGAAGACACACTTTAATAAACAGACACAGATCCACGTTAACTTGTTAGAAGCATTTCACAGTACATAGTAGAACCAAAGTGATTCATTAGAGAAAATACCTTCCCCCATCAACAGACATCCCCCCCCGCGCACTTTTGTGCTCCAACACTTTCTCCTACTCAATTTTAAAATTTATTTTTATATATTAAAGGGACTGAAGTTATTATTATGAAAAAGAACAGATTTGTTTCAGGACAAAAAGCATTACAGACATAGTAAGAACGGATGTGCTGCCACTGGTGTAAATCGTACTCTGGGTTTACAGCTGCAGCACCGCAACTTTCCCAAGCAAAGTCTACCTAAATCAATATATGACAATCAAGTCAGTTAAGGGGATGAACAATGAAATCAAAGTGATTGAATTACCATGACAAATATCTACTTGTTAGCCGAGCCACCACAACGTTATATTTGGTAACGGGGCAGAGTAAGTACGCCCACCCACCAAGTTAATTATTGCAGTTTAGCTGACAGAGTAGTAGGAACTTGTTCCACTGCAGTAGCCTTCCCATTTACGACCACCACTCAGCCCTTAGCGTGTTCCCCGAAACAGGTTGCACCGACTTAGCTTTATCTGTTTCCAAACCAATTTAAGTGCCCTGTCTTTGAACAAGCATGTTCTAGAATAACTCAATGTGTTAACTTAAAGCAAACATAGCCAAACACGTGCAAAAGGCTGTATGTAGTCTATTATTTCAGATGAAAAGTGCCTCGCTGATTTTGCCAAGGTTGAGTAGATCCATAAATCTGTTCAGTTATGCAAGGAAGTTGCAGGTCAGCTAAGGTGTGAATAAACTGTGATAGCTAAGCTGCTGTTGCTCCCCGAGCAGGCATCAGCGCAGTTTCCACTGCCTGAGTTTACGTATCTGATTTAAATTTGCAATCATTCTGCGAGAAAGGGAAAAAAATTGGATCTTAGAGTCTATTACCCCTCCCTATGCAGGGGAGAGGGGAAGGTGCTCCCTACTGCCTAACACACCCAAGGGAGGAAGGTGGTCTCCCTCCGCATGCCCAGAGGAACACTGCTCTCTCCACGAACTGCTGGGGGCAGACAGACAGGCTCCTAACAGGAGGAGCTAAGTGTCCCCACGCACAGCTCCTTCTGAGAGCACCCACAGCTTAGCTTCCTGCACAGTGAGAACAGACAAGTCCTAAGCCTCTCTTAAAGCTCCTGCATATGGATGAAGTTCAAATCAAAGGAAGTACAACCACGACAGTGTGGACACAAGTATCCTAAATTTATTCTCATGTGGCTTATTCCTGTCCAGGCAAGGAACACACTTTCAGCACATCAGCTGATGCATAACACACTCAGACAAGCACTTACTGCAGCAAAAATTTGGGGGAGCATACCCTCTTTCACATAGCATCTTGAAGAGCTGCACTTTAACGCTATTTCACAGACCCTACACAGAACTGTAGCACCAACAGAAAAGCTGCAAAAAGGCAATGCTTTCCAATAAGAAATAGCATTTTCCGCTATACCCACATGCAATTCTTGCACGTACAGTACAAAACACACATGTGCTCAGTGTATCAGTTTCACTATAACCTGTGGTACAGCACAGTTCCTAAACCAGCCTTGGTAAGCAAAAAGGCTGCTACATCCTATGTCCCTCCCCAGAAAAATAGCACAGTACTGCAAACTCCGCACTTGCTTATAGCCAAACCTATTGACCAGTGCAGTTTTAGAAAACAGATTTCTCTCGGCATGGCCATATTGGTGGGTTGCAAGAGAGATCCCCAACCAGGCACCCTCCATAATGTTACACAAGGATAAGCTGAGCAGTTGAAAAGACAAAGTTACACAAGGAAAAACGCACCTTTCCTTCAATACAGATTGGGTTTGGTTACAACAGGCGAGCCAGTCACATGAAGCGCATCTCTGCTTGTATATTTATATCAGTGCATGAAGTCCTATGCAAGGATATCAGTGTGGCTGTATCGGTAAAGTGCTCCAAGCATACACTTCCAGAGTGGAACAACAGCTCTCAAGGCCAGGAAGGAAAACTGCAATCTTTTTCTGTCTCTGCCTCTCTCTTTTTAAAGGCAAGAGAGGAGCAAACAGGATCATTAACAAAGCAGACCTGTGTCAATCAGAACTGAGTCTAAGTCTCAAAGTTTGAAGCTAAATGGAATCAGCTCAGGGAATTTTGTTCCAGATTGGTCCCCCATGCACAGAAATTTCATCTCAGATTGTCTTTACTACAACTGTTGCATTGCTGGTGGAGAGGAAAACGTCCTCGGACCCAGCAAAGGAGTGAGACAAATCTCCTCTGCCCAGGTTATCCATGTCGCTGAAATACTTCCATACATGATGGTGTCTTCTTATCAGACTCAGGCTGGAAAGAGACCAAGGCCTGGAAAGGCGCGAAAGGAATCCAAAACAGATGCAAGTGTTTCTTCAGTCGGTATCTTATCAGTAAGAATGGGAGAAGGACTAGTAGAAAAAGCAGCACATTACAGTGAATTTCCACACTACTGTCCAGAAGAAATTAAATCCTTCCAACACTGGCTTTAGCAACAAGTGAGTTAGAGTTAGCGTGCCCCAAAGAAAGTTGTTCACCTCCAACAAGCACCAATGATTGAAAGCACACTAATGTCGCAGTAAGATACCGTGGAACAAAAACCTCGAGATACACACACACACACATCCTTCCAAAAGGTCCTGACAGCTCACTGAGCAGCACAGCAAACAATGGGTCCCTCCTAATTCCCAGAACTCTACTGCTTACAATGGTGTTCTGGGCTATTACTGGAGAATAATGTGGCAATTTAAAAAAAAAAGGAAAAACAAACAAAAAACCAAACTAGCAACAAAACCCCCAAAAATCAAGAAAACAAAACCAACACACACAAAACAAAACATACAGTTCATGGTAATGACTGGGAAACCCACTGCGGATTAATGAATTTTGCAAATTAGCAAAGAAGGAGCAACCAGGATTAAAGAGAAACAATCGACAACACTAAGATGCAAAACACTCTTTGTCCATTTACTTAGCAAAGTGTAGTTCTGTCTGCGCTGAAAGCACCTGATAGCTTACCAAAGTAGACAGAGACTAATATATTTTGTAAAAGTAATTAAGCCTTTGAAACATGAGATCTCACTACATCACTCCGCTGCTGCCGAGGAGAGAGATTTGACTCCTGAGCTGTTTGTGCTGTCAACGAGAGCGATCAGGCTCCCAGATTCCTCCAGGGAGGAGCGAGATTCTAGGAGTGCAGCAGGGCTTGGCTGGAAACCAACAACCCACTGCACAAATGCCCCCCCTCCCGAGTTAAGAGGTAAATATTAAACAGCATCTTTCAGAACTTGTCAAATTAAAAGATGTGTCTTTAAAAACTGTGGGAAGCCCCAGCCTTCACCAGGGCAAACTGCTTTATCTGTGTGCACTGCCTTCAGCTCACTGAGGCTCATCAGGAGAGGAGATCCTCAGGTCAGGCAGGCTGGATCCTCAGCCTGCAGACAGGGTTTGTGGATACCAAGAACCTCCATCAGATTTCCCACTGTTTTAGGAGATGACTGAAGGATAAAGTTTTAAAAACACGGTTGTTAACTCAAGAAAGAAGTATTTTGCAAGATTATTAAGAACTGTGATTTCAGTCATTGTACCCAGTGCAGTTACAACAGCGCAAAGAAACAACTAGCTATGAAGCCTACTGAAATACTTGCGTTTGCAGACACAAACGAACGAAACCTCTTCTTTAGAGACAGATAGTGAAAGAGCACTGCTGCCTAACATGCCTACTGAGCTGGAACATCAGACTTCAATATGCTTTTCTTCTAAATATTTTTAAATGACGAGAACTGAAGTTTTTGAAAGCACCTCAGTGCTTAAATGACAGAAGTTTTATTTCCAGAAGCAATGGAGCCTAGTTTTTATTTGAAGTTAATGAAATGAACACTCCAAAGTCAGTTCTGAGAACAAACCTCAGACACTTTACATTGCACATGCATTCTTTCTTAATTTAAACTCTGCATGCATAGGTCACTAAAGCTAAAAAGCCTTTCATTGGAATAGCTACTGTCTCAGCACTGAGCACTATATAGGCAGTGAGTACAGAAGACAATATTGCAATCAAGCTTATGCTGAACATTGAATAAGACTGTTACCCTCTGCCCAACCCTTTTATTAAGCATTGTCTCAAAGCATTAAATACATGCATGAGTGAATATTTTTAACCAGTGTGGACTAAAGAGGAAGAAATACACAATCTTAGCATTTACTCTTTCCAAAAAGGAAGGCTCTGTTTCAGCAGGAGCCTCCCAGTGTATTATTACAAACTCCCTAAACTTCTGTGCTAACAAAATAAGACACACGGCAGCCTGCTAGTGCTGCGATCTGCAGACTAGGAGGCAGAGCTTTGCATGTACAGTACACTCAAGCAGTTGGGTAGTTGTAAGCAATACAGATTGGGGGTTTTTTGCTTGTAAAGCAGCCAGACTGCTTTGGGGGATTTCTTGTTTGTTTTGATTGATGCGTATTTACTCTGCACTTCTCACCCATATACCACAGCACATATGGTAGTCACCAAGTCCTCTAATACCTTAACTTATCCCGGTGTGAATTAAAGACAAAGAGTTTCAGTTTTAAACCTAAATTTCCAGTTTAATTTAGAGACACCCCTTCAGCACACTCACACATACCGAACGCATTAAAAATTCTAACAAGCATATTAAAAAACCACTTCTCTATTCCCAGCAAACAACAACAGGTGTGCTTTGCTCACTGTGTTATCCCCTAACCGACTATTTACTAACGTCAGGGAACTTAAGATGTTAAAAAAATAAATATATAAACGTTTGAAGTACTAGTGAAGCCATCATATTTGCTTATGAATAAAGTTTATTTTAGTAACTTTTGATTCCTGAAGACATCAACAGAAAGTTATATCCACACCACAGAATTGCCACAGAACATTTAGCACGAACCTTACAGAATGCATGCCCCACGTTGTCAAAAGCAATTTTGGTAGGAAACACATTCCCTATTAATACCCTCCATGGCTGAACCATGTAGCTTAAAGACACGCACAGATCTGAGACCTGAACACTACAGCTTTGTTTGAAAGTGAAACCAAGCAGGCTAGAAATAATGCTCTATCCCCAGCGCCCAGGGAGGTGCAAAAAGCAAACAAGTAGTATAAACGGAGGAAAAGTACGGCTGAGTTTTGAAGCTTTACATTTTATTATCAGTAGCATTATTTATAGCGTGACACTTCTATATATAAATCTGTAATCTGCGTTTCTTTTTACAGCTATAAAGCATATCTAGTTTAGGCAACGAACCCTTACTTTCCATTTATTTGCGAAAGTTCGGCAAACAGGTATTTACCCAAGCAAAGAAGCTGTATATATACATATGAACACAAATACACGCATGCGGACGCGGACAACACACAAAACGCGCACTTTTCAGCGCATCATATACAGCCTGCTCAGACCTTTTTCCAGCTCCCAAGCCAGCGAACCAGGCGGCGGCGGGGACACAGGGAAATGGCTGGGAGCAGCCCGGCGCTCGCCCAGGGCGCGGGGCCGCCGCCGAGCCCCGCTCCGCGCCCCGAGCGCGGCCGCTCGCTGTCGCCGGAGCCGCGCACCGCCGGGAGCGGGGGCTTGCTGCTGCCTA
The DNA here is from genome assembly GCF_028858705.1 of Grus americana. Classification (NCBI taxonomy): domain Eukaryota; kingdom Metazoa; phylum Chordata; class Aves; order Gruiformes; family Gruidae; genus Grus; species Grus americana. Next base: position 11,428,369 of record NC_072871.1, on the reverse strand, counting down.
ACCCCCCTCCGCCCCCCCCGCTTTTTTTTTTTTCCCCTTTTTTTTTTGCGCTTCCCCCTTCTTTTTTTTTTTTTTCCTTGTTTTTAAGGGCGCCTGCAGTCCTCCTTTTCCTCGCCCCTAATTTTCCCTTTCAAAAGATGGCGGGCAGAGAGAGCGAGCGAGGGAAAGCGAGCGAGAGAGGGGGAAGAAAACAAAAAAAAAAAAAAAAAGGAAAGAAAGAAAGCCCCTCCTGCGTGGGGGCGCGGGGCTCCGCGGGGCCGGGGCTGCGCCCGTCCGGGGCGTCTTCGGGCGCTCGGCGAGAAGGGGAGGGGGAAGCAGAAGATGGAGAAGAAGCGGCAGAAGAAGAAGAAAAGGGTGGGCAGGAGCGGCGGGGCCGGGAGGAAATCAATGGCCAGGCTGCAGCCAGCCCCGCCGCGCTTTGTTGCATTGTCGCGGCGCACAAAGGCTGCGGGGCCGCGGGGAGCGGCGCGGGGCTCTCGCAAGAAGAAGGAGCAGAAGAAGAGAAGAGGGGAAAAAAAAAAAAGAAAAAAGAAAAAATCAGCACTGGCCTTTCCCAAGTGGGTTTTGCCTTCCTCCCCCTTCTTCCCCGACCCCCCTCCCTCCAGAAACCATGGCCCAGTGCTAGAAATGCACACCCAAGCATCTAACAAATAAAGGGAAAGATTAAATAGATTACTTTGCCCCGGCAGCTCCAGCAACGTTTGCCTTATAGTCCCTCCAGTTGCTCTTCTTTTTATCCTCGGCAAGGCAGTATAATAGATGCGCTAAAGCGCCCAAGAGCTCATGCGCCGGGGCGCAAGGCCATGTGGGGACGGTAGTCCCGGGCCGGGCCGGGGGAGAGGCGGCCGCCGGCCCCCGGACTACAAGTCCCAGAAGCCGGCAGGTTCCCCCCCCCTCCGTCCCCCGCTCCCTCCCCGGAGCGGCGGGCAGGGGAGAGAAACAGCAGGGGTGATGCCCCGGTCAGGGGCGGCGGGGGCGGGTAAGCACGCTCCCCCCGGCGGGGAAAACGCCTCGCGTGGTTTCGGGAGGGGGGACCGCGATAAAAACCCGCGGGGAGGTGGCGGCTGGCCGGTCCCCCCCGGGTAGACATTGCCGGGGAAAATCCCGGCTTCCCCCCTCCGCCCGCCGTCGCGCCTCTCGGGCTCTGAAGGTATAACAAGAGCCCTTAAAAGTGCAACTGGAAAGGTGCGCGTCCCCTTCGGCTTCGCGGCTGAAACCCACGCAGGGTCACGCGTGCTGCGGGAGACCGAGTTTTAAATCAGAACTGCGGGAGCTGGCTTGCTCTTTTTCCCCTTTTTTTAAATCGTGGTTTGCATTGGGTAATGCGCTCTCACATTTATTACGCAACTAATACGAGCAGCAATAAAAATAGGACGCCGCCAATGCGAGCTGTAGTAGTAAGTGGCAAAAAGAAAATCCATCAAGAAAACCGACAACCTGATGTAGTTTGCACTGGTTAGGGCATTTCATAATCTTGTCAACTGCTGAAAACAACAAAAACAATCTAATGTATACAATAAAAACAGAATAGGAATTTTACAAACACACCCACCATAAAAGCAAACATCACCACTGTTACAAACACAACAGACCAACACAGCCTATATCCTGAAGCAAATCTACAAATGCAAACAGAAATTAAAAAAAAAAAAGATGCTGTTATAACCCCAAATATGATTCAATTGCTGTAGCACAAAAAGAAAGGGGAAAAAAATAGAACTGTTGGAAAACAAATGAGTCCAGGGGAAACATTTGAACACCAACATAAAATAAGAAGTTATGGGATTTCTCTGCAGACACATATGCCAGCAGAGGCTGCCACGCTGCCTGTTACACAGACAGCCATGCGGTGATGCCAATTAATAAGTCAGTTTATTGTAACCATAAGGTGAAGGCAGTTTCACTGAAAGACCTTATTTCCAGAAGATTAACTTTTGAAAAATGTGACCAACAGGACTGAAATTTCTCAGGTGGTCTGATATAATCGGCAAGATTGGGTTTTGTACAGGCAAGAGGACAGATGCTTAGGAAAATTCCACTTAGCCAGGCTGGTGGATGAAACTGAAGTTGTGCACGTGCCTTAACTGAACCCAAGAAAAAGTGCTTTTTTGCACTCAAGGCTTGTGTGAATTCAGGAAACAGAAACTCACTCACAGCCTTACCACTCCTGGATGTACATAATTTGTAAGACACCATTTGAAGTTGTATCTGCATCAACAGCCAAACCCCACACTTGTTCTGTGTGTGACTTGGGCTTCCCTTCTGCAAGTTCACCTTTTTGACTTGACCACCAGGTACCCAAAAGCCACTTCAGTGCCCTCTGCACCCAGAGTGCATGGCCTCTACAGGAACACAGAGCACGCAAGCAGCAAGAAAAAGGTGCATTCTGGGTCTTCTTAACAGAAAGAGCCACACTTCACAAGCTGGTGTTCACTAAACCTGCCCCATGTCTGGTCATTATATGTTCCGCGTCGCCAGACTGAGCGAGGAAATCCCTTTGAAACACCACCTGAACTCTGCCCTGCCCAGAAGTGTCCTGGATACTGGATATCGGGGGTATAGGGAAGAAATAAATTTTGAGTGCAGGACACTTTTATTCATCACCATTCTGCTGCATTCCCATTTTCAAGGCAATTCTAAAATTAGGAGTACATGCATATCAAAGCATTTGAGAGCTGAAGAGTACCAGGTCAGTTCTTTTGAATGCACTGTCTTGCTCCAGTACATCTGATCCATGTGGATAAGCAGGGTATAAATTTATGAATGCCATAACATACAGAGACACCAAATCATGAGCATGACCAAAGAGCCCCTAAATGAAAACCACTGCTGCTCTAGGCATGGGGGCTGGGAAAAGTTGGCAGGCTGCAGTTTTCCAAGGGAGCGGGCAGGGAGTAATCAGCTGAGTATTCATTATGAACACTTGGGAAAATGTACGCCTGTCACTCTAAAGGCTCATTTTCAGCTGAACCATAATCTGAAAGTTTGATTTTTAAATGTATTTATATTTCAGTTTGAGACAAACTCCTGCAACAAAAAAGCGTGTTGGCTGAAATGTAAGACTTGGCAGAGTTATAAGCAACTGAACAGGGGGTCCCATAATGCAAAGTGTTCGGCAACACGCAGAGAGCGCAACAGGAGGGCTGAGTGCCGACAGAAGGGCAGAGACAAGGGAAGCTAAGAGGGTCCCTGCAAGAGCATGAAACCCTTCAAGCTGGCAGGGCAGAGGCACCTCACAGTGAATATGCACAAGTTGAAAATTGTAGTTTGATCCTCACTGCAAACCCACTTTCAAGATCAGCTTGGTGATGGAGGGTGCAAAAAAACTGCAGCCCAAAAGCAGTCTCCAACTACACCTTATACTTCTTTATCTCACCCAGGGTGGGTGTAAGACAGTTTCATCCCAAATTGTTATGTTCATTATACATCAGGCTGAGCAGGCCAAACAATTCACACAGGAAACTGTCCCCAGAGATGTCACCACTATCAGCTTTCAACCTGGAACATACCAGTCACTCACACACCTACCTGTAGGTCTGTAAACTTGCACTTGAAGAACACAGCTGCATCCTCCAAGGGAATAGGAAAGTAAATACATTCTAGGGATCCTTAAAGCCTTCTTTACGTAAGGCAGTGAGTTTAGATAATGGTTCAGCCAACCAGGCACAGGCTGACTCCATTTGAATAAGCCCCATAGGAGGTACAGTGAAATCAAATCAGAATGATTCAAGCACAAGGTACCTTGCTCAAAATAAAAGCATTTAAACTGAGGAAAAGAAAGTTGTAATCTTTAAATGAATTTCTGAACTGATTTTGTCATATTAGTTTCATACAAAGAGTCTGCCTGTTCTGTAATACCTTATCTCCAGCTTTTCCATAAAATGCAAAACTATAACAGTAGCTTTTTACTACTACTACTACTACTACTTCTTCCTCCTCCTCCTCTCCCCTCAAGCTCAGAGGAGCATCCTAGATTCACCCAAAGCCTTTTGATTAGCCTCTGTGGTCTCTTATGTTGCACCTCCAGTTACCCAATTAGCACCTTGTTAACTAACACCTGCAGTGTATTTATTCCTTGCAATTGCACTGCTTTTGACCCTTAATGCACAGTGGTGTGTACACCCTTCCAGGAAGCTTTGTGCATAGGCTTTGACAAGAAAAAAAACTTATTGTGCAAAACCAGAGTGGTTTTCAAGGCTGCTAAACACTGACACTTTTTGCTTCTCTACTCTTGGTATCTAGGGTAGGGCTTGAGTCTTTTGAAAACAAGGGTGGATGGAAGCAGAAAAGGGAGATACTTGTCTCTGTGGGACCAATGAGTTTTGTCAGGACTGGCCAAACTTGGTGCTTTGCATAACTGCACCCAACGGTATTTAATAGTAATAAGGGACTGCTGGGAACACTAACCTCAAGCACCAAGTTTTCTGACCTTTGCTATAGGAACTAACTGTAAGCTTCTGATTCTTTACCTCACCATTCAGTGCCGGTTTCACCAACAAAACCAGTTTCCTGCTGCAAGGGAGGAAGCCCTTTGTTAGTATTTGTACTTGGGAATTACCAAAGGATTACAAGTGGAGAAGGCTGCTGAAGGGGTATGAATACCGCATCGGCAATGGATTCTCCCCTCCATCTCTGGGCACGTCTGCAGGAACGCTGTACGTTTACATGCACATGAGAGACTGATGCAAACTCCACATGCCTCAAGGCAGGCAAATTTGGCCATTCTGACCATTTTGTCAACCATCGGCCACCATGGGCTCCAAGAGACCTCACATTATCAGCGGACTCACAGCAGAGCCTATTACCAGCAGCTGCTATCTCTAGAGTGGGTTTCATTATACATTATACATTACAAAAAGAGCATTTATTCAGTAACAGTCATGTTTGGGATAAAGAAATAATAGTGCCCAAATAGAAGATTGCTTAAAAGCGTGTAGTAAATGTCTGGGATTATATGACTCAGATCATCCCAGTGGCAGAGAGAAGGGTGTTGAACACAAGGGGATAAATGCTCTTATTGCAACAGAGAGTCATCTTTACCAATGATTTTCTTCACTGTAGTGGCAGGATTTCCTCGATTGAGTAAGCGTTATTCAGTAAGTTAAGGATGACAGGACTAGGGCAGAGGTTTGAAACAATAATTGCAGTTTGGTCTTCTGCAGTATCTTTCATCTGTGGAATTCACAACAATGCAATAATCCTCCTAACAGCTTTTGTAGGTAAGGAAATATCATGAGCCCTGTTTTTCAGCTGAGGAAGCTGAGAGAGAATATGATGATGCAGAAAATCATGGCCAGAGCCAGACCTGGGACTCAACTCTTCTGACTCATACTTTGTAGTTCTGAGAGCCTGAACACACCAGTTGGTGAGGCCGTGCTGGCTCCTCAGTGCCTATAAGACCTTTATCTCTTCAGTGTTCACTCTTCATCTGGAAAAGGGGGAGCAGAGCCCCCAAACAGGGAGCCCAGGAGCCAGGCTGTCTACAAGCCCCAAAAGGCACAGCACTTTGATGGGAAGGCAGGAAAGAATTGAGCTATCCAAGACCCAAAGGATCTTGTAAGTGTTCATCTGCAAATATACATTTTGATTACAATCTAAATGCTGGTCTGGAGACAGGCGATATCCAATGGAGGGTCCAGAGTGGATTTAAATAATGGCCTTCCAGATTGGCAGTTCTCAAGCCAGAGAAAGAGATGAATGGCTTCCCCTGCAACGGAGAGGAAGGGCACAGAGAGCCCACAAGATATTCTGTCTGACCTTGGTGTCTTTTGTCAGGATGTAGCAAGAAGCATTACTTGGAGGAGATGGAGGCTGGGATACAGTCGGCTAAGATTTATATATACGGAAAGAAGCAGAGCAAAGGCCTAAACTATTGTGGGAGAAAGGGACAGGACCACAGAATTTGAGAAGTGAAGAGAAACTGCCCAGCCAATGTGGCTACGTATCTTTGGCCACAGTAAATATGTTTCTTTGGAAATCAGCTGTATCTAAATGGTTTTGTTATATATTCAGTGTGATGTAGAGACCTAGCACCTGCTGTTAACACAGTGCTTTGCACAGGTAAGCAAGCTTGTGAATAGTGTGTGCTACTGAGTGGGCAGTTTAAACTAACAGATGCTAGAACATGCTAGATTTCAGCTGGCTAAAGCCCTAATGGATTCCTGTGTGTTTTCTTACTTTTCCTCCTGCCCTCTTACAAAGACTGGAGAGAATGTAAAGAGATGCTCTAACCAAATACTAACACTTTCAAACATCTTGATTTCTAAATTACAATGAGTAATAGATATATTCAGATTTCACTAAAACTGTGTCAGGGGCATGAGTTAATCATATTGAACTGTCCGTTCACTGGAGTTACAACCATTTGCACCAGCCAAGAACGAAGCTCCTGATTCACAGAAGTGCTGAGAACCTGCTGCTCCAGTTGAAGTGGCTGGGAGAGGCAGGCTGTCATCACGTCTGGCAGTCAGAGCGTGTGTGATTCAGTCTGGGGCTCTCAAATCAGCAGCCTTTATGCATTAACTTGGCTGTGACTTGCACTTGGGGGAACCTGCTTTGAATGATACACTATAGCACATTGCTGGACTCCAATCCTGCATAAAGTCCTACCTTCTCTTCAAAAACATGGACTGTTTCTTAACAGTTTTTTACTAACATGGAGCTCTTGGCATGCAGTGTTCAGTGATCTAACTTTGAAAGAAGCTTTTCAACTTCCATAGGCCCCTTGTGCCCAGGCTAAGTGTTTGTACACATCCCTCCCAGGGCAGAATGAATCAAATCCTACCTGCTCTCCACCGGGGTAAGATTTCCTAGTTTTATATGAACAAATGTTGGCAGCGATGCAGGCAAGGTTCATACTGTAGTGGGGGAGGTAGAAATACCAGCCTGGAAAAGGTTCAGTGTTTGTTTTTAAATCCCAGAAGAAACATATGAATGCAATGTATCTGGGATTTAGAAAAAAACAGAGCCGCATATTAGCAACCACACAGAAACAGCGATATGTCAGAGATCAGCTGCTCTTTAAAAGCCTAAAAGATGCAGCAGGTCTCTCATGAGTTCTTCCTCCGTTTCTTGAGGAGCGTGTAACACATAGTAAGTCTGTTCTGCGCTTCCTGTCTGCTGAGAGGCCCAAGCAAATAAAAGTCCTAACTGAGATTGCTAATTGTGCCAAAACATAAACATGGGCTTACACAGCTTGTAAGCTTAGTGCCTTATTACTCACCATTGCAAATGTAAGTATGAGCTTGTTTGTAGCAGTCAGGTCTAACATGCAGCAGATCCATCATGTCCTGAAGTTACCAGGAGCTTTTCCACAAGCATGAATGTCCTTTGGATCAAATCTGCAGGACTGGATTAGTTCTGGTCTCGGTGGAACCTGTGACAAAATTGTATACGTTAGTCATAGCAGGAGCCACGGCCTCAGCTCTGCTCCTGACACCCTTAAAGCCATCCAAAGGGATCCCAGCAGCACTGCGAGCAGTCACTTCCATATAATCTGAGCCACACACGGACTTTTCTTTCCCTTTTATCATTATATGAAGCTGCTCTCCCCCCAAAAAAACCTCAGACAGGTGTCTTTTCCAGTGTACTTGGCAGATCACCAAGTTGAGGCTATTTTGAACCAAATTAGATGATAGATTTTGTGAGGGAGAAGCCTGCCAAGCCCCACTCTTTTCCAGAGAGGGAATTTGGACAGATATCACATCCTGCTGATCCCAGCTGTGGCAGCATGGCGAGAGGAGCAAGAAAGACCCTCACAGATGACTCATAACCAACAAGTTAAATTTCATCCAAAGACAATGGGCTGTCTGTGCAAATCCCCAGGTACTCACGTTATGCAGTCCCAGAGAAATGCCCTTGCTTGCTGAGCTGTCTCTTTCTGCAAGTGCCATGCTGTCAAAAACCCAGTCTAGCATGTGACCGCGTACTTTGCCAAATGGAGTTTATCATACTTTAAATTTGTTTAAAAAAAATCCAGGACACTTAGAGGCTAAAGGGTTGTTTAGGATTACGATTACTTTGTAGTTGAGGCTACAGTTTTCAGGTTCCAGACAGGTATTATTCAGTATAGATAAGGATTTTTACACATAGATAGGTATGTATTTTATACATATATATAAAAATATCAGGCAAAAACTTCCAAAGCAGACACTGAGAGGGAAAATATAAACTTTTATTTCCAGCATGAAAGAAACAAAACCAGCCTATCCCTATCACATGAAAGTTATATATAATACGTAGTATTCTACTGCTGATTTGTGCTTTCTCATTTTATTTCAAATTTATTTTTTAAAAGAGTGAAAACTTCAAGCCAAAACCATCTGGAAGAATTGGTAACAGGAACTTAACTGGATTTGTTTTCTAATACTGTTCTGGGGACTGTGCAGCTCTTATAACTGTCTGAGTTTTACCTCCCCAAGTTTACGCAGCAGGGTTAATTCTCCAGACATCTGCTGTGGGTTTCCAGGCTGGAGGAGAAGGGCCCTGGCTTCACTGTACCACAGGGAGGGTTTTTTGGTTGTTTTTTTTTCCCTTTTTCAACTGCCACTAGAGTTTTTGGAGCCCAAAGATCTTCCTGTGTTAAAGGGCCAGTAAATGACACGTGTCTTGGTCTTTTCTTCCCTCTTAACCGAAAGCAGACTGTAATGTGTTCTGTGTGGTGTTGGGTTGCAGTTCAGAAAAAAACCACTGCTCTCTAGAAAGTGCTTAAACACATGCTTAAGTTGGCCGTTTGGCCTTAATGAATCAAAGTTAAACTTCTGCGTCAGGGCCCTTGTACACCGGTACACTGAAAACTGCCTTGGGCATACTTTCACCCAGGGAAATATTACGGTATTAAATGGCTCATACATCAGCCTCATGCATTATATAATTACTGCCTTGTGATTTAGCTTGGTCTTTTCGTAGTGGTTTTTATCTGTGTTACTGGTGTACGCTTCCAACGGGGCCGGCCTGCACACAACAACAACCCAACAACATCTAACCCCCCCGCAGCCAGGTCCGATGGTTTCTCAACAACCTCAGCACACGGGAGCAGAGCCGTCCCCACGAGTTTAGTAGCCGCGTACCTGGCCGCCAGTGCCTAGCGTGATCTGTGCTACAGGGGACCGTCACGCAGGGCTGGACGGGGCCCTGAGGAGACCCGCTCCACACCACATGCCAGGCAGGCAAGCTGCCGCTGCCCTGGATGCCAGCTCCCCACAGAGCCACCGGGCTCAGGGAACCTCACCCGCGGCGGAGGCAAAGCACGACGGGGAGCTCAGAGCCTCCGCCCCGCCGCTCAGCCCGGCAAAGCGCAAGCGGGGAAGGCGGGAGCAAGGCCGGAGCGGAGGCGGTGCCTGCCCCTTTCGGGCACCGCCTGCGCGCGCAAGCGCTCCTTTTTGGCTCTCGGGCCGTACCGTAGCGCTCCCGGGAGAGAGCGGCATTGTGCAGCCTTTGGCCCGGACCGCGCATGCGTCGTTCCCACATTCCCCCGCCTGGCGGCCCCGGAGCTGCCGCCGCCGCTGCGTTCCCCCCCCTCCCCTCCCGCGGCCGCACTCCTCCTCGCCGCGGAGGAGGCGGCCCTCCCTTCCCTCCCCCTTCCCCTGGTAAGTCACCGAGAGGCGCGGGGGCGGGCCGGTTCCCCTCCCGTCTCCTCACCGCCGGGCTCCCGCACCGCCGTTTCCCGCGCGCGGCGCCGCCTTCCCTCAGGCAGCGCGCGGAGCCCGCTTCCCTCCCCCGCCCCCTCGCGGGGGGCGCGCGCCGGGCCCGGCCCTGCCTCGCGCCGCCACCCTCCCGCCTTCACCTCCCGCGCGGGGACCCGCGGGCCGGCGCGCGCCGCGGGCGGTGCAGACGCGCGTGCATGCGGGTGGCTTCGCAGCCGTGCGGGGCTGCAGCGGTGGGGCCGGCTTGGTGCCCGCGCGGCCCCCCGAAAGTTCGGGCTCCCCGCGGGGAACTTCCCCCCCCCCCCCCCCCCCCCTTACCGAGCGTGGCGAGGCCGGGCGGGGAAGGGGCGTTTGTAGCCGGCAGCCGTGGCGCTGGGGGCCGGTGGGTGTGTCGGTCCCGCGTGCCCGGCGGCGGGGGCTGTGCCGCTGCTGGGCGTTTGCAGAGAACCCGCGTCGCCCCGGTGCGAACCCCTCGGGCGTGGGAGCCGGGTGCTGGCGCTCGGGTTTGTGCGGGGAGGATGCTGCGGTGCAGGCGGAGCTGAGCGCTGGCAGCAGCACGCCTGCTCGCCGAAGTTCCCAGATTAGTTCCAGATGAAAAGAATCTGATCTGCATTAGAAAACTTTAATTCCTTACTGTTGCAACGCTGCAACAATATTATTTATCCACGCTGTGGAGAGGGGTTATTAAAGCAGACAGGCAACTGGTAGCGCTTTGCTCTGCGCCCTCCCTTCCCCTCCCGAGAACGAGATGCTCAAAATGCCAGTAGCCACTGGAAGAGCAAATGCTCTTCCTCCCAAATCTGCTGCCACCAGCAAAAAGAATAGTAGCAGCGGTGGGAGCGTACTTTAAAGACAAATCTTTACTGTGCGAGCTGGAGGTAATTCTGTTACTAAGCTGCAATGTAGCTGAGCTGCAATGGAGATTTGTTCCCTCTGCAGCATCGGCCCTGATTACCGAATACTGGCACAGCGCTTGATCAGGTTTTGTTACAGAAAGCAAGTCTGGTGAGGCAAATACAAGGCTGGCTTTCGGTCAGGTGAAAGTCTCAGGCCGAGGAGGGTGTGATTTGATGCTCAAACTGTCGAGGAGGGAAATAGGAGACTGAAATACTTGCATTCAAGATGAAAGGAATGCAGTAGGGTCTTAAGCTTTGGAAATGCGTGTTATTCGTGTTCCTCATGATCTTGTATTCTGTACCTCAATAAATTGGGGGGGAAAAAAAAGGCCTTGGACTGTTCCTTCTACCTTTTGTACAAACAGTTGTATTTACTGTGTGCTAAGTACTTCTTAGAAGTATTTTGGGAAATATGATGTGAACACACTTGCCACACCTAAAAGCCATTCTGATTTGTTTCTATTTGGAATGGAGCAGAGTGGAAAAAAGCTTTCCATGAAGCGATAAAAGGCCGTGGCTTGGGTTCTTGGTCTTGCGCAGTAGTAGGTCTGAAGGCCTAAAATACTGCCGTGTTGCTGAACAGATAGAGAATATGGTTTTTCATACTGGTTTCTGGCAACCTGCAGTTAGGGTAATCTCATTCTTCTAGCCGCTTAGAATCTTTTTGACAGCTAATGAGAATATTTTGTTTTTCTTCCAGGTTTTCATTTCAGTGCGGTTCTCCTCTCTGTGGCAAGGGCTGCCTTTTGAAGCAGCACATTCATTCTCCCCTTCAAGCACCATAAGTCTCACTTGCCAGCTTCAGAACCATGGCAACAGAAGAAAAGAAGCCAGATGCAGAATCCACCAAAACACAATCTACTCCTTCCTCCTCAACCAATCAGAGCAAGGTGTGTGTGGGGCTCCGAACAATATCCGTGTAAATACACATGGCAGCTACCTGCATATTCAACAGGCAAACCAGAATTAGAGAATGGAAGTCTCATATAGATTAAGATCTCCAATTCTCTGCTTCTGCTGTTGTCTCGAGGTGAAAATGTGCTGAGGATTTTCTGGAAAAGCGGATGGAATACAGCCTCTTCTGTAGTGCTAGGGTGTTTCTGGTTTCGTGGAAGTTCTTGCTAATGAAATACTTCCTGTCGCTTTAGGCATTAAAAAGGCAGGTTGGTTGTATCCTTGGGATGCCTAGAGGTGACCGGAGAATCTATGATCATAGTCGCAAAGCGCGGAAGCGGTCGTTATTCAGATTCTTTGAAGCCTGCAGATGCTCAAAGGAGATGTTATTGTCTAACCGTGAAGCCTTTGTAAAGGGTGAAAAAGGGAAAAAATGGGGTATGGATGAATTGGCTTGTGATTTAATTCGTGATAAGGATGAAAACTGCAAACACTTAAAAACACTATACAGATCAATACCAAGAGTGTTACTTTGATCTACCAAGCACTTTATGGATGGACTGGTGGATTACTCTCACCTGTTAGTGGCTTGGATGAAATACATATCAAGGATGAGTTGGTGTTGTGCATGTCACTGTGATGCACTGCTGGCCGCAGGCAGCAAGGGTGCTGGTTTGGTTTTGTTTTTTGAATTTGGAGAGGGGGGAAAACATTGTAAACGCTGGAATCTATTATGGTGAATATCCCTGCAGTCCATGACTGTGTACTGACCCAGTCTGTTACAGAGTGAGATACTAAATTGGGAATTTATTCAACTCATTCATATGTATTTTTCTTACAGCCTGCGCCAGTAAAACCAAACTATGCTCTAAAGTTCACGTTAGCGGGACATACAAAGGCAGTCTCATCAGTAAAGTTTAGTCCTAACGGAGAGTGGCTAGCCAGCTCCTGTAAGTATTGCTTTCTTTTTATCTCATCTAAAACATGCAAATGTGGGCTGTGGAGAACTGCCTGTCTTTAGTGTTACCTCCATCAGACGGAGGAGGGATGTGGTGTCATGGTTTTTCTTAAAAGGAACAATACTGAAGCTGTCAGTCTTTGAGATAATCTGCTTTAAGCTTTTTAAGTTCTGTTACTTTGAACACTGGATCTTCTACGTGTTGCCAAGTTGGAGAGTCCTCCCTCACCTGTTCAGCTTTCTTTACTGAGCAAATGTGCAAAACCATGATTCTTTTTCCTGTGCAAAGGAAACCCTGGTGCTTTTCTGTATCGCTAAAGGCATAGCTTAAGCTTTTAAATTAAACTTTGTGTACAGTATCTGCAGGCAGAAGCTTAGCTGTGGGAAATACTAGACTGGACTGTAGAATGTGATATGGAGAAGTGGCCATGTGTTTCTCTCAGTGTACCTGTGGTGGTTAATACATCAGAGCGTTTGATTGCCCCAGTGAAATGTGCAGCAGATTGTTATAAATAGTGTTTCACTATTTGCTGTCTTAAGTGGTAGATCAAGTCCTCTTTCTGTCACCTTTGGTGTTTCCTAAAAATTTTTTGGTAGTCAGCATTGCTTGACAGCTTTCCTTTGGAAATGGAAACCCTCAGTGATCCAGAGAGGCTCTATTTATAAGGAAAGGGAAATTGAAAAAAGAACATTGTTGAATATGATAGTGAGGGCCACTCGCATCTTCCAGACATGGGAATGACTTAGGTCTTTGGCTTAACTGCAAATAGCCTTAAGACCAGTGCAGTGTACCATACATAAATCTTTTTTATGTTCCAGTGTCCTCATGAAACTGTGTCGTCTCCCCCCACCCAGGTTTTCCAACTTCTACCTCTGGCAAATATCAGTCTCTTTCTCTGGCATGTTTTGCAAGTTAACATGGATAATATGTTTGGGTTTTTGCAGTCATTAATTCAGTCCAGCTTGTGGTGTAATTTTTGTTCTTTTTGGGCAAAAGCGTTTCAGCATTCCTCATGGAACAGTACTACTTTTACCACTGGCAATGTAAAACAAAAGTAGAAACCCAAGTTGTCATCAGAGAGACTAAAGCGACCGGAGACTGTGCATTCCAGGCGGTTTATGTAATCTCAGCTGCTGCAGCTTGGCATGTATGAAGCTGTTCTTTACCAATTACATATTACTTTATACATTTAGGTCTGCTTGGGGAGGGAGAACTACCCACTGTTTGCAGAGATGTAGTTAACATATTTCTTTCCACATGGAACAGACAGCTCTATCTGTTAGTGCTGTTAATCTCTTAACTGGGACATTCTTTTCCAGCTGCTGACAAACTCATTAAAATTTGGGGAGCATATGATGGCAAGTTTGAAAAAACAATATCTGGTCATAAACTGGTAAGTATGAGGAGATTACTGTACACTTGAATACAAATTTACTTGTGAAGAATTTTGCTTTATTTTCCTCATCCAGAAGTTTCCATTCTTGGTTAGTTTGACTTGTGTAGAAGGCTTGTTCTTCAGTCTCGTTTTGTACTTCTTTGTTTATGCAGCCCTGCGCAACAGCCTGGGACAGCAATTGCTGAAGTAATACGAGGTCAGGCTGGGAATTCGGAGGAGGTGCAGGCTGTACCTGCATGCACACTGCCTAGCCATTTTCTTGAGTCCCTCCGTTTCAGGAACACCAACCTCAGCCACGAGGCAGTGCATTCTTGGGTGAAGATCCCTGTAAACTGTAACACTCTGTCCTGTTCCATCTTTCCTTTGTATATGGAGCAGAATGGCTTGCCTTTTAAGGAGATTGAATTTTTCTTGTGGGTTTGCCTACATAAACACAACACTTATTCATTCTGCAAAGTTCTAAAGAAAACACAAACTCCAAACCCCTTTGGTTTTGTTTTCTGAAGTTTTTTACATGCTGAAGTTTCATAAGCAAAAATGAAGATTCACCATAAGAAAAACCAGTAGAATCTTGTTCTTCTCCAGCCTTCAGGGACTCAGACCATAAAGAGCAAGCCATTTCTCATGAAGAGAAGCCACTTATTCAGATTAGTTTATATAGCATAGTGTTTATGAATTCCAAGAAGGGGTGTTGGTGGCCACAGTAAGAGCTATGTGAACAAGCCATTGATGTTTTTGGAGTATATGGCTCAGCTTAAAATGAACAAGTGTCAAAGGAGCTTTTAACCTAGTCAAATCAATGAATTCCTGACTCTCAATGCTGAATTTTCTTTCAAGGTTCTGCTGTGAATATAACATGCAATCTGTGTTTCCATTTTCCTGTGCCAGTGAACATACGGAGCTGAGAAGAGAATTGTTTTCCTTTGTTTTAGGGTATCTCTGATGTTGCTTGGTCGTCAGATTCCAACCTTCTTGTCTCTGCCTCCGATGATAAAACTCTCAAAATATGGGATGTAAGCTCGGTAAGGGCAGAAACTATTATTTACCTTCCTTCTCCCCAGCACTGGCATCTTAACTCGTGTTCTGAGAGATGGCTTTGATGTGCTGTGATGAGAGAAAGAGTTTTAAGCGCTCTCTCCTCTTTGGGTAATACTCACTCTTTCCTGCTTATAATGAGCCACTGGTTGAGTGGGCTGTGAGGATGAGTGAGTTACGCTGTCTGCTTTTGGAAAGAGGGGGTACTTACAGGTACCACGAGGAGTCTGGTTATCTTCTGAGAGTGCTTAAGCCTTGTAATGGCAGTGCAACTGCAGGCTTTATTTCTAAAAGCAGCCACTCGGATGAAACCTTTTTGTAACTTCTTATCAGAGCTTCACTTGGCTTTTCTTCTGTCCCCTTTCCTTTTCTGCGATGACAGTGAGAAACGGATAATTTGGTTGAATTTTGATTAGGTATGTTAAACGGCTTGGTTTTTCCTGAGTTGCCCAAAGGGTTTGCAACTTGGCTGCAGTCATTAAAAATGTAGGGTTTTTCTTTCCTGTAGTTTTGCTGTAGCTGATCCTCTGCCCATCTAAATCTGGGGTTAGAGATGGTTTCTTTGTGTGCTGCACAGTGATTAACCTTAACACAGCTTATCCGAATGCATTTATGGCTGTGAAGGATGCTGTATGTTTAACTCTGCTAAATCTTATTTCAGGGTAAGTGCTTAAAGACGTTGAAAGGGCACAGTAACTATGTTTTCTGCTGCAACTTCAACCCTCAGTCAAACCTCATCGTTTCTGGATCAGTAAGTGATTATTTATTTTTTTTCCTTTGTGCAAAGCCAGTGCTGCACACCCTTGTCACCCGACACTAACGGGATGGACAGGTTCTTTTAGGGGGATCCATGGCAGAATGATGATGGCACTAAATTGTAGTTGTAATTACAGCTTTATTTTCTTAATAGGGTATTATGATTAATATAGCACAGAATTTATGATTAGTATGGCCCAGGGTTTCTACCAGCAGAATCAGCGTAGTACAATTTATAGGTAGTGTAATACAGAATTTATAATACAACTTACAATTTCTGATCACCTAGATCCTAACTTAAAGTATGACTTCTAATCACCTGGGGGCACTCTGCAGATTTGGTCAGATCTTAGTACATGGTTTGCTGTATCAATATAGCAATCATAATCTAGACTCGAAAATCGTGGAAAAGGATACCAGTCAGTCCTTGGAGGAAGCAGACGATGGTGGGGGCATCCCTGTCTACTGGGGGGGTTACGGTCTCACTGTCCAGCAGCAGTTCTGGTCCAGATTCCCCGCTTAGGACTTGCAACTGCTCGATTTTGTAGGAAGCGCTCTGTGTGCTGTTATGCTTCCCTGTTTTGGGACGGGGTGATCACAACCACCGTGCTGACTGGGTGCCTGGGACCTTCAAGGCTGTCGAGGAGGGGAGTAATCAGCCCGGCGCCCAGGAGTCTTGAGGCCGGTAGGGAGGGGAAGAAGCAATCTGTTTGGTTTGTCTGCTTGGTTCACAGGATCTTCAGGGTCTGATAATGAGGGAAAGGGAACAAATACATGACCTGTTCAGTCACAGAGAATGGCTGCTGGCCTTATAAAATGGCGTTAGTTACGCCAGCCACGTTACCGAGGGTCGGGAGCAAGGGGTACCGGTCACAACCCCTTACCATTTCAGTTCTCTGTCTTCCTCCGCAAAGACAGCTTGTAGTCAGATGAACTGTGTGGTGCCACCGCTGTCTTTGCTTGGGGACACAGCCAAGCCCTTAACCCACCCTCAACGTGCAGGTTTCCTGCCTGGAGAGGAAGAGTTCAGGGTGCTGTGGTCCCAGTCTGTTACTCTTGCCCTCCATAGTGCTGGTGTCCTGGGCTTTCTGATGCAGCTGCAGTGCAGCTGGAGGAAGGCAAGTGCATCTAGTCAAGCTGTAACACCTTGCATGCCTCGCATAGGTGCATCATTAAACCACCTTGTGCATTTCTTCAATCTTCAGTTTGACGAAAGCGTGAGGATATGGGATGTGAAAACAGGGAAGTGCCTCAAGACGTTGCCTGCTCATTCTGACCCAGTTTCAGCTGTAAGTCCCTCCCAATAAATGAACACACTAACATGCTTATATTGTTTAGCAGAGCTCCTCTCCTACCTCTGTAGAGAAGTGGGTTTGAGCTCTAACTCTTATTATCAAGCTCTTACACAGTGTAGTGGATGGGCTGTGGTGGATTTGCCAGTGGTCATTGCTCCATGAAGAGTGTTTTCTGTACAATCAGTACGGATTTCAGTCTTGGGTGTTACTGAGGGGAGCAGTGAATAGTGGTGTGCCAGCCGTGCCTGAGTCTAGTACAGTCTGCTGCTGGGGCACAGATCTGTGGTCACTTGAGGATCAGAGAACAGCCTGTGCATCTGTTGCTTTCGTGTTGTTCCAAACTGTTAGCGAAGTCCAGAGCAGGATCGTTCCATAATATGCTCCGTTTCAAATATTCATTTAATAGGTAGAAGGAGCTTGGAATACAGCAGTATCCATTCAAACGAGGGAAAAGCAGAAGGTGTTCAGCTCTTAATATTCTTGAAATTGAGGAAACGGGGAAACATTTGAGCCTCAGATGTGCTAAACCATCGCTGTCATAACATGATTGTTCTGCCTTGTGTAAAAGATATTTCACACTTGCAAATGAATGTTAGTAGCAATTATTCTTTAAAATCACAGTATTTTGAGGTGTAGTTCAAGGGAATAAATTAACCTTAAAACATATATGTGGCTACATATGAGGTTAAATTCTTTGCCCTTGAAGTTACAACGTACTATGCCCAGGTTTAATACTACTGTTATTTAAGCAGTTAATGCTGCCTGAACAGAGTATCTGTGTGTTCATGTGTTCATTTTAGCTTCTGAAGAAACATGTATTCCAGTCCCTGATGTTTAAACAAACAGCTGTAGTTAATATCCTTCCCTCTTTATAATTATGCCAGACAAACTGGGGGGGGGGGGGGGGGGGAAGAGTCTTGGTTTTAATCATGTTACCCATCTAAACTCATGCCTGTTCTTTGTATGTCAATGTTGACTTTCTGCTTCTGTCCACATGAACTGCAGTGTCAGTAAGGGAAGATGAGCACTTTCAGTGGGGCTTAAAAATTTGATATTTGTGAACGTCAGTAAAGTTATTTTTCCCCTTCTATAATATTACAGGTGCATTTTAATCGTGATGGATCCCTGATAGTGTCAAGTAGTTATGATGGACTCTGGTAAGCGGTTATTTCTTGACTGCGGCACTGTGCAAACCGTTTGCATTTTTTTTTTAAAAAAGGACTTTTTTAAAAAAAGCTTGTATTTGTAATGTTAAAATCAGAACAAAGACTTCATAAACCTATAGTAATGATTCTGGTTTGTTTTTAATAGTCGAATCTGGGATACAGCATCAGGCCAGTGCTTGAAAACACTGATCGGTAAGTAGGAATACTTCTTATTTGTGCTCCGTTCTTTGCTGTTAAGTTGTGATGTAGATATTCTGCATCATTGCTGAGAACAGTGGCTTGCTTAAGCTCTGTCTTGCTGTCTCCCTACCATTCTGTTAGTATCCTATTGTCCTCCTATCTATTGCAACAGGAGGAACTTTAAGCTTTGAGTGTTATGTAGTATAGATGGTCAAATGAGAGTTTTCCAAAGTTTTCTACTGTTCAGCTTTGTAGTGCTTGCTGTGCAGCAGTTCAAAGCTGTAACAGCAGAGTTGTTTGTGCTGTTGGATGTGATGAAAACAGGTAGTCTGTGACTACAGAAACTGCCTGGTTTTATTGCAAGAGGC
Source organism: Grus americana (assembly GCF_028858705.1). Classification (NCBI taxonomy): domain Eukaryota; kingdom Metazoa; phylum Chordata; class Aves; order Gruiformes; family Gruidae; genus Grus; species Grus americana. Next base: position 11,409,780 of record NC_072871.1, on the reverse strand, counting down.
ATGAGGCATCTTGTGAACATGGCTAATAAAAGGAAACCACCTGTTTGGCATGTGTTCCCTAGTCCTTCATATTCTTATAAAACATTATATAGACAATTTATATGCCACTGTAAATCAATGGCATGTATTCTAATATAATGATTTTTAAAAGGTAGAGATATGGTCTTGCTCTGATACGTATTGATGCAAGGAAGGAAAGTCCGGTTACAAAGGGTTATTTAAAATGTCTGTGAGAAAAATGCTTAATTTCCTTTTCTTAAATTACTGAAAACAATCACCTTTCTTACACTTCTCTTTCTTGAAGTACCAAAGGATGACAAAACTGAAAGCTTGTTTCAGTGAAACAATTAACAATTTATTGTCAAAAGAAATTCTCTGTCAATGAGATAATACAACTGTGCACTGTTTAATATCACTTTTATTTTCACTGTAGATGATGATAACCCTCCTGTGTCTTTTGTGAAATTCTCCCCAAATGGCAAATACATACTAGCTGCAACTTTGGACAAGTACGTATTTAAAAAAAAACAAAAAACAACACAACTTTGACGTGTTTATGAGTATCAGATAAAACTTTATTTTGCTGGTGTTTAGCTATCGTAGTAATGGTACTACAAAAGTTCATATATGCGATCCAACTTAAAAAGCCTGCGAGGTGTTCTGCTTTGCTAAGGGCACAGGCAGGACTTGGCTCTTTTTAGCACTGCTTAACGACTGCAACACCCCTTTGTTCCTTCTTCTACCTTTCAAAACCTCAGCGTTTCCTTGCATTAATTGTATGATTCTTATGTAAGATAGAGAGACAGAAAATCCAGCCTATAAAAGGCTGCAATATATAAATAATTTTGTGTGTAAGGCATTAAAGCAGTACAGGTGGGCTGATAGTGTTGAGAATGATTCACCTGGAGAACTTCCATGCAGCAGCTAAGAAGGGAGTAGCTGGTTTGTCGTCTCCATTCACAGATGGTAATGATGCTGTTGCTTTTGTGAGACGTTCCTCTCCTAGGTCGTGAGGTTGATGCCCTCCCTGTCTGAGCATCTTTGTACAAAAGATACCACAGACTGTTGCCTGCCTCTTTCAACGAGTCACTGAAAAGCAGGGAAAACCCAGGTTAGGCTCCCTGGGGCAGAGGAGGGGACTGTTTTGCAAGCTCTGGGGGTAGCCTGGGTATCAGTACGGACGGTCTGTATCTGGACGTGCACGGGGCTGGCTCAGTCTGTGGAAGAGCCTAGTGCTCACCTAAAACAAGTGGCTCGCTTCACGTCCAAATTGTATTTGGTAGCTGCTTATTCACTTGCTCCGCACTGGCTTAAGCGCGAACGGGCTGAGGATGTCTTAATTTGGTCTACTTTCAGCAGGATTTGATTTTCAAACAGCTGGAGGAAAGGGGATAGTTTGTAGGGCCATCCCTGATTCTAGTGGGTTTCTCACCCTGAGAAAGATGATATCTGATGAAATCTGTATGAATCTTCTGAATGCATTGGGAGGTGGGGGATGCCTGCCAAACCACCTTATCCTCTCACTGTAATTTGTCTGTTATCCTGCTCATTGTTTCCCTAGTTGTCAGGTCATTAGTTATAAAGAAACTTGCAGGTGTGGGGAAATATTTAAATACACCCTTTTTTTATGGAGGAGAATATGAATGGCATGGCAGTAAAATTGATACTTTGGAGTTAACTAAAGCTACAGTCCAAAGCCAGGCTAAAGCGAGCCATGTAGACTTTAAGAACTCTGGTATGGAGAAACTTTTTTTGCTGCTAGAAAGTTGTCAGATGAAAAAAACCCAAGAACTAAAATCTTTGTTTTTCTGTTGTTTTCTAGCACTCTTAAACTTTGGGACTACAGTAAAGGAAAGGTAAAACCAATCCTGTCTCGCTATGTAGACTTAACTAAGCTTATAGGAAAATCTGGATTTCATATGTGCTTTTTAAACTTGCTTAACATCTTATGAATACCGTAGAAAAAAAGTTGTTAGTACCCCTTTATTGGAGAGGACTAAAGATGCCTTTGGGGGGAAAAAAAAAAGTGATTGGGCTCCTGCATAGCCCTGAGACATTAAGTAAAGCTGTATTTCTGCATTTTTCTCTTTGTGAGCAATAAATTGCTGTTGCTGTCTTTCTCTGTAGTATTGTGACAAATTTAGGGCTTTTTTGGTTTTTTTCTTCAAAATTGTTTAGTGTTCTAGGGCAGAGATGTCCTGTGCATCCTCTAGATAAGTTGTGTGGGAAACACAAGCAGATATGTTTAGTCTGTTCTGCCATGAGAGTTTGTCCTTGACTGAGGAAACTGTCTCCCAGCTGTACTTACATCTTGTGACTCTTCACTTTCAGTGCCTGAAGACGTACACAGGACACAAAAATGAGAAGTACTGCATATTTGCAAATTTCTCCGTAACTGGTGGAAAGGTTAGTGTTTATTTGAGATGCTTTTTACCGATGTACGGTTTTTACTGCTTTTCTCTGTAGAAGAAACAGTTTGGGGATGGAAACCTCCTTTGGTGGGTGGTGGTTCGCAGGCGCCATAGTGCGGTGGGAGAAGAGGGTGTCCTAGGAAAGTCCCTCTGAGCACCTCTGGTGTCTGTGTCTCTAGGTGGGCACGCTGTTTGGTTGCAGGCTCCACCACTGCAGCAGCAGCAAAGGACTTTCCTGCAGCAGGAGAGCGGGTGCTCGTGCATCAGTTGGCCGTAGCCGCGCAGCAATCGGTCACCAGATGATAGATTGGTGTATTCTGGTTGAGATGACAGAACAAATCAGCAGAGATTAAGTTCTAACGCAAAACCACCTTAGTGCCTTTTGCTCCGTTAGTTTTCCTCCTCTGGCGTACGCGGGGTGGAACGAAGCTTTCTGCTGCCTATACGTGCTGAGTGGGGGCTGAGAGAATGAACCGCATCACGCAGTCGTATAATATTGCAAGTTCCCTTTCATAGGATGACAGTGAAATGTTTACTGAATAATAGCAGTTAGATATAGATGAGGAGAAAGGTTAAAATAACTGTGTTGTTTTTCTCTGCCTCTCCAGTGGATCGTGTCCGGTTCAGAAGACAACCTGGTTTATATTTGGAACCTTCAGACGAAAGAGATTGTACAGAAATTACAAGGACACACAGGTATGGAAGAGGATTTTGGGTTTATTGATGGAATATCCCTCATGTCAGCTTGTAATGAGAGCTTAGCTTAGAGCGTTTTCTCTCTGATGTTTAGTTTTGACTGTCAGACCCATAAATACTTCACTGGCTGAAGCTTAATTGAACCCTAGGAGTTCACTCCTTTTTATGAAGGCTTTTTTATGGGCAATTCAAGTGTTTATTCTTTCACTGTGAGAACTTTGACATCAGCTTACAAAACAGATTTCCTTGAGTTCAGAACTGGTCATGATATTTAAGCGACTCGTAACATTAGTGACTTTGAATTGCCTATTAACACCTTCCAAAGCTGCAGCTCTTGAAAGGATGAGGACTGACGCGGTCCTGCTGTTTGTGAATGTCTGTACGCATGCCTGTTCTTGAAGGCAGAGTTGAGCGTGTATTGAGATGTCACCTGGGGGGTACTTCAGTCTCAGTCCCATCAGGGAGCACTTTCCTGTGCTAACTAGAAGGAATTGCGCTGAGAAATCCGAGCACGCTTATTCCTTTGCAGGATCGTTGATTTGGACTGTAAGTTGGGGCAGTAGCAGCAGGTTTTCATTTTTAGGCAAGGCTCTGAAGATGAAGTGGTATCTCAGCATTGAATAGCATGTTGAAAATACCTTACATGGAAAGAAAAAACTGAGCTGGGTTTTTATTAGCTGTGTCTGACATAATATGCCAAGAGTTTTGCCTGTGAAGTAAGCAAGAACTAGAATCTAGAGAGTTCTTACATTCTGAAAGTCCTTTCCAACTACTACTCTCAATTCTCTTTTGCTAGTATTTCCTCTCACAGAGAAGCATTAGTTGGAAAATATTTATGAATAATGCGTTTGTAATTCTGCTACAAGGAAACAGTAACTTGGCTATGCTCTTTTAAAATGCAGTAGCAATACACATTCACTTTCAGAAATGCCTGCTCTGAACCAGATTTCATTGCTGTAAATAATATTTTTATATCTTTTCCTTTTGCTTAGATGTTGTAATCTCAACAGCTTGTCACCCAACAGAAAACATCATTGCATCAGCGGCACTAGAAAACGACAAAACAATTAAACTGTGGAAGAGTGACTGTTAAACGTTCCAGTATCACTTCAGAGACTGTCAGGAAAAAATGTTTTTAAAAAAGTATTAAAAACCCACATGAGAATAATAAATCCAGTTTGGCAGGAAACCTGAAGAATATTTGATAAAGTGGTTTCTGTTAGTCTTGGCCCAAAGAAAACGTCTTAGCTCTTTGCTAGAACCGGGCAACGTGGTGGAAAAAAAAAAAAGATGCAGTGTCTCCTTTTCTTGCCTAATCTTTTGGCAAACAAACGGATCATTCTGACATCGCGTTAGAAGTGTCAGCCTTGTACTGGACACCCCAAAGATACTGTACTTTATGGTGGCATTACTTCTGGGCACTGTTGCTGCTTAAGGAAGAGCTGCCAGTCTACTTTGTAACAGTAAGTTAAGTCACAAGCCTAGAGATGTGTGGAGATTTTTTTTTTAAATGTCTAATTTTGTATTTTTTTTTTTTTTCCAGAATGTAGGTTCTAGTCTCTTGGGAAGTTTCTGTATTGTTTTAAATAGGAGTACTGCATCTTTAAGGGTGCTTCATTTTAAACACTCAGCTCAAACTTTGTGACCAAATAAAACCATGCAGTTCCAGATTTCCCTCTTCCTGCCCCTGACTTGACTCCTGTGGTGAAATCTCCTCTTACCTTCTGTATAGTTGCTTACCTCTTGTTACGTGTGTTTAATAGATGCTGTTCTAGAGGAAAGTTACAGTTCTTCTGTTAACCATTAAAATGAATCCTGCTTGTAGTTGTTCTCAGCATATTTTAATTTTTTTTCCTCTTCTGGTTATAAAGCAAGCTCACAGAACACTGTAAAGTTATTTCAGTGTAAAAAGAAAAAAAAAACAAACCAGACTTTTGTATCTTGAAAAATCCATCGTATGAAACTGTATTGATAATGGCATGACTCTGTATCTGTTTCAGCATTGGTATTTCTTTCCCTTTTTGTCATACCCATGTGGTATTTACACATCCAAAAAAAAAAAAAAAACCAAACCATATGCCATAATAAAAAGGTGGGATTTTATGTGTATGTTTGTGGTAAGAGTGTACTAATGTGAAGTGCCTGTGTCCAAAGAAGTGTCCCTTAAAAACACCTTTTGAAGGAAGTATTTGTGTAGCAGCTCCTTTGAGTGTGGAGGGGAGGAGGAGCAGCAGTGTGGTGCTGTACATCTGTGGAGAAAGAAGAGAGGAGCATAACTCAAGTCAAAATTTGTTTAAAGAAAGTACGAAGATTAAACCGGAGGTGTCCTCAGCAGAGGCAACATTAGTACAAACCCTCGCGGAGATCCTTAGCTAAGGGGAAAGGAATCCTGCTGCCCTCCGTGCAGGGGCAGGGCAGGCTGAGCGATGATCCGGGAGTTAGCGTCAAGGTACAAGTTTTATTACGCTCCAAAGGCTCTGCTCTTAGGGGATGTTTTCTTCCTGGTGAAGCACAAATCCTTTTTTTTTTTTTTTTTTTTTTTTTTTTTTTTTTTAATATCGACCTCACGTGCTTGGTAATAACTGAAAATCAATTACAGTACAAACCTCTCTAGTGCCTGCCTAGAGACTGCCTTGGCAAAGAAGACAGCTGCAAGACATGAGGTATAGCTTTTTTTTTTTTAAATGTAAAAATAGAGTTCATGCTGAGTTGGTGCTCGAATGGCTATTGATGATATCGCTGTCTTTGAGGTTTTTCATTACCCCCAGGGAGGGACACTGTGTCTCTAGACTTACTGTCACTGCTGAAATAACCAATTTCTTAACTTCATGATTTTTTTTTTCCCAGTCTTTCTCACAGGCCAATGAAACTTTTCAATGGGAGGTGTGGCTGTGCTGCGTTACCAGCGTGGAGGAGCTGGTATATTACTCCAGCAAAGCTTTTTCACGTAGATTCAGTAATGTTTCGTAGCACAGTACTTCCCATGGAACTGTGCGTGAGCGGCTTTGCTTGCCCAGCTCTGCTACGGCTTTCCCTGCCCTCTGAGCCAGAGAGGTGTGGCGAAGGGAGGTGATTTCCCAGCTATCAGAAGGAAATCTCTTGAACAGGGATATTCTCTTCCCCCAAACTGAAGAGCCCCAACGGAAAGGATCTACTCATCCAGCTGTCCTTTGTAAAGGTTGTGTTTAAGTCCATAGTATCCTACTTGGGAATAATGCCGGGGCAATGTGGGCAAGAGCTCTACTTCGCTATAATGATATCCAGCCTGGCATCTCAGGGGTGGTTCGGGGGTCAGGACTAGCTAATGGTGATGGCTGGGCTGGCTCACCGTCCTGTAGTAGGAGAGACGTAGCTTTGCTTGCGTTAGGTACGTGCTGGAGCGTGTCACAACCTGCTGAGGGAAAGAGCTCTGCTGTGCTGGGTGCTTTTTGGGCTGGGGCAGAAGGAGAACCTGGGTGAAGAAAATGAACTGGAGGGAGCTAGGAAAAAACCCCAAAAAAACATGGTTAGATGCCACGAAGTAGGTGGCAGTGCCTTAACCGTATGCGTGTTGTATAGGCCACGAGGGCCTCTTCCATCCTTATCAAGGGGAGTGCTAACCTTCTCTCCTTTCATACAACACAAAAATGCACCTGCGGCCGCTGCTATTTAAACCTCTGTCAAGCTGCTTCTATCAGAGACAGGGTGAGTAAAACTTCGCGTTTTCTTTCTGTTCTATTTGACATCTCCTTCTAAGACCCACAAGATTTTTTCACTCTAACTCCCCGCAGAACTAAAAAGGACCTGAAAACCCCGTTAAAAATAGCACAGACGAGCTCTTTTCGCCCCTTGTTAATATATTCATCACCTCCAACCAATCAGAGCGCAGCAGCCGGCTCCTCGTCGACCGCCCCCTGCCGTTGACGTCAAAACCCCGCCCACTGCGCACCCCGCCCTGACGAACGGACGCGCTGCCAATCAGCGGGCGTGTTTACCGGGGGCGGGAATTGCTGCTTCTGCCTCGCTAATGGCGGCAGGAGGGCCGGAGGACGGGGGTTCGAGTCCCGCCTCGGGCGGGGGGGCGGGGGGGGGGCGCCGTGCGCTGAGCTCTGCCTGCCCTGGGGATGAGCTCTAAAGCAGGATTTGCGGGCGAACCCGTCTAATCCGCGCAGGGTTTAGCCGTCTTTCTGGCTATCCTGAAGGTTTAAGTGGGAACACGAGTGTACCGCGGGATTTGCTAATCAAATTTTTCTCAGTCGGGGAGGAAGGCTGCTTGATACCGCGGTCCCGGTGCCCCCGGGCCGATAAATCTCTGAGATGCACCAGAGCTGATGACAAGGTAAAAGACACGTACGCTGGTTCCAGATGTGGAAGCAGTCGAAGAAGTTGGTTGTTTTGGGCGTTTTGGGTTTTTTTTCCCTGTTCTAAAGGTCTTTGCCTTCTGCATCCCGAGGGACTAAACCCAAAACAAACGTCTGGCTGAACCAGCACCCAGCAGCACCTCAAACCGGCCCCGGGAGCTGGTTTGGGGCCGGGGTGATGTTCCCACTGGGGTTACCCACCCCAGCATCCTGCTGCCGGTCCCACCGGCGCTGGGTTTCGTGCACTGTGCTGACCATTGGCCGCACCGACTCTCCCAGCGCTTCCCACTCGGTTCCCTGCGGGAAGGACCAGCCGGTGCCGCGTGCCGCTCGCAAAGGAGCCGCTTTGCTGGATGCGGCCACGGAGCCGGGTGCTGTGCCCAGAGGTGTGCGTGGCCCCGGGCCCACCAGCTGTGCAGAGCTGCTGCATCGCTGCAGCAGAGCCCGGGCTGCCCCTGGCCGCCCCTTCCAGATGCCGATGAGTTTATTAAGGGATTAAAAGTTGGTTTTCCCTCCTTATTGAATGCTCTGATTTATGCATGCGTTTAAATCAATCCCATTTCCTGCATTTTATCCCTTCTCCCTGAGGCTTTCAGGCTTTGCTGTGTTAGACGTTTGTTATAATCACATTGTTTTGAGGCAAGCGAGACACCGTGGGTGGTTTAAGTGATTTGAATAAATGAGTTGCATTACTTAGGCACTTCTCCCAGGTGCTAATTGCCCCTCCTGAGCTGCAGATGCCTGCACTTGGACAAGTTTGTGCTGCCTCCCAGTGAAATATTAACAAGCACGCTTGCTAACGAAGATGCTGTGTGGAGTTTAAGCCCAAGCCTCTGCCTGGCCGGGAGCTGTGTCCGGCAGAGGAGGTGCCCGTGGTCTGCCCAGTGCCCAGGGTGGGGGATTTCAGGTGCTGCCAGCAGGCAGTTGCTGGATGGGCTACATAAGCAGCTTATTTTGTCATTTTAATTTTTTAATCCCATGCATTCGGTCGCGCTCTCTTATTAGTAAGCATTAGCTCTATAAGTCCCATTAGCTCCACTGAGAGCTGGGGCTTTGCTTGTGGGGACAGCGGTGGAGGAGCCAACGCAGGTCTGGGGGCCTGATCCTGCAGCCGGTGACGTCCGTGATGGCCCCGGTGGCGGTGGGTCCGACCCTGGCCCCGCAGGATCAGAGTCATTATGGCTCGGTGCTTTCCTCCGCTGTGCCCCTGGCCCCTTCCCAATCCCTGAGCAGCCCCAGCCGGGCTCCCTCCCTCCAGAGCCGATGCAAGCCCGGGGTGGCCCCGTTTGGCCTCTCGCTGCTTTATTAAGGCAACTATTTTCTTGTATGCAAATGCATACATTACATTCAAACCCGCTTCTGTCTCCTTCAGGTTTTCCCTTTAACCCCACGGCCATCCCCAGGGCTGTACTTTGTTAGAGAATCTCACGCCTTGGATTTAAAATTAGTTGACTGCTTCTCTTTAATAAAATTATTCCTGCCCTCTTTAAATAGCACAATATGTCACAGAAAGCCGGTGGGTCTGTTCGTGAAGACGAGGCAGCTCAGAGAGGAAAAAGAGGAGGAAAAAAAAAAAAAAGTAAAACCACACGTCTCCCCAAACCCCTTCTGCCTAATCCAACTGAATTAGAGGATTTCGAAGTGGATTTAAAACTAAATCTTGATTAGGGAGAATTTCTCTCCAAGAGCTGCTGCACGGTAGTATTAATGGGAAGTGATCGTGGACAGAGGAAATAGGACAGAAATAACTGAGGGTAGCACATACGCACTCACGTCTGTGCATGAACTGAAAGAATCAGAGAATTTCTCAAGAGGAAAAGGGAGAAATTAAGCATCGACATAACGAGACTGGGCGCCACGGGGCTGGCCGGAGAAGTGGGGAGCAGCCAGATCTCTGCTGCACCGACAGCATCTCCCTTTATTCTGGTGGAGGGTTTTGCAGGTGAAAATCAAGCGGCGTGCACGGCGGGGGGAAGGAGCCGGGAGGAGAGGACGTCTCTGCCTGCTCCCCAGACACCGGTGTTCATCCTCCGAGCCACGGGCAGGCTCTGGGAGCTGACCCCCATGCTCTCAGGACACATGCCTGGAGGTGCCCATGGGATCCTCTCGCTGATGACCGTGGTGTTCGTCCTCCCAGAGGGTAAGTGCTGCTGTTCCCGGGGTGCGGAGTGTGCCCGTGCTTCAGAGTTATGGTCGTTCACATCCTCCCCAAACCCTGGCTGTTAAGGTGTGATTTATCCTCAGGATGAATTTGGACCATTCCCACCCCAAGCGATGTAGCTGCGTGTTGCCGTGCGTTGGTGGGGTTTGCAAGGAGCTAACGTTATCGCGTTTTGTACAAAACGATGGTGTGTGGGCAAGGAGCGTGGGCCAGGAGCAGGGATCCCCTGGGCTCCCCTTCCCTGGTGCTGCTGGGGCAGGGGCTCCCCTCGCCATGCCCGGCTGTGCGAGGGTGCTCGCCCAGCTCCTGAAAATCCCGTAGGAGCAGGCGAGGCCGGGCTCGGGAAGGGGTCTGGGTCGGTGTTCAGAGACAGGGAAAGGTAACGGCTACGGTAAGCGCAGCGTGATTTCTGTTGCTGTCGTTAATCGACACAGAGATCAGGTACTGCGTTTGCCTTAGACTCTGTGGGTGATGTAAACGAATATCCTTTGATGGCTTTTTTTTTTTAAAGAAACCTGAGAAATGCCTTAAATCCCATTCTGGTCTAGGGCAAGCAATTCTTGAACACAGTCGCTGACCCCGCAGGGAAGGACTGAGCTGCCGCAGCGTGCAAAGCTCTAGGGACACACACCAACGCCGCTGTCCTGGGGTCACAGGCACGTTGGCTCGCCGTTGCTCTGAACGAGGATTTCCCTTCTGTTTCTGAGTTGTGTTGCCTCCCTGATAGACCCTGCGATAAAAGCAGGACCACATGCAGGGAGAAAATCAAACCACGCCGATGAAACCATCCGTCCAGTGTGAATGCCTCCAATACAGGCACTGCTGAAACTGGAGGAATTTGGTGAAACAGGCAAAAGCTGTTTCGGAGAGTGGCCGAGCCCTGGCTTTGGTGATGTCTGTGGTTAGATGGTTTCACCTACTCTTTACGAACCGTGCTTCAAAGCTCCCTTGTTCCCACTATTTATCCCAGCTCAAATCTCTGACTAATCTCTGATTTCGCACTGACCTCTAGCGGGAGTTGCTTTTATATTTTTTGGGCCCACTGGGTAAACAAGTGGCAGACAGCTTCGGGCCCTGGCCCGGTGCTTAATTTGACTTGGCAAGGCAGAGCGCGCTGCAAAGCCGTCGTTAGAGAGCAGCTAGGAAGGAGTTGAAGTATTTCCCCCTGAAAAAAATCCAGTTGTGTTTCATACGGTTCTTGTTTAGCATCCGGACTCCAGTGTTATGGCTGCAACATCATCGTTGGCACAAAAAACGTGGACATGGGGTGCTCTAACCCAGAGGTGATCACCTGCTCCCACTCCCACCAGGGCTTCAAACACCGGTTCTGCATTAAGACAGAGAGCGGTGAGTCTGGGGCTGCAGTCGCAGGGGGTGCCCGAGCGAGCCGGCGATGCTCACATCCCAAAGCAAACCTTGCAGCCTTCAAACGGGGCCTGGCCCTGGTGCGAGGTGGCAGGGTGTCACCCCCACCCTGGATGTGACCCCCCCCGTCCCTGACATCCCACGCTGTGCTTTCTTTGCAGTGGTCCTGGGCATCCTGCTGACCAGCGGCTGTGCCACCTCCCGTCACTGCCAGCAGCAGGAGCTGCCGGGGGTCCGCATCCACTGCTGCGACACAGATCTCTGCAACGGCTCCCCCAGAGCCCCCCGGCCGCCCCCCGGCCTCGCTGGTGCCTGCCTCCTGCTGCCCTGCGTCCTTGCTGCCCTGCTCCTCTCCTGAACCCCCGGGGCTGGGGCGGCCGTGGGACCCTCGGGAGCGGGGCAGGAGCGGGGATGTCCCTGTCCCTGCTCTTAAAGGTGCGGGGGAAGCCCCCCCTCTCCCCTCTCCTCAATAAAAAGTGCCGAATGCTTTGCCCTCGAAAGGTTTCGGTGATGCCCCGGCGGCACGGCTGCATCCCCGGGAGGATGGGGGACGTTTCTCCGGGCTCGGGGGGTTTGGGGGCAGGGGGAGCACAGGGCCAGGGGTACCCACGGCCGCCCGTGGGGGCTCTGCCCGGCTCTTCCCACGAGAGGGCATCCTCGGCCCTCGCTCCGCCGCCCCGGCCCGCCCGGGTGGGATTCGGGCTGCGGGGATGGAGCAGCCACGCAGGACAGCACCTGCAGCGGGGTCCCGAGGGATGGGTGGGCGAAGGGGTGGGGAACGGGGTCCCTGCGTGGAATGAACGGGTTTTTTCCAGGCGTTATCCCAACCGAAGAGGCCAAACAGGAGCTTTAACAGAAAAATCTCATCCCATACGGATCGGAGCCTAAGTGGCTTTTCAAGGTCATCGCGGGGGTTTGCGGTGGAGCTGTGAATTAAGTGCATATGTCTCGAGATCCAGCCTTGTGCTTTTATCACCAGGGAAACAGCATAAACGTTGCTGATGAGAAATGAATGAAATATTTTTATTCTAATTTTTCCTTTAGATAAAAAAAATTCAAAAGACCTTTTCCATGCAAAACATCAGCTTTTGATGACATTTATCAGCTGCGTGTCAGAAAACAAGTCAAAACTTTACTAAAAATATTATCTGAAGCACCTTGGGGCTGATAAAAAACATTTTCAGATTCTGAAGATTAAAAATAAAAGGAAATCAGAAAACAAATCCTGTGAAAATGACAAGAACGGCAACACTAACCAGTTCCCCCTCTTTCCCCTTAAAGCGTTCCTTATGATTTTCAGGGGAGCAAGGAACATTTCCTTGGCAGCTGGAGTTATTCTCGCTACCGGTTATTTATCTGCCTGGATGAGTCCTGTGCTGAGCTCTTGCAACAAAACCTCCACGGCATCGGCCCGATCTGCTATAAATTCCCATTTATCGGCTGAGGCTAGGGACGGGCTCCCAGGGGAGGGGACAGAGCTGGTGGCGGGGGGTCCTGGTGTGGCGTGGGCCACCTTGCCATCCAGCAGCATCTTGGGGAGAAGCGAGAGGTGAGGAGGTGCCGTGGTCCCCTCCATCGCTGTCCCCTCCGCCTGGGTCCCCAGCCGCCCCAGCTGGTGATGCTCCTGGCCCCTCTCTGCCCCCCTTGCCCGGCTGAGTCATCCATCTTGCGCTGTGTAAGAGGCCTGTTGCAATTAAGTAGGCTGAAGTGCTCCTGAACTCTTTAACCTTTGCCCTGGGATTGCTCTTTTTGCCCCGGGGCTGTGGATCAGCTCCATTGCACTCTCCAAACAGCGCCTGCTACTTAGCTGACATTTCTTTCTCCTGCTGGATCCTATTAGCACCCTGAGGTTGAAAATGCTACTTTGGAGTGTTGTAAGGAATGTGATTTATACTGGAAAGTAGCGGCAATCTATCTTTCCCTATACACACACTACACATGAGGCTGGAGAGCTAAATCCACATCGCCTGAACAAACAGCGACTGGGATAATTGTTGAGGAGGCTTCAGCCACCTTAGCAGGGAGAGGAGGCTTGGTTGGACAGCAGAAGCGGGGCAGGCACCGGGGCCAGGGGATGCCGGGCTCGGGGCAGGCAGCCGACAGCGGGGCTGTGCAGGAAACCCGCTCCCCGTTGGGATCCCATCCCCGCACCGGTGCAGACTGGTGGTGGGCACTGCTGTTTTCCAGGCAATGCTGAAGGTCTTATTGGGAGCTGCCTGGGCTGTTTGCAGAGGCTCTGGTCGTGGGGTCCATCGTGTACTTCTTCACCCGTTTCCTTGCCTGTTGGTCTTGTATCAAGGGAAGACCAGAGCTGGGCTGAGCAGAGTTTGCGCTGGTTTGCCTGTATGTGAGTACATATCATAGATAAGGCAATATGCATGGGAGGCAGATGAAAATAAGAATTGAACGGTGCCTGAAGGAGGGCTGATTAGCCTTTATCAGATATGACACGCTAACCACTGAGGCTCCTTGCTGGAATACCGGGTTAAAATCTCGGCAGTGTCAAATTTCATCCTCCTAAGCAAAGAGACACTTTCCATAGCGTTTGTGTGAATCTTCTGGATAAGCCCTGGAGACTGAAACTGTCTCAGCTTCATCTGGGCATTAAAAGTCCCACCCACGTGTTTAAAAAAAGCCCCAAACCCAGAAACGCAAAAGCTGACATTTACTCTAAAATGTCTTCTTCCTGCCTCGCTGCGTGGCATCCCGTGTGAGCGGCGCGTCCTCCCTCCTCGCCGGAGCTGGCTGCGTTTTAGCAGGGCTGCGGGCATCCTCGTGGGCATTCACACGAACGGCCCAGCTGAAAGCCAAGAGATTATTTTGCACGCGCAAAAGTGTGCGCACAAACACACATACGGACACTAGCACAATACTTTCCGGGAGAAAAACCAACTACAAAAAAAACCCCCAACCCTAAGCAGCCTCTATGTCAAAAGCCCTTTTATAAAAGCCTCAGTAGCTGAAGAATTGCCATTGTTTCAGTCTCCAGTGAGTGCTAGTCTTAAAATATTTCCAACTCAGAGCAGGCTTTGACATTCTGCCCAGACCCAGGAGAGGGAACAAACATGAGTTCAGAAATGTTTCTACAAGGCACAGATCCTTCTTCTTTTTGGAGAACCACATTCAGCATCTTACATCCTGTGGCTGTGTCTCACCAAAGTGGGAGAAACACCCCAAAGCACCCCAAAAGCAGGGAGAGGGAGACTTCTCGGGGGCTCCTGGTAAGGCAGGGAGAGCTGGCCCAGCTTTGCTTTTCGTGCTGGTTGCTCAGCCTTTCCCTCATGAAGAGCAAAACCATCTCCCCCACCCCCAACTACGGCACTCCAGGCTGCTCTTGCTCGAATGCCAACGGCTGTGCAGACCTAACTCCCCACCCCGCCGGCTGCCAGCGGATGGTCCAAAATCGCAGGCTGTACAGACTCTGGAAAGCAAAGAAGACAGAAAGTATGCGGTGGTATTAATTCCCCTTAGCCTTTTTTGTGTGTTCACCAGTGATCCTGGCTGTGAAGGAGTGCAAATTTGGGAGGAGGAAGCTCTCAACACTTCACTCTCCATTGCTGCCTGCAGGAAGGGCAGGCGAGGGATGGACCACGGTGAGGGACGGACCACGGTGAGGGACGGACCACGGCGAGGGATGGACCACGGCGAGGGATGGACCACGGCGAGGGATGGACCACGGCACACGCACCCTCCGCAGCACTTGCTCCATGTGGTGGTGGGAGCTGAGGTAGGAGGACCTCGGAACAAGGCTGTCCCTGGGACTTGACTTGCTGGGGAGTCACAGCACGGCTCTTTGGCCAGCGTTCATGTTTTCTCACGCTTTCCCTTTCCATAACGTAAAATAAGGAGGACAGGAGCCGCGATGTACGTTACTGGCTCAGCTACACTTCTGCAGGCCAAGGTCATCCCCATGTTCTTGCAAACAATTTTTTGGCAGAAAGATGCTGAAAGCTGTTAGAGGTCTGCAGGCAGTGGGGAAGGAGCGGGCTGCCCTGGGGTCTGCAGGCTCTGCGTGCAGCGCTGATGCCCAGGGCTGCCTTGGGAGCACTGCTGAGAGGCTGAGCGCTCCCGACAGCGCGGGCTAACGTGTGCTTATCTCGGCTGCGAGCACTCGTCGCGTTGGATGAAGGGCAGTGTTTACCCAGGAACAATGTGGGGTTAAAATTTAGTAAGTCCTTGTGCAACTCTTTATAGAGAGGCAGTGAGGACAAATAAACATCTCTTAAAATACAGTCAGCACTCAGGCTCGCTGTTTAATTCATTCTCCGGAAATGCATGTTGTTTATAGCCATGCATTGCAGGAGCTCGGAACAGCAGGGGCTTGATCCACTCCAAATTTCAGGCAAAATAATATGATCCTCATTCTTCTCTTGTTTGTTCCTAGGAGAGAACACAAGGTCAAATCTTCAGCTAGTGCAAAGTTTGCTCTAAACTACTGAATACTTTTTATTTGCGAAAGTTTCTTCTCTGCTTGCTCTCTCTTTTTTACCATGCCTTCCCCTCCCTCCAGCTAGTGAGCCCAGGAGGAACCCGAGTTCCCAGAGGATTTGGGTTTCCTCCTTGAGTGATAAAGGCTTCTGGGGGGGATCAAAGCTGGGTGGCCAAAGCCAGAGGCTCCCAAGGTTGAGGGTTAGGATGTCTGTTATCTGCTCCCCTCCCATGGAGAGACAATCAGGGGAGCAACCACACGTGGGACATCCAGCCCCCTCCTCCCCTGGGGCTCCCCAGCCTGCCCCGGGGGATGCTGCAGTGCACCCCGGCAGAGACATCCCCCTTCTCTGGGAGCTGGCTCAGCCCATCCATTTCACACAGCCGAGAGGGAGCAGTGACAGCCGTATTGACAGAAAAACCATGAACTGGGTCATGTTGCCCACTCCCCTCCCAGCGCAGAGCTCTCCTCGTGCACAGACAAACAGGGAGCTCATTGCTCAGGGGGGTGTACAGGGCACAGCGTCCGTACTGCTCCAGGAGCTGCAAACACGCTGGCTTTGCTCAAATGAGCCCAAAGCCTCAAAGAAATGCTCTTCTTCTCTAGGACAAGAGCCAAAGCTGTCCTCTGCCAACGGCTGGGCATCGGGGGGGAGGGTTGAATGGAGGGAGAAGGGGGGATCCTTGTTCATTTTAATAACCTCATGGCGGTGCTGGAGCAGCGATGTGCCTGACCTACATACAGCCCAGAGATCTCTGAGAACAATTGATCCATTGGCAGGCGAGCAAAGGCAGCGGTGCGGGGAGGACCTGCCCCGCGGTACCCAACTGGCATCTCGCCCTGGTCAGCGGGGAGCTGGCGGCACCGTGGCCGTGTCACGGTGTCTAACCGCCGGGATGAAGCCACACGGCAGCAGCTTGTCCTCCATGCTGGGCACCATGTGCATCCCACAGCCCCAGCATCCTGGCCCTGTACCCTCCATGCTTGACAGCCCCAGCACAGAGCATCCTGGACCCCTGGAGATGTATTTTGAGATGTTCTGCTATGGCAGACTTTCCTTTTGTGTAACTGGCTTCTGGTAGGGAAAGGCGTTGGTTGGTTTACACGTGCCCCTGGGACATCTCTAAGTAATGCACATAAGGTTTTGGCTGCTAATAAGTCAAAAGGTGTGCTCTCTGGCTCAGAAGCTAGATTCACATCTCCTTATGGAGTCTGCTAATGGATCATCAGTGGATTTGAGTGTCCCTCCTCCCCAGTTGTCTGGTTTATCCAGCCTGGCAGCACACCCTTAAGCCTTTTCCTTTGACTCTGTTGTTTTAGCATCTTACGCCCTTGGGCCACTCTCGCTGACCTCACAGGTTCTGCTGCAAAGGATGGATATTTCTGTCATAGTTTGCTCTTATCAGTCCTTCAGCAGAGGTGGTTGGCAGGGTGGCAGGAAAATAATGGCAAACAAGGGAGGAAAGGGAGGACACTATGGTGCCAGGTGATTTTTTTTTTTTCCCCCAAGTCCCCAAATTCTTACTAATTAAGAGCTATGGGGAATAAAAATGCTATCTGGTGACACAGTGGGCCTAATCCTGTACTCTGCCTCTCCCCAGGCATGTGGACACAAATTGACTCGCCTGACTGCTGGTGGCATTAGCCAGCGAGTATTGATCCCGAGGGGAGGGGATGGATGAACACCCAGAGCGAGAGACCGCGGTGTGGGCAGCAGCGTGGAGGAGAGGGGAGGGTGATGGACAAGAGGATGTGTCCCCGCAGGGGGTAACTCTTTTGGGACAAAAGCCAGGTCTTCTGGATGTCGGTGTCATGTCCCTCCCCTTGGGTTATATTGTCTCCATTAGACCTGTATTAGTGCTACCCACACGGAGCAGCAGACTTGATCTCTGACGGTAATTACAGAGCTCGTTAAACACAGAAAACCAAACCCTGGTGCGGAATAAGGAAAAATAAGGCAAGCTAAAAGGTGGGCAGAGTCTGGCATTGCCTCTTCCCGGCGGCGTCGCTTTGCTCCCGGGAAAGCACCGTGCCAAGTTTCAGTTCTACACGGCAGAAATGAATCACAGCAAATTGCTGACGGAGCCTCCGCCGCCGTCAAACACCAACTGCTTCGGTATAAAGGGAAAGCACTGCTGGCCCCCGCTCCTGCCGTCTGAGCGCAAGGCTGCTAATTAGTAAATAAGGGATAATCCGATCAATTAAGCGCTCAGCCCGGAGGCTGGAGAGGAGGGCACACCTCTGGCAGCGAGGCAGCCGGGAAGGCATGGCTGTGCGGGGTCGGTGTGGGGCTCAGGGCAGCTCTGGGGGTGCGGGGCGCTGGCGGAGGCTGCTGGGGGTCTCTGCCACAGGATCCTCCTCGAAACCCAAGCAAGCGATGCCTCTTTCGCGGAACAGTTCTCCCGCCCTGGTGAATGTGTGGTTAGTGGGGATGCAGTGAATTTGGCCGGTGGGATGGATGCTCGGTGCGTCTCGTGCCCCCCAAGGTGCGCTGGGCTCTCCTCCAGCAGGCAGGCGCGATGCTGGGGGTGGTTACCGCAAGGCAGAGAGGTTTTTATGCCCTGAGTGCATGGGCAGACTCCATCCCTCCCCCAGCCATCCCTCCAGGGACGGAGGGGCTGGAGCCTGTCCAGACAGTGCTCTGTCCTCACCCCACGCCACCCCCTAAGTCATCCCAGGGTCACCGCAGCGGGTAAATAGTGGCTGCCCGCACCCGTGGGGTCTGGCACCTCGACGGCGAGCGAGGCAAAGGCAAGCTGCAGGAATCGCTGAGTAGTTCCAGACTTGCAAATTCGACCTCAGGAGAGCAGCAAAAGGAAATTAAATGCTCACTCGATGATAGGCTCTCCGGGGGCTTTGCAGCAGCCGGGGCAGCTCACCTGCAGAGCCCAGACCAGAGGACCCTGGCCATGGGTCCCGCTCCTGCTGCCGTCCCCACGCCAGCCCCCCGGGCAGCCCTGTGCACGGGCTTTTCTGAGCATCCCTTGCTGCTCCCCCTCAGCTGGCTTTGGCGCTATTAAAATGTTTTCCACCAGCGTCGATTTCAATTACATGTTTTTAAAAAAGTCATTAAAGAGAATTCCCCATGAAACTATTTTTATTTCCCACCTCTCCTCCCTGTCTCCCCGCCCCTCCGTCTACTTCCAAACTAATGAGATTAATTGAAAACTGCAAACATCTTCCAAGGGCCCAAGGCAAACGCAATGTCAAACAAACGTAACTCTTCCCAAACTGCGCAGGATCCTCTGCTCCTCTCCCTCCTGCTTGCCTGCTCAGAGCATCTCTCCTGAAAAGGGGCTGCATTTTGCAGTCTCAGAAGGTGCTCAGGTTTTGAAACCTTTGATATTTTTTTCCCTCCTTTGAGGAAGGAAAAAGAAAGTGCCTGAGGAATGAGAACTGTCAAATGCAATAACGTGAAATCTTTCTTTTGGCTGGCGGGCGGGGGGGGGGTCTCTCTGGCGTGCGGTGCTAACCGGGGAAGTTGAAATAGGAAAGCGGGGAGGAATATTAGAAAAGTTATTCTGCTTTCTCTCAGCCCCGCAGGTAGGAAAAGAAAAATAAAATCCCCCAAACCCAATAACCTGCAAACCAAACCTGACAATAGCCCTATTCACCTCCCAGGCTTTTATCCACTCCCGGTGTTTGATTCCTCCCATCCCGGCCCTGGGTTAATCAATAGAACAAATCTCCTGCGTGGCACCTCTCCCGGCCCCCACGGGCTCCTCCAGGATTGATTAAAGCAAACAGCCATTTGCAGGGCTGCACACCTCGGAACACAGCGCACTTTTTCAGGCTGCCGTGCTACCACCCGCTCAGGATAAATAAAGGAGAGGGAACGGTGCCGGAGATTTGTTACTCGGTGGAGCAACCGCTCAGCATCACCTTCCCTCCGGCGCTGCTTTAAGCAGGGCGAAGGAAAAACTCAAACAAAGCGCCTAACCCTGCTGAATTTTGTGGGATCATACATTTATACATATATATACACACACAGTGGTGAGGAAGACGGCAACAATAGTTTTGGAATTGGAGAAAACAAATTTATTTGCATGAAACCTCCCCAAAACCCGGTTCGTGCAGATACACGGGCACTGATGATGGGGGAGATAATTAAGGCTGCAGAATGGACTCGCTCCTTTGCCATGATGATGACTTCAGCCTCACTTACAGCTCCTACGTGCTGCCAGCCCCTCTCCTCGCAGGGGCGTGGATGGATTTCGGTGGGGCTGCGGGAAGATGCTGAGAGATGCCCATGGAGGGTCCAGCAGGTCACCCCCTTCTAAGAGTGCAGGGCACCTGGGACTGGAGGGTGCACGGGGAGCAACGAGCATCGCACCGGCCCGGCGCAGGCACATGCAGGGGACCAGGGCAGCCATCGGACAACCTGCCCTGCTGCCGATGCAACAGCCGGGCAAAAAAAGACCGCGGTGGATCCAGTCCCCGGCACCCTCTGACAAGTTAAAAACCTCCAGTTTATTAAAGATACATTCCTATGCTAATAAAAGACGCGTTGTCTGGTGGTGGAGAGGCTGCAGGATGTTATGGTTGGAATGTTCCTCAGCCCTTGTGTAATTAAAAGCCCCACCAGCTGTGGATCTGCAAGAAGCTATTTTTTTCCCCCCAGACAGACAGACTTGATGTTTTCTGTGATCTCCATGATGTCACCAGCTCCCCTTTGATGTGTGCAACCAAGGAACCACCGAGGCTCACGACTCCGGGGGGATATTTGTCTGAGTATTGCTCATTAGATGACCCAGTAGGATGGAGGCAAGATTAATTGCAGAAGGGAAGAGACCGATCCCTGCATCCATATTCATTAGTGCATTAGGGGTCGGTGGCCATCGTGGTGAGCCAAATGCAAAAATAATAATAGGACGAAGTCACTTCCCTGAAGATTTCAATAATGGGACAAAAGGATGGATTGATTTCCCCATTTCATGTGGGGAGGATGGGGACACAGAGCAATTAAAGGCCTGTCTTAACATAATAAAGCAGACTATCCCACAAGGGGTGTGCAGTGGAGCCAGACCCAGAGCAGATCCCTCCTGATCCCCCCTTGTGCTTTCACATTTGTAAAACACAACGAAACCACAAATTTGCCGCAGTTTCCTTACGCAAGTCCTCCTCTTGGACTGGCTGGTGGCAAATGACGTTGCAGGGGTGGCCAGGGGTACTTAGAGCAGCGATGCTGAATGCTGCCGCAGCCGGCAACGATGGACCAGCCCGTGGGGTTTGTGGGGCATGAGTGAACTGGGGTCTGCGCAAACGGCCTCAGGAACTCAGCCCTCCTCATGCTGAGTCTTCTGGCTCCACAGCACACAAACCAACCTCCTAAACTTACTGGAAAACACTTTGTTCCTATTTTCTTTCCGACACTCCGGTTCCCATCACCACATTAGATGCTGGAGACAAAAGGCTCTCCCATGGCACAGCTCGGATGCTCCCTGGGGACTCCTGGCCCTTTTCTAGTGACCAGGACTTTCCAGAGACAGAAAAAGCTGGAGGCAAAGGCCTGCTGCCCGTTATAACAACAGAAAAGAACATATTTTATGCAAGCCCTCCTTGGGCTCTGGGGGTCTGTGGAGGACAGCTGGAGCCCATCCTTCTGCCCAGGCTTGGTAGTCCCTGACGCCGGCAGCTTCTGAGTTGTTTTTCTGGGCTGGATGAAAAACAGCCCCACGACAGCAGAGAGGGCACAGCACAGGTTGTAGGAACAGCATGTCCCCTCCGCTCACACCCTGGCCGCTTGCTGGGGCAAATACCGGTCCCAAGCCTTCGAGTGAACATTTCTGCAGGTATTTACCCTGCAAGCAGCCCAGAACTGGATTAAGATAAGATGAGTGCTGGGACGATGTGGAAATGCCTGTCAGGCCTACAAACCTGCAGGGCAAATTAAGCAATCATGTTCCCAGGACATACATAAAAATAAGTAAAAAACACTATTAATCCATAGCAACAAAAGGAGATAGCATGGCAACAGCAGCAACTGCTGAAAACAAAACAGTAACAAGAAGAGAGGAGGGGAAAGAGAAAATAAAGCCCTGCTCTGTCCTTCAGGGGTTTTTAAGGTAAAGTGAGATGTTGCATCCCAGGGCAGTAAATGGTTTGGGTGCTGATGCGAGGGGCTGGCTGCGTGCTCCGGCATCGACCTGTGCACAGGTCTGCTGGGCTGCTGTGGTCCTGGAGCATCCCGGGATGCCTGGTTTGGCCTCCGGAGCTGGGAAGGGGCTGCAGCGAGGCAGCGGCCGTGGCACGGGGTGACGGCATTTCCCAGGCTGTCCTTAGGGCAGGTCTGACTGCTGTGGTTCTCTGGGGGTGCCTGAGCCTGTACTCGGACTGCGAAAGGTCCCAGCTCCTGATGACTGCCGGCAGAGCAGGGCTGGGAGCTGAGGATACCAAGCCCATCGTGGCTTTTCCCCCACCTCAACTGCTATTGAGAAAATTAAAGCAAAAAATGGCCAGCATAGGAGGATCCGTCCTCAATAGCAGCTCACAATCACTTTACAAACATGAGCTGCTCGTGGCCGCTGGCACTGCAGAGGAAAAAGAGCCGTTTACCCCTCAGGACTGATGCGCCGTGGACTTGCTGGATTAAATAACTGAGCCCAGGAGCGGAGCTGCTCCTCAGAGGCAGCCCTGCTGTGCCCCCACCCTCCAAAGTGATGCTTTCGGCTCCCGTGAGGGCAAATCCCCCCCCCCCCCGAAACAAAACTGGGATAAACTCTGCATCAAAACAAGGCTTAAACCCTGTTTTGAACCCAGGCAATGCTCTGCCGTGGGTGCGTAGGAAGAGCGTGATGGAAATAAGCCCTAATGGGTGTTAATTTGAAGTGGCAAGTTTGTGAGTCAGGCGGGGGGCTGCACGGGGAGGAGTGGGCAGGCGGCACGATGCAGGGATGAGAAGCGTTGCTGCTTCTGCTGTGTGCTAGAAGGGGTTACGTATGCTTGTGCCAGGCCGAGAGCACCGCAGAGATGTTAGGTGGGCTTGGGATTTTGGAAGGAGAAGAGGAGCTGCGTGGAGAGTAGAGCGGAGATTGCATAAAGCCGAGTTACAGGCAATTTGGCTTTATCAGAACCCACGTTCAATGGATCGTTGTTAAAAGGAGATTTTCCATGCTGTGAGAGCCAAAGCAAATACAGTGAAACTTAATTAAATGCTTACCTGCTAAAATAATAATTTTCTTATGAATTGAGGAAGGTAAAGTACAATGAGAGATGGTCCCGATAAAGGAACAATGACTCTCCAGTGTGCCTGGCAGAAGTGCACAGATAAAGAGCACAATAAAGCAGGTTTTTTTTAATAGGGAGGGTTCTCCACTTTTTTCCTCATCCAGGTCCACGTGTAGGATGCCCTCCATGGCTGTGCTGGCTGCCGAAGCCCTCGTGTAGTGCCTGTCTCCATCACGAAACATGAACGTACGCTCTGCACAGTCAGTGCAAGGAAGGGTATTGTCTGAGTTAGCAGCAGCAAGTGGAAATACTAATGCTTGTCTAGAGGAAAGGGGGGGGGAATCTGTGAATAACTGCAATTTTAATTCTGCTCCTGCTTGCTGGGGCTGGGGAGATGGGAGGCACCTCATCTGCTGGGCCTGGGGCCACTTCTGCACTCCGAGAACTTGTTCAGAGCTCTGGAGAGAAAAAAATGTCAGCTGGAAGAAAGCCCTTCCAAATACGAAGTGAATGGTAATATCATCATCACGCAAAGAACCCGGGAGAATCGTTTCAAGAGGCAAAGCTGGAAAAAAAAAAAAAAGAAAAAAAAAGAGGTCTTGAACCGTGCCCCTGCAGGACCTGCTGCCCGTGAGCGTGCCTTGCACACGCGTGCACTCCTGCGGCACAGCCAGAGAGCTTGCTCCCAGGTCTGCAAAAATGGCAGACTTAGAGCCCAAGCAGAGATTTACTTTGAAAGCCTCTCTCTAAATGTTATTTCCATTTAGAAAGAAAAAAATTAGGATGGATAGATGGCTTTCACCTTTAACGGGCTCCTCCCCGCAGCACCCCGCTGGCAGGAGCGCTCCCGGCTCACCCCGCTCCGCCGAGCCCGAGGGCACCAGCATCTTTTAGCACCCTGGAAAGAGAGGCTTTCCAGCTCTCCCCGGGCTGCGATGGGCATCAGGGCACCAACGTCACGTAGCAAAATGGGGAGAATAAGAAGCGATTCAGAGCTTTTGTCTTTTTTTATCAGTTGGCTTCGTCTCGGCACTGCCCGCTCCAGCCAGCGCATTTGACTTGTTGGGTTTGACTCGGGGTTCGTGGGTTCAATACGTTTATATCGAGGCCTCAGACTATGGGGGGAAGGGTTAAGCCAAAACCTTATTTTTTTCATTATTTTAATAAATGTGATGATAATTTTAAAAAATCTAGTTTTCTAGTCCCCTCTAAATGCAGATATTCTTTCTCTTTTTCTCTCAAACCCACTCCCGAAACCAAGTGAAGTTAGACCTTACATGATTTGGCATTGACTCTTTTTGATATGTTGAACATTACTTCATGGCTGAAATTACAGAAATAAACCCACTAATAAAATAGAAACTAATAACTTTTACCCTTTTTGTCTTTCTATGGGACTCAGGAATGGCTTATTCTGTACAATAATTATACTGTATGCACGGCAAAAAAAAGTTCTTGACTCCTGCCATTGCCAGTCCTTCCCCACCAAAAGAAAAAAAAAAGTTGGCAATAAATTTAAAACAGTTTTATTTACCTTGAACTACTCAGCCAAGAATGCATATTATTTAGGGACTGGAATAAAAAGCCATTCACTCTAGTTCAATTGGCCATTTAGTTCAATTTGTGTGTGTTACTGCAGGTAATTACTATGGTAATAATGTACTGTAATCTGCGCTGATTTGGAACTTGTCCTGTTTCTGTATTAATAATAAGTGCCATATATGTACTAATTACCAGTTTGTTACCATGGTTATTTGCGTAGATGCTATGTTAATGATACCCTGGAAACATAAAGCAATCACATTTCTGAATTAAATCTTTGTGGTCTCTTTAGTGCTAAAAGCCCAATTCACATAAAATAGTGATGAAGAAAATGAGATCATCGTCGCTGACTTGCCAGCAAGCTGATTAGCTGCACTGCATAAATATACGATTTTACCATACTGAAAAATTAGAGCCTCCAAAACATTTTCCATGGTTGCTAAGTAACTTCCCAAAGATTACATCACTTACAGGAATACGCAGTGCCAAATCTGTCACGCACACGTATTTATAGAGCGTACAGTGCGGGGAATGTGTGCTCGGCGGAGAGGGCTCCGGTGCTGCCAGAGGTGTAAGCTGCTGGCTCCCCGCCGGAGGAGAGGGGTAAATAAACAGGCATCCCTCCCCTTTCCCCACAAGCTCACACACGCACCCCTCGCTCCTTGGAAGAAGCCAGGAGGCAATCCAGAGACATATTTTTTAGGATTATTTAAAGCCAGAAGGGACCTCTGCTATCCCTCCTCTACAATAATTTCACGCTGCGAGTCCTGCGCTGGCTTGCATCTCTTTTCCCCTGTAAATTGAACCGAGCAGTGCATTTTTGGGGATGATTTGTTGGAAGTGTGTACTGGAAGGGGCAGGGCTGGCTACTGCTGCCTCCCGGTCGGAGCCGGCGCTGCCGTGCATCACCGCGCGCTGCGTGCACGCTTGCGCAGGGCAGACGTCTCGAGGTTTTGCTGTGGGACGATGAAGAGCGTTTATCCCTGCAAAGCTGCTCCCTGCGGTCTGCCGTCCAACTTGTTCTGCAAACAACCTGTTATTCCCATGCAGCAGCTACTTTGCTGGCCACACTGGATCTACATTACAATTAAAAATAGTTTATTGGCAACAAAAACATTCCCATTTCCCTGATCGCACAGTAAACAATGGGTCCTTCCTACCCTCAAATTAATGGCAATTCTTTAACCAGATGGCACTGGCGTAGGGGCTGGGGCTGGGGAAAGCTGGACCGGTGAAACTGTGTGTCCCTGCAGACAGCAATGAATAAGGCAGGGAAACCTATAGGTCCCAGCCCTATAGTAAAGTTTGATCCCTGCTGCTGTGGGTGAAGCCCCATGGATCCAAAGCCCTTAAGGGTCCGTTGGGAGCAGCAAGACCCAGAGGCTGCAGGATGCAGCGGGGTTTGGGCACCCCGGGTCAGCCGAAGGATGGAGCTGGGCTTCTCCCCTCTTGCTGGCAGAGTTTGTCCAGGAGATGGACAAGGAGGTGGGAAAGAGCATCCTGGTGAGTCTGCTCGAGAGAAACTGGTGTCCCGGACCGCGTGTACCTGGGAGGACCAACAACCGCTGCAGTACCAGCCAAAAGCCCGGGGAAAATCACACCATCAATTTGCCAAGTGAAATTGCCTGATCCTCAGCATGTCGCAGAGGTGCTGGCGGAGGCACCCACTGGAAAGCCCCTGGCTTTCACCCGGTGAGATGCTGCTGGACCACGGCCGCAGTGGGAGCAGTTTCTCTCCGTTATCCTCCCTCCGTTTTGGCCCAAGGCCATCGCAGCGTTTTCCTCCCTGCTCCTGCAAAGCCCGGTCCCGCGCAGCGGATGCCATGTAATTTGAAAAGCTACTTAGTGCTCTTTATTATCTGGTCATTATTTTTCCACTGAAGCCTGAGATAAGCAAAGCATAAATCAAACCAGAACGGGAGCCACTTGGAGCAGGTAAAGGATGGAAAAGATTTTAATCAGTGAATCTGGGCAAGAAAAGCCAAAAGAGGGAGAGGGAGGGAGGAAAGGGGGGTGAGAAACAAAGAAAGGGAAAGAAACACCACTTGTTGTTTGTGGGATGAAGACAAATGTTTCCAAAGCCACATTTTCCACATGACTCCCAGTAAAAGCTCTTGGTTTGATTATTAATCACAGGGCAGCCTCCATCCATCACTCCATCCCTCCGTGCCTCCCGAGCTGTTTGATGTGCTACCCTCCGCTCTCCCATTCCGCATCCCCCCCCCGCCCCCATGGGGCGGCTCTGACAGGGGAAAGCCCGGGAAGTTATTCCAATAAAGAAAATGCAATCCAATAAATAGAGGAGGAAATAAATAAGGCTATCAGGAAAGCCTCTGCTGCGCTGGTTGGATCCCTGCCTCTCGAGGCTTCTGGAGAGCTGCTGACACTGGGAGCGTCTTCTGAAATGGATGGACTTTGCCTCTTGCCTCATACATCTGTTTAATGACCTCTCCTTGCAGGCACTTGACATGTGATTTATGGGATATAAATTCTACCTCTTTGCTTCGGTGTTGCAATCGCTACGTTCTGCAAGGTGAGAACACTTTACCCCGCCGGGATGCTGTGCTGGCTCCCTCGCCCTCCTGCTCACTGAACTTTCTTCCTCTGGCCCTTCCTTTAAAAAAAAAAAACAACAAAAAAAAAGCAACCACCAAAAAAACAACAGACCTTTAAAAATGTGTTTTTTCCTCTTTAAAAGAAAACTGCTGCTGACGCAGCCTTTGCAGCATTCAAGGCTGATGGCGCTTTTCAGAAAAAGAAAGCAGCAGCATCCCAGCTGATTTCCTGCAAATAATAATAAAAAAATACGTATATACATAAATAAGTCCTTAATTCTTTTACTGGCATCTGTAGCCTCTAATTCATAAATTCATCAGGACTTTCCCAGGATGTCAGTTTTGGCAAATGAGCCCTGAGTTGCTTCATGCTAATGGAGCGGTGGGCTGCCTGACCTCAGGAAATAGAGAGGCCAAACATGAAAAAACAGAGCCGGGTTCAAGGCTGGGGCTGTGAACCCCAGATTTGAGGGTGAGGTCGGGAAAGGGTCAGGGAAGCATTGTGTGCGCGCGAGGGAGAAACGCTGGTTTCTATTTAAAACCTTTCATGCCGCTGCCAGAGACCTCTCGCCATTGTGTGCGGGAGCAGCCCCGGCTCTTGAGAAATGCGCCTTGAAGATCCTGACTGCAGGAATGGGAAAAGATTGGAAACAGTCACACTTACGTGTTACAAGCCGAACCCTCCCTTACCTTGGGAAGAAAGGGAGGGCGAGATCTGCCTGGCTCCTTTCAGCGGCTAACGGGGATGGATTTGCTTTGGCATTTCAGGGTGATGGATGTGCCAGGTGCTATTCATTAGAAATGATTTGTTGGGGCCAGCGTAGCTCGCCTGCCCATTAGGACGCATTTACTTCGCAGGTTAGTAATGATGGGTGCGCTTAATAGTTTCTAAGTATCAGAGGGCATTAAAAAGCCCTGGAAGAGAGGGCTATCAATATTTACAGCTTCGATTTGTTGGGGGAGGAAACCAGTGCGTGTGCCTGGAAGGGGCGTCCGCCCTGAGTCCCTGCTCATGTTGGCACGGGGGAGGCTGGAGCAGAGCAAGGGGGGATGGCTGGGAATCTGGTTCTGCTTTGGCCTTACCGCACCCAAGTGAAGTGGCAGCAGCAGCTTGTTCGGCTCCGGCGGGGGAAACCGAAGCCCATCACCAAATTCGGGAGAATTTGGAAAGCCAGCGGCAGAGCCCAGCAGCCCCGGGTCCAGCCCCAGGCGGTGGTGGTCCTGCTGGGGTTGCCTCTCCACCAGCATCATGGACCATGATCAGAGGAGGCAGAAGGTCGTTCACTGAGGGATGATTATGGCTATTACATCCCAATTCCCTTCCCCTGCCCTTCCCCCGGCCTGGGCTTCACTCGGAGCGAGATCCTGTTAACAGCCCTCCGCCGATGGGCAGCCATTTACTTAAGTCCCAATTTTTCATTAAAATAGCACATATGGCTATCAAGCATCGCAAGGTCACAGGGCTGCATTGTCTCAGCTTAATATGATGCTATTAAGGCTGGACTATAATGTCCCAGATACAGCAAGTTCAGCAGCATAAGATCAAGCATTGGGCAAGACTGCAATTTCCTCCTGTCCTCCTGCTATGATCTTATCAAAGCCTGACTGATCTCTATATACGAAATCGCACCAGAGAGCATTAAGTATCCTGAAAGGCTCCGCTTCCAGCGGCCCGCGGGGAGGTTGGGTTCACAGCCCACCTCCCTTTGTGTCGCTGCTCCCCTCTCCGGCAGGGACCAAGGCAGCGTCGGTTGGGGTGATTCAATCAGCTGGGCTCAGAGATGGACGTCAGTTCATGTTTTATCTTTGCTATTTGTTTTTTTTTGTTTGGTTGGTTTTTTTGAAGCTTGACCTCCATTCAAGCCCACGTGGTTTGGAGTCTAATTTTTTGCCCAGCTTGGCAGCGTGCTGCCCTCATGGCCACCGCACTGGCCTGGGACCCTCGGAGCAGTGGCCGTCACTGCTCTCTGCAACCCTCAGCAACCCTTTTCTTTCTCCCTCAACTAAACTAGACAAAAATAATTCTTTTCTTCTAGCCGTAATCTTCCTATCTGAGCTACAAGTGCCTGCATGCAGTCCCTTTATCTTACCACGTACTTGTACAGTTCCTAGCACAGCAGGGCTCTGGCTCTCGGTACTTGATGAAATGCAGGAAGGCTAGCTAACAATCATGGAACAGAAGCAGAGGTAGGAAAAGGTAGACTGGAAACTGTCTGGTGGCTTTATTAAGTCATGTAAAGATACGCCGCTTACTGACTCATTGGCACTGATACAACGTGGTGTACGTGTGCCCAGACGGGAGGTTTTCATAGCAAGAAGAAAGCATGTAAATAAAGGTAAGTTGTGTGCACGCCAACCCTGCGAAGGAGGAAACATCTCTCACAATATCTCCACGAGACAGGTTTGCAGAGCAAACAAACGTGTTATTTCATCTCAGTAGCTCGGAGACACGCCAAGCCCCCCCGCAGCCGAGAGGTGTGCGGTGAGTCTCTGCGGAGGGAGCGGGGAGCAGCGGCATGGGGGGAACGCGGTGGCTGCTCCCGGCAGATGTGCCGGGTGACACCGTGCATGCGTGGCCGTGCCATGGTGCAGCCGTGCTGGGTCGGTGCCTCCGCATGGCTCCGTGCACACCGGGCGAGCCGGGGGGACGAGAGGGTGGCAGTGGGAAGGGGTTTGCTTGCAAAACAGACCAACCAACTCACCAAAAAAAGGAAAATAGATGCAAAAGCCAAGCTCCTTTGCCATTATTTCCCATTTGAGTCAGAACAGCTTAAAAGATAATTAGTTAATTGAGCCATGGAAGCCATCTCCCTATAGCTATGCGTCAGCTCCTATTAGCTGCTCTGTAATGTTAGCTGAGAATACACAGATACTCTCTGGAGATATCGATCATTTATTTACCAGGCCCTGTGCTTCCCCTTCCCCTTCGGTGGGCAGGCATCGCTGCGGTGGGCAGCCGCTCCATCACGCCACGCCAGGCTCCGCAGACAGCCGTCAGCTGCAATTGTTTTCTAGTGAAAATAGATGTTCAGTATTGATCTTTTTCTTCCAGTGGAGTCCGGGGGCCTTCTCTTTAGTTACTCTAATAAAACACAACTAATTAAATTTGTGCCTTGCTTTTTCAATATTGCATTATCCTAATTACTAATTAAGGGGACCACATGTAAGGGATAGGCATTATTCCCTGCAAAAGATCCCCTAATGGCCTAAATGACATCTCATGGAAGAAGGAAATCTTTCAGCAGAGGCCAGGACTGAAGCTTGGGAAGGGATCCCTGGGGGCAACTTAACAAGAGGCTCTTTAACTCTTCAGCCGCTGCCCTGGTATTTGCTGAATCATGGACTAGCGGGGAAAGCATCCGTGCAAAGCTGCCCTGCACACGGGAAGCAGCTGACAGGCACAGCTTCTGCGCAAGGAGAAACTGGGGAGGAATTAAAAGGAATGGGGACATCTGTGCATGCCACCATCTGCCTGGGAAACCACGTTAGGAGAAAGTGGAGGAACCGACTCTTCAAGATGAGTGGGTCGCCCACTTGTGTCCTCCCACGCCGAGGGGGGCTGAGCCCAGCCACGCATCCTGACCGACCGCAGCGTCCAGCCCGTACGGGGACATACCAGAGCTGGGGCTTGTCAGGGAGGGACGAGCCCTTTCAAGCCTGTACATGACGTCCTGCTCTTGTCAGGTCCGTGCTAAAACGGTTTCCTTATGTTCCGAGTGGCAATTAAATACAGAAAATTATAGAGAAGGCTCTTTGGGGAACAGGGGGAAAGCTTGCCACTCTGCGCTCCAGGAGCACGCAGTCATTACCAGTGACTCCGGGTAACGAAGCACTGGGCGATGCGCTGAGCGAGGGACACCAAATAGGAGCCAGGCTCAAACCAGACCTCCAGGCTGTCAGCAGCCCTGCTTTGCGATTTGGTCCGAGTTAAGCTGGCTTCTACCCAAGGACCTTTGAATAAATCCCAAACTTCCTTTAATACGCCCCAGGGACCAAAGATCAGCGGTGCAGGAGCCTGTGCTGGGCTGCACTGACCGTCTCCCCGCTGGAGCACCCTTTGCTGGACTCCACTAACATTTTCATTTCATTTTCCGTGTGAATCGCTGCTCACGCTCTGGCTGTTCTGGCTTCATAAGTCACCGGTTCATTTCTCATACGGCTCTTTTAGAAACATATTTTTCCCCTTAAATATGTGGCCTGAAAGTGTGAACTGAGATTTATGCTGAAAAGAATTTGGAAAGAATAGCAAATAGGTACTTGTTGGAGGGGAAAAAAATTTACTTTGGGTATTTTAGAGAACACCCCAGCGCTGGGACTCACGAAGAACATGTTCTGCCAAAGATCTATTTACCAGGGCCAGCCTTACTGCCCAGCACAGGAGTGACAACCTTTGGGACGAGCCTTTCAGCTGCAGGTCTCTACTTGGGAGGAGAAGAGTCACCAGCGTTTGACACCTGGGGAAACAGAGGCACGGCAGCACCTTGCACCAAGATGGGGACTGTTAGAGGTCACACACCTTCCAGATCCTCCCCATTTCCCTTTTCACGATGATTTGCGTGTTGCTTTATGTAGCATTGTAACAGACAAAATTTGGCCAAGGAACCATATCATTAATTGAAACTAAAAAGACTCCAGACAATATTGATGTCTATGATTTAGCATCCTTTTTGGTTTCTATTCTGCTCACAGGTTAAATTGATCATGGGTCCATTTTGGATTATTTTATCTCTCCTTCCTTGAAGTGATTGAAATCTTAATAATCAAGGATAATATCGACGCCAAAGTTTTAAGCAATAAACATATAAACAGAATGAAGGGAAGCAGAATGCTCACATCTCTCAACAGTGAAAATTGTTCCGTTTTATTTTGCTGTAGCAGATGTTAAGTTTCCAATAATAAAATAAAATAAAAAATCTAAGGGAGACATTTAGCAAAGTATAGCTTTACACTCCAGAGTTATCACTCCAATTTCAACTGGGATCATAAAGTTTTATGAGCTATTAAATTGTCCTAAACCTCCTTTAACACACTAGCTCTAATGTTGGAGATTAACCATTTAGAAAAAGGAGGTTACCTTAGCAGAGATCGGGCCATTTTCCTGCACTCTTATTCAGTCAATAACACTTTTCCATGGCAGAGCCATTTGCTGGAGTGTGTGGCTGGTAATTAGCCGCATGCCCTGCAGGTAATGCAGTCCCAGAAGATGCGATCCCTCCCACAGTGAGAGGAGCATCAGCAGCACCAGGATGGATGCTCAGGAGAGCAGAGCTCTGGGCTGAGACTCTGGAGAGCAGAGGTAAAATCTCAGCTTCTTGTCTGGCTGCAGTTTTGGTTTTTTTGTTCCCCCATCCCCTCACCCATTCAATAGGGATGCTCGCGATTTTTTTCTTTCCCCGTTTCCTTTTTGTTTGGGTGAGAACATGGCCTTTGACTATGTTTTATTACCTTGCAGAAGAGAGACTTGATCTTAGCTTGAATCCCCTGGATGCTAGAGTGAAACTGGTCTGTACACGACCCAGGAAAAGGTTAACAGCAATTTCAATTTGCACTTGCAGAGCTCTTTCCAGAGGGGAAAGTTAAAAACACTCCAGACACATCCACGGAGTGTCACAACACCCTCCAGAAGCCCCGTATTATTTTATTGATTTTTAAACAGGCGCAAACCCAGGAGCAGAGATGGCCTGGATCCACAAAAAGCTCTTCAGCCTGTTAAAGGGGACTCGTGGGACTTTGCCACTTGTAATCTGCCAAATCGCCACCCTTCATCTCCCTGCTGAAGTGGTGTGTAACCCTCTGGGCACCAAACCTCGGAAAGTGTCATCGTTTTGGCTGTAAGGTAGCCCAGCTGCCTGATGGTCTTGGCTGGCCACACCTGGAAACATCTGTCTTGAGAGAGCTGAGCAGCATGGGATTGTCTCATGCTGACAACTTGCAGGGATCTGGCGTTCCTCCTAAAATTTCTGCTGTAGCTCCTCTTCCACCATAAGCTCTGGATGGTCTCCTGCTTGGCTGGCGTACAGCCCTGCTGGGGGCTGGAGCACGGAGGAGCACCCTGTTATTTAGCTGGACGGTCCCATCCCCACTTTTCCCTGGTGTTACCTTGAACTTTTTGGGGCCATAAAGGAGGCCATTAGCAGAGGTGTGACCTGCCCCCCCAGAAGTGCCTGGTGAACATAGCCCCGATGCACAGGGAAGAGCCAGGCTGGACCCTCCGGCAGGGCTGAGCCTGGGGTTAACGCGCGCAGAGCGGCTGGACGGCGAGGCGCTGGGGAGAGGGCGGCTCCTTCCCGGGAGGAGTTTTGAAAGAAAGGGTAACCCCTGCTCTATTTTTGAAAGAAATGTTGCAGAGGCCTTCTCCTGCATCCTGCACACCGCTGCTGCCAGGGCTCTGCTGCACCACAGGGTGGCTTGGCAGCCCTCGACGTGGGAAATGTCTCCTCCCAAAAGCCCAATTTCAATTTCCCTCCTGATAAAATCAGCAACGACTAGTTTTCACCCTAAATTTTTTTGAAGGCAATTCCTATTTTGAGTCTTTATTGGTGGTTTCCCCCAGCCAAGGGTTTAGAGTGAACACCTTCCAAAGCCAGGGTGGGTTGTCTTCCCCACGCACACACTCTTACAAAGATGCATTAAGAGATGTTTCAAAGCCTCCAGTATCAGTGAGAGGAGCAAGCCAGACCCCACCATCAGTTTCCTCTATTTTAGAACAGCCCATGTTCCAGGTTTGCCTGCTCTGGATGGTCTTTGTTTTCTTCTCAGCCATCTGCAGTGGTTAAAATCCCAACTGGGACTTCAAATGCATGTCTAGTCAGTGCAACAAGGCAGCGTGCCAGCCTGTTCTGGGGAGCAAGGAAGAGGGTTATCTGACTTTGATCCTACATCAGACTTTGAGGACATGGTTCACAAGGTTTGTGTACACTGCTTCCTTTTTCTTTTTGATTGAAAAGATGCATTCTGCTGTCTGAGATGCCTCAGACATCAGCAGAAACTGCATTAAGAACAGCATTTGGTACAGCAAGCCTCAGGCTTCAGAAATGCTCTGACTAAGCCTATCTTCACTGGTACAGATCTGTCCTATGTCCCGTGTCACAGACAAACAAGGTTTAACTGATGCAAGCTTGGAAACTAATAGGACAGTCCATCTGCAGTTAGCTGAAGATTTTAACTTTTGGAGCCGTATCTTCTTCTGCAACTCAGGTAGGGCTCAGAGGAAGAAATCCCTCAGATGTAGCACACTACATGCAGTGGACATTTTGATTGAGCGAGTTTTAAGACTGAGTCAGAGAGATTTCCTAACACCTCTTCCCTTCCTGCACTCCCTAGATAACAAACATCAGCTTGGAAAGACAGACAAACCCTGTTTCTTGCTCATCCCGACTGGAAACAGCCGCCCTGGAGTCAGATGGGGATTCAGTGCCCCCCTGCCCAAAGGCTGTGAGTTCTCCTCTGCAATCTTTAATTGCCCACAACTACTACTGAGATTAGGGGCACCCTAAAAACGCTACATACCCTAATAGAGTTTGAGTTAACAGTTTTCTTCTTCCAAATCCCCCTCTCTTGGATTAAAGTAGCATTGATTGAGAAATCTCATTCTCTACTGGTCCCTACAAGAGTTCCCAGCATCTTCCCAGAAAACAAGCCCCAGCGGGAGCAGGGCATGGCTGTATATAGCAGCCTCAATGTCCCAGCTCTGCTGGGCTCCTGGCCCCACACAGGTGTGTTGTCCTCACCCCAAGGGGCTCTTGGTCAGAGGGAGTAAAAGACCCAGCACCCCAGGAGGTGCTTTTTTGCTCAGCTTTCACAGTTAAAGGGGTGAAAATAAAGGCAAGGACCTATTCAAACCAGAGACCTGTCAGCATTTCCAGGCCATTCATCTGCCTCTTTCAGTTCTTCTGCTTTCCTTCTAATGTATGTAGATGGAGAATGCAAATACCATCGTGAGAAAACTGACCTTTTGGCTGAATGTCACCAAGTTCCGCAGCAGTGGGAGTGTTTGCATTCAGTCGTTAGCTTTAGCCTGTACAATTATTTACATATATCCCTGTAAGACTCCATGGGATGACTCAAAAATGGTTTTGACCTTGGTTGTTCTGGTGGTCTGATGGGCTGCAGTCTTTCAATGTTGTGTTGCTAACATCAATGCTAGCCTTTCAATTTAGCAACCCCTAACACGTACCTGGCTCTACCACTGTCGTAGAAAAGCCATCGTTCAATAGCTGGGAAAACCAGCCAGTAGTCTGAGATTACACCTCTAGGAATGGAGTCATCTAAACTCCATTGCTAATAGGATGTTTAATGTTGGAAACCTAAAGTATAAGGTATTGAGCTTGAATTTCCTAAGGGACTTTGTTTCCAGAGCTTCTAATTGATGAAGTCAACTTCAAAGGCACCCCAAAGCATCCCGCTTTGGCCATGATGACCTGGGTATGACCACATGGCATGCTGCCAGTGCTGCTCTGGAGTGATGGACATTTTTTCATAGAAATTAAGCCCAAAATGCAGCTTTGGTGGCACTTCCAAAAACCTTGGCCCATGCCTGCAGGAATCTTACAGTGCTTCCTTAGCCCTCACCTCCCTAGGTGGGGGTTCCAAGGCTGAGGCTGAGCTGGCGTGGTCTCAAACTTTTCTCCTGTACGGATTTCACGCTGGTTGAAGAAAAAAATGTTCTCCGCACCGCATTACAGGCAAGTAGTCTGCCTGGCTGCTGGGCTCCCTCGCTCTGAATGCTAACGCTGTGCTTTTGTGCTCGCTCGCCTCTCATTGAAGCTCTGTTGAATTTCATTCTAGGAGACAGTCTTACATCGTACGCTTGCTTTATATGATGTTAAAATCCGTCTCTGCCATTCTCGAGGTGGTCGGCTGAGCGTGCTGGGCTGAGCCACGTGCATGGAGAGTGGCTTATGGCACCAAAACCCAGGAGGGGGCTTGGGGTGAGCTGTGGAGGACCAGAAATGGAGCTGGGAGTCATCCGAGCGGGGCTCCAGCGGCTCGGCCGCCCCGGGTCTCACCCTCCATCCTGCCTGACCCCAGCCTGCCACCGTCATTTTGACATCCAGCACCTCCAAACCCTTGCCTCATCCTTTTCAGTCCCTATTTTACATGCCACAGCCATCCTGTCGCCTGTGTCTCGATGATGTTGCTCGGAGAAATTAGGGCAACTGCTGTACAGGGTTTTTATTAGTATTGCCAAACTCTTTCAGCATTTTTAGAAAGGGCTTGAAAAGAGGCCAAGCCGTTTCTCCTTCTTCTGTTTCTTTTCCTCCACCTCCTCCCTCCCCACCCCTCCTCCCCTTTGCTGTCTGCGGATACTTTGGGATGAATTAATTTAGACGTGTGGTTTTGAATGTTTTTGGCTCCTGGTTATCGAGCCATTCAGCAGTTCTGGGAGCCTCCCCCATCGGCTGCTATTGAACCAGACAGAGAGAGGCGGAGGAGATGGCAGCGCCCTGATTTGTTGGCTTGTTAGTTCTGCTCCTGCGAACCGTCCATCGTCTCATGTTTCTGCAGGCTGACAGGGAGAGACGGCAGCCAAAACGCTGCTCGCGGGCTGGCTGCGGAGCGATGCCCCTGCACGGGATCATTGCTGGCATCTCGGTGGAAGTGAAAATGGGTGGTTTCTCTCTGTTTGCCCTTTGCCTCCACCAGCCCCTCCCCCGTCCCCAGGTCAGGCTGTCACCCCAGCTCTGCTCTGCGATCCCCAGTGGTGTCTTGGCAAGGTATTTTTAGCCCCAAGGGGAGGCAGAGCCGACTGAGTTACAGCAATATACATGTGGAAAAGACCTTCTCTCTGGTCCTTGCTTGCGTCCTGGGCTGGCTTTGAGTTCTCCTCCTTGGAGAGGCTCAGGCTGTGCCCCAAAGCCCTGCGGCTCCGGCAAGCTGCAGGAGCCCAGGTCCAAGGGCAGCCCTGCATGCTCCCACGGTGACCTCCGGGGCAGGGCTTGGTGGGCACCGGTGCAATCGGCAGAGCCGGGCTCATCACTGCTAAAGGACCGGTGAGCTCCGGGCGCTGTGCGGCTGGCTCTCCTGGAGCCTCCCACAATGTAAGCAGAAGCAGAGATAACCACTAAATCCTTCTGAAAAGCGCTTCCTACCGGTGCCGCTCTGGGGGTAGCACTGAGACCCTTTAATCATAGGGAGGATTGTTAGAATTCATCATTTTCTCAGCTTTCTAGTTAAATTTTAAAAGCCCACCTGAAATTCTCATTAGTACCTGTCAAGACTTTCTTTGAGTATACTACTGCTATGATTTCATACTAGGCTAATATCTAAGAAAAATATTATCTCTCTGCTTGGCTTACTGCCATCCTGGCCGTGTTTGTATTTCAGTGGTGGATGAAGCTGCTCTGGTTTATTTATGTAGCTAGTAAAGCTGCCCCTCCAGACAAGGGACGCAGCAGGACTCCCCTTGCTCTGAACTGGGGGCTCAAGTACAGTAGGGCCCAGTGGAAATCTCATATGGCTTTAAACCATCACCATGTGCATGCCATGGCTCTGCACCAGGCAGAGCTCTCTTCCTGGAGCTCCACTTAGACGTCTGTGCTTTAAACAGCAAAGAAAAACTCATGCCATTCACGGGATGGTATCGGGAATTGGTAGAAGGACTTTGGGTGCAAAAGTTCCTATTTTTCATCTGTTTCATCTGTCTTAATCATTAGATACCAGATTAAAACATCAGAGGTGCAAATGGAGACATTTTGATGGACTGCAGTGGACTTTGGAGCCTTTGTTTTTGACTCAGCAGGCTGTGGTAATTCAGGTTCAGATCCAGAAAGGTTTTGAACTTTGCAACTCCCACCGGTATAATTGAAACCCTCCTGAGATTTTCCACCAGAGCCCCGATGGGAAGAGGGCTGGTGCTGGGGCTGGGCTGGGGGCTCTCCACACCAACACCCCCTGCAAGGGTTTTTCAATTTATCTCCTTGCAAGAGGGTTAACACACCCCAAAAAAGGGACTTTTGGCCCCAACCTGTACCAAAGCATGGCTTGCGTGGGTCCGACCACTCTTCTCCCCATCACTGCATGCCGATGCACGCGGGGGGTGTGCACAACCTTTCCTGCAAGCTCAAATCACTGCAGGCCATGGTTAAAAGCACAGCACTGCTCTGGTTTGGGCTTTTTTTTTGCATTACTGCCTGGGCTGTCTGCTACCCGAGCTGAGCCAGGCGGGCACTGCCATGGCTGTTTCTCGCAGAGCTCTGGCTGCTGTCCCAGGAGAAGGTACGGCCACGTGAGAAAGTTAACACGAGGTAACCAAGGGTGTGAATTTACAGCACAGCAGCTGCTCCCTGGCCACAGCCTAAGCGCATATTTACCCCACGGTGAATGCAAGGAGCTCCGTGATCGGCTGCCCTGCGGGGATGGAGATGAGCTGCTCGCGAGGAAGGAGCTGGGATACAGACACTGCTGAGGAAACCATGCAAACCTGCACCCCAGGTGCAGCTCGCAGCAGCATGCTCATGTGGCTGTACACGGGGAGAGCTTGCACGGGGAGTTATCCTGAAACATTTGCAGAAAAAAATGCTGCACAAAGAGCTCTGCTGCTAAATTCCCTCTGCTCACAAGGCCACAGGAGCTGGGATCGGCAGATGCTTTAATGCACTCGTCTCGCACTGAGCACTTGATGCGTCTCCTCCGTGTGAGAGGAGGAAGAATAGAGAAGAATGTGTGAGGGCAGAGGAGAGCGGTGCTGGCACCGCTGAGTGTCTGAGGTGGACGGCGACGAGGCACTCTGTGAGCAGCCTTTCTCCAGCTGGGTTCCTCTTTTGCAATTCCAGCATCTTGTTTCTCAGTAATTTATATTGACAGAGTCTTTCAAAACACTTTAGGGTTGTTTACAACATTGAGCAAGAACATTTTGTCTCATGTCCTCTTCATTCTTAAAGACGATCCTCTCTGTCATCCATCCCTCCGCTCCCCTCTGCCGGCTCGTGGGAGAAGCCTCCCCCTTGCTCTCTGCAAACTTGACGGGCTAGAAAAGAACCTGCAAATCTACTCGATGTGATGCTCCTTCCTCTCTAATTACTAATTAGCTTTTCCAATCAGGGAAAAATCACTTTTTCAATGGAAGAAACCTCCCTGTGCCAGAAGCACTCGCTCATGTGTGTATGTCGTTGCACACAGAGTGTGGATGTGAAGTGCTGGGAGCCAACGCGACACAAATGCTGCAACGAGAAATGGCCACGTTTGCGTTCTGCTCCAGCATCCCCACATCATCATCTGAGACAGTGGCCCAGGCCACCCTCTGCCAGGCCAGCTCTGATGTTTTCTCTTCAAGCGCTGAGTGCAAGGAGCAAGCGTGTCACTGGAGCCTAGCGAGAGCTCAGCCTGCAGCAAGCCCTCTCCTATCCATCCCTCCTGATTTCTACAGCCTTTTGCAGTGGTCTGGTCCATCTGGATATCATGGTTGTCCCTCATTCCCTGGCATGTTGTCCTAAGAGCATTGGGAAAATGATTCTCATATGGAGCCTATGTCTGCTCCTGTCCCCATCCCATCAGCAATGACCACTTTAAAAAACTTTTTTTAAGTCTTTTTCAGCCTTGCAGGCAGAGGCTTTTTGAAACCCTTTAACACAGGGAAATGAAGCAAAAGACTTAGAGTCCCCATGTAGACAAATCCCCTCTGCAAAACCAGCTACTCCTGGAGCTTGCCAGCAAAGTGCCTGCCAAACCTGCCCCAAGCAGCTGTAATGCAGCCAGCACAGGGGGAAGAGCAGCGAGCAGCATGGTCCCCAGGCAGGCCAGAGACCATTGCACGCTCTGACCAGTTTTCTATGCTCAAGCCTGCATCGTCGTGCTGTCACTGCTTGTGTCCTGTTCCAGTTAGATTAAAGCTTATACACGTTTGACTACCCACGCCACAATAATCCTCCCATTTGCACTTACCTAAGAAGGCTGGAGTGCCCAATTATTTTAGAGTCTGCTGTTTTACATGCTCTTGGCTTTGATTAAGACTTTTCATCTTTCAGGCAGACATCAAAGTGAAACCTTGAGTGTTTCAGCACTGCATCATGGGTTTGGGGTGTTCTTGCTGCTTCCTTGTGATTAGCAGATGAGCTGCCCGGATGGCAAAGCAGCGGGGAGGGAGCGCCGTGCCCCAGCAGGCAGAGGAGCAGGAACAAGGACATTTCACCTTCCTCCTCCTGCCCTGCTCCCTTCTACCCTTCCTACCTCCTTCCTTCCTACCCTGCCCCAAAAGGTTCCCCAGATGGCCAAGCCTGTCCACTAAACCTGTTATCATTGAGCACCATTCCAAGGCAGGGACAGATTGAGTGAGCTCAGGAAAAAAAGCACAGAACTGCACTTTGGCTTTCTAATCCCAGCCTTTGTAATGGTGTTCAGCCACTTGGTGCAATCAGTAGCCTTATACCAAAATCAGTAAAGCCATGGAGCTCTTGGCAAGGCGTAGGTCTCGCCCAGTGGGTTTTCCCCATCCATGAAGGCATGGTCCAGCGCTCCTCCTTCCCCTCCCTGTTCATTAGGACAACAGTCACAACAGCATTCACCCAGATTAATTCCTCTCCTACCTCCATACCTATTCCCTTGCAGAGCTGTATTTATCTGGAGGGACAGGTAAGAAGCATTTCTATTTGTTGCTGTGTCCCCTCATAAATTGCTCTGCAGGGCTAATCAACCATGACACTGCTGGGAAACTCATTTAAATACATTAAGAGGGAAAATGGGGGCATGCGTCTCAAGGAGGCTCCCCAACACATGGCATCTGGCTGATGAGAGAGTCTGTCAGGAGCAGCCTGCATGGTGGATGCTCCCTGCGATGATAACTGTTCAAAGTGGATGAGCTTTCTGTCAACAACTTAATAATCCGCGTCTGCCACGATCCTGTGTCAGCCAACACTCCTGTAACGAATGGCTGATAAGGAGGAGGTTAGACTGGGGAAAATGGGCTGTTTTGTCAGCACAATGTTCTTGTCAACAAAACGACTCTGGAAAAGCTTGCTGGCTCCTTTGCAGCTTGCCCGGAGTGATTCACCAGCCCCGCAGCCCGCTTAGTCCCAAAGCCTCTCTCCACCAACAAGCGACTGCAGCAGCAGAAGTGTCAAAAAACCCCTGCAGTAAGCAGATGTGGTTGAGCCTCCTCCTAACCCAAGTAATTAGCCTGGTTTTCATCCTGAAGCTTTTCTATCTCTTCCCCACATCTTTATTTTTTAAACTACTTGCTCCTGTACATATGCAATTTCTTACTACCCCCGTGAATTCAGTCCACACCGAAACTCTGCTGCAGCTTTGCCCTGCGGCAAGGAGTCCTGCAACTGAGCTACCCTCCGAGCAGAGGAACCTTCCCTTTTGTCCTCAAAATCAGTGGGAATAATAGGAACGAGAACCCGAGATGTGGCACATTTCCCCCCAGGTCAGGTCCCGATTCTGCCTCTGGATGAGCTGGGGCAAACCTGGGCACCCGTGGGGTGGAGGAGGCTGCTGCCCTCCAGCAGCACCCAGTCCCGCAGCCCTCCTTCACCCTGGGCTCATCCCAGTCCCACTGTGGCTGGAGAACGATGGTCCCATCACCCAACTCACACTGGATTCCCTGGGGGGGGGCTCAAGCCCAGAGCCTGGGTCCAGAGACCGGCTGGAGACCAGCCCATCCTAGTTGCACAACAGGAGCCATCCCATGGGCTTCTTCTGGGGAAAAAGAAGGAATTAGCACTCAGGGAGCAAATTCCTTCAGCTGCTTGAGGCCAGGGCTCAGCGCTCTGGAATGCCAGAGCGATAACACGGCACGAGAGCGGACGTTTAAAGGGGCTGCGGATGCAAACAGCAGCCCCGCGACCTGTCCCAGGCTGCAGCCCAAAACTCGCAGCTTTAAGCCGCTGTTGCAGCCGAAAGCGGTTGGTTGGAAGCACCGACACCCAGGGCTCAGTTCCTTGGCTGGTGTAAGCTGACGGAGTTGCTTCACATTTAATGGTGCTTCCTCTGGTTTGTAAGAGCTGAGGATCTGGCCCACTGTGTGTGAAATCAGCCACTCGTTAGCGTTGCCTGCAATCCCTCAGTGCAGGGGTGAAATGAAAGCAGATGCCAAATTGCCACCTGGAGCAAATTTTTTACAATTGAATTACAATTGGCTGGAGACAGCGGGAGTTTTTCATTCATATTAACTGTGCAACAAAGCAGGCGGCTGCTGCACTGGATTTCATACCCAGGTCCAGCACAACTCCCTGCACGCGGCAGCATCTTCAGAGCATCTTCACCAGCCGTTGGCACCGTGAGCCTCCAGCTGCAGCTTGCAGCACACAGGACCCCGGCTGCAGGCTCTTGCCTTGTCATTAAACTGCGCTTTGCAAGGAAGGCGGGGTAGAAGGCTTCAGCCAGCGCCAGGCAGCAGTGCCCTGAGTATTAAACTTCCACTATTCTATCACAGATTGATTGACATGACACATTATGTTATGACACTTTCGTTAGCAATGATGCTTCTATTATACACTACAATTTCTGACATGTCATCAAATAATGTAAGAAAATACTAAATTGAGACATCCCCTAAAATAAAATAGAATTCCAAGCTCTTATTTTTTATCTAGGAAGACATTCCAGATTTCATTTTTTAATGATTTTTTTCACTTTTGAAAAGAAATTTGGAATATTTTCCCAAATGATATTTTAATGTTTGGGGAACTGAAAGAATTTTCCCTGAAGTACATGGAAATGTTCCAGGTGGCATCAGCATGGCTTTCCAGGAAACCCCAGCCTCTGTGGCATGGACGTCCCCATCGTGAAACTACCGGGATACGTGCCCTGGGTCTCTTACAGCTTTGTTCAAGCAATGCTGTTATTGGGATTGGAGCTAATTAGCTTAAAGCTAGCCTGGATATGTCTACATATGATGCAATCACATTTCTGACTGCAGAGAGATACACACTGTCACTTTTTGCTGGGAAGTTTTTGATGTGTTTAAGACAGAAAACATTTGTGGGTAGATTTTGAAATTTAGGCAACGAACGCCCACGAAACCCAACCTCTATGAAACTTTCTCTTTGTAGGAAACATACTGATGTTAACATTTTTTCATGCATAAATTCTTGGTTTTATAAAGAACAGTCACGGGATGTTCGTTTGAATCGGGCATTTGATATCCATATATACATTCTACTCTATAGTTCCCAACTCATTTGGTAAATTCACCATTAGCCATAGCCACTCGTGCACTCAGTCAGAAAAGCCTGCTAGAACAGCATGGAAAATCAAAGTCACTTTTGCCTG
This sequence comes from Grus americana, assembly GCF_028858705.1. Lineage (NCBI taxonomy): Eukaryota > Metazoa > Chordata > Aves > Gruiformes > Gruidae > Grus > Grus americana. The sequence goes on along the minus strand of NC_072871.1, from coordinate 11,366,902 downwards.
GCTCAGAAAGAAAAATCTTGCAAGCTGCCAACATCTGCTTTCATCTTGCTGCTTCTGGAAGTGCCGAGGGGAGTGGGGAAAAGGCAGAGAGAGGATGAGTGTGTGATGTGGGAGCAATCACGCTGATGGACCCCATGAAAAAAAAAAATCTTCCTTCAAAGTAAGTCAACCTGAGTTCATCCTCAGTGCTTAGGTGAGATTGAGTCATCTTCCTGGTGCAATATCCAGCGAGGAGCGTGGGGCGGATGGTCACACCATGGATCAGTCTGCTGCAGGCTGTCGGATGAGGAGCAGGGTCAGGCAATCACAAACGATAGCATTAGCACGTTTTTGAGGCTCCTGCTCCCTTTCCTAGGACAAGCAATGGGTGAAGGATGGCCGTAATATGAAGTGCAGAGTCCCAGTCACTTGATATCATCTGGCTTCACCCCGGGCATGTTCTAGCTCTGTGCCACAGCTGAGTTTCTCAGCACGGTGGCTTCTGTACTGAGTCCATGCCCTCTTTTCTCCCCTTCTGTCTCCCCATCACAATGTCTTGCCTGGCTGATTTCGTGCTCAGAAGCAACATTGCTGGTTTAAATGCTGGCAGCTGGCAGTATTTTCCCTTGGAGTCAAGCAGCAAAGTGTCTGGTCTCCCAAGCCAGCCAGGGAAGGTTGGCTTTGCTGGTCCAAGCACAAATATTTCTGGCAGGGCATGCTCGCTGCAAGAGTTTGCAGTTGATCTCACTCATTTCCTCAGTGCTAAGGAAACACAAAGGGATTTTCAGTGGATTCTCCATAGCCTGATTTTCAAGATGAGGATTGCTTAAGCAGAATGGAGCTCAAGTTCTCAAATGCTCTTCAAAATCATGAGGCACTTCTGACGTCACCATAGGATCAGGAGCCACTCCACCATTGTCAGGGATATGCCACTAACACACAACTACTGGCACCGTCGGGCACCCGTCCTTATTTACACGGCTTCAACATTTGTGAAGGCTCAGAGTCATTCATTTCCTGAGTGGCTCCCTTTAATGGAAAATATGATGTTTTGGGAAAGACACTGGGCCAAGCTGGGCATAAAACTGTTTAAGTCGTTTAGCCAGGTGAAGCAATGTTATCTTCACATCCTGTTTTCGGAAAAGGTCTAGGGATTCGGGCAGGTGCCCACATCCTTTTTCATTGGGAGCTGAATGTTTAACTCAGTTAGACTCCTTTGGAAAGCCTGGTTTAACCCCACACTTCAGATGTGTCCTTTGGTCTCACGGAAGCCAACAAGACTTCTGTACATCGCTTAAAGTTTAACTGATGGATGCGTGAGTGGCTGAATCAAAATCCAAACATTCGGCAGCAGTTCTTGGGCCAAAAGTAGCCCTGCTTTTGTTAGTATCTGCCTTTGCACCGGCACTTGTGAATTTGTAGAACTCAAAGCACTTTGCAAAGACCTCGGCGTCAATGTTGACTTCTCATGGGTGGGATAAATGACTTGCAAAGGGTCACCTGAAATGGTGCAGCAAGATGGTGGGAAAGGCCACCCCCATGTCCTAGCCCAGGTCTCTGGTTCCTGAGGGTACTTCACCTCGCTTCTGGAGGGGTTGGGGTATACGTGGTGGGACTGGCAGCAGACTTGCGCTGTCTGACTGCATTTCTAATCCAGGCAACATCAGTATAATGGCAGCTTCCACGCAGGCAGCCTTGGAGCTGTGGAAGGAAGGGCCAGCAAAAGGAGGTCTCTGAAATGGATGCATTCGCATGTCAGGGTAATTCTCCCTCTGCACTGCACTGAGTACCAAAATGGGAGCCCTTCTGCTGATTCTGGGGGAGGGAGGAGGACTGATCCTGAAATATGTGTTTAACCTGATCTCAGCACAGCTCTCTCCTTTCATACTGTTTTAAAAATAATATTTTTCTCCTTTTTTTATCCTTTTCTTTGCATTGGGAAAGCTGCCAGAGGAGGACTGAGCAGTTTCTGTGTGCATGGATCCAGCTCATTTCCAGGCAGGAGCCAGGCAGGGAGCAGGGAATAAGCCCCATGTACAAGTCATGCATGTATTTCACAACCAAATCCCAGATCCGCTTCCCAGCCCCATGCTGGCGCTTTGCCTCTGGAAAGACAGGACTTCATCCCTGCCAGAGGACCCAATCCACCTGAGTACCTGGAAGAGCTTCTCCAGATCCATTTCCAAGAGCAAGACTATCTCTGAAATGGTATAAATCAGGAGCGTGACTCTATTGAATGAGCGGCAGAAAAGCCAGGAGGTAAGGTTTAAAATAAACCCCTGATTTGCTGCATCTTTTTTTTCTGCTGAGAATGGAGGCGGCACACACAGAAGCCCGAGTTACTTTTACTGAGGTTCACCTACAGTTCCTCAGTTTCCAAAGAAGTAACCTTAAATCTTTTCCCATTTTTGCACCTTGTCCTTTTTGGGCAGCCACGTGGGCAAATTCCACCTCCCCTGAGCAGTGGGTTCTCATGATGGCATATTCTTTTTTCTGAATATATACATTTTGAAATCTGCCTCTTTAATGCAAAACCTTCTTGCTGCTCTGAAATGAAACAGGGCCATAGCTTCCCTGGCTTGGGCTGGCTTGGCCCTGGCTTTACAGATGGGATTATTGCTCTCTTGGCAGGAGTCACACAGAAGTAGGTTTTCCAGATTTTGGAGTGAAGCTAGTTCTTGGCATTGCTGGGGTGTTGCTTGTGTCCAAATATCTCTAAGCCCTTCGTGACCATTTAGGTCAACCATTGCACATTGAGTTGTAGATCTGAGCATGGGATTGAAAAGGCCACAATCCCACAAGACCCAGTGGTGGATCTGATCCCATGAGCAAAGTCCCACCACATTTCTGGGCTGCGAGTGGGTTAGAACAGCAATCAGATATCCCAATTTCCTGGTTTATATTTGAGGTCATCCCACTACCAGATACATTACAGGCAGGTGGGAAGGGGACTAGGAAACTTGTTTACAGGTATTGATGTGGGTGGTTGAATGATCAAAATTTGGGGACTGATGCTGAAACAGGTGGGCGTGTTCTGGAAATAGTCTGCTTTGGAATTCCAACAAGAGATGCCACACTTTAGAGCCTGTTCTTGCAGCTTGGCACCAACCTGAGCGAGCCTCGGACATGGCCGTGCATGTCCTCCTGCTTCGTCACTCGTGCACGCAGGTGGACGTGGAAACCTCCCGCACAGCAGGAGATGTAGGCGGCACAGCCATGAAGTGCCTCAACACAGACATCTGTTAAAGAGTGTGCGTGACAAAATTTTGTACCAATACAAACCGGTCTGCAAAGAAACAGAAAATAGAAATAGAAAGCCATCCTGTGACTCAAGATGTGTGTGTTGGCTAAAGTTGCCGAGCTGCAGTGACTGGACTCGGTCTCTGAGACCATACTGCTGCACTTCCAGGAGAAAAAGCCTTTGAGAGTAGCAGTTGGGAGATGTTTCTCAGTCAACCGCCATTTGTTTTAACGATCCTGTATGGCCTCCCTGTGGGAGCTCTGGTTTGGAATTACGGTCATAAGCATGATGCAGAATAGCACTAACGAAGGCTTTCATGGCTCAGCCATGGCTCTCCAAACACACGTGCCAGGTCTCCTCATTTCCTCAAGTGTCCTGGGGCATCTGGTGATCATCTTTAGTTTCTACTTTCTGGCGTCCTGATTCTATGGACGTTTCAATTATAATTACAACAGTAGTAAAAAGCCCTTCTGGCATCCCCGGTCATGAATAAATCTGGCCCCTGTGGGAAGACAATCCAGAATTTCAGAAGTAAGTTCTTGAGGACAAGGGCTTGGAAAAGAGAAGAGAACATCCCTGTCCTGTAGGAAAGGCTGAGGCAGGGCAGTCTCCTTCCCTCCCAAGATGGGCTGAATGTCACTGTCCTGGGAATTCTTTTCATGAAGGGAAAATTCAACATTTCCTTTGCTTCAGCCTTATCAAAATATCTTGCTTTGACACAGCACGACAGCCTAGGACCATGACAGTCACATCAATATGCTTCCAAGCCATCTAAAGGAGTGTGATCTTTTCCAGCTCCAAATTAAGCAGAGGTTAGTCCTTCCCTGCAACGTGTTTTTGTGTTGCTGTAGGAAGCCGAAAGGCCGTGCTGGCAGAACTTTTGGTCAACAGATCTGCCACTGGCAGCGTCCCCAGGAGCACACACTGAATGGTTCTCACTCTTCTACCTGTGTCCTTACGGGTGAGCCTGTCCCCACATCCAAATTACGGGGCCCAGAGGGAGCAGGGGATTTTCTTACACTCAGATCCCCTCATAATTGCTCCTGGGAGGATTTTGGTCTTTGCTCAGCCTGGAAGCCAAACCTGTTCTGCTTCCCGGGGCTCGCAGCTTCCTCAAAACCCATTACAAAGGGCCATTGTAGGTCCTGCCCATGGCATGTCTCGCACTCCCGGCTCCCGGCAGTGAGCACAGTCATCGTCGGAAGAGGCACCTCTTGCCCACTTAGCTGGGAGATAAAGGCTGATTTGTCTTGAGTGGGAGGAGAGCATCGGGTGTGCTGCTGCCAGGTTTCGTGGTACGCAGTCGCCTGCTTTTGCTGCTGCTGTTGGGCTGGGCAGGCATTTTGCAGAGCTCCCCGGGATGGTGGAGGCTGCAGAGTTGGGGGGACCCCGCTCCCTCCTCCCCACCTCCCTGCTGCTGCATTTTGAGCCGCCTGCTGAGTGGGGATCAATGTGATGTGCCACAGAGGCTGAGCTCTCCGGGATGGTGCAAGCCTGTGCTCTGGGGGGTGAAGGCATCCCCCCCCCCCGGGGGGGGGCTCAGGCTGTGGGTGCATTCATGGCTTGGGGCCTGGTGGATTCAGAGGAAAGCATTCCTCCTCCCCACCTTCCCTCATGTGGGGATGAAAAACAAGGACCCCCTCCCTCCCTCCGAGCTTTGTTTCTGTTTTGGTTTTCTTGCCGCCCCCAGCCCTCTCCATCCCAGCCCTTCTCGTCTGTTTTTCCCACAGCGTGATGCTGTGAGTGGGTTCAGAAACACCCCTTCCAGCTGGGCAAGCCTCGGCAGCTCCAAACTCCCTGGGTTTGTCTGTGGGCTTCGGCTGTGGGATGAGCATCACAGAGCCAAAAAATGCAGCGGGGGTTGTTCCAGGTGGGTCCTTTTCTATCAGTCCTGGGTTCAACATGGAGCAAAACCTCAGTCTGAATCCAGCAGGGAAAAGCTGGTCACAGCTGGCTGCAAATAACATTTTCACATCCTTTGCAGTGTGGCTTTTGCTGCCCATACTCAACCCAGTGTGAGCCTCCCAGCATGACCTGTTAATTTGGCCAGTTACCCCAGTCCCTCTGCCCCTCTGGGCTTGGTGGGAATCAGCTGCTGGATCCAGGTCCGTTTGCTGCTGCCTCGGTGGTTCAGGCTTCATGCCCTTCTCCTTCCACTGGAGAAGGATGCTTGTGCGTGGCTGGGTACCAAATCTCGCTGGGTGGTCCAGCAACCTGGCAGCCTCCAGTGTCACAGGGCTGCCCTGGGGTGGAGGGGGGTCAGGGTGAATCAGTCACTGGGGACGGACTCGCGTGCCAGGGGACAGCAGGTTTCACCCCCAGCATCTCAGCCACCTCTTTCATCCCCGCCATCAGCTCGGCTGGGCTGAGGGCACTGGGAAGGAAGGAAAACCAAGAAAGCTTAAGCATAGGCACTTACGCATCACTGGACAAGTCACATCTGGCTGGTGGCTCTGCGAGTGGGGACAGCAACATGGCCCAGCCTCTCCTGGGCAACACCAGGCCACTTCCACACAGAGCTGACCCAATCCTCACTCTCTACTCTGGTCGTACGGTAGATACTAGTCAGAAATATATGCTTCCAGGGTGATACGGCAGATGTTGCACTCTTGACGGATTATTGCATGCCTCGAGTACTGCTGTAATGCTGGAGGTTTGGAGGCTAAGTGACTACAACCGGCTGAGCAGACTAATAACCCTGCAGAAATACACTGCCTGCAGTCTTGTTTTCCTGCCTTACTAATGCAAAACTCAGTGTAAAGATGCAAGGCAGAATGGCAGGGAGGACCTTCCCCAGGACCCCAAATCCCACTTAGAGATTGCTGTCATCTGAGTTGTGGTCCCTGGCAGAAAGTCTGCCCCATCGCTGGGCCGGGTGCTGAGCAGAGCGGAAAATTTCAGCAAGACCTAAATTGCAATTGGTTAAGAAAGGACCCAGGGAAATGTGGAGGATGGGAGTAAGAGCCACGTGGTGGGTGAGGTGCTCTGCAAGTCACACGGAGCTGCTGGGGGCTGTGTGGGGGCAGATGCTCAGCAGGCTGGGTTTGTTAGCGGTGGCCTGGCTCAGCACCACATTGACCACAGTCACAGGTCCCGGCACGAAGCCAGGGCTGGCTCAAGCCAGCAAAGAGTATCTGCTTGCAAAATACCCAAAAGGGAAGCTAGATCAGCCTTGCACCCAGCCCTGCGCACCGCTGCACTGTGGAGCTTTTCAGGGAGCTTCCCCCGTCCAGTGCGTGGAAGCCCTTTCACTGTGCTTGCCGTGTAAGTCTGTCCTCCCTGGACGTCTGTCCCCGTTCGATCCTCTGCCAGCTTAAAGCACTCCACAGTGCCTGCGCCCTTTGCCCGCTGACAGCGTAGCACCGGACTTCACCCGGAGGACACTGCTGCCAGCGAGAGGATGCAAACTTGAGCTTGTGCAAACAGCCGGAGGCACGAACCTTGGCATGCCCCTTCCCATGCTGCCCACTAACCGGGCTGTCCCCGGGGCGGGGGAATGGCTGGTCACCTCCAGCCTGCCCAGTGCCACAGATGGCATCGTCATGGCCTGGGAAGGGGCGCGGGAAGACATCATGGGGCTGCGGCTAATAATTGGATTGCAGCTAATCTGGAACAGTCCCTTGAATAGTTTCCTGATGTTGAGCTGCTCCTGGCAGGGTTCAGAGGGAAAGAGAGCTCCAGGGCTGGTGGGGGATCTGGAGCTCATTTCAGAAGGGCACCGTTGAGTCCTTTTGGTCAAAAAATTGAAGGTAGCTTTCATGCCGTCAGTCCTTAGGGGAGTGAAACCCCATGTTATAGTGCAATATAGAGCTGGAGAAAACTCTTTTCAATCCTGTTGGGTTGAAACAGAAAAAAGAAGACAATGTGGGTCCTCCAAATAAACAGTGCACATGTGCTGCCATACCGGAGGGAGCATGTGTCTCTGATTTACATGCAGTCTGGGAAGTGCCACATCCGCCTTATGTTTGGAATATCTCAGCTCTCCAAGGCCTGAATTTAACCCCTGCCCTCTCCTCCCTCCTGCCTCTTCCAGCAGAGCCTGCAGCATCCCTGCTCTTGCTTTCAGCGCCAGTTCCTGAGAAGAGCTCAATGCCGGAGGAAGCACAAGGATGCTGACAGAGCGGAGGGACTCCCAGTTTGTGCAGGTGTGTGTCACCTCATCCAGGCATGTCATGACAAAGACCCAAGAGAAAGGAAACTGCAGCACCCAGGCAAGACTTTCAAACCATCGCTGCTCTGCTCCGAGCTACCCAGGTCGGCCGACTCCTTAAGGAGTGTGCCTGCACACCAGGAGACATTGCTCTTTGTTGAGTAAACCCAGAGAGCAGCGATGTGTAGAGATGATTTAAGAGCCATTTCTTCTTCCTTCAGCATGGAGTCCAGCAAGTGTAACCCCTGGTCAGTGGGACATTGAAGGATATGGCACAGGAGGGGGAAGTAAAGGCAGATATTTCTAGTGATTGTTCTGCGCTTTTCCTCTGTGTGCTTCCAGAAAGGACTTCAGCCTGGAAAAGGATGTCAAGACAGGAAGGATATCGAGTTGGCTTCGGCTCTGTCATACAAATAGCTTAAGTGACCTTTCTCTAGCAAAACACCAACTATCATAGTATGGATTTGTTCTAAAGCGTTGTCAGCTCTGGAAGAGGGCAGCTATTTCACAAGCAGGAAATGCAAAGATGGATAGATAGTAGACAAACAGATAGATAGACAGATAGATAGACAGACTGTGGGACAGAGGGAGAAACAGAGACAGACAAATACACTCTTCACAAAACCTTACTTTAACTGCCCTCATTTATAACATAGGGTTTGTAGGTTTTGATGCCTTTGGCTGGGGACTTCATGTATCTTCACACCATTCCTGAGTGTGGCAGTATTTGCACAGTGTTAATGTCTCAGGCCTGATCCTGAACTCCCTCCCTTCATGCATAGCTCCCATCTGGATGGGGAAACTGAGGCACATAGCAGCAAAGTAACTTCTAAAGGTCCCATGACATGCGGGAAGCAAAGCCAAGCATGGCAGACCCAGGACCTCAGTCCTCCATCCTCTCTCCTAACCGTTGCCCCTTGCTGTGTTGCCCATTATGATCCCTGTCACACTTCTAAGAAGATGTCACCTCCTTTAAAGGATGGTGAACACCCACCTTCGGGAGCCTGTCTGCATGCATGAGTCATGCAGGAAGAGCTGAGAGTCGCGAGGTGGGAGCTGGGCACTTTCCAGGAAAAGCTGGGCTGAAACCACAGAAGCCATTTCCTTGCAGACTCGAGCCATTATCCCTCCACCAGAAATGACTGCTTTGCACACGCTGAGCTCTCCTGAGGTTGAGATTTGCTCCCACACGTCCTCACTGCAGAGCTGCTGCTTGCCCACCCTCTGGGCTGCTCCCAGAAGTGCATCTGGCATGAGGACGACCATGGGACCATCGTTGCCTCATTACTCTTTTCACTCCTGCATCTTCCCTGGATTAACAACCCCTCTCTGCATTGCTGCCCTAAGCTTCTTGGTCAGTTTTAACCCAAACCAGACACCATCCACTAAGAAAAATCACTATGCCCCACTTGGAGGGGTGTAGACCTTTCTGGTGGGCTGCAACCCCTCTGGCTTCAAGGCAAAAATCCATGGCTGCAGGCTCTTCCCACTGAAGAACAGGCACTCTTGGCTCCAAGTACAAATTTTAGGATGTTATTCTCTCTTCTGGACTGAATTAGTCCCCAGAACATTGCAAGATTAGTAGAAAAATGGTACTGCAAGAAGATGGCTTGAGGTTGCTGTTGTGGGAGGTTGTTGTGTTTCCTTGTAGCTGAGGCTGCAGGAGCGCAAATCTTAACTTGGGTAATTCACCCATTCCTCATGTCCAGGAGAGGTGAACCTAAGGAAAAAAAAAATATACCCCAACTCATGGCACACCATTACATTGCGTTGCATTTCCTAGGTCGGACCGTATCTACAGGCTCAACCACACAGCAGAAGAAACCAACCCAAGAAATATTTACGTTACTCTGAGCTTGGGTACTGACAGGTAGCAAAGATTGTCAGAAACATTCTGAAAACACCAAAACTCAAGGACTCTTTCCTAGCTGCATCTCCCTGGCCCAGCCCTCCTCTTTTTTGCAGGCTGACCGACAGCAGTCGTGTGTGCTCTATAAACATCGAATGGAAGAGACACTTTTAATGTAATTATAATTTAAGCATAAAATATGTCACTTCTGTAAGATTTTGTTGTCTGGTGCGTAATTACTTTATGGCACTATAAAAATATATTACATTATGATGCCTTGCTGTGCTTTGCTCAAAAAATTTATAGCACAATAATAGCGTGGAACAATATTCAAGACCATTGTTTCCAATCTAGCATATAAATAAAAATTGTGAAAAATAATGATCTTGGTTAAACGCTATTTAATTATTTTGCAGCCTTGGCTAAGTTTTTTTACCCCGGTTTCATTCCCACATCCTCACCAGATTATAGTCAAAATATCTAGTGGGAGACTTTTTAAAAAATCAAAGAAAATAGTGCTACATATGGATTTATTTTTTTTTTATATGCTGCCATTTCCAAACAACTGGGCAGAAGAAGCGTTTGCTGCAGGTTAACTGGAATTGAAAATTTTTCCAAAACTTCTTCCCAAGAAATATGTTGAAAACCTTTTAATTTCAAGCCCACTGAAACATTTTACTATCTTAAAAAAACATCCCTCTTCCTTCTGCTTTTGAGGTTCTTAACATTTATGTCCTTGAAAAAAACTTCAGTGACTTTTGAAGCAAGACGTTGATTCAAAAACCCAACCCCCTTTTTGACTTATAAACAGGGAAGTGAAACCTTTCTCTCTTTCCTCTCAGCATCGCTCCCCCGGGTGTCTGCTTCGACCACAAGTGGCAAAACATTTCCCACCTGCCTGTCCACATCCCTTCCCCGAGCTCCCCCCTCCCCAAAAAGCCCTCCGGGCACACACTGCCCAGCAGTACCCCACAGCCTCCCCTCCCACACCAGCAGGCTGTTTTGGGGCATTCGCACAGATTTGCTCGGTGCAGGGATGCCCTGCATCATCAGAGGGATGAGCCTCCCGGAGATGAGCGGGTCACCTGCGCTAAGACCATTTTATTTATATTTTAGTGTTGTATTTAGCAAGTGACTACGGGTGGAGTGAGGAGGAGATGTCAGGCAGGAAAACTCCAGGCAAAGCAAGCCTCATGAGCAGGTGTTAAAGCTGAATTTACAGCTCACGAAGGATTGGAAAGGCTCATTGATATTGTAGGGACTCACTGGCAGAGAGCAATAATACTTTTCATTTTAATCTCCGTGTTTTCCTCTGTGTGTGCGTGTGCACACGTGCGGGAAGCTGTCGTGGCTTTGGGGGGAAGGAGAACTTGTGTCTCTGTTGCAGGAAGGTCGTTCCCGCTTAGCTGTTGCTTTGCCCAGTGCAGAGTTAGGACGGGCTCAGCCAACGTGCTGACACCCCGCCGCGCCTGCAAAGGAGCGATGGGGTTTGAAGACAAGGATGGAGGTGCATGGGCCAGCGAGGTGCTTCGTCTTTGCTCCCCAGAATGGCACGCAACCCCGCTTGATGCCAGACAGCGATGCTGTGGGTGCGAATGATGGTCACCGAGACACCGGTAAGAACCGTTGCTCTGGACCTTTCAGGGTGCTGCTGCAGACGGTGAGGTGAAGGGATGGGGCGGTTTGGGGCTGAATGCCCAGGGCTGCTCTGGGGTGAAGGCACCCAAACCAGGCAGGTTTGCAGGCAGCTGCCCAAGGCTGCTCCAGCGGGTGACCAGCTGGGGCTAAGGCAGCGTCCTGGGAAGATGAGCAACCCCGGCGAGGGCGAGGGACGAAGCCACGGGGAGGTGCCCCCCCCACACACCCGGCTGGATCTTCCTCATGAGGTCCTTCCTCTGCCTCCCCCATCCTCTTCCTCCTGGGTCTGCAGCGGGAGCTGGGACAAGGATCTAAAAATAGTGGTGGGCCCTGTATATGCATCTTCAGCAAAGAGACTCATAAATGCAGCCAGGACTGAAAATCAATTCTTTAAAGCTGAAATCAATAACAATAACTAATATTAATAGTGATTATCCTTTCTTTATTGCACTTTGCAGTTGGAAATGAATTGTTTTTAAGGATTAGCGGCAGCTGAACTCTGTAATGCAATGTAAGACTGAAGATTTACTATGAAAACACAGCTTATGAGGAAAGACCCATTACCGCTGATGGAATACACTTTTGAAATAGCCCCGGCGACGGCTGCCGCTGCCGCTGAGCACACGGAGCCTCAGAACCTGAAGTCGGCAGCGGGTTTAGATTTCTGGCAGGAGACAGGGATTTTTGGTCTCTAACCCTGTCTGGTTTTCTTGCAGTCTGACTTTTTAGTTTCCAGACATCCCAAATGCATTTTCATTTTTGGTATCTTTTATCTGAAACAGCTTCAGACATGCAAAACTGGGGGGGGGTGGGAGGGGAGGAAGAAAGGGAAGTATGTTAAGCCAGTCATATATATATATATCTGAGTCAGCCATACATATATGAGACAGCAGTGTCTAGAGCTATCTGCTGTGTGTGTCAGAGTTTCCAAAAAACAGAGCTTATTAGGTGTGCGCTGAGCACTTTAGGAAAGTCTGGTCTCGAGCATCCCCACGGGAGTCCCCCAGCCCTGAAGCACTTCTGCAAACTGCCTGCTCTGACAATCTGGTTTCAAGTCTGTGTGAAACTCCTCTCTCAGAGGAGAGGCAGCACACCTGGAGGCACGGGGCTCGATTCTCACGTCTCTGCTCCTCTGCTCGTGGGCCAGCCCTAACCCTGCTCCTTGCTTCTGTCTGCTGTCTCCAGAAACTGGGGGATACTTCAGATGTTGTGAATAGATTTTGATTTATTTGAATTTCTTTGGTATTATTCTTGCTTTCTGGGGAGATCCTCCTCCAGGAGCCAGCTAGAGACCGGGGCTGATGAGATGGTACACGAGGAACCACCCAGCAGAGCAGAGGGGATCACAAACAGGGATTATGGTGGGAAGCTCTATTGCCACAAGCCTGTTTGCTGTCCCTAGAGAGCTGTTACTTTTGAGAAAGCAGTGACTGTCTATTCCTACGCTGTTCCTCACAAAGGGGCTCTTGGCATCTTCCCATTGTACCTGATGGCCAGGAGCCCTTCTCATATATAAAGACCAGCAGAGCGGCCATCTGGTAGGCATGGGGCTGCTCATGGCATTCAGACTGCGCTTGACCTCAGTTTTTCCTAGGAGAAGGTAATGTCTGCTGTGAGGGTGTGCTGCTGAAGGCACGGTGGCCATGGGACAACCAGAGCTGGGTGGGGAGATGGGGCTTTAGCGTGGTTCCTTGAGCACCAGGGATGAAGTGTGGCACCCTGCTTGTACAGGATTTCCTGGCAAGGTAACCCATCAGCAGTGTACCCATCATCTCAACAGTATCGCCATCGTCCCAGCCTGCAGAAGGTCTTGAAGGTGGAGGATTCCATCTACCTCATTACATATGCCTATATTTTCCATAACTGATATTTGTGCTTATTAAAGGTAGATCCTGAAAATTTCCTAGAACTACCTCGCTCCATTTTCTCAACCACAAAATTCAGCGGGACGGAGTCAAGGCTGACATAGAAATTCAGAAAAATACAGCAGGTAAAATCCTGCTTCTGTTGGAGTTGATGGCAAATCTCCTGTTGAGCTCAGGTAAGATGGGGGTTTACCACTCTGCCTGGCATCTCTTCCTCCAGCGGGCAGGATCCTGAGGCCAGCTGGGTGCAGAGCTCCTGGACCTTTGATTCCCGGTCATTTACTCACTTTTCTTTTTAAAACTATGAAGTTTTCTACTATTAGCTAAATTGTAAAGACAGGCAGAATGAAAGCCTTTTACAAACAGCAATAGATCAGCGGCAGCCGGCATGAGCAGACTGATTGTATCGCATTATTGATCTCTGTTAAAGGGGATTGACATTTTTCACCTGGGAAGGTTCTTTTATTTTTATTGAAAAAATGGCCTTTTCTCAGGAAATAAAATTGGGCTCTCACCTCCATTTTTCTCTGCCATTTTAATTCATAGTTGCCTTCCAATTTTATAAAGGTTTGTTATCATATTTGTCCTAACAATTTTGAAAATCTGTGTTTGAATCAGAAAACGCACTTTCCAATGGACACCACATTCTGTTAATTAGAGCAATAGCCATCTCCAAAATGAAGATAACTTGGATGGTTCAACATTTTCCCCAAAGATGTTTTTGTTCCCGCACTTGTCCCGTAACTCTCCTTTCCACCGAGACCCTTCAGCCACCTCAGAAACAGAAGCACTGGGAGCTTTCCCAGTTGGGTTGAGCAGTGCTCGAGCTTCCTTACATCGGTGCCAGCCTGGAAGGATTTATTAGTGTTTCACTGAGCCTGGCATGTGGTGTGCAGATGTCTCCAGACTGGCTCAGCTTTGAACTTGCTCGAACAATTCAATTTTTTCAGTTGTGCATCATTGCTAATTTCCTCCGACTCATCTTCTGAGGGCGAGGGTCTGGAAAACAGCTTCTTCTTCCCAGCTCAGAGAAAACAGCCCTCCCTGGACTTCAGGAAAGGAAGATGGTGGCTGTATGTATTGACCACCTTGGAAAAGACCTAAAAACCCCATGGCTTGCACCTTGAGATGGCAGCACCATCAAGGCTGGAGATGCATCATTCTGGAGGGAATCAAGAATCCAGCTGGGAGGGAAGACATTCCCACTTGGGGTAGGGGGATGCACTGAGAAGTGCAGATCCACGGGATCGTCCCCTTCCAGCACGGCATCTGCTGGGTAGCAGCTTGCTAAGATGCTCCTGGCCACATCATACTTTCCCGATGAGTGTGTTTCACAGCAGCAAATGAGTCATGGTGAGGGGCAGGAAGACACAGTGAACTCCCTTCTAGCACACACAGGACCAGGCACCTTCCAGATCTCAACTCCCAGCCACCTGGGCTATTTCATTCCCAACTGGCAGAGTGGGAAATGCAGGCAGAGACAGGCAGGAGCCACAGCCAGCGCTTTTTAACCTGGGATTTTTAAACACATCCACCCTGGGGGTTGTCTGTCCTCCTGAAGAGACAGGACCTTGTGAGATTTTGGATGCACAGCAGGCAATGAAGCCCGTCACTACACGTGCACACACAAACCCAGATTTTAGAAAGGAAGTGGTTAGTTAGATTTTTTTTTTTTTTTTTTTTAAACAGATCTGGGTCTTCCGCCTGTGCTTCCAGCTACCTGCTTCATATCGCTGTGTTTGCCCTGCTGTCACTCAGCCTGGCGCTAACAAACAGCGCAGGAGGGAGAAGAAGGGAACAAGACGTGGGGGATGGAGAGAGACAATGAGATAACGTGGGGATTGATCTGTCCAAAGGTTAAGAAGCTGAACTTATTTAACTCCTGCTAGTTTATTTATTGTCCCTGAGTTATATTTGTGACTGTGACTGAGCAGATTAGCACAGGATTGCTGGGTAGATTTAGAAAGCTTCAGTGTTTTTCTAGCTCAATATGCACGGGTGTGTGTGTCCGGGTGCGTGTGCACGTGCGCCTTATTCTCACTTTTCATGAAGCAGTCCCTTTCCCTTTCCCCTTATAGATGAATGTAAGCACTCATCTATACAATTAGGGACAGAGAAGGGAAAAAATTTCCTTGCTCATCAGATCAGAAGCTAAATTTATTCAGGGTACAACACATGCTCTTTATTACACCATGAAAGCAGTGGGTAATAATTCCTCTGTCCCCAGAAACAGGGACACTCGCTGCAGTAAAATATATATATATACATATATATATATAAAAAATCCTCCCACTGGTGGTAAACATATGCGTCATGCAAGATTGATAGAAGCTGGAGCTGGTAAGTACTGGATGCGGATGAGTAATGTTTGTTATGGCCCTGCTGGCTACCGGGCACTCTCGGTAGCAGAAGCTGTCGAGAGGAAGAGCAGCCCAGTGGGAAGGACCGTCCGGTGGGCAAAGGGCCCAGGAGGGACCCAAGCTCCCTTCCAAACGTGGCTGCAGGCTGGTGGGGAGACCTCACCGGGGCTCCCCATCGTCCTCGGGGCCCTAGTTTCCCGGCGGGGGGAGCCGGGGTGGGTTCAGAGGCTGCTGCAGAGGCTGATCTCTGTGTGCTTCTTGCAGACCCCTTTGCTGCCTGGGTGAGGCTGGGGCAGCCTGGAGAAATCAGAGAGAGAGGGTTGGATGTCACAGCTCAGGAGTGAGGTGCATTAGTCAGATGGCTTGGCTAATATCTCCTATTACATCAGTTTCTTTTCTTTCTCTGTCTCTGTAAAAGAGCCACAAAAAACAATGAGTAATTTCTCTGCGGAATATTCATCTTTAAAAAGCCAGGCCCAGCGCTTCAGCACTTCCAGCACATTATTTTTCTCCCCTTGACTTTGAGAGTGTGTCTGGCGTGTAAACCCAACCGGAAAAAGCTCTAACTGGAGGAGAGAAGAGCGCAGGAGAGGGTGTCCCGGGCTGGGATGAGTGGGTTCCCCGAAGGCGCTGGGGCTGCTGCAGCCTGGGAGCTGGCGGGTTAATGCACGGTGGGCAGCATCGCACGGGGACGTGTGCTGCCAGCAGCGCTGCTGTTTACTATGGATACAAACCCTTTCGTACTGAATGAGTAACTGCAGTTTTCTAGTTACCTCCTTTGTCTCTTTAGAAAGGAAGGTTAAGCATCCCTTCTGCCTTGTGCTCCATCCTCCCCTCTCCCCCTCCTCGTTACCCTGCACTGGTGATTTATGCCCTCATCGGAGGTAGGGGCTATCCAACATGCATCCTTTCCAACGGAGAAAATGCAGACAGTGAAGGGAGAACCAGGTCCATTGGTCACATCCTGGGAGGTGGATGGTGTCTTTTTCTAATCTGAAGCTCACATTCCAGGTATCTATTTACGTCACTCAGGGAAATCAGGTGGCACCTGCCTCGGTTTTGGGATGTGCCAGAGCCTAGGAGGCACTGGGCATCCCTCTCTGCTCCCGCCAGCTGTGGCCCAGGACCAGCGGTGCTCGTGGCAGCAGTGTTTGGGACGGGATGGTGATGCTGCCCGTGGGTGTGTGTCCCACCGCTGTACGGAGAGAGGAGCCTGGGGTGGGTCTGGCTTTGGAGCTCCTCGTGGGAGCTTGGAGGTGTTGGGTCCGGGGTTTGAGGCTGAGCTGTGCTGGGAGTAAGGAGAAGAGCCGGTGTCCGGAACGCGCCGATGCCAGCATTTAAAAAATGCCACGCTGGGGACAGCATGTCACTTTGTCACTTGGAGGGGACCACTCCTCCCGTTCATCTGGCAACCCCGATGGGTTTTCACCATCGTACAGGGCAGCAGCCGCTGGACCAGCAACAGCCCCAAAACTGTGAGTGTTTACAGCAAGAATGGAAATATGCCTCAGAGCGGCTCCAGCCAGCATAAAGGCAGCAGTGCGAAGGGACGCTGTGCAGTTGAATTTCAACTTGAAAGAAAGTCCAAACCACAGTGCTGGAGCCAGGTACGAAGCTCCCTGGAAAAATCTCTTTGCCTCCTCCTAACATGGTGCCACCAGGTTTACTGCAAACACAGAGGGAGAACTACTTTTTATAGACATAAAAAAAGTCACCAGCCATTTATTTTATTTATGGAGGAGACAGATAATTGACAGGTGGCTGTCTAAAAGAGATGAAGCCCTCCAGCTAAACACCGCAGCTCCAGCAAGGGTACGAACGACAGAGAAATGGCTCCAGAGGTGATAGACTTGTTACTTTTAACACTGCGAGATATATAAGAGAACAGGGTTGAATCGCAGTTCAGAACAATCATACCTAACCACTGAACTAAATAAAACCGATGATTTCATACCGGTGTCTACAGCAGCCTTCGACTGCGCTTGAATTAATGAGTGTATTGTTGCCTCTCAAAGGGTCTTGCAAGCCCGAGGACTTCAGGTCCCATTTTTAGGGCTTGAATGCATCTCGTCCTGGGAGCAGGAGCAGGGTAGAGGGTCACCATGGTCCTGAGCAGCGATGCTAAGCAGTGGGGATGTTTCCCTTCCAGCAAAGCAGACTTTGCTGCATGCTGGGGAAGCAAGCAGAGAGCAGGACAACTTTACTGGGACCAGTGTGCTGGGCCGGCTGGTTCTCTCGTGTCCCACAAATTGCAAATGTCAATCTTTTCTTGCTTGTCTTTTTCTTTTTTTTTTTCCTTTCTTTTTTTTTCTTTCTTCTTCTTCTTTTCTCTTTTGAACCAGCCTGCCTGGGACTTTGAAGCCAACAAATCTGTTCCAGGCCTGGACCTCGTCCCCCTGGATGGATCTGTGCCTATTTCTAGGATATTCAGTATTATCTACTCCTGACTATTATAAATAAAAACAGAAGCTTAAATATTAACCCCCACCCATCACACCACCACAACATTTGGCTACCCGAGAACTGCCTTCTCATATGAGAGATTTCCTTGTGTTTCTTAATCAACCTCAAACTTTTCTTTTTTTTTTTTAATGTTTACTCGAGTTTTCCCCCCTGCAGGGCAGAATAACATTTACGATGTAAAATTACAGAGGCTATTACTCCACGGTGCCGCACACCGCGGTGATTCAGTGTCAGGCTGGGATCGAGGGAACAACTAGAGCCTGTTAGCCGGATCCCTCCGCTTTCCCACCTCCACATGGCTTTGCAGCAAATCAAAGTGCAACAAATGGCTTTGCATCATTTCTTCGAGGAGTCCTGGGCCTTGTACGTTATCTCGAGGGCAGGGTATATGCTATAATAAAAGACGGCTTTATTGCCAGCTGCAACAAAGCCAAAGATTCAGACACGTATCGCCTTGTGGGTTCATTGTAAACTCCCTTTTATGGCCCTTCCAGTTTATTGCTAATAGAGATTTACAGTGGGAAGAAGGGGCCGTGTGCTGTAATTAATACTGTTATTAGCCTGGGTGGGTTCGATGCAACGAGCAGTGCAGCGGCACTGCCGCCAACCTTGGTATTTTGCCCTTCGTTACCCAGCCCTAGAAATGAGATGGGGATGGGCTGGATTTGGTGTGGCAGGGCTGATGTTACCGGCGCCTTGCTGGGAGGCGGCTGGGAGTCGTGGGACCAAAGTTGTTCCCCATTCAGAGGGACCCACTGTGGGTTTGGCCACCTCGGAGCGGGGCATCACGAGACACCACATCAGCTTTCCTTGCGAGGCTGAGGAAGATCATTTCTGCCTCGGCTGGTTGTTTCCCTCAAAGCAAATGATATTTCCTTCAGGTGGGGGGGAAGTGGAAGGAGGTGGATTATTTTCAACAGTTTCAGGTATTCCTGAACACAGGAAAAATTTAAAAGCCGGACACACAGAAGTCACGAACCTCCACGGTCTCCTTTTAGCCTGTTTAGTGCACTCAGCCTATGGGGCCAGGGGCCAGTCATGACAGACACACGCAGAGCTCTTGATAGGGCAGCGGAGACTGTGCCAAAAATATCCCATCCCGCCTGCTCGGATGCTTTCTGCTGAACTGAGGCCATTAATGAAAAGCAATTGTTGCTCCTTGTCCATCTCCGGACTCTGGAAGACTTCTGAGCCAAACTCCAGCCCGGTCACCACTGGAAACACTGGAAGTGGCTCTGTTAATATCAACCTGGTTTCCATCACCCGCTGCTCTGCTGGAACGAAACCTCAAATGAAGCAAATTTCATGTGGTTGCAGCTTTTTCCTATGAATGTTTCATGCCGCTCTGCTTGGCAATTAAAAAGTGAAGAACCAGGGTGAGAACAGTCCTGCTAATGATTTGCAGTCAGCTCCTTAGAGCCAAGTTATCTTTGCAAAGCCAAAATTATATCATATCAATCTCCAGAAGCTACCACAGAAGTTAAACATTAAGTGGTTGAAGTTGCTGGAAACTTCCGTGGTTTCCAACTGATCACAGGTCGAGGGTAAAGTCATCGAGAGCGTCCTTCATCTCAAGCAACCGCCGTGAAAATGGCCAAGCCCAGAGAGTGATTGGCAACAAACCTGCACCATAAACCTGACCACACGTGACTGTTCCTCTGCGCAGGCCCTGTCCCAACTTCACAGAAACAGGGAAAATGTTGCTGCTGATGCTTATAAATATGGGAGGGATTTTGGGGGTTGACCGCAGGGTCATATGGAAGAGAACATCCAACTCACGATGCTGAAAAACCACTCATTGGTTTGAAAAATCTCCTCCAGCCCTCTAGGCATTGCCAGCTATTTAAGTCCCAAGCACAAGTACAATATTTTGTGATTATCTGCCCTGATTTCACACCAGGAATTTCCTGCAAAAGGAAAAAAAGGCAAAGGTTTTTGGGGAGGTAACTGGGAATTGGGTACACGACCTGCCTTTGAGGGTTTGAACAAGAGCAGGGAGCTGCTGGCAGTTCATCGGTCACAGTGAGGTTTGTGATAGAGAGTGGGATTCACTGTGCTTTTAGAGAAGGAGCTAAAATATACCGGGCTCCTTCTCACCAATTTTATTAATATTCAAGCTAATTAACTTCACTGAGGGCTGGAGGAAATTGAATCTCAAGAAGAACCTAAGCTCTGCTTTAGATTTTAAGCTGTTTGGAGCTTTTGATTCGAAGCTGGTGCTTTTATTATTATTATTTTTAAATCTCCCCCCCTTTTTTTTCCCCTGCAAACACCTGGCCCACTTTCAAGGTGAATAACAGTAATAAATGATTCTTATTAATTGGCCGTCAGCTGACAGGGAACAGCAGGCTCCCAGCTGAACAGAGCACGTTTATGGGGGAATCGGAGTCAGGTTTGGAGGTGCCAGGAGGGTGAGTCCGGCCAGCACCCCTGCGCGGGGGGTCCTGGCAATGGGGGGGTCCTGGCTGGGCACTGAGGATGGGGTCAGCCCAAAGTGGCTGAGATAGGGGAGCTTTTGTGAGGTTAAATAAAAAAATAACCAAAAGGAAAAAAAAAAAAAAAAAAAAGGAAGCTTTTACAAGGCAGAGCTTAAAGACGTGCCCTCCCTTTTTGCCCGTTTATTAAGTAATAATGAAACACTTTTGTCAAAGCTTAGGCACCAAATTTCTGACACCAGATGAGCTCTAAAGCTAATCAGGGGCTGGAAAAATGGGAATATAATTAAGGCTGCTGACAGCCCTGTGTCATTAACCTCACAGCTCTCAGGTGCCACACTGAACCACAGCTGCAAAAGATACTGTATTATGGGTAGTTGGTTTCAGCCGTGGAAATGAATTTGGCTTTTAATGGCTCTGTAATGGCTCTGGAGCTGCTTTGTCTGGAGCTGAGGTGATGGCAGAGGGGAAGGGAGTGATGGTTTGTGCTGGGTTCAGCTTGTCTCTACCTCTTGCTCCTCAATGGTAAACAACTGAGGCTCTTCTCACCCAGAGAAAATGAGGTTTTTCTGGGTAAGGGTTCAGGCTGGGGCAGTTCTGCTCTGTCCCTTCTTCCTCCCCCATAATTAATTATTATTGTTATTAGGGTTGTGGGTGTCTGCTTTGCCTTAGCAGCTGGGATTCCTGCCTGCGTCCCTCTGTGTGCTGTGGATCTAATCCTCTGATGTAACCCTGCAAGCTATGGGGCTGACATCCAAACCACCTACCTGCTCTGTGACTCAGTTTCCCATCATACAGAGGAGGTAATAACACTGGGGCCTTTGGGAGGATGTTCGGAGGTTTGCTGTTGTGTCTGTTCCTCTTATGATTGTGTTACCAAAGGAGGCTGTGATGGGCTCTGCCAGCTCAGGAAACCCTCCATTGAGTCCTATGCCCACTGGAGTACAGCTATGCGATGGGCTGCACTGGTGGTGGAGCAAGGCTTTGCTTAATTTTTTAAAATTATTATCTAAGTTTTCTTTGTTTTGGGGATTCTACTGCTCTGAAGGTGCGTAAATGGGAAGCAGATGTTCCCATGCTTCACAAGCATCTCCACCTTCTTAAAAATGCTTGTAGGAAGAATTGGTGGGACAGCCCAGGCAGGTACTGCACTTAGGGAGCACCTGGGATGCTGCCAAAACTATGACAGCAGTAACCCTCGAACGGAGCCTCTTATCTGGGGAATCTCAGAGCATGTTTCAACCGTTTCGCAAGGCATGTTTCATAGACAGGTACCCTGGGACATGGAAAGGGTAAAAGCCTTTGCCTGGGAAGGAAGGCGGCTGCGTCACTGCCAGGAATAGCACCCCCACATCCCGTGACCCAGGCTCTCCTGCGAAAAATGAGATAACGTTTCCAGTGGCAGCCTTGGGAAAGCACCACGAAGACCCCTGCAAGCTCTGCCTCTTAGGATGATCAATGTGCTCTAGCTGTTGCTCGCGAGCACGCTGCACTGTTGTCTGAGCAAAGACTCTCGGATCTCCCTTGATGTGAAAAATACCTATTAGGAGCTAATGAGCAGAATAACACTCAACCTGCTTGAGCTCGGATGTTATTTGTCATTCATCCTCCGCTATCACTGCGGTGGCATCTGTTGCCCCAGACTTTCTAAGTGTGTCTCACACTTTCTCTGCAGCGTTCTCAGTTTCTCGGGTGCAAGACTCAAGCCTTGGACAACAGCAAAACCAGTCAATTATGTTTTCACCCTGTCTGCTTTGAAAGCCCCGGAGTGTGCCTGGTGCGACCACAGCCATAGGAACGCAGGAGTTCATGATAAATTAAAAACAAAAGCACCATTATCCATATGGGACCTCGTGAGTGGCTCACATACCCGAGCAATTCCAAGCATTCTGTGTATGGTTCTTACTAGGTTTTAACTCAATTTCTTTGAGATGCAAATCAGAGGGATTATATTCAGAGGCTGCATCAGAAAGTCTTTAATCCAAATGGGCTGTAAGATTTATTTAGAAGAGCCAAATGTCTTGTCTGGGACAGAAGCAACTGAGCTGAACTGAAACAGATGGACATAAAGGAAATTAAGCAACTCTAATGGTCTTATCCAGAGTTTCAAAGTATTTGGTCTTCTGAAAGCTCTAGCTCCTGGAAGCACGTGATGAGATGGGAAGCTCAGGTTTCACTTAAAAACAGGCTTTGCAGTTCACTGAGAAAAACAATAATAATATTTTTATTCCTCCTGTGTACGGAGAGAGGGCTGCCTTCCAAATTCTGACTCCTTAGCTAGGCTCACATCATCAGATGAAAATATATTGCACGGGGTTTTTGGATTCCTCGTTTTTATGACAGTGTCATTACTTCAGCAGTCTGGATCCAGGATTTTGGGAAACCTGACGCTAGCAATAGGGATCAGACAGTTTGTTTACTAATACAGGAAAAAAAATCCCTTGGGTCTGTTGAGGTTTTGTTCCCTGAAACGTGCTGCTGTTTCTGATGGAGACTTACCTTAGGTGTCTTCTAATTCTGGGGTTTAACTAGGACGTCAGCAATGCAGGGCCAAGGTCACCTCTAGCTGTGCTGGATGCAGCAAACCCAGAGCACGCGTCTTGGATGCTGATAAACCACAGGGCTGGAAACTATAGATCAGGCAGTCCCCCGAGACCCCGCACGTCTCCACTTCTTCCGAGGTCAGAAGATTTGCAGCCAGCAAGGAGCCTTCCCTGGGATATTTGGATGTGTTTGGTTCCCAGGTAGACCGCACAGCAGCAAAACCAGTGTGAGGGCAAAATCACTAGCATCTTAGTGGAGCGTTTCTGAATCGTAAAGTTGGGAATGGTTTGGAGAGAAAAGTTTAGGTTGGAGTTGGTTCTACTATCTTCAGCTTTTAGGCTCTAAATAATGACAAGGCATGTTTAACATGAGTGAAAACTAAATGCATTTCTTAATGCTTTCTGAGGCTCTCAAAGCACTGCCCAGTGGTCAAGGAGACCCCAGAGGCAGATGATGGATGAATGCTCAGGGCTTCAGAGGCTGAGTGGGGAGGAGAGCCCCGCACGTGCGGCTCCAGGCTGCTGCCTTCCTCCCGAGGCTGAGCAGGGCTCCTGGGAGTCAGGGTGCCCAGAGCCAGTGGGTGCCTGCTATCATCTCTGCAAGCTGGGAAATACTTTTGAAGCTGAAGCTCCTGAGAAAAGCTGTCAGAAGTCTTTCTACTCGCATCTAAACACAGCTCTGCTGAAGCCATCCTCTGCTTGGTTCACCAAGTTAAGTATCCAGAGTAGAGAAACCTCACGTGTCTGTGCATTTACCATCCTTCACCCCAGTGCATTTGGAAGTGGATTAAATAAAAGGTGAGAGAAGTGGGGAGAAGGGGAGGGAGAGCGAGGGAGTGAGCGTGAGAAGGAGCTCATCCATTACTATGCTGTGCACAAGGCAGGAGGTCTTGGCCTTCTGGTTTGAGTGCTTATTCCCCATAAAATACATCTGAGAGAAATCAATACAAGAAGCATGCAAGAACTTAAATCAAAGCACAAGGAAGCGGCACTTGGCGAATGGAGCGACCTTGCAGAGAGCTGTCAAAACCAGGGCCCCAGCCCTGCAAATGCAAAACCTGACAGAAAAAAAACCCTGCAAGGCTGGCGTGCAGACTTCAGGCTGGTGTGTGCTTCCTTGGCATGGGGTTTGCACTGGGAGATGCTCTGATCTCTGCAGCGGAAAGCACGCGGACAGGGTAGGATGGTCATGGGCTGGGTAAACGGCACAAGGGCAAGCTGCCAGGTTTGGGGGCAGCAAGGAGAGCTGATGTGCTCTGTGGTACCTATTTAGGCTCCTCAAGTACATCAGAGCTAACGAGGCAATGGGGGCACCCAGCTTTGAGATACAGGACGTGCTCCCTCCAGCCTTGGCTGTGCAGGACCTTGGCCGCTGAGAACATACACGCAGACCCAGAGCAGAGGTCCACGTCCTGCCAAGAGTCCCTGCTTGCCCACCACAACAGCCGAGGATGGAGGGCTGTCTCCAGCAGCCGGGTCCCCTCCTGCCAGATGGCTGCCTCCCATCGGGAAGAGCCACCTTCGCACGCAGGTGCCGGCTGCCTGACCTTGATGGCGGGTCGCAGCGCCGTGCCGCAGACATCATAAATCTGCAAAGGTTTTCTCCAGTCAAGCTCCACCTCTGCAGACCGCGGGGCACATGTTCCCATGCTGGGAAATCTGACCCCTCGGTAGCCTGAGAGACAGGAGAAGCCTGGGTTTGGTGTTTTGAATAAGTGGCTTTTTATCTGAAATCCCTTTGGGAGCATGAGCTCAGTAACCAATGAAATTATATCTGTTGTTTCAAGCAGTGAGGAAAACTTGGTCTGATGTTTATTGAGATTTATGGCTTCCCTTGAGCTTAATTGTCTTTGGGAGCCCTGGATCTTTTTAACGGTTCAGCTAAGTGGTACTAAGAAGGATGGTAATGGTTTGAGCAGTCTGCCCCCTTAGCATATCTCTTTCTCTCACACAATTTGCTGATATTTGGGAAATATAGCTGATACACTCCCCTCTTGAGGTCACAGTTATTCATTGGTGTGAAACTTCAAGAGACAAAACCAGGTGTGAAAAGCTCCCAGCGAGTGTTTCCTTGGCAAGGCGTTGACTTCCATCCATGAGGGCTGTGCTTTGGGGAAAGAGGGGGAGGAGGAGGAGGACATGTCCCTGCTCCCGCTGGGAAGGGACACCCAGTCTCCTGTAGAGGCACTGCTGTCCCCCTGCTTCATGACCTGCTCCTGGATGCCGTGCTTTGTCTTCCATAATCTTCCTGGTCACCATCAGTCTGGTGTAGACTCCTCTCTGGTCCTCAGCCATGGTGGTTTTTCTGCTCCCTTTGCTGTGGGCTCTCTGTTGCGTGCAGCTTCAGCTGCTCGTACCCGAGCACAGCCCAGCATCGCTTCCCGAGCGTGCCAGAGCTTGTTTGGGAGCGGCCGGTGGGGTGGGCGTTGAGATCAACCTACAGGGATGTGATGGGGGGGGGGGGGGTTCTGGGAGGAGGGCACTCCTCTCTGCTCCTCGCACTGGTCTGAACTGGGAAGGACTGTATGGGCTGCAGGGAAAGAGCCTCCTGCCCAGTCCTCACCCCGCAGAGATGCAGCTCGGTGCAGCCTGGACACTGCTGGTCCCTCAGCACTGGAGGGCTCTGATGAAGAGCTTGTCATTGGGAGGAAAACATTGCCCTTCACATGTAATTATTCCTCACCTCTGGAGCCTTTTCATCTCTTATCGATGCTGACCCCTGTTGGTTTGTTATCTCTCCCCAGCCATCCAATGGAGCCGTAGACCTGTCATCATGGGGAATGACCTTAACCTATTTACTCACCTCCACAAGATGCCGTGTCTGCTCAGCCGGGTGCTCGCAGCAGGGCTGCGACAGCAGAACCCGGCCGCCCTCCGCCAGGAGCCGGGGATGCTGCAGCGGAGGTAATTACAACAGCCCGTTATGGTTCAGTGGGCACCTTCATTAATAAACCTCAGGTTTCAGAGGTGCCTAACTCGGCCATTCGAAACCACATCTGGCTGTAACTCTGCGGCTTGTCTAAGCTTTCAGCTCATCTCTAACCGCCTAAGCGGTTTACAGGACGAGCAGTAAACAAAGTCTGTTTTGTTGGGCTTTTGCGTGCTTTAAGGCAAAGAAAGCAAACACACGCTCACTGGGCTAATCTCCTCAGTGCAGAGCTGGAGGCTGACAGCTCCTTCCTAGGTCACGCCAATGGGATTTTTATCTCTGATATGGCTCAAATAATGAGTTGGAGGTATCCTCTTGTGCACGTGCAGTCCTGGCTCGTGGCAGTTGTCAGGGTGTTCTTACCCTTTTGTGGCATCTCCAAATTAAATGAAGTTTAGATGGTCACACCACGTGCATGGATGTCTCAGACCATGTTCTCCTTGCTGAATAATTTTTGGGGCCATAGGCCAGTTCCAGCCTCATTAGGTTAAACCTCCTAAAGAAATTATACTCTGGCATTTTCCACGGCTCTAGGCAGCCAGGAGCAGAAGAGCCATGGTTGAGTGTCTCACCAGGGCAGCAGCGGCAGCCTGGTCATGACAGATGCAGGATTTGGGCTCCTTGTGCATCTCCTGCCCTCTTGCCTCTGCTACCCATGTACTGGTCTGCCCATGTATTTTTAAAACTTGACTCAGGAGCAGGGTCCATCTTGGGTCCAGCTCACCAAGGCTGCAGCTGGGTGGTAGCTCCTTCCTTGCAGCTGGGTGAACCAATTAACCTACAGCCCACATCACCTCTGAGGGTTTAAACATCTCCCCTAGCGCAAGCCTAGCTTACACGAGGATGAGATGCCATGTTGGAGGAAAGGATGGAGTTAAATTCCACAGAGGTGCAAGGAGAGGAGATGGGGTAAGGAGATGAGTTGGGGGATCAAAGGGAGTGGGTAGACTAACCTCCAATTATAATCAACCCCACCCATCAATAAACCATCCCCTCTAATAACCCGCATCCCACCAGAGCTGAAAGGCAAGTGAACGCAAGCCCAGGGCTCTGCCATGGGGGAGCTCTGGGGCAGACAGCCCGAAGTGTGTGTGGGGGGTGTCCAGGCTTCCTGGCCTTACAGAGATTTGGGGAGGGGGGGGGCTGAGCTGCTGGTATGTGACATTCAGCCAGCCCCTGGGCAAGCTGACCCTGCTTGGTAGCCTCGGGCCACAAAGAGCCCTCCCATAGCTCTGGGGTGCAGGGGCTCACGGTGTCATGGGGAGCCCGGCCAGCTCCATCCCTGCCCGGGGAGATGCCAGCAGCGGGGCCTGAAGCCAGGTCCTTGTGCTGGGGGCTTCTGGGTCCAGCTGAGGCAGAAAGATGCCCAGCCCTTGGCACAGCAGTGCCGGCCATCCCTTTTCCCACAGCCACCTTGGCAAGCTGCCGGGAAGGCGATGGGCTTGGTGCCGAGGGAACAGCTTTGTGCTCAGCCAACCTGCTGAGAGCGAGCAGAGTGCCGTGGGCGAGGGAGAAGCCCCTCCTCAGCATCCCCAACCACTGCATCCCCAGCCCAGAGTGGGCAGGGGCCACCTCTGTGTTTCCCAGGTGCTAATGGTGCTTTCCCACCCCGGGGAACTGAAGAGGAGGTGGCAGCTTTGGCTGCGGGTTGCTGGTGGATTGCTAATGATGTTTGTGAAAACCCTGAACTAAGACCACACACGGGAGGCTCAGGTGAGCGATGTATCTTAGACCTTGAGGGTACGAGGCAAAAATGCTTTTGCGCCTGACTCACCCGCTCTGTGCTAAGACTGACTCATAATTACTGATTTTTGATTCAGACAAAAGATTTATCTGCAGTCAAACATATGGAAAAATGCTAGTGTAACCTGGTAGTGAAAAGGGGGGAGGCGGGGGTAGCGCTGCTAAGTTGTCCATGGCCCTGTGTAAGGCTTGGGGAGCGCACAGCAGACTGGCACCAGTTTCCTGATCCTGACTTGTACTGGGATGAGCCCCTGAGGCCAGGGACGGTCTGGTCACCCTCATCCCTGCGCAGAACTGGCCATGCTGGGGGGAAATTTGCTTGCAAACGGTGACTTTTGCAACAATAGTCATTTTTCTGCAGAGCTGCCCGGACCGGCTGGGTCCCAGCTCTTTCTGTTTCCCTCTGCTCTGGGGACACCGCGCTGGCCCCTTCTCCCACAGCGCCCGTGCGGGAAGGCAGCTCTGGGGATGAAGATGTCTTGTGAGTGGCGCACACAACCTGAAAGCGTGTTTGCACGGTTCCTCCGCTCCAGCACAATAGGTGCTGCACAGCAGGCTGGTCATGCAGAGCAAACAAGAAAAGCCTGCCGAAGAAAGGCACAAGCGAGTACAAGCCTCGTTAGCGGGGTAGATTAAACCCCGAGCAGTGCCTGGGCTTTGTACCCGGGGCAGCCCTGGGCTGTAAGCTCCCAGGATGGTGGCAGAGGCTACGAAATCCCTGACTCCTGCACGATCCCATCCCCAGCAGTGCGAACAGAGGCTGAATCCCCAGCCGGGACCGTGCCGCCTCCTGCCCTGCCCGTGCCCTCTCCGAACGCCCTGCCTGTGCCACCTTTCCCCCCTGCTGCTCAGCCCTGCTGGATGCTAAGTGGAAATTTCCCCCTGTGCCAAGTGTTAAATACTTATCAAGCTAATACAGCGTCTTCGCGGAGGTGCGTACATGAGACAACATGTTACCGTAATTAACAAGCAGCTGGAGTTGGCACCGGTCTCTGCTGCAGCTGCTCCCGGCGGCTTCCAGCGCCTTTCCCAGGGCTGTGGCTTTGCCTCCTCCACACGATAGCGGGAGGGGGAGAAGCTGGGGTGGGGACGTGATGCCTTGCAGGGTCCTTTCTCACTTCAGAGAGGCTGGTTCTGGTTGCCAGCCTGTGGTCTGCAGACCCCTGGAAGTCTGGGGGCTATTTCTGATCTGTATTAGGTGACTTGGATGAGCGGGTCCATTCTCAGCAGGCAAATGCTTATACAGGGGTGTGAGGAGCCACTCTGAGAAGTTTTGGGGTGCACCAATTCGGAGAGGTATAAGGGAAACCCACTGCTGGAGGAAAATGAGTCACTGGGACTCAGTGGTTTGAGTGGTGGTTTGTCCCTCCCTGCTGATGTGGCCGCAGCAGCTCCTTTGCTCGGCTTTGCTGTGGGAATTGCACTTGTGCAGGGTCTGTTCCTCGGGCAGAGGTGGCCGAGTGCCACTGGGGTCCATGTGACGGCTGCTGGGGACTCTGACACTTCTGATGGTCTTAACGCTAGAAAGAGATTGTGAGAGAGGGGCTGGGTTGGATTCGCAGACCCAGGCTTTGGGAGGAAGGCTGCAGGGTGGGCTTTGGATGGTGGGAACCATTTGCAGAGTTCGTCTAGTTGACTATATCTTCACAGTGCCCAACCCCTTTTATCTGGACCGGTATGGATTAGTTCACTCATCCAAATACCCTCTCAGCCCTAAGCAAAGCTGCACAAAACCTCCCCATCCTTTTAAACTGCCTTGAGCTCCCTAACTTTCCAACCCCGGAGAAGTCATCTCAGCAGCAGATGTTTGTATCATGACCTACATTGCTATTGGGTTTTAAATATATTTTTTTTTTTTTTTACTGTGCTATATACTAGCTTCCCACATGCAAATTGCTCTGAGTGAACCATTTGTCTGGAAAATAAAGGTTATGTTCTCAAAAGGCATTTAGTTCCCTTTCTGAATGATTGAGCGAGTTTTCCGCTGAGAAAACAAAGGTCTTTAACACAGTCCAAGCCAATGACAGGGAAAAAGGTTCAGGTAAAACCCCTCCATTTATTTAACAGCTCCCCCTTCCTCATTCATATTTACAAGATAAAAGGGGCTCCATCAACCCATTAAAGTTGAAATACGTGTCTTGTCTTTAAGGAAAGCAAATCCCATCTGGCATCCCTGGAGGAATATAACCTTAACTTCAGCTTAATGCCACATTAGGGTATCTTACAGATTCTGCCTGAGATTTACCTGCCTTAAAGGGAGATTTATTTCAGGAGTAAACAGGCTCATGTGACAAATCTCCTTCCGTGAGCAACTTTGGCGAGGAGGTGCAGAGTGTTTGCAACTCACGGGTTCCCCAGTCTCTGCCCAGGAACCGTGGGGCAGGCAGAGGGGATGATCACGCCGCGGGTCTGCTGGTCCCTGCTGGGGGCTGTGATGCTGGGCTTCATCCTGCATCTCGGGAGCTGTGGGACGGACACAGCCCAGGCAGGCTTGGGTCCCATCTGCAAACCCAGGTCCCTGCCATGACACCCAGGAGAGCAGGGTGAGGGGCTCATCCCACCTCCAGCTGTGGATCAAAGTAGCCGCAGGCTGGAGTGGGAAGATCAGAGCCCGTATCAGGCTCGCTTTCCCTATCTCGCAGCCCATCCCGGGGGAGCCAGCACAGCTCCCAAAGCAAAGGCGTTCCCGTCCACCCCCGCGGCCACAGGCTCCCGCCTGGGCTCCAAACCTGCGGGGCATTGCATCAAGGGAGATGGTTTTAAGGAAAGGCAGGTTTGGCATCTGCCGACATCACCGAGGTGCTTGCACTCGCCTGGGAAATCGGGGAGTTTTCCATGGCTTAGTGCTGCCGCCGCCTTCTAGCAGCCCCATCCCAATGCCGCCCATTTCCCTCCTCTGCTGCCTTAATGCCAACAACTACGAGCATCTCTCACATGTCACGTAGCCTTGGGGACATCAGCGTTACAGCAAAGATTGCTCTGAAAATATTGCCAGCGGCTGGGGACTGGACGTCTGCGTGGTGCCCTGGGCTTTGCGCAGCAGCAGACGGGTTTGTGTGGCCAGCAGCACCCACGAGCTCCTGCCTGGGGGTCCAGCCCCTGCCTGGCCAGCGGTGGGGCGAGCAGCTGGCTCGGGTGTTTCACCCACAGCTCCAGGAATGCGTGGATTGTATTACTGTACGGTCTGTACCTCGCGTTGGACATACCCAGGTGACTCCCTCCCAAATAATACCCTGTACATGTGGTTCTCTGGGCCAGCAAAAAGAAAGATGGCTCGCGGTAGAAATCATAGCCTCCCCTGGTCTATTAAAAGGCTTTTGAGGCTGCAGGGTCATGGGGACCGAAGTGTCGTACTGCTCATCTGAACGGAAAGCGTGTCTCTGTACAGAGCTACTATTTGGTAGCAATCGGTTTATTATTGCTGGTTTTACCGATATTCATAAAAATGATGAGGGTTTTGTAATTACTGCGTTGATCCCAAATCCTTTTAAATGTACATGGGAGTTGGACTCAAGGACCCTTATGTGTCCCTTCCAACTCAAAATATTCTACGATTCTACACGAGATTGTTTTTAAAAGCCATGAGGATAAAATATAAGAAGTCTGCGTGGGGTTACCCCCTTGCCTGTGCCTTGGGTCGTAGCTGTAGCCCTTCCATCAGGCCTTGCTTCTACAACAAACATAAACCTGGGAGGGGGACCTCGATAAAAAGCTGCCGGTGGATTTTTGAATCGGTGCTGCTAATGCACAGGGGCTTTGGGGCCAGGGAAGGGCACACATCCTGCTGTCCTCTGTTACCAACCCGCAGATCATCGGGCTGTTGATGTACACGCTGTTCAGCCTGAGAATGAGAGGGCAAGTCAGCTGCAGGTGGGTGAAACCTATCTCCTCTCTACTTAACTGGCCTGCCTGACTGGTTTTTTTATGATTATTTTTTATTCTGTCTCCAGTTAGGCAATACACTTGCCTGTTAGAAATACCGCCCTGGGCTGCCAGCTCAGCGAAGGAGAAAAGCGGGTGTGCGTTACCGAGGGAGGATGGGGCATCACCTCCCTCCCTGGGGTGGGCACCTCTCCCCTTCCCCTCCCCGGGCTGCATCTGCCGACCCTCCCTTCGCTCCGCTGCATCCCTGCCATTCGAGATGAGCATCTTTACGGGGGGGGGGGGGGATTTTCTTAAGGGTCACTCCTGACATGCCCCTCCACAGCGCTCTTACACCCTGAGGATCGCTGGAGCGGGTTGCTGGACCGGAGTGGGTGAATTTAAGCCCAGCCTGTAGTTTGGGATCATTAACCATCAAGGTGCCCCTGGGAAGAAGCAGAAGGTATTTGGGAAAATTTGCTAACAGACTCTAATAACTTAATAATCCCTGCCGGAGAGAGCGCGGCAGGTTATGTGAATGTCAAGTTTGTTTGCTTTGCCGAGAGCTGGCTGGTGGTTATGTAATCGGAGGGTGTGACCTCCTGCGTGGGGGGAAAAAGGGAAGAAAAAGGAAAACACGCACCCGCTTCCACGCCGGGACGTGAGTGAGCAGGAGCACAGGGATAGGTGTTAGCCGGGAGCCCCGGCAGCGCCGGCCGGGCACAGCGCTGCTCGACTGCCCACCCCACTGAGCTGGGGGAGTCCAGGGCAGCTCCCCCTGCTCAGCCCTTTGGGAGGGGGCGAGTAGCAGGGTCAGGGGCTCACGGCGTGGCCAGGGATGGATCAGGGTCCACCCAGAGCAGTGGGTACTGGGGCAGGCTCGCTGGAAATGCCGCTGCCAGCAAAAGCAACCGAGACCCCGAGTAGCAGGAGGGACTGATGTTCGTGTGTGCCTGGTGCGCTGGTACGTGCTGCAAAGCGGGGGACACAGAGCGGGCACATGTCCCTGAGCGAGCTGTGGCACAGCACGAGTCCTTATCCCTTTGCCAGATGAGGTCTCGTATTGCTCTGGCTCGCCAGGTCATCGTTCCTGATGGAAATCCTGATTTGGGGAGGCAGGACTGAGAGCCGGTCAGGGGTCTGCTGGGTGGTCTCAGAGGTGATGGCTGAGGGAGCTCCGAGCTCCCGGCCTGATGAGAGGGAGCTCCGGCCTCGGCTCGCAGCAAGAGTTGGGAGGGGGACGGGTGTTGTAAAAGCTTTGGCCCCTCTCAGCCAAGGCTGCTCAGAGGCAGAAAGCTATTCCGTTTTGGGGAGGCTGTCAGGAATGCCTCTGCTTCACCTGGACAAGGGTGTTCAGAGCCGAGTGAGGTTTGTGCTTTGCTGAATACTGGGGGCTTTCCTTGAAGGAAAGTCAGGGCTGTTAAGCTGTGGCACAGTTTTAAAAATGCTTTGCATTAGCTGGCACAACCCACGGCACCAGTATGGCCTGACCCATTCCCCGTTGGGGTCTGACATCTTGCTTGGAAGCCGAAAGAAGGCAGGTGGGTGCTGGAGCCCGCTCCCCACGCTGATCCGGGGCGTACAGGGAATGCTGCCTCTTTCCCCATGAAAGCAAGTGCCCGGGCTCCTGGGGTGCAGGCTGCCGCCTTGCAGCCCCAGCGCCGCTCCTCAAGCTCCGACTTGCCTGCCGTCAATACTGTTTAAACAAGCGCATTCGCAGACGTAGCTCTAGGCCAAGTTGTGGGGCAGGCGGGAAGGAGCTGCCGCAGCCTGGCTCCAGACCCTTCTGCGGGAGGTCTGGGTGGCGGGCGCGTGGGTGCCGACGGCACCGTGTGCCAGCCGTGGCTCTGCCCGAGGGCTTTCCTCCGCACCTGTGGCCACTTTGAACCCCAGCCACGGCCAAAAGGTGCCAGCGGTGGGGGCAGAAAACGTGGGAGCGCTGGGGCTCGGCAGGCGTACGCTCGTTTGCACGACCGCTCCTCGGTCCTTGCTTTTGGGGCGGGCTGCACATCCCAGCAGAGATGCCTGTCCTCGCAATAGGGGCATCCTGGGGTCCTCCAAGTGAAACACAGCTGCAACGCCAGGCTGGTTCTTCTACCATCTCCCTCCCTCCTGCTTTCTGTCTGGTTTCCCAGGCTGACGGGCTGCAAGAAATTTGGGGAGGATGCAGAGGGGGATGGCCCTGGGCAGGGTGCACCTATGCACAGCACCCAGCTTTCCTGCTGGGCCACTGCGACTGCGAGGGACAGTGCAGGCGGCTCCAGGAGAGCGTGAAACACACTCCTCAAAAAAAAAAAAAAAAAAAGACAGACAGAAAAAAGGAAAAAGGAAAAGGCTTCTGAAGCTTAGAGCTGGATATTTATACACTTGACATAAAGGATATTTCTGCATTGAAGTAATAAGCGTGACTCAGTAAACCAATGGGGAAAGGGTGTTCCCTTTGCAGCAAAACCTCAAAAGATCAAAGAACTTCTTGAGCGGTTTAACATTTCGAATGTTAAATGAATCGGGTTCCCCTCCCTCTTCTCTTCACCCCTGCCTTCAAGTTTTGAAAAATAAATGGTTTGATTTTAGCTCAGAAGGGAACATTTCAGCAGCTCCGGGGAAGCGTGGTGCTGGGCGGTCTGGAGTCCGAAGGTCATGGGCACGCGTGCTCTTGGCTGTGCAGGACCCAACTGCCTGCTCGGTAACGTCAGCCCTGCTCGGCCGGGGAAATGCCACGGCCTCGGGGCTTCCCATTCACCAGCTGAGATCGTGCTGGTTTATGGAAACTGGCTTTTCCCTCGCTGTCACCTTCCAGACCCATTCCTGCTCCAACCTCTGTCCTACCTGTCCAGGCTGGGGACCTTACTGAGCACCTGCCAGTGTAACGCTGAACAGGGGGATGGTCCCTGCAGCCGTGCGTGGCCGCAGGATGGGTCCCAGAGCATCACCAGATTTCAGTGAGTTCTTCCCTCAGGAGAAGCAAATCCTGATATTTTTGGGCATACACCCCTCAGTGGGGAGATACTGGGGGCTGGTCCCCGTCCCCTGCCTGCACCCAGCAGCAGGCTCTTGGGGCTGCTGTGCCGGTGGGAATGCAGCGGCGGGTATTCGCCAGGGAGGGATCGAGCCTTGTCGGTGGCTCTCGGACACATGTGCATTTCTGGGATCGATAGGTTGGAGTAATATATTGCACCTAGATAACAAATCACTTAGCTTATTGGGTCTTAATTAAGCCTCTTTTATCTCCATGACAGCCACACACCTGGGCTATCGCCCAGGCGAACCGTAGCTGTGGCCGAGCCGTGGGGACGCCGCGCCGGAGCCGGGGGATTGATGAGCCTCTGCTGGGTGGAATTACCTCATTGTGTTCGCAGCGCTCGGGGCCATCGATCTCCCAGCTCCCCCGTCCCTCCGTCCCTGCACCCAGAGCACCAGCCGCTGCCCCCTCCTCCCGGCGCCTTGCAGGCAGGGGACAGGGGACAGGGCAGCAACCCCCCCCAGGTTGGGTTAGCCTGGGTGCAGGTAGACGAGCTGGGGAAAAGCTGCCCCGTTTGGCCTCCTGGGTAATAGATACAGTTGTTATAGTCCCTGACAGCGCGAAATGAAGACCTACATCACCATAATGTATTGTCAGCCTGCAAGCACACTGCGGCCCCCGAGATGAATGAATGCAATATCTCTGCGTACGAGGGGGAAGGAAGAGAAGGGGGTTTTGCCGCTGCCGCCGGCCTCTAGGCTAGAAGGGAGAGCCACCGCTTTGTGCGGCTGGAGAAGAAAAGGCATTTTTTATCTGTGATGCAGAGGTTGAGGGTGTCCGATCCCCGCGGAGCCCGTGACAGATACACTCCATGAAGGGGAGCGCTTAACAAACGGCTGAAATGCTCCTGTGATGAGTTCATCCAGCAATGAAGTAATCTTGCCCCTGTGTTACTGCCAGCTGAGGCAGCAGGGCAATTTACCGCTCTGGGGCTAGACAGATCAACACCGATTTTGGCTCATGTAACCCAAGAACGGAGGGAGACTGTTCAAACCAGGGAGGCCCATTCGACTGGAAATGTGTGTACACGACAATGGGAATCTAAAGCACATATTGCATTTAGTTCTTCAAAAGTAGGACAGTTTTTACTCTGAAGTATGACTGCTGGTGTACTGACTTGGAGTGAAATAATGAGAGCTGGGAGTTGCGAGTGACTTAGAGCTGAGCAGCCAAGTCCTGCAGGACCCCTCTGTTTCTATAGCAGTCACCCTTCTTTAGGTTGACGCTTAAATCCTTTTCCATCCTGGGCTGCTGCTAGGACTCATCCTGCCCGGCAGGCACAGTGCAGCAAGAGGCAGCCCTTCATCTCTGCTTCACTACCCGGCACCTGGGGCAGGCTGGCAGCGGCGCTTCCGACACCAGAAATGATGGGAAGCCAGATAGATATTCCCGAGTTCAGGTCCCAGCGTGGCCATAGGCTGATTTTGTGGCCACAGGCAAAAATGGCTTATGATTTCTCCCTTTGCCAGCGTATGAAATGGCAATGGCCGTATCCATTTTCAATTCTTGCAAGAGCAGTCGCAAGGTGCTGAACGGGGAGCGTGCTGCAGCATGGCAGATATTGCATGTTTGCAAACAGTCATTTAAAACAACAAAATAAGGTTCTGTGCTGGAAGGGAAGCAGCCCGTAATTCATCTTCGTGTTAAACAAAGTCCAAAGTACTCACATTACACAAAACCCAAGTGAAGGGCAACACCCTTCTACTGTTCCTGAGTTTTCATGACTATTTACAGGGTTTTGGATAAACATGAGAAAGTTGATATAGGAATAGCCAAATCCCATAAGCTGTCAGTAAAACCGTCCTCTGCAGACTAATTCAGCTGATGTTATCAAAGCCATTCACAACGGGGCTCCCGCACGATGGACCCATTCTCGATTCCTTCTGACCCTTTGCATCAGGTAGGACAGCATTCCCCTCCACGTTGCGGCAGTTTGCTTTCCGGGCTGTGCTTGGCCTTTGGCTTCGCCTTCCCAACACCTTCAGCCAGAGCCCTGGGCTACAAGAGTCGCTTTGGGGGGCGGTGGGGTGGCAGTGTGTGATGGGAAGGGGCTGAGCAGGGGCCAAGACCAGCCCGAGCGGCTCCAACAGCAGGATTAGCCATCGACGGCCCAAAGCAATGCCGTTTTGACCAGGAGGTGCAAACCCAAACAGCCTTCCCATCCTGGCACAGGTGTCTGTTACCTCCTCACTGAAATATTTTCTAGCCTTGTAGCATTAATAGCCAGCGAGCAGCGCTTTTTGTTATTGCATTAGGCACCAGGCACGTGGCTGCTGTGTGACTTTTGGCATGTCCCTCTCTTTGCTACCAAACTCCCCAAGCACGGGCAGCTGCCAGAGGGACACAGCTCTGCTTTTTCTCTTGGCCGTTATTGTTGCTCTGAGATTTTTCTCTGAAAGGTTAGGCCAGCCCTCGTGCTGGCGTTCAGAGCCCGTCTCCATCGCTGATATATGATGCCCTTGTAATCTCCAGTGACATAAATTTTGCTCCTGTTTGTCTCCCCGTGTCATATCCTTCTTGTGCCGTGTCTGTTATTGTGTCTAGCATTGCGGTTGTGTTTCAGCATTTTCCGTTGTTTGTCTTCTTCACCTGAGGATGTCCATTATGGGATCTAACAGCTTTAATAGCTTATAAATGGGAGACTGGAGTTTTTATGCTTTGGGGAGTACCGCTCATGGCAGCCACCATTCAAGAGTGACATTTGCCAGTACTTAGTACCTAAACTGACTTCTTCCCTCCAAACTTTATAAGCCCAGCTTGTATAAAGCCGTCAGCCCTTACTGGAGGTCAGGTTTGTACCCGCTGGGATTTGGAGCTGGTGCGAGCGGGCTGGTAGCCAGGACAGAGCCTGGTGCAGCTGGGAGCGGATGGTGGCTCCTCTCTGCTCCCAGTGCCCGTGTTGGGCTTGTCCCCGTCCCCCCCGCTGATCAGCAGCCTTGAACCAGAGCTCGAGACATCCAGCTTCACCTCCCAAAATGCTGTCCTGTGTACCGGGGTGCCTGGAGGCAGCTAGAGCCCAGGCTTGGCCTCTGGAAGCAATTGTTGGACTTTCCCTCATCAGCACCTCTTCCAGAGCAGAGCGCTGTGCAACCAGGATCTAATTAAGCAGGCTAATCTGAAGGAGGTACTACATCTCCATGGAAAACTGCTTCAGTTTGGCTTCTCTGAATAATAAACAAAGCACTTGGGCAGATGATAGGGCATTTAAGTGTTTACTCTTCAGAGCATTAAGTGCTAAATTTGTTTTTAGCTCCCTTATGAAAAGCCCTCGCAGAGTAAAAGCACACAAGGGTCTCAGTCATCCCTTGCAGCTTTCCTCCAAGCCTGCTGCGGCCAGCGGAGAGCCTGGCTGCGCAGCTGCCCCAGGGGGACAGCGAAAAGCACCGATCGTTAGTATCCCAAGGAAACCACTGAGGTTTAATCTGCTGGTGAGGAGCAGGGGATAAACCAGAGCCAAGCCCCAGATCCACCCGTGGGGATGCTGTGCACGGGCAGGGGGCTGTCTTCAGTTAGTCCAAACTAAGACGGGCATCCCCTTCTTTTTTTTAATCCACTCTGTCAATCACTTAGTGTATTAAACTCCCTAAATAGAAAAGATAGAGACAAAAACCTCCAAGCGAGCCAGAGCACAGAGCACATTGCTCCTGCCTCCTCCACTTTGCTGTGCCACGGCTGTTTTGGCAGCTGGCGCTCAGGCTCGGGATGCAGGACCTGAGCAGAATTCGGCCAGGGGAATGTGGAAAGGGAGGCAGGACCTGAGCAGGATTCGGCCAGGGGAATGTGGAAAGGGAGAAAAAAAGGGCGCTGGGATGGCCGCTTTGCAATCGCAGGCGCGTAGAGGTTGTCGCACCCCGCGCGAGGCTGCGATGGGGCGTACT
This sequence comes from Grus americana, assembly GCF_028858705.1. Lineage (NCBI taxonomy): Eukaryota > Metazoa > Chordata > Aves > Gruiformes > Gruidae > Grus > Grus americana. The sequence goes on along the minus strand of NC_072871.1, from coordinate 11,328,946 downwards.
GCTCACATCTGGCCACCGCTGCCTGCTCGGCCCAAAGACCACGTAGGGAGGGCTTCAGGGCTGAACTCGCAGCTGGAGCCATAGAAATGGAGCACAAAACCAACAAAACAACTTTCCATTTCTAAAGCTTAAAGGAGTTTGCACCCCACCATGCCCCAACAAAGGGAGAATTAGCAGCCAGCAAAGAGAAAAACAACACAAAGCCACATCACGGTGTCAAGAAGCCAGAAAGCCTTTTTCCTTCTTAATGCACGGGTACAGCTTAAACGACTCTTGTTCTCGATGATGCGGAGCCCGACGCAGTTCAGCTCTGCAGCACTTTGCATTCATCTGCGTGTGCCTGAGCTGAGCTCTCCTTACTCCTGCTTCAGCTGTGATTTTTTAAACCAATTTTGACACATCAAAACCTATGCAGAATGACTCAGAAGTTTTCAGACAGAGCTTTCTTCTTACAGAAGGAGAAGGAGGGGGCGCACGCATATTTAGCAGCAGCAGCCTCCTTTAAATCGACCTTTTTTCTAGAAGAATACTATGGGTTAGGCAAATTTGGGTTGTGTCTGAACATGCTTCCCGTCCACATCATGGATTCAATTACAAAACAACACTTTGCAGATTTCTGTTAAATTTTAACTTGTTTCACATGGGTTGCATGAACTTTGCCTGACATTTGGAAGCAGGCAACTTGTGTCATCAGGTTACGCTCACACTTATCTCTGCAAACATATCCTTGTACCCAGACCAGCACCAGCACAGCCGCCTCTGCCGTGGATAGCATTAATTGAACCTGAAATGTGCTTTCCTCCGGCGTTCGGCTCCCGCCTGCTCGCGGAGCGATGCGGGTGACCCCGTCCCCAACCTGGCAACCTCAACAGCAGCAAACGCGGTGGCCGTGTGCGTGGGCATGTGCGTGGGGCGGCCGGCATCTGAGCATGGAGGGGATGGGGATGAGGGCAGCAGATGGATGGGGGGACAATGAGTGATGGGTGTGTGGTCTTGCTGTGAGTTTTTGGTGAAGGGCGATGCTGGTTCCATGAGAAGGGAAAGACTTTGAGATGATCCTGTTCCCCGCCCCCAGCCTCTAAATTGCAGGGATGCATCTGCAGCGAAGACAAGCGGGTGCTGCTGGTGGCCCCAAACCACATCTCCTGGGGAATCCTGCAGGTCCAGGGCAGCAGCGGTGGAGAAGGACCTCTCTCCTGTCCCCAGAGCCTGGCAGGGACAGTGAGGGTGACTCTTGCAGGACCAGCCAGACATACTGGCCGTGCCCTGCTCTCCTCCACTGCATCGAGCCATGAAAACCCAGCGCTGAACATCTGCTTTAAGCAGCAGGTCCTTGAGATGGCGAAAAAAATCAGGTCTGATCAAAGCTCGGCTTCTCTCCTGGTGCTGGGGGTCAGCAAGGGGAAGGGGGAAATATTAAAATCCCAAGATCAGTCAGTCGCTGTTTCTTACTTCAGCTGCAAGAAGTGACCGGCTCTGCTGATCAAAGGCCTCGCCACTGTTGTTTTAAAGGTGACATTAACATTTAAGGAGCTTTTGAAAGCCCTGGCTTGCAATAAAAAGCCAGACACTCGATCACAGAGCAACTCAAACGCAAGTTTAATGATAATGAAACAGCCTTTTGTTCTTAAACTCAGAGAAGAACCACAAACCTATTTATAGTGTTTATAATAAAGACTGTGAAGCCTTTTACACATAATCCAGCAAACCGATACCTGCAAGCCATGGTGTTACCCAATGATCCCCAGAGTGTGCAGAGCAGGCTTTTGTGCACGCTCCTCTCCTCGGCTTGCAGGCACGACCGCCACGTTTCCTTCTGGTGATGCCAGGCTTCAGCCAGTGCCGTGAGCACCGCGCGGATGCCTCCGCCTGGTTGTGAGCCCGTGCCGAGCCGTGCCACCGCTCCTGGCCTCGCTGAGCGTGTCCTCAGCCAGGGCGGCACGGCACGGCTCGGCACGGCACGGCTCAGCATGGCGTGCAACGGTACACCTTGGCACGGCATGGCTCAGCATGGCTCAGCATGGCATGCAACCGTACACCTTGGCACGGCATGGCTCAGCGTGGTTCGGCACAGCACGGCACAGCTCTGCCACTCATCCTGTTCAGGACTTGCGCCAGCTTGGAGCCTCCTGATCCAGGAGAGCTGTATTTTAGGGCCTGGCTCATGTACACTGGGAGCACAGCAGGCACCAAACCTCCGGTTTACGGCAGCTGAAATCACCACTTTTCCTCCTTCCTCACGTTGGACTTATCCCTGCTGCAGAGATGGACCTGGATGGTCAGGGCTGCTGCTCCCCTGAACTCTCAGAGCCGGATCTGCAGAGAACCGGGCGCATTTTAGCAGCGTGGTGCAGAAAGCCGTGCACGCAGCGCTGGGGGACTCGGTGCACGCAACGACCAGCCTTCTCCCGGCACTTCGTTTATAAATAGCCTGGAAATGAGAGCCGGGTAGATAGGAGCCATGGCTGGGTAAGAAAATCCCCCTCTCCATGCACTGGTTCTGGCTGTATTGTCTCTCACTGTAAAGCTCTTTGCTTTATGGCTCCCAACCCTGCACCGTCTGCTGTATTTTACCTTGCAGCTCTGATAAAGGCAATTGCATTCACGTTCCTTAACACATGCAATTGGAAATATCAAACAAATTCCCTCATTCTGCAAAGTCCTGGAGAGCCTCTGCTCTACTGTACAAACATGTTTTTATGACAGTGTATTACATCAAAGATCTTTTTTTACTCCTCCCCACCCTCCTGGATGTGGTAAATAGCACTGGGTCCTGATCACATGCATTCCCTGAGCACGGAAAGAGCCAGGGAGCCGAGTAGGAGCAGAAAAGGAAGGTTTGTTCATTCGGTTTCTTAAGCGCTTGGGTCTGGCAGGTCAGAGGTCCCAGGAGAAGAAGGTGCAGAGGATCAATATCCTGCAATGCTGCTCCAAATCCCTCCTGCCCAAGGCATTGTCCAAGCATGAACTCCCTCTCCTGCCTCTCGCAGTGGTGACCCAGGATTATTATTTCTGTTTTCCGGAGGGATGCGCAGGCGTCCCGCTCCCAGACCCCGCTCCAGCTACTGCCCTCTGCCTCCCGTGTCCAGGCGAGAGCTGGGATGCTCTCCGAGCCGGGATGCTCTCAGCATGGCGATCATCGTCTCGGAGCCGGAGCACGGATCTCCCCTTTGATTTCTGAGGGCATGGATATCCAAATAAATTAGCAATGGGAATGTGCGGGGGTGGGGAAGGCAGGCAACGGGAGAGCTGGCGGGCTGGAAGCGACCCAGACCCAGGGAACAGATGCAACTCATAACGTTAATGAGGGTTTTTTTCTTTTCCCTCCCCAAAGACACTGCACTCTTGAGAACGGGGGGCTTTCTATCCCATGGCAACACCAAGCGGGGAAAAAATGGGCCTGGCTTTTATTTCATTTTTTTGTCCTTTACAGGAATTGCAGGCAAACAAAAGCCCTGAACAGATTTATCATTTTTCTTTCTCCCCCACCCCCTCCTTTTCTTTCCTTTTATATTTTTTTAAAATAGGGTTAGAGCAAGATGGATGGTTCCCCAGACCCAGGGAATGAGCAGATCGAGGCAACCCTGTCGTCTCTGGCATCCCATTAAGCCAAGCCCTGGGAGGAGGCCGCCGTAAGACTTATTAAATTTGCCCCAGCCCAGACCCCAAACGTGCTGGGCTGCCCTGGCTCAGCCACCTGAGTCCCACCTCGCCGTCCTCCCCGGTGCCACCTCCGGCACCTCTCCCGCATCTCCCCCGGGACCCCGATCCGGCCCCGCTCTCGCCCCCCGCGTCAGCCCGGGAAGTGCCTCCATCCGTTCTTGTCAACCGAGGCCGATTCGTCACCGGCGGGGTGACAAGCGGTTGTATGGCTCTGTCAGCCCATCGCTGGCGTTAGCTGGGCCCCCCACGGCAAAGCCAAGGGTCCCCCCCCAAGGAGGGGGCTGGGGGCAGTGTGGGGGGAGCACGGCCAGCCCCCGACCTGCCCCTGACCCGGGGGCTCCTGTGGCTGGAGAAATGGCAGTGGAGAGGGAACAGAAAGGGAAAAAGAGGGGAAAAAAGGAAAAAAAAGGGGATAAAAGGGACCATTGGGTCAGCTGCAGCGGGGCATGGGGGCAGGCTCAGCGGGCGGGCGGGCAGGGAGGATGCTGCCCTGTCCCCGCTGCCTGCCAGCACCGCGTTAGCACGGTTATTTCCACTTTAATACTTAACAAGGATTTAAAACCCTTCTGTAGTCAGAGTTTGTTCTCAGCGATAAATTTTGAATAGCTTATAAATTATGGACACAACGCGGTGTCTCTGTCTGGGAGGAAGGGCCGGACCCAGCTTGCTGTTGCAGCGGTGTAAAGCCGGCACGGCATCGCTGGCAGCAAGTCTGGCAGGTCGGCGCTCCCGGGAGCCGGATCCGGCCGCCGTGCCTGGATATAACATTACGGTGACGATAGTATCATATCGCATAGCAAAGCACAGTCACGTCTGCTTCACACCTCCCGATAATAATCACCCAGGATGCAAAAATCACAGGACAGAATTACAGATGAGCAGAGCAATGCACATCATCTCTCTCTCCACATATGTACGTGTATATATAGATACAGATACAGAGATATATATAGCCACAAGCATGTGCACTTGTATGCTCACGCTCAGGACGAGAGGGGTCAGGTTGCCCGTCTCCCATTGACAGTCATCCCCCCATGCCCCAGCTCCCGACCAAACACGTCCCTGCCGTGACACCCAGGCACCGCGCAGGGGACTCGGGCTAAAATCCCTGCAAACGAGGAGCTCTGGAAACACCTTGCAGCCGCCTGCTCCGCTCTGGGCTCTGGGGCCGGGAGGGGATCCACACCGAGAAAAAGCCTGGCTGGAAGAGATGATTTCATCTGCCCGGTGAGAGAAATAGCGAGCGTTTCTGAAAGCCACGGGGGTGTATGCAATGGGCTTTCCCTACTTTTTCCCTGGCAAGTGGGTAATTAGGTTACAGCATTGCTCCAGCTTTATTTCAGTGCACTGATGTCCAATAAATGCATATGAAGTTCGTATGTGTGCCTGTAGTACATAAAGGCTGTAGGAAAATGGCCAGTTTTCACTACATTAATTCATAAAGCAGGTCATGTTGGCCTGGCCCTTTACCTCACTTGTTATTTCTATTTATTAGTAATATTGATGTTTCAACTAGGGATCAGGACCCTATCAAGCCAGCTTTAGTATCAGAAAAGATTTAGCAGGAGAGAGCTCTGTAATGAAGCAACAATCCCAATGCTGAGCTCTTACGTAGTGCAGCTCACAAACACTACTATTATTTGTAATAATGTTTTATTTTGCATTTCGCTTCCGCAGCAAACCCAGCATCTCCGAGTACCCTGGCTCAGCGTAAAACGCACTGCCGCTCGCTCGTCGGCAGGTTATTAAAAAGCCTCGTCAGGACTGGAAACTAAACGGGTCTAAATGAGCACAGGTTCACTTTGCGGAGCCGTGGCGTTAACGGGCCAGGTACCCGACTGGTGTAATTAGGTGTTACTGAGCTCTGCCAATTGCCCCCGGTGGGGGGTCTGGCAGGGCTGCCTGCGCTGGCAGCCAAGCGGGCAGCGGGGCAGGGGCCGGGACAGCTCACCTTGCACTTGGGGCTTGCTCTGCACATCAGTAGGTTTTCCCACCTTTCTCCCCCCTTTTTTCTCCCCAGGCTTTGGTGGTTTCTGCCACGTCCCTGCTGAAGCTGCAGCACTTGATGGAGAAACTTGAGCGCCAGCAAAATGCTGGATAAAACTGAGCAATAGGTGCAGATCCACGTATGATTTGGAGCGCAACGCGGCCAGCAGCCGTGTCGGCCAGCGCGCACATCTGCCAGTGCTGGAGGAGGGAGCCCTGCCTGCAGTGGGGTGCAGGCAGCACCCCCGGGACGGGCACCCTGCTGGCAGCGAAGGTATTTAGGCTGCATTAGGGAATGATCACACACCGTGAATGCCACAACTAATTTTTAAATCAAAACCACTTGGGAGCTATACAAAGCCTAGGACCACATTTAAACCAGCTTCAAATTCATCGCCTGCTGAGACACTGAGCGTGAGCCAGTCCTCAACCTTGAGTGATCTTTTTAAAGCCAAGACATACTTAACCAGGGTTTGTCTGGCAAAAAACCCGGGAACTATTGATCCTTGAGAAAGAGCGGACGAGGGAAATAAAATTGTCCTGGTTATTGCCTTACCATGTTCTCTATCACAACTGCAAAACTTTAGCAGCAGAAGCAAGGACAGGCCAATCACCCCTGCCTCGAGCGGATCTCCCTCGGTGGTGGTTTAATTGGGTCCTCTAAGTAGAGGATTCCTGTTCTGCCAGGCAGGCAGGACCTGTATGTACAGCGTTACCTCTGGGGTTTTATTTTTGTAATTTCTTTAGCATGATAACATTTCCTAGAGCACGGTGGACCAGAAGCTGCGTTTCTGTGGCGCACACAACAGCGGGATTGGAAACTGCTTCGAGCAGCATCAAAACCAGATGTTCCCAGAGCCAAGGGAAGATGTTACCTGCCTCGTTCATCGGCCCGTGGCTGCCACGTTTCAGTGCCAGACGCCCCAAGGCTGAGCCTGAGCTTGGATCTATCACATTTGCGGAGCAGAGCTGTGCCGGGGGGGGTACAAACCCCTGCGGGTCCCCTAGGAACTGGGGTCAGCACAGGGGGCTGGGGGAGGAAACCGGGAGATTTCAAGATATTTCGGGGAAAGGCTCTCTTGAAATTCCAACCTTGCTTGCTAAGCAAGACCTCAGGGGTCGGGTCCTGCTCTCGGTGATGCTGCTGCAAAAGCTGAGTAAATCTGGGGGACTCAGCCAAGGTCACTTCAGCCTGGGAAGTGACGTCCGATTTCCCATCGTGTAAATGGCAGCAGGACCTGCCCCCCCCCCCCCCAATGCTTCACTTCATCCCCCTTCTGCCATCTCTTTCGAAATGTTTATGTTGGATTGTCTCACGATTTACACTGGAAATCCGTGCAATGCGTCTCTCTTGTCGAAAAGTGCAGTGTCAGCAGCTGGTGATCTGAACCCCCGGCCGCATCCTGGAAACCCCGGTGCTGAGGGAGGGAGGCATGAGTGCTGCGACGGGGCCGGGCATCGCTCTTCCAAAGCAAAATGCAGCACCTTCAGGGAGTGTTACAGGACCGGGGCTGTACAGCAGGATGAGAGCGAGCTATGGCAGCGGGGCTCGTGCTGCCGGACCCGCTCACAGCATCCCCGGCCATCGCACGGGCTGTGCAACTGCAACCCCCCGTGTCTGCACCTTTCGCATGTGCAACAGAGCCAGCGCCAAGTGGGAATTTTCTGGTGGAGTTTCTTTTCGGCAGGGAATTTCCAGTGAGCTGAAATAGAAGCTTTAGCAGAGAAACCCTCCTGGGCTCTGAAGGAGGAGGAGAAGGGGAATTGCACAGTACAGTGGTCAGGGCTTGGGGCAGCGGGACAGAGCCACGTTCAGTCCCTTGCTCTGAGCCAGGCAGGACTGCTGCCTCGGGAACTATCCCACCATGAGTGCGACTCGGGGGTTTCCCACCTTTTCGTGACAAATTCTGGGGTTTTTTACCAACACAGAAGAGGAAAACCATCAGCAGTCCCCCCAGCCTCTCCCTTCGGCTGATGTGAAGTGTGGCGGGTGCTGCGGTGCTGAGATGAGCAGGGCTCGTCGCCATCATCAAGGGGTGAATTACTTACGCCTTGTGGCAGTGATGGTGATTTTCCTGGGATAATGCAGCGGAGACTTTGCAAAGGCAGCTCGCTGGCTCGCTTGTGGGAGTAGATGAGTGTACCTTGAGAGGCTGGGCAGGAGTGGAAGCAGGGATGGACCAGAGCAGCCTCCAAAATGTCCCTCACCAGGATGGGGAGTACATCAGTATCTGGGACACCAAGGGCGGGAGCCCCCGGGGCATCTCTGCACCGCATCTCTGCAGCCATTTCCACGTCAGGTCCCCTCCGCCGAGCCTGGCAGGGGGATGGAGCCTTTGTCCCCGGCGGTGTGCTATTTACTGCTTGCTCTGCATCCTCACCGCAGGGCACAGAGACTGCAAGGCCATATGAGACCGTGGCGATGAACATCTAGCCTGACCTACTTACAGCCCGGGCCCTGGGACTTTCTGGAATTCATCCTCTTGGAAACACAACGTGTAATTTTAGGGCAGTAGAAAGCCGTGCTGGATGGGGATGTTGTCCCAGCCTCCGCCGGGTCCGTGACGCCAGAATTGCTTTGACTGCCTCTGAGCGTGCTTGCCACCGCATATCAATGCACAGGCTCCATTAACAACTCAAATTGCCACTGATACGCTTCTCATTATATTTCAGGCCTTACGCATCATTATTTCATTTAAAAGACAGTATTTGTTTTTCCTTCCTTTAATTCATGTCCCCAAAAAGTCTTATTAGAACATTGTCGCTCGTTGCAATTGGAAGCAAATCACAGCTTAATCCAACCTGCCAGGGAAGCCAATTGCCCCGTAAAAATCTCCTTGAAGTCTCCGAACAGGGGCAGGCAGAGAGGGAAGAATAATAAAAAGACGTGGAATTAGGAGGTGCCGAGGCTCGTTTGAGAGGAGAGGAAGGGACTGTGGATGCTGACAGGATAGTGATGCAAATCCCCTTTGGAGCACCCAAAGAATCAACGTAAATGGATAATGTGAGGACAGAGAAGAAATTACTTTAGTTGTTTCCCTAATTCGATTCAATTTATTTTTGTACGGCATCTTCATACAGAGCATCTCACAGCTGCTTCACCCAGAAGAGAAATAATACAGGAACACCGTTCTGGCAGAAGTGCTCACCAGTACAGGCATCTCAGCGGGAGGAAGGAATATGAGTGCTGGCCTTGAGGATTTGATTTTCCAAATCATCAGGAAATCACATGCCATTTTTTTTCTTTTTTTCCAATTTCAATGTTACTAATTTCCCTAGGCTTTCCTCAAACCATCTCCATAATATACTGAGGCTGATTCTAATCTCACACTGCTTTTATAGCACTGTAACTCTGATCTCACACTGGTTTTACACTGGTGCAGTTCCACTTATTTCAACTGAGTAAATTCTTGATTTATGTTCATGTAAACGACAGCAGAAATAGGCCCATGGTTTTCCCTGGAGCAACGCCTGGCTCACGCCAGGGTGAGGAAGAGGAAGATCAGGTCCCTTGCATTGCAAATGATGTAGAAAACTTTGATTAAATTACACCTAGATCCTTACTTTCAAATACACTTCTGCTTTCTTTTATAAAATGTACTGTATCGTCGAAGTTACAAATGCATGGGAGGAGATCAGCCAGGCGGGGAGGCCAGGGCGGGTGGCTACTGCTCCAGTGTTGATGGAGAGGGCAGGTTGCAGTCCCTGTTCCCCTCTGCATTTTTTGGGAAAACCAGTCTGCACTCCTTCCTTGCTCTGGTTTCTTTCTCCCATTTGTGCAGAAACTGCTTTTCTCTTCCTTGGGCCCGGTTCTGTCCACCAAGAGTCTGGTGCTTTGGATTAAATTGCAATGTGTGTGTCCTGTTTGCTTTAAAATATTAAAATGTAATCCTGGGGAATGAAATCCCTTAAGACAGCAGTGTGACAGGGCAGCCTGCAGCACGGCCTTTCCCACTCGTTAGCGTGCAGAGCAAGGAGAGTCCTTATCAGAGCCGGAGATGAGAGCACAAGTGGGTTCCTCTGCAAAGACCCACTAACATAACTCTCATTAATTTATTTTTTAAGGCTACGCACGAGGGAACTGATCAATGCTGTGCCCCGCGGTCTGGTTTGTTTGGAGCGTATATCATTTCCTTGATTTATTCTCTGTGATGTGAAAGGATGTAACCAGCATCTTGATACCTGCCTCTGAGGCTGCTCCCTTCCCCTTGACACTAGCAGGCACAGCATCAGGAGTTAACTCCTCAGCTCTTTATGCAACACCTGATCCCAGTTAGACGCTGCCATTAAAAGCAGCTCCCCTGCCTGCAGGGTGGTGATGCCGGATTGGCACCAGGGATCGGTGCTTCTCCTGAATCCCCCTGCAGACCCTGCTGCGTGAGACCGGGGCTGCTGCATCCGAGGGATCCTGCTGAGCTGGGCTTTCCACCAGGCAAGTCTCATCCTCGCTTGGCTCTGCTCATGGAGGAAAACCAGGGACTGCTGTAATTAAGGACTGTGGCAGCCACTGATTTATCACAGATTGGAGTTTTTTCCCCTCTTGTTTGCTCTTGGAAGAAGTTGGGACAGAGATGGGGAGATGAAGGCAGGCTGGCAGCCAGGAGGGAAGGGGACTGTTGCGTCTTTGGTAGCACTGGAAGGATGTTGTCTTTGCTCAGATGTCTGGCTTTGTGGACGGGGATCCCTCGGCTCCTGCCCCCTCTGTGCTGTGCCCTAAGGAGCCTTTGGCTGCTGTGCAAAGCCACCAGCCTTTTGTGGAGGTGTGTGATGGCCAAATAGCAAATAACTTGGGGTCAGTGGTGTCACCCGTGGCTCTCCCAGCTTTCCTGTGCTCTAGCCCAGGTAGGTCCTTGCTGGTACACATGGGAGGGTCAAAGATGCATTTATCTCCAGCCACCCTCACCCTGCTGTGAGCTGGGGCAGGCTTTGGGCACAGGAGGCCAGTGGAACAAAGAGGATTCAGGTGCTCCAACTCCCACTTCTGGGTGCCAGAGCCCCACTCGGGAAGCCCAGCGAGCGTAAATCAGTGTGGCTGTGTTGTTTCTATAGGGCTGTGCTGATTTATGCTGGCTCTGCTCTGCCATCGCCCAGCCTGCTGGACAAACATCTCACCTTCACACCCAGCATGGCATCAGCTTTTCCTTTCAGCCCCTCTCCTGCTGCTCCTTGCCCTCCTGCTCTGTACAGTCGGAGAAATCACTGACGGCACAGGCAGCCCCACGACAGCCCCGGGGCTCTGCAGGGACCCCGCAGGGACCCCCTCGCCCTCCCCAGACAGACCCAGGAGGATGAGATGCCACAACCTGACATCGGCAGAATAAAATATGGCCCTGGCAGTAATCCGATAGAACTTGATGGTAATTTAGGGTGGGGGAGGAGAGGAGGAGGCATTGAAAAAAGGAGGCATTGAAAGTACACTTCCTTTCAGTGCATTGCTGGGAAGACCATTAGGAAAACCACTAGATTATTTTTCACATTCTTCAGTGCAAAACTACTGCATTTTATGACCACTATCAATAACAGCTATCATATTACTAATGCTACAGTTGCCACATATATAATATTTAAATCACATTTGCGGCTGACAGAGACCTATGGATATTCTCGATCCCAACAGGCTATTACAGTTCATATCATGTCTGTCATATAAATATTATGAATCATTTCCCACTATCTTTATGGGGGCTACATTGACATCGTCAAAAAGGCTCTGGGTACTGCCGGATACTGCATATTTATATACACCTTATGTATATGTATGTGAATGGAGGGAGATTTATACAACAATCATCAGTAATAAATGCCTATGATAAAGCATATTATCTTCACACTTCATTTGCAAAGTGTTTTGTATGCAGGGACTAGGAGAAGGCTAGCAGAGAAGGCTCTGTTAAGTGACTGGGACACAGCCTCCAGCCCTGGTGTAAATCAGGTGGCTTCTCTGCCGTGAGGCTGATCAGCAGCAGTTGAGGCACAAGCCCCTGTCTACAGCAGTGCAGGATGAGCCTCAGCTGGTGCCCAGGCACTGACTTGGTCAGTGTGCTGCTGGTTCCCAGCAGGTGAGGGTTTGGCTCGTGTCTCACTTGCTGGATGGGTGATGCTCTGTGTGCTTTCCCGAAAGAGCTGTAAATCTCATAGTTCATGTACTGCATTTCATCTTCCATCCATTAATGCTTTCTTTGCTGGCTTCCTTGGCAGTCAAGCCCTGGTCTGGGTGATGAGATTAAATAAGGAGATCTCCAGGTGTTATAAAAGGCAGAACTAGACTTTCCATTTCCGGAGTGTTTTTGCAAAGCAGTTACCTAAACCACCGTCCCTGCAAACCAGGTGAGACGTGTTAAACCCAATCCACCACCAAAGCACAGGAGGAAGAACCTTCCCTGAGGATTATTCCAGCCAGATCCAGACAAGAGCCCAGGTGCCCTGAGACCTCTTCCCCAAACCTGTTTTAACTGCTCGAACACTTTATTAAGACTTGCTCCATATGCAGAGACAGACAAGAACAAATGCAACTTTATGGCTTGGAAGTTAGGAGGTCTCTAATAAGCATTTAATGTCCAGTTCTGAAGCAGCCGAAAGCGCAGCATAGCACTTCTGACTGTGCAATACATTATTTTATCTGAGCAGTTTCCAAAAGAGGGGAGAAGGCAGTGTCTCTGCCTGTCCTTGGCGTGGGAATGTGGCTCTCCAGCTCCAGCAGATCAAATAAATCATGTGCATTTCACTTCATAAACAAACATCATCAGCCTGTTAAATGCTGCTGGGAAAAACACAGAGCAGTTTGAATCTCCAGCACTTAGAGAAATGTCTTGTCCTCTAGAGTTTTTGCTGGTTTGCGTGTGTAGTGCCTCCCCGAGGAGCGGCGACCCACCCTCTGCAGCCGTTTGGGTTTGCGGGGATGGTCTGGATGTGTCTGACAGATGCTGACAGGGCCTGGCAAGACCCTGCTGACTTGTGCGCTTGGGGACTACCTCCACGTCCAGACTCCAGGGTCCCTGTGTGATGCCATGGTTTGTCCCTCGAAGTCCTGCTGTTGTCTCTCAGCTGCCAGGGAGCCTGGCTAGTACTGGCAAGCAAAGCAACGTGTGAGCTGCTCTTGCCCCTGAGAACAAGAAGTACGTCCTGTCCTGAAGACCTACAGTCCAGATGCCCCAGGCAGAACGTTCCACAGTGCACGGACACTTTGGCAGGCTGTAAGTCTTCTGGGGGAGACAGGTAATACAGGTCCTGGTCCTACAGCATCCAAAGGGCTCGAGGTCCTGGAACCTGCAGTGATTTTGGGGGGGAGCAGGTTGCTGGAGTTGAGGACGAGCCAGGGAAATTCCCACAAAGTGTCCACGAGCAGAAGGTGTCTTTTTCTGTCTGCATTTGGTTTTCAGTTCACATATGCAAGCAGATTGCCAGAGTCACCCACAGCCTTCTCGGGGAAGGACTCTGTGGCCGTGAGCCCCAGGCCAGTGGCTACAACCACCTTTCCCTACATCGGGGTAGCTCTGGCCACTCGTTGCAGCCTTGTCCTTCGCTGCGCTGGGGGAGATGGAGCCCAGACGTGGCCTGTGAGCTTCTCCTGTTCTTTCTCACTTAGACTTTGTATTTATTCTTTCTTTAGTCTGTAATAAAATGCAGCAGCCAGGGAGGGAAATAGATGGGTTTTTTTGAACTGTGCAGGAGGGCATGAAACAGTATGGGAAGCACGGCAGGTTTTGCTTTTGTCCCATCAGATAATTCTGGGTTATGGACAAGATAAGCTGGAATCACTTAGAAAAACCAAAAGCTGTGATTTCCAAACCCCCTTACTGGGTCTAGGTGCCCGGTTCTGAATACAGTCTCAGGTCTCAGCCCCCCAAAGCAACTCAGTGCCTACCTCCTGCCGATGCCTGCACACACCTAGATTCCTTTCTCAAATGTCTTGAGCATGCATGAAGGCAAAGAGCGGGAGTGTGGGGATGGAGGGAGAAGCCTTTGCCTACCTGACTCTGACCTGTGAATGAACATCGCGTCTCTCTCTGTGTCAAATTCGGCCAGAATCGAGTGACGGGATTGAAAGCCGTTCAGTTGAAGACAGGCAGGCCCCAAATCGTCCCATCCCATCAGCCTGCCTTCCTGAGAATCCCAGGCTAAAGGGTATTTGTGTTACCCAAGGGCAGAGAGAACAAGAGCCACTCAGAGTTTCACAAGACAGCTCTCCCAGACGCTGTAGGACCTTCAAGCGCTCCTGCATCAAGCAGATGTACAAGCCAATGACCTGCAAAAATTATCTTAACATCCCCCCGTGACCCCCCCATGATGATTTAAGTCCTTAGCTAGGAAGTGCAAAGCTGAAGTTGAGCACGGCATTAGGCAGCCTGGTAGAGCTTATTAAATTAATAGTGCATTAAAGAATTGAGGGGAGGCGGATGAGGGGGAAAAGGGAAAGAGAAGGTTTGTAACATCACAGAAATATCCTTGCTACCTTCTGGCATCTTCAAGAGACTGGAAATGTGGGACTGTATCCAGCTGTCTTCTCTGGGGCAAAATTCCTTTGGCTTCTGTGGGAGGTTTTACCCAAATAAGGACTGCAGGATCAGACCTGTTATTGTCACTGCAATTAACATTTAGGTCCACATCTAACACAAACTGTTACAGGCTGGTTAGGGAGAAATTTAATTTGCTCTAAACAGCTTGATGGGAGAGGAGCGTGAAATGTCCTAGTTATGGTAATTTTATGTGTTAGAGTCTACAAAGGTGGATTTTCAGCCATGGGTCTAATAACCCTGATATCTGCTGCAGCCATCAAGCTAAGTGTGCTTTGGGATCCTGAGGTCTGGGGCCAGATCCCCACCCGTGCTCGGTGATGGGGTAAGCCATTTACACTGGCCGGCAGGCTATCTGATCGCCATGGACGTGCTCACAGCCCTGAAGGCCCACACTCATCTTCGTCTGTTATGGCACCCATGACTCAATGGCATTTGTGTGGTACAGGCAGGTGAGAGATGTATTCCCCGGTGAGACGTGGGGGAGCATTGCCCCCAGATGTGTTTTTCCTTATCGGACACAACCGAGCTTTAGTTTGTGTATCAAGAAAGGGATTTCTACCTTTTTGCTGTCGGGGTTTGTACGCAGGTATCCACAAGATCTATGATTTTTGCCCTGCCGACCCACTCTTAGGGGCTTTGGACCGTCTTTTTCTAACAACCCCCAACTTTCTTTTATATCCTCATGTATTTCCTTTTTTCCCGTTTCTCCCAGGAGTTAATGTAACTCAGCCATAAAAACTGACTTGGAGATGAAACTTGGCATTTAAGGTCCCAGCCCGGGAGCAAATGAAGTTACCAGTTATAAACACACACCAAAATCTGTTTGGACATGCTGAAATTACAGGAGCAGAGGATAAAAAGGATCCAAGATGTTTTATTTTGTTTTAACTTCTGCAGCTCTGCATGAGTGTCAGTTTGCAGCCGCTTGCCTGACGCAAGATGGGTCCTCTTGGTGTTTTTCTTTTTTTTCTTCTTGCTATAATTAAAGCTGATGAATTGCAATACATCTCTCGTCGTGCTGGGGAAGCGCAGGGGTCCCGAGCTGGTCCGCGCTGGGATTCCGTGGGGCTGCCAGCTGTGTACCCCTCATCTAACTGCGTGTGGGTCTGCCCAGAAGGAAAGGCAGGGTCTATCCCTGGCAGACACGCACAGGAGAGCAGGCAAGAGTTGTAACAGAAATCAGGTATTAGGGCCTTTCCAGGGCCTCTCCTGTGTGGCTTCAGATACTACAGTGACAGGTATCAGACTGATAAGTGCACGCAGGTGATAGACAGGGATATGGCAATGAAAGATAGATAAGAGGCTTCGTTTTTATAGGATGAGGTGCTAGATTGCTAATATTTATGACATGGGACGCTTTGCCAATTAAAGAATAAATCACGGCAGATAAGAGGCTCAGAAGCGCTCGGCGGCCGGATCTGCCACGCAGCGAGGTGATGGTTGGTGGCGGCAGCGCACCCATGTGTGCGTGTTGTAAACCAGGACAGCGATGGGTGCCCTGGCTCTCCCAGCTACCCCCCATTTCCCCCAACGGCTCTGCGTTGGGAGTTACCTGTGCCAGCAGAAACCCCCGGCAGTTGTCCCTGGCGTGATTTCAGGCTTTCTGCGTGCCCGTGTTGCTCCCCACCGTGCGTGAGCAGCTGCGGCCGTGGACCGAGCCTGCTTGTTATGCATGTTACAGCCATCAAGAGTGAGGGTCGATGTGATGTTTAATATGCTTCATGCATAGTAGAGTTGCTTTGGTCCATCAAGTCACTAATACACATTCTTACAAGGCTGAGTATCATTTATTAAACCTGGAGGCATGCCGGGGAGGGTGGGGGCCAGGGCCCCGGCTGCTCTGGGAAGCAGCCAGTGGTGCTGGTGGGGTGGTACCGCAGGGCTGAGGAGGTGAGAGTTTGCAGATGAACCGCACGGGCACCGAGAGTTGTTTGTTGTGCCTTATTTATGGGAAATGAAATAAATCGCGCTTTGAAGGCCGGCTGCCGTGTGACACGCCCCGGGGACAGGGAACAGGGCTGAGGTTCTCGCTGGCTGGGGTCAGCTGAGATTGCTCAGCACCACTCGAAGAGCCTCCCCCCCCCCCAGCCTCCCACCGCAGCACTCCGCACCCCCCCCTTTTTTTTTTCTGTATTTTTTTTCCCTTTCCCCATCACTTTAAAAAAAAAAAAATGTTATTCTTTCCCCCGACCCCGGCGGGGCCGGGCGCGGGGCGGCGCTGCGCGGCGGGGCGGGCGGTCGCTGCGGGGCGGGCGGTCGCGGCGCTCGCTCCCCCCTGCGCGGGCCCCGGCGCGGAGCCGATCGCGCCCAGCGGAGCCGAGCGGCGGAGTTACATTGTTGGGAGTTTGCAACAACTCCGCGGCCTCGTCTGCGCGCCCGGCGCTGCGCGGGGCCGCCGGTGCGGGGCTGCAGCCTTCCCCGCCGCCGCTTCCTCCTCCTCCTCCACCCCTTGGGCTTTTTTTTTTTTTTTTTTCCACCCCCTTCCCCCCTCCCTCTCCCCTTTTCGCTTTGATTTCGTTCTCCTCCCCTCCGCGCGCCCTGTGTGTGTGTTTTTCGCCGCCGATCTTCACCAAGCCCCTTGGCATGAGTTAAGCACCAGCTATGGACACCAAACACTTCCTGCCACTGGGTGAGTTTTGTTCCGAAAAAGATTCTCCGTTCCTACGGCGGGGCGGGAGGGGGGGTGGTGGTGGTTAAATAAAATAAAATAGGCTCCCGACCTGCCCCCTCCTCCGCTTCCCCTTCCAGCTGCCCGCACCGGGGAGGCAGCGGGCGGGGGATGCGCTGCGCCCCTTCCCCGGGGAGGGCAGGAGCCCCGCGGGGGGAGTTGGTGTCAGCGCCGGGGAAAGTGCCGGGCAGGCCTGCCCCGTGGCCCCCGCTCCGGCCGCCTTATTTTAGGTATTATTTTTTGGTTGTTTTTTTTTTTTCTTTTTTTCTTTTTTTTTTTTTTTTTTCCTTTTTGCGAGGCGCAGCCGGGGGGCGGCGGGCCCGGGCGGGGAGCCCAGCCGGGCCGGGCGGGCAGCGGCGGCGCAAGCGGCATTTTCAAACGGGGCAGCGGGCACCCGGGCTGGGCCAGGAGAGCCCCCTCCCCGCCCCGAGCTAGTTCTGCAGGAGGGCTTGGCAGCTCGCAGCCTTTGCTTCCCCCCTCTTGCTTTTCTCTCTCGGTTTCTTTTTTTTTTTTTCTTTTTTCTCTTCTTTCCTGCCTTTTCTCTCTCCCCGCCGGCATCTGGGACGCGCAGTCGGGCCGGGGGGGGGCGGAGCGCCCGCGGGGACCCCCGTGCTGCCACCGGCCCCTCCGCTCGCATCGTCCCTCGCCGGCAGCTCCTAGAAGCCGGCACGCTTGGGACCCTCCTGCCTTTTTTTTTTTTTTTCCCCCCTTTCTTTTTTCTTTCCCCTCTTCTTAATTGCATATTAAAACCTATTTCCAGCTGGAGTTTGCCATCGTTTCAGTGACTGAGTCAAGTCCTGGCTTGTAAGGGCGAATGCTTCCCTGCGTCTGGGTTTCAGGAGAAGTGATATTGCAGAGCTCAGTGTTCAGGGTGGAGGGAAGAAAAGTTTTAGTGAAGTAGCCCGGCGCCAAGTCCAGGCGAGGGAGAAGAGGGACTAATCCTGCCATCTCAGTGCGGCGGGGTGTGGGCTCCCAGCCTCTGGCCGAGCAAGCCCACGGCCAGTGAGAACATCCACTCCGCTTTCCGTGGGCTTTAAATCCGTGCTCAACCTCTGCTACCCTGCGGTGGTGTGTTTTGTTTCTTTTTTGTTTTTGAAGAATTGCATTTTCAGTTGCTCCTTTCTAAGAGGAAAATAAATACAAAGACGAT
Source organism: Grus americana (assembly GCF_028858705.1). Taxonomy (NCBI): domain Eukaryota; kingdom Metazoa; phylum Chordata; class Aves; order Gruiformes; family Gruidae; genus Grus; species Grus americana. The sequence goes on along the minus strand of NC_072871.1, from coordinate 11,310,963 downwards.
CACAAGGTCCCCAGCTGGCCCTGCCCCTCGGGAGGGTTTCCAGGACTGCTGTGGTCTGGGGGCTTTGGCAGGGAGAGCCTGGCCCCGCAGGCTGGCGGGTCTTCGACTGGCATCTCCTTTCCCCTGCAGTGATGGTTGTACAGTGCCCCTCGTTGATTCGGCTGTGAGCTGGGCAGTGCTGCTGGGCTGACTTGCCCAGAGTTGCTGCTCGGGCTGGAAGCATCTCCCCCGCGGTGTCCCCCAGGAGCGGGTCCTGTTTTCAAAGTCAAAACGACTCCTTTTGGGCGGATGAAATGCAGGTGCGGGGGATCATCGCAAACACACCCACCGAAGCGGAAAGTGCCTATCTCTTGCCGCACAAAAATGATTTAATCTTAGGGGTGGCTGTTGTGAGATTTACGTTTCCTTTGATGCTCTCGTGGAAGACAGTCCAAACCTCTGTTGATACGGGCAGGATCAGGCCCCTACATATTTACTTGCATTTTCTTTCAGACCTGAGCTCTCCTGTTAAGCTGTAGATGCTAAATAATACGTTATTAGTCATGTTGACTTGGACGGGGGAGGAGAGGGGGAGCGTGTGTCACCTTGCTGCTGGCTCGGCTAAGGATTTTCACACTGGTGCAAATGAAAAACAACTGATTTATCTGCTCATTTATAAATGTACGTGTGCGCGTGGCGGGGAGAGGGTGGGTCTTTGCAACATGCTGCGCAGCACACGGGAGCATCCAGAGGGAAAACAAGGCAGCCACCCCAGGACAGCGGTGCTGGGTGGGGGTTATAACTTCGCATCGCTGGCTTAGGAGGAAATTCAGCTGCCTGCCGGAGCTGTTTAGGGCGCATGGTCTAGGTTTGCGTCTGCTGCATGTTGTGCTGCGGCCGAAGTGACTCCTAAACTTTATCCGCTGGTCTTTGGTCAGTGATAACTGGAAAAATCAGCTTTGGTTGTAAGGACAGTGGGTTCTTCGGGTTTTGGAGGGGGAGATCTTGGTCGTGCTTGGAGGCAGGTTGAGCCTGAAAGCGTGCAAGCGGTTTGTAAGAGCGAGGGGAGCCTTGAGGAGCGTGAGCAGAGATCTTCCCAGTGAAACCAGAATGGAGCTGGTGGGGCCACAGGGCCTTGGTGCTTTTTGGAGGTGGGATGGTCCAAAACCCGCCGGGTCCTGACTTTGCAGAGTGCCAGGGTGTTTGCTGCCCCCGTCCCGTGTCCTGGTCGGGAGCTGGCATTTGCAAGCTGAGGGGGGAAGAATAGCCAAGCTTGTGGAGTTTGTTTCCCTGCGCACCAGTATGGGCCTGAGCTGGAGAACAGGAGCAACTGGGAGCCAAAATCAGGCTCCATTACTGTGTGGCCCCCCAAAAAAATCTCAGCTCAATTTGGCCTAAAAACCACAACCCAGTGGAGGTTCCTGGCCAAGTCCTGCCCGTGGTTAGACTCAGATAACCCTGCTGATGTCATGGGTGGAAGCGTGGCCAGCGCTGGGCACTTTTAATAGTAGTATCTCATTTTCCTGCTTGTCTCGGGAGCTGCTGGCAGATGCCAGGCAGAGGCTCCCCGGGAGGACAGCGCGTCCCCAGGCATCTCCCGGGCTGGACGCCGTCACCCTGCGGCTCTGTGTGCTGTCCCACTCCCGGGACAACCTGCAGCTGGATGTCTGTGGGCAGCGGGGCTGCCTGCGCCTGCCCTGGGGCTGCCTGCGTGCAGCCTTGCTGCGTGGTGCGGGTACCACCACAGGCTGGGTGAGATTCATAAGCACCTCGGGGTCAGCGGATGCTGCTTTCGAAGCTGTCTGGGGCTACAGATCTCCCTTTAGTAGGTTTTGGTTGATTGAGGATGTCTTGTTTTTGTGACTCGGGGTGGGGGGGGCTGTGCTGAGCCGAGTCTAAAGGAGGAGGAAAATCAAGAAAAAGCTGTCGTGCAAGTGCTTGAGGGGCTGGGGGCTCCACACCTCCAGCGTGGTGGGGCACACGTGCCGAGGTCAGGCTTTGCACGGTGCCAGGTTGAGGACTGATGTGCAAACCAAGGAACTTGGCTCTTTGGGTAACTGCTTGTTCCCAAGGCTCTCACCGTTGCGATCCTTTAATTGCTTCATTTTCTTCTTTGCCCATTCCCCTAAGAAGGTGGTAGCTCCTGGGGAGCAGAAGGGGTTGGTGAGATTGGGGAGCCCTCCCTCGAGGCTCAGCCTCATGGGGGGAAGAAACAGTTAATGGGTGTCCGAGGCCAGTGCTTCCCTCCCGGAGGTCAGTTCGCCGGGTCGCAACCTCGGCGAGTCCATCTTTTCACCCGTGCGGCCGTGCCAGGGGCGGCTGCAGCTGCTCAGGATGTGGGGTGAGAACTGGCCGTGCACGGCCCGGCCGGAGCGGGAGCACCTCCGAGGAAAACAGCAAAACAACCTCCAGTTTCGGGCTGGGGGGAAGCGACCCAGAGCATGGGGGCTGCTTTGGGTTGAAGAGAGCGCAAAAGTGTGAGCGTCCATGAGACGCCTTCACCCCACCCTTGCCATCGGGCACGTGGCCGGGATGAGCCTGGATGCTGTGCAAATCCCAAGGCAGATTGGTGGGAACCCATGTCTGGGTTGAGACCTCAGCATGCTCCTTAATTCTGCTTGAAATTTGCAGCTGATACGAAGATCCATAGGGAGGAAAAATTCTGAAGGATGCAGAAAGTGTCACGGTTTGTCTGAGCATCCCTGTGGGGAAGCAGGAATCCCCTGCCCCACAGCTGGAAGATGCTGGCTGGCTCCGTGGGGCTGCCAGTGCCGCACCAGAGAGGGGCCTCGTAGGAGCACGAGATAAAGTGTAGTCATGTCCTGGTCTCTCTTGCTGAAGCACAGCGTAGGGCTCGACCTCTCCCAATTGACATATGCAAAACAAGCTGGGAAGGAATTTTTGCCTTTTTCAGAATTTGGGCTGTGACAGTTAAATAAATCCTCTGAGGGTCCCTGAGTTTACTCCACGTCGTCCTGCTGTGTTGGAGAGAGCATTTGTGTTTCTCGTATTTAGGGCATTTTATTTATTTAAAAGAGAGCAGGGGAGAAAGCCACAGAATTTTAGTTATTCATTGCAAATATTATTATTGGCATTTTGCTCCTGTTGAAGAAAAAAATCAAGGGGGGAATCAAAACATTTCACTGGAAAATACACCCTGGCTTTGTCCCACCCACATCTTGAAGGCAAAAATAAATATTTGTTAAGAAACAGGTTAAAAACCTTTTTGTTGGAGTATTGTTTTCTGAGAGCAGGGGTGGATTCCCATATGCCAGAGCCCTGCCACCCGGCTGAATTTTTTATTTTTTATTTATTTAGTTTTTGCAGGATGGTTAAGAAAACAAACAGCGGAGCTGTGCGTGCCGCGGGGCGGGGGCTTGGGCTTTGGGATGTTCTTTGGTCCTGCCTCTTGCACAGGGTGCTTGTTCCTACGAGCATCCCAGCGCCTTTCGGGGGGCACTGTGCGGGGTATTCCCCCGAGGCTCTCGGCTGCCTGAAATCACCGAAATAAATACGCTATAAATATCCCGTGACCCCGCTGCGGGAGGCGGTGAGACAGCAAGAGGTGGTGGCCCTTGGCAAGGGGCTTCACCGAGGGCGGTGGTGATGGAGCGGGGATGCCGAGGGGGTTTTGCCTGCCGGCCGGGCTCCTCTCCGCCACGCTGGGCTGCCGGCGGTAACCAAAACCAGGGGCACCTCAAATCGCTGCTGGCAAAGCGCTGGGTATTGCGGGGACCTTCCCTGGGAGCTCGGTAACCTAATTGGGCTCTAATTAATCCTGTTCTCTGGCTCGGATCCCCAGCGCGTCTCCCCATCGTCACCTCCCTCCGCGGGCGAAGGAACTGGGTCTCTCCTCCCTCCGGTGCGCAGGGATGCTCGGCAGAGCGAGCGCGTCGCTGGTGCAGGATCCGACCCGGCAATTCCGTAATTGCTTCCTAAAAGGCCCAGGTGGGCTCTCAAAGTCAGTATAGCTACAAAGCAATAGGGGAGGCAGCCTGGGTGGTTTTATTTTAATTGATTTTGTCAGGAGTTGCTGGATTTTATTACATTTAAAGACTAGACTCTGGAATAACTTTGAACGTTTGACACACAGGCAAAAAGCAGCTTTCTGACATTTTCCTCTTTGCTTGTCTTTTATTTCATTTCTCCCCTCTCCTCCTCCTCAAAGGAAAGCGTGTGCCTGGAGGGAGGACGGAGGAGGAGGGAGGAGCGGTTGTGTCTCTCCAAAGGCTGCTCCAACATCAAGGCAGCGCAGAGCAGACGAAATAATATTGCAAATAAGGATTTAAAAAACCCTACAGAAGGATCCCCACACATGCCAGCCAGCTCAAACTGCTAGAAGATTTTCAGACAGAAGCAATTTAGCCTAGGAAAATGCTCAATTGTTGAGATGGAAACTGGCTGTGAGAACTTGCCTTTTCTGACAACGTTTTGCTTAGAAAAAGCAAAGCAAAGTCAGGGAGACAACCTGACTTTTTATTTAGAGAAGACAGAGCTTTTCAAAATGGAGGGTGTTTTCTGAGATAAACAGGGAACAATTCCTTTGCAAGAAAGGAAAGAAAGGGTTCAAATTAAGCCCAAACACAGCTCCCCTCCTTTGAAATTTTGTTTAACATGGAGTTAAAAAATAATCCTGTTCAAACAGACCACTTGTAAGCATAAAATGGTTGTTGGTTTCGTTGGTTTTTTTTTTCTTTTATTGTGATCTACAATAAAAGTTTCAAGGTTGCACCTTGGGGCTGTAATTCCGATCGCAGCCCTGTTTGTGCCAGCTCCTGCCTCTGCACATCGAGAGGGGATGGATCTTGCCTTGAAAACTCGCAGTCGGCCCAGATGAGACAGATACAGGGTGGGGAAACTGAGGCACGCGGGTGCGTCTGAGCACCGGCAAAGCTGGGAACGGGGCCCGGAGCGAGGGCGTGGGGTGGTTGTGAAACCTCGGCTGGGACGGCGGCTTCCAGCCCCGCGGAGCAGATCCGTCTGGGATCTGAGCTCCACAGGGCTCCCGTGGGCTTCTGAGGGTCCCGGCTCCTGGTAGCCAAAAAAAACCCAACAACCCCAAGCTGGTTTTTGGCCTGGGAGCAAAGAAAAGCTCGCAGATGGGGTTTGTGTGTAAGCCAGGTGCTCCCAAAGCAGAGGGCAAGGAAGAAACACCCTAAATACTGGTTTTATCAAGCATCAGGAGCGGGGCGTGCGTCGCCTTGCTGCTCTAGTGGAAGATGGTTCCTCTCGCCGTGGGCATTGCTCCTTCTTTGAAACCCCAGGAGATTTTTTTTGAGAGGGGTTAATCTCTTGGTTTTGGTGGGCCCTGAGTGGAGGTTGGTGGTGTGTTTGGGTTTGGGTCTTGTCTGAGCCATAACCCTTCCCCAGATTGCATCAGATGCGAGATCACCGCGGAGCGAAGAGATAAAAGGTGCAATACTGGTATTTGTGACCAATAAAATGGTAATGGGATTCCCATCTGGTTGTTACTTTTCATGGTCTCCTCTTTTGTGGAGTTTTGGCTTTCTTCAGCTTTTACAGACTTTAAAAAAATAATTTAAAAAAAAAAAAGGGGGGGGGGGAGCTGAGGGCAGCCCGGGACCCCCCCGAGGTTTACAGCCCCCTCAGCTCATGGAGCAAATCCTTTGTGCTGGGGCTGCCAGGAGCGGATTAGGGAGGGATGCCCCGTCTAGTTTCAGCTGGCTGCGCGGCGCTGGGCACGAAGGCAGAAACATTTGATTATTGTTTTTCCATTTTTGGCTGACAAGTAAGTGCTGGAAAGTTGGGGGGGTTTTTTTTCCTTTTTTTTTTTTTCTCTCCTGTGAACTCTGTGGGCTGCTGCAAGACAATTTTGTTGTGGGCAGCGCGTCTCCTACGTGCCCATTACGGAGTCGAAATGAGGTAATGGCGGTGGTGAAGCAAGAGCGGAAGGAGAAGCGCGGGAGAGGGGGTACGCTTCCAGCCGAGATCCGCCCGGAGATGCGGAGGTGACGAGGTGGGGAGACGGGGTTGGCGTGGGGTGCGGTGTGGAGGTTTGCTCCGAGCGGGTGAGATGGCGAGCGATGGCAGAGGCACGAAGGGGCGTAGAGAGGAGCGGGGTCAGGCAGAGGCAGGAGCAGACCTGGGGGCATCGCATGGAGCTGGGGAAGCTGTTTTGGCTTCCCCCGGGGTGGGGGGGTGAGGGATGGGCGAGAGCGGCTTGCCAGCACTGTGGCTTCCCTGCCCTGCACCCCGGGGAGCAGCAGCCGCTCCCCGAGGACCCGTGTGCAGGTGGGGGCTTGTGCAAAAGGGAGAAAAAAGACAGACAGACCCTCTTTTCCCACCAGTCATCCTTGCCAGACCATGCTGGAGTCCCCTTCTGCCCCCACCTCCTCTTTCGGCTGCCCCATTTTTGTAAGATGAGTGACTATCAGGCCCGGGAAGCTGGGGGCTCTGCCTCGTGCGGAGGAGCTCTGGCCTCTAACGCCAGTGAGCAGGGCCCGGCCGGCGGCAGATAACGGCGTATCAGCGGCAGGTTGCGCCGGAGATGCTCGCTCGTGCCGTGCCGGGGGGATGCGTGGCCCCGTGTGGCTTTGCATCGGTGTCGGGGCTGCTTCTGGAGACCCCCTCGCACCCTGCAGCTGCCCTGACCCACACCCGTGGGGCTGCTGCAGCCTGGGGGGATGCTGGGGAGGGGGGGTCAGGGGTCTGGGGTAAAAGCAGGGGTCCCTGCGAGCGACCAGGCAACTTCAGCAAGTTGCAAACCGCTGTCTCAGAGCTCTGCACCTGCGTGGCCAGCCCTCCCTTTTGACCTGCACTTGTTCAAGTGTGACTTTCAATTGATCATAAAAATCCAGCGTGATTCACAGGGCTTCTGCCCTCCAGCCTGCTGGGCTCCGCATTCACTTAGCGTGAGAGAGCAAATTGCCCTCCAGTTCATCCTCCTCCTTAATGGGGAGCCGTTGCTTTCCGAGTCTGCACCCCCCACGTGTGCTCCTTGAATTATAATACATTAGAGATTGTGGTTTAGCATTTCAATTTAATTTTCTCTTTTTTTTTTTTTATTTTTAAATTTATTAAGAAAACCTATTTCAATGCAAGCCCCCAAATGGGGAGGTGCAGTTCCCTGCTCCATCCCAGCACAGACCCCGTGTGCGTGCGTGTGGCTCACAGACAGTGAAATTGCACCCTAGAGTTATAAAGCAATTGTCTAGCTCAGCAGCAGAATGAGCATGAAATGGTGCAGAAAGCAACTAAATAAAATTGGGTAAGGCAGATGCATGAAAATAATGACATCTCTATACCGTAGTCAGGCGCGCTCGCTCTTTCTTGCACACACAGATAAACTTTTATAACAGACTTTGCATTTATTTTCCCAGGAAACTCTTCTGAAATGGAAATGCGTATCAGTATGCTGTGAGCCCCTGTGCCCCCTCTCCCACGTTTCTGGGGCCATCGTGCCGTGCCTCACTGCCCCTCTCCCCCCCCTATGCCGCTCTTCCTGTCCCCCTTTTCCCTTTTTTTTGTTTTCAGGGCAGGATTTTTATGCTTAGTCAAACACCAAAACGATAACCTTTGCAACTTCATTTCCCATTGGCTGCGGCAGCTGTGCCAGGCTGGGGGAGCGCTGCGAGCGGGTGGCTCTCGGGGGTGACCTGCCACGTCCCACGTAAATTGGACAGAGAGACGCTTTCCTGGCTTGCTCTTGCTTTGGGCTTTTCTCTTTTTTTCCCCTCCCTGGATGGTGGCAGCCGTAAGGACAGGACCGCGTGGGCCGTGGCATGGAGCTTAGGACATGAGAGCGGGGACGGAAAACACCGGTTGTGTCCCCGCATCCCTCCTCCCAGAGGCACCTTCCCCCCGTCTGCTCCTGGGAAGCCGATACCTTTCCCGACACAGTCTGACATTTCGCTCCTCTTGCACCAGGATCCCCGTGAGCCTGGGAACAAGCTGCTAATCTTCCCACCCGAGAGGCCCTTTAGGTGACATTAAGGCTGTGTCCCCGCCGCCCTCGTGCCCTCCTGCCTCGGAAGGCATCGCTGGGCACCGCTCCACGTGCTCGTGGTGCTGGGGATGCCCTTTCTCGATGGGGTGCTGAGTGCTGCGTCCCGACTGGAGCAGGTCCTCCCAGGGATGGGGAGCGGGTGGCAGCAGTTGGGCTTCCCCAGCCCTGTGCCTCCTCAGTCCGCCGCCCCCCTGTTCGGAGGGCTCCGGGCTGAGATCCGGGCTGGTCGTGGATCCTTTCCCTCTCTGCAAGGAAAACCGAGTCCCTCCTTTGCGCTGCTGGGCTTGCTGTGCTGGAGCCCGGGGCTCACCGCCCAGCGCCTTTACAGCAAAATCTCCATCTCTGATTTTCTTTTGCTGGGACGTCTCCCTGGGGTCCCAGATTAGCTGCTCCAGTGCTTCGCCTGCCGCCTCCTCATCACGCAAGACCAGCGCGGATCCCACGGGTGGCTGGGAGCCGCGTGTTGGCTGCGCAGCCCTGAAGTGCAGCAGGGCACCGAGCCCAGCACCACGGGACACGTGCGCGTTCCCCTCCGCGCTGCCTGCAAAAACCCAGCTCCTCTGGAGAGAGGCAGAGGAGGAGGCTTTCCTGCAGAGATTGCTCCGGCTCCGGGCAGACGATGCCGAGGCTCTGCCAGTGTTTTTGCTGGTGTGGAGCCACAACACAGGAGCGGAGAGCAGGAAAGTGCACGCATGCAAAAATCAGTGTGAAGGCATAAATCAGGCTGAGAGTGAAAGGTTAAAGAAATCCAGAGGAAGCGGAGTGATGTGCGTGATAGAAAGGGGTTTCCTGTACCTACAGAGGCCACCCAGGCTCCCTTCCTGTCAGGGTAAACCTGCTAAAACTGAAACTTTCTGCACCCCTAAGCAAATTGTGGTCTGCTGGATGGGCACGTTGTGAGCAAGCTGTGCCAACTGCAGTGTTAATACTTTGTGCCGCACCGTACGCTCTCCCCAAGCCTCTGCGGTGGTATTTATAGGATGCCCAGGCAGCTCCGGGGGAGCACCGCAGCCCTTCAGCCCTGCAGCGGGGAGCAGGAGCAGAGCTGGGAAGGGGAGGATGCCAGGACCCATGCTGGAAGCTGCGCTGCTGCGGAGCAGCCCTAAATCCCCGTCCGCTCCACTGCCGTCCTCGCTGGGTTGGTTTTTGCAGGTGAGCCGTGCTGGCCAGCTGCCCTGTGCCCCGTATCAGGGACCGGACATCAGAGGTGGCTTCGGGAAGAGTTCAGGCTCCTGGGACAATTACCTGCAGGCCCCCATTGAAGCACTTAGGAAGGCTTAGCTGTGATCCCTGCCAGAGATAGCCTGGCCCCAGGCCAGCTGATACCTATTGTTTGCAAATGTAGGAGACTTTGTCCAAACAGCGGTTGAGAGCCAGGGCTTGCTGGGAGCAGGAATCCCAGATGCGCTGGGGGGGGGGGGGCTGTGCTGCCCCACCACAGGGTGCTGGGGGGCTGGTGCTGTGCAGGGACTTGCTCGTGAGATATGTAGCAAGGCAGCACCCCGAATTACACCCTGAGTAGGTTTTTGTGCTGCTTATGGGCTTGGGAGGCACAGATTTAGTTCGTTAGGGTTTTTGCCTGTTTTGAGTTGTATTTTGGTAGCGGTGCGGCCGTGCCCCGCAGCTCAGGGGCTCTGCCTTGGAGCTTCACCCTCCTCTGGGAGGAAAAAGCCAGCAGTTCCCTTACGGCAAGGTGCTGCCTCTTCGTGCCTCACCTGTGGGGCAGGTTTAGGCTGTGGAAATCAGAGGCCATCGGTCACTGCGGGGTTTGTTTAGCTTGGGCGCTCGGTTTTCTCATCTTTGTTGTTTTTCCGCCTGTGCTGCTATTGCCAAGGGGTGTTCGGCGCCGCTCCCCGCAGGCACCCAGGCGCTCTGGTCGGCCGGGTGTTATGCCATGGGAGCCGAGGCTGGGCGGGCACGGAAAACCGTGTCTGGCTTCTCCAGCAAGGTTTCACGGCCTCTAGGTGTGTGCAGGAAATGTCGCAGGGCAGGGATTTCTTGCAGCAAGCCCTGGGTGGCAGATAACAGCGCGGTGCCCTTCTAAAGCCCCCACCTACGCAAATGGGGAGGATCCACCTCTCCCTGCACCTTCCCAAAACCCCGTGGCAGCGCAGGGGATGTGGGGTTGGTCCGGGCATCCTCCCAGGTCCCTCTCTTGGAGCAGCGGTGTTTGCCCTGAGCACTGCTCCAGTTGCTCAGCTGCACCCTGGGAGCAGCAGCCGGTGTTGGGGGGAGCCCAAAAGCTCCTCTTGGGGATTCGCGAGCAGGCAAGCCCCAGGGTACGGCCTGGGCAGCGGTGGCATGGAGGGCAAAGCTCATCCTGGCTCATCCCAGCTCATCCCTGAGAGCAGAGGGATGCTCCCAGTCCTGCCTGAAATGCAGGGACCCCCAAACCAGCCTTTGGAGGGAGGAGAGCACGTGTCGGGGTGGAAAAGCGTCTGTGCTGAGTCGGGGTGTGAGTTGGGGTCCTCGCTGCCCGTGCCGGGTGGTAAGGGGACGAGCACGCGGCTGCCGGTGCATGCCGGGCGTGGGGAGGTGCCGGCAGGGCGGGAGGTGCCGGTCCTGCCTGTTCTGCCCCGCCGGGGCCGGGCGCTGGGAAGTCCCTGAGCTGCAGTGGCGGTCGGGGTGAGGGCTGATCCCCGGGGCCCTCTCTGCCGCCGGTTCCCTGGGTGGCCTTGTGTAAGTCACCCGGTCTGGGCACCCCTCGGCTCCCAGCGGGGCGATGGGGCGAACGCTCTTCCCTGGCCGGTCCCGCTGGCCCAATTGCAAACCTTTGCGAGCAGAGACTGTGCGCTGGGAAAAGCACCCGGAGAGCCTGGCCCTGGCTGGGAATAAAAGCTTGCTTTGCATGGGAAGGGAGGGCGAAGCCAGCGTGCTCCCTAATTGAATGCACCTTTACAAATTAATAAGGTAGAAGTGACTCTACAAAAAAAAAAAAAAACCAAAACCAAACCCAATGCATTGGCCTGCTCCTGTAATCGTCAGTGTGGAAATCGTGGGCACATGAGGACTTACAAGAGAATGATTAAATCTGCAGCCCTGTTTCGGAAGCAGAGGAAATGAGCTTCCCGATGCTGCCTGGCCCCGTGCCGGGGCTCACGGGCGACCCTTCGGCAGAGGAGCCTTTGCCGGGGTGGTTGGGCTGGCGCGGACCCCGCGAGCACCGGCGGGATCAGCAGGTCAGCATTGATTTCATCGAATAGGTTCAAGAGCGCATCGGCTTAACTAAGGACTGCGATTGACCCGCGGTGATTTGCTGACTTTATTATTAAAGCGATGATGTAGCCGGGCTGGGGGAGAGGGAGCTTGTTGTTCCTGTCTCCGCATCGTGCAGCGGCTCGGTGCAGGACCGACGCTTCATCCAAATTTTCACTGTATCTTTGCTGTGAAGAGATAAAATCCTGAATGTTACTTGAAGGAGCATTAGGAGAAGGACTTTCCATCCCGGCTCTTGGCCCTGTCAGTAGCTGCAGAAGAGGAATGTTATAAGGAGCTATTCATCATTGCAATTATTTTATTAAGAGTACACAGCGTGCCTGGGAGCTGGAAGAGATGGAGCTTTGGGATGTTTTCAGCATTATAAATACTGGTTGGTTACATCACCCAGCTTTTAAAAAATGGTATGTGTAGTCCTGGTGAAAGAGGATTTGCAGACAACCTTGGAGAGCAGAGCCGGGTGTCTGTTCCCAGAAGAGAGGGCAGCGCGGCTTCTGCCCTTGCATCTCCCTCGGGGGAGAAATCTCTGGGCTCTGCCCCTGCGCAAGATCCCCGGGGGGAATTTGTGCCTGGGTGCCCGGTGCGGGCTGGAGATGGGTGAAACGGGCTCCTCGGGGACAGCCAGATCGTTGTCACAGGAGGTGGGTTAGCTGCTCTGGCACAAACACGGAGCCCTGTAGCTCCCTGCTCTGCAAAGGCTCCACATAACCTCATGCTACCAAACCCCAAAATGCTGCTCTGACGCCTGTTGGGCAGTTTTCTGTCCTGCGTGGGGCCCTGCACGTTCTGCGGGTGTTGTCCACCTCGGTGGCACCCCGTCCTGCTGCGGCGGTGGCGGAGCAGCCGGTGGCGGGTCCCAGGGCAAGCTGGCACCTCCGTGTGCGTTATCGCAGCCGTGCTCCGGGGCTAAAGTCCACGATGGGAAAATGCCCGGTGGACTTTTAACTGGAGTCCTCAGGAGAGCCCAGCTTAGAAACCTTTAACTGTTTCGTGGCAAGGCTGCCCTCCCGGGGTCAGGTCCCCGCAGCGGGGGCTCGCTCGTGGCTGTGCCAGGGAGGCGATGGGGACCGTGCCGGCTGGTGCTGGGGTCGTCACTGCACGTGTCCACCCCTCCGCTGGCTTTGCTGTCGTACCCTTGGCTCTTGGCCCAGCTGTGCCATGTGTGGGCCCCCCAAAATCCAGCTCTGGGCACGCAGAGGCCGCACCAGGGTCAGCGGACTGTCCTCCTTGGGACCATCTCAGCGTGGGTCCCTGCCCTCCTCCCTTTGCTCTGCCTCCCGCTGCGCAGCTTGAAAAGATGAACGGGGAGGGGATGGGCGTTGCTCTGCAGCATCCATATCAATGGGAACCTGCACCCTAAGGTTGAAAGGAGACTTGGCTGCTGCTTTTTTTGCTGTTACATATGCTGGCTTTGCCTCCTGCTTCAGGCACCTGGGTGCCCGGGGGGGTTTATTCCAGCATCTTCATCCTTATTCCTCTTGCCCTTTCCCTTGCTTTTGTTTTGCATATTTATTTATTTATTTTTCTCTGCAAGTTGCGAGCCTTGTTTGCTCTGGGTTTGTCTGCGGGCCCCGAGCGGGTCCCTGCTGCCGGCCGAGGGCTCGAGCGGTGCCTGTGCGGGGGAAGAGTGGGGCTTTCCCATAACTCCAGCCAAAGCAAACAGCCACCCTCTCTGCGTCATGGGGTGATCGATCCATCTGCAGCGGGGACGGGGACAGGGTGTGCTCCCCCAAAGGGCCAGGGCTTTGCGGGGCGGGGGAAATTCATGCAAACAGAGGCAGTGCAGGATTTGTGCCCGTTAAGCCCAGCTCAGCGTGGGACGGCATCGCTGGCAGTCCCCGGAGGCGCAGCTTTGCTGGGGAGCGGGGAAGCTCCCCATGTGCCACGAGCTGTGCCCTCGGTGGAAGTGATTCCCGGGTGAGAAATTCCAACTGTGGAAGCCTTTATTACCAGGCAGAGCTAGGTTTGTTTTGTTTATCATCCATTTACTTGGCTTTGGAGGCATGCCCAGATTTCTCCAATTTTGTGTGTGTGGATGTGTGATTTATTAGGATTCAGGGTTTTTTTTTCTGGTTTAATTTCACTTCCTCAAACTGACAGGCCGTTTGAACAAACTTCTTTTGGATGATTTCCTCTATAGTTTTAAAGGGATGCCTAAAAATAAGAGAAAATGTTGCAGCATGGTTGACAATTAAAAAAACCACCCGGTCTGCCGCTGTGACAAACCTCAGCCCTGATTTTGGTAATGGAGAGAGCTCAGAGGGTGAAAAAACAACATGATTTCACTTTTGGGTACTTAGGGCTTTTGACAGCACTTCAGGGATCACTGGCTTTACTTGTTTTGCTGTAGAGCTGATCGTGCTGCGATCCTGCGCACACTTAGGCATGTTCTTAGCTTGCTGCATGCGAGTGGTCCATTAAAATAGCTGTGCGTGTCTAAAGCTTTGCCAGCTCTGAGCTTTGGTTTCCTCTCTTTGGCTTGATCTGTTCCGCAGCAGTCAGGAAGAGGGGGGGGGGGAAAAAATCCATTTAAGAAACACTGGAAAATGTAATTGCAGCCTCCAGAGAATGAGGAGCAGGTAGGCAAGGGCAGAGCACCTGTAGCTGCCTTGAGCTGGGTTGGCCACTTTTCTTCTGCCGGGGTTTTTACAAGCTGGGATTTCGCAACGGCAACGTGGCTTTCGAAATAACAAGACAGGGTTTTGCCTGGGCGTTCTCCGGGGCTCGGCGCCGGGCGCGTTGCTGGCGATGCAGCCCGTGGCGCCGGGAGGTGGTGGGGAGCCCCGGCGGTGTCAGGGCGATGCTCGGGTGCTGCCCGGGTGCAGGCAGGGACGTGGGGAGCTGCTCTGTCCGTCGCGCTCACGGTGCCTGTCAGCAGAGAGATTGAGATGAAGGAAAACTTCCTTTCCCCCTGCCCAAGCTATAAAAGCATGAGAGAGAGAAAGATTTCCCCCAGGGACCAGCAGTGATAAAAAGCCTCTCTTTTGAAAAGCAATGAGAGGAAAGAAGTGTGTCTAATCCTCCCGGAGAAGAAAGGGAGAACATCCCTCTGCCGCGAGCCGTGCAGGGGCCGGAGGGACCCTGATGTGGACGCAGTGACCCGATGCTCCTGCCTGGCCAGATCCTGCCTGGCGCTGGCTGAGGCAGAGGAAGGGCCAGATCCCCTGTGCAGGAGCAGAGATGCTTCTTTTTATTGCACGGGATCCGGAGGAGCTCCTGGGAGCCAGCCGGTGGGTCCCTGCAGGGCTGGGGGGCTGAGCTGCGACACAGGGTGCGGGCAGCGGCGCAGGCAGCAGCGTGGGGCTCCTGGGGGCTGGGGAGATGCTGCTGGCTCTGTCGCCATCCCCATGTTGCTCAATCTTTGCAGAAGAGCTGTGCTGGCACCCCGCGGGGGAGAGACACGCACAGATTTTCTTTCCCCTTTTACCCTTGGCCCGGGGGCTGGAGAAGGCTGGAAAGGGGAGATGCAGCCCGGAGCAGGGAGGGATGCTCGTCCCCGGGGTGGGTGTCTGAGGGACTGCCACAGCCCTTGATCGCTTTTTCCTGGTGGTATGGGGGCGTGCAGCTGGCCTGGCTGGCTGTGTCTGCAGCCGTCTTTCCCGGTACGACCATGTCACCATTTCCTCGGTGACAACCTGCAGTGTCCAGACATGGCACAAGAGCTGCTCCGTCAGCGACGGGGCGGTGGCGGCTCAGCCGCTGGTCCCGTGCTCGCAAAGTGCGAGCTGAGGCCACCTGGTTGTCTTTATTGCTGTTGTGGTTGATGATTTATTTCGAGCAGCATCCGCCCTGTCTCGTGACTTGATTAAGAAAATAAAGCAAACAACAGCGCGGCGTGGCTGCTGTGAGCCGGGGGGGTCCCTTCCCTGAGCCCCCACGGAGTTCCCAGCCTGTGCCCGAGCCGTGCAGACCGGGGACAGGCAGTAGGGCTGCTCCGCGGTGGGTGGCAGGAAGACGTGCAGGGGATGGTGGGGTAAAGGCAAATGGCAGCATCGCAGTGCAACGACCTGGCCGGCCGGGCGAGCGGCTCGGCTGGGGATGGAGCGGTGGGCGTTGGGGCGGGAGCCCTCTGCACGCTGGGTCGCGTGTGCCTGAGTGAGGCCAGGGGTGACGGCCCCGCTCCTGGGGACCCACCGCCTCTCCCATCGGCGGGGCTGGGGATCCTTTCGTAAACCGCGTAGAGTCTTCTGCTCGTGAACAATTGTCTGTGTCTCCTTGAAATGAATAATGGTAATCCACAGCCAGTAAGGTCCTCGTTATACTGCGATTAATGAGTTTCTGTTTAAAAACAACAACAACTAAAACCCCCAAACCCACCACCCTGCAAAGGAAGCCCCTTCAGGGAGAAGCAAGTGATGGGGTGGTGGCGTGATGGAGCTCTCACCCCAGCCCTGCTGCTGCTCTGGCTGCTGGGGAGACAAACGGAGCTGCCATCAGGGTGTACTTGCTAACGGCACGGCGCGGTGGGCAGTGGTGTGGTCTGCATCCTGGGGATGTGCCCTGGCAGCAGGCGTGCGGGGCTCCCCCGGCATGCCTCGCCTTGGGATGCTCCACTGGGTGAGGATTTTGCAGAGATGGTCAGCATTTTGTTGTCAGAGAAGCGTGCCGCGCTGGCCGGTGAGCACAGAGCATCCCTGCGTGCGGGGAGCCCTCGGAGGCGCTCGGCACTGGGCAGCACATATCGTGTCTCGGTGTCACCTACTGCCCGTCTGCTGGTCGCGGTGGCAGCAGGGAAACGGGGCTGAAATGTTGAAGATCATCCTGGGATGTTACAGCCAACAACTCTGGTGCTGGGAGGTTATGCCCTGGCCCTTGGGGAGGGCTTTGGCAGAGCCCACTGCCCTGCGCTCGGATACGGAGGGAGCGAGTGACTCACGAACCCATGGTGGAGAAAGGGGAGCAGGAAATTAGCTCACGGCTCTTGTGAAAGAGAGAAGCCGGCTTGATACCTATAATTAAAGCGGGTGTCAAGGAATGAAGTGCAAATTCCTCAGCGGGCATCTCACCGGGAGGGAAAGCAGCGCCTGCCGGCTGACCCCGCAGTGGCAGCTCCTCCTCGGTGAGGGGCTGCGGGGGGGCCGGCGCCGAGTCCACGAGGGCCAGGCATGAGCCCCCCTGCTCCCGTCCCTCCCGACAGGAACCTGCTGATGCAGGTGGCAAGGCCACGTGTGTCCTGTCCCCGTCCTGCTGCTCCAGCCAGAATCAAGTAACCGGCTGCGGGGAGCTGCGGGAACGTGCGGGGACGGTGGATCTGCCCAGGGAGAAAAGCTCCTGGGGAGAGCATGGGGCTTGTCGGGGAGGCGGGGGGTCTGTGGGCACAGAGCTGGGGGGAGGCAGCAGTGGAGAGTGAGGCGAGGGGGGATTTGGGGTGCTTGCTTTGGGAATTGCAGCTGAGCGAGGACAGAAGCAGGTTGCAGAGGCAGCATCCGTGACGGTGGGGTGGCCTCGGCGGGGAGACCCTGGTTCTCGCTGGGGTTGGAGGAGGCACCTGGGGACCTGTCCTGCTGGGGTGCCTGCAGCACCGTCTCTGTGTCACCTCGGTGGCCTTGTTCCTGCCCCCCCCAGCATGCCTCTGAGGGGAAGGGAAACTGAGGCACGGGGATAATGCTATGTGTTTGTGTTGCGTGAGTGCTGAGCACATGCGTGGTGGCTCTAGGCTCTTGCACCGGTCTCTTCTTTTCCAGCCGCTCCTACCTGCGATCCCTGGGCTGGTGCCAGGAGCAGGCAGTGAGCGGTGGGGTCCCTCCGGCCGTCCCCCGGTGCAGCACCCTGGCTTGGTCCCTGTGGCTGCGAGCGCCTTCCCAGCAAATGTCAAATCTGCTGAGCAGACGGAAAAAAGAAAGGAGAAAAAAAAAAAACCCAACCCAATAATACGAGGAAGAAATGCTGGTGTGTCCTGGGTGGATTAGTCGAGACTCCTCGCTGGATTCCTCCAAAGGGAGGTGCTCGTGCTGGAAGCCGGCCACCAGCCGGGCCTGCCGCATTTTTCCTGGATTCTCTTACCATTTGGGGACTGAACTTTTGTCTGAAAAATATGTATTTTTAACTTGGTTGTGTCTGAAGCTTGTCTCGGCTTGGGGCTGCTTGCTCGGCTTTCTCCTGGCCCAGCGTGCTCCGAGGTGGATGCGCTGGGAGGTGAGGGCCAGATCCTTCATCCCGGACCAGCCCGGGAGGAGGAAGCGAGAGAAGGAAAGGTTCGTTCTGACGCAAAAAAAAAATAATTTTGGAAGGTGTCTCCTGCGTGGCCCCATTGCCTGAGATACACAGCAGGAGCATGGAGCAATGGCACTGCCATGTCAGGACAAAAGCAGCAGCGATGGAGACGTTGGCGAGAAAATCTGGTGTTAAGATAGTTAGAGGAAAAAAAGGAGAGGGGATAAACATCTCAGAAAGGCTTGTAGCAGGACTGACGGACCCAGATACCCGATTGCCTTGGAAACAGCCATTGAAGTGTGCGATATTTCTGTCTCCAGGTGCTTGTTTCCCTCCCAGCTGTGGAGCTGTCGCAGGGCACCGGCACCGCTGGTCTCGGTGTGCGGCTGCCCGCCGGCGCGGTGCTCGGCTCAGCCTGGCAGAGAGATAGCCCGGCTGCTGAGGGTTGCGCTGAGCTCCCCGGCTCCTCAGGGCAGGGATGAGGCCAGCAAGGTGCAGCGGGTCCTTTGTTTATTGTAGGGTTGCTGGACACAGCGTGGCTCTGCAGGGCTGCTAGTTCGCTTCCCCCGCTCGGGGATGGAGCTTGCCCAAGCCAGCAGGACAATCCGGGCTATGTTTTCATAATTAAAACAAATAAAACAAACCCGTACGCTGCGTTATTTACAATACGTGCTTGGGAAGAGTCGAGCTGAATATTGTTTCCTCGCTGAGTTTTTCCTTTTGTCGCTCACACATGAGTTTGTTGTTGTTGGCTGCTCCGGAGGCCGCGGTCTCGCGTGCCGGGCTGCTGCCGGCCCGGCGTGGGCTGCCCGGGGAGCCGGCGTGGGGTGGCCGGTGTTGGGCTCTGCCCGCCGTGCCGGTGCGGGTTCTGCTCCGTGGCGCGTGCGGGTTCGTTCCTGGAAAGCCGGTCGAGGAGGGCGGCTGTGCGGGGCGGTGACGGTGGGGTGCTTTTGTGAAGAGATGCTGCTGCTCGTGGGACTTGCTGCTGGCACGGCAGGGATGTGTTTGGGGTTTTCTGCGGAGCGCTGGCAGGTGATTTTCCAGCAGAGACCGGCATCGCTTGATGGTTGTTACGGGCAGCATCTGTCCCCGAGGGGCTGCACCGTGGTCCAGCAGCATCACTCTCGCGCTGGGTCTGAGACCTGGAAGTGCCGCGGCGTCTGGCAGGGTGGGCAGGGGTTGTGGTTTCTGGGGGGGGAGCAGCTCTGGCTCCCGGCTCCCACACGGTGCTTTGAGCAGACATTGCCCTGAGGATGGGGAGGTGAGATCTGGACTTGGGATGTGGCGCTGGCTGCAGGGATGCAGCTGCAGCAGTCGGGTGCTGCATCGACCAGGCAGAGTTAGTGTGGTCTCAGGTGGTGCTGCCTGCTCCCCCAGGGAGGGACATCACTGATTTGGGAGGGGGGATGGCTGTGATTGTACGCACACAGGGAGAGGACATGGATGTCTGCGCTCGCCGTATTGCCAGCTTTTTACCTTGCTGCTTTCTCGCGGCATCAGCCCGGCTGGGGATGCTGCGGGGAGGGATGCGTGCTGGGTGCGGGACGTCACGGGGCGCCGGGGGAAGGTGTGCTCCTCCCCTTGCTGACACGTTCGTATGGGAAGCATATGGCAGGTAATCCAGTGCCAGATGGGTATTTGCTTCCATTTCCCTGGCCCCCGGTGGGCCCGTGCAGCCGGGCAGCACGCAGCAGCGTGGCCGGACCCCTGCGGGGGACAGCCCCGAAGCCTCCCCCGGGAGCACGGTGCGGGAAGGCTGGGCAGGGTGCCGGTGGCACGGCTCGCCAGAAACACCCCGCAGAGCACAGGGAGCGCCGCTTGGGCACCAGTGCAGCGAGCTGTGCAAGGACTCTGCGCGCACAGAGCCGGCTGAGCACACCAGCCCCTGCCTAGCAGGATATGGCTTAAAGCTGGGCTTAGGAGGTCAAAATCTAGCTAATGACTTAATGGCAATTAATTAACTCCAGGGCACTTTACAGATATTAAGTAATTGTTTTACTCTGAACAAGGTCCGTACGATTACCCCACCTTATAGACCGAGGCACTGAGGTGTGGAGGAGCCGTGCACCCGCAGTCGAGGCGCATTAGCATCAGGGCTGCGACTAAAGCCAGGGGCTAATTCTGCCTCTGTTGACACGGTGAACAGTCACCCAGGATTTCAGGCACGGCAGGGTCAGATCCCGACGTAGACTCCTATCCACTTTTCTGGGGAAACAAACTGCACCCCATGGACTTTGGAGCCTGAGCATCTCTTTGCCTGCTCCATCCCCGTGTGCTTTTTCGGGGGAGGCAGCCGTAACCGTGATGCTCTCGGTAACCACCACCCACACAGGCGATCTCGTGTCTGTTGGCTTTTTACCGTGGTCCCCAGCAGCAGCAGCAGCATCCGAGCAGCGTCTGTGGTGTGCTCAGCTCACTGCGGAGGTTTTGCGGGGGGAGAGGGACCCTCCGGGGGCTCAGGCTCCTCGCTGGGTGCGAGTGGGTGGGCAGCAGGGTTTGTGCCAAGTGCAGCTATTTTTAAATCTCTCTGGACGGAATGGTTTGGCCCTCACGAGCGTACGGTTTGTTTGTTTATTCACTTATTTTGGTGGCCTCAGAAATTTGTAGAAATGCCTCAAACGGCAACTTATTTTGTTGGCTGTTTGGGGAGGGATTAAATCTCAGAGGCCCATTGTGCGAGCAGAGCTAATTTTAGGCATCTGATCTTAAAATAGAAGAAAGGAAAGAAAAAAAAATAATAATTAGGCGTTTTTCCCCTGGGCCAAGGGAAAACAGTCTGCCGGCGTTGGCTGACCACTTGTGAGGTGGCCCCAAGGAAGAGACGTGGCCGCTGCTGGCCAAAGTCAACACGGGAGGTGGCCAGGGCTGTTCCTGGCTGCAGCGGCCGCCTCCCGGAAAGGGCACGGTGGAGAGCGGCGTGGGGACGGGGCAAGGATTAACCCCCTGGTCTAATGGCACCCGGCGGCGCTGCAGGGACGGGGGGAGGTCGTGGCGCTTGGCCGTGCTGGATGCGTGCTGGGGACCCACGGCTGCGTTGAGCAAGCGGCTGGTTGCAGCAACCCACCCCGATGGCTCGGGGCTGGTCCAGCTCCTGCTGCGGAACGGCGCCCGGCCAGGCGGGTCTCGTGTCCGCAGACCCCCGTGGCCATGACAGCGTGCACAGGAGGTGACCTGGGCTCCATCTTGGCGTCGTTCCCCCCCCACCCCGACATTAAAAAGGCGGCAGAGAAGTGTCCCTGTGATGGGCCAGCTCCGCGGAGGCTGGATCCCATTTTGTGGCGGGGCTAGTCATCCTGTGAGCAAATATTCTGGCTATATTAAAATGCTTGGGATTTTCTAGCGAATTGAAGCTCTCCGAGCAGTGCCAAGAACAATTCAGCAGCCTCCAAAAACAGCTTTCCCTGAGGATTATTTGTTCCTCTTGCCAGAAGGATTGATGAGAACTGGTAGGTTCAGGTGACTCAGCCCAGCGTGACCCGATGGTCTCGTCCCGGGCGGGCTGGCCACTCGCTCCCGCTGCTGAGCGGGAACCGTGCCGTGCCGTGGGGTCTCCGCTCCCCGTGCAGCCCCAGGAGGAAGCTCGGCGGAGGCTGACAGCTTGCAGGACATCTCAAAAACATCCCGTGACCTTGTCAGCACTTTGTAATCTCCTTTCTCCCTTCTCCCCACGAAACCTCTTGCAAAGGTGTTGACAAACTCAGAGGATGCTGCAGCCGAGCCGGCGTTGCGTGGTCGGCTCCGTTCCCCCCCACCCCGAGCACCCACCAAACCCTCCTGCTGCTGCCAGAGCCTCCCCTCACCTGCGGGAGCCTGGCTGGCTCCGAGGGGATGGAAACCTGCTCCTAAGGACAGGGCAGGAATAATTCTGGCTGTTACCTTGATAACAAAGCCAGCGAACACGGCGAGCTGCCTTTTAAACTGCCAGAAGTAGCAAAAATGCAAGGCATGTGTTTAGGCAGCGAGAACTTCAGTCTCTGGGTGTTTTTGGAGGAAAAAATATATACACAAGGCTGTTTTCTTTTGGTTAAAACCTCTTTTGTGATCCCCCCCCCCATTTTGGGTAGCGCTCTAACGTTCAGCAGCTCACGCAGTAGGTGGATGTTTGTGCTTGGAGATGTTTTTCCGTCTGCTTCCCATAGCTCCGCTCGCAGGTTCTGCGCATGGGATGGAAGAGAGAGGTAGGCTGCCTTAATAGCACATGATAATATGAAATGAGCCTGGCTTCACATCAGTGGAAGACACCCAAGCACTCTTAGGCCTGAGCAGGGCGTGCTGGGGTCTCTGTCCTCCTTCCCCTCTGCCCAGGGTGGGAGGCAGAGACCCCGGGGCCGGGGGGCAGCAGGACCGTATGGCTCGCCACGCGTGCCCGGCTAATCCTTCGCCTGCAGAGGGTGAATTCCAACTCGCGGTGGGAATTTAGGTCAAAGGTGCTTTTAGTTCAGAGGAATATGATCAAATTAGAGCCTTTTGTGTTTGCTTGGTTTTCTGGGGTTTTTTTTTGTTTTGTTTTTTTTTTTAAAGGGACTTATGTAGGCAGGGCTGCAAGAAGAGCTTGGCAGATGGATGGTCAGATCCTGGCCATCCTTAAATCAGGACAGCGCTGCCTTTGCCTGCGGCAGGGCTGGGATTTCAGCTGGAAAGGTCAGAATTGGTCCAGACTTGGTCTTCAGCCAGGGATGCGTTTCTGGCCCTGCCTGGAGGGGAGAGGTGTGGGCACAGCCACAGAGCCCCCGAGCCTGCGCATCCCCTGCGAGTCCACCCCGGGGCGGTTCGCTCAAGGACTTCCCTGGCCCAGCGGTTGGAGGGATTAAAATCTTAACCTTGGGAAAAGAGACAGCACCCCGCTGGTTGTGGGCTGGGGGGGGGTTCCAATGATGTCCCTGTGGTCCTGGGGAAGGGGGGAGTTAGTTCCTGCTCCTCCAGTGCCCCAGCTCTGCTGTGAAGAGCTGGCGGGGTGCTCCCCCGTGCTCTGGGTGCGATCCCGTAGGATCTTCCTCTGCTCCCTCTTGTGCCCTGGCTGCTCTTCGGGTCAGGGTGGGCTTGGCGAGGCGCCGTGCTCTACAGAGGGTACTGAGCCCTTTGCAGGATGGACGCTTCAGCCCAAAGACGTGTGCTCCTGGAGCAGGAGGCAGCGGCTGGGAGGCGGAGGGGAGGGATGGATGTGTGATTTGAAAATGAGCTGCTGTGCGCTCCTCCGCACCTCTCCCGGTGGGGCTTGTTTCATGACACCCCCTTGCTTTTACGCTGATCCAATGAACCAGCCATTACTGTAATTTCCAGCCAGCGTGGGCTTCTGGTCCCCTCTGCAGCTGCTCCATCGCTGCGCTTGAGGCAGCATCGCGCTGGCTGCGCTCTCGGCCGACAGAAACAGCCGCGAGTGGAGAGGAGGCGCAGGGAAATCCGGCCTTCCGCTAGCGGCAGGCTTGAGGAGCAGGGAGGAGGACGGTAATTAGGTTTGTGGTTAAGCGCCTCATCCGCTGGGACCTCTTTGCTGAGAGTAGATCACCGTAGCTGTGCCAAAAATCAGCTATCGTGATGCTGGAGCGTTGATCTGCTCCGGTCCGTCTCTGCAGGACGGGAGCATCCCTGCAGCCGTGGTCCTTCCAGCAGCATAGCGGGGATGCGGGGAACGCTCGGGGTGTGCCAGGGCACCCGGTGCTGCACCGGCTCTGCTCCGTGCCGCCCCTTTGAAAGCATCAGGGCTGAGCCGACAGAGCGGGGAGGAAAACATCTCTCTGCTACTCAGATCTCCAGGCTGGCTAATAATAACCTTCCCCCGGGCCGCCCGGAGCGTTCATTCATGAATGTTTGCAAAGCGCCTTCAGGTCGCGGAGGCTGGCGCTGAGCACGGGCTTGCTCCCCGGGAGCCCAGCCATCGCCCGCTCGGGGACCACGGCTCGTGGGGATGGCACCCACTGAGTCACGGGGGGCCGAGCCCGGTGGGGCTGCGGTGGCCGTGGGGCTGTGGTGGCCGTGGGGCTGAGCCTGCCCGCTGCAGGCAGTTCTGCCCGGGACCATGCTGGATCCCGTTGCCATCCTGCCCAAACCAGGCGCAGAACTCGCTTGTGGGTGAGAGCGGGGGAAGAAGGGGCAGGTGCGTGGCAGGTTCTTGCTGTAAATAGCCTAAAAAAGAATCTTTTATGAAGAAATACATTAGATGTCGTCTGCTGTCTTAGCCGAGGTACTGCAGCCTCTTAAAAACTGTTTTCATCCCTGACATTAACGCGAGGTCTAGAATAAGAGCTGCAATTTCCAGACACTTTTGCTATTAGTGATAGGCAGGAGTTAACCATTCAAGCTTAAATTAATTGTGCTGTGGTGGTGGTTTTTTTTTTTTTATTGATGCATAATGTATTATGAGAAAAAGTGAAAAAATAATTAAAGTCTGAAGAGCGCTGCATGGATTCATTCATTACGAAATCTGGGTCAGCAGCCGGAGAAGGAAAACAAGGAGGGGGGCTGCTGGAGTGGAAAAACAGGACTTCAGAAGCGCTGCAGGCATCGGAGGAATTCGCAAAAGGCCCTTTTCAGGCAGCCTGGGAAATCCGAAGTTGCATCGCGGCCGCCCCCCGAGGAGGAGCGTGCCTCCCTGGGACCGCGTGTGGGGACGTGGCAGGATAAGCGGGGCTCCGCACCTCGCTTGCCGAGGGGATTCCCTCTCCCGTCTCAGCTTCTCCCTCAGACGCTGTGCTGAGCCAGCAGATCTGCGCAGGGGTGACCGGGGGGGGGGGAGAGCCCGGAGCGCTCGGAAGGTGTTCGGGTGTTCGCAAAGCTGCGGCTCAAGGGCAGCGTCTTTCCAAAAGGCTCCGCTTGCCGCCAGCATCCCCGTGCCGCAACCTGGTGCACCGGGGAGCTTCCTGCTCCTGGTGCGTTGGGCGCCTGGCCGGAGGGCTCACTGCGGGGCTCGCGGGCGTGCAGCCGGGCTTCGTGGACAAGCAAAAACGAGACCGTGGCCATGCCTGGCTTGGTGTCCGCTTTGCTCACAGGACCATAGCGAGGGGCAGGCAGCTCGCAGGCACCCTGCCTGCACCAACCAGCCATGCACGCATCCGGAAGACCCCATTCTTATGCAGCAGCGCGTGAGTCTCCAAGTTTGGAGAGTTGCAGTGATGGGTTTGCAAATGGCAGCGAGGATCGGAGCTTGGATGCCGTGGAGGTGGCAGGGAGGCAGGGGCTCCGCTTGCCCTCCTGTGCGACCACAGGCGAGTCGCTTGGTTTTTGGTGCTTGTCTAGGACACAGCTAATTGAATTGCAAAGAGCGTGGCTGAAACTTGGAGTCTTCCCCGTTGGCAGGAAGCGCAGAGGTTTCAAACCGTGCTTTTGTCCTGATTCAGGACAAAAATATAGCACTTTTGGAATTTAATCACAAAGTGGAAATTCCCCTCCTTCCTCTTGCTCCATCTACAGGAAATACGGTCCAAATTGATCGGACTTTGCAAACAATCAGCATTCATCCTTGGGAAATACTTCCATCATAGGAGCATTCAGCCTTGAGAAATGATTTTCTGACCCAGTCAGATAAAGTGCTCTTCAGAGACTCTCCATCCCAGCTCCCGGCAGAATAGAGACGTGATCCCAGTGGGAGCTTTTGGGCTTTCCCTTCAAGCAAATATTAATTCTGGCAGTGACGGGAGAACCTTCCTCTTGTTTTACCCCACTAAATAGCCACATGAGCGTAGAGGCGTGCACCACAAACCCGGATTCGCGCACGCTTGCAGGGAAGCCCTCTGGTCTTGCTCGTGCACGTGCACATTTTTATCTTTCTCTGAAGACAGGTTTCCTGCTCTCTCGCAGATCTACTTGTATCATGCGGAGACCATAAATAAATTGACGTTGAATTTAGATGCTTGTGTTGTAGCAGCGAGGACGATATAATCTTGCGTGCAGCCGACGTGGCAGAATGGGATGTGTTTAAGGATGGATATAAATGTGTATTGATTGCCCGGCTGCTGCGGTGCATACGGATCTGCCTTTCCCTCCCAGCGAACTTCCCGGGGCACATCCAGCTTCGTGCGAGGGCTGTGGCAGTTGCACAAGTGGGAGGATCTCTCCCTGCGGAGAAAAGCAGCAGGTTGGAGCTGTCGGGGGTCCCTCCAGCGTCCGGATCAGCGGGGCAGCCTGCGGCACGTGTTGGTGTGTCCAGGGATGGACCATGCCGGGCGTCAGCCGCCGTTTGCCTTTGTGGTCCTCCTTCCGCGGGTAGTGGCATCGCTGGCCGTCGCGCTTTCTCTCGAGGTATCTGGCTTCTCTCCCGCTCCCCTCCTGCAAAGGCCGCCCTGATTTATTTCCAGGCTACGCAAAAAGGATGCTTTGGCGTGGGGAGCGCTGGGAAGAAACGGTTAAACCGGAGATGCCGGGATGTTTTCCCACATGGTGAATGGTGGGGGAACACAGAACGCGTATTGAATTGGAGGGAAGTAATAACGCTTCTAATTTTCCTGTGTGATTTAATAAAAATGTAAATTGACTTCGGGTGGATGACTCACTATGGAGGGTGGTGTCGATCAAGATTAATCGGTGGTTGCGCGAAACCAGTTGGGCTTTGTTCCTTCCCCTCCAAGGCAACTGGAATGGCTCCGTGGTGATGGCCCCCGGCCCTGGGGCTGCTGGATACCCCTGCCGGATACCCGCTGAGCCCCTCGGCCTGGTTGGCCCCAGCGTTTTGGGGCAGGGTGGGAGGGGTGTCGGGTGGGCAATGCCTCGTGGCTTTATCCAGTGTTGGGGGATGTCTCCAACTGGGACCCCAACCCCTGAGAGCGGGTCCCGGTCCTGGTGGGGAGGCAAATCTCACGTCTCTGCCCAGGGATCGCTGCTGCAGGAGCCTGGGGCAGGATTTGGCCCCGTAGCACGAGGGTCTTCTGTCTGCCTGCTCCTGCCGGGGTGCGTGAAAGCGTGCCAGGATGCTGCACTCTGACCCGGGTTCAGCTCTGGACACTAATGGATTACAAATAACAATAATAAATTACAGGAGATGGGATAATCTACCTACTGTAATGTTGTATTACCATGACTGTTAGTTATATATTAATGTATAATTGTATTACATTAGCTACATATGCATAAACCTCATGCTTCAGAGCCTCAGCCAGCCTTTAACTCTCTGTGGTTCACAAAGAAACTTTATCCCACGCACCACCGCCGGCACTGGTGGTACCCTCTGCCAAGGCAAGTCCCGTGTTTTTGCAGCCCGGCGCTGCCGACGAGACAAAAGCATCGCTGCTGCCTCGTGCCGTGCTGCATCCCCATCTCCCCGAAACCTGGATGGAGAGACGTGGTCCTGAGAGCAGGAGCAGGGATGCAGAGGGTGCTGGGTGTAAAGGCTCTGTACGTTTTGCAACGGCAGGTCAGGGAGAAGGGGAAAATAAAGCCCCCTGCAGCCCCCTCTCATCCCTGGCCCCGTTTAGCTTCGGCTTCACACCTGAGCGGCACGAGGGAGGGCTGTGGCGCGCGGTGCTGTGATTGCGCCCCAGCAGATCCTTGGCGTGACCAAGACCCAGTTCTGTCGAAAGTAATGAAGTTCGAGCCCTTCCCTTCAGTTATTTTTAATGTGCTGAACCCTGCAATGGTTCTGCTCCAGCTCTGGTAGATCCGAGCGAGCTGGCTTTTATTTGCAGAGCCTCCCCCCACGCTGCCGGATTGCTCGTCTTGGGGTAAATTACTTGTTAGGTTGTGAGGCTGGACAGACTCCGCCGTGTTTGGGTTTGGGCTCTCCCTGGTCTGATTAGGGTGGGTGCAAGATGCTTTCCACTGTGCTGTGAATGGGGTTGAGGGTCTGGGGATCCGGATCGGTGCCGGGGCCGGGGCCGATGCACGGGGCAGCTGGGGACAAAGGGGCTTTGCCCCGCCGGGAGGGATTTCCAGCTGAGGAGGATGGTCTGGGGGCTCTGTCCTTGCCCTGCCAGGGGCAAACCTGGCTTTTAACAGCTCCAGCCCCACTTGCTCTGTTTTTCCTGGGAGCATCGACGTGCTCTTCACTGGTCCCATCCTCTGCCGAGCAGTGCCCGCCTGCGGGATGGGCAGCGTGGCGTTGGGAGGGATGGGAGACGGGAATTTCTGCCCTGCTCCCCTTCCCGTCCCGGCACAGCCCTCCTCGCCATCCTGCCTTCATTTTTTGATCCCTCTCTCCCTTCTTCTGAGAGCGCGAGAAGCAGAGGCAGGAAACGCAGCCTGCTGCCAGATGGCTAGAAATGTAGCATCTGTAATACTTTATCAGAAGAAATTACAGCTGAATCGCTCTCCCTGATTAAACAGCCTGTCCAGATCCTCTGCGAGCCAGCTGGACAGTCTCACCCTCTCGCGACAGGAGGGGAACCAACGGGAGCTGGGGACACGGGGCGCAGGGTGGCAGAGGGATGCTTGGATGGGGAAGGGGCTGGACCGAACCCTCCTGCAGCAGAGCGTGCGTCCCCCGGCCATGCCCTCACCTCCCTGGGCACGTCCTACACGGTGCCAGCTCCTGCCCTTTGCTTTCCCCGGGGTATCCGTGGGGTGTGGAGGTGAGCATCCCTCCCTCTGAGATTAAGGGAGAAGGAGGGGCGGAGGAGTTGATGTTTCTCCTCTCTTGTTGTTTTTCTAAATCTTTCCCCCTTTAAAACACTAACACGGAGATGCCAAGCCACCCTGCGGGCTGGTGACATTTTGCTTTTGGAAGTTGTTGTTGTGAAAAGGCAGAGTGTGAGGGACACAGCGGACACCCGCGACTCGGGGGGGGTAACATCACCCCCGGCCTCCCAGCTCACCTCGACCCGCAGCCAGGGACGCCGTAAAAGTGCCTGCAAAAAGGGCACAAGCAGCGATGTTTGGCGAGAAGGGAAACTGAGGCAGGGTGGTGGACTGTCTCTAAGATCTGAAAGGTCATCTGAAAAGTTAACGAGAGGCAGATCCAGAGTTTAAGCCTCTGAGCAACCTGTCCTCTGGCTCACCCTGCCCTCGTGCTTGTACCGAGCGCGGTGGCCAAAGCACGGTGCTACCGGCTTCAATGGACTTGGCGTACGGACGACTTTTCTATGAGTTCACTCTGGCTGGTGCAACACAGGCGTGGACTAATGCCACTGATTTCCACTAATGCCGGTGGAAAATCTCTTGCTGGCATGAGCAGGGACCGGCTTCCCAGGCTGCCGCGTGCCGGGGGGCGAGCGGCCGTGGGGGGCAGGGGAGAGGGGGACGCGCTGCCTTCCGGAGGATTTTGCATTTAGGCACATGAAGCCATTTTCTTCCCTGATTTGCTGCCCCGGTACTTGAAAGGGTGACCAGATTTTTTTTCCTAAATGGAAACCAGGCGGAATCTGTACTCTTAAATGTGTGGAATTAGCTGTAGGCTGCAGGAGGTTTGCGGATGAAACACCGTAAATAGCAGGAGAGAGGTGTTGAGTGTCCGCGTGTGAGAGGGGGAGATCTGGCGTCTGAACGTGGCCTGGCACGGGATGCTTTTGGCCGGTGCCTGACCTGTGCCGCATCCCCGTGCTGCATCCCCGCGCCGCATCCCCGTGCCTCCCCATGGAGCCTAGAGGGACCCAGCCAGGCGCTGGCACCCGCCGTGGGCACGGACGTGCTCAGCCCCGGTCATCCCTCTACCCTTGGTAGGGAAGAAATGCCTGGCCCAAGAAAGGCACCAAAAAAGCACGATTTTCCGCTCAAACCCAGCGGGGTTTAGCTGAATGGATGCAGGCGGAGCAGTGACTTGAGTGGGGCTTGGGGTCCCCTGCGGCTCCGTGCAGCTCCCGGGTCTCGGGAAGGGTTGTGGCCAGGGGGTCCTGCATGGAGGAGGAGGATGGAGAAGCAGGTTCCCTGGTGAAGCCTTCCTCCCGCAGCAACCTCGCAGGGGACTGGGCTGGAGGAGGGGAACTGTACACCTGGAGAAACATCATCCCTTTCCCTGCCCATAAATATTTCATGAGCAGATTAAAAATTTAAGCCAAAATGAGCCCTGCCATCAGAAGAAACCGGCTCGGTTTCAAGTTCTGTTTAAGTATTTTTCTTTATAATGTAGCTGTGTCAATTAGAAAATGACATTGCTATTTAAAATGCTGTTCCGTAGCCCTCTTTAATTAAGGCAGCGATATAATACCAATCTGCTCTCATTAATGAATTTTTAACAATCAAAATGAGAGCTGAATGACGCACGGTTGGATTTTCAGCGCGGGTGTTTTCTCCCAGTGCCTCCGACGGCAGAGTTAAAGGAGCAGCAGCTGCTGCGGGAGGAAGGCTGCTCTTCCTCAGGCGGGCTGGGCGCCGGGCTGGGCGGCAGGAGAAGCATCTCGGATGCCGTGCGGTGGGAACTGAGGGGCTTCAGCCCTCCGCCGGCATCCGAGAGCCGTCCTTAGAGGGTAAAGGTCCTTCTGAGGCTGATGGGCAGCTTTGTGTGACTTGCGTGGGAGCGCCATGAAAAAGCAAAAAGACACGCGCCAAAGTCTTGCGGAAGGCTGAGCTTCATCACAGTTTACTCCTCGTCCATCCCCTGAGCAGTAACACGGCTGAAACGAGGGATGCGAACGTGGCCGTGAGCCCAGCGGCCACCTCGAGGGTTGCATCCTGCCTGTTGCAGCGTGTCCTCACTGCTCGGACTCGCCTGGCATCCTTGGAGCATCCCCTGGCCCAGTTTCCCCCAGAGATCCTGCAGCGCCGCTGTTTTGCTGCGGCACCAGAGCGCGCGATGCAGTGCCAGGGTGCTCTGCTTTCCGTCCCAAAATAAATACCTAATTGCGGCCTCTTTACCCGTGAAGCGTTTCTTTTTTTGTTTTGACAAGGCAGGGCAGATTAAAAGATGCTCCCGCACGGCGGCTCGTGCTAATTGTCTTCCATTGTTTGAGCAGGAAGCCTTTTTTCCGCGGCGGTTATTATCTGTCATTGCTGGAGGAGCTCTCTCCCCTCTGGTTCTTCCTTCAAGGAGGCAAAACAAAAACAGGAATTTCTTTGAATAATAAAAAAATTAGCCAGGCGTGAAAAGCTTAAGTGCGATCATTTCCGCGGCCTGTTTTGATTTGAGTTGATATGATTTGTTTGCTCTCTTATCCTTCCTCCCCCCTTCCTCTTCGACACCCACTCGTTGCGCTGTCCTTTCCCTGACAAACAAATTTGGTATTTTCAGAGAAGCGCCTACGTCGTGCAGCATCCCTGGCGTACCTGCGGGCTGGAGAGCAGCGTCCGTCCCGTGCTCCAGCCCGGCAGCCGAGCGGACTCAGCCCTGGCTGGGGTGGGGTGCGGGTGCAATGGGGGGGTTCTGTGAGACCCCTTCCTTCTCCCGGTGTCCCCCCCGTTTGCCGGGAGCGGGGATGGCGGCAGCGCTGTCCCAGGGCTCCGGCGATGCTCGTGGGGAAGACCTGGACCTGGCTGCACAGCCTCGGGCTCCCGGCTGAGCCGCACGCGTGGCAAAGGTTGCTTTACAGCAACGGCAGAAGTTTTGCTCTAAAACGGTTTTGTGTCAAGCTGAAGTGAGCAGGCCAGAGGGGCCGGGGTCCCCCCACACCTCCCTCGCCTGCGAGAGGGTCGGGCGAGTGGGTTGAGGTTTCCTGGCTGGGTTTTTGTTGCCATAGGGAAGAGAATTGAAGCCTGGAAACCATCTTGTGGGTGAAGGGAGGAAGTGTTAATGTCTAGGAAAACAGAGAGAAAATAGCAACAGCAGCAGCACGCTGTCCGAGCCCCGGTGCGAGTCGGTGCAAATCCTCCCAGCAGATGGGAAAGGCCGACGTGGTCGTGTTTGCCCTTCCTGGCATACGTGTGCCCCGGCACCGTCGGCACGCCGGGCTGCCGGCCAGCGGCCATGGCCCCCGAGAGCGGGGCAGCCGTCCCGAGAGCTCCTGCTCCGTTCCCTTCTTGCGGGGCTGGGAGGGAGAAGAATGTATTCATAGTGAAAAAAAAGAAGAAAAAAAAAAAAAAAGAATATAGTCTCTGATGATTTCAAGAGGAGGAGAGAGAAGCAAAGGCGGCTTTGAGCTTTTGCCCAGGAATAGCCAGAGATCTGCTTGGAGGCTTACATCCCACTGCTGATAATTTTGGAGCTGAATCATCTGTATTTTTGCTGCTCTTGAGACAGCGTCAGGAATAAGAATCCCCAGGGTGTCAGAGGCACATTTTTGAGTGTTGACAATGGACCCGATTAAGAAAAACATCCCAAACGACATCTACTGCCGACATCCTTGAAGTCTGGACTCTCGTTGCTCATCTCCAATTCAGACACCTCGTAGGGAAGTGCGCGGCCGCGGTTGTTTTTGCAGACGGACGGAGAGCTGAGTTAGCGGAGTGTGTTCCTCCTCGCTCACCTGGGTGCAAACACGCTGTGATCTCCATGCCTGGCCGCCGTGGGCAGCGGCACTGACGGGCTCCACGCAGGGATGTGTCCGTGAGCCATGCAGAGCTGCGGGGTGGGGTCCCCCCTTTTGCAGGGTCCGCCGCTACCCTGGCCCCCCCCCCCCCCCCCCCGGCAGGCATAGCCGAGCTCGTGCTGCTGGGCACCGCGGGGGGAACCGGCCGCTCCAGGGGCTGCGTGTGCCTCGAGCCCGGGGGTTGACTTGGCATCGTCCTGCGTCACCCTAAATGGCAGGACGTTCGGTTTGCACACTCCACCTTGCACCTCCCAGCACGAGGTCCCACGGGAGGCAGCAGCGTGGGGGGGATGCGCGTCCGCCCCCGCCGACAGAGGAGCGGTTGGAGCCAGCCCTGGACCATGGGATGATTAAAACTGACGCGTAAATTGCCAAGGGAAGGGAGATGGAGGAGTGGGGTGGCGCAGTCTGGAGGGGCTCTGCGTCAGCCTGTAAGTGGGGTGACCCGGGGGCTGGGGGCGGGGCAGGGAGGGTTTGGGTGGGTGCCGACCCGGATTCAGAGCAGCACAGGGAGCAGGTGGAGCGTGCGGCCGGCTGCATCGCCAGCCCTGCTCAGGTGTTCAGTCGGTTTGACCCCAAGCCAGCGCAGGGGGGTCAGGCGGCGGTCGCCCGAACCACGGCCTCGCAGGGCCGGTACCCCCACGGCCCCCCGCTGCCACCACCGCGGCGAGGGGCAGGTGTGCCCAGCCCGGGCTTTCCCCGCGGCGGCCGTTTCGAAGCAGCCATCAGAGCCAGTTAACGTAAGCTTGTGCACAAGCCGGCCCGGTACTCGGGGTGCCGGGGTCTGACCTGCCCGGCGGCGCCCATCGCTGCCCGGCTGAGCACCTGCCTGGGGATGGGGCAGCGTGGGGCCGGCTTAACCCGTCCTTCGCCGGGCAGCGATGCCGGGCACCGTGGCTGCTGCGTGCATGCTTCGGGGGCGGCGCAGCCCTGCGAGCGCTTCATGACTCATTGCTTGCATAAAAGACGAGGCAGGAGGAGAGGGGGGATAGCCGTGCCTCTCCTCGGGGAGCTGAGCTGATGCAAGCCGGCCGGCGCTGCGAAAAGCGGAGCCCTGGCTGCTCCCCAGCAGGCACGGGGGAACAGATTTCTCCGAGGACAGAAATGCCTTTTGTCACCCAGGCCAATATCAGACATTGGCTATAGGGCCTCCTCTGTCGCATCGGGTACTTCTGACGTGGCTCCGCAGTCTGTAATTGCTCCTGACCTGCAGCGAGGGGCTGCGTGCGGCTGCGGGGCCGGGAGCCTCTGAGCGTGCTGCTGCTGCGTGTGGGGAAGGGAGTGAAAATTAAATCAGGGGGACCCGTGAGAGCACAAGTTGCTGCTTAAGGGGACCCTGGAGGAAAGCTCCTGGGGCTCTCCTGCATCGCAAGGGCTCTGCAGCGCGCAGCCTGTCGGCAGGTAAGCAGGACTGGTGTCCCCACGGTGCCACCACCAGCCCTGCTGGGTGGGCAGAAAGCTGGCTGCTTTGTCACCTCTTGGTAACCCCGGCGGCAGGTCATTTCCCAAGTCGCAGGACGCACCAGCTCATCGCTGGGATTGCCACTGGGTTTGCACCGAGGCGTGGGAACTTCTAGTGCCGGGGATTTCAGGTGGCTGCGGCATTGCTGTAGGGACCGAGGCAGCGCTCCCCGCCCAAGCCGGCACAGCCCCTGC
Organism: Grus americana; assembly: GCF_028858705.1. Lineage (NCBI taxonomy): Eukaryota > Metazoa > Chordata > Aves > Gruiformes > Gruidae > Grus > Grus americana. Next base: position 11,277,672 of record NC_072871.1, on the reverse strand, counting down.
CCGATCCACACAAATGTGTCTTCTCCTCCTCTGCCCTGTGACGGGAATGCAACTTTCCTATCTGGAAAGTCCCTTTCTTCCCTCTCAGGCTTATTTACTTTCACTGCAGCTCTCATCCTGCGAGTGACAGTGGCGCTTGGGGCCCTTGGAAGGACCTCGCTCGGCCGGAGGAGCAAGGAGGAGCTGTGCCTCGCGCGGCCGGGCTCCCCTGCTGCTCTCCATCCTCCTCCCCAGCCTCTGAGCCGGGCGGTCATGCTGTCCCTCGGTGCAGCTGCCCCAGAGCTCCGGCTGCCATCGTCCAGCGCTGACACCCCAGCTCCCCCTCTGTCCTCTCACACCTGCTCTCTCCCAGCCAATGAGTTTCATTAACGTACTAATTAGGGTGTCTGCGCCACGTCCTCCTCGGGAAGGCGGCTTGGCTCCTTGGTGCTAATGGAGCTGCTGTCACAACAAACGCCGCGGCACACGTGCTGCCCGTGCGCTGAGCCCGGACGGCCACTGCAGGGCCTCAGCCAGGCAGGACCGGTGTCCCCCCCCGGCCCGCGATGGGAGCAGCTCCCGGCAGCATCCTCTGTCCCTGTCCCCTGCATCCCCCGGGGATGGAGCAGGGCCAGCGCTGCCTCACTGCGTGGTCCTGCCTGCAACCCCCGCAGCAGGACAGACAGCACACTCCTGCCTTCACCCCTTGTCCGTGGGTAGAGCTGAGGCAAGGGATGGATTTTAATATATTTTATATTATTGAATATATTTTAATAGTAAATTTTCTGGTAAGTGGTGCTTTGGAAGGTCAGATACGGTTTGTGAAGTCTGGCTGGATTCAGTGAATAGTTTGATCTCCCAAAAGAGAACTGCAGTATTTTTAATACTTCTTCCTTTTCTGATCAACCTTCCCCTTCAAAATACCGTTTTCCTTGTAAAAATAGACCCGTGTTGGCCAAACAGCCCCCAGATGAGAGACAGCGCTTGCTTTAAGCTCGGAAGAAGCGTTGCAGCTGGACAACAAAAACATTTTTCCTGCTTCTTTGGGCTATTGAAAAACCTGGAGGCTTGGGGCTTTGCTTTAACCCCGTCGTTTCCGTGTGCTCTCCGTTCCCGGCCCCTCTTTGCTGCCGACGGCAAGCCGGGAAGCGAGGACCCACCTCCGGGCAGCGCTGGGCAGGGTTGCCGATGCCATCCGTGATGCTGTTTGCCGGCACGGCGCTTTCTGTGTCTGTGCAGCACGTTCCCGTGTTGTCACGAAGCAGAAGACAGGATAATTAAATTGCCCTTTTCCCAGCAAAATGTTACTGTCTCCGTGCCGTGGCGGGCCTGGCAGCGGCCCGTTGCCAGTTGCACATGCCTCGCTGCTGATGGAAGGTGTGAAAAGTGCCGGGGAGGAGACCGGGGTGGCGATTGAGGGGGTTTATGTGGATATTTGTCGTCCCTGGGAAGGAGAGGCACAGCGGGCTGCGGGAGATGGAGGCGGGGGGTGCCACGGAGGGGTCCTGGGTGCCCCCGCCGGTAATTCCCATCCTTTAAGCTGCTCGGGAGCAGCAGGGGCTGCTCAAGGGCTCCGTGTACAGATAATCAAGATATTCTTGTCGTTAAGCCTCTCAAGTGTTGCAGGTTTTAAAAAGGGCTCTGGCTGTCGAGTCCGTCCACCGCTGGAGTGGAGGGGGCTGGGGCTGTCGGGGCATTATTGGGACTGCTGGGGTATTATCGGGACTATCGTGACATTACTGGGGCTGGGGGCAGTGGGGCTGACTGAACCGCAGCTTCCCCCGGCAGCAGGAAGAGGCTCTGGAAGAGATGCCCGTGGGTGTGTGGGGCGGATGCTGCCGGCACCCTCCGGCAGTGGAGCGGCTTGCAGGGGAGCGCTCCCAGCGCTGGGGATCCAGCCCAGCACGGCGGCTGCGCAGCCCCTTGGGAGCAGCGGGGCCCGTCGCCTCGTCCCGTTGCTGCCTGGCTCTCCTGCCAGCCCGGGTCCCCTTCTGGGATGGCGTGATGCTCCCGCCCTGGTGCAGGATAGGGCTAATTAATGAAACGGCTGTAACAAGCTCACGGCAACCTCATATAAAGGCAGAATGTATTTATGCTGTTTGTCACCCTTCCTTGTCTGCTTTCTTCTCTCCTTTCTTCCTCCTCCAGCCTCTGCCATCCCAGGTCCTCAGATCCATCAGTGTTATTGCTTTGCCTTCAGCTATAACCCTGCTAGTTGACTTCCAAGAGCTGGCTCTCCCCGGCCGTCGTCACCCCTTTCCCTCCCCTCCCCTGAAATATTAACGCCACAAATCACAAGCGACAGCCGCTCGGCTGGAGCTCCCGTCGCTCGCGCGCCGGCCGGGAGGAGGTGTCGGAGGAGGGATGGGACACGTGGTGGGTTTGTGCTTCTCCTCAGGGGCTGTGTTCTGCCCCCGGGTGAGAGGGTGAACCCCCTGTTTAAAGATGGGGAAGTGGAAGGGCAGAGCACCAAGGCTGGGGCTTGTGGTGCCCAGCCCGCCCGGGACGTGGGCTCCCTCCCTCCTTGCGTCCCACCACCGCGATATTTCCCCAGCTGCGTGGTTTCCCTCTCCCCCATCCAGCCAGGTCCTGCTTGGCCACGGCCTCTCCTTCTCTGCAAAACCCGCGGCTGCCACGCGAGCCTCGAGTCGCGGAGCTGGGCTGGGGAGGAGTTGTGTCCCCCTGGGAACACATGTGCACCCCGACCTTCGCCGTGTGGGGACAGCAGTGGGGAACCGAGGCGATGAGTTTGCATTACTCCTCTTGCGTTTGGTGGATGCCGGGGTCACTCGCGTGAGGACCAGCTGGGAGCAGCAGACGTAAAGGAGATTATGAGCGGTGTTTTTGCACGCGTGAGTGCACGCACGCAGCCAGGCGGGCAGGGTCTTGGACCGCAAGGTGTGCGTGAGCCTTGCACCCTCTCTGCACAGACTGCAAACAGAAACTACAGACTGCAAACAGAAACTGGTGGGAAGGCAGAGGAGAGACGCGGGCACGGCGCTGGCCTGTCCGCAGCTGGTGGGGGGCAGCGCCGAGGGGCACGGCTCTCCTCGCTGCACTCTGCAGCACCGGCTCGTGCTGCTTGGGGGGGGCTGCAGCCACGCAGGGGTGGGTTTTGCAGCAGGGGGGAAAGGGCAGTGCTGTAATGCGGGTCAGTCTTTGGCAAATGTTCAGCCCTGGTAGGGTCCCTCCGTGCCTCAGTTTCCCCCAGCAGTGAGACGGGAATGGGACGGCTGTGGCTGGCTGGAAGTGTCGCTGCCCATGCGAGGTGCATCCCCATGCACCGAATCATCCGGAATCACAGCCTGCGGGCGCAAACAGCATCCCTGTGCCTCCCGTTGCACCGGGAGCTTACCAGAGCCCCAGACTTTCCCTAGAGAGAGGTGGGAGAGCAGGAGCTGACCGACATCTTTGGCTTTCGCGGTTAAATACGGGCATGGGTTTGCTTTTCTCTCGTGTTCTGCCAACGATGCATTTACAAAGTTTATTCGAGCTCTGCTCAAACAAACCTCGAGGGCAGACTTTGGGACGGGGTGCCCCGGCGCAGGGAGGCCGGGGAGCGGGCATGTAGCGGTTGCTGCTGCCCAGAGGGCGACCAGCGCCGCCGCCGGAGCCGACCTTCCCTCTCCGCTGACCTTCATGCCCATCAGCATCAGCTTTGCTGCCTTTCGACATCCCGGGATGCCGGCGGTGGCAGCGGCTGGGGCGCGAGGCTGGGCTGGCGTTCCCGCGGGAGGCTGCTGGGGCGCGGGGGGCTCGGCCGGCGTGAGGGGTTTTATGGGCAGAGCTGGGGGGGGGGGGGTGCGCTCGGCTGTATAATTCAAGGGCTTTGGCTCGCTAACAGAGGTTAAAAGGTGAGCGGTGTGATCAGTTGGGAAAATCATTAATGGTAACCTCTGCCGGTGGCACTGCCCGTTAGCCTCCCCCTCGCCCCGCCGCCCCCACCCACCCACCCACCCACCCTCTTCCCCGAGCAAACGGGGGGGGGAGAAAATCACCCGGGGGGGGAGAGAAGGGGACAGGGAGGAATCGCCTGCCAGAGCCTACCGAGGAGCAGCCATTCCCGGTGTCCTGTCCCTTGAGGAAATGGAGACGTGACTGGTGTGGGAAGCGCCGTGGGTTGGGTGTCCCTGAGCAGCCGGGGAGGTCTCAGCGGTGGGTGCTGCTCGCCCCGGGGCAGGTGCCGCTGCGCCTCACGGCGATGGGGAGCAGGGCGCTGGATCCACGCGTGGGGCAGGTCGTAGTGTCACTGTGAGGGTCCCTGGGCACACGGCAGCGGTGGCTGGCAGGAGCTGGTCCCTCTTCCCAGGCTGCTTCCCGGGGGCTCCCCGCTGGCTCGGGTCCTGCTCTGCAGGGGGCTGCCGGGAGGGGTCGTGGTGTTACCCACTGCGGTGGAAGCTGCAGCCCCTGCGTGGTCACCAAGGGGCCGTTCTGGGAGACAGCAGGGGAGGTTGCCTTCTTTAGCCTATTCCATCTTGACTTTCTGCCACGACGGGGAACAGGCTGGGCATCCCCTGGGGGGAGCACTGCAGAAATGCCCCCTCCTCTCAGAGTGCACAGGAGACCCCTCAGCCATCACCCAGGCGTCACCGGAGCGGTTTTGGACCGGAACACCACCAGCTGCCCATCTGGAAGGACCCCAAAACATCCCTTGAGCAGAACTCTGCCCCAGCCTCTTCATGGTCCCTTGATCCATCCCATTCCCAGAGATGCCTGAAGCGACACCCCCTTTTTTTTGGGGAACATTTAATATACCAAGCTGCTGGACCTGGACCGATGGATGCCTGAACTCCTCATCGTCTGGATTACAAATGGGAATAGCTGTCAGCCTGTCGGGGGTACCCCAATTTCCTTGGGCTTCGAGCACAAAGGCGTTTGCGGGGCTCCCAGTTGAACTCATCGATACTTCGCTGCCGCGGTCTCTGCCCCTGCCCCGTGGCGCCTGTGCCAGCCCCGTTTCTGCCTCGTCTGCCAGCCGAGCCGAACCCCAGCGTGATGCTGCGAGAAACCCTCCTGATTCCCTGTGGCTGTTCTTCTCTTGGGCCTGCTCCAAAGCCCGTCGACAGCCCTGGAAGCCGTTCTCAGATGGCTCCGTCTGAGAAAAGAAAGTGTTGAAATACCACAGGAAACGCTGTTTTTCCAAGATATCTGCCTCAGCCAGAAATGGGAAAAAAGCCCCGATTTTGGATGAAAGGCCAGTTTTCTCATCCTGGGCTCTCTGAAGTTTGTTTCACCCAGGAACCGGCCAGAGTTTGGGCACAGAATGGGTGCAGGTGGTCCTCAGGGAGCGGCTCGGCAGAGCCACGGGTACCACCGTGCCTGTGCCCCGGCACCAGCACCCTCCTGGGGTGCAGGAGGAAATTGGGCTGAGTTTTGTTCTGCCAGCTGAAACCTTGGCTTGGGTGCCCGTGTGCCGGCTGCAGCAACCTCGGCAGGTCCCCAGGAGGCACAGAGAGGCAGATTTTGGCTACTGGGGACCCAGCACGCCCTGGTGCACTGAGGGTCATGCACCCGGGGCCCCCCCCACTTGCTCACTGCAGCCAGGCCAGGGCTTCGTTTTGCAACACTCCCTCTGATTCTGGGGTTTTTTTGCACGCAAGCGCTGTTATCCTGGGGCATGGCTGATTTGGAGGCAAATTTCCTGACTTTGGCCTCGTCTCTCTCTGGCTTTGGGTTCTTTTTTTTGCTCATAGCAAACATCCGTTTTAACCCGCTTCAAGTCCATTATTGCCAGCTTAACTGGACTCCCGTCAGGACCGGCTGTGCAAATACACGGGCAGCGGAGGAAGCAGCTCTGTGCTGCAGATCCCAGCGGGAGCAGCGGCTGTGCGGGTGCTTCGTGCTCCTGTCCGGCACCTTCCCAGGCTCGCTGTGGCCGGGGCGGCTCGGTGTGCTGGGGAGAGTCACCCCCCCTTGCACAGGGCACCCCAAATAGCTCTGCGTTTTATTCTTCTGAAGATGAACGTATGTCATGTTATGCAATGTGCGTGCATAGGTATAACACGGATAATTTTATCCGTTGCATAGTAGCTGCAAAATGATAGACCCTGTGGTGCCAGGGGAGTCAGCGGGTGGTCTGCACCCCAGCTCGCTGGATGAAGGAGTGATGGAGGACCATGAGGCCTGGCGTGGCCCGGCACGCTGGTCCCTGCCGCGCGGGGAGGTTTGGAATGGCCACTGCGCTGCTGGCGGGGCTGGGGCAGCCGGAGGGGTCTTGCTTGAGGGGCCGGGTGCGTTGTCCCAGGTTGCCCAGCAGATACGGGATGTTTGTCTGGAGGTTGGGGGGTTGCTGAAGCTGCGTACCCCATCGCCCTCTGCTCCCTGCCCACCCTCTCTGGGTTCCTCCTCTGGGTGATGGTGTTCTGGGATTTCCGTGGTGACCTCCCCATTGCTCCCGCCTTCCTTTGCTGCAGCAGCACCCTTTCCAAAACCGGTGTGACAGTAGTACCTGCAGCTCCTAGCTGAGCAGCCCAGGGGCTGAGAGAGACGTATGCAAGGGGGTGCCTCCTATAGTACCCTACACAGGGTGCTTCCTATAGCGCCCTGGCACCGGGGTGCCTCCTGTGAAGCACCCTAGCCAGGGAGCGGCAGTGGGACGGGAGCAGATGGGTGCCCATCTATGCCCGGTGTGGGGCAGGGACTTCTCCCTGCTGCTTTTGACCTCGCCTCCTCCATTACCAGGAGGCTTCAGCGCTGCTCGGGGAGGAAGAGCTCGCACGGCGGGACAGGCAGCGCAGGCAGGGACCGGAGGCAGCGACCGCCCTGCCCGCCGTCCCGCTCGCCTGCCTGGTGCTGCGCAGAGTTACCTGGCAAGGGGTCCGAGGCCTCCCCCTTCGACAAGGAGGAAAAAATAATAATCTCCAAGCCAAGAAACTCGGAGCTGCTGGGAGCCTATTTATCACGGTGAAGAAAAAGGCTCTGTTCCCTGCCTCTCCGCAGCGGCTGTTTATCACACACACACAAGGGTATGGAGAAAATGTTCCATTTGTTGGGTACAGCCGTCAACCCACACAGCGTATAAATTAAGGGCTTTTACATGCAGAGTTCCCGAAATAAAACACACACACACAAAAGAGAGAGGAGTTTTGTATCGGCCCCGGCGTGCTGCCTCTCCCTGGCTGTCCCTGCGCCCCGGCCCCGGCCGGCGCTGGCTCCCGTTCAGGAATTCCACATTATCTCCGACCGTTTCCAGCTTCCTCAGCAGGGAACAGCTCTGCTTCTGTCTTCCTGCAGCCACATCTGGAAAGTGTTACGCCAGGGTGTCAGCCGTCAGAGCCCGGCGGCTGGCACGCTCTCCCCCCGGCGTGCTCGCTCCCGCCGCCCTGCCTGCCTGCCTGCCTGCTGCCCTGCCTGCCTGCTGCCCTGCCTGCTCGCTGCCTTGCCTGCCTGCCCGCTGCTGCGCTCAGGCTTTCGAACTGCCTGAGTTTTATCTGCCTCCCGTTTTTGGGGAGGTTTGGGGGAGCTTTTGTAGCTGCCACGGGGACGGCAGGCAGAGGTGGCTCTGGGGACCCCCATGGCTTGATCTCTGCAGGCAGGGATGCTCCGCTGTGCTCCTCGGCTCTGCTGCCTGCTGGGAGGCAGCGGGGAGAGATGCGATGTAAATCCTCCTCGTTGCAGGCTTTATGGGGACTCCTCGCCGGCTCAGGGGAGTTTTTGGCTCCTGGCCCTGATTCTGGGCTGGCAAAACCTGCATCCCTGAGCTGCAACGCAGTAGGGATGTGGTGCTGCGTCTGCTAAACGCTGGGGGTTAAAGAAGGGAGCTCGGGGGGGTGAAACCTGTGTGATTCCCCAGCGCTGCCTTCGGAGAGGTGCTCCCTGCGCCGAGAGCTGTGGCTGTCCTTGCTTGTAGTGGCTGTGGGTTTATCTCACCGGGATTTCTTCATACGTAAGGGAGTACCTGGGGCATAAAGGCATTTGGCTGGCGGCATCTCAGTCCCTCGTGAGAAATCCCTGCTACATGTGGGGGGCACAAGGAGATGCTCAGCCGGACGATTGCAGCAAGGGAGATGAAGATGAAAGAGGTCCCTGCAGCATCCCGGTATTTTTGGGTGCAGCGTTCCTTGCGTTAGCCTGGTCCCTCGCTGCAGGCGTGATGGTGGCACTGCGCAGAGGGAAGGAGCTTTGCAGAAAGCAAGTGGCTCAGGGACCGATGTGCCCTTCAGAGCAAAGGACATGGAGAAAGCTGGTGTCTTGTTTTTAAAAGAGGGGTAATGACAGTGACCTGGAAGCAGGCTTGCGTGCCTTAATGATCGACGTGTGCGATACACACGAGGGTCTTTAGCAGGGAGGGATGGTGGAAGTGGTTAAATGTGCCCTAACTTATCATCAGCGGGAATCAGAGAGGGTTCCCTGCAGTTGACTTTTGGCTCTTTTCTTTTATTTTGCTCTTGCTTTTAAACTGGTAAGCCTACCGTTATGGGATTTTTAAATTAAAAAGAAAAAAAAAGAAAAGAAAAAGAAAACAGGCCTTGGTTTTATAGACCCTACAGATGCATCCGGCACCAAACTGATCCCAGATGCAGCTCCGCTGTCAATAGTGTTACACGAGGGATCAATCCCCTTCATTGTTTTATGTGGCCTCTACAGCATCATCAGCTAATTAAAGCTAATGGGTCCCAGAGCAGCACTGACAGCATCTGATCCTATCAGCCCGCGCAGCCGTTTTAGCTTGACGGGCCACTCCGGAGCCGGATCCTGCACTCCAGACCCTGGCGAAAGCCTGTATTGACTTGGGGGATCAGGCTGCAGATCAATGGGAGCCGTTGTTAAACAAACATTGCCGGATTAATGTCAGCTCTGCAGGGGGAGGAGGTTGATGGCCGCTAATTCGAAAGGGGTGGGAGGGAGGAAGGGGACGCGGTGACAGCGGTGACGAGGGACGGAGGGGGAGAGGCCGGGCTGTTAAAACGCTCCCCGTGTCTGCGGCAGCGTCTCAGCGTTTCCCAGTCTTGGATTTAGCGTCACCCTGGGTGGGAGGCTGTGCTGGATAGGAGCCCAGCAGCATCCTCAAGGGCGTTCGAGGTGTCTAAATCCCTTTGCTTGTGCCTCAAGGGAGGCGAGGTGGCCTTGGGCTGTCCCCAGAGGGGACAGGGACCCCTGCGCCCTTTCTGCACGCTGACCTCGGCACGAGCATCTCCCCCATTGCGGCGGAGCACTAAATCTCTGGTTCGTGCTTTCCTTTTTCTTGTTGCTCCCGTTGTCCGTCACCTGGGGCTTGGGGATGCCCAGGGATCCATTCCCACAGTCAGACTGCCCTGTGCTGCAGCTAGTCTGGTTTGGACTCTCATCTCTTTTTCCCTCTTTTTTTCCTCCATTTCTGTGTTGCCAGGGAGGGTGAGGTGAGATGGGGAGGGTGGCTGGCAAACCCATCACTCCATCCTGTACCGCCACGGAGCAGGCAGGATGAGGAAACTCTATTTTCAAGAGTGTTTTTAAAAATCTATTCCGATTTTACTCCTGGATGAACTATCCCAGCAGGTGGCTCTTACTTCTGTTTCCCTGCAGAATTGGGTGACACATTGCTCGGCAGGTGAATGGCTTCTTCTCCGTCCTCTCCGCAAAGCGAGTCGAGCTGCCGCCTGCCCGCGCGGACGTGGGGCTGGCCGGCTCTGTGCTCCCAGCTATGGGGGTGCACGGCCCCCACAAAACTGGGCAGGAAACCTGGGTCGGAAGCAGCAAGGGGGCACCGAAGTCCCAGCCTGCCTGCTGAATGAGGGTCCTGGTACCTACCTGGCAAGTTCATGGGCAAATACAGCCTGAGTGGGCAAATACAGCCCCGTTGGTTTAACCAGGGACCATGGGCTCTGCCCAGAGACTCGAAGAAAATAAAGTGCCCTAAAATTCACTTTTTTTCCTCCTGTCCCGGTGAGGCAGAGTGCAGCTGGGGGAATCCTCAGGGTGTTGCAACCTCTGGCTCCCGTTGCAGCCCCCACCCCAGCCAGCGCACCGGGAGGCAATGCCCAGCCTGGTGAAAGGGGGAACTGGGGAAGAGGGGCAGGCCCCATAAAGCAAGTTGATAATTAAATCCTGCAGCTTTTATATGAATTCCAGGGCATTTTCCTTGGGCTGGAGCCATCTGCGGCGTGCATCCCGCCCTCCCTCACCTCTCCCTTTGGCTCTCTGCAGCTTAATTTTTTCTTGCTTTGGTGTTGGGTGAACATGGTGCTCCAGGGAGCAGAGAACTGCAGTGGCTCGTTGCAGGGGTGCAGCCCCCCTCCATGCAGCTCTCTCCTGGTCTCCAGGGCCTCATCCAGCACCAGCATCACCCTGCAGCCCACCTCCAGGCTGCTTTCCCATCGCACAGAGCCTGCACATGCCTGGCTGGCTCTGCACCACCCCGGCCACTGCTAGCCCAGGCTCGTCGGCTGGCAATACCAGCTAGCCGTGCCAACCTGTGTGTCCGCTCTGGCGAGGCTCTTCTCTCCTGCGGCAGCCGGGGCTGCAGGCTGGCCTCTCACAGGTTGCTGCTGGGGGAACCAGTGCCCTTTGCAGCTATTTCTGGCTTTCCCAATTCTTACAAATTTGGGGCGGCGTTGGGGTGCAGAACTCACCCCCACATTTAAAGCACAGGTGCTCCTGCAGGTCCTGGGACTTCAGGAAGGTGTTGCCTCTTGCTGCCTCACCTTCTTCCATGTCTTCCTCCAGGAGGTGCACATGAGCGCAGCCGTGGTCTGCCCCGGCCTGGCTCTCCTGGATGAGCTTCTCTTAGAGATGGACCCCCCCGGCTTTGCACGAGGGGCTGTGTGCCCTGGGTGTCCCCCTCATCTCCTGTGCAGCTCTGGAGCCTGGGACTTGGGGTTGCATTGCCAAAGCCAGGAAGTCCAATGTGCTGGTGGGTTGTAGACGTCTCTTTAAGCGCCTGAGCTGGTGGAGGATGCTCCAGTACTGGGAGTCTTTCCCTCCAAGGAGCTTTGCCCAGGGAATGCAGAGGACACCAAGAATCTCTAGATTCAGCACAGAGGAGATGATCTTGCCCAGAAGGTCTTTATTCCACACCTACAGGAGCTGGGCTGGGGAGGGTCTGTCCTTCGGGACTGGCCCTTGGCTTTGGACTTTGCATCCCCCCTCTATCCGTGTAAGACTTTACAGAGAGAAAAAGCCCAAGGAGAGCTCCCTCCCACCACTGCTTTTTCATCCATCACCCCTTGCATCTGCTCGCGCTGAGATGTCTGTTAACCAGGCTGTTCCTGCTGAGGTTAGTGGGAAGATTTGAGAAGTTATTTGAACGCCAGGCTCAAAGGAGGCGGCAGAAACGCTCCGGGAGCTGTTACCAGCTGACATCTGGGTGCTCAGCAGAGCTCTGGTGTCAGCGCAGCTGAAAGCAGAGGAGGTGGGAAGCCCCAGACACCTGCAATTTGGTTAATAAATATTTATTTGGAGGTGACAAATACTCTTCTGGATAAAGCCGAGTTAGCAGAAGAAGGATTGTGAGGGAGTGACAGGGTGTGCTTTTTTTTGAGGGTTTACCGTGGGGGTGTTGAAACGAGCAGCTGATGAACCGAAGGATGTCGAAATCCTCATTCATTTCCTGACACAGGCCGCGTGACGTCGGAGGACGCAGGCAACTTTCCCCCTCGGTGAGCGAGTGCCCGGCACGAGGCACCCTGGTCCTGCGGGGACTGCGGTAATCCGGCTGGGGGTTGCCCCCCCTCTCATGGGTAGGATGCAACGGGAGGGGTTAGGAGCCGAGGAGGATGCAGCAGCCCCCCGGTCGGTGCCTGGTATGGATGATAAAAAGGCTGAAGTAGAGTTGTTCTCTTAAAAAGGAGAAGCGAAGAGAGGGGAGGGGAGCTGGCCTAGGATGGGAGGTGTAGTGCTGATGGGTGCTGTCACCTCGCTGTGTCTCGGGGCTCCGGTGGATGGTTTCACGGTGCTTGGAGCGAGGACAGGTGGATGTCCCAGGCAGTAGCCCCATCCACCGTCCGCAAAGCTGGCCCGCTCCTGGGGAAACGGGAAGAGCTGCTTCGGTTTCTGCCGCGGTCCCTCTGTGTGTGATTTGGGGAAGGGAACCTTTCTGTATTGGGACTTTGGGGACTTTCTCTATATAAGATCAACATCCAGCATGGCTTGACTGAGCCCTGGGGCTGCCGTGTGCCGTAGGCAGTGGGGACGAGCCGATCTCCTGTGGGTCTGCTAAACCCTTCCTGCTCCGTGGTGGGCTCGGCTCACCCTTGGTCAGCCCTGGTGCTCAGCTCTTCTGTGGCTCTCTCCTTCCTCTGAGCAAGCTGACATCTAACCACGATCCCCATCATCGCGAGTAAAGCCCGCTAGAGATGCGGCACGGTGTGGATTGCTGCCGGGCTGGGCTGGGGTCTGGCGGCCGTGACGTCTGTCCCTGTCCTGAAGCTTCTGCTGCCGCTTCTGCAAACACGTCCATGGTACCGCCAGCTGCAGAGAGCGAGAGGACGAGCCAGGCAGCTCGGTGCCGGTGACTCAGTATCTTCTGGCTTTGGAGGAAGTGGCTGCTGGAGATGCTGGTGTGCGTGGGCAGCAGGGCAGCGCTTGGCTCTGCCCTGCCGGGCCACATCCTGCAGCGGCCCAGCCCCACGCCACGCTGGAGCTGGAGCCCTGGATACGGCAGGGTGTGGGAGTCAAACCCGCTCGGTTTGTTGCAAGACAGCCAGTCTGCAGCACGGCGGGACGCTGGGGCCAGCGCGCTGCCCCTGAGCAGCTCCAGCTTGGGGCGGACACAAGCACCAAGAATTTTTGGTCTCAGTTTCACTTGTGCGGGGAGGTTTTTTTTGCAGAGACCTTCCCTGGGGCTGGTAGCCCTCACTTGGTGCTAGGCAGGCACCAGCCTTTTTGAGCTGCAGGTTTGATGTGAGCCCTCCCAGATTCGCTGGGCTCTGCGGGTCCTCGTGCCCCGTGCTGCCGTGGAGGGAGGAACTGCCTCCGTCCCACCGCCGCTTCCTTGTCTTTGCTGCGGCCGCACTGGAAACGGGTTCAACAAAAATCAAACCTGAGGAAATGCCCAGCCCTGGCGTCGGAGGAGGTTTTACCCCCCCAGGAGCAGCGTAGCTCAGCCGGGGGGTGAAGCTGCCAGGCCATGTGCGAGCAAGCACAGAGGGGCTGTTGAGCAGCTCCGCTGTCCCCTCTCCTCCCGTGGGGACGGGGGTGGCCGTGGCAGAGCCGGCAGCGGCGGAGGGGGAGGGAGCCCGCGACCTGGGAGATTAATAATAGAAACGCTGGCATCCGTTTTAGATTAGCGAGAGAAAGCTCAGTACCCATCTCGCCCAGCATGTAACTTTAATGCCGAGATAATGAGCAATGATATTTATTTGTAAAAGATCTGGAGATATCGCTGCCCAGGGAGCAGCCAGGAGCTGTCAGAGCCCGCTCCATCCCCGCGACGGCTGCTCTGAGCTGTAACCCAAGCGCTCTCCTCCGACCAGCTCACTTTTCACGCTCCAGCTCCGTTAACCGAGCAGGGCACGTGGTCCGACTCAGAGACCTGGCTAAGATTTGCTGAAGCTGCTCGTGATTTGGGCCGTCGCGGCAAGGAGATGCCTGTCTTGCAGGATGGGCTAGAAACATCCCCTGGCACCTGCAGGCTGAGCTGCCGGGATGGGGTTTAAAGCCATCTCCCATCTCTGAGCCTTCCTCGCTGCGTCCCCTCTCCCAGCCGGCCAGGCGTCACGGCTGGAGCATCGGGCTGTGCCCGGGAGCGCTGGCGGGAAGGACGTGGGGTGCAGGGAGGAGGTGGCACGGCGTCGGCTGAGCTGGCGAGGGGAGAGCGGGGCGGAGAGCCTGCAAGCGGGCGCTTCCCCCAGCTGAGCCACTGCACTGGCTGAGATTTTGGGGCTGTTTCAGGGAGTTTGAGGGCAGACAGCTTTTCCTGGTGGCTGGGCTTGCCTCTTCCCGGCTGGGTCCAAGTGGACGTTTGGGGCAGTGACAGTCCCTGGTCTGGGGAAGCAGTTGGGACCTGCGGGCATCTGGGCTCCTTGGAACCCCGCGGTTTGGGGACGGGGCTGCTCCTGCTCCCCTTTCCCCGCCGGGGCTGGTCCGAGCGGGCTGAAGGACGCACACGCCGCCGTGCCCAGCCTTGTGTTGTGTAACTGGACAGGAGGCAGGCTTAGTCTGTGTTTGGCAGGTGGGTGTCCCTTCCTTATTAAGCCATCCCCTGGGTAATTACTGGGTTAAGGCCTGATGAGATAATGCTTCATTATTTTTGTGCTATTGGGGGATTAGGAGCAGTGGGATTTCTCAAAGGCTTTATCTCTGCTAAGGTCCTTGGGCTGCGAGGCACGTTTGCAGGCGGGTAAGAGGACCTGGGCTCCGCCAGCCCCCCGGCACCGCTCGCCTTCCCGCGGGGAGACCTGCCGGACCCTGGGGGTGGTGGGGGCGGGTGCAGCGGCTCCGGGCGAGGGGGAGTCCGGCACGGGGTACGGGGGGGGGGCTGCTCGTGCCCAGCCCTGGCAGAGGCTGGCGGGGCTGTGCCGTGAGGGATCTCCTTTTGATGCTGTTGCGGCCCCATTCATCACGGCGTTGCTGCGGCGGGCTGCGCGCCAGCGGGAGGGAGGAGAGGTGACACTTACAAATAAACAGGGAGGTGGGTGGTGCGCGCCGAGGCAGGGAGCGGAGGGCGTCCCGGGGGGCTTCTCCTGTGATTTATGGCCGAGATGACATGGAGCTATCAGCGCGGTCTTGGGAAGCTGTTTACTAACAGCGTTGTCTCCTGGCTGTTACGCCGGTGTGGGCTGCTCGCAGGAGTTGCAAGGGAAGGCATCCCTCATGCATTGCTCCTGCGACATGACCAGCTCCCAGGCTGCTCCTGTCCTCCCCGGCCGGGGACAGCCTCAGGGTGCTGATACAACCGGCGTTGAGCCCTCTTTGAGAGTCCCAGAGATGCTCTTATGAAGGAGTTTGGGTCCTGGAAGCAGGAATAGAGTAAAATGTGCTTCATGAAACAGCCCTGGCTTGGCGGGGGCTCCCCTCCTCCCTGCCACCCCGGCACAGCCAGCCCTCGAGCCGGAGGGATGGAGCTGGCACCGGAGCGGGGAAGCAGGCAGGCTGGACGCGGGCCAGGCTGCGCACTTGATCCAAACACAGCTGGAGCTGATCTGATGAAGTGAGAGGTTAAGAAGAGAGCATCTGTTATCTAAAGGGGACACACAGTGGGAAACTGTAAGCTCTTTATTCCCCCCACCCCACCCCCTCTGTTCAGTGCATCATCCCTGACTTTATTTCTTTGATTTATTAAGGAAGCCTGCGCTTCCGGGGCTGTAATTAAGTGCCACTGTGTGAGCTTTTGATAGTGAGTGAGTGATATAATGGCTTGCACATTCGCCGTCTGCTCAAGTGCTTTAGGATCTGGATAACAAGCAAAGGCTCCCAGGCAGGGGTGGCATTTCTAGGCAGATGTGCAGAGTATTATTGTAATGCCAAGGGAAAGGTCTTCTACTGGCTCTCTGAACCAGGAGCCTTGGGCAAGTGGTCTGGTTTGCATTCCCACTGGGCACCTCCACGTGCCACGCTCCGGGGTCTGTGATGCTGCTGGCAGCCCTGTCCCTGTCCCTGTCCCTGTCCCAGTCCCCGCTGATGCCTCTGGCTTTTCCCCAGGGCTCAATTCTGCCCTCGGTTCCCAGGGCGGCTGCCGAGCCTCTCTCTGTGCCCCAGCAGCACTGCTCTGACACCCCATTCACCCATGCCTGGTTTTTAGGAAAAAATAAATTTCTTTTGACTTTAAGGACCATTTTTGATACATAAACAGGATTATTTGAGTGGCTTGGCCGTTGGCCACAGAAGGAGCAAGCTCGGGGTCCGGAGCAGCGGTTGGCTGTGTGCACATACACTTTTTTGCTGCTGGATGGGGGGGGGGGGGGGGGGGCAGGAGGAGGAGGAGCAGGAAAGGGTAAAAAAAAGTAAACCCTACATGTAAATAAACTTAAAAAGTGACAGAGATTATTTGCTTCTTAATGAACTAAAATGTCCAACCTCCCACTGAGCGGCAACATTGTTTATAAACTACAGAAAGGGCTTTATTTTAATGGGCAGTAAATCTCATTCATCCCCAGCCCTGGCAGTGAGGAGCGTGCGGGATGAACAGGCTGGTGCTGATCGCAGCCCCGTCACTCCTGCGCTCCTCCGGCCAGCATCTCTGCTGGGTACGTTTGCCCCCCTTGCCCACATTTGCCTTTTTCCTCCCTTCTTCCTCTCCTTCCTAATTCCCGCCGCCGTGCCGATAACGGGGTTATCTGGCCAGGAAGAAAGGACGAATCTGTCCCTGTGCCTCGGCATGTCACATCCGCTCGGTTTTGTTTATTCACTCGGAAAATGCCCCCCCCCAGCTCCCCCCCCCGCCCCGTCTCTGGGTGGCAGCTGGCGAGTGGCCTGAGATAATCACAGCATTATTTTTTATTTATTCCTCTTAAAGAAAGCCTCCTGTAGCCTGCAGGCAGATTTTGTCCGGTTGCCCCCATCCTGCTCGTGTGCTCCTTGCTCTGCAGACAGGGCGTGAGGGCGATGGTAATCGGAGCAGAACCCCGATGCTACAGGCAGATCCCCCTGAGGATCCCTCTGGCAGGGGACACGGTGGCTCCGGTGCAGGGACGGTCCCTCTGAGCCTGGCAGAGAGGCGGGCAGGACCAGCAATTGAGCGATTACGGGTGCAAAATACCTATCGATACGCTATCTTGGGCAGAGAATTGTGGAAAATAAATACACAGTCTGGGCATCCGTGGAAATGAGAGCATCCGAGCTGGAGGGTGAGATGCTTGGGAGAGGTTTTGCTGCTTTGGGTTGAAAGGGACAATGACGAGTTGTTGTGAGCTAAAGCCAGGCAGTTTTGGAGCTGCTCAGGCCTCGCGTGACACACGGCTGTTAGCGGGCGAGTGCGTTGCTGAGGTCGAAGCTGGTGGCTCTGAGCCGCCGGGAAGCGTTGGGAGCTGGTACCTGCCGTGGGAGAGGGACCACGGTCACGTCAGGTGGGAATTTCAGACGTGCCTGACTTCCTCCCAGGACAAATCAGGCACCTTGAAAACTTCTGACCGTAATTCATAGAGTGAGGTACACCTAAGGCAAGAAGGAAAATAGTAAGTTATCTATTCCCGTTTAATATCCATAATCTGCCATTAATCAAACTGGGACTATAAGATCCTTCTTAGGCCTAATCAGTGCATAATGGATTATCTACAGGAACTAATAAAAGGTAATTATCTATGCTTTGCAAGTTCCAATTACTGTACTTATATGATCAATTAATTCTTGTAATGGTTTCACAGGTGCAATTTGTGTGACAACACTACGCTGACTCCGGGCAGCGCGGCTGCCGGCAGCACGGATGCAGGCAGGGATGCAGGGCGGCGCAGGGGGCAGCGGGTGCAGGCAGCAGGGACGCAGCTCTGCCGGCACAGCCGCCCCGGCGCATCCCGAGCTCTCCCAGGTGCTGCACCGGGAAAAAACACCTCCACTCAAGTCACTGCTGGGCAGCAAGGGGCTGGCGTTCGCAGGCTTTCAGCTGTGCACGGTGGTCCTGTCCCCAGCAAAAGCGCTTCTGCCCTGTGCTGTTTCCCTCCCCAAAGCAGGAGACAGAGCGTGGGTTCGGCAGCCGCTCGGCCCCGTCCATTGCTGCGTGTCCCAGGGGATGTTGCCCCTGTCTCAGCGTCACCTCGGGGAGCCCCGCTGCTCCCTTCCCGTGCCCCAGCGTGGCCAGCACGGCAAGCAAACCCCCGTGCAAAAGGCAGATGTCTCCAGTCATCTCCTTGTCCCGCCTGGCCTCGCGTCCCTCTCGCCGGCTTGCAGAGTCGTCGCCAGCAGAGTCATCGGAGGGTCTTAAAGGAGGAGGAAATATTCCAGCAATGTCTGTGCAGTTTTAGGGATGGCTTAAAATTACAATAAATTTGAGACACTTTACATGTCCACTTGGGGCCCAGCATTGTTGTGGTAATTTGAAGCAGATTGAGTCAGCGCTTGTGGCAAATGGCAGATCTAAGGGTTCCAGCAGGAGCCCGGGGATGGAGGAGGAGAGGTGGTGGGGAGCAAAGGAGAACACCGTTTCTGCCTTGCCACTCGGGGCTGTGGAGCCAAACCCTCCCGGGCTGACACCTCTCTGCGATGGTGCGGCCCTGACTCACGGCTCAGCCTGTGGTTCCTCCTTCTCTTTTGGGGGATTTTTTTTAATCTTCTGCAGCTCAGTAACCCAGTGTCACCTTCTGGTGTCCCCAAGATTGCGCTGTGTCAGAGCAGGTTTTGGGTGCAGCTGTCCGCTCGGACCTTGGGGTCCTAGAGTCAGGTCCTGCCCTTGAGGTGACTTTACGAGGCCATGGGGATGTGCCACCTCTTCCCCACCACGGGGTCTGGATGGTGAACCAACGCCTCCTTCCAAGGGCAGATCCACAGACCTTGGGAGCCCAGGCCCAAGGGTGTTTGAGGAAAGTATTTGAATTAAGTTCTCCCAGGCTCTCCTTGGCGTGGTGAGGTTGGGCAGAGGTTTGGGAATGGGAACCGCAGTCCCTGCCTGTGCCCTGCCTGTGCCCTGCCTGCAAGGGCTGCGGGGTTGCAGCCCGGCGCCGTGCGTGCTGCCGGCTGGTGGGGTTGGCGGAGGGAGCAGAGCTGTGGCTCCGGAGAGGCCGGGGCACTCAGTCGCCATCCATGTTCTTACCTGGCTTCTTCTCGATGCAAAAAGGGGAAAGCAAAGAATAACGAGGACGAGGGCTGGGTGAGGGAATGGCTTTCTCCTGGGAGACCCTGGGGCTTTGCAGACGTCTCCAGGTCAGGAGTATCGTGCTCCCACACAGACCAGAGACCCGGAAAGGACCACTTGGAACAGTTTGGTTTGATTTCAGTCTTTGCAGAGAGTTTCATGTCAGTGCAAAGGAGCAGAAACAAGAATTTGTTTCAATACAAAGCTTGTTGGTTTTTTTTTTACAAAACCGTTGACATCGGATCTTTTGACAATTTCCATTGTTATTTCCCCCCTTCTCCCAAACATGAAATTAATTCATCTAAGTCGTTTTTCTGGGAACAGTCTTGGTTTCGTTGACATTTTTGGTTAACAAGGGAAAAAGCAAACCCATTTAAAAAAAAGTAGAAAAAACAACCCCCCCGAGCCTTTCTACTTAAAAAAGAAACTCCCCTCCCAGCGTTCCCAGTGACCATGATACAACCACTGCTTTGTTCCCAACATGGTTGATGTTGTTCCCAGCTTGCTCCGAGCTGCTCCGCCAGCCCGAGAGCGTCCCGGACGGGGCCGGAGGGGAAGGGGCTGCGTCCTCCTCTCTGCTGTCGCATGAGCTCTGGGGCACGGTGGCATCGGCGGTGCAAGAGGGGTGTTTGCTGGAGGAGAACATCTCAGCGAGGCTCCCCTGTGCGGTGGCCGCAGCTGCCTGGCTCGGGGCGAGCGCTGCATTTCGGTGGGTTTGGGCACGGCTGCAGCTTTGCTGAGTCGAGGGACGGGGAGGTGGACGCAGGCAGGCGAGGCTTCACGGCTCCACCGTCTGCGGGGGAAACCGAGGCACGCGGGCAGCTGAAACGCCAGACCTGAGGGCACAAAGTGACGCTAAGGACAGGAACCAGCTCGAAGTGCAGCCCGGATACCCCAGCACAGCCCCATCCTCTCCCCATCGCTGCGTGCCAGCCCCCCCGGCAGGACCGTCCTCAGCCCCGCGCCATCCTTGTGCCCTGATCCCCAGCGGCGTGCGCTTCACCGCGCCCCACAGCCGACGCTGGGCTCCTGGCCTCGTCCACCGCTTCCTTCGGTTTTGTTTTCCAAGTCTTGGCCACCACGTCCAGCCCTGCCAGCACACCGCGGGGAGGAAGCGCTCTTCGTGCTGCTGAGAGGTGCTGCCACACGCAGCCCTCGCAGTGCCTGGCTGCAGCACGCAGCTGCTTTTTTCTTCTTCTTTCTTTTGTTTCTCTCTTTTTTTTTTTTTTCTTTTCCCAAGCAAGCCACCACAGGCTCCTTCAAACATTCCCTTGAAGATTATTCTCCCACTTGTCTGCAACATGTTTGCAATGCTGAAACTCCCGTTGCCCCATCCCAACCTTCTGCGCCTGCTTTCTTTTCTTGGCTCAGCTTCTGGATTGTAGGGACCAAGCCTGGGCATGCCGATTCCCATTCAATACATTTTCATACCTTTGATTCCATCTTTTCCCTGGCAACCCGGGGCCGGATCCTGGAGGCTGTGCAGACGTGACTCACTGCCCCACCGATGTGCTGGCGTGGTGCACGGCTGCGAGGTTTGCCGGATCGCGGTGGGTTTCGGAGCTCGACACCCACCCTCTGGCTGCCTCCGGCTGATTTACGCCTCTCTGGGACAACTCGTCTTGTGCTGAACTCTAAAATTAGCTTGATGGCGAGGTAGCAGGGTCAGGCGGGTGATGCTGGCCAGGGGGCTCGGGGTCCCGACACGTGTGCTGGGCTCACCCGTGGGTTCCTGGGCGCAGGAGGGCAGGGACACCGTGCTCCAGCCTGGCTGGCTGACCATGGCGCCTATGGAGCTATAGGGCCCCCGGATTCGGTGCCGGGTAGATGGTCGCAGTGAGTAGAGTTGGGCGCATTCATGTCGTCAGACAGTGGTCAGCGTTAATTAATCTAATACTTCAGATTTCGCTAATAATAGATCTTGTTTGATAAAAAAACCAATCAACCTCATCTGATGATAGGGTTTGCAAAGCGTGGCCTCGGGGGGGGGTCGATGGAAAGCTGCTGGCTGCAGCGGGTGTAGAATAAGGCTGCTAGAGAACACATTTAGAAACGCCACCCTTGGTGATGAGAATTGCTGCTAAATAGCTGCTTGGCAGTGGGAAAAGACCAATAACTGCTTGTCCGGATTATGAAGCGTGTGGTTTGGCAAAGCCTGGCTTAGCAAGGGTCGAATGCAGATAGACACATGTTACGGACCATCTTTGCATTTGTTTGCTCACTTTGTTTTAATTTGAAACTCAAGCCTCTTCCCTGTGGTTAGATCCTCCCAGCTAAGCAAGTTTTAGCAGAGAGAAGTTGCTTAAGGAAGAGAAAGGATGCTGGACACAGTGTAAAGTGAGAGCAACCGCTGTTACCGCAGATGCTTCCCGACCTCCGTTAACAAAACCATCGTCGCTCTTTGGTCGCTTCCCTCCATTCGGCCCCTTTTCCAGTGCAGTTATTTTCTAAGCCAACATTGCAGGTTTTATTACTACTGCTTATTATTTAAATGGTGCCAGAGGTGTGCACGGCGCTTTACAAACACAGGGGGAGAAAAGGTCTTTACTCAGAGGAGTTTTTATTATAATTTAGACGATTGTAGTAGAAGTAATTAAGGCTGAGAGGGGGCAGGCAGCATTGCAGACTGGTGTCAGAGCAGCAAGGCAAAAGGACCGGCTTTGAGCGAGGTCCTCATGCGATCTTTCAACTGGGACTGGGGATGCTGAGCTTTAGCAGGGTGGGTGATAGGAGAAGCGTCAGCTCTGCTGCACCAGATTAAGCCATCGCTCCCTCAGATACAGCTTTTCTGATGATGGCAAGATCGCAGGGCTTCAAAAAGGAAAGGGAAAAACAATTAAGGACTTGTGCCACCCAGTAATACACTGACCCAATTGTGCGCTGCTCTGTAAGGGGAGAGAAATTCCTTCCTGACCCTTGTACTCATCAGCCCATGCCCTGAAGCATAAGATTTGATTTTCTTTATCTGGCTTTCCATAATTGCAGATGTCGTGTTTGGTACTCTCTGTATCCCACCCCTCAGAAACAGCATCTGCTGCATTTAACTCAATGGACCTTCTCCTCTGGGAGCTCAATCCTGACTCTTTTCTGGGAAGTGCCTGGAAGGAGGGAGGGAGACCTGGTTCCATCAACCTCCCCAGCGCTTGGGGGTTTTCCCCTGGTACGTGGTGGTTGCTGGTTGCTCAGCTGGGGAGGGCATGTGTCCCCCCGTCACTGGCACGTTCTCCCCTTTGCCATGGTCGAGCTTTATTCCCACCTGCCTAAAATATGTGAAGGAGTTTAATTGGTATGTAGATATTTGTGAGAGTCACTCAGGAGTTATTGTTGCTCCCGCTGTTTGCTGGACCTCAACAAGCGTAGTGTGCCAAGGCCGGGACTAAGTCCTGCTGCTGGTTTTTCTTTTGTGAGAAGGCACTTGAGGATGCATGAGCAGCCCATGGGACGTGAGCAGGAGGTGCTCCTCGTGCCCCATCGGGGATAACCTCTTCATGGCTGGGGCCACGTGGGCAGTGATTGCTGGCGTGGCTTGGGTGACCCTTGCTGCCCGCCATGGAGTCGAGGACCAGAGGCTTGCTTAGAGATGCAGCCAACGGGTGTTTCCTCTCCTTGGCATCCCTGGGGCTTCGCTGGCCGGGAAGAAGGGCAGGACGTGCTGCCCAGGAGGGATGGTTCGGCCGGGAGGGTCCGTGTGACCCCCAGGGTGGTGGATGGGCACACGGCTGAACTGGTTTGCCGACCCCGTGGGTGCGTGTCGGAGGCTGGCTGCTCTCCGGTGCTGGCAGGCAAACCCACCCTCCTCCTAGGTCTGCACGCTGGGCACGCTGCGTGGGGTGCAGCTCTCCAAAAACAGGGCAGGAGATGATTTGTTTTGGCATGAGAGCAATGGGTGGAAGGTCCGTTGTATTCCCGAGGTCTCTTCTGCCAGCAGTGAGTATCACTCAGCCCTGTCTCAGCTACCGGACCATCTGCCTTTCTGCTCCAGCCGCGTCGGGTTGAGAAAGGAACGGGAGGGCGCTGCAAAACCCAGCACAGCCCTGATCGACCCGCATTGTGCTGCTGCTTGCTCCTCCGCTCAGTCCTGCCTGCTCCCCTGCCCAACACCCGGGGGGGGTTTCTGTCGGGGCCCTGCGAGCGGGGAGCGAGTCGGCAGAGCCCGTCCTGAAAGAGTTAAAGGCTCTCACCCCTTCCAGCCTGGGGAAGTGGAATTAGTCACGGCCTTCAGTAGAAGTGCTGGCCAGGTTATAAAAATGACAAACGAGCACAAATCAATAATGAAGTTAGTGTTTTCTGGGAATGCCAGACACGAACGGAAAAGTACATCAACACGGGTGGTGGGCGCCGTGATGTATAGGATGAGCTGCCCCACATGCGCATCCCTTGCATGGGCGCGTGCAAGGCGGCACCGTCCCTTTCTCCTCCCCATCATGTTTGACTCTCCCCAGGCACCATCGCTGCGGCGGGAAGCCGGGGGGGCTCTGCACGCCGGCACCTCCCTGGGATTTTTGATGCCTTTTGGAGCAGAGCTTGCATGATGCCGGCTGCTGCTGGATGCTTGTTCAGCGTGAGGCACTGCGGAGGCAGCTCCGGGGTATCGGAGAACGGGGATTGCAAACGGTGCCCCGGGGAAGTCGAGCGTCTGATTAATCTTCAGGACACAGGGTAGCGTTTCCACAGCACCGAGGTAGCGTCGGAGGCCACGTTTCCTTTTCCAATGGGACTTGGGCATGTCTGGAAAGGAAACGGCCTTCTAATTAGATGGCTTGAAAATCTTTACCATCGCTCGTTACAAATACATTAATCAGCCCATATTGAAAGAACTGTACTGCAAAAGGGACGTTATTATTATTATTATTTATTGTGTAGATAGGAATGAGTTTAATCCCTTCCTAGCCTGGGCTTTGTTCAGAAAGTGACCCAACATCCCAGTGCTGCTTCTTGGCCCCAATGTCACCTGATTTCTGTGCAGCCATAAACCTGCGTGGGACATCGCGGGGATTTTCAGCAGTGCTTTAAAATGGGCGGCTTTAAAACGTGTAAGGGAGGGGGAAAAACAGCTCAGGGATGTAAATAGGAGGAGGTGGGAGTGACGGGGCTGAGACCCGGCAGAGGTAAGGTGCAGGGGTGCAGTAGTGGAGGCTGCGGTGGAGTGGGGCTGAGCGGGGCTGGGGGAGCTGGGTGCCGGCGTGCGGAAGGGGGCAGTGGCTTAGGAAGAGCAGTGCCGTGTTCGCACATCCTTTCAGGGTTGGTGGCTTTTGCAGCCTATTAGCACATCTCTATAATTAATATAAACTTCCTTAATCGCCCCTCCAAATGTCCTGGATTCTGGTCGACCTCTGGGCGCCTGGGCTGGGCGTCCTGCTCTCTCCTTTGGGATGTATTTTCTCTTGGAGGCAATGCCCGGTGCCTGGAGCACCGTCAGCAGCCTGGCCCTGGTCCTGCCCCCCGCGGCCACGGATGCTGTGCAGAGCCTGAAGGGCGGGTTTGAAAATGCAGATATTGATGTGTCACGGGTTCTTTCCCTCCTGCGGTGGTCTGGGTGATGCCAGCATGTCGTGGCAGCACAGGAGGACCCGTTCACGCTGCGTCTCAGTGGGACCAGGGACGGTCACTGCTGTTAGCGTTTGCTTGGCCAGTTTGCTGCCTTTGCACGTATGCAGACTTCAGGTGCTGTTCTCATCTTCAGAAACCTCCTTAGACGCGTCAGCCGCTGTCTGTCGTGGCAAGTAACCCCCCAGACGCGGAGGAGAGTGAGCTTTCAGAGGGCAGGTGGAAGGGGTTAACAGAGGCTGAGGGTGATGGATACCTGGGAAGAGCTCGTCAGGGAGAATCGTGTTCCTCTGAGGAAATCGATGATCTGGGACTCTTATGCTGCTCATTTTCAATGGGTTGTCTCCATCACTTCATCACCGCTTTCCAGCTGGAAATAGCGGGGCTGGTGCAGGCAAGCTCATGGCTTAAGGTGTAGGTAAGGTCTAACCAAGCTTCAGGCCAGCTCCTTGCAATGCTGCAGGATTGTGAATCCAGAGCACGATCCAAAGTGGACCCAAACCAGAAACAACTCCAAACACCCCAAGAACTCAGCAAACTTAAAAAAACCCCAGCAAAGCACCCCCCTGCACTGCGTCCTTGGGAGGAATGAAGCAATACTTGGGCATGAAGGTTTCCCAGCCCCTCTTTGCCCTCAGCTGAGGTTGCTCTTCACAGCGAGAGGCGTGTTGTGCCCTGTTTGAATGAGACGGACCTTGGGAGCGTGACGGGTGCGATCCCCCTGCTCCCACGGGTAGCTGTCAGCAGTCTGCCTGGGGCACATCTCGGCGTGCTACGGCACGTCCGTGCGGCGTGTCCCGGCACAGCCGGGCTGCCTCGGTGCAGAGCCGGACTCTCGCCGTGACCGCGGCTCCATCGCTGCCGCAGCCGCACTGGTGAGACGGTGCGAGGCGATTTTCCTGCCTTGGGTCCCTGCCAGTGCCGAGAGCTCTGCCCCATGGCCCCGAGCATGCGGTGGCACAGATCCAGCCCCCACGCTAATGAGATGGCTTCAAATAGGAGTTAATCATTTGCCAGACGAATGCTGCCGGGGTGTATCTGAATTCCTCGCTCCTATAGGCATGCTGTCGTGTACTCGATTGTCGTGCTCTCGCCCAAAGCTGCTACACCAAGTGTTTCACAACAAAAACCCCAAACCACATGAAAGTAATTGAGTTTCATATTTCATTGTAACCCTAAATTCAGGTTTGCCAAGAGTTTCAGTAGTTTCATGAACCTTTCCCATGAACCTTCAGCAAAGGCTGTAGTTTAACCTGGTTTTGATGAAAACCCAGGTGCGACTCAGTCGCTTTTGAGCAAGTTTTGAGGTTTGTGCAAACCTGAAATTCGAAGGCTTTCAAGAGGAAGGAAGGAAGGAACCCAAAAGCACGTCAGAGCTGGTGACGGTGTTTGCGGGGAGCCCTGTGCACATCTGCAGCCAAGCTGTAATTCCTTGGGGACCCGGGACCCAGGCGTGATGCTCTCGGTGATGCTTCGAACCCACTTGGCAGCATCGCCACCAAACTGGCCGCTACGATTTGGTAAACGCTGGTGCTCTGAGCGTTGCAACCCGTGGTCCTTGCGGCAGCATCTCCCGGCGTCCGCCACCGCTGAGGCCGCTTCGCTTCGGAGCGACGGTGGGTGAGCCCAGACTTTGCTCTCGATGTTGCTTTGGGAATAACTCTGCGAAAGTCAGCGGTGTGCGAGAAAGCTCCCAAGCCAAAAAAAAAAAAAAAAAAAAGGCGGGTACCAAGTGGGTGGGGATGGGGCTCCTTCCGAACCACGCCTGGCGCACACCCAGCCCTGCCTCTGGATTATGTGTATTATTATATCCACACGCGGATTGCTTTTTCGGCAGCGCCGTCTTTCCTTTCTCCAGCAATTTCCTGAAATAACGTTAGGGAAATGTGAAAATCTTGAACTTTTGAACCTCCCCAGAGGACGGCGTGCGGGGGGGGTGACGGCAGGAGGAGGGGACGCCTGCCTTCTGCCTGCCGTTTATTTTGGCTACAGGGTCCAGGGATGGGGAGGAGGGGGCTCGCCAGCCCCCCGGCCGGCAGAGGAGCCAGATCAGCGCTGCCCCTTACTAATTAATGGCTTTCTCGTCAGTGGGTCACGGAGGCGAGGAAGGCAGAGGAAGTTTTCTTTTGCTCGCAGATGCCGGGGAGAGGGGGGAGTGCCTGGACTGGGTGGCGAGGGCAGGGGGTGACATGCGGGGGTGATGGATGGGGCCTCGGTTTTTCGGCCGGGCTCTGGACGCGGGCAGCTCGCGCCGGTGAGGAAGAGAGAGGGGAAGGGGGGATACGCTGCGCCTGGAAAGTACTTTTCCCTCTGATGAACTTCAGAGGTGTATAAATCACTGCCAGGCTGCAGCTGCGAAGCATGTGACGCTGGCAAATTAATGGTCCTTCGGAAAACGCCGGCCATCGCGCTCCCTTCCTCGCCTCTTAAAGGCACAGCCGGTGGCCAGGGCAGCCCCAGGCGTGGGAATGGGGGGGCACGGGCCAGGCTGGGGGAGCCTCGTGTGCCCGCTGGCCACGGGGTGAGCTGGGGCTGAGGGCTGGCTCTGCAGAGGTCTCCGTGGTGCAGCGCAGTCCGTGGTTCAAAGCTTTCCATAGTGCAAGGCTCTCTGGTGCAAAACTCTCCGTGGTTCGAAGCTCTCTGCAGCACAAAGCTTTCCGTCGTGCAAAGCTCTCTGGTGCAAAGTTTTCCCCAGTGCACAGCTCTCCGCAGCACGGAGCCCGCCATGGCGCAGTGCTCTCCATGGTGGGCTCCTGCTCTGCTGCCCGTGGTCCCTGTACGAACAGGACCTGGATGCTCCTGGGGATGTTACTTTTTCCAGGGCACAGGGCGGGTGCCTGGTGGGAGCTCCTGGTCTCCGTGCCGTGGTGCCTCTGCCGTGCTTTCGCCCACCTGGGCTGTTTGCACAGCAGTGACCTGTGGAGGGTGCAGACACATCCAGAGCACACCAGAACCTTATGACTGGAGTGTTGAACTTGCAGTCGAGGTGGGCATCGTGCTGGCGGCTGATCACCCGCCCAGTGCAGCGGGTCGCCAAGCGCTGTAGCAGAGGACCACAAAGCATCTTTCTCACAGTGGCGTCGAGATGCCAAGACGTGCCAGGGCTGGGCGTCCACGCTCGTGAGGCACAGCCGTCCTGTGCAAACCTCGCAGGCAGACTGCTGCGGGGCCGGAGGGCAGTCGGAGGCTCCCCGGCTCGCCCAGAGCCACCTGGGCCACCACCCGAGTCCCAGCCCGCTGCCTGCCCATCTCACCATCTTGCTCCCCTTCCTCGCTCGCGCTCTTAAAAGCAGTGGCAGAAGAGGAGGGGAATCCAGCGCTGCAACTTCTGCCCCGTGCTGCTGGTATGCAGGAGGGGGGAGGGAGCTGAGCCACCAGCAGAACAGTTAAAAATTACTGAATACTTCCCTAATAGAATTAGGTTTCCGTGCAAGCAATTGCCTTAATTGCCAGAGGGATGCGGGGCAGTGGGGAGGGGAGCCAACCCGGGCTCTCCCTGGGCTGCCACTCTGGCCGGTGTTTCGCAGCCCAGCGCAGCGATGCTCTGCTTGGGCCGGAGATGTCCCCGGTGAAGCCAGAGTAAGGATTTGGGTTGGGCTGAGCAAGAAGTAAATAAAAGTGTTTTGCACACACAGCGGGACTAGAGGCAAATGCTGGCGGGGGGCTCGGCAGGACCAATGTCAGTCCCCTCGGATGTGTTTGTTATGCCGGGAGATACCTGGACATGCTGCAGTTTAAATCGCTGTTTATTTTCTAACTGCTGTTGGAGCAGGGAAAGTTAGGCAGGCAGGCAGGGATAAAAAAAAAAAAAAGAGCCCACTCTGTCATTTACGTGGTAAAGGAGATAAGTGGGGATTTAAAGAGAAGGGAATATATAATTGAGACGAACGTGTAATATGAGCACAGATCCAAACAGAGAGATCGTAATCAGAAGTGTTAGGAGAAGCTGAGGTTTATTAATGAAATGTCTCATCTATTTGTCAGCTGAAGAGGAACAGCCTTTCCCCAG
Source organism: Grus americana (assembly GCF_028858705.1). Taxonomy (NCBI): domain Eukaryota; kingdom Metazoa; phylum Chordata; class Aves; order Gruiformes; family Gruidae; genus Grus; species Grus americana. Next base: position 11,249,497 of record NC_072871.1, on the reverse strand, counting down.
CAGCCGGAGGTGGAGGGGGCGGACGTGGGGATTGCACTCGCGTTCCCGCTGCTGTCGCAGAGATCGAGGCTGCCATCTTCCTGCCCAGGTGGATGATGCTTGGGCCCGAAAGCAAAGGCAGGGTTAGAGGAAAAAGGCAAGTACGTGGTTTTTAGGAAGCTGGACGATGTCATTTTCCTCGCCGTAATCTGCCGTGGAAGTTGGGAGCTGGCAGAGCTCTGCAGCGAGGCTGATAACCGTCTGAGGAAGGGATCATTGGAGCCTTCCTCAAAGCCCCCTCCTCCTCTCCGCTGTTCTGCCCAGCTCTCTGCCCTCGGGTGCAGTCAGTCACCCCTGGTCCGCTCCGGGAAGGCACCGCGGGTACTCGGCAGCTGGCAGCAAATGCGTCTGCGGCCTCGGGAGCAGCCTCGGCTGCCGGGTTCAGCTGTGCGTCTGGCCACGGGTCCGTGCGGGGCTTTTCCACCGCTCCGACCTGCTCTTGTGGGCAAAGTGCTCCCGTCCAGCTCGTTTCTCACTCTGGCACTCGTTACGTCTTCCTCCCTGCTCTCCCTGAGACCAGTGCTTGGCTGCCCTGCAGTTCCCCTCCGTGCTCCTCGCAGTGCCCAGGCACGGCTGGGAACCGCTGCAGACCCTGTGCCGGCAGCGGCGTTGGCTCGTGGAGCCATGGAGTTAGCTTGGACAAACCCTACTTGTGTGGGCTGGAGGCTGCAGCCTGGCGCAGACACATCTCAGCCAGCCTTGGAGGAGGTGTTGGTAGCTGTGCGGACAGCATGGAGCACACAGCACGCCGCGGTAGTCTCGCTGGTTTTTCAGTAGCCACGTGGCAGGTAATTTAGCTGTTTTGCTCTTGCTGTGTGGCTTGGTGGGTCTGCGACCCGGGTGATGTATGGCGTGTGGCGTGGCTCACCGAGCGCCTATTCTCAGGGACAGCCCTCCTATTTCATCCTCCACTCGCTCACTCTTAGCTCTGCCCAGCATTGTTGTTGGGGCACCTTCATCCCTTGGGGCTCCTCAGGCACAAGGGTGATGCTGGTGGTGTCCGAGGGGTTAACCTGGGGCCCTGTGCAGCTCCGGCAGGGAAAGGCTCTGGCTGTACATGAAGAGAACATTTTTTGAAGGGTCCTTCCCAGGCTCTGGCAGTTATCTACGGGCTGACAAAACGCCTGGAACGTGGAGACCCGCTGGACATTGACCCGGCTGTGCCGAGCTCAATTAGCTGAGGCTATCTGATTGGACTTGGCACAGCCTAATTAGCTTTGGACTCAAACCAGAAACTCAAACCCAAAGGCAGCTTGCAGGCAGACCGTCCTTTGCTGCAGCCTGCCCTGGGGGGAAAGGCTTTCCCAAGCCTCTTCTCTGCCCTGGGAACGGGGGAGCAACCCACCAGCCCTGCCTGCCCATCCCTCGGGCCACACGGCTGGTGTTGAGGGGGCTTAAACCTTCCCAAGGGGGGCACATAAGACCAGAGGCAGCTTCTCTCTCTTGAAAAATGCTGCATGCCGTCCGTTTTCCAGAGGGAACTTGCTTTTATTGAAGGTGACCTGGCTCTGGCAGCTGCCTTCCCTATCTCGTCAGGCGCCTTCCTGCAGCACGTAGGCACCCAGTTCTCAGGCTCCTTCTCCTGGACCTCCCATTGCAGTGTACGAAGTGGGTGGTTTGTCCCTGAGACAACCGGCTCGCTCCAGAGCATGCTCCAGTCATCGGTGGAGATGTGGAGAAGGAGCTGAGATGGGAAGGGATGGCTGGTTTGGGACCCCAGGATCCTTTGCCCATCTGGATTTCCAGGTCTGTGTGCTCTGTGAACATTAAAGCGCAAAAATGGTGGTGGGAAGGGACCTTCAGCGGTCTGTTGACCAACCTACCACCAAGCATGGGCTGGGAGGTGGGCATTTCTCCAAGGAGACCTGGAAAACAGCATTCCCATGGGCTGCCCTTGCACAGCTCCCAGCAGCAAAGCCCTCTGGACCGGATGGCTCATCCCACATGGATGCTCATGAGATGTCTCCTGACAAGATGACACCTCATGCCCAAGCCAGGTTTGCTGGCTCTCAACTGAGAGATGGGAAGACCCATGTGGCCTTTCAGTCACCTGCTGTCGTCCAGAATTCCCTACAGAGAACTACTGTAAGTGGTTTTCTGGAAAACTGGCTAGCAGCGTTGCCTTTTACTAGTCATGGTGTGGCCGGTTGGCAGCGCGTCTTCGGGGTGTTGGGACATCAGCTGCACACTGGCAGTGAGCACCACTGCCAGCCACGTTGGATCAATTAAAGCCCATTATGCCAAGTGAATGACTGTAATTATCTCAAATCTGGATTAATGCGTGTGCACAGCACCGTAATATAATCCGTCTGGCCGGTGGTTTGGAGGCCGTTGTTCCTGGAAGCCAGAGGCAGAAGGAACTCCGCAACACACGGCCGTATCCTCCCCCTCTCACCTCCTGCCGCTGTCTCAGACCCTGAGGACGGAGCTTGTCCCGTCGGACGGATCCTGCACACGTAGTGTAGGACCTTTGAAAGTGACGTGGGCTGCTCTCAACGCTGACCGCAGACGGGAGCAGAAGAGCAACTGGGAAGAGCCGAGGTGCCAGCGCCTCCAGTCAATCTCTGTAATTAGCAAAACCAGGGTAGATGGAGCACTTCCCCCGGTGTCCCGGGGCTCTGTGCCTCTAGGACCCATTGGCAAGGGGGGAACCTGCATTTTAGCCCACAGAGCTCAAAGCCGGTGGCCGGGAGAGCCGCAGAGCTGCTCCTGGGCTTTAGGATTTGGCTCATCCCAGATCTCCTGGAGGGAGAATCCGGAGCTGGGTCCCCTCCCCAGCCGCAGGCAGGGCAGGGCGGCTGCACGTCTGAAGGGGTGACGCTGCGGGGAGCAGCGGGGACATTTCTTACAGAATCCCAGCCCCCCGGCAGGACGTAACCCGTGCACGGGCATGTCTGGGGAGGAGCGGAGCTTCCCCTCCGACAGCGTGGGTCGGCAGCCCCGTTTTGGAGCTGGGAGCTCCCGTTTACCAGAGCTCTCAGCTCCGCTTCATTGCGTTCTTTTGGCTGCTTTGGAGAGGAGTGTTTTAGGGCTCGAGGTAGCGGCTTCCTCAGGAGGAAGGAGAGGAGCCTGCTTGGCTCCAGGTCTGAGAGCCATCTCCTCTCCACGTCCATCCTCCCAGCCCGGAGCCTGGCGTGGGGATGGGACCTGGGTGCTGGGAGGCAGCGGGTGGGACGGGCTGGGGCCATGGGGCAGCGCGTGATCCGGGTTCGCCGGTGGGCCCGGCGCGTGCCACGTGTGCGGCTCGTTACCACGAGGTCCTGGGGGAGCCGCGACGTGAGACGAAACTTCTCCTCTTTCTGCTAGAGCGAGCCTAATGCTTTCGAGCTCCCCTTGCGTCTCACTGGATCCTGCTCGGTTTTTCATAGCTCAGAGCGTAGCACCCCCTCAAGGGCAATTAGATCACTTCCAATTTGCCCGTAAGCCCATAAAACTGCAATTGAATGTAATTAAAAGGCCATAATGAGCTTCAGCAACCTGCGGGACCACTGCGTTTTTCGCTCTCACCGTGCTCCTTTCGGAGAACGGGATGGAGTCGGGGAGGCTGCGAAGGTCAGCGTTTGCAGGGAGGATGAGGAGCTCCGAGCAGAGCTCCCTGGTTCCCGGGATGGGACAGGCAGATGCGGGGAAGCACCCAGGTGCCACCGCCGCCACGTGCTCACGCTGGTGATGCCCGCTGGGGAAGGCTGAAGGGACCCCCGGGTGCAGCCCTCCGTCTTTGCAGGACAGAGGGAGCAGCTTCTCTCTGATGACATCTTCTGTTGCTGTTTTGACTTCACCGACGCTCTTTGGAGGCTGGGAGGGTGCCGGCAGGTACCAGTCCCCTGGTTTGCTCCTGGCTGTGTTCGGGGAAGTCAACTGGCAGGGGACGATTGCAGCGATGGGGGCTCAGCCCTTGTGCTTTGGCAGTGAGGTCTGGGTCCCCCAAACTTCCCTTTCGGGGGGGCATGAGGACACCTCAGAAGATGGAGACATGCAACCCCAAGCAGGGTTTGCCCGGGGGGCTCCTGACACCGCTGTGTTTGGGGCAGAGAGCTGGGCTGGGGGCACGTGCCAGACAGCGCCTGCACCCCAAAAGCGCGGGGCTCGGAGGGGACAGCGAGCCCCCGCTTCGGGCTGCTTCTGGCTGCAGCGGCACAAGCTCAGAAGAGCTGCCGCGTTGAGTCCTGCCGCAGACGTCTCCTCGGCCCCGCGGCCAGCGCGGGAGCCCTGGCAGCAGCACTACACTGCACCTATTATTGCCGGTTCCTGCAGCGGGTTCCCAGCCAGTAAATTAGGGGCACTCGCTGAGCCGCTGACAGCAGAACAGAGCGCATTGTGAGAGCAAGGACAGCGCTGGCCCTTGAGGGATGAAATAGGAGCCTGTAATTTCTCAGGACTGTTGTGACATCTTTGCACAAGCGTGTGATTGAGTCACATTTGCTTTATCAGCAGAATCCTTGTTTGCCTGGGTGCACCCTCCCCCTCCGCCCACTGCTGCCAGGCTGGGGGAGAGCCGAGCTGCGCTGCCCGCTCCCCTCCCCCTGGGCTTTGCCTTCGCATTTGCCTTTCCCTTCTCTCCAAGGGGCTCCTCACACTTTCCATATGTCGCGCTCTCCCGTTTGCTCACGCTTCCTGCTTTTCTGCCTTCTCCACCCGCCGCCCCGACTCCTGCCGAGGGGGGCTCGGGGGTTGCCCTGCGTGCTTGGGAGATGCAAACTGAAAAAAACGTGGGTGGGGGGTCCACCATGGGCTGGGGGAGATGGTTGGTGGTGGGGGTCCGCACGGGGCAGGAAGCCGGGGAATGCTGGAGGAAGAGGCGTTCGCAAGCGTTTCCTCCGGTGACACGGCGGCTCGCGGGGAGAGCGGCTTCTGGAAAATTCCTCTTTTGAGTCCTTCCCCCTCGGAGACGGGGATAGCCCTCGCAGGCTTCTGGCTCTGCCAGTGGCTCTGGGAGCGGGCTGCGCTTAAGCAGAGCTCCTGGGAAGGTGGGATGGGGGTTTTAAGGCAAAAAAACCACAATATGTGCCCCCATGCCGGAGCTGAGCATGGTTGGTGAGCCCTGCTGCGGACTCTGTGCCTCTCCTGCACACATGTCCACAGCGCGGCTGCTCCCCCCCCTCCATGCTAACTCTGAAGCATCAGGCAGAAGGATCCCATTTTTTGTGGGGGTCCTGCAGTGGGGGGTCACCAGACCTCTGGGCACCCAGGCTCTAACAGGCAATGGGGTGGGGGTCTCCCAAAGGGGACCCTCTGGTTACTCTAAGCCCAGCTGCCAAAAAACGGGAGCATGGGTGAGCACATGGTTACCCACGCGGGTTGCCTGGGGGAGACCCCCAAATGCCACCCAGGACTTGCCAGCCCGAGCCCACGGCTGTGACCACACGGTCATCCTTCCCCTTGGTGCTGCGGAGGTCTAGCGTTACCTGCAAAGTTGCGTCTGGAGGATGGAGGAGAAGATAAAATAGAAGAGAGAGAGAGAGAAGAGCGGGCATTGGAGCTGCAGGGACAGAGGTGTAGGGATGGGGTAGGGATGCTCCATGGGGCAGGGATGCTGCCCACTCCGAGGGAGCGCTGCCGCGAGGTTTGGGCTGCGTACCGCTTTGGAGAGCCTGTGTCTGCCCTGTCTCATGGCCCGCAGGTGGTTTGCTTTTGGATTTCTAATTCCCCTTCATCTTCTGGGAGGAGAACAGAGGTTTCCCTGAGCTGCGGTGGTGGGGACTCGGGCTGGGGGAGGGAGAGGTTGGCGTGCAGAGTGCCATGGAAGAGCTGCTCGTGTGATCTCGTGCCACGGCCCATCAGCCCCGTAAGCTGAAATCTTGGCAGGAGGCAGCAGCTCATGCCTGTCGATCGCCTGCAAGGGGCTGGGCTGGCAGCACGCAGAGGGTGCTGCTGAATGTCCTCCAGCCAAGGAAACCCCCTGGAAGGGGACCCCGACGCTGGGCTCGAAGCCCCAGAACGCCTCTGCTCCTCGCTGGGTTTGGCGGTGGCCGTGCCGAGCGGTCCTGCCGTTGGGTTTTGGCTGGCTCGGGCGGGAGGGGGGGAGCTGGGGTGAGAAGCTGTGTGGCTTTGAGGTTTTAGTTTGGTCAAAGTGAAACCTGGTGGGAGGAGGAACCCATGTGGAGCAGAGAGCAGCCAAAACCGAGTTTCTCACCATCCTCGAGCGGCTCGAACCACCACGGCGTCGCCCGGCACTTCTCGGGGGAAAGTGCTGAGGGCGGCTGAAGAAACTTTCCTGAACCTCAGTGCAGGTTCCCGAAGAGAAACTGCACGTGGTGATTTTTAAACGCCTGCAAAAAGACACGTTTCCACGTGCTGTCGCCTGCGCAGAATTTGGGGGGGGGGGGGGTGAGAGGGACATTCTCGCGTTTGTCTTTGTACTCAAGTCCAGAAACATAAAAAGAAAAACTGGTTCGAGTTACTTTTGGGTGGTATCAGCTACAAAATGTGTTTAATTGCGCTGCGGTCCAGTGCTCCTACGCCCTTTTGCCTATGCCTGTGGTGGCAGCGCTCGGAAGGGATGTATGGATAACATACAGCCGCATCTTCTGACGTCTCAGGGTATCCGTTCCCTCTGCCATGTCCTGCCTGGTGCCTGGCTGGTTTAAGGGGTTCGATCGCTTCTCTTCACTGGGCAAAGTGCTAGAAATGCAGTTTAATGTGCTTGGGCCACAAGATGATGCTTCTTTGTTGGACCCGTGGGTGGTTTTCTGGGGTGACAGCCACGCTGCGCCGCGCAGGTTGTCTCCCTGAGTTTGCCCAAGTCGGACACCGTCGGGTCGGCATTGCAGCGGGAAGAGGCAGTTCTTGCTCCGTCCCCGCTTCATTTCTCAGCTGTGCTGGTGTAAATTGAGAGCAAACTTACTCAGGATTGTAGGCCAGGGGCTATTTAAATTAATCTACTGTAAACATATTCTCTGTTCACTCAAGTTTTTGATCAGGGACAAAAGCGAGGACCTGACCTCTTGTGGTCACCGTATTCCCATGGCAATTTTCACATGAAAACTACGATCAAACCCTCTTGTCCTGCCCAGGTTCGCTGCCTGCCCCTTGCTCTCAGCATCCCACTTCGTAGGTGGGTGCAGGCTGTTTGCCCCCGCTGTCTCGGTTTGCTGCGCTGGCTGCACTGGGGAAGGCGAAAGGAGGGGAGATGGGAACCCCCCCATCATTTGAGGTCCCTTGGGTGGAAAGCCCATGAGGAGATTTCTGTAGTGCTTTTGAGGAATGAGAGCAAACGGACGGTGATTTTTCACTGCCAAGTTGCTTTAGGGAAACTCACCACCCGCCGAGGCATGGAAGGAAGTTACAGCGCTCTCAGATCTCGGTGCGCCGCATTTACGTGCAGATTCACGTGCATTTGGGCGTCAGAGTTTTGAACCTGGTCAAGACCAAAGTGATGCTTGAGAGCAGAGGAGGAGGACGTTTCCAAAAGCCTGATCTGAGCTGCTGGTCCCGATCCCCTCCAAACGTGGCCCCACAGCGCTGCCCTAACGTGGAGGGCTGACTTAAGGAAGGGAGTGGCAACCCAAATTTAGAATTTCCTGCTGTTTAATACCCAGAATTGATCTGCTTTCTGATTAAGGAGGAAGAGGTGCTGAGCAAAAAAATAAAAAGGCAAAAAAAAAAAAAAGCGGAAGCAGGGGGAGGGTGCAGGCGGGTTTCCAAATCTCAGCTGGCGTCAGGGCTGGGTGCGTGGGGTGCTTGCACCGTGACGGCTCCTTGGAGCCTTGGGGTGCCTGCAGACCCCTCTGATCCCACTCAGGTCGGCTGTGGGGTTGTGTTCTGGGTGTGCAACCCTCCTCGGCTGCAGAAAAGCACAGCTCTGGGATCTGTTTGTGCCTTGAGATACGGTTGGTTTTTTTAACTTCCCCTCTCTCAGAAGCAGACTGCTGAGCCACTGAGCTGCTGAGTAAACTCCCTGGATATGCAAGAAAAGGTTTTCCAGCAGAGCTAGGTCACTGTAGTTTTACTGGCAAAGCCTCTTAAGCATAAATGAAGATTATACTGGCGAAAGCTTATGCTGGTACGGTTTATTCTGGTACAAATGAGCTATCCTGGGAAAAAAAAGCACCTCTGCGCTGTTGTAATTGTTTCTGCTCTGGGACGTTTTGTGCTCTAGAAATGTTAAAATCACAGCCCTTCTTGATATTGCTGTATCAGCAAAAGCTGTTATTAGCTGTCGGGCTGCTGCAGACGTACCCCGGCCGAGCCACAACACTTGAGGAGTCCCGTGCACGGGATGATAAAATGCAACAGGAAAGCATTGCGAGGGCTGGTGGCGTGGTCGGATGCTTTCAGCAATCGCAGCTCCCAGGGGGTCTAACCTGCCCGTCCGGGCCGCGTCCAGACGCAGATATTTGCCGGTCCAAACTGGAGGTTTCTGCTCTTGGCCCCAAGAATGCCAAGGGGACGGAAACCAGCAGCGAAGCTGCCCAGGGACATTTGGTACTTGTCTGCACTGGTCTGAGTGTCTAATGCAGCCGGATGAGAATGGGGACAAATGTTTTATGAAAATGTTTTTCTTCCCTTATTGAAAATTTATAATAGTAAAAAAATGCTGTCTGTCACGGAGCCAGGAGGGGAAAAAAATACAGAGAAGGTTGCTTCAGCAGTTGAGATGCTAGCTTGGGTCTTGCAATACCCAGGATCTATTCCCAGCACTGGCTCCGATTTCCTGCGTGACCTTGGTGAAGGTCACGGGAGCCGGTGCCCTGCTTGTGCCGTCTGTGTCTGTGAGCGGGGCTGCTGCCTCCTCGGGGGCAGCGCTCTCCCCGTACCTCGGTTTCCCCACCTGGGCAGCAGGGATGATGATGGCATCCAAAAGAGATCTTGCAAAGACAGGCAGCGATGAGCACCACGCCAGAAAAACGAGACTCAGGCTCTTTATCTTGAGGCCAGATCAAAACCCGTTGGCTCTAGTCCCCGCGCGATGGTTAAAGCTGAAGCGCGTTCCTCTGCCGCGGAGGAGAGCTGAAAGCACGCACATGGCTCCGTACAGCCGCATAACGCCATCGCTTGAGATGGATCATGTGGCCCTGCCCTAAATGTCTTATTCTTTGGGAAAATTCCCATCCCAATTTTGTGGCTGGCGGGTTCGTAGTTTAGAGAAAGAAAAGAGCTTCATTGCAAATTCTTTAGCTGCTGAAGAGCTCTCGTTTCCGATCTCCCAACTGCCATGGGGCATCTTATAAGATATATAGAGGTCGTTGTGTTTAAACAAAGGACACACAGAGAAAATAGCTGCAATTTATGGGTGCGGCAAGAGGGGAAATGCTTTGAGAACTATTTTTTTTTTTTATTTTTTTTTTTTTTTTTAGAAACAGGCACAGAGTTTATTTTGGTCAAGAGATAGTCACACACAACGGCTTTAAATGGCAAAACTACGCAAGAGAAATGAATACTCTCACACTGCTTGAACTGAAAATGCGTTTGGGAAAATACTTCCCCTGTTTGCTGCAGTCCAAGCAGTATCTATAAGTTTGGGGGTTTATTTGCTTAAATTTGTTTCTGTTAAGGATACTTCCTCAATCTAGGCTTTTTTCCTTTTTAAATTTATTTTTTCTAGCTCTCCTTTAGCATTCAAGGCCCTCTAGGATGCTTGCGATGAGTGAGGAGCATGCACTTCTCACGTCCAGCTCCGGATCCCCATCTCTCCACCTCGAGTCATTTTTTTTCCCCCACATGCATCTTCCCGCTGGGAGCGTTCCCCCGTGAGCCGGGGGCTGGCAGCATCTGCGCCGAGTTGCCTAAGGTGGACTCTTGATTTTGCTGAGGGGGGGAAAAAAAAAAAACCCAAACCCTTTCCCGTATTTGCCGGTCGGTTGGAGGTAAATGTTTCCCATTGCTGCCGCTCTTAGAGCGGGGTTTTGGGCTGCAGGGGAGGAAGCGTTTGGGTGAGGAGTGGAAACGTCCTGGCGTCCAAGGGCTTGCTTTGAACCGGGCTTTTGAGTCATGATGCTCTGAAGGAGTTCAGGTCCGGTTCAGATTTCAGAGCGTTTGGCCAAGGGTTTTGGGTGAAAACACACCCAAATGTGTGTCTGTGTCTACATACGCTTCTCCCCGCCCGGCCTGTTCAAGGCAAGGTTACTCCTCCTTTCCTTTTTGCTGCCGTTGCCTGAATTATTCTCTCCAGACCAGCCGTACCACACACACCCAGTTCCTCGCTGGGTGCCGGGAACGTGTCTGCTGGGAAGGCAGAGCGTGTAAACAGGATGGGTGAGGGGAGCCGGCTCGGAGGCGCGGGACACCCGGGACGGGAGCTCCCGTGGTACCCAGGGGATAGGTATTCGGGGAGAGGTGCCGGCCCCGCACGTGCTTTCCTTTCCAGTGTGCTTGAGCGGGCACGGTCCGGTCGCCAGTAACCTGCCCGTGACCTCTCCTGCCTTAAATATTCAGGATCTTTTACAAGGAAGGACGGTGCTCCGCTGCCTTCCTTTTGCCAGCAGGTCGAGTGCCTGTTTCCCCTGGCCGGGGGGTCCAGCGCATCCTTGGAAGGTCTCCATCCATCACCTTGGCTAGCGGGTGTTTCTGGGGGTCCTTCAGAGAAGGGCTGGCTGGGACCCCGTACCCAGACACGTGGCTGCTGCAGAATGAGCTCCTGCCTTTCCCCCCAGCACCGGGGATGGTGGCGGGGGCACAGCCCGCATCCCGGCTCGCCGGAGCACGTGGCAGCGCCCAGCCCCGCTCCTCCTCCCAGCCGTTTAAAGGCAGTGAAAAGCAGAGAGCCGGGAAGCACGATCCCGCTGTGCTAAACCCCAGGAGCAGACCCCGAAGCCTCGAGGAATTTCCCGGGGTTCCTGCACGTCACTCGGCCACGGGTGACACGGTGGCCAGCGGTTGTTTTGTATCAACATCCTGCAAGAGCCGATGCGAGGGCAGCCCCCCAGGGACAGGGATGCTCGCCTCCGCCCCCGCCACAGAGACGCCTGCCAGGGCCGGCGGTGCCGGCGCACGGGCTCGTTTCGGCATTGACGGTGGCACCTGGCTGGAGCACGGCCGCTGGGCACGTGTCCCCTCTGCCTGTCCCAGACGGGCCAGGACACCCGTGCAGAGGGAGCTGGCTGCGCCCCAGCCCTGCAGACTAATCCCTATTTTTGCATCCAAGCCCCCTCCCCTCACCCCGGGGATCCTGCTTCTGGCTCTTGTCTGCAAATTTAAGGAATTATCCATGCAGGGAGCGAGCCTCTCCCCTGGCGTGTGTAATCCTGTTACGCCTGCAGCGGGGAAGGCGTGCTGGGGACGGCTGGGCTGCGCGGTGGGGACGTGTGCCACGGGGGGCTCTGGGTGCCAGGACAGCGCGGCTGCCCGTGGCAATGCTGCTGCACAGGGAAGCCCCTGGGGGTCTGTGTGCCCCGCCAGCACCCTCACGAACCGGGCACGGGGCTGAATCCACCAAGGCGGGAAGGAAGGTGCCGGGGCAGGAGGTGTGACCACGCGGGGTGCGGCAGCGGGATGCGGGGTGCAGCGCTGGGACTCTGGATGCAGCAGCGGGATGCTGGCTGCGTGGCTTTTTGCGAGAGGAGCATCCCTTGCTGGGCCTGCACTTCTCTGTGCTGGGGTTTCCCCGCCAGATTCGGTGATCTCCGGGGAAGATTGCCAGGGCTGGGCTTGCTGTGGGGTCAGCAAGCACGTTTCCCACTGGGTAATGCTCATGTGTTAATTGCTTAAAAATCCTGGGGAGGCAGCTGACCCCACGCAGGTGACTGAAGACACTGTTTCCCAGAATTTAGCTGACTTTGGGGCCAGCAGCCAAAACCTGTGGCTCCCAGATTCCCCTGTAAACAGCCCCTGGCCAAGCGGCCGAGCCCGTGCCTCCCTCTCTCTGGGCCCGTGTTTGCTGGTGTGAACTGGGAGGGTCTCGGCGGGTGTCAGGGTGAGCGGTGGCAATGCCACGGGGCCCCTGCCCGTGCTGTCCGTCCGCCCCCGCCGCCTTCCGGCAGCTTCTTCTCTCAGCCTGCCCGGGGGCCACGAGCCAGCCCCTTCCTCGCGCGGGATTGTTTTGCAAGCAGCGTGACAGGATGAGGAGGATATGTGCCAGGAATGGCTCCATGTCTCCTCTCGGGAGAATCGGAGTCTATTTTTAACCCCCCCTTTCCGCCCCCCCCCTCCTCCCCCTCCCCTGGGACGGTGGAGCTGCTGGGGCGCAGGCAGACGCAGCCTGTCCCCTGCTGCCTGCAGAAAGCCGCCCCCTGCTACCCACGCAGCAGGCAGGCATGTTCCTCCTTGCTGACACACACAGACTTCCCCATCACACGCTCACGCCCTGGATGGACACACAAACCACATGTGCAATGCACAAACACGCTTTTGCCTCCAAACCTCCCTCCGCGCCGCCGGCGTGTGCGGGTGCTGCCAGGCGCACCCCCTCTGCTCTGCGCTCCTCATGCACGGCCTGGCCCTGCGATGCTGTGATAAATCCGAATTATTCTGCAGCACGGAGGGCGTCTGTCTGTTCCTGTGGGGGGGTTGCTACCCGTGCATCAGCCGGAGCAGCGATGCTGCCTCTGCAGCAGAGTTTAGAGCTGGGGTACAGCGGGTGAGCGAGATGGAGGAGGGCGGTGACAACGGGCTCTCGAGGTGGAAATGCTCTCAGCGCCTGTCTTAACGCCTGCGTAGGTCCTCCAGCAGAAGGTGGTTTTGAAAGATGATGGAGGATGCATTGGGAATTTCGGGGGCAGGAGGAAAAGCAGCCCCTCGGCAGGGCGAGGAGTGGGGGGCTGCTGCTCAGGGCTTGCTGCGGCGATGTGTCAGAGCCTGTCCTACACCAGAGACTCAGCCCCGTTTCTCTTTCCTCTCTTCACAGATTTCTCCAACCAAGTCAATTCCACGTCCCTGAACTCTCCCACGAGCCGGGGGCCCATGGCCACCCCATCCCTCCACCCGTCCATTGGGCCGGGCATCGGCTCCTCGCTGGGCTCCCCGGGCCAGCTCCACTCGCCCATCAGCACCCTGAGCTCGCCCATCAACGGCATGGGACCTCCGTTCTCCGTCATCAGCTCCCCCATGGGCCCGCACTCAATGTCCGTCCCCTCCACCCCCAGCCTGGGATTCGGCACCAGCAGCCCGCAGGTAAGGGCAAGGTGGCGGGGACGTGGCTGCTGCCTGTTTAGCTGGGAAGAAGCCACCCCGTGGGTTCCTCATCCAGACCCAGCTCCGATCTGGCTCACAGGAGGCTGTGCTGGCCGGGCAGGCGCAGGGAGATAAACCCCATTGCAGGCAGCACAGGCAGGCACCCAAGGGTGGCAAAAAGCAGAAGCCCAAGGGGGAAACTAAGCCGGAGGCATCCTGCTCCTCTGGCCAGAGCCGGGCGGCTGCAGCCACCCTTGGGGCTGCCCTGGGTGGGCTCCGGGGTACCAGCACTATGGCTATCCGTCATCTCCCATCGCTTGTCCCCTCCGGTCCTGCCCTGTCCATCCCCAGGCGGGGGGGTGAAAGGGGAGCAGTGGTTCCCCCTGGGGCTGGTGTAGCTGTGGCAGGAGCCGGAGCCACCCTAGGACTGTCTGCGCCCCGTGTTTCTCACCCGGAGCCACCCTAGGACTGTCTGCGCCCCGTGTTTCTCACCCGGAGCCACCCTAGGACTGTCTGCACCCCGTGTTTCTCACCCGAGCAGTCCCTTCCCCTCCCCGGGAACTGGCACGTCCCCTCCGGGGCCAGCCCAGGGTCCCCATGGCACGTGCCGAGGGGTCCCCTGCCCGCTGCCCCTTTCTTTCTCCTCGCAGGGGAAGGACTGGCGTTTGCTGGCTGAAGATTATGTAAAAAACCTCCGACTACGGAGAGATAAGCTCTTTTTAAAAATAGCAGGAGCGGGGCGCGCGGGCCAGCCCCTGCCACCTGTTGCTGGCTGCTCGCACGGTATATGTTTAGTAAAAGGGCAGATTAAGGAATTGGCCGCCACCTGCCACTTGCTGCAGGTTTATTTATTCCAGGCCCTCTCTGGGAGTCAAGCACCTGCCGGCACCTTTATTTTTAAATATTGGCCTGATTTATTTCCAGAGATAACAGGTCTTTCTACCCGGGGCTGGGGAGGGCTGTGCTCTGCTGAGTCCCATCCCCAGGGACCCCCAGGCAGCTTCCCCAGGACCCAGCATCCCCGTGCCAGCCGGAGAGGCGGCAGTTTTATTTGCCTTGTGATGGGTTTTTCCAACGCCGGATTTGGCCCGTGACCCCCCTAGATGTGTGGGGACCTGCACCCCCACAGGCTGGCGTGGGTTCTGCTCCCCGGCACAGGAGACAGAGCGGGGTGGACATGGCATCTCCCGTCCCGTGGCTGAGGGAAAGGGAACTGAAGTGACGCCTGGGAACGCGCAGCCAGGGCAAAATCAGCAGCGAGAGCACCGAAATGGTGGGGAAGGAGTGGGAAGGGGGAAAATGAAGCAACGCGGGGGTGAGTCGCAAGCCCAGGAGGAAACGGGGAAGGGGCGATACACCCCCAGCGTCGATTATAAGGCACAGTTTGCTTTGGGGACCAACAAGACAGAGGAACCGAAATAAAACTCAGCCACGGGGCAGAAATAAAATGCAGCCACAGGGCAGAAAGGGGAATTGAGAGCATGGTCAGATGGTGCTGGGGAGCCAGCTAGCAGCGCCGTGGCTCCAGCCCTCTGGTGCGAGCGCCCGTCCTTTGCCCAGGGACTTGTCTTAAGTGTTTTTCCTAGAGGTGACAGTTAGGAGGTCTTCAGCCTAATGGCTCCTGCCATCTGTTCCCTGTCTGGGCGCATTAGGTCCCTCTCCCCGTCCCCGTCCCTGCAGCCGGCAGAGGCGCCTACCTGGGCCCGCGGAGGAGCGCGGGAGGAGGAGGAGGGTGCGGGCAGGCGGCGGGGCCGATGCTCGGAGGGGAGCGCAGCCCCCCCCGCCCCGTGCCACTGCACCGGTCAGCAAAGCACCGGGGGTAATGAGGCGTGCGGCCCCCGTCGCCGGGTGGGGATGGCACTGATGGAAGGTGGTTTGAATCAGATGGCAGATGCCACTTGTCATCAGGCCATGCCTCGTCGCCTCTGGAAAGCCAGCGGAGCAGAAGGGCACGAGGCGCGTGAGGTGCGGTGGGTCCCGCGGGGTGGGTCCCCTCTGCCCTGGCTCCTGCCTGCACTGGGGTGGGAAGGAGCCCCAAAATCAGAGTATGAGGCAGGGGGTCCTGCCACCAGGTCCCAGCACCCAGGGAGTCCCCATGCGCCGAGCTGGGCAGGGGATGAGGTGTGCAGGGCAGGAACCAGCTGAACGCAGGGTTAGTTTGTGGTGGTGAGCAAGGTCCCAGCTGGATCTGGAGGCTGGACCCAAGGATTACTGGGGTTTAACGCATATTTAAACCCTCTTACCTAAAGATTCTGGGGAAACGGGGGAAAAAAAGCAGGATTTTCAGTAAGAGCTGGAAGGGAGGGACTTTCCCCGCAGTTTGCAGGGCTGCGCCGCACCAGCAGCCACCCCAGGCATCACTGGCAGCAGCTTGGGGTGCCTGGGGGTGAGCGGGGAGAGATCAGACGCAGGATTAGGCTTTTTCCAGAGCTGCTCGCTGCCTTTCTATAATGCTCTTTGTAAGGGTGCCTGGGGGACCGCAGCAGGGTTGGTTTGTTTTTTTTTTTTTAATAAAGCTCTGCTTGCCAGAAGGGACAGGATTCAGTCCTCAGTGCGATGAACTGAGCAGGGAAGGGAGAGGAGCCGAGGAGTCCCAGTGTCGCTGGGGAAGCAGAGGGCACCGGTTCCTCCCTCGTTCCCGCTCACTTGCTGAGCTGGGGTTGTCCTGCCCTGAGCAGAACTGCTGTGCCAAGGTGGGGGGATGCTGCCCCCCCCTTCTACCTCCTCTCTGCTTACACATGCTCCCAGTTTCGCTTGTCGGCCGCCGGCGGGGAGGGATATGTGTGGGGCAGGCGCCAGGGTGGTGTGGGAACCCCGAAATGCACGTGGTGCCTCCTCTGAGGTTCCGGGCTGGCGCTGCGAGAGGAACTGATGACTTCCCCCACCCCAGCCTGGGGCTGACTCAGCTCTGACCGGGGCGTCCTGCTGATGCACGGGGCTGCTGGGCTGGCGCAGGGGCAGGGCACAGCGCTTGCCCCGTCTTGCTCTGCCCATCGTCCCCCTCGGATGCTCTCGGGGGGCTGCTTGGGTGGCGTCTGTGGACTGCTGGGGCTGGGGGTAGTGGTGGCAAAAGGCTTATCTTAGCAGGCAGCCGGTGGCCTCTGCCCTCACTCCCATGTGGCAGCGGCCGGTGACGCAGCGTGACACAGCCATAGGCACCAGCTGCACCTGGGAAGTGGCTCCGTATCCCCGAAAGTGCTCTGGGAGGAGTTGTGGGAGCCGGTGGCCCTGAAGCCGTGGAGGGATGTGCCGCTGCAATGCCGGCAGCCCCTGCTCGCAGGGTGGCACAGGGAGAGGCTCTGTGCCTGGGGACCCACAGATCCCAAAGAGGGATGCTCCTGCCTGGAGACCCGGTCGTCCCTCCGCTCTCTGCCGTGTCGTACCTGAACAGCAGCCAAAGCCCAGGAGCCCTCGGTGGCACCAGGTCCTGGCTGCCTTTCATTCATCAGCTGGCACTGGCAGGGTGGGAGAGGGAGGCAGCTCCATCACATTTCTCCAGAGTGGGTTTACCTTGCTCTGCTCTGCGGTTATGAGTCATCTGCCTGCTAAATATTCCTCACCAGCCTGGAGACTTTAAAGCCAGAGGAACAGCTGCTCTCCTCTAATTGACAGATCGCAAGCCCTGGGACTTCCCTGAATTAATTTGTGACAAGTGCAATTGCTGAGTATCTCTATTAGGGAAGAGAAACGCAACAAACCGAAGCACAAATCCTGCATATCCAACCTGGATTTAGAAGTTGGCAGGGACGGAGGCTCTGCAACAGTCCCTGGCAGGCTGGTCCCCAGGAGGACAGCCGCAGTGCTCCTGGCCAGCTGCATCCCGAGCTGACCCAGCCTGGTTCCCCCATCCAGCCCCAGACCTCCTTCAACCTGCCCTGGGCTGGATGGGCGGCTCCATCAGGGACCCCACTGTGTCCCCAGCCCCTCCTGGGGTGACTGCACAGGAGGGCACGGTGACACCAGCATGGATTAGCGTGAAAATCAGGTCTTTCTGATGACATTTTGCATAAAATATTTTGTAATTCTTGGCTGGCTGGCTGCAGCCCGTAACTTGGAGGCTGGAGCTGTAGTTCGTCCTCCCACACCTTTTCCCCATGGCTCGGTGGGTTATTTGGGGTGTGCGGCAGATGGCCAGCGCCAGCAGCACACGTTGCTCTGAGCTTGTCTCCCTTAATAAGATGGGTCATTCTTACATCTCTGTGCCTCAGTTTCTCTTTGTACACGGGGATAGCAGCCCTGCCTTGCTGTACAGGGCGATGTGGGAACCAGCCCAGGAATCCTTCAGTCAATACCAGCGCCACAGGACCATGCCAGCACCCAGCTTCCACCCAATTCTCTGCTTTCTTCACCAACTGCTGGGGACCGAGCTCACCGGGGAGGGAAGGAGAGGTGTGTGGAGAGCCTGCTGGAAGGCTGGAAGTTGCAGAGAAGTGTCCTGCCCAAGCCAGCTCTGGAAAGCCAGACCTCGTTGCATCTGGGATCTATTTATTTGCTGTGAAGCTTTCCTTTGGAGAGAGAATGCTAAAAGGATATCTATAAATTGCAGGGCTAAAGCGCGACTGTCTGGGCCTTCATCATCTGTGCGAGCGCTCGCTCCCAGCCAGCAGCTCTCTCATGAGCCATCGCTGCAAATCATCTTCCCTGCTCTGCATCCCGAGGCGCTGTGAAGCCGGGATGGCTTGCGAGTGCCGGGCCGTGAGGGCTGTGCCGTGGGCAGGGGTCTGGTGCTGCAGGATGAACGCACCTTCCCCTTAAATTGTGCAGGAGCATCCTTTGTGGGGCGGGCAGTGTCAGCCCTGCGTGGCTCCTGGTGGTGCACGGGGGACTGGCCGTGTCCCCGCTCCTTCCACCCCGGTGCCGGCAGCGAGAGCCGGTGGGATCCTGCTGTCAGCTCAGAGCTACACCAGCTTTTATACCAGTGCAGCAGATGAGCGCTTGTGCCTTTGGTCTCTGGGCTCATGTGCCCAAATCCTCCTCTTGGTTCAGCAGCGTGGGTGGATGTTTTAAGCGGTGCGTGTCCCCGTTTGAAGCTTGGCCCCTACTTGAAATGCCACCCTGCCTGGCCCTCCTGCCCCGTGTCCGAGCGCACGGGAAAGCCTTGCTTTGGAGCTGGCTCCCCACCGAGCACTGTGCTTCTGTCTCAACAGCTCAACTCGCCCATGAACCCCGTCAGCAGCTCAGAGGACATTAAGCCACCCCTGGGGCTCAATGGAGTCCTCAAAGTGCCAGCACATCCCTCAGGAACGATGGCCTCCTTCACCAAGCACATATGTGCCATCTGCGGGGACAGATCTTCAGGTAAGGCGGGTGCCTGCCCCGGGAGGGCTCGCAGGGGCACGCTCGGGCTGCGCTCGCGTGTGGATGCCCTGGGAGAGCGTGGCAGGGGTTTGCACGGCTGCCCGGCTCCCTGCGGCACAGGGAGTGCACGTGGGGACTCTCCAGCCGGAGAGGAGCCCCCAGTGCCCTCAGAGGAGTGGATGAAAAGTCCCTTATTGACCATCCCCCCCCAGCCCATCTGCTCTGGGGCAGGCTCTGACCTGAGCCAGGAGACCCCAGGTCCCTGCTTAGCGGTGGGGGTCTATCCTCAGCCCTGAGCAGCGCAGCCTGGCTGAAGGCAAGGCGTTAGTGAGCGTCCCTCTCTCTACCCATCCTTGGATCTGCAGGGGTCTTGTCACATAGCGCCAGATAAAAAGGTGTGCTTCCCATAGAGTCTCTCCACTGGTGGGAGATAAAGATGGGCTAATTCTCTTTATTCTCACGCTGTTTTAAAAGCTTTCTGCTCCAGAAGTGCTCTGGTCGCCTAGTTTGTAGGGTCCTTAGGGACACCTCGGGCTCCCCCAGGGCTGGAAGAGGAGGGTGGGTGCGTGGTGCAGAGCAGGCTGGGTCGCCTGTTTGGCATGGGGAGTCCAGACAGGTCGCGGGGGTCACAGGGAGGCACCCTCTGTTTCACTGCTGCGCTGCCTCGCCCCAGTGTACGGCTAAGAAGTGATGAGGGCTTTTCCTGGATATAAGGCAGGAGGGCATCCTGATTTTATGGAAGTCAGGTGAAGGCAAAGCCGCTGCTCTTTAGCTGCTGCTCCCAGCTCCGAGAAGCCTCTGCTCCCTCAGACGTGGCTGGGAAGAGCTGCCAGTCTTTGTGGGGAGGGAGAGCAAAGCGGGGAGCTGGGGGCACCCGGGACACTCGTGGGTCCTTTTAACCCGAGTCGCATCCTCCCGCAGGTAAACATTACGGGGTTTACAGCTGCGAGGGCTGCAAAGGCTTCTTCAAGCGCACGGTGCGGAAAGACCTCACCTACACGTGCCGCGACAACAAGGACTGCTTGATCGACAAGCGCCAGCGCAACCGCTGCCAGTACTGCCGCTATCAGAAGTGTCTTGCGATGGGGATGAAGCGAGAAGGTAAGGCAGAGAGAGCCTGGCCCGAGCACCCATGGGTGCTGCGGGTACCTTGCCTTCGTTGGGAGGCTCCAGCAGGCTCCTGCCTGTTGGCAACGTTGGCAGCACCACGTGCGCCAGAGCCGGCGTGAGCCTCGCCGGGGGCTGCCCACGCCGGCGTGCCAAAACTGTGCGTGTCTCATATTTTGCTGTTGTGCCACAGCCGGGGCCTCGTATGGGCCCCAAGGCAGCGCTGGGTCCCAGAGTAGTACCCGGATGACGGATGGTTGCACGTTAGTAAATGTGCACCGAGCACAGCACCGGGGAGCAGGGGGGTGTTGAAAGCAGACGGTGCTCACGAGGTCGTGTGCTGCCCTGGAAACTGCACTCCCCGTTTCACACCGACTGCCACGCGTTGGGAGCGGCGACGGCAAATACTTCCCTCTCCCCGCAGAGCCCCCTCAAACAGAGGTGCGAAAGCCGTCGGGGCTGAGCGCATTTCGGGTGACGAATGCCACCACCTGGCACGGCCCTTCGTTCTCCGTGCAACACGGGATGTCGCATCCTGGAGGACCGGAGCTGATGAGGGGACGTGGGCAAGATAAAGATCACATTTAATGTGCTGGTTACTAATTGCTGCGCTGCTGGGGAGGTGAGAGGCTCCCGTGTGCGTCCCAGCTGCGCGCTGTTTGTAGCGCATGCCTCGCTCAGGACGGGCGGGGAAGCTCAGTGAGTTATCATCCTTCTCATCAGAGCGCGCTGCTCGGGCATCGCTGCCGAGCACCGGCTGCTCTAACTCAGTAGCATTCCCTAGCAGTGGCACTACTGGATTTTTTTTCTCATTGGGAGGAAAAAAGAAATTCAGTCTCATAAAAAGATATCCCACCCTTTACTGGAATTTAAATTTAGGATCTAAAACTCCCTGGCAGGGCTTCTTTAAATGCTCAGTTTAAATGCTGGCTGCGCCTGCTTTAAACTGCTGGCAGAACAGGCTTTTACCAGACATGATGTCAAAATGACCCCGTGGTGATGCTCAGTTCTCTGCTGCCTTCTCCCCTTACATCTTCAGAGCCACACTTGCCTCCCTGACCAGCCGATAAACCCATCCCTCCACCGAGTTGCTCTGGTTTCTGCGAGCAGCGCTCCAGCCCGGGTCTCTTTGAAGAGCACTTAGTCTTGTCTGGAGCATTGATTAAACAGGGCAGCGCCGGAGCTGCACCGAGCGTTGAGCAGACCCTGCCGCGCTCGATTTACAGGGTTACCTAAGGACCCACGATACGCAGAGTCTTCAGATGTCAAAGCCGTCTCTGCTCGAGGTGTGGGGGGGATTGCAGCGGGCTGGGAGGTGAGGGCACCCAGGGGACCTCCCTGGCCCTGCAGAGCTTAACCCTTTGGTGCGTGGAAACGAAGCTTTCTGGCACAAGCAAGGGCGGGTTGCACAGGAGGCAGCTGCTCTGCCAGGGGTGGCTGTAGGCAGAAACCTAGTTGGAGAGAGAGCACGTTTTTGGAGGGAATGGAAGAGATGATAACGCGTTGCTTTTGACAGAAACACAGCGCACAGCTGGGACCTCCAAGGAACGCCACCGGGCAGAGCTTGGGGTGCTCGTGGCCCCATCCCCACACTCACCCGAAGCAATACATGTTTGATAGCGGGTTTTTCTGTGACAAAGAAAGGCTGCCCCTTGGAGCCGTCCCTATGGAGCAGTTGCAAGGTCTCCCAGCTCCTCATCCTCTGCCCTTTCCTTGCCTCCTGTCTTTCTGGTCCTGTTTGCATCATTTCCAGCTTGGTGGGAAGGAGAAAACCTCTAGTCTTAAATGGAGAGATTGAGCCATTCAGAAAATGCCTCTAAAGATGAGTGGTCCAGAGCAGACACGGTGCTCCGTGTGCGAGGGGCTGGCATTGCCCTGGCTGCTTTGCAGATGGGCAGAGCCATGGAGCGTGCTGGATCCCGTGGGAGATGTGTGGCAGGAGGAGGAAATGGAGGGAGGAAGGTTTCATTTCCAGCCCCAGGAAATTCAGGTGACTAAAAAGAAGCCAAGAAGTCTCCTGTGTATTCAGCAGCAGCAGCACTTGCTTCTCAGGGGAGGAATGCAGGTGCAGATGATGTGGAGCATCCCATTACCCTGGCGTTGCCCCTGGAGCCTTGCGCTGGCAGCCGGAGACCCGCTTTCCTTTCAGACCCCTGGAACTTCTCCGCCAGCGTCTGTAGGGAAAGGAACATCAGCAGTGATGCTTTAACTCTGTAGCCTGTACTGACATCCTGTGATTTGGTACCTGCTTCGTGCCTACCGTTAACGGTGATTGCATGGGCAGCACCACTAAAATTATAGGTCCATTAATTAATTTCTAAATGGTGATGGAATTCCCCAGAGAGCGCGTACAGTATGAGGACTCTATTAATTCATCTTGATTAACATTATCACAATGAATACCAAATGCATTCATAACGATCAGCCAATTATTTAAAAGTGTGACAGATGGGATCTTCGTAACTCTAGAAGTGCACTCAGGCGGTGCTGACTGATCTTCTGGTGCTGGCGTTGCACTAAGAGGGCTTTGGAGAAGGGCAGAAAGCTGGTGCAGTGGCAGTCGGTTGATGTTTGGGGTGTAATCCCCATGTAGGGAAAGCTGGAATGATTCACCTGGTCCCCACATAAAGCTCTGTCTTCTTATAAACCTAAAACTTCAGTGTGTGATGGCAGGTTTGAAGATGTCGTAGTGTTGTCCTAAACCTGGAAGTGAGAAGCTGGATCTCGCTAAGCTTTGGTTTTGAGAAGCTCTTGAGTTTCACGTGTGATATCCACCTGATTTGTCAAGAAAACATTTCCTTCCCATTGCACCCATCCCAGCTCGCTGCTGCTGCCCGTCCGCTTTGCCAGCCAGGAGCCTTGTCCTTGTCCTTGCACCAGTCCCGCTGCCTCCACACCACCTCTGTTTCGGGCAACAGTTTTGGGCTAAATCCTGCATTGCTAATTCCTTTTGTTTAAATACTCACAACATAGCTGGCTTTTTATCCTCTAGTGTGAATTGTTGCATCTTTTAATTAAGAGTCAGGGTAATGGGCCTCATTTCCCTAAAAAATATCTTGCTCTGGAGACCTAATTTATAGCTTTGTAAAGGCATAGCAGATTCCTGCTGGGGAAGTCTCTCTCCTGTAGCCCAAAGGTATTTGTATGCCATAGAAGTACAGAAAAACCCTCTAAACTAAGTACTGTAGCTCTGGTGAGGGAATAAGGCATCCTGCGTGGTGCTGAGCAGTGCTGCGACCTGCAGAGCGATGCTGGGAAGAAGAGGGCTGAGGGCCACGTTCGTACCCAGAAACCTGTGCCAGAAGGGTAAAAGGAAGAGGCTCTCTTACGTAGCTGAGGAGTTGGCTTAAAGGAGTAAAGGCACCAGGGCAGCCGATGGAGCTCTGGAAGGGTTTGATCCCGACACCTGGGGGGTTTCCAGGTGAACGTGCCAAGAGCAGAGCCGGGCAGAGCCGGAGGGATGGACCTTCTCGTCCACGTGCTGCGGGAAGGAGCCTGGCCAGGGCGGTGCACCCACGGAGGTGAGAGGCAGGGGGTGCCGCGGGGTGCTGCTGAAGGACGGGGGAGCGCTTCAGGGCTGCGGGGCTTTGCTTTTGCAATCAGACCACGCGGATCTTCGCTTAAAGGAGTGTAAGCACTTAAAGGAGTGTAAGCCTGCAGAAGCGGAAGATTTCCTTCTGGTGCACGCATCTCTTCTTGCTGCTCCCTGCTAAAGACATTTAAGATAGATCCCGACGCCGCGTTCACGGTGAACGAGCCTCGTGGACTCTGAGGTATTGCGGCTATAATAAATAAGCAACTGGGAGCATTTTTCCCCTATGAATTACTGCCAGCTGTGTGAGGCTTTGGTTCTTGTACTCTGTCTCCCACTAAATACCGGATAGTCAACAAAATTAAGATTACCATCAGGGATCTTGACTAATGCAGGGATTATTATTGTGGGGGTGGCTCTTTGCATCCAGAAGCATAACTCTTCTCTGCTGGATCTGTTACTCATTAGGCTCTAAGGTGTCTGTGGATCAGCAGCCTTATATTTTAAAGGGAAAAAGTGGAAACTGCCTTTGAGTTAGAGAGGCAGGGGCCTTGCGGAGAGGTGGGAGTAAACAGTGAGGGTCTTGGGGTAAAGGCATCGTGCATGCAGTGCCATTAGCTGGGGTTAACCTCAGAGGTGAGGGGGATCACCGGAGGCTACAAACTCCACGGCCTCGCGTTGCAGCGCATCGCTATCTCGTGTGATGAGATTCTGGCCCCACCATTGCTGGCAGCGCCGCCGGATCGCACAGCAGGCAGGAAATACCAGCGAGGAGCCCTTTCTCATGCTCCCGCCGGCCGCCCTTGGACGGCTCACAGGCAGCAGACGTTGGGAACCGGCGCAGCCCAGCCCCGCTCCGTCTCCCGCCTCTCCTTCCCCCAGCGCTGCCTCCGGACGTGAGCGGCTCCCGGCGTGAGCCGGACTGTCTCCGTTGGACCTGCTGGGCTGCCCGGTTTCTTAACTGGGAGTTACCACTTGCCGTGCGGAAGCCTGCAGCCTGAGCGCGCTGCGGAGCGCTAACAGCGGCGTTTGATGGCGACTGGGTGAAATGGATGTCGCTGCATCTCTGCCGGGAAGCTCGTGGCCCATCTGGAGACCAGAAGGCTGTCCTCCCCCAGCAACTGCGGCTCAGGCTGCATAACTGACCCCCAAGATTGTTCCTAAATCCAGGCGCAGACACTGTAATGGCAGTGGCCTGGGTGCGGCGTGGCTGCAGCTTGCCTCCGTCAGCTGCTGTGACATGATCCAGAGTCGTGCTCTGAGGATCCACAGCATCTTCTGTCCTGTTGCTTGCCTGATCTCTGACTCCCAGACTTCATTAAATTTCACAGCCTGAGATAATCCTTCCTCTTCCCCTGTGTTTATGGGTTGGTTTTTTCCCCCTCTCGCTTGCGCTGCCGTCGAGCTGAGGGATTTAACCTGGGCGGGGTTTGACTTGGAGCATCGCAAGGAGCGGCTCTCGTCTGCGGCTCAGAGACCTCCGCATGTGTCCGGGGAGCTGCTCAGATAAATCACTTAGTCCAGAGGGACCAAAGTTTCCCCTTGTTTAGTGACTTGGAGCTCCTGCACTACCACAGCAGTCGCTGAGCTGTGCCTGATCCCCCTGCCATGGCTGTGCAGCCCCCCGCACCCCCCCCCGAGCCGGAGCCATCCCGGCTCCCACAGCATCTCTGGGGACCAACAGGAGCAAGAGGATTCTGGGGAGAAAGAGCAGGAATTCAGGTCTCCATCCTGCTGTCCAAGTGAATGTAAAAGCAGGCAAGTGGCCATACCCCAGTGAAGGGGCAGAGTTCAAGAGTGCAGTTATTTTTAGTAGTAATTTTGGAATGGAAAAAGTCTTTCAGCTTAATGAGCTTGTTTCTTATATCCTTTTAAAGTGCTGCTCTTTAAACCAGCTGGTTAAATGATGCTGGGTTTGATTTTTGTTTTAAGAATACTCTTAGGTTGAGAAAAAGGGTTTGGTTTATGATTTTCTCTCTTTGCTTTAGCAATGTTGCTGTTTGCTTATGCTTCGTAGTGTCCAGCTTTTGAGAGCGGAGTGAGCTAGCCATTTTTGCTTTTGTTTTCCAGAGCCATTCCCCCCGTGCATTTACTGCACGCAGAGGTTTCAGTCCACTTTTTAACACTCCGTTTCACTGAAGTTACATTTTTTTAACATCACAGCGGTATTTTGCCTATCTTAAAAATGCAGTATTCAATTGAAATGTTGGAGAGAACACCACCATTTATTTCTTGTGTCGCAGCTTTTGAGGTTGTTTGCAGTAGTAGAAAGCTGCATCTTTGAAAAAGAAAAGGAGGTGCACGAAAGCAAAGCAGAAGAAACACTGTCTGAATTGGTTTCCTTAGCTATCGTGGCATTTTCGATATAAACAGGTACCTCAGGCATAAGCACTTCAAGATGCCGATGATACACAGCTAAGATGTAGCTTCATAAAAAGGCAGCAGAGCCTAATAAATTCCACCACTAGTGAAAAGGAAATCCCCAATAACCCTCCACCCAGCACTTCATAAATAAAGCAGCCACCCACTTGTAGGCTCAGAGGAGACTGAGCAGGTTTGGGTCTCGGAGGCCACCAGAGCCTCTGGGCTCTCCAGAAGGAGGGTGGTATGCCCCGGCGATCCAGGGGCATGTCCCCAAAATCCAGGTTGGAGCGGTCTGGAAAGCATCATCATCCTTGTTTGTCCTCTGGATCCTTGCCTCTGCTGGGAAACGGCAAAGAGCAAAAGGGGGTGAAGGTGGGAGAGGATCAGACCGTGCTAAGAGGGAGAGCCAAGGCCAAAAAATGCATCTTCTGTTCACCCATGGCTTTCGCACTGCCCAAGAACCGGGCTGGGCGTTGGTGCCTGCCCCCGTGGTGCCGGGCTCCCTGGGCCTGGGGACTCCACACCTGGATCCGTCCCCCAGAGAAGACCCCGTTCGGTCCATTTTTGGTGGGAGTGAATTATCCTTCCCCCTCTTCCCCCATGAAAAGAAACAAACCCCAGCCAGTCATCCACACTATTGTTCCTGGAAGGATGGATTTTTGTCTCAGAAACAAGCGCTCATCTGTATTAACGCAGGGTAAGTGGTAATTAGGAGCCGCAGTAGCCTCCACGTCTCTCCCAGCAAACAAACGAGCCTGCGATGGGCTCTCAGAAATGTCTGCCTGGGTGGAAAATCCTGTCCCCTTTGTGCCTCTTCCTCTCCTCGTTAACATTCCTCCGGCACAAAAGCGCCGTGCCCGCTGAGCGTGGCAGTGCCCGTGGCCGGTGGCCGTGCCACGGCATGGGGGAACCTGGCTGCGAGCACCCACGTTGCATCTGTGACCAGACTTTAAACAGAGCATGGACTTGATGGGGTTCTTTTATTTATTTATTTTAAATCTAATTAGTCTGCAGATCACAGCATCAGGTTTCTCTCCACAAACCCAAGACTTAAAAAAGGAAAGGACTTTTGTTGGAGGATTGGGATTCCGGGGTGTTCACGTGTCTCAAAGAGCAGAGACTTGGTGACGTTCATCATGAGGCTTGCGATGAAGTGGCAGGCGTTGGGGATGCTGCAGGGGTTTCTCAGCGGTGTCCTCCAGGTCCTCCCCAGAGCCTCAGCAAGCAGCTTGTTCTTCTCCATCAGTTGGAAAGTTCGTTACTCAACTGCAGCCACCCGCCCTGGTTGGTTTGGGCACCTGAGCTGGGTTGGTTGCTCACTTTGCAGCGGACTTGAACCTGCATACGTAGCTGTCAGATGCTGCACCACGAGCAAAGGCAAGATGTGCAGTGTTGATATGTGCACCGGTAGAGGATGGATCTGGCATTTTTGCACAGCAGCCCTTGGACTGGGGCAGCTGAGGCTCATCCGCATCCACAGGACGAGACATTTTGGTTCTTAGAGAGGTCACTGAGAAGTGGTCTTGACACATGGGGCTCCGTATCTTGCTGTACCATGGCCTGGGGAAGTGCAGATGGGCTGGAGAAGCTCGTGATGAAAAATGACAGCAACCAGCCTTAGGCAAGTACAAGCCAAATCAAGCAGAATAACACGAGAGCCTCTTCATCAGGTGCCATGGAAAACACAGGCTTCTGTCCTTGGCTCGGCTGAGACATAGCTGGAGGAGGTGGAGCTGCCTCTCAGAGCTCTTTGACTACAACATCTCTTTTTCTCCTCAAGTGGATTGCAAGTTTTAAATGCTTCCCTTATGTTAAGAAAATCAGACTAGAAAACCTCTCAGCCATACGAGTCTCCTTGAAGAAAAATCAAAGCATTGGCACAGCCATCAACAGAGAGAAGGGTGCATGGAAGCTCATCTCTGAGAACACGGTGTGGCAGACAGGGCTGGTGGAACTTGGGACTGCTTTGCCTTGCAGGAGAGGGTTGTCTGGGTTGCAGCAGTATGCCTGCCTCGCCTCCTGCATTTAAGATAAATGGACCCACACCGTTGATCAAATGCTGTGCCACCCTCATGACCAGAAAAATCAGCATCATTGTGAGCAGCATGGTCCTAGAGTGGATCTCGTCTAATGCCTGCAGCCTGAGCGGTGAGGTGGAAGGACAAGGACATGGGCTCCTCTCAATGGCTTCCCTGCATCCATCCCAGACAAGCCCCGTAGTTTGTCTAGACACTGTTTGAGTTATCCACACCACTAATTGAGTGCGATGGGAGGCAGGAGGGTCACGCTGGTCTTGCAGAGCCCTTGCCAGCCCTTCCCTCCTCCTGGTGAGCAGCAGCTCTTCCCACAGCAGCGGGGATGTGTTCTCCAGCCCTTCACCTCATTATCACCATCTTACTGCAGTAAGAGCAAGACAACCCAACTGAGGTTTGGAAAGGTCCTTGTAGGTCACACTGTCAAGTGCCTTATTATCGCAGGCACTCTGTAGTTTAATCCTCTTCCCAAGGTCCTCTTGAACAGGGGCTGGATGTCTCCTTACCCACCCAGCTAAGCAGAAAGGCACGGTGTGGAGGGGGGCATCGGTGATGAGCAAGAGAAGGGAGCCAGCAGCAGACCCAGCTTCCCTGAACTGGCACGCTGTGTCCTGTCCTTGCTAATCCTGTGAAGCATCACATGTGAGACAGGAGGGAGAAGCATCTTGTGCCCTGTCCAGAGTTGAGAATATTTATTTTTTCTTAACTATACATTGATTGTGCCACAAGGGAGAATTTGGGTTGGAGAAGCCAGTCGCAGAACCCCTTTAGCCTGTGAGTGTACAAACTCACTTGAAGAGAAAAATCCAGCAGAACCAACAAGAATCAAATGATATAATGATCGTTGTTTCTAAATTTTGCTGTGTTACAGGGATGGAGCACCATCCATCCCGGCCCACAAGACTTCTGGGAAGCCGAGAAGAACAAGGTATTCCCATTTCAATATTACCAGACAAGCTGCCATGCACCTACCACGTTTGTATTTCTCTTTTTTAAAAAGATAATTAAAAACCAAAGCCACAAAGAAACCCAGCTCCCAAACCAAATCCATTTGAAAAATGTATTTTTGTCACCTCCACTGTGGTTTATTTGACAAATCCCCAGCGGGAGTGGGGAGTGGACTTCAGAGATAAGGTCCTAGGTCTTTATGGTGAGGGGTCTCCTCACTACTGAAGATTTTCCTTCACACAAACATCCCATATTGCATGATATAAAAAAAAAAGGTGATTTGCTTGAATCCTTGCTCCTTCTTTCCTTCCTGTTACCTCACCTGGTATTTTTTCCTGCATCTCAAGAAACAGTGTCCCCATACTTTTCTGAAATGGGAATGTGACCCTCAGCATGTCTGCCAAGGAGGAGCACTGGCTTGCCAGGTCCTCAGCAGGTCTGTGGAAATACCGATGGCAGTAAATCACAGACATCTACCAATGGCCTTATGCCAGAGGAGATCAGAGACATGGAGGACTCTGCTCAGAAGCTGTATGACACTTTTGTCTGCTCCTTGCACTTTGGATGTCCTCTTGGTTCTGCTCAGCTTCTGAAGCACAGGCTGCAAGGATGGCCACATCTGCAGGGATGTCCATGTCTTGGAACCCACAGATGACAAGAGTCTTGAATGCCATCTGCAAATCCCTGCACCTTTCAGGACAATGTGTTGGGCTTGCCGCCCCTGGAGCTGTATCATGCTTCAGGGTGAATCTGAAACTAGGAAAGCGGAGACACTAGATTTGAAATGAATTCAGCCTCTGGCTCCTGACGAGGGACACACCTGGAAGAACGAGGTGACAGTAAGATGACCATTGGAGGGGAGTTCATGTGCTCAGTGACAGCTGTACCCCAAGGCCAGGCACAGAGCTGTTGCAGGAGCGAACGTGTTGCTCACATGAAGAACGAAGCTGTTCCCACTTCATTCCTCAAGCTGCCTGCCCGGATAGAAAATAGCATCTCCAACTGAGTCAACATCTAGAGGAGTCGCTGCCTTGCAGGCATCCCTCAAAGCCACATCCAACAACTAGGGTTGGGCAGTGTCCCCTGTCATTTCTAAGTGAGGAACAGGTCGGGTTCAAAAACGCCTGGTAACGCGAGTCCTGCGAGCAAGTAGCAACTGGACTTCACGTAGTGCAGCCACCTCGTCCTGCATGAAGCTGCTTCTGAGCGGGAAGGGAGGATAACGGCATCTCGGAGCTCGGTGTTGGGAAACAGGCGCTGCTTTCCAGCAGCCCAGAGAGCCAAGGATAGGGGATGGATGAAGGTCATCCAAACTGCAGGGGAGGGGATCGCAGGGTGACGCCAGGCTTGTCCTGGCTTTGGAGAGGGCTGTCTGGTCTTGGAAACATGGGGGTAGCAAAGCAGGTAAAGCTGTCCCTGGCAATGGCTTGGTTTAATCTTTGGAGCTGACATACGGATGTCGAATACGCCATCTGCTCTGGCTGGTGTGTCATTGCCACTGGCAGCCAGCTGGGCAGGGGCGAGTGTCAAGGGGTTTGCGTGGGGCTAAGGCTGGAATGAGTCAGCTTTCTTCTCACCAGCTCCGCAGCGAGCAGCAGCACCAGCTTTCTGATGTAGCAGCTCGAAGCACAGAGCGATAGAAAGACCTGCTTATAGGTATAATCTCTTTCCGTCTGTCTCTTCCATCTATGGTTTTTATCAGCTAGATTCAGCCTAATCACTAGCAAGCTGTCATGATGACCGATAAGATTTACTCTCCCGTAACCCTCCAGGTGTGTCTGCTTCTCCTCCTCCAAGAACGCGACTGTTGGTTTTGATGAGGTTGAAATTTGCAGATTTAAGACTTTAAGTAGCCACTGTCTCCCCAGACCTCTGCAACTCTTTCCCACAAATCCCAGCATCCAGCTAAGTCACTGGCGGCTGAACAAGAGGATGTGTTTTTTGGACTAACATCCCTTGGATGGCCCCGACAGTGGAGGTGGTAGATCTCAGGGTGAGGAACCACGTTTTATACCTTTGTCCTTGAGACCTGCTGCGACTGTGCATCAGGTCTTTGGCATTTAAGTCATTTTATAAAATCCCATTTGTTGAGGGTTTACCTTTCTCTTAGGCTTTTCTGTTATTTAGTAGGTGTTTTATCTCTTCTAATGTGCCCAAAGGAGTTTTGGTGCATCTGTGCTGTTGAGGAAGGGTTGGCATTAAGTAAAAATTTCTAGTTGTTTGATGATTGAGAAAACAGGAGTAGGGGTGTGGGGAGAAATTTAAGCAGGATTTTACATTGGCCTGAAAGTGAAGAGAAGAATCTGTGCCAGACAAGAGCCAGATGGACAAAAGCCACAACACAAATCTGAGCAGCCTACCTGGCTTTGGTAGACCGGGCAGAAAACGTTGCATGAGCCTCGGGAGCCTCTGCAGCCCAGAAACTTAAGAGCAGTTTGCAAAAAATAACCTCTTGCTTTTTGCATAACAGCTTTCACATGGAAGGAGTCTGAACACTGTTGACGTGCAGCAAACATCCACGCTGCACCAGGGGCTGCTGCAGAAGGGGAGGGCGAGCAGTGGAAATCAGCCCCGGGCCTTCACGTGCTGGGGTGGAGCTGGGTTAATGGGATCGGTGTCCGTACAGGACTCTCCCAGTACGTGTCTTAATTTCATGGGTTTTTTAAGAAAAAAGCTGTATATTCTAGGTTTTATTTTTGCACTTGGCATAGAGCTGGTCCCACTAATTGCCTAAAAAGCCTTAGTGTGTAACAGCTCTGATTTCCCTAGAACAACACCTGTGCCCCTGCTGCTTTCTCTTAACATCATGTAACCAGCTTCAAATTCAGCAGAGAGGTAAAGTGTTGGGATAATTGTCAGTAAATAGCAGGCCTTTTACATTACTGAATGCCTCATTCAGTCCTCAACAAAGAGCTGGGTAAGTTCAGGGAGTTCTCGCTCTTGTTGCTTGGGCTGTTCTCGGCTAGACCGAGCTAAAACGTACTGTGGGAAACAGTGGTGTGTGTGGAAAAGTGTGGGATTCAGGGTATGTAACATCATGCTTGAGAAGGAGATAGTTACCGGTGTAACTGTCTGCATAAAGCTGCTTTCCAGGTTTAGGGAAAGTCTGTGTGCTGGTTTCAAAGTGAGACCATTAATAATAACGCTGTTAGCATCTAATACACGTTTTTAATCTATGTGCTGTTCAGACTTTAACTCGTCAGCGTGTGACGTGCTTCTGGCTAGATCAGTCCTACCGCACAGGGTTTGGGACAGGTCTCTCCTGTCAGTTCAGAAATTGCCCAGAGACAAAGGCAGGGCGGTGGTTTGCATCGAGCGCCTGCCGGCAGATGCCTGCTCCCAGCTCCTGTCCCACGGTAGCGCCGTCCCGCCACGGAGCCTCGCGGCAGCCGTTAGCATCACTGCTGGACCAGGGAGCTAGATGCATGACGTGACCTCCACGGAAGTTCAGCACTAATAGGCTCAGAAGATGGTTGAACTCTGGACTTTATGCTTTAAACCGACCAATTTCTCTTTTCCTTAGGATTCCCTTACGCTGTCACTTTAGCTCCTTGTTTTCTTCCCCTGCAGCGGTACCCATCTATTTCCCTCTCCTGCGGTGACTCGTCGTGCTGCTTCCTTTGCTTTTCATCATGTGTCTTCAACCTTTTTGCTTCCAGGACTTCTCCCTCTGCAGAAGGGGGAGTTTCCCAGCAGAAGCCAGGTCTGAGCGGGAGCCTCCCTAGCCGTGCTCCCAGGGGAGCGCACATGGAGCAGCTCTCCAGGCCAGGGCTGCCCAGTGGCTTCCCCAAACCTCACCCCCCCCCTTGGACTGTCCAAGCCTGAGACCCACTGACCACACTGGTGGTGGCAAGGTCAGGTGGGAGAACAAGGCATCGGACGTGCGTGTGCTCCTACAGGTCACAAGGACTGAGGATGCTTTAGGTTTTTGTGGCTAAGTAACACCCGTAGCTCTGCGGAGCTTCGGGGTCCCAGCTCAGCCCGTGACACCGTGGCCAGGAGCCCTAGGGTGACATTGTCCCTGCTCTGTCCACTTCCAGCCGTCCAGGAGGAGAGGCAGCGAGGGAAGGACCGCAACGAGAACGAGGTGGAGTCAACAAGTAGCGCCAACGAGGACATGCCCGTGGAAAAGATCTTGGAAGCGGAACTCGCGGTGGAGCCAAAGACAGAGACGTACATTGAAGCGAATATGGGCTTGACGCCGAGCTCGGTAAGGCACCTCTCCCCTTGGCCCCAACCCCATCCCGGGCACGCGGGGCAGAAGCCCTTGACCTAGCACGAATACAGCAGCGAGCCTAGGTCAGAGAGGGGTTATCTTGTGGGAAAACAAATAAGGAGAGCTCAGAAATGCAACTTCTTAGTTCTGCTGTAGACGCTGCGTGTGAGCTTAGATGAAAGCATGAGGCAAGCAAACCCCTCTGCCCCTGCACAGCCACCAGCGCTGGTACTCCTCTGTCTCGCTGCCATAGCCAAGGAACAGATACTGCAAGGCATAATTAGATGGGCTTACAGAGATTTTATTTTAGTTAACAGCCCTTAGTGCTAAAAGGCAGGAAGACACTCCATGCTCTGAAGAGCTCAGAGTCCAGTCAAGCCAATAAACAGAGCTGTGCTGCTGAAGTGCAAAGAGATAAGAGTTGTGAAATTGGGGTGTGACTTTTCAGATGCAGAATTAGACAGTTGCTTGGCTCTGTGAAGAGAAAACCTGGAGAAGGTTGCTTTCGAGTTCCTTTCCCAGGCTTGCATTATAACTGGACCTGCTTGAAACAACCAGGCTCTAACAGGACCTTGTGTAAAGAAGAGACAGCTGCCAGGGAAATAGGAAAAGAGTGAGAAGCTGTGATGAGGGAAACTGTCTTGGTCCCTTTCCTAAGAGATCCCTTATCAGCAGGTTACAGCCTTGCTTAGAGACGGCCTCCCTGCAAAGCAGCTACCTCCACATGTGAGAGCCAGCCTGTCCTCTGAAATTCTGTTTCTAGGATCGACCCTCTGCAAAGCCCTCAGAAAGAGCCCTGTTGCAGAGAAAGTCCTTGCTGCCCAGTCTAGGCAGCATTCAGGATGCAGCCCCTGTTCCTCAATAGCCCGTGTTCCTGTGAAAGTACTGGGAATGCAGGAATGCCCTAAAAGGTACGACTGCAACTGAGGCGGCAGGGTCAGGAGTGGGGCTAATTACCCCCGCTCTGGGTACACTGGGGGAGCCCCGGGATACTGAGGGACTGGGAAGTCTCAAAGCAAAGAGATGGAGAAGAAAAAAAAATAAATTGCCATGGTCCCATCGCCATGAAGCTTGCGAGGGGCTTTTTTGGAGGAGGCAGCTCAGCTGTGGTTAACGTGGGGCTTGGAGAGGCTCTGACGGATATCGGGATTAAAAATACTTCAGGGGAGTTGTAGCCAGTGTTGTGCTGACTTGAAAACAAACCCCAGAGAGTGAGCTGAAATAAATGGCTTCGTCTGGCACTGCGTCTCCTCAGCCTCTTGTAGCAAATTGAAAGCTGGTTCCTGCATAATTCAACACGCATTACTGTGAACAAGGATGTGTGTTGCATCTAAATAGAAGCGGGAGGCTTGTTGAAATGCCCTATTATTGTCAAGCGGCTTCTGTCGATGAGGTGACATTTGTAGCAGGTTTAGCAGATGTACGAGATCAGCAGCTCGCAGTGATGAGGCCACCGGATGAGGCGAGGGAAGACGGAGGAGCTGCCCTCCTCCCAGCCCTCCCCAGAGAGCCCGTGTGATGGAAAGGCAGACAAATTCAGTCCCTAACAGACACAGGCTAAAACACAAGCTGTTTCCTATTAACCTGGTATGTTGGGTCCTTTTATTTGTGTCCCTGCACCTCTTCCTCTGCACTGAACGCCGCTGGTGAGCTGGAGAGCTCCAGCGCTTGCAAGGCTGGCACCGGCACCGATTTCTTCCACCGAGGACAGTGTGGGACCCAGCTTGGGGCTTCAGCGCAGTCCGCAGAGCTGGTAGAGGGGAGGGCAGGGCGGCTGCAGCCCGTGAGCTGTTCCAGCAGCCCTGGTACCTAAACACATTGCTGACAACGCGTGCTGCTGAGCGTGGGACCAGGGAGGGGACCTCTATCCTGACAACCTTGATTGACACCACAGAGCATGGGGTATGTTCATGATTTGAAGCCCGTGATGGAGCAAGGGGAGCGCAGTGGGGAGTGATCCCTGTGGGCGGCACGGACAGGACAGGGAAGGACGCTGAGCCAGGCAGAAAGCAGCTAAGAGAGAGGGATCAGCCCCTGCGAATCTGTTCTTCTGCTGCGTTGGGTGCTAGGAGAGTGCCAAGACTAGCATTTTGATGACCATCACTAAAACACTCACTTGAAGTAATTACACCGGTGAGCCCCTGATAACAGCTCTTCAGCCGCCGCAAATAGCTGCTAATTGCGACAGCAGTCTGGCTTCTGACCGTGGCAAAGGGGATAAACCCTTTGGGAGGTTCCCACAAGCTGTAAATGAGCATGGCTGCAGGATTCCTCCACGCTGTGTGTCCCAGCAAGCCCCGAGACCCCGTGTGATCCCTGTCCCTTGGGAGCTGGGCACTGGCCATATGCCCTCAGCATACGTGTCCCCAGGCAGAGGATGGGGTTTGCCTCTGCCCCGTGTCCCCGGCAGCCACGAAGTTGGGCTCCTGCAGTGTGAGCACCACTTCGGATGGGCTCCTGGCCACTGAAAGGCAAAGCCTGTAACTGAGAGGTGTTATCCCCATTAGCTCTTAATTGGCCTTTGAGCGCCTGGTTTCAAGTCACCATTTTCTGGAAGATGTCTCCAAGCTCAGTTTTTTCCAGAAGGATCAGGTGCCCGCGTGTCCTTTCATTCTGTCACACTCCGGCACCGTGCCCTTGCTATTTACTGCAGGAGGGGATTTGCTTACCAGGCACAGGGAGGGTTTCTAGCACCGCTTTCCAGATCCCCTCCTGGAGACAGGCAGGGCCCTTTCGGCCTCCAGGGATGATACTTTTAGCTGCCTCTCGAGCTACGGTGAGTAAGTTCTGCCAGGAAGCATGGTGGTGGTTCCAGGAACTGCCCTCTGAGGTGTAATTAAAGGCTGGGCCCCTCGCTGAGGCTTTGTGCGAAGCGCCGAAGGCTGGGTACAGCTTGTGCTGCCTGCAGAGCAGCGGTGACGCAGCCTGGGGCTGGGAGACCCGGAGCTCTGCTTGCCGCATCAGGGCAAGTCCTAGAGATGGTGACAACCTGCCCAGAAGCAACCCTCGATAAAAGCTTTGCAAAAGCATCTAAGTTTCCTGAAGTACCCCTTCCAGGGGGCTGTGCAGCCACATGTCGCTTCGTAGGTCAGGTTCTGCTGGAGCGTGGGGTCTCCCGTAAGTCGTGTCCTGGGGCGTGCAGGGCTCCATCCCCATCCCACCCTGCGGGAGCTGGGACGCCTAGGTTCTCCACTGGCTGCTCCAGCTTGCTGACCAAACCCGCAAAGCTCCTCCTCACACCCAGTTTAGGGTTTTGCTGTTGTCCAGAGGAAATCCCATCTTTTCTCCCTCTCCCGGGGAAGAGCCCAGTCCCTGCTCACATCTCCTTCCCCGGGGAGGAGCCCCAGGTCCCTCAGGGTGAGACTCCCCTGCCCTTGCACCCCTCGGGGAGCTGCTGGAGATGGGCAGAGCAAGGAGGGGAAGTCCCCGTACCGATGCTCCCCGCTCCTCAGCTGCACTGCTGAACATGAGCCCATTCCCATCCATCTCTGCATGCAACAGGTGAAAATACTTTGAAGGCGGATGCCCCTCAGCTTGCCAGATGCTGGTTATTTTAAGCCTGGAGAATGGGAGACATTGGCCACTGAAGCACAGAGTTGGTGTTTGCTGCCAGGGGACAGTGAAGGGGACGGGGCAGGGGTCCGGGGCATGGCTCCGGGGGGCAGGAGTGAGGCTTAGCAGCGTGTTCCTCGCCTGCCCAGCCTGGGAGAGAGTTTTATACCGTAGCACAGCCAGCTCGTGCTGAGGAATGGCCTTGTCCTGCTGAAACCGAGACTTGCGGAAGGGAGAGGTTACGCTGGTGTTCGTGTCTGCTCTGCCTCTGAATTCACACCCCTTCCCCCTGCAATCTAGGGGTGAAGTAAACATTCCTCCTCCGATTTGGAAACTGCTTTTTTAAGGACATGGGAGAAAAATAATCGTACAATCAAAACTGTGATATCTGCAGGGATTACAGTGGGATACGTGGAGGGGCTCATACCTCCCTGTCCAGAGAGGTAAACCCTATGTACACACTTGTACTAGCGAGGTCTGTCTTTGCTGGGGTTAGACAGGCTCTTCCAGTTCCTAATCACAAGCCCACTTGAGCAGTTAGCAGTTCCTTTAAACAGGGATTTGGTGTGTTTAGGCTGACTGTCCTCCTTGAGAGCAGATGGTTTTTGTTACTGGATAATATTTCAAAGGAAAAGGTTTTTCTCTTTTTTTCTGTAATGCTCCCTCTGGTGCTGGTTCACCGAGCTGGGAGATGCTGGCACAGAGAACATGCGTGCTGCACGGGTGCAGGAGCCTGCCCTTCCCTCGGCTGGAGCTCGTTTGGTTCATCAGTCAGCGTGATGGATGTTGGGTCTCAACCCTCCCGGTTCCTGTTCTGGAGCTTGCTAAAAACTACTTAAAAACGTGTGATGGAGGAGCCGAGTCACCTCCTTTCCCTGTGACCGATAACCTCCACTTCTGGGGTGCTCCTGACTTTGGGGTCCTTCCCTGCAGTGGGGTGGCAGCAAGTCCCTTCAGCTGCTCCTCCAGCCTCTCCTCTTCTCCTTGCTCTGCCTTCTCTGAGCCTTTCAATCTCCTTTTCTTGGCAGCCCAACGACCCGGTGACAAACATATGCCAGGCAGCGGACAAACAGCTCTTCACCCTGGTGGAGTGGGCCAAGAGGATCCCCCACTTCTCCGAGCTGCCCCTGGATGACCAGGTCATCTTGCTCAGAGCAGGTGAGTGGGAACCGTCCCCGTACGGGCTCTGGCGCGGGGCCGTAGGAGTGCTGCGTCTCGCTGGTGACAGGTATTACGGTTAGATTTAGGTCCCGGCAACTTGAAAGCCATTAACTGTTTCTGAGTAATAGCCTCTGATAATTCAATTGCTAAATAGGATTTAAAAAGCCCCAAGGGACGTGTTGCTGAATGTGATCCAAAATGTTGCACCAGCTGCCAATCAGCTGAAAAATGGCCCGGCTTCATCTCTGATGAGCGAGGCGCTCGGAGGTGTGTGCTGGGGTATTTAAACCAAGGGAGCTGTGCACTGCCTTCGTCCTGAGCCAAGACTTGAAAGACCAAGTGGGCTTGGAACCCCATGAAATTTCATCAAACTAAAATGTTTGATCATAATTAAAACCAGAAAGGGGAGAAAAATACATTGCCATCCCTTTCCCACCCACCAAGATGAAAATAAAATTCTTTGGGCTTATTTTAAGTTTCCTTGTGCGGCAGGGGGTCTGCAGGAACGGAGGCTTTGGGAGGTGAAAAGCAGTTAGCTGTGAAAAGAGTCATCTTCCATCGAGTAAATTCAAGCCCCTACTGCTGGCAGGTTATGCACAAAGACTGAGGAGGGCGAGAAATCAAGAGCAGAGCTCGACGAGGGTGCATTTTAGGCATGAAGCTCTTTGCATAGCTCCAATCATCAGATAAGTGATTAAAAAGGCTTTGGCTTGACGTAGCGGAGAGTTTTGCTCCCTTAAACAAAGAGGGAGGCAAGTTGTCCGTGGCTTCCAGCAAATGACAAACTCCATGTGAAGGGTGAGACTGGGAGAGGAAATGAGGAGACCTTGACGGCTGGCGGTGGCACCCAGCTCTCTGCTTGGCAATGAGAGGCACCGACCTCGGCTACTCGAAGTAGTCCAGGGAATTCCAAAGGGAATGATGGAGGAGTCTGGTGCAGAGCAGAGGTGCAGCCTCAGAGCGGGGCGAGCTGCTGAGCTACCTGGAGTGAACCAGTCCGGCAGCCAAACCCAAGTAAGCCAGGGACTGTGAAGTCCCTGGTAGTTTTAAAAGTTCCTCTTGTTTCCCCAAAACGCACTTTTGTAGGGAATTCAAGAGGGGAAGACACTGCAGGGTGTGTGCTCCTCTCTTTGCACTCTTCTGGCCTTGAGTTAATGGCCTCTGTAGACAAGACACTGCTGATCCACCTCACGGCAGTGTTCCTGGCTTCTTACTGTAGAAGGCCTGTGCCCCAAAATAAATGCCCAGGAAACTGGGCAGGAAAGTGCTTTAAGAACCAAGTGCAGAGTATTCACTTCAACACAAAACGTAGGAACTGCCAGAATTCCTCCAGTCCAAGGTTTGTCCAGGTTGCTTCAGGAGAAGGTATAAGGCTCTAGAGTAGGAAGATGATGGGATTGGTGTTTCCCCCTTCCCACCACACAAACACTGGCTGTCATTCTATTTAATAAGGCTGATTGTAACCCAAATGCATGAATCTTAATACTTTCCTCAATTTTTTGTTGACTGTCAACCAGTGTAACTGCATACCTTGGCCCTATATACAAATATCCAGTCCGTCTTGCAACCTTTCTGAAATCCTTGACCTCAGTGGTTTCTGGGCGATTAAGTCGCACCGTTTACCGGTGTAGGTTTTCCACTCTTCTAATATTACTGAAAGGAGATTTTTATAGTCACATTTCATCTAGTGGTTACAGCAGTAGCCTGGGAATGGAGAATTTAGGGGTTTTATTCTTGCTGCAGACTTGGCCAAGTCCCATGCCCTCCCTGGGCGGCTCCTGCCAGCCCTTTGGTGAAGGTCTCCTCTGATTTTTCCGTGGGTGTGAGTATTGCCAGAGCTGCCTGAGGGCCCTCTCTGGAAAATACAAAAACGTGTATTTTTGAGGAAGGTCTCTAGAGCCTCTTGTGAGAGTGGATGAGCAGGGGAAGCATCTCTATAGAAATCTTCGAGGGCTTTCTGCAAATATCGCAGGGAAGAACTGGATTCAGACAAAAAGCTGCCTTTTTCTTTTGTGAAGTGGAAACAAAACCCACAACAACAGTTCAAGGTTTTCCTTTCTCTTTAGAAGAAGGCTAATGAAAACGGAACTAGAGACTTTCTGACCCGATGTTCTCTCCTTTGTGCTGGTGCTTGTTATGACCAGCTCCGACCCGGCATCCTGGAGGAGCCACTCCACCGGGCAGGAGAGGGGGCTGCAGACCCCATCGCATCCCAGATTTCGTGGTTGCTCTAACCCCTTGGCCATGAGGTGGGCTGAGCACCTGGAGCAGCTCCGAAGAGGTCCCTGCTCCAAGCGTCTCTGTCAGGGCCTCGGATAACCTCCCCCAAGTCTTTTAACCAGTGGCTCTATCTATTATTGAGTGGGGAGAGCGGCCTGCTGAGAACAGCTGCCCATGAAATATTTAAGTATTAAAATTTAGCTAAGAGTGTCAGTCAGGTTCAGTCATGCATCCTTGGAGGCAAAATTAAGTGGAGCACACATCTTTGGAGGAGCGGTGCTGGATGGGCCGGCAGTAGCTTTCCTCTATTGCTGAATCATTTAAAAATGTTCCCTCTCTGAGCTTTTTGGAGGAGAAGGAAGCCCAACTTTTTAAGCCTGTTTTCCCTGTGTTTTCTTGTTTCCAAGCTTGCTATGGCTGAGACGGGAACAACCGGATGTTTTCTCTGCGTGAGATGCTGAGCACTACATCTCTGCAGCTGCAGTTCATTTTGTAGGGCTGGTCGGGAAACTCGGTAGTGAGACGGATTAACGCGATGGTCGCTGCACTGCCAGGTGCCTTCCCTGCCCCAAAGCATCCCCGGAGGCTGCGGCCACCTCGTTTGATGAGAAAGGAGTCACAAGAGTCAAAGAAATCTGCTCTCCTTATCCAGAGCTTGGCCTTAAACACAAAACTCTTTGGGCAGATTTGTTTGATCTCTAACTCAGATTTACTGCCTGTGGTCATACTTAATTCTTCCCTGCTTGTCTCTTTACGTTGTCAGCTCTTTGGGGATTCTCTGTCGAAAGCACCGGGTAGAAACAGGTTCCCCATTTCAGCCGAAACGTCCCAGCTGAAGGATGCTGATGAATCCAGCGCTCCTTAGCTGGAATAAGCCCAGCACAGATGTTGGTGGCACCCCACAGCCTCACCACTTTCACAGATTCTTGGCAAGCCCTGGGCTGGATTTGGCTCTGCTGGGGCTGTGTGGAGCTGCGGCCGAGGGGTGTTGGGTGATGGCCGAGAGTCAGGGCAGAGTTGTGAAAGCTGGAGCCATGGAGGGACACCGTGAACCCGCTCTGGTTTCTGTTGGTTGGAGCTGCATGGAGGGGCTGCGTGTGGAGTTGCTGTGGGTCTGCGTGTGACGGCTGGTGGGAGGCACCCACGGCACCTTTCTGTGGGTCTGGCTCTGGGAGGTCCTCTTCAGCCATGGAATACTGTTCCTGCAGGCTCCTGGTGCAGTCCCACATCTTCTCCTCCATCCGCCTTGGGTTTCACAGTGTTGCAATCCCTCTGCAAGTGCCAGGCCTCACCCAGTATATAGCCAAATAAATGTTCCCATGATTGGGGTGGGAACATCCCTTGGCCACTTAGGAAAGAGTGAACTTTATTCCTTGTCAACATTTCTAATGGCACAACCCATCTCTGCAACAGTGGGTAAATAGAGCACACATGGACCTTGTATTTATTCCAGTCAGCGAGAAAAGACATGTTTCTGTGGCAGGAGAGGAGGTGAAGGATGTTGGTGCATCACCGTTCCAGCCTGGGAAGAAAAAATAAAATCAAATACCCTGATGTTTCTGCACCCTGACACGCAGCCCTGTGTTCTGGACACCAGAACTGGGTAAATCGGCCAACATGAGCATGAGACTCCCCAGGGTTGCAGAAGACCCAGAAGACCCATCTTGTCTTAGTGAAGATGCCTCTTCTGGTTCAAAGCCACCAAAATTTCCATCCTTCAAACTTTACATAATTTCTTCTTGTTACAGGTTTCATTTTGGGCATTCTTCAGCTCAGCCAGTAGCAGAATCAATAATTTGAAGACATGTTAAATTAGGAAGGGGGGCTGGAAGGCGAGGAGGGAGGTTGCATCTTCCTTTCGCCGTTTGTAACCAGCCCAAACTGCTCCTGTGGTGTCCCAGCTGGGAGGATGTGTTTTCGTATCTTCTGAAGTAGCACGTCCAGTAACTAATAAGACAAAAGCAGATTTCCAAGCAGCTGTGGAAAGCTGTTAGTGGAGCGGTCGTGGACGTGGGACATCCCTGTACAGCCGCAGGCGAGAGGAGAGGCAATCCCTTCCAGCGTTTAGGTGGCAGAAGCAACAAACCTGCAAGCAAGAGTTTTCACGGTCCAATTTACACAGCTGAATAATGGCGAATGAACTTTTGTGCCCCATTATGGCCTGAAAATGAGCCCAATTAGCTGATATAAAGCGTTAATAGGTCTTTAACTGCTCCGAGTATAAGGTCAGATGGGGATTGCAGGGCTCCACACCCACTCCTAGGTTCACAGGGAGAGGAGCAGGGCAGAGCTGTTTGCTCTGGTGCCTGCAAGGTTTATAGAGGAAACTGCTTCCCTTATTAGCATTATATTTTTAGTGCATTTGTTCCTTAACGGTTTTTTCCTTCCCTGACATCCAAGAAAGGGTTGGCTCCCCCCTCCCTTCCCATATCCAGCCTTGTTACTCTAGCAAAGGCACTTCTTGAGCAGTTTCCTCCTCTCTTTTTAGTGCCAGGGAGGTGACGTTGCTGATTCCCGAACCCGCTGAGGACCCCGTGGCTCTAACCCGCGGCCTTGGTTGTTTTCTCCTCCCCAGGGTGGAATGAACTCCTAATCGCCTCCTTCTCCCACCGCTCCATCGCCGTGAAAGACGGGATCCTCTTAGCCACCGGGCTCCACGTGCATCGGAACAGCGCGCACAGTGCTGGCGTCGGGGCCATCTTCGACAGGTGGGCGGAGGGAGGGGGAGATGGATGGGTGGATGGGTGGATGGGTGGGTGGTGGGCAGCGCATCTCAGGCCACCTTGCCTAGACATCCCCATCTCTGTCTGTGCACCCATCTGCCTCCATTCCCCGCGTTGCAACCTGCTTGAGGGGTCAGACGGAGATGCGTTGGCACGTGGGCTCATGGCCAGAGGAGCCCAGGCTGATGCGTGTCCATCCCACGGCGTGCATGGAAATGTTGTGATCCTTGCTGCAGGCAACAACATTAAATTGCTCCTCTTAAACCTGCAGAAACCCAACAGCCCAAAATAGTCAGGCTGCCCAGTGCAAATCAAAGCCTCTTTCATGGGGTCCAGATGCCTTCTAATGTTACGAGGAGGCCACTCCTTTATTTCTTTTCATCTTTAATTGGACCAAGACGTGATTTTAGTTTCACAATGGAAAAGCACCAAAACCGCGCGGCAGGTTCCACATGCGTATCCTGAGGGCTCTTTAATCTTGTGCTTTGGGAAAGTATTTTAAAGCCAGACTTCCAGGGCGTTTGACCCACAGCGCGGCTCCAGACGCTGCTTAAATGGTGGCTGATTTCTCTGCCCGAGACTCATCTTGAGACAGCGTAGTTGATACCAAATCACCTTTGCTTCTTTGCTTTGCAAGGAAATTGTTCTTTGGGCCTGGGTGACATCATTTGTTTCCTGTGAGGTCATAAGTGCAAGATCATGACTTCACTGCAGGATCCAATAGGAAAAACTGGGCAATCAGTGGAAAGTATTTCAAGACCGGCACCTGCAGTAGGAGCAAAGGGAGTAATAAAAATTACCGGCAGAGGAAATTGCTTTTAGATACCTATTGGGTTTTTTTTTTATTATTATTATTTTTTATTTTTAGGCAGCTTTCTCAGGTGCCAAAGCCCATCAGTGAATGCGCGAAACCAGGTTTTATGGTCCCTCTTGTATCTCACAGGAACTATTGATGTTCCTAATGAGCTATTTTTGATACAGGAGGAAAATGAGGGCATATCCTCAGCAAGCACTATCCCATGACTTCATTAACCATGAACTGGAGGACCTCACTCTGGATCTGACACCTGGGTGTTTTTTAATTTCTTTTTAACGCTGACGCCTGTGATTTCTGTGTCCTTTGCAGAGTACTGACAGAACTCGTGTCAAAAATGCGAGACATGCAGATGGACAAGACAGAGCTAGGCTGCCTGCGAGCCATTGTCCTCTTCAACCCTGGTACATGCCGTTACCTTCTCTCCGGTCCTCTCTTGGCTGA
Source organism: Grus americana (assembly GCF_028858705.1). Taxonomy (NCBI): domain Eukaryota; kingdom Metazoa; phylum Chordata; class Aves; order Gruiformes; family Gruidae; genus Grus; species Grus americana. The sequence continues at coordinate 11,205,999 of NC_072871.1, read as the reverse complement.
TGCTCTGTCCTTCTGGCTCCTTTTCTTACCTATAAAACTCCGTTGCAAATAACCGAGGGCACCCAACTCCCGAGGGCAGGGCAAGAAGGAAGAGAGGCAAGAAAGAAAGTCAAACTAAGCGCTGCTCGTGCGTCTGCCACCTTACAAGCATGTCCTTTGCAGGTCAGGGATGGATCTGGATCCATGACCAGGGTTGCTCTCCAGACCCTCCTTTCCAAGGGGTGTTTTCCCCTTCATAGAGCGCAGCTTGGTTTCACGGGCTGAAATACTCTCCGTGCAAGGCCCAGCCTTGGCCGAGACTCGGCTGCGATCATCCGAGGAGACGGCGAATGCTGCTTTTGGAGCTGACTCTACTGATGGGCTGAGTTCTCTGATGAGCTTGAGGGGCTTTGGCTTGATCAATGTACATGGTCTTCCTATTTTTCAGACCTTTCGTAAAAAGAAAGTTCTGGTGCTTTAGGGAGTTGTCCCTGAATAGGAGCAAAAATGAGTCTAGATATCCTGATGACACAAGTATGGATTAGAGCAAAGTTAGAGCAAGCACGGACCTTGTTGTCCTCTGTTTCCTGATCTCAGCATCCAAGAGCTTTTATTAACTGCGTTTCTGGAAAAGCCCTCTGCAGACCTGGAGAGGGTGAGAGACATGAATCGTGCTCCTACAATACACAAGAACTTTATTTTTGTCCGCAGCTTGCTTAGTTTTACAGACTCCAGGAGGCTTCACGCTGCTCGCTTTTCCCCCTTGGCCCCAGCAGCCCAAGGGAAGAAGAAGGTTCAGTGCTGGGGGTTGTCTCCGGTGTTAGAGAGCAAAGCCCTGGTGAAGCAGGAGATAGACTGCCAGCCTGCAGATGCCCGTACAGCTCTGTTTGAGGGGTGCTCTATGTTTTAGAGCGGGTCGGTGCAGAGCAAAAGCAGATGGCAGATGAGGATGGACCTCCACATCAGTGGCCACCCCTTCCGCTCCCTGCCCTCGCAGGAGCGTGGTTCGTACCCAAGCACAGCTGGGCACAGACCTGCCCTTTCCCACCGAACCCGGGCCAGGGTGTTTCAGCAGAGTTTATTGCTGTTTCTTGAGTTTGTTTTTCTGCTTGACTTGCCCCCCCTGCTCCCCTCCTTGTACTCACCAATAATTTACTGTCTGTAATTTAGGATTAGCCGTATACGGTAAAAGAAGGGGAATCTGGAGAGGTTCCCATGGCGCGTGTGCTTGGGGATATCGATTGCTTGACTGTCCCTTTCACCCTACTAAAAACAGATCCTCACCGTGCCCCGGGGGACCTGCCAGAGCGGGGGCTTTTCGTTTAGCCCTGCCGCAGTGCTTTGTGCTGGAGGGAGAAATCCCACGAGCCCAGGACTTGAGGGGGACCTAAACCCTTTTCGTGAGGGTCTGTGATCACTGGAATGAGCCAAAACAGTTGGCGTTGGGGTATCAGGTGGGGTAAAACACATCTGTAGTCACAGGGCAAACCTTTCAGGGCTTGAAGGCTCCCCAGGAGGTGTTAGGTACCGCCCCAAATTCCTGGGGTTCAGACCCCACGTCCACGCTGTGCCCTGCTCTGGGGGTGCCAGGAGGGATGGAGGGGTCTGGGGGGGTGCACAGGGGGGCCCTTGCCTGCTGGAAAGCCTGGAGGTTTTTGGCTGATGGTCCTTTCGTTGCCTTTCAGACTCGAAAGGTCTCTCCAACCCAGCTGAAGTGGAGGCATTACGGGAGAAGGTGTACGCGTCGCTAGAGGCATACTGCAAACACAAATACCCCGACCAGCCCGGGAGGTGAGTCGCTGGCTGAGCCCTGTCCTCCGGCAGCCTCGCGCCCTGCGAGGCCCCGTGCAATGGGTGCTGCAGCCCTGGCAGGGTCCGAGCGCCGTCCTCGGGGTTGCTGCACCTGCATGCGGGTGCTGGGTCCCTTCCGTTGAGGGCTCTCATGTCTTCTGGGAGCGAACGGTTCTCTGCAGAGAAAAACCACTCATTTCTACCTGCTTCAGCGGTGAACGTCCTTAGAAAATTCCCCCATGAAGTGCAGAGAGGTCTTTATTCCTGTGCCAGTAAATGTAACGCAGCCAGGACAAGGTCGGGCAGTAACAGCGGTGCCGAGACCTGAGGAGCCCCGGCTCCTGCGGCCACGGCAGTGGGATGAGCACATGGGGGAAGGGGTATCATTTCCCTTTTGGCAACCACGGAGAGCAAACCACAGCGAAAATAAGACGCACACGGAGTTAATTTTCGGTGGCAGATGAGCATCATTGCTGGGAAGTGAAAGCCTCAATTGATGCTCTTTTCTCCCCTCCCCGCCTCCCCCAACCCAGCTGGGAATGGGAGGGGGAATTAGGAATGCTTTCCTGGACCGCTCCGGAGCTGAGTGGGCGCATTTTCCCAGTTACAACCTGAAGCTGGCAACTGCCAGTTAAGTTACTGACAGCCATTTGAGAAACCAAGCAAAGCGCTGGAAACTGCTGCTGGTGTGTATCGCTGCTGAGGCTTGAATACTGGGAAAAAACCAGCTGAAGCAACTGGGATTTGCATCTCACCTGCATTCCTGGTCTTGCGTGTCTGGATGGATAAAAAATTAAAGGATGCTCTTACAGCAATTAATGCAATGAGCAGATCATGCCCTCAGAAGTAATATTGGACTTATTTCCTCCCCCCTTTGGGTACCAATGTGCTGGCAGATGGAAAAGGGGTTTTTGGGATGTTTGTGGTTGGCTTGTGGCAGGGAGAGTTAGGAAGTGTTGGGTGTGTTTGATTTTGCGGTGAGGAGGGAAGGGAGGGATGAGCATGGCGCACAGAGCAGGAGTGATTACCTCTCCTCCCCCGGGTGGTTTGCACGGACCCCAAGCCAAGTCTCAAGCTGAATCCTCTTCCAAAAAGCGTTATTTAATTGCAGTTCCTAAGCAAATCCAGACCCAGACCGTGGACACTGGCTGTCCTGGTGTTTCAGAAGAGCTGTGCTCCCCCCAGGGCTCACAACGAGCAGCCAGCCGTACCTGGCACAAGGAGAGCTGCCACCGGAATCGTGGCCAGCAGCTCTCCTGGATTCTTCCCCCTGTTCTTTCTTTACTTTGCACGGGCATCCAGTGTCCGCGGCTGAGTCGCGCTGCCCTCGCACGCCGCTGCTCGCTGCTGCGGGCCGGGGTGGGGCTGGGCAGAGGGATGGCATGGGGACGGCCCCGCTCTGCATCGACCAAACCACCGCGGAGCCGCTGTGCGTGACTGAGCAAAGGCGCTGAGCCACCAGTCGAAATCAGCTCCCCAGGGCTGCACCTCAGTGGTCGGCGATGTGTCGGGGAGCGGTTTAGGTCCGGTTTGATCTCTCAGTGGCTTTGAATGACCATGGACCGAGGGCCTCCTTGTCTGATCCTCACACCTTTCTTTGGTGACCTTAAAGGTTTTTGCATGCTCAGGGCTGTCCTGAGAGCCGTGTCTGGGCTTCGCAGACCTTACCCCACCTCTTCCGTGGTGCAGGGCAGTGGTGGAATAAGCCCCGGTGGCTCGGGAGGGTTAACTCGTGGGCTGGGAGTCCAGAGTTGCACAAGAGCTAAACGAAGCTCTCGGGAGCTCTCTCCATCTTCCTGGTCTCATGGCACAATGTGATCGTCATCTGGGGATGGAAACAAGTTCTTTCTGCGGTTGAGCAAACGCCTGGTCGAGCCCGTGGTGGGCACCCCCCCACCCCCGGGGCCAGTGCTTGGCTTCCCCACCATTTCAGATGCCCTTCGGTGTGTGACTTCAGCCTGGTCGCCGGCCATCGAGAGCTTGCGAGCACCCTGTAAACGCTAAAAGGGAACTTCTCGACAGCAGTGAGACAGAGGGAGGCATTCCTAGGAAAAACCCAGCCGTGCTCCCCCCCGCACCAGCCCCTGCTCCTCTGCAGGGAGGGCACGGGGTGTACGTGACAGCGAGCAGCCGCGGGGAATCGGGGCTATTTTCTCCCCTCCTGGGAGCAGCCCTGGCACGTTGTGCTGCGAGCTGGTTATCTCACAGTTAAATGTATCTGAGGGCTGGAGCCATCATCTGGTTTGGTTTAAAGTGAAACTTCCTGAATGGGATGGTAGGACTGATTTGTTTTTCCTGGCTCCGCTCCCACCGTTCTCGCCAGCTCAGCAAAAAAAAAAAATTTAAAAAAAAAAAAAAAGGGAGAGAGAAGTGTGCATGCATGTATAATATCTGTATGGTTGCGCATGTCTCTCTCTCTCTGTGTGTTTTCTACAGAGTCGCCTTCTCCCTGGGCTGGTTCCGGCCTTTGCTTATGTTCAAGCCCTGATTGTGCAGCAGTAAAAACAAATAAAGGCGCTCCTGCCTTTAAAGGGCCTTTCCCCCGTTTCGAGAGCGGGGAGGCGACATCCTGCAGCGCCTGGGGTTGCTGCCTGCACCCCTGCGGCGTGGGCAGGCCGGGGGGGGGGGAGCACCCCCGCGTGGCACCGTGGGGTGCTCCGGAGCACCCTTGCAGGTGCCGATGGCTTCCTTCCATCTCCACGGCCTCCTGCCGCCCTCGGAGCCCGGCACGCAGCAGCGTTTTCCCCGGCACGGCCGGCCGGCCCTCGGGCTTGTCTCCTTCACCCCGGCCGGCTCCTGCGGCGCTGTCGGCTCTCCCCAGCCCCCCTGGCTCTCCCCTGCCCGGCTGCGCAGCCCCGTTGCCTGTCGGCTCTTGCCGGCATCCAGGGTGCGACCTGACAAGCGTCTCCGCCGGGCAGGCTGGGGAGAAAGGGCTTTTGTTCGGCTGGGGCTCGGCGGAGTCCTGCGCCGGGCAGGGAGAAGGGGAGCACCCCGTGTCCCGGCTGGTTTGCAGCGCTGCTTCCAGCTTTTGCGTCAAAGCCCCCGTCTCCTTCCATTGGCTTCACCCCCGGGCGCCTCCAGCCTGGCCGTCAGCCGGGTTTCTGCCGCGCCAGCAGCCCCCGGGGCTCGGCAGCGAGCAGCCCCAGCGATGGCTGGCGGAGCTGCCCGGTGCCTGCAGGAACGGGGCATCGCAGAGCCGAGTGCCAGCTAACCCCCGCTCAGCACGTCCTCCATCCCCTCCTCGGCTGCTTGCCCTTTTCCCTCGCCGAAGATGAAGCTGCTGAAGCTGCTTGCGCCGCTGCCTGCCACAAGGCTGGCCCCACAGTGCCTCCCCCCCGTGGGTGCAGTGCAGGGACCCCACCGGCATCTCGGGGTGCTCACTGTACGGTAGAGCACCTGTGCGACACCAACGCATGAAGCCAGTGGTGCACCCCAGTCCAGGGGTGGCCTTGCATTTCTTATTTTACTCTTCCAGCTCAGCTATCAGCAGATGTTTGTTGTGAATATCCACTGCGGCTGCCTGATCTTCAAGGCTGGGGACATAATTCATGATTTCTCTGCACAGCTCTGGGTGTAGCCCTGTGACTTTGCTAGGGAAAGGGGTTGTGTCTGACTCCCAGCCCTTCTGAGCAGGAGCGGCCACAGAAGCTTTGGGGGTCAGGGCAGAAGCGGGGCTGCTGGTGGGATGTCTGACCATGTCGTGTCTCCTGCCCCCAGGTTCGCAAAGCTCTTGCTCCGTCTACCAGCCCTCCGGTCCATCGGCCTGAAATGCCTGGAGCACCTCTTCTTCTTCAAGCTAATAGGCGACACGCCGATCGACACCTTTTTGATGGAAATGCTGGAAGCGCCCCATCAAATGACTTAGAGAACTGCTGCTGGGTCAGTCCCTCGCCCGGCCGGGGTCTCGCGGGGCCCCTTCCTCTGCTTTCCTCTGCCGCCACCCCAGCCCGTCCCTCCCTCCTCTCCCCGGCGCTGGAGGCACCGTCTGATCCGGGGCGACCCCCTGCCGTCCTCGCCTCCTCGTCACCTTCACCCTTGTCCGTTTGCTGTCACTGCTGCATCTCAAGACCTGCTCGCTGGTTCCCTGCGCTAGATGTAGAGAAGCGGGAGCGGAGAGAGCTTGCCTCCCGTCGCCCCGACTCGCACCCCTGCCCCGGCCCCCACCGTGCCATGAGTTTCGGGGCGATCCGCCGGCCGGGTTTGGCATCACCCATCATGCGTGCCGCAGCCGGCGGTGATTTCCCCGAGGCAGGAGCGGGGACAGGGACAGTCCCAGCCCTTGGGGCAGTGGGGTTTGGACAAGCCGAGGGCAGTGGTTGAACTCGCCGGATTGCAGCTGGCTATTTTCAGAGGATGGAGTTTTTGAAAAAGAGAAGAGAAAAAAAAAAAGAAAAAAAATTCTATTTTTGGTTTCTAACTATTATTAGTAGTCTCGGTAGTTACTTCGCGGAGGGAGAGGCGGGCTGGAGAGGCGACCTGGCCTGTGCCCTGCGAATTGAGTCACCCGTGGCTGCGCAGAGCCTTCGCCTTTCAATTAAAAGCAGAGGATTTGGGATTGAGCTGAATCCCCCCCCCCCAAATAATGAGGCGACTGGTGGCACGGGGAACCAGGGCACCCTCTCACTCTCTGTGCAGAGGGTCCCGCAAGCAACAGCACCTGAAAAATCCCCTTTTGCCACCCCAGAGGGCGGCTGGGCATCGCTGCTCTTCCCAGAGATGCCTCTGCGCTCGGTGTGGCGCTGCCCATGCGGACACGAGCCGTCTGGAGCACTTGCTTTAAGGCTGCCAGGACTCAACATCGCCCTTCCCCAGCTCGCAGGGGCTTGCCGGACCCCTGCCCTCAGCACCGCGCCCAGCATCCGGGCACAGCCCCGCTCACGAGGCTCGGTCCAGCCTGTCCTGCCGGAGCCACGCTTTATTTCAAGGGCTGTTGCATTGGAGAAGCAGGAGTCGGCACAGCAGCAACGGCTCCTTCTTGGTTTTTTGATCCTGACCTTGTTCAGTGAGATCGGAGGGGCATTTCCAGGTGATGGGGTGGGCTCGACAGATGCCCCCTCTGTGCCCACGTTGTGGGTATGCAGCAGCCCCGGGTACCGGCAGGCGTTTCCCCCGGGCCAGCAGCACCTGAGCCCTCGCCCTCGCCGCACACAGGCTGCTCCTGTTCATTCAGTGCAGTGCAGAACACTACAAGGCAACAATTAGTGGGAGTGCTTGGCCAGGCTGGTAATTGTGGCTGTTAATTAGCGGTGAATTAGCAAGAACAGGGCTCCTCCTCCCCTGAATGTCCCCCGTGGGGGAGCTGAGAGGTCCTGCCAGGGTGGGGGATGCGGTGGGCAGCATGCCCATGCCTGGCCTGTCCGGGATGCTGAGAGCATCAAAAGCACCTTGGCTTTTGCACGGTCCTTTCCTTGAATCTTGGTGTGACAGCAGGGAGATGGACAGGTTTTTGGGGATTAGGGACATGGTCCCAGGAACGTGCCCACACCCCACGGGATGGGATTCCCTGGGGAGTGCGTGGAGAGAGGTCAGCCAGGGAGCGTTTCCCCATTTCACCTTCATCAGGTGTCTGTGGAGCCCCAGTGAAAAAATGTGTTAGAGAAAAAGCAGAGCAAGCGGTGAGGGATGTTGGGGAGGGTTTTTCACCCCTTGGCAGGACAGGCTGTCCCGAACACACTGTGGGGTGGGTGTTCGGAGCCAAGAACGAGGTGCCTGCGGTTGACCTCGGGCCAAGGGCTTCCCCACCGCTTTCCTGTCTTCTGAGCTTTAAAACAACAAAGCACGAGGTCCCCAAGGTATTTCTTTCTCTTCTTTCTCGCCGTGGGTTGTAGCTGGCTCTTCAGCCAGCTGTTCTGTGCCTGGAGGGGGATGGAGCAGTGCCCACGAGCTCCCACCTCTTTTTGAGGGGACACAGTTGTCACCCGCCTGTCGTCATCCCGCCTGGCCGCTCGAGTCCCCGGCTCCGTCCCCTGCAGTTAACCAGGCCATCTCATTGCTAAATAAATACTCAGGATTTCAGGTCATAACTTTCCCTTAGGCTGGCCTGAAGTGGCAAATCCACAGAGGCAGGGAAAGTGTTTTGGCTGTGTTTCTCCAGCAGCCTGCATGCCGCGAAAATATTATTAAACAGCTTCACCCTGCAAGAATTTGCCAAGAAAACTAGGCAAGAGAAATGAAATATGTAAAGGGTGCCAGTAAACACGAGCAGGCTGTTCCTTGCCAGCGTAAGGCTGGCGCAGCCCCGCGGGGGGCTTGCAGGGAGGTGTTAGCTCCCAGCCAGCCGGTGCGGAGCTCAGCCCGGAGCCAAACCAGCCCCCAGGCAGCTGGCAGCCCCCGCCCGGCTCTTGCCAGTGGAAAGGAGCCTGGAACTTGCTTGCCGGAGAGGATGAGAGGATGAGGGTGCTTCATGAAGGAGTTGGTGGACATTGCACTAGAATAAACCCACTGTCCTTCTGTGTTGGGTGGAACCACTTTTTTCCTGACGGATGGCTTGGAAGGGGCTGTTTGGTGCTGGGTGCTGAGCTGCAGGGGCTTGCGAGGTCATGCTTCGGCCGGCTGCAGCCCTGGGTACCACCGGGCTGCAGAGCAGGAGCTCCTGTCCCATCCCGTCCCATCCCATCCCGTCCCATCCCATCCCATCCCATCCCATCCCATGCCATACTGTCCTATCCCATGCCATCCCATCCCATCCCATTCCATGCCATCCTATCCCATGCCATGCCATCCCATCCCATCCTATTCCATGCCATCCCATCCCATTCCATGCCATCCTATCCCATGCCATGCCATGCCATGCCATGCCATGCCATCCCATCCTATTCCATGCCATCCCATCCCATCCCATCCCAGTTAGCATTTGACCCAATAAAAATAAAACGCCACGAGCGAGGGGGTGTCCTCAGCAAGTAGCGTGGTGCAAAGGGGAAGGCTCTGCAGCCCTGGGGCTCTCGGTCAGGACACGTGTGTCTGTGCCTCAGTTTCCCTGCTGGAGCAGCTCACGGCCTCGATTCGTGCCCCTGGCTGAGGAGAGTTTTGGGGAAATTCTGAGCGTTGTCCTGGACTTTCTGTTTTCAGCAGGTGTCGAGGCAGCCCCCGCGTTGCTGTAACTCAGCGTGGCTCTCTTGCTTTCAGTAGAGCTCTTGTGATTTCCCCCGGCAGCCACACCAGGCATTTCGGGCTGCCAGCGGGTCCCGAACGCGTGTGACCGACCCCCAGAGCCCGGACCCCAGCCCACCCCACGCCTCCCCCTCCAGCATCACCAGCCCAGCCCTGCCCATCAGAAGGAAAAGCTTTTGTGCTCCAATAACACCTGCCACAGCAGCCTTAAAGCAACGTGCTTTTGCATGAGTTTGAGTCTTTCATTTGTATTCTTTTTCACTTTTGGCTATTTTTTTTTTTTGTCCTCATCATAATAATTATAAATATACTACATGCTTGTTTGAAGCGGTGATACATGGGTAAAAGAAAAAAAAAGGCACATTATTCACTAGAGAGGTAGGACTTTCATTTAACCAGATCTTAGTACTCTTGCAAAAATCTGGTTTGATTAGGGTGATCTATTTTTTTAATTATTTTTTTTAAATTCCTTTTTGTTGGTGGGACAATCTTTAATTTTCTAAAGATAGCACAAACATCAGCTTTTCAGCCACCCACCCGCCACCCTGGGATGTTCCTCGCTGCCTTCACACGCGTGCACGTTTCAACCAAGCCCTAACCCAAACCGAGCCGAATCCAGCACGCCCGCGGACCACCCCGGGAGGATGCTGAACCTTCCTGAGCATCCATCAGCCTGCCGGCTGGGACCCGAGGAGTGGAGTTACAGGCAAAGGACCTTCTCCCCAGCACCCATGGGTGTAGGAAGCCCACGGTGACACACACACACCCCCCCCCCGCCACCGCCACGAGCTCGCCGGCAGCTTCTCTGCACTTTGCACCCGGCGGCCCCCCCCGTCCTCACCGCCCGCCCCGCGGCTCCCCTGGCTGGGCTCCGCTCCTGGCCGTGGCGAGGGTTGAAGACGGCGGGACCGTGGCTCAAGAGCTGATGCTGTCCCCATCAGTGACGAGCGTGCATGATCTGGTTTAAGTTGATACATATGTGCGTGTGTATACATGTATGTACTGTAGATATATACACTGTATAAATATCCTCACTCACATATACATATATTATAACCGTAGCAATTACAGACTTTTTGTGGGTTTTTTTTGTTTTAAGTCGATGCTTTTTTTTCCTATTTTTTTCTTGCTTTTTTTTTTTTTTTTGCTTCATGTAAGCGAGTACTTTGTATCTGAAGCCCTTTCCGAATTGGCAGATGCCAAATCTGGATCTTTATTCCTCGAGACAAAGGAAATGCATCTATTTTAAGATGCCTTTTGTTTTGTTTTGGTTTTTTTTTGTTTGGGTTTTTTTGTTTTGTTTTGTTTTTCTTTTGAGCAGCAGGTGGTTTTGAGTAAAAATAGCTTTAGCAATTCCCAATACTTAGTGATGGATGCCTTGGCTATGGGAGCATAGCTAAAAAATAAAATACATTAAAATTTAGAATGAGAAAAAAAAAAAAAGAGAAAAGATAAGGAAAATTATCTAAAGCATCAATAAAGTTAAAATCTATTTTTGTACAAATGTAATTTTATCCCTTACGTATTCCTGGATATTTTCTTTCTGGATTGTTTTGTTTCTTCTGCAGAGATTGTTATAAACTCTCTCTATTTTTTTCTCTTTATCTCTCTCTTTCTCTCTGTAAGTGTTCAGCCACAGGGACAGGGATCTGGAGAAGAGGGAGAAACTTTTGACTGTGTTTTAAAGGCTTTATATGAAATCTCTTTTGAAATAAGTTTTTTGAATGAACTTTTTATTTTTTTCCCCCACTTCCAAAATCTTTTTCGGGGGGGAGGGAGGGAGGGGGCAGGCTTTTGTCACGTATATCTGGCGTTCCCGCAGGTCTGTTTTACTGTGAAATCACTACCGTATATTATTATTCACTTTAAAAAAAAGGAAAAAAAAAAAAATAATTGCTGCTGGAAACGCCAGTATTTTGATGAACAATTGTATTAGAATTGTGAAAAAAAAAAAAAAGAAAAAAAAGAAAAAGAAAAAAGGAGAAAAAAAAGAAAATATATGAGCATTTTAAAATATAACCCAGTCCAAGTTCTCTTTTGTTCTTCACCGGTGTGCCTTGAGTTATTCCTTTGGGTCCCCCAATGGAGGTACTGTCCTTATTGGGGGGGTCTCCGTTGCCCCAGGGGTCCCATCGCCGGGGGACCATCCCTCCTGCTCCCTGCGGGGCCCAGCCCGAGGGTGAATCCAGCCGGGTTGTAAGGAGCAAGGGCAGAACTGGGGGGAACCCCAGCACTCATGAAGGAGGCGTTTCCTTTCCCCTCAGCGAATTTCAGATCCCTCTGACGTCTCCAGCTGCACCCTGCTGGGGACACCATCGCTCCCCCCGCGTGTCCCCCTCCTCCTTGCCTTGGACCAAACGCGGCACAAGTGGCCGTTGTTGTGGCCGTTGGGATGCTCAGCGTGGCGGGGGGGACGTGCTGGCACCAGGCAAAGCCCTCCCAGCTCTGCCTGGGGGACCCAGGGGCACGTCCTGAGAGCAGGGGGCTACGGACCCTGGGCAGCACCCCCAGCCCGGTGACAGGGGTGTATCGAGCTCCGGCAGACGCATGGGCACAGCGGGCTGTTTTCCAGCCGCCATCCCTCCTGGAGTCACATCGGTGCCTGCGGAGCGAGTGCGTGAACAGGAGCCGTTAGCGCTGGCCTTAGCTTAACCTGGATTTGTTGCCAGGTACAAACAAGATTGAACTTGCTCTTGGGTTTACAGCGGAGATAAATCCTCCCCCGACGGCTGCAGAGCTGGTCAAATAGAGAAGGAAAATAAGAGTTTCAATTTGGTTAGTGACGATCCGTGTGTTTCTAACTTGGTCGCAATATTTTTTCATTTGGGAAGCCCTGGGAGGTGGCTCGCAGAGGGCAGGGGAAGGGGTGCGGGGGATTATCCGCCTTGGCAGCAACCTGCTGCTCCCCAGCACGGGGCCGCTGCCCACTGCCACCCCCTGCCCCGCTTTGGGAGACCCCAGGGACCGGGGAGCACCCGGCCGGCCACGCTCACACATCTGATGGCTCCTGTTGCAGAGGGTGGTTATGTGTCTTGTTAACCTCCAGGCAGCAGTTTGTGTTTGGAGAGTAAATATTTACCTCCCCTCCTGAGGGCTCTTCCCCCCCCCATCTCCTGGGGTGGAGCGAGCCGGGATGCTCTCCCTCGCACCGCGGGCTGGCGGGTTACTGCTGCCCGCTTTGCTTTGAAAATCCCGTTTGCTTCTATATTTAAAGATGCTAATAACAGAAAGAAAAGCAAAGCCGACACTGATTTTTATTTTTTTTTTTTTCTTGTGGTTGATAGCTGCTGTTTGCTGCCACCCCCCAGGAAGGCAGGGGGCTTTCCCAGGCCCCCAAACCCAGCTCTGGGGAAGGGCCCTGCTCCCCCTCCTCTGCCGCCCGGGAGGGAGGAGGAGGTTTGCACCTTGGCAAACTCGTTGCTTTTTCTCGGGCTTCTGCAGGGATCAAAGTGCCTGTTTTGACTCCCCTCCCGATTCCTCGATAACAGAAGACGGTTGTAGTGCAATTAAACATTTCACACACGCAAGGACTTGGGGCTTTTGTTGTGTCTTGGGGCTGGGTGTGCGCAGGATTCGCCCTTGCCCTGGGAGCAGCATGGAGACATGGAGCTCAGGGATGGCACACAGAAAGGGGTCCAGAGCTCTCTGGTTTATCAGGAGCCTCCTAATACCAGATCGCCTTAAAACCTGAGCTCTTGGAGGTGTGGGATCAGGAGGGGGACTTTAGCTTCCCCTGAAAAAACACCATTCTGGTCCTCCGGGTGCACGAGGGGATGCGGAGTGGAAGATGCTGTGTTGGGGGGTACAGAGCATGCTCGGGGTGCTCGCTCTTGGAAATGCATCTTGCTTGGTGGCACTTAATTTCTGCGCATCCCCAGCGCTGACAGAGATGGAGTGAGGAGTCAGCAGACTGTTTTGAAATCTTTAAGAGAAGGGCTGTGATCCCAGTCCTCTCTGTGCCTTAGTTTTGCAGTGAGGAGAGGCTCTACAAATAAATACAGACAGATGAGCTCTTTCACTGGTAATTTGTCACTTCATAATTGCCAAAGAAAAGCAGGTTAGTTTTCTCCTCCTGACCTCTCTCAAGTAGCCTTTTCACCCCAGCTGGCCCCGGGGCCAGGGTCGGGGTCCCGCGGTGCCCCCACGGGGCAGCCTTCCCCCCACGCCGGGTCCGCAAAGGGCACCTTGGCCTTCTGCGTCACGTTTTCCAAGCGACATTTCCACGGGTCTCCCCATGGCATCACCAAGCCGGGCAGACACCCATCCCCAGGCGTGCCCCAGGGTGCCTCCGCCGCCTCGCCCGTGTGTGGGTGAAAACGGGACCAGATGGGAGCAGAGGGAGATCAGGGCACAGCCAGCTCGGAGGACCTGGGTTTCAGGGTGAGTCCCTGTTACAAACAAAGGTTGGGGCTCCAAGCGGTGGGGACACACCTGAGCACCCGGCTGATCACCCTCCCTTGCCCCAGCGCTCCCCTCTCCATCCCCGGCTCCCCAGGGCGGGGTGCGAGCTGCTGCAGGCGTTTCCTTGGTGGGACTTTGGGCTGGAGACCTCGGGGTGGTTCGTCTGCTGGGAGTGACCGTGGGTGAGCGTGGACGACTGTACGCGCAGGGCAGGAGGGTGCGGGGGGTGGGGGGGGTGGGGGGCGATGCCTCGGGCAGCCCCTGGGGTCCGGCTTGGCCCGTCCGAGCAAAGAGCAAAGAGCAAAGAAAGAGCAAAGTGCTGCTGCCACCTCCCGACCGGAGCGAGCCCTGCCCGTGCGGGACGAGAGGAGCGGCTGCCCGGGTCCCGCTGCCCCTGCCCGGGATGCCCCCTGCCCCCTGCCCGGGATGTCCCCTGCCCGGGATGCCCCCTGCCCCCTGCCCGGGATGCCCACTGCCCCTGCCCGGGTCCCGCTGTCCCTGCCCGGGTCCCGCTGCCCCTGCCCGGGATGCCCGCTGCCCCTGCCCGGGATGCCCACTGCCCCTGCCCGGGTCCCGCTGTCCCTGCCCGGGATGCCCCCTGCCCCTGCCCGGGATGTCCCCTGCCCGGGATGCCCCCTGCCCCTGCCCGGGATGTCCCCTGCCCGGGATGCCCACTGCCCCTGCCCGGGATACCCACTGCCCCAGCCTCCGGACTGGAATGGAACAACCCACGGAAAAATCTTGGTGTTTTGGTGTGTCACTCGCTTTTGACAGCGTCCTGGAAAGCTGCGGAGCTTTGCCTCCCTCTCCCAGTCCCTGGTGCCATGCACGGACCTCAGGCCTTCCTAAGCCCGTCTGCTGAGCAGCTTTCTGTCCCTGAAAGCTGCTTTGCTGTCTGTCACCTCCATTTCCTTCTCTCCCCCTTGCCCTGACTCTGAAATTTCTTGCTGCGGTGAGCCACGCAGATCAACAGCCCACTGCCTAAAACACTGTATCTTAAGTATTTTTAACTCATTTTTTCCTTCAAAGAATACAAGCGCCTGCTTTTTCCTTGCAGTATGACAAAGGGTTAACAAAATGCTTAAAGTATTGCCTAAAATGAATATCTTTCATTTCCAAAGAGCCTGAGATCCCAAGGCACAGGCGAGAAATACTAGCCACAAAAATTTTGCATCTCGCTCCCTTACAACACTGGCAGTGAAACCTTGTTTGGCTTTATATGCAAGATTTTCCATACCGTGCTCCAACGCAACTCAATTCCACTAAGCCCACATCTTGTTTTTCTACTGACAAAGTGAGGTATGATTCTTGGCTCGGTGATTTTCTGCTGTGGAAGACTAAATGAAAAGATGCTTTTAAAGCTCATTCACTCAACACTCAACCCAAAACCCAGGGGGAGGGTCAAATGGAAATTCGCTAAAGTTATCAGATGGGCTTTCTGCTGTATTTCTTTTATGGTGGGTATTAGGCTGAAGAAAATTAAATGAAGACACAAGTGTTTGCTAGGGTACTGTTAAAGGTAGAACAGCCCAATGAGTAAAACAGCCAAGTCACTTAATTTATTTTCTTATAAAAAAGCTTGTGTTTGAGTCATTGTGATTCCTGAGGACATAGCTCTTGGTGTTCATTTTTTCTGGACCTTTTAATTTATAACATAAAAGCACCCTACCTTGTAATAAGTGCAGCCACATCCTTCGCTGTGGTAGGGGCTACCTTGTATGAGCTCACCGCAGAGCTGGAGCGAGCTGGGGAGGGAGACGAGAGGAGGGAGGGGGAATTTCCTGGCTCAAGGTCAACCGGTGGCGAGGAGCTGAGCAGGGAGGGTGCCCCCACCCAGCCCTGTCCACCCGCTGCAGCCTCCCACCACCGTCCTGCTTTGCTGCTTGTGAACTTTGCAGGCTGGAGCTCATTCTTGGGGCTCCCTGCCCCTTTCTCCCCACTCAAGGGGTTGCTTTCCACTCATCCTGGTTGTGGTGGGAAAGGAGCAGGGGTATGGCACTGCCACCATCACAGGAGGGCGGTGGGGCCCTGAGGGCACTGTGCCACCAGGAGGGGCTGGAGGAGCTGGAGGGCTTCATCTTGATGGCAGGCAAGGTGGTCTCCAATGTCCTGGTAGAGCCTGGGAGGGGGCTTTACACCATACGCTGCAGACAGAGGAAACCTTTGCCTCTGCATTGTCCCAGCAGCTCAGCGTGAGGGAAAAGCCCTTCCTCACCCCTGGGCTGGCAATCAAATGGACTCTGACCATGATGTGCCACAGGACGAGCAGAGAGGGATGGCACTGTCCCCCTGGGTCTCTTGCCCCCCATCAGTCACTAGCCAGGGCCCTTTCCTGCCCCATCCCTGCTCCATCCCTGCCCCATCCCTGCTCCATCCCTGCCCCATCCCTGCCCCATCCCTGCCCCATCCCTGCCTACATGCTGCAGGCAAGCCAGGAGTCTGAGCGGGGCCAGGCTGGGAGGGCTGCTCCTATGTGTCCATGGCCATCAACATCTGCCTCCCCTCCCAGCTCGCTGCCTGAGCAGACACATCAGGACGTGGGTTCCTGGGCGATCTGAAGACATTACCTAATCCTCTGAAACCGGATCCTCCCGTCAGACTCCGGTTGGATGAGAAAAGCTTGCTCTGGCCTGTCTGTTCCTGCTCCAAAAATGTTTCCCTCCTTATGGCAAAGAACGTGCTGTGCACAATTTCCTGCTATCTGGAGGGTGGAGGTGGGTCCCCAAAGACCCCATGGATTAACCCCTGCCTGGAGAGATCTGGTCTTCATGTGCTGATAAATCTTCTTGTTTCTTTTTAGAGGCCCACTGTCTCTGCCATCTTTCTCTGCTGGGAACTCCCAACTCTTCTGCCCCAGGCTCTCTGCGTTGTCCCTTGGAAGAGGCTCGTTGACAGGAGATTTCTTCAAGCACATCAGAGGTGCTCACCAGGAGTTTCAGGCTCTGCGTTACAAAGCCAGTACAGCTCAGTTCAGCCAGTTTTTAGCGCTGACCTTACACAGCGCCGTGTCCCCAGGCACAAAGCAGACTGTTCTGGTGGCAGCAGAGGGTGAGTCTCAGGGGCTGACTTGTGGTAGCGAACAAGGGATGAGCCGCATGAAACATTCCCCGCCCATAGAGCCATTTGCACCATCCAGCTAGCTGTGGCTTCACTGGTGTCTAATATGGGATGCTCCCACACCATAAAAATTTGTAGTGGTGTCAGTGAGAGGGTGAGATAGGGCCAACTGTCCAGTGCTTCCTCTGGTGTGTGTCCCTCCTATGTCACTTGGTCCCTCCAGTGACTGTGGCAGGAGAAGGGCTGGATGGGATTTAGGAAAACCCCCTGGATAGCTTGGTGGGGTGCATGCAGCTCATTTCAGCATCCTTGCTGGATGCTGGGGATGTTCTGAGCATCTCAGCCTCCTGACAAGCGGGAGGAAGGCCGGCAGGAGAGACAATTTGTGGCTAGCTATTTGCTGTTGTCACTCCAACCATTTTACCTTAAGAGGCAATAAAGATGAAAGCCAATAATAAGCAGCCAGCCATCATTTGGGGGGGAAAGGCTATAATTTACTCTGCCAGGGCTGCAGGGAGTCCATCTGAGGCTGGTGTTATTGACAGGAAGTCTATATGGTTTGTTTCTTACAGTACTTACGTGCGCTCAGAGCAGTTGAGGGTGACATTTTTAAAATCTAAAAATATACAGCCGGTAGCAAACTTCCAGCAGCATGGAAGGGAGGAGAAGGATTTATGCTGAGAACATTTTGAACTTTAAGAAAAGTATGTTTGTAGAAAAGGCTTTAAAGTGCTCACAGGAGGGGAGCAGTCCCTGGGCTGCTGCTGGCTAGGGGTGTTGCTGGGGCTGTTGGGTTGTGACTGCTGGTGCTTTGCTGAGGGACCTCGTCCAGGGTGAGACTGTCATATCTTCATGGGGATGTAAATCAGGAGCAACGCTGTTGAAGTCAGGGAAGTTACAGACAGATCAAACAAGGGAACCAGATGCTTTTGTGCAGTCCCAGGTTGTAACCACTAAACCAGGCTGTGCCTCTATGGAGAGCCCCGGGTGGGGTTTCTGTGCTGTTGAGGAGGTTCGTCCCCCAGGCAGATGCCATCACTGTGTGTGAGCAGAGCACACAGCTAAGCCTGCTCCGTGGCTCTCGTTTGCCGCAGTTCTGTAGCATTTGCTGGACCAGGTCAGCCTGCAGCCAAGGGCGAACCCAGCTCGGGTGGGAGCAGACGCCTTTGATCTGGTCCAGAGGACAGGGCCACCACATAATCTCCGTGTCATCCCAGTAAACACAGTAGAAATGAGGTTTTTAACCTCAAAGGAAGATGATTTGGAGTCTCATTTTCTTCTGCTCAAAATAAGCAGTAACCTTGCTGATGGCAACACTTCCCCCAGGAGTACGAGGGCTTGATCCTACGAATCTGGGGAACTCAATGATTAAGACCTGTCGTAGCCTTTTTCACAAGGAGTTTCAACTCCTTCCTTCTCTTCAAGACATCGTCTTGTGGGGGAGGGAGGAGGTGGTTTCAGGAAACACAACGAATGACTAATCTCTCTCCTGCCTCTGCCAAGGGAAAACAACCAGCCACACGAGCATCCCTGCTGCTTGCAAGAGCTCTGGGATGTCAGCAGGGTTATGATTTATGGCAATCAATCCATCATCCTTATTTATAGCAGTGGCTCCATGTGAGATTTCACACATGAAGATTGGCTTGTTCTATGGCCTTTCTCCTGCCAAAATCGTCCCTGGGCCTCCGGACCTTCCTGAGGGCCCTTGCCATGCCTCTGCCATGCCCATGTGGGGAGATGCCATTCCTACCCCAATCCTACCCCACTTTTCCCTCCTTCTTGCCTCTATCTTTAGAGCACTTTCTCACAGCCAGAGTTTTTCAAGCCAGTGGAAAGACGATGAGGACTGCTGAGATGAGAGGGGAGATGGTTGCTTCTGCCCTGCACCACTGGGCAGAAACAGAGGGCTCTCCTTCCCAGCAAGAGCCTGAGCTGCATGTTTCTTTATTAAACGTGCGATCTTCACCTCTGTGAAATATCTATCTATCTTGACTATTCAAAATACTTTCCTGCTTGTCAATTGTTCTTGTTTGGGCCCTTTTCCATCCTGCTGGTATTTTGCTTGTTTGTCCTGGTGCTCCTGGATGTCTCTGTGTCTGTCCAGGTGGGCTGTCGCTGCTTTCCAGGACCCCAGGATCTCCCAGTCATCTCGGAACCTCTGTTTTCCTCTGGAAGGCAATGGGGGCTTCTCATCTGCTTTGCAGTAGAAGGCTTGAAAACTGCATTTCAGATACAGTCCTGAAGGGTCAGAAAACATACGGCAAATGAAAGGCATGAGCACATAGGAAGGAGCCTGTACACCCCCTGATCCTGCGACAACAGAAGGGAACGGGGGTCTTGCAGTCACTTAGAGATCACGTTTGGTCTCTGATTAGCTGGGAACGGGCACCCTGGAAACCCTTTTTCCTGTCGTAATACCTGGTGACAGTGAGAGAAAGTGTTACAGCCTCTGTTTAAACCTGAGCCTGCTCCCAGTGGTTCGGTCAGCCCCGTTTCTCTGCCGTGATGAATGGAGCCGTGGGACGCGATGCCTGTAACAGCCAAATCACTTACCTTGAAAATGCAAACCTTATGGAAAGCGAATCAATAATTTCTGGAGCCTGGGTTTTGCTGACACGTGGCCCGAGCCCGCAGGAAATAAACCCTTTGTTAATCTTTCTCGAGAGGCGCGCAGTCTCCTATAAAAAGCTTCTGAAGTAAGTAACTAATTACAGCCTGCACGAGGCTCCAGTCTGTTACCTCTGACAGCTCTGTGGGAGAAGGGGCTGTGGTGCTGCTGGCCAGGATGATGGACGAGTGTGCGCGAGCTCTTGGCTTTGCTCTGAAAGAGGAAGAATTAATGGGCAAATAAATTACAAATCAATTATTAAACCTTAGCAGCGTGCAGGGCCCTGTTCAGACCGGGTATCAAATATACATTTCTAATTAACTCAACAACTCTTGTCTAATGTGCTCTGGATGCTACCTACTGCTAGAAATATGAATTTTTGTCACGCACTCTAAATAGAGTCTTTTATTTCTCTCTCCTTGCCTACCGAGACAGTTCAGGCCGCGGGTCCGTAAGGAGCACTTTTAATGCATAGACAGCACCGAGAGACCCCCAGCTTCATGCCGAGACTGAGGACGGCCCCGGGCAAGCTGCGTGAGCTGCAACACAGTGGGGAATGAATCCGACACGTACCAAGTGCTCCATGTGCCGTGGGGTCTTGTTCGCTTTCCCCGAGCCCCAAATCCCTCATTAAGAGGGAAGCCATGGTACTTTCCTCCCCTCCCTCCGTGCTTGCTTGGGACTATCTGTCGGCACCCGGAGCTATTGCCACGAGAATCAGCGCTGCCTGATACCTGCCTGCAATGTCTAGACAGATCCCAGGCCAGAAGTTCTTCCTGGAGCACTAAGAAAATGAAAGGGCTTGGCAGATGGACGGCTGCACTTACATGCCCACCTCTGCTATCCTTGGATGAGTCGTGTCCCCGCGTTAGCGGCATGCGTCCAGGTTCAGCACCACTGCTCACAAGGGTGAGAAACCCCTCAGGGAATTGGCTGCCACTGGAGTGTGGATGGAGGGTGATTTTACAGGGTTCAGGGTGGAACGAACGCCAGAGTCACTGTACTGCCAGGCCGCTCGAAGGAGCTAAACCTTTGAGGTATGCGTGCTCTGTACCACGGCAATATTTCTGCTGCTCACTAATCAATTATGATTCTTAGACAAGCTCCCATATGGTGCCTTTATAAATCACTCTCTCCAGTTACCAAGCCTATCTTATTTGCCTGACATGAGCTATAAGGAGGGTGTTTTTTTAGGCTAATGTTGACTCAAGCGCACAGAATGGGATTTATTTATAGAGTTTTATAGAAGTGTTTTAAAAGTCAAAATCCGGGTCCTAAGGAGCTAAACAAAAGGCTGAAGACTCATCTGCAGCCTCTGCCTGAGCATCACCATAATAAGCCCTGGTCCAGAGAGCTGGCCCGTAAATACATGTCCTCTGTCACAGCACGGAGAGGTGTGTGGGGCTCAGGGGCAGATCCTGCTCAAGGGACTTTAGTGGTGGCACCTGCTACATCTGCCCCACCGGAGCAGCTCTCCATCACAGCGCTTGGCCTGCAGAGCAGAGAGGCCCTGGGGACAGGCAGGGCACCTGGGCAGTGACCTGAAGGTTGAGAACTTGAAGGCTGAGCAGAGAGCCAGGACAAAGGGTCAGGGGAGAAAATGGAGTAAAGAGAGGAGCACTTTGCCTCCCCATCCGAGTAGAAAAAAGTACAAGGCCGTTGGAGCATTGGGTTGCTCTGATCCTGAGCACAGAGGAGAAAACCAGGGGTATGGCAAAGCCATGTGCCCTTGTCACGGGCAAGACAGCAAACGACAGTCTGGAGAGGATCTGGGTGCTGAGTTCATGCATCAGCGAGACCCGAGCTTTTCCCCGACTCGGTTCCCTCACACTGACTCACTTGCTCCCCCCAGTGCTCCTGAGCATCCCCCGCGTTTGCCTCCACGCATCTCCCTGATCTCCGGGATTTTACCTAGTCCCAGTTTACTACAGCCATGAGGAAATTCCTTCTTTCCCGGCCCCCTACTTCTCTCCAAACCCACTTTTTCAGTACAGGAACTCTTCTTGCTGTCCTCGTCTTCTTTCCAGAAATGTAAGACCCCATTTTTCCAGATCTAGATAGTCTATGTGCAGGAGCACATAGATCAGTCTCCTAATCAGTGGTTGTGTCTCTTGTCTCTTTATTAGTTGGTGCGGTCAGGATATTCCGGTTTCTTTTATCAAAATTTACAACCAGCCTGCACTGGTTGCAGATCGCGTGTAGCAGGTTTCTGGCTGAGAGCTCAAAAGTTCAGTTTTACCATTCCCCTCCCCATAGATATACATCCAATTATCTCCCACCTGTAAGATTTCACAATTTAAGCTGTGATTTTTTTGCCTGCAACAGCTCTGAACTACACTAATGCTCTCTACTCTGCAGAGATGCCAAACATTTTGGTGCCTGGTGCTGCAGAGTTTAGCCCCTCTCCCACAGAGCTTTTGTTCTAGCACCTGTAATGCCAGGATTGGGGGGCGGGGGGGAATGGCTATTTCCACTCCTGACAGTGATGAATAAACAACATTTTTCTTTTTCCCATGGGAAAAATTCAACCTGAAAGGAAAATCCAGCACATCAGCTTGGTGTCATAAGGGAAGGGAACCTCCCTGGACCTGTTGCGTTTACATGATTTGCATGATCTGAAGAGGATAAGAGTATGGAAAGTAATGTTAGGAACCAGAATAAGAAGCCAGTGCTATGGACAGGTTTCTTGGGAAGTCTTGGGAAACTGTCATTGACCAGCTTTGTTTCCTAGAGTGAACGAGTCAGAGCTTGCACCCATTGCAAAGCAGTTTTGGGGAGGACCGGAGGAAGCCTGTGGCTTGCTAATATGACAGCAAGTTTGTGCGAGGAAGCAAAGCTTTTAAACCTTAGGTTTTATCAAGATCAAAGAAGATAAAAGATCCTTAATTCTTGCCGGCTTTGCACGGCATAAACCAGCTGCGATGAAACTTTAGCTTGCAAACCGACGAGGCCCAGGATTACGCGGGGAGGCCTCAGCGTGCGCCCGTGGGTGAGCCCGCGGGGTTTCGGCTCTGCTCTCGGGGCCGGGGCGGTCCCGCGGGCGGACTCAGGAGCTGCCGGTGCCGCGCCCCGTCGCGCCCACCAGGTGGCGCCGTAGCACCGCGCATCCACAGCCGCCGCGCCCTCCCATTGGCTGCGCCGGCGCGTCGCCATGGCAACGCTCTGGCAACTGGTCCTGCGGGCCCCCCCATCCCTCCAGCCCCCCCATCGCTCGGGTCTCCCACAAACTCGCTCCCTTTCCCCTCCTCTGCCTTCCCCCGTCTCTGTCCCGGGGAATCAGCACGGGCGGCTAGGCACCCACGCGTGTCTGCATGAAAGAGCGCCCTGAGCCGAAGGACAGCGGGGGGGTAATTGGGGTGAAACGGCTGCCAAACCCAAGTCACATTGTAATACAGGGAGGGCTGTGCAAGGCTGAACGCTTTGCTAATGCTGCCTCTGTGACTCTGCCGCTCCCAGACCTGAATACCAGACATGTTCTCTCTTTCTTTCCTTCTCTCTCTGCCCCTTTTTCTTTCCTTTTTCACTGCCTGAACTCCCAAGCTGCTGTGCTGGTGAGTGTTGCATGGTGTGTGGACTGAGATGCCCATTTTGAGGGTCAGTCATGCTGAATTCTCTGGGGAAGAACACAGTGGCCCTACTGAACGTGGAGAATGATACAGACAGGCAGGCCTTGGTGTGGAGCTGGGCAGTGGCCTGCGATAGTAACATCTGGTTGGCCTGGGCTAAGAAGCAAAAGTACAGACTATCTAGAAACTCAAGACAATCTTTTAGAGGCCAAATTTCCTTTTCTTACTCCAACTCCTCCAGCCAGGTCTCATTCTTGCCCTGGGTGGAGCTAGATTTCTATTCCACTGGGAATGGTAAACTGTGTACTGAGGGTAGAGAAGGCCCTTCAAACACTGCCTGTGGGATGAAGCACAAGCCCTCCCAGGCCTTGGCTCTGTACAAATGAGATGTGTTCCCATGCAGATTACATTTAACCCTTTCTGTGCCTGCCCTGAGGAGGCACAAAACAACAATCTTGCATGACTAAACAACCCTTCATCCTACTACCTGTTCTGAGCAGGGAGATGGGATGCATTGCACTCACTGTTGTTTCTAAAACAACTCAGCAATAGACCCAGGGGGCTGCAG
Organism: Grus americana; assembly: GCF_028858705.1. Taxonomy (NCBI): domain Eukaryota; kingdom Metazoa; phylum Chordata; class Aves; order Gruiformes; family Gruidae; genus Grus; species Grus americana. The sequence continues at coordinate 11,182,916 of NC_072871.1, read as the reverse complement.
CTATGGATCCTCCCTCCTCTCCAGCAAGGGCAGAATATCTGGGACGGGTTTGAATGAGCTGTATTTGCACTGTCAACAGGAGGCTGGAAAACACCCCCTCACTATTAGAAGTTTGGTGCTCTGAAGACACTGGATATGACTTAATTTTGAGGTCTTTAAGTTGATTCAGAGATGAGTTTAACCCAGACTCTCAACAATTCTTGGCTGGCTGCACCCTCTCATGCTACTAGATCGGCGGGCTCTCTAGTCCCTAGGAAATGCTTGATTCATTTCTGGTAAATGGTATCTGTCTCGTTCCCTAACAACTGTACTTGGCCCACTGGTCAAGTGGTGTCATTGTGGCAGTCTCCTGGGGCTGCAGCACCCTGTGTGCTGCAGGCAAACGATGCTGAGATCACTGCTGTATCCTGCTCTGTCAGCTCAAAGGGAAGGTCATTCCTGCAGCACGGGGCCACTCTCACTTTTTTACAGCTGCTACAAAACTGCAGGAGAGCACTGCAGATGGGATTTCTCTGCTGGCTGGGGAGGGAGGGAAGACTGGTCTGGCTACCGCAGCCAGTGCTCCCTGCCCTCCCCTCCTCAGGTCTGAGCTCACCCCCTCACCACCTCCTCCTGTGAGCACTGCGGCTTCTCCTCCCATCACAGGACAGAGAGAGGCACCAGGTGGGGTTAGCACAGCCTGCCCCACTGATGGGGTTTATCCCTGATCCTCTGGGACCACAGCTCCCCACAGCAGGGGTTATGCAGGAAGAGGCATTTTCAGCAGGGTGTGACTCCTTCTTCCCTTTCCCCAAGGAAAGAAGGCAGGGTTTCAGGCACCTCCTTTGGAGTTTGTGTTACCCTCCTCCAAGCCAGCTCAGTAAATTACAGCCCTAATTGAAACCATGCCTAGGCTGTGCTTGCCTAAATCGCGGGGTGACCATTTCTGCTCCTAGTGAGACTGTTTGCAGGGACAGCGGTGCTCCTCCGGTGTCAGCGTGCAGGGCTCTGTCTCCAACAGGCCATTTGGCACTTCAGCCCAGTCATAAATTTTTACCTTCCATCATACATGAGGGTCAGTGGAGCTCGGATGCCTCCAGTGCTTCAGGGTCTCATGTGAAGCTGTCTAGATGCAAACTCCCCCTCCAAGCCCAAGGTCTAGGGATGGGGGGAGTACCTCCACAAAGGCATTAGCAACCCGTAGCGAGGGTGGTTTATCACAGTTCTGAAAGTTCAGGAAGGGTCCAGCAAAGGCTCTGTTGGCAGTCACCCTTCAATACGGGGTGACGGGCAGGTGAGGAGCCTGGTCTGAGTTGCAGAGCTGCGAGAAGTCCAACATTGCTCTGGGATTTCCCCGAATGTGGAAGCTGACTGCGTCCAGGGCGTATGCTGATGCTCACCACCCCTTGCTCTCAGCTCAGAACCTTTATGGGGCTCCCAGTCTGGACTGTGGGGTGATGGAGAGGCTGGGCCAGCTCCCAGTGGGATTGGGATGGGATGACAGAGTGTGGTCCAGCGTCAGGCCCACAGGCAGCAAGGTTAGTGTGCCCCAGCAGCCGGGGAGCTGCCGGGATGCTCTGAACGAAGGTTGCGGCTTTCACCGTTCTCCTCCTTTGGCCGGGGAGCTCTTGCTGCCACGTGGCCTTTTCCACTACAGCACCCTCCTCTCCGCCTTGCTTTGCTTCTTGCTCTTTTTTCTTTTTTCCTCAGGAAACATCTGGAAGCTGAGTGAGAAACATTAAAAGAGGAAAAAAAAAACAAAAGAAAAGAAAAGAAAAGAAAAGAAAAGAAAAAGGAAAAAAAGCAAGGGGGAGGGGATCTTGGGAACACCATATGATTTCACTTTCCTTAGACAACTGCAATTATGCCTCTGAGGCTTTACCAGTCACTGTAGATTCAAACCATGTTGGATGATGTAAGTGGGAAAATATGAAGGGCCTACTGGCTGCTTAAAAAAAAAAAAAAAAGACATCAGTTTCTGGCATTTTATTTAACATTATGAATCAGAAGAAGGGCACAGTCCAGATGGACTTTTTCTTTCTTGCTTTCCTAGCCTTGGTTGTGCCTTGCTCATCCCTGGGGAGAGGGGGAAATGCCAGCTGTATCTGGCCAAACGAACCTCCTCTGTCCTGCACGGCTGCTTCTGCCATGAGCCCCAAAATCCCCACGGGCAGAGCTGGGGCTGGATCGCTCCCTGCCAAGACGTGTCCCACACTGGGCTCTTCTTGCCTGCACTGAAAAGGGACTATCTGCTTCTTGGGAGCCCAGCTGGTGAATGGGGTAAGCAGGAGCTGTTGGTCCCAGTTTAGCAACCAGGAGGATTCCTGGTTTCAGGCAGTTTCCAGCTGTCCTTGCCTATTTGACCCTGGCTCCTGGGCCAGTTTTGGGAGGTTTGGACGTGGTTTCTCTGTGCGGAGCCTGGAGCCCAGCACTGGGATAGAGCCACTTGAAAGGATAAAGATGTTGCTGTCAGATTTAATGGACTTTCCTTTGGAAAAAGCAGGAGGCTGCAGGAGAGCTGGGCTTTCAGCTGACAGGGGTTAAACTGTCATAAAATAGGCTTGGGAATAATGGAAAAATTTCCCCCAGCTCCTAGTTCCCATGGGAAGAAATCAGGTGTGCAAACGGGGAGGGGAAATCCCGTGCCAAAAGAAGTTGCCCAGAGCCACCATTGCTGATGCTGGGAGAGCCGGCGACAGAGCTGAGGTCTTAGAAAAATGCGCGAAAAGAAGCAATTTGAGTTTCTCATGTTTTCCTCTTTTTTTTTTTTTAATGAACCGCTCTGGATTGCAGGGTGTCTGATTAAGCAGCTGACATGAGGACATTTCAGCTCCTTGCTCTCATTAATGAGAGCTTGAGTGATTTGGGGTTTCCTGGAGCAGTAGCTTTGGAGAGAGCCATCGTCGGGCATCGCTCACAGGGCAGGATTGGGGTTGTCACTCCGGTGCAAGGTGTCCCTCAGCCTTTGGGGTGCTGGGGTCCCTTCTCCCCATGGGGCAGGGGATGCTGGTGGGGAAGGGACGTGGCTTGGATGGACATCTCTGCATTTAACACCGAGGAGAAAAGAGGTGCTGCTGGAGCTTCCACATAAAAGTCTCTTTTTAAAGGAGGGAGGTGTGTGTGTGCTTGTTCATCAGACGTGAGGACAGAGGAGATTCTCCAGGAGTTTTGGCTGTAAAAAGGATTATTTCCTAATCTTTTGGCTGCTGAAACTCAGAAAATGTTGGTGCTCAGCTGGAATTTCTCAGGTCACCATTGCTGAAGACACAGACCCTGATTATTTCAGTACAAACTCAGGATTGTTTGGAGGAAAACATCCAGTGCAAAAACTTGGGTTTCATCAGTTTGTCAGGAGAAGTAAAAAATCCCTAACATCAAATGCAGGGGAAGCCCTTCCCCGCCTGGGTGGAAACACTGATGTGAGAGAACTCCTGGTCCCACGAGTGGGACAGAGCACGGCCTCAGGGGCACAGAACAGGGCAGTGGGCGGCCGTGGTGGCCCCAAGATATGGTCCCTAGCATCCCTGCGTCCCAGTCAGGCCTGGCCCAGGCTGCTGGGCTGTGTGGTTGGGGTTTTTGGAGGAGCCCTGAGCATGACAGGAGTGATGGGGGATGCCCTACAGCCTCTCTTTTCCACAGATCTCCCACGCCGAAGTGCTGCATGGTGCATGGCGGTGAAACACACCTGCCTGTGCTGCCTGCCCTTCTCTTTCCCATTGCTGAAGGGATAGAAAAATTCAGCCAACTTGAGTAAGACCTCCTCACAGATCTGCCTTGTCTGAAACCTGCCCGGTGGCTGCCTGTCCTGCGTGGGGACCCCCACCCTGCGGTGCCTGGGGGCTCCTTGCCAGCCCGGTGTTCTGGGCTGGAGTCAGAAACAGCCCATCAGCTCCTGTACACGAAGGTTTTGCTGCGGATTAACCCTCCTGGGGCTCTCCTGGCATCTCTCCATCAGCTTGTAACCTCTTTTTGCATTGCAATTGAAAACAACAGAGGGATCCTGGCAGAGCTTCGGCCATGCAGAGGGAATTGGTGACAAATCCAGGGAGTTCATAAAACCCAGGGATCAGAAGGAGCCCCGGGGGCCACAGCCCAGCCATGGAGAGACCCCCAGATTCCTGGCCGTCCAACCCAGAGGCCGGTTCTCTCCTGCCTTGATGTAGCCCTGAGCACATGGGGGGATGGCAGCCCCCTGAGGGACCATCTGCAAAACCTGCTCCTTCCTGCAGGTCCTGAGCATCCCCAGGGACAGCGGGAGGCTGTGGGTGGGTTTTTGTTGAGGCCGGGAGGGCTCATGGCAGACATCACCCTGCCCTTACCAGCACAGCCACGGGCACACACATCTTGATCGCATGTCGCCAGAGCGATCCTGTAAAGAGCTTATGGTCTAAATGGGCAGGAAGAAGGAAGTGTTCTTATCTCAGGATTTTTGGACAGAGAATGAAAGTGGAAGAATTAAATGACTTGTGCAAGGTCAGTCAGGGAAACTGTCAGCGATCCTGGGAAAGGGGTCAGATTTTCTGAGCTTCTCGGTGCTCGAGATGTTCCCGAGGCTGCAGGGCACGTCCTGGCTGCTGGGAGCAGTGAGGCTCATGGCTGGGCTCCACTCACCCTCCTCAGGGAGGGGAGACCCTGAGGACCCTGTGACGATGACCCTACTGTAAACTGTGCTGAGGTTTGCTCTCTGGCCACGTGGGCAAGTGGCACAGCGTGACTTGCACCCGGCGAGCAGAGCTGGCCCCCGCCCCGGGGCAGGGTGCTGCCTCCACGCCGCCGGGTCCCGGGCATTGTCTGGGGCATTGACTTGTGCCAGGGGCTGTGCGGGAGCGTTGGAGCCCATGCCCTGGCCCTGTTCGACTGCAGCAGGTAAAGCAGTACCTCGTGCTCCCCGCTTCCTCCAGCCTCCCATGAGACCAGAGCCCTCGCTCTGTCTTCTGCCCAGCTCCTCCAGCTCTCCCAGCCGTGTCCCGCTGCGTGCTGGGGCTGCACAGGGTGCAGGGTGCCTCTGGGTGCTGGGGAAGAAGGCAGTGATGGGGAGCACCCCAAGATGGGACTCGACCTCTGTTTTCTGGCATCTGTTCTTGGGGGGGGGGTGTTGGTGCCACTGTGATTCAGCCTGTGGCCAGTGCCCACGCCGGGCTGCGAGAGCTTCATTCCAGCCCGTGGGGGTGGCTCTGCGTCCGGGAAACCTCCCGGCTTGATTAAGAGCTTCCTGAGCCAATGCACGCCAAGCTCTTGGGTTTCTCTCTGACAGTCATTTCCTAGTAAAACCTGGAGCAGCCAAAGATGGGACAGATCAAAGTGAAATGAACTCAACTGCACTGTTCTGTGCAAGCATCAGATTTAGCCTGATTTGCCCAGAGCTTAAAGATGCTGCTTCCCCAGCTTCAGAAAGCATCATCCTCCAGAGATTTGTCCTGGAGGAGACTTTTTACAGCTCCCCGTTTACCAGGGAAAGATCTATTTGGAGATTAAATCTTCCCTGGATCTGCGTGAACAAACAGCACAAGTGTACAAGATGGTGGGAGGGGTGTAGGAGGGAACATCCCTCTGGGTGATGCTGGGAAATCTTTCTGGTTTTCTTGCAGCAAAAGGAATTATATTTCACAGTCACAAAGTTGAGGACCACTGCCTGGAGGTGGAGAGAGATGGAAAGTTCATCCTGTTCGCAACCTCTACATTATGAGAGGGAGCCAGTGTACCCATAGCAGCACCCGAGGTACCCCAGTACCCGTGTGTGCATGCTGGTGGCTGGCAGGAAAGGAGGCTGTGGGCAATCTCTGGGCAGCTGGAACACCTGGAGGGCTGGATCACTGCAGTAAAAGGCTGTTTTCCACCCTTGGATGTCCGTCTTGCCTGGCAAATGGCCAGACACCAAAACGCATCCTCACATTCCCAGCACAAGCTGTGTTTGGAGAACTGGGACTTTGCTTCAGCCCCTTACAGAGACCAGAGCCAGCTGCAAACCTTGGACTTGGCTCTCAGCTCCGGGCCCACCTGCGGCTCACAGGCAGCCAGCTGAGCACGGGGAAGCAGGGTCTCGGCTGCGGGAAGGGTGTGCGAGGGGAGCCGGCAGCACCCACCCCGTCCCCAGCATCGCCCTGTGCTCAGCTGCTGTGAAAGACATCCCAGCAACGCTGCTTTTCTGCAGGCAACCAAACAGCAGCCTTTAATCTGCAGGCATTTAAAATATGCAGCGTTTCATCTCATTTGAGCCTGAACAAAGCCCAGAGAGGTTGAACGCTCCCTGCCCAGGTCCCAGGCAATCCTCCTGCGTTAAGCACGGGCCCGTGGGCATGCGGACATCAGTGCAGGCACGGCTGGTGTCCCCTGGGAATGGGGCTGCACACGCACGGTGTGCCTGGGGGGGAGGCAGCGGGTCAGCTCTGCTGCAGTCGTGCAGCTGCCTTGGGGAGAGCTGAAGGGAAAAACCTCACCCAGGCAGGCGAGTTGTTGGAAATGTCTCACCTCATTTTGGAAGCTGTTCCCTTTGACTCCTGGGCATTGCAGCCCCCAGCCATTTGGCTCGCATGGCTGTGGTCCACCTCGAGGAGCTAAAAGACGCATTTATTGTGTGGGGCAGCCCCAAAGCCTGCCTTGGGTTTTTGCACAGTAACAGAATCAGGTTCAGCTGCTTCCTGCGACTTTTTCTTTTTTTAACTTAGCAAAATGTGGCACTTGGGGTGAATTCTTGCTTTGAGTGCTCCTCCCATCGAGGTGCAGCCCAAAAGGCCAAGGGGAACCCACTGGAGCTAAGCCTCAACCGGGTTCCTGTGGAAACCTTCACGCTGCCTCTTTGTCTCGCACCTAGCTAAATCTTAATTAGAATGGTGATTGCAGCAATGGACATTATTTGCTTTGTTTTCTGCTATTACCCTAAGATAAGGTCAAAGTGTCTGCTTTGGGATGGATGTTGAGTTTCCAGAATCTCTGACCTCAAAGTTCTTGCCATTTTCTCAAAAGGTGCAACATGTAAAGAGGAGGCACAGGAAGAAGCAGTGACCTTTCCAGGAATGCCAAAGCCCTGGTTTTCCTTTTTCTCTGTCCTGACTCTGAAGCTGAGCAATTCGGTCCACGTTTTGTCATTAAGCTAGTGAGTTCTGCACGGCTTTTGCACGGTGCATCATCCTTCTCCAGTGCAATCCCTTGAAACGGAGCATGAATGTTTACAGAGCCCAGCTCTTCCCTGCTGCTGGCCGCTCCGTGCCATGGCACATGCAGCTCACAGCAAAGCAAGGCAGCCCAGGTCCAGGCAGCCTGGCTGGAGCTGCTTTCCCTAAGCCCTGAAGTGTGCCATGATTGCAGACGACAGCCAGACCTGCATTAAAAGCTCACTCAAGCCAATGCAAATCTTCCGCTCGCTCCAGCAGCTTTGGTGAGGCTTGTTCTGAGGGAACGGGATTTTTGCTGCTTTTATGGGTTATCGAAGCCAAAAGCTAATTTCCACACACACTGGAAACAACGAAACATAAATGTTCCTGGAAAGCAAATACACCAGGACTGCAAATATGGATGCATTAACAGTTGTAGTTGGAATTAAACAAAGGCACATGCAAAAGCCTCTCAGAGGGAGGGATGCAAGGGGCATCACTGGGATGGTGAACCAAGCCTTGTGCAGGCGCTGGGTCCCTCCTGCTCCAGGAGCAATAGCATCTACAGAAGGTCAGGATGAGCGCAGCAGCTGGGACCGGTCAGGTTTAAACCTGCCAAGACTCATTTTGCAGAGCCCTCAGCAGAAGGAGAAGAAATCAAGTCTGCAGGTCCCGGGACGTGGCCTCTCCTTGCAGCACAACGTGGCTCTTGTCTCTGCTTTGTGCTTTCAAGGTGGCCATGCTCGGTGAATGCCCCATTCATACACGCAATCCACGCAATCAGTTTACACCTCAGCTGTCCTGTGTACACATGTTTTTACTAGCCTGACCTTTTCAAGGTATTAACACTGTCCATGGGATGACGCCTTGAGCTCTTTACAAGATTTTTCGGCGGTGGCAGTAAACAGCACCTCCTGACATGTTTGCGGAGACACAGGTTAGGCCTGTTGATAATACACCGCCAACACCCTGCACATGATGCTCTCAGCATCCTTAAAGGATTTGCTGGCTTTTTGCAAATCCTTGCGGGGGGAGGCAGAAGTGCAAATGAGAACTCAAATGTTTACAGCTTATGGAGCCTGACAGCCAGCCTCCTCCAGCACCTCTTTGCAAGGGACTGTCCTGCCCAAACATCCTTTGTGTCACAGAGACAGACACAGCCCTGAAGAGATATTTAGGACCTCAGTCACGCTAGTTTCCATCCGTTGGGTGTTGAACAGGACATACCAGACCCCCTCAAACCCGCTCCCAAGGAAAGCCTTTGCTTTCCTAATCGCCATACGAAGAAAATATTATTCCTTCCTTTACTGCTATTCTTTACACAGACTATTACCCTGTGCTATTTCAGCTCATGTTACAGCTCCAGCCTCACTGTTTGAAGCCAAGACTAATCCTAAATCATGAATGGATATTAGGCAGGTAGGGTGAAGGTGAGGGCACCGCACAACATGCCTGGCTAAACTCCCTGAGTACATGGAGGAGCCGTGGCAGGGCTGGGAGCCAGAGCCACTGGTTCCCATCAGCCACATCCCCACTGCTACCTCTGTGCTGCTGCTGCCTCTTCCTCTTCCTCCTCCTCCTCCTCCTCCTCCTCCATCCACCCCAGCAGCATCTCCTCCCTGGACAGTCCCTCGGGGCTGCAGCCCCAGCAGAGCACCCACGAGTACCTTAGGGCATTTGGCTTGAAAAGTCCTTTAAAGCACTGAATTTCCCTTTTTAAAACCCAATTAAAATGTTCATTCAAGGACTTCAGGACTAAGATTACAGTAATTAATTAATTTCCATGTCCCCAGGCACATCTTGCTCACTTGCTCAAGCAAAATCAGGAAAAGTATTTCAGTTTCTATCTAACCCCACGACTTCGGCTGTCCCTTTGGTGGCTGGGAACTGAGCCTAGACATGAAATAATGAACTAAAATCCTTCGATGCATTGACCAAAGAAAACAAGCTGTCAAATAGAAGTATTCCCTCGCTTCTTTTCGAGGCATACCAAATCTCCTTCCCATCTGTAGGTATCGTTATGTTGGGAAGGCAGCATAAGTAACTCAGCATGAAATTGTCAGCGACAGCATGTGATACTGTTTGTAGAGCATAAATCAGTCTAGGAAATGAAAAGCGCTATCTTCTTTTTTCCAGGTTTGCTCAGCATTTTATACCTCTGTAGGGATGTTATGAAGGAGAATTTTTTTGGCAGATTAAACCCAAGTCCAACATTTGTCGTTAGAGCCTTAATTATGTTCAGTCATCTTTGTGCCATGTTCAGTCTTCTTTGAAGAAGAATATCTCCCTCTCCTGAGCTCCAGCAAACCCCAACAGAGTCAATGACTCCACTTAAGCATGAAAATGCTGGTGGAGAGGTTGAGGCTCCCCAGGTTTGCCGGCATTCAGCTCTTGGCTCAGCCTGGAGAATGAAAGAAGCCAGGGCAATTTCATTGCCTCTTTCGCATGGGCTTCCCACCATGGCTGTGCTGAAGCTCCTGCCTCCACAGCGGCAGTAAATGTGATGGAGGATAATACAGCAAATTGGGCAGAGGTTTCTGGGTGTTGAAAACTGAAGACTGGTTTTGAAAGGGCAGCTTTGTGCAGATGCAGGGGGTTGCTGGTCTCCGCATCTGAAGTCTTCAGGAGTAGCCCGAGCTCAGTCACATCCGTGCTGCAGCCTTTACAGCCCCATGGAGTCGATATTCTCTCTGAAGCAGAGAGAAACTTTCCAATTACCCTTTAATCCCGTTTAAAGATGACCCAAACCACCAAGCTCTGCACTGAACACTTCTCTAAGCTAAATGAAAAGAGGCTGTCTCCATTCTCCATCTGGGCTAATGCAGGAGAGGAAATGTTTGCAGTTGCCCAGTATCTGCCAGAAAATATGTGGTTCCAGGTCTCATTGGAATAAAACGGGGTAAATCTTCCCACCAAGTGGCATTTGGTACGGTGGTAATGGTACCATCAGGCTGTCCTCCGTGCCAGGGGCTCTGAAGGCTCGCTCTGCCTCCTTGTACTATGGCATTGCTAGTTTTAGGGTTCAGATCTTTACCCAGCTTTACCCCCAGCCTTCCTGCCTCTCTTCCTTTCCAAAAAGCAAACCAGAGCTGATCACTGTGTTTCTCGGAGCTCGCACAGCGCCCGTGCTTCAGTAGCTGTTCAGACTGCACAGCCGAGGCTGTGAATTCTCCAGCAAAACAACAATTAGTACAAATTTTCCTAGACAGCTGCTCCCATCTGCTCTGCGGGTTATTTGTGTTTGCTTAGTGCAGATAGCAGATTTTTTGCTGAACTCACATGGTTTCTTGCAGTTGAGTTTGACAGAATGAGATGGGCCATTTAATTTAAGCCGGTTTTTTCTTTTTCTTTTTTTTTTTTTTTTTTCCAAAGAGCCTAGCCGAGAGTTTTGGTTTTGACTGCGTGATAATGCTGCATAGACCAAAACCTCTGAAGCGACACAAGCATTAAAAATGTCTCTGCTTCTCGCCTGATGAGCTGTAGAAATGGAATGAGCTTTTCACATATCTTTGCATTCAGTGCAATCATTGCATTTTTGTGTGGTTTTCCTGAACAGTACAGGTTTCACTCAGCTGCACAGGGAACAAACTCCTCCTTTCTTCCCCACTCTCTGCTGCTCAGATTGCAAATTCAGCTGTGGCTCGTGGCCCTGGAGACCACGATGGTGCGTCATGACTGCGGATCCTGAGCTGTAACCGGAGCTGCAAAGCCGGGAGGAAATGCCGTTGCTGGGATGGTTCGAGTTTGCAGGGAAGAGGGTGCCTTCGGGAAGGTGGTCTCTGCGGGAGCCCTTGCCTCAGCCTTGCAGATGCAGGTCAGGGTTTAGGCGTGCATTGCTAGGGCTAAAGGAGCACTTGCTGGAAGCAGATAACACAGCCAAGGCAGGACTAGTTCATAGGTGTAGTTAGGGCCAGTCAAACCGTCTGGAAATGGGACCTGCTCTTTGCAAATGGTGGGTGAGGAAATCTCTGCTCCGCAGGAACGGTAGTTCACATGCTCCCTAAAGAGCATCATTTGCTGCAGGGGACCAAAGGCATGGGAAAGTCAGGGGACTTGTTAGAGAGTCACCAGGAATTCTACAATGGGGCAAAGCAAGATAGAGCCGCATCTTCTGCACCCCAGTCCTGCTGACCTTCTTCATTGAAACGTGTTTGGGGAACTTCAGTGCAAAGTGTCACCCTCCTCTGGGAGAAAAGGCTCCTCACGGGTCGTGCCTCATCTCTTGCCACTTCCCGGTGATGCCCCTTCCCTGGAAGCACTGCCGACGCTCTGCACTCCGTTATGGGAAGCTACAAAGCCCTGTCGTGGCAGGCTGAGCGGGAAGTGGCAGATGGCATTTACGGGAAGAGTGCTGGGTGCTGGAAGGGTAAACCTCCAAGGGCTGCAGCACCGAGTGCATTAGAAAGCGAGAAGGAAGGTGGACATTGACCTATTATTTTTACTAATAAAGGAAATGATTATCTGACCAGGTAGCAGAAGCTTCTCAGTATATCCTCGACAAAGCAGGGTTACTAGGGCTGACTTCTATGTGGCACTAACGGTGACGCTCTTTAACCCATTTCTCCATTCATTGCTGTTCCAACAACATCAACTCATTTATTGCCAAACACCTTGCTGCTAGGACACCTGCCTCGTGGCTCCGAAACCAAGTACGGATGACTCCTTCCAGCTGAGCAGCTGAGAGGGATGGAGAGCCGCTCTGCAGGGCCAGCATAGCCATCAGCTCACGGTGGGGAGGGGAAGGCAGGACAGCAGCACTCCTTTTTACAGCCCCCTCCCCAGGAACACTCCAAGGGAGAAGGTGTCCTTTGGGTCTGGGGTCTGGGTCTTGTGGAGTATCCCAGACTGTGCTAATTCGGACTCTCCGAGCTGGTTCAGCTGCTGTCTCAGCTGACATTGCCAAGCTGAATTCTGCTTAGCTGCAGCCCCGGTCCTGGCGTGTTGTCATCTCTGAGTTCATTTCTACCGGCTGGCAGGTGGGGAAAAGAAATCCCTGCCCTGGTCTGGCAGAGCATCAGAAACCCTGGAGAGCCCCACAGGCGCAGGCACCGCCTTCACTGGTATTTTCTGTTCAGCTTGACACCTCCTGAACTTGCAGCCTTGTCCATGATCAGGGCTTCTTGTGACTCCTGTAATCTGTGTGATATAATCAAGACTGTCTAACCCTTTGGGAAGTGCCATTGCACTTTCCTGGCGAGCAGGATTAACCAAAAAAAATTCGTAGAGAGGTCTCCAGCAGGCCTCAGGATCAGAAAGCATCTGGTCCCAAACAGAAATGTCCCCCAAATTCAACTGTTTCTTGCCAGTGCACAGTTGTTATGAGGTGTTGCTACAGCAGCCTTGCAAAGCTGGACCCTGCTGCACATCTCTCCGCTATCATCTGGAACGCATTTGGGATAGCGTGTGGCTCAGCCTTGCATCTTGAACCCAGCCGGGCTCTCAGTTAATTGCACAGAAAGGCTGCGCCACGTCGTGATGCTCTGCGGCCTGGAGGCATCGATGCAACGAGTGGGAAGAGCCAGGCAAAGTATTACATCAAACCTGCTGGTCCCTGGAGGAAATTTTTATGGGGGCAATGGAAAGTTGAAGAGTGAACTGGAGACAACAGGCAAATAAGCTCATGATTTTTATATAATGTTGATGCTCTTTGGGCTGGTTACGCCAGGTCCTGAGCGCAGGCAGAGGAGAGGGGAGACAACAGCAGCACTTGCTGAACCGAGTTCGCCAGGCTGCTGCCCCGGGCATTGCCTCTAGGACAGGGCTGTCCTCCTGCCTGGGTCTGTGTCGTGTCCCACAGCCCCCCTCAGAGCTTGTCTGCACGTTTTCCTATCAGCATTTCAGGAGGGGAGCACCTTTCAAGAGGCTGCTTTCCATTTGGTTTTGATTTCTATCTCCTGCCAAGCTGCTCTTCCTCCTTTACGACCTGCCATCTGTTTCTCAAGGGAGAGTGCGGTGACAAGGGCGCTTTGTCCAGCTGCCTTTTCCGTGGAGAAGCAAGGCAGTGCTAGCTGTCATGCTTAAAACGGGGCGTTCAAAACCCTTGGCCTTGTGGGCTTGGCGTGAAACACCCCTTCTCCATCTTAAAAGCACTGGAGCACGAGTACGGCTGGCCGGGCTGCGTTCCCTCTGCCTGTGTTCTGTCAATGTTCATCCTCCATGTGCCCCCACGATCTTGTCCTTGCTGTCCCAAAGCCCTTTGGCCCTGGGACAAACCACCAGTCCATGTCCTTGCCCATGGGCATGCCTTTTTCTGCTGAGCTCTCCTCTCTGTATCATGGTTATCGATCAGACAGACATGACCGGGTGCCTGTTCATTTTGTAGAGCATTTGGAGACATACAAGCAGCAGCATGTCATTTCTGTCCCCAACCAGCCCGCTGGCACCGAGCACAGGGTGCAGCACCCGAGCCCGCGGAGGGTTGCATTGCTCTGGTCCCAGGCGGCAGTGGGGAGCCCGTGGGCATCCTACGGACAAAACGTCCTTCTAGGATGGAGGGTGGGGGCAAAACATCGCATCCCAAAAACCCTGTGCCAGCATCATCCGTGAGCCTCCGAAACTGTCCTCTCCGCGTAACCTGGGGCTGCCCAACACCAACCGCCACGTCTGCGTGAATGATGGCCGCGGGGGGACCAGAGGGGGATTCTCGAAGGGGGTTGAGCTGCTGGGGCAGGGGAATGAATAGTGCTTCTGTTCAGTGCAAAGGGCTTGGATTTCAGCTCAGGGAGGGAGTGTGCGCTGGAGCAGCAGGAGAGGCTCTGGTTTACAAAACAAATAAACCACTGTGGCTTATAAGCACGAGTAATCTGCTATTCTGAAGGGTCCAGGGGTAATTTACCACCTGATGTCAAACTCCTCTACATTTTGAAAGGGAAGTTAACAAATGGAAGCTGAGACAGAGAGGGTGAAAGGCTGTTTTCCCAAAGCTGCTTTGTTTTTTAGCTCCCTTAACCCAGGCTCTTTAAGCCCAGCACGTTACTTGGCCTCTGGGGACGAGGGTGAAGGTGGCCACAGCTTGTCCCTTAGACCAAGTAGCACGTCTGCAGAAGGGCTGGGAGTGCCGCTGCCCCAGCACTGCCCACCCTGTCCCATGGGTTGGGGATGCTGCGGCACCGCTCACCCCAGGCTGCCTTTCTCCCGGCCTCAGAGGCAGTGCCGGCAGGAACGCCGGTGCCAGGACACAGGGGGTGCGTCCCTGGATGTCCACCTGCACCTGCTTTGGGGTCAAACCCTGAAATCCTCAAAGGGAGAAATAACTTGATTATTTTCTTTGGCTGCTCCATCTGACAATAGCTGTGGCCACCCCTCCCCTGTTTACATGACATCATTCCAGCACAGTCTGCAGTGGTTAGAGTGGGCCTTTCTGTTTGGACTAATTTAATCTTTCCATTTTCAAAATTGCTGGTTTTTATAAACAGTTTTAAGCCAGAGGCTGAGCTGGATGCTGTTTCCATAGAGCGTGGCACTTGCCCAGCAGTGTGATGTGAAAATCCTATCTGGACAATTCCGTAACCATAAGCAGTTTGTGTCTGAGATTCCTGGGAACAAAGTATAAGGAGAAGGGCAAGGGCTGATACACTGAGTGACAAGTTCGTAGGCCATCAGTGTGACTTAGCAGCCAGGATTTTTCCTCTGGCAGCAGGGGAAAACACACCGTGGCAGTGCCAGAGGCTTTCCTAGGAGATTTCCTGCTGTGTGTGTGGTGGAAACATCAGGTCAACCCTTAACTGATAGCAGCAGCAAGCTCTGGTTTTCCAACCTCTGATGCCCAGACCCACTCAGCTCTGATTTTTGCCATTTCCCAGCTCATCCCATCAGCATTTTGCATTAGCAGGCTGTCTCCATACGTGCTCGGTGGAACCAGAGCCACCTGGGACGGGTGACAGCCTTGTCTGCAGCGGGGGATGACTGTCTGAGATGTCCCTGTCACGTATGCATCGCATCGGGGCTCTCATCTCGCTGCTGGCTTTTGGGGACACAGACAGCAGACGGCAGTGGAGAGCTGTGAGGCGGGGGGGGGGGGTAACCAGCAGTGAGGGTCAAGCTCTCCTTGATAAAGATGAGCTGTGCTGTGGGAAAAAAATAGTTTTTTGGAAAGAGGGAGGAAAAAAAGAACAGCAAAAACTTCTTGCAGCCTTGAAACACACTTATCTCCCTGCCGACCCCGCTGTCTGATCGCTCTGCTGCTGGCGGACCAGAGCAGAAGCCCAGGAAGGAGGAGCGTGCGGATGTGTGTCCTGCTGTTGGAGCTGCAGCGCCGGGCGGCCTCGAGCAGCTCCAGATGCTGGGCTGAGGTCAGACGGGGACTCGGCCCTCCCCGGTGGGGGCTGCCCAGAGGGGTACGGCGGGTGGGATGGTGCCTCGCACGCGTTATGCAAACGCCAGGGCAAAGACACGCTTACCTCCAGGTTTGCCCTTAGCCCAGTTTGCAAACCCAGTCCTAAAGTGCTGCAGGATGCTGAGCAAACTGGGGTGCTGCCAGCGCTGGCAGGCTGTCCGCTCCGTCCGGACACGGGCGTGAGACGTTCCCGGGCTGAACTCCAGCAGCTGCAACTGTGCGAGGCACGTAGGAAGCACCCAGTCCTGGCTAGAGAGCGACTGGGAGGAGGAGGAGGAGGCAGAGAGCATCCCCGGCAGCTGCCTGCACACCTGGGCACGGCACGGGGCATCCTCGGGAGCAACCGGGAGGGCACCGCTGCCCGTGGGTGCTAACACCCATGGTTTTATAGGGTCTAGCCCAGGGTGTTGCATCTGCCTTTGGTGATGGGAGCCAGGCAGCACCCTCCTGCCCCGCTGCTTTCAGGGATCCCGTTGGAAGTGTTGCCGTGGCTCCTCCTGCCTCGCAGCCGAACCGAACCGCGGGATGCACTTCCCTGCCTGCTGCGGGGTCTGGCAGCGGGAGCCGGGAGGAAAACACTAGCCGGCAGGTTGAGGCCATGTCTGAGCACCTGGCTGCCAGCCCAGCCCAGAACAGGGCGGTGTGGGACGGCGGGAGGGTTGCGCTGGCTCTGCCGGCTGGCTCTCCGAGACAGGGCGGGTGCAGGATCCTTCCGGCTTTATCCAGCTGCACATTTTCTTGAAACTTCTTCAAAACTCTTCCCCTTGGGGCCTCTGGGCCTCTGCCAAATTTGGCAGAAGTTGGCAAGGAGGTTAGAGAGGAGGATTGACAGCTATGCAGGCAAGGCGATGGCCTGAACACTGAATTTGCAGAAAGCTGGGCTGGAAACTAGAAAGAGAGATTATTTCAATCTTGCTCTGTAACCCCTGTGCCCCTTCATGCAGGTGCTGCCTCTGCTCACCATTGCAACCCCAGTCGCTTCGGAGCTGCTCAGCATAAGCTGGAAAGAGCCACGCACGTGGGATAGGAGCAGGACCCCACATCCCCAGAGCAGAGGGCAATGCACCCCAAAATACAGCCCCTGCCAGATGCCACCCAGCCGTCCTCACGAGACTTGTTTGCTTGTGCAGAGCAGAGCACCCCCTGCAAGGCACCGCACAAACTGGGACAAAATGGGGTTTCTGTCCCAGAAGCAGTTGTTACTAAAGGGCGACTTTTGAGGAACAGTTTTTCTTGTCTCCTTTTATAAAATCTCTGCAAGCTGGAATCCCAGATTTATTACTATCCAGGGATCCAGCAGGCACATGAGGGGCTGATTAGAGACATGCCAGGACTTTTTAAGGACAGGGACAAGAGGTAGGGCCATCCTCTAGCACGACGCTCACAGCTACCAGGCTTTTGTGTGCCTGTAATGGAGTTTGTAGCCGCTCGGTGTCTCCGAGGGCTGCCTGGAGCTGCAGGCTGAGGAGCTGTGGAAAATCGGGGAGCAAGGCAGGGAAGCGAGATGCAGAGGTCTGGCCTTTAGGCGTGTGTTTGGCAGTAAATATGCAAAGCTGTTGGTGAGCTGTGGTTCTCTGTAGCTCTTTGATTTCTGGAGCAAAACATTGTTAAAACAAAGGAGATGGGAGCTGTGGGATGCTGGTTCTCGGCTGCGAGCTGAGTTCAGTGTAGAGCCCTGTCCGGAGCGGGGCTGGTCGTCTCCGAGTTTGTTATCCGCTCCTGGGATTTTGACTTTAAAGAGAAGCCAATGGCTGGGACACAGCTTCCTCCAGGCCAATTTTGCAGATTGGAGACGTTTCGCATCAGCCGTGGGTGAACTCCTGAACTCCTCCACACTTCCCAGAGCTGCAGCCCAGCCCTGGGCTGGCCCTGGCTCCAGGAAAAGCCGTCTCCTCCGGAGCCCCCCGGGACGTCGGGGGACGTGGCTCCCCAGGGGCGGCTTTTTCACCCATGGAACCTCCATCACTCTTGGCACTTGCTAGTTCAGATCAGGTGCTCGGAACACACCATTTCAGGTGCCAAGAAGCAGAGGAAGCGACATCCAAATAATCAACAAAAATGACCAAAGCATGTGTCCAGGATTTGCACGCAAAGAGCATCTCATTCGGGGGGAGTGTGGTCTGTCCCGAGAGCAATATTTAGTGAGAGAGCCCCTGGGCGGCTTGCTCTGAAAAGGGAAATCTGGCCACGTTGCAACCATTCTTTGAGCATTCCTCGGAAAGGGGGCTGTGATGAGGGCTTGCAGCTGGGGAAATCTGGGTGAGGAGAAGGGCTGCCCCAGTGCTGCGGGGTCCTGCCCCCCAGGTCATTGTGTCCCCCAGCATCCCCCAGCATGGGTGCACGGGAGCGGGGCAGTCGCTCCAGGGCTCTTTGCCCACAGCTCTGGAGTCCTGCGGGTGCTCAGGTCCTGAGCAGGGCTGCCCGGGACTTGGTCCTGCCCGGGGTGCCGGTGCGGGCTGTCGGGGAGCCACGGTGGCCGGGGCCGTGCCTCAGCAGAAGGGAATGTTCTTCTTGAGAAATTTTAACGGCAGCCTGAAATGCTCGCTCCAGATCTCATGAGTCACCTACCACTGCACATGTGGGCTCCGACACAGCCAATATCCCTCAGCGCCAACAGCAACACTGCGTAGCCTAGCAATCGGGAGCAACCCTACAATAATAAACCAGAGGGAGAAGCTCTCAGAACCCTATACAGCAAACCCATATAAACTATTAATGTTTGATGAGGATTTTCCAGCAAGCAGAGGCAGGGATGGAGGGAAAGTAGAGACAAAGCATTTGCCTGATGCAGCCTCGAGGTCAGCGCTGTGTCTGCCGGCTGCTCACAACTCCTCCATCCTTTTTTCCTTCCCCATCCTCCCTCCATCTATCTCTATTAAAGCTTTTCTTCCAAATCCTTTTCGTGGGCTGTTGCTCGCTGGCCTTGCACTGCTGGTAGCCATCACAGACTGCCACGTGGACCCCCCCAGACCCCCTCCCGGCCGTGCGATGTCCCCAGAGCCCAGCTGATGTCAGTCAGAGCTGCTGGCCACGGCTGGACCGCGTCGGGAGCCAGGTCCACATGCTGCCGAACGGCAGCGTGAGCCTCTCCAGGGATTGCAGCAGGCTCTGAACCAGGCCTTGACTGCTCTGTGCATCTTGTCTGGATGGTGCTTTCACATGTGGTTGGCTTTAATTAAGCCTCCTCCTTGAAACATAAGCATACGCTTGAACACTGCCTTCAGCGTGGGATGCATCCCTCCGCCATGGCCGAGGAAAGGGGCAGTTACTCTGACATGGGGAAAATATTTCATCCTGAAAAATGCTGTCTTTGCTGTTGGAAAAGACTGATTCTTGGAAAGAGAAACAGGGCAGCTCTCCGAAACATCCCTGTGAGGAGGAATAGTTTGTTGCCTCCTGCTTGTTCAGCCCCGCGGCCGGTCTGGCTGCAGGCACAGGAAGAGGTGCAATGTGGGAAAACAGCAGCTATTAGGGACTCCAAGTGCTTGGTTCAGTGATGAAAAGAAGCACCGTTAAATGTTCTGAAATTAGGTATAAATTAACTGGCCCGGCTATGGTCATTTATGATGTCTTTCAGGTTAAAAAACGGTCCTCATTTCTAAGGATTTAGAGTCCCCACCTGCCTTTAATGGGACCGTTCTCCTTACAGCTATTGCTGTAGGTAAAGACTTAAAGTCAAACAATAATTACTCCCAGGAAAGAAACACTGTTTTCTTGTCATGTTCCATTAAATAGTTCACAGCATGAGCCAAGGAATTAATGGCCTTATTATCTGGCCTTTGAAATATATCATATTAAAGAGGAGAAGGCAGCTCTGAAGAATACAGAAGACACTGGGGATGCCACTGCCCCGGCTGATACGGCAGCAAGGCTGTTGGGACGTTTAACATGTTTTAGCTCAGTATTGGCTCGGTCACCAAGGCATGGAGGGTGGCGGTGGCAAAGGACAACCCGGGTAACCCTGGACCAGGAGAGGTGGCTGGGCAGACCGGAGAAGTGCCCTCTCCGCTGTGATTTGGTTTATTTTTCATCCTCGGTATGTGCCATTGGCTCCATCCCGGCTTCCCCTGGGGTGGGTTAGTTGCGGTAGGTATTTTTGCTGCTACACGAGGGCTGGCATCCACACGTCTTTGCATGACGGCAGATGTCAGCTCGGGAAGTGAATGTGCCACAGCCACGTGCTGGCAGCAGGAACCTGAAATTCATTTGATTAATGCGCGTTGTTGTTTCCCCTTGAGCTGGAGAACCTGGCAGCCTCCAAATGGTTTGGAAGTACATCAAATCCCCCAAGGAAGAGAGGCAGAGTTTCCAGCCCTCCCCCATGACTTCAGGGTTCTTCGTGGACAGGATTCAGAGTGGTTCATCATCTCTCAGACACCTGCAGACACACTCAGGCGTGTGCACATAGGTGCAGCGCTGGCGGCTGAATTCCTTGTGCTGCATATTCCACCTTTCTGCCTCCCTGGGTCTGAGGATTAAGAGATTTGCTCAGTTTTGATGAAATTTGAGCAGTTCTAGGGTAGCTCTGATGATCCTCAGCTGCTCACAGTTCAGCTTGGCCATTCCTGACAGCAGGGGAAGATGTGGCAGGGGAATGTCCTGCCCAGATCCCTTTTCCCTGTACACCCCCTCTACAGAATTCGCTGTGGAGAGATCTCAAGGTTCAGCTGGTGGCACAGACGTTGGTCCCAGTGCCTCGTGTGGATGCACGGCTGGGTGGGTGCAGCCCCACCGGGCTGAGCTGGGGCTCATTGCACCTCCAGAAATAAATACGTGGTGTGACTGTGGCTGGCTCAATCCTCTAAACCTCTTCTGCTGGTTTTGTTTTCTAGTTAGCCTTCAAATAAGAGGTGATACGGGCTTTTTTTGGCCTTTCATGAATATTAAATTGCAGAGTGGAAATGTGGAGAAAATCACTCACGGCTGTCATGGGCCTGTGTCCATGCTGCCTCATTCGTCAATCCTTAATTAGCTGAAGGACAGGTTTGCCAATATTTTCATCCCCTCATTTTATGGGGTCAGCGGAGAGAATGAGATCCCTCTGGTTGTGTCTTTTTCTTTTTTCCCTTGCTCAGGGGCTGGGGATCTGTGCTGCTGGACGCTGGCAGAGCTCTGGCGTTGCAGGGCCGTAGCACCCCATGGAGTGCGGATGCCATCCCCTGTTTTTTGCTCAGTGGCTTGTTTCCCCTCGGGGGTGTCACTGAGAGGCACCTGGTGATGCAGATGGATGCAAGACCCCTGCACCACCCCAGCATGCTGCGTGTTTGCTGCTGGGGCCAGAGAGGAGAAGCAAAGGGAAGGAAACCACCAGACAGCCCCTGAGCATCGTGCTGGAGCCAAGTGCTGCCGTCGGGAGGGAAGGATGTCTGCTGCTCCCTGGCACGGGCCCTGACCGCCCCAGAAACACGCACGGCAGCATCCTAGACAAGACCTCATGCAGCCCGTGCAAAGTCTGGAAAGGCAGGAAAGAAAGGGCTGGTTGTTTTTTGTTTTCCTCCTTCTCCTCTCTTCTCCTTCTGTCTCTTGAGCTGGCAGAGACCAGCGATGTTTTAATCAAATTTGGCACGTGGTGAGAGGAAAAGAAGGAAGGCAGGGAATCATAGGAGGCCAGGAGCCTGACTGAGGATGTGCCGCTCCCCTCATCATTCCTTTTCTTGCATTCCTTGTCCACCATTGTGTCCCTTCACCACTCATTCCCATATGTTTGCTGGCTGTTCTTACCTCCAGGATGACGCCTCCTACACAGAGTGCATGCATTGTCCCCCAAGCCATGGTTTCAGCCAAAGGTGCATTGTTTGAACTCGAGAAAGCTCTTTGGGGCATGGTTTTTGAGCAGCTCCGTTGTGTTGCCTCTTACATGGGGAGACAAGAAATGATGGCGGTCTGCAAGACTCAGCTCCAGAGCTTCCTCACTGCACAAGGAGGGCAGCTCACATGAGGACACCGGGGTCAGGGCTGGGTCTACCAACAACTTATATAGCACAAGGAGACCAGCACAGGCTCAATACCGGTCTAGGTCTGCCTTCGCCCTCCTCAGGGTATTGCACTTCCCTAGAACATATTTTTTTGCAGCAGACCCCAGGATGTGAAATGCCAGCCCACTGCCACACACCAATGTCACTGGGACGTGTCCCATTTTGGATGGGGGACACATCCCCGCTGCAGCCTGGCAGGGATGTGCACGGCTGCAAAGCCCCGAGCGGGTGCAGGGAGCAGGGAGTCAGTGCCAGGACCTTGCTGTGCTTTTGCATTGCTGTCATCTCCACCGAGGAATTCCCATCGCGCTGCTCCAGCCCTGACGCCGCCTCTCGCCAAGGGCACGGTGCTGCCTGAGCCGCTGAGGGCTGCTCCGTGCCGGGAAAGCAAAGTTTGGGCTGACTCCGTCTGCATTTACCTGGCCTCATGTCCCAGAAAGCTTCTCTCTGTCCCGTGTGTCTCTCTGGACTCTCCTCCAAATGTGTCAGGCAGCCCAGGAGAACACAAAACAAAAAGGAAATAAATCGTCATAAAATTGCTTCAAGGTTTTACTTTTTTTTTTTTTTTTTTTTTTTTAAGGTTCTGCTGCACCAGTCCTTGCAGACCAAATGTTATCTTTCACTTCTGGGTGGACATAGCAGCTGTAACATTTTTAATAATAACTTCCTCTTCAAAACACCAGTCTAGAAGGCTCATTTTTATATGCGTTGGTCTATATTGATTTCTTTACCTATTTCTGTTTCTATACTAATATTGCTGGAAAACTTAAACTACTTTGAAGACGAAGGAGAACTCTGCTGCTTTTCGGCTTCAGCCTGATGACATTCATCTGGTTTGCATGATCTTTTCATTAAGGGAGCTAGGTCTAATGGCACTTTACAGTTGAAAAATATCTCTGCATGCTTGCAGGGTACTTACAGCACACTGCCCTAATCCAGCAAGCGTAATTGTACTCGAGGCAGTGAACTCAGCTAGGGACAGTGGGATGCCTTGGAGTGACACCAGACACACATGAGCACAGATGCTGTCGGAGTAGGAAATATCTCCTTCAAAATCCAACTCAGAAGGAAGCGCTGGGTGCCAGCAGGCATGCTGCACCTACCTGTGT
Source organism: Grus americana (assembly GCF_028858705.1). NCBI lineage: Eukaryota > Metazoa > Chordata > Aves > Gruiformes > Gruidae > Grus > Grus americana. The sequence goes on along the minus strand of NC_072871.1, from coordinate 11,160,427 downwards.
TACCTAAAGAGCTGTTGAGACGTGAGGTGTAATCAGTACGGTGTTTTGCAACATTTTCAAAAATTTTGCTTTTAATTCTTATTCAGTTTCTTCAGGCGCTGGCAATGTTGTGGTTTGGGTTTATTTCTTGGGGTTTTTTTTTTTTTTTAATTGTCAAAATGTTCTTCTTTTCCCACATGGAGGGAACACTTTCTGCCTTCCTCTTATTCCACAGAGGCAACTAAAAAGCCAAATTGCAAGAATGAAAAGAAAGTCAGGCTCACCATTATTAGCCAACCCATCTTCTTATGGCTTTAGGATTCACAGGCTTGTATTCCCACAGTCCCACTTGGGCACAGGAAAAAGGAACATTATCCAGAAATTGTCTTGGATTTCTCTGGGTAAGGAAAAATACAAAGCTAATGCCCTCTTGTGGCTCCTTACAGCAAAGCCTTCGGCTGCAGGGTGGTAGCGGAGTTGTCTCACTTTCTGGTTATTATGGGGTAGGAAAGATAATAGGGTTGTGTGTCCCCCTTCTTCATTTCAACGTGCCGTTAAGAGCTGTCGATGCAAGGCGGTGTTCGGCTCACGCCTGCGAAGGGAGCCCAGGGCATCATCTGATGGGCAGGGCTGCGGCCAGGCTGCGGCGGGGGATGCCGCGCTGTATGGGCTGGGATGCAGGCAGCAGACCTCATCCGTAAGGCAGCATCCCAGCTCCTGGCCTTGGCAGGCTGTTTCTTGCCAGAAAGCAGCGGTTTTAGAAATATTTAAGTCAGTTTTGCAGATTTGGAGGCAGTCCAAAAAGCATGGAAAAACATGCCTGAGGGCACCAGGGATGGAGGAGCCCACTGCCCATCACCCAGCCGTCCATCCACCATGTCCATCCAGTGCAGCAGACTTTGCAGGAACATTTAGCCTAAATAAATCAAATGATTTGGGGGCTTTCGTCAAAGCCCGGTTCTCATTTGTTTTTCAGTTGCTCTGAAACGTATAGTCATTGCCTGTTGTTGGTGCAAGGCACCCAATGGCACATCCAAGTACAGCTGAAATATTTTTTAAAGCATGGACATTAACATATAATAACAACAAGAAAAATTCTCTGTATTTCAGAGCTAATGTGCCTGTCCCCTCACCAGCCTTCCAGGAAAGACCTCCATCAGCATCTGCTTCTGATTAAACATCATTGGGTTCCAGCCCAAAATAAATTCAAAGATTTATTGACTTCCATGATTTCTAAATAACTCCCAAAGAGCAGCGGAGAGCCTGGCGTCAGCTCTGCTAACCCGGTGGGATGAGACGGTGCTCCGCGCTCCTTATCCCACAGATCACCAGAATATGGAGCCAATCGTTCCCTGCTTGAATGTTAACCTAAAAATATTTCCACCACGGAATTTTAGGAATTTAGGACTAGTACAATTGCTGAGCAGATCAGAGAGCAAACCGATGGTCCACATTACCCAACGTCCTACCCCAGCTGTGACCTCCCATTGCCTGTGAGAAGTTCCCATCCGTTCGAGGTTAGTGTCCTAAAACAGGAGGACTATCACTCCTCCCTGTATTTGTTTCACTCCTTCTTCTTGTAAGTGGACAGTCTCCAAATAAATGCTGAGCATCTGATCAAGCCCCCGTCCCCCCAGAGTATCTGGTGGTTGAGAGTGCCACATGCTCCAGGATCAGCATCACTGCTGAGATGGTTCTTCAATTACTTTTTTTTTTCCCTCCATGAGAAATTTCCACAAAATGACGTTTTCTGTCAAAATACTACTTTAGAATTTTTGTAGAGGTATTTTCGGTCTGGGGTTTTCCTCTATAAAACTTCTGAACACCAAAAATAGTGAAGATCTTAACTGTAAAAGATAAGTTTTTTCACTTTTGGCTTCTTGGCAAAGACTCAAACCTATTTTCTTAGCAAAAGTGTGAGCTGAGAAAGGGCAAAGTTCTTTTTGTGATCACGCCACACACCATCAGGACGATGCTTACAAAAACAACAGTGGAAGAACTCAGACATCTTAGCCAAACTGTAGACGTCCTATCGGCTTGTCCCCATCGTTGGCAGGGGCACGCTGCCGGGCCAGGAGCCAGGAGCATCCAGCTCTTTGCTCTGCAAACATCCCCCAGAGAGAGCATCTGCATGGGTCCTCCCTGCTGGGATGAGCCTTGCCTGTCCCTTACCCTCTGCCCAAGGAAATCCTTCCCTCCTAGGCATCCTTCTGTGCTCTTGGCTGCTCGCCGGCCGGTATAGAAATGGGTCCTGTATGGACACAAGCAGCTGTGATGAGGCCGGGCTGTGATATTCTGCTGTGAGCTGGGCACCAGCTCCCAGATCCGGGAGGAACTGCCCCATAAAGCAGCAGGGAAATTGCCAAGTGAGTCCTCGTTTGGCAAAGAGCACCCCCAGCACCATTCCTCCTTGGCTTGACCAGGTCTTTTAAGATGTCATGTGGTGGCTCAGGATCACCAGTGTGGGACTGTTTAAGCAGAGCTCATGCTTTTCCTGGGGTCTTCAGCACCCTTGTAAGGAAAAAGTAGAAAGTGGGACAGGCTCACACCTCGAGGAGCCCCTGGAAGCGTCCACCAAGAAGGGGACGTCGGGGGAAGCAGCGAACAGGGAGTTTGTCACGGAGGGGTCACACATCTGGCCCTGCGAGCCTGTACGTGCGGTCGCAGTACTCTGCTCATTTCTCACTTTTTCCTTTTTAAATGTCCACTTAAGGCAGAGAAATGGCTGAGAAAAGTGATGGGCTGGTTTGGCCACAGGCCTGGGGAGTATCTGGCTGACCGATGGTGATGCCGGGACGTATGTGCCCAGTGGCAGCGGGTGCTGCAGAGGGCTTTCCAGGGTGTCTTTTATCATGGCTCGTGTTTGAAAGGAGGGTTGTGGGAATGGGAGGCGAGCAGATGGACAGCCGTGTTTTACGGCTGGCGGTGGGACTGACGGCAGAGATGCCCTGACGAGGGGAAGGGTAGGGGAAGCAGGAGGGAATTTGCAGCCTCTTAGGATGTTTCTGGTAGGATTTCCCTCCTTACTTCCAGGCTCTGTTCAAACCAGGGTGCTGTCTTCTGCCTTGAAAGCAGAGGCTCCTTAGAGGGGCTTTTCTTTCTCTCAAACAAATATAAATCTACTAAAAAGCATGGCTCTGGTCTCTGCCAAGAGCTCCATTTCCATCAGGATTTCAGGGACTACTTAGTGTCTTAATTTCCTGGGAATCTCTTTCCAAGAGCTTTATGCTGGTCCTTCCTCTCTTTGCTGTGGGTCTGTGGGGAGGAGAAGTGTGGGGCGAGCACCCCTGGACTAAGGGCAGAGGGATGCTCTCATCCAGCTGCACTGGTGCACAGAGTAAGGTGCTGGGCACCATGTCCCAGCTGCACCTCATGCACTACGAAACACTGTGCTTCCTCCAGCCCCTGCCACTTTTTTTCCAAGCTAAAGCAATACCCAGAGAAGACTGAGAGTATTTTTCACTGAGTTTGCTTTCCACTGACTCAAGCTGGGCTGCACTGGGGATGTGCACGTCTAATTTCCAGTGGGATAATATCACTGAGCAGGCGAGCGGCAGAACAGCGGTTAATGGCAGCCAGATCTAACACGCAGCCACTCTGAGGGTTTTGCACCACAGAGGTGGCCTGGGGGAATTACCATGCTTTGCACAAACAAGAGCTCTGCTAGGTCTCTCTGCTAACCAGCAAACCTCTGTGAGCGGGGCAGGAGGGTGCTGCTGCTCCCCGCCTGCCTGCCGAGAGGGGTCGGGGCTGTTTGCCAGTTGCTGCTGCTCTCAGACAAAAAAGAGATGGAAAAAATCTCAGTCCTCACCCCTCTTTTGTGGCCTGGACAATGTGAGTCATGCTGAGTGCCTGGGGCATCCGAGGCTGCTGCCTGCTGTCCCCCCCCTTCCCCCAGCGCTGTGGCTGCCTCTCTGCCCCGCCGACGTGGCAAGGCAATGCTTCTGCCTCGGGTTCAAGGGGGGAGACAGAGGGGCGTACGGGAGAGGATGGAAGGACAGGCTCCAGCGGGGAACGGGAAGGAGAACAAGCCCCTGAACAGCTCGGACCAGAGAGAAAGGAGCCGGCGTGTAGCAGAGGGCTCCAGCAGGAGCGTTCCCAAGCCTTCGGATCAGCAGTGGGACAGAGGAGTAAATTCGACACATATTTTCCATCCTCAGCTATCCGCATTGCCCCTAACCTGATCCCAATTAGATATACAGAGGCAGCTGCCAAGGAACTTTTATGACTCATTTGAAAGGGAGCCTGCACAAGAACCGCGCATTCGAATCCAGCTGTCTCCTCTCTGTTGTTGTTTAGGGAGGACATTTGTGCTTGCTTAGCTCACCTAGGAAAGGGCCAGTGGGCCCCTGGACACAGGGGAAACTGGTTGTCGTCCCAGCCTGGGAACATGATGTGTATCCCTTAAAAAAAGGGAGAGACGGAGTGGAGCTGGCAGGAAGCGCAGCTCAGGCTCCGGAGGCGTGGGCAGCAGCCCTGTGCTCTGGGGCAGCCCTCCGCCGCATTGCCTTTCTCCTGCGTGGGCTCAGCTGCGAACAGAGCTAATCCCCACCGAGCACCGCACTGCCACGGACCCCAAAACACCCTGAGGAGTTGAAATAGCTGGGGCTTGGCTGTCGCCCTCTTGTTCATAGGGACAAAGCCCTTGCCTCTTGCAGAGGCACCAGCAAAAGTGAGATGCAGAGAGCACTGGATGCAACCTAAAAGTGGGCTGATGCTCAGCAGGCAGGTCTAAGTGGCATGGTCAAACCTTGCTCAGGGAGGACATAGGAAATCCCAGGTTAAATGAGACTTGAAGCCCATCTGCATCTCTTAGAGCAGCCAGGCACCGCTGTGCTGGAGGCAGGTGGAGGACTCTCACGGCAGCAGGTCTCCCTGCCCCTATTAAGTCTCATCCTGGTCTTTAATAACAACAGATCAACCAAAACCCTGAAGATTGAGATTGAAAATCCCTTCCCAAATGCTTGCCGTTATTATAATTGCAGTGATCCGTGCTATTGCCATGCTCCGCAAATTGCCTGCCTGTCCCCTGTTGTGCTTTAGGTATCAGCTGTTCTGGGACAAGGTGCTTGGGACATTTTCAGTTGGAACTGGGCAAAGAATTCTAATTCTATCATTCTAATATGATGAATATTTTGTGCTAGGAGTTCAGAGGATGTCAGGCCAGGCTTTGTTAGCAAAACGCATAATTTCTGATTCCAGTCTGGAACCAGAAACCAGCAGGTTTATCTTGAAAGCTGCGAGTTTAAAACAAACCAAACCAACAACCCCCACCTTGTGAGAGAGCATACCAGGCTGTCGGTGGCACTTCATCACTCAAAATGCAGTTCTACAGAACTGGCCTGGAGATGCCCCAGTCTCAGAGGTCCCTGTCCTGGGCAGGGTTGATTTTCTGGGCAAACCCCCCAACTTTTAAACATTTTGCTTTCAGTATGGAACAGGCCACATTTTCCCTCAATACCTTGAAAATTTGCACTAAGTGGAATTGTCCTTTTACCACCCATCTCTAAAATTCAGTATCTGCGATACATCTTTCACTTGGCTTTCCAAGTTTCTGAAGCTCTGCTATTCTCTTAGCTCAGATTTTCCTAGCATTTCCAATAGGTACTATTAAATGAAAGCTGAGACTCTCATAAATTCACATGATTCTGGGAAATGGATCTTTAAGAAGAGTACCTGCAACCCCAAGACCCTTGCTAGCAAATGCCATCATGTCTCACGAGCCCAGGCGGGATCCTGCTGACACCTGCATCCTCTGCACTTTCAGGGCAGAGACTTACACACCCTGAAGCTGGAGCAGCATCCCACAGAGCTAACGATGCCTGTGCTGCTCAAAGGATGGTGGAAGCCCTGCGACGTGCTCCCATGGCGGAGGCTGATGTGGAAGAGCGGGCATCGTCTGCAACAGATGGACCAAGTGCTGCAGCGCACTTACTGAGCAGGGTCCGGAGGGTTTGCACCACCCAGGATCTACCCCTGGGAAGCGATTACCTAATTTCCCTGTCTCTGACGCTCCCCTTACTCCCTGCCTGGGGCAGGAACGCCACGCACGGCACCCAACCCAGCATACCGGCGCCCATCCCCGGCTACCGTGGGGTTTTTGGGGCCGGTTGGCTCAGGGCCTGCCCGGGCAACCCTCCACCGAGAGGACGGCAGCCGGCATCACTAGATGGTGCTAACGCTTGCGTTTTCCCGAGCTCCCGGAGCACCGGAGCAGCGCCCGGGCAGCGGGCACCGGCTGAGCCAGCGCCGCGGGGATGCTCGGGGGGGCTCCCGGTGGTCCTCAGGCACCGCTCCCCGGGGCCCTGGGCACACAGCGGTCTTGCCATAGTGGCGATGAGGAAGATGCTTCGCTTCTTTCTGCTTGTCTCCAGGTTCTCGAGGGAACGGGGCCGGGCTCAGCATGTATCCCGGCAGGATGCGTCCCTGGGGTGTTAACGGGAACCTGCTCTTTCTGCTGCTGCTGTAGGTGTGAGCCTGATGGGGTGTGGGGATCCCCCTTCCCTCTCTGCATCCGTTTGTGCTGACATGAACCCTGACCAGGCAAAGGTTTGTTGAGGCCATGGAAGCAAAACTGCAGCGTGGGTAGGGGCAACTGGCTGTAATTCCCAGTCGGTGCTCCCTGTGCTGGTGAGGAGCTGGGAAAAAACCCCACACCAAGCAAGTCCCTACCACTGGAGCACAGCCTTTTGCGGGTCCTATCCCCCCATCACTGGCGGAGTCAGGCATTCAAATGGGAGCTGGTAGGACAGGGTCTTCCTTGAGGAAGGATGACTGGTTTTTGGGACCCCCTCTCCAAACATCTGGCTGATAAGGCACAGCCTGAGCTACAGCTGGCTGATCTTACCCCTCCTCGCTGGATGAATTGCCCTGGGGCACAAGGAGGAAGGAGAAGGGTTCACCCACACAGCTGACTCAGTGCTGATAAGCCACCACAGCCAGACACTAAACAAATGTGTCTGGGAATGTCATGTTTCCGCTCACCAGGCACTTCTCAAATCTCGCAAGGTTGAGCTCAGGGGACAGAGCTGCCCCTCGTCCCTTGGAGAAAATCGGTGCTTGGAGATTGTTGCAGGAAAAGGTATCTAAATGTAATTTTTCTTATGGAGCTGGATGAGATATAGCTATTTCAAGTCTTCAGAGAGCCCTGTCGGGAAGGGCAGGGACAGCAGAGCATCCACAGCAGCAGAATCAAAGCAAGGCTTCAGTTTGCTGATTCTCAGCTTTATCCTCCCACTTGCTCCCACCCTCCTCTGCAAGCAAACCCTCCACAGACAGCATTGTCAACTCAGCCATGGAAGTGACTTATCTGCGGTCAACCCATAGGTCCGTGTAAGAGCTCACAAGGGAACCCAGAGCTCTGTCCCATTTGTGAGAAACCCCAGCTTTCCAGGTCATGGCTTCCGCCAGTCCTCACACCACTGCAAATGTGAGTGCCACCAACCCGGTTGTTCTTGCTCTTGGAAGGTAACTGGAGCCAGAAACACAGAAACATGAAGAAAACCACATAGAGAGACCAAGGCAAATCCAAACTCAAATGCCAGCGGTCACACCAACCTCACTGGCCTCGTAGTGCCACCAATGGATCTCATTCAGGATGGAGAAACACTTGGACAGCATTTACTGTGCAGTGAAAGAGGGCCATCATTTACCTTCAGCAGCTGACACCGCTTTGCTGCAGAAGGTTACTTCTGGCAAGGTGAGCAGCTTTGGCTGTTTGATCAGACGCATGAGATTAATTAACATCCTGATTTTAGGATCTGATCATATCAGGCTGAGCAAATAAGTCCCTGACATTTTTAATCAAAAGCCGTTCTCCTCACGCTGAATTTAAAGGCAGAGAGGATGCAGGGAGGAGGACGAGGGCTGGGTGGCTGCTTTCTCTGAGACGAGGACTACGTACTCTGTCAGATCTGCTGCCACGTGCCAGCCCCACTGCACTGGGCTCCTCTCCCTGGGCTCCTCCGTTTCCCGTGGGGCTCACGTAGCCGTGAGTCATTGCAGCCATCCCTGCACCACATCCTCCAAGACAAACCCACACAGGAGCAAGAGAAGCTCAGGGCATTCTCTGAAGAAATTGCTTTCTCATGACTAAATGTCAATGTACAGAAAAAATGAACCACGACCACAAATTTACTTAAAAATCATCGGCGACTCCCTAGCCCAGAGGATAGTCTGGTGTTGACGTCGCGGTGTGAAGCAGATGCAGGGAGAGGGGTTGCTTGTGTTGGTGAGGGCTGCTCAGACGCATCTCCTTTAAAAGAGCTTCCTGTGGCAAGCTAATGACCTGGGCGGCGGGGAGCTCCACTGGGGTGGCCTCCAAAAGGACAGCTTCTTGACTTTATTAGTGTAAATAATGATTTATTTATTTGCAGCTCCTTGTGGCACCCAGGAGAGGAGCAGCTGGGATTGCACTGACATGCAAACTGATGGGGAAGTTTCAAATCAGCTCTTGCCTTCTGCAAGTCCCCTTCCCGGGGCAGGTTGGGGCATGAGCAGGTGAGGAGTCACTGCCAGCCAGGCACCCTGCGACGGAGTCACCAGCACCTTTCTGCAACTAATTAAAAATCCACTCCAGCCTGTCAGCGGGGACCCTCGTCTTTTGCTTTATCATCCCCCTTCTCCTTGGGTTTGAGGGCAGTTAGAAAAGTGCCAGCAACACGCAAGATAGAGAGTTATTGTAGGCATGGCTGCGTGCCAGCCACCCTTGTAATTTTGTTAATAGACTAATAGCGGAGCGAATGAAGCCATTGTAGGCAATATTAACGCTGCACGGTCCCATCATGGTCTGAAGTGTTTCAGGCTGCATCATTAATACATTTTCTTCTGCAGGATCTTATTTGCCCTTGGTTATATCAGGACTGGGCTGGTGTTGGTAGTGTTTTCAATTCTTTAGTAAAGTTTGATTTTTCTTTTAAATGCACAGGCATTAACGGACCATTTATGTTCAGTTTTTAATGACCCGATATAATGTATAGGAGCGAGCACATAGTCTGGGTGGGGATTCGTCTGAGGTGTCCAAGTTACGGCACTCAAGGTGAAGGTGTTAACCCCCCACGGTAGCTGCCTAGGAGTGGCAGACAGCCCTGGGGCTCCCGCGGAAACCTGTCCTGCACGAGCGCTGGGCCCCTGGGGTCCCCCGGCACTAAGAGAGTGGAAAATCCATACTGCAGGCCAGAAATGCAAATACTGTGCTGAGTCGAGAAATGGCTTTAGCAGAGGAGCTCTCCTGTGATGCAAACCCTGCAAATGCAAATAGTCAGGTTGCACCGGAGAAAACCATTGGCGTTACTTCGCTTCCTGCAGCTCCCCATCGCTCACGCTAGCTGGGAGCACCTTTGCCATCTTTCCCCGTTCCTCAGACAGCGTTGGGAAGCCCATGCCAGGACAGGGATGGAACGAGTCGCACACTGAGGCAGGAGGAATTGCCCCGTGCACACAGCAGGGACATCTCTGGTGTGCTACTTACCTTCCCCAGGTTGCAAAACCTGTTTGGAGTGTGAAATCGCAGCCTTGAGATGAAAGTGCTCGGTGGCTTCAATAACTCTTGCAAAAAGCATTTCCGTCTTCCTTGTCCTGTGTGGCATTTGGGAGGGAAATGCTGGAAATCGGGATGTCTGGTTTGGGGAGGAGGGGGCCGGTGGTGCTGACAAGCTCCTGCTGCAGCCGGGGCCACTGGTGCCCGTTCTTTCCGAAACAGTCATTGAAGCGAAGCCACCGTGTGCGGGGAAGTGGCCTCCTCTGAGATGGAAACCGTCATCCTCTGAGCGGGCAGAGGAAGCACAGCTGGGTAATGAACAGGCCCAGATGGACATCGTTTCTGGGCTCAGTAATGGGGCTATTCCAGGACCGGAACCAAACTTGCAAGCTCAGAAATGTGACGTTCTCCGCTGTAACAACTCATGGTTTGCTTTGACTTCAGCAGACGGACTTTCACCACCACAAGCTTTTCTCTCCAGATTCCAGGGACCAGTAGCACAGCCAAGGGAGATGTGTTTCCTACCACGTGGGACCAGGCCATCGCTAATTTTAGCCACCTATTCTAGAAAGACTCTTCCCAGTGAAGGACATGGTATTAACTCACCTACTCCCAACAGCAGGTACCCTGAGTGCTGAGAACATCGCTTTCTGCCCCCAGGCTGTAAGACGAAAGATGTGCCAGTGTTAATTGTAAAGAAAAATCCTCTGTTTGAACTTTCCAGCTGTGAAAGGGGAGAGGGACATACAAAAAGGCTTTCTGAACTTGCCTCTCCTTCAGTTATTTTACAAAACACTTTAATGTTGGATATTTAAAGAAACAATCAGTTCTTTATGACCATCTAGCCCCTTTTTCTCTCCTCCTATTCTTGGTAATGAGGACCAGAGCGATGAACCATGCTAGATAGAGCCATTTCCTCACTGATACTAATTGGGGAGGAACACACCATCTGATTTCTGGAGAAACAGGAGAAAAAAGAGAAATTTTGCCTGGGCAAAGCAGACCCTGGACTCCAGAGCAGAAAATAAAGGAGTGGGAAGGGTAGAAAGAGAAGAGTGATGACCATGGGGTCATGCTGGCTTGGAGTGAGCTGGGAGGGGAAGGAGAAATTTGAGGGAAAATGTAAGGAGGCAGAAGGGATTACTCCCTGCTGCGGTTAGCCAGGATGAGCTAAATACCCGGGCTCTCACGCTTTTGCCCAGGACCAGGGCAGAGGTGATCTGGACATGTTCCAGGAGGATTTCGGGTGGTTTGGGAGACCGTGGTGCCCGCAGGATGCCACCTCCCGGGGAGTGCATGTCCCGGCGCAGGGCCCCGTGCTGCACGGACATCGAGAGCCGCCTGACCTCATGCTCTGTGCCCGCGAAACGAGGGAGCGAGCAAAAAGGAGTCCGAGCAACATGACTGAACGCAAATGTGTTTCCACTTAGCTGGTCCTCCGAGGCCAAATGATGTAACTCCTGCGAAGCCCTGCAATATGTTGGCAGGAGGAGCCTAGTGACAACTCCAACTGTAAGTTCCTGAGCTAATGAGCAGAAAAGTTGAATTAAAAAAAAAAAGAAAGGTTTTTTCTTTGGCTTAACATAGCGATCCTCCCCGGGACTGTTTTCTGAGCAGAGAAACAGCACACTGAAGGAAAAAATCCAGCCCCTGGCTCCTCTCCTCTGGGTCTAATGGGGCAAAGCCAAGGGGTCAACACCCGTCAGGATAAGCATTTCAAACCAGCGGAGCTGGGGGTTTGCTCAGCCTGCCGGGATGCCGAAACAGATCCCTGCTCCAGAAGAAGCTCACGGCCATCTTGTTCTCCAGCCTGCATGGAGTTAACCACATTTATTATTACTAAGGGTGGGTTTTTCTGTCTACGTGTGTGTTACCAGTAAAGAATGTTTTACTACAGCTCTCCACACAGCCACCAGCCTCCAAATGGACCATGTTACAGTAGAGCTAAATATTGTGTCAGGGACCATGTGTTTCTTGTAAGATGGGCTCGAGCTACGACTGTGTAGGAAATTGTTTATCTCTCTCCCCCCCCTCCCTCTTTCTGCCTTTATCCTCCCATGGGCCACGTGAGCAGCCGGGGCGCTGCCGATGGGAACTTTCCCGGGGATGCTGGTGGATTTTTTTTCGCAGCCTGTGCCTGCAGCGAGGAGTGAGCTCCGGCTGGGACAGCACCATGGGGTGGCTGCGGGTCGTGGTGTCTGCCGGGTGACGTGCCAGTCCCGCCATCCCGAGGGGCACGGGTGGCTCTCTCACCAGGCTCGGGTACCACGAGGCATTGCCCCAGCACAGGGCAGGGGCCAGCACCAGCGATGCAGGCTGGCTCAGCACCGCAGATGCCTGGGGAACCCTCTGTTAGAGGGCTTGGACGGAGCAAACGAAAGCACGATGTTGGCATTTGTGTGTGCGTGGACAGAGAGGTATCGCCAGCCCCGATGTCAAGGTGGAGATGAGCCACCTTCTGTGATTTGCTGGGAATCCTGCTGTCTGCTGGGTGGGCTATAGAGCCAGATGATTAAAGGAGAAGTAGAGCAACCTCTCTGAAAATTGTTTTATTGCTGCTGCAGCCAAGCAGAGCAGAGCAGAGCAGCCCCTCTGGGTGCTGGTCTGAGCCGAGGGGGTCTGCTCCCCGTGCCGTCGGCAGGGCACTGCTCTCACCGCGGGCAGGGTAAAGGCTTGGCTCCTATGCCGCACATCCACCCATGGCTCGGTGCTCGGCAGGGGCACCGCGAGCAGGGCAAACCCCCCTGTCCTCATGGAGCAGGAATCGGCAGATCTGGGACTTGTTTCTCCCCTGCGCTGCTCTGCAAGAGGGCTGTCAGGGAAATCCGAGCCCCTCGTGCCTTCCTCTCGTTATCCGTCCATCTCGACGCCATCCCCAAATGCGAAAAGGTGCTTTTCCTTTGTACTGTCTCTGCTCTCTCCCAGCCACTGATCTGCACAATAGCATAATTGTATATAAACATCTGATTTCTTTTACTTTGCCTCAGTAATAGCTTGTAACAACCCTTTCCAACATCTATTAATACTGTGCTATATATTAGATCCAGACTTCAGATCCCCAAATGTGACCGTCTTCAGAATAAAGTGGGGAAAGGCTGAACACAGATCAAACGTTTGCCCTCAGGTCAATTTTAAATATAGTATAAACTGCGTCTCCATATAAACTTAGCAAGGGCTCTCGCTTCTAAACACCTTGGGCTTTTCCCTCTGCGAGATATTATAGATGAGGCCCGCCTGGATCAGACTAATGATCTCTAAACATCAGTATCCCGCGTTTCAGCAAAGGCCAGCTGAACCTGGCAGAGCAGTGCTCCTCCCACCGCCTGCTATGTAGAGCAGAGCTACAGGAGATCAAGATCTCTTTGCTTTATAGGGGGAAAATGGGAGCAGAAAGAGATGAATAGACTCATCCAAAATCAGCCAGTAGCCAGGTGGGAGGTAGAAACCACCGGAGCTGGATGGTGGTTGCTCCCTGCAGCGATCCCAGGACCTGGGGTGAGTTTCTGAAGGGAACGGTGCTGAGATGCCATTTCATCGCTTTACATCTGCTCCTTGTAACACGCAGGGAGATTTCCAGAGATTTTCAGGTTACTTCCTCAGTCATAAAGCGTTTGCTCTTTGGAACAGGAGGGTTTTTTCTCATACAGAAATGAAGATTTTCTAGACTGCCTTTCTTTTTTTTCTGAATTGTTTTGACTTTAGACAGACTTGGGGGGCTCGTCATTGAACGTGACTTGCCCTATCTCTTACCTGCCCACCTGCAGAGGCAAAAGCAAAAAGCATCAAAAATATAGCTAAAAATAAAAGCCACATCTAATTCCTGTTTCTGCCCACCTGAAGATGGAATAACTTTTGAGCAGTTCTATAAAACCCGGCTCGTGCTTTGGCAGAGCTGCAAGGCCTGGCTGTGCTGGCGTGCAGAGCACCAGTCAAGAACTGCACCACGCCTGACCAAAGACAGAGCTAGGGAAAGAAAATTCCCCACAGGTTATAGTAACCAAAAAGCATGTTAGCTCTGATCGTATCTCCAGGAATGAGAAAAACAGCCAGGGTTAAATCTTCCAGCTGGTTATAATCCCTGGGAAGTGCCCCCTGCCCTTCCTTGTTAGGACATGGTCAGGATATCATTCCAAATTTTAAAAAGATCGTGTTTTTACAAAAACAAACCGTAACCCTGCGTCCTCGGCTATATTTTTCTTCCATTGGTGTGCTCCATGGTGCACACACACCGCTGTTAGTGGCTGTCTGTGCTAGGGCTGCTATGAGATGGTAGTGACTGCTTTGTACATCACGTTGCTCCTGCAGAGTGATCCAACAGAAGGTACTTAATGAGAAAAGGGCACTGAAGAATTTGGCTTGGAGAGAAAAACTATGTGTGAAGATCTGCTGGGGCTTTCTGGTAGGTCTTCAGGCTTACTAGGGCTGCTAAAACAGATCAGATTTTCCCTCCTCTTTGCTGGAAACAGCAATTTAGGGATTTCCCGGGTTCTGCTTTGCTTCTTGCTACCGGCCCACTGGTGTAAATTTGGCTGGGTGAAGGAGAGTGGCTGTACATTTTTCTGCTCCTGATGGCTGGAATTGTTAAAAAGCCTGAACTGTACCATGGACTGGACCAGCCCTTCAGATGATGACCTGCTTTACCACCAGCCTGTGCCCCAAATTTATTGGGTTGCAGGTAGGAATCTTTCTCTTTGATCCATCTCTGCTATTAAACAGCTTCAGATAAAGCCACAAATCTCATTTCTAGGAAAGGAAGCCAAACAATCTAAATCTTGGAGCTGAGCAGCAGTGGGGAGCCGATCTTCAAACTGCGTCTCCTCACCAGCTTCAAAAGCAAAGCAGCTCATTTTAACACACTACACGGCACTTCAGCAATGATTAAAGTACCTTAAACGTGCACCTTCTTCATCATAGACCTGTCTGCTGACAGGGTGCCGAGTACAACAAACCCAATCAAAAACATCATCCCCATCATGGATCTAATTGTCATTGTCTTGTTTCCTGAACAAGAAGAGCTGTAACAAAAATAGAGCCTGGAGAAATATGCACGTCCTCGTACAGAAATAACCCCCTAAAAGCAAACTGAAAAGCCGTAGAGGAGCCAGCCTACGAGCTACAGACACAAAGTGCCGAGCGAAGGAGATAACTGGCTGGTGAACGCTGGGAAATAATACCCTAAAATCCTTCTGAGCTCATTCATCACCCCAGCTTCAGTGATCATCTCAGCAATAAATTCCCTTATCAGCCTATTGGAATTTGACATTAATGACCTGCCTGTTATTTCAGAGGGAGATGAACTGTAACTGGTGGGTAATTGGTAGGAAAAATTGCCGGGTATAGCAAAGATCTGATACCATCGGAGTAGTTACACCACGAGAGAGGGAGATTAGGGAGCTCTGTTTACCACAAGGGGCTTATTCATCCTGAATAAATGCATTAGCTGCCCAGAGCCTTCCTCTTACACCCTCATTCCCCTTCAGTGGCATATTAACATCAGCACTAACACAGTTTTTTCCCAGTGACTCTGGTATGAAGAATGGCAAAGGCACCGCACAGCAGAAGCTGTTGTTGCATAGATGATCGTAATAATGATCAAAAAGTTCTCTCCAAACTCCCGTTATTTTATGCATTTATTTCTTAGTTGTCTCAGGAAAGACCATGATTACTGTAATTTCTTGATCATTCAAGTTACTCAGAATGCTCCTGCAAACACCTCTGGCCTGCAACACTTTTCGTGAGCAACCTCGCAAACTGCGGCTGGTGTAGGTTTTGTTTCTGTTTCTCTGCTGGAGCGACACAATAGGTTTATCAGCATTTTTCCTTGCACCTGCAGGTCAACGTCTAGTGTACTGTGCCTAAATTATAGAGCCCATGTTTGCAGGGGAGCCTGCAGCCTTAACCAAAAATAGGATAACTGACTTCTCTAGAGCGTGTCAGGGGAGAGCTAGAAGCAAGTCCAGTCCAGAAGTAAAATCCCGGCTCTGCAGCAATGAATGATAGCTTTGCCCTGACTTGATGGGTTTATGCCTTTCTCAAAGGTTTCTGGATCCTACATTCCACTTCCCAGCTAATGGGACCAGCAATGGAGCCAGGACATTTTTTTTTTTTTTTTTTTGTGAACACACCTGCTTTTTAAATTAGCTCCCTGGAGAATTCACAAAAACAAAGCTGCAAGGCACGGCCACAGGAGGACTGAATTTGCTACAGAAATACCAACATGTATTCATAATAAATCAACTGTACTATTTGCCCAGCTCTGACTGTAACTTCCCATTGTGTCCTGCACCTTTCTGGGAAGAAAGAACTGATGACGGTGGTGGGAAAATTGCTTCACTGGAGTCAAAGGGGGTTTCACAATCACTTTCACTTGAGCCAGGGCTGCTTTTAACCCTACGTATTCCCTATCTCTCTGTACCACCCTGTGGGCTCCCTACCACTGTAAGCAGCGATGGAGGAGAAGAAATTCTCCTTTTCCATGCAAATACTTGCTGGAGGGCCCACAGGTTGTAGGGATGGCCCCAACGCCTTCCTCAGAAGACTGGCTTTCTCTGCAGGGAGCCTGACAAAATTCGCCTTCCAGGCTCTACTCCTGAGCGCTCAGATGTGCCAGTCTGGGTGTGAGTGCAGAAGGGTCAGCCCTGTGTCCTCTGGACATGGTAGGGAAATGGTCTGCTGCCTGTCCTCAGCATCACTGCCGGATGCTGCGATGTGGGGACAAGGTACATGGTAGCAACATCCTTCCAAACCAGCAAAACCACTCAGAATAACTAGCTGGACCTCTTCTCGACTGCTCTTTGAAACAGTGGTTTGAAGCCAAGCTCAGACCAGAGATTGAGCATCAGCCCCCTAAAGAGGGAGCAGAGCTTGGATGGCTGGCTGGAAATTTTGAGCTTCACGTTGGTAGCATCTGAGACAGGAGGCTGCAACAGCCCTGGAGCCACAGCATGTTGCCCCGGCACTGAACCATCCCCTCCAATGGCTTTAACAGAGGTTGGGAGCTGATTCCCACATCTCTGGTGCTGGCGAGAGGGGAAGGCGCAGGTAACGAGCTATGGCCGTGCCTCTCCTGGAGATGACTGAACTAGAAACCCGGAGGTTGGATTTCTTCCCTACAGCTGCGTAAAAAGCTGTTAACTGCCACGGCAGGAATCAAGCCTGTGAATCCCAGCTTGCTGCGCTCCTTTTCATGGGAGGCTCTTCATGCAAAAAAGCATCAGCGGAATGAATCAAATGCCGTTGTAATGGCCACATTCCCACTTGCTCCTTGTGCTCTTCCACTTGAGTCACCAATAAGGAAGCCAAGATATTTTGTAGATGCTCTTTTGAAAACACTCTGATCGATTTAATTCATAGCCAGAGCCCTTCCAGGAACGTGCTTCATCCATGGTTGCCCTGGGTCGATGGAGATGGTGTCCTCCAGCCCGTTCCCTCTTGGCTGCGGCACAGTGCCTCGGGAACGGGTGTTTGCTGCTGGTCTTCGAGGCCATGCACCAGAATGAAAACGTTGGCGACAGCCTGAAACAAGCTTCAATTTCTTCTTGCCTTGTTGAAAGGCATCTTGTTTTGTTGTTTACTGCAGACAAATTGGAAAAGAACATGCCGCAAGAGTCCAGTGAGTTCATAAAGTAAAACGCAATACAATATTCCTGCACGAAAGGTTTTCTTATCTTGATTTTTCCCCTTTCTCCCTCTCTCTCCACACTCCCCCCTTCCCCCCCACATCTTGCACTAATCACTACCAGACCAGGAACCTTCAAACAGATTTGTTTGGAGACTTGGCGTGAGCTCATGGTAGCTGAATCCTTCTTGCTTTCCCTACGAAAAACAGAGCCCATTTTGTGGGGGAAGGAGAGCTCCAGCGCTAAAGCCAGAACCTAAACAGCACACGTTGCAAACAAGATGAGAAATAGAAAGCTGCCTAAAACATCTCTGGCCTCTTCCCTGCACATCTACAGCAGAACTGCTTTCCCTTCAGCTTGTGGTGGCTGAGTTGCAAATGCTGCAAGGATGAACCCAGCCGCCTCCTGCGGTTTGTTCTTTACATGTTTGCAAGGCGGCTTCCAAAATAAGTTTGACGGCTGTCAATCTTGTCTCAAACAGCCACGGGCAATGACGTGTCAGTCTGCGGGAAAGCCTGGGGGTTCATCTGCACCGAACCACTGCTTTAGCAGCTCTCCCCCACCGCCCTGCATGGCTTCTTGCCCGCAGTGATGCACCCGTGATGGAAAATGGGGTGTTGTGGGGTGAGCTCCTTGGCATCTACAGCAGAAATAGGTTGAGGGGCTCATGAAAGCTGGTGAGAGAGATCCCCCAAGAGCTGCTGTAGTCTGGAACAGCCGGGCAGCCCCCCAGCCCTGGGGAAATGCTCTCTGATGCCCAGAGCTGAAACGTGGCTGGCAATGCTTTGGGATGGGGGTCGCGCTCGTGGTTGTGCCCCGGGGAGCAAAATCCTGGCAAGAGGCAGGACCCCGTGGTGCAGAGTGCGGGGAGTCACTTTCTGAGGGTGGGAAGGGCCTTTCTGCTCAGCCTGGAGGGGAGAGCGGTGGAAA
Organism: Grus americana; assembly: GCF_028858705.1. Classification (NCBI taxonomy): domain Eukaryota; kingdom Metazoa; phylum Chordata; class Aves; order Gruiformes; family Gruidae; genus Grus; species Grus americana. The sequence goes on along the minus strand of NC_072871.1, from coordinate 11,142,421 downwards.
TTGAGGATTTAAAGTCTTCCTCGGCTAGAAATTTCAGCCAATGGCAAAAACAATGGAAAGCCCCCCCAAAACACAAGAGTCCCATCCTGAGGGGCTGCCCCACAACCAGAGGCAGCGATGATGCCTGGGCAGGAAATACGTCAGCCATATGAGTTTGTGAGTCATCCTGGTTGTGAACAAGAGTCAAGAGCTGGCTAACGTGTACATCAGGACGTATACACGTGTGTGTTCTTCTTCTGAATCTTTCTCTTTACCTTTCTGTCCCACAAAACATCCGAGCTGCTAACACTCTGAGGAGGATGACGCAGCAAAAATAAATGTTTTAGCAAGAAACAGAGAAATGAGATTTGCATATGTTTTTCTGGGAAAAATATCAAGTTTTCCCTGTTAGAAAATGAATGTGTTGGAAACTGGCTTGTAAAACTCGAAGCCTGACTCAAGCACTGATTTGCCATGGGACTGTCACCTATGCTCGCTGTTCATGAGGACTCCTCTGTCCAGAAGGAAAGATTGCTGTTGATATTTTATTGACAGATTTGTGGAAGAGCAAATCCTGGTCAGGGAAGTGACTGGAGAAGCTTTCACTGGATTCAGCAGCAGGTGAGGAAAGTTTGTGGAATACAGAATTATCCTCTGCCTGCTGCAGAGCTGTTCCCAAGGAGACTGGGAGCACAGTGATAAATGAATTTCAGAAAGCCTAGGGGTTCAGCTTGGCTAAGGGAAAAAATGCTGGTGTCTATCCGAACACTGCAAACCTGATTTTCCGCTTACATACCTGATTATAAATCAGCAGTAAATGTACTTAAGCTGACACGCCAAGTTTTCCCTTGGATGTCATTCTACAGGCACATGCTCCTTCGACCACAGGTGATTAGATTTGACGAAGAAACCACCGAGCGAGGTGCTTTGACGGGTATCAGCGGGACATCCTGTTCGATGAGCGCAGCGCTGCCTTTTGCCCGTAGACACTCTGACTGCTCCACTGAGGCAGAAGAGAGATGCCAGCAGAGACTGTGGTCCAGCAGAGACCCAGCCGGTGGGAATCCTCTGTCTGCAAAGCTCCTCAAGTCTGTAAAAACTGGGTTGGAAAGCTCTTAAGAGGTTCTTGATTAATGTAAATTGCTTTTTTTTTTTTTTTTTTTTTCAGCAAAATAAAGCTTTGGTTTATATTCATGTCCCCTTGAGGCTTATTCAATCTGAGGTTTCCTTGCTAAGAAGTATGCACGGCTCTTCTTTTTGCTTTCATTTAAGCAGGACAGAAAGCATCCCAGTGCCTGTATTTGCAAAGAAGCCAAGGCCTGAGCCTGCAAACCAGAGCCACCAAAACACAACCTAAGCCACGAGAAGAGCAAGGCAAGCACTCCAGGCAAGCTTCTGCAAACTGCAGGAAAGGAGTCACTTGAAAACTGGGGCAAAAGTTGAAACAGGATTTCATTTTATCTGAATTGATTCATCTGTCCCTAATTAGTAATAGCTTTCCAGTGCATGACGTAAGAATATGCAGAGGGTTTTTTAATGAATAGCTCCCAGCTAAGATAAAATATAGCTATTCTCAGTTCTTTTTATGCGCCAATAGAGATTTGTGCAGTCAAAGATGAAAAATAGATGAGATCCCACAGTCACACATGTTGAAGACTAAAATCTTTTAGAGTATGGATGCTGTCTTCTCATCAATTTATTGTGGAAAAAACAGTAACTTTTGCATATCCCCTTTAATATCTGTATTTGCTTTTACTGAGAGGACCCTTAAGCTCCCCAAACTGCACAATGCATAATGCTGTGCAGAGGGATAATGCACAAAAACTGTCCGTGATTGTTCTGAAAGTCCCCAAACCAGCTGGCAAAAAATGGTGATGTTTAATGGCACTTCAACAAAATAAATGAAGCAATTAACTAAAAATTGATATTTTCCAGTTTTTCATGGCAACAATGTAAAACTGGGCCATGGGCTGATCACGTTCACCTTGTAATGTACAGTCCTTCCCTCTTCCATATCATTCCTTTGCTCCTAGTCATACCTCCTTGTACCATCCCACAAGTTTCATCTCAGTCCTCTGTGCTCACACCCTTGAAATCCTTCCAGGCTGCTATCATGTCCACTTCTCTAACTCACTTCTCCGAGCCAAGCTATACATCGAGGCTTTAATTCTCCCCCATAAACCAATCCCTCTGGGCCCCTGACCATTTTCTGATATTTCCATGAGCTGTGCAACAACTTGTGGGTTCACTTCTCCTCTTCTAACATCAATAAAAGTCCAGAAGTGAGAGGAGAATCAGGTTTCTGGGTTCATTTTATAACCGGAGTGAAAGACAAAGCTGGGTGATGCTGTACACGGTCCTCACCGAGCGGTGAAGAACCAGGGCAGGACACGTTGAGCAGATGGTGATTCTGGACTGCAGATGAGGACTAAATTACTGTGTTCAAATCATATCTTTGATACACTTCCAGCTTTTATCAGATGGTTCCACTCAATGTTTGGCACAGCTGATGCGAAGGGAAGGCCGGGAGAGCAATCAAACAGCGTAAGGAGCTGAAGCAGCCCAGTGCAGGAGAAGGGCCCCATCCCTGGGGTGATCTGGCTGTCACGGTCCTTCCCCATCTCCCGGGGAGCAGCATGCTGAAGTGGGGACTTCTCTGACTGCTCCCACTCTTCCAGCACCTGCAGAGCTTTGATATTTACCCCTACGTGCAAAAAATCCCGGCACCCCACGGGCTACACAGCCTCTGCTCCCTCCTGCCACATCACTTCACGTTGCAAGCAGCATGGCCCAGGCGATGCGATTATAAGTGAGAATATCTGGGAGGATTGATAGTGTGTGAGCAGTTTCTCGGAGTTAAAAGACTCTCTTCCTTGGGTTTTGGCTTTGGATGATCTGCGCTCCTAATACACTCTTCACTTAATTCACCCCTGCCAGTGCAAATGCTCTTATTTATGAGGTCGGTAATCACTTTCTATCAACACGCTCTGAAAATCTGCTCCTTCCGCAAAACATTCCTTCAAGTAAACGCTTCCCCATGAATATTCTCAGTACAAGCCGAGTCCAGGGCCTGCTCAGGGCATAGGAGAGGACTTTCAAAGGACTCCCACTGAGTTCAATTGGCTCAGACCCCAAGTGAACACACATCCACACCCACAAAGCTCTGTTATAAATGGCCTCATAGAAGCTCACAAGAAGGAAACCAAACCTTTCCCAAAGTCCTTAGGAGGGTCCGTGGTTATTTCGCCATCCTTTTACTGCACATGGACCACAGGGGTTTTTTACCTCTCACGAGGAATGTCAGGCAGCACCACAAAGCACAGAGCTGAAGGGCTGTGCTAATTTGAAATCCTTCCAGAACACTGAGTTTGGTGTCTTTTTGCTTTCTTAGCTTAAAAGCCAGAAAAATATCTAGAAATGGCTGTGCAGGAGAATCAATCACATACAAAGGAACCTTCTGGGTCGCATGAAAGAGCCCATGTTTTCAGCCTTGGTAGTTTATTCTTCCTCCTTTTGGGAGGCAGCACATATATGTTTCCCATTTGCAATATCCCAGGGGTCTTGCAGCTCATGCTGAGCCCTCAGAAGTAAATGAGCCATTTTTCCCAGCAGCAATCACAACTACAATTAAGAAATGTTTTGGGTTTTTTTTTTTTCAGCATACCCAGACTGGCACTTGGTTCAAGCCATAGGAAAGCACAGAGTCCATGCCAGAGCAGTACCAACAAATATAAAACATACAAACATCCTTAGCTCAGAGTTTTCTGCTCTGGATCTCTCAGCTGTTTCACAGGCCAGCTAGAGCTCTTTATCGGTGTCATTTACTCAGCTGTCAAGTGGGTTTTTTATCCTAAAGCTCCACAGTGGGGAAATAGGAACCTGCAATGAACTTTTCTCAAATTGAAACAGATATTTAACTAGAATAAACCAGTGGCTGGACTGAATAAACACTGCAGGCACTTTAGAAAGAATGTTAAGTTGACATAAGATCTGTTGGGTGAGTTCAAGAAATGGAAGACTTTATGCTGAAGTCATAAATCTTCTGAGTTAAAAAGGGGATACTGCTGAGCTCTGCACCTTGGTGCCTCGCTGGGAGGGACCAACGCAGGAGGTTTGCTGTCCCAGAGGCTCCAGAGCTGTCGGTATGGGCAGGTAGACCTCTTTCCCATCACAGCTGCTGAGGAGCATGGACTTCATCTCCATTGGTCTCTTCTGCAACCGCTGCAGCTCTGGCAGAGGGTCCTGTCCACTGGCTGCGTGAACCTGGGTGTTTCATGGTGAGCTAAGTCTTTGCTGCTAAGCCCTGATACACGAATGTCTTGAAGGATAGTGAAGCCCAGGGTCTCTAGGCCAACAGTATTTGTTCCAGCTGGGACAGCCCCAAAGGCTGTTGAGGGCCAAGACAGCGATGAAACCCAGCGGCTTTTCTGGTGGGGCTGTCACAGGGCAGTGAAGCTGCTACAGCTCTCGCTGTTTTTGGAAACCACGGTGCCCTCGTATGACCCTGACACGCTCTCGCCTGTCTCTGCTCTCCTTTGAAAACGCAAGGATAGATGAAAGGGTGGATCTGGATCTTGGCTCCTGATCTCTTGCGAGCAGCCCTGTTGATCTGAAGGGCAAGTCGGAGCACGTTTCCTCCCGGCTTGCAGATGCCGGCAGCTGCGGGAGGTGTGAATTGCCTGTGGGCTGAGCTCTGCATGGGACACCCAACCAATTCCCTGCACCTCTGAGAGCACACTTGAAATGCCGATAGCCCGGCGTAACGTTCGGCCCCATGCTGAGCAGAGCAAAACCTTCTGCAGTACTGAAATCCCATTTAATGTCATCGGGCAGTGGGCTTGTCAGAGCAGTCTGCTGTAGCACGGGTGGTTGTTGTCACTGCACAGCAGCAGCCGGTCACAAAAAACATGCGGGCTGGGGAGGAGCTGTTGTGTTTGGGTTTTGATTTTTTTTTTAAAAGAAAACTGCACTTATTAAAGATAGACTTTCAAAAACTGGATATCACAGGAGACCATGACACTAATCTACCCGTGATGGATCGCCTGGGCTGGCAGGACCCGTGGCCTTTGCTCGGCCAGACCTGACAGCCGAAAGCTTTGGGAAGGTTTGGGCATGACAGCAGTTCTACCTCCATCTGCAAACCCCATGTCTTGAGAAAGTAAATCACGTTTCCTGGAGAGTGGTCTGATCTCAGCAAAATGCATGCCACGTCCCTCCGTGGTACCTGCAGGGTGGACTAAGCAGTGGCCCACGGGGTGAGAGCTCACCCGGGTAATTCAGTCTGTGCTAAGGAATCACAGATGTTTAATATTTCTGGTCCCTGCTCCAAAGAGAGGGAGAGAGGAGCTACAGAGAGTACAGCAATATCTTTTCAATACTTTCCATATGTTTCCTCCATAAGTCAGGATTAAACAGTGGTGCTGGTCGGAATAGAAATCAGCCTGCCGGCTGTTCTGCTGTCTTTGGAGGAAGAATGAGCCCTGGCACAGGCTCTGTCCTAACTCGAGAATACATTTCCATGGGGACAAGTGGAATTGCCATTCACGCTGTCACCCCTCTTGCTGGTGCTATTGCCTTTTGCAAGGACTAGTCAGCCCCGGCCCCACCTGCCTGGTGGAAAATCCTGAATTTTGGCGCAGCACCGTGGAGACCTCGTGTTGTCCTCGTGCTGCAGCCCGGTGTGGCATTCCCAGGCAAAACACCATGTCCTTCAGATCCCCCAGCCCTGGGCTGCTGCAGCCCAGTGTGCGAACACAAAGGCGGCACAAGCGTGCAAACACAAAGGCGGCACAAGCGTGCAAACACAAAGGCGGCACAAGCGTGCAAACGCAAAGGTGGCACAAGCGTGCAAACACAAAGGTGGCCTCGGCACCGGCAGCCAGCTGCCTTGAGCCCTCGGCTATCACCTCTCCCATAAGCACACACACAAAGTCTTCAAATTACTTTTTTTTCTATTTTTTTTCATGGTCTTCTCACTCCAGGAGCAGCATTTCAGCACTCCGGTTGCTTACCTCCAGCCACTGCAAAAGCCATCGCTGAAGATGGCAGGTCTGCAGGGAGGAGGAAAACCCAGCAACCAGGAGGGGAAGGAATTTGCTCTCTCCTGAAGGGCACACTCAGTATAATTATGCCAGCCAAATGTGCACAGAAGTCCTCAGTAATTGCTATGGTAATCATTTCACATGTGTGGGATTTTTTAGGCTAAAGTATAATTACAGCTAATTGCTGTTTGATTTTGTTCCTGTTTATATACCCATTAAAGGAATTGTTGAAATGTCTTTGCTAAAAGACTTTCTTCTTTCTTTTTTTCTTCTCCTCTTTTTCTTAAATCACCCTGGAAAAAAAAAGGTATCATGTTGCAACACTGGAATTCATGAATGGCCATTAGCTCTCCAATGATCTTACAAGGAAGAGCCATGTTATGCCCTCAAGAGCCTGATGTTTTCCCAGTGTTGGGAACTGACAGCTCTTGAATTTGCAGAACTAAGGAGAATTTGCAAAGACCTTGGTGGTTTGTTAATGAAACCCTTCTGGGCAAGAGGCTGAGTCTGAATTCGTGTGGGAAGAAGGGAGGATCTGAGCTCTTTGTTGCAAACAGGAGAAAAGGTGCTCTCGACCAGCTGTTTTGGTGATAATAAGTTACGTTTCTGCTGTGTGCTCCCCATGGGAAACTGGCCCAGGTGAACAGTGTATAAAAAAAATACTTCTGATGGCCTTTGTTTTCAGAAAAGGACAGTGTTTTGGAGTGTCTCCTTTCTTTTTCCTCACTGTCCTGCATTGATTTTACATTTTGCCCATCTGCCCGAGCCAGCAGAGAGGGAACCGAAGCTGGTGGGGCTCTGTGCAGGTCTGGGGATTCACTGGGAGCATCTCTTGGCATGGCTGGTACCTGTATCGTCACTGATTATTTTTCTCAGCCCTGATTTTTTAACACAGTTGTCCCAGGGTACAACTTGGAAAGAATTAAACATCAGGTGTGCTTAAAATTTGGGGACTTATCATGTTCTAATGGTCTGTGCTCAGGCCAGGTAATCTCCTTTTCAATTCATGTATACATATATATGTGTGTATATATATATATATGCCTTTCAGCCATCCTTCAGGATGGCATTTGCAGGTTTTGTTTTTTCTATCGGAAAATTGGCTTAACGTTAAGGTGTTGAGCAGGTTTTGGGAAAAGGAACAGAAAGGGTCTGTTTTCCTGTCCTGGTAGAATCCCCCGTCCCTATCCCCATTTGGAACGAAAAACTGGAACTGGGAGTGATAATAAAAGGTGAAAATATTTTTGACTATGTCCTTTGAAATGCTTTAGGTTCATTCAGCATTTGTCAAATAAAAATCACACGAAACACACACACAAAAAAATCCCTTTCTTACTGGGCTCTACTGTTTCAGCAGTCATTTTTCCAGGAGCTTCTCCCTTATTGTGTGCTTCTCGGGGGCTGGAGCACTTGGCAGCAGCTTGTGGACATGAGGTGGGCGATGCTCGGTAGAAAAGGTGCTGAAAGAAGGGCTGGAGAGGGACTTTTACGACTCCTTTAAGCACATCCTGGAAGAGGTGCCAGGGGAGCATCTTACCAGGCGCTCCTACCTCACCGAAATGCAATGTTCCTCTGGAGCAAGGAGAGGCCGCGGCTCATGAAGGCTGTAATATTCTCATTCCTCAGCATTGTATCCTTCAGAGGGGACCGAGACCACATGAAAACAGTCTTGGCTGTGGTGAGCTATAAGCGATCGCTCCAGCCCCTCATCAGCCGCATGCAAAATTCAGAGCAGGGAGTGATCACCGAAAATGCAGGATTACGTTGCTAAGGGGCTGGATGGAAAGAGCGGGCTGGTGCCATCACAGCCCTTTGCCTTGGAAAATGGGGAGCTTGTTTGCTCTATTTTTTTTTTTTTTTTTCCCCTTTCTTTTTGGCTTCTGCCTCTGCTCCAAGAAGCCAAATTAGCTCATGGTCTGAGGCTCCAGAACTGAACATAAGCAGAAGCAAGCTGACATTGGCTTGAAATAGAAGCAGAAATAGAGCTGTTTACCATCCTGTTTCACTTTGACACTTCAAGGGAGCAGGAAACAATTTCAGGGCATGGGCACTCACACAACAGCCACCAAAAGCACATCTGTAAGCACGACTGTTTCCCATGTGGCAGATGCTTTATGGCTGCTTTGTATATCCTCTCCGAAATGCTACGGGCGAGGACATCACCTCCTTCAGTTTGGATGTCCCACCGCATCCACTGGCTGTTAATGAGCTGATTTCCAAGGTGCTACATTGCTTTCCCTGAGCAGAAGATGGGAGCCCACTTCTCAGCCAGGAATCTCTCACTGATGCACAGTCCGTTCGGGGAATACAAAACAAGAGATTAAAACCCACAGTATCCCAGCTGACTGCTTATCCCTAATTAAGATCCCTTTGAGTTGATGTCTGCGTCTGAAAGCTGCTGCCCTTCTGCATGGATATATGGTGTATTTTTAACCAGGCTCTTCTGAGGAGGATAATGATATGCTGGTGGCTCCTCCCTGCAATTTTGTAAAATCTCTGTATTTGCAAGACGATTTCAGCCATGGTGCTTACACGCTAAATAGCAGGCGGAAGAAGAATGAGCTCTTGATTAAAATATGTCTAGACAGCCTTCTGTATTTTTAGGTCCTCATTTAGAGGACCTAGGTATGGAGGGATTTACATCATTTCCAAAACCCGATCTGTTGTTTCTGATGGTGGTAGGACAGTTCTCATGGTCAGCCCTTAATTTTATCAGCAGTCTCGGGATATTTGGTGTTTTCCTGGTGGCCCCAATGGCTATGGAAGAATAGCTGTTTCCTTTTCTGTAAAAATAGGAAACTCTCATCCTTAATGATCCCTGCAATGCAAAGGAGACCTGCAGTGGATGAAGTTTGGAGTGGGGCGGGAAATGGAACAAGACTGTTATTAAATGGGATATTTTGAGCCATTTCATGACTTTTGAAGGCTTGGGGTTGCTATGCCTATGGAGGAGACCCCTCTAGCTTCCAGACCACTGGTGTAGCTTGGAATTCCCAGTCCTGAGTCCAGGACTGCCAACAGACTGCAGAGTTTCTTTACCCAACATCCACCAAACCCTCTGAAGGGAAACACTGCCAGGAATGACTGTCCCAGGGGACTCGATGGAGTCTTTCCATTTGCAGATCAGCTTGTTCCAATTCAAGCCATGTTGGCAGCATCCTAAGGTTACAGCAAGTTTGCTGCTGGGCTGTGAGCTGCTGCCGGCAGAACACGTTTTCTAACGGTGCAAACAGACTCAACCTAAGAGCAATTTACTCTGCCTGTAGAAAAGCATCAGGATCCCAATCAGCCCTGCTCCAGGTAGCTGTGACAGCACAAAACCCACCCTGATTAGTGGAGGCATCGGGTTCACATATACTCCACTGCAATTATCACTGGCACTCAGCTTGATTTGGAAATCAAGTTACCTAATAGCCCTATTATTTAAACTTCTTGAGCAGACCAAAAGTTGAGTCTGCAGTTTCCATCCACCAGCGCTGGTCCAACAATCAGCTTGAGTGTTTTTAGCATTTGCACCACTCAGCCATGTGTTTGGTTACAAAGACCCAAGGCAGTAGGAGCTCACCGTCAGATGCAACTTGATTGAAGAACTCTACAATTATTGGCCTCTCAAATGCAGACGCAGTCGATAGCCAACGTTAATTTTGCTGGGAAAGAGGAGCTGAAACTCTTTGGACTCCACTAAGCACAAAAAGTGACGTTTGTGTGTATTGTGCAGAGATCTAGGAAAAACAGGCTCTGGAGTGTTTGGGTACAAAATTACTTCTGTCGAAACGCATTTCTCCTGAAGAAGAACCTGATTCTGCAAGGCATGGAGGTGATGGGGGCACGACAGCTTGCTCAGCGCTGCAGAAAGCAGGTTTCCAAATGATCATGCTCTGATCTGGTGAGCTCAACAAAGGAAAAGGAGGGGAGACACTAAATGAGGTGTAATTAAGTTTAAATTAATTCCTACAAGAGATTGAAGGAGAAAATCAGAGGAGCTTTTTGGTGCTGGCAGAAGAGCTGATTTGTAATTGCTCCCACAACCAGTAGCATTAAAAAGATGACAGGATAAGAAAAATGAGAAAAATGAGAACTTCTGTGCCTTTTAAAAATCCTCTGTTCTTTTGGGCTTAATGGCTCTTTCTTTTCAAGAAATACTTCATCCTATGAATGTGTAACCAGCAGCAAGAAGAGGATGGCATTGCACATCTGGAATAATGCTTCATGACAGCTCTGTGGAGGTGGTGGGACTTGAAAAAGTTAATGAGAAACACAAGCTTGCAAAAAGTGGGTGGGAAAAAGGGGTAGAGATACAGCAAAGTGGTTTGCATTCAGATTGCAGGAACATTTAATGACTCAGTGTGTGCTGGTTTTTGATCTAGAGATGTTGTCAACTCTTTAATGATTTCTCCATCCATGGGCCCATTAAGATAGGTTTAATGTACTTAAGACATGAGTCACTATTCCAGTCCTTACAAGGCAAAGAAACCCAGGGGAAAAGATGAAATGGGTCTTTATTATGCCTGTGGATGACTAACCCCAGGAACTCTCTAACTGTGTCATCTCAAAGGGTATCATTTTAAACCAGTACAGGAACCCTCCCAGTACCACACCATGATGGTGGCTGGGCAGCCTGCGCCACAAGGCGAGGTTTATTTTTGGATTTGGGTCCTGCTTTCGAGGGCCATGATCCTTGTTCCTATCACCGGTCAGTATCCCAGGCTTCTTCCAGCCTGGGACCATCCTGGATCCTTGGATGAAAGCTCATTTCAAAAGCAGACAAGGCTTCCCACAGCTATTGTCCCATGGCTGTCTGCATATTTCAGCCCTTTACTGTCCCTGCTTCCAGCAAGCATCTGATCAGAAGCTCTGAACTTCATCTGAAAGCACACAAAGTAAACTTTGAACTAAATAAAAAGACACTCCCCCCCATTCCAACCTTTACTGAATACTCTCTAAAACCAAATCCTTATATATTCTAAACTCAAAAACATCTGGGTTTCCAAGCCTCAGGAAATTACAACTCCCATTCTGGAAATAAAATGCATGTTTGTCCATATATCACATTAATTAAACTCCATAATATGGAAAGAAGCTGGTAAAATGCTTTCCTCATGGCTGGCAGATTTGCATAGCAATTTATAATATTATCCATTGCTATTATTATTATTGTTGTTGTTGTTGTTGTTGTTTTATTATTATTATTATTATTATTATTATTATTATTATTATTATTATTATTACATTTTCCTTCCTGTCAGCTGTGTGTAGAAAGATAGTGTGTTCTTTGCTAATCAAGACAGAAAAGTATCTGGTCTCATAGTGATCTGATTATTATTTATATTGTCTTGCACTGGGGAATCCCAAAGCCTTGTAGACATGCTGGCTTATTGATTGTAGCATGTGATTTTAGCAAGGAAGAGATTTTTAGATTGAATGACGATGCTGGTAATTTACAAAAAACAAGCTATGACGGAATGAAGACAACAGCAGATCTGTCTTCCAATCTGCTCCTGGAAGGGCTGTGGTTAAATCCCCCCACTTGTGTCTCAAAGACAGCTTCCCGTCTGCCTCTGTTAAGCAGTGGATGGGGAAAGCCCTCAGAGATGGAGTCTACTCAGTGCCACCCACCGTTCCTGCTCCTGAGCCGCCTTCCTGCAGCTCCTGGCCCATGAGTGGGATGGTAGGAAATGCCACATCAGAAACATTCCAGCTACTGGGGAAAACGATTTGGGGACTGGGAAAACTGCAGACTTCAGTTGTTCTTCGTGGGTTTTGCATTTTTTCCTAGTGAGGTACAGTGCATGGAAAACCATCGTACACTACGTGGTCAGCATTTTTACCATAAACAGAGCAGTTGCACATTGTTAAATTATTATTAGCTTAGCTACCACTGGGAAGGTTGTCTTAGCCACTTCCAGCAGGACTAAAACAAACATCCATTGGTTGCACAAGCTCTTGACTAGTCGTGTGTTAGCATGAATGCATGGCACTCCCATAATGTGCACAGTCTCACATCTGTCCTCCCAGACACTGACCCTTCTTCCCCAGAGCCAGAGGAAAGAAGTCGGAGCAGGCATGCCTCGTCAGAGGAAATTATTTGCAAAGAGATGGGTTGAACTTGTGGATTCTGAGCAGAGTCCAAATCGTCTCAGACTTCAATACATGTCTTCATTCCCCAGTTGTGTCAGCCCATCCTAAGTTGAAGAAGTCACTGCCAAAGGAAATCTGGACCCAAATTTTGAATTCCAAACTCTGAAGCTGGCAATATTTCTATCAAGAAATATGACAAAATTAGGGAAGTTTTTCATGGCCAATGTTTTCTGCCTGGATACAGCTCATGCCATTCAGTGATGCCAACATCAATACTAATTTTCTGAAAGATTATTATGGCATCCTGCTGTGTCTGTGCCACAGGAAAAAGGCATTACTTTATTAAGAATGGACTTTACGCAGGGACTGTAGAAAAAACACATAGCAAATCCAACTTCTCATCCTCATCCAAGGGGCATCCATCAAAACAAAGTTTGGACTGGAAGCAGCTGTGAGTCTCAGCCTGAACCTGGAGTGACCATCCTGCTGTCAGGGGAGGAGGATTTCAGCCTCTAAAGTCCTGCCGAACGGAGCCTGCCAAGAAACGTGGCAGTCTGCAGCGGTAATCTCCCCGCCATGAAGATGTGCCGCAGCGACAGCTGGTAGCAGTGTGTCCCGTCACTAGTAATTGCCACTGGATGGGAACGTGTCCTGTGTCCCAGCACCACTTCACTGACCCCCCCCAGACCTCCTCAACCTGTGCAAGGGTTTCAGGGCTTTGACTCCCTCGGCAGCCCGGGCAGGCTTCATTCTCTGCAATTAACAGCTACGTTATTGTCAGCCAAGTAACTGTATACTCCATACGCGAAGTGCAGGAGATCTTGTGACAGCTACCTCGTCTCACAAAGCAGGGGATGTTGAGCGAGACAAAACATCCCATTCCCTCTCCTCCCCTGTTAAAATAAATGTCATATACTCTGATCAGCCTCCGTGTACATGCACGCAGCCAGCAGGAGAAAATCAAACATCAAAAGGGGAAAAAAAAAAAAGCCCTAACAGGATATTGACATCAATAGGAGTTCTGTGAATAGAGATGAAATGTAAAATTGAGTCGCAATCCGGCTGACAGAAGTTAAAGACGCCGTTAACCCTTGAGCAGGTCTGTTGCTGACATGAAAGGGAGGAGACCTGTTAAGGCTCAGGGCTACTTGTTCTTACACAGACATCTGGGCTGTGCTTTTCTCAGGAATCTGGAGGGAATTTGGCACCCAAATTCCTTGGAAAGTTAGACACGTGATGCCATAGGTTCCTTGGAAATTGCCACTTCTCTTTAATCACTGCTACAGATCCAATGTGTCAACAGGAAGAAAAACAGTTTCCTTCATCTTCCTCTCACCATAATTTTTCCATTGCTTCTTTCGTAATGGAAAGAACTATCTGTTCCAGTGATGAGGCAAAAAAAAAGAATGACAAAGGAGAAAGGGAGCAAAGATGCAGGGTAGAATTTTCTGGCAGGATTTTTAGTTTGGGATGAGAAATAAAAAAAACAATAGAAGAAGTTCCTGATGGCAAATTCCTAGCAGCTTTAATGTCACAACCTTTGACCTTCGGCCACTTCAGCCAAAAAGCTCCTGCAGACAACCCGATATATTCCCAGCACTGCGGTCTGGGCACTGGGTCTGGATTAACCCACCCTTGGAGAAGCAAAGCTCAGGCTGGGAAATCAGACCCCGAATCCAGTCCGGGGGCATCAGCAACCCAACTCCACGCTCGCTGGCTCGGACACCCCAACTACAACCCTTACCCAAAGACCCTGCCCTTACGGGACATGACCCCTAACTGCGACCTGAAATGCCTGATGTATAGGTATCCTTAGAAAACTCAATTTGTTTTCTTAACTTTTTCTGTTTACTTTAAGAAATACTCAGGCGTCGAGTTTGTGTTAAGGACTGGCTTTTCTTGCACATTTTTATCTGACAGAACAAAGGGATTTATTTCTGCAGTGAAGAAACAGCAAAATAACTTGTAAAGACACACTGTAATTCCATCTATTTGAAGTTGTTTCTAGCTCTGCAGCAGCCCCAGATAACTTAAGAAGTTGCAAGTTCAGAAGGGATTTTTATCTCGCTGCCTGGAAAAGCATCGCCTTGACTTTATCGGTGGAATCTCAACATGAGGCTGTTGTTTAAATAACAGGAAGCGAGAGCGGTTGCCCCAGGTCCAAGTTTGCCCCAGGATTTGGGATGAAAGCCCGGCCGTCTGGTGGGGAAGCCCTCTCCCCAGAGCAGATCCATCCCACCGGCTTTTCTCCCATGGATGAATTTGGGAGAGACTCACAACACCCCCGCCGCTTCAGGGGACCTCGGCACAAAGCGTAAAGCAAAGCCTTGATGGAAGAAAGCAGAATAACTCCGTGCTGAGGTTTCCTGGGCCACGGCAGGGTGAGCAGGTCCCATCCCTGACACAGACAGACACCACCAGGACTTGGGTTTGACTCTCAGTTGCTCCGTCTGCTCAGACGATGCCAGTTGTTAACCAGCACCACTTGCTTGGCCTGAGCTGACCCGGCCAGTACCTGGAAGCAATGAAGCAAAGAGGCCATGAAGGCAAAGGGCTCGTTATTTAATGTGTTTCAGCCCGGTGGTGGTGCGCGTTCAGGAGGGGAGAGGCGATTCGCACCGTCACTCTGAGTGCCAGCGCTTGCCCGGGGGACCGGTGCCTGGGGCACACGGGGCCGTGAGCGCAGGAGCCGAACCTCTGGTCCCCTGCGCTGCGTGCATAGGTGCCTCCAGGGTTTGCTGCAGCTTGCACCACTTCTCCTGCTTGATAGAAACAACCTTAATTATTCCCTGTTGCAGCAGGATTAGGACAAAGTCGATTAGCTGCAGGTTTTCCTGCAAAAGAGCTCAGGCAGACAGCAATTCCCACCCCTGCGATGCTGCAGAGCTGGGCCTTAGCATTACAGTTGGGTTTGCATTTGAACTTCGCTAGAGAGAGACCTTTTGGGACAAAATGTGCGTGTCCCCGCCAGAAGAGGCAGGCGGGAGGCTGCGGGTGCTCAGCTCCGAGCAGGATCGAGCGAGGGGTGCGTTACCAGTCCGGCTCTGCCTTTCGGACCTGCGATCCCAGCCGTGTGGTATATCACGCAGGCGATGACATAGGACATATGGAGCTGTGTGTTTCAACATACATTTTCAAAAAGCTGTTTAATACATTCCTTCGCACCGAGTAATGCGTTGGAAAGGATCCAGGCTTGGGGATGTTTCTATAAACACATCATCTCTTGCTGCTCTTCTACCTCTTTTGCTGTGAGCTGAAGGATATGGTGTTTCCCTCTCTTGCTGTGGAAACCTTGGATGTCACTTAAGATCTTGCTGGTCCATTAAAGCACCATCTTTCATTCTTACTCAACTCTCAAGTCAGTGTAGTCCACGTCAGAAAACCTCGCAGTCTGTGGTGTTTCATATAGTCTGCGCCTTGAGGAGATGATTTCCTAGAAGCAGCCTTCTACTTCTCCAGCTATGAAAACATTCCCAGTACATCCTGTATGTGGAGATGATTATATGCAGCACACACACACACGCGCGCGCGCATGACTGTATTTTCTAGCTTTTTATTTGTTTGACTTGTTACCAGAGATAGGTGACATTTTCTCACAAAGCTTTTTCAAAATGCAGGTTCAAAGATACTGGAGTGCTTTGAAAATGTGTATTGAACCTACCTGCTTCATCATTTAGGAAAAGATAAACATTCAAAGTTATTTTGAAATAGAAAGTTATTGGAAACAAGCTATAGATCTATGTTTCTATAGAACCAGCAAACAAATATATACGATATGCTGGAAATATCAAATCCATTAGGCTGGGATTTTCACTTAAAAAGAACAAACATTTTAAAGCTTGGACTCAAACCTGGACGCTTTGTTCAAACCCAGGCAGATGTATTCCAGTTGGGGAGGAGGAGGTATTCAAAACAAAGTTTGATTGTTTTCCCACAATTTCTAAATTGCTCAAAAGCCAAATCAGCCTGATATTCAAATCCACCCTTAATTGAGCCTGAAACTATCACAGTTGCTTATTTCCCACAGAAGAAAAACTTGGTGTTTAAATTTTACAGTGGGAGCTAGTATGAAAAAGCTTTCCTTGACTGTGATGGGCAGGAATCAGCCTCTGTCCCCAGCAGCTTGGGGATATCCAGAGCATCCTGAAGACTGTGCTGAAGTTAGGGATTCAGCAGTAAAACTGATTGAAAATTATTATTTTTACAATATCATTTGCATCTGTAAAATGTAAATCTTTCCAAGAAAATGTGTCTTCTTTTGGGAGAAAATTCTGCTGGGGGGGGAGGTTCCTGGGTGCAGGGTAGGATAGCCGGTGGAAACGGGAACCACCCCAGAGCACATACTGGGAGCATGGGTGAGAGTCCCGGGCTGTACCTGATCCAGGTCTAACCCCCCTCCGGAGGTCTCACAGGGACCATCCGCCTCATCTTCTCCTCTTGGATGTACTCAGCTTGGTCCAAAAAGCTGAGTCACCCATTCGCTCTTGCGCTCTCCCCCAAAATGCGATGACGGGTCCCCTTCTCCGTGCCAGGCGGATCGAGAGCAAATGTCACGGCTGTGACCTTGCCACTCTTGCATTTCTTGCTCTCCCGCCAGCCCAGTTCAGCAGTTTTCCTCATGGCAAAGAAATCTTTCTCACAGCCTTTAACTTACATTTTTGGTCAAGTTTTCAGAGCTTGTCCTTAACAATTTGGACTTTATTTTCCTACCAGTTTCTGGCTCTGATCCAGCCCATCATATCTGGAAAGCGCCTTTACTCAGCAAGTCTCCACATTTTTTTTTTTTTTTTTTTGTGTGTGTGTGTTGAGGTTCTCAGTCTCCAGGGCAAATACTTTCAAAAGAAAGTGAAATGCAATGGTTAATTGGAAGCTACAATGCAGAGTGCCCTCCATGCATGCAGAAATGATCGTCGCTGCTCTGAACTCTTGGTCAAATGATCCGGAGTGAGCAGCTCGTGCTGATGCTGCACCTTTGCCTTCCTGCTCATGCAATGGGCTTTGATCCTGCAATCCTGACAACTTTCATCTACCAGCAATCGCAGAGCTTCTCCCATGAGCTAATGCAAAGCGAGCATAAAGGGAGAGGGTGAGTCCGCTGACCCTAATTAAGAATTTATAATTAACACAAAATTTCCAGAATTAATTTTTCTGCAGTATTCAACTGGCTGTGCTGCACCAGTAGCACATGAAGCATCCCTGAGGCTCAGGATTTACTGATGCTATCCTAAAGGAGGGGATAAATGAGGGCATGAACAGAAGGGATTTTGGTTTCTTGGAAGAGGATGTGCGACAGTTAATTCCTGAAGTCTAGATCATGGCCCGACTCCGCGTGGACCTTCGCTTGTGTCCAGACCAGCTCCTCAACAGCTGTGCTGCAAGGATGTGGGAGAGGGCATGTCCCCTATTGCCTTGCCCTGCTCCATCTGTAGGTATCTCAGGAGGGCATGGTGGCTTTTCTCCCCACAGCTGGCCATCACTAGGCACCAAAGAGGAGTGCAGTAATTTTCTAGGTAGTCCAACAAGCAGAGAACTACGCAAGCCCTGCTCATTGCCCACTAGGATCTGTTTAATTAGAGTCAAAAGGAATGGACAATAAGTTAGGATCATGTTTCTATTTTATTCTAAAATTTCTTGAGTGTCTTTACATCCAAGCAGAGATAAGCAGGTTCTGCTGTGCTTTACTCTCCTGTTGCAAGCATGAAACACCACTTTTAATAATCTTCATCTTTTTCCCCAAAATACAGACTGAACATGTGTAATTAGAGCAAAAGTCATGTGTCTGCATTCAGAGAGACACACCAATAAATGCAGGTTGCATTCGGAGCAGTCTGGGGTTAAATCTAGGGGCTGGATCAAGCTATCTGCAATTTTATTCTAAATGCTAATTGGAGCCTGAGAGCTCTTTGAAGGAAAAACCAGTGCGCAGTGTTTCGTCCAATTTCCAGAAAGCACTAGGCATGAGAACTGGACTCCCAGCTTAATTTATGTTGTGAGAATCCTTCACCGCATAATGCCTCTGTTTCCAGATATTATTAACAGAGCTGGAGTGTCCTTCCATGTGTTCTGGTGGAAAGTAACTATAAATCAAACATGCTTCTGGGATGATTGCAAAAACTCCGTGAAATTTGACTCACAGTCTAAAAATGTGCTTGTGGAATGGCTGTGGTTGCATCACGTAGGTGCTGCAAAGCAGGCAGAAATCGGGGAACCTCCTCTTCCCATCAGTGCTCTTTCCTGCAGCAGATTGCCACACGTTCCCTCCCTGAGGGGCTGCAGGACGCTGAAAGTATATCTCCAGGAACAGGCAACGCTCCTCTCCATCTCCGCTTCCACTGCTGCTTTTCTTAGCAGCAAAAGAGTCACTGGAGGGGGGATCAGAGAGGTTCGTTTCAGCTCCTGAGCTCTGTTGCTGCAGTGGAGGAGAATAAAACAGAAGGGAAGGGAGAGGGGAAACACGTCGGGAGGCCGGTGCATGGCAGCTTGGCCTTCACGTCCAGCGAGCAGCGTTCGGAGAGGAAATTGCCTTGTGGATAGCTGATACGAGTGTTTGCTCAGGGGGGAGCGGTGGGCCTGGGCAGGGAAGGGAAATTCCTGAATGCCGAGACAAATACAGGAAAAAGAATGTGGGTTCTGCAAGAAAAGCTGTCCACTGGAGAGGGGGAGCCTATAGCTGGCTGGGTGCTGGGGATGGGCACCCGGGTGGTGATGTGAGGTCCTGGCGTGGAGCGTGTCCTGGCATCCCGGCATCCCGGTGCAGCACTCCAGGCCCATGCATGGTCCGGTGCTGTGCTTGGGAAGATAGGCACGGCTGGTTTGCGTGGCTGGCTACAGTCTGTCATGGTTTGTCCATTTTTTGGAGCTGTTCTGCACCATCTTCCAGCTTCTTCATGATGTGGAACCAGTAGTGAGGGAGAAAGAAAGGAAAAAGGAGGAAAAAAAAAAAAGGCAAAACAAACCAACACTATTTTCTGTGACCCTCCTCTGGCTTCTGCTTACAAAAAATCCTGGCATCCATAACGATCAGGTCTTTGATTGAATGACATTTTAATTTGGGATATATTAAACCAGCATGTTTTCCATGAACGACCTCAGCACAGAAAGGGAAGAGGAGGCTCACAAGAACCTCTTCAGCTTCAGAGTCACAACATGTGCCCCAGATGCCATCACGACACTTTTGATAGGCAGGGCAGTTGATTTAAAAGAGGGCAGAGGAGTTTGGCTAATTGAAACCACTGTGTTATGATAACCAAATGTCCTACATCTTTTGCATCTCCCATAGATGGCAATGCATATTGAAAAAAAGAAATAATAATGCTACGTCCGTTTTCGGGGAGAGATCAAAGGGTCTCCTGGAAAGAGGAGCCCAGTTGTCCCTTGAATGCATCTGGACTGCAGACAGCCTCTGGAAAAGCCTATTTCATTCATTCACGAGGCAGAGGAATGCTGTCTGGATGCTTTGAAAAGCGCAGGGGCTGGCTGAGGGAGGAAAAGGCTCTGTCTAAAGGGAGCCGTGGGACCTCAATGTGGCTTTTGTGGCCCTGGTCATCTAACCGTGTCTTGCCCTCCTATTGCCATGGGGTCTCTGCGCTGTGCATGTCACCAGGAGATACAGCTGGTACCCCAACACTGACTGGGGTCTGTAACGAGACATATCTGGCAGCCGGGGAGTAGGAGATGTAGTGTAGCAAACACAAAAATAAATAAATTCAGTGGGTTTGGGAGACCAAAGCTCCTTGTAATTCCTGGGGTGCTTCATGTTGAACAGCGCTCTCCAGACTAATCACTGTCTTTGGAGAATTAAGCCCCAGGAGCCAACGTACTCCTTGAAAGCATCTTGGCAGAAATTTAATTCTTCATCCAGATCGTGGCCTTCGAGGTAGCTCTGCCCCCACTTGCTTTCAGCTTGAATTTGGACCGGAGTCCGTGGATGCAGCGAAGCTTTCTCTGCAGCAAAGGAGATCCTGTCCAGGTGAATCAGAATCATCCCAGCCCTGCAAAAAAAAAATAGGCACGTTCCTCTTGGGATCGCCCCGACACGTTCCTCTGCAGAACACCTGCTCCTGCACACCCTGCTGCTGCTGCTGCTGCTGCTCCCGCCGGGGCTGCCGCTCACCGTCCCCGCTCCCGGTGCTCCCGCCTGACCCGAACGGCTCGGCACATCCAGGAACCACTTATGCAAGGGCTTTTGGGTCTTTTATCAGGGAGATATCTCCTTTATTTATAAGTTAGCACTGTTTCTGCAGTAAGGGAAATGGCAGCACCCGAGAATCAGATGGTCTGCAGGAACCTTGCCGTGTCCCTCAAGGGATGGACTCGATTTCTCCCCCCCGCAAAAAGGCAAACAGCCGCCAGCGTAACTGCAAACAGAGCATAACCTGAGTCCTCTTTCCCTGCTGGAACCATGGGACCAGCCCTTTTCCCCATCACAGGATAAATCCCGTCACACGATAAATTAAAAATAACATGTACATAATTAGCATAAATTAGAAACAGAATATGGAGGGGAAAGAAGAGATTTCGTTCCTCTGGTGTAATTTGGCCCTGCTCTGGATGCGTCCAAGGATGCCTCTGTCCCTTGCTCATGAAGATATTTCTGATGAAAAAGGGGTGGGCTTTGCTGATTTTGGAAGGCATCTGATTACACCAGATGGTAAATATATATTTTTTTGTTCTCCTGGGAGGATGCCCTGTGAATCACCTAACAGGGCTTTATTGCTTTCTTCTGCATCTCCTGGCAAATTTCTGAGCACAAAAACTCTGGTTTGTTTGCATTTATAATGAGGTATTTGGAAACATCTGCCAACAGCTCGGCTTACCAACCAGACAGAAAGCCCACTTTCGTTTACAGATACTTAAAATAGCAATTAAAATTACAGACCATCTTCTCCTCATACTTCCACAGGCAGAAGTATGGGGTATGGCCTCTAGATACCCAGAATAAGCGAAAGCAGAGCTTGCTCCTATGCTTTCTTAAGCATTATTCTGAACACAGAACATAACAACAACAACAACAAAAAAACTTTATTAAATGCATAACGCCGAGCGGATAGTTTTGCTAAACATTTATGAGATATTGGAAAATTCAACTCCAGCCCTCATGTTTCATCAGCTGCAGCTAAATGCTTCAGTACAGATGGACAGAGCCCAGATGGCAACCTCGCCTGTGGAATGTGTCTCTGCTCTGGACCATATGCTACTCAGAAGTAAAAAGGATGCAGAGCTCTCTTTGAAGCCTGGTCTGCGGTGCTCCGCGGGCGGACGGGTGCCACATGGCGACTCAGACCTTCTCATCTGCATGTGACCGACCTGCGAACTGAATCCTGGTGACATGGCAGGGACGTGGTGCTGGCAGTCCCATCACCGCCTATTTGCGAAGACGCAATCCTACCGGGGCGTCCCGGGGAGCCGTGGACATTCACGTCGGGACTTTGTGGTGCCATTACTGCGACAGTGAACAAGACAGATGTGGGTGTCATGGGGGCAAGATGTGCTTTTGGGATGGAGTTAGCAGAGCGAGAAAGGTTTGGTAGTTTGCGCTGAGCACTTACTAAAAGCAGGGAGTTTTTCTTTCTGGAGAATGAGAGCTGAGTAAGCACCTTCAGCAACAGTCTTTATAAGTCTGCAGCTGAATTTTCTCTCCTCCCTGAAATGCTGCTGCTCTACATGTAGAAATTAGCCGCCTTTATGCCTTCCACATTCCCATGACATGTTCTGTTGAAAGTGCCAAGCTTTGGATGAGTAACATTCCCCAACCGTGCATCAGTTTTATCAACACCTGGTTAGCCAGCTAGCAGAATCAGCGTGAGAGGAGGATGAAAAGGGCTCCAAGACGCGTGCCTAATTGCTAAGACTTAGTTTTCATCGTCAAGTCTGCTGACTCTGGCTTGGCGCACGGTGGCAAACTGGGGACAAGGCTGCCTCGGTGCAGCACAGAGGGGCGCTTTTAATGAGCTGCTCACTGAGTCCCCAAATCGGAGAAAGGATTTGGGGATAACAAGATTCAAGTGGATGCTTGATAGAGGTACAAATAGCTGTTGGAGGAATAAACAGATTTAATCCAGTTGCGTTTGCTCAGCAAGGTGTGCCATGACTGATACCTCACTCCTGGACACAGGGTGCAGCTCCTGGCAAACTCCAGGAGACCTTCTCCATCAGCATCACCTTCACTGCACCGCTGTCCTTGCAAAGGGGAGTGCGGTACAGCTGGGTGGGCTCCATCCTGCCCTGCACCACGATTTCCCGGGGCCCAACTCCCTTCCCCAAGCAAGGACCAGGCAAGACCTTCAGAGAGTCCTGCGCAATGATTATGTTTCAGAGACATATGTTTTTAAAGGTAGCAGATGTTAGAGAACGCTGTTTGCCAATTCTCTTTGGTTTAACCACTGCTCTGGGAGCTTTTCCCTTATTTATTACCTTCGAAAGCAGGCGCGTGCCATCAGCCTTCATGGAGATGCAGTTTACTGATCCCCCTTTTTTCATCCTTTTCTCACACTACGTGACTTTCTCCCCATCCCACCCCCATGGCATCACCATGGGCACTCGGATCCGGGCAGTGAGGGCAGGGCTGGATCCTTCCCTTCCCCCTTTCACCCTCCTGCTCCCCGCTCCCTCCATCTCACATTTTGGCACAGCTCTGATGGAGAAGTAGAGAGGCATTTCCAGTTCACACGCAGCTCTGTGTATTTTTTCCTTAGCATTTGTTTTTCCTAGATATACACACGTTTATCCACAGTCATTTCTGCAGATAGAGATGTTAATTTGGCATCATACATGGAAAGTTTTAGACATCTGATCAGAATCAGGACAAGCTTCTGGGAGCTGCTTGTCAGCTGAAAGAAAAAGAAAGAGCCAATATTAAAAAGAAGCCTTTCTTTAATAAACATAAGTACTGCAAATATAAACACTTAAAAATGATATTAACTGTATTTAGAAAGTTCTAGTGAATCAATAAAGTGTGGAGGTGAAAGAGTCAAGCAGAGGCAATGAAATACAAACTTTGTGTTTTTTTCTTCGAGTGCCCTGAGAGATCCAGGCTTTAAAAAGCTGCCTCTCAATCTGCATGTCTGATTTTCTACGTGCAATTTACTGTGTTTGCTTTGGGCCTCACCCAAAGTCCCTTAAAGTCATTGCGACGGACTGGAGCGGTGCTTCCCCCCCCCCGCCAGCCCCCGGCATTCGCTGCTGCAGACGCTGCACGAGCTGCAGGGCGCTGGGGGGCTGCAGAGGATGCCTCCAGGAGGGTTCGGGCGCCCAGCGCTACCCCATGAAATGCCACGAGCTGGGCGTTTGGCAGCTGGCGTTCGACGATTTCTGCCATACGGGAGTCCAGAACAGGGGAGATGGAAGCCTCTGAGCTGGCCCTTCCGGCACACCTTCTTTTGGTTTGTCCTAGACCAGGCACCTAAAAAGTGGGGCCAGATCACATCTGATCCCACTCCACCCTCGCTCACGCTGATTTTAGACGCAGTGTAGGCAGAAACCCTGGATTCGGGTGGCTCGCTCTCCTGCTACAGAGAGCTTGGTGACCCTGAGAGCTCTTTATTTTTTTCTTCTTCTTTTTTTTTTTTTTTTCTTTTTTCCTGAGGCACTCGGGGTTTGGCATGTCTAGAGCTGCAGGTGCAAAGCTTAGAGGAAGGCTTGCTGGTAAAAGACCATGATCTTTGCAAGCGGATTTGAGTGTCTTTCCCGTGGGCAGGAGGACTTTCCAGGACAGCCTGAGCCTGATGCTCTCCTGCATCGGCTGCTGCGACCACGGAGCAAAGCCTGCCTGGCCCTGGCCCCAACCCCCTCGCAGGTGTCAAAAAGCCACCTTCATTTTCCTGACATGCTTTTCCTGCTCCCAGCGCTGAATTAACACTAAATGAGGCCTCTGTTCCACATCAGTCTGTTACTGCAGATCCTCCTCTACTGCAAGGGATCTTGCCTGCTGCTTCTCCTCCTCCAACCCCAACGCTCCCAGCTCCCTCCTTCTCTTTACATCTCCTCGTCCTGTTCCCCTGGGATCCAGCTTGATGTTCTCCCCTCCACTGTCAACAAGGGATGTGAGCATGGAGAGCCGATGGGTTTGTCCCACTGCTTCCCCTGTTCTTTGAACCGAGGACAGAGCACATGTTTCTCATGAATGAGAAAGCAGTTTGAAGCCATGTAAGTAAAAATAGCAACAGCAACCAAATCTAACAGAACAACCCGGAAAAAGATGCTTGGGAATAGTCAGATATACTTGTTTTCTCTTTTTCCTTGCAAGTTTTATTTCTTTCCAGCCTTTCCATCTTCCATGCTCTCCAGCTACCAAAGCTTGAGAAATCTCAAGAAAGGGTTGGCCCATGGTGGCCCAAACAGAAGTGAAAAACCTCTCCAGGAAGCTTCTTTGCAAAAGCATACTTCTATATCCCCGCACTTTTGCAGTCTGTGGTAGGACTAGGGTTTATCTCCTCTGCTTTAGCTCCGGTGTTCATGTTCCTGGCTCCCATGGAGGCACCACTGGACAGCCCATGCCAAACAGCAGAAACTTGACCTTCTCATGAACTTCGGGGCTATTTTCTAGTCTTCGCCCAGCTCCTTGCAGGCAGGACTGTCTGGCCAGTGGATTCTGGTCCTTTTGCATGGAAAATGAGATGTGTTGGCCTGCATGGCCGGGTGGCTTGCCAGCTGTGTCCCTAACAGCACTTCACAGCCTCCTCGTGCTCCTCCCCTCCTCGTTCAACGCGTTGCCTTTGCTCATATTCGCTTCGCACATGGGTCTGCAACGAGGGGACCTGTGAGATCGCCCTTGGTGGCCTTGGGCCAGCTGGCTGACCCCAGCTTTCCCACTGCAGCAACCAGCACGCTCCTTGACACAACAGAACTCAATGTACGACTTTTTTCTTTTTTTTTTTTTTCCTTCTTCTTCTTCTTCCTCTTTCCAGGACTGCTCAACATTTTAGTTACAACTTTCCCCATTTCTCCAATTTTCAGCGCAGGGTACATGGTGATCCTTACCCTCCCCTCCCAGCAGCTGGTGCTTGCTTAGCTGGAGAAAGTCCAATTTGTGCTGAAGCTAAACCCAGCAACACTCCTGATTCAAATCAATATTATCTGCCCCAGCCTAAGGCAGTTTATGCCGATATTAATAACGCATCAAGTTCCAGCACTAAAGCTCTGCGTTAAGCTCACCGCTCAGGACTGTAATTGAATTTCATAGCAACCTCTGCTTCGTTCCCTGGGTCGCCAGCTTTTGCAGAGGGTCCCAAACCTCATCTGGCAAACCCCACCATGCAGTCCCTTCCTCCCTCGGTACCTGTAAGGTCAGGGACAACCTCGGTACTCCCAGACCGCTTCCCTGTTTCTTCTGCACTTAATGCATCAAAGGGAGATCTCGGGTTAAGTGGTTCTTCCAGCTACCCTATTAATGAGCCTTTTAATTAGTATCCTTTTTTGCTAAGTAATTGCTACAGCCTGAGATCCGCTTGGGAGATGCAAATGAACTGGAAGCGGGATGTTGCAAGGTGGTGGAGGAGCTGAGCAATGCCATTAATGCCTTCTGACAGAACGCGTTAGGAGGAGCAGTAACGGCCCCGGACAGGCACGTACCCGCCGGGGATCGCACGGTTTCCCTTCGCCACCACGCACCTGCCGAGCTGCCCGTCTGCCTGCGACACCGACAGCTCGGTGCCTGCCTTGCCAACGGCCGCTGGCTGGTGCTCGGTTCACTTCACTGCCCCGGAAAGACATCGCACATGAGTGGAGCCGAGGATGCATTTTACCCGCGTGAACCATTGCTTCAGGCAAAGGCCAGGTTAAGCCACGGAAATGAGAAATATCTGCAGAGGGGATGCTTTTCTCAGCAGAATTAGGTTGAAGTTTTGTACGCACACAGCTCTTTCAGGCTCCACTTCAACTTTCCCTTACCTCAGGACGGCATGAATATGGATATTACAGATGTCACTGGTCTTCACCGCACACTTGTGGGGAGAAATTTGGGCGAGCAAGTGAGCAGGCATGCCCCAGGCAGCACGCTAAGTCCCAGTCCTCACCAGGATCTCATCTCATTTACTGCCACAGTCTGTCTCTTTACAGGTCTGTAACAGCCCTCTGACAGCCGCAGTGCTCACCGCGCTGAGCTGCCTCTTGGCCCCGAGCCGGCTGCTGCTTGCAACGAGCTGCTCAGCACCGCCAGCTTAGGGCTCGGTAGGTCCAAAGCATGACTTCCCCCAGCATGGCCGGTGTTCTGCCAAGCTAGGAAAGCAGCAGCCTGTCGCTTCTGGGAAACGGCTGAACAAAACTCAGCCAAAGCTCTTTTTGTCTGAAAGAGGAGGATGTGCCCGAAGGGGCTGCTTCGGGGAAGAACAGTCCTTCTGCTGAATAGGAGGGCGATGTTAGACTTCACGCAGCTGATACTTGGTAAGGCTGCTCAGTCAGGTCAGCGGGATGAGGCTGTGGTCAAATGAGCATCAGGCTCTTGGCACACAGCACCGGCCTCTCTGGAGGCTCGGTAGAGATTCTGCCCACCGGCCACATCCTTCAATGTGCACAAAACAAAATGCACCTCCACCAAAAGGGACAGCAAGAACAGCCTGACGGACTGAATTCTGCCCAGGCTGGCTTCCTTCCCAGGTTTGTCTGGGTATTTCAGGTGCACCACTGTATCGTTGCAGTTTTGCTATTGCTTCTTGCGAGGTCCCAGCCCCGCTCCCCACGTGTGCGCTCCTGGGCTGGTGCAAGGCCATGCTCGACGTCCAGCAGTGCTCGGGGGGTGCAGCCATCCCTGCTCCAGGGAGGCCGGGGTCTGGCACAGGAGAGGTCCCCAGGCAGTACCTGGGCTCGCTGGGGATGAGCACCCTGGCAGGTCCCAGACTGCTACGGCAACCCGCAAAAATTTGCGAGGAAAAGCAGAAAGAAGGGTCTGAAACCCCACTGGGGAGCCAGGGCTGGCAGCGCTGCTGCAGGTAAAGATCTGTTTGGGAAATTTCCAGCTTAGCTGAATTCTGCTGATGCACAATAAATGGGGACCTTTGTAGCAGCGCTGTTCAAAGCTCCCAGCTTTAAGGGCACGTTTCCCCCAGCACCACGACCAATGTTTCCTTTGTCAATACAGCGGGTTCCCCATGAATCCACATCTCACCCCTCTCCCGGAGGCGGCATCCACGCAGCCGTCAGCTCTGCTGCCGTTGCTGCCTTTTTTCCTCCACATCCCTGAGCAAAGCTCACAAGTGATGCTTTGTACCGGAGCTAGAAAAAAATAAAAGACATGTGCTCTAACACACGAAAGAAAAAAACCT
Organism: Grus americana; assembly: GCF_028858705.1. Taxonomy (NCBI): domain Eukaryota; kingdom Metazoa; phylum Chordata; class Aves; order Gruiformes; family Gruidae; genus Grus; species Grus americana. Next base: position 11,115,066 of record NC_072871.1, on the reverse strand, counting down.
CATCTCACCCCTTGTGTTTTTCCTGGAAATGTCACTGCCCTTAATGCATCAAATAATTAGAATCACTTTTCCCCTTTTGTTTGCCTTGGCCCTTGCAGCTCACGTTGAACAGGCCAACATAAACCTGCGTGCACCGCAGGAATTTTGGGCACAGCTTATTCTGCAGCGCTGGGCTCAGTGAGGGAATGACTCCGAAAAAGCCACCGCCCCAGCTCTGCTTTGTGGGTCCCAGCAGCTACGGATGCAGTTGGTCACTGCCCTGCAGAGGAGCTGGGATCCCGCTGGCCAATGTCCTCCTGCATCAGAAGACTTGATTGCATATGAAGAATTCACTCCCAGGGACCAGCCTCTAAGAAAGCCCTCGGCCCTGGCATCAGGGAGGAGAAAAATGGGAAAGGAGTTTATATGCATGGGAGATTTCGGCTGAGAACAGCCGGGGCTGAGGAGCATGTGCTCAACTTGGAGCTGGCGTAGATACGCGGGAGAGCGGTGGGATGTACCCAGCAACCAGCCTGCAGCAAACAGCAGCTCCTGTTCCCCTTCGCCTTGCACAGATGCTGCTGCCTCATTTATTTTGACTGTCTTTTCCCCCATGTGCAGGTCAGAACAGAGTTTAGGATCTGCAGGGCCAGGCACTTCCTCGGGCGTGAAGGTCCCTGATGCTGAATGCCAGGGAGGACAAGGGCAGCTGATGCCCGTTTTGGTGCCACAATTGTGTCAGCCCCAAATGGCAGGTCTGAGCGCAACGCTCAGGGTTCAGATGGGTAGATATCTCCCCAAATATTGGGAGGGAGATTGACCAAGTCGCTTCGACTTTGTAACTGGGAATGATGAGGAAGGTCCCTTCTTTGGGCGCCGTGGAGGTGACATGGTGACGTGGGAGAACAGGTCCCTTGCAAGTCCCGGAAAACCCTCTGTGCTGGGCGAGGTGGGTGTTGCACCACAAATCCACGGGCAGAGGAGTTGTTCAGCATCCCCTTGGCACCCAGTGTGCCGTCCATACTGCGCTGGGTGGACGGATGGACGGATGGACAGCAGAGCCAGGCTTAGACCCAGGGAGGAGCAGGCAAGGGCGGCAGCACGGACCCTGTCCTCCTGGCTCCTGCCTGCCGCTGCCTGCTCCCGACACTGGCTCTGGTGGTAGGTTAAATATATGTCAATAGATTGTTAAATAAATATATTGGGGATTAACCGTGCTGTAGGTATAGACCCCTTTCAGATTTGCTAAGTTTCAGCAAGTATGTTTTCAATAGTTGGCTAATATTTTTAAGAAATTAATAAAACCTCTGCTACTAAATCTAGTCCTTCTCTTATTATAAGACATTTATTGCATGCTCAAAAGCATATGTCTTTAATATCTGAAGCAAAGGAAAGTAATATATAAGGGATCTCTCCTTAAACTTGAATACATGTAGTCATAATCACAGTTATTAGCTATCATCAAGCATACATTAATGAAATAAAGAAGCCCTATCTTTAGTAACTTTACAACTGGACACGCTTAAGAAATAAAGGTAAATAAGGGAATTTCCCTCTTAGCAATTTGAGATGTCACAAGACAGAAGAAGGATCAAATGTGTTGAGATGTCTCTGCATCTTTGAGGAGATTTATAGACAAAGCAGACCGATCGGGTTTCTCAGGGAGTTGTGCAGTTTTGGAAGCCAGCCTTGCTCCTGATTCCTGGTGATTAAATTCTCTTGAAAAACTAAAATTGGAAAACTACCTGTCATTGCTGCTGCTGTCATTGCAGAAATATACTGATGTGTTTTTGCAGAATTGCATTCACTTGCTGATTTATTTGTACAGAGGCACCAACACTGCCTTTTTTCCAGTGGGGAAATAATTGTCCAAATTCTTGGTGAGAAGAGCTGTGTGGTTTTCAAAAGATTTTTGTCTGAGAATGCGATCAGCTGAGGTCCGTCCTGCTCTCAGACACCTGAGCAGAGCTCTTTAATATTACTCAGGGAGTTATTTTTGTATAAGAGGGCAGAAACTGGCCCTCGCTGTGTATACCTTCCTAACGATCTTCACAGCACTTAGTCTGTCTTAGCTCTTCCTCCTCACTGTGCCGCTCTGAAACGCATCCAGAAAATAAAAGCTGAAAATAGACCATCCTTTTCTTACAGTGAGTATAATTAAGCCTTGGAACTGGTTCCCCAGGGATATAACGCATCTCCAATTGCTTGGAGAATTTAAATCAAGACTGGGGTGGAGATGCTGGCTTGCTCAGAGCAAGCTGGATGCTGCGGACAAGTCCCCTGGGACCCACCACTGGCATTTGGGGTCTCCAGACCGACTCTCGCCGGGGTTTTGGCAGCTCCTTGGACAACTCCAGACTCAGTTGCTCTCAGTTCATCTTCCGATGTCACAACTTTTGTCACAGGGCCAAGTCGGCGAGGCTCTGCGGACGCTGGTTAGCAAACCCCCTTGCTGTTTTGCCTGGCGTGTTCAACGGCATCTGCGTGGGACTGGGAATAAACTGGAGGCTGCCCAGGCTGCTCCGTGGGTGTCCCACACCGCAGCTGGGTTCTCCGTGCTGTGCCTGTTCATCTGGGGCCGCAGCTCTGCTTGCAGCGGAGCGGGGCCGCTTGCACCGGCTTTTTCTCCTCAATGAGGCAACAGCGAGTCGCCTGGGATTTGGCCCGAACAGCAGATAGCCTTGGCCCAGCCGCAGAAATGAGTTTAGAAAATACCCGTGCCCCTCAAATCAGGTATAAAGCTCCACGCTGAGAAAAATCTATTGAGATGAAGCACAAAAGCATCCCCCCAGGGAAGCTCCCCACTGCTCTGGCTGCCGCAGGCTCCTCTCCAGCAGCCCCCCATCAGCGCAGGGGCTGCAGCGGGCGCTGCCCGGGCTCTCGTGGCTGCGGATTTTCTGTTGCAGGTTTTATTTCGTTTTGTTTTAAAGGCACGTTACTAATTTGCAACATCATTTCAAGTCTTCAGCTGTTATTTAAGCTTTTTGTGTAAGTATACGCATTTTGAATCCCCACCTCGTAACAGAGGGAGGAAATACCCGATCGTCTTCCTTGCTCCCATGTCCAAGGACAGCAGCGCTCAGACTTCCTGAGCCGAACGTGCTGCCCGTGGATGCCACGCAGCTCCACGGGTTTCAATATTGCTGTCACCAGCTGAGACTCTGTCCACATCAATTTTGCTTTCTTAGTTTGTTTCTAAGCTGGTTCTCGAGCTTTTTGGCTCACAGACAGATTTTCCTTTCCAAGATTTCAGTGTTGGAGGACCGTTTCCCTAATCCACAATAGTTTAAGTTTGTCTCTAGCCAACTATTAATCAAAATCAGAATCTAGCTTGCTTGTGCTGTTGCACTTGAGCACATAAAAAAAAATCCTCTTCTTCCTCTGAAGAAATGCAGTTGCTACTTTTGTAATTTGCCTCTGGTTCCTTTAGCACCAGCCCCTCAGACACAGAACAGCCACATTTCTCATTCAATACTCCGTATCGTAGCAGGATGCCGCATGGGCCAAGGGACGCTTTAAAAACACCGGTAAAACAAGCAAATGCCAATTCAGAAAAAGCTTAAAATAAGCTAGAAAACAACAAAGAAACTCTCTTATTTTCTCCTTCCACCACCGGCTCCTTTGAGTGCAGAAGAATGAATTGCCTTATAAAAACCTGGCATATTGATAGGCAATTAGCTCTCGCGGTGATACGGTGACACGGGTTATAGAGCAGAAGATGGGTTTTTACAGCACCTTCCATATGCCATGTCTCCAAAAGCTTTTGCAGTGAAGCGAATTAGATGCCACTGACTTTTTAGGGTCGGTAGCTGGAACGGCCCTTTCTGCTTCAAGCGGGAGTTGTGCAAAGCGGCGTGTCTCAGGCTCAGTTGGCATCTTGCAAAAGAGGCGGCCCCAGGGCCCCCAGGCACAACTCACAGGAATCCACTTAGAGCAGAGCCCGGCTCCTCCACTGACCTGGGAGCAAATTCCAGCTTAGCCACGCACGGGGTTTACGCCTGGGGTAGGGATTTTTCCTGTTTCTCATCCCCTGTTTTGTAGTTAAATCAATTCTTAACATCAGCATGCTCTCGTGGCCGGCAGACTAGCACCCAGAGGCTTGCCATTTGGGTAGCTGCCCTAAATAATTTGTTTGTCTGGGCGTTTGAAATGCTAAGAGGTGCTCTCTGAACGCTGAGTCTCTGAGAAATGTCTAAAATGCAATTAAAATTGCTAAAGGAAACAAGCATCCTTCATCCCCTGCCAGCATCTCACTGGGACCGCTTGGCACTGAGCACAGTGGAAGTGGCTGGTGACCCCACTTCTGACTCCCATCGATCCCAAATCCAGGAATTCCTGCTCTGGGAAGAGGCCAGCTGGATCCAACCTTTTCAGATCCACTGCAGACCCTGCGACAGGGGATTTTTTTCTGATGGGGTTTACATCAGCTCAAACTGCCTCTCTATTTTAGCTTCTCTCTGGGCTAGAAAGAAATCACGCTTCCCACTGCAATACAAAACAGGCAAACCGGTGCTGCTTTGTTACATCTAATTTCAGGCAGCTCTTTTCCTTAAGCTGGTTATGAACAAGCGAGGATAACGTAACACATAACTCGTTTCGAAAATGATTCTCCCATGCTGAGTCCTGGTCTACCACTGTCTGAGGCACTTTGCTCAATAGATTACAGCGCGATGCCAGCTCCGGCTGGCAGACTACACAGGAGTTGCAGCCACAAAACTGGATGTGATTTGCATTTGTCCCGCTCACTCCGAGAGCTGTCGCAGGGGATGGATACTGCTCTCTAGCTGGCACTCGATATCCGCTGAGGAATCCCATGTTATCACTGCTGTCATCTTCCAAGCTGCATGTTATACAGAGGAGGAAAGCTGCCAGGTTGCTCTGCAAGCCAGTAGGTATTCTTGGAGACAAAAACCTGAGCCTGGTCCCAAAGCTGTTGTTTAAGCTTTACTTGGTTTTTATTTCCTTGAGAATTGGATGCTCTTCTCCCTCTGTCAGCTCACAAAACTGCAGCTTGGATCAGGCCAGCTGCACCCTCCGTTTCAAAGCCAGGACCTGATCCAGAGCTCAGCAAAGCCAGAGGACCAGCTCCCATTGTCACCAGGGTTTTCTGGAGAAGAGGACTGTATTCGGGTTCGGCAGCTCCTGCCCGTGGAGCTCATGGCCGGAGTGCCGGTGCTCAGAGCCCGCGGGCAGACCTGCTGCCAGCCCTCGGCTCAGCCTTGCTCTGAAGGCAAGGTGTGCTCAGAACTTCTGCTGGGGAAGTTTTACCAAAGTTTTAGAAGAAACCCTGCTGAAAATGGAAAGTTCACGTAAAATCGTCATATAATAACCATGAGGGGCTCAATTTACAAATGCACTGTCTGCTGGAATAGTTCTGCCTCCTCTATTTGCCAGCCAGCAATTACCCTCACTTGAGCTACTTCTTATTTAGCTGCTCCCCAATTGAAATGAGCAGGAATGACATTTGCTTGCTGAAGTATAAAATGGAAATCTCATCTGCACTGAGGAAGCACCAGCTCTGGCTGCATCTTCCTCTTCCGAGCAGCGATGTGAGCTGGGCATGGGCTTCAGGGCGGGGGGGCGTTTGTGGGGACCGTGGTTATCTTTTGGTCACACCAAAGAGAGAGGAATCCTGCTTGCAAGCCTAGGTTTCCTAAAAGAACTCTGTAAAACTCTCTGCCATTGTGCTTCATTGTGCAGATCTGGGTGTTTAACCTGTGATTATTCGTGGGGGGGGGACACAGACAGATCACTCCATATCTAACATCAGACCGGCCGCTTGCAGGCTGCTGTACACAACCTGGAACAGCATCTGTCTGAGAACACAGGAGCCTTCCAGAAAGATGGTTATGTCATATTTTTTTCTCCACAGTGCTCTGTTCACCAGTACCTTCCACAATTTGGAAAGTGGAGAAGCAGCAGCTTAACAAAGGAACAGTCGGAGAAAGAAAAACGTTATTACTGAAACTCTGATTAAAACCAATAGTACCACAAGGTCCCGTTCAAATGCTGAACCCAGTCTAAGACACGGTGTTCTTAAAGCTTATTATATTAAAGTTAAAATAAAAAAAGAGATGGTTTTGTGGTAAATGGAAAAAACAGCTCAGCAGAGACAGGGAAGCTGTGGATTTTAACTGCAGTGGAGTGGTGCTGCGTGCTTGCTGTGCACCGCAAGGCTACGGTCCTGGGTGGGTTTGGAAGGTCAGCTGCTCGATACACAGTGCCATGCAATGATGCAGAATTGGGAACGGTGTATATATATATGGCTCAGCAGCTGGAGGCCTCTGAGGCCAGGAGCCCACTATAGGTCCCTTGTGATCCACCAGCCCCTCTTAAACCTCTCTTGAATCATGCCGTGCTGCAGAGTGCACCACCCTCTGCAAATCTGTGTACATATGTACACGGCTATATATTTGGCCAGGGTGTATAAACTCTGCCATGGTCTTTGGACATAACTGTGTGTGATCTTTGCTGATAGCTCACTGGACTAAAATACAGTAATAAAAATAAAACGTTCCTTTGTCTGCTCCTACTGCTGTTCCCCCTCTGAGAGCGCCAGTTTTCCCCACCGTTTATTCCCGGGGGGTACGTGCGTATCCCCCGACTCCCTTCAGCCAGCAGCCGCAGCAGTCGGGTTTGGGGCAGTGGCACGGGCTGCGATGCTCGGTTCGCAGCACTGCCCCGGTCCCCGGGTGTATCTCCTCTGCTCCGGTCTGCTGGGCTGAACAAGCTGTGCTGCTTCAGCGAGGGAAGTTCCTCATCTGCAGGGGATTCACCTGCTCGTCTCCTTTATGAAGGGAAATTGGAGGATTCCTTGCGGACCCACAGTGCACAGTTAGAGCGAGCTGCTGGACCAAAATTAGATGTGAGTTAGATAAGTGAGATAAGGAGTGGTGGAAAAGAACCATTCGCTCATTTGCAGCCAAACAGCCCAGGCACGGAGCAATTAAACAGCTTGACAGAGGTCACGCAAGGAACATGTGGCAGAGCTGAGAATGAAATCCAGATCTAAGCCTTTGACCACGAGGCTGTTCTCTTGTGTGTGCTGCTACAGCACAAATCATAATTACTCCGGAGCTTTGTCCCGTTTCCAAATAAAAGTATAAAAGCTGATGAGTGACCTTCATGCCCCAGTCCTGGAGAGGACACACACCTGCCTTTGCGACAGCGAACAGCAGGGCTGGAGCCTTCGCGCTGGTCTCCCTCTTCCAGGGTGACTTCTCCTGGCTCTCCAGGCTGGAGGGCTGAGCTCCGGCAGGAAAGAGCCAGGCGTCTGTCCGATGGGAGCTCCTGGGGGAGACGGGGGCGGGTGGGGTGTGGGGGGACGCAACCATCGCAGCACTTGATGTGGCTGCGGCAGAGCGGGAGGTGCAGCCCGAGGTGCCAGGGAGGCTCTGAACCCTTCTCCGAGGACATGCTCCACCTTCACATCTCACCTACGTCAGAATTACCTCATGTTCATAACTCCAGGAATTTCCAGCTGGCGCAGCCAAGCCTTTAGCTGCTAAATTAAAGTTTCTACCTCTCCTCGGAGAGTTATTTTCCCTCCATTCTTTTTATTAATAAATTAATAATAAACTATTGTGCTGGAGAGACACGGTGGATTCGGCTCCAAGCGTGGCAGAGCAAAACAAGTACAAACATCAGCTTGTTTATAAGCACATCTCTCTGCAGGGTTTGGGTACCAGCAATCAAATCCTCTGCTTAGCACTTGCCAGAGCAACTGGAAGGTGTGATGGGTGTTTTTACAGGAAAGAAGCCTCTTTCTTTCTGCCCACACCGTGGCATAGCTCATCCAGCCAGGCGGCCAAGCCCTGCTCCGTGGTGGGGTCCGATCCCTGGCATCCTCTCCCCGTGCGTGCTGACGGGTGTTCCCTTCATCTCCTGAAGCTGGGATTTCTTCAGTGCGGGCTCACAGAACACTTAAAGCCTGACGTACCCCGGGCAGCGAGGCTCCTGGGTTCCTCACCGCTCATCGGTGAGGTTTGGTTTGCGACAGAGACGTGTTTTGTCCCTCTGCAGTAAGTCATATGTCATGTCTCCAAAAGTAAATCCAGTCCGTCCCCTCCGTGATAGGCAAAGCTGGTAGGAATCAAGCTAAGGCTTGGGGGCAGTGGCCAGCTATTTTCCTAAGGGTGCAACTCCACAAAAAGCTTTTTGACAACCAAGCTCTCATCCCTTGTGCTGTACAGGAGGGAACATGAAGAGTTGCTTCTCACACTTTTTTTTAGTCACCAGTGATCAAATTCTAGCGCCGTTCCTGCAAGAGAGCTTCAAGTTTTGACTTAAACAATTCCATTTACTGCTAGATCAACATGTATTCTCTCTTATCTCATTTGTAGCCCTGGAGGGAGCAGCAGGCAGCTGAAACGTGATTGTGGTGGCAGGAAATTTCAGATGCAGCCACTGACCGGCGGGTCAGGGCTTTGATCAGGAACTCATTGCGGCACCTGACGAGTACAAATGGCTTGGAGATTAAGAGAATGACTGAACATATGGAGCCTGGCCCGTAAACTGGAGCCAGCCCCAAAGTGGGATTTTTGCAGCTGGTTCCCATGCCTGTTTTCCGTGCTCCCACACGCAGTTGGTGCTGCATGAGGGTCCCGCTTCCCACGTGGAGGGATGGGAAACACCTGCCCCAAACAAACCAGGCGCTGAGGTGCGTGTGCTTAGGTACAGGATTATACGTCAGCCAGGGAGAAGGGAAAATAAAGGAGAGCGAGCGGACTCTTTGTGCCAAGGCTCATGTTTTCCACACTTCCACGGCACGGCTGGTTTCCCAACACCGACCTAGAAAAACCAGCCGGCACTCGAGGCAGGTGCAAGGAAAAAAATTGTTTCACATGCACAAGCGCAGGCTCAGGGGGCAGCTTTGTGCCCAGGGCTGCTTCTGCGAGAGAGCGAGGGGGGGTCGGGGTGGTTCCTAAATCCCCGTATTCACTGCGTCGGTGAGTTAAACACACTGACGCGCAACAAACGGGGGTGACCCCCGAACACTGCAGATCCACGCAGATGTTGTCCTACATGTGGGCAAATGTCCATTAGGGCAGGACGTAAATACATCGTCCCGCTCGAAGCATATCTCTGGTTTCTGTCCCGATCTGAGCTCTGATGCCAAGGGACATCGCAGGGTTGTAAATACAAATGGAAAATTGCGCAGTCTGCAATCTGTTGGTTTATTACAGCGCATATATCGTTTTATCCATTAACCTGGGACCTGGTTTTGTAATTGCCGCACAAATCTCCAACCGAACGTTGATTTACGACGGTGCCTTTCCCCCAGCCTCTCGGTGCTTTACAAGAACTACGAGCTGACTACACAAAGGGATTTTTTTGGCATTGTGACGTGCAGCCATCTTTGGGCTGCAGTGTAGCGGGGGCTTAATGATGCACGGTGAAATGGCTGAATGCTGAAACATGGCAGCTGGGAAGGGAAGGGAAATGCAAAGGAACAGACACTTCTTGAACCTGTAAAGCTGTGACACTGTAGCAGCTACGGAGTTGATCTGCCCTGAAATGTCACTGTATGATGAATTATACATATGATGTTAGAGAGGAAGAGTTGCCATCAGTTGGTTGGAAGTAAAACGCAATTCTGCATTCATTTACACCGCAGTGGGAATTCGTGTCTGCAGAAGGCGCATCCCTGATGTGGGAATTAGCCAGGAAAGCGGCGGCTGACACCTCTGCTCTCGCAGCACTGCAGTGCCTTGGTGGGAGCAGTCCTTTTTATTTCCCATCAAGAGATCTGCAGCAAAGCATCTGCTTGCCCGCTCTAGGGCAATCGGGACAAATCCCACAGCACGTTATCCTGTCCTGCTGGCGGAGGTCGGGGCTCTGCACGGGGCTGCTCTGCAAGCCCTGCTCTGGCAGGGCTTTTACCTCTGCCAGGGGAGAAGGGTTGTAGGACAAGAGGGAAAGATTTACAGGAAACACCTTGCAATAGCCAAGCTTAGGGAAAAAGCAGCAGGAGGTCGAAGTTTCACATTATTAACAGCTGAGCTGCCAGCTGAGCCCAGTTCTGGGTGATTGAGCAAAGCAGGAGTGTGCTTTATTAGGAGCCCCCAGGTAGCCTCCCCCTCCTCTCTGCTCTGCCTGGGGTGGTGCTGGGGCAGGCAGGGCTGAGCTGGAGGACAGGCGGACCAGGTAACTGCTCCTATGATGCTGCCGAAGGACATCGAATTTTTTTTCATGCCTGTTGTCCTCAGGAAGCCCCTTCAAGATGCTGATTCTCAGCTAAGCACCAAAGGTGGGAAATGTTCCTCTCTGTCTGGGGGGACCAGCTCCTGGTGCAGAGGGTGCTGCGGGCAGTTGGGGAGCTCTGCCTGGGGAGGGCTTCCCTCCTGGGAATGAAGGCAAAGGGGGGATTCTCTTTCTTCTGGAGATTTAATATATTCCTCATGCATTGATCTAAAAAAAGCCTGTGTGCTTTTGATGTGGGCCAGGTTGAAAGTTGTGGGTAATGACAGGCTAAAATTCCTGAGTGGTCCTGTAGAAACAGCTGGTTGAATATTATGGCTTGAATCAGAGCAAGTCTGCTACTGGGTGATCTAGAAATTACAGGCACACGTCTATAGAGTGAGAGGGGGATGTCGATGGGGGGAAGCGCTATTTATGTGTGTGTTCTTGGTATGAAAGACACAGTCATTTTGGTGTGCTTATGTGAAAGCAACATATATGTATTATAGTAACACCCCAGCAATAGACTGGTACGTTATTTTGCACAGAATGTAAAATATAAAGCCAAAAGGCACTCCCTTGTCCTATGACCTTGTAACCTAAAGGGCTGAGGACACGTTGGCTTTTGGAGAGGTGCGTTTCTTCTGACCCTGCTCGGAGAGCGCAGGCTGCTGTTAGCAGGGAAGCTTTAACTTCTGCTGAAGTGGGATTTAATTAGAGGGCAAGAACTATTCCTGTGAATGAGTAGTAGCTTTACAAATACAATAATGGACTTTCCAATGACTGGGTTTTTCTGCTTTGCTTAATGCTGATAGGAAAGAAGGCAAAACATCTTGGTTTGTGATATTTATTGCTTACAGCTTAGTTTGATTCACTTGAACCTGAATTTCAAAGCCACATTAAAGTCAAGGGGTGTGAATCCATTTAAATTGAAACCAAATGACAGCTGGCTGGGATCCCTGGGAAGGGAAACCACGGAGCTATGCATGCTTCCCACTGAAGCTGATGGGAAAATTATTATACCTTTGTCAATGGGAAAACTCCCATTGACTGCTGGTAGCAAAATTGGATTTCTAGTCAGCATAAACATGCAATGCTTGTAAGCTTGTGAGTGGGGACCTTAAATAGTGAGAACTTATTTGTAGCCTTAGCTTGAAAGTTGATGCAGGTTGCTTAGGTCCAGCTGAACCCTTGAGGAGCAGTGGGTGATACTCATGAGGGGAGGAGACAGTTTTCAGCCTAAAAAATTAGAAATTAATTTGTGACATAACCACAGAATAGCATTCCAGAGACTGGAGGCACCATGTCTTCTTCCTCATTAATTACAGATAATCCAAAATTACTGCTTCTAATTATTTGCAGACAAGGGTTTAGCAGCTCTAACATGACGCAGTGATTGAAGCTGAAAAAATTGTCCCAGGAAAATGTGAACCAGCATCCTCTTGCAGTGCTGCTAAAAGTAAATAACTTTATGAGCAATTAAGATATGTAGTTCTGAATTAACGAGGAGGAGGGTTGGGGTTCTGTAGCTCTGCTGGTGCTGAGGTGCACTTGGAGGACTGGTTTGCTTTCTTCTCAACTGTCTCTTGTGTTCCCAATCAATGATGAATTAGTTCCAGCTATTAGCAATAATTGCCAGCTGCTCCTTGAAGATGACCTGAGTTTTGCAAACTGCAAAGCTGATAGTTCCAGGTTTCTCCCCAAATGCTTGTTAGGTGTCTTCAGGTGCTTCCATTTCTGTGCAGGTGAGAAACCCTCAGTAGTTCATGCTGCTTGTAAATGCACATTAAGGTGCACTAATGTGCTGTTCACACTGTGGTTGCAGCAATGCAGACATTCTCAGTCAAATCTGCTACTCTTCTTTGTGCTTGATGTATGAGATGTTTCTCCTCTTTGCCCAGATGAAAGCAAAGCTCATCTCTTCTACTTGGTGATTCTCACTCAGTATCCCTCTGCAGACTGCAAGTAAAAGCAGGTTTTGAGGATGGATGGAGAAAAAGATGGGATAGTGAGGGAGAGAGTCCTCCCAGTCCCTGGGATGGCACAGGGAGGTAGCTGGGCATCTGCTAGAGAACCAGGGAGCTGGGGATGGAGAGATCAGCGCTGCTTTGTGCAAAGGATGTCAGTACAAATACTAGGGAAAGGGAATAAGGTGACATTACTTGCAGTCTGCCTGACATCGTTTGCCAAACAGGCCCTTGAAAATGGTGCTAAAAGCCTGGGGAAATTAATTGAGAAGCTGTGGGGTGAAATGTGAAGTTGGTGGAAAATATGCAGTTTGAAAGCACTTTCTGCAGTACTGCTAAATAGGTGGAAATTGAGCTCTTGTGTGGGGTACAGCTGCTGGCTGTCAGGGGCCCCGTGGGGGTGTGGCTGCTGGGCCAGTGCTGGGGCTTGCAGATTCAAACCCCCGGGGCTCTGCTGGACCCCTTGCCCTGGTAAAACAGGGTGACGAGCCTGCCCTGCTGGGGTCTGGCCCCCTCCAGCCAACTCACCCAAGTTGGAGGTCTGGCAATTGTTTGGCTTTTTTAGTGTGTGCAGAGCTGGGGTGGCCGGTTGTGTGTGCGTGTGGTGCAGGGAGGCAGTGGTAATGACGTGGGGGTGATGCTTGGAGAAGTGGGGGCTGTTTCCTGGTGCAGGACATCAGGTCCCCCCAGGGTGGGGAGAGGGAAATGTTTTGCCTTGCCCAGGAGCAGGGAGGGAAGGTGAAAGGAAGGGCTGCTTTTGATCCAAAATCCTATTCAGGATACAGTCTTGCCTTTTGGCCTTCTGTCTTTCTCTGCTTCCAATCACCTGTAAGATGGGAATTGCAGATTTTGTATTTTTCACTGAGCTAATGTTTTTTTCAAATAAAGGCTTTGGGATCATGTCTTGACTCATGAAGTACATCTGAAGTCACACCATGCTGCTCCCCTTGCCCAGCCAGGCTGGTCCACTGCCCTGCAATATTCCTTTCCCTCTTGGCTTTATAGATTGCTTATAGCCTCATGGCTCTTGAGCTCATACTTTCCTATTGAGCAGCTTCACAGTCAGTCTTCATTAACCATTACCAATTTTGCATAGCTTCTTACTCTGATTGCATGATTAAATAATTCTTTAATATTTTCCATAATTTTCTATCAGTTGTTTGGTATCTCCATAGCATAATTTAAGGAAGGGGAGGGAGCGAGCAAGCCAAAAAGATGTTATAGAGACTAAACTTTCATCTCAATGCAGCAAGCTGTCTCCTAAATGCACATTTGCTGCACAGGAGACCAGACGTGGGGATGCTTATTATGCTGCATGTTACTCACTGCTGCTGAGTTCAATGGAGCAGAGAGCTTAAAGTTCTCCCGACTACCTTCCTGCCTATGACAAACTATGTGGCATCACCCTGCTGCAAGGCAGGAGGCACATGCGCTTCCTATATTCAAAACAAGAAAAGAAAAAGTATGAGTAGGGTTTTGGTAGTTTCCATCACAGCTTGCATAAGTGTCACCTTGTAGAGTCCAGCCAAGAGGGAACGGTGTCTGTAGCTGAGAAGGAAAAAACCCACTGGGGCAGCTCATCAGCTCACGGTGGTGGTTACCAGCCCCGTGTCTGACATCCCTGAAGCTGTCGAGAACATGGACCTGGACCTCTGTTCTCCCAGTGCCAGCTCTTTCCACCACGTGTCGGGGGCTTTGGGGTGTGTGTCTTCCCTCCCCAGCAAGAGAAGTAAAAGCAGCAACAACAGTCACTCTTTAGACCCTGCCAGCTAAATGGAAGAACTAATCAATCTGTCTTGCTCTGCTTGTTTAATGTTCCTCTTCTGCAGAGGAGTGAGACAGTTACTTACACTTTCCAATATGTTGGGACGGTCTTTTGGCCTCAAAATGCTCCAGAATAATGAAAAAGTCTATTTACAGTAGCAAAAGCTCAGTCTGTTACCTCCTGGGATTAATTTACTACACTGGGATTTCTGAGAAGACTGTTTTCTGTCTCAAAAATAAGAGTATCTTGGCAGCTCCTTCCTAATGCCAGGTATTAAGTTTTTTTGCAAAGGTACTATGTGATTGATTTATTAAAGATTTGCGGGACCTTTCTGAGGGAGAAGAGGAAAAACCTCTGTTCTCCCGTGATGGCAAGAGTGGCTGAGCTGCTCTTGGACCGCAGATGCCTCTGAAGGAGCTGCCCCCCTCCCTGCGAGAGCCCTGCAGCTGGGGCTGGAGGCAGCGTTTGCAGAAGGGGCAGGCTGTGGCAGGGCTGCCCCAATCCTCCTTGTCCAAGGGCCACTGATGTTACCAGGCTAATGGTGAAGGGCTCCGTCCAGGTGCACGCAGCAGGCCAGGGAAAGGCAGCCCCTGCCCTGGAGCCAGCGGAGCCACAGCGATCCCCTTGCTCTGCTTGGCCTGATGGCTGCCCAGCCCTTCTGGGGGCCAGGTTTGGCCCAGCAGCTCCTGGGCCACTCTCCTTGCTTTGAATTGCCGTTTCAATCTATGGCTTTGGAAGTTGCTTGGGTTTTAGGCTTCCCCTTGGAGCTGGGAACATGATGTGAGGGCTGGTTGCTCCTGCAAAATATTCTGCTGTTTGCGGTTCTGCGCAGGACCCAGCGAGGTGCAATTGTGTTGTGGAGGTGCTGGAAACACCCCAGGAGGTGGTGGATCCATTCTGTGGTGAGGTGGTTGGATACTGTGCAATGCCAGATGTTAGGGATAGGTTTTGCACAGTGTTATCTGGTGCTTAGGCGGATAAGTGAAGAGAACAGCGCTGCGAGCACCAGATATTCCATTATCTGGGACTGGCTAAATCTGTCCCTTTTGGAAGCTGCTGTGTTTATTACAGTTATTGTTTTGCTTTGCTGTTATTTTACTTTGGAGGAATACTCAGGGAGGTTCTGGCGCTCATACATGTGCATGCTCAGTGTAGCATTGAACTGTGATCTTTGCTGCCCTGATCTGTGGGATATATTTATTTCTTCTGCAAATTAGTGTCTGGAGGAGTGCCGTAAGGGAGGGCTGTTCTCCGCTGGCAGTGGTGAGGGACTGCTACCCCTGCTCATCCCACGCTCGTGCTCTGCTGTGGCCTCCGACAGCTGCGGTGCAGCCCAAACATGGCAACTTTTCCTATCATAGATCCATTCCTGCTACAGAATATTGCAGTTTGTTCACCCATGTGAAAAATGGGCAAACCCAACCACTTAACTGAAAGGAGTACAAAAGAAATGTGTGTTTTATTCTCCTCTTGCATTCCTGTAGCCCTGGATGCACATTCTGGCCTTTCCCATCCTCAGTTCCCCAGCTTCTTCCCTCCCCGTTTGCTGGTGCGTCCACACGTGCAATTTTGCTAGTGGATTTACATGCTTTGAGTCAAAATTGGACTCGGAGCTCCTGCTGCAGCTTTGATTCACAAAACTCTAGGCTCACATCGCTGGAGGCAGTTAAGGAAACAAAAGCACAGAAGAAATGAAAAAGCCAGCTGTGTAGTGTAGTGGAAGTGCTGGGAGTTTGCTATTCCAGGTCACAACTGGGATTTCACTTCTGTATTGTGATGCCAGTTGTGGTACATCAGTCCCTGGGCTACCCAAAGGGGTTACGGGTTTCTTCATTGCAGCCTATAGATCCTAGAGGAAGACAACTGATTTTCCATTACTGAGAAACTCTCTGGACCCCAGAGGGTCCCTGAACTTAATTATTCCTAAGGCTGACCAGCTCATAAATTTCACATTTCATTAAATTGGTTGCTCTTGTTTAAAACAACATCCCAGCTGTTCCCCATGTCCATCTCAAGTCTAACAAGGGGGAAAAAGTAAGGTTTGTCCAACAGTCTCAAGGACTGTAGCTTTTTCCATATGATATCTTCTGCATGGAAGGGCTGGCAGACTCATTATGATGTCTTCTCACTGCAAGATGTGTTTGGCAAGGAGAAATCCCTCTTTCTCTTCTTGCGTCAAAAGAAAGCCATGGTATGTATGAGAAATGCAAATAGCTTGGCTAATTTTGGAAGTCAGCAGCTAAGATTGTGGCCTGTATCCCACAGAGTGGGATCGAGCCTTGGCCCTGGTTCTTCACACCGTGTGCGTTGTCAGTTGTAACTGCGCTGTCGTCAAACCTCTGGACAGAGTAAGTGATGAACGTAGTAAGAGCCGAATTCCTTCTGGCTTTAGGAGGCGGCTGATATACTGTGCTGTTCTTTTTCTTGCAAGAGGTTTATTTTCAGTTAACCTTACTAAATATCCTGAAAATGATCATATTTAACTCTTCCCTGGATGTAAAATAGAAATACATTGCTTTTGCACATGTGCATGTTCATGCTGCCTGTTCGCTAGAACCAATGTAACCTGAATTTCCAAACTTGCATCCAGGATTGGTGTAGGCTGAGGAGAAAAACATTTGTGATGGCACTTTCCTCCTCTTTCCACCTTTCCCTGAAGCGCAGCACTAGTCTTGTCTCTCACCTCTGAATACCAAGATTTTTTCCATACTAGTTCCAGTTTATGCAGGTAAATACAGTGAGCTGGAAAGAAGATTGCGGTGTAATGAGGCGAACCCATGACATGGTGGCAATAAACTTTTATTTACTTCAAGGTCTGTGGCAGTAATATTTGGCATGGGTTTTCTGTACTGCTGGCAAACCGCTGTTTATGAACTGGTGACTCCTCTGAAGTACATGCTGGAAGTAGTTCCCTCTAAGGCCCCCAAAAGCTGGCGCAGTCACCGTGACAGCTGGACCTGGGGAAGGGGCAGGGGACACACTGGAGCGATGCCTCTTGCTCTCTGAAGGAAACGAATGGTGAGTGCCCAAGAGGGATGTTGTGTCTAGGAAGGGCCATTCGACAGCTTCAGGGTGGTGTTTTGGTAGGGATGCTCATAGAATTATCAAAAGCCCTAGAAAGCTGGAGTTTTGCAGCCTCTCCTTTTTCTAACAAAGCCCATAGATTATCTCCTCTTCGTATTACTGTGCTTTGGAAGAGATGGGAGTGATGGCTACAGAGCGCAGCTCTTTTCCTCATCCCCAGGGCTATTGATGCCAACAAAGCATTTGGGAAACAACGAAGCCCCTGTTTAAACTAATAATGTTAACTCCGTATCGTAGCCTAGCCAGCAAAGGGATGAATAACCCTGTACAGTTAATTGCCATTTGGCTTAAGCACAAGGATGAAAACATGCTGTTTATATTGTATGACCTTTACTGCGCAGGAGAGATGATGCTGCTGATGCTTGGTCCTGGGGCAGTGTGGTAGAGCCTTGCGAGGGAAGGGGAGAGGTCCTTGCTGGGGGGAGACCCCCAAGGAGAGGGTTGTGATGGCCACAATGGCTCAAGTGCTCTTGTTTGCACACCCTGCTTCCAACTGAAGTGCCAGGAAGGTGATAAATCAAGGAAAAGGAGAGGCTCTTCTGGGCTGCATGGACATGTAGTGCTTCTACCTCAGTAGCTCTCCTGGAGGCAATGCTTGCGGGGTCCCCGAGTTCATCACTCGGTGAGCTGCCCTCTTCTCTTCAGTGGTTTCTCTAATGCCAGTGCTCTCATTGCACGCCACTCTTTCAGAGCTGCTGGGATAAATTCTGCAAATAATCTGCCCCTGGGGTTTTGTGCAAATGGCCTAAACCTCACCTCAAACTTGCTCTTGGTTCTTGTGATGCTGCTGCTGTTGTGGAAAATGCTGATTCTGCTCTGTTGTATGCATAATTCTTGGCAAAGCTCAGTTTTGTGCACAAATCACCATCTTTGTCTTGCTTTGGGAGGATCTGCATGCGAATTAACTTCAGTTACACGTAACTGACATTTTTAGCAGCAAACGTTGATCTCAGTCCTGCTATTAAATGATACTTGTGCTGCCACATGCCAAACATCTGTAGTGAACCAAGATGCTCAGAGTCTCCAAAGGCCAAACTGTATATTGCAAGATAGGATTCCTTCTGTGCTGCTGTCTTCGTGGGACTTCAGTAAATGGAAAGCCAGAGCAGGATGATAAGGAAGACATGTATACAGCTTATCGGGCTTGATGTACCAGATGCTGCAGCACTCGGAGGAGAAGTTGCAGCTGGCAGTAAATAAAACAGCCACTGGCTAGAGTTTTGTCATGTCCCATGGGGATTGTGTTGCATGTGAGAGCATGAACCACAGGAAGCAAATGTAGCAAAAAGTGGGTCACTGTTGGGGTTGGGGGTTGCTCTTGGGGTTTCAAACAGTACCCTGGGAGGCTGGCATCCCCTCCTGTAAGGGTCCGGGAGAAGCCGGACTGTAGCAAGGGGAACACAGAGCAGCAACTGGGCTTGTCTGGCTTTACTTACGCCATGGGGATTTGTGTGGGGGATAATGATTTTACAGTGGACTCCAGACTGATATTTTCATAAATATGTTTCCAACCTGTCTGAGGAATTTGCTCAATCCATGCTTAAACTACAGACTTGAGAAATACAGATATTCAGAGGTTTTTAGTTATTCATTTGGGGATGCAAAAATGCAGGCGCTGAAGAGGTCAGCATATAGCTTTATTGGGAAATGATTGAACCAGCACATCTGCGATGTTCCTAGTATTAGGACAGTTTAGCTACTATACAATATGCCAAAACCCCTGAACTTTATATGCTGTGACTGAACAGTTTTCAGTACGATACTGCACATGCACCCGTGACCAGCACTCCACTACACCAGAACTAGTAATGAACTAAACCACAGCTCTTCATACCTGAAAAGAGCCCCTTCTGATTTTTTTTCTTTCATCCTGCTTTGGAGTAGATCAAGTGAAAAGTCACAGGTGAAAGATTTACAGGATATTTTTCAGAGCTGTCTGAGAGTTATTTTGATATGTTTGCTTCCTTTGTGGTTGGCAAGCTTTGCTTCTCTGGGACTAAACCTTGTGGAAACTTATCATTTATCTTCCACAGCTGGGGAGGAGGAGGAGGAAGAGGCCAGGTTTAAATATGTGCTGCAAACCAGGTAGACAGTACTACATATCAAAATATCCAGCATTCAGTGTTTTTTCTCAAAAAAAAAAAATATAGTTTTGCAGCCAGTGCAGGGACTGCTGTCGAACTTCAGTGACTGATTCACCAGAAGGTCAGAGGGGCTGGGAAATAATTTAGGCTTCTTCCCCATGTCAGTGACTCAGCCAAAAGGCTCTTTCCTTTGGCTCTTCTGGTGAGCTACCAATGCAGGCGGGAGCTACGCACATCTTGCTGCTGGAAGTCCTCAGCCTGGTCGCTGCTGATGTGTCTCAGTATCTTTAAGGCTAGACTGCTTCCTGCTGCGCTAAGACAAATCGGAGGGTGTGGGAGAGAACGGGCTGGGTGGTGTGCCTGCCTCCGCTGCAAAGGCGTTTTATTAGGAGCAGGACAGGTGCTGCTCCCGAGGCTGCTCTGTGCTTCCTCTCCTTGCCTTCTGCAAACCTGATTTCCTCCACTCGCGCATCTGCTTTCCACATTTGCTGCCTCCTGCTCCAGCAAGGGTCTGACAGAGCTGCTGGGTGAGATCCCTGCTCCCTTCCACGCTCTGGGGGGGCCCACCCAGCCGAGATCCTCCAGTGCTGAGGGTGGGAAATGGGGGGCTGTGTTGCCTGCTGCTAACAGCCTGAGATGTGCAGGGGTGGATGGTGAAGCCAGCACGCAGGAACGCAATTCTGGCTTTCCATGAATGACTGTCCTTATTCAGATCCCAGGCTGGGGCACCTGGGCCTTTTTTGCATGACAAAACTCAATGAAGTCAAAGAGGTTCATAGGGCAAGAGGGTTGCTCTGGCTGTAAGTAGTTCTACTGATGTACTTGGGTGTAACTAAGCAGAGGTCAGGCACAGGGTCTTTAAGGAGACTTGATTTTTTAAAGCTAGTTTTTTGAGAGTTTTAGTGTTGGACAAACTCTTTGCTCTGTAATCACATTTTTATTGGGTGCTGGTGTCTCAGGTTGTAGATGGTTCTGGAGAGCTTAGGGAAAAGCAGCAGCTTGCAAATTTACTATGGAGCTATTTGTGAACCTTGCAATTTTCACTGGCACATAAAAAAATATCAGCTTAGAAAAGAAGCATTTTGGGTGCTTATCCAAACAGCAAACATCCTGCAAGTTGCTTATTGCTAATCTGAGGCAGGCAAAACTGTTTTGATGAAAAGTGAAGTTATTTGGAAGTTGGAGTGCCATTGCAATTGAAAGCAACTTTGAAAATGGTTTGTCATAATCATTTTTCTTCAGGAATTGAGCACCTCTTCTAGTTACAAAACCCTGCTTACATGTAACAGTAAGGCATTTGGAGTAAAAGCTACTTTACTTCAGTGATACAGCATGGGTGTAACGAATGCGAGGATGGGCATAGCCCTAAGGGTTTCCTGTAGTTATTGGTGTTAGAAGCGTTGACAGGGAAAAAGAAATATCTGAGACCCTGCATCTTGAGGATCCCAGCTTGCAGTACCTGCTTGTTAAAAGTTGGCATGACCTGCAGTAACTCTGTGGACATTCATTCCAAGGGACTGGACTTTTGCAAATCTGCCCCAAAATCAGTGGGACACAGGAGGGTCTTAAGGACAAGTTAGCACTCGTATCTGTGGGCTCTCCAACATGGTAGAGCCTAAACTGGTATTAGTTTCCTCCCAATATCTTTAAATGCCAAAGGAAATAACCTTCTGCTGAGTCTCTGTTCCCTTTTGAGGGGAAAACACAATCCCAAAGGTATAAGAAATGCAAAAAAACCCAAAAGGGATGAACGCTTTCATGACAAAGTTAGTGACGTGCCTTGCCAGTCCAAACTTGGCTGGTACGTTGATGCAGTAAGCTGTGTCCTCTGGGTAAGCAAATGGTGTCACCCTCTTCCCAGATCCTGAACAACCTTCTCAATGTGTAGGCAGCAGCCGCTGATCCTCATGGAACAAACATGTCCCCTTCCAACATGAGAGACAACACAAGGTTCTTTGATTCCTCCTAATTGCATTTCAGTGTTTGTGGCCCAATTGTACAGTTTCTGCAGAAGTTCAGCAATTTTGGTTGCTGGCTGCTTCTCCTTGCTGACCTAAAATACCAGTTTTCAGGGAAAGATTTATGAGCAGCATGAAATTACCATCTTGTAAAAGCACAAATCACAGCTATAAATAGGGGTCTGGAATATGCAGAGAACCCCAAGGGAATGGTGCCTCTTGCTTTGTCTGTGCAGGATGGCCCTGCTAACCCAGGTTGAGGAGTCGTCCAGCACTTTGACTCTTGTAACCTGGCAGAGCGCCAGCCAACCTTCCCCAAATCCATATCCTTGCGAGGATGGAAATAACATCTGGCCAGCCTGACAGTAGTCAGGCTTTATAGTAACCGAGAGCTCTGAAAACTGAACCTTCTCAAGCCTCGTATGCATTTATCTTCCTTTCCAGAACATTAGTAGGCAGAGTTTGTTTTCAGTGACTTATTTAGCAGAAAGAGGGATTAGACCTTGGGCTAGCATTGATTAACCCCTGCATGTTGAGTTGTTTAACAGCATAATGGATTACTCATGTTTGCTGGTGACCTTTGTCAAAGGAATCCTTCATCTGAAGACTCTTCTGTCTTTTTAAATACACAGATCTTTTAAAGTGGAATCTCTGCTAAAATGTCCCTAAAGTGAATAGCTGGTTTAGCAGAGCGCAGGTCTGGGGCAAATAGTCCCGGAATTTCTGATCTTAGGTTTGACATTGCATGAGTTAAGTCGTGGGAGCCCCACTCATGCAGCTGGCTACTTAGCACTGCCCCTAGAATTGATCAGTAAGTGTTTGAAGTCCTGCATGAGAGCTGTCTGAGCTGGAAATAAGTTGTTGTCTGAATGGAAAAGCGTTTCTGGAAAAGGACTGAATTTTCTGTGGATCTTGGGGAAGCTTGTAGAATGAGTTCAGTTAGCAATAAGGTTTAATGTCACCCTGGAAATTAGATCTGTCATGTCTGGTGATTAAGAAGTTGACTTTTTTATTTAAAGGCAGGCATGGGGGCAGAGATGCTGCAAGCATAAATGTGAAGTATTGTCACCTTTGGAGCTATGTCAATTTAAATCAGCTGAGCATCTGATCTGGGTAATATACACATTGCTGCTGCTGAAGCCATGGACCAGGAGGAGAAACACTGCTCAGTGGGGCCAAACATGACACCAGGAAAAGCATCCGTAACTGCAAGAAGGCACTGATGGCAATTTAAGGGCTGCCAGAAGGGTATAAAGGGCCCTTATGTAAATCAGCCTTGGACCCAGTAGAATGTCTGACATGAGGGTGTCTCCTCAGAGCTTCCATTCTCTCAGCAGTGCCATGAGGAAGCTGTTATAATTGACTTTTCAAGCAAAATACCTTCCCGCTGCAGCCAGGAGTTCTTTCTGGGCTCATTTTGCTGCAGTACAAGTCAGGTCAAGAAGTTTGTTTGGTTTGCTAAAAAAGATACTTTAGTTCAAACAAGACTTAATTCATTGAAGCCCCATGGCCTCTGTGAAACATGAACCCCTCTGGCCTCATGATTTATGAATACAAAGCCATGGGGAAGTCTTGCCAGAGGAAAACAAGCTGTATGGTAGGTAAATAAAAGGCACTGGGGCAGGAAAGGGTTAAAGACACCCATAGATGTGGAAGCCACCCAGCTGGGAGGTGTAATGAGCTGCCCAGTGCTCTGCCCTCCCAGAGGGGCTTTGCTTCTGTGGATGCTGAGCATGTTCTGGAGGAGGTGCCCTTGCTTCAGGTGCTGCAGGCTTTGGGACTGCAGTCTCCAGTAGCCCTGGTGCTTTTGATTTATCTGTACAAATCTGCATAGACTTGAAAGGAGAATAAATCTATAGCAGCATTGTGAGGCTGTGTTTTGTGGTGTTGGGAGGTGGAAGGGACCAAACCAGGTGAGCAGCCATCAGGGCTGGGGCCCAGGGAAGGGGCAGGACCCAGCTGTGAGTCTGCCAGCCCTCCTGCCTCTGAGATGCACTGCCAAATTCCTCTTGTTGTGATCACCAGCAGTAAAAAAAAAACCAAATCCCACATCTGGTCCTAATCAGGACCACATGGAACTCTATGCTGACTTAATCTCCCCAAATGTTAATTTATGCAGATATCTATTTCTTAATGTTGGGGACTTGCCTGTATGCATTAGATGGCTGGGGGTTTCTCTGTATGTTTGCAGAACCCCTAGCAGGTACGGTGCTTCTTCCCAGGGCTAATGAAACCGCACAAAGTGACAAAGCTGGGGCTGCGATTGCACTCTGAAGTTGGGTATGGTGATGCAGCAAACCCTTTTAACCCAACAAGATAGTTATAACCTGCGGGATAAGTATAAGTGCTCCTAGAGATCTTCCCACCCTCTGGGGAGGGGTCTGCAGGCAAAAAAAAGAAGCAAGCTGATGGTGTATATATACACCCATAACTAGGCAGCTTATGTTTTCTGAAAGGTATGGTTTAGTTGCAATTAAGAAGCATGGCAGACCATGGTCTGTCTGCTATGTCTTCCCTGACACAGTTGCTTTAATGCCTCAGGAAAGAACAATTAGGGCTGATACTCTGCTGGTTTTTCTGGATCAGATCCTCCAAGGGAAGTGAAATGCTAGTGGAGTATTTTGCAGTGCTGATCTTGAAAATATAACGTGTGGCCAAAACTCCTTGGACTTCCTCAAAGATGTCTGAGAAATGTAAAAAAACAAACAAAAAACCTAACAAAACCAAAACACCCCACAAACCCCCAAAATATGTAAACAGGAGATCTACGATGCTGCTCTGGTCTGGAACTGAACTGGGGAAAAACCAGGTCTGTATTTAAAAAATAATTAAGCGAGAAACTCTAAGAGGTAACCAGCCAATTTGCACTTTCAGATTGCTGTAAAAACTGGTAACAGTTTCAGAAGACTGCAGGTGCTACAGCAAGACCCCAGCACCAGAAGGTGTTGTCCCCCAGGCAGTAGCTGAGCACCTATTGTAGAAATTTGGTGGATGTGTGGGTGCTGCATCCTGGCGACTCAGCTGAAATAAGAGGTTGAGAGACTGGAGCGTGAACCAGAGCTAGCAGGCGGTGGGGTGATCCGGGGTGGTATATCGGTGCTTAATCTGGATGTACGAGCACTGAGTCCCTAGTTCATGGTAAGGATCTGGCACCTTGTTCTGGCCAAGGTCGGTACCTTCGGCCACGCTGTCTGGCTCTCTCCAGAGCTCCCCAAACTGGAAAATTCATCAGTGGGGAGAGAAGGGAATAAGTTACTGCGGGGACTTGTGGAAAGGTGCTGATGTGTCTGAGAAAGTGACTTACTGGAAACACTGAACAGACAGAAGTAAAAATTAGTCATTTTAGAGACCACTTGGTAGCTGGATTGGATTCCTGGAGTGATTCATTGACAAAAATGACTGCTTTGCCTGATGTTTTATTTCCCCTCTCTATTTAGAAAGTAGCTGAGACTTACTAACACTGTTGCCTGTTGTTTGAATTGCTTTTTGATAGCTGGGTGGTGTGCATAGCATCCTTGTATTCTCATAATTTCTAAACCACTACTTCAACAGGAGGGGGAAAAGACAACAAAATTAAGGGTTTTGTCACTCCAGAAGCCCTTGGTGGAATGAACCTGTAATCTTCTGAAATCAAAGGGGAATCTATGGAATGTGCCATTTTTGGTATTGTTAATGCAACAAAATTATAAATGGAAATAGTTGCCTGGAAATTGTTATGTGGTTAATTGACAGAAATATTAGAAAAGGGAAAACATGGATGAAAATTGCTTGATAAAATCTCTAGGCTTTAAGATGCTTTGTATTTTTTAGGAAAGACTGAAGGATGAAAGGACCATCAGCTGAGGCAACCAAAATGTACTGGGATGCTTTAATCAGTTACTAGACTGGGGTAGAATAATTCATAAATGATGCTAATTTTGGGTGTGCTTGGACATATGTAGAACATGCAAATTTTAGTATTGTTACTGCTCATAGGGATAAGAAACCACTTGTGACTTTTTTTGCCAGGTTGTGCATGTCTAAACCTAGCAAATGACATTCCTTGCGCTGAAGAGCGTACTGTGATCAAGAGGCAGAAGGCCTGCTGGGCTGTCTCGTATGTGGCGGAGAAGGCTGTAACCCACTTGCTCAATGGTGGGAGCAGGAGCCACAAGACTTGTCTTAGTCCTGTGACCACATTTTCTTGTGAAATTCACCCAAATTTTTTCAGGATTACTGAGCTGCAGAAACTATCAGTGGTCATCCTCTCTGGTCATCCAACCCACTCTCATGCCAGGGCAGGATTGTTCCCAACAGCCTATAGGTTTGTTCAGACTGATTTGATGTGATTCAGGCAATGGAATTTTTCACCACTTCCTTTGGGAAGTCTATCAGATCTTCCATAGCTGAGATATCTTAATCTAAGGATTTTTTCCTGACATCTTAGTCTGAATTTTGTGCTAATTAACTTCCATCCAGTAATCTCATGCATGCCCTAAACTCTACCTGTTTGGTGTTGTACCCTCACATATGCGCGGGTAGCACACTCAGGTTGCATGGGCTGCTTTTGAGAGTACAGAGCTCTGGAACTGTTGTAATAACCCCCCAAAACTGCACAGACATCTTTAGAGATGGCTCTTTCTGAGAAAAGCTCTGCAGGGAAGAAGTTGGGTTGCCATACTTGCAAAAAGCTATTCCATATCCTATAGATCAAGATTTACAACTTCTGCTGACTTATTCAGTCTGATATCCCAGGATTTCCAGCAATTTATATTTTGGATTCAGGACTTTCCTGGGTAGGATTTTAGCACATCTCTCATAGGAAAGAGCTCTGCTCAAAGCTAACTGTAGGTAAACGTGGTAGGGGAAAACCAGTTGCTGGCTTCTCCTTGATACTACACCAAATCTTGGTTATGCTTAGAAGCTATTGAAGATGATCATCTTTACTAATATCAAATAACTGTGCATGGAATATTTGGCAAAAATGGCACAGTGATTGCTTGAAGAGATAGGTGGCTGGGGATGAGCAGAATTGATGTCTGTCCTGGTCATTATTTCAGAAATGTAAGGCAGCAGGGAGGAGAGCGACCTCAGTTCTTGAAATGGCTTTAGCAGCAAAACTGCTCATCTGCATTCTTGGAATAATGAGAGGGAGGGGATAAACCCCTGGTATGTAAAAATTGCTGAAAAACATATTGTATTGTGGTGATCACAACTGATGTCTAAGAAGTGGAGGTACATGAGAAGTTGTCATCTGTTCATTTGACTCCTGCCCATCCCCATTCATCCTGGGGAAAATATTAAAGCTGTTGTGGATAGGCTTGAAAATAAACACCACAGTGGTCTAGATGAAAATATTCCTAACAGGCACCCAAGCTCAACCCCTGAAGCTTGTTGCTGGGTGATTTTGGACCTGTACATAAGCTTTGTGGTTTGGGCTCACCTTTAATCTTCAGACATGATTATGATGGACAAACTGGAGCTAGAAAATGAACTGTGGTCTATATTCAATGCAACCTTCACTGAGGTCAGCAAGAGTTTAGCCCAAGTCACTTAGGAACTTCTTCATTTTTTTTGACCCTTGTGAAGATCATAGGGTAAGTCACAGGTTCTTGTTAATGTGCAGCCTCGTGGTTTAACATAACGCTTTCTGTAGCTCCAAGGATTAGCTCCCTGAAGTCTAGACAGATTATATAGGGTTTAGCCTGGGCCATTGACCGCAGATCATAGGGCTTGAGGAAATAAAACACAGGGATGTGAAGAGGGAATGGCAGCTCCTGCCAGTCTTCCAGGCTGGCACTGGGCATGGAGAGGGACCAGATGAAAGCAGAAGGTGAACTCAGTTCATCCTTCTAAATAGCCACAATGGTGCAATTTGTCCTTCTGCATTTAGTAGATCAGTACAGTCAAACACATACAAGGCCTGAAGTCATTAACATGAAACTGAAGAGAAGGCAACAACACTGGAAAAAGAGGAGGAGTGGAAAGTCTGTTCCCTTTATAATGCTATTTCCTCTATTAAACAAACCTCTCAAATGTTTCATAGTTAATGTACAAAAAAACAAGCCCCACCTTGTGTTGGCTGCTCTTTCCACTGATGGGGCTTGTCCTGGTGCCACCTCATGGCAAAAATCAGATTTGAATTTCCACCAGAGCAGCTGGGATCTGGGAGAATTGGCTGTCCAGCTCCTAGCCTCACAGCACTGTAGCTGTTTTGTAAAGAAACTGGCCTGCAAAGCCAAAACAGGTGCTTAACCACAGGAGTTGGTTTATATTTCTGTGTTTTGTCTTTCTGGGAGAAAAAAATTTAACTCTTTCTAGAATTGTATATTTTTTACATTTGGGAGGTACCTGTTGAATCTATTCATCATGTCACCAGTCAGGAGTGTAACTAGAAGATAACAGTATCTGCTCCGCGTGTTTGGTACCACCTGACAGCTTGCAGTATTGCAGTATCAGTGGTGAAGCCCTATCCATCACCATGTTCTATAAACACAGATTTGTGATGGCCTTTGTTTTGAACAATGTTTTTGGTGCTGGGGAAATTGCTGCCACGCTGCAGCTCTTCAAGAGGGTGAGAATGGATGTGAACAGTCCTGGATAGTACAGTTAGTTTTGCTCAGATTAAAGACCACGCAGAGTACAGAGCACTGAGGCTTGAGATGGTGTCCAGCTTTGGGATACCAGATGTGGTGCCTCCTCTGTGGATACATGGATAGCTTTATTTTTCAAGTCTCAATCCAGAATGTCTCAGTAGCACTAAATTATCTTTTTTTTTCTCTTGGGCTGAATTTGAGATCAATCATTTCCTGGCAACAGGTGTGAGATCATAAGTCAAGGTTGTGACTTCAGTATAAGACAATTCATAAAATTTGAGTTAGGGGTAGAGATGCAACTATATTTAATCTGTGCCAAGAATAAAGGCAGACAATAAGACTGCAGAGGAAAATTGTCTTTTTAGGTACATGTGCTCTTCATAAATAGTATTTGAAATCATTCCTGAGAGCAGTTGTCTCTCCTGATTATTTATGCAACAGCTCAGGCAATTCTAAGAAAGTCTCATTTTTCAGTCTGTTCTCATCAGCTGGTCATAGGGTGTAACTTGTTATCAGTAACACCTAGGGCTATTCTTTCTGATTATCTCAATACTTACTTTCAAACTACAGAATAATGCCCTTTGGGGTTTTTTGGCTGAATGCTCATGTCTGGTTTCATAGCATACAAATGATTTTAATTTTTTTACCTATGTATCTTAAGTTTCTTTTTGAAAATTCACAGATGCGTCCTCCATCCTATAAACAACAGCTAGCTGGGCTCAAGATGCATTTAGTCCTGAAAATAGTTCTACAAACTCCTGTTCCTTAAAGGTGTTTGGCCACTTGCCACTGCTGGGATCTATTCCTTTGGCTATTCAGATGTTACCCCGACTGGCTGCTGGAGGGATTCTGAGTTGGCATCAACCAACCCAGCGCGTGTAAACCTACTTGGAGCTTGCACCACCAGATCTGGCCTGCTCCTACTCAGAGCTTGGCGCTTTACGCTTGGCATGCAGATGCTGGAATTTTTCAGTTTGCCATTACAAGCTTATTTCTGTATTTCTCTGTTATTGTCAAGGAGGGGCAAACAGGTCTGTGCAAGCTTCTAAATCACCTGGAAAGCAACTGGAAACTCAGACTTTCTGCTCAGCAAAAGCTTCCTGGGCCTGGTGTAAAGCAAAGTTGCTTTGCATCCGATGGAGGCTCAAGTCTGCGTATTCTGGCTTGGTTCTGGAGTTGGGAGCCCGTGGAAAATGGGTGATGTGTCAGTGAGTGTACTGCTCTGAGCTGCTTTTATTTCCTTGTCTGCAGTGCTTCTGATGGTTTAGGTATCCCCCTTCCTATAGCTGTATGCTTCTGGAAGGGCAGGGAGTGTCAACGCTTCGGTGAGTGTTCGAGCATTAGTGGGATTTTTCACTGGCAGCTGGAGAAGACAAAACAGGGTCTCATTCCAAAACAATGAGCTGTTTGTATGATCAGAAATGCCAACATCTGGAATGAGAAGACCCGGGATCCTGGCATTTGGGTAACTGGGGCTGAAATTGGTCGCCACCTCTGTCAGGCTGGTAGTGCCTCTCAAGGGTGGTTTGGCATCCATAGAAATACTGTGGATCAAGTTATTACTTTGTTAGCATAATAAGAAGGGTTACTGGGGAGGAGGGTATTTGCAACCCACAGGGTCTGCTGGTGCTTTTAGGTGTCCTAGTTCCATAGCCAAATGCCTGAGATGCTTCATTGGCCATACAGATGGAGGGGAGAGAAAGCATCTCTCATGCTGTGGAGTAGCTGCTCTGCTCCATACTGGAGGCAGCTGTGAGCCTGTGGAAAGGGCTGTTGCTGTGAGCAGAAGGATATTTTAAAGCAGGAGGGAGGTGCAGTGGTGGTGG
The DNA here is from genome assembly GCF_028858705.1 of Grus americana. Taxonomy (NCBI): domain Eukaryota; kingdom Metazoa; phylum Chordata; class Aves; order Gruiformes; family Gruidae; genus Grus; species Grus americana. Next base: position 11,085,649 of record NC_072871.1, on the reverse strand, counting down.
ACACTGTCGCTGCTGGGCTGCATCCAGCGGGTGCTCTGTAGTGGTGTTTGCAGGGTTGCACAGGTGTTGTACTGGAAGAACTTGCCTCCAGGCACCTCCTGGGTATGGAGCATCACTTAATTTGTCTCGCCAGCCTCTAGTCATCTGGTTACTCATGAAAGGCAAGAACTGGAATGGGCTTTCATCTGTGAGATTTGCCTGGGAGTGCCACTGGCACCTTACCCACCCTACACGTGGCTGCAGCCAGCACACGCACGCTGCGTGCCTCCTCCCAGCTCCTGACTCGGGGGCTTGCAGCCAATCTGCCTCTCGCATCTCCGGTGAAAGGCTCTTTCAGCAGAGAATCTCTTCTTGCGTGTGGGTCGTGCTCCAGCCTTTCCAGTTTCACGGGGAGGCTGGTAGGAGGGAGAAGGCATCTCAACAGGTTCAGAGGTAGAGAGATTTTTCTACAGCTCTTTTCCACTGAACCATTAGATAGCATCTTTACTAGGCTACAAGCTGAGCAGACTGGGCGTACCCATTTCCTCTTGCTTCCTTCTGCAGATATAGTGGGATTTGGCCTCCTGTGCTTCTAGGTTTTGATGTGCTAGTTTGATATCAATTATCTGTCCGAGAAACTTTCATTCCAGGTCAAAGATTTATTCTGAGTGAATAGCTAAAGCTCAGCATAAGCCCCTGTTGTGCTGAGTTCTTCCATCAGACGGCTCAAAGCAGGGACAGGATAAGTGACCCTGAAGTCATACATTGCCCTCCTTGTATATGATAAACAATGGGCAGTGACTGCCCAGGTTCTTGTGGCGCTGAATGACCAAACCCATAGACAAGGAGACTGGAGTCCTGGGTAGGCAGAGTGTGGGAGTTCAGGTGATGGTTGTTCTCCCTGTGGATGATGAAGGCTTTAAGGATGATGCAGTGCAAGGACTGGGGAGGGCTGGGATGCTTTGGGGTGGCTCAGTGAAATCACTGCTCCATGAAAAATCAGCACAACTCCAACTACTAAAGTCACAGGAGCTGGGATTGTCACCTGGAAGTGTGCTAGCAATGATGTTCATATCTGTAACGGCATTCACAAAGCAAGTATTGATACCAGCAAGTGTCTTCAAAGCATTTTAGTTGAGGGAGCGGGTTGCATTTGGTGGTTCTTCTCTGGTCTGCAGGTGACCTGATCTGGGTTTTGTTGAGGGGTCTGCAGTGTTGTGTGCCACCTAGTCCTACAACGCGAGGTCTGTCCTCTTCTGGGACCTGAGGCAGGGCGCTGCTGGAGGACAGGATCTAGTGGGGGCGAGTCACATCAGCTCTTAGGTTTTTTTCAGTACTGTTCTAATATTGCTGCTTTACAATGCCAGAACAAGTAAAATCGGTTTACTGGTGTGATGCATCAGCTGCCACTGGTGTGCCAAGGTGATCAGTGCTCAGTGGCATGGTGGGAGGAAGAGCCCCAGGAGGGGAGCAGTGCTGGACCCCAGGCCGAGCTGTGGGTGCAGCGGGAGGAGGGCTGGCAGCGCTTCCATCCCTTGCTGTGCTCCTGGCTGCCCTGCCAGAGGAGGGGTTTGCCAGCCCAGCGCCCAGCTAGCCTGGCAGGGGATGCAGTCTTCCCTTTCCGCTCCTTCCTGCTTGCACTTTTTACCCCTTGCACGCACATTTTGCAGCGGCGGCCTCACTTGTTTTGCCAAATCCTTGCATTTTCCATGCTTCCACAAGCCCCGGGCCCTGTCTCCCTCGGGAGCCGGAAAGAGCAGGGGGCTGGGAGGGGAAAGGAGAAAAAACTCCGGCTTGTGCTAAGTCCTGGGGGGGGGGGGGGGCGGCAAAAAAGGGGAAGAAGCCCTGTTTTGGGGGCCGGGGCAGCCCGCTTGCTGCAGCCCCGCAGCGTTCAAACTTGCCGCGGGGCCGGGCCGGGAGCGGGGGGGGGGTGGCGGGGGGGGCCGGGCCGGGGGGCCGCACCGCCCGGCCCTGATTTGCTGCTCGGCTCCGAGATTGACAAAGTCTTGCCTTGGGTTTAAAAGAAGAGGAAAAAAAAAAGGGGGGTGGGGGGAGAGAAAGAAAAGTTTTTCGCTGCAGGAGCAAGCAGGGGCCGGGAGTGAGCGCGGCGGAGCCCCCGACAGCCCTCCGTCCGCCCCATGGCTTTATAAAGCGGCTGCTCTCCGGGGGGGGCTGGCGGGGGGGGTCTGAGCAGCTTTTCTTCGCTTGTATATATTTTTTCCCCCCTTTTTCCCCCGAGTTGTCCCGAGCTGGTACCCCGTTTTTTGTGGACCATGGATACGCACACGCGGTGGAAAAGGCGCAGTTGGATACGGAGCTGGTCGGTACCCGCTGCCCTGGTGCTGCTGGGTGCCCTGTCCCTCGGCCGGGCAGGTAAGCGGCCCCCCCGGCCCCCCCCAGCCCATCCCCGGGGCGGCGAGTCCCGGTTGCCGCGGGAGGGACGCGGGTGTCAGCGGCGTGCGGGGCCGTGCGGGTGGGGAGGGCGAGGTGGCTTTTGTGCGGGGCAAAGCGTTTGTCTTCCCTTAGTGCATTCCGAGGGAAGGGGGGGAAAAAAAAAAAAGAAAAAAAGCCAGCGAAAAAAGCCACACAACCTCCTTTAGCTGCCCGAGTCTCTGAATGCCATTTGTCAGGGGGCCCGTAAAAGGGGAAAAAAAACTTAAAACAATACTTTATTCGCCTTTCTTAGAGCAGAGCTGCCTGTTGCTGAGCTTGTTTTTTCTGAGGCAAAAGTCAGGATTTGTTTCTGGAGGCTCTAGGTCTTTATATATCTGCATATATTGGTGGATATATATTTAGTTGTGTATATATAGGTGAATATATATTTAGTCAACTGGAAACCTATCTTCTTGTGTAGTTCCTCCTTCTTGAGGAGAAGAAACTTTTTGTCCAGAAGTAATCTGCTCCCCCCCTCCACATCAAAGCGGCAGATTTCGGGACACAGAAGCTTTGCAGCCCCTTCTGCTCGGGACCCCAAGGTGCACTCTGCCCCACCAGCCCCAATTTGCAGGGTTTCTCCCTAAAATTGTGGCTGAGCGTGGCAAGAGGAAGTTCTGTGAAGTACCAGATGTGCCACGGCACTAGACATGCAACCAGAAAAAATCCTGGAATGTCTTTTTTTTTTTACAGTCGTGCAGGAGGGGGACTAAGCACTTTATTTCACCAGCTTTGGGTTTGCTGAGTCTTTCTAGAGCTCTGCTTTCAATTTTCTGCCTTCCCCGGGTGGGCTGGGAAGTGCCCGAGCGGGGCAGATGGAGACTTGTGGATCTGCTGGAAAAGTTTTTTTCCCTCTGTGTTTTCAGAGTGTTTTCTGAGTTTGTAGCGGACACATGGAGGCATTGGTGCTCTGAGGTCTTTTGATATTGTTTTTCAAGGGAAAGACTAAGAAGCGGTTTGTTGGCAAAGCTGAATTTGAAATGTAGAAAGTTAAAGTAGATGGAGTTCTGTAGGGTAACTTGGGAACAGTGAGAAGTGCTCTGAAGAGCTGAACTGAGATTCAACTTTTATGCTTGATTTTTGCGTGCTCCGGGTATTTTTTCCTGGGAAGCCCAGGCAGTGATGTTTGCAGGGTTGCTTGTGTGTTACCAGGACAAATATATGTGGGATTCTGTATATAGCAGCGTGATTGCAAATTATTGTAACTTCTAGGTTCTTAAAATGACCTTAAGGAAGAAAAGGTGGGTGTATGAGGAATGCTTTCATTAATGGTTTGCTTGCAAAGTCTAAGCAAGATGGAAAATAAGTTGTTAGGCAATGAATATAAAATGCCTCTAGAACATCAGTGCAGGAGAAGTTATGGGCAGTGGGAGCTACCGCAGGAGTTTGTGTTGTACTGCAGAACTATTGGGCTGTTACAGCAGCTTTCTGACCAGGAGAATACCAGAGCGATACTACTCAGCTTGGCTTCCCTTTTTGTGCAGCCAGCTTGTCAGGCCACTCTGACTCTGTATTAGTTGAAAACTGAATTATTACCAATCTCAACTATTTCAAAGGAAAGATGACAAAGTTTTCTTTTTTCTTTTGTCTGCTAATGTTTTAACGGTTTCAGAGCATCCTTAGGCACTTTGTCTGTCAGTGTGCATCCTTCAGACAGCTTCAGCAGAAGACTTAGCTCCTTTTAAAGTTACCTGGTAACTTTTCTGACACTTTTGGGTCCAGCTGTGGGTTGCAGCTGGAGGAAGCAGACGGCTGGCTGGAGGTAATGCTGTGGTGCGTGGCTGGAGAGCTTTTGTAGGGCCAATGTTCTGCTCCAAGCAATGACTCTTGCAGTGAAAGGCTTTGAGTTTTCCTAATGAGCCTCCTAATAGGACATCAAATAATTTGGATGAGGGAGGAGTCGCATTGGGACTGCTGATGGCGTTGACTAATGCTCATTATAGTTCTTTTTTTAATCTTTCCAAGTTCTCTTTGGTTTTATTTCAGCTCAGATTGTTTCAGTTTCATTTTAATCAGCTGCTCTGTATGGAGAGCGGTGACTCTTCTCTGTAGTCTTCACAAGCAGATCCATCAGGTGGCTCCAAAGAAAGGGGAAGAAACCTCGCAGACTGGGTTTCCAGGAGGAGAAATACAATGTCAAAAGCAGCATGAACTGAACTGCCTCTGAACACTGCCCTTCCAGCTCAGATTTTCCCATATTTTAACAGATGATGTCACACAAAAATCTAACCCACAGACAAAGTTGGAATCTGTCTCTGCTTTTACAAATCCCTATAAAATTGAATCAGGTTTCTGGGTGAAAATTTTTGGAAGCAGCAGTTTCCTTTAGTGGCAAAGAAAAGTGTAATAAGAATACATGGCATGCCCTTTAAAAGCAATAAAAATGTTGGAAATTTTGAAGTATCCTGTTACCATCTGTTGCTTCTCTCCTTGGCTCTTCCCCAGCCATCTAGAATGAGCTAAAAAAAAATATCTTTGTCCAGCCAGTTAGAAGTGTTTTGTTTAATATTTTGCCAATCAAAAGTGTTGATATTGTTTTACAAGAAGAAATATGACTTTATAAGTCTGGAATTGATGGGCAGATCTGATTTCCAGTGTAAAACCTGGATTATGCTGTCCATGAATTGCCAGATTGGAACAGGATTTTAGCTTAAAAGCACCCAGCTGTCGGACATGCCCTGTCCAGGGGATGTGATTGAGGCATTCAGCTGAGGTAATATGTTATTCTTCCATGTAAGCTGGGGTCAAGACAAAAAAAAAAATCTTTGACTGTTTGCTTGAAGGTGGTTTTTGAAGGCTGCTCCTGCGTTTGCCTCCCCGTGGTGCTGTAGCTGTGCTGGATGTGGGAGCTGGTTTCAGACTCGTGGTTGAGGAGCCGGTGGTGTTGGCTCCCACCAAAGCTAACGGGAACTCTGGCTCTTCAGTACGAAGCATTGCAGTGTCATCTGGACAATAGTTTGTTGGGGATTGGAGAAATCCCATTTCATCTCCGGTCTTTAGGGGTAGCTCTAAGGCAAAACCTGTTAAGAGTTGCTGATTTTTGGTGCACAGAGAGGGACGAGAGCGTGGACTTGCCTGCTGGCACGACTAGCTTGGATTGCTAATACTGGATCCTCACATCTGAAACCTCTTGTTAAGAGCGAGGGTAATCCAATAAACAAAGCTGGCTTGGTGTACCTCTGCTTGCAGACAGTCTGCCCTAGGAAAAATAGGGAGGGACTGTAAAGAGGATGTGTCCTTATTTTGAATGAGTACTGTCCCTGCCCCTTACATCTTCTCGTTGAAAGAGATGGACTCTTCAGGTTCGTGGCTTTTGAAGTGCAGAGCAAATCCAGCTAGGAGGTTTCTGTCTCGTGACGACTCGCAGCACACCGTGGTGTTGCAGGGGCTGTGCTAATGCCCATTGCAAGCCTTTGGGGTGAGACTCGTAGTGCGGCTCCTGCGCTGATCTCCCACCTCTGCTGCGGGAGGGTGGTGGAGGTGTGAGCCTTATTAACTGGGCACACCCTACCCGTGGTTAATTGGAGCGCCATTCGTATGGCTGGTACCACCAGTGGTCAGCATAAGTTTTAATTTTGAAGTAGCTTTTCTTTTTCTCAGAACTCCAGCATGAAAATCCTTGGTACCATCCAAGAGGCTCAGACCCTCAATGACATGTAGATGTCCTGTCACCCTTGGTAGCATGTGCCCAGTTGCTTTTCTTCTAACACTGAAGCTGAGGTCTGGTCCTGATGCTGTCTGTCGTCGCTGCTTTGGTGACTCAGTTTCCCCTTCTGTCCTGCAGCCTGGTTTCGGGGCATAGGCTTTTAGAGTATGTGTTCTTACAACTGCTTTGAATTCAAGATATAGCCTTTAAGATGAGACGGTGTGGTAACAGATGCTGGGAAGCAGAAGGCACTGCTGTGGCATATGCTGCTAATGCAGAGGTATTTGTGTGAAGTACCATTTATAGATGTGTCTTGGATAATCTGAGCTTTTCTGGACTTCAGAAATAAATCTGTGGGAGTACTTTCCAGGAAACTGCTCTTAGACTGAAGTTTTTTCTTTTCTAGAGGTAAAGCAAACTGACAATTCTTAACAGTTGCTTTTTCTACTTTGTCTTGTGCCCTGATTCTTTGACCCGCTCCCTGCACCTTCCCTCTCCCCACACTACCTGGATGCTGGGGCCGCATTGCAGAGCTGCCCTTCCCGAAGCAGAGGGAGGATGGATGGCCCATCACTGTGTAAACATGACAGTCTACACATGGAAAAACTGCACGGACCGATGCTGCTGGGAACGCTTCCACACGAGCAGATTGAGGGTTAGGGGCTTTATGGCCCGGCAAACCTCTGGGGGTAATGAAGGGAAGGGGGGGCAGGCCAGCTGGCCTCTGGGGGGATAGTCTATAAAAAAAATAAAAATGCTGCAATAAGGTATCACCATGGTGATTGATGGTTTTACTGTTATGTGTTTGTGTGGTTGCCTGCAGATGCGTCTGGAGAATGGTGGGACCTGGGAAGAGCGGGGAGCTGAGCCCCCCGGGTTGTTGCATGGCAGCAAACGCTGCGGGCGCAGAGGTGGTCTAGACCCTGCTCAAACGGGGGGTGCAGGTGGGGGCTGCTTGGCCTCAAAGGGCTTCCAGAGGTTGAGTTAGGAGCCTCTCTGGCCAGCTGGTTGGCACTGGCGTTGGGCACCAGGGACCAGCCTGTCTGTGCTGTGGGTCGGGGTGGAGGTGCCCAGATCTGGGGTGATTTGGGAAAAGTGATTCCATTTGGAGCTCGTGCTCTGCTGTCGTGTGAATTGACTTTGAAGTGTAGCAGCCCCTAAGACGGGGGAAATCCCTGCTGTGTTACAGGTATAAATTTGGTGCTTCATCACATATGTATGTACTCGCCTGGTTTGTTTAGCAGGAGGCTTATCCTCAGGATGCAACTGTTGTTCTATAAAATGAATTATTTTGCAGAAGAAGGTTTAAAACATTATTTGGATTCTGTTGCAAACATGGTTATAACTTTTCAATACCTAGATTTTGGTAAATGGAATCTGTTTAAAATGAGAAGAATTGTCTGGGAAATAAACCAAGAATGAACCACAAAACATCTCTTCTCAGACTTTTTCACGTGGAGGAAGACTTCTTCCACTCTGTGCTTTTATCTAGTGTAGACTTCCACTCATCACGTATTTAGGAAAGCCCTGACTCTGCTGAAGGTCTCTGATATTGCTGAGGATATTTTGGGAATGTTGAGGCCTGAAACAGTCATCTGCTGGAATTAGGTCAAACTTAAGATCTGCAGGATTTGTCCCACATAGAAGTCCGTGTCACCGCAAAGGCATGTGCACACATGAGTTATGCTGCTTCTGTGGTTCTGAGATAATCTCCACTGGTTTCCCTGCACTATCTGGGTAGGTCCTTGACTTCTAGCTTCCTTCTAGTATGGAGTGCAACCATCTGTCTTGGATGTATGGCAAGTCTGATATAAGCAGTAGGACCCGGTCCTGGCATGGCACTGGGAGACACTGTCCCTATGAAGGGGGTTCTCCTTGGCTCGGCTGATGTGGTGGGAGAGCCCCAAGGAGGGCTGATGCAACCCAAGGCACTGCTCCTGTGCTTCCTTCCAAGCTCTGGCTCTGCTGAGATGGGGCTTCTCTGTGCTTGGTTATGTTCTTCTGGATCAGGACTGCTCAGCGCCTTTTTGGCTCTTGGGGGTTTTTTATTATTTCTCTCTGGTTATGGCCCCTCTTGGAGTGCAGCTATTGTACAGAGCTGTCAGTCTGAAGATGTTGGTGGGTTTTTATTCCCTGCTAATGGGGTGGTGGCTTTCTCAGGAGGTTTTAGGAGATTTTTTTGGAGGGGAAACCCTTCCAGATGGACAGTATCTCGTGCTTTCTGGAGAAGGCAGACAGCCTCACATCTGTATCAGGGAACAGTTTCATTGCTGGAATTTGGCTGTTCCCCTTTGGCTGAGCATCAGCAAAGCATAGCAGTGTCCTGAGCTAGCAGCTTCGTTGTCTGGCTGTGGGTGCAAAGCTTTGACCAAGGCAAGCAGGATGCGATCTTTAGACCCTTAAGACTCTTCTTCTGCCTCCTGGTGTTGCCTACCTATACCTTCAGCTGTTAAGGTAGGCAGTGCATTCCCTCTCCTTTGCTCTCCTGGCTTGCTGGAGAGGTTCCTGGAACTGTCTTCTCCAGCTGCAGTCTGGTCTTGCTGCATATCAAAGATTTTATTCTTACTAGCTAGATTAGAGCTTATGTGAAAGGTACTGAGTTTGTAAGCTGGCAGTTTTTCTTAAAAATAAAATAAACCTTAGTGTGAAACAAAAAAAAAAACCAGTTTGGGAAGAACAAGCAAAACAAAAAAAGTTGAGACATGAAAGAATGGAAAAATTGTGTTAAATTCTAATGTTATATGGAAAAAACCTCAGGTTGGCAACATGGTATAATTAGCCAGCAGGTTACTGTTGGCAGGTTTCAAGGCTCTTGAAGCCTAACACTGAGTGAACTGTCCAAATGATGCCATGGTTTCTCTGTGGATGTGTCTGGAAAATCTTTAGAACTAAAATAAACAAATGAAGGAGCTACACAAAAGGCATTTTTGAGGTTGGTTGCTCTGAGTCTGGGCTCTTTTTATCTCCAGAAGCCAGCAGGTTTCTTAGCATCATCTGGAAGCTTTCACAATGTTGAGATGTCATTTTTTGAAACTAGGAAAATGGTATTAATGTATTTACAATGCCGGAGTTTTCCTTCAAGATTGTGTAATAAGCTGGAGAGGAATAAAAGACAGTTTAGGCATTGAATGAGCTACACCCGTGCCTGTTCCTAACCTCTGCCGCAGACTTTCTCCCAGCTCTTAGGCAAGTCCCTGTTCCCAGTGCCTGGGGGCCTGATCCTGTCTCCCTGTATGGAACCTGGCATTAGGTGTTGCTTTAACACAAGTTTAATGCTGATATGCCAACAAGATGTGTGTTTTCAAGGACTGAAGCGTTCTAAGAGTCTCTTTTCATCCCTTTGCCTCAGGTTATCTTAGTGGTTGTGGTCTAGGAGTTTTCTGCTTGAAAAACACTTCACTGGGACAGTGCTTTCCTGTCTAGCAGCATTAGTGCCTCACACTGCAAATCCAGAAGGTTGTTTGGATTTTGTCCCTAGATTTGGACAGATTTCTTGCAGATTATATGGTGGGCTACAATGCAGACCACCATGCTGTTATACTGACCACTCGCAGAACACTTTGAAGCATTAGTTCTATACATGAAATCCAAAGCAGGCAGAGGATCTCTTAGGCAGCCACACAAATACTTTAGTTTCCTGGGGAAAAACACCACCTTTGGAAGGTGGAGGGATGCAAACGGAAGCGGGGTGCTGGATCCTGAAGTTGGATATCCCTGCAGGGTTTTGCATGCTAAGGCTGAGCTGTGGGCAGGGGCAGGAGACCAGGTGAGCTGATGTCAATCTCTTTTAGCTGGCTTTGGTGTGATGACATCCAGCTGTGTTGCTGATGTAAGTAATTCAGTGTATTTTGTTGCTAAGTGCATTCATCCCTATAGGTTTGGTTTGATTTCTTGAGAAGTCATCCGTGCCTGATGCTATATTCCTTGTGGTGCTCAGCCCTGCTGCTCTAGATTCACTGGAGAAAGACCTGGAGGCCAAACCTTAGTCTGGCTGTGCTCAGGGACAGCTTGCCATTAGCCTGAACAGTGTCTGGATGTCACCCAAAGGAGCTGGGCACCCAGTTTTCCTAATGAGGGGTGGAGGGGCATGTTTGGGAGGTGACCTCTTGTTCTCCTTAAGAAGCTGCATCCTGTGGAAGATGTGGATGATCTGCCTAGCTTGAATGCAGGTAAATCATACTGTCAGCTTGGGATGACCCTGTGTGCCATCCCTGCCTGGATCTAGCTGTGCATCTGCAGCCGGGGAGATGCTAATTCCTTCAGAGTAAATAAAGTAATAAGTTTTTTCTCCTGGCTCAGCTTTTAAGCAAACTGTTTAAAGCCCTTTGTTTCCCCCTCACCTTTCTGCACTTCGCTGCTCTAATTTGCAAAGGACAGGGGAGTTTGCAGCTCTGCTGGAAATGCTGTAAGAAGGTGATGGGGGGGAATTCCTGGAGAGGAGAGGTCACTGCGGGGTCTGCTGGAGTCCCTGCTTGAAGGGACCATCAGGAAGCTTTAGTGGCCAGATTTAGAGTTTCATTTGCATGTCAGCTGGGGTTTCTATTTTTTGAGTGTGGATATACAGGAAAGAGCTGTGCTTTGGCTGAGCTCACGTGTCCTCAGTGAGAGCCTCGCTGGCCTCTTTTCCTCTGCTGTTCCTCCCTCCACCCCCTTTTTTGTTTCCAAGACAATACTTAAGTAAGAATTCATTGCAGCTGAATTCCTGGAGATGACACTGCCAGTTTCCCAGGATCTCTTGTACTCCTGCAAGCATTTTACACAGTGATTTTTTTTTGTGCAGCTCCTTCAGTTGCACCCCTCAAATATGAATTACGCAGTGGATTTGTGTGGTCTTTAAGGGAGTTCATCCTAGATGTGCTGGAATGAGATATCTACTCTGTGTGCTCTTGTCTGCTGCAGGGTAGCGATTTGGTCTGAGGGCTGCAGTTCACCGGCTGAATAATGAATGCATTGTTCGTATGCCCTTATTTCCAGCTTGCACCATTAAAAGTGAACAGAAAGGTCAAGGAGATGAGTCACTGTGAATACAAGTGTCATTCTGCTCAGAAGAAATGGAAAAAAAGGAGCTTCCAAGCCAGGTGTTTCAGCTGGTGCCAAACAGCTCTGTTTCACTGTACTTTCAGGGAGTTACAAGAGTAAATCTCAGCTGAGATCTGCTGAAGTGTTCAAGCACCTAACATTTAGCGAGGGGCTGGAGCTGGGGTTTGGCAATTGTAGCTGCCAGGGGCTCCAAAGGCAGCTGCTGATGTAGGCTGTGTGTGGAAAATCCGGGTAATATTCTGGAATCTTTGGGCTTGTTGCTGCTGTTTTGCAAAACAAGCAGCCGGAGTTTGTAGGGTTAGTAAGCTCTTGCACGGGGCTTTATACACCCAGGGGTATCCAGAAGAAAAGGCCTCCTCCGAAACCATCTGGAGACTGCTAATACTGAGCCTCCAACACTTAGAGCAAGGGTTAGCAGTGTTGTGAAGTTGCTGCCATGGGACAGGATTATCTCTTGAAATGCTGGTGGGAAGGCGCGTGCCCCTCGAGCAATGGGTACCAGCAGGGTCCCAGCTCGGTTCCTGCACTGTCCTGGGGACAGGAGCTGCAGCGGCGGAGCAGGGTGGTGGCATCTGCAGGGTGCCTGGAGGTAAGCATGGGTCCATTCCCCTGCCCTGGCCCTACTAAATGCCTGGTTGTAAATTAAGCTTTTTTTAATTTCCTGCCCGAAAGCTTCATTCAACAAGCCCCAGGCAGCTGGTTAACCACACTGGCAGAGCGCTGAAAATAGAAATGCGGCTCGTGGGTTGCATGTGTGGAAGGGGGAGCGGTGAGCTTGGGATGGGTTAATGCCAAGTGGGTGGGATAGGATGGGGAGTTGGCCAGAATTTTCCTTTAATTGATACTGCTGGGGCAATTTCAATAAAACAGCAGTGGTGGCCAGGAGACCAGAAAACAGAAGCTGGTTCAGAAGTTGTTAATGCTTTTTTTAATGGAGTACAGTTTAAGTCATGGGCTCCTGTACCTATGGGTTTCTTCCTTCACATGGCTGAAACACCCCCCTTTGGGGGGTTTATCAGCATTTTGGCTAATTGCTTTTCACTGTCCTGGAAAGGACTCAAGACGGTGTGCTGTGGCAGACACCCCTGCATATTGTCCAGCACTGCTTTGGTATTTTGGCAGAATACGAATCCTGAGAGACAGTACATAAAAATATTTACATTTTTGATTTCTAGCCATTGGATTTTTCTGTTCTGAAATCATTCCTCTGGTGTAAAACGTATTCCTCCAAAAAAATAACTAAAGCTGTAGAATCTTGACTTATCCTCCCCCATCAAAATACACCTTCAGCAGAAAATTAAGCCGTTTTTCTTGCCCACCTAATGTAAGATCGCTTCCATAAACAACTTTCAAAGGAATTTACCAGCATAGCTTTGATCCAAGGTGGCCCAAAATTCACACATTCCATGTGCTATCAAATGACTGGGAACCTGCACTGTTTTGCTAGTGATGCAATAGGTGATGCTGACCCAGGGGTGTAGCAAGGCAGGAGTCGATGGCTCCTAGCTCACGTGCATGGGAGCACCGTGCCCGGTTTGTGCAGTGAAGCATTGGGTCTGTGACCCTCGCGTTGGTATTGCGTGGAAGTTAAAGACTTCTGCAGGTAGATGAGGTGGGTGGTGGGTGTGTTTGGTTGCTGGCAGCAGGACAACGCTTCTGGCAGTGTGAGGTGTGTGTGACTCCGTGGAGCCACCGTGCAGGACAATCCCGCCGCAGGGCAGGAGCCATGCCGGACGTGCCCCTCGGAGGGTTTCCCCTGGAAGATATGAGTCTGTCCATCCCCCCGAGTACAGTGTCTGTTCCCTGACCACGGGCTGCTCAGTGTCTCAGCTTGGAAAGCTGTCGATTCCTTGAAGGATAAGGACTGCTTGCCTGGAGCCCTGCGGCTGCAGATGCTTTTCCTGATGAGGCTGATGCTTTTCTCTTGATCCTGTGGGGTATTCTGCTTTTTGTAACAGGGAGGGCAGATCACGAAGAAATCCCCTCATCGTTTCTGTGCTCCAAAAGCAATGTGAGGATGGGAGGAGGAAGCGGCTTTCGTCCTGGTCGTTGCCTTTGGCATACGCTGGCGGGTGCTCGTATAGGAAAACTGCTAGGAATGTTCTTGCAAGGGTTTGCAAGGATCGGGAGAGGCATATTATCACGTCTTGTATGCTTTGGGAGAAAGTCCCTTGCTCTGCCTCTCTCAACTGTTTAAATTAAAATGATCTGTCTTTCTGCAACTGTTGGATGCTTTCCCTGCTGACCTCAGGAGCTGGGACTGGAAGGAGCAAACAGACCCCAGTGCTTAGAACTGGCTCTGGCTTTTTTTTTTTTTTTACAACTTCAGTCCTCATTCCCTGCAGGATGCAAAACAGAAAAACAATAAGGGCCATATCTGCTCTAGAAATATCAATTTTCCCAGTGCTCTGTAATTAAAGAGCTATACTGGGAAGCAGCAAAGCCTTTATGCGCTGGAAGCTATTGTCTTACAAGACTATGTATAGAAAAGGCAGCAGCATGCTTAACCCTTCTCCAGAGCTGGCACGGAGGGTCGAGTCCTCTTGCGGTGTCTCACCATCCCTTTCTTTTCCAACCACAGCCACGTTCCCACAGCAGGGTCTGACTGCAATGCTCCCTGTGAGCTGAGCTAAGCGCTGGGCAGGATCAGGCCGTTGCTCCTTAAATGGGGAAGCGCAGCCGAGCAGCTTTGCAGCCTTTGGCAGGCAGCAGTGCCCAAGGATGCTGGACGGGGTGCTCTGTACCCAGCCTCCGAACGCAGCTGCGGTCCCTGCTTAGGGGATTCCTGTGCACTGAGGGGAAAGTCATCCCTGTGCATGGGCCAGGATTTTTGGTTTGACCCTTTGGCGCTTACACACTGCGTTTTGTCTTGGCCCAGGGTGCTGTGCTTGCGCGGGGATGGGATTTTTCTTGCTGCTTGGCTGGGAGTCCGGCTCTCGCAGCGCTGCTCTGTTGCAGGAGCGTGTCCACATGGAGCTGTGGGTGGATGCGGGGCTGGGACCCGACTCCTGCTGACGTGGGGAATTTAGGTTGTGAAGTAGCATAACATCGTCAGACCTAAAGCACAAACCCACCTTTCATCTCTTCTCTACCGCTGCTTTTGCCCTGCTGCTTTCATTGCCCACAGGCCTGCATTTTTTGGCAGTTTGTGGAGCATTCATGGTGCTGGTTGGGATTCAGCCTAGGGAAATGCAGTGTGACTTCTTGTGGCAATGGGGAATAGGCTTGGGTAACACCAAGCTGATTAAGACTTTTTCCTATGAAATATGAACCAGAATGAAAACTGGAGTGTTTTGGATGTGGAAATATCTATAAAGAGCTTTGGGTTCCTCATTTGAAGGTACTTAAATTCATACCAATAAACTTAGAGATGCTCTGAAATGGTCAGAGTCAGACCATCAGTTAAAGATGTTCTGCACGTTGAGAGTAACTGAGTAACCCAGCGTGCTTCCTTCCCTGCAGCTCCCTTCTCCAAAGCCTTGGCCAGACAAGCCGGGGCCCTTCTTGCCCTGGGGACACTCGTGCCAAATAACGAACAGCCACGCTGCTAAAGCGAGAACGATTCCTGCAAGCCTGGAAGTAGCCGAGTCTCTGTTGCCAGAGCAAAGCGGGCTAATTTGTGACTAAGCTTGTTAAGGATGAAGCTGAAAGATCTGCTTTTTGGGGAGTGAAATCTGCCACATCTTTGACTTAGCTGGTGTGGCCCCTAAAGAACCCAGGTGGGATTTGGGTCCCCATAGACCTGCCCCTGTTGTGACTCGTGGGGCCAAGTTGATTGTTTTTCTGGTAGTGGCAAAATGCCCAGCCTCAGGGTATCTTATATGAAATCTCGGTCAATGGAAAGGCTGAAAATAAGCGTAGGAGATGAGGGGGAGCTTCTGTGAAACTGAAATGGGCTCTTCTATGCTGAGGACCAAAGGCTACGGATGTGCCCTGAGAAATGTATTTGGGGGAAACAGATCTTTCTCAACACTTTTCTTTCCATTTTAGTGAGCAATGAATGATAGCAGAGGGGGTTTTAATGCAGGCAGGTATGTTATGCCTGTGTAATGTCAGTCTACGCAGGATTAAATAAGGCATGTGGAAAATTCTTCTAGGAAGTAATGCCTAGTGAGAAACAATCACTGGAGAACTCGGAGGTGAAATAACCTGCTCTAGGCAAGGCACAGTCTTTGTCTGTGCCCCTGGAAGTCTGCCACGCCATGGCTCAGCAGTTTGGCAGGGGCATACTTGGCGCAGGTGAGGCTTACGGGTCTGAGAGCATCCTGCGGTGCTGAGCAGCTCTGCCTTACTGTGCTCGCAGGTGTCTTCTCATATGTAGGGCTTCCTGGAGGAAGGGATGGATGTGGGGCTTGAGATGTCAGTGCCCCTTGGAGAGGAGGTCGTTGCCACGGGAGAGGAATGAATGCTCCATCAAGGTTTGGGTGCGAAGAGCACAAATGCTTTTCCGTAGTACTGAGGGCTTCGATATGATTATTTTAGGTGTTTACAGATGGAACAAGGAGGACTCAATGTGTGCACTGCAGCTCCGGCCTTACTGGAGCCTTTTTATATAGGCTGGGCGGTCCTGGTTAGTGTTAAACTCCTGTTTTGTGCCACCGACCTCAGCAATGCTTAGCCTGGGTTTATGGCTGCTTTGAATTGACACGGTGGTGAATTTGACCTGTAATGTCCTGGTTTTAATACGGAATTATTTTATTCCGTTATCCATGCATGTAGCGATGGACCTGGAACTTCTCTGCATGTGTGTCCTGATGGTTTGTGATGGGAACAGGCAGGAGGAGCCAGGATGGCACTGGAAAAGGGCAGAGTCCTTTCCAAACTCTCATGGGTTTGAGTCTTGTATGCAGCTGATGTTATATTTTGTAGAATGTCTGCCTTAATGTCAAAGGGAATGTCTCCTCCCTTCTCCTTGGTCTGAAAAAGATCTCAGCATGTTAATGAAGGGAAGAGGAACATACTGTAAGTGACCTCTTTGCACTTTTGTAAGGACAAACTTTGTTTTCCTGTAGCTAAGAAAAGTCTGTCTTCCCTTTGAGTAATGAATGAGGGCATAGGAAATGTACACAGATCACTTTTGAGCTATTCTGTATACCCTAGTACAAAGTACATCATATATTGCTTATTTTAGTGATGGAGAGAATATCAAGCATGCTCCATGTATAAATGTCTTCTCGAAATATTCTGATAACTCTTCTTGGCATTTGCCTTGTCTGCTTCCCAAATATTTTCTTACCTCGTTTGGCTGCTTCCACTGCTCAACATGCCTTTTGCTCATCTATATGATGAGTGGTGCTGGGCTGCTGTACTTGTCTGCATGGATTGATGCCCTTGATGTGTCATTTACCTTCTCTCTCTATATGTAAAAATACCAAACATTACTTATACACATTCACGAGTGGATGCACAAATGATTGGAAGTGTCAGCATGCACTTTTCCAGATGGTGGAAGCATGTTCCTTACTTCATTTATTTCAAATGTCAAACTCAATGAAACTAATTACTACCAGACTTGAACCGAAGTGACGGAGCGGTTCTTGTCTCCGTTTCAGCAGCGCGGGGTGAAGCTGCACACTCCGCAGCAGGAACAGCCTTCAGGACCTGAAATGCAATCACTGAACTATGACTGGAAGCAATGTAAGGATTGGGATTTGCAGCAGGATGACCAGTCTTTATTTGGTTTCATGGGGAAAGCTGGGTTTAGTCTTGGTAGGGAAGAATGGGCTTGGTGAGTGAAAGGCTAACTTTGTCTTGGATTTCTTCCCTGCTGTGCATGGCACGAATGCAGTAGCTTGCCTGGGAAGTGCCTTGCTTGTGATTGCAGTGCTGGTATCCCCGTGCTTGCTCGGGCACCTCTCGTTGCACCCCAGTGAGCGCTCTACCTGTAGTCTTTTGCCCTTCTACTTTATCTGCAAGATGATGCTGTTGGGTTTTATTTGCACAGTGTCTTGGTAAGTTCTCAGGCTCTTTGGGGACAGGAGTTGTGGAAGTACCCAAGCTGGGCAGGGTTGTAGAGCAGTTGCTCTGGTCAGATGGTGGCAAAGCTCCAGGGATGGATGCTGGATCGGGGTGCCCAAGTTAAGGCAACGAAGGACTGAATTTCAGCTTAGCGGCTCCCTGAACAAAGACTTGGAGCTCTTGGCACTTTTGGAAACTGAGGTGGGTGAGTTTCAAGATGGTCCTGTTGGAATTGAAGGAGTAACCAAAACTGTTGTTCTTGTTCTGCTGTTCCAGTCCTGGGGTCTGTTGCCTGGTGTCTGTCCTGGCTCCGGGAGCTGCGTGGAGCTCCGGGGAGATGGTTGGTATTTCATGGAGGCCCTGGGTCAGAAGCAGAGCTGAGAGGCTTCATCCAGAGCCTTGGAAACAATAACTGTGGATGTATTTTAATGTGTCTTGTTTCCATCCTGCATTTTGCTTCATATAAAAAGAGAGCATGCTCTTGCAAGGGCTCTTCTAGGTAATTCCTGTTGATCCTTTGCATTTCTTGGTTTTGCTTCTCTTTTCAGGAGACACCTTGTAGCAGTTCTTCCAGCAGACTGCCAGTTTGCCATTTACTGTAGGGAAATAGCTGTTAGCAGAGGACTTCTAACTCTCCCTAATTTAGGGTTCCCCCGTTCTTACCCTGGTGGTCCCGTGCCTCTCGGGCTGTTCTCTGGCCCTGGTACTCTCCCTTCCTCAGTGGCCACTTTTTCCAGTGTCTCTCCCAACACTTTGAGCCCTCCCTTGCCTACCATACCCGGAAAAATAACCAGGCCCGTCTCCTTTTGCCCTCTATTGTTCCTCTCTTTTGTGCTAAGTACAGTAATGCCTCTGAGCTACCCCAGGGCTGCTGCGTTCCCATGCTTCCCCATCGCTCTCACAAAGGACCTCTTTTCTCCTGCCTTCTGGGTGTTGGGGCTCTGCAAAATACGTGCCAGTGACCCTTTGCTCCGTATGAAAATAGCCCCTGCCTTTTTGTAGCTGTCACTTAGTTTTGCTCCTTTAATTAGACTTGATCCTGCTTGTATTTTTTTTCCCCTTGACCCTTCTTTTAACTGCAGTAAGTCGTTTTTTTGAAAAGTTTTTCAGCTCCCTTTCTACCTGTGCATACCCAGCCATGCTGGCTCACATGAGTCTTCTCTTTGGATTAAGTTGGAAGGAACTTTAATTACAAGATTCCAAACTTTCCCAAATATTTCCTACTTGTGTGTTGTAAGGCTCCCCTGGGATGGGACTGCACGCTTGGAGTTCAGATTATCCTTCCATCTGCTTTTGCCTAAAGCTGGCAGTGTTTTGTGTGACTCCCTCATACTTGCCTCCGTGGGTACTTTAATAGTTGTCATCATTGAATTTGAAATGTTCTTACTCAGTGGCATCTTCACTCATCCTGGCTGGCTGCTTTTCAAGGATCATGTCCAGACAAAGGACCCGATAACTTCTCCTGCGCTGACTGTCATATGCTGAGACTGTGGTTTTCCTATGTGTAGGAGAAGGATCTTTCCCTGCAAGGAATTGCCCACTTCTGTTGGGATTTCAGTGGGGTGACGCTGATTTTGTACCATGCGAGGATCTGCTCTGTGGTATCCTGGTTCTGTACAGCTAAGCTGTTTTCCTACCTCATCAATATATCATTAATCAAAATCCCTCTTCTGCTGCTGATCAAAGCTCTGGCCTTCATGCAGGCACAGACTTATCTGGGAAAACATTTCCAGCTCTGTTTTCAGTCACCAGGCTGGAGCAGCATCCCTCATTCACCTGGCTACCTTTACTGTCCCCAGCCGTACCACTGCTCGTCCTGTCAGCCAGCTTTTTTAGAACATCTCTGCAGATCCAGCTTCATCCCCTGCCACAGTTACTGCCTCTTCCTCCCTCTGCCTTCAGCTCTTCAGCCGGCCGCGCTGCTGCTTTGCCACCCATGATGGCTGTGGTGTAGACTGGCAGCATTTCCAAATGCATCTCTGGGAGCCAGCTGTCCTTCCAGGGCATCCTCGTACATCCCCGTGCTTTGGGATGAGGAGGGCACTCTCGTTCTGGTGCCTTTGCCTGGATGATGCTTTTATTTGTTTGAGTGCAAAGGTGTGCTTGGCGGAGGAGGTCAGTGTCTATGCTGGTTAACCATGGTGCTTTCTGAAGTCAAAAAAGCCATTTTGAGATACTGTGCAATTTCTGCAGGAGAAAGAACCAGAAAGTGAGTTTGCCACAGACAAGCTCGCTGCTGTGCGGATCAGGGGCCTGAAAGAGGATCTCTTCCCGATGCCCTCTGCAGAACTGAGGAGAAATAAGGGAGATGAGTAGTTTAACTGCAGGCACAGAAGTGCTGGTTGCACTCACAGCTCTGCTGGAATGGGACAGATGGTGGAGCTGGGAAGGAAGGGGGAGCTCTGCAGTGGTGAGAGGTGGTTTCTGGTGTGCTTTGCTCTGAAGAGCAGGTGTTTCTTGATAGGTCTTGATTTATGAAATGGAAAGAAGCAAACAAATAAAAATTCCCCACCCAGGTCTGCACAGGAGTTGCTCGGGTGGTTGGGGCTGCCCAGCTGGGCTGCATGTGGATGGAGGTGGTCAACAGCAGCTCCTCATAGATGGTGTGTGAGCAGATTCCTGCCCCATGAGCTTGTCTGCTCGAAACAGCCTGGGGTCTGGTTAAAAACTGTTCAAGGGCCATAGGGTGGCACGTTAGTGGTCATCTTCATAGGATGGCTGTCACGTCACGGAGGGTCTGCTGAACGCTTGGGTGTTGAGGCAGGTTCTCGTGCATGTGCTTGAGGGGAAGGTTACGATGCATTCCGGACTAAATTGTAGTGGCAGAAAAAATGCCAGTTTAAGGCTTAAAGCACATGCTTAATTAACATTTAATGGCTAACATAAGTAATTAAGGGGAGGCTTATTGGTTGGTCAAGTCAGTATGGTCTAATGTTCGGAGCTGCAGATGAACAGTCTCATCTCTGACTCGTGACCTTGCTCAAGGCCACTTGTATTATTATCCTGCTGATGATAAAGGAAGAAAATAAATTTAACAAGAGATGCTGTGAGCCTTTAAAACAAATAAAGGGGATAATGTCAAGGTAAATGTCTTGTGTTAAGGAGAGAACAGTTTAAAAAGTGGTTAATATGTCAGGGTATTGATTTCTGTGCTACTTCTTACTCATCTGGTTTTTACCTGCTGCATTTTTGCACCCTTTGGAACGGTGAGAGTGATGTGGGCTCTGCTTGTACAGTAGTTGAGACACAGGTAGAGTACGCATCGATACCAATCTGCGTTCTGTCTCGCTATGCTGGATCGATCGTTTGAAGCCAAATGGCTTTCAGGGGCTGCACAGCTTTTGGTGCAGGATCAGAGTCTCTCACCCTTGGAGCTTGGGGCACCGGGTTTGCTGCTGGAGGTGCCTGAGGTTGCCGTGGTAGATCTCGCTTGGGTGTCTGTGCTGTGATTGCATCTCTCAACATCATGTAAATGAATGCTCGTTGTGCTGTGTGCTCTTACCCAAATTTATTTTTTGATTACCCATCTCTTAGGGACAGATTCTGCCAGCCTTATCACCGTACCTTATTGAGTAAACTGCCATTAAATGTACTGGGATTGTTTGAAAGCAAAGCAGTGTGCTATTCCTCAGTGGGAATAGGGTCTGGGAGAGTTTTTGGGGGGGCACGTGGCCATGCAGGGCTTCTGCAGAAGCTCTGCTAAGGTGTCTTGTTTACAAAACTGGAGTTTATTTGTTTCCCTTTAGAGAAATCAGTTGTCTGATGGAAAACTGTTTCTTCAGTGTTAGCAAAAAATAAAAACAAAACCAAAAAAGCCCAGCTTTTACTGGCTGGTATATCAAGGCATTGCTCTTCTGCACTTCACTGGCTTTAAATGGAGTATATCTGTGTAGTTGTCTGATTCGTGCCCAGGAAACTCGGAACAATTAGAGAAGCATTTGTTCCTTGGTAAAACTTTGAATTCCTTTTAAAGATTTGGCACCATTTTTAGGTTGGGAGACATCAGGAGAGTGGCCCAGCAGTGACACTAATCTTTCAGCATCTCTTTAATCTATTTTGTGGTTTTAGTCTGAAACGTGAGGAGGAGTCTGTATTTGGGATTAAAACTGCATTTCACTACTGCTGGCAGTGAGACTCAATGTTCTTCATCTTTGATCTTTTCCTGAAGCTGCACCAAGACTTTGTTTCCTATTTGTTGTGTCTGACCCCTGGTAGAGCTCTGAAATAGCTCAGATCTGGATGATTCGTCACTCTTTACACCCAGAGTCCCTGTGTGTCTTCCTTCTTTATTGCTTATACTGCTCATTCCCCAAAATCCACGCTTTTGGGTTTAAGGCACTACGCAAACTACGATCTGAAGAACTGGCAAGCCAGGAAGCGGAAGCCTGTGTTGAAGAGGGACAATATTTTGCTGGGCTTCCCTCTCCTGCCCACTGCCCATGACTGCGAAGGCAGAGAAAATAAAACGTGGTGGAAATTGCTGCTGAATGTGCCAAGGGTGGGCCAGGTTGCTCTGGAGAAGTGTGAAAGACAGCCGTTAATCCCACTGGGTCCCTTTGCCAAGAGCGTGCACATGCCACCCTTTACGTTGCCCTGTTCTAGTGCTTTATTTTTCCTGCCTGGGGATGAGGATTTGCCCGGCTGTCCGTCGGGAGCGGGCAGTGGTGGTTTGAAGGGCTCAGCATCCTGCTGCTGCCAGGGTCTGGCTGTCTTCGCCCGCGGTGCTGCTCACCCACGCAGTGCCAAGCGCCTCATCCGTCTGCCAAGCTCCTGCTTCTGTCTCACCTAAGTTGGTTGCTTGCAGCTGAGCCAGAAGTATCATTTCCTGAAAGCACTTGGAGTATATACATATTAGGGTATGGAAAGCATCATTATAGCAGTCTGCAAATATTACAGGGCTGACTGATCAAAGTTGCGATTGAGCTCTTTAAACCTCCAAGTATGATTAAGAGGTCATGCCATGAACCAGTTCCAGGCAACTGAAAATAAGCTTGAGACTGGAAATGACCTCTCACAGATGCTGAGGCACAGCAAGGTTGGCTTTGGTTTTTTGCTTGCAGCCTGAGATGTCTTGGAGATGGAGCTACTGAAATACAAAGCCCTCTTCTTACCTACAGAAAGAAATGCAACACTGGTCACCACGCTAGCTGAATATTGCATAAGGAAATCTTCAGTTGCTTCCATTCATTAGCCAGAAAGGAATCAGAGGAAAATATATTTTCATATATTTTTATTGGTGCTTCGGGACTGGTTCGTGGAAAGGTTACCTGATATTTATTATCTACCTTTTTACTAGGAGGGAGCACTAATTGCTTTCTTGCTTGAGTTAAATGGGTTTGCAGTGATTCAAGTTCTCCCTGCGAATGCAAATACGGAGGGTCACCTTTCCATCAGGCTCCCCAGGAACATCTTGTACAGACCTGTGTTTAACCAAGCAAGCAGTGATGAGGCACCAGGTCTGTGCCACCTCCTTATTGTGAAGGTGTAGCTGCTTCCAAAGGCGTCATTTGCTGGTGTCTTCCTCCCTTTGCATCTGCCCTGGGGTTGAAAGATCAATAGGAAGGGTGAGAATTTTTTCTTACTGTTTTAGCTTAGCTTTTTATGGTCCCAGATAGCTTCATTTCTGTTCTTTCTCAGCCATGCTCTGATGGATTGTCTTGCTTTCAGTAACTTGAATCTCTGCTCAAAAGGCCTCAGGAGCACAGTAAAACTGAGGGAAGAGAAGGAAGATACTCAGCAAGTGATTATGTACTTCAGCCATCCATTGCTGGATATCAGCTAGTGGCATGATGTGGGAGTGTGTGCGGGGTGAGGTGGACAATGAAATCTCTGTGCAAAATGAGGGTCCTGCCCGGGAGCAAGCATGGTCACTGGTTTCTCCATGCATGCTATGAGTAAGGCTGTGATGGAATATTGTCTCTTCATCTCCTTTTTTTTAGATTGGGCAAAGTTGGAAGGGATTTAGGAACCAGCAGCTGAAGCAGTGATAGGGCTTGGAGGCTGGACTGGCAGGGACTCGTTGAAACAAGTCCGTAAGGGAAGGTCCTTTCCAGAGGCTCAGGAGCATGAAGGGATTTAGGTGCTGAACTTGACTATTTGCTCAGATTGGTGAACTTGAGACCTGAGTGCCTGAGCCAGGCCCCAGGGAAGAGTGGCCATGTAGAGAAGTCCCGCAGGACCTGGTTTGGAGACTTTTACAGCGATTGCACAAAGTGCAGCCAGAAACGTGCCCTGGCAGGAGACGGGCTGCAGACCAGCAGATCCCTTGCTCTTGCAGCTTGTGGTCTGCTATCACCAGCTCTCCTGTGCTCCCTGATGAAACAAGGTCCCTGGAGGTGGTGTCACCACTTTGCTTTCCAGCAGTGCAGAGAGGCAATTTTAATAATGGGATTGAGGAGCCTGTGTGTGCAGGGAGCCCCGGGGATCTCCAGCAGTGTGAGCTGGGAGTGTGGACAGAAGTGACTCTGAACAAATCTCAGTTTCTTACTGCAAGCCAGGAGTGGTTTTTCTTATCTTTCCACTTCATCAGTATATTTGAAACCTCATCTTAAAACTGGGTCGTGCACATTTTTATTCTCAGTAGAGACCACCAGAAATACCTTGGCATGTGTTTATCTCTATTTTTCTATGCAAAGTGGAGTACTTCTACCCACATTATGTTTGTATGCTACAGTAGGACTTTAGAATTGAGGTTTGCTTCGGGCTGTTTGCATGCATTCAGGGAAAGGCTAGTCCAAAGGTAATACGTAGAGCAGAGATGCGTAAAAGTGACTAGTCCAGAGTCCTAGCACGGTGCCTCTTAACCCTTGCCCACCAGTTTTTCATCTCCCCAGCATGCGGTCGGAGACAGAAGCCATCCCTCCTCCATCCCCTCGTGTCTGCAGGGACATAGTCCCTTTCCTGACAGTCCCCTCTCCTGGTTTCCCCAGGAGGGCAGGGACCGCTGCCCATCCCGCAGGTACCACTTCTTGTCCGTGCTGCTGGGAGATCTCGCAGTGATTTTTAGAACTGTCATTGGGCCCTAATTAGATGGTTGATGCCAAAGTAATAATAAAAGGCTCCTATTTAAAACAAACCCATGTGAATAATTATGTAAATATTTGTCTGGGCCAGTGTTAGTTTGAGTCCTGGGAAAGCTTTTTGGATGGATATCTTGGATATTTCTTGTTAACTTTTATAGTAGCATATTTCAATTCAGATGCTATCTTTGGGTTTGAATTCTCCTTCATGTATAATGGAAGACCTGAAATGACATTTCAGCTATTAAGTGCAGCAGATATTTCCAAGAACAGTCAATGTACAAATCTTTGTGACCAGTTTAATAGAAAGTATCTGAAGGAGGGTTGGAAACGATCATGCAGCTGTGATCCAAATTTTCTATAGTCACTTCTTGTCCCTGTGTGACTTGGTCTCTGCTGTAAAACACCTTTGTGGCAGCTGTGAGTTTCAAGCAAATGAGGCCATGATCTTATAGGAATAATGGTATATGATGAGAAAAAAAAAATCCATCATCTCCTTTAAATCAGCTGCTGGAACAGTAGTGAGAGATGGTTTCTGATGTGGCTTTGCTACCTCTGGGAGGGTTTGTCTCCCATCACAGGTAGGACGGTGCAGGGTGGAGGGGTCTGGTGCTGGGTAATTAGCTCCTGTTTGGCTCCCGATAGCTATTTGTAATGGAGATGCTGCTCTGAGTGGAGGAGGAGGTTAATGGGTTGGCTTTCTCCCCTAATGACCGAGGATCAGAGATCACAGAGGTCGGTCAAGGCTGAACAGGAGTTTCTTGATATTACCCTAATGCCACTTGATGCGCTCAGTTAATGGCGATAAACCATCTTCCACCATTTGGTGCTGCCGAATGAGAGGGCTGGGGCTGGGGAGGAATCCTGCGCTTTTAATGCAAAACCTCACCATATGCCATTTCTTAATTTGGGCAGTAGGGAAATACACCAACCATGTACTCATGTTTTATTTATAATGGGACTGGAAATCGGAAAGGAATGGGAGCTGGAGTGTTGTATTTGGATGAGCCTCTTCTGCATGTTTGGACATCAACAGACTATATATTACTCTAGCTGGTCCATAAAAAACCCCTCAATTGGCCTGATGTAAAGTAACATTCATTCCCTGGTGACACTAACAAAGAAATCCATTTAATACACCTAATTGGGAATAAGATCTGCTGAATAAATACAGATTAGAACTGAGAAAATCATTAGGAATTAATGACTTAAGTGGCGATTTTCTCCCTGCTTGCAGACTTCCCTTGAGGGCATCCTGGCTCTCGGGTTGGTTTGTGGTGTTTGCTGAGAACTGATGAAACTCGTGGCTGGGTGCGGTGGTTAGTTCAGACCTGCGTCTTCCTCCTGCTCTTCTGGCCTGGAAAGCAGTGCCTGTGGGCAGACCTGGGCTTTTTAAGCTCACAGAGGAACTAATGCTCCTGAGAATTTTGGAAAACAAGCTTCAGAAACACTTTTCATGAAGTCAAGCAGATATGAATTTGAAATTTGCCTTCTGGCTACCTTTTTTATGAAGGGAAATCAGATATAGATATAAAGTAAATGCTACGAGTGCATCGATTTAAACATCTGAGGAAAGAATTGGTTTTACACCTCTTCCCCCGTGTCAAAATATTCAAGTGTACGGTAGTGCTGGAAATAATTCAGCGTTGGGCTTTTTAAAAATCATGCAATGAAATATTTAAAAATAAAAATTACTTGTGCTTGGTCCCATTAACTTTATGGACAACTAAAAACCCACAGTGCATGAAAATGAGTTTTTAGCTCCTAAATGGCTGTATCCTGGAAGCATCCCAGCTGGGTTACCTGCATGGTGTGGGGTAGTGCCCTGCAGTAAACTCCTCTGTGGCTTTGTTCCCTTCGAAGTGGCTGATGTGATGTGCCAACCAGGCGATGCTGATTGCCAGCCTGACTGTAGCTGCAATGTTTACCGTGGTGGAAATGATTGTAATTATGCAGGTGCTTGTGTTAATGTGTTTAATTAAGCTGATGGTTGGGCAATCCACATGCAGCACCACAACAGAAATTAAAGGGCTGGGCATGGTTCTAGGAAGGTTGTGGAGAGATGTTAATGACTAACGTTCTGCCCCCCAAGCTTGTCCGTTTTGGCTGCTCTTTCCAGACTCTGCTGGTCTAGCTGATAAAAGATGCTGCCTGTCCTCCTGTACCTCTTGTCCCTTGTGTCCTTGTGCCACAGCAGCTCCAGCTGTGGTTGCTGGACAGCCTGCTCTAACGGTACCTCTTCAGCATCTCCCATTTTCCCAGAATACTGCTGGAAGATGCTGAGAGGCAACATAATCCTTTGCGCTGAATTTGTGAGGGTGGTCCTGTTTCCTGTGGCACAGACAGCCACTTAGAAAGTGGCCTGATGAGTTTTGGTTTTTTTTCCCCTAACCCTGAAGCATCGAGAAGAGACGTGGCACTGGCCGTCCCATACAGCTGTGGGCTGCTTTCTGTGCATCCTGGGGTGTTCAGCTGTGCTTCCAGCTACTGGAAATGGGAGGAGGAGGGAGAAGAGCCCCAGTCATGGCTTGTTCTGTTCCCAAACTGCCCTGACATGCACGCAGGCTGCTGGGTGCCTGTGGACATTCAGTACAGATGGGCTGTGGGGCTTCCTGGGTGTACAGCGTGACTGTGTGTCTGCATATGATGGCTTCAGCCTGATGCAATTCCTGGCCTATAGCTGAGTGCTCAGTGACACCTCTGGGGTGCAATGGGATGGTCACCCACATAAAATGTCCCAGAGGGCTGCAAAACCACCGTTCAGCTGTTTGACTACTGTTTCTCTCTGGAAGGTTGTTGGTTGGTTTTGAGAGAAGTCATGCAGAGGAGGCCACTGGCTTTCATCAAAGGGTGATGCCCCTCTTGTTCTTGATTCAATGCCAAGGAGCTTTGGCGAAAGAAAGAAAGAAAGGTGCCCTCCATGATGTGCTGGAGCAGATGGTGGCCCTGGCAGAGCACTGCAACTGGCTGCGGCAGCGGCCGAGGGAGGATGCTCACACTTGCTCTGACAAAGACACTGTTGTGTCAGGTCTTCGTGTGTTATTTCCCCCTGTCTGGGAGATGAGCGTGCCAGCTTCTTTCTTCCCTTGCAGGAGTAACTATTCTGCACCCCATTAAAACTAGTTGCAAAAATTCTGTTGACTTTAATGTGCTGCAAGATCAGGGCCTAATTAAATCTTGCAAAGAGCATTAAGTGGTTGATCATTACAAAGTACTTTGAAAAAGAAAATGCTGTCTAAGTACCAGATTGCTCTAAGGAGTGCCATGTGTTTCCAGACAAAGACAAAAGGTTGAAATTTTCTTTCCCATCAGCAAATGCACCTGCTTGAGCTGCGAGGAGCCTCGGTGTTGGCTGCAGCTGGCGTAGGCGTGAGTCCCATGGCAGCAGAGCGAAACTGGGAAGGGCAGTGGATACCCTGTAAGGCCCAGCCGGAAAATAGCGATCACTTATAGAAGCAGTAAATAACTTATTAGCCTGAATGAAACCTCTGCTTGGGTTGCCTTGATTGTGCGACGTGGTCACAGTGGAGCGTGACTCGGAGGACCCGAGTGATGCTGATGGTCCCTGCAGCCCCAGTGGTGCTGGGCTTGAGCTGTGAGCTCTGCCTCGTGTCAGGATGGCTCAGCGTGGAAGGTGCCGCCTGTGCGCATCAAGTCCTGCCTGTCACCAAACCAGGCCACGTGGTCAGATGTCTGCAGAGATGCTAGCTGATTCCTTCATCACCTCCTGAAAAAAAAAAATGAGGTGCTGTAGGCAGAGAGGGGATGATTGTTATGTTAGAGGGTGGGTTTTTTCCACCCCACCTTAGTGTTGTACCTGCAGAGCTGCTTTCTGAAAGGTTGTGCCAAGGTTTTGCTTGGGAAGAGCAAAGAAGAATGACAGACTCCTTGGATGCGATTTCCATCTCTTGCTGGTACCCATCCATGTGCCTCCTTGGAGCTGGGACAAGCCAGGGGCCTTGCAAGGCTTTTAAAGTAGGGTTTTGAGTAAAGGAACCGGAGACTTGGGGTGGGAGGGAAGGAGAGGAGAGTGCCTTTTCATTTGCACATCACTTGGCATGCCTTTATGCATCCCTTTACGGCTGGCTTTCGGAAACCGCTCCTAAAACTGAGTGCCTTTTAAGACCTCTCAGTTAATCATTCCGAAGATGGAGTCGTGCTCCGTCACAGTTTCCTTTTGCAGATCTGCTGAGCGTGTGAGTTTGTAGTTTTAGTAACTCTAAAAGTTTTAGACTCCATTCACCCTTAGTTGTTTTTAAAGGGCAAGACTCCTGCCAGTAGTCAAACTTCTGCTGGAAAACTTCCCAAAATGTCACAGTGACCCAGAAATACTGGATCCAGCTGGAGGGGGATTGGAAAGCTCCCCTTGGATCCCAGCTAGCCAGGGAGCGGGGCTGGCCGGGATGGGAGCAGCGGGGCCGTGGGCAGGGTGGTATGTGAGGCATCTCTGCTGCAGCCCCGGGTGCGTGAGCAGAGGCAACGACGGCAACCGGGAAGCTGGTGATTCACCTAATGCTTTCGACCCCGCTGTTGGGACGGGCCCGTAAAAACTCCTCAGTCACTGAACAGTTGCGCTGGTGTGGGCTGGGGGTTAGGCAGGGCTCGGCTTGGGCTCTGCCTTAAAAGGCTTCGTGCTTTTCTCTCGAGCTGGTGTGATGGTTTGCCTCGGCGGAGAGGGGGGTAGGAGTGGTGCCGTGGCCGCCGCCTTGGGAAACAACTGGCGAAACCCAGTGCAAATCCCACTGATCCCTGCAGGATGAGCAGGGCAAGGGATGCTGTGCGTTGGCTTTGCACCCTTGGACCTGCCCTTCCGGAGACCCCACCGCTGCCCTTTCCCTGGGTGCTGATTTTGTTCATTGCTCCCCCCCCCCCATGATTTGTGGGAATGGGGGGCCAGCAGCTCCTCCAAGGGACAGACTCCCCCTCGCCGTGGGCGCTCTGCTCTGCGTGGCCCTGGCAGGCAGCAGCCGGCTGTCCCTGACTTCCCAGTGACGGATGTGTCACTTGGCTGCGCTCTGACGTGCCCCAGCTCCCACGCTGGCGCAGGGTGGGAATCGCCCTGGCCATCGTCAGAAGAAATCTCGTCCTCCTCCTCCCTGACCCTTTAGCAGCCTTTTTCCTCCACCGAGCAATCCCTGTGCTCGTGGAGCCGGCCCATACTGCTGTATTTTTTCTTTCCCCTACTGAAATCCTCAGTTCTCTAAAATGAATGGGATATTTGCTGCTTTTGAATGGGGCTGGGATTTCCCCCAAAGTCCTAAACGTTTGCCTGTTTTGTGTGTTGTGTCTTTAAGTTTTGCATGGCATTTGCAGCAGGGATATTTTTTGGCGTGGTTTAATTATATTCTGTGGAGGAAAGGCTTGAACTTTGCTTGCTGTTAGCTGCTAACACCACTGCTTTGTTAGAAACCCAAATGATTGATTATTTTTTAAAAAAAGATTTATGCTCAAAGGAACAAAGATTATTTGATTCTTTGAATTTAATGTAGTCTTGCAGAGCTGCTCCAGTATCAGTTCTGGGTTTCTTTCTTTCCCTTTTGGGATTATACATGCGATCTTTCGAATCTGACTCTGCATAATGGTTTCCTTTGTTCACAGTTGGGACTATTTGGGCCTTTAAAAAACCCCATAAGGGGATGACATGAGTCATTGGTGAAATATTCGGCTATCTAGAGCAATGTGAATTGACACAGCTCTGTTGCAGCTATTGGAATGAAGCTGATGTGCACCAGATGAGTATCCAAGCCCTTTTATAGCTGAGCTTTTTTTTTTTGCTATATTATGCACCTTCCTAGGGAACAAACTTTTCTATCTTCAATCCTGCAGTTTAGATTCCTCGATTCTCCTCCTTAAAATGCTTTTCCTCTTTGTCCAAATATATCACTTTGTTTTATTGGGCTGCTGGGATGCTGAAGAATTCAAGTGGCTGTATTAAGTCCATCCAAAGGATGCTTGAGCAATGGCAACTGGAGCTTTAGATTCTTTTTTTGTCTATATTTTGTTTTAGCCTCTGCTGTCTTTAGTCAGTTATCCAAGGGCTGCAGCTAGGAGGTCAACAGTGGTGAAAAGTGTTTAGATAAGGAACAGAAATTGTTGAAATCCCACAGGCATGACCTGGAGACTCCAGGCTCCATAAAAATACATCACCAAGCGAAGCAGCTTCCAGTTCTCCTCTGTTCGGCTGTTTTTATGGATCTCAGCACAGGAGTGTTTCTCCCTTGGTATTTAATTCTTAGTATAAGCCAAGACACCCATTCCAACCTCTGGGCAGCGAGAAACCCCAAACACAATGAAAGGGGCATCCTTCTCCCTGCACGCTCTGCTCTGCTAGTCGGAGTTGGGTCCTCCAGAGGAAATAACTGAGTGTTTATTTAGCACTAAATACTTTCCCAAGATAGTTTATTCTTAAAGAAGCAAAAGCTCATAAAGATAGAAAGGAAAGGGTCTGTGTTTGGTGTTGCCCTGCCAGGAGCACAGTGGGTACGGAGGCTCAGCTCCCTCCTGGAGGGACCCGACCTTGGCTGGGTTTCCCGGGTCAGGATTAATGCGCGGTGCTGCTGCTGGGGCACGGCCGGCTCTTCCTGGCCCCGACCACTGCCGTGCCGCTGGGTGGGTGCACCCTGGGCTGACCTCTCACAGCTCGGGGGCTTTTTGGGCTTCTGTTGGGAAAAGACCTTTTCCCTTAAAAAGGTGCGATTAGGCTCTCCTCCCTCCCTTCCCGGGAATGGGTTTTTGCTGCGTGGTCAGGCAGCTCTGCAGAATTCTCCTTCTCTGTTGGAGAAGGTGATGCAGTGAGACAGGGCGGTGCTCTGCCTAATGGTTTTTTGTGCAGGATACATTGATATTAATTGGGGAAAATATGGTAATAATGCTATACTTGTCATCTGAGTACTTGAAAGCACCTTACAAAATTAATCTCTTGTAATCTCCTCGATACAGAGGCTGATGATTTTTCTGGCTTAAAGATGGTAAAAATGAGAGATGGAGCTGTTAAGGAACAGGTTCTCTGGTAGTACAAGCGGACCTTGTTTCATTAAAGCTGGGAATTTTAAATCCACCTTATCTCCTGAGCTACCTGACACTAACTGGCTTGGCCAAGGCTGTGTGGGTGAGACCGCAGCCCAGCTGGGCACAGGAGCCACCTCCAGCCAGCCCAGATGCCACCAGCAACCTGTGTGCAAGAGAAACAGGGCCATTTAAACCACTTAATTAATGTTAGGTAGGTTAATTGTAGTGCATCTCGTTGCTTTCTCTGTTAAAACTGTTCTTTCTGCCTTTCTGCGAGACTCAAGGTATTTTTCAAGGAGATGCTACTCTTGAAATAAGGATTATTTACTGTCATTACTTGCTGCGGGATAAGACGTCAAGCTTGGTTTATATTGCTTGTTCATATAGGAAGGCTTTGCTCCCCAGTAAACCCGCTTCACTGGTGATGTGACACTCGGATACAAATACCCAGGCTGGTGGGTTACATACTAAATGATGAGAAAGTTGCAGAGGGCACCTGGAATGAGCTGGGAACGTAAATGCTTATTCATTCGTCACCTTACGGCCTCAAACCTTTGGCAATAATTGCACATAAACTGTAGTATGACTAAGTGCTGTGTCATGAAGTTCTGAAGGTCTTTGGATGCCCTTTAGCTGTTATGAAACCGAATGACGGAGGAATTGGTTCTCTACTGTTAACAGGATGGTGACCTCTTCTCCAGACACCCAAATGTCTCAATTACTACATTAATGCAGCGACAGGTCAGCTCTGCGCAATAAATGTGCGTCTCAGGATGCTGATCAGGAATTTTTTACACTTTGAAGGGTATTGTAAGGCAAAAAGTTGAAGAAAGAGGATTGTCTTGATTCTAAGTTCAAGGGACGTGTTCAGTGAAGATGCTGAAGGCACGCTCCGTGTTGTCAGATGAGGCTGGATAAGCTACAGATACACTTTGAGATGGCAGCGGTAGTTAGCGAGAAGGGAAGGCTTTCACCTCTCAAGCCCAATTTTGGATACAGCTGCTATGAAGCTGCTTCCATGTTTTGTGGACAGCAGCTTGCACTGGGCAGTGCTAGTGGTGTGTGTGTGATTTTGGCTGATTAAACTGCTCTGCTAAAACCTCTTCAGCTTCTGGTTAATTGAGATCTTCGGGGGCCTCCGGACCATTTCGGTGAGATGAGCAAAAGGTGGCTGGAAAGCCAAATCTGCTTTCAGCAATGCACCACGTACATAGCATCCTCTACCACTGGAAGATGCGTAGGGGTGTGAAGAGGCAGATGTAGGCGCTAACTCCTTTGGAGTATGCGAACTGCTGCAACTCTCATTGCAGTGAGGACGCTGGCCTGATTGTGGAAGTAGTTTTCTTGTTGACTGGTGGATGCGTGGTCTTTCGAGGCCCCCTCAGAGGAAGGAACAGGCTGGGCATGGAGCGGGAGCTCGTCTGCAGATGTTCTCAAAGGGTTGGCTTTGACCTCTGGGGATGTCAAGCCAGTGCCTTTCACTAGCAATCAAACACATGCACCAGAGCTGCTAAGAATTGGGGTGGGTTTTCCAGGTGTGCTCTCTGTACCACAGAAACAGCATTTCTGCTCCTTCCAGTCCCAGGCTGTGTACCCAGCCCTGGGGCACCCAGCACCGCCGGCCAGTGAGCGGCTCAGAGCTGGATTGCCTTGAGTCCTCGTTATCCCTGCGCTCAGTACCCGCTGCTAAATTTGCAGTTGGGGTACAGTGTCGGGGCACTGCCAGCTTGCTGGGATTTGCATGAGGGGTCTTGTGATATCTAGTGGGGTTTTCTTGCTTTCTTTTTCTGAAAGTCTCTGCTCCTGGAGCCATGTGATTGCTTCGCTTCACAAAAAATAAAAAATCTTCCCAAACGACAGCTGGAAAAGCTTGAAGATTGCACTGAAAAACCTGAAGGCAACTTTCACAACAGATTTATAAAATTTCTTGTGCATAATTCAACTTTAACAGATTTATAAAACCAGCCATATATAGTTGGGGAAAATAAATCTATTTAAACTTTATAATTTCCTGGAAATCTAGACTGTGCTTTTTTGAATGTCTGTCTTTGTCTTTTGGCCAGAGCTGCTCAGTTCACCCTGATGGGCTGTGCGGGGTGGCCGGGGAGAGCAGCCGCCTCGGAATTACCACGGCATAAAGCAGGGAATGCCACGGAGAATGTCTGTCACCAGCACCGCAAGGCTGCAACAGCTTCTGCCTTCTGCTCAGGGGCAAGTTTATATATTGCGGGTTTCCTTGGGGATAAGGATTTAATTAAGGACCTTGAAAAATGATGGTAGAGAGAATTGTTTTGAGGGTTTGTTATTGGTAATTTGGTAATTTTTCGGACACTGGAAGTGCAGATACCCACAAGTAACGTATAAGCGACTTATGTATCCTGACGCTTGGTAAAGTGTTTTGGGGCTCATTCAAGAGCTTTGCTTCAGGTGTTAAAAATTATTATTACAGGCATAAACATGGCTTAGATTAATGACTTCTGGCTAATGCTGTATATACTGGGATTTTCGGCACGGTCTACAGAAGCTGCAGGTCCATCTTGCACTGAACTTCAGTAGCACCATTTCCGTTAGGTTCTTGGGTTGTGGGTTGGGGTTTTTTTTGGAGGTGGGAATAACGTCTTATTTTCCTGCTGATCCATCCCCCTTTTAAGAACATCAAGCTGGGGAGCAGCCAAGGGAGTGATGAAATGAGGAGCAGGGAACTGGGGGCGTGTGCCCTCTCTGGGCACGCTGGCAGGCGTGAAGCGAGGACAGCATAGCTTCTCCTGGTGAAAGCAAAGCAAACGCCTTGGCCAGGGAAGACAAAATTAGGAGTGTCTGAGCTTTAATACCAAGCTTGGTGGAGAAACTGAACTGTTTAACCTTTGCATAATGGTTGTGTGGTGGATGGCACATGGAAAAAGTCTTGAACTGACCTTTGCTGCAGTCGCTGAACAAGGGCTGGTTGTCCCCTTTCTGCTCTGTGACCAGCAAGTGTAGTGGCTTTTAAAAAAAAATCCTTGTTTATTATTGCACGTGTCCCTGAGGATCAGTCGGGCTTAAGACCTCTTTCCCTCTTAAAATTTGATTTAAAGAATAGTCAGGCAAAGGAAAGGTGAGATGGAGAACCCAGTCGTGTTGGGAATGGGGTGTGTGCACAGGCAGGGGCGTTCGGCGTGCCCTGGCGTTCACCTTCGGGTGTTAATGATGCTCTGGTTTCCTTTCGAGATCCTTGGGGATATTTCTGCTCCTGCATCCCACAGCTGAGTCCGAGCAGGCGGTCTGGCCGTGGTGGGAGGGTAGCAGGGCATGGCCACGCTGACCCTGTTTTGGCTGGAGCCTGTGCCCAAAGCTGAGGAATGTTTCAATGAATGAGGTGTGATGTGCTTTAATATTGATGTGACAAAGTGGTTATTGGCTACTGCCGAGTGGGGGTAGAGTTATAAGCTTAATACCAGCTGCCCCTGTTCCAGGTTTAACAGGTAATTAAATAATTAGGAATCAGATTAACACAGAAGGATTGCTCTTGTGGTTAAAGCCTCGGACAGACACGGAGGAATTATGGATTTAATTCCTCCTTTTGCCACTCTCAGTTCATCAGCAAGTCATTCATCTCTGCTCTGTTAAATTGGGAAGGAATGCTCCTTTTTGGTCTTGTTCAAGGGCTTTAGATGCTGCTGGGGCGGCCTCTGGTCTGATTTTGGGTCTAACTTTGGCTATTTGTGTCCCAGGTTTATTGCCATCCTCCAGCACAGCAGGGATGGAGCTGCCGGTCTCTTTGGGGAGCCCTGTGCATCTCGAGTGAAAGAATGATCCTGTGTGTAACGCTGCATAGCCATGTGATTCATAAAATAGCAAGTAAAAAAAAAAAAAAAAAGCTCTTATAAAGCAACAGCTAATTCAGTTCTCGGATGAAGGCTAAGCTCAGTGTAAGCTTGTAAGAAATACCCTGCAGGGCCTGGTTTGGGTCAGTCCAGTCTCTGTCCTTCTGTGCACGATGCTGCCATAGCTCCTAACAGGAGATTGCTGAGTTTAGATTTGGCTGAAAAATCAAGGGGGAATAAATAAACAGATTAGCTCTGCAGGAATAAGAGCTGCTTCTGCGTGAAGCTCATCCTTATGGAAAGGGCTGGAGACTTTTGCGCTGCTGAAGTCCTACTCAAACCGCTGCTTTTAGTGAAGTGCAGCACGAGTGGTCCGTAGGGCTTCAGCTGGGCTCCTCACCTCCCCTTTGACTTCCAGGAGCAAGCAGAGGTGAGATGCACGTGCGCATCTGTGAGCAGAGGTTATTTCCTGCTGGTTACCTACCTGTGCGGTTTGCAGTTTGTTTGTGCAATGCCCAGGCTGTTGTTCTACTTTAACATCTCGCTTTGACCTAATCCATCATAGTCACGGGGGTACAGAGACCCTTCCTTCAAAACGAAGGGGAGTTGCGTGGTGGTGTGTTTGGAGGCTCACAGCAGCGCAGGGCAGTGGGCAGATGCTTGAAGCATCCTTTACAGATGGGAAGCGTTGCACCAGGGCACTGCTGATGGGTGGGGGCTGCTCAGAGGGCTCTGAGCAGGGGCTGAGCACCCAGCCGGCTGCTTCTGCAGGACGCCCGGCTCCCTTGAATGCCCATCGCCTTGCTGTATCTGCTGCGGGAGCTTTTGCAAGCAGTTGCCGTACGGCTTGCGAGTGGTGTCATTCTGTTAATCAGAGCCGGTGAAATCTTCTGTTTTCATGTCGCACGTCCTTCCTGGCAACACGCTGCGCAATTTCAGCTGTAAGATCATGACAACGAGCAGCATTAACTCCTCCGGCACCGTACGCTTTCCTATGAGGTGACCACGACTGGCTCCATCCGCCGGGGCTCCCTCGCCGAAGGAGACGATGCTCACGCGGTTTTTGTCGTGACAGCAGCTGAGCTTTCTGACGATGGATTCTTCTGCAGATGTTTCTGTTCCTGCCAACACCTCGGCCCCACCGTGGCCGCTCTCCACGGGATGGTTTATGTGCAGTGCTGTGAGCCAGGCTCAAATCCCCCCACACCCGGCGTAGGGACCGGGCTGATGTCAGGAGTCTGGAATTCACATCCCCTCCCCCTTGTCTTTGCCTTTTTCCCCTCTCCTCCCTAAATAAATGTTGGAGGCAGCTCAGGAGCTCATAGGAGCTGGCTGATTTGAATCTCTCGGAGCACAGGGAGGTAACTGGAAGAAGAGCTGGAGTTTTATTGTAATTTTAGTTGCTTAAACACAGCTTGGGCTGTACACACATAGATATTTGTGTGAAATAAAACATGGTTAAGGGCAGCAGGAAGGTCTAAGTGGCAAGGACAGCTTAGACAAATGTGTCATCCATATACTGTCTAACGAGAGTAAGAGAGATGAGGAAACATTACGGCTGTGTGCTGCTCGGGCCAGGCGCTCTCAGCTGGTTTATCTGCAGTGTTGACTTGGACTTGCCATATGTTTGTAATGTCTCACTGAGGGCCCAACTTCTCAGGATTGTGGAAACTTTTTAAAAACTGCCTAACAATGTACATGAATTTTTCCATGCAAATATTAGGCTGATCATCTTGGTAACCAAAACTTTTTATATTGTAGAAGATCTGTTCATGCTATTTCTTTCCATTGCTGGGTGGTTTATTGTGGCCAGTGCTGATGTGCGTGCTCTAGCCCTTCCCTTTGGATGCAGCCAGGTGCATATGGCATATCCCTTGCAAATCCCCTCCCTCTTTGTCCCTTCCGGTTTTTCTAGTAATATACTTGAACCCAACATGACACACACTTTTTTTTTGCCTTTGCAAGTTTTCCCCCCCCCCCCCCCCTATATTTTCCTGCCCTCTGGGAGATCTGTCCTATTTTTGCAGTAGCAGCGATGCCACGCACCTTCCTGAATGCAGTTGGGCTGTTTGTGGTCCTTCTGCGAGCTGGTGATAAGCTTTGCGCCCGTGGCCACGCAGCATGGCGAGATGCCCCAAGATCCTGATGGAAGCCGGTGCAGCCAGCCCAGGGGGTTTGTTTTGGGTACTGTTGCAAACATCAGACTATCTAATGTGTGCCTGTCCCTGAAGATCTGAATGATATCACTCTTTGGGGGAAAATAATGGATCAAGTGGCAAAAGAATACAGCTGTGATATATTGTCCAGGCAAGGCTAAATGAAGCTGTCATGCAGACATTTGCTTTGGGCACTGCTAGGGGTTTGAGTTGGGTGGTTCATCTTTCTGACAGCACTTTGCTCCAAGTATCAAGTCAAAATTAAAAATAATTTTTTAAGCGTTAAAGTCAGATCTGGTTGTTCCACTTTTGGAGACACCATCTCTCCTGACACGAGCAAGACTGGATTAGGAGGTTAATGAGACATAGCACTTGCATTACTTAATGTTCTAAAGACCTGACCATCTGGAGGTGAACCAGCCCCAACTTTGCTGGTGTAGGGAGTGCTGGGCGTGAGACGAGCGCTCTCCATTAACTAGTTTAATGTCTGAAGCAGTGAGAGCCGCAGTCAGGATATGAGCCTAATGGGATGTGGTCGAGGAGGGCTGTTAAGGAAAGGAGTCTTTTGCTTCATGTCAGTAGTCAAAATGCCCGTGCAGCTTGTGTTGAGGCATCCCCAGGCACTGTGCTGTCCTGAGGAGGGGGACAGGGATGATGGATGGGGCACGGTGGTGGCTGTGCTGTGCCCTGCTGCAGCCTGCTCCTGGCCAGGATGGAGCTGCTGTCTCCGTAGTCTGCCCTGAATTCCTGGCTGAAGGGACAGACGGCACGATGAGGCCACAGAAACCAGAACGAGCTTTTTTCCAAGCTGGGGGAGTAACTGGATTTTACCTCTTCTGTGAAGTGTACATGTTTTGTTGGCCAGTCCAGCTGCACCCTTGTATGCGCCGGCGGCTGTGCAGAAATCCGTGTGTCATGGGGGGGAAGAAGGGGAATTAGTTGATGGGACTTGCCTGGGCTGAATTATGGGGGGGCACTTGGCTGCCTGCAGTGGAGTTGTGCTGCATCCCTGCCCTGTGCCGCCTGCCTGCACCCCAGGCAGCGTCAGACGCTGGGCACAAGCCCTCCCGGGGTCTGGGCGAGCCTGCGGGCAGCATGAACAGCCCGTGAGCCCCACAGCACCGTGCTGGGATGCTGCTCTGCCAAAACTTGTTTGTACCCCCGAGGCATGGCTGTGGGTTTACCTGTTATCCTGGGTAGTGTGAATTTGTATGTGGTTGTTTTGCATGGGGGGGCGTGTGCGTAATCCTTTGGGGAAGCTTGCTCAGGTATTTGCTTCAAAACAACTTTTTGGATCAACCAACCTAAGCGTGATGGCAACTTGTTGATTTAAAGCCTTTCTCTTCAATTATGAATTTCCTGTCTAATGCTTAATCTTCAGGATGCGCTTGAATGATGGAGATTGGGTGAAGACATCCAGAAAATATTACTACTATAGCTAATAAGACAGTATATTCTCCCTTCTGCCCTCGTGCAGACAGCTGATCAGCAGTTCCCCTCCGCGTTGAATTAGTGTCTCTGACCAGCAGTACAGCATCCTAGCTTTGAAGCTGGTATTAACGTTGTATTTACAGATGTATTGAAAACACTTCATCTGTTTTTAAAGTTGTGATGAATGATTTGTGAGAGGCAGGCTAATAATGAGTTGGATCTGAGCAAATGCCAGTCTTATTGCCTGCTAATTCTTGTTTTCTCCTTTTCTTTTTACAGCTGAACCTGCAGATCTCTTGAAGGTATTAGATTTTCATAATTTACCTGATGGTATAACAAAAACAACAGGGTTTTGCACAAGCAGAAGATCTTCGAAAGAAGCAGATGTTGCTTATAGAGTAACAAAAGATGCTCAGCTTAGTGCACCGACAAAGCAGCTGTATCCTGGTGAGTCCACAGCTTTTTATTAGTCGTACAGATATATCTGATCCTTTTCTCAGTTTCTGCAGGCACACATAGGACACTGCGTAAGTCCTTTACTTTCCAAGTGTGCTCCCTTGGCAGGGAGTGATTCTGCTGTTTCAGGGAGCTGCAAACTTTCAACCATCGAATAACATTACAGTAAGCTGTTCTTTTATCACGCGTTTGCACATGGTGGCGGCTCTCCCTGCAGATGATGTGGCCGCTGCCTACATCTGTTCCCTCCTATATTAGAAAGTTTCTACTGTCTCATTATCGCACAGTGACATCCAGCTGGGGAGAGAGACTTGGAAGATGCAAAGGAACGCAGACTGTGTTTTGTTCCACGTTTGTGGAGTGCCAAGCACAGTAGGGTCTTATTCTGTGGCTGTGGTGTCTCTCATAACACAAATAATCACCGTATAAAAATAATAGACTGCCCCACAAGAACAGATGTCCCAAGAAAAGTTGTTCGAAGAAATTGGAGGTTGATTAGAGAAAGCCACTAAGATGCAGGAGTTCGCAAAGCCCTTGAAGAGCACGTGGGCTGCTGACCACTTTATTTGTCACTGAGGATGTACTGGAGTTTTTTAATTTTTCAGGCCGAGGGACAGTCACTACTGTAGAGTAAAACGTGCTTGTAAAAAGACTGGACCCATTATGGACCCAAACTACGCACTGCCAGAGAGCTTCAGTCTTGAACACGTGGTCACCATCAGAAGTCTTCCTTCCAAAGCCGTACAGGAGCACTGTTGTAACCCTGTTTTGCGTGGGGGAATGCGGGGAGCAGGCATGGTGGGACTTTCTAGGTTTGGTGGGGACGGTGCCTTTGAGGAAGGTTTAGCAGCGAGGCAGAAAGGTGCTGCGTGTAACTCGTCTGTGAAGCAGTAGATGACTTAAGCCAAGCAGACATGCACGTTCTCCTTTGGTGTTTGTGAGAGAATTAATGATACAAAACACATTAGCTAAATCAGAGGTAATGTGGCATGCCACTACCAATGCTTTTTAATTAACATGCTGTATCTATCAGACCCAGCCTGTCAATGGTCTAAATGAGGACTCCGAGGCTGGACTGCCGATGTGTTTGCATCCTCCAGTCCTGTATTTCCTTCATTGCACGTGTTATCACTGAGGTTATTTTCAGTCTTCATTATTTCCCTGCTGTGACAATAAGCAGGTGAATTATATTTAATCCATGGTGAGCAGGAGCATACCCTGTGTCTTGCATATGGACTGAAAGGCTGACGTGCAGAGGAGAGCAGCTGTGCCAGGGCTGTAGGCTGGTAGCCTGCCATCGCATGGTCAGCTCGTAGTGAGGGAGCTGCTCAGTTTTGCCTAAAGCGCGGTTTCAATGTCTGCAGAAGTGCAGAATAGAGCCTGTATTTGTCTTTATTGCTGCCCAGGGCAGGACAGTCCTTGCTGACTGTAGATAATATCATCATGTGCCCAATTGCACCCCTCTGCTGGAGTGTGTCTTCATGTCCTGGAGGATTGTGCCTGTGGATATGGGGAATAGTCATCCCAGGGACAGGCTGCAAGGGCCCTGTGGTGGTCCCTGAGTCCATCCATCTGTCCCAAGGCAAGATCACCTCAACCTAACCAGCGTGTGTTTAACCGCTTTCACATACTTTCTTTCCGTGTTTCTGAAATGACTCAAAGTTTTGGCCCAGCTGGTATCATCAAGCTCAGAAATGCTTGAAGAAAATGGTTCCAGTTTGGAATATACGACTGTAGTGGATTTGAGAGCTTTCCAGTAGTTGCTGTAGCCACTGTGAAATCTTGCCTGATTGTGTTGTGGAAACCAGCAAACAGTGGTGGCCCCAAGATATAAAAACGAGGATGGAGTATTCTGGCTGGCTAACGTAGCAAGGAGTCTGGATGACACCACTTATGACGAAGGTTAACGCAGCAAGACAGCATGCAGAAGTGAGTCGTGGTCACAGGACAGAACTCAGCACTGTAGGAGATCTTCTTGCTGTTGTCCCACCTTACTGCTTGTATGTCCTCACTGAGGTCTTGGTTTGCATCTACTGTCTTCCTTCGGTGAGAAGATCTGGGTGGTGTTTCCTTGGTGTCATCAAGCAACTTTTCAATCATTTCATCATCTGGACAACCACAGGGTGATTGAAGCAGCTCTGTCGCTCTCTGGAGACTTCCAAAATCATTGAATTGTCTCTGCTGCTTGCGAAGGAAATGGGAGGGGAAGAGCAAAGTGAAGAACCCCCAGTGTTTTCCATCAGATCAACAGATGTTTTCTCGGTACATCTCCATAACTAGATGTGACTTCAGCTTAGAGCACCAAATGAATGAGAGAAGAGATAAAGATAACAAAGTAATTGCAGTGCAATGTACCAGGAAAAATGCGGTTTTAGTGATTTCACGTTAACAGGCGGGTGGGTTGTAGCATAACTTTCCCTCTCTGCTATAGAGCACTCTAGGCAAATGTACACCGTACATAATATTTAGTGTTAATTAGAAGTCCGTGCTTTTCGAAGATGGTAATTTTATGGGCTTTGCATTCTGCTTCCACAGCCAGCAAAACAAGATATATATATATATATATATATTCTTGTCTGTTTTTTTTCAAGCCCACAAGAGTGAGAAAATCTGCTGAGATGCTCTTTGTCCTTGCTCCCTAAATAAGTTCTGCTTCCCAGCAAAACCGTGCTCTTCCAGCAGAGGCAAGAAAGGCAAAGTTTGCAGTAGCAGCCAGGAAAATGTCATTTGCATTCTTCTAGCAAACTGTATTCTCCACACTGCTTGTGGGTGTCTGCATATATATTTAAGAGCTCAAAAATCTCTATTATAGCTTGAACAGTCATCTCCGAGGAAAACAAGCCATTCCAAAATAGAGAGTCTTCTTGATGAAGAAAAAGGCCAGAAGTTGGTGACACTGTTGAAGAGCTGTTTTCCTTGAAAAGTGGCTCTGGAAATGACACCACCTCGCACAACAGATCTGCTTTGTGTTTGTGTCAGAAACTGGATCAGCTCATTGTTTTTGCTGATTACTTTTTTTTTTTTGCTAAGAAGCAGCTAAAGCTTTCCTGTCCTTCCCAGCTCAGCAGCAGGGCTCTTTATTTGAGGCTGTGTTTGGATACACCTGC
Source organism: Grus americana (assembly GCF_028858705.1). Lineage (NCBI taxonomy): Eukaryota > Metazoa > Chordata > Aves > Gruiformes > Gruidae > Grus > Grus americana. The sequence continues at coordinate 11,043,613 of NC_072871.1, read as the reverse complement.
AGGATCTGGGTTAGGAAGAGGTCCCAGCTCTCCCTGTTTTGAAGACCATGAGATTGCACAAGAACCTTTTAATCCCCAATTGTGGTGCTTGGGAAAGAAGAAACTCAGCCTGAGTCCCCTGGTTTGCATATTGGGGCATACCACGGATGCAGTCTGCTCGAGTGAAGCTAATGGCATCGGCGGGTGGGGGATCTGTCCCTCCTTGGCTCTTTCCATGGCTCCATCGGCAGAATTGGGGTCTTAACCCTTTGCTGCCTTGCGGGAGGTTGCGTGTAGTGAATCGGAAAGGACTTGGCCACGGGGTAGAGGAGCAATGCTGAGCCAAATTCAGCATCGGTGCGGTGCCGTTAAGTGAAGAGATGGATGTGTGACAACTCTCAGCGTGAGCTCATTTGAAGAAGTGAACTAATATAAGGGCTTAATCCCAAACCCGTTGTTGGAGTGGTGTCTTCATTGTCTTTAAGGGGATTTGGGTCAATTTGTATGTGCTTCATATATTTATTATGATGTATTTATTAGTATTGCGCTCTGAGTGGATGCATTTTCATACATCATTTAATAGCCTGGGTCAATTCTAGCTATGACAGTGAAGGCATTGTTATTTTGCCAGGACAGCAGAGTAGTAACAGAGTAATGTCAGCTATAATTCATCCATTATGGTTATTTGGGTTGAGAAACTCGCATTACCATGGAGACATTTTAATAATAATGAAAAAAAAATTAAAAGCAGCTTTTTAATGAGTTGGCAGCTTGTCCAAGTTGAAAGGTACTATATTGTGGATTCATAATGAAACTTTGGACATGAACTATTTTACATAAAAGGCCCAAAACTGTAGCCTGTAATTGGAACCAGGAAGGCGTATGGTCTCGATTCATTGCTACAGGAGGATTTGTGTACAGCAGGAGGGAGATAAAGCTCAGTGCATCCTATGGGAGGCACAATAATCGGATGCCTGCCTTTGCCAAATATCTGGGTCTGTCTCCTGGGGGAAATCAGGCTGTAATCATGGCATTTAATTACTGTGAGTCCGCAGTTCAGAATGCTGCTTTATGTTTCTTTCTAAATGTTATTTAACTAAGGTGAGGGATATTAATTTGGTGCAAACACAGCGTGTCTCTGTAGGCACCCTCAGATGTCCCACTTGGTGTCTTTGCTTGCACAAGCTGTTTGCAGCAGAGCTCACTTTTGCTGCAGCCCAGCCTGCCCGTGCCTCCTCCGCTGCCCCATGCGAGGCAGCTAGATGCATTTTAAATGTTCATTTATTAATAAAAAGTTAAAGCAACTCCCAGGCAGAAGAGGAGAGGGTGAGCTCATGGTCTCTTTGTGTTTGAACTTGCTGGCTTTGCAGCGGTTGGAAGAATTCCCCACTCCCATGTTCCTGGTCCCCTCCCTGGGTCAAAATCCCTTCTGCAGCTGTGAGATACCATCTAAGCGAAGCCTAAAGGGGTGAAGGAAATCTATTTGAAGCCTATGGGCACTGAGCTTGACGCTTTTTTTTGTGGTTTTTATATGGCTGCGGATCTGCAGTTTAAAAATGGTCCATTGTGTTGTTCCCTTCCCTGCACGCCGCCGGCTGCCACACACGTAGATGGTCCCAGCACACACACCGCAGTGCCCGCGGCGGGGCTGCCCCGCTTCACTCTGCCCTGCCAGGGCTGAAGATTTCTCAAGCAGATACTCAGTGGTACAATGCAATCCTTGTTTTTGAAAGCCCGGACCTTAAAGGAGAGAGACCCTGCAAGTCTCACGCTGCTGAACCGCAGCATCTGAGGAGGTTATCCCTGCAGGTACCCTCTGATTCAGTAGGTCCCATCTCCAATAATAATTTGATCAAGAAAGCTCCTTTACTAATGCCTCTGGTGTTTTTGAGATGTCCTCTTTGGGATGTGCATCCAGGCTTTTCAGTTTGAGCTTATCTTTCCAGACGGATTGTATCCTGCCCAGGGTGTGACTTGATGCCCGTATTGCCCTGAACTTCAATCGTGGTCATTTGGTGTTGCCGGGGATTGACCCTTCCCCTGTGCAAAGCGTTGCCTCTGTGCTGACTGTACCTGCTCTACGCTTCAATGGCTTTAATCCTCCAAACCTTGCAAAAATACAGACAGGAATCACCTGAGATCAGACAGGGTTGCTTGGAGAAAAAGCTAGGAACTTTGTTAGATGCTTTTTTTTAATATGTAGACAAATTAGCATCTCCTACTGATTGCCAGATTTATTTCTGGTTTCAGGTTTGGGTTTTTTTTTTGTCTGCACCAACCCTGAAAGCCAAAGCCACGGAATGCTCTGTTCTCACCTGGAATAGACAAAACTTCGCTAGTCCCTTAAATAAAACCCTTCAATATTGTGTGTGCCTAACTGCAGGGGATGCTGCATTTCCTCTGTCCCTCTGACAAGTTAATTTGGGGACCTCATGATATATGAAACAAAGTTTTTTGCCTTGTCTCCTGAAAAAGTTCTAGGGCACACTAAGGGTTAGGTGCAAATAATACAGATGTTAACCAAAAGTTTTTTCAAAACCCCTGTTTCCCCAGCGGTATGGTCTGATCCCAAAACAGCGGAGTCCTTGCCATCCTTTGCTTGCACATTCAAACGTGGGGTGGCGTTTGGTTCTGTGACAATGCCAGAAAGGCTGGAAAAAGATTCTGATCATAAATGAATGAGCCTCCAAGGTGCTTGGTCCTGTCCGTGACTTTTTTTTTGATGTGCCCTTAGAGCAGGTAGCTCTTGGGGGACGCGGCTCTACACTGGCTTTGCTGGTGCAGTCTACTTTGGGTTGCAACCCATCCCAACCCCATATCACAGTCGGCTTTGGGGAAAAGCCAGATCTTCACCTGGCAACTAAGATGCTGCCCAATATAAATTTTTAGAGTTGATGCGTGCACATCTGGAGGGATAAACCCCTGGTCTCCCCATGGGTCGTTAGACAACAGGACTGTTTCTATAGGGATTAATTTTCAAGGAAACCTGGCTAACCTCTTTGCTTTTCCACTCCAGCTTCCCCATTCCCAGAGGACTTCTCCATTCTAACCACTGTAAAAGCGAAGAAAGGAGGTCAGTCCTTCTTGATCTCAATTTACAATGAGCAAGGGATCCAGCAAATTGGTGTGGAGATGGGTAGATCTCCTGTATTCCTGTATGAAGACCATACAGGAAAGCCAGGCCCAGAAGACTATCCTCTCTTTAGAGGCATTAACCTAGCAGATGGCAAGTAAGTGAAATTTTGTGCACAAAGGAAAAAAACCAGTACATTGTTTGTGTCGATACCAGCATGTTGAACGTTGTGTGAAATAGGAGTTGTATATATAAATGTATATATGCACCTTTGACTACTGCTAGGTGTCCCACTCTTAAACTTTGCCCTTTGACTAAATCGTGCCTATGTAAAAAGCGTGAATCACGTACCGGTCACGCAGATTGTCTGACGCTTACGGGGATAGGAACGCTTGGCTTTTGCTGCAAAGGGCCTTAAGAAATTAGTTTGTCTTGCGAAATCCACACCGAGTCTTTTGCAGGACACAAGGAGGGTGGAAAAGGGGGATGCCCAGGGGGTTATCGGTGGGGTTTTCCCCCTCTGCCTCTTGTTGAAGCCAGAACTGGCACTCCCCTACCGGTTTGGAGGGCTGAGAAGTGAATGGCATCATCTGTCAATACAGCCGTTTCAAATAACATCTCCAGGGTCTGCCCAAGGATGCTTTTCACGTGTTTGCAGATGATGGCTGGCATGAAGGTTTGCAGAACACCAGTTTCTGAAAGCTTCATTGTTATACAATTGTTAGCTTGTTCTTGAAAGCCCAAGGCTCTGGTTAACGCATTTGTGGACTGCGTTCTTCTAGGTGGCACAGAGTAGCTATCAGTGTGCAGAAGAAAAACATCACTTTGATTTTGGACTGTAAAAAGAAGATAACCAAGTTCCTGGAGCGAAGTGACCATCCCATCATTGACGTCAATGGCATCATTGTATTTGGAACAAGGATATTGGATGAGGAAGTCTTTGAGGTAAGTCACGACAATGAACAGCTCTGGAGATGCTCCACAGAGATGATGAGCTGGGTTCTGGTTGGCGAGGTATTTACAGCTCATTTTGAAAGTTGTATTGGGTTTTTATAATAGAACACTGTTGTACGCAATTTAATTTTTTTTAAAGTTTGTTTTGTCCAGGTAAATACTTTCTGTAGTAACGATGAAAACAGTGGGTCGGATGTCCTGCTGGAGTGAGGTTCTGTGGTTTCACGCCCTCGCTGGGGTTCTAGGCCAGCCCCTGCAGTGGGATTTTGTAGGTCTGTAGCTCCTGCCCTCGTGGCTCATTTAGCATGGGAAGGGCTCACAGGGTGTTCATTCATCCGGTTTATGATTTAATGTTATAGGGGCAGCGAATGAAGGCTGGGTAAAGCAGCTCCCTTGCGAGTCGCAGTTCGCTCTGGGGCTATAGGAATTTGCTCTTTTCCCATGCGTTGGCCGTTGGTTCTTGCTTTCTTGTACCATGACATAAGGGGACTGTCCTCGCAGCTTGTTTGGCAGCCCTGTCCCCTCCCACACAGCGACTGCTTTTAAAAAGCAAACCAAAATCGTGAGGAGGGGAATGTTCCCATGAGCTCCTCTGATTTAAGCAAAGAGATAGAGGATTATTTATAGACGCGGCGCATATGGTAGAAGTTCTTTCCATAGTTTAGCAGCTAGTTTAATATATGCATTTCATGAACAATCTCAACTTCTGTGGTCTGCCGTACTTCTGAGGCTTCCGTATGTATGAGAATCTTGTCCCTGATCTTTCTTGCAAGATAGAATTGCTTCCCTGAAAATCAGCGCCAGTGCAACGGAGTGTAAACTAAGACCTATTGACTCTCTCTCTCTCTCTCCTCGTTTTTATTGCGTTTATGTGGAGGAAGAGCTGTATCTCATGGGCCTCCCCAACCTAGCAAAGGGATGGGGAACATTTCCTATCCGTGGATAATTAGAGGCACAGCGAAGCCAGCTCTTGTCTGCATTGCGCTGTCGCTCGGAAGGAAAGTTCCAGTCTGTTTAACATTACCAACATCTGGGAGCTGGTCTGCTGTAAACAGAGCAGAATGCACGGGCTGAACGCTGCTGCCAAAATCTCAGTTACAGAGTTAGAGCTGAACCTTTAGATTGTGTTAAATGAATAGACGTTTCCTGGGAAGTTTAACAATTAAAACGGAAAGTAAAAGCTGGGTCTAACGGGCGCTGGAGCGTCTTTCGCAAGTGTTGGACGTTCTGCCAAAAATTCCAGCAGTCGCGCTGGATGCCGTATTTTAAGCGGAGTTGTTCTATAAAGTGGTGAGCTTTTCTGGGGAGCCGCTGTGCCCGGGGATCTAGTAGATCCACTTAAAGAACCGGGTATCACATCCAAACCTCATAAGGAACCTGCAGTTGTGCTACTTTGCAAAATGAAAAGTTTCCATAACTGCCCCTGAAGCTTGCGGTGGCTTTTAGCTCTCGCCTGGAGTCAGGACTGCCGATTCCTCTGCCAGGAAGGGAACGCACGCTTCTGGGTGGCAACGCTCCCCAGCTCCGCTGTTAGCCCTTCCCGTGGGGCTGGCACCAGCCCCCTTGCTGGAAATGCTTTATCTGGGGGTACGGGCTCGGAGGGCTCGTGAAACCTCCTCGGTCTTGGGAGGTGGGGTAGAACGGAGCAAGCGTTCCCCTCCGCTGGAGCCTGTCGCCTGTTCTGAGCACAAGATGCAGCTGTAGGGTTATTGCAGGCACTTAGAGAACTGGACAATTAGCAAGTATTTTTTTTCCTCTCTGTCTTATATTATATGTACTGATATTATACAGCATATATATTTAAAAAAAAATTAAGTTCTGGTATTTGTGCTTTTTTTTTTTTGTCATTCTCAACAAACAAAGAAGGTTTCGGGGTATTCACACACATGCTAATCAGGATACCAGCGGCTTTAAACTGAATGTAATTAATAGGTTTTGTGAAGGCAGTGGACTATAACATAATTTCCTTCATATCTCAGCAACTTAATTTCCTTTGGTACCTCCTTTCTTCTTTCTGCAATCTGCAAGCCTAAGCAGAAACGGTGTAGGGAAAGTTGTGGCTCAGAACAATGGGGAATGGGTGTAAACTGTTAAAGTTATGTATTCCCAGAAACATGGTAATTTCTGGTCTGAATGCAGAACGGTGAGATGAAGCTGCTGCCATCCTGTAGGCAACTGCTCTGCAAACCTCAGCTAACAAGATGCTCCCCAGTGGTTTTTGCACCCGTGGAGTCGCCTGGCTTTTATGTGTGTGTTGCTTTTGCTGGAAATTAAAATAACCCGGTTAGGTGGGAGCGGGATGGATGGCAGCGTTGGGGAAGGCTTAGGCTGTGTTTCAGCATGGATCAGCAGGAGCTCTAAGCAGTGGGAATTTATATTCTCCTTGTCAGGACTGAAATAAAGTAAGAGCCCAAACGCTTTTTATTTTGTTTTGAAAGTTGTAATTATTTAAGCTCCAGGTCTAGCTGGGGTCGCAAGCGAAGCGGCTCTGCTGTGTTCATCAGTCGAGTGCCCAGATGGGGACTTCCTCGCTCGTACTCTGCCGCAGCAGCAGCCTGGCAGGAAAGGTTAGAGGAGTTTCAAAATATTTCTCTCTAGCACAACATTCTTCCAGTGGAAAAATGACTTCCTCTCATTAAAATTCAATTAGTTCGGAGGCTGTGTGGGTCTCTCTGTACGGCTGGGGGAATGCCGGGTAGGTTTGAAAAGGGGCCAAGCCTGGAGCCTAGGTTATACAAGTTAAGTTTTGTGCTGAGCTGTTGTTCGAAACAGAAGTTTACAAATGTCAGGACAGGCTCTCGCGCCGGGGCTGGGAAGTGGCGGCTGGCTTCAAGCTGTGACTGAGGATGCTGTTGTGAGACAGCAAAGGGCCTTTCTGCGGAAAGAGGAGAGAGAAAAGAGATAGCCCACGGTGCAGGATAAACACTTTCTCCCTGCTTGCAGGCTGTAGCGAGCAGCGTTCCTGCGGCTACAGCAGCACGGGAAGGAAGTCAGAAGACATGTGAACGCATCTCATTTTTAGAGGGATTAACTGTTTCTTTTTGATGTGCTTATTTAAACATACATTTGAAACCAAGCCCTAGCACACTCTAATAGGCGTAGGGAGAGAGAGAGGGAGGATGAAATTTGGGAAAGTCCCTTTCCCAGACAGCAAAGCAGCTTCTGCCCGAAACCCAGGGAGACTTTCCAAAACATCCCGGTGATGTGATGGCCCTGCTCCTGCCTCCGCTCCGCAGTCATGCGCCGCAGGAGCTGCCTGGTCCTGGTCCGTGCCCGTGATCGACTGCGGGAGTCCCCTTCCTGTGCAGCATCCCATCGGTTCTTGTGCGGATAACAAGAAACTAGAAGTGCGAGCCCGTTTCTGCTGGCAGCGGCGTGTCGATCCCAGGGCTGACCCGTCAGCCTTTGCTTGGGGTGATCCCCGGTAGCCTGGGCTGGTGTAAGAGCTGAGAATAAGTTGAGTGCTCGTCAGGCTAGGGCTTCGCTCTCCTGAGGGTTTACTTGGCTGTTGTACGTACGCTTCTGCACGTTGTACCCATCAGCCGTGGCTGTGGGCTGCGTGGCTGCTTTGTGGGTTTTCATCTGAGATCCTCCCTGGAAGATGCTCGCGCCAGGGAATTTCTGCTCCGTACACAGCTCTCGCTGGTTTACCAGGGTACAGCATCTCTCTCCCTGGGGCTCGCTCCTTCCATCAGGGCAAGCAATCAGGCTTCAGTAGGGTCTCTCTCCCACCCCCAACCAAAGCCTGACAAGGCTATGACACGTGAAGCCAAAGCAGCGTGCAACTCGCTTAATCCACTGGACCACCGCGTCCCAGGACCCACGCGGGTGGCATCTCCTCGTGGGCTGGCTTTTCCAACCTGCTGTTTGCTGTGGGAAAGAGCTCAGCCGGCTCTGGGCTGAAGAAGTTGTTCTGGTTTAGCAGATGTGGGTTGAAATAAAGTTCAGGTCCTGGCTCAGCGAGGTCGCTGGCGCTGCGTTTCTGTCCCAGCAGCGCCTGTATTACAGCAGGGAACCGAGAAATCCCATCACGCGCAGCTGGAGGACCTTTATGCACGGAAAGTGCTGCACAGCGCCTGTGGCAGGTAAACGTTACCGTCCCTGGGCTGGATTAGGTGGATTTAACCCCTTTGCAATGGTGTTTTGAAAAGTTTCATGTATTTCCACAGAAGCGTGGTTTCTGCAGTAGTGTGTGCCCCAGCACTGTTTTACTACTCAGTGTTACTCTGTAGACCAGCACTTCCCAGCGATGGGCTGATGAGCAAAATGAAACTCGTCTAGACCTTGCCAAACTCCCAGATGTGATGCCTTCCACGTTTCTGCTGAAAATCCCATTTTGTCTTCTGATCTGTCAGGAAGAGACTGTTGTGTGAAGCTGCTGTGCCTATACCAGTGCCGTACAGCGCCGGGCTGGCAGAGCTAGCGTTGGCACCGTTAGAATTGTGATGTGGACATTGGTTAAAAAAAAAAAAAAAAAAAAAAGAGTAGGTTTTGGTAAAACTGCTGAGGATACCCTAGGAAGAAGTGAGTATATTTGACGTGAATTATTTTTGGTTCCTCTGTTTAAAATGTTGTAGGGCTGTCCCACAAGGGAACTGGTGCTTTGACCCTCTAGAAATCATGTTTTGGAGTTGTCTCTGCTATTGGTGTAGATGAAATTAGCTTTCCCAAAAGTGGAAAAGCTTAGTGCGTGTGTAAATTGCTTTTTAAGGTTTGTGTCTTTTACTGTTGGCTCCTCTGGAGGCAAGAGGAGCTTATTTTTGTCGAGTTGAGTACCATAACTGTGTCTCATTGGTCCAGTTGGTACTGTAAAACCAAGTGGTTCCTTCTGATCCTGCCAAACAAGGTGCAAAGTGAGAGGGTCTTGGATACCCGCGGACACGGATCTGCCAAGGCAGTGAAATCGTGAGGGGCCGACGAAGTATTTGCTTTTAGCTTATGCCAAAGCTTGTCCTGGGATGAGATGTGGCGCGCTGCTGGGCTTTGGACGATGCTGAAAGGACGGTGCTTTTTAGTCTCTTTTCTCCTTTGTGTTTTTGAAGACCACTAGTGAAATCAAGACATCAGAAACGGAGGGAAAGCGATGTGTGCTGGGGCAGCCAGAAAGCCCGGGCGAGGTGCCAGAGGTGCTCTTAGGGCTGCTGAATGTTTCAAGGCGCGACAAGACAAAGCAGAATAGACGCTTCGATGCTCTTAGCTGAGACATTGGGGCCGTTCAGGTGCTGCGTTGCTCTTGGGTTGAAATGCCAACTCTCTTTTCATCTTCTGCCTTGTTTACACTTAAAACCCAATTATCACTGCAGTTGATAATCCCAGATTTCATTTCACTATTGTCAGGTTTTTCTCCCTCCCTTCCCATGCTCTTGGCTGTAGCTTTTCCAGCTCTGGAAAGTGCTGAAGTTTTTGTACGTTATTTTTCCTGCTCCCCTCTAAGGTTATAAGATTGGCTCAATAGCTTTTGCTTTAGCGAAAGGCGTGCGAAGGAAAACAGGTCCCTATACATGTAAGCGCATCTTAGGGTATTTTTATTTTGTTTGTTTGAGGACAGGGATTTAGGGCTCTCCTTTTGCAGGCGGACCTGCTGTTCAGCTGAAATAGCTTTCCTCCTGCAATAGCACGTAGAAAACATGCCACTAGTACAGCGGGCTTCGGGGAAGGCCGGATTGGTGGTAACTAAAATTTTTGGACTTTCTCAGCTCTGTATCCGTGTCTGACTCACATCTGGAGCCAAGCTTGCCTCGGCACGGCTGTCTTTGCTGTTCCTGTTTGCAGGAGGGTCTCGTGCAAATGGAAACGGAGCCGTGGCAAGGAACGGCTTACTGATTTGTTTACAGGAGGAGCAGCAAGGTCCCCAGTATCTTCAAACCAGAAGCTTCTTGATGGCCCCACTGAGCTCGGTGAGGCTTCTCATGAGCGTGGGGTTGAACCCATCGTGTTCCGCAAGATCTGGGCTTAATCCAGGAAGGAACTGGGCAGAGCATATGCTTTATTAAGTTTTTGTTAACCTTCGGACAGCATCTTTTTAATTAGGGTTTTTTACTAGCGTGAATTTCTCTGTCAAGATGCACCACAGATACACGCTCCCGTGTATTTTTCCCTCCCTTGGCAGACTGCTGAAAGAAGCTAATTTACAGTCCTGGCTGCCTGCTTTCCTGGCCCTGCCAAATCTGATTTCACCTCTTTTGCTGTAGAGCCTTTCACGGAGTGCAAAGAGTCGATGTTTTACACCACCAGCTTATATTATGGTGTGAGATGATGGAAAATAAAACGTTCTGAGCCAGCGTTAGGGTTCTTTATTGAAGATGTCTGTAGCTTTCCCCAGTCTCCTAATAATTCTCCATTTAGTTGCTGGTTTTCTCGTCATTCCTTCTGCTTTTGTTTTTTCTAAGAGATCCTCTTTAGCAAAATGGTGCACTCGAGACATATGGATTAAATCACAGAACTCGGCTCTTCCAGAGTAGCAATGCTGCCTAGGAAATGTCTACAATTATTGCGGATTATACCTCTGGATGGGTTTGCAATTAATGGTGAGATTTTTGTGCGAGAGTCCAAGTGATGCGGTCAGACTAATCAAAACGTGATATTTGGCTCCAGTTGGCAAGGTCTCGCACACAGCATCGCCTTACACAGGTACCCAGGGACGTCATCTGGTTTTATCAGCGTGTCTGTACCGAGGGGAGGGGCAGGACAGGGTCCAGAATAAGAATTGCAAAACAGCTTGTAAAAGTTAGTCTGTGCTTCAGGTGGTTTCGTTTGAATCCTAAACTGACACCATTTCATCTGACCTCTATCTGTCGGGTGCCAGCAAGAAAAGTGAGGATTTGGGTGGAAACATCAGATTAATTGTTTGCATACACTTTGCTCAAACTCTGGGGTTTTTTTTATTTAGATTTGCTGGGTAATTGGCAGTTCAGCCATCTGGACTGCAGTCAAGCTTTGTGACTGGGTCAGGGTTGCCTGTAATGATGTAGTCTTGTTAGCCATGATTACAAAATACACATATTTAATGTTTCTAACTTTTCTGATTTGGGTTTTTTTTTTTTTTGGCCAGTGGTAAATTCTGTTTCATAAACTGTAAAAGACACTCTTCATTGGCATGTGTAGATAATTATTGCAGTTTGCTGGTATTGAACGTACTTAGAAAGCATGTCTCCCCATGCGTTGTATGCTTTATTGTTCTAACAGAACATAAAAGCACTTTTATTGATGTTTAACGGTTACGCGGTGCATCGTTTATCCTTTGATATGGCCAAGTTAAGCATCAGCCTAGGAAGCTGCACGGTCTTATTGCTGCCTGCACTTTGTCCAGGGTCAAGCCCCAGTCTTACAGGAGGACCCGCACGGGTTTCATCTCCAGTTGGGCGCTGTTGAGCGTTACCTTCAAGGCAATGGACGTCTCTTACTGGGTGGGGGCTGCTCCTAACGTCCAGCGATAGGTTGTGTCAAACAGGGCTCTGACTGCTGTGGGTCCGGATTTCAGACACCTCCGTTAGTTAATGCGGATAACCAAAACCTTGCTGCACAAACCCAACGCACCCTCCTGGTAATCCCTGTGTCCAGCAGAGGAGATTAAGGGAGGACTCTGCATGGAAGTAGATGGGGAGAAGGCAGAATCCCAGGAAGCCTGGCAGTGTGAAATAGCGATGTGCTTGGCTGCCTGTCCTGGCCTCGCTGCTGCTGTCTAGAAAGGGGATTTAGTTCTTTCGGTGTTGTCCCGAGTAAGGGCTTTTTAATTGATGCTTGGCTGTGCCATCCTATTTGTGCAGTATCTGTGCAGCTTAGCCTATTGTTTAATATAAAATTGTCTTGGGTACAGGCTGAGCGTCTCAAGCGCTGGCAGCATCACAGCACTGAGGTACCTGGAGGTGAGAGGCAGTTTGCAGGGAGCCCTGCTCGCCCGTCACAAGCCCGAGTGCAGCGGCGGGATGGTGTCGTCTAAATGGGAAAAGGCACCCAGCCCAGAGCAATCTCTTGTTGAGGGGTCCCTCTACGATTCTGTTAGCAGAGCATGGTGAATGCTGGGGATACGGGGCACTTGGCCCTCATTAAAATCCAGCGGTAATGCCTTCGTTGAGTGCCTGGTGAAGGACACGGGACCTCAGCCCAGTCTGAGGCACCGCTGGCTTCCCGACCTGCTCCTGGACAGTGGTTGCAAGAGCAACGATGTGCCATGGCTCCAGGGGCTACTGAAGTGGGAAATAAACAAGTTTTTAATTATTATTATGTTTGAGATAGGCAGTTTGGAGCCTGATGGCTGCTTACTTAGGGACCCTGGCAGGCTAGTTGGTCCAGATAAACTTTTACCGTTTTGGAGGGCATGGATAAGGGTGCTGAGCGAGAACTGTCGGTGGGAAGGATGCTAAGCGATACTGCGCGGGGCTCTCCATCGCTGCTGTCATCTTGGGCTGTGACATGGAGAGGACAGGTAGGCTGTTGCTTAACTTTCTCTGGCCTGGGAAACCTCCTGCAGAGTGGGGAAACCAATTGAAACTGCTAACGAGGAAAACTGAGTGGTTTCTGGAAAGCAAAGCTCATCCTTCAAAACAATTTCCATCTACCACAGGGATTGTGGGGTTTGGGGAGCAGAGTTGTGTCTGGTTGTTCCTGACATTCACCTGGCAGAGCTTTGTATGTAAATGCTGGCAGGCAGCAGCCCAGGCAGGCTCGTTATACATGATGGATGCTCCTAGGTGTAGTGTCATTACTCTTTCAGCTGACGGCTTCGTTTGTAGTTTGCTTCCCCCCCCCCACCTCAGATAGCAGGAGGGAGGAGAAGGGGGCTCGGTTTCTTCCATGGAAACTCTGAGGTGCAGAAGGCTGATTGCTGAGCCCAGACAGGGTGATGTAATGCTGGAAACCTGCTCCTCTCTGGTGACATCATGCCAAGGTTTGCAGTGGCGTCGTGGACATGGATGTCTGCTGGGAGCGGGCAGCAGGACGGGGCTTCAGGAGCAGAAAAGGCACCGCAAAGGGACCCAGCGCGTTAGAAGGGCACTGATGAAGAGCAGAGCGAAGGGACATGTTTGGGAAAGATGATTTTCCTCAGCTTGAACATGGGGAAGAAGCCAAATACTCCTGCTATTGGGGAGAAGTTTCCAGCTGAACTTCATTGGCAGCATTGTTATACAATATGGAAAAGTGATTATTGAGAGCAGAGAGCGATAGCGTGCCACTGGCCCAAATCAGAGCATGTTTCCCCTTGCCTGCTAATTTGGGAACCTTGTTTTATGCATGGGGTGACACACCGACTAGTCTTATTTGCAAAAAAGTGAATTTCTGGAATAGAAGCCTGTGGATAGGAAAAAAATCCTTTTCCATATACAAAAAGCTTGATTGATTTGCATTGTTGCAGCAAACCGTTGTAGGAAGTACAGGCTCGTCTGAGCCAAACTCGTGGGAGAGCCACTGCGTTGAGGAAGAGGATGGTGAGCACTGAGCTCTGCTACAAGCTGGTCAGGCAGGGAGGTGGGCTTGTGTCCGTGTTGACCTGGCTGTGCTCAAGCTGATGGGGTTGGGTTTTTTTGAAATTTAGGTCTTTAATGCTATTGTCCTGCCTTTGCAGGACACTGCTTGCAGTCTGTCGCTCCTCTGAGCTAGGTTTTTACGCACATAGCCTCTCAGTGCAGCAAGGACAGAGTAAACCCAGTGTAGAAAATAGCATCCTAACTTAGAAACCTCTCAGTTGACTTTGTGTTCAACCCATTCCCTTGTCATTTAGGTACGAACAAATGAAACACATGTTCCTTACACATGGTGAGGCCTTTTTATTTTTTTTTTTTTTTTGAGGCAGTCTGGGCTGCTTGCCAAAGCCCAAAGGAAAATCCTAGCCCACTCCAGACATCCCCAGCGTGCAGGTGTACTACTTACTTTGACAGAGCCGAGTGGGATTGAATGTATATGTTCACAATAAATACATCACCCTGGGGATGGGAGCTGGAAGAGGGTATTCCTAATGAGTTGTGCAGAATATTGGATGGGATTTGTGTATTTGTGTGTATATGTGTTTTCTATTCCCTCCAAGAACACGGAAAAAAGTCTCTAACCGTGGGCTCATTGTTCTCCACACGTAGCCACATACTGGCCGTGGTTCAGGAGGTCGAGTCTGCTTGAACAAACAGTGCTTTGGCCACTGAAGCGAAATGTGTGGGGAGATGAGAGAATTTGTGGTGAATATTACTTTTGTGCACTGTTCTCTGCTCTGGAATGTCTGCAAACATAGCAAGGTTTTCCTGAGGCTTTGATGCCTTGTATAAGCAAATTTATCTGCAAATTATGTTTACCCTCTTCCAGCTTGCCGCTCAGAATACCGAAATCTGAGCTGTGATGCTCAGCTACTGCTGACCGTGTCGGTCATGCTGCATCCATTCCTGTTCCTTAATGGTTTTTGTTCAGATTACCACATTTCTGGGCAGAACTTCACATCTGCTCTTCAGGCCATAGGGTGTACAAACCCAGCTCCCTTTCTTGGGATGAAAATCTTGGGTGGTGCCCAATTAGCTTTGTTACGGGAGCTGCGCAGACTTTTGTGATTAAATGCAAGACTTTTTGAATGCTGAATTTGAGATGGGGGATGCTGCACAGGGGTTCTCTTGCAGGAATAAAACCCCTAAATTATCTTGCATGGACAATTAACAGTGTTGAAACATAATTGCTGAAATACTTTGGAGCACGGATGGTTAGAGGTGTGTGAACATCGCTGAAGTTTCCTGGAGAAAGAGGGAGAAAGGTGTAGGGACAAGAGGTGTTACACCTTCGTGTGCTCAGCTATCCATTTTCAGCTCTTTCCTGAGCAGCGCTGGCCAAATTTGCAGCACTGGTGGGAAACAGCAATAGGAACCTGCACAAAAGTTTCCTTCTCGGGTGGTCCCAGCAGATGTGTCCTGCTCGGTGTTCCATGGCTTGGTGATTGTCGCCTGCCAAATGCAGGAAAATTCTTTCCCAACCAAAATTTGGTGTTAAGTTAAATTCTGAGTGTGTCAGCAGATGTCCCCAAGGCTAAGCATGTAATCCCATTTATATCCTGAGATAACTTTGGCAGCCAGGTCTATTTTTCCCCCCATTCCCTTTAATCCATAAAACCTGGATTCTGTATTTACCTCCTGGGGCAGAAAACATTCCAAGTCCTGATTAAAAGCCTCTGTGTATACAAACCCCTTGATCCTGAGCCACCTCGGTGTAGAGGGCTGAGGAGAAAACCTCAGGGTGGATCTTGGGGTTGTGGCAGTCGGGGGATGGAAAAGCCCGTCTGTGGGGCTGAGAAACCGGCAGCTCAGCTTCCAGATTAATTCAGCTACGAGGAAAAAAATTGGAGTAAAAGCAAGGGATGTGCAGCTTTTAGGTATGTCAGTGCTCAGAAGAGCTCCAGCTGTTGTGGGATGGGAGTGGGAAGCCCTGATGTGCTGCTAGAAGCGAAGAGCCACTCTTGGGTGATGGAAGTGAGCCCAGACTGGGGGAGGCTGAGGCTTTCCAAAATGAACCTTGGGCTTTGGAGCTGCCTGAGGGCTCGCCTGGGGTTTCGTACTGGATTTTGCAAAGTGTTTCGGGAGCGAGGAGGGCAGAGGATGAGAAATCCACGGAACGGCAGCGTGGGGCTGCCCCTGGTTGCTCTTCCTGCCCTTGTAGCAGTTGTGTGAATCGTCTGATGGAGCTGCAAAACGCCGTCTGCTGTGTCTGACCGTCATGGCTAGATGGTCGATGGAGACCTTGGGTTGGATTTCTTTCCTGCCGCCTCTTCCTTTTCTGTACCAAGACCGGCTGCTCCTCAGCTCTCTCCTGAGACTGCTCACCACCTTCTCTAGACCCTCTCTGTCCCTTTGCGTCCCCCACCTCCACCATAGCCCGGGTGGGAACAAAGCCCAGAGCTTTCTGTGGGTCACTGGGACCATCACCTCCCAGGCAGGCACCACGACCCTGGTTACACAGGGCTGAGTTAAAACTGAGCAACTGCCTCCACTTTGGCTCTGTGCAGCTCCAACAGCGAGTTTTCAAATGTGTAACTTAAGCCAAGAGCTTCACTTTACTACATATTTTCCACTGTGAGAGAGTCCCCCTTACAATACGCTGGCGTATCCAGCTCCGTGTGGGCGGCGCAGCCAGCAGAAGCTGATCTCGTTCCTAATTTTCCATAGATGAAAGGGAAATAAATCAACGTGAAACCGGAGCCAGGAAACGGCATCGTTCGGCGCGGAGGGGGAAGACACAAAAGAGCAACGCGGCGATGTGCTGCGCCGCAGCTTGTAATGAGGGAGAATCTGTTTTTAAACTATCCCTTATGGTTCACACATATGTCATTGAAAAATAACTTCTATAGGAAAAAGCCAGCCCTTTAGCTCGGTTATTAGTTGGATTATTTGATTTGGATGGAGAGAGGAAACTTGGAACAGTGCGATCTGCCCTTGGTGCGGCGGTGACATCAGGAGATGAAGTTGGATGGGGGAGATGCAGCACTAAATGAACTGGTAAAGAAAATAGGGAACTGGAGTATGTGGTCGGGTCTGCACGACCACACGAAGAACTGTGAAGGCCGGGCAGCTTTTGGCAGCCTTGTGGGCTCTAATTTGGGTTTACGTGGAGTTTTCAGAGACTTGCGCGCTCCCGTCCAGGCTGCGTCTCCTCTCCAAGGAAAACGCTGCAATTTCCTCATTTTGGATGAGCAATACAGCCCGGATGAAAGGGCACTGCCCGGGGCTGGCCCTCAGGCTGTGGACGGGGACACCAGCCAGGCTGTGGGGCTGCTCGGACCTCGTGCCTTGGTCCCGCCGCAATGGGAATGGCCTTCGGGTGGTGGCAACTGGGACCCGGAGAGGTGGTGGCACTGGTGGGGGGAGGAGAGCCGGGCAGCCCTGGGCTACCTGGTGCTCAAAGAGCAGCGGAGGACGTGGGGAAATGGGGACTTGGGTTTCTTCCAGGAATTCCTAAGGAACACAATGAAGAAAATGGAGAAAATCACTTTTTTTTGAGCCTGATCTGTGGAGCGCAGGATATTGAACGTATGCTTCAGAAAGGCGATGCTGTTTGGAATAGACTGGGAGCAAAATGAGGGCGTTATTTCAAAATTGCTCATTGTTTCATCTTCTCCTCTCTCCCTCTCAGCTTTATTAACTGCTAGTTAAAGGGCTGGCAGATCATGATAGACAATGACATCCATTCATTTTGTCCTATTCATTTCTCAGAGGCCTGGGCTGGGCTTTCATGGTAATTTTTTTTTTAATTTCCATGCTGGACAGTGGAAGGTCAGGCTGACACTGTCCTCCCTTTATGTAAATGCCTCCCACAACGTGCAGGCTGTCAGTTAATACAGCTTTCCAGAATGTGAGCTTTGTGGGATGCTGCCCGTGGGGCTGTTGTCCAGGCAGTGCCAACCTGCACCAGTCCCCTCACCCTGGCCTCGGGGCACCACCGAAGCAATTAGCACCCTGATGGAGGGCGGTGGTGTGGGTGCAAGATGCTGCCTGCTCCTCGGAGTTGCAGGCAACGTGTGCGTGCAGGGGAGGGGAAAACAATCTTTCTTTTTTTTTCACTGCAACCAGTGATGTTGAAGCCAGACTTTGCCTGGTCGGGTACCTCCCCAGGTTGTCCCAGCAGTCGGCATCGCGGGTTGGCAGGGTCTGAGCCCCCCTGTCGTGTTGGGCGCTTGCGATGGCTGTCAGGGAGAGCATCACCTTGTCACTCTGTCCCGTTATTTTATCCTTGCACGAAAATTTCTCTTCTTGACTGTCAAGAGGAGGCTACAGTTGCAAAAGTGCCTCCTGAGTTGTCCTGCTTAAGCATATCCATGGAAGCAAACTTTTTGAGCAAGTATTAAGAGATTTATTTTTTTAATAGTCTAATTTGCTGCTTGCAAGGGTTCAGAAGCGTAATCTGCCTTGATGCTTCAATTAGGGAACAAAACCACACCGTGTGAATAGATTGGAAAACAATTGGAAGGAACTGCTTGAAGACCTTCTGTGGAGTTATTAGCACTCGTTATTTTGCAAACGCTTTGGAATAGTCAATAACTTAAAAGGAAAGAGAAAACTGTTTAAATTCTGGATAGATATCTGAGAGATAGCTTTTGGTTTTTTTGAATAATCGCTTGCTATGAAGTCCCTCTCAGCGGGTGGTATTAATACTGTAAACAGATGGTGGGTGCATCTATTAAAGAATACCTGTGAACCCAGCGGTACAATTTTTGAGCGGTTGAAAGCGTTTCTTTCAAAGCTCTCCTATAGATTTACACTATTCCTGGCTAAGCATTTGTAATCTGGAGGGGGGGAAGAAACCCAGCAGCCGTTTGGTGACCGTGCTATAAAGGTTGTGTTCGGGCGAGATGTAAAGATGGTGACAACTGAGCACACGGTGGTTGTGGGGCCTCTATTTTTAGGGATCAACGCTGTAATTTGTGTGAAGTATGACATAAATGCTGATTTTAAGTTACCAAATGAAGAGTTTGAAGGCAGAAATCACAGAGTGGCAAGCTGCTGTGTGGTCACGCAGGAAAAAAATAACTCCAAGGGTTTGATGCCAGTGTGTTTGCTGGAGAGCCAGTGACGATTGCAGGTCTGTCGTGCAGAGGGATAAGCTGCTGCCTTTGAGTATCTGAGGTTGCCTGGGTGGCAGCGCCAGCCCGAACGTGGCTGGCATCTGATGCCAGGTAGGAACAAACCCGCGGGCTCTGCCGTGTCCCGTGATGTCCCCCTGAGAGCTGCCAGGGGAGCTGGCTAGCTGAGACCTGGAGATGCTTGGTTTTCCCCTCCGTTCTTCTTGGGTCTGCAAAATTGAGCAAAGAGGGTGTTTTCCATGTATAGGCAGAAATGCAAGGAGAACTGCTTATTTTGTGGTGCTTCGGCTCATCTTTTTCCAGTTGTTGGAATTGGGAACCTCAGAGATGCCTTGAGATTAGTCAGGTCTAGATGCCTTCTAATTTGTGTCTCGTGGTTGCTTAGAGCTTTTCCTATGGCAGGAACATTAAAGAGATGTCTGTCTGATCAGATGTGAACTCACGCTGCAAAGCCTCCCCTCAGACAGTGAACTTGTACGATGCCTTTCTCTTACCTGGCTGTCTGTTTCCATGATATTTATAGGAGTTTAATTATCTTGAGCCTTTTTCCTCTGTCAAAAGTGATTGAAATCAGCCATCGGATTCAAGAGTTATTGAGATAGACGGACACACCTGTGGCTGCACAAAGACATCACTCATGGCTTGCTTTCAGGGGAAACCAGCCAAAAAAATGCATTGCTGTCCTAATGAATTCATTAGAGGAGAATGCTTCCTCATGTGCTAGTTTAAACCTTCAAATTAAATAACTCTCAGTGTGTTTCTGGTATACACAGGAGAGGTGAATATTTAGTTGCTAGTAGTGTCATTAGAGGTGGCCTGAATGCTGGGTTGTTTCTTTGGCGAAGGTGTTCTTCTCTAGCATGCCCGCTGTGCGTACAACAGCTCTACTCCACGTATTTCCTCTAGGTAGGATCTTTGTAGGGACCCAGTTCTGCTGTAGCTCCTGATGCTGGCAAAAATGCAAGAACTGGGTCTGCCTAGCTGAACGGAGGCAACGTTTAAGATCCCACACAAGGAGCACGCACAGATCAGGTCTGCTGAGGACCTACACCAGGTCTGACCTTAACATCTCACATTCCCTAGGAGATGGTGCAAGTGTGCCAAGTCCTTCTGCCAAGCTGGCCCTGCATGCGGAGTCTAAACCTGCTTTTCTCTCATTCCAGCTCTTCTCAGAATCGGGTTTCCTATTTTTCAGTCAAAACTGGAGAGGGGGGAAAAAGAGTCAGGCTATTTACCATGTTCATGGGAGTATTGGAGCAGCCAAAGAAAACGGAGTCACTTTGGAAGGGTTCTCTGCAGGTTTTTTACCTTTTTTTTTTTTTAATTCTTCCCCTGAAATAGAAGGAACACCTTTGCCCAGCCAGCAACCCAAAAATTAGCCAGCAAATGAGTTTTCTTCCAGTCAAGCCTTGCTAAGTAGCATGCTCTAGATAGATTGCGTTGCAAGGTTTCCATCCCACAGCTATGAGAACCTCTGGGGCCTTCGGTGACTCAGTCCCAGCAAGCCAAGGGACTGCAGCTCCTGTCCCATCTTCTGTTCTTGGGGGAGGTGTTAACTGCACGAGATCTGTAAATGGTTTCACAAGAGAAGAGTGTCAGCTGAGGATGGTCCCCAGCTGGCCAGGAGAGCCACAGCAGGCTGCTTGTTGTAGATGGATGCAGTTCTTCATCCTCCAGCCCTAAGGTCCCCCAGGAGCTGGTGTTCACCAGCTGAGGGTTTGGGCTTCTTGCACTACTGGGGCTGAAATCAGAGCACGGTCGGGTACCACGAGCAGGTCTTGTGGCTTGGCTTTACATCTGCTGCAGGTGATGGAAATCCCAAAGATTATCAGGGCTTGGCTTGGTGAGGGGGTGAATGGCCCATTGCTCAGCTGGCTTCGAGCTGGCCTGGATCAGCCCTTCAGAGGAGGCGTTCAAGGCTGGTGGAGAGTACTGGTGTCCTCCAACGGGCTGGGTGGGACGGGGACCCTGCCCTTGGCTGCAGGTTGCTTCGTGGTAAGATCAGTGCCTCTGGTGTGGGCTCCTGAGGCTGTGCTGGCCAGGTCAGGGTCCGTCCCCGTGGACGTGGCATGCGGTCGGTGCTGCAGGGCGAAATGCGTGCTCGGCTCCGGAGGCGATGCCCCGGCGCTCTGTAAGCTGTGTTTGACATGTCCCGGCTTTCGCAGGATGAGCCCGGGGTAAGGATTAAGCTCTGGCTTCAGGAAAGCTGCTAGGGATATGTCAGGCTTTAGCAGGGTGCGTGCCCCATGCCTGACGTGGAAACTAAGTCGTTAGGAAGTCAGTCTTTCAAAATTATCCACATCTGGTTGTTTTCCTCCTCTATCAGTATAGGAGCTTAAGTTGGCAGCGCTTAACATCTGCGTCTGCGGATGTCACACGTAAATATACGTGCTTAGATATGCAGCGTGGATGTGCGAAACATGTACGCAAGCACTGCGGATCCATTTTGAGCTTAGAGAAGCGTGCAGATGGCGTGCAAAGGGACTACGGAGGAAAGCTACGTCCCTGTCACTCCTGCATCACGTGAAGTGGAAGTACTCTGGAAAAGTATCACGTTCCTGGGTAATAATTAACGACTATATGCTAATATGGCTGTACGGAGTGATGGATTTAGGATATGCAACCTTAAATGTGGCATTTCTGAAGTTTTGCAATCCTTTCAGTTTTATTTTTTTTTAAATTGTGTATGTGTGTGCACAGGCGCGGGTTGTTTTACAAGAAAAATTGCAAAATCAGCTTTGCCCGTGTGGTCTCACATTGACATCTATCAAGTTTATCAGCAAGCACGGGGCACGCATATATGGGCGCCTGCGTGCACGTGTGCATATATGAAGCATCTATTATGGATAACCTAACATGCAGCTGCTACTTTAGAGAGAAAATATTTACTTCGATGTGATGAAATTTGAACTAGAAGTCATGCAGTTTAATAAAAATGTGTGGTTTGGATTCCTTGTTCTTCACATATGTTTCTAATCTGCTGGGGGGGTTCAGACATCTGCCCAGAACATACAATTTTTTAAAAAAAAAAAAGCTTAAAAATGCTCATTTTGCAAATATAAAGACTGACTTTACAATAGGAAAATGAAATTTGAGAGTAATGTCCTCTCTTTATTGGGGTGGAGAGAGGTGGGACTGTCAGGGGTTTTCTTTTCTTTCTTTTTTTGCCTTTAAAAACCTGAACTGTGCGCTATTAATTTTCCCCTTCGCAAAACAGCCGCAGAAACCTCTCGTATTATTTTTGCCTGTGTTACCGCAGCGCTTGGCCGGGCTGCAGAGAAGGAGGGGATACAAAGCAGCCTTTTGTCACGCCGGTCTACGCAGCCCCTCTCCCTGTCCGTCCGTCCGTCCCGCCAGGCTGGGGCTGCTGGGTAGGGGAAGGCGTTCAATCCCAGCCCGCTTTCCGTGTCCGTAACTGATTGTTTCACACCCAAAAAATCCTAGCAGATATTGTGGTCTGTTTAACAGACATAAATAGATAAAAATAGCCAGCGGAGCTGAGCGTCTGAGCACGATGGTTGTTGATTTATGGATATCTGTCTCTTTGGGTGTTTTTAGCAGGTCTTTGTATTTGCTTTATTTTTTTAAGGCATATTGGCTGCCTTTTCCTTTCCTGCAATCCCTACCGCTTGGCTGCTGCTTTGCCCTGGCCGTACCTTCCCGTCCCATCGAAAGAGTTACGGTGTTGGTGCTCGCTCAAAGGAGGAGGAGTGCAGAGACACCAACATTGCTGGCCGCGCCGATGGCAGCGGTTTTAGGGGGGACCTGGCTTAGCAGGGGAGCAGGGAGCTTGAAGCGGAAGGGCAAAACCAAACCTTGCAAATATTCTGTTCCAAAGGACTGCAGGACGTGGCTGTGATGCCACCGCGTTTGCAGTGGCTGATTTAAGGCCGCCTGTAAGGCGTGAGGATAAACAGAAGCCGAGGAGTCATTTCTCCTCTGGGTAGGTCCTGCTCCCTTGTGCAATTAGCTGCGAGAGTTATTAAAAGTACTCGCCTGCTTTGCAGCGCAGCCTGTGGAGCACGCAGCCCATGTCTGGTGGTTTGCAGCACCAGACATGAGTCAAGGGAAAGCTGGACGCGTCCCCTGGTACGTGCGTGGGACGGACGCTGCCTCCTGCTCTGCAGCGCCTGACCCGGGATGCTCCTGCAGGAGCCTCTCAGCCAGCGTTAGGACAGGAGACTTAAACCACGGTCCAGTTTCCGCTGTATTGGCTGTGTCTACCTTCAGATTTTTTTTCTAGTTGCGGGGTTTTTTTTTTTCCCCCCCTCAGCTTAATTTTTCCCATTTGCTGGAGAAACCCCCCCCCCCCCGTGCTACCAGGTGCCGTGCCTCTCGTGCAGCCCTGCCCCGTCGGTGCTGCGTGGGGCTGACCTGCGAGGGATGCTGGGCTGTCCCCACAGCGGCTTTTCCAGCTCTGAAACAAAAACCCTGGAGAAACGCATTGCGCTGATAGCCTTGCAGTAAACACTTTGGAGATTTGATGCTTTCTGTGCTTTTGCCAGTGCCACCTGTTTTGCAAGCTGCCTCTTTCTTAAGGATTGTTTTTCTCTCTGCCCTACGTCCCCTAAGTTCCTGGATCTTAATTAAATGACAGGTTGCTAATCTGCCTTATCTGGGTTTTTCCACCCGTTGGGTAAATATTCGAACAAAAACTGTCCTCCAAGGTCCAGGCGTCAGCGTTTAGCTAGGAAAGACACATCGCCCGCTGCCAGTAACGCTCATTTACGGCTTGCGGTGGGAAGCACAGGGTAACAAAGTGTGCGACGCACACGGAATGCTTCACCCGAGCGCTGCGGCCCCCTTCTCAGTCAGTTAGGGTCAAGGTTGAATAAGGTGAAGGACAATTGCCTGAAAGCATAAAGCAGCCCCAGAGCTTTTTGGGATCCTTAAACTGGTGATTAGATGTCTCCTCTGAAAGGATGGAGGTTTCAATTAGGCGAAGTGCCTGGGGATGAATCAGTGTTGGCAGTGGAGGGACGGGGAGCTGGTGCAGGGAGGATGAGAGCGTGTGGTCCGGGTGGTGAATCTGGAGCCTGGCTTGGGCTCTTGCCCCATCATTAAACGGCCATTTGAGCTTGGTCAGGTTTTTTCATCGTCTCCCTTTTCTGTTCTTTTCAGGGCATTGCCAGTCCCTGCACGAGCAGGTCTCCGGGCAGGACGTGACGGTTAAGCGGACCGGGGTAGCAGAGGGTGACTGTAGAGATGTTAGGTGGGACCGGAGAGAGGAAAGGGCTCTGGGCTGCCAGGATTTGGTGAGGATTCCAGGGAAAGCAGCAGAAAGAATTTAGCGATGATTAATGGGTTTGACAAACTCAGCCATTTGGAAAGGCAAAAAAATCTCTCACCCATCACGAATAGGAAACTGGAATGGCGGATGGGTCCGTCTGTCGCCTGCGAAGTGTAAATAATCCATACTGCCGATGAACGCGTTGTATGTTGTCTTTGGGAATTAGCTCTGCGTTGTCACTTAAACAAAGAAGGATTTTGGCGTAAGCTCTGGCTTCGCGTTTGCTGCGGGTGCTCGGTGTTGCGCCGGGGGCTGAGTGTTTGCGTTAGGGCCGGGCGTTATTTGCGTTGCGCGGTTAGGAGAGCTGAGGCTGGGGGGGGAAGTAGCTGCCTGGAAACGAACCTCGCGTTAGTGTCTGCTGCTCTGCTAATGGCTCGAGTCCTTGCCTGGTATTTGGGTATTGGCAGAGCGACAGCTTCTTCAGGAGAGCTTTCCAGAATTAGCAAAGCCATCTGGCTTTTCTCCTCCTTGAGAATCGCTTGTCCTTCCCTTCCAGTCAGGAGCCGTTGCTAAACTGCCGGTAATTTGTATTGCGATATTATCCCGACAGACCTACAGCGTGCTGTGGTCTCTGCAAATGTGGATGAAATACAGCCCCTTGCTCCGAAAAGCTTCTGAGAAACAGCCACGGAGCGGCTGACCCGGGGATCCAGCAGTTAGGGATGGAGGAGGCACGACGTGGCGTTGTTCCTGCACCGTGTTTCCATCGGTCGGAGCAGCGCTGGGTGTTGGGGACAGCTCGGAGCGGGCTCGGGGAAGGGGAAGAGGCGCGGAGGAGGGGACCCAGCGGCTCCAAAGCCGGCGGCTGGGGCTGACAGCGAGTTGATGGATCCTCACGTGATAGGAAATTGGGTTCCTCCCTGGGATTATAAAATATAAAGGTTGAAAAATTACTAGGGAGGTTAATTACCTTTGAGCCAAAGGGTTTATTTTCTTCTAGTTGCTGTGGTCAGGGAAAGAGGCATGTGGGTTGGCCAAATAATTACTGTAGTTTGCGTTCCGTAAGTTTAATATCAGAAATGCAGACGGCTTTGGGGCGGGGATGCAGGACTAGGCTGATGTGTCGTGAGAGCAGGGTCTCTCAGGGTACCGGCTCTCCCAGCAGAGATACGGTGAGGAAGAAACCGTTATCGGCCATTGCGAGGCTTTTCCTGGGAGCCGTATTTGGTTCTAGTGAAGCTTCTATCCCTTTTCTGCTTAATTAAACCTGTTTTTTTTCTAAAGAGGGCTCAGAAGAGGCTCCTGTCTAGTGCCAAAAGCCAGAGCGCGCCATTCTTGTGGGAAGTGGAGCCCGAGAGGGGAAATAGCAGAGGTCTCGCAGCAAAGCTGCCCCGTCCATTCCTGCA
This sequence comes from Grus americana, assembly GCF_028858705.1. Taxonomy (NCBI): domain Eukaryota; kingdom Metazoa; phylum Chordata; class Aves; order Gruiformes; family Gruidae; genus Grus; species Grus americana. The sequence continues at coordinate 11,018,432 of NC_072871.1, read as the reverse complement.
ACCCCTCTGCGCAGGATGGGGAAGGAAACGTCCGGGTTGGATTTATCCAAACCACCAAGTATTTGTAGCTGACTCATGACTGCGTGCAAGTCAAGCTTTTTTTTGCTTTTTTTTTTTTCCTTTTTAAGCCAGACCTCAACTATTGTCTTCCCATTTTGTAGCTCAAAATTTATGGAATCCCAAAGGATGCCCTTTAGGTACCGGTTGTTCTGTCTGGTGAGCTCGCTCCTGGCCATGGAGAGGGGTTCGGGACACAGGGGCTGGTAGGGGTGATGAGGCTTCCTCTGACCCCATCGCTGCGGTTCGGCTTCTTCTCTGGAGCAGCTGCGTTTAAACGAGGGACTCCGGGATGATGCCAGTACGACAAAGGATGCCCCGACGCTCTGAGCGGTTATTGTACCTCTGGCTCGGGGTCTCGCTGCGCTGGCAGAGCCGGGGGCACGGTGAGCTCTGGGTCACCCCTTGCTTCCCTTCCCTGACTGCTCCGATACCACTCTTACCCCAACCTGTGCAGACAAGGAGCCCTGGAGCAGGGCAGCCGCCGTGTCCTTAGCAGAGAGCCTCCGTCCATGGGTGAGTGCTGATGACAGGTTTTATCAAGTGGAACATCTGAGGGCTGGCAGGCTGTCTCCGAGACAGGGATTAGGTTTTTTGGAAGCTCGCTGGTGGGTGGGATCTCTAAGCTTTCACTTCATCATAGAGCTGCGTTGAACCTCTGCCACTCTTAAGCCACACGACTGGGTTTGCGTTTATGGAACCAGTGAGTTTGTCACAATAAAACTCGGCAACATCCCAATTGCTTCCAATAATTAAGATTTTTTTGTGTGTGTGCATTACTATTGTACATCCTGGGCCTGTTGTTATCCAGCTTAAATGTAGGAGTTTAAAAAAGCACATGAAGCAGTATTTATTCTTACAGATGTTAAGAGTCTCTAAGACTTCTGGGGTAGCGCACTAAAACAACAGTCCAGTTAATTGTCGGTGCGTTGCAGTGAGAGCCCCGAAGAATCCCAGTATTTATGGAGCCGCTGCCAATGCCAGATGAAGTCACTCCGATTATCCTTGCCAGCTGTTTGTTTTGTTGAACCACAGCGATTTCTCCAAGTTACTGAAGTTGATGTCATTGGAAGTGATGTGACATTTTTGCACACATATAGAATAAGTGTTAAAAAATGCTCTAGAAGAGCTTTTCCAGTCTTGTCTGGGAGCTGGCTGGGGAGTTGAATTAAACTGGCTTGATGGAACTTAATCCATAAAGCAAATGAGTCATCAGGCATAAATGGCTTTACCATAAATGTCAGACAGATTCTTACTGGTCCTGACAGTTAGCAGTTACATCTGTTTGGTGGAGCAAATAAAAGCCTCGCAATTCACAATCATTTTCATAAATGTGCTGTCCTGCCTCTTCCTCTTCACTAGAAGCTCTAGGAATAAAGGTCAAAATGTGATTTATTCCCCTTTTAACAACTAGCTCTTCTGATGGATGAAATACTGATTATTTTCAGGCAAAAATTGACATTTTCTTTTCCGTCAAACCGGGAAGGCTCAACTACGCCTTGCCCCTGCATGCTAAGAAGCATCCGAGTTGCTAGAGCGCTTTCTTGAGCCCGGTGTGCCCAGCTTTTCACGTGCCAAAAGAGGACTTGACCCCACCGCCTGCGCGGGTGGCTGGGGCTGGAGTACATCTTGCCGATGACTTCTCCTTCGAAGCAACACCAGTGCAATTGCTGACTTGCTCCCTGACTCAAGATAACTCTTTACTTGAAAATAAGTCTTAAAAACCTAAGTGACTTGGCTGGCGAAGTCTTTAAACCGCTCTCTTAGTGTAATTGTACGTTCTCTCTCTTACAAAGGCTTCATGGAAAATCGGTAGCCGGTGCCTGTGCGTGGAGGGGGGGGTGGAAATTAATGGTGTCTTCGTTATCGCTGCTCTTGCTGAAAAAAGCAGATGCTGACATAGGAAGGAGAGAGGCTTGGGTGTTTTGTGTAACCATAACAGTGAAACAAATAGACACTTGAGCGAGGGAAGGGAGCGGAGCTGGCTGCCGCCTTTGTCAGCCCGCGCCGGGGCTGGGGGCAGCTATCTCTTGGTGAAATTTATTAGCGGCAACACACTTGAGAGGACACAAAAGGCTCGCAAACCTCCCAGCACGGCTTGCTCTATTTAAAGTCGGCTTTTTAAATCAAAGAAATGGGGCTCTTGACAGCAGAGCTTTGTGCATCTTTTGTGAAGTTCAGATAGTGGGGCTTTTTATTACAGGCTAAATTAGCCCATTTTATTGTTTTGCACTGAGGGATGAGGTCAGTTGACTGGGAATCTCGCTAACAAGGTTTTACTCCCATCTGCTTTTTACAAGTGTTAACACGGGGCATCCACCAGTGCCGTGCACTCGCTGTTAATGAAACAAAGATGAATGGTCTAGCAACCCTGTGAGCTCTCCTCCTTCCCCCAGCACCGAGCTGCTCAACCCGTGTTGGTGTGCTTGAGCTCAGACGCTCCCTGGGGCTCTCATTCCTCCAAAATCGGGTGCGTTGGTTTTCCTTCTGATGTTGCGTGCTTGCACGTTGCTGCTGGAAGAAGAAGAAAAGGATGAACTTTGCTGGGCAGGTGATTGATTGGGTTTGAAAAGGAAATGGGGAAATCGTAGGCATGTTGAATGATGCTCATGAAGTGTGGTGAGCTCTGAAGGAGCTGTCTGATGCAGCTCACGCTTTTTCCTGGTACTATTCGTGTACGAGATTTATTCAGTTACGTGCTGATTTTCTTAGGTTCTCATCCCAGACCTAGTGGGAAGCTTCCCTTGTTCATCCTTCCTGCTCAGTCGGCAGCAACATCACGGCCAACACCATCCCTTGGTGTGGTGAGTGAGGTTGGGGTTTCTGCTGTGGACCCGAGACTTGAGCCCGTGGCTCCTGGGACTTGCAGGTGATGTCCTTCTGCGTGCTCAGAGGAGCTGCCAGTGCCTCGAGCCATCGGACCCAGGCGATGCTCGGCTCCTCTTGTGCTGCAGGGAAGCAGGGTGGGACGGAGCCAGGATTTCTCCCCATGCATAGCTCAGGAGCTGCCATCAGCTGAGACTAAAAGCAAAGTCAGCTTTAGCAAATTCTCTTCCGCTTAACCTTTTGCACTGTGTTTAGCCAGCATGCCTTTCTTTGCTTTATCTGTTCCTCGAGGAAACGCAGTCATAGTCCTGGTCACTTATAGGATGCGGACTATCAGCTCTCCTTGAGGTGTAAATCCAACCTTATCAGGAAGCAAAAGCTTTCAGCCTTCCTTCCTTGCCTCTCGGAGACAAGTACCAAGTCTGCTTTTGTGGCTGTTTTATTTCAGCTTATCCCAACAGTGCTGGACACTCCCCATAACCCTATGGAAAGTGGGGAGCTTTAACCACCTAAGTGAGAGAAGGGCGTAAATGGCTTAACTCAGCTGTCAGTGAGGGGCAGGGGTGGTTGAGGTCCTGTGTGCAGAAATAGCAGCTGGAAGGATCTTCACATCATCAACTTGAAGCAAATTACCTTGGCCAGGTTGGGCATCCTCCACTGGAGGGAGCTCCAAAGAGACAACCTGTTTCGTTGCTCTGTACTGCCTTTGGAGACAGGGATGATGTTCTAGGGTGTGAGTAACCCCGTAACGCCCCAGAGCTCCCTCAAGTCCCTGCTCAGGGCTGGGTGATGTCCCCTTGGTCACACCATGGCCGAGTTCCCCATGGAGGTCACGTTGTCGGGCGGTGACCAGAGCTGGCTGGATACAGGAAATGTTCTATGAGACACAAACTTGGCATTTTCTGTTTTCCCAGTACTGCATCCCCATTTTTGGTGGTTACATTGAAAAAGAAAAAGCCAGTACAGTAATGACAGAACTGCTCTATGGATTTATTAAAAAAAAAAGGGGGGGGGAAGGGAAGGAAAGACTATTCCTTAAACTAGAAGATTGAAAACCACTTTGCAGACATTTCTGTTAATTTTGTAAAGGTTATTCATGGGAAACGATGACTAATAAGCTTAAACCAGCACTCAATTTCAAGGTAACTTGCATAGCACCTGAGAGGTGCCCAGACACTATGGTGAGCTGCTGCAGAGATGGGTGTGATAACTTGGAAATCAAGGAGGGAAACCCCGGGCAGCCATAAGGTGCCTCTTCCCTCGGAGCTGGGCAGGATGCGGCCAGGTCCACACAGTCCTTGCAACCTCCTTTCCCTGCAGATATCTGCCAAAAATGTCAACAGTACTTTTTTTTTTTTTTTTTTTTTTTGAAAAAGTGAAGTCAGTGGTATGTGTTCACGGGAGGCTGAGCTCCCCATGGACCCAGCGGCACCCGTGGCCGGACCGAGCGCAGCTTGTATGAACAAAGGCAGATTTGGCCCGTAATTTTGAAAATATCCTTTGATTTTCCATGGAGCTGTTGGCCAGTCTGGCCAGACTCCGTTTGGAGCTTCTGGTTCCTATTACGTGCCCAAGTCATCCTCTCAGTTTTGCTGTAATGCTCCTTCTTTTTCCCCTGATGCCTTAGCCATATTTTTCTATTATTAAAAAAGTTTTTTTTTTCCTCTCTAATTCAAGTATCAGCTCTAATAGCCCAAGTAGTAAAGTCTTGCCTTATGTAACTGTCTACTGAATAAACGGGGTTTTGGCGTTACAGTTAAGTGATGCAGTGGCTCTTTAGGGAACTAAAGAGCGATTTCAGCTCCGACCTTTGGGCTGTGGCTGCTTCGTTCGCTATCTAGCGAGTGGCCCATTAAGCAGCCTCGGTGCCTAATGAGCTCGTTCTGCGCCTGGTTTTCAATAAGCCGCTGCAAACCCCTTCCCTCTTTTCTCTTTTTCTGATTATCAGATGCATTTCTAATGTCTTTCTACGTCTGCCGTGCTGTTTTGGGTGGAAAATCGAGGTGAGGCAAGATGTAGAAAGGAAGGGTGATGTCTTCTGTGAGACCAACTGACGGGGTGGGGGAAGCAGAAAGGTTTTGAGGCAAATAAATGGCTTTTTGGACTGGGAAGGGTAACTCCAGAGCCCTGCAGAGCTGCACGGGACCAGGCAGAAAAGGAGTTTGTTTATTGTCCACAGGACACTGCTGCTCTGGGGTGCGTAGAGCCCTTTTATTTTTCCTGCGCCCGCCTTGCCTGGGGCTGTCAGCGCTGTTGTATTGTAGGCACGGGGGTGACATCTCTGCAGATGTGGTTATCTTTTGGGGAGGTGCATCTGGGACCAGGCGTGAAGCGTGATGGCTTCCCACCTCCCGGAGCAGCCCGAGATAAGCGGCTGCTTGACCCGGCCCTGGACACGGAGAGTTTTCGCCTGGCTCATCTCGGGTGACGTGCCCGTGCCAGGGAGGTCACCCTGCCAAGTGTTTTGCTTTTCATTTCTTGGCGGTGTTTTATACCCCTTGACTGCGGTCTGAGGCTGGTGGCTCCACCATCCATCTCCCTGACCCTCTCCCTTTCCTTCCCCACAGGGCGACATCCAGCAGCTCCTGATCGTGGCGGACCCCCGAGCAGCCTACGATTACTGCGAACACTACAGCCCCGACTGCGACACCGCCATCCCCGACTCCCCCCAGTCCCAGGACCCCAACCAGGACGAATACGTAAGTGTCTCTCGCGGGCCGGGGAGACCCGGGCGTCCGGGGATGGGGATGCTTTTGGGGCAGCAGCATCCAGCTCCACGCCACGGTTGCAAAACGTGCTCAGCTTCTTCCTCCTGTCCACCGTCCCTGCGACTCATCTGTAAGAGCTGAGGCACAGCTTGTTTTTAAGATTTGCAGGTTTATAGTCTTGGCTCTTGCCCTCAGAGTTTCCCTTCCTTTTCTGCGCTCCTCCCATTTCCAGGGAGTGAATGAATATTTGCTTGGAGCTCGAAAACTTGCAGGAGAGACAACCTGAGCTGAGTGTGGAATGCTGACCTTCCCTGTCCAAACCAGGCACCTGTTTTGAAATTTTAAATTTTATTGTTGAACTTTTAAAAAGATTAAGCAGTTCTTTTTCAATAATCTTTGAAACAACAGGTGTTAAAGGAGGGGGAAACATTTTTACCTATCTATTTGCACTTTGAATTTCATTTTGGCAGAAATGCTCCCAGCTCATCTGTATAAGCTGCTGTGCTCAATATATTTTCTACAAAGAGTTAGCCTCAGATCTTTTCTTTTAAAAAAGAAAAGAAAGAAAAAAAACCCCTAATACAGGATACCTTTTTATTTCTGCTGCTCAATTGGAAATGTCTGGGTGTGGCTGATTTCCAGAGGAGCATCACCTGAATTTTACACGTTTATCAGAGGTCTCGGGCTCAGCAATAAGTGTCTGGCATCCTCAGCTGCTTCTCCACATCTTGGCTGCTCTTTTGGTCTGATTTGCCGGTCTCTTGCTTTCAGCTGGTCTCAGATCCGTGGGTTCCTGCCGAATCCTCCCGAAGCTGCAACACCATCAACCCGCTCTGGCTTAGCTTAGGGCTTGGATTAACAACCTGCGCCTAGCAGGGCTCTGGGGAGCAGGGCGATGCTCCCAGGCGAGGCACAGCCGCCCAGCCCCGGGGAAGTGCCGTAACCGCTCTGCCAGCACTTCTGGAGAAACAATAAATAAGTAAAATAAAATAGGCTTTGGTATGGTCAAAATACGTGGTAGTAAGAAAATAAAACTCTTCTTTCGGAGCCAGCAGTTCAACAAGGGCTGGCTTGTCTTAGGGCTGTGTTGCTCTGTGTAAGAATAACTCTTCCACGCGCCGGTGTCTGCTGCCAGTGGGAGCGATGGACTGGCGAAGAAATTTGCCATGCCCGGCTGTAACCAAATGTTTTGTTTGTATTTCATTTTGAAGAATGACTGACGCCTTGTGGAAAACGCTGAAAATATCTTGGGTTTGAAGCCCTTCTGCCTGCGGGCCGCGGGTGGATGGGGAGTCACACGGATGCTATTAGTGCAGTCGGATGAGTAAAAATAGCATCCCCGCTTCTCAGAGCGGCTGTGTGATTCAAACGTTTTCTTCCCCTCTCTGAATATGTCAGATGTGTGACCTGGGAGGTCTCAACAATCTGAGGTTAAAAAAAAAAAATAATGGTTTTTTGGTTGGGTTTTTTTTTTTATTGTGTTATCGTGGGTGACTGAATTGCTGCAGGGTAGGTCCATCCCCTCTGAGAAGGGAGGACGTGCCACAGGACCAAGAGGTTGTTGGAACCTCCTCCAACCACAGCCGTTGCCAAAGCAGCCCAAAGCCAGGCTCTCGATCACGGAGTCTCACCAGCCGATGAACGAGAGGAAGGGAAAGATATCGCTGCACACATCTGCACCACAGCGTGCCCCGTTGACGTGAAATGATGTCTAAACGAGCTGGCAGGAACGTGCTTATTTCCCGCTTCTCATCTTCTCTTTGCAGTACACCGACGGGGAAGGAGAAGGTGACACCTACTACTACGAGTACCCCTACTATGAGGACGTAGATGAAGCTGTAAAGCCAGAAGCGCCCACCACCAAACCCAGCACTCCCGAAGTGGCTGCTGGAGAGAGACCTGAAACCAAGCAGGTACCGGCGCGGGGTCCTGGCAAGGATGCGTCTGATAAACGGCACCTTTATAGAGGGGGAGCTGGAGGGTGGGGCAGAATTTTCTTTCTGTTTCTCTAATTCTGGCATTTTGCTTCTGCAATAGGACTATCCTGCCCCCACGCCGTTACCTGATGGAGGGGACCCCGGCAAGCGGACGAAAGGGGATGCTCCGGTGGATGACCCTCTTGTGGATGAGTACAACTATGAAACCATTAACGAAGAGTACTTCACGCCTCTCCCCTACGAAGATGTCAACTACAACGAAGAAGTAGACCCCCAGGGCGGACTCACCGAAAACGCCGTGGAAGCTGAACTCCCCACGAGTACCGTCGTCACCTACAATGAGACCGATGTAATTTTGATGAACGTTTTTTCTTTTCACTTTGTTTTTTATTAATTCTGGTATTTCATAGCCCTGAGAGCAAAGGGGATGTGATCGTCCATATGGTAAATCTGTAAGTGGTTTGGGCAGCTGTTGGGAGAGGAAGTTTCTTGTAAAGTATTTTCACTCCAGATTTCTCAGGGCGTGGAACACACATATTTAGGAATTGGTTAAGGATTATTCCCCTGGAAAAACCTGTTCATATTGACACCTGCACTTCCCTATGTGAAGTGCTTGTCCAACAAAAATAAAAATGAGGGTTGGTGTTAAAATCTAAGTTAAAAGCATTTTATTTCAAAGCTATCAGTATATATCCTTAAAACGTTGATTTGATGGAGAACATCAGTATTTTTCATTTTGTCATTCCTACCGAATAGCATCTTTATGTTTTTCAGATTGTGATTTAAAAAAACCCCACATTCACCAATGGGACAAACCCTTAGTTTCAGAGTACTGCATTCACCCAGAGAGAGCCCCTCCGTTTTGTGCACAGATCTGCTCAAAGATGAGATCAGTCCGGATCCCATAGCTGACGTTTCTGTTGGAGCGATTACATTTTTAATATGCTTCAACTGAAATATGTTGCACTTGAGACTCTTCTATCCTTAAGACTTGCCCAGTTCTCGCCTTTCCTATTGGTGCTTAAATAGACGAACGTTGGTCTCATCCTTAGATGAGACCGGGATAAATTGTTGTGCAGCTGCATGCTGTATAACTCACCACGCAAGGAAATAACTACGCTAGATGAGGCAAGTTCTTTGTTATCCAGGAGCATCAGCAAGGGGAGTCGATGGTGGGATGATGTTTCCTGGGAGGTGGGATGGGACTTGCCAGAGTTTTGTGGTTCCTCCTCGAATGGAGAAGAACTGCTTGGTTATGGGACTGTCAAAATTCAAGGCGCTGGAGAGGTGGCAAAAGAGACAGTGAAAGTTGGCCAACATACTTGGAGTTGGACCTGGAAGCTTGAATGAAAAGGTGTCGGGGAATGTGTCCAAGTGAAGAGTTGAGCAGCTGGAGCGAGGCAGGAGGGAGCCAGCCGCCCCGAGGGCCGGTGGCGTGGCGGGGATCGAGTCCAGCCAACGGGGGCTAAAAAATGCAGGGGAGGAGGAGGAGTTTGAGCAGCCCAAAACGATACACAGAGAGAAACAGAAAAGGCTCCAGCGTAGCGAGGATGTGAGCGCCAACCTGAGGGAACTCGTGGATGGGAAACTTTTCCGTTTCCTGACAAAGAGCCAGAAATCTTTGGCCAAGCTTGAACTTTCTAATAGAGAGGAATTAAAGGTTGGATAGCGTGACCTTAAAAAAAAAAATTGCAAGAGGAAATAAGAGGCTTCAGGGCCCCTGTAGTTGTTGGGAAAAGGAAATAGAAGAGAAGGAAAGTTCAGGTAGGGAAACGCACGGCGAAGCTTTCCTCTGTGGAAGCTCAGCCTTCTCTCAGCAAAGCATCTCGCAGGGAGGTGGTGCGAACCGTCCCGTCCCGCAGCTCCGGAAGAGACGGCGTTGGGATGGGGAGGGCTGCAGGACTGACCGCTCCTGCGGTGGGAGGGTCACTCCAGCTTCTCCAGTTGCTCCAGTGGATCTTTTAGCTGGTGAGCAGAGGAAAGGACGCAACGTGCCCGGCCAGGGGAGATTCCCGTGCAGCGAGGCGAGGGCTAACGCAGCGTGACACAGCAAAGACTCCCAAAAAGGGCCAGCCTGAGGGACGCGTACCCACGAGGATATGGATTTTAGGTTTACACTTGGGGCGGGAGCTAAGGGCCCTGCCTGCGGCCACGAACTCCTGGGGAAACCAAATCCTTTAATCCAGCAGCAGACCAAGGTGCTTTACGAGCAATATGGAAGTGGGGATCGGGAGCTCACGTGTGCAATTGCCTGCCTAATACCTGTTATCAGAAACAGGGTTTCAGTGGGAGGTACGGCCTGCTAAAGTGGCTGGAGAAGTTGATTTGCTCTTTGGAAAAAAAAAAATCAAAAACCAAAAAAACCTCTCATAAGTTTTTTGGCTAGTTTAGGGAAAAAAATAGCGCTCACGATCAGGAGTAAGTGTGGTGTAATTTCAAGTGGTGCCAGGTTTCTGCTGGCAGCCGGAGCCCCCCCGTGCTGCTGCACAGGAGGAAGAGGGGGTGGGCTGGGACACCGGGCGTCCCCCGAGCTGCCGGCGGTGCCAGCCCCGGCGCTGCTCGCTGTCGGTCTGGGGCAGAACGGGAGTTTTTAGCATCCCGCCACAGACCTGCTGCAAGAGCGCGGCGTGGCTGTCGCTGTTGAAGTTCACCTGTCTGTATTTTGGGAAGACTCTAATTCCTACAACGAGAATGAAAGGGGGGGGATTTAGTTGTACAGGAGTGAAACCTTTGGAGCCTGTGTGGGCAGTTTTGGAGGCAGCGTAGTCACAGAACTCTCCTGGGCTTGGGTTTCGTTATGGCTAATAACTCCGTGATAAATGCCAGTGAAGCAATTCTGAGATTTAGTAGGCAGCAATACTCCCGTGAACAAGAGGAGCTGGGGACAGATATATTTTGTTCATTGCCTGCTATTCATCAGGCGGTTTGCTTTACTTGTCCAGATGCGTATACCAGAGCTTCGTATCTGCATCACTTTCTCTAAAGGGAAGACTAAAAGGTGATTTAAATGAAGCTGTTACCAGTTTTTTGCACATTGATTTTTCTTTTTGACCTCCTCTTTTCTTTGTGGACTGTTTTCTGATGCAGGGCGTCTAACAGCATTGTTAAGGAGATTATTTTTAGGCTTTTGTTTTGGTTTTTCTCCAAAGCACCTGCAAATCTCAGCATGGAGAACTTTCCTCCTCCTCTGCCCAGTTATTCAAAATATCTTCTCTTTCCATGCAAATTGACTTGGGGATCTTAATCAAAATATCAAACCAGACATTTTTGACATTAATGTCAAGAAATGACAATTTGAAAAAAGCTTGCTATGTTATCCCCAAAAGCCTTGTAGCAAGGTAAACAGGTTTTAAGGTTTCAAAGTGCAAACCTAGATGAAAGATTTCAAGCAGGATAAAAGATGCGTGCGATAGCGCTAGCTGCATTTGAATGGCACAGAGGAAAAATAATGCTAACTTTTCCAAGTTTTCTGAGTAATTGCCAAACTGTAATTTCTGCAGAGACCACTTGGTATTTGCAGAGGTAAAAGAAGACGGGGTGGCAGAGGGATGATTGCCTTAGCGCTAGGCTTATTCTTACGTTAAAATCTCTTGCATTTGGATACAGATGCTCATGCTTATGATTTCTGAGTAGTGTTGGCACAGCAACAAAGTCTGCAAGTGGTGGTGGCATTTAAGTGATTTTGAATTCATAGTAGTGAGGAAATAATTTCTCTGGGAAGGACTGGAAATAATTCAATTTATGGACCATTTTGGTCATTACCTGGATGGGGAAAAAACCAGCAACAAAAAAACTCCCTATCAGCACATGTTGTTCTTTACCATGCTGTTCAGACTAAAGGATGCCAAGGGACGGTTGCCTGCCAGGCTGCAGAAAGCACAGGAGTATGGAGAGCAGCAAGGAAATTCTGATACTTGTCTGGATTTCCTTGCTTGTGGTCCATAACTCAGTTTTTGTAGAAGCAAACTTGGATTTTTCCACATTTCCTGCTGTAATTGGATACTCACAATGACACATCGTTGGTTTTGATGTGCATTTTAAATAGGCGACTGGATGTGTGACTTTTTACGCTAAATAATCCAGTGTCTCCAATACTGAGGCTGTGAGAGATGAGTAGGGCTTGGAGCCTGGGACTTCCATTCCCTGTTTCTTTAGACCTTTAGTGTTGCTGTGAGCTGTTGCTTTGTGCCGTGTTTTGTTTTCCTCACTCAAACTTTTACACTCGCAGTGTTGTTTCAGGGGTCGACAGAGAAATCCTGGGGAAAGCCAGGCTGTGTGCTTTGACATAAAGATCCCCCCGTCCTTCTTGCCCGCCATTGGAGAAGACCCTTGGAGGTCACTGGAGACCTTAAAACTCCAGACTTTAACTTTTCTTGTGCTTTTTATTTGCAACTATTACCATAAAGCTTCTTCTCCCACGGTCTTCCCCTTAGATTTCCAGCGTGTGCAGCCTTAGAGAGATTTGCAGGCTGACATGCTGCTGCTCTTTTGCTTCCAGGCTGCTCAAGGAGGAGAAGACCTGGATAAAGATTTCACGGAGGAAACGATAAAAGAATATGATGGGAATTATTACGATAACTATTACGACCGAACAGTCTCTCCCGACATTGGCCCCGGCATGCCTGCTAACCAGGACACCATCTACGAAGGGGTAAGAGCGTGCCTTTTCCATCGAGGGTCAGCCTAGCTCAAACTTTGTCTTCCCGTAATTATAGCACAGGGACTGGCGATGCAAAACCCAGCGAGAGCAACTCGCTCGGAGCCACCCACCCGCGCTGCGAGGCGGAGGTGCCCCGTTTCATTCCTACACGAACATCAGCGGTCCTTTGATTGCAGAAGTTGTCCCGGGATCTCCGGTTTCTGCGCGGGGTGGTGACGCTGATGCAGGCAATGTCCGCTTTGACTGTCTGGCTTTGTGTTTCCCTTGTGCGCTACAGATCGGTGGCCCGCGGGGCGAGAAAGGACAGAAGGGGGAACCTGCGATTATTGAGCCGGTAAGGACCAGCTGGGGTTTTTTGGTGTGGGTTTTTTCCCCAGGGAAAAAGGTTCAAGGGGTGTGTTTGGTATGGCTTGGTGCTCTCAGTGGTACAGCTGGGAGGAAGATTTCCCATGGAAGAGTTACTTGGTTCATTTAGAAAAATTTAATATAAAATACTGTAATTATTATTTTTTTTAAACTTCAAGAAGTGACCTAAATTACAAAGGAAGTGCAAAATTTCCCATGAAATCTCTCATTTACCAGAGTAAAACCTAGGCCTTTAGAATTGAAGCATTAGGCAGAGGACACATCTCACCTCTCCGGGGGGTTTGAGCTGCCCCCGGCTCGGCAGCGAACCCGCTCCCCTGAGCGCCCGCAGCCGGCGGCCAGGTCGTATCCTGACCTGAACTTGCAGCTTTGGGCCGGCTTTAATTGTGCAACTAATGGGTTCATCTCTGTGGAAATAAAAGGGTTCTCCTTGCACACAGCTGCAGGAGAGGAGAGGCTTGCTCCTGGGTCCCACCAGCTTTCCACTTCCAGAGGAACCCTGTGTCGTCCTGGGAGTGGAACCCAGCGCTTGCTTTCTTTACAATTCTGCCCTGGCCTGTTTCTGGGGTGGTTTTTCCTTCTAAAGAATGGTTATAAACTGCCTGTGCCTTTTGCAGTCTGCAAAAAATGTGGGTGCCCAACTGAGCACCCCCTTAGGTGAGGACGGAGCCGCTGCCCAGCTGCCCCCGCGGTGGGGACGGCTCCTGTTTGCCCGCTGAGCGAAGCAAGTGGCCGTCGGCTGGCGGCCGTGTGCCCGTCCCTCGCTGCGTGCCAGGATGCCGAGGTACCCCTGTGCCTGCTCCTCCCCGGGCTGGAAACGGGGCGTCGGGTCCTCGCCACCACCTCCCCTGAGCCTGGTCCCCGAAGGGCCAAGCGCACGCTCGCTGCACACCAGCAACTCAATTAACCTAATTTCCCTTGGCAGAGGGCCAGCACGGCGCCCAGCGTCACGGCAGCACTTCCCATCGCTCAGAGGCCATTATTTTTCCTTTAATTTTTCCTCCCTTGCCGCCTTTGCCCGACGCTTTTGCAGATAACGGGGTGGGGGGGACAGGGAGAAGCTGGGGTGCAGCGGCGGGGCTTGAAGAGCGTAGATGAGTACCTTATAAAAGCATTTCCGACCTTCCCTTCCTTCTCTTCCTTTCTGCCTCTCGCTCTCACTCTGCAAACAAAAGGAGGAGCGAGCGATTTGCTTATCGGAAGTGTGGGAATGGTGGGGGGCAGTGGAACCCCACAAAGAAGATGGCTGGAACCCAGCCTGCCCTGTTCAGAACCAATCTGAAATGCTACAAAGCGAACAAAATAGTTAAGTTTAATCATCCAGAAAGAATTTGGCTGCCTTTGCTATTTCAAAACACTGGAGCACGTATAGCTTTTGCCAGAAAGTAAACAAGACCAAATGCCGCCTTCTCCCTCTCCCTGCAGTTCCTCTTCAGCAGAGAAATTCGGATTTGCTGTGCTCTTTAGCTCTTGTTTCTTTGATGGGAGCTGCAGCAGAGGGGGAGTCAAACCCAAGCGCGGGAGTCGGATTCTGCTGGATTTTCTCTCCTTTTCCTTCACGCCGCCTCTCCTTCAATCCTTGCTCTGTGCTGACGCTCGCTGGAGGCAGCGGGGCAGCACAGGCGCCGGGTGAGGGGGGATGCAGCCGGGGATGGCTGGGACCCCCAGGCTGCTTTTGCCTCCTCCATCCCCTCTGTCCATCGTGGGGGGACCCTGGTGCTTACGCCTGCCGTCGGGGAGGGTTCGATCAGCCCGGGCACGGCACCTTTGTGTGTTGCAGCCGGCTTTTGGGCTGTTTCTGTGATACTAGCTTCACTCGTGGGTAGCACCCGGGGTGTTGACTGAGTGGCAGCAACCCCGTTTTCCCCTGGGGCAGTCCCAAATCCCTCGTTTGCTTGCTACCCCCAAGGCGATCGCCCTCGGTGCCGTCCCCGCGCTGGTCCTGATCCCCAAACTCTCCCATGTTTCCATCGCTCCCGTTGATGAGCAATCATATAAACAGTGGAGGTTTCTCGCCGAGGAGAATCTCCAGACGTCCCTAAAGCGAGAGCTCAACATAAACCAACAGATAAATATGGGAAGATGCCAAGGATGTTTGCATTGCAAATTGGCTAATTAGCCCAGACTCTTCCCCCAGGCAGAGCAGCGTCCCGAGGCTCTGCAGCTGGCCATGGGAAGCAGACCCTCAGTGCTGTGCGTGCTCAGACCGTGGTAATGCCGGCACCCAGCAGCCCAAAAACATCCTGGGGAGACCTACGTGGGCTGTGGCGCTCTGCACCAGCCCAAGGACAATGATTAGGTTCTGTTTTGGAGCCTGCCACACCAAAATGTGCCATCGTTGGTCTCGGCAGGAATGGACCTTGGGGTGTCCATACGGAGAAAGGTTTGCTGGGACCTCTGGGGTTTCCTGTGCAATGTCCTCATCGTGTGTCTGAAAAGGAGCTTGGTGGATGTCATTCTCACAGGGCACCTTCTCCGTCAGCATAGCTCGCCTCTTCTTGGTAGCCTCCAACAGCAAATAGCTCATACGTAGTGCAGGTTGGAGGAATGTCGTGTATGGGTTCACCCCTAATTCCCATACGCGTGTGGGTTCCCCCCTAATTCCCGCCCAGAAAAGAGCAGTGTCTCCATGGAAGAAAGTGAAATTGCTGTCAAAATGGGCACGGGGCGAAGTCTTTGACCTAAATTCTTTACTGGTGAAGAACGACTGCACAGGCACTTCTGTGATGACAGCAGCAGAAAATTTCCCCTAACACATCCAAATGAAGCGGAAGCCAGATTTTAAACGAGGTGGTAATGGGTAGTATGGAAATTGGGAAAGACAGAAAATAGCACTGGCCGTGTATTAGCAGTGCAGAAACATGCATCCCACTAATGGAAGCAGGGATGGCTCATGGCGCATGTTTTATCTTATTTTTTGCTCCTCTGGGCTTAGAGACTGTGGCTCTTGGGGCAGGAACGCCTGGATTTTCCTCTAGACATTTCAGATTCGTTCAGCTCAGCCCTGTCTGCTGTAGTGGCTGCTGTGGGGTCAGCCAAGGCTTTTAGCACCAGAGCCTGAGCCCAGAAGACCGGCCAGCAGCGACCTGAGACCAGTCCCTGCACTTGCTTCCTCCGGGCTTCCCCCCTACAAGCTGACCACACACGTGCGGATCTTTCCAGGCTGATTTCATCCCGTAGGAGAAATGTCCCTGTTTGCTACAGATGAGCTGGCAAGTGCTGGGACAGCTTTGGCTCGACCTGGGTGCTGCTGGGGGCACGGTCACTGCTCCAGAGATGAAAGGGCAGTGCTCCATGTGGGGCTCTTCCCAACAGATCATCCTAATGTCTTCTGGAAAGCATTCGCCAGGTTTATTGGGAGGTTTCTTTCCTGCCTCTTACATACCCGTGAGGGGGGGTGGGGAGGAAAGAAAAAAAGCTCAATTTTATTGAGTACATGATAGACCTGATTTAAAGTTATGACAAAATATTTAGATTAAAAGGAATGGAATAGCATTACTCTACCATTTTGCCCACACAGTGATTTCCTAGGTACACAGAGTAAATCACAGCATGCAGTCTGCTGGGAAAGTAATTTTTTTTATTAAAAAAAAAAACAACCCAACTTGCAATTTGATTATTAACTTTTTTTTTAAGCTGCTTGGGTCTAGAAACAGCTTCTTCCTGAAGAGGAGCTCTTCTCCCGCTCCAGCACCATCAAGGCTGGACGTGCCCCGGGGTTTGCCCTTTGCCTGGCCATGAGCTGAGGCAGAAGAGTTGTGGTTAGGATTGCGACCCCACGCTGGGGCGAGGGTGGGTTTGGTGCCGGGGGAAAGGGCTGTCTAGCTGTGCCCTGCGTGGTTCACGTAGACGGTATTTGGCTTTTCAGCGGGCAGCGCCTTTTGTGCCTCTGGCAATGGGGACCCAGGAGATGTCATCCGGAGAGGGTGGAAACCCTTCAGCTCTGGGATGCCTAGAGCTAGCAGCAAGACCTGAAATATTTAAGAACAGATGAAGCATTGGTTTTTCCAGCCCTATAGTCAAAGCGACTTTGAGGATGTGCCTTGCTAATCGCTTTTTTTGTTTCTTCCTCTTGCTTAGGGTATGCTGGTGGAAGGCCCACCTGGTCCCGAAGGCCCAGCTGTAAGTGACGCTTTGTCTACGCCTTGCACCAAAGGACGCACGCGGCTCCGGGGTGCTGGGTGCATGTGGAGGGCTCAGCACACAGCTGTTCCCGGGCTCTATTGCGTCCATATGCCATGCATGTGTACGGAGCGCTTCGGGGTCAATTTTCTGGTGCAAAAACAAACAGAAAGCTCTAATTCTTTTCCTGCTCGTTGTACAAATATATTACGAATAACAACACGTTTTTCTTTAATGGCTTATTTTTTTTCCTCTTTTCTATGCTAGGGCCTCCCAGGACCTCCAGGACCAACTGGACCCGTGGGCTTAATGGGTGACCCTGGGGAGAGAGTGAGTACCCGTGTTTTTTCTCCTCTTTGGCCGAAGTCATGGATGGTTTTGTGTGTGAAAAATGGGACTGTGGCGTATCACTGGAGCCCTAAAATACTACTCCTCCTGTAATAGCAATTTCCTCTGGGTCAGCCCCAAAAGGAGCTTATGGTAAGGTACAGGGTAGACTTTTGCATCCAGGGGCAAAGGGCTGGGGAACAGCCATGCTAAGTCAAATGCATGAAGTAGTTTTTCTCCAGGTTAAAACCAAGAGGAAGGCTGACAAACGCCCTGCTCTCTCTTTGCACCCTTTGGCACGTGGCTGCTTGTTCCAGTGTGGGAACTGGGCTGTGGCACTGGGAAAACAGGATAAGCAAACACACAAAATAGCTGTTAGCACAGTAAAATGAAGTTAAGCAGGGATTCTGCATCCTCGTTCCAGCCGGTGTTGAGTCCCGGTGGAGGGTTTGGTTTTCTTTGGGTGCAGGGTGGTCCCAGGGTCACGGCAGCACCCCTGCGGCGGGTCGTTCCTTACGCCCGTTTTGTGTCCCAGACTGCTCCGGTGGGACGGTGGCTGTCGTGCAGCACCTCGCCTTTGCTGTAGGTGGATTATTGGTCTGTACCAGCAAGCAGTAGAGACTGATTTATGTGCTTTAGCAATGCAGTTTTGCGTGTTTGGTTTTGATGTTACTTTAAATCAGTTTTGTCCCCAGCAGTAACTGCTTTGTAAACTGCTGCCTGCAGAAGCCTCCAGCTCTGGAGTGTCTCATCGAAGGCAGCTGCTCCCAAGCGCTTTTTTGGACTGTGACCTCAAATCCCGTAGTTTAGCACCGCGCTTTGGTCAGAGCCGCGCGTTTATTTGTTATGGCTGAGCCCTCACCTGGCATCAGGAATGACCTGTGTTTTGGGAGCTGCTGAGCTCGAGCCTCAGGTCAGTAAGTGGTGCACGAGCACCGTTCGAGCAGCTTTCCATGTGCTTGGCGATGCCAAAAATTAAACCCTGCTCTCCTCGCCCCTCGAGCTGAGTCTCTGAAATGACCCTCGTACAATACGTTCCTCATTTGCTTTTCCTCACCCACAGCTCGAGCCTATTCCCCCTCCCCGACAGCGGCAGCCAGGCAAGCGCGTACCCGCACGCAGCTGCCTGGGCGAAAAAATGTGCCTACGGGTGGGTTTCTGAGGGCAGGCTTGCCTGGAGGTCTGGTTTTTCCAGAGTTTCTCCTGGAAAAGCGCAGGAGGGAGGAGAGCAGTAGCAGCAACACAGGTCACAGGAGATGGCACCTGAACACGTAACGTCTTGCTGCCGTCAGTGCTGTCACCCAGCGAATGCAAAACGCCTTTCGGAGGAAGGGAGCGCTTATCGGCAAACGCTTCCCTAATCTGATCACTGAGGTCCTGAGTACGTTTTTCCGGCGGATAAGGCAGCCCGCTACCGTGGCACGCTCGCGTGTGCCGTAGCATCCCCCACCCATCCAGCGGTTGGGTTCCAGACGGGGAACTGCATCCCGTTTGCCTCCTGGGTGCCCGGGAAGGATAAGCTGGGGTGACCCAGGTTCTCTGTGTGTGTTTGGCAGATTCGGGCTGATTTTTGCCTGGAAATGGTGGGAAAAGCCAATGACCAGGTTCAAATGGGAAGGTCTGGGTAGATGAGGGGTGTTGTGCTGCTGTGATGCGTGTCGTAGCACAGCTCGCTGCTGCGACTGCTGTTAAGAATTCGTGTTGTGGCCTTCCTTTCTTTTTTTGTCTTGAGTAACCTAAGACCCAGAAAGAACAGGAGGGAGAATTCACTCCGTTGCAGCTGATCAGAACAAGATCTCTGTGCTGTCAAGGATCTCACCTTAGCTTAGCCTTGTTTTTAATGCTGGGGCGATGCTCCCTCTGCGGTCGCCATCAGGTGTGCATCAGACCTTCTGGTCTTCACTTCTTCTTACTCCCAGCCTGGCTGCGGGCACGGCACCGCCAGCTGAGGCACCTCTGGAAGGGACTGAGCACGGTTATAGACCAGGAAGGGATGGATCAGAATATGAAAACACCAATTAGAATGGCTCAATATTTTCCCCTGAGTCCTTCCTGGCCTGGTGCTCTGCAGGGGTTAAGTGGAGACTGAGCCACTGTGCCTCAACTTGTGGAGGTGGGGTTTTTTTTAAGCTGATATTTACCCCTTCTTTCTCCCCTCAGCTTTTAAAATCCAGCTGTGTTCCCTTGTCTCTCCGATGTACCCTTGGGCTCTTGTCCTTCCCTAGCACTGCCCTTGCCGTCGTTCCTCTCCCACCCATCGAGGTGGTTCTCCATCCCACCTGCTCGTCAGAAAAAAGCAAGAGATGGGAAAAATCGCCATCCCACCGGGGTGGGTTTGGGACCCCTTGGGGCCTGGCTGCCTTCCCCGGGGGCACGGGCAGGAGGGACTGGGCTCCCGGTTTTCCTGCCTGCAGGAGGACAAAGCAACCGGCTGACTCCAGAGGTTCGTTATGCACCTCCCAGCCCGATGATGTGCACGTTGCAAAATACAGGCACTGGAAGAAATAAAATCATTGCTGGCCCGCACTGGGAAGCGTCTGCTGCAGTTTTAAGGGGTACTTGAGAGGTGACTCAGGTGTTGGGGCATTCTTGTGGCAATGACCCTAACCTGGCCCCTGTGGGTTTTTTTAATTAAGGCTCTTTGTTGCCTTGTTGGTCCCTGGGGACTCGGCTGGAGTCCACCGGCTGCTGTGCTCCCGCATCCCCC
Organism: Grus americana; assembly: GCF_028858705.1. NCBI lineage: Eukaryota > Metazoa > Chordata > Aves > Gruiformes > Gruidae > Grus > Grus americana. The sequence goes on along the minus strand of NC_072871.1, from coordinate 10,998,722 downwards.
TGGGGCGTTGCTGTAAAGACCCCCACCCCATTTACACTCCCGGTGTATTTATCGTTTTTTGATGGAACAGTAATAATGTTTCTTGTGTTTGTGACATGATTGAGAACGAGAGGCCCTGACTGCGCTCCATCGATCGGGTGCCTGCAAGCTCGGAAAGTCAATACGCAGCTGCGGGCTCAGCCCGTGGCCGGGAGCCAGGGCCACCGCTCAGAGAGGTTGGCTTAACCCTTGAGACACCACGGTCCTGGTTCCTCCTGCACTACTCTGGCAGAAGGACCAAGGGAGGAGGGCTCTGCATCCTTGGGTGTCGGGCTTCATGGAGGACGGGCAAGCTGGGCAAGGTCCCAGCAGTGTTTTACATCCACAGGTCTAGGATTAGTCAAAGATCTGTGTGGCTTCGTCAGACCCGTGGTGGGTCTTCATCCTCCATGGGTCCTACACATCGCCCAGCTTTTTCCTCTTCTCCTCTCGATGCACTTCCTCCGCTCGTTTGCCTGGCGGGATGGATGCTGACCCTGGTGACGAGGGAGTCTGTCTCTCTGCCGTTTGTCCAGGCAGATGCAGACATTTGCTGGCCAGGCTCCCCCGGAACGGCCGGGCAAAGGCAATCAGCCGCAGACGCGCTGTCCCCGATGGTGTTGCTCCACACCCTGAAACGAAAGGCGTAATTTGCATTCTAGCACAGACGGCACATCCTGCTTTTCTAAGTGTCCAGAACAGAATGTAATACAACATATTGCGCTTAGAGGAGTGATGAACTTGCAGAGCCAGGAACTGCAACTGTATTAAAATACTCCTTTTCAATTAGAGCATCTCCTCTTTTAATTTGTTTATTATTAACCCTGCGCATAGCTCATGAATTTACATGACACTTATATGTGTACGGTGAGGAACATTTCCTATGCCTGCATCTGATAGAAAGACGTTTTATTTGCAATCAGGCAGGTGCACTGAATTAATATACCACCACCATTCAGCTATGTTAATATTGGCCAACACACATTTAGCTCTGTTTTATTCATCGTGTCAGTTTGTTCATTTATCCCAGCTATTTTACAATGCGAAGAAGAGCTTGCGTCACCGGCAAAGCTGCGGAGCAGCCTGTTTGTGGGAGGTTCCAGAGGACTGATCTGGGAGGAGGGCGGTTTAGGATGACTTCGGCAGGTTTCTTTGAGCAGTGGGAAGAGGGAAATATGGCACTTAGAAGACCAGAGAGCTATTTCGTGTGCTCCTTTGCATGGGATGAGCTGCAGTGTTAGAGCAAACTGCAGCTCTGCCACTGACCCCGCCGAGCGTTTGGAAATCCGGGGGGTCTGGGTGCTCGGGGCTTGATCAGAAGATGCTGCTGGGGGAAGGCTGGTCACAAAGCAGTAACAGCTCTATCTTCCCAGCCCAGGCAGTGAGTGTGTCCCAGAGGATTCACTCCCCCTGAGGACAGTTTTGCATCTCGGAAGTGCAGTAGGATCCCTGAAATCCTCACTGGGGTTCTGAAAGGCTTGATGCTTTCAGGGTGCCCTTTTTTCCATCAGATGGGAAGCGCTGCCTTACCTGGAAGACCCCAAACACTGCGAGAAAAATCTTCTGTTGTGTAATTTTCTGACCAGGGCTGAAAATGGCACAAAAATAATCCTAGAGAGACAGACACTTAAAGCAGATTTTGAGGCTCGGCACTGTGGGCTGCTGGGCACCGCTCTGTCGCCGTCTGCTCCTCGAGGAACCTGAGCACTAACACACCGAGGTTTCAGTTTAAACATTCCCTTGAAATATTGCATTAGTGTTTGCACTCAGCATGGCGTTTTAGAGCACTGCACCAAATGAAAGTTGAAGTCCCCGTCCCTGGCTGCTATATATCAGCAAATCTCTGTTTACATAATGAGATGACACAGATTTACACCAACTGAGAGTCTGGCATGCTGCATTTCTTAAAGGCATTCATGGATTTAAATTTACAAAGTGCGCTTATGAGTTTGATCTCCCTCCATGCTGTTGCCCCCCACTGCTCCACCCCACGAGGAAGAGACCTCACACACCCAACCTGAAACAAAGAGAGGCGTTGATGTGTAAAAACATTGCATCAACGTTTGTCAGGCAGAGTACACAACGAGAGATAAACAAGCTCATTCCTGATCCATCACGTGCAGGACCGGGGCTAAAGGAGAAGAGCAAGAGGGAAGAAAGTTTATTATATAAAATGAGCCTGGCCTAAATTATTTATTGCGCTTCTGCCCCAACAGATGGGACCGCCCTCTGCACCTCATCAGCGAAGTCAGGGACTCTGGTGTCGGCCAGACTAAGTAAACAGCACGAATGTAACATCAGGAGCTTGTCTTGAAAAATGGATGGGCTGGTGTGTTGTGCAGTCTCCCTTCGGCGCTGAGGGAGCTGCTGGGTGGTTGCTTTCTTCTTTTTTTTTTTTTTTTTTTTTTTGTGCTGATAAATCACTGGCTGCAGCGCTGTCTGCTGCAGCGCTGGGAGCAGCGTTGTTATTCCAGGCCGGTTGTGGTGCAGAGCTCGGCTCCTGGTCCGCAGCGCTGCTCTGCCCTGTAATTGCGGCGCAGGTCCAGCCGCAGCCCGGCCAGAGCCGTGCGTGGGGTGGAGCAGCGGCAGCTCTTCCCCTGGCGCTGGGCTCTGATTTAGCGCTTGAAACTTTGGCTTGAATGTTTTGGGTTCCTTTTAATGAGGGAGATGACGAGGGAGATGTTAAGTTGAACATGGCATAGAGGGAACGGAGAGATGCAAAGAGATGCACCGAGATCTTGCTGGAAGACGATGGGGCAACAGTAACACGTCAAATGCTTTGGTGGTTTGGGTGTTTTAAATGTTCTGATTTTTAGGCACTTTGTTACCCGTTTCACTTCCCCACCTTTCTCCACCTCCCTTTGCCTTGTGGGGTGAGTGTGTGACTTGCTGGAGCAAGGTCTGGCTCTCCTGTGTCCCTCAGCTGCGTCCATGCACGTCTGCGATTCGTGGCAGGGTTTTGTTCTTACTTTTGTCTGGTGTCCGCGCAGGCTGGAGGGCTTCGGGCAGGTTGAAGAGAGTGAGAACTAACATAGATGGTTGTTCCTTGCCCTTCCAGGAGCTTTGGTTCTCCACGGATGGATTTATTATTGGTGTTTACTAAACAGGGGGGTGTCCGAGTCCTCCAGCTTGAGCTGTTGGCCAGGCAGTCCTGTCTGTCTTGCCATGAAGTGAGCACCAGGGCTGCTCTTGGCCTCACCGGGACGTCATCAAGTCACTCTTGGCTCCTTAAGCTGGTGTGAAAATTGCAATTACGCATGCACATTGAGTAGTTGGATGTCATCCTCACTTGCACGTAGGATTGCTGGATGGATGTTCAAATTTGGGTTAACTTAAACTTTTTGCCAAGTACCCGGTTGGGAATACAAATAATCTATGGGCTGTCTTGGGAAAATTGGCCCTATTTGATTATTTATAGCTTCATCGATAGATCTTTTACTGCATGCTCGTTTCTTTAGTACAAGTTAAAGATACTCAACTGATGTTAATCAGCACGGCTCCATTGAGATCCTCAGAGTTTTGCTGATTTACAGCCGCTGACAGGATCACTCCATTGTAGATGGAAGTAGCCTCTTAGGACCGAAAAAAAAAGACAGGAGAGAGAAAAATGGAATGACCTAGATGACTGAACATGTACAGAAACGTATTTATCTTTCCACATGTCTATCTCAGTGACCTGAGTTATGAATTTTCATGTACTTTTTTAATAGATTTTAACAGACCCGACTAAACATTGATTCTATTAATGTCGAACATTGTAGAGACTTTTATTGCTGGCTTGAAAATTGCATATGGCAGACCCTGGAAATATGGGGGCTAAGATGCAAGAAGAGGGAATTGCTAAGAAAAATCATGTGTGCTTACAGATGTACTTCCACAAAATTTTGCCATAGCATTGGGTTGCCTACGTGCTCAATGCTTGTCTGTCAAGACAGGGAGCCTTTTGTATCGTGACATATGCCTTTACAGCCACAACTGCTTATGTATGGGCGTGACTAAAATGACGCTATAGAAGTTTATTTTTATTTCTTATTCTTCTTGTAGGGGCCACCTGGTCGCCCAGGTCTTCCAGGAGCAGATGGTTTACCAGGGCCACCAGGGACAATGCTGATGTTGCCTGTAAGTACAAGTGTAACTAAAAAAGCATTTAAATGAGTTGAGCTTCTTGGCTTTCCTACTGCTTAGTGCCTGTTCTTGCAGAAGTCTCCCATCACTGTTACACTGAGGACACATTTTCCTCAGTATAAAAGATGGATCCGGATGGTTCCCCTTGTAAATTTACTTTCTGCAAAGCACTGTAACTTCTTCACTGGTCAAAAGCACAGGGCAGCTAGGTTAAAATTTCCAGAAGCGATGAATAAGCTTAAGTGTTTTTGACTGGGCATGGTGCTGGAGAGTGGAAGTCATGAAGCAGCAACTTGAGACACCTCCAAGGGCCCAATTTCCAGGCAGAACCGTCCCTCCTACAGTGAGGAACCTCTAACAGCTCTTCAGAGCAGGTGCCAAAATTGTAAGCACCTGAACGAACCGGTCTCTTCTGATGACCAGTGGTTAATTTGCATTAGTTTTTTTTCCTCCTACGTGAAGCCAGCCAGTACTGAGTCAGCCTTCTTGGTCCTGGGACGCTAAAGGAACGGTTATATTTTGTGTCTGCTTTGATGTGAGAAAACCCTAAGGAAACCAGCTGCTGAAAATAAGTGGTTAGGTACAAAAGGGAAAGAGTCTTTAGTGAAAAACCGCAGCGCTCTTGTAAGGGCTCCAAATGGTAGGGTGATACTTGTGTAGGCTCCTGGCAGGGTGCCTAGGACAGCCTGGGCCAAGTGCTCAACATGGAGCTTAGCTGGCCATCACAATACATTTGTTGGCCCCTACAGTAACCAACCATAGACCCATAAATTGCATCTCTTTAAATCTGCTTGCCAAGTTCGCGTGGTCATGTACCTAGCGCCAACCAAGCGAAATGTGGAGGTGAAATGGAGGTGAAGGAGCCGTCCAAGTAGGTTCTGCAGCCTGGAGAGTCCTTGCAAAACCCCAAACACACATGCAATTAAGGCAGGAGAGGGGTGTGCGTCCTGGAAAGTGGGCTTGTAGCTGTTAGGGGTGGAAGAGGCAGAAGAAAACATTGAACTCCTTCCCTTTCAAGCTTGGGAAAAGAAAACTTCAATGCTTGGTTGTTTTTAAATCCTTTGTGTGCTGCAGGATCCTGGCTTGAACAATAGGCCAAATTCTGTTCTTTGAAGCACACTGCCGCACTTGAGAAATACAGCCTTTGTCCCGGGGCAAACGGGCAGCTACAGCCAAATAACCTGATGCAACCCCATCTCCAGGGATCTCCTGGCCAACAGCATCCGTACAGGGAATATCAGCGCTGTGAGAACGTTGTGTTTAGTTTTGAACGGTGGTGTGTGAGGTCCTTACAGTTCGGAGCCTACAATCCCTCTTATTGTGCGTTACTTTGAGCTGGCAGAATTTGCTGTCCGGGCATGGACGTGGGAAATGGTTTGTGCCCGTGAGCTGGGTGACCCGAGAGCCCCGTGGTTAATAGGGTGGTCTGGAAGGACGGTGATGGGGTTGGGTCAGTCATGCTGAACAGACTTGTTTAGGAGTCAGGCTAATGTGACGGCAGAGGGACGGCAACCCTGTGACCTGCTTTCTCCATCTTGTTCCCATCAGTTCCGCTTCAGTGGAGGAGGAGATGCCGGCTCTAAAGGACCTCTTGTTTCAGCCCAGGAGGCCCAAGCCCAAGCCATCCTGCAGCAGGCCAGGGTAAGTGAAGGGCGGTGGGCACGTCTCTTGCAGCAGGCACCCAAGGAAGCGGAGGAGGACCAGAATAAATGCATCAAAGGAGATGTCGTCATACTTGTACCATCCATGGTGCTGGTGGTGGTGACAGCCTCTCATCTGAGATGGAATTGCTTGTGTGGCTTGAGGTGATGACACCTGGATAACTTGGCCTTTTACTAATGGCCAGCAGTAGCCCAGGCCCTAGAAACATGGTTTTAAATTGCCTACAGACCTTGGAGCAGGCCTTCTGCTGGTGCCAGTAGACGTAGACCTGTTGGCTTCAGTAGTGTTTGCTGTTACGCTGACAGTTTCGAGACCCTGTATGAACAGTTGTGGTATGTGCTGTAGGGGTTTTCTTTCTTTCTTTTCTTTTTCTTTTTTTTTTCCTCCCAGTAAATTGTAATAATTAAATGTATGTCACAGATGTAAGCTGCTCCCAGCTCCACGAATCTCAACAGGCTGACTGCAATTTTCTTTAATGTATTTATTTGGAAATACATGATGACTATCCTTGCAACCTTTTTTTTCCTTGGATGACCTTATTGAATGATGATCAAATAATCCCTGGCGGTGTTTATTATATAGGCTCGCTGGTGAAACAAGATCAGCCCTGCATGTTCCCAGTACAACTCCTGTTCCCTGCCTGGATGAGTACCTTAGTGGATAAGGATTCATACTCATCTGTTCAAAATGGAACTTAATTTCTAGCCAGTACAGCTTTGAAATTTTTCTTCCATGAATGCTTGTGTGAAGTTACATTTCATCACTGACGTATTAAAAGCAGAGATGCAAGAGGCACACTTATACAGCACAAGGGAACGCATGGGGAAGTGCCCTCCTGCTGCGTTTGCCCCGATCTTGCCCAGGAGGGACCAAATTCTGGCCGTAAGCACACCCTTGCAGTAAAGGGGAAAATATAAGATAGTTTAGGGAGGCAGTTCGCAAAGGGACACAGCTCTGGGGGCGTTGCTCCTCTCCCTGCAAGCGAGACATCCAGGGACAGAGCTTAGGTGGCTGCTCAGGTCTGAAGCCCACATCTGTCTGCAGCTGGGATGTGTGTCTGTTATTCAGAGCTGGTGGTGGTTGCTTTAGCACAGACTTTTTGGGCTAGTCTGCTGAAATAGGCTAAAAAGCAATTTATTTCACCCTTGAATGAAATAAAGCCCATTGGGGTCTCCGCCCAGCTGGGTGGTACATGTCCCTTTTAGGTTCCTAACAAGGATTTTGGCTTAGCTGGGGCTGTTCTGGTTTCCATCCAGCTCCCCTTGTACAAAGGAGTTTGATTTTATACATATTCAGGTAGAGTGCAGGGCCCTGGTGCCATCAGCCACTGCATTTTCCTGTCCATTAACCTTGCTCTGAGAATAATATTGGTGGATTATGCTTCTGGTGTTACCTTGTCAGTCTTAATTTCAAGGCTGCCTACAGTTTTTCCATCAGCATTTTATTTTGCTGGGAAATAGGGGTTTTGACCAGATGAACATTTCATGAGAAGCATCTGCTTTCTCAGACTCTCTGGTTTTGTTCTTTTTTTTTCCTGCCTGTTGAAAATTGTGACTGTTACGAAAAACAAAGAACCTCCCTCCCCTCACCCAAAGTCCCTTTTCTCTGTTCTTTTTTAATTTTCAGTTTTTGGGGGAAAAAAAATCAAAAACCAAACAAACCCTGGGTGACTTTTGGGCTGTGGATGAAAAGTTGAATACTTCCATAAAGGGAAAAAAATCCATTTCTTGGTGAACTTCAACCTATTGTCAGACAATTGCAGCTGAAAACCGTGATACCAAAGCAGAAAGGGAAATAAATGATTTTTTTTTTGCAGGGAAGTTACAGGATATGGCAGGAATGAAAAAGAAGTCCTGCAAGGGGGAGGATATCTTCTTTCCTTTTTTGGGGGGTTGTTTTTCTTGTTATCGTTGTTGTTAATTGCATTATTAGGTTGATTTATTCCCTTAAAATTTGGCTTTCTTTAGACACTGAACATTGTCCCAGCCGGCAGTGTTTCAGAGCAGCTCCCTTTTAATGGGGTGTTGTAAAAAGATGCCACATAATCCAGCACTTGTGCAATATTTATGCTATTCCAAGTGCAATCACGAGTAGGTTTTAATTACTGCAGTACACAGATAATTACAACTCTTTTAAAGTGTTGAATTGTCATGAGAGAACGAATTGGCCAAGTGATGTTTTAAAGTGTGGACCAGCCCTATTACCCACCATGGAAATTACTGACTTGATACATGGTTACGTGACTCCTTAATTATTGAGCTAAAAGCCCCCCCGTTGCAAATAGAATTGTCGTTCCGTTTACAGCATGTTAAAAAATAACCAGAAAAAAAAGGAAAAAAATTCCTCTGAAATTGAACTCCTGGGATCATAAAGCAAAAGTCCTCCTAAACTGAACTGGGATCATAAGGGTATGGGAACAAACCCCCGTAGCCTGCTCAGGCAAAGTTTTGTCATTTAGTTTGCATAATTTATTGCCAAAAGTGACCATTTCATGCTGTCTATACCCGATGATAGGACAGGGATCTGAGCTGCAGAGGCAGATTCCCATCCGATTTAAATGCAGGCAGCTCCTCGCCCCTCCATCTGCCCTGGGTCTGGGCCAGGGTGTGTATATACGTGTCCGTACAGGGGGTTTGCGCTTCACGTGCACGGTGCGGATGTGCGGGGTGTAGGTCCATGTGTCCTCTCAGCAGACCCACGCGCCGTCCGGGGGCTTTGCCCGTTTGTGAATGCAGAAAGGACTTGGTGGGGCAGCAGGTTGGACGTTCTTGGGTAAATTCACTGGGGATATGGAGATTGCTCCAAGGATTCGTGGCTCTCAGAGGTGAGAACGTGTGGCTGGTGGCACGATGGTGGCTTTGTCCCGTTGCAGCAACGAAGCAGAGGCACCATCTGAGCAATGTTTCTCTTTCCGTTGCAGTTGGCGCTGAGAGGACCAGCGGGTCCGATGGGTCTGACGGGGCGGCCGGGCCCCATGGTAAGTGAACGGGCAAGCGAGGACGGAGCAGACCCAGCTGGCACCAGCTCCGTGGATGCTCTGGGTTACCTGCGCAAATGGCTCTTCCTTAACATGGTATGAATCTTCCCTCTGGCTCTGTTGTGGAAAAATGTAGTAAGTCATGTTCTCTGTCCAAAGGGACCCCCGGGCAGTGGAGGACTAAAGGGAGAAGCTGGAGAAATGGGACCTCAGGTGAGTGTGGACGAATTGGGTGACGGGGGGATCTGAGGGAAGGGAAGGTGTGGAGCAGCCAGTCCTGCTTTAGGGGCTGTTGGGAGGGAGCGATTCGGTAACCTGGTGCCAGCTGACAGTGGGAAGGTGTGGGAACATCTGGTTTGCATATCAATGTCCCTTCGAGTATCCAAATGCAGGCTCGAGACATAATTTTAAGCCAACAGTGTAAAATTCTGCAGGTGGTTGTCCTTTCCTGCAAAGACATCCGCGGAGGAGCCCTGTAAATACGAGATAGGTTGGAGTGTGGGGAGTTCGCTAACGCTCGGGAAATTGTTCTTCCCAGCTGTAAATCCTGTAGTAAGGGAAAGTTCCCATCTTCTAATGCTGGAGGAAGTGATTTGTCTCCACGATGTGAAGCTGCTTGCAAGGCAGAGGCTTCCTCCTGGATAAACGCACGCGATTCCTGTCTGGAGATGCTCAGTCCTGAGCCTTTCCTGTGTATTTTGGACCACGGGCTTTGCTCGAGGGGTTCATGTCCCGTTTTGTAGCCCTGGTGACCCTGACAAGCCCCAGCAGCGCCTGCTCTGTGATGCCAGCAGGCACTGGGTCCGTCTGTCGTGCCTTTGGGTGATGGCATTTCTTCCTCTCTCCTCGATGCTTTGCAGGGTCCACGAGGCATCCAGGGTCCTCCCGGTCCAGCAGGAAAACCAGGCCGCAGGGTGAGTGCCCTGGGAGCTGCGCTGATGACTGCGTGAACTCCAATTTCTGCTAGAAATTGTTTGTGCTGCCAAAGGATTTCTGAGCGCCCAGAGCGTTGCACAAGAGCAGGCCAGCGGCCAGCCGGTGGCTTGTCCAGGTCCTCTCTGTCCATCTGGGCAGACGCAAATGAGGATGAGAGTTAAAAGCCGGGCGATGTGTGGAGAACTGCAAGTCCACGCTTCCCACTCCTTTGTTGTCTTCTTTTCTTTTTTTTTTTTCCCCGCTCTGTGGCGTTGAGGTTGTAGCTGCATAAACGCTCCGGGCTGGTTTGGACAGTCCCCAAGTCTCGACAGCGTGCGAGGAGGATCCAGTCCCCGGAGGGGTTCTGGACCTGGTATAAGTCGTGCTCGCTCGCTCTGTCCACATCCCTGATGCTGATTTTTTATTTTACTCCATCCTCTGGCTCGTCATGATTTGGCTTGCCAGAAGAAGAAAGTCTTTTGTGTGACCCACTTCTAGCTTTAAAAATAAAAAAAAAAATTAAAAAAAAATCTCATTTCACTTTGCAGACATTGTCATTAGCGTATCTTAAAATGTGCTGGAAGATAATTATTTCAAATTAGAATCAACGACCATGTCCCAGCATCCCATACAGTGAAGCAGCTTCGCTGCCGTTTGTCTCACACCCCTCATTAGCGCCAGGCTGAGCCCGGGATGCTGCTTCAAAAACCACCAGCATTTTTGCCCTCGCCAAGGGAAGCTGCTCCCCAGCCGGCGAGCTCCGACTTAAATAAAAACTTCACTCGGCCGCAGACCAAAGAGCAGATGTCTCTGCGGTCCTGCCTTACCCTTTGTATCTGACTTTGCTTTTCTCTGTTGCAGGGACGAGCTGGCAGCGACGGAGCCCGGGGAATGCCAGGCCAGACAGGACCAAAGGTAGCGCCGCGCGTTTGAGTGCTTTTAGAAATTGCATCCACCTCCGAGCAAGCCTGAACGGAGGGACCCTTGGCAGAAGGAGCCCACCTCGCTTGGAGGAGGTTGTTGAAATGGTCCAGCGACTCCTCTGAAGTCGTGTGCTCCACGTTTGAGAGAGGGAAGTTAAACACACACCTAGAAGGCAGAATAGCAATCTTTCTTTTCTTTTTCCCTTTTTTTTTTTTTAATGCAATTTTTGAAAATTGCCGGATCCTCTTAAGAAAGAAACACACTCCCTTGGCTGCAGTTGTAGAACAAATACTTTGGAATCCCAATTATGAAAAACAAAACATGAATGAGCAGTTGGAAACACCTTAAAATATAACTACCAAAAAAATACCTGTTAACTGGGTGAGGAAATGTAGGAGGCGTGGTGAGGAATTTTAATGCCCTGTATTTTTATTTGAGACAAAATCCCTTCATTCAGCTGTGATCTGCCGGCATTACCAAGCAAGAAAGAAGCTGTTCTACTGAAATTGAACGTGGAGAAAGTTTGCTCAGGGAATCATGTATTAGAAGGTTTAAGTACTTTATTATGTAGATACTTAAAGCTGGAATAGATGAGGGGTTTTGATACAGAGACAGGAGACTGCAAATCATTTATCCAGTAAAGTGCTTTAATGAGCGTCGACTGCCCTCAAAGGAGTGGATGCCAGGGAAGAAGGGAACACAGAATAACGAGCAGCGCTGGAAAGGAGAAGGAAATTTGCTGTGAGCAGAGGCAGAGCGATGCTCTAGGACCTGCCAAAAGCAAAGAGCTGTTGGGTACCCTGGGTGCGCCTTGGCCAGACTGATCTGTCCTCCGAGCTGCTCAGGTGTAACCGACTGTCCTTTCCTTGCTGATGGGTAAAGGATTTGCGGAAGGGAGGAGCTGGTACTGTTTTCACATACCATTAGTATGGGAAGATACAAGTGGCTTCACCTCTTTACAGAGAAAAAGGGACTTTTCTGTCTACTGAGTGGTACTCGCTGCCTTCTGCCCTGGGCGTTAGGAGATGGTGTCACCCACGATTTGCAAATGCCCCTGTGTCTTCTCTCTTTTCCAACAAGTTGAGGCTTTCAGGAAAAGGCTGTGTCTGTGCATTCCTGTCCCCATTTCCCCGCAGAACACAGGAGACTGGAAAGGGGCACACGGTTGGAGAGAAACCCTGTTGTGGCTTGCCACGGTTCACCATGAGCTCTCCACGTACCGACCCAGAGGAGCTGCGTGGGCAAAAGCCCCGGGAAGGCGGGCTCCTGCTGCCCGCCTGCCCTAGGCCTAAGGGTGTTTTGCTTTTTCTTCCTCACATTTAAATTTCTCAGCGTTGCCCGCTTCCTTTGGGAGCATCCCTGCACCTGGGCAGGGAACGTGAGGAGCGCACTCAGGGGACGTTTGCACGGTCATTTGCAGGCAGATGCTGGCAAGCGCTGCCTGTGCTCCGCCAGCGTGAGGTTGCATGACTTTCTCAACGCTGTGCCAAGCACAAATTAACACACCCGGTCTTTTAGCAGAGCTCATTATTTTGGGCTTGGCATCATGCTCCCCAGAAGGATGCCCAAAGCGCTCTCTGGCCCAGAGCTGCATTTACAGCAGTAGGCAGTGGCAGGAGCGCTGGAGATGTGTAAGAAAAGACGTAAATCCTTGCCTTGGTTTGCCTTCCCAGTATGGGTAGTTTGGGGCTGTATGTCCCCTATACGTCCCCAGTTTCCCAGCTGGCTTCGTACCTGCTCAGGTCGGGGTCAGGCAGAGCGCGCAGCTCTTTGTGGGGTCGCGTGGAGACGCCCCTTTCGCCGTACCCTTAAGCATCCGTGGGAAGTCACCAAATTTACCAGCTGATGACATGCCTTCTTAGGTCAAAGTAGATCTGTCTTCTGACCTTGGCTTCATTGAGACAGTTTCCAGAATTTATTTGTGTATGTATTTGTTTCCTTGGAGTGTCCAGGAGGGTTAAAAGAATGTATGGGATGGATGGTAGCAAAGCTCAGGGTGGTGTTTGGGGACCTGTTGGCAGGCGTGGGAACACTAGTGTCCGGTTTGCTCACCAGTGGATTGTCATTCGTAATTCCATGGGATTAAAAATAAGAAGAAGGGAGATGCTTTAGCTCATGGAGCTCTGAAATCCACATGGAAAAACATTTAAAACTGTAGGTGCTGGGGGAAGAGGGAGGAGGTAAAATTACTTTGAGCTTTTTTTTTTTTAATCTATTAACTTTGAAATCATCACTGGTCTGATGGGAGGTGAAGGCTGAATGTCTGAGGGAGAAAATCGATCTTTCCTTGACACAGAAAGGAAACAAATTGGAAAGATGTTCAACAGCAGGTGGAAATGTGTACTAAACTGGTTTTTCTTTTAGGGTGACCGAGGGTTTGATGGCTTGGCTGGTTTGCCTGGTGAGAAGGGAAACAGAGTAAGTCATCTTCTTCTGTGTCTTCTGGCCACAGTCTGTAACGAAACCTTGGCAGGAGGAGGCTGGGAGGTGCTGGGAGGAGGGCAGCTATTGCTGGGGATGAGCCACAAAGGTATAATTAGGGAAGGATGAAAGTGTCCCCTAAGAGCACGGGGGATGTCACAGCATCCCTCCCAGGATCAGCGTTCACATCCCTGAAATTGGGAAGGGGAGGGGGGGAAATTGTTTTAATAAAATGAAGACTAAAAAATAAAGCAAGAAGCAAAACCTGCTTTTGGGCAGTGCAGTTGGTGATGGAAATTGCCAAAAATTATAATGGGATTCTTCTCTTTGCTTTGTAATTAAACAGTGCGGGGGAAAATGCAAGGAGCCGATTATTTTGGCAGGCTGTGCGTGCTTCCCCTCCCTAGAGAGTGCAGCCATTGCTTGATCAAGCAAGGGAGTGTTTGAACAGCGGAGATCGTATCGCGATTACAGGCTACGCAGGAAAGGGGAGCCGCTGCCCGAGAGCGCTGCTTGATCAGCCAGAAATGGAATAGCATGGCTGGGGTAGAGCAATAACTGCGTGCAGAGCCCAGGTCCCTCTCCTGAAGGAACTACAGCGCCTGCTTGGTTCCCAGGCCCTTGCCGAAGTGTCACCAGTAAAATCCCGTGAGCTCTGGTCCCTGGAGGACTTCAGCCCGTCGGTGCTGGCGCCCACGCGTGGTCCTGAGCGGGTGGAGAAGGGCTGCTGCTTCACAGAGCACGGGGAGCCGGGAGGGTACGAGCGCCTTCAGCACGCAGTGCAGGCAGAAAAGTCGAGCCCGTTGCTTGGTTTCTCAGCATTACCCGATGTTTTCTGTTCCCAGAGTGTCTCTGCCTTCTCTGAAGCTTTTCCTGTTGTTTCTTTATAGGGTGAGCCAGGCCCCCACGGACCCCCGGGAGCACCCGGAGAGGATGGGGAGAGGGTAAGTCCGTCTCTGGATTCAGCAGTCCTTTGAATTCGTAACTAACTCCTGTAAACAAGAAGCAGATGCAACATCAGCCAGAGCCGTGGCAAGAGCAGCCGGCACCGGCATGTCGTCTGCGGCCGGTCGGCAGCGCCAGCGCCCCGTCCTTGTGTCCTGGGGAAGCATCCCTGGGTGGCCGTGGTGAGAGGGAAAGCAGAGCAAGGGGATGGGAGTACAAGTGAAAAGAAGAATTTGTTTTTAAAGATCCGGTCAGAAAAGTCAGGTTTTGTTAAAAAAAATAACACCAGAAAAACGTTCACCCTCTAGGTGTGCAAACTATCACTTCTGATTTTTCTAAGATCCAGCAAACTGCAGCAAGATTTGGGGAACAGGAATTCCAGACAGATGTGGGAATCAAAGATTAAATTGTTCCCTTCTCCTTCCACGCTGTTCAGTCAGTAGTCAAAGGCCTTTAGCAAAGCTCAGACTAAGTGATTACTGGTCTAGTAGGGCTGGTTTAAGAGGAGAGATTGAAAATGCTGAATACGTAGCTGTGAAGAGCGCATGGTTTAATTGCAGGAGCGAGAATGGATTTCCCGGGCTCTAATCCCCCTCCACAATGTTTTCTTTCCACCTTTGGCTGTGTCCTCTGTAAAGCACAGATAATAACACCTTCCTCCCCAGGAGGCTGTGAGGATTAATTAGTTGTGGCTGTAAAGCGCTTTGAAGTTGAAAAGACGAAAGCCGTGTCTTGCGGGGGAAGAACAAGTGTCTGGAGAACTGTAATCCTAGAGAGAAAAAGAAACCGTTCAAGGTGTGCAGGGAGAGAAGCTCGGAGGGCACGACTGGGAAGAAGAGCGTGGATTTTATCAGCAGAAGAGGGGGCTTTGCAAGGGCCGGCTGCTGGGATTGATTTCCTAAGAGGGAGCCTCAGGGTTGGGGTGGTTTCAGAGCTGCTCGGGGGAAGCACCGTCTGACGCTGCTGGGGAATCAGCGGGGCGTCAGCAGGCGATGGGAGCGGAGGGGTGAGCAATTGCCCCTTTGCTGCCTGGGGTTTATCTGAGGAGCCCGTGGGCTAATTTGCCTAAATCGCGTTGCCATGCTGGCTTCCCGTTCAGCTCGGTACTAAATCTTGCAGTTATTGACTCGCATGCCCTGAATTGTTTCTACGATATCTTGTCTATTAGCAAAATCCATCTTTATAAACATCGACATGAATTATGAAGTATCCTTACAGCGTTTCTAATCCTCAGTAAATTCTGCACACGCAGTATTAGTCTCCAGGCTTACGAGGTCTTCCTTATGCACGGCTACCCTTTATTACTCCAGGGAAGCTGGTTTTCGGTGTGATTATTATTTAACAAGAATGGAACACCGGGATGTGACTGAAATATAACTGGTCTGTTCTGTCTCTTTTGCTGCTTCTCTCTGTGCCTTCGCTGCTGAGCAGGGAGATGATGGAGAAGTTGGACCCAGAGGTCTACCTGGAGAACCTGTGAGTATCTCCTTTGGCAGCTCTGCTTTGGTCAAGGTCTCGATACAAAAGCGGTGGTTTAGGAGTTGAGCAGCACTTCTGGCGCTAAGCAAGAGCCCTGAGGTTCTGCAGGGACTGAACTTGAAGATCCATGCGTTACCTTTGCTGTAGCAACTCTGTTTTGCTATTTTTCACCAGAATGGCTACCGCGAAGGTGCTTTCTGGGTTTCTTTGTTTGGTTGATGTTTTGTTTTGTTCTTTTTTTTTTTTTAATGAGCAAAATTCTCATTGGTTTTGATTGCTCCCTGGCTAGCATTTGAAATTTAAACCCTATAATTTTAAATTAGCTTAGATTGGTCTCATACCTTTCCTTATTCCTGATGTGTTATTTAGGATTCAGGTGAGTAGGCTGGGGTAGAAATTATGTGTGGTAAACATACGTGAAATACAGTTTTCGTGAGTGTTCGTAGCAAACTCCAGTGAGGAATGGTTTTGTCTGCTATTGCACGGGCAATGGCAGCAATTCGCCATGAAGCTCCCACGCTTAGTTTTGTGCAGAGCGAGCGATCCCTTTTAAATCTCCGGATGAAATCCTGACGGGACTGAACTCAGGAGGACTTTTACCCTGACTCCAGTAGGGTCAATATTCTGTTCACAGCGCATTAAACGTCATAAATCTGCAGGGTTTGTCAGCGTTTGGGCCTCCACACGCCGCTAACACCGGAGCAGCAGAACCAGGGCTAGGGAAGGATTCCTTCCTAGTATCGATAAGGTTTGAAGGAGATGCTAGTGGCATTGAACAGAAATCTCCTGACCAACCCAAACAAATGCTTTCAGGGAGCATCCCACTGAAAAAGAACAGTTGGGTTGTCAATTTGAGACTCTGAAAGCATTTTTTTCCCCAATACCGAGTATTTTTTACTTTATTGGCAATGGTAAACTCTGCTTCTGGCTGGCTGTAGGTTTTTGTGTGTAGTACGGTTGTCGGCTGCTTATTTAATCCAAAATGCATTTCCTTTGTTATGAAACGAGCGTTAACTATCTATCATTTGCCATTGGCTTTGCTTTCAAAATGTCTTATTTTGTTGTTCTAAGGCCCAGCGTGGTGGCCTGAGAGTAATTGATGAGAACTGTTGGACACACTTCGTGTGAGAAAGGGAAGGGTTGGCATTTACGGACTCACTGGAACTAAATTATAGACGAGATGTCTGATTAACTTCTGAGAAAGATTAATCAACCTAGCTATCTCCTTAGCACATGTCTAAGCAATAACTTATGGGTTATTAACTTCTTAAAAGCATTTATGTGCTCAGGTAACACAGTAACAAAAGAGGGACTTAAATGATGATAATGCATGCAGGGAAGTTTATTTTTATTTCAGCAACACAAGTAAAAATACCTGTGATGGCCAGAGGAAAGGTATAAATTGCATTGCAGGAAACTTTTTGTTATAAATAAATCTGCACGTTTGTCTTTCTGCTCTGAGACAACAGAGGGTCTTTCCAAGTGTAATGGTAACTGAAGCTAGTGATGGGACTTGAAAATTTGTTTCTCTTCATCCTGCTCCGTTTCCTTCCAATTCCCATCGCCAGTTGGTACGAGCAGAGTTTCTGCTCTGCAGGGGCTCAGCGTGCAAAGCTTTGGCCCATGAAGGTCTCCGGTGGCTGGGACAGACCCCTGGCAAACTGCTTTTTTTTTTTTGCGGGATCAAAATCCCCGCAGTCTCCAAGATCAGGCACTTTCTTAATGTCTCCTATTTTACCCTGTAACATTTCATTTTAATTCCTGTGTCCTCTCTGCATCATAAAAAGGGACGTATAATATTTGGGCAGACAGATAAAACTGCCCATCAATCAAGAACGATTTTCCTCTATGACAGTGAACGAGCACCATCCTTGTAAATACCCCGAGTCCCCCTGCGGTCCCCAGTTTAAGAAAGGGCCCGTGTTTAAAAGATGAGCTTTGAGATCCGCAGCGGAGTGCACCCCAGACCCCATCCCTTTCCTTTCGCCACAAACCCACCTGAAGGCTGAAGGTAGAGGAGATGGCAGGGTGCGATTTGCCAAGCTTCTGTTGAAGGAATTCAGTTCTCCTGCCACGTCTCTGCTTATTCAATGCGATGCTCCGATCTTAGCCATTTCCCTGAAGATGATGTGAGGTTAAATCTGGTGAGAAAGCCAGAAATGGAAAAGAAAAACCCACCATGATACCCGGAGTCCTGACTGGTTAAGGTTTAAGAACCAAATGCCTTTGAAAACGTACATTTATGCTGCGGGCTGAAAACCTTTTCCAGCCTTGCTGAGATGTGTAGATTGTCAGTGATAAAAATCAAATCCAGAGAGATTTTGAAATGCTAACCCTAATGATCCATTAGTGGTGTCAGGTCATTCTTCATAATACTCCCCCGCTAGAACGACTTGGCTGCAAAGTGTTTTGCATCGTTGTGCGCGTTACAGGGTAATCCAGGAATATGATTAAATTAATAAAAAACCATTGGTTTAAGCGGGCCTTCTTCCAATCCAAAGAATAAATGTCTGTGCCTATATTATTTATCTTTATAATTCAAGGATCTGTGAACACAGGATTTCTCTGACCGGTTTGTAAACCAAGAAAGCCGCTGGTACTGCAAAACCAGCACGGTCGTTGCCGCGCCAGCCCCGACGCTTCCCCGGGACGAGCGGCGCTCAGCCGTGCACGAGCTCGCCCCGATCCACGCTCACGGCAGCGCAGGGGAGGGGGACGGGAAACGCTAACCCCGTTTGTTTCCCCCCAACAGGGACCCCGAGGACTGTTGGGACCGAAGGGGCCGCCAGGACCCCCGGGGCCACCGGTGAGTTCCCGGGGCTGCTGCCCTCCTCCGGCAGCCAGCTCAGCTTGCCGGGCAAATACCCTGTCCCCGTTAGTCATTCGAGCAGATAATACAGCTGCATAATTTTATACATCCGTGCAATGGAAAGAAGTGGTATTAAAAAAAAAAAAGTTATGGCTCCGAGTGCATATTCTCCCCCATTTTCAGTGGCGTCACATCCATTTACGGCAACTCGAGATTTGGCCCACCTGAGTAAATATTAACGTCTCGCTCAGGCTGAAAAGGAAGACTGAGAGTTATTAACACAGCGGCTTTGCTATTAACTTCTGCCTGAGGGCTGGTGAGACTTTAAAGCAGTTTGTCCATATTTCGGGCAAAAGCCGAGGAAAGAACGTGCCGTTTTTTTATTCGGGAGACAGTCAGCTTACCTGTCGCCGTGCCGACGCAGGGCTCTCTGCGTAAATCACTGCAGCTCGCTGAAGTCCCAGAACTTAAAAACCGAAAGCCAGGCTGCCGCTGGAGCTAGAGGGATCAGTGTGTAATGGCGAGCGTTGTGGAGCCCTTAGCCCCGCCTGGGACGCGGAGACATCCTCACCCTGAGCCCCTCGTCCTGCTGAATTTAGCGAGGGTTCAGGATCTGCCCCAAAACCGTCCCTCGCCGTTACGCCCAGGTACCTTGCCCTGCCCCAGAGCAAAATGGTGGCGGGGAACCCCCAGCGGGACATCTCCAGCTGGCCATGTACCGTGTTACCCCCTTAACGGAGGTGCTCAGGCAGGGTTTGACCCCCGCTGCCGTTCGTTTTGGCGCAAGGCAGCGCGGCCCCGTTGCCTTCACCCGCTGCCTTGCGGAACGACGCATCCGCATCTTTTGTCCGGTCGTTCCTTTTCGTTGTCTGCTCCACTCCTGCTCGCTGTTGGAGGCGATCGGCTGCGGTGCTTAGCCAGGATTTGCTCGACCTGGCGCTGATTCTGCTTCGCAGGCAGGTTAAACCAGCAGGGAAAACGCTGAAATGACTTCTGAAAGTGTAATCTGGATTCGTGGAATTGGCTGCTTTACCAAACACCTTTAGAAAATTGTTGCCTTTCCACGTGGTCCAAAGGGCCTCCTGATGTTTTGTTATTTTTATGACAATTTCTCTGCTTTTGTGGCGCAAAATAATGAGATATTTTCTTGGTGCTGTTTTTTAAATCCTTAGGGTGTGGCTGGTATGGATGGACAAACGGGTCCCAAGGGGAATGTGGTAAGTTTTTACTGCAAATTTCACAGACAGTTCAGATTTTATGTAGAATGAAAGGTAAAATGTACTCTATTAAATCAGATTTGCTAATTGCTTTTTAGCCTGGTCTGGCTTCCTATCAGAGTCTGTGAAAACCACAGAGGGTATCTTCCTACAGCAAATGGATGTTAATTTATTATAATTTGTGATGGAATTACACATTATTTCCCCATGAAAGATCAAACGTTTTCATCAAGATGTGTGTTGTCCTAATGAATATCAAAATATAGTAATTTAACTTGAGGGGGGGGAAAAAAAAATCTTTATATGCCTCCTACTTTGTACTAATCGGATGAAATGGGCTCCCTGCAGAAGAGCGCGCGCAAGGCCAGGTTGGCCGATCTGGGCTGCGTATCCGTGCAGAGAACGAGTGTGCCCTGCAGTAACTTCCCCCCTCCCTGTCCCACGGTGGAAAGAAGCTGTTTCCCTTTCCCAGGAGCTCTCGGGTCCCGGCGGCGGGTTAGAGAGGGCGTCGAGATGCTGCGAGAGGACCCGGGGCTGCGCGGGGGCGGGAGCCGCCGTGCCCGAGAAAGCGCCGGCTCTGCTCTCGCCTCTCCTGCCTTCAGCTCTGCCCTTGTCTCCTCGCAGGGTCCGCAAGGAGAGCCGGGTCCCCCAGGACAGCAGGGTAACCCAGGCGCTCAGGTAAGAGGAAGGCTCCTTTTCCACGGGTGGGGAACAGGAATGATAATTTTGAACGAGCTCCGCTTCCCCGCTAGAGACGGGACCAGCAATATTGAGAGGTGCGGGTAATTGGCTTGATGATACATCGCTGGCCCAAACTCTTACTGAAAATGCTCCTGGTTTCAGATCCCCCTGGTTCTCACCTGGCTTTTGCTGCCGTGATGCAAAGCCAAGCCCAGGGCCAAGCAGACTCTTGGGCCGAGTCGCATCTTGTGGCTCGTGTCTGATTTTTAGCATCCCACGGTCCGGTTGCTCTGGAGCCAGATGGGTAGTACAGACATCCAAGCCTTGCTGTCAGCCTTCTGCATGGCTCTCAGCAAGTCTCGCTCCTCAGAGCATCCCTCTTTCCACCTTGGGGATGAGCCTGGCTGCACACCGTGGAGCAGTCCAGCTCTCCAGAGGAGGCACGCCGTGCAAAAATGAAATTTTATTGTCTCTCACAAGACGTTTTGAGAATGAATGGAGCTGGGGAAATCCCTAGCCATCGCAGGCGCTAGAATGATGCTCAGCTGAGGTGCTGCCAAAATGCATTTGGAATGAATAACTTGTTCCTTAATGACCCTAGGTTTTTTTTCTTTTCACAGGGTCTTCCAGGTCCACAAGGCGCGATCGGTCCCCCAGGAGAGAAAGTACGTTTAAATACTGCAGCTCTGACTTAAGACAACTGTTGCATTAATATGCATTTGCTACTTCAGCTGCTCCTTTGCCCCATATGTAACATCTGTTTGCAGCCGTGCCTATGAAAGTCTAATGCCTCTCATTCCAGACGGAAGAGAGACAAGAAGGCACGGTTTACCTCTAATTCATAATATTTGCATTCATTTCCCATCTTAAGAGAAACATTTTGAAGGCAGCCTATGGTAAAACATTAGGAGAGGACTGAAAATTGTCTTTTTCTGTGGGCTAAATGCCTGAAAGTCTGAGCGGGATGGTAATGGGAAGAGCCGGCGGATTTGGCTGGCTCAGCTGAGATCCCCTCCTCCTGCCTCCTCCCCGCTCCCCGCCTGCGCCAGCTCGCTCTGATCCTGCGTTGCTGTTGGCGCGGGGTGGGTGCTGGCCTCGCTTCCCCCGGGGCAGCCCTGGGACCATCAGGATTTAAACAAGGGGGACAGTTTTGCCTGCAGAGCAGTAATTCTCCAGGTGTTTGCTCAGCTCCCGTTGAGCAGGGACACGGCGTGTGTCCCGGGAGGATCCCCGGCTTGCGTTGGCAGCGTGGGGCGGACCCGAATTATCGATCTTCCTTCACCAGTGAATTGTCTTGTCATTTGTCACCAAAGAATGGGCATTTCTCAGTCCAGTGAGCCCCATAGTTTGATGTCCTCCAGCTTGTGCTTACACACGTGCAGCATCGTGCCCTCTCGGCGGGACGGCAGCACGATGCCTCGTGCCCCGGGGTCTCCTGCTGAGCTCTCATTGCCGTATCGCGTCTGCGCGAGGGGCTGCTACTGCCGCATCCGAGCGTGCGGGAACAATTGCCCACAGGAATAAGACGACTCCCTGCGAGTCATGGCAGCTTTTCCAACAGACTCGCCACTCTGCAGCCTTTCGCAGCTAGGCAAAGCAAGAAACGTGTCTCCGATGCTCTGGGGACTCCGGCCGTTGCAGCTGTTGATTTTCTGTTTGCTTTTAGGGGCCGCTGGGCAAACCTGGTCTTCCCGGCATGCCTGGCGCAGACGGTCCTCCGGTAAGTCATCCTCTCCCAGGTCTCTGCTTGGCGCCAGGGCTGCGGGGCCCGATCCTGCACCCATCCAGCCTGGGGTGCACCCTGGGCTTGTGAAGCACGTGCGCCCGCGAGGTCAGGCTCACCCTGCCCACGTTTCGGCTGGGTTGGAAGGGTTTGAGTTCGAGAAGCCCTGCCCTGCTCCAAGCTTTGCTCAGCCTCGCAGCGCTAGGTACTTCTCACCGTCTCTCTGGGCCTCTCTTTCCCCTCCTCGTGTTTCTCCTCTCTGTTCTGTGTGGGTTGGCAGCTCACCGAGGTAGGGACGGTCTCGCTGCGTGCGTGGTTATGCGTACTGCAGCACTGGCACGGGGTGGGTCCTCATCTCGCTCGGGGCCGCTGGGCGCTGCTGCAGAACGGTGATAAGAACAGGTTGAAATTGCATGTCAGTGTTGTATTCTTGCAGCTTCCTCCTAATCCTATTTTAAACATTATTTGCTCCTTGCTCTGGAAATTGGTCTTAAAAAATCTTCGGCCTTTAGACCTGATCTCATTTTTACACAGCTCAGAGGCACCTGGTTTTAAGAATGACAAATGTAAAATAGTTACATTCCGCTAATGCAAATGCAGAGTATGGCAAAAAAAAAAAAAAAAATTACATTTCCCACCTTGGGATTATCGTTCCTACGGAGGGCATTCCGAACATTCGTACAACTGTTAACTGAATCAACAGAGCAGCTAAAGCAAAGCCCAGACCATCTCTAAGGCTGTAGCTTTCGATGTGAAATTCCTACAGCAGCCTCCAGGGATGTTCATCGGGAGAAGATGCCAGGTCTATTTTTATGCAGACCGAAGGCTGGATAAGACCTGCAAACTGAGCACGTTTGGGTCTGCATGGACACAGGTCCTTCACCACGGGTAGCCGTGTAGTTTGCAGACAGTTTGTAGGTTCGTAAGCGGGTGAGTTGCTCTTTCCAAGGACAAAAACCCGCCTGTGTTCTCTTTATAGAAATTGGTCTCGGAAGACATCTGAAAATCCCTGAGGGCCTGGAGCATCTCGCTGCCAAAGCCAGCCGAGTTGCTCATCAGTTTTTGATCTTAGTAGCAGTAATGGAGATGGGCATTTTGCAAATGGTGATGATTTAGTGTAGAGTGGACAAGGGCTTCTGAAATCTTGCTGCTCTTCGTTTTGCCTCCCCTGGGGCGCAGATATCAGGAGCTGAAGGCAGGCACGGTTAGATGTCCCCCTTTGTGCACTCATGCTCTCGGTGGCATTTAAACACAGGACAAATTCAGACTGTATTTTCTCCTACGTTTTGTTGGTGTACAAATGACAGCTGTCATTTTGTTTTTTTATTAAACTAGCTTGATTTATGAAATCTGGCTTGTCTGACATTCCCGTTCTGGAGATTGATGATGGAAAACGGTCTCACGATTTTACTCGTTATATTGCCAGAAAGTCATTTGTGTATTTAGAAGGGAGTTCATAAGTAAAGAAACCATTGAGTGCAGAAGGTCTTGGTGGCTTTAGAGCAGCTGGATGTGCTCTCATCGTCTTTCTATAAGAAAAAGTTCCCTGGGTGTGCAGTGAGTGCCCTCGCGGGGGGCTTATTGCTTTTGTACAGACATTGCCAACCAAAGAGTCACCTTCCATCCTGACTCTGTT
Organism: Grus americana; assembly: GCF_028858705.1. Classification (NCBI taxonomy): domain Eukaryota; kingdom Metazoa; phylum Chordata; class Aves; order Gruiformes; family Gruidae; genus Grus; species Grus americana. The sequence continues at coordinate 10,975,190 of NC_072871.1, read as the reverse complement.
TTGGTCCCGACAGTAGGAGAACACTAAAAACTACTTTCATGGATTTCCCCCATTTCTCACTAACCCCAGGCTACATCTGAGGCAATTCACACTTTTCTTTTCTACTGACTGCAATCCCAGCAAAAGGCTTCTATGGGCTGTGAAGGAGAATGTGTTGGAAACTCTTGGATGTTGAGTTATTCAGCATCAGATCCCAAGAGGAATGCTGGCCAGCATCCAGCCAGCCAGCGTCTAGCGGGGATGCAGGTTAGCTGAGCATTTGTCATGACATCTTGTAATGGACTCTAGGAATTAGGAAATTAATGAGGGGCTCTGACCAGTCTGGGCATCTTGTGACCTTCACAAGTTTGCTAACACACGGAGTTAATTTTATCTGTTTTCCTATCTGCAAAATTTATATGCTGCTTGCTGCTGAACTCACTGAGGTGTTCTAATACGTGAAGAGTATTGCAAAATGGTTTGCACTCCTCTGGTGAAAGGTGGTGAAGAGTAAAAGTCTAAAATAACCAGGTAGAATACCACTAAGGAGCCAAATGCAGCTCTCTTCCTTTTGGGGAAAGCTTACTCTTGCAAGTTGGCTTCAGGGGGGCTACTTGTATCAGAAAGAGCTTCCTGGAGAGCACCTCTTCCCTCACAAATACATCATAGCTGCCCGAGCGAGCTCGTTGGCTTCTGAAGCATTAGGTGTGCACTCAACCCATTTCCCTCTTTGTCTCTTTTATTAACAGGGTCATCCTGGCAAGGAAGGTCCTCCTGGAGAGAAGGGGAGTCAGGTAAGTGTCAACAAGAGCCTCGTCACTGCTAAGGGGGAGGTCACGGTAGCTGGATGGAGACAGATCTCCATGGGGTGCCAGGGATGGCCGGGCAGCCAGGGGATGTGGGTCAGCGGAGCTGGTGAGGAGCAAACCCTGTGGAAATTAGAAAGCTGAGCCCGGCTTTTTTCTGCTTGGGAGTCTCTTCTGGTGCTTGGGCTGGTCTTTTCTTAACTTCTCCCAGCTTTCCTGGCAAGCAGTGCTCCGTAGCCCAGTGGACATGAAAAGTGAAACTGTGAAGGGAAACCTTCTCTTAATCAGACACAAATAAATATCTTTTGTGGCACAGGGAACGCAGAAAATAACTCTTTTTGTATTCCTGGTCTTCCTTTTTCTTCCCTTCCCCCTCAAAGTCCCTCTTTAACAATATATTTGAGAATATTGCTGGAGGCTAGAGTCTTTGAATTATAGAGTCATCCGTCTGTCTGGGAGATTTACCATCTGCATTCCCGCTGTGTCCCATTCAGTTGAAAAACATTACATTTGTCAAATGTCTTTGTTTAGAGCGCAGTCCGGTTTGATGGACGTCCACTCGAGCCTTGCGCGAGTGCTGCAGGGAGCACAACCCGCGGCCGCAGCCGTTTGTCTGGCTGGTGTCACACGAGGCCGAAAATTCAAACGTTGGCCTCTGCAGAATATGAGAAGCCAATAAGTGGTTGTGCCGGTGTTCCCCGTGCTGGGAGACCTTTTAGCAAACGTCAGGGAGGTGATCTTGGAGCAGCGCTGGTGCTGCAGGTCTCCTCCAGCCAACACTCGTGCGAGGGCTGGGATGCTGGTGGACCTGTCGGCTCCGTCTGGCTGTCAGGCTGGAAAAAGCTGTCCGTCGCAGGCTGGGAGAAGCGGAGGGGTGTTTGTTTAGTTAGGGCATTGAGCAAAATAAAAGCTAAAAGAACGTGATTTATTTGCAGGTATAAGGCAGCGTGGCAGTAAGGGTGGGAAGGAGATATTTTGCAGGGTGCGTATCAGGCCCCGTGTCCAGCACAGCTCGTGGTGTCCTTGGGGATTTGCAGCTTTCGGTGCCCGAAAGGAGCTTTGTGGGCATCTCCTCTCCCACGCAGCAGAGGCCAAAGGATGTCACCCCGAGACTTGTGCCTCAAGCAATGACTCCTCTCTGTGATCGTCGTCACCACAAGCTCTGCTGTCACTGTGAAACCTGGATGGTTTGGGAGGGGGGGACACACAGCAGAACGTGTTCTTCCTCTTTCAGAGAAGTTGTTCTTTTCTTTAATCCAAAACACAAATCAGCAATCTTATGCATAAATCCCCTTTCTAACAAGTTGTTGCTCTCCTGACTCTTCTCATCCTCCTTTCCTATTGTGTGGATCTTTGCCGTTGGCTCAGCCCGGTGCACCTACCCGAGGTGATGTTCCTGTAGTGCGCTCTGCTATTTTGAGCTATTTCCAGCTGGCCGCTGCCATTTCCACCCAGTCTGGAGCAGCTAGGTGGCTGGGATATTTTATCTTCCACGCATTCTCCTTACTGCTGCACCTTCATATTGATTTCTGATGTGTTTTTCTTGTTTGCGTTTTTTTCACCCCAGGGTCCACCAGGTCCTCAGGGCCCCATCGGTTATCCAGGACCACGCGGAGTCAAGGTAAGGAGGATGCAGAAACAGCGTCCGTGGCATTGCTCATTCAACTCGAATTCTCTGGCTTGTGTTGGAGATGAACGCTGTCGGTGGGCACGGATGCCCTACCAGGATGCTGAGGGCCGCCACTGACCATATTTACTGCTCGAGCGAGCCTTGGCCAGCGTCTTCTCTCAGGCCATGAGGATTACAAGCCCCCTGCTCTCCAGTACCCCCCTCCTAGCATCGTTCAGCGCTTTGGAGAGACTTCTCTTTTAATTCTAAGTGAGCATGGCTCGGTCCCATTCCAATCATTTCCAGTTTACAACCAAAGTAAATCTCAGCCAGAATGTGAAAACTTTAACAAGGCTTGTTAATAAAACAAAATAGCCTATTACTAAAACAAAGCAAGCTTTTCATGCTCCTGATCCAAAACCTTGTTAGACGAAGCTTGCGCGTCTCGCCAATGTGCTTTTTCACTCGACTGAATTCCAGCTCTTTCCTCGCTCCTGCTGCCTGCAGCGCTTGCATGCTGATAAGGCGGCGGTGGGTGTTTTTCCCCCATTCAGCTGTGGCTGTTATGCCCATCGAGATGTATTAGTTCAGGTGCAGATGCATCCTGCATCCCGAAGGTGCAGTGAATCTGCAGGGGTCTGTGCGAGCAGATACAAACACAGCTTGGGGCCTGACTATGGGTGACGTTAAAACCCCTCTTAAAAGCCCTTGTATATTTTTTCAGTAGCAGAAACCCATTTGCTGTTCTGCCTTCGAAACGTAAGCGGGATGTATTTAGCCGAAGCAAGCTTCCATCTCATTTATTGCAAGGCTGCAGATTGAGATGTAGTGGTCCATTAGGGAATGGTTTGCTGTTGTGTTTACCGCTAAAGTGGAACTGTTCCACATTAGAATGATCTGGAGAAAGTGTGTCATGCACCAAACCCGTAGTGCGTACAGACGCAATTTTGCTTCCTACAAGCAGCGTTCTGTTAACTGCACGAGCCTCCAGTTCAGAAAAAAAGTGTGTCTCGTTGGGTTTGCAGCTATAAATAACTTTTAGATCTTGCCTCGCTTACCAGAACCCTATGCTGCTGCACAGATTTTGATGTACTTTTAATTATACTTTTTCTTGACATGCTAAAGAGAAGAAAAAAATTAAAATACCCTAAGCAAAATATTATTCCTAAAAAAAAAACCAAAAAACCCCAAAGCCGCCTGTTTTTATTGTAAGAATTGCATTGCACAGTACAGCTGGTGTAGATACCTGAGGGTGATGGTTTATCCCAAGGGGCAGGATAGATGGGAAGCGTGGGGGTCCAACAGGTTTACGCTGGTGCGTAGCAGGGGACAGATCCTGACCATACTCAGCACCTCACCTCCAGGCTGGACCCCACGGACCGATTGCCTCAGTGAAGCTTTGGATTCTGCACCGTGTCACAAATGCCCACACCAGTCGTGTTACTTTTTTTTTTTTCCTTCCCCCCCTTCCTTTTGGTGCCTGAAGGTACTTTAAAAAAAATAATGCGTGCACAGAGGTGAGCACCGTGGTCAAACAGAGCCAAGCTTAACTGCTGGGGGTGTCGGACACGGCGCTGCTACCTGCTGCAGAGCAGCACGGAAATCTCTGGCGACGTGCTCCGAGGTTTTACAATGGACTCAGTTCCCAAGTTTCCACGCGCGGCTTGAGCACTGTTTTTTCTGTGAATACTCGAGTGGACTCAGTGTGCCGGCAAGGTGTTTGTGGAACTGCTGGGGTTTTTTAAAAAATACACGCAGAAAAACTTTTCGTAGTGAGTTTTACCCCTGGAAGCATAACTCCTGGGCAGAGACCACCGACTCCACCTGCCGAATCAAGTCAGCAGAGGTTTGTGACTGTAAGGTGCATGCTAGTGACCCAAAAGCCAGATGTCAGCGGCTGGTATTTGATTAGCAATATGTTTAGGAACAACACAGTTTGCAGGGTTACCGTTGTCAACAGAAGAGAAAGCAAAAATCAGCATGATTAATGATTCGTTACTCTTAAGCTTACCTACACCCTTGTAACGTCTTGTTTTATCTCCTGCAAGGGAGCAGATGGTGTTCGTGGATTGAAAGGCACCAAAGGTGAAAAGGTGAGTTAACACCGTACATTTGGATTGATTTTCTCCGAGCATTTTTGCAGACCCGTCCTGCAGGATGCCGCCCGTGACGTTTTCTCCGGCGCGGAGGTTTCTCTTAGACGAGCAGGATGGCTGAGCACCCGAAGGACTGGTAACCTCTTCGGGTTTGGAGCAGGCACAGGCTGGGTACCGGCCGTGATGTTCTGCCACATCTTGGCTTGGACCGGGGAGTCCTCCGCAGCACGCTCAGGTTTCCAGCTCTTTGCTGATTACTGATAGCTGAGGGTCCGGCACCCGGATGATTTCCTCCTGACAAAATTTGCATCTTGAGTGACTGAGTGGAGCTGAAGACAGATCCGTGTTCCTTCGCTCCTGCCCCCAGCAATTCAGCAGCAAAGCCGGCAGTTTTAGCTAGGGAATCCTGGCAGAGATCTTCTTCCAAACTTTAAAAGTCTTTCTGGGAACTGTGTCTTCGTTGCCTATGAGAGATTTGCTGTAGGATGAAATACATTATTGATTTGAGCTCTGCAATTAAACCTTCTTGGCTGAAAGAAATACTGCCACTGTCCTAGAGGTTGCCTCGAAGCACGGTGTAAAACATCCCCCGTGAAAATAAAACCAGTTGTACTTAGAAATAATTGGTTCCCAGTACCGGCAGGGTGTTGTTATTCACATCGGGCCAGATTTGTGATCTTGACTTGCGCCCAGGACGGGATGTAGGGAATACTTGCTGCCATCCCTCGGGGACCTCGGTGGTCGCAGCCTGGCTGGGTTTTCACGCCCGTTCGTGCACACCACAGAGTTACAGAAGCCAGTGCGATGGGCAGTCGGGGACCTGATCTTGTCCGCCCGGGTAGGGGCCATACGGTGAGGCTAGAGAAGCCTTTTTTTTCTTTTTTTCCCCATCTATACACCTTGTCTGTTTTTTCCCCTCTGTTATTTAGGGTGAAGATGGCTTCCCTGGCTTCAAAGGCGATATGGGCATCAAAGGAGACCGGGTAAGGTGACCGATGTGATCCGGTGATGCTTTGCCTTTCAAGCCCGTGCGTTACCGTGCGAACGCGGCTCGGGAGAGCGGCGAGGTGGGCTCTTGGCGGAGTCCTTCTGGCACGTCCGATCCCGAGGCAGGAACTCGGGAGTTTCGCGTTCACGTCGAGCACAGCAGTTGTAAATCCCTAAATTTGCTAGTCCCATCTTGAACGTAAAATAAAACTGAGTAATAGTAGAGGGCCCTGTCTTGCTGCTTTGACTGCTAGGAATACTGCGTGATGCAGCTGTATCATATATTTATTTCCAGTATCTCTTTTCCCCCCGTAATATTACATCTAGGGTCTGGTAGGCATCTTTATTTGCTGAGTCTAATGTGCTTCCATACCATCAACGTGAAGCATCAAGTTTCTGGGAACACACTTTAATAGAAACCAAAGCAGCGCTGTGAAAACGGCCAGGGGTGCAGTGTTATGTTAGACTCGTCTCTTCAGCAGCAGGGCACGTTGCCTGGTCACAAAAGCTTTTAAAATCGGTGGAACACACAGACCACCAGGACCCCAAATCACGCGCGGCTGCCGGCAGCGGCTGCAGCTCCTGGCTTTGCAGCACGTCTGTCCGTCCTCTGCGCCAGCTCTTGGGGACAGGGGCCTGTCCTCGTCCCCTCTCCGAGTGATGCATCGCCTGGGTCTGGGCATCCCCCCGAGCTCTGAAGCCCGCCCAGGGATCAGGAGAGCTCTGCCGTCATTCGTCCCCATGTTTAAAGGAAAGATTAATCCCTTGCATGAAGGCTTGTAAAAGTAGACCTCAAATCCTCCATTTCTCCTGGTGTTTAATTGTGTAATTGAGCAATGGAAATAATTGAAAGCTTCCGCAGCCCCCACTCCTTGCCAAGGAAGGAGCAAAGGCGGCATCTCAGGGAGGCGACTCCCATCCTCGCCAAATGCAGGTAGACATTAGCTCCTTCAAACAAAGCTGCCGCCTCCGGTTCCCCCCACCAAGCTCTTTGTGTTTTATGATGAGCAGCGAAAGGACCAGGGGTACTCGAGAGCCTCGCAGATAAATCTGCGTCCACCCAGCTTCTGGGGAGCGAGAAGAAGGCTGCCTGTGTTTGCAGCGTGGAAGCATCTCCTATTACCCTGCGTGACAAAACGACAACTGTTGCTTTGTGTGCCAAAGCCTGCAGCGTCACAACAACTCACGCTAATAGCTCGGTCCTCTCCGCTCTCAGATTTCCTAATGATTTTCAGCACAAAAGCTCCAGCCTGGTCTTTCTTCTCCAGTTGCCCAGTTCAGCCCTCAATTAAACACTTCCCAGGGCTTGCTTGCACATCAGACTGCGATTTGGGAACGGGGAGGTGGGTAAAAGGGTGCGTTGCAATCGGAGCTAATGAAGGCTGTTTCGGTGGAGAGGCGCTGCGTGTAGATGGGATAATTGGGCCACAGGAAGAGACGGCTGTTGTGGGAGAGAATGGCCAGGCTGTGTGAATGAGCGCTTGGTGCTCTCATAACGCTCTGCAATGTACTCAATGACCATCTCGTCTGAGCCTCTTGGTGAGGACCGGCTTTCTCCACGAGTTGTATCAGCAGCTCCGTGGAGTATCTGATTGCAGTTGTTGAGGGTATTGCTGTCAGCAAACGCAGGGTCTGGGACCTGCCCGCCTCATCGACGCTTGTCTCGTGATTAACAGGGGGAAATTGGACCTCCTGGCCCCCGGGGTGAGGATGGTCCTGAAGGTCCCAAAGGTCGCTCTGGCCCCAATGGAGATCCCGGTCCTCTTGGTCCTGCTGGAGAGAAGGTGAGTCTCAAGGATGGAATCACCCAGGGATGTTTTAGAGTAAAACCCACTTTTCTTTGGGTGTCTCGGGTGGGTGGCCAGGGCAGCGCCCACCGTGGCGGTGGGGGGGCAGTTTCAGGGCAGAGGGATGAAGATGAGCTGTGGGTGCTTTGTGCGAAGGCTGGCCTGAGTTGTTCAACACAAAGTCCAGAGGAGACCCAGGGGAGATGGTTTTACTGCGGCAGCATTGAGGCGTTGGTCTCTTCAGGGTTATCTGCTTGGGGGCAACATCTTGAAAAAAAAAGACTGGAGGAAAAAACGGAGCAATTGAAAGTGTCGTGGACTCCGGTCTGCTTTCTAGGTGCATCCAGTTGAAACAAAAGGAGAGCAAAAAATAACCGGTCCCCGCTCGGTCCCCAACACATTTACAGCGCTCGTTCTGCATCGAACCCACTGGGCTCCCCCCAGGGAGGGCGGAGGATGATCGCGGTGCCCCGACAGCTTTATTCCACCCGTGTGATACCTGCTTTGGTCTTGACTTCTCTGCCCTTGGCATCTCCCCTTTCTGCCGGTGCAAATCTGAAGCTGCTCGCAAGATCTCTCTTTCCTACGCTAACACCCTTTTATTTGTGTTTCAGGGCAAACTCGGCGTGCCAGGACTGCCCGGCTACCCGGGCAGGCAGGGCCCAAAGGTAACTCGGCCAGGTTCAGTCCTCTGACGGACAAGGTGGAACGGCAGCGGTGTCCCCCCCTTCTCCCCGCCCCCCCATGCAGGACAAATTTATAGATGGGTAAAAATAGTTCCCAGCCCTTAGCCGGTGGAAATCAGTGACTGGTTCTGCATCGCTTTAGGTCTCCTGCAAAAGCGTGGGAAGGGATGCACGGGGACGGGGGCTGCAGCACGCGAGGTGGGGGACCAGCTCCCGGCGGGGCGTGCGGGACTGCTCTGGGGATGGATGTAAACGGGCTCCATCTTGGCTTTCCTGCTAGTGATAGGTGTAATAGTCCTTCTCCCTGCGTTATCTTTTATATCTTCAGAGGTCTGCGCTAGTGTTAGCTAATTAACTAAGGAGAAGAGCTAGTGAATCAGGGTCTCCCTGAAATTAAAATAAAACTGCTATTTGCAGATTTGCAAACATCCTTTGTATCTTATCTACACGCCCACCTTCATTTGGGCCATTTTCAAATGCTCTTTTTAAATTAAAGCTGCGAATTTCACTACATAGACTAAGGCTACAGCCTAGTTTTTACATGCCCCGGAGGCTTTGGGAACTTATGTTTTTGTTAACTTTTTTTTTTTCTCCAAGAATCATATTTTATTATTCATGTTCATTGCTTAAAAAAAAAAACCACAGGCTTGTTTAACACTGGAGACATAATTATCTGCAAGAGATTGTTTCCTGGTTGTGGTGTTGATGGTTTATTTTTTAATTTGCATTTTATATCTGGAGTAGGTGTTATTTTGCATTTCTTCCGCTAATTCATATTTTAAAAGCAGCAGCAGCAGTTATTCTCCAGGCACTTACATCAGAAAGGAACAAGCTAGGAGTTAAATTTTCATGTGCCAACGTAGTGACTTAGGAGCTAAAAAACAAAAGCCTGCCTGTTCCCCAGGCACCCGCTGCAACTGTGGGCTTGCGCCTTTGCAGCGACTCCTAGTGAGGCACGGACCTTTTTTTTTTGTTGTTATTTTTGGATGAAATTTTGTTTCTGAGGTCATTTCAGGTCTGTCTTCATTTTTGTTTTTATTAAAAGGAGGTTAAAAAAAAGAAAAAAAAAAGAGCGTTGGGAGCTGTAGGCGTCAGCAGGCGCTCGCTGGGGGGGGTTATTCCAGGCCAGACAGAGCTGCCCCTTCCAGTGTCTTGAACCGCTCTCTCTCTCTTTGCTCTTCCCCCAAGGGCTCAATCGGCTTCCCAGGATTTCCAGGAGCCAACGGAGAGAAGGGCACACGGGTAAGAGCCGCTTTGCCGAGCCGCTTTGCTGATTTTTTCCCTCTCCAAAGGGCAGGAGGTGGGGAACGCTCTGTTGCAGGCAGCTGCTGGGCTGGTGCTCTGGTGGCTTTTGCACGAAGGGGTTCCCCAAGAAGGGTCGTCCCACCGGCTCGCATCCCGGGATGAGGTCCCCGGCACGGGGAGCGCAGGACCGGCGAGAGCCCGGAGCAGGCAAGAGGCTCCCGACACCGGCTGTCGGGCGAGGAGGATGCCAGGAACAGCACAGCCAGCTCTGCAGCCAGCAGCTTTCCAATTAAGCGCTGGAAATTTTTTCCCTCAAGATATTTTAAGAGATTTCTCTGAACCTGAATCCTTCCCGCGCTGTCAGACTTTGCTCAGGGCGCGGAGAGCTTTTTAATTAACAGTAATTATTAGAGATGGGTGAATCTGTTCAGAAGCAGCAAGAACCATCTTTAGCCTAACTTGAGATTCAAAGTGTGTAGATGAAAACATGCGTACAAGTTCCTCCTTTTAATAACCGGAGCTATTTTAAATTCATAAACACCCTTAAACGTGGGGGCTCCGTCCTCCAGACTTGTCTCTACCTCTCGCCCCACCTCCACAGACTTTGTTCCCAAGGAGGGATTGTCAAATACACCGGTGATTTTTTTTATTTTGTGGAAGACAAGCTTGAATTAGAGGATTCAGAATACAAACATAAAATCATTTTCTGCGCCAGCTCTGGTCACAGGGAAAAAAAGGAGGGAGTGAGGAGAGCAAGTGGAATTAGTTTCCTTTTTGCTCTCATTTAAATACAAATGACTTCTAACAGACGTGTTTGATAGGAGCCCAGAAAATATAAATCACTTTGCACTGCATTAATATCATGCCACTGAAATTTGGTTTATATCCACCCCCCTTCTTTTTTTTTTTTTTTTTTTTTTTTCTTTCTCCACTGACTAATTTTCATTTCATTCTGAACTACAAGCGCAGCATCCTCTCCCCTCCCTCTGCTCCAGCCGGGCGGGAGGAGGGAGGCCATGAATAAGGCAGCTGCCACAACAGCCTTGAATTCACTGTAGCCCTGTAATTACCACCCGCCTTATCAAATATACAGCAATAAAATCCTCAGGCTGGATGTTCGGGTGGTGTAAAAGAGGACATGGGCACCGCAGCGGGGCAGGGACGTGCTGCTTTGCATCCCCGAGCATCCGCATCCCTCTCGCTCCGTCCGCTAATTTGATTCTGGTGGGATGGAGAGGCAGCCCGCCGGGATGGGGAACCTTTCAGGGAGCGGAGCAGGTACCAGGAGCTGGTGGTTTATGAGATGGGGAGAAACCCCAAGGGATGAACTGGTTGAGTTTTGGCAGTGCTCAGCCTGAAAAGGATTGAGCAGGGAGTAGGTGTGCTGGGAAGGGACCCGACTGCAGGACCGAGCAATGATGGGACAAGAGAAGAGAAAAAAAAAATCAGCAGCTTGCTCACTTTTATTCTAAACGAGCCTCGTGCTCTTAGGAGGAGGTAGTGAGGACGCTTAGTTACACCCCCGGGCATGCCACACGTTGCTTCAGTTTCGGGACCGAACAGGGGTTTTTTGCGTTTCCAGCTCAGAAGCTGACGTTGTGCCCGCGCAGGGGTTGAGGGGTGCCTGGGGGACACCGTCCCTCTCCTGGGCCAGGTCGGGCTCCGGAGCATGCTGCGGGGCGCCCGAAACCTCTGGTGCAAAGGAAGGAGACAGGAATTTGGGGAGAAACGAGGGGATTTTGTGCCTGGGGAGCAGGGGCAGGGACAGGCACCCCGACGGCTAAGGGGGAGCACGGTCTGGCGCACCTCTGTGAAATAGAAATAAGTTGGTTTACTTGATGGTCGTTTTAAAGCGTTTTTCTCCCCAGTGTGTTTTTGGAACATTTATGCAGTTTTACACCCAGTCCAGCAGATAGCACTTGTTTTATCTGTGTGTTTGTATGTGAGAGCAGGGGTAGAGAAAGAGATTTTCATGCACAAATCTCTCCTTTAGTAGAAGGAGCCCAGCTTGAAAATTTTTTAAGAATAGCAGAAATACTGATTTTTCACTAACTGTTTTGGTTTGCCTTTTTTTTTTTTTTTTTGCTCCCAAGTATCCGATTTGAAATAAGTGAAAAGCAATTATATACAGACCGATAGGCTGAGCTGGGATCACACCGCTCAAACCAAAGGGACACCATCAACTTAATGTAAGCCTTGTTGAGTGAGATTTGGTAAATCCCGCTCTGTTTCTCCTGAGACCACTAAATTTGCTATTTTTATGAGCACATCTGCGTATAGTCAGGAAAGAGACTATCTATGATTTGCTTCTCCGGTGCATTGTGGAGTAACCCAATTTGCAGCTGAAACAACCAAAAATCATTTGTTTGTCTTTTCTTTTTACAAGGTATTACTATCACGCTATTCAACGCAGTTATTTATGTGTCCAAAATAACATGAATCACGCGTTTCTCTTACAGTCGTCGTCATCTAGGATTTGAAATAAGCTTTCAAAGCTCGTGATTTCAGCAACACGAGTAGTCTTCCCAAGTCCTTCAATAATAAAAAAAAAAAGGTGAAAACCAAAGGCGGACGAGCAGCACCAGCAGATCCACCGGCGCGGGCAGCGGGATTTTGGTGCTGGCAGAGCCCGCGGCACTAAAGCTCCCCGAACCTGAAACCAAACCTTCTGGCCGTTCAGCTGCACAAAAGGGCTGGCAAAGTTAAAAATGGAGGGGGAAAAGGGATATGTGGTGTTTTTGGAGAAGCGTGACCTGTTAAATATCAGCATAGTTTTGGCGAGCGGCTGCTCGTCGCCGTGCCCGTTCTCACCCAGCTGCCCGCAGCCGGAGGCGAGCTTGGACGTTTTCAAAACCTGATTGTAAAATCAATAGTTAGATGTGAATAAGTGGTCTTATTTTTAGAGCTAATAGGCCTCTGCCATTAGCACGGGGTAATAGATCTCCCCGCTCGCCGGTCTGACAGAGCCCGGGGGGGGTGTGAAGGTACCGAAATCCAGATCATTTATTTGGGTGCCTAGAAAATAATCTGAATTTAGATGCCTTTCCCTCGGTATCCCTGTTTGAAAAATATAGGTCTGTGTACATTTACAGTGCTATATAAATTCTTCACAACAGTACACGGTGCTGTATGCGTGATTAATGATAGCAATAAGCAGGAGAAAATTTTGCTTAAAAATAGAATTGAAGAAGGAGGAGGAGTGTGTGCTGCCTCCCTGCAGGTAGCCCCATGCACTCCTCTCCACCTGCTCTGAATTTAGCCTCCCGTAGCTAAAGGAAAACCAGCTGGAGTACTTTAAAATGATTTCTGTAATTAATTAAAAAAAGGTATGCCAGCAGGGTTTATTAAATGGAGCCACAGAACAAGGAGGATTCAGCAGGGCTAATTTTAGTAGCTTGAAGAAAGTTGATCGTAAAGTTTTCCAGCTCCTGTTTTATGTTCGCCTGGTTAACGAGTGCCAAATACGAGAAGGGAAGATTGTGAGATGATGGATTTGGGGCAGAAAACGGCAAGTGATATTTTAAGCGTTCTGCGTTCCTTGCATAGCGAGCCTTTCCCTTCCTTCCTCGAGCAGGTGATTGGTAACCGCAGCGGGCTGCAGGTCCGAAGGAAGAAGGTTAAACCTGTGGGTATTTTTGTGGTAACTTGACGCTAGCCAGAACGGTGTTTTCTGGGAGCGAGCTCCAGGCCGTTAGTTTTCTTTTAGGCGCAGGGTAACGGAGCTTAATGCAATGCCAGGTTTAGGACCCAGCCGTCTCTGTCTTTCTTCTGTCAGAATTAATCACGGTGCCCCATTAGAGGAAGCTGAGTGCATCTGTCAGATCTCATAAGCCCGCTGCTTTGTCGCTGCTGCAAAACAATGTCTTCAATTACTTGTTTAGCGCAAAGTTCACGGAGACGAAGAAAGATTTGTAAATATGTGGGGCAGCTTAATTGGCTTGTGTGGCGTAAAATAACCGCTCAGAGCGGGAACCCTGCTCTGCTGCTGTCGTTCCTTAAATATTTAACAGCACGGGGCTCGCAACACGCGTGTGCGTTGGCATGAGCCAGCCTGCGTCCCGGCCGGGGCGAGGACCAGCCCTTCCCCACCTCGGGACCAGCAAAGATCGGGGGGAAAAGGGATTGTAGGTTTTGGGGTGGCAGAGCTGAAGAGCTTTCTGCTGGCCCTGGTGCGTTGGATGGTTTTTTAGGAGACTGCCTGGCCTGAGTTGGGTGGCCTCGTCTTTGCGAGTCCTTCTCGTGTTTCAAAGGACTCGGGATAGGTTTTTCTTAAGAAGAGACTTCTTCCCTCGGATGTTGGATATCATCTGGACATTGGAATTACTGTCCAGGCCTGTACAAGCATTATAAATGAAAAGAAACAAGAAGAGTCCAAAGCCAAAAATCAGCTGTTGGTCCTTTTCATTCTCAGATGAGAACCGGGGAGGTTTTGGGGGCAGTTTGTGTGCAACAGGCTCCGTTGCGGGTCCGTCTGCTGCGAGCTCAGCCTGCGATGCCGGCCACTAACTCCATTTCTTTCTCCTTCCAGGGGACGCCTGGCAAACCAGGTCCAAGGGGGCAGCGCGGTCCAACGGTAATGATCCATTTCTTCGTTCTTGTGCCTTTTGAAAGCTTGTTAAGGCCAGGGGAAAGTGGGATCTGATTTTTTGTCCTCGTTGGGTAGGATCTGGCCTTCAGTGGCTAAAGCTAAGCAGAGGGGACACAGTGATTTGGGGCTGGGGCTCACCAGTGGCCATGGTTTAAGGTCATAACAAGATCAGACCTCCAGCGGCAGTGACGAAGGCTCCTGCCATCATCCCCTTGCTGCTGGTGGGATGATTCGTTGACCCGGTGCAGCTCAGGCACTTGGGTGCTTTGCCTGATCGCGGTGTAGTGCTGTGGGGAGCAAGAAGGGCTAAAATGTTGGATTTTGTGTCTTTTTAAGGGTCCACGTGGGGAAAGAGGCCCTAGGGGAAGCACTGGGAAACCTGGCCCAAAGGTAAGTTTTTTGGGGACGCTGGTGGAATTGTGCACTAAAAAGTGTTGGAATAAAAGACCATCTGGTTCAGCGCCTTCCATTTCCCTTTCTCCATTGCATTTTGAAAGCTGAGCCCTCCTGAGCTTCGTTACCCAGCCAAACGGCTCCTAACCCAACCGTAAAGCATATACACAGGTCCTAAAACTGCGTTGACCCACGTTTCAGCAGGACATCAAGCGCATGCACGAATCAAGAGCCATTGCAACCCGAGGGGGAAGGAGCACCCCCATGTCGGGGACCAGCACAACCCTACGACCCACTGACGCTTTCCCTAAGCTCTATTTTTCGGTGTTTTAGTAGCATTTGAACCACCTTCGTGGCCTTAGGCAGTGCCACGGGCGAAGGGGCACGTATATTGCTGCTGGTCTCCAGAACCTTGCACCTCGCCGAGCCACTTTGCATGCACACTGCTGGCCCGCGGTTGGTCACTGGGCAAAACAGGTATTTTTCTGCCAGCCGATCCAGAACCTGCTGCAGAGACCGATTAAGTGACCATTAATCGCTGGGTGTGATGGAAGCGAAGCTTTTGTAGCGAGACGTTGTCACCACCGCACTGCCGGCTTTAAAAATAAATGTCTCGGCTTTGTGTCGGCATGAATTTTTGATAAATACCTCATCTTTGCGGCGGCATTTATCTCTCAGAGGGAGGCCGTTATCTGGTGGAAATATCCTGAGCTCACTGACGTTATCTTTCCTGTATTTTTATTAAGCGATGGGGGGGGGGGGGGACGAGCAGCTGCTCATTTGTCACTGGATGCTGCTCCTGATACAGAATTATTAATAGCAAGGGGCCGGGGGAGGCGGTGGGGTACGGTGTCACCGTGGGCTTGGTGCCCATTTGAAGTCTTTGTGCGCAGCAGCTGCAATGGTGAAATACGTATTTTTTTTTAATGGTGTGTTGTTTTGTTTATTCGTTAAAGGGCAACTCTGGTGGTGATGGCCCCCCTGGTCCTCCTGGCGAACGGGTAAGGCAAACCGGTGGGGCTAAAGCAGGACTCAGTCCGAGCCCGTGAGTGTGACACGGCAGACGAGGCGGGTTTGCAGGGCTGAGATGGTGCTGGGGGTTTTCTTGCAGCGAGCATTCTACCAAGTACCCTGTTAAGCAGAGAGGGGAGGGCAGCTCGCTGGAGCCAGGATGCAGGTTAGCGTACCTCGGTCAGCAAAAAAGGACAAATCTGTTTAGAAGTACGAGGTGAAACGGGCTTGTGTGGAGAGGGGTCTCACAAGTCACCTGCGAGCTCTTAGGTCTGTTCTGAGCTCTCCAAAGAAGGCTCAGATGGGAGCTTGGGTGTCCTGCAGAAGCATCACTCCATGGGAAGAGTCACCCATGGGTGTCGTGCAGACAGCCGGAGCCCCGGTTTTCTGGAGGAGATGGTCCTCTGGGACCTCGTGCTGCTTTCCCCAGATTGCAGCACACTAGCTGGAAAACATTGAAACAATGGGACTTTCACGATTTTTTGCCTCAATTTTTTTTTTTTTTTTCCCCCCCTGGGTTTGGTTTTGGTTGTAAATTTTCTACAAAATTGCCCAGGGAGGAAATACATGAAGTTGGTCCCTGCTTTGCATCTGCTGGTTGTGACCGCAGGGACGAGCTGCTGCTGACGCCGCTCCGGGGAAGCAGCTCTCTGAGGAGCATCAGCTGCCTGCAGCAGCCCCCCCAAAGCCACCAGCTCTCCTCTTCTTCATTCCCACACGAGCTGGTAGCTCCCAGGTGCTCCCAGTTGAGCTGGGCTGGGAAAACACCTATTTTTCATAGCACTGGGAGGGAAAGGCACAAAGTGGTCGATAGCCCTCTTCATGCTGGCAGTGCTTTTTGCAGCTGGACAGGCCGCTCGGTTAAACGTGCCGGCTGGTTCTTACCTCTCCATGCAGTTTTTTTCAAGAGATGGAAGCTGCGTCTCGCACTTTGGGGTATTTCTTTAGGGTAGAAGTAGCTGGCTTTCTGTAGCTTTGTGCTTATCTGCTGTTCACACAGAGCTTGTATTTCATAGCAAAGCGTTATAGGTTCCTTAACCATGTTTTCTGGCTTGTTCTGCATCCCAGGGACCACCAGGGCCTCAAGGACCGACTGGATTTCCTGGACCAAAAGGCCCCCCTGTAAGTAACTCTCTCTCTAGAACGTGCGAAGAAATGTATAAAATCTTTCCCATCCAGCTGTGACTGCCTGTGCCAGCTCAGTCTTAGCTGCTTCTCTGACAAGCAGTGACGTACCCAATAAAAGGCATTAGTGAGACATCACGATAATAACCCGACGGTTTAAGATTTTAAATAGCCAAGTAAATTGCGGCTGATTATAAATGTTCATTTCCTAATGACTCAATATCGCTAGGATCTTTCATGGTTGCTCTGTTCTTTATTTTCCCCCCGTATCCTGGGAGGACAGCACAACCGAATAGCACTGCAATTATTATACGCTTGTGGGGCACCTCAGAAACCTTTTTGGAGCGATTTTCTTCCCTGTGCTGAACAGCTCGCTCCTGCTCCGGACCTGTAAGATAAATCTTTCCTTTGGGAGGTGCATGGGAAGGGGTCGTATCTTTTAGGGTTCTGAGCACCCCCATTTCACTGTGAAATGGATGGGAACTCATGCAAGGAGGCAAGCAGGTTTGATTCAGTTCTTATCACAATTTTACTACTGAGCATTTGGTCATGTTCCTTCTCACCCTGGTTTTCTGCTGCAGGGTCCTCCTGGGAAGGATGGATTGCCTGGTCACCCCGGACAGAGAGGAGAAACTGTAAGTAGCCAAAAATCTTGGGCAGATCATTAGTCCTGAGTCTCGTCTTGCCGGTTGGTTTTTCTAAACCCTTTTGTGCAGCTGGGGAGATGTGGCCACACGTTTGTTTTCCCTGGAGGTCTGTGTCTCTCCAGCTGCATGGGATGGTCTACGGGAAGCAACCCTCTTCTGAGCAGGACGGGTCGGTCTAATGATGATTTATGTGAAGGTTGTGCACCAACTCCTCTCTCTCTGTCCCTTTAGTAGATTGAGGAGGTCATACGTATCGTGCGTAGAGAAAACGTGAGCAGAGGTGTAGTGATGCTGGTGGCCAGCATCAGAGGCAGTTGGGTTTCTGCTGTGATAGGTGCTGCAAGAGGCAGCTCCTCGCAAGGTGGGAGGACGTTGGTTGGGGTTGAGTCTGGGTCAGCACAAGCCAGCACTTGGTGTGGCTCTTGCTTTCATGAGGTGGAGAAGGAGCTGGGAGGTGATTTCCAAGCAGCAGCCAGGCTCTGTACCCCAAGGACTCGCCGAAGCGCTCGTCCCTTTGGCCTCCCAAGGGGGAAGGCTGTGCCTCTGCTCTTCGGAGCGTTACGGGTAGAGTCTGCACTTTCTTTCCCACTCCATCCTTTGGAGATGTGGAGGTTTTGCGTCTCTCTATTCCAGAGACACGACTCTAGGGCTGTGGTAGCAGAGAGTTTTTCACGCGAGACGGGCTCCATCCTTCACAAGCTCAGCTTTCCTCACCCAGCTGCGTTAGATCAGGGGCAGTTTTATTTTCTCTGGAACCTGCAACGGGGAGACATAAATGCTTTTCACCTCTTGATGCACCATGTGACCGAGGCCAAGAGCTGTTGCACAGCAGAGAAGAGTTACAGCCCAGTTTTGGCCATGCTTGGCTTGAGAGGAAGGCAGTTCCTGGCCAAGATGAGGGGTGCAATGGTTTTTCTCTAGTTTTTCTGTCCGCACCAATTACTGCAGCACGCTCGTGTGTCAGCCGCTGCCTTAGCACCCGAGCGAGAAGAGCATCTCTGCTGACGCTGCCTTGTAGCCAAAGCTACGCACAAGGGCCTCGCCAAGTTTTGCTTGAGCTCCCTCCAGCAATAATCCCTTGCTGCAACCCACGGAGCAGCTCCTGGCTGTTTAGGTACCTCACTGTATCGTACGCGTACTGCTTTGTCCGTTCTAAAAGGTTTTGTTGCGCAGATGTAATCATTGTTTCTCACCAAAGGAGAACGATGAGGCATGTGGAAGGTATGATACCCTGGCTGTCGTGCGTCTCTGGTGGTCCATTTTCTGCACGTGTTTTGCTTGCAGGATACCCTAAGCAAAAAATGATCCTTCTGCCATGTATTCCTCTGCATGCAGTAATTAGTGTTCTTCGGCATTGTTGGGGATGTTTATTCCTTTTTCCTCAGCTGTTTACAATCCAGCTCGTTCGCTGCTGTTGGTACGTCCCTCTCCCCAGCACTGCATGCTGCATGTTAGCAGATAGACTCTTTGTTCTGTGTTTATTTTACAGGAAAAAACCCACAACTTCCTCTCCTCAGCTTTGCATTTTCCCGCACTGCCTTTCCTAGCAAATGGGCACTGAAAAGGCTTTGCACATTATGCATTTTTTTCCCCTCAACTTATCACACAACAATTTAATTAACTTGCCTGGCATTTGCAAAGCAAGGCAATGCAAATACTGCTTAGTGCAACACCAGACATTTATTTACACTCCATGAGACCGACTTTAAGACACTGGTTGTGGTATTTTCGAACGCACAGTTCTCAGGTCAGGATTAACTTAAAGGTGAAGAGAAGAGTTTTCACCTGCCAGAGCCTGACCGTGACATTTAGTCTTCCTTCACTGAGTTATCTACAACATCCAGTACTCCTACATTCAAATTAGAAGTAGTAGTAAAAACTTCACTTGCATCTGCCGTTACCAACTTGGAATAAAGCATCAACCTCCAAGTCTGCATGAATATGAATGGAGAATGGGCTTTCAGTTATTTGGGGTCTGAAAGTACTCCCTGAAAGCTTTCTTCACTCACTGCAGCAGTAGCTTACCTATCACAGGCAAATCCTTCCAGAAAACCAAAAATCTCTTAATCTGTGCCATGAACAAGCTTGCAAAGTTCGCTTTCCCCGGAATCCTCTCGGGGTGCACGCAGACCTGTGCAGACCCAGCTAGCAGAAGTCCCTTTTTTGTCCCCCTTCCCTTACACAGTGCCAAAAAGCGAGGAGAGAAACAAAACCAAATTAACTATTATTTCCACATCAGTAGCCTTGTCAGCGCACTCTGCACCTTCGTGCAAGAAAACCTAGACTTGAAATCTGTCTGTCAAATAGTTCCCTTTATTGGACTTTTCATTTAGTAGCAGATAGGCACACTGAAGGATGCTGAAATATTTGGCCGTATTGGATTTACAAAGATTGAATCAAAAAAAAAAAAAAATTCTAAAAACTCTGTGCTCAAGGCTCAAACAGGATAAAAGGAAACACCTTTCTTCAGATTAATAAAAAAGTCCTGCACAGAACTGGCTGAAATATTTTTTCTACAATAAGAGTTTAAATTGTACATTCATTTCACAAAGATGTTCTGCCGTTTCCCCATCAATGACAGGATATTTTCTGGGATCTGCAGACAGCTACAGAATAGCACTGAGTAGTTTTTTTAGCGTGACACATTACCGTTGGCTTGGGATTTATCTGATCGTCTTTTGTGGCAATGAGAAAATAGCCTGTGTGCCCTAAATGACATTTCTCAAGCTTGTCAGCGTGCTATAGTAAGAATGATAATTAATGTGCTTTTTAAAGAGTGGCTTAGGAGAGCTAAACAATTGCAGTGGTGATAGTTCGTTATTGTCACTCTTCAAATGTCATTATGAGTAGCTGTCACGGAGACTTCGCTACTCATCGGCTTTTGGAGAGAAACACATTTGTGATTTCTTTCAGCAGATGTTGATGAAGGAAATAAAGCTCCGCTCAGCCCCCGAGGCTGGTGGGTTTGGGGCTTCAGCAGGGCTGGAGGTTGTTGGAAGACGGTCACCCGGCCTCCGACCTCCTGGGAGCTAAGCCTAAAACAGAGCTGAGCCTAAACCAGTACCAGAACGGGGAGCAGGAGAAGGGAAATGTTTATTAAGAATTACCCAGCATGAAGAAACTCGCACATTCTGACTTCCTAATAGCAATTTCCTCGATAGGTTTCGTGAGCATAGCAGACTTTTTTTATATATGTATATATGGCCAGTCCTTCAGCCAAACCACAGTAGCTCCATCAAAACAGCAGAGCTGAGCTTTGAGAATCCCTTTTTCTTCCTCTGCTTCGTCCCTGTATAAACGTACAAATACACATTTTCCACCTTCTGTTTGATTTCTTGTTTCTTTTCCCTTCGGGTGTCCACCCGTTCCTGGTCGGTAGCTTCGCCAGAGGAGCAGCAGCCTGTGACCCTCGCTGGAGCGCTCCTTGGTGGAAGTGTCATCTCTTTCTCTTTTCCCTTCTCTAACAGGGTTTCCAAGGCAAGACCGGCCCTCCGGGACCCCCCGGTGTCGTAGGCCCTCAGGTAAGAAGCAAATGCCCGTGCTTGCACCAGCCCTCATCTTCAGCGGTGCGGCACGGCCGGTTCCCGCAGCTCTGATGGTTTAGCTGGAGCTGCTGGGACCACCGGTTACCCAGCACAGAGACTCCTCTTCCAGGGGAGGCAAAGTCATGTCAAAGCAAGCTTGATGGCTTTGGAATTCCTGGCCAGGGTTGGAAATACCCCGACGGGTCCCAGCCCACCTCGTCGAGGCATTAGGATGGTATTTAAAGAGACGTGGCTGAAGGCTGCTGTAAACAAGGCGGCTCCTCTGAACTCATAACAACTACCTTGGTGTAAAGTTGGTGTAGGGTGAGAGAGAGACCAGCTACACACAGCCTCACTAAAAGACCTTAAGCAACCAGAGTGTTAAACATAATCTCAAAGGGTTGTAAAGCTTCTGGGGCGCTCAGGGCAGTGTAAGTGTGATGCAAGAGTGCTCTTACACGTTGTTATGAAGAAATGCATCCCTCTTTAACGTCAAGTGCTGCTAGATTCTGTCAGAGTTGCCCTATTTTCCTTTTAGTCACAATGAGCTCTGTGCAATCTGGAAATAGTAACTGCGCAGCCAGAATTTGTACCCCTCGTGCAAGGGCGTGCAAGGCTTGTGCATCAGTTTTATAGGCAGAGTCCTAGACTGAGTAGGACTGGCTCTGGGCTGAACCTCCTGAACTGTTGGGGAAGTTGCTCTTTAATTACCAAGTAATTAATTTGTCCTCTTTAATGATAGTGTAAAGTCCCTGATTTGTAAATTCCCTGATTAGGGGCAATTCCCTGACTGTGTCTGTCTTCTCAAGTGCAAATTAGGTTCTGTGGCGATCGTATCTGGCGCTGCTGTGCGTAGTTAGCGTGATCTGTGGTTGCCGAGCGCTCGCAGTGTTATCGTTCTGCTTACGCTAAGTGGCACCCTGCAGCGTGACATGAATTACAACCACCATCCCAGCGGACACCAGCGTGCAGGGACGTTACAGTCTTGTGCCTATGGCTTTTGTCCTCCTCCAAAATGGGTCACTTGGGAACCTTCTGCGCCGGGCCTTACGTTACACTCGTCACCGTTAGTGCCCGCGTACAGCACAGAGGCAGTCAGTAATTGCATGTAGTACAAGCCTAATCCATTATTTATGCCCCATATAAAGAAGAATCAGCACGATTGTAGAGTACTGAGGAAGTTTTCAATTGAAAAAAACCCTTAAGCATAATAATTGTAGTAATAATATCTCATTTATGTGAACGCTTTCGTTCCAGAGGATCCCAATGCTTCTAGTCTGTCAAGTGCAATGTTGCCCCTTCCAAAACAAGGTCCCTTTACATGTCTGCAGGGATTCCTGGTGGCACTGCAGGGGACAGCTGAGGGAAGGAGCATCTTCCATCCCATTGCAACCTAAAGGAATGAACCGATAGCCTGAACCTCTTCCTTCATTCTTTGCTCTGCTGATACCCACCACCTTCTCCCTGATCTCTGTTTCTTCAGGGTCCGACTGGTGAGACTGGGCCAATGGGTGAGCGGGGACATCCAGGTCCTCCAGGTCCCCCAGGTGAACAAGGTCTTCCTGGCCTCACTGGAAAAGAAGGGACCAAGGTAGGGACCAGCAGCCTGCTGAATTCACTCTCCTTGCAAGCCTGGACGCCTGCCTCTCTCCCAGAGATGGAGAGGGATGATTCAGAAAAGACGTGATGTTTTGCAGCATCTCATCACGACTTGACCCCAGAGGGAGGAGCTGGGTCTCTATGGACTCTGCAGATCCTCAGCCATTTATCGCTGTCGTTGCAGGGGGACCCTGGTCCCGCTGGCCTCCCAGGGAAGGACGGTCCCCCGGGCTTGCGAGGCTTCCCCGGAGAGAGAGGTCTCCCTGGCCCCATTGTGAGTAGAGGCTGCCCGGTCCTGCCGGTGGGAAGGGTGCCCAGGCGGTGCAGCACCCAGCTCCCAAAATTACTTTGTTTTTCTCCCTCCAGGGTGCTCCAGGGCTGAAAGGCAACGAAGGTCCCCCAGGCCCCCCAGGCCCAGCAGTGAGTATCCTTGCCCTTACAGGCACCACCTAACGCGTTTACAAGCTTGGCAAGCCAAACCGGAGGGTTAGTCACAGCTCAGTGCTTTAGCCGTTATTCCCTTTGCACTAACTACCGACTTGCTGGATATTGCTTTATTTTACAAGACAAGCATGTAATAGCTCAGTCATTTTGTGGTGTCAGCTTATGAACATACGTGACAAGCTGAGGGAACAGGGATGATTCAGGACATTGAGAATTTTGCTCCTAAGTCACCAGCTTTCCCTCTGAAAGTTGTCCCCACTCGAGATTCGTGCTCAGTGCAGCCCTTCTGGAAGAAAATATTCATCATCCAAGCCTCCCTGCTGCATTGGCCATGAAGTGGCTTGTGCTCCTGTTCCAGGCTGGTGATGTGCCCCCAAGAACTGACCTCCCTGCACCATCCAGAGGAGAACCCAGCCTTTCCAGGGATTTTAAGTAAAAAAAGATCTACAGCATCCCTTGGGCTGATGGCACCAAGTCATCACATGGCGGTCGCCCATCAAATGCACTCATGATGCGTTTGCAGCATCCTACTGCTGGATTTCTTTCTGTCTGTACAGAGATAAAGCTTGATACTCCAATTAATGCTTCCTTCTTCTCCAACAGGGCTCTCCTGGCGAGCGTGGTCCCGCAGGATCAGCCGGCCCGATAGGCTTGCCAGGGCGACCTGGCCCCCAGGGACCTCCAGGACCCGCAGGTGAAAAGGGAGCTCCAGTAAGTACCAGTATAAAGATTAACAGCTGTGGGTCAAATTGGAATGTGTGTAGTAGGAAGCTGAGCATGGAGACATTCTCTGGGGCAGGTGTATAAAAGATTTAAGGAAAAAAAAAAAGGAAGGAATTCAATTAGGAAGGAATTTTCTCATCTTGGGTGCACCAAACCACTGAACGTTAGCTGCTCAACAGCCCTGTTTGGGACACATGGGCTATCAAAAATGGATGTGATCCCAGGGACCAAAATGTCTTCAGGCAACGAGAAGGGATGAGGACTGCACAGGTAAAATGACAGCCTGTGTGACCTCCTAGTGACAAACAGCCACAGGACTGGCCTCTGGGCAGAGGAGTGAGCCAACCCCGTCACCGCTTACAGGGATGCGCCGGCAGCGGCGATATCCACTGAGCCTAAATAAATCCTTACCCCTTCACTGCCCCGGCCAAGAGGCAGCACAGGAAGGTGCTGCAGAGGTTTCGTCTCTGCTTCCCGGGATGCTGCGTGCTGCCGCAGCGTCCGTGTTCCCTGCCGTCCCGCTGGTGCCCGTGGAAAGAGCTGTTCTGAGCAAGAGCCCCAGCAGAGCACGGCTGAGTCCTGCCATATGGTCCCTCTCCACCAGCCAGCCCGCGCAAGCTCTCACGTCTTTCGCTCCCCAGGCACGCGCGTGAAATGTCACGTGCGGGCAGGAGAGAGTGGGCTGGGATGACTATTTCTGTCTCTGAAGAGCAGAGCACCGTGACAGTCCCGAGAAGGAAGGCTGTGTCTCTAATTCGCTCCCAAATGGTTTTGCAGGGACTTTTGGGTTGCCTGCCTCAAACTCAGCTTCAGACCCAGCAAAACGAGCAAATGGTATCAGTGATTTCAGCCTGGCTGAGGACACTTACTGTGATTGATTGTTGTTATCAAAAGTGTTTATCAGCCACTGTATTCCACATTTGCTGGCTTATTAGAAACTCCAGCAGCTAGTCCAGAGGCAAGAATTTCCTGGTGAATCAGCTTTATGAACATCTGTCCTGCCAAGTACCTGTATGATGTATCGCTGGATAGATGAATAGGCCATTTATGTGGCATCTAATTATTCAGAAGAGAGCACCCAGGATTCAGATGCAATTAAATTATGCACGAGGAAACTGAAAAATATCCACTGCTCAGTTCCTGCAAACAAACAAATTTGATGGAAGGCTCCAGGTCTGAGGAATACAAGTAGATGTTTAAGCAGGAGGCCAGCAGAGATTGCTTTCTTCACTTCACGTGTTTTCCTTTGTCCAGAAGCTCAGGAGGGAGCTTGGGGCCTCCCGAGAAACCCCCGTTAGCTGGGGATCAGCCAGGGAGGGAGCAGGCACTGAGTGCTGGGACAGCCAGGACCAAAATCAGTAAAAATTGGCTGTGGGAATAAAAATTAGTGGAGGTCTTGTTTGTCATTGACAGAGAGATGGCAGAGGGTGCAGATTAAATCTGATTATATTGCTGTAGCGGTGAAATTGCAGCTGTGATCTGGGTATTCACTGTTTAGATTTGTTTGTTCTTTATCTCTCGAGACAGAAATGTTGTCTTGTTTCAGACAGCAAGCACAGGGAGCCTGCTCACACAGCTGGAAACTGGTTTTGCTGTACATGCCCACGTAGTCAGGGGTCATTAGCAGCTGAATAAAACATTAACGGGATGTACTGGGTTGATGGGAGGGAGGAGAAGAGCTCTGCGTGACCTGCCTGCTCCTTCTGCTTCCAGGGCGAGAAGGGTCCTCAAGGGCCGGCTGGCCGGGACGGCATCCAGGGCCCGGTGGGACTCCCAGGTCCAGCAGGTCCTGTCGGCCCCCCCGGAGAGGATGGAGACAAGGTGGGAGCAGCTCCCTGCTGCGCAGGGTCACTCCGGGAAGGACCTGGGCAACGTGCCCCATTGCCACCGTGCTGACCGCGTCGGGACGGGTGTGCTGGGGTCGTAACACAAGGGTGTTTCTGTGGCGCTGGCAATCCCGCGAGACGAGCAGCGTCCGATCTGGGGAGCAGCCGCAGACCGGGCTGCGTGTGTTCTCCCAGCCAAAGCGCTTGCTGAAATGCGGTTAGCCTCCCCCAAAGCCCGTAGCAGGTGGCCCCCCCCCCACGGGTGCCTGGCCTTTCCAAATTAATTACCTTTCCCCACTCTCTCATTAAGCCTCTCCGGACTGGAGGATTCTTAGAAAACATTAGCTGGGGACAAATCACTTATCGCTGCTAACGAGGTCTGCAAAACGATGCTTCTTGCGTCGCGTGGCAGCTCAGGAAAGTTTTAGGATGCAAAAGGGTTTGGTTACAGCTGGAGCTGCCAAATCTCTGGCCTTTTCCAAAACTCAGTGGGGTACTTCTGTGGGAATTGGCATCTTTGGGATGAGGGTGCAGACACACAGGACCGTTGCTTGAATGTTGAGATATGGAAGTGGTCACCAAGTGAACTGATTGTGCCTCTTTGTTCCTGGCAGGGCGAGATCGGGGAGCCTGGCCAGAAGGGCAGCAAGGGCGACAAAGGGGAGCAGGTGAGTGGGGTGGACATTGTCGTAGCTGCTTCCCTGGAGGAGTGTGGTTATCTCGTGTGACTTGCTGGAAACGGAAGATGATACCATTTTAATCTCTTCCTGCCATTGCTTCATCTTCTTCTCCTTCGCTTCATCAAATACCCACACGACGTAAAAAAGAGCGAGTGCCTGAAGTGTGTTTCTCCTCCAGCTCCGAGGAGCACACTGAGATGTTTCCATGTCACCCATGTGCTATGTAAATATCTGTGAAACACGAGGAGCCCTTGCCATTAAAGCTGGGTGTTTGGCTGTAGTTCCTTTTCTAGTTGCTTGTAGCACACCCTTTATGTGCTGCTCAGAGCCTGAGGAATGGAAAATGAATCGCACATAAGTGTTTAGAGAGAACTGAGCAGCGTGGTGTTGCTTTGCTGGAGCAAAAACGGATTTAGACGTGTCTGCTGTGCCATTGGCACCAGGGCTGAGGGATGCTTGCGTTTGGGGACACTCGACCCTGTCCTCCCTCTCTGTTTTGGGAGTGAACGCGTGTTTAATGGAGGCTGTATTGAAGGGCATCACCTTTTCCAGGTGAGTTTTTTTTACTCTGTGATCCTAATGGTGACGTTGCACTTCTGTTTCGTGACAGGGTCCACCAGGTCCTACCGGCCCGCAGGGTCCAATCGGTCAGCCTGGCCCAGCTGTGAGTATTGTCCCTGTGGGCAGAAATCCTCTTTCCTGCCATAAGCTGTCCTGGGCAGCACTGCAAAGATGGGCGGTTTCTGCCTGGCGCCGCTGATGCCCAACGCCTGAGTAGGGCATTGCTGCTGGCTGCGGCAGGAGGTGGTGGGGATGGAGCTTTGCATCTGCCTTGTGTCTTTGCCGAGCTGTGTTGGACTCTTTCCTCACAGGGTGCTGATGGAGAGCCAGGTCCCAGGGGACAGCAAGGCCTCTTTGGTCAGAAAGGTGATGAAGGACCCCGAGGTTTCCCAGGTCCCCCCGGTCCAGTGGGCTTGCAGGTAATTCGTAGCATCAAGGAAAGGGCTTAGGGTAAGGAGAGCTGGGGCTCCACCTGGGATGTTCACAGCTAAAACTCTTCCCTTCCACCTCCACAGGGCTTGCCAGGACCACCCGGTGAGAAGGGAGAAACGGGTGACGTTGGGCAAATGGTAAGATGCTTTCATACTTCTTTTTTCATCGCTGACATAGACATTGCTCCAAGAAACATGTCTTAAATTTGTCTCCCCTCTCTCTCAGGGCCCACCAGGCCCACCTGGACCCAGAGGTCCATCTGGACCACCAGGAGCAGATGGTCCACAGGGACCTCCCGGGGGAATAGGAAATCCTGGTGCAGTAGGAGAGAAGGTAAAGCATCCAGACAAACCTGATGGAAGCCTGCAGGAGTTTACTGCAACAAAACTCATGCAGGAGCTTTGCCACATGAGCAGCAAACTCGACACCCTGCAGAAATAGAAGTGTGCTCATCATCTTTTCCACTCTGCAGGGTGAACCTGGTGAATCTGGTGAGCCTGGTCTTCCTGGTGAAGTTGGCCTCCCGGTAAGTATGCTTACAGGGTGGCTCTTGCTCTGATGGAGAAGAGGTTTTCTTCAGTGGTCTCCCCTGAGGAGCTGGTTGAAGGGGGGTCAGAGTCATGGATGTGGATGGGGCTGCAGGGACTGAACCAGCCATGTCCATGGTTTGGGTATCGGGCGACACATCACCATGTTACTGGGTGTTTATGGCATAACTAACGTTTAGTCACCGAATATGGGCTACCCACGACTGAACAACATGAACACCATTTAATCTTGGTGGGAAGGGACTGCTAAATCATGTCCTCATGGTTTGAGATACAAATAGAGCTTCTTTCTCAGAATTGATTAAAGGCTAATTAGAGATCAGTAAGTTGTTTTTGTGGATAACAGAAACACCCTTTTTCCTTTACAGGGTCCTAAAGGTGAAAGAGGTGAAAAGGGTGAAGCAGGTCCCTCTGGTGCTGCTGGTCCACCTGGTCCCAAAGGTCCCCCAGGGGACGATGGTCCCAAAGGCAGTCCTGTAAGTTCCTCCTCCTGCCCAAGCAGTGCTTCCTTGTATTGCCCAGCAGAGATTTCTGCATGAAAAAATGTTTTCCAGAGATTTTTGTGGAAATTTGAAACAGTTTACTAGCCAGAGAATTGCTCCTCTAATGTTATGGGGTATAAGTCCCCTTCTTTAGGGTGCTAATGAGGAAAAGACCCAGCTGTACCATATCTTCCAGCAATACTGGAATTATCAGTCCTTTCTGCAGGCTATCAGAAAACTCACCCCTACGGAGATGACCTGCAGTAGGTTTACTCTGTGCTTGAGCTTATGCATTGCCAAGGTCCTCTGCACCAGAGCGAAGCTTCCAAAACAGCATAGAGGAAATTTATGTGAATTTAGGAGCTGCACCTCTAGGGTCAGATCCCTGCTGATGCTAATTGCTGCAGCTCTATTGAAGCCAGTAGAGCTATACTGATTTATACCAGATGACAATGGTACAGTATTTATCTTGCCGGCTTCTTTGATGCTTGCTGGCTGAAGAAATTTGTTACGTGATAAGCAAAGATGGCATGAAACAGCAGAGGAGGCAGGGGAGTTAGTCATCTCTCTTAACAGATGGGTTTTTGGGATATCACTTTATTGATTGAAGCCTATTGTCTGAACGCTGGTCTCAGAATCATTTGAAGTGCACAACAGACATTGTATGGAGAAGAATGGTGAAGTGTTTTAGTCGTTAAATGCTTTGAGAGGATATTCACGTGGAAAATGTTACACATCATGTAGTAAGCAAAAGCAAAATCTTCTAATCTGCACATTCCCCAGAGCTGCGAGGATTTCGCTGTCACTTGTCCGATGTATTTATGAAAAACTAGATGAAAGTCCCAGCGTTGACACTGGAGCTCTGTGTAGTCTGGATGCAGAGCTGAACTGGTGGCTGTGCCAGGATGGAATTACCAAAGATGCAAAGATGGGATGTGACCTGGGATTGTGCCTGAGGGAACTGGGGTTTTACTCCGTGGGGTGACTGCCCACGTTGTCGCTGGGGTAACAGGTACTAGTGCTCTGCAGTTCTCCAGATGCAATACCTTTGACTTGGGGATATGCTCCTTCTCTCTTTACAGGGTCCGGTTGGTTTCCCTGGTGACCCTGGTCCTCCTGGAGAACCTGGTCCAGCTGTAAGTGTTTGTCTCACAGAAGGGCAGTGAGGTTCCTCCTCTTGGTTTTGTGAAAT
The DNA here is from genome assembly GCF_028858705.1 of Grus americana. Classification (NCBI taxonomy): domain Eukaryota; kingdom Metazoa; phylum Chordata; class Aves; order Gruiformes; family Gruidae; genus Grus; species Grus americana. The sequence continues at coordinate 10,946,220 of NC_072871.1, read as the reverse complement.
ACGACTGTGTGCTGTTCACTCATCAGCAGCTCCTCTGGCATTTACTCTTCCTTTACTTGGGAAAGAGTAGGAAGTCCCACCACGACGGTTTGACCGTGCTACAGCCTTTGGGGCAGTAGCCATACGAATGTTGCTGTCCACAGCTCCTGTGTATTTGACGCAGAAGGTTTGCTGTTGCCAGTGTTCCCAACAGGAGATGGGAAGGGGTGGTACCCGGTGACATGAATACCAGCTGAGCCCCACCTGCTGCTGCTAACGCTCTGCTCAACTCTATTTGTACCCTAAATGCTCCTGCTTGTTTCTTTCTTCTTCCTTTTTAGGGTCAAGATGGTCCCCCTGGTGACAAAGGTGATGATGGCGAACCTGGACAGACTGTGAGTAACTGGATAGATGAGATCTGCTCCCCGTCAGTCCTCACGGTTTCTGTGGGCAGGTCCGAGGACTTTTAACACAGAAGGACGTACGGCATCTGATTCCCACCAGCTTCTGCTGCACTGGTCCCCCGGTGCCCGTCCAGTCCTGTCTGTGTCAGCCTGGCTGCTGCCATCCGTCCGGGCTGCTTAGCAAGACATCCTGAAAGCAAAAATTAACTTACAGAAAAACAAATTCTAAGCCTTTCATTTTAACTTTGCTGCGCCTTATGGTATTTCATGGTGGGAAGGGATAAAACAAGATACCACCTGCACCCCCGAGGAGGTGTCGGGAGTTGTACTGGCCGCCCACGCCTCAGCTTAGCACAAACTCTAGATCTCGACTCGAGTTTTACACGTTTGCTCATCCCTTCCGCCTCTCGTGGTGCAGTTATGGCTTGTTCTCCTCCCCTCTCCATCTAGGGTTCCCCTGGTCCCACGGGAGAGCCTGGCCCCTCCGGACCCCCAGGAAAAAGGGTAAGCTGATTGTTTAGGAGTATTTTTCCAAATGTATTTGTATTGATTTTTCGAAACAAATGTTATTCCTAGGTCTACAGTAAACGCAAGGCACTAGCACGTAAAACAAGTGACAACAACAATAAAATCGATGCGCCATTCACGGCCATTGGAAATTGCTGGGAAATTGTCACCCAAATCCTATGGAATTTTTCTGAGATTTTAACGCCCAAAAGAAAATACAAGTATGAGGTGCTCCTGCTCTTCCTGCCTTGCTGGCAGAGCCTGGGGATTCATTTAGCAAGAAGCTAATTTAAAAGGCTTTTCAGAGATATTTGTCTCCATTTTGTCTTCCTCCCTGGGGCTGTAGCAATTTTGCTAATTCCAATAGGCTATTCCAGATCAGCGTGATCTAATCGTGTTTTGCATCTATTTTGTGCTTTCTCTAGGGCCCTCCTGGTCCAGCCGGTCCCGAAGGAAGGCAAGGAGAGAAGGGAGCCAAGGTAAGAGCTGAACGGGATTGCACTTCTACTGCGTCCTTTTTATGCCGAAAGGAGCACCCTCTGACAACGCTGGTGTCTGACAGACAGTGATTTGATTTTGCTGTGTGTTACAACAAATTAGCCTGAATTTGGGGCCGTCGGCTTCAGGTCTAAGCTTATGTTTCATCTTTTAACAAACTCTGTGGAGATAATTAGAGCTTGGTAAGGTCATGGGAATGTTTTTCTTGTTTTGAAATGACAAAGTGTCATATTTGGCAATTTGATATGTTGTAAATAATACAGCACGCACAGCCCTGCATCCCTTCCCAGGGCAAACACAGCGTTATTGGACCATGATTATTTCGGTACGGGTGGTGGGGAAATGTAGAGTGTGATGGCAATTTATAGGTCTAATTGTTGCAGCAGCCGCAGGAACGCTGATGGCGGAGGATGTCCTCTGCTAGTTCATCTCCTGGGTCTGAACTCAGGAAGGCTTCCTGCTCCGGAGAGCTCGTAGCCAAAGGGTTGTTCCTGCTGGAAATCAGCAGAAATAGGCAAGGCTGAAAAGTGAGGGAGTTTGGAGACTCGTCCTCAGCACATAAGGGGTACGGAGCAGTAGGAAGATGAGAACAGAAGTTTTACATGCTTTGCATGGAATTGCATCCGCTCTGCGACATCCTGGCAGCAGCCGCAGCGTATTTGAGAAGATCGTTTGATACCCCAATGCAAATTAAACCATTCTGCCTCTTGCATCCAGGGTGAAGCTGGTTTGGAAGGACCTCCTGGGAAGACTGGCCCAATTGGTCCCCAAGGTGCTCCAGGGAAGCCTGGCCCTGACGGCCTTCGAGGAATTCCTGGTCCAGTCGTGAGTATTCCCAAACTGAGCAAAGTCTGAGAAAGCTTCTGGGCAGGGTTGTTCCTGGTGCTTTACCGTAACGCGTCTGCCTGGGAAGGTGCCTTTCTCCCAGCGTAATGTTTGATCTGTGCTTAAATGCCTGACATTTTTAGTGGAAACAATATAATGATGAATAACATCTCCCAGCAAGTTTTATTTGAGTCTTGGGTCTGCTCACCCACTCTCTGGGGTAACGTTTCCATGAGCTCCAAAGTCCCTTTTCCAGTAGAGCTTTGAGCATGAAAGGAGCAGAAATCCTTTTGCCTTCACCCACCTGTGAGAAGCCAGGGCACAGGGACCACATGAGGACGGGTGAATAATCTGAATAATCCCAGCTGGGAGCGCAGCTGGCATGAACAACGGGTTTGAGGGAATTGCACTGTTTTACAGGGTGAACAAGGTCTCCCGGGATCCCCTGGCCCAGATGGTCCTCCAGGCCCAATGGTATGTCAAGACCATCAAATTCGATGACTTATTGAAATGGGTGAACGCATTTTACATTAACTCATTCTCTTTTTCGTTTTTCCCGTCTCACGCAGGGCCCACCGGGTTTGCCTGGTCTTAAAGGAGACTCTGGTCCTAAAGGGGAGAAGGTGAGAACGCTGCGCACGGTCTCGCTGCATGACCTGATGTCCGTGTCTGGGTGTGGGGGGAAGAATGTCATTGCAGAGGGGTGCTGCAGCTGGCACGACAAGGCTGAGGAGTGCCACCAGCCCCGCGTTCTCTCTCTCATACTCCGGAAGCATCAGACATACCTTTAAAGTGAGCGTGCCCCACGGGATGAGCCGGGTCGTGCTGTGGGTGAGCGTGTGTCAGGGCCCGTCTGGATCCATGGGTTTCCCATCCCCGCGTCACCAGCACCGATGGCAGCGAGGCGAGACAGAGGAGCTGAATCTCCGCGTTGCCCTACGCTGGCCCTCGCAATCCACGGCAGCTCTGCCTGAACGGAGACGCTGTAGCACAGGGAGGTGCAGACACCTGGCTTGCTTTAGGGCAGGATTCTGTGTCCTGCAGAAATTTATGCAATATATGTTAGCACCCGAAATGAGCAGGCGCTCCAGTGCAGCAGCTCTGCTTCTACATTTGTAGTATTTTCTGTTGCAAAAAGCTAGTGCTTTGCTCTGCCACTTCCAGGTGTCAGGGATAGCTACGCACTCCCATCGCTTTAGGCATTTGGGGTTGTATCTAGAAATGTCTTTGCTGGGTAGCTTTGGCGTTAATTTACCTCCGGCGAGAGATCATAATTAACATCTGCTGTTTTCCCCTAGGGTCATCCAGGTTTAATTGGTCTTATTGGACCGCCGGGAGAGCAGGGAGAAAAGGGTGACAGAGGTCTCCCAGGCCCCCAGGGCTCGGCAGGACCCAAAGGAGAGCAGGTAAATATTCCGTAAGACCTTCATGGAATTGTGCTTTTGAGCTGCGGGGTTTGCTGCCCATGAGCAGGTACGGCATAGCAGAGATGGCAGGAGACTCTCACTAATTTTTGAGGAATATTTTCTGTATTAATGTAGTTTATTCTACATGCGAAACGTAGAGATGCTCCAAAATTACCTGTTTTAGTGGAAAGCAGATTCCCAAGAGTCATATGAAAAGAGTTAAATAGACTTGGAGGGATGGTGACATTAAATATGCATCTAGAGGACTGATTTTCAAAACTGTGTGCCTGAGTGATGAGATTCCCTGGTCGTGCTCTCGTCTGGATCATGCACACCAGTTAAAGCTCCAGATTTGAATGGGGTCCTCCAAAACCGGGTGGTCATCTGTGAGCAGATGTTAGTTGTGTAGTTACAGGCCAGCATTGCTGCATGTAAATCAATGTTGTTCTGCTTTTATTTTCCAGGGTATCACAGGTCCTTCTGGACCAATTGGACCTCCAGGGCCACCAGGATTACCGGTATGTGACAAATAAATAATTATCTTTGAATTCCTTGGGAGCTACGCAGTCCCTCTGGAGTCACGTTGGTGCTCCCAGATGTACCTGGCACAGTCCCTCTGGCCTGACCCAGTATGAGGGTGCTGATGGGAATGGGTTTGCCCAGCTGAGCCCATTAAAAACACTGGAATGAGTTACAGGAGTACTGGGGGGTGACGCGTGAGCTGAGAGATGGGCACAGGGGACGCAGCGTGATCGAGGCAGGGAAATTAGCCCACCTTGTTTCTTTTGGATTATCTGCAATCACATGGCAATTTTTTTTTTGTACTTTTTTGCTATTTGTGGTTTTTTCACTGGATGCCCAAAGCCTGCACCCTTGGGCAACCAGCATTTGCTCTTGCTGGGTGTCCTTAGCACGGAGCCAGGATCAGCCCCGGGTTACGGTAATCACACAGCAGCTTTTCCAGTCCCCATCCGGGCAGGAGCGCAGGGCACTGACACAGATTGGTCTGACACAAATGCTTTTTGTATGTTGGCAAATAAAAGCAAGGCTGAACTCAAGTGGATGTGAAAAGTGGAAACAGAAAGGAAGTGAATTTTAAAAACAACCCCACCTTGTGTAACACTGCTCTGTCTCTCTCTAAGGAGAGACTGACTTCTCTGCTAGGAAACGTACCGACTCTTTTCTGTATTTTTTTTCTCTATACAGGGTCCACCTGGTCCCAAAGGTGCTAAAGGATCATCAGTGAGTATAGACATTGTTAAACGAAGAGGCTGAGGAGCTCTTATTAAGTGCATAACCTGCTGCGACTCACCCGCATCAGTGACGTTAAGGCAATTAGCCAAAGATGACTGTAGCAACCGCAGCCTTTTCAGGCTGCCTAAGCCCAGGAATGATAATTGGGAAAGGTTTCTGTTGCACACACTGTACTTCATTGAACATCAGTTCAGCAAAGATCATAAGGAGGAATCCAGTGCATAGTCCTTAGGAGAAAACCTACTGCTGTAAAGCGGAGGGTATTAAAAATAGACTGTGAAGCGGGAGGTGGCAAGCTGAAAAGTGAAGAACTTAGTGAGAAATGCGACACTGAAGCAAGCTTCATGTTACAGATCTCCTATGCAGGCAGCTAAAAATTCCTCTTAGGCAACTTCCTGAAGTCTTTTTCCCATGCAGAATTCAATGTTTTATTAATTTTAAGATTTTATTTGATTTATAAAACTGTTGAATTGATTTGGAGAGTTAATGTTTTCATGCATTGGAAGATGCTTCCTTTTCCATAGGAAGCTTAAGCAAAATTTGACTCTTTAACCCCAGGTGTTTGATCTTTTTCTCTTACCTAAGCATCAAAAATAACCAAAACAGACTTCTTGGCGGGGGGGGGGGGCAAGGAGACTCCTCTTATGTGCCTGAAGGGAGAGGAGGAAATTTTTTGCCACGAGACTGTTGAAAGGAATAACGTTTGGGAAGCGATACAATTGACAAGTGCTTTTTCCTGAGTGACTCATATGTTTTTCCCTTGTTTTTTCATCCAGGGTCCAACAGGTCCAAAGGGTGAATCGGGTCTTCCTGGGCCCCCAGGGCCTCCTGTAAGTAGAACCCATTACACGAAGTCTGAAATGAGGTCCAGATTTAATGGGTGTCACAATGTTAGGGAGCAGATTTCCGGCCAGAGATTCAGCATATCAGGGGTCCTAGCAACGGATCGGCATCTCTTAATGGTGCTGGGGAAGAAAGCAGGATGTGAAGGGGGGAGTTACTAATGGGAAGATGGCGAGAGAAGATGGAGCCGGTGTTCAAGCCTGGTGGTTTTCATCAGTACCGTCACGGGTGTTTTACACGTCTAGTGTGTACCTTGTGATGGTGCTTCTCAGCGCTGGTGCCTGCTTTGGCCGTGTCTTCTGTCTCTTCCCCACCAGCAATGCAATGAGAAGGTTTATCTTCTCTCCCCACAAAACAGGGGCCTCCTGGAGAAGTCATCCAGCCGCTGCCCATCCAGTCTTCCAAGAGGACCAGGCGAAACATTGACGCCAGCCAGCTGGTGGACGATGGAAATGCCGACAACTACATGGACTATGCGGACGGCATGGAGGAAATTTTCGGCTCGCTGAATTCCTTGAAACTGGAAATCGAGCAAATGAAGCATCCGTTGGGCACTCAACATAACCCAGCACGTACCTGCAAGGATCTGCAGCTCTGTCACCCCGACTTCCCAGACGGTGTGTCCCGGGACAGAGGGGGTGCGGGGAAAGCGCTGTGGGTTCCCTGCCTCCCTACAAGCGAGCGCAGGAGGAGAAGTAAATTTGGGGAGTGCCTGGCCCTGGTGCCCCACGTGGCCGACAAAGCAGCAGTGTGTAGAGAAGAATGGGGATATACAATGCAAAATAACTATTCCTGTAAGGTCTAATCTGAAATCAGAACATAACCAGTTTTAAAAAAATACATATAAATAGTAGCCTATGACTAAGGTGAAGCATCCCTGGTAGGATGGTTGCTGAAGTGCCTGTCGTCCTTCCCTCACCGTGCCGATTCTTTCTTCCCTTCTCTTCCCTCTCGTGCATCCAGGTGAATACTGGGTTGATCCTAACCAAGGATGTTCCAGGGACTCTTTCAAAGTTTACTGTAATTTCACGGCCGGTGGAGAGACTTGCATCTTCCCTGATAAGAAATCTGAAGGAGTAAGTCCACACAACGTTTTTGTTTTTTTCACCCCCCATATCATGGTGATAAGAGATTGTTTCCTAATATGAATATTCATAGACAGTCAATTTTGGGAGAGTTGAACAATAGCGAGTAAGGATTAAAGATCCAGAACGTTTCTTTGTTATACAACGTTGGCTTCTAAAATAATAAGGAATATGTTTACAAAGAGAATTTCTTTGAGTAAGTCAGATTTAAACCGTGATTTGGGACAGGCATAATAAATGCTAAAACCTTAATTTTTTATTTTTTTACTTTGCTTTACAAAGGCAGAAGCGGGTGTCGGTGCAGGAACCGCGGCTCCCCGTGAGCCTCCTTTAATTCGTTCCTTGTCTTCCCTCCTGCAGCCGGGCTGCCGCTCCGCTGTCTGCGTGCATAAGCACCGCTGATTCCTCTACTCTTACTGTGTCTTCGGGCAGAGCAGATAAATGTTTTATCTCCTGTCATTTTTTCCTGGTGTTTCTTGTGGGTATTAGGTTTCCTAAATGATTGCAACTAGCTTCAGCGCTCTTCCTGGCACCGATGCACAAGGCTGATTAGGTTATTTGTGTAATGATGTGTTTAGCTCAACCATGCTCATCATTTTTGTCCCATATCCATGCACTCTGTTTTCTGGAGCTGCCGTCCCTGATGCCTGGGGACCAGTTCTTGCACTGGCCAAGCAGAAACTCTTCCAAAGCGGCCTGGGGGAGCTCTCAGTGTCACAGTTGTGTTCCAGCTGGGATAAGGTGCAGACAAAGCAGTTCGCTCCAGTGGAAGCCGTTTGCACGCTGAATTTCATCCACCAGAAATATGTGCCAGCGCAGGACAAATAACATGCGACATAAATCTTCCTTGAGTTTTGTTAGGGCTGTTTAAATAGGAGATGGATTTCTTCTCCTTTGCATTAACTTGCCGTGGCTCTCCTCAAAATGTCGACAGCTAAAAAAAGTGGAATCTGCCCATGATTTTACACCTTCTCAGACTCCTGCCACGCTGATTCTGCAAGTGGCTCTTTGGCCCCATCTCATCCACTGTGGAGATGCTCTTCTGACCACTGCGATGCTCCTCAAATGCAAATTGTGCCACGCTTTTGCAATACTGTCATAAATAAGAAAGCGCTTCAGCCTGCCCTTTTTCCATGTAGAGGAATGAAAACAGCTACCAGACCGGCATAAAGTATTGGCTGGGTGGTTTTATTGTAAGGCACAGCAGAGTTTAAGCCATATCCCCTTTCAGTCTGTCCTTAACACAGCAGAAACACACTGACTCGCTTCATGGTTCACATACTGGAAAGGAAGGGACAATCCCAAGACACCCGCATGCAGCTTGGCCGTTGGTTTTGGAGAGATTTACGGCAGAAGTGAGGGAGCTAGTGGGAGGGTGAGGGAGCAGACGGCAGCCACGCTCCTGCCTTGTGCTCTGACTCAAGAAAAGTGATTCATCTGCTTAGACGGGGCTGCCATAAAGGATGCTTTGACAGCTCATTTCTTGTCAAGGTCATCCCCCTGCGTCGCTCCAGGTAATTGGAGCTCCATCATGTGTGATGGTCCAGCACCGACTGCGGAGGATGCAGTGCCTGTGCTGCACCTCATTGCTGCGCAAACACAGGAGGCAGGCAGAGGCTTTTCCTTAATCACGCTCTTTGCCTTTCCCAGCCCCGCAGCATCTGGAGTGACAGCAGCCTTCTCCATCACCAGCATTGCTTTTCCACCCTAGCCCTCCCGTGAAGATGAATGCATCTTTTACCCTTGATATTTCCTTTTTTTTCCCCTTCCATCTTCCCTTTGATCTCTCCTGCCGATAGACCGCACTGCTGGTTTTGCATCCAAAGTACGTAGGAGGCAGCAGTGGTTAGTGCTTAGCAAAGGAGGCTGGTGCCACGGCAGCACCGCGACGTCCTGTGCTGCCTGAGAGGCTGCTGGCACCTTAGGGCTCTGCCGACTGGTCTTGTTACTGGCGTACAGGGATTCAGAAAACATTTTAAAGGAAGTTGGAGAGTTTCAATAAAACATGCAGACTCTGCTTGTGGAACTGAATGTAACTTTTTTTATTTCTTTTTTTTTTTTTTCTTTCTCTCTTTCCTCCTTGCCGTCCACAAACTAGGCTAGAATTACTTCTTGGCCAAAGGAAAACCCAGGCTCCTGGTTCAGTGAATTCAAGCGCGGTAAACTGGTAAGATGCATCTTGGTGCTTTCTGTTTTCTTTAACCCGTGTCATATTTTACAGAGTAAAATGGCTCGTTGGCCCAAAGAACAGCCTTCCACATGGTATAGTCAATACAAGCGGGGGTCTTTGGTAAGTGGCTAACCTCGGCCCTCTAGTCTGAATCAGAGCGCGTCATCTGCTTTGGTATGGCCGGACCTGTTGCACTCTGCATGCTGGACTAATAACCATCACAAGTCGCAGTAAAAACATTTAAGGTGGAATACTGAAAAAGAAACAAAACCCAATGGGGACGCTTTTTTTTTCCGGTCTGCTTGACTGGAAACCTAGGAGCAGGTGCCGAGCTTTGCCCTGCCTTGGATGTGCTGGGGGACCCTGCAGAGCTGGAGCTGTTGCAGGTCTGTCTCCGAGGAGAACCTAAGCAGTTCCCCTTCCCATGACGGCAAGAGCAAACTGGGTGTCCGCAGGCTGCTCTCCCCCAGCAGTGTAACCTTTTCCCGAGAGCATCCCATCCTGATGCTCCAGCCCCGGCGCTGGGCACGGTGCTGAGGCTGTGAATCTGCACGTCTCTGGTCTGGGGCAGGTTTTTTTTTTTTTTTTCAAAGGATGGATTTTGTCTCCCACGCGTGGAGGTGAGCAACACTCCCGTGCCACCCCCGGAGCTTGGGAGATGCGAAGTCGTTGGTTTAAAGGAGGATTTTGAGCCCCGTGCGTTTGCCGAGCCTGGTGGACAGGAATTTGACTTAGTCGCAATTAAGGATTTTTTCAAGGGCGAAGAACTGTCCTAACGTCAAACAATGCTTGGTGTCAGCAAGCAAGATGTAAAACAGAGAAAAAGCTCTGGTATTTTGTCCTGTAACAGGATAGATTGCTCCCACCGAGCCCGAGCCCTGGTCAGGGATGTCAGAGCAGCAAGTGATTAGTGTAAGCCAGGTCTCTTTGCGCAACAGAAATCTCCCATGTGTGTATCAATTCTTGTAGGATTAGCAGGATGCAGCTAATGAGCTCAGTCAAATCAGGAGAATTAAGGAAGAAGGAAATATTCGGTGGATAAAACCAAAAACCTGCCCCTGAAAGCAGGGGCTGCTCTGACACACTGCCCTGAGAGCTGCCTCGTGCGGTCGTCCTCTCCCCAGGGCAGAGGTTTCTTGCCCCAAACTTCCACCTTAAAAGGCAAACAACAAAGAAAATCACCGCGTTGTTTTCCTAAGCCGCATTTCATCGCCACTAAACACGTTTTGCTCTGATTCTGCCCACAAGAAGGATATGGCTTCTGCAGCTTTTCTGCACCACCAAATCAGGCCGTAAAGCCAAGGCTTCAGCCTTGTCGCTCCTTGGAGGGCAACTACTCATAGCTTAATTACAGAGCACTTCATCAGTTAATATTATGAGTACGTCCATTTCTCCATTTGCTCTGCTTTTTTTTCCCCAGGCTGTTTACCAGCTACATTAGAGGCTGAAATGCCAACCTAGAGCTTAGGGCCCCCCCCCTTTTTTTTTTTAAATTGGAATTTCAGTGCTACTTGGAGCCCTTCGTTCCATCTTTCTCTGTTGCCATTTTCTTGCTTTTTTACCTGTCCTGCATTTTCTGTTTGGAAAAAAGCCACCAGCACGTAGAAGACCTGCCTAAGCAAACCACAAAACTGTTAAACACACAAGCCATAAAACTAAAGTTTGATTTTTTTTTTTTTTTAAAAAAAAAAAAGTACCTCTCATTTCACCCCAGTCAGTATTTGGAACTATGAGACTGGTAAATTAGGGAGACATTTGCCTGGATCCAAGATCATTTGAAATCTGTGTGTAGGCGGGTGGGATGAATGAGTTTGAGGTCCCCTCGATGGAGAAGGTTCTTGGTGCCTTTCCACGCAGCCCGAGCGCGGTCTCTCGTGCGGCTGAGCCCGTGGGATCCCCGAAGCCGAGGGGAGGATTTCCACGTGGCTGTTCAGCGCTGCCGAGAGCGCAGGCTGCTGGCGGGGGGGGGCTCCGTATGAATCTCGGTGCTTGCACGAGGCGTGCAGCCGTGACGATGCTTTCTTTTCTTCTGGGGATATCTAAAGTGAGAGGGATGCAGTAAATATGAAATACAAAGAAACCGTCTTGGTGTGATGCTTCTGCTCCATCATTAATCAATGACAGCATACTTGGAGCTGATTTCCTACCATTTCTCCTGATGAAGCCAGACTGCATTTCGAGGGATAGAAGGGTTGCAGATGTTTTCTTCTGGACTCTGCTCTCCTTCTGTGTGTGTTACACCCAATTCTCAGTAGCTCTAACAAGGCTTGCCGCCCATCCTGTCCTGTTATCCTTCACAGCCATATGGCATCTGCCACAGGGAAATACTATCACAGAGAAAACAGGAAAGGATTGATTTTTGCAAAACCTTGTTCCCATGAGCAAGCCTCGTGCATGCAACCGGTTCCCAGTAGCTCCAGTTGCAAAGCTGGGACAGGGCTTTGTGCAATCTGCAGAGGCAGAACAGCAACCGAGACCCCTTAACGAGCAGTCAGGCTCCCAAACCAAGCACTAATTTGAAATTAGAAGAAATAAGATAAATAAGGGAAGTGGGTCCTGCAGATCAGTGGTGCCACGTGTCATGGGGTGTGTGCCACGTAGCTGCATTTCGTGTCCTTCTCCTTCCACGTCCTGGTGGTTTTCTGGTAGCTCTCCTCCCGGCATGCGTGGCTCTCTCATGGTCAGTCATATTTAACTCTCAGGAGGACAGTGCAACGGTATCCTGACAACCGGTTGGTATATTTATTTATTTTTACTATTCTATTTTTTTTTTTTTTAAACTCATGATTTTATTGTCTGGTTATGAATCTCTTCTACTGTTTGCAGCTTGCACCACGACTTGATGTTTCGTGGTACCTCGAAGAACATTGCGCTGTTTGCGTGCCTGTATTGTTCTCCTGGTCGTTGCTAAAGAAACCCGCTGTCTCTAGACGACAGTACTGACCAGCAGCTCTGGTAGCTGGAGATGCCACCTCAAGTACAGTTAGTTTATCCATGCAAACCTGCCGCCCGTTTGCTTCCTTGGTGGGGTACAAGAGAAAATCCCAGAACACCCTGAATCCCCAGGGTGCTAGAGCGGGTTACAATAAATTGTCTTTTGCAGAAATACATTTCTAGACACGGTTCTCCTGCAAGGGAGAAAAGGAGCCTGATGTGCAGGATGGAGCAAATCTCTGTGGCAGCGCAGCTCCGTGTTTCATGATGTGCCCTAAGGGCAGCAAAATAATTTTCCCTTTAGCTGAGCGTAGCCTCGCGGAGCAGGGCAGCACGGAGGCCTTACCGGCAGGAGCAGGATTGCTGCGGGTTAAGTGCAAAGATTGCTTAAAAACAGTACGGTGATGCCCAGGAAAAATATCCCAGTGTGTGCAGAACAAAATACCCACCACGGTCAGAAAATCAGGTCCAAAATGGCAGGAAAATAAAGCCCCAAACCCTTAAAAAAAAATCTACTTTTTCTCCTCTTCAAAAGCTGGAGAAATGTTCTCAGTATTGGCTTAAACTTGAGACACATATCCCCAAATTTGCTGAGCACCGCACATTTTTGCAGCCGGGGCTGAAATCTCCCTTCCTTTCTCCTCCTGCCCTGCGTTAGCCTTGGGGTTTTTCTTTTAGCTCACAACCAGCAAGAGAGACAAACTGCCCTCGGCAGCCGTGCCCTGGCCGCAGGAGGACAGCCCCGCGGCAGGAGCGGTGTCTGCACCCCGGCGGGGCCGTGAGACCGAGCCCCGTGCGCAGGGAAATAGCGACGGGCGAGCCTGGTGGTCCTCAGAGCCCCCCCAGACGTGTTGCGTTGCCCCTCACTGCCCAGTGTTTCCCCTTCTCCGCTTCTCACAGCTCTCCTACGTGGATTCGGACGGGAACCCCATCGGGGTGGTGCAGATGACTTTCCTCCGGCTCCTGAGCGCTTCGGCCCACCAGAACATCACTTACAACTGCTACCAGTCCGTAGCCTGGCACGACGCCACCACCGACAGCTACGACAAGGCCATCCGCTTCCTGGGCTCCAACGACGAGGAGATGTCCTACGACAACAACCCCTACATCCGAGCCGCCCTCGACGGCTGCGCGGTACGTGGGCAGAGCCGGATTCGGCCAGTCCCTGCAAAAGGGCTCGGTGCTGGAGATGTCTGTCCCCCTCTCCCCTGCTTGTCCAGCACCATCTGTCTCGGAGCAAATCGCCTCCAAATTTCCTGTGCCCGTTGAGGTAGCTGCCTTGAGGATTGTCCCCAGTGCGGGAGGCACCGAGCTTGCTCTTCCCTGTGCTGGAATACATGATTCCACTCGGGGAAAGCTGCAGCACCTCTAGAAACTAGATTAGCTTGCTTTATTGCTGGCCGTGCATTAAGGAAGGAACCTGCTTAAAACCACTGGTTGCTTTTAAATGTTCCCCCTTGCCTTCGCTCTGACTCCATTTACTCGCACGGGGAGAGGCAAGCGATGGCACCCAGTTCCGTATGAGTTTTGCAGGCTTCGATGATAATTTTTTCCAGTGCTTTCAGGAAATCTGGGAGGCAAAGCATTAATGGTTTGGCATTGGGTTGGTTGGGCTTTTTCTGCGGCACCGCTGCTGCGTGCAGCCCCAGGAGGGCTCTGGGCTGTGCTGGGCGCGGGGGTGCAGCCAGCTCCGGCCCCGCGTCCCCTGAGCTGCCAGAGGAGCCCCAGCACGGAGCTTTGCTTCGCTCTGTGCTTGCAAGTCCCCGCTCCTCCCGGGAGCCGCCTGTGCCCTGGGGAGAGGACAACGCAAAGCAAGGCTTGACCCCACAGCAAGATGAGATGATGCTATGGGATGCAGGAGACAGAGGTCTGCATCCCTGCTCGCATTGCAGATGCAACCTTCAGCATCTTTCTTTCTGTCCCTGTTACCCGGGACTTTTTTGGCCGAGCGCGCAGGAGCAGATGTTACGCTGCAGCCCTGCTCTCCCCGCGCAGCCACGCTGTTCTTCACCTTCGCTTTGGCCGCGGTTTCCAGAGGGGCCCAGCATCCTCCCTTTGCTTCCTTCCATTGGATGGTTCCGGGATTGAGCTCTCAAAAATCTACCCTTAAGCTAAAAATTTGGCAAAGCAGGTGCTGCTTGCGTTTATTTTGAGACCCAGCTTGCTGGTGCAAAAGCATGCGTAATTCTCACCCTCTGCAACTGCAGCGCTTGAAGCCCACGGGACGGAAAGTTTGAGATGTTTGACAGAAAAAGCCTTCCCCATAATTTAAGATGAAAGTGGTTCTGTTCTGGCACACATGCGCTTTTTTACTGTAGGAGCAATGAGGAAGAGCAGGTTAGAATCACTTCTTTTAACACTCTCGCAGAGAGGGAAAGGGCATCCATCCCGCTTCTGGAACCGCTCAGAAGCCGTGTGGGGAAGTTTATCCTATCTCCTGCTAAGGCAACGGGTCCGTGGTAACAAGTACCTTCTGCCTTTCCCTTCTCAAGTCTCAGGGATGCTGCAAGATCCCACCTTGCTCATTTTAGAGCAGATGTGCCTGCTGAAAACCCTTTCGGTTTAAGCGATTTGGCTCAGGTGCCCTGCATTCCTCTCCCTAAGGAGGGATATTTGCACGGAAAGAGGACTGCAGCTCCTTCGAGTTTATTTGCTCGGTTGCTTCTCACAGGCGGCCGTTAGCACAGCCGGTCCCGGTGCCACAACTAAACGACCGTGGCAAGAGCTAACAGCAGGAGAGGCTGCTGGAGCCCCGGCGCGATGGCGGGGCACGGAGCCGTCATCTCCTGGCTCAGAGCTTTGGGCATCACCTCCAAACCAGCAAGTCCCAGTCCTTCCTCTCTGCTAGGGACATTCCTGCAGGCTGTAAAAAGGGGGTAAAATATGCCAAGGGGACTCACTGCAGCCTTGCATCTCCGGTGTTCCTGTCCTGTCTCCGGTACCCTGGCAGGTCATCCCCCCAGAACCACCGGCAGGATGTTTAAGATTGAGCCCCACCACGTGCAAAATGAGGTTGGGCTGCCCGGCACGGCATTGCGGCAGAGGTCCTGGTAGGACCCGCGCTCCGACCATGATTGAGGCTGCTGCAGCCAGCGCGGGCAGATCTCCAGGGCTGATGTTGGGGCCATTATTTGAATGTGTTTTTCCTGATCTTACAGCCCTTTCTCAGTAGCTGTGATACAGCCTATTCTACCGAGGCACACAAATCAGAGGGTAAGGTAGAGCCAAAAGCTGCTCCATAAATTCACTTGTTTGTGCAGCTTTGTATGCCCTCGGGTGCACTTCTGCTCCTCTAATAATTATTTATATTTTGGAAATAACTGTATGGCTACCAGGCACGATAAAAAGACAACATCACCTTGTGAATTCCATCAAACTTTAAATGTGATCTTTTCGGTAGCGCTCGGATAATAGTCAAACTAATATATTCAAATTAAATCGCTCGCATTTGCTCAACAACCCATGCGTGTCCTCGGGGAGGCAAAACAGCTATACCACAGCCACAACAATTTTACCAGGTTCTTGTTCCAGCTCTGAGGTGTGCTGACAGCAGAGTTAGTGTCTTTCGATCTGCGTGGCAGCAGCTGCTTCTGCTCCAAAGTTTGGGCTCAGGACAGTCATCTCAGTGGTCACCATCCCGCTTGGGAGGATGTCTGCTAAATCTGAGGTCAAATGTGCGTTTGGGTGCTGGGTGCCTCTAATTCAGCTCAGAAAATGCCTGGGCAAGGTCGTCACCGTATTCCCAGCTGAGTGGTGAACGCTGATTGATGCTAAGTTGCTGATGTTGGGTTGGAGGCACCCTCAGAGCTCCTCTCTCTCCCTCTTCCCCCCATCAGGCAAAGAAGGGCTATCAGAAGACTGTCCTGGAAATCAACACGCCCAAAGTAGAGCAAGTACCTATAGTCGACATCATGTTCAATGACTTTGGAGAAGCGTCACAGAAATTTGGATTCGAGGTGGGACCAGCTTGCTTCATGGGCTAAGAGCCACCTGAAAACTAGTCTCCAAATGAGCAACCTCGTAACCTCATTGCGCCATTTAATTAATTAAAAAAAAAAAAAAATAAGAATTCCTTGTCACATGCACGTTCTGAAACTGGACAGCGATGGGTTATTTTTTTCCGTTTTGTTTTGTTCCTCGTTTTGCCCGAGTTCCTCAGCGCCACCGGACCCACACGTACCGACTCGCCGACCGAGAGGACCGTTCCCGCGACAGACGCAGAATCGCATGACCGACCGCCGCACGCGTGGCCCGGAGACCTGTCCCCGCGCCACCGCCGCTCCCACCGCTGCCGCTCCACGGCCACCGAGCAGACCCCACCACCATCAAAGACTTCTTCTTCCTCTTCTTCCTCTTCTTCCTCTTCTTCTTCCTTCTTCTTCTTCTTCTTCTTCTTGCCACGAAGCGATACCGAGCGCTTGTCTATAGGTTATTGTTTGTTTGTTTCTAAGGAAAAATGGAAAAAACTTGAAACTCCTATGTTCAGCTTGACGTTGAAGCCCCGGCAGTCCTGGCTCCAATCCAAACCCTGCCGAAGCTCGTCGGAGGCATTTCGGTGACTTCCACGAGATTTGGATCAGCTCTAGCAAGTAGACGTCATGGCCATTTCCAGAATTTTTAATATCTCCATCGAATCGCGTAATTTCTGTGCTTTACAAAATTTAACCCCGTGAATTTGATAGCTAAAAAGTCACACCGGGCATCTCTTTCCCATGTATTAAAGGTGCTTATATTTTTGTATGTTTATAAGTAAATATTTGTATTGTATATTATTTTAAATGTTTAAATGTTTCTGGCTTCAAAACATGCATGTGACCCTGTCTGTATCACAACCTCCACCCTTCCCACCTCCATCCCGGCCAAGCATCCGCCTGGGAACGAAGGCGGCGGCTCAGTCCCCACCTCAGTCCCTGTCTCTTCCCAAGCCCAAGCCTGGCTCTGGAGGGGCTTGGAGTTAGGCTCAGGCGCGAGTTTTTGCAGGATGAGGCCCCAGTGAGCATCAAAGCAGCCCCCTGAGCCACAGGTGCCTTTTGGAATGATTCGCTTGGAAATAAGGAAATTAAAGCCACTTTCTAACAAGATTTCTACACAACCCTGATCTAAAAGCAGGAACTGCTTTGAGTCTTTGCCTTTTTATACACTTGCTTACCTTAGCATACCTGTTTTAAATTAATTAATTTTTTTTTTCCTTCAGCATTCTTTTAAAATACTAATAACAAAAAAAAAAATCCATTCCCAGCGGCAGATTGCAGTGGCAGGAGAAATCCATTTGTCCTCTCCGAATATAAAGTGGGGAAAAAAAAAAAAAAAAGGTGCTTTTTATTTTTACATGTCTCTGTGGTGCTATCTATTTGAATAACTTTAATACAACACTGGTGATACCCTGCCACTGGCCAATCTCCCACCAGCCTTTGCTTTTTAGCCACTTTGAACACAGACTGCAGGCTTTTGCTACAGTCTTTGATTATAAATGCATGCCACCTTCATATTTGTTATGTAGAAGAGCCGCTCGTTTCCTTAATTGTATTGCGGTAGCTTATACGGCCCATGTAGAAAAAGTATTAAATGTGCTTACATCTTTTTTTTCCTTTTTCTTTTCTTTTCCAAGAATATTCATGCATTTTATACGGTGGTAACCATACCGGATTGTACTCAGTCGCTGAATGTTTGTGGTGCTAATTTATGTATTTGTTGGATGTCCTGACGCGATGCTGAAGCCGCGTGGGTGCCTGCCCGCCCAGCGCTCCCGGGAGTCTGCAATTTTCCTGGTCTTCCCACAGTGGCTCTGCCAGGATGGCTTTTTTTTTTTTTTTTTTTTTTTTTTTAAACATGCAGCGTTTTCGGCTCGCAACCTGCTGACACCATCTTCTTTTTTCCATTTGTTTTGTTTGTTTGTTTTCTCCCTGGCCGTTTTCCTTGTTTAGATCTCTCGGCTGGAAAATAGATGTTGCAGGGTGTTGGGTTTTTTTATTATTATTATTTGGCCTGGAGTATTACAGCAACGCTTGAGCCAAGGGGGGTCTTTCACCGTAAAGGAAAAGACATCACATTTACTGTGAAGAAAAGCCTATATATGATGTCTTTTCCCCCCTCCTTCCCAAGGAGAGAGCAGCAGCATCCGAGGAAGCGAGGCGAAGCCGTGCTGGAGGGAGCGGCGATGCCGCGCGGTGCTTTTTGGTCTGGGAGAGCCGTGTCCATCCGTCTCCCTTCTGTTGTGTTCTCTCTTGTTTGTTTTTTTTTTTTTCCCCACTTGGGAGAAAAAAAGAAAAAAAAATAAAGGTGCTACCCTAAAAACTGCAGACTCCGGCAGCAAAGCAGTGAAAAGGAGTGTATAATAATATATAGGAGAATTCAGCTTTTCAGTCACCTTGGCAAGAGCCTTGTTCAGGAGCAGCGGGAAGGTCAGAAAAGGTTGCACGTTCCTCTCTGCAACAGATAAGCCATATGTTGATGTATGTACACACGTGTGCGTCTGTCTAGGTCATGTGATTCTGTTATAAATTTTCATCAAGGGAGGTTTTTTTCTTTTATTTTTCCTTTTATTTCTTTGCTTTAAGAAAAAAAAAATCCTCTGTTGAATTCCACAGTGTTGTAATTGTACTGAGCTCCAAACTGTTCCGATTTCCCCAGACCACTTAGCTACGGTATATTGCAATAAAATTACTACTTGTATTTGCAGACATTCTTTTTGTGTAATTTTATTTCCCTCCTCCCTTAATATATATGACTTGAACAAATGTTGATAAGAAAAATAAAACCTATGGAAAAAAATTTTAGTACATAAGGCCCTCTTTGAAATATAGTGTCAAATGACATATTGTACATTTCTTCAAAGTCCAATAAACATGTCCTAAAATTTAAGTGTAATGCCCATAAGAGCTATTTTTAAATATTTTAAACCTGTGTAATAAAGGAATAAATGTAATAGATTTTTTTCAATAAATCAAGTTTACTGTTTCCACCTAAACCAACGTGATGTGAATGTCTTCTTGAAGTTGATTGCAGCGTGATTTCCCCATGACCCCTCTGCCCAGTGGAGCCCGAAGAGTTCATCAGAGGAGCGGTGAAAGTGCTTAAAGGTAATACATACTGTAAAATAATAAACCAGACCCGTCAGAGGGAGAACTTCCAGGCCTGGAATCTTTTTTTTCTCAGTGAGAAAAATCCAAAATCCAACCCGGGGATTCCAGTGGCTGGGACTCGGACAAGAAGATCGGGTGGCCACCAGCTCTCCACCTTCTCCAGCTCAGCGGCAACGGCGCCCGAGGAGTCTTTGCTTGGCACCGCAGCCTTCGCCTTGCCTGATCTTCTCACCCCAAGGGGAATTCAGGAACCAAACCATTTCTTCAGCTTCTTGGTGAGCTCCTCGAACCCCAAACTCATGTCTCGGCCCCAGGACGTGCTGGGGGAAGCGACGTGGGGGACGCTTAGCTCATCCTTTCCTCCTCACCCCCTGCGGGTTTCACTCCAGGGACGTGCAAGAAGACGACGGCTCCTCTGGAAACCGCTGTAAGAAATTGCATCCGCCTGCCAACACCAGTCACCGGAGCTGCTGGATTTGCATCGCTCTGGTTCTCGGGGGCTTCTTGCAGAGATGATTCGTTTGGTGCTGCTGGTTTGCAGGTTCAAGAAGATGCCCGCACCTTAGAAACTTGTCCTTATTTGCAGCGCAGCAGGTACGTACGGTACAAACACACGCGCGTGCGCATACCCCCCCTCCACGCACAAAGCTTTGCCGTGACCAAGCCAAGTTGTGTGTCCCATCAGCCTCTCCCCTTCGTTCTTTGGCTGCAATTAGCAGTAGATCTCAGATTAAGAGAGATGTTCATAGAAGTTGCCAAAATCCTTTAGTCTAAGTGTATAATTAGCTTATAGGAGCAGTCTGGGAAATCTTGGGTATTGTGGCCAAATCTTCATTCCAATGGAGCCCAGAAGGGCTGCGGTACCACAGCTGCGGAAAGAAACTAGGGGGGAAATAGCTTTAATTACTTAGATCTGGCTAGAAAGATGTAACTTGGATCCTGATGCTGCTTCAAGGTGACACTGACCTCGTCCAGGCTGACGTGCCAGTCGTGATCTGCAACGGATCATTGCTGGTTGCAGCAAATACTCCTAGCAAATGCCTCGGGGTCTCACTGCCGAGAGGAGCTTTGATCTGCCATTAGGAAGAAGCAGAGATCTGAGGGAGGATTTGACTGTTTCCGGAGCTGCCAGACGCAGAAGCCATGGCATATTTTTCACCTCTTGTTCATGCAACAGAAAGTCCATGATTTGGTGCTAGAGCCACAGTGCAGGAACTGTCTGCCAGGTGAAATATGGAGGGTTATTTTTGGAAGATCCACAACAGAAACCAGCAGCAGATTATCAGAACAGAGTGTGAGTACCCAAGACAGCTCAGTTTTGCTCTGAGGATGGGGGTGAGGATGGGACCGGACTGCTCCACCCGAACTCACGCAGACTTCTGGGGCTTTGCCCCGGCGCAGCAGGTGCCTCCCCCCTCGGGGATGCTGCACGAGGACAGGGGTAGCAGCTCAGACCTCGCGATGCAGCGAGGAGAGCGAGAGGACCGAGCTCAGGACCCACAGCAGCCCTGGGGGGAGCAGAGCAGCACCCACCCCCGGTACAACTCGGGGAGTGAGAGTTAAGCACGCGCAGCCGAGCCCCGTCGTGTTTCCAACAGCTTTACAAGCCGCTGAGCCAGCCTGAGCCGGGGAAGCTGCAAGGCTGCCGTGCCACCCGTGCCTACTTTGCTCTGCCCGTGATTTTATTTTTTTTCTAACAAGTAGGGGCTTAGCTAGGCGGGGATTTGTGCACTTCTGTGTAATCAGAAAGAAGGTGAAAGCCTGAGAAGTTTTTCCCATCCAGTTAGCTGAGCTGACCCAGACGTGCAGATGGGTACATTTGCATCCTCGCTGTTTCCAAAGGTAAAAACGTGAATTGCTGAGTGACTTGATTTCTGCTGGTAAAATGGGAATTATTCCTTCTTGGTTTATTTTTTTAGTCCTGTTGTGGAGGAAGAGACCCAGGTCCTCATGCTAGCTGTGCATCTGTTGGCTCCTTGTCTTGTTTCTCAGAGCCCCGTGGCTTGCTTCAGGGACTATCCTTAAAACTGCACATCCCTGCCTGGTTTGGAAGAGTAGGCAGCGGGGCAAAGAGCCTCTAGTGTGAGCTCAGCCACGTATTAGCCACCTGAGACTCCACTGAGAGGTTACCCGTGGGACAGGAGGCCACGCGGGACGCAGCCTCGTGCACCCATCGCTCACACGGGATGAAGCGCTGGTGCAGGTGCCTCCCGGCCAGGGCTGCGCGGGGGCCGGCGGGGACGGAGCCATGTGCTCGCCATCTGCCAGCCCTGCTGCCTGCGCGGCAGCGCCCGCCCAGCACGGTGCAAAGTGGCTTTTCCAAAATGCAGCTCCTTCTAGTCGTGCTTCGACCCCGGGGCTGCGCCGCCAGCGACCGGCACGTTCCCGCTCCTCCAGGAGCTGGCGGGGAAGGGGGCCGGGACCCGCGGCTGGGGGTGCAGCACGCCGGGAGAGGCACGGCTCTGCCCCACACCGCTTCCAGCCCCATCTGTGCCGTGCGGGGACAGACCGTGATCACACAGTTTTCTCTCTGCAAGACACAACAGCTTTGGTTGGGGGGCACCCTGCTCTATTATTGTCTCTCAGAGCGATGCTCCTCCCGGCTCCTTAAATACCGTGTTTACGTGAGACTGGTAAAAATAAAAATGGCTAAAAAAGAGGTGTTGGCTGTGATTAAATTTAGAGACCAGACCCTGGGCATTTCTTCCCTATGGTCTAGGTGAGTTTGGGCAAACAACCTAGGAGACAAACTGTGAATGGGTGTTTTATACAAAGCATTGGGCTTCCTTAGCGCGACTAAAGCTCTCCTGGAAAGAGAGAACCAGCAAGACAAAGTGGGAGGCTGTAATGAGAAGGGGAGAGGAATGTGCCTTGGCATGAAAACAATATGTAAAGCGTTGGGTAGAGCGAGGCTTTCGCAGCGTACGAGGTGAGGTAGAGCTATTTTCATTGTTCGGCTGCTTTTTTGTTCAGCTCTTTATCCCCAGCCAGGCCTGGTTTGACTTTTTCTATTAATTCTCAATCAAAAGACTAGAACTGATCTGACCCACAGCCCGGGGAGGGGGGGAACCTCTCCATGACTTTCTGTGAGAAATAGTAAGAGCTGGAGATGCCTCCTGGCAGTTCCCCACCACCTGGAAATTAAGCTGCAGAGTCTCCAGCAAAAGCTAGCACCGTGCAAGTCAGACGTGTCCCCTCTCTTAACACCCTGCAGAGGAACTGTGCCACTGCAAATTCACTGCTCTGGCTCTCCTGCCAGCCAGGCGCTCCACCAGACAGACAATTTCCTTTTTTTTTTTTTTTTTTTAAATATTTTTTTAACATGGGTGCTCTGAGCAGGACACACCGCTGCCGCAGCAGTGAGTCGCATCGGGCTGATTCTGGTGTCGCTTGGCGCTGCAAGCCTGGGGTCCCTCTGCCAAGAGCATCGCGTCCCATCTTCCGCAGGGTTCGGGTGAAGGCTGCAGCCTGCGGCAGCGGCGATGCCCGGGACCTTCACCCCCAGCATGGCTGGAAAGGCTCAGTGATGTCTCAGCTTGCAGTGGTAATGGGAATTATTGGCGCAAGGGCTGTCAGCTGCGCTCAGTCTCTGTGATTCTCAACAACCCTGGCTCTGCCAGGGCGACCTGGGCCCTTCTTTCCAGAGAAAAGTTGTGTTTCACCCAGCCGGGGCAGCCTGTGCGCAGGCTCTGCAGCGGGTGGTGGGGCAGGATGTGGCCATGCAGCCGCCTGGTGCTGCTGGGGGCTGAATCTGAGCTTACCCCACACAGCCACCTCTTCTGCTCTCTGTTTTTGCTCCGCTTTCCCCTCTGCTCTGCCGTGCTGCATAGTGCGACGGCAGCAGGTGGGAAGTGATGGTTTATCATAATTACCTATAAATCATGTCACTGCAGTGGGGACTTCTCAATTCTCCTTTTTTTCTGTTTTCTTCCCATGCATTTTTCTTACTCTCAGGCAAGAGCAACCTTTGAAGCCAACCTGGGCTGATGTTCTCAACATCTGTCAGTCGCTGTTTAACCCATGCAGCTGGTCAACACCTTCATGACTTGAGCAATGACGGGACCACACAAAGCTGGAATACCAGCCCTGGCACCCAGTGCTCACAGCCCCGTACCGGGATGGGCAGCAGGTCTGTGGTGCTTCCCCCCGGGCTGGTCTCGACCGCTGGTCCAGAGCAGCAGGATGCTGTGCTGCAGTCAGCAACCGACCGGGGACCGTCACTGCAAAATCACCAGCGCTGAGCTCTGGTCCACCAGGATTGTCCTGCAAAGGCACTGTGGAGTGCTCCTTTGGATCGTTACAGCCTTGGAAATAATTTGTTTTTAACTCATCCCTCGGTGCATCTAGCTGCGGGGGGAATGACAGTCCCTTCTCGCATCAAGGAGAGCTTCAGTACCAGCATCTTCTCTGGGCACGTAATCAACCTGCTGGATTTGGGGCTCTCGCTGGGTTTTCCCCAAGTCACGACACTGTAAGCTGGTTTTGCTTTTGATCTCCAAAGCGAGGGGAGTGTTAATGCGCTGTAGTTTTATTTATGGCACCTATTGCCATTTCATTTATTCCTTGTGACTTCTCTGGCTGCAGATTTTTTTCCATCCTGGGGCATCATGGCAGCAAAGTGATTTTCTCCAGAGGCACAAACTCAATAGTTCAGACAGACCCTGCATGTTTCTACCTTCATAGCAAACAAAACTTAGCAATTTATGCTTGTATTTAATGGGTTTTCTCAAATAGCCAGGAGCAAAATTAAACACCCCAAAGAAATCAAACACATGAAAACCCTAAAGAAGAAGCTGTTTTTCTCCTTCAGAGAGAAGCCAACACGCTTGTTTTTTAAGAGCTGCATAACTAAGAGAGCTCTGAAGCGCTAAAATTACATCTTGTAAGGCGCAGGCTGTCGTGCTCAGAGGCACCCCTGGAATCGCTGCTCGACACAGCTGAACGCAGAGAGCGAACGTGCCATCTTCGGGCCCTGCGTTGGGACTTAACGTTCTCATTCTGACTAATTATTAATATGTTAATTTGACAACGAGATGTTCCTCTTTGCAGAAAAAATTTCTGCACCGCGCTTGGCTTTCTGTCAGCTGCTCCTTAGCTGGGCAAACGTCCCTTTTTCTCCATTTCCTCGGCTGGGGCAGGGTGGAACCGCGGGCTGCACTCAGTGGGCTTTTCCCCGAGCACCCTGGGGTGGGCAACAGAGCACCCGTGTTGGGTGAGCATCGTGTCAGTGCTAACAGCCAGCGTGACCTTGGGGACATCCCTTAGCATAGCTGAGCCGTGGTCCCAGCCCTGCGAAAGGCAGGTGCTGCCCTGCAGCCCTGGGGACCCAGAGGGAAAAGATGGGCTGACGGTGCCTTTTTAGGTGCAAAAACTTCACCCGGGTGGCCGAGCAGGGACTGCGACCTGGTAGTGGGGTACCTCCGCCATAGACAAGAGTGTGGTCTCTTTGGGATTGCAGTGATAATTCGCATCCAGACGTCTGCTGGGGGCTCCCACAAAGAAGCCTGGCTGGGAAAAGTGCCTCCCTTCAGCCCCGTCGTCCCAGAGCCGAAGCATCTTGCTGCAGGTCAGACCCCAGCCGGAGCTGCTCCTCGGCGATGTCGAATTTCAGGAGAAAGCGGGAGCAGCCACCAGCAAAAAATTGCCCCTTTTTAAGGTTTTCCTTTCAAGCAGGCTGATCAGAAACCCTGTTGAAATGGAAATCAAAAACCTGCCAGATTTGAAACATTAATTAAGATACACAACAGGGAGAGAGGGGGAGAAGGAAGGAGGGGAGCCTCTATTCATGAATTATCTGCTCTAAGAGGAAGTGTTTGTGTATTCGAAACGCATATATCATTTAGGTGGCGAATGAAAGAAATGGAATCAAACCACACAGGAAGTTTGTACACCACCGTGGATTTAATTTTCAAACTTGCATCGGGCGAAGATTAACCTTGCTGAAGGGCGTTAGCGGAGCAGGCTGAATGTGTAAAAATTAATCCCTGCTATAAGTTTCTTCTGGAGGAAACACTAAGCAGCATTAAATATTTATTGTATATAAATACCTTCTTTTTCTCCCCCCTGCTTTCTTTTCTGCTTTGCATTTCAGTTGCTGCTTCTGCCAAAGCCTGCCCAGCAAAGCAGCATGCCTGGGTCACGCTGCGCCCCAGACCGCGAGTGCCTTTGCTGCACAGTACAGCTGCTAATCTATCTATCCCCGCTGAAGAATAGAAATGTTTTTTATAGGAACCGCTGCCTTTGAGCACAGACTGATGCAGCGGGGCCCGTTCGTTGTTCCTGCGTCCCCAGCTCCGGGTGCTGCGGTGCCTGGGGAGCCTCGCGGCTGATGTCCGAGGAGCAAAAATAGTGCAGAACTTAGCTGATAGCCTCAGCACTCAGGGAAGAGAGGATCGGTGCTGAAATCCATCTTTGGAAAAGCCATTCAGTCCCAAATTGCCTCTCTCATCTCTCATCCTTATGGGTTTTATACTCAAAGTTAATCGCTTTCCTATCAGCTATTCTGACGTTGCAGTTATTCCATGCAGGAGAGCACGCTCAGCTCCGTACAGCGGGAGGGATTTCGCCAGACAGCCCACCTGGATGGCAGGGGTCAGCACACCCCAAAAATGCCTCTGCTGATGTTCCCTGTCACCTGCCTGCAGAGGAGGCCTGGCAGAAACCCCTGCGTGTGGCGTACGGCATCCGTGAGCCTGAGCAGCTCCGGTCCCTGGAGCGTCCATGCTGCTGCTCCTGCCCCGTCCATCTGGAACCGCTGCCAGCGGACCCTGGTCTGCCTGGCGAAGAAAAGTGGGACTCGAGTACAGAGCCTGAAATTGGTCAAAAAAGAGACCAGAAATCCTCCCCAACACTTCTTTCCATTTGCCACATGCAAACTCCCCAGGGATTAATTAGTGTTTTTCCCAGGGCCTGGAAAACACAGAGCACTACGCATGTATTTTTAGTAGCTCTGAGGGGGATGTAGAACATTTCTCCATACTTTGCTCCCTATCTTTTTCCTGTAATTTCCCCATTTCATGTCTGGCAAAACACAGACATTGCTATTGCTGTGTGTGTTGTATAATCTAATTAAACAAATGTTTCCAAAAGGTTTTGAGACCCTTGGTTGAAAGCCAGCTATTTGCTATTAAACACTGTTAATAAGGTCAGCGATGCTCCAGGTCCAAAATATTTGTGTTAAATACTGTAGATAAAGTAATGGGGAACCCACACACACCGGCTCCTGCAGCATCACCCGTTCCAGCCGGCGCTTGGACCTTGCTGGGAAAAGGCTGCGTGGCCGTGGGGCATCCCCCAGCTCCTCTCCTGGTCGCAACGCCGCAGGCTGCAAGGTTGGTTGGGGTGGGTTTTTTTTTTTTCTCCTGCGTAAGGAGAAAGGTATGAGGAATAATTCATTTGCCACCTTGATTTTTTTTCACTCCCTCTAAAGATTGATACCGTTGTACTTAAAGGGGAGAAAATCAAGTTGTGCTGATCTACGACCAGACACTATTTATTCTCATAGAGTCTCATCTGCAATTTTGTTCAGCATCTTTGGAATTAAAATTCCTTTGCAATCTCCCCAGCTAGCTGAAAATGTGCCATTATTTCCCTCTTCTTCCTTCTCAGATGTCTTTTCCCTCTGATCAGGGCGCAATGTTATCGATGCTGTGATTCTGCTTCACATTCAGAAGGTTGTGGGAGTTTCGGACCGTAAATAATGCTCTTGTGCAGCTCGGGCAGAATTACTCTGAGGGTGCTTTTTTTCCCTGTTCTCCTTGCTCTTCCTTCTCTCTTTCCCTCTCTATCTTTCTTTCTTCAGATCTTGGAATGGGTGATAAATTAATCATTTCTTCCCCCGTAGCAACCGCCAACGTACAATATGGAGCGGATTACTTCACACCTGTCATTTAGACTTAGAGGTGACCCTGGAAATGGCAAAAAAAAAAGGGAAAAAAAAAAAAAAAAAAAAGCCTATCATGTGGATCCTGTGCTGCCTGGGAGGAACAAACCAGCCCAGCACAGAAACATGGCTCAGCACGTTAGTCCTAGAAAGCATCTTACGGTGCTGCTGTCCCTCCTTCGTCCCCAGCACCCAGAGCAGGGACAGCCTGGCCAGCTGAGTCTGTGCCTGAGCGTGTTTCCCGGAGCAGATGCAGGCTGGTTTCCACTTTTTGCAGGGATCGAGGTAGTTTGCATGGGTATTTTCTACCTGGCAGGATGATGAGACTTGGGCTGGCGTGCACGTGTCCCCAGGATCCTGCCCCAGCTGCCCAGGGCTGATAAGATGGGATCGGCAATTTTTCTGATTAGAAATAGGAAGCAGCCGCAGGTGGGTGGAGATGAGCCATCCCACCGGGTACCACAGGGTCCTCCTGGCTAGAAACCATCCGTGGCAGAGCGAGCTGCCTCTTACACCCCCTGTGCTCTGGACACCCGCTGCCTGCTACCCGGGGCTGCCCCTCAGCAGAGGCAGGAGCATCTCCGTGTCACCAGCCCCTCCTGCCTGACTTCGCTGTGCTGCAGTAAGTGGGCTCAGTGTCCCGCACCCGAACTCTGCGTTAGCCCAAACCCATTCTGGTGGCCGCACGTTGCAAGGGCAGAGCTGCAGGGTCTGGTTTGCGTCGGTGCATTTTAACTGGGGAGAAGAGCCCAGCTCCAGCTGGGGGGCAGGAGGGGCGGTCAGGACCCCGTTAATCTGTTTGCAAGAGGCTGCCCAGCCGAGGCATTGCTCCAGAGCTGGGGGACGCATCCTCCTCTTGCAGCTCTGGAGCCTTCTTTGTGCTGCCCAGGGCTGGAAGGACCTCGCAGACCCCATCACGATGCATTTTCCTATTGTTCGGTGGATCCCTCCCTTTAATTTCCAGTACAAATAACAATTTGTGACTAAAAGGAAATCCACCTGAAATGCCTGTCCCATGGAGCCATTATCCACTTGAAAAGGCTTTTCTGGGGCTGATCCACCCCCCTTCTCATGGCTGCATTTCTATTTGTTTTTTAAAAGCAAAAGATTTCATGTTGTTTTGTTTCTAATTTTCTAGAGAGCTAATCGGATTGGCAAGCAGAGAAAGGAGCTTTCAAGAGAAGCAGCTGCTGAATAGCAGATAGCATATAAAGCTGGGTGTGTAATCCAAGCTTTACCCACAGCCTTATTAAGATCTAAATGTTTTATTGCAGGCATATATCCGGCTGGATTTCATATTAAGTTTTGTGATTTCTCCCTTTCCCCCCTCCCCTTCCCAACATTTCTTTTTTCTTCATATAATTTGCTGCCTTTTGCTGGAGGAAAGAGTCTCATTTAACTGGTACACGTGTTGCACTGAGCAACATCCTCAATTTAAATGGAAATTCTATCAATAACAAATGCACTATCTCTCCTCGCCCGGGAAAGGGCTTAGAAATATCATTCAGAGGTAAAAAAAAAAAAATCCAGAGCTCAAACCCATTGGTACAAGAACAGCCACAGTCCTCTTGCAGAGGCCAATTGCAAATAATAAACTGCCCCTTTGTTTGCAGCCAAGATAATGTAAATTATCTGGAGGAAATATGAGTTCAGTAATCAAGCCTGAAACATAAAATGAAGGTGGGGGGAAATGGAAATCTCATTATATAGCTGCTATTACCATTTATCGCAGCAGCCCTGAAAGACTTTTGGCTGCAAATAGGGGTCAATGAGTGAAAACAGAGACAGAATTTACGGGAGCAAGAACGAGTCTGAGGCAGATGTAACAGCCTTACCCCTTCTGCCAGCGCTGGGGAGAGGATGCTTTAAACGACTCTGTCAAGGGCGCAGGGGGCTGAGGTGGATAAAGGGACTAAATGCACGGTCGGGTCCCAGCCTGTCGCCCTCTCCAAGTCTGCAGCTTTTCCTGCCTGTTTTCTTTTCTCATAATTCGTCCATTATATTTCAAACCTGACTGTACACTTCTGGGGTCAGAGATTTTTCTGTATCATGTAATGCTATGGATGCCCCGTAATGTGTCCCCCCAACGTGGTAGAAGTCTAAACATAACTAATAATGTAAAATGAAATCAGGTTGAAATATATTTATGCCTTTTCTTGTGGGGAAGAGGGAGAAGACCTAAGACAAAATGTTCAATTTTCCTTTCATCATTCAAAATTCCAGAAACCTTCAGAAACAGCTCTTTTCTGCATGAAAAACTTTTCAAAATGAGAAACTTTGCCAGATGTCCATATTGTTAAAAAGCCATTTTCTCCTAAAAGAGATGCTTTGAGGAAAATTTTTCAGCCAGCTGTAAAAATAAATCATTGAGTATTGCTCCCTTTGACTGCTGAGATTTATAGGCGTTGTGTAGATGATTTATAGAGAGGATCGCATGAAGATACTTTCTCAACTGCACTCAGTGAAGGCAAAGTCTTGGACCCCTCCCCAGCTGGTGCAGAGCACCGATGCTCTATTGACGCCAGGCGAGGATCAGATCCGTGGGCTTCGGTCCTGTACGCAGGGTGCAGAGTCGCATTTTTATCAGGCTCGTTTGGGACGATGGGGTGCAGGGAGAGGCCCCCAGGCGTCCCCAGCCCCACAGTTCCTGGCTGGGACGGGGGTCTCGCTGCTCCCCTTGTGTTTTGGAGCCAGGCTTCCAGAACCAGAGTGTGCGGGGGAATCACCTCCCGGGTGTATATTAATCAAGCAGGAGGATGTTCGGGAGATCCAGCTGTGACAGAGATTGTGTGGGATGCCACAGGGGATAAACATCTCCTTCCATTTATATTGGTTTTACCTGTTAATTTCTTTACTGCTGTCCAAATGGCTGGGTCCCGGTGGTCCCCGACCCCCCTGGGCTGTGACAGCGGAGAGCCCAAGCTGCATCTCCCGTCCGCGACAGGTTCTGCTTCGCGTGCGCCTGCGGCAGGGCAGGTTTCTCTTGCGATGTGGCGCGTAGAGGTGGGGATGCTCCAGCTCCCCCCAAAGATGGGAAAAAGTTCCCGATCCCTGTCCAGATTTGGGGTGCAGCTGATTGTCTAAATCTGTCGAGATTCATTTATCACTGTGATGGATCCCCTGCCCATATGTTTAAATACCATAGAAATGCAGTCTTGCAAATATCTGCTCACCCGGGATGAATAATTTTGGTTGACGGGCAATCAAGAAAAGATTAGTATTTTCATTGCCACCAACAACTCTAAGACACTCGGTGAGAAGTTTCCATGTCCCTTCTTTCTGCAAAGCTGCACAGCGTCTCACAATTTGCTGCTGCTGATGTTGGCGCAGTTTTCTTTTTCCCTTTCAGCTCGGTCCCAAAGTGCAAAGCTGTTTGCAAACCCCCAGCGCTTTCCTCAAAAATAACACAAGCAGGGCCTTCCACCTTGTGTCATAAATCACAGCAGGAAAATGAAATTATAGGAGCTTACAAGACCCACCAGACCAGGGCCGATGCTGAATTCATCAATCCCGTGGCGTGTCCAGAGCTTAGGTTTCATCTTAGCCCTTTATGAGTGGTGTTGCATGCAGGAGATATTTCTGAGCCTGTGGCAATGATAGTAATGAGGAGAAATAATACATAATCATCTGTACTGTCTGCCTGGGCTGATTCTGTTTCAGGAAAGGCGGGAGCCACCTGTGTGAAATAAAAGGCTTTAAGGAGCGAAGAAATCAATTTTATTCAAAGCTATTTTTCTCCGAGACGGAGGAAGAGATCTCCTCTGCCTTAGCGCACATCCTTGGTTAGTAACTGGAGTCTTCTGTATGAAATACTGTATGAGAAAACTACAGTTTCATTCACTAAATAGAGTTTTGGAGAGAGGGAAGGAACAGTGCTTCCTGAGGAGCATGAGAGCAGCAAAAGCTTTTTAACACCTTTAGTTCCTGTGTAGCATCTGCTGATATTTTATATTTGGCACCTACAAAGCATCTATTATCCCTGCTGAGTTTTTTTTTTTACCCAGTCATGTTTGCTTATGAGAAAATAAAATCCAACCAACAATAAATAAATGCCAGCGACAATATAAAATAAATAAAAAAGGAGATTATCCTGAGAAAGGAGCTGGACCTCGAGCTGCAGAGGGCTGGATTGCCCCGCAGACAGGATCCCAGCAATTCGAGGGGACCTTGAGCCATCAAAAGTGTTTTTCACAGGAACCTATTTCTTATGCTGAATCTAACGACTATATCACCTGGAAGAACCGCTTCCCCCCCCCAGGGCAGCCCTTTTCACTGAACCAAAGAAGTGGTGTGATTTTTCCAGGGTGAAGGAATGAGGAAAGGTTAACGTATTATTAAAAACTTCATTAATATGCTAACGATCAAGAAACTTCTGCTAAAAATAATTTCTAACCGATTACCTCTTCCCCTGCACCTTTCCCCCTGTGTCCCTGTACCCCCGCACGGTGCTAAATGACTTTTTCATCCTCTCCCCACGCTTTCTGGGACAATTTCCTTCTGGTTGAAGCTGCGGGGCTGGATCCAGCGCTGCAGATGAGGGCTGAGAGCTGCCGGTCTTCCAGCCACCCTGAGGAACCTGCCTCCAAGGACCGTGCAAGGACCCGACCTGGTTCCTCTCCCGGGCATCCCAACGAGGACGGGCAGCTTGCAAGGGCTGCTCCTGCTCGGTGCTTTGCCCATGCTTTGCTGGCGCGGATGGGGAGACGGGCAGATTGCCACGCCGTGGAGTTGTTTTTCCCTCTCGCCGTCTGCCATGAGGAGCCTCCCCGCCGTGACTCACGGCCGGGTCCATCTGTCCCCATCGAGGAGCTTCCGCCCCACGTCGAGGCCGGCAGGACCAGCAGCGCTCGCTTCCCTCCAAGAAAACAAAATGAAACATTCCTTTGGAGAGGGACCATCGGCACGGGGCTGATATTTCAGAGCTTAACTATGGCGTGTAGTTCTCACCGTCTTTTGCTCGAAGGAGTTATCTCATTACTGAACTCGGATGCTGCTGACTCATTTATTCCATTGCTTTTAGGCTGGCTATATATATTTCGGCACTAAGGCGTGCTTCGTATTTCAGGAGGGGTGGGGGAAAGGGAAAAGAAGCAGGAGGAGAGAGCATTCCGGTGCTCAGCTTCGTGCCCAGCTTGAGGTTTGCTGTAATGGCTTGCAAATGAAATGATGTCCCATAAATATCAATATGTTTTGAAGGCTTCTCACACGCCGTAACTTGTCATCGCTCCAGCTCCAGGGAAACGAGGCACTTGCAGAAGTGTGTATTTCCAGGGAATGGGTCTGCTGCCCATCACGATGGAGAGGAACAGAAATTAGGGGCTCTTTGCCCTCCTCTTCCTTCAGCAACCCCCACGTCTCCTCCACACCATCACACCTCTGTCTGAGTCAGCCTTCCTCCCCGTTCATCTTCATCAGCTCCCCAGTGCTTTTCAATTCTTCACTAGAAACATTTCTTAGCTCCCATGCCTTGCACACTAAATTATTCTTTCCCTCTGCTATTATTTAGCAGCGTGACACTCACAGATGTGGTCTCCTAGACAGCCGGGGTATGGAAACATTGTGGAACTGATTAAAAAGGGAATACATCCTTTTTGGAATTGGCATCAGCTACTGCAGTTTGTTTGCAGTCTCCTCAGGCAGGTGGGACCACACATTTTCAGAAGCTGATTCGTGTCCTCGCCAAACTGAGGGGCTCCAGTTTAAGAGCACCCCTGACACCAGTTGCTTTACCTTTCGACAGCTGAAGATGGGTGTGAATCACACTTTTAGACTGGAATTTTAAAAGGGATTTAGGCACCCTAATCCCTCTGTAACATCTGGCCCTCCAGCATCATTCACCAGCTCCCCATCTCTGCAGCCATGGAGACCTCACCCTAGTTTTGAAATAGTAGAAAAAAAAAAAAAAAGACTTGGTTTTGATGGCTTTAGTGCAGCTGGCCACGCAAACGAGCATAAAGCCATGATGAGGAACCTGCAGGTACACCCACCCCCCCGTGCCTATGGCCCATAGTGTGTCCTTGCTAACTATTGATGGTCATGTGGTTCAAAAAAGTGAGCAAACATGCACAGAAGCGCATGTAGGGGTCTGTTCCCTGACCTAACGTCCCGTGGTGATCACTAACAGGGTTATTGACCTGGTAGTTTGCTGCTGTAAGAATTTTGAGAATGCCAGGTGGGTGCTCATAAGTCATACAGTCCCACGTATTTTTCTTGCTGAAGCCAGACCACTGCTGTGGCTGTGTAAATCACTGTGTACAGAGCCTTTATTGCATGCTATAAATCTCAAAGCTCTCACCTTTCCTTTTTTTTTTTTTTTTTCTTTTTTCTTTAATAATTAAAGTCCAAACTGAGAAGGAGAAAGACTTTGCAAACTCCATGCTTTTGGGGGGTATTTCTGGAGGGTTTGGGCTGCCCAGAGAATGAGAGCCCAAGATTTACAGACCAGGGAGCAGGGAGAGACCGGTCGGCCCTCCTGTGTGTGAATGAATTTATTCTTCTTTGAAGCTGAACTTTTCATTTACAAAAACAGGCTATTTTGATTTTGAAATCGAGACAATTCCTCCACAAGCACTGGAGTGTGGCTGCTGTTGTTATTCATCTTCTTTCTTAAAAATGTAGTTTTTATTTCTAGTCAGGAATAAAAAAAAAACAGGATTGCTTAGGAGGAGACCCAGAAGTCTTGCTGTCAGGAAATTCACATCATGCACCACATAAAAGAAACTCGGGGTTTTTTTTCTTTCTTTCATGGGGCCTCTTTCCAAATTACAATGAATGAGATGATCATAAGGATATAAGAAAAGGATATTGAAAGACGAGTCCAAATTGGTTTAGAAATGGATCTCAGGGGGGAACACAGTTATAAAAATTAAGCCAATTAGATTGAATATGGGTTGTTTTTCCCCTTCACGAAGAAGCACACAGAGGTAGATAATTAAGGCCAGTACAGATGTAAGGATTAGTATTCCTAGCTGTGAAGCCCACAGTTCTAATTAGTCACTGGGTCTTTCTTTAGGGCCACGTTAATAGACAAGGGCGTGGTGACCTTTTCTTTTCTTTCTCATCAGGTTCATTACATCCCTGCTTATTGCCACGCAGCATTAGAGCTTTGTGCTTGCAGCGGCTCTAAAGGCAAAACGAAAGCCGTAACCGTGGGTCACCCCAAAGGCACATCAAGCACATCATCCAAAACTGAGAAGTTCTTGGTGTCTACTGTTACGTGCACGTTTCCTCCCGAGCATCCGCAGCTCCTTGGAAGCTCGGGGGAGTGAGAAACAGGGCAGCTAATGGTGGACAGTCTCCAGGGAGGCAAAGGGACGGAGGTATTGGTGCCTACTGGGATGTATGGATCTTCTTTTCAAAGGCGTTGGCTCAACTTTGAATGAAACCACTGGGACAGGAGCTTTTAATATATGTGGATGTTTGTGAAAGGGTCCCCCTGCCTGCCTGACTTCCCTCGTGCTCTGCCTGCAGGCGAACATGGATTTCCCCTTTCCCTTTTCTACCTTTCTACCATTTCCCTGTCATCTCGAGTTCCTTTTAAGAAAACTACCTTGAGACTTCTTAAGGAAATCTTAAGAAAGCAAAGGCATCGTTAAAGTGTTGATAATTTCAACACCTCGTCTTGCACCGGATGAGCAGATGCCCCATGAGCTCTTTGAAATACCAACAGTAGTTACAAAAAGTTAAACTTTCTGCATGCGCGACGGTCCATGCTTGGTGACGGAGCTATATCTGCCGTCACAGCATTATCCCCAATACCATCTGTATGATAAAACCTGAACACACAGGAGGGAACATACATTTACCGTGCCCAGGGCACTACTAGAGCTCTGGGGGGATGGAAGCGGGACAGGGATTTCAGTCTCGGTAAAGGGGAGAAGCTCGAGATGTTTTTCTGAAAGTTTATTTTAAAAGGATTGGCTTGGCTGACAGCAGAGTATAAGATCCAGTAAAGCTCTTGGTGTCTGATAAAACACAGAGGAGAAACTCAGTCCCAAACTTAAGGGCATTACTCCTCTCGATACAAGCAGACTCCCAGCCAAGTTTCATACAAGGGGACAAAAACCCTTTTGTTCTTCTTAAGTGATGTAGTTTGACAACTGTGTGCAGCTGAAGGCCTGGAGGTTCCCAGCCCAGGATCGCTCTGCTGCTAACTTGGGAGTGACGCTCGTTACGCACCGGGACATCAGCTTTGTGCAGGAGGCCCAGCCAGCCCCAGCATTGCATCCTCCGTCGTCACCCCCAACTCCATTTCCCAGGATCCGAGGGGACGGGAGGAGCGTGCAGACAGCGCTCCTCTTCTGCACAAACCTCCTCAAGGTGTTTGCAGGGAGAAAGCTTTCCTATCTCCAGGAGAAATTTGTTTTAATGAGTTGCATATAGATTTGTATGTGTGTAGAATAACCTGGCTGTTTAGCAAACCATTAATCTCTTGAGTGTATTGATGCACAAAGATTATTTGCAGGTCTTTGAAATGAAAGTATCTGCCTCATCCCCTTTGTAACTGTGTCAGTATCTGCACCAGCCTGGAGTAAATCAGCAGGACTGATTTTGCGAAGTCTCTGCTATTACACCAGGGTAAAACTCACGTAAACGAGATCAGAATCAAGTCCAAACCTGGCAGTAAATGAACTGCAGCAGCAAAAGCAAGTTTAATGGATGTGTACTGCAGTTTAATGGATGTGTACAGCTCTTGTTTTATTGCTGGGCTTTAGGAGAAAAGCAACCATTTAATTGACTTTGACAGAAGAGGGTCTCCTTAGCGCTGTAGTCTAGGGCAAAACCGATCATGAATATAATCGAGGCATTTACCCCCAACATATACTTGTTCTTTCTTACTGTAATTCCTGCCTTGCAAACTTTGCTGGCTGCAGAAGGACATTTTTGCCATTGAAAAGTGGGGACCACTTCGCCCCCTTCTCTGCTTGTTCCAGCTACGACAACCCAAGGGTGCAACGGCCAAAACATCGCGGGCTTCGCACTTTTGTCTCGAGCGTAATCAGCATCGATGCTAGTGCAAGGGCTTGTGAGAAGCACTGAGGGGTGAGGGGAGAAGTCTCACCGCTGGTTCCCCATGTGTCAGCAGCGCACACCCCGGGCCGCTCTCCCATCGGCACCGCAGCGAGCTGTCGGCGTGCACACCCACGGAGCATCGCTCGCCTTCCTGGGCCCTGAGCACAGGGCTCAGCTGCGAACTGTGCTTTTAGTCACAAACGTGTCCCCCCTCTCTGCTCCCTGAGACGACGTGCTTTGGATGCTTTCCTTCCCTGTTTCCGTTGAGGGGAGTTGGAGGCACAGGGCTGTGCAATGACTGCGTAGGCGGCTCCCAATGGCTACTGGAAGCAAATCAAGGGCTCCATCTCCTCCTGCAAACCCCCACG
This sequence comes from Grus americana, assembly GCF_028858705.1. Classification (NCBI taxonomy): domain Eukaryota; kingdom Metazoa; phylum Chordata; class Aves; order Gruiformes; family Gruidae; genus Grus; species Grus americana. The sequence goes on along the minus strand of NC_072871.1, from coordinate 10,909,971 downwards.
CTGCCAGCCCCAGCCTGGGGAGGTTGGATCTGCCTTGCTCAGCACAGTGTGCGAGTGGGAATGAGGAGCATCCCACCAGGCTCGTCATTCAGGTGTGGGAAGATCCGCCCGTGGAGGATTTAATGAGCACTGTCCTGAGCCTTTGCCAGGTTTTGCCGTGCTGCAGCCTCAGAAATGCCACCGCGTTTCTGCCCTCCCTGCCCCAAACGCCTGGTCCTGCTCCACAGGGAGAGGGGAGGGTGACCCGCAGGCTCTGCCGATCAGAGAGAGGAGGCTCCCCTCCCTCCTAGAGATTTCATGGCACTTTTCCCACCAGCAGATAACACCGCTATGGTGGCAGCCAGCCTTTTCCAGATGGCTCCTGTCATTTAAAACGGACACCTTCCTTTTCCCTCTGAGCAGAGAAACTGTTCTGCTGTGGCTTGTTATAAACACCCTGCCTTTCACTTCTGCGTGAGGGCATCCCTTTGGATTCCTTTCATAACAACAATACAATAAAAATGAATGCATTAATGTAGGACAATTATCACTTAATTAATTCCAGTCCTGTCACCATAACACTCTGTTTGACCTTATTCATAGTTACTTGATCTTCAGCTCTTTAATATTTCAGATGACCTTTTGGGCTGGAAAGATGCTGCTGTTTCTCACTAGCATTCATGAGTCAACTTGTGCATCAAGTCACAGCAGTGGACCCAACCTCATTTATCATTCCATTTAAGGTGTCAGCACAGCCATTATTCAAATGACTGGCCACACATGTAATCAATCTTTAATGAAACAATAATTGCACCTTGCACTCCGCAAGACCTCTGCCTTTCTTAAAGGTAGCTTGTATATTAATTATTGAAAACAATTGTGTTTTACCAGCAATAAGTTATGTTTCATCAATTGCCATCTTTCAAGAGAACTTTAATTGGGAAATTTATGGCTCTCTGTTTCACTAAGGGATGGGCAAACAGCAGCTTCTGTTCCTCTTTCTCTCACCTTAGCATTTCTTGTGATTCCTGTAGGTTTTTGCATCTTGCCAGAAACAGCAAAGCACAGGATCAACGTGCTGCTGGGCAATAAAGAGGTACGACACGTACCTGCCACCCCGAGGTGACGTTGGTGAATGCCCCTGTGCAAAGTGCCCCTGTTCTGTGGGTGGTGATGCTCACGGCAAAGTAGATGAAAAGCCCCAGAAAATGTTTCCAGAGCGGGAGACCTCAGGGCTACCTATGTCTTCCTTCCTTTTGAAAAGTATTCAGACTTGCATTATTTACCAAGATTTGAGAAGGCGAGTGCTGAGGCACATGGTAGTAAACCAGGCTTTCACCAGGTGAGGCTCCTGATTGCTTTTGCCCCATAAAAAGCCAGCAGCTGCTGGCTTCTTCCTTGCCAACTGAGAAGGGTTCAGAAGAACCTTACCTTGTGTGTGTGTGCTTGTCCTTTGAGCTCAAGCGGAGGTAAGTCAGAAGGTTTGACTGCTGGCGGTATTTGGAAACTGAGAAATCTTATCAAGCTTTAGTGTTTGTTTGTGGGGGGGGGGTTTATTTCAACAATAGAAAATTTTTTTAATGAACACAAAAATATTCTGTGAATTTATAGACCCTGAAGTACTTCCCCTTTTAAGAGGATTCATGAAAAAAGTTAACTGGTGGTAGTGCTGCTTGCTTTGGGGGTAAATTGCTTAGTGATAGGGCAGCCTTTGTGAAAGGGGAAGCTGTGAATGTGTGATAAATGCCATCGGTGGCCCTGGAGCAGCCTCTGTGGATTTCAGAAACAGCAGAAGGGCACTGGTCCTCCTGTAGCAACAGAGAAGTTAATATTAAGAAAGTTCCTATTATTAATCTCTTTATTTTCTCAGTACTGTATATTAATTTACTTGTGCATTTCCTTTGCCTTGTTTGCAACCTTTCAGCACTTATTCCAACTGGGTTTTCTTTTTTGTTTTCTCTTTCTTTTTTCCTGAAGTTACCATCAGCCTTGTTGGAAAAGGATATTGCAATGGCCTGGTACCCTGCGCTGTTTGCACTGCTATCCCAACGGAGGAGGTGAGCTGGCTGGGAGAAGAAAATGAACAGTTCTATTTATGTAGCAAGTCTAATGATGGTGGAGCAAGGTAAATATGCTAACAAAGAGCCTCTGTTTGCCTTGACTGTGACAAGGCTCTGTCTTGGGGAACAATCTGTCTTGGTTTTAAGATTTTTTCCCTCTGTCCTTATTGACTCTCTCTGTGCTGCAATAAGACAGCTCTTGTGTTATACAACAAAATGGTGATGGATAAAGCAACCTAGTGAGCAGGTAAAGCTTTGTGTACAGTGCTGTATACGGTTTTTTTCTTCTGCCAAACTGGCTTTATGCAAGTCCTTTCCTTCCTGCTCTCCGCTGCCCTGGTTCAAGGTTTCCCTGTACTGAACTGTGAGAGCTCTGCGCTCAATGTACAAGATAAACCAGGAATTGAGAGACAACCTCGGCACGGCTGCAAGGGAAGGGTGGTGCGAGCATCACAGCAAGATGCATCTTTCCCTCCTCTGCACCCCCCCTGTAATTCTCATCTCGCTACCAGCCCCCTTCTTAACAAGCCACTGATCTACAGCAAGGAGCTGCTCTCCACCCTGCCTTTGGGTCTGGTCGAGATGAACGAACTACGGATTTTTCTTGCTCTACCTGCATGTCCCTGCTTGATAGCAGTTTGTTTCTCCCATGGGACTTTGCAAGGTGCTGAGCCTGGTCCTACAGGGATGTTTCTTACTTCAGGAAAACGTGCAGCAAAACAGGCGAGTGCCTGCTGCGTGCCCAGGGATCAACGTGAGGGCACGAGCGGGACACCGATCTGGTCCTGCCAAAGCTGGTGCTGAGCAGGTCTCAGTGCTGTTGCTAGCTGTGGTTATCAGTGAGGTGCACGAACAGTCTCTTGGGGTCAGGGACAAGTGACCCATCTACCTTGTGCCAGCTTATTGCAGTCTCCTGGTGTAAACCCCTCGTGCACAAGGGCACCTTCCTGCGCTTTCAATCGGGAGTCAAGCGGCGTGAACGATACTTTTGCTCATATATCCTTGGGGTGGGCTGGCTGAACACCGGATCGGGGATGAGGCCTGGGGCTGAGGTTTCTGAAGGGACTTTAGCAAGTTGAGGATGGGGACTTGCTCGTGCTGAAGAGGGGATGCTGTTCAGACATCCCGTGGAGCTACCTGCACTCAGGGTGGTTGCAGTATGGCCCCAACCTCAGCTGTGGGGACCTACCCTGGAGCAAAGCCCCAGAGCCCTTTAGAGGGGAGGGGAAAAAAATTAAACCATCCTGCTAGCACAGGATTAGTTAGAACAACGTTAAATCCCACTAATTTAAAAGGCTGGATTGCAGGGCGATAAATGACATGGTTTCCTGTATTGTTTGATAATTAATTGTTTGAATCCTATTGTATTAATGGGTGGAAAAACCAGAGAGATAAAAGAAGAGGAATGCCCTTTTCCTTCTGTGCACCCTGAACTCCATTCATTGGGAAAGGATTTATAGTTTTCATCATAATTTAATTCTAAAACATATCACTTAATTAAAGGGATTTATTAAAATCCTCTGGCAGTGCCTTTTTACGATTAGCCCAGGACTCGGCCCCTGAATGTCATGGAGAAAATTCATCAATTGATTTGTTTAACTGCACAGGTCTCGCCCCCTCCCTGCTCTGGCTGACTCCGGGTGGAAGAGAGAAATCTGTAGTCAAAAGCTTAAAAATCCCAAAGACAGATTGGTTTGCTGATTTCATCCCTTTTTTTCCTTCCCCTCCCCCTCTCCCTGGGACTGGTTTTACAAGCCTTTGTTAATGAGCCGATTAATATTGATGGTAGAACACGAAGCTGTCAGTTTGTCTGCCAGAGATGAGTAGCGAGTCTGACTCCAGCGTTCGAGCTGTGCTCTGCCGGCAGCGGCAGGTCCGGCAGTTGCCCGGCCTCTGAGGAGGATATGAGATGGGATCACGCTGGGATGCAAATGGTACCTGCCCTTCCTTCAGCGGGACGTTGGACTCTGCGTATCCTATGAGCCCAAATTAGCCCTGACCCTGCAAAGGCTTCCTGACATTTGTTGCTCTGTGAGACTCCCCCCCCCTAAAATCAGTGAGCTCCCCAGATTGTATGGGAAAGAGGTTCTGTGTCTTAATTGTATGACTGAAGAGAAAGACTTGAAAACACTTAAGCTTCTTGAAATACTTAAAGGCTCAGGATAGTGGAGGCAAATGAGAACACAAGACAGGTTGTGAATGAGCATCCTGCCTTTTCACCCGTTCTCCAGCATCCGAGCTGGTCTGGGAAAGAGCAGACTTGTTTGGGCACTGATGAGGACTCGGGAACAGGAGCACAAGCAGCTGCAGGAGCCAGCTCCCCTGTCACTTGTATCCCAAAGAGTTATTCTCCTGTTTGAAATGTTGATAAGATGTATTGAGAACCGCTCTTCTCTAAACCCATAAATCCTCCCATAACCCAAACAGAGAACTTGGGAGTCTTATTAAAAAACTCATGAACAAGTTCAAACCATCTCTGATGACATTGTGCCAGTAGCCTTTTAAGTCTTCCACTGCGAAATCAGGAATTTCAGCGCCGTGTTTGGCATTGCTCCCCGAGCTAATGGCTTGTGCTGAATACAAATCAGCGCTTAAGGGCTCCATCTCTGGATCCTTGTGTCAGGCTTAAACGCAGTAAATCTCTGGATGTAGCTGTCTATTAGCCCTGTTTATTAGATCTGGAAGGACTAGGGGAGAAAGAAGAAAAAGCCCACAGAGGGAATGCTTTTTCAGTTCTTTTCCTGCGCTGTATGGTGATGTGGACTGAAGATCAAATGCTACTTTGGGAGACGCCTTTGCGGTCTTACTGGGCTAACGTTTTAACTGGCCACTGCATGTTTATAGTGGAATAGTCCAACACTGGTTTTTGATCCTTTTCTTTTTGCCTTTACCATCTCAGCTGCAGGGAGCAGCTACTCAAGTCAGCCCCAGATGGGTCTGAAGGCTCGGTGTTTTGGGTAGAATATACGAAGGTCCTGAAAGTATTTGGGAAGATGTTTCTTATCACTTTAATGGGGCTGGTGACCCTCCTCTGCTCAGAGGCAACAGCATACTTTTCCTGCCTCTTGCCCAAATTCACGATGCACGTGGGACCAACGTGTGCTCGGAGCTGTGGGAACCCCATTCCCGCCCAACCAAAAGGGCTCATCTTCTGATGTGAAAAGATGGGCAGAGAAAGTCCCTTTCCCTCGTGCCCTCTCCCACAACCTCTGTTTTCAGAGGAGCCCTTTCTCTCAGGGTGACTGAATTTCCCTGCGCTGCTCCAGGCAGCTCCCGTGACAATCCCACCTAAGCGAGTTGGCTGGGGAGGATGTTCACAGCTCCCAGGGCATTTCTTTTGGAGCCCAAGCAAACTGCTTGCTGTGGCATTTTTCTCAAAAATGGCTAATTCCTTTTGGCCCCTTAAAGTTGCTTTTTCCAGACTTTTCAACTCTCCCATCTTTTTCTCTTGGGATGGGGTGCGAAGGTTGCTAGCGCAGCAGTTCATTTGCATTACAAAATGTGAGTAAGACGCTGTCCTCGGGCTTATGAAGTGGTGTCAGAAAACTGAATTAAAATACAGTGCCCCAAGTCCCTCTTGGTTTGTATTTAATTAAGGCCTTTCATTCATCATTTATTTCTGCATCCCATCATCTTTGGTAGCTTATGAAAAAAAGAGGAAAGTAAGGCTTCCTTCTGACAAAGGTGCTGATAAGTGTTTTCCAAAGGCAACAGGCTCCTCTGGCATCTATACCTCTGATGATTTTTTTTTTTAATGACACAGGTATTTTTTTATTTGCTTTTTACTGAAGGGAGTCCTGCCAAGTTTACAAGAAAGAGAGGATGATTCCTTCCCCCCTCCAATGCTGGTTACATGCTGAAGTCTCCCTGCAGCTCCTGACATTGCCCAGTGCTTTTGGGGGATAGACAACCGGGTTGTGTTACTTTTTTGTACAAAACCAAAAACTAGTGAGGAAGAGACAACAGTAGAATCTATCTACTGACTCTTACTAGTGACTGCTCTGAGTCAGGAGCTCCCATCTTCTTCCAGCAAATGTCCCTGTGCTAGATCTGGAGTCTTTCAAGTCTGGATATGAAAGTGATGGTGTGCACAAACCTTGGCTTGGTTTCTGTAAAAATTCATTCTGAAAAGGGATTTATATTTATCTTCCCATCTTTATTCCAGTTACCAGAACACATGCTCTCTCAACACAGATAATTAAAAATGCACATAGCAGAGCTATTCTGAAACAGCTCAGGTGCGGCTGAGTGTGCCCACTTCTATACTTTACCCTTTGAACTTCACGGGAGTCAAAGAGAACCATTTTCAGACAGTGATGAATACCTTATACTCCCATTTGTTTGCTTAGTGTCTTCCTTTAAGAAAATGCGAACGCTTTTGCTGGCTGTGAAAGTGTGGGGGAGCTGCTTCAGTCCTCCCGAGGTGTGAAGAGCGAACTCGCTCCCATCTCGATGCACTGCGATTTTGTGGTGAGGGGGGGGTCGCATCCATCCTGAGCTGCCAGAGCACGCTCCAGCCTGTGACTGCGGCACCCGGAGCTCTCCCAGCCCTGAGCAGGTATTCAGCTTTGTCAAAACACTTCATCCCTGCTTGGCTAGACTCCCCCTTGCTTTATAAAAACCCCATCCACTTCACTCCTGATCTGCTATCCTACTCGTCTCTCTGGCTCTGCCTTCCCCAGAGCGAAGGCTAGCACTCCTATCACTCGCTGGGGAAAATTCAGGGATATTTATCACTGTCAGCAGGGAGGCGGAGGAGTTTTCATAACAACTCGCTACATGTGTTCTTGCACATGATCCAGTTTTTACATAGCCTTAAATCTGGATCGGTGATCTGCCCTGTCCTCTGAAGGGCTGTATCGCGGCGATGACATTTCAGAGCTGCCTTCAGTATATCACCACGAACGGGCTTGCCAGAACCCTTCCCCAGCTCTCATCTGTTCTAACAATACATAATTTAAGAAAATTAAATCTGAAGTGCATATGTGACCATCCTTCTGATTCACAGGGTCACGCACCAGGGGCTTTGCTGGAATAAATAAAAGCCTCTACTTATGGCTTGTTGGTACAGTTGCCTTCGTTCAAACCTTTTCTGACAGCGCTTATCAATTATTTGGGTCTGCGTTAGGAGGGAAAGGCTCCGTGCCATGATGCCAGTTGTTGCTGGTGAACAGCCCAGAGGCTGACAGCCAAAATCCCGCATCCCCTTAACGGTGCCTGTTTGCTGGCGACAAGTAGGAATTTTCTCCTCTCCTTTGCTGTGTATGTGCGCGTGTGAGCAGGAGAAAGAGTTTCTCATCGAGCCCCATCCAGGGCTTCTCCTCCTCCATAGTCATCACAGCTGTGCCTCATTGTTAATGGCAGAATAATGGAGCGAGCGTAAGATGGGAGGAGAGCTCTCTCCCATGGGCACTGGGAACAGAAGATGCTCTTCCCTCTCCCTATTTAGCCTCCTGCTGATTTCGGTCGGCTCTGCCCCGGTTCCCATTGTGCGCGCGAGAAACACAGCTGGGGAAGAAAGAACAGGGGGAGGAGATCGGGGAGGCTCTCAGATACTTGTGCAGTAATAACTTGTTTATTTAAAAATTTGAAAGGTATGTTAGCTCCGTGGTGTGTCTGAATACGCAAGGGATGATGAGACCTAGCGAGGAAAAAAACTGTGTGTCTTCTGGTTCCGTTTTAACTCTTTCTCCTCTTTAGAAACACAGTTAAATTAGTGAAATTTGAATGTTTTGGACCCGGTGCGTAACACATCATGTAATGATCTAGTAAATGAGCCTGGAAATACAAACTTCTGGTTCTGCAGCATTGCTTCAAAGCCAAACGCAAATTGAGAAGGAATTAACTAAAATTCGTGACTGCTGGGAGACCCTGCGCAGCCCAGCTGAGCTGTAGCTGCTGCCTCTCCCCCCTCGAGCCCCTGCTGCGATTCCCCGGGTTGGTAACTCAGGTGCCAGTCTCAGGAGAGAATCAATGGAAAAGGACCATTACTGTTATTTATTATATGCTGTATGGATTCGGTGGCAAGCCTGCGAGACTAAACTTCGTCTCTATCTCTGCATATTGTCCTCCAGGGCTGGGTTGGGAAAAGCAGAGAGCTTTTATCGCTGCTTGTCTGAATGTACCTGTTCAGAAGATGAATAAAGGCCACTTTTCTCCAGCACTGTCAGCCGGGCTCCTTTTACCAGCAAGTTTTGCCCATTTTGTTCTGACACTTAATAAGAGCTTTAGAAGGCAGAAGCCTTGTACTGCGTCTTCTGAAACAGGCCCCTGCTCAGTAAAGCATTGGTATTAAGGAAGCACTTAAACTAAGGCAGATGTTTACATGAATTTTGGAGCAGAAGCTGCAAAATGCTCAGAGAATACACAGCCAAGCTTCGCTCCGCAATAGAGCGCTGAAATCCTCCACTTTGGAGATGTGGTTACATTTCATTCTGCAATTCAGTTTTCAAATACACGGAGTGCCCGCAGCGATGTTATAAACTGCTCACCTCGCTGTTAATCTGCACTACAGCCTAACTGCCTGAAAGGCGCCTTTTTGGGGATGAAACAGTGTGTTTCGTTAATATTGCTTCCCCCCCCCCTCCCCTTTATTGCTTTTTTTCTTGTTCTCGGAACACCCTTTGACTGATCTGCTGGTGTTGATCAGAGCCGGGGCTGGAAGCACACGCGGTGAGCGGGGCCAGGGCAGCCGAGGGGCTCAGCACTGCGTGCAGCCTCCCCGACCAGCGTTTGCTCTCCAGCAATGAAGGAAATGGTCGGTTCGAGGGGACGGGGTGAGAAATGCTGGGGAAATAAAGGCAGCAGAGGCATTTGCTCGCACCCGGTGCCTTGCCGAGGCACGCCTGGCTGCTCCTCTTGCCTGCGGGAGCACCCGCGGGAGTTGTTTAATCCTACGAAAGGCACGAGCCCCATCGCATCGTGTCGCAGGGATGAAGGAGGTGGTGCGTGGAAAGGATTATTCATCGAAGGAAGATGCGCAGGCTCAGCTGCAAGGTGAGCCCCGTGCCGCCGGGACCAGAGCGACTGGTGCTGCCCACACCGGCGCAGGGCAGGGCTAGCTGGATTTTAATTGCGCTAAGACTCTGATTGATCTCCTTTTTTTTTTTTTTTGGTAGCTCATTACCCAGCAAGTCATTTTAATTAACACCATCTAATATGGGTTGAGATGTATTTTGCAAATGTCAGCACTCTTCCCCCCCCGCCCGTAGACCAAATGTGGAAAGTTACAAGAGGACAGCGCTAAATGATTGCAGTTGATTTAGCAGTGGTAAAGCAAGTCGTTAGCAAAGTGCTTTATGAAGCTATAAATGTCCTTTCCAAGTCCTTTATGGGATTCTTGGGGAAAATCTGTTTGTCACAGAGGATTATGCATTGCGCTGCTCTTCACCTGATGAGCAAATGGGTCAGGGAAAACACGGGGCTCTTGCGTCTCGCCTTCGAGGGGCCGCTCCTCTCGAAAGCGATGGAAAGGCAGATCCCGGTGCGGCACCCGTGCTCTGTGTCCCCCGTATTCTGCTCATCCCTGGGGTGCCAGTGTAGGGAACTGCTCCCTGAGACCACCGGGGACCCCTCGAGTGTGCGGTGGTGCCAAGGGAGGATCAGTAACTAACTGGAGCCAGGCCAGCTCTTACTGGATCACTTGGGAACTGAATCAAGTGCCTGATAAAGTCACTGGCAAAGCTCTTAATGATTTCGGTTGTGTCTGATCGAGCCCCAGGAACAACCTGAGACGGTCTAGGTTTTGCTTACAGTTAAATTCTCCCCTGTTAAGCTATACTGGCACAGCTTTCCACTCAAATTTCAAGTGGATGGGAGGCATTTACTGCTCGTCGCCTGTTGGCTCAGTTCTCAGAGCGTGAACATCAGGAAAAAATATTTCCAGTCTGAAATTCTGATTAATCCCTCAAAACCCACGGCAAATGTTCCGCATCATCAAGGACTGATGGAAAAAGGGTTGCGGAGAGAGATCCAGCAATGACCAGCTGTGAGTGTGCGTGTACGGGAATAGGTGAGCACCCCTATAAAATACTCTTTCTTCCCTCCTATCTCTGACAACATCGCCCTTTCCTTTCCGCTGGTGTTCAGAGGGGGAAATGAAAAGTATAAAACTGGAGCATCTCTATTAGAAAGCTGATACGCTTAAAAATGGGACAGATACTCCTGCAGCACCACGGTAATATAACTGCAGATAAAACATGTCAAGTGCAAAGAGCCTGATGGAAGCAGCGACCATGGATGGGCTTATTCCTTGGGGTTTTATTTAGTTCAGTTTTGGAGGCAATGCACTAAGTGATTTCTGTTTCCAAATCACCCTCAGAGCTGCCAGAGCTAGTCTGATAAAAAGCAGACCAGTTTAGTGTATGAAGTCCACATTCATAAACTAGTGGTTTTGAGTAAAGGATCCTCCTCCTCCTCCTCCTCATTAGAGTGGTTCAACAGACTGTGCCGAGCCATTGAAGAATTTGGTACAATATATATCATGTTTAACAACGTGTGCAGAGCTATATTTTCCAATACATTTCTCTTAGATACCCACTGTGCTAGGCCTAAACATGAAATACAGCAGGTGCTGCATTCAGCGTTGTTGCCTCTCATCACCCACAGGTGCAAAATGATCTGTAATATTTGATATCTATTCAGCAGACAAGATTTAAAGCACAAGGCCTGGGGTTTGGTTGTTTTTTTTTTTCTCCTCTCCCTTACATTTGTACAACCTCACTGGCTTCAGTTCAAGCTTCGTTAGGAACAGACTATTACGTACGACAGGCAGGATGTACAGCTCGTAATGAACGCTGGGGTTTGCAGGCTTCCTCCTACTCCGTACCAGTGAGCCCAGCCCATAGAGCTGATGCTACATCATCTTTTTTTATTCATTGTGTGTAAATATTCTTTCCATGGAAAGTGGTGTATAAATGCACCCCTGAGGGTTAAACCGGGCTGTCGGTGGGTGTTGGTGCCAGCCAGAGCCTCAAGCTTGCGAGGAGAAAGGCACCGAGTCATCTCTGATTCTTACTCCTAACAAGTAGTTTTGTTGACAAAACGTGCACCCCACTCCTACCACACATCCCTTTGGATGCTTCTTGCCCGGTTCTGCAGTTCCAGGGAGGTGTTTCAGGTTCAGACCATTCCAGCTGTGCTTCAACCAGATGTTTTTATGCAAAAAACCACAGCAGGCTCCAGAGTCCTTTCCCAGATGGCTCCAATGAATTCAGACCTCATCAATTTATGACCAAAGAATTCCTGACCATAAACCACACTTCAGTTTGGACGTAGACGAGTAATAATGTTAGCGATCAGGATGAAATCCCAGAAATGTGTCTGCTTTACCTCCCAGAGCACCTCAACCCAAAGGGTGCATGCCCAGGGGTTACAATCCTGTTCATCTCCTCCAAGGAGGACAGCATCCTCCCTCCCGCCGGTCTCTCACCCTCCACACCCAGCGCCAGGCGAGTGCGTGGTTCCCTTGCCTGCAGTCCCGTTGGCACACGTGGACGTAAGCGGCCGTCACTGACAGCGTGTGCTCTTACCTACACCTTCGGTGGGGACCTCGGCTGCTTGCTGATGCTCACCCGCGTGAATCCACGCTGGAGATGTACCTGACCTACATAGAAGAGTCTCAGCTTTAACCTCCAATTTCTTCTGTACGCACGTGTGTTTACACCTATGGATTTCTTCCACGGGTAACCGGAGAGCCGTATCGCCCCGGCAATTCTCTAGTATGTGTGATAAGAACTTGTGATTTACACTTCTTCCCATTCTTTAGCATTTCTCCTGCATTTCTGTTTACCCAGCAGGTGTGTTCATTTTAGGATGAGAGAAGGAGAAAAAAAAAAAACTGTGTCAAGCATACAAAAAGAGACTAAAAATCATACAGTCCCTATTTAGGAGAGAGGTGCTAATTTCCTGTGGGGAAGAATACTCCATGAGACATATAAATAGATTTTTTTTCTCTGTTTTACTCCATAGCAATTACTTCTGTGTGGCCAGCAGAAGTAGACCGAACAATTAATATTTTACGCTTCCAGTCAGCTTGAGTTTATAGCTCATCTTAGCACCAGGAGAAGCTAGCCCAGAAAGCTTTCCTTGCTGGCCTTTGTAATGCAAAACTGATTCCTTTGCAATAAAACGCGCAGAGTCCCTGCAGCCGAAGTCTCTGTAGAACTTGGTTTTTATAGTGGCTGACATGGGGGTCAGCTAACGTGGTGGATATGAAGATACTGACCTATCCAGGAACGAAAGCTCCTCTCTGGTCAGAGGTAGCATCACAGGGGAACAATACCCCAGCGCTAATTTATCCAGGATTGCCGATTCCTGCCATGTCATTGTCAAGAATACCCAAATTTAGTGACAGCAAGCTGTGCTTTACTATCGCTGAATCCTCTGCGCCCGCTGGAAATGGGTGAGCTGGTGGGGAGAGACCCCGTGGGACGGTCCGTGAGCAGGAGCTGCCAACCCTCGGGTGCTGGGGATGGCAGCACAGAGGGAGCAGCAGCAGATGAGCTTGTGCACGAAGGGGCACCCCAAAAACGCAGTAAAATGTGTGCAGGTGCCCATCCTCCCCTGCAGGGTCTGGTTCGGCTCCATCCTCGCAGCACGGCGCTGGTGTACGGCTGTTCCGGAGAGATCTGGGGAGAGGTCTGCCAGGACAGGCAAGGAGGAAAAAAAGAAAATCGGAGGAACTTTCTCCCAGCATCAGCACTTTGAGAGGTGTGGGTGAGATGTGCAAATGAGATTGATCCCTCGTTCTAGGGGGAGTCAGATGCATTTAATTTATTCTTAAGCATTTCTGTAGCACTCACATAAAGCTGTGCTGATGTGCCTGATGCATCCCTTTGCCCTCAGACTCTGGGAAGGTCAGTTCAGTAAGTTCTTCAGTGCAAGGTGTTTCCTTGCAAGCCCACAGCATTCGCAGCCCCGTTGCAGCTCTGGGGGCTGCGTTTTCCCCCTCCCTCAGCTGCAGCACATCTGTGGCAGAGCAAACAGCGCTTTGATTCTGGGACTGGCCAGGACAGCAGGAAAGAGCTCTGACGTGATGCTTCCCTGACTTTGCAGGCTTATGTTTCTGCCCCCCCACCCCAGTCGTGGTTTGCAGGAAGCTGTGTGTGATGCAGCAAAAGGCAAAAACGTGCTTCATGGTAAAGATATTTGCATCGATCAGATCCATGGTCTGACGTTTCAGATATGACCTCGAGACATGGGGTAGGACCCAGGTCAGCCCCAGCCTTCCCAACATCCGGAGGCAGCTTGACGCTAACGTGCAGCACCCCAAGGTGCACAGGGGGCCCCAAGAGGCAGGCGCTGATGGCTGGGTGAGAGCAGGGAGCAGCTCAGAGGTCCTGGGGAGGGACGGGGTTAAACTGCCTTCCATCGCAGAAAGCCTCTGCAGCCTTGTCACAGGCAAGCCTGAATCAGGTGTGATGAGTAACTTTAATGACTATTAATTAAGTACCACGTCATTACCAAGGAGGCTATGTAAGTCTGAGTGGCTGAAAGCAGGAGCTTTTTAGGTTTTTCTGCACTTCTAGGTTAGTGCAATCATTGTGGTCCTTCCCTTTGGAGGCTAAGGTTGTTGCTGTAATACTTTCATTCTTTGCTTGGCATTTAGACGTGGCTGCTATTTCTCTGAGGTCTCAGTGTTCAGGTTTCAACTTTTGTCTATACGTGGTGTCGTTTTCTAGGGGTCAAGGTGAGGTAGATATCCAGGGGCTGGATGTGTGCCCTCAAAGGCACCTTTGCTAAAGGTGTTGAGAACTGCAGGGGGGAGCCAGGGCGGGGGCAAGGAGCAACTGCCACTGTCTGCAGCCGCTCTCCTCCCCGCGGTGTGTACGGGATGAGAAACCAAAACACAAATCCTGCTTCTGCCTGCACAGCCCTTGATTTGCATTGCTTTTACTTCTGTGCGTGCTTTCAGCAGAACAGCCTAACTGCAGCTCGCATCTAGCAAAAAGCTGGAGCAATTTTGGGTGTCCCTGCGAGGGCTATTGGTTGCCACGATCTCAGGGACTTGTTGACAAGATTTCTTTTCTTTTTTTTTTCCTTTCGGAAAGAACAGTTTTCCCTTGTGCAAAATCACCACCTTGACTCATTCTGCAATACTTCCTCCTGTTTCTTCCATCTGCTTCTGCTCAGGTAGTTGGAGCTGGCAGTACTGCCTCCCTTTTGCTTCCCCCCTTGGCCGGCGTGCTTGCCTCCATGCCGCAGCGAAGCGCTGAGCATCCTCCTGCGCTGCAGAAGATGAACCTATCTGCAATGTCAAAAGAAGGTACCTGCCGTCTTTGGGGAGTTTTACACTCACACGTGTGCACAGCCCTGTGTGGCTTTAGCCTTCAGCCGGTGGCTTCAGTGTTTAGTTCGAGTTTTATTACCTGGGTAATGATGTCCTGCCAGCCTGGTTTCAGCTGGAGTCCCACTGTGCTCCTCTCCTTGGCAGACATAGAGATGAGGGCTCAGCTATCGTCTCCACCGGGGTGGCCAGGCTGCTAAAATGAACTGAGTCCTCAGGGGTTTGCAGGGCTGGGTGCTGACACCCAGGGGTGACGGGTGCTGGGTCAGGAGGGCAGAAGAGGCGGCTCGTGCCGGGGTCCGGTCCTGTGCACCTCCAGGAATCACTCCCTGCTGAGAAGCAGCTTGGAGTGAAACTCAGATTATGGCAATGATGAAGCCGTGTCCTGACAGTGCAGTAATTTCTGAGCACCGCTGGTTGCCAGAAACGCCGAGCCCCGTTGCCCTACTGCTCAGATATACTCCAAATCGGGCACAGGGTAAACTTGTGATTGTGTGAAAAAAATCAGATTTAGGAAATCCTTCTTGGGTTCCTTTCTCTTTCCTTCCTTCCTTTGTTTCTGAGCCATTAGCTGATGCATGGATCATGTTTTTCCACCTTTGCACTGGCACTCTAAAGCTTCACAATAAAAGCTTTTTTTTTTTTTTTAAAAGTAAAATGTGTGATTCCCAGGTAACCACCTAACCTTGAAGCCGTGGGTTTAAGAAAAATGCTGAATAGCTCATGATTAAAACACTGACAATGATCAAAACAGCTCTGGGCAGATTATTTAACTTTGAAGAGAGGAAGGTTTGGGTTAGGCATTAAGGAAAAATCCAGTTTTAAGGATGCTGGGAGGGAGGGATGGCCAGAGCCAGGTCAGACATCGTCTGCCCGGGGCAGGTAACGGAGCTGCCAGCTCCCTCACCTCCTCACGTTCTAAGGTCTGGGACTCTCTTTTGCTCTGTGTATGCAAGATGAGGGGTCAGAGTGGGTTAACTGAGAGACAATTAAAATAAAGAGCTGGCTGTTCTCCAAAGAAAACTCAAGTCGAGATACCTGGTTGAAAAATGCAGCTCAGCCATGGGAGCCCCAAGGGTGAGTTTTGGGGCGTGACAACCCCGTTACCTACTCTCCATCGCAGAGAAAGCTGAGAGCTGCTTGCAGGAGATGGTGGCAGTCACGGTCCTGCCTCCAACCGCAACTTCCCCAGGAGCTGGTTGTCCTCACGTTTGCCATCAGAGCCCTGGACCGGACCATCTCTCTCCAGGTGATGAGCAAAGGCAGTGGGAACTCAGTAAACTGGGCTAAAATCTCCCCTAAGGAAGCCTGAAGTCTCTGCATTGGCAGCTGTGCTGCCCTTTTCACGCGTTCAGCCTCAGATCCTGTTGGTTTTTGCTGTAAAAACCTGAGAAAAAGCAAAAGAGGGGCCATTCCCTAAGGCCTGAGCTTGATTTAATACTAATCGCTGCAAACATCCAAACTGTGGCTGGGGCTGGCTTTAATTAAAATGACAAAATAGGGGAGCCGTGGGGATGAATTACTGGAGGAAAATGTTATATTTCCCTACAGCTAGTTTAATTAAAAAAAGCAATGAATCAGATGTGAAGGGCGTCCTTCCCTGTGCCAAAGCGGGAAGGGCAGGGCTGGCACGGGCACCGACGGTGGCATCCCGGTAGGATCATGTCACCCAAGCAGTTTCCTCTGTCATTAAACCCACGTTGGCAGCTCCAGAAGCCCCTCAAGTGCATCCACTTGGCCGGATTTGCTGCAGTTTTTCCCCTCACTGCCCTTTGTTATTTGTATAAATTAACCTACCCCCAGGCTCAAACATCTAAGATGCTACGTTTGGTTGCAAAAGGAGAAACAAATACAGCGAGTGGTGCCTCTCTCCATGCACCGTCCTTCCAGCACCGAGCACCTGCACCGCTCACGGGCATGCTTCGGGCTGTGGGAGGGATGGGTGGCAGACCCCTTCCAGCAGTTGTGGGCATGACACAGGCTGCCAGGGTTGGTGGCAATGGCCTTGCTGCCCTTTTCCCTTGCACGTGCGTGATATTTAAGATCTGAAGGATAGAGGCAGGTCTTTAATTTTGGAAGGGAGGCGGCGGGGGTCCACTGGGTCTGGCTTTGCCGGGGGTTGAGGTGACGCAGAGGGTTGCTTGCTTTTCTTCCTGCCCTCAGGCGGTCAGCAGCGCTGGCAGATGCTCCTGGGGAGCAAAGGATTGCTCGTGACCTACATTCAGTCCCTCCCCATCCCTGTGCAAGCACTTACCTGTCACTGCCAACTGCCGGGAAGTAACAAGGCATCCACAGGCAACTGGCTGGGGAGAAACCGTGTTAGATCTAGCAGAGGAAAACAAGAAGAAGAAATTAAAAGGAGCTGCTTGGGCTATCTCGGTGTGCTCTGGGTGACTGGAGCTCTGCGGAAGGGATGCGCAGTCCTGCTCCTGCGCAGACCCCTGTGATGTCCTGGCAGGAAGCGCTTTTCATGGCTGATGCATGGGAAGCACCAACCTCCTGGCCGCCACCACCACCTCGGACAGACGTACAGAGCAGCAGCCTGCCGTGGGGACAGCCCGCTTCCCAGGCAGCCCCTGCAGGCACCACCGAGCCTTGTTCCTGCAGCCCCTGGCACGGCGAGTTGGTGCAGAGCCTGGGGACACCACCAGAGACTCCGGCCCTGCGCTTCCCTGCTGGCGTGTCAACATGTGCCTGAACTGGAAGAGAAAAGTACTTAGCAAACACGTAGGAGGATTTAAAAGCAGTTTTCTTCATCCTGTTAGGCATTTACTTATCTTCTGTATCACCTACAAGCTGCGCAGCTGCCCTCTCTACATGAGAAGGTGTGTTTTCCAGCCCCAAAGTCATTGGGGTCTAGTAGAGCCTTTGTTTTCCCTACTTGATGGTAGGGCCCTATCACTTCTTTCCAAGGCTATTTTTGGATTCCTTTTTAGAGTAGAAGAGTGTCTCTGGAAAAATAATTCTTGACCTGCAGTTTGACACGCGTGTTCAGCTGAACTCCAGTGCATGATCTCTCTAGCTCTCCAGAGATGCCTGCTCCTCTTCTCCTATTAAAAATAACACACTCATATCTAGCGTTTGCTTCTTGCCCACCTCTGAATTCCCAGGATGATCTGGGCCTGCATTAAACAAGACCAAGTACACCCCATCTTCTCATCTCCCTGGGTTTGGCAACCAGAACACGTGCCCACCAGCCCCGCTCGTGCACGGTTTCTCACTAAGCCCTAACACACTTTGATGTTTATTGATTGCTAATTTCCATCCACAGTGGTAGCCAAAGATCTTTGTCCAGTGCTGGCTTAAAGAAAACTTCGGCATGAATCCATCAGCATGTCAGATGGCACGGAGCTTCTCGTGTCTTTTGTACCACGCTGAAGAATTAAATCATCCTCTGAGTCAATACATGCGTGTCTGCGGATAACCATGCCTGCAGATAACTGTGCAACCATGGTTACAGTCTTTTAGGTGCTAGGATATTTGGGGCACACTGTGATTTTGGCTCCGTGGCTTACTCAAAAGATAAGGGGAATCTGCTAGAAAAGGCTGCGTCCTTCTGGGTCTTTGGAAGATGGAAAGCACCGGACTTTTATGGTGGTTATGGCACAAGGACATGCGCCGGCACGTTTCTGCTTCAGCATAATATACTTTTTTATTTATTACCCTTAAAAAAGGAAAAAATGTCTGAGAGAGGACTTTTACTGCCAGTCATGGGCTATGGTGAAGAATTAGCCCCCAATGGTGGGGACCATCCCCTGCTGCTTGGCCGGGCATGGTTTAGTTGTGGTTAAATCTATCGGTGAACAACACAAAGACTTGCAGGGCACGTTTTGCACGGAGGATGAAGCAAACTGCTCGTGGAGCTGGTGGGAGCTGTGGATTCCGTGCCACCAGTTGATTTACCACTGAAACAGTGATGCTGAGCTGGGTCGATAAAGAAGCCAGACTCCAAAATGGAGTTAAATAATTATTCTCACTTTCTTTGACTTCAGGAGGATCCTATTAAAGAAAAGAGCCTGGATTACTGGCTGGCTGACATTTTCCTCTGAGCCTGTCTCCAGATTGGATTTAGCTCTTTTATCTCCTAATCCCCAGAGCTTTTTAATGTAGAAAGTAATGGCATCCAAAGGCAAAATTAATTTTGACAAGTAATCTGACTTCCTTTCCTTTTCTGGAGATGGGTTTTAATCCTGTTTGCTGTCTGAAGCTGCATTATGTGGATGTATTTAAAATCCTTACCGCCCTAAAATCTTTCAAAGAGGGAGAAAAATAAGGGAAACTGCAAGCCTAGAAGTAAGGAACAGTTTCTTATCAAACATTTCAAAACATTTTATTGCTGCTCACTCTGTTAACACCTGCACTACACTTCAACTTGGCTCTGTGTTTCTAGAAAGTGCTCATCAGCAAATACAGCTGAACCTCGTGTCTGATTCTGCTCCCATTAAATTGTGGGGCTGAGCTGCCAGAGGATGCTGGCAGCAGAGGAGCAGGTCGTCAGCGAGCTCCTTCCAGCTGCCCAAGGGTTGCGTTGTTTGGGGAAAGTTTCCTTTCTTCTGTCCCATTGTGACTGTTGGAATCACTCGAGGAGTGGAAATTTCAGATCTTTTCCAGCTTTTCTGTTTGTGTCCGGCAGATGATTAGTCCTGGACTGTGCGTGCAGGAAAGCCACAACCTCCTCGGGGTGATGTCCCTCTGCCACCAACACGCTCCAGGGCAGAGGATGCTGCCTGCCAGGTATTTGGCATTAGGCATCAACCATTGCAAAAAAACCCTAAAACCAAATCACAGGGAAACGGTAGTGTAATGGAGCTTCAAATCCACTGAACTCAGCAGGGAAAATAGAAATTTATGTTGTTGTTATATTTCTCCAACTCCAGGTCCCAGACAAGCACATCCAGATGAGGATCAATTGAACTGATCGTTGGCTATTTCCAACGCAGCAACATCTCACCCTGTGCTGTTGCCCTGATTCGTACCAGCTCAGAGCTCACTGTTTCCCTGAAAATATCAATTGCAAATAGGGTCTCCTCCTCCTGAGAAAATCTGTACTTATTGACTGGGGACTGTTTTCACAAAAAGCCATAAAATGCAGAATGTCCCTGTCACTCTGTAGCAACTCCGCTGATGGTTCATTATTCCAGCACGTAAATACCTGACTCCTGCAGAAGCAAAATGTGCAGTTTGAGGCATTGATGGCATGTATATCCGTCTCATTCTAGCTTGGTTAAAAAAACACCTCAGCAAAAGAAGGGATTATGTATAAATACATATATTTGCAAATGTCAGCCTCAAAATAGGAAGAAAAACTTGCAGCAGTGCTGTGGGCCTGGTGGAGATGGAAATGGATTGGTTTTACGCAGCAAGGCGCCGCTGGCCAGAGGGAAGCTAAGTGAAACAAATGGGGGCTTTGCTGCGGGTGCGTTGGTGATGAAGCCAATTAGGGTGAGTCGAGCCGCGTCCCACGTGCCAACGTGCTCCATTAAGCTTCAGACCAGGGCTGCGCGCTCTCTGTAGAAAACTGGTGTACAAGCAGTGTCAGTTAATCAACAGGCAACACTTTCTTTAGCAGTTCCTGTGTTTTCTTTCCCCCTTCTTCCGAACTCACCAATTCATCTCGCTCGGGATCCATCACGGGAAAGGGATGATGATTTACAGGGTTAAGCGCTGCTCCAGGGATGCAGCAGCAAGCTGGCTTGGTGAGGAGCTAGGGAAAAACATTTAGGCGGGGTTTTTATTTTCAGCTACTTTTGCTAACCTGGCTCTGAGCTCTCTGAAATAAGCAGCACATTTCCAACCTCTTTTTTGACAACCACACCTTGGCCATGCTTCCACCTGCATTCCCAATTAATCACCAACATGTGCTGCACAACCCTGGCATGGACATATGCTGGAGGGTCGTCTTGTATGTAGTTGAAGAGCGTGTTCAAGGATACGCTGCTTTGAAGCCCTCCCTGATGCAGCTATAACCACCTGAAATCTGATGGCCAGCCGACATCTCCATCATGGACCACTAAGCTCAGTCCATTGCTCGGTCTCTTTGCTCCCCACAAAGAGGGGAGATTTGCAGATGCCTGTACCCACAATGCGGAGATGCTCTGCCCTGCGCTGGAGCAGGGAATGCCTGGGCAATCGCAGCCAGCTGAGCCAAAATGGGAAACAAGGCAGCTAACCCCCCAGCCACCCTGATCTATCAGCCTCCACCTTGGCTAATCACGGACCAGCTCTGCTATTAGAGCAGGGCAAATTGAATTCGCTCGGGCTGCTGTTGCGGTGGATGTTTCCTAGCAGCCGCCTGGTGCATGCGTTTATGAGCATTTGTGTTAATAATGATGATGAGCACTGGAAATATGTCTCTTCAGAAAATAAAGATCACATCAGCCCAAGCACCGTGTAGGCTTCATTTCTTTCACAAGGCAGATTACTTGGGCATGAAATACTGTCACTCTTTACCCTGTGGATGACTGATTCCAGACTTGACCTAGCACAAGCCAGCATAAGTAAACACATCTCCTCCATAGCTCTAGTAAATGATCTAAGCGGTCTAGCGCTGAGAATAAGGACAGAAGGGAAAATACCATCCCAGTGTTGCTGGATGTGCCTAGCATATTTTTCTTCTTGTGTTTAGCAGGGTATTTCGGATCAGGGTGGCAAAGGGCGCATCCACCAACGCGCAGATGACGTACGGCTCGCTCACGTGCGGTGTGTTGGGATGATTCACTGCAGCTCCCCAGTCCCTTTTATCACCAGTCGGCCCAACCCACAGCTTTTAGATACCATTTCTCCAAAGCTTTTCAAGCGTATTTCAGTTCTGCAAACCCAAATCCAGAACCAAACTGTCTCCCTGGTTGACGTGTTCATACCTGGGGTTGAATGCAGGCTCCCGCGGTGCCTGCTTTGGGCGGCACCCACAGCCTGGAGGGACACAGCCGATGGTAATCTGGGTAATTACAAAAAATCCATTCCTTTCTTTTTGTTGAGGGCATTTAAAACTTGAAGTACTTAAAGCTAATTTTAGAAATAACCCATTTGTTGTTTTTTTAATAGGTGAGGATCATTATGAACTGTTTGTTTTTTATCTCACCTGCTTTGTTAACTGATGTCAAACACAAAGCTCCCAAAACGCCATTGCCAACAGTAACCCAAGCCAAACCGCAGGCAGGAACAGCACGATGAATTTAGTAAAGATGACTTAGGAAAATGATAACTACAGTAACAATTCTGCCTTATACCATCCTGGTTCGTATTTTCAGGAAAGGTGCCTGGAGAGGAGAGGACTGAAGCTGTGTTACAATTTCAACCCATCCGCAGCAAATAAAAGACTTCTACTGGACAGGTAAGTGCCAAACTTCTGGAGAGGAAATGCAGTGGAAATCAAGTCTCCTTGACAAAATGGATAGGAAATAGAAACTTTTTACAGGTGACATGAGCAGCACTGAAAAACAGAGTATAAACCCCCCCAAACCATGCCCCATACAGTAACTGTTTAACATTGGGTATGTACGTATTAGTGGGGGGTGCTTGTCTTAGGGCAGGACAGGTAGTTTCCTGCTAAGATGATGTATTCTGCTCTAGTTGCAATGTCTTACACCCCCCTGGCTGTTAAATAACCTGTCTGCTCCGGTGCGGCCCCTCGGGTGGTGCCCATGAGCAGTCAGCCCCAATGCCTGGGGTGGAAAGGGGTTTATCCAGCCAAGCAGGGATGAAATGGCGAACCCAGCTAGTCTGTCCGCAACGCAGGGCTGCGTTATGGGCTGTGAAATGGAGAGGACGCTGACTCTTGGGACAGATGGGCAGGAAAGGGAGACAGCCAGAAAAAAAATACAATTCCAGCCAAGCAATATGTCCGGTTACCCAGTTCCTTCCTCTCTTTTCCTTTAAGATTAAAGGAATAGCAGTACATTATGTGGAACTGAGAAACCCCTCTCTGGACTGAGCTTTTATGATGTGCAGACTGAAGGGTGATTGACAAACCAGGAAACATCGCTGCGTATTTGGGAGCCAGCGACAGACTTTAGAGTCTGGTCCCTGCATCCCAGCACTGCAGGGAAAGCTTAAAGGAGGAGACGAGCAACCTGTCCCTTTACCTTTTTCTTTTTTTTTTTTTTTTTAGTAACTAAAAATATTTACATTCATATCAGCCTTCTGTAAATGCCTCTAAAAGCATGCTGAAGTTGGGCTTCACAAATTTCCACAGGATCTCTTGGGACCAACAAGAGCCTCTGAAGAAGCAATATTTGGATGGGAAACTTATGTCCTCCAAGCTGGCAAGCTGCAACACTGACACAGATTTTTTTTTGTAGCTGCAAAGCTCTCCGTATAAAGGGTATAAAGTCCCTTCTGCCTTCCCCTCCTTCTCCCCTCCGTTATTTAACAACTGGCTATGATTTACATGGTTCATTAATGCAATGGTAACACTGACACACACATTCCCAAATAAGCCAGAAGGTTTATATTTGACCTGGGCCCTCTGTTCACTGCAGATGCCCCAGAGGATTTGAAGAACAGTGATTTGAAGTGATTGCATTGGATAAGGATGGTACACAGTGCAAATACGATTGAATGCAAGCATTTAAGTTTTAAAAAACACGGCTATTAGAGTGCCTTTGAGCCAGTGAAAACAACAGTTCAGCTCCCTTCACGGTCTTGGCTCTTTCTTCTCCCTGAGAACAGAAAAAGGAAGCAGGACCAGTTTCAAACTGGTGAGGTTTCATCAGGTGGCTTGGCTGGGATTGCTCCGAAATGGCCCCATTCACCTTTGGGTCCCACCTTGGGGGACAGACATCCCAGGGAGGGTCACGGCAGAGGTCTGGGGTGTCCCTGTGCTGCTCACCCCCTCCCCAGGCAGCACAAACAAGCCCTCGTGCTCCCAGCCGGCTTTCCAACAGCGAGCAAATCAGGCCCAGGGACAAACTATAAAGGTGATTATTTGTCGCCCTTGGGTTGGATTTTTATCGCTCCATTTTGATTATTGTGGAGTGAGGGGAAGAAAAGGAGAGGGTTTAAAGTTATGATTGCACAATAAATAGCAGCACCTTTGCTAATGTGCTGAGTGCCTACAAACAGCTGCTAGTCAAACACCCATAAAGGTTTCCTTGGATGAGGTATATAACCTTCCCCCTTCCTGCAAATGGCTTAACTCCATCAGCTCCTTGCCCTGTTCCAGGCAGGTGCTGAAAACCCAGGGAGCTAGAGCACCCCAAGCCCAAACCCCAGGGCAGAAGAAGGGAGGGCTCCCCACGGACCCGTGTGATTCCCAGAGGTCCCTTGCTGCCGTGGAGACCATCAGGCTCAGAGATGGATATATAGCGAAACAAAGCCTGTAAGAACAACTGGAACAGGAGACAAGATTGCTGAACACACGAGGGAACAAAGCAGTGAGACCGTTCCCAAATTCTCATGTGCCAAAGATTCCCCAGGGTACCCCCTTGGATGGCTCTGAGAAAACGTTTCCCTCTGCAAAGTTTATTAAAGAGGCTCCCAAAAGAAACAGGAGAGGGATGGCTCCTTTAGTGACATAAAAAGGACTGGTTCTACCTCTCCAAATTTTTTCTTTGCCTTTTCCACCCCAGAGGAGAGCTGGACCCCAACAGTCTTAACCCCACAAACACCAGCACACGTTTCTGTACATCCTATGGCCACTCTCACTAATGAAACCTTCCTGCACCCTCTAAGACTCTCCATGATCTGCACAGCTCTTCCCATCTGAACATCTCCCAGCTATTTACATACAAAAATAATTATTACAGTTTCTCTTTCTGGCTCCCCAGGCTGCAGGAAACATCGCTGGCTGATTTGGCAGGCGGGAGAGTTTCCTGGGGAAAGAAGGCGAAGCAGCCGCCTTGCCTCTGTGCCAGCTCCACCCTCAGGAACTCTGGCACCATCCAAACCTGAGAGGAGAAGGGGATTTTAAGGATATTTCCTTGGGTTTGCAAAGAACAGGAGTTGGCTAGAGAAAGACCCGAGTTAAAGGCTCCCTTGCGCAAACCCTGGCTGCCCATGAGCACCTGGAGCCGCTGCCTGGTTATGTCCGAAGGGACCCGCCGTCGGAGCCCGGGATGGCAAAAGGCTTCTCTGGTCCAGTGTCTCTGCAAGGAACCGAGATGGAAGGAGTGGAGACAGCTGTCCCTGCTTCTCCTTGCAGCCCTCCGAGCTGTCAGCAGCCCTGGGAGGACACTAACAGGAGGAGAAAGGCAGATCCTGGTGGGTCTCCGTGGGGAGTGAGCTTGGGAAGCACAGGGATTATCTGTAGCAGCTTTTGGTTCGGTCTGAAAGGAAGCACCGAAGGCATTGCAAAGTGTTAGAGCAAAGTGAAGACATTGAAGCACTTCCCAAAACGCCCCTGTGGACCTATTAATTGCAATATTGGATCTTTTGTCTTTTCCAGCAGGTTCTAGCAATAGGCATGCAGCCAGCTTGGCTGCGGTTTTGTTTATTTTCCAGCTAATGTAGCAGCAGGATCAATTCCAGCTAACAAATCTGGAAATGTCAGAAAAATGATGTCCAGTTCCCATGGATAATTTGTGACATACACCTGGTAGACAGTCGTTAGTGGCACAATTAATCCAGCGCTATGGCAGAGGAATAGCAACGCCTCGCAGAAGTGGACGCGAATCGTGGAAAACCTATCATCAGAAAAGCAATAAAAGCACATTTGCCCTGTTGATTATCACCGGCTAGATGGGGAAATTGCACTTGGAAACAAGGCAACACACACAAAAACTCAGCTGCAAACGTTCCCTGCAGCACCTCCGCCCGCAGGACTGTAAGTGGCATCCGAGTGTGCTCATCTGGCATCGCGCTGCAAATGAGTTCAAAATGTGACTGTCCAAACTGAACCATCAGCACTTGTTACCAATCCCATTAAGTTTTAAACGGCACTTGAGCCTTGCTCCTTGCTCATCCATGCTGGGCTTGGGTTATTTAACACGTGGGCTCTGGCACGCACAGTCCAGCTAGACCATGAACTGTCAGAAACCCGACTGCTTGTACCTGCGGCCCCAGCCCTGCCTGTCTGCGAGGGAGCACAAACCTGCCGTGAGCCCTGGCAGGTAAGGGAGGTTTCTCCTCTGGAGGGAAGAACAAAAAAAAAATCAGGAAAAAGCAAAGGGCAGGAGTAGGCCAAGAACAAATGAAAATGGATTTAAAACCTCGTAGCTTTTGCTTTTTTCCAGTTGCTTGAATGGGATGTCACCGGGTGCCACCTTTCCGTGGTCCCTGTGAGCACTGGGTTCTGCAGGTCAGTGCTTGCCATGCACAAACTCTTCCCTTTTATCTTCTTGCCTCTCTCTTATTTTTAAATATGCAAATACATCAGAGGAGCATTTCAAACTCCTGCCTACAAATAGATCTGAAGGGCCTTTGAGCTCTTGAGAGGCTCCTGCCTTACTCTAAAAAAAAAAAAACAACAAAAAAAAAACCCCCACAAATGCATGGATGCTGTGCATTCCCTCTGCTGTACCTCCACGCCGGATCCAGCATGAGGTCCAATCCTGGCTCCCAGCAGCTCCTGCCTGTATCCTCCCAGCCCCAGCATCATCTGCCCAGCGCCAGCACCTCCCTGCAGGGAGGAGGTTCCCGGGGCGCAGGGCAGCGCGTGCAGCGGGCTCCCCCTTTCCATCCTTCTCCAGGATAGATTCGGCTCCATCTCAGGCAGGAGTTTTGGGGAGGAAAGTGCTGGGTTGATGAGCTGAGCGAGCAGAGGGAATGTGGGGCTTTAACTTGAAAACACTGAGCGTGAGTCATAATTCTGAAGAAAAAGAACCAAAAAACCCATGTGCCAGCTGGGAAACACAGCGGTTTTGAAAATCTCTGATTGGCTCTGATTGAAGTATTGAACTGCAGCAGGTCTGCTGGAAAAACCTGAATGAAGGCGCTGAGGCCTTGATTTGGCTGAGCACACCCGGGTTTGTGTTACCAGGGATTCAGCGCCATAGCGGGACAAATCCAAGGCAGCAGAGCTGGCCGGAGGAAACTCTCCAAAAACACGAGCGATTCCTGTTATTCCCAATATTGCATTTTTCTCTGCATTTAACACCTTGGCCAACTTTTGCTTGTTTACTATTGCTCTTATTTGCTCTGCTGGAAAATTGAGGCCCACGGGGGATTTGGGCTGTTCCCCAGGCGAGGGGAGGAGAGCCCCGGCCCCGTGCAGCCCCACAGGACTGGCTCACTTTTGCACCCCCACTCCTGTCCCCCCAGCTGAAATCCCTATTTATTGCATTATGTTGGTTTACCATGAGGAACTTTAAGAACACTAAACGCTCAGAAGGAGATTTCAGTTCGGATTTGATCCCCAGGCTGACCTGCGGTGTACAGTTTAACAAGGCTGTTTTATGTATGCCGTACCCTAAATCTAAAGGTCAGGGGGTTGGTGGCTATAAATATTCAATCTGCGCAGATTGGGTCTTTTAAACCTCCTTTTAAATATTTATGACATTGCTTCCATGGCTGCAGGAGAATGTTGTAATAGTATTAAGAGGAAAAAAAACTCCTTCTGTATCTAAAAGCTCAGCATGAGCCATTTTCATATATTATGCATCACTAAGTGCTGTTTATGGCCATTCTTGGTGGAGCCTGCACTGTATCACAGCAGAGTTCATGAATTCGGGGATGTGCGGAGCCCGGGGTGCTGGCTGCACCGTGCATCAGCCCAGGCACCGCCGCAGCAGGCACAGCCGACGGGGGGGGGCTGAGGTCCTGGCAGCCTGGCATCGGGGTCACGGGGGTCCCCGCAAGGTGAGAGAGGTGGGGCTGCCAGCTCCCGACCTGCCATGGACACGCTGCCCTTGCTGGCCCACGGCACACAAGCCCATTGCCCAAACGCTCTGGTCCAAGCTCTGGAGATCTGTGGAGAGAGGACCCCACCATGTCTGGTCCCTTAGCAAAGGGCCAAGCTCTTGTTTGTCCCAGCTGAATTCTGGGCGCTAGCAGGCAGCAATTCTGCTATTTGTGCTCTCGTGATATTTTGCTGAGGATGGTCAAAGTGCAGAGCACCATCAACATTAGCTGCAGAAAAACGTCACCTGGCTTTCCCAGTGCCACGCGTTTCCATCACAGCTGTGCCCCGCTGCCTCCGAAGAGAGCTCAGCTGAGCCTGTGGAAATCGCCTGAAAATGAGAGCGGGTGGGCTGGGTGCAATCAGCAGGACGGAGCCTGCGCTCTGGCCAAACATCACCCCCTTGCTGCCGGGGCTCGGGGCCGCCCTGATGCGATGGCCACCAGAACGGGAAACTGGTCTCTGCGGATCAAACTGGGAAACCACACGGTGAGCTGGCAGGGAGGTCAGCGAAGCTGAAAACACCTGTAGGTTTTAATCAGCTTCTAATTAAAAGGGAGATGGGCTTTTGTCCGTATGCAGAGCAGCACAACTCAGCCTGACTGATACCTCTTCCCAGGTGCTGCTGCAGAATGGCCTTATTACCCTTATCTCTTTAATTTTCAGAAGTGCTTACGGTTTAGGGGAAAGTGCCATGTCAGCTCGGTTTCCCAGGACTCATGAACCTGTATCATGAATTTAATCTCCCGTATGAAGTCATTTTGTGCAGTGTGAGGGGAAGCTAACCGGGTTTTCCCATACTGCACTGAAATTGCCCCCCTGAGCTCTAAAGAAATAGAAAAATGATGGACAAGCCACGGATGTACAGACGCATACAGAGAGGGATGTCATAGGCTTCATTTCCTTAGGAAATCAGGTTTAAAATTAAGGCTAATCAGAGTTAAAAAACACTGCAGTTACCCTAGACCAAATGATACTATAATGTACTCAGTATATTACATTCTCAATAGCAAAGCAGCATCTGCTACATAAAATGAAATGTGTGTGTCACCATATGTAGGCAGCATAATGTGGACTCAAATGAAATAAAAACATTTCAGGGTATATGGTCCAATATGCAATCTGGGCCCTGGGAAATGCTGAGATTTACTCTAAAGTTCTTAGCAGTTGGCTAAAACACTGAACCCAAAACAGTGCAAACTTGTTTTTTTAGCAACATAAGCTGTTGTCTGCACTTCCCTCCCTATGAGCCAATATTACTTCTGGAAATTCAGGGATGTATTGTTTTTCTTTTTTTATTATTATTATTTTATCCTTTTTTTTTTTTTTTAATCTGAGGCTTTTTGCATCTTTCCAGTAGTTGCAAAATGTCTGAGAGGGTAGAACCCTGAACAGTATTAAATACTGCTTTCCATCTAATAGCTGCCCTCCAGAAATACCACAAAAACTCTTGGAGAGTACACCAAAGCCCCATAAACCAGTCAGACAGCCTGTTATCCATGCACCACAAATAAAAAGAAAGAGGCAAACTCTGCAAAACGACTTGACTCTCACCTTTTCCAGCTATTTTTTTGCCTGCTGAAATCTCTCCCAAGCAAGGGGCTTCTCAAGCAAGGATGCACAATTTAGTGCTATTTTAAAAGAGATCAGGCTGCTAAACTGCACGAGGCAATATCTTCCCTGTGTGACTCGGGCTTGTCGAGTCTCTGATATTAGTTGTTATCCTCCTTGACCCCATTTTGTTGATATGAAAATCTGATATAAAGCGTGGATTCCCTCCAGGTGTGAGAAACACCAGGAAAATGCGGGAGGTTTTGCCTGGCTTGGGTAGCAGACGAGTTTGTTATCATGAAGCACTGATCTTTGTGTGAGTTCAAGGCTGCTGGGAAGCTTGCAAGCCCTTTAAAATCTACTAATGTGGATTTTGTTTTCTTTTGAAGAGAATATATCAAGTGCAAAAACCACTTTAAAGTGCCAGGAAGGAAGGCGATGTTTGCAGAGGGGCTGGGGCTGGCTGCTTCAGAAAATTCTGCCCTCCTGCGCCAGGTTTGCCTGGCATGGGATTTTATCTCTCTTGCTCGGGTCCTTGAATTATTTGGATAATGAAGAGGCCAGGAAAGGCACTGTTCTACTCCTTAAAAGCAGCAAAACAAAATTTCCAACTGTGCGGCTTGGACTGAACCGTTTGATGAGGGGAAAAAATATGACCATACCAGAAAGCAAAGCAAAAAACAATGCTGCTAATGGAACTAGCTGTGCAACCATCTGGAAATTCGGGATACACCTGTAAAGACTCTGGGAAGTCACTGGGACACAAAGGCAAAATACCTGCGTGCTGCTTGCACCGGGAAGAGGGAACTCAAGATAAGTGACAGGGGAAAGACTGTAACAGATCCGTGGCTGCCTGAGGCGCTGCAGTTGACGGCAGGCTTTGCCTTGGGGTCATCTGAGACTTCATGCAGCAGTGGGGAAAGGGCTCGGCATCTCGCAGAAATCGGAGACGTGCAGCTGGCTGCAGCGCCGAGGCCGGATGCCGCCGAGGCCGGATGCCACCGAGGCTGGATGCCACCGAGGCTGCTGTCTCCCACATCCATCCACCGCCCGGTCCTCTTCACCGCTGCCAGCCGTGTGCTGATGCAGTGCAGCAAACAAAGAGACGAGCTGCAAATGTTGTAAAGAAATCAACCTGGAAGGGGTTCTGTTTTTTTTCTCTTGCCACAAAGTCTGTCTTTTCCAGTTTCCTTCCTATTATTTGTCTCCTGCACCTCCCCTTTTCTTCAGCTGCTGTTATTATTTCTTCTCTCTGATGGAAGAGGCTGGTTCTTACCATTCCTCGTGCACACTGCTGGTTGCTGACCTGTTCTCACTTGGTCTCCCTGAAGCATTAGTGGATGAATTGAAGTCTGGCAGTTTCTGCTCCTCAACCCACTTCTGAGCAGGAAGGTGAAGAGCTGCAAAGAATGAGAGATGTTTTCTTAAAAAAAAAAAAAAAAAAAAAAAAAAAAAAAGCATGCCATGTTTTCAGATGCATGCATGCATCTTGCTTTTCATTCTGATCTCCTCTGTCCTTTGGGCGCATTTTGAATCCTGAGTGCTGAGACAGCAGGTGAAAATGCATGGGAAGTGGCCTCGCCTGCCCCCAAATCAACAGCCCAAGAGACCAGGTCCTCAGAGAAGAAGGTATATCCATGAAATTTGCCTGAAATCAGCTGAAATTGGCCCTAGGTTGTTTACAGCACTTCAGGGTATGGCCAGATACTGAGGCAGCTTTTCCAGTGTCCGTGTGGACATTCATTCTGCAGCAAAGATGCGAGCACACTGTGGCCGTGGTGCCTACAGGAAAGCATCTGCCAAAGCATCGTGTCCCTCATGGACGGAGGCTGCTGCTGACACCCCGCAGCTCTGCTCCCCACCACCCGCTGGTGACGGTGGGACCGAGTCCCGAGTCCTGAGCATTAGCTCTGCCTGTGCTCACCACCGAGGAAAAAGCGTAACCTTCTCCAGCTCCCGTTTCCAGCTGGAGTGGGGAGAGCCCTGCTCCTGCCTCATGGTCCCTCCTACCGGGTCTGCGTGGGCCCTGGGGGTGTTGTCACCTTTCCGATGTGGCTAATCCACGCCTTTTCCACGCCATCCTCATGACCAGCTTCCTCTGCATGTCCATAGAGGCTCTTCTGCGGGTGGTGCGGAGGCATTAAGGGGCCAGTTATTGAAGATGTGGTCAGCTGGGGCAGCCAAAGAGCAAAGCAAAGAGCAGGCTCAGGCGTGGGGGGCGATGTGGAAGATCCAGATGAAGTCCCCTCACGTGCATTGGCCAAACGCACTGCATCGCTTTGCTGTCTCTGTTGTGAGTGGGCAAAGGTAGCTGCAAACGATGTTTCTGGACATAAACAGTACGTGGGCACATGTGGGATCATTTTTCAAGATGGGGGAAAAAAAATAAACAGCCTGTAAATACTTGTAACCCTGGGGCAATAGAGCCATATATTCTGCCAACATATGTGGGTTTTACTGTTCCATGACAATTTGCTTTGCTATTCATGAAAAAATATGTTGGTGCTGTTACCTTAGCAACTGCCGCATCACGTTATGGTGATGCTCTGCCCGAGGTACATGGAGCCCTGCCTTAAAGCAGCACGTACGGCTTTGTGGTGCCTTTCCCCCGCAAAGGGAGCAGAGCTGAGCCCGCACCCTCGCCAGGGATGCTACGGAAGTTGGTAACAAAACAGGAGGATGTGTGTTAATTTAGATTTACTGTTTGGACCACAGCACTGTCTGATCATGGCCCAGAGCCACTTTGGACTACATGCTGTATAAACTTGCAACAAAAGGGGGTATTTTCCAAAAGTATTTCCACTTTGTAAGGGAAGGAAAAGGACATTAAGTGACCACAGGCAGGCTGGATGTACGGCTTTGTTCAGGTGTCTCCACCCCTACTGTCCATATTAGCATCTTCTACTACAGTGGGCCAATGTTCCAGGAAACACCTCGTTTTGCCTTCTTTTGGGTCGATGCCAATAAAAATGATCAATGGAGAAATTCACCCCTAGTATCTGTAGCTGGGATCCCGAGGCAATTCCTAAGAGAAGAAGAAAATCTATTGCACAGGCAGCCACAGTGGCATCCCGGCTGCTGGAAGAAAACATCCTGTGTTCATCATTGAGTCTGTCTGCAGAAATGGGCTATTCAGGAGGATCGCACAGGTATGATTTCCTCTGAGGATAGATTGCCCACGCCTTGAGTATCCGGTGCTACTAACCCATCGCCACATGCTGAGTGAGTGCTCCCAGCGGGGTCCTTGCACCGAGTCCTCCTGTCACACGCTCTGAAGCCCCATGACAGCGATGCTCGTGCCTGGCATGTCTGCCCCTGACATTTTTCTGACAAAAGGATCGATAGTTTGGGTCTATTTGGAAAATCAATTTTATACTGGGCAGCCCTTGAAGGATCACCATCAAAATGTCAGCTGAGCCAGTGGCCACAGGAGGGGACAGGATCCGTCTGGCCTCACTGATTGTACGAGAGCAGTGACCAGGGGAGGAGACGGGAAGGTTTTACAAATGTATATCCCTACATGGGTCCATGAAGTAGTCTCCTTGGGTTTCATGTTTGGTGGAGCTGTTGTCCAG
The DNA here is from genome assembly GCF_028858705.1 of Grus americana. Classification (NCBI taxonomy): domain Eukaryota; kingdom Metazoa; phylum Chordata; class Aves; order Gruiformes; family Gruidae; genus Grus; species Grus americana. The sequence continues at coordinate 10,877,745 of NC_072871.1, read as the reverse complement.
TGCAGCTCAATTGCAATGCTCAGTTTGGGTATTTACACCAGGTAGCAGAACCCTTCCCACCCAGAGAACGGAGGGCTTTTTGCGGAGGGTGAGCTGTGCTGGGGAAAGGGCAGCTTGTGCTGCTGGGTGGCTCGTCCAAGTCCAGCTATCAGCAGAAGAAAATGAGAATGGTCGTGTCTCCCTCGGGGCTGCTGCAAAATCTGTCCCATGAATTTGGTTGCCTGTTTCGCTCCAGTGAGGATTTTGAATGTGGAAATTATTCATGGTTGCTCCTGGAGTCGCACATTGCTCTCCATCCCTCCTTGCTGTCACAAGCAGGGGATGAGGCTAAATACAGGGGCTGAAGGATTGTTGGTGTTATCATACCCAGCCTGGGGCTGCTGAAAGTCTCCTACTTTTTCATCCAAATTATTGCAAGTGAAAGATCTCTCCTGTTCCGTTGAGTTTGCTTTCTTTTGATCTCTGGGTGTATCAGTGCTGTCAGAGCTTTCACCTCCCAGCTCCTGCTGACAGCCACCCTGGCTCCTGGGAGTCAGCTGAAGCACACCAGGCTGGTGGCCCTGGGAGAGTCCCTCCTCGGTGTGGGGCAGCCCTTGACATCCCAGCAAAGAGAAATTGGGCAGTACCAGTATGACCGTACGCTGTTTGGGGGTACCAGGCAGGGAACCCTCTTCCCAGGAAGGAATTCACTTTCCCGTGGTTTTCTGCAGGAGATGTCCATGCACACTGCAGGGCTGGGCTTCAGGAGCCTTTCGACACCCATGTCTTCAGTACAGGTTCACCCTGGTACACCCAATGCCAAAATTTCAGGGGAAAGGACGCAAAAAAGATGGGAAGGCATCTTCACTGAATTTACACAAAAGGAAGGAGAATTAAGTATGAAAATAGGTCTTTTGAAAAAATTGCATCTGCAATGTGCCTTTCTGTATGTAACAAAGCAGCGTGAAGCTATTTTCACCATGCCTGGAATAGCCTTCATCTCAGCGGGGAGGAAGAGAGCAGGACCCCAGCGAGCAAGAGGCACTTGGCTCTCCCAGAGATTTTCAGAGAGGCAGCAGGTCAGAGGAGATTTACAGAGCCAGGAAAGCTCCCAGCGAGGGAGACCATCAGCCTGCTCTTTGAGGAGAAAATAGGGAGTCTTGTTCTTTAAATCTAGATCCTAGAAAAGGGCAGAGAGAACTAGGCTGTGTAAATTAAGGGCCACCACCCGGCCCCGTGCAGGGAAAGCAGTGTACGGGGTTCCGTGAGCTCCGCTGTGAAAGGACCAAACCAGCCAAAAGCCAGCCCGCAGGGAGGCAGGCTCAGGCAGGAGCTCACTGGCTGCCAGGGAGCTTCAGCATCCCCAGTGGGGACCCAAGAGGGAACCAGGGTGCCCCTCCAATGCACGGCAGCACCAGCTCGGCCCTCCCAGCTGCCGGTGTCGTGGCTCTGCAGAGTCCTCTGGTTACCAGCACAGAGGAAGGGGCTGCCTGCGGTCCCCTGCCATCCCCTGCCCACGCGGTGCTTTTGCATCCCGGCACTGGGCTGCTCTGGAGGGCAGCGTGATCTAGAGAGCAGGGTGCTGGCCGAAATCGCATCTTATAAATCAAGATGAGAAACCAGAAGTGTTTTGATCTCCTCTCCTGCATCACACAGCAGAGTTTCATTGAAGGCATCTTGCCTGTAATTTCTGGAGGAGCCACGATGCATCTTTCGGAAAAGCTCTTGGCTCTGATTTAACTATGTCAAGCGGTGGAGAGAGGGCACAGTGCCTTCAGCTGGGTTATTTCACAGTCTGATTATCTTCCCCTGAGGAAAAAAAAACAGGTCCTGTTTCTACTCCAAACTGTGGACTCTTGCTTTGACTTTTTTTATCAGATGAAAGAGCCTTCATCTACAGAAACCTTCCCCCAGGCAGCCTCCTCTGCCTTCCCTTTTGCTGGTGAAAGAGCTGGAGCCTCTTTAGTTGTGCTCCATGGGCAGGTTCTCCAGACCTTGAACTGTTTCCAAATTTCTGGAGGTATTTTTCAAAGGCTGGGTAAGACACTATGGGAATCAAAAGATCTAGGTTGTGTTCCCAGGCTCCTCTGCTGTGTCACACTGGGCAATTTTTTCCTTTTATTTCTCTTGGTTTCTGTGATTTATGTCCTGGGAGTGGAGCTCTGTGGGACAGGGCTCTTTCCCAGAGGAAGGACCATACAGGGCATCACACTCCGGAGCTCAAGTTCAATAAAAAAGTTCTTGATGTTAATTAAGAAAGACTTCAAAAGAGGAATAAATTAAAACAAATTGCAGAGCTGATGCTTTTGTCATTTACCCAGGTGCAAGCCATGACTATTACCATGAAGGTCAATGAAGCTAGGCATGTATAAAAGCAAAGGAGGGGGAGAAAAGAGATCCCCCTTTGGGGACATGCTGTTGCTGACCTGGAAAAGGTGCTGTTTCAGAGCCGTATCCGGTACCACTGCAGAAAACAAGGGGGTTTACTTTCGTTCTGAGGTCTAAGACACCCAAATTAAGTCGCCTCCATGGTCCCAGCAACTTAAGGTGAAGCTGATCTCACCATTGAAAATCTTTGTGTAAAAGAAACTCTCACTACTAATCTTCTGCACCTCTCAAAGCTATTTTAAGCCCTGCAAACTCCAGCTGCACCTGGGCCCTTACATGGTGCATCCTGAGCTGCATCAACCACGTGCTGCCTTGTGTCACAGGGTTAATAGGAAGGTGCTCAGGTGGTTTTTGAAGACACTTTAAACAGTGCACCCAGCAGAGAAATGCAGCCACGTGTAACTTGCTAGTTCCCCTTCCCTCCCTTGACTTTTGGTGGGACCTGATTCACAGGCAAGGTGTCCTGCTGCAATCCCTGCCAGGGGGAAGGTGATGCCCGTGGTAAAGAACCCTTCTAAGGCACCAGGGCAGGCTCTGTTCAAAGCCTGTCGTGCCACTGATGCCTTTGGCCTTATTGCGCTGTTCTTGATACAGTCAAGGGAAGCTTAATGCTTTTTAAAGGTCCTCAGCTTTTATGGGCTATAAAGCTTTGACCTCAAAGGGAGGTGCTGAGGGAAGTATATTAAAGATAGATCTATGTGGGATAGTCAGACATGCCAGCTTTCCCACAGCTGCTCTCTGGACTGCCTTTTTCTAAGCTCTCTTTAAACTAATGTCTTGATTACCTTCCTAGAAAAGAGCTGCCTGAACCTTCAGGATGCTGCTGAAACCCACTCTCGGGAGGTCTGGGGCAATGCAGCCCAACCTTCCCCTGGACATTTGCTGATGGCAGCACACAGAAGTCTTTTGCCAGTTTGTTCTCAGCTGTTTGTCCCCACTGTACCTCAGCCTGGGGTCACCGTGCTGCAGATTTCCTGGTGTCTGCTGAATGCTGTGCTCTGTGATGCCGGGACTCGGAAAGGGCCCTGCGTCAGCTCATCGCTACGGACATCCCATCTCCTGCTCCAGTAATAACCAGTGCCAGAGGACTACAACAGAAGAAACCCTTGGCCATGAGCAATCAAGGGGGAAAATCCTCTTCTGGGACCTCTACTAATTGCAGGCCTGTGGCAAGTAGTTTCTATTCAAATACTTGGTAATTATGAAGAGAAGATCTGCGTTACATATCTCACCTCTGGAAAAGGGGGATGGTGCTATTCACCTGCACTGCCAGATACTGAGAGACTTAATAATATTTATGAGGTCCTGGGAAAACCATGGTTTGGAAAGCATTAAAAGAGTGAGAGAAATGAGGGGTTAACAGACCTTGGGGAGGGGAAGGGTGCAGCCAGAACAGCGTGGGGTGGGCACTGCCTGCAGCCCCCCTGGCCGAGTCCTGGCGCACCAGTGGGACCCTGGCAGGGTGCTGGGAGCAGACGCAAGGCAGGATGCTGTGCAGAGCAGGAGGGCTGTCGCCTTGCTCCTACTGCCTTAAATGAATGTGGGTCTGAGCCTCACAGTGGGTGTTGCTCTGAGCCCTCCGGGAGGGCTTGGTTTGGGAAGGCATCTGTGTTTGGGGGGTTGGTACTTTTTGAGGGGATGAGATCCCTTTGCACCCCCAGACAGCGGGGACACCTGAGCAGGTCGTTGAGCTCCCGGGCGGCAGGGAGGGAGGGGGTTAACCCCCCCCCCCCCCAATCCCCAGCCCTGCTCCCCGCGGTGCCGCAGCAGCAGCAGCATCCCCCCCCCAGCTCGCCGCTCCCGAGGCCGGTTTTCCCCCCTCTCCCTTTGCCGTGTGTAGTTAAATTTCCCCCGCCTTAGTTGATGTCACATCCTGTTCCACAGCCATCCCCTGCTAGTAGCCAGCCCTACCAATTCCTTTTTTTTTTTTTTTTTTAATCCCTGTCCTCTCCCCATCACCCCCCCTTTTCAAGGCAAACTTTTGGCAATAGCAGAGATAATCATTTCGTGCTCCGTTGAATTTCTCCTCGCAAATGTCTTTCGATCGGGGGAGCCATTAAAAAAAAAAAAAAAAAATTACCAGAGAGCCAGCACCGAGAGCAGAGGAGAGAAACTGGGATCCCAATAAATATGCAAAGTGAAGGCTCTGCTAAGCAGATTTCTTGCATTGCTTCCTGGGGGTGCTGAGAGCCGCCCGGAAAATCATTCTGATTTTTTTTTTTAATTGCATTTTATTGTCTTTTTTTTTCTTTTTTTTTTTTTAATTAAAATAATAATAACAATAAAGGACTGAGGAGGCAGCGAGGCGCTCGGTGATCGGCACAGGGAGACTCGCCCGGGAGGTGATCTGTATGCAAGGTGCCTAGAACTGGGTGCGAGACATGCAACCGGCAAGCAAGCTCCTGACCCTCTGCTTTCTCATCCTGATGGGCACAGAACTCACTCAAGTAGGTTTCTCTCTTGCTTTTCCGACACCCCCCCTCCTCTCTCCCTCTCTCCCCAACGCCATTTTCTATTAAACCTCGAGAGCACAAAAGAAAACTGGAGTAGGATGCTGCACCTTCGCGCCCCACCGCCCCCTCCCCGGGCACCCCCCTTTGCTCAGCCCGCGGTGCGGGTGGACCCTACGGGCTGGGGGGGTTGGGGTGGGGGAGATGGGGGGGGGGAGGAGTAGGTCGGGGGGTTCAGGAGACCGGACCCCAGAGCCGGGGAGGGAAGGGGGCTGCCCCGGCGTGCCCCCCACCTCCCCGAGGGGTATGGGGGGGCCCCCACCTGCCCGCCCCACTTGTGGGGAAAGTTGCCGTGCGGGGCGGGGGGGGAGGGCAGCAGGGGACACACACCCCCACCCCCCCCCACCCCCACCCCCCACCCCGGCCGGCCCCGCGGGGCTCGGGCTCGGCGAAGTTCGGGGCTGCCTGTCCCGGGTCCCCGCGGGGACGCGACGTGAGTGCACGGTGGCGGTCCCTCCTCGTCACCCCCCGCTCCACACCGGCTCCTCCTGTGGGGGTAGCTTTGCTGAGTTTAGGTGACATTTAAACGTCCCTTGATGTTTCCATCTGTGACAGGCTTGTGGGAGAGAAGAGCATCTTATTTATCTCCCTCTCCCCCCTCTGCCTTTTTTTTTTTTTTTTTAAACTGGATTTTAATGCTTGCATTTACTGTCCCAGCCCCAGGACTGAGTGAGTAGTGGGGCTGGGGGGAGGAAAGGAGGCACACAAAAGCCATCTCTTGCAAGTTGGAAATAAAACTCCATTTGACTTCTTTAAGATAATTGGGGAGAGGTAGGCAGGGAGGTTGTCTTTTGGTTTTTTTTTCCCAGTCACTGAGAAAAGGAAGAAAAGTAATTGCAAGAGGATGCTCTAAATTGTGGGGTTAATTGTGATGCTGCCTGGAAGCAAAAAAAGAAAGAAAAAGAAGCTATAAATAGGAGGGGAATGGAGGCTTCTTAGTGTAGAAGCAATTAGCAGCTGGGCTCTCATCCTGGGTGCTTTATGTAGATTATTTCTTCCTTTCTCCTGCTGACAATGCTCTCTCCTGTCACTGCCCTATTGCTGAAGTTTCAGTAGCTGAAGCCTTTTGGCTTTGCACCCTCAGAGTATTTCTGCTGCCCCCAGGAAGAAATGGCTAAAGTAAGAGCTGCCTTAATTGCATGGAGCCCTCCAGAGAAGGCGTGAGAAGGTAGTAATTTGGGGGGGGAAGCAAAGAAATCCAAGAGCTGTGTGGATGAGGAGGGGTGGGAAGGAACCAGAGCTGTAAGTGAGTGCCCAGGAGAAGCCCATTGTGTGCGAGAGGATGCACGGGGAGTGCGCATGCGCCGCGCTGGACAAAGCAGCCAGCGACTGCCAGCATTGCTCAGGAATCAGCAAAAAGGGGGTCCTCGCTACGCACCCAGCCTGGTTGAGGGCACAGCCTGCCCGGGGCCATGGCAGCATCGTGGTCAAGCAGTGTTGTGGGGCTGCCCCTTGCCCAGCTGCCCCTCCAGCCTCCCCTCCTGCCCAGCTCCGGGGAGCGCACCCATGTCCTGGGGACCTGGGTGGTACCCCGCTCCCAGGGGCTGTCGTCGTCCCTTATTGGTCTCATGAGCCCCCATCACTCTGCATTGGTGGTGTCTTTCAAGGACACCGAGTTATCACCTCTTGTGCGGACACAGCTGTGCGTGGCTAGTTTTTCCTTTTTTTGCTTTCTTTTTTTTTGTGAATGCAGCACTCCAACTTTTTGCCCAACTTTAAATCGGGGTGGGGATGGGGAATCAAATCTGCTCTGAACTGTGGGGCTGAGCGCTGCTGGCTGACTCTGGCAGAGTTACCTCCCAGCCTGTCCCTGCCCGCTGGCGGGAGGTTGGAAGCCCCTGCTAAAGCCTGGCTTTGCTGAGCTGCCTTGCTGGGGCTGGTTTCTGGTTTGCAGTGTCTACCTGGGCTTTGCTGCCTGCAGGTAGCTGAGTCCTGCCAGGCCCCGCGCACCGGCCATGCAGAGCTCTCCCGCCAGCGTGCCGGCTGACTCGCTTGGCACTGCAGAGCCCGTTCAGAGTTTTAGCATCTCATTTCTGTAGCACAGCTGCCAGATGCAATCCCCAAATATGCCTTTCAGCCCAGGCACCGCCCAGCTCAGTGTCTTCCACGTTTAATTCAGTGCCGGATTCACATCTCCATCACACGCGTAGAGTCTTTCCCATCCCCTACAGAGATCCCGTGCCGGGGGAGGAGGGATCAAGGTTCGAGGGAGAGAGGTTGCTGATTTAGGCAGCTTTCCCTGACGATGCAGAAGCTACTGCTGTCCCTTCCTCTCCCTCCCTGCCAGTGACACTGGCAGGCCAGTGCACAAGAAGGGAAGAAATGAGGAGAGGGATGGCTGTTAAATGGGGCTGGAGGGGGTGAGCACATGGCTGTCCTTCCAGCTGGGTGCTGGGAAAGCTGCTCTTGTGGAGGGGTGGGAGTTGTCTTCAAGGTATTGTTATCGCAGCATCCTCTGACAGTCCCCCCGCGTGGAAGGCAGGATGCCTGCGCCCAGCTGGGAGCACATGGGGGATGCACACGATGTGGGCTGCACCCCCAGGTTTGGTAGGGGCTTTGAGACCCGCCTAAGGTGAATGGTGCTTTTACCTGTGTGAAACAAGGGGAGACCTGCCCCTACATGCCCCCCCACATCCCAGTCCTTTGCAGAAGCCCCTGCCTGCCCCTCAATCCCCCACATGCGCCCGGCAGGCAGGGCCAAGGCGGGTGGCAGGAGCCCTGACCCCAGAGCGAGACCTGCACGAGGGTCTGGGGTTTCTTCTAGCTGCCAAAGGTCTCCTAATTTGTTCTGTGCCTTGCCTTGGCTCTCCACAGATCAGTGATCAAAACCTGAAATGACATATTTCGGCTGGGGTGCAGCAGCCAGGTACGGGTGCTGGGACAGGGCGGGCAGAGCTGCTGCTGCGGGCACCCCGGGGTGCAGCACCCTCGCTCTGGCTGTGCATGCAGCTCTGGGCAGAGGGTTTCCCAGGCAAAGCACGGGGCTTTCTCTCCTTGTCCTCTTCTCGGTGAGACCCGGGCGGCTCTCCTGATGGCCGTGAAGGAGCAGAGCCAACTTACACTCTCTAAGGATCTGCTTGTCACGTGCAGAAAGTGCTGCCAGAAGGGCAGAGGATTTGGGCTGCTGTAGTAAAGCCAGGGGTATCGGCAGAGGGGGTTCAGGATGCCATCTGCTTCTCTGTCTGTCTGTCCGACCCATCCTTTTGTCATGCCCCAGGCTTGCTGGTGAGCTGCTGGGATATTACTAGTGAAAACCTCTTTGCATTCCTCGAAGTTTTGCCGGCACAGCGCGAGGTAGCTGGCGCTTTGACATCCACTTACTGGTAATCCTTGGAACCACACAGGAAGAAATACCTTCCTGGAGCAGGCAGTTATTAAACATTTAGGGCTTCTGCAAGGGAGAAAAAATACCAAACCCAAACAAACCAATTTTGCCATTGATTTTCCTAAAAACACATCAGGTCCCTCTTGGGGCTATGTTCAGGGGAAGCGGGGGTGCTGCCAGGGATGCCCGCTGCCCTCCCCAAAGCTGCCTGTGCCCCTCTGCCCCAGCAGCACCCAGCCCAGCTGTGCTGGCTCCCCTCCATCCCTGGGGGTTTTCCCTGTGCCCGGTTTGGTGGCCGGGCTCTTCCCTCCCCTGTCAGAGACACACATGGAAACCAGTAGGATTAAGCTGCAAATCTGCAGCTTGTAACAGGAGGCAGCTGCCTCATCTCATAAACCAATTTGTGTCTCATTTCACTAACTTCAGCTTTAACCAATAAAAAAGAAAGGTAATTTTCAGCCCTGGGTCGTATTTATTACTCAAGTTATCAGTCCTTGCAATCAGTATTAGCATCACCGCGTAAAGTAATACAAAACTAATTACTATCTGAGTGAATTAGATAGATGAAGGCTGTAGACTGCGTTGACAGTGGAAGAAGCCAATTCTCGAGTTATGAGTGATAAGTGTGGGCTTTGCTCTGCTGTGATGATGCTACGAGCAGGAGGGAACAAGACAGGGACACCCAAGGAGTGTTCTTCTGGGGTTTGTTGCTTGTGGGTGCCTTGGCCAGGCTCTTTGGGAGACCTGGGAGGGCAGGGGGATGCCTGAGAGCTTGAGTCAGTCAAGCAGTCCCCCCAAAAAGGGAAAGATGCAGTTGGGGAAACTGAGGCACGGAGCCCAAGATGTGTCTTAGCACCAGCAAATCTCGACCATGGGGGAAGAGCACCTCAAAATCCTGATTCTCCCTCTTCTGCAGACTGTAGCTGTTGCTTGCCGCTGCCCTCCCAGAGCTGAGCCCAGGAGCCCTGGGCCCAGTCTCTGGACCAGCTTTGTCCTGGGCTTTGGCCCTGGGAAGTTTTCTCCCTGTTCAGGACCCAGGTCCTGGCTCCCAGCCCCCCTCCCCATCCCAGCTGGGAGGCAGCCTTCAAAACCAGCCACAATGCAAAAGATCTCCTGGAAAGATAACAGCAGGACAGAGATAACAGCGGGGTGATAGCACATGTCAGCCCTCGGTCCAGGAGCAGGCAGCAGCGAGCGACCCCAGAGCAATGCCGTGTTTTCTAGCAAGCAGAACAAGTTTTCAGTGTAAAGGCACCTTCTGACTGGAGGCATGCGACTGACCCAGGGAAATATGCCCCCCCAAAAAAATCATCGTCCCTACCCAAAACATCCGAGTAACAGGAACCTGCTGATGCACCCGCGAAACCTGTGCCGAATTTCGTGGGCTCTGCTCTAGCCCAGAGGCTCTGGCGTGTGTTGGCACTCGCTGTCGGAGCATGGGTGTAACGGCAAGAGCAGCTTTAGCTGAACCCAGATTTAGCGAAGTGAAGACCTGCGAAGGGGATCATTCTGTTCCAGCGTAACGTAAGGAGCGCGTTCTTTCTGCCGCAAAGCGTTTCTAGGTGTGGATAACAAAAGGAGAGGTTGCAGAGTGGTTTGCATGAGGAAGGAGTTGTCCCGGTGTCCGTAGCTGGGGGTTAACTTTCCGGAGCGCGCTGGGCTGCCTGCTCCCAAAACGCAGCTGCTCCTGGAGCCAAGCTCAGCACCAGGCACCAGCAGTTTCACACAAAGTTGCACCAGGAGCTGGCAGTGATCTGCAGCATCGTGGTCACTGTTTCCAAAGCACTTTGGGGTCTTTTATTGCCATTTTCTTTTCTTCCTTCGCTTTGCCTGTCTGTGCATCCATACCCTCTCTCTGACAGGAGGGGAAGAGTTTGCTCTGCGTTGGTACCGTGCCGAGGTGACAGGGTCCAGCTCCAGGCCTGAGGTTTGTGTGAGCGATGGCAGCACAGACAGTGACAAAAAAACAGGCCAAAAAAGCAAGGACATTTGGAAGTCAGACCCAAAAATCAGGGAAACCTGGTACCATTTAGTGCTGTGACAGTCGTGACCTGCTGAGGGACAGATGCCTCATGGCAAATGCAACAGAAGATTGTCCCACGCTCCAAAGGTGATGGGGGTACAAAGCGTACGTTCCTTAACGAGGATGATCTTGCCCACGCTGCGTCCCGGGGTAGGTGGGGTGCCTCTTCTGCCCAGCGCTGCTCACAGGCTGGTGCGGAGGGAGTTCAGATACCTCCTGCCACAAGCCCAGGCAATGGGGAGTGCGAAGGAAGGGGGTGAACGTTTAATGAGTTGAGAGAGGGATGAGAAATGTCATCCTTCTCTCAAGAGCAGAGTCCAGGGCTCCGTCCCCTGTAACCCTGTGGTGCCAGGCAGAAAGTGGAATCCTTTCCAGCCTGCAGCTCGCCTGCCTCCATGCAGTCCACGCTCCTTTGCAAGTGCAGCAGCACCTGGCAGTGGGGCAGCAAGAGGGGCTCTGGCAGCCCAGCATCCGTCAGGACTCCGCTGCAAGGGTCGGTGGGGGCAGAGAGTCCTCCAGAGGCTGGTTCAGGGCCCCTCCATCAACTACAGGAGGGAACTCTGGAGAAAAGTGACTTAGTCCAAGTATCTAAGGAGGATCCCTGAAGTTACACAGCAAGGTCCTTCCAGAAAGGACAGACCTTTCCCACAGCCCCTGGCCAGAGCGCACGGCACATCTGGTGGGTCTCCAGTGCAGAGAGGAGGAGTCGGAAAGAGCTGGAGTATGGGTTGTCCCACGTACCGCAGAGCAATCCCAGGGCAGGCGTGAGCGCCCTGACAAATTACTGGGCCCTGCGCTCCCAGGACAGGAGCTGCCAGCGCTGGGAAGGTGCCTGGGGCACTGGACTCCACTGGGCACCCAGCTCAGCTGGACACATCCTCCTTGCTGGAGATGTCAGGTGTTAGCTGAGATGCCTCCTGCATTTACTGAGCCAGCTTGGAGCAAGAGCAAGATTTAAGGCTGTTAAAATACAGGTGTATGTGTTTTAAAGCAGATCCCATCCTCTCACCATGCATTAAATAGCAATTCTCTGGCTGGGGTCTATGGACACCATCTCCACATAAGCTGGGAGCAACAGAAACTTCAGCACCTCTTCTCTGAACCAGCCAGGAGAGGGAGACAATGACCGCCGTGTCCTGCACACACACACTCTCACACACTCTCACTCGCACACGCACGCCGTGTTTGCAAACCTGGCCCCTTGCAGGGCTCCTTGAGGCAGACAGTCACGTTTTGCATTATTACTTCCCAGCAGCAGAATTTTCCACTAAGTCGCTATTTTGGAAGACCCTGTTCTTTGCTTTTATCTATCATTCCTCTTCTTTCTCTGCTCAGAGCGTGTGCATGCAAAGGGGATCTTTTGTTCCCAAACAGTTCATCTTCTCCTGCTGTTTACTCTCTGCTTACAGCAGAAGAGGCACCGAGAGGGCAGCTCGGCGCCCGCTGCTCTTGTGGGGAGGGTGGCTGTAGCAAGTGCGTCAGGATGAGAAAAACTCGGTGCCATCATTCAAGGCAATGTCCTATGCAAAAAAAAACCCCACAACCAAAAAAACCCAAAAAAACCCCCAACCACAAACAACCACAGAGTGATCAGGGGAAATCTCAAGTGGTTCAGCAAAACTGGTACTGAAGAGATTTCTGCAGACATTACAATGGAAAGTTGCTCTTTTAAGGACAGATCCTGCTTTGCTCTGGAAAGGCCCATCAGTGAATGCTATCAGGTCAAAAGGAGTCATCTGCGTCTCCTCCTTCCTGATTTCTTTAGCGTTTCTTCTGATTTGTTTTAGCACAAGTAAAGGCACTGTCAGGTCTCCTACATCAAGTTCATGTCCCTACTGTTTCTTTGCTGTCCGTGTTTCGTTTTGTTCCCATGCTGGGCTTCTAAAGCCAGGGAAGCCACTAGGGTAGGGAAGAAGTTTCCATGTTTGCACGTCCCCTGCTTCGGGCACTGAGATGACAAAGGTCATTTTCCTGCTTGATGCCCGTGACCTAGCACAGCACGAAGTGACCAGCAGCGTCTCATTGCACAGCAGCAGCCACCACCTCTTGCTTCTGAATAACCCTTTGCCCCCCAAAAATGGGAAACAGCAGCATTTCTGGGAGCCTCTTTTTTGTCAGGTCTCTGCTTTGGACCAGCTGATGTGGGTTCAGCTTGCGTGGCCGTGCCACAGGCAGCCTGGCGGTGTTGGGGAAGGGCCGTGGGTTATACCCTACGAGCTCAGGGCCATCCTGCTCCTGGCACAGGTCGTTAATGCATTAAGTGACTGAACTTTCTGAAAAGATATGGAAGAACAGCCGATCCCTTCATGTCCCTACCTTAACTCCCTTTATCTTACCAACAAAGAAAAGACTCCCAAAACCCTGCTGCTTTCGGCTATTTCATAAGCACTGGAAGTAAGAGAAAGGAAAAATATCACCTGGATTTCTCTCTCCCCCGTTATTACACACACGGCCCCTCTTTCAGCTGACATGAAGGGTTTTGCTCCAGGGAAGCGGGGCAGCTCTGCTGACTGCTGCTGCCAGAGCCCGGCCTCCCCCTTTCCCAGTGCCAGGCACTAGGAACAGGCTCCTGGTAATGGGTCCCCTTCTTAGCAGGGACTTGTGGCTGCTGCTGCTCCTCTCTCTGTGCCTCACTGTCCCCATCTGCAGAAGCTTTAATCATTGCAAAGCACTTGAAGGGCATACGAATGAAATCACCTGCGTGCACTGGTAGGAAATGAGTCTTTCTTTAGTCCAAGTGGAATCCAGAGCAAGGCAAAGGAGTGCTTGTTACTCCACTGAATACCATTTTAAATAATACTGTATCCGTAGGTCTAATTCCCTTTGCATGTGTTTGGAGTAGACAAATATGAGGGATAAACTTCACTTACAAACTCAGTTTCAAAGTGAGCATTAAGATGATTTAAGCATAGCATTCAAGTGTTTTATATGGTATGAAATCCGATAAGCAATCAGGGTCTCGGCTGCTACAGTGCTGAGCACAGCATAAGCACCTGTTAGAACTGGAACAGAATGGGGAGCTGTGATTTATTTTAAAAGATCAAAGCCATCCGAGGCTTTTGCCTAATGAACCTGTTCCTGCAACCGCAGCCTGAAACACCTCCTTGGTGCTGACCTCCTCAGGCACAACGCTGCACAACCTGACAGCAGTTTTGCCACGGAAAAGATACTGGCTGCCTGGGCTGGGTGGCACTAATTTCATGGGGTGGAAACAGTTCATCTACTTTGGGAGCCCTGAGCAGGGCAGTGTCTGATTCAGAGGGCAGGAGTGTTTTCTTACTGATTTCAGCAGCAGATTGACCTGTCAGCTGCCTGACTTAACTGGATTAGACCTGGCCTGACCTGAGCAGGGGGAAAGGGCAGGGGTGACATGGTTTGAGGGTGCTGGGAAGTGAGGGAAGGGAATGGCATTTCAGCTGCTGCAGCCTGTGACACGCACCGGCCACTGCCTCCCAGCTGCCAGCATCTGATTCTGCCACTGTGTTGTCAGAGGGAAAGGATCCGACCTGGATTCACCGCTCTAACTCATCTCTTTTTCTCCACCTGGTGGACTTGCTAAATGTGCTTTCCTTTCAGTGCTTTGCAGGAACTCCCCGGCGCTCTCTGCACAAACAGCTCCACTTGGCTGGCACCGGTCTCTGCTCCCTTTGCCCAGACCAGCGGTGCTGGGGTGCACTGGGATGATCCCATGCCAAGGGCCAGGTCCCCAGCTAGGGGCAAGGTCCCATTAAGGTGGGACAAGCCAGCTCGGCAGCGATTGCATTTCAGGGCACAGCTCCCTGCTTCCCCAGTTGAGACTTGCTCTGCACACCAGCCTGGATGCTGTATGGCAAGGAAGTACTGGTGGGTCAAGGCACCCCTCAGTGCCTTCACAGCTGTATCCCAGACAGCTCCTGGGGAGGGAGCCATGAGACCCACGACCCCAAGGAGCCATGCTCTCAGAAGAACGGCTCTGGAGGTGGCAGGTTTGGGGCTGGGCTGATCAGTCTCCAGTGGGGATGTGGTGGCTCCTGGGGGCCAGCCAGGCTGGGGGTGGGGGGGGCATGGACAGTGCAGAGTGTCCAGGAGCAGGGCCACGGTGGCTGCTCCAACATGCTGAGGCTGGTGCTATACCAGCGGAGTGAGGGACGTCACTTCTATTCTCTGGAGAGGTCCAGGGGATTCATTTCATAATTTGCATTGCACGGGGTATTTAGAGGTTCACTTAAGGAAGGATTTGCAAGGAATTGCAGATCGCTGTTGGTTGGAGACTTTGGTTCTGAAGTGACCAGGATGGTTCTGCAAACCCCTTCAGTAAACCTGAGTCATGAACAAGCTCCATCTCGCTGCAGACTATACGCTGGGTCCGTACAGACGGGCTGTATGCTGTCTGCAGTGTAACAGCTGATGGGATTCCTCAGCAGGGTTTGCCTCAGAGCCACACCAGCCACAGAAAGCCAAGCGTTTTCTTCAGACTCTGGAGTGGGATGCTCTGGCAGTGGCTGATGCTGCCCCATCGCTCCTGTCCATGCAGCCCTGCCTGCTGGGAATGGGGCAAGAGCAGCGTTGGGGCAGGAACCGGGTAAGAGCAGGGCTGCCACCTCGAGGGCAGGCAGAGTTGCCAAGGCATTTTGATTTACCTCAAGCATATCGGGTCCTTCGTGCTGACGGAGGAGTGTGGTGAGGGGGCAAGCAGGGATGCGGGGGATGCTCTGATGGCCCACAGCCTGGGAAGACCACAGGTCCGGGGAACCACCAGGTGCCCTGCCTGGGTCCCACACCTCGTGGGTTTGTGCGGGCGGGGTGCAGCCCCTGCGTGCACCACACCACGGAACGCTGCTCCCGACTGCCCTCGCTGGCAGCAGCTGCCCTTTGTCCCCTGGAGAAGCTGACTCCCGGCACGGCGCTCCTTGGCCGCGGCCCCTGCGGCCGTGCGCCCACCGACCCGCCCGGGCCCAGCACCCCACCGCGCCCGGCGCCGCCGGCAGCAGACGGCAGGGGGCGCCGCAGTGCCGCGCCGCAGCGGGGCCGCGCCGCAGCGGGGAGCCGCCCCCCCGGCCCAGCCCTGCCCTGCCCGGAGCCGCCCCCCCCCGGCCCGGCCCCACACCGCCCCTCCCCGACGCTCCTCTCCTCCCTCCCCAAATCTTTCCCGCCTCCTCCCCAATTCTTTTCCGCTCTCCCCAAATCTTTTCCCCACTTCACCAAATTTTTCCCTTTCCCCATTTTTTCCCCCCCTTCCCAAATCTCTACTCCTCTCCCCAAACCTTTCTCTCCCTTCCCCACGCCTTTCCGCCTCTCCCCAAGCCCTTTTCCCACCTCCCTAAATCTTTCCCCCCCTCTCCAAATCTTTTCTCCTCTCCTTCCCTCCGCTCTCCCTTTCCCAAATCTCCCCCCATCCCAGAAAAAAAATTTCTTCCCCTCCCCCAAATCTCTCCTCCCCTCCGCTCCCCCCTCCCCTCTCCAAATCCCTTCTCCCCTCCTTCTCCCTTTCTCCCCCCTGCCTCCCACCCGCCCTCCGCAGTCGCTCCGGCTGGCTGGGCGCTCCGCGGCGCTCACGCCCCCCCGCCCCTCCCTCCCTTCCTCCCTCCCGCCCCGGTCCCGTCCCGCCTCCTGCAGCCGCTCGCTCCGCTCCGCTCCGGCTGGGGCGCGCCCGGCGGCGGCGGGCGCAGGGAGGCAGCCAGCCCCGCTCCGCTACCGGCTCCGGCGACACCGGCACAGGCACCGGCGGCACCATCGCCAGCGCCGGGCAGGGCCGCGGCGGGGCGGCGGCGGCGGACGATGGGCCGGTGGCGAGCGGCGGCGGCGGCCGGGCGGCTGGCGCAGCCCGTCCCCAGCGGCATGGAGCCCGGCGCCGGTGCAGAATGAAGGGTGCCTGGCGCCCCCCCCCGCAGACATGTCTGTGCCTTTACTCAAGATTGGAGTCGTCCTCAGCACCATGGCCATGATCACCAACTGGATGTCGCAGACGCTGCCCTCCCTCGTGGGGCTCAACACCACCAAACTCACGGCGGCCACGGGCGGCACCTTGGACCGCAGCACGGGAGTAAGTGCGGGGGGCGGCGGGCAGGGGACGGAGGGGTGGGGGGCGCCCGGCTGCCCGGAGCATTCCAGCCTCCCGAGCTGCCTGCGCCCCGCCACCCGCCCCGTTTCCCCCCGGCCCCTCCTCGCTTGAATGTCCCCCGGGCTGCCTAAATTCCTCCTTGTCTGGTAGCCCCCCCCCCTCCACCCCGTACCCCCGGGATCTCTCCCCCCCCGCCGCCGGCAGGCCCTGCAGGAGCTCCCCCCCCCCCCCCCGGCTGCAGAGAGCAGCGGCCCGGAGAGAAGCAAAGCCCCTCGGGGTGTTGGGGGGCATCGCTTGCAAAGTGCCCCCCGGGGCCGTGCGGGAGCGGGGCCGGGGGGGGCTGTCAGGAGACGGGGGACTGGGGTGGCGGTGCGGGGAGCGCCTCTCCCCCTCCCGCTCCCAGGCGTAGCCATCCCCACCTAGCCCTGGGCTGGGTGCGACCCGGGTGGCCCCCCCGTGCCTTCAGCCAAAGGGCTGCAAAGTTTCCCTCGTCGCCGCTTTGCTGTCGCAGGGCGAAGCAGCTTGGGACAGCAGGTGCGAGTCCCGCAAGATCTCTTTCGCTTGCCTGCCTTTAATCAATAGTTGTTAATGGGATGGAAAATGCGGTGGAGAAGTTGCGGTATATTTTGGTCGTGCCGTATGTTTCCTGTCCCTGTTTTGCTGGAGGGCTGGTACGGTGCCTGGTCTTGCCACTTTGGAAATGGCTGAGAAAAACAGTCCTTCTGTCTGTCTTCCCTTAGCAGGGAAAAATGGGCACCTTTCGCCTCCAGGCTGCATGCTTGTGCCTTCTAAAAGAGCTAACGTGTTACAGCTCTGCTGTTTCAAGACGAGTATTTCATATAGTGGTTCTGCTGATTGTGAATGAAGCTGGGATTTAATTTTTTTTCCGTGTTACCAGGGATTATGAGACCCATTTATTATTTTTTTTTCCGGTTGTTTTAGCTAGAGAATCAAATTGTCTGTCTGCCTAGCCGTCTCTCTTAGTGCGTGTCTGTCAACATGGGTATTTGCAAGGTTATTTGTAATATTGAAATAGTAGAAAGAAGATTTCCCTTCTGGTTGGCAAAACGGTGGTATCTTCAAAGTGATCGGAGGCTGAATTGTGATTAAATAATGTATTTTGCAAAGTACTGTGAGATCAAAGAAAAATTAAGATCAGAGAGGTTCAGAGAGCACAAGGTGCACGAGGGGGGCTGGGGGGCGTGCTGTGTTTGTGGCTGGGCTCCCTTTCCGCGGTGTGTCCTGAAAGCGCAGACGGAGGCACTGATTGTACCCTCCGGACCGCATCCCTTCTTTGCTGGCTTTCCCTGCCTGGGACCCGCAGAACATCTGGAGGGAAATGGTCATCTGGTGAACCTCCCCATCCCCGGGAGAGTCTGGCGGAGGAGGGAGGAAACATAACTCCTGGTGTCCGTTTACTCAGGAGAGCTGATTTTCCTGCTGCCGGATGCGGGAGAGCTCTGCAGAGGCACACTGATCACTGCTCAGCCCTCAGCCGGGGTACCGCGTCCTCACTGGTAGCTCGGGCACATCCTTCTCGCAGTGTCAAGAAGTCAAGTGCTTTGTAACGACGGCCGGGCAGCGGGTTCCCCACCCCGATGCGCTCGGTGCCTTACAGCACACTACAACCCTCGCTGTTTCCTGGCTTTCCTGGCGTCCGTGCTTTCCCACGCGCGTTGCCTTCTTGCTTCAGCTCTTGCTCTCCTTTTCAGACCCTTCTTTTATTTGTCCCCAATGCATATTTTTGCATTACAAGTGAATTTTGCCAGCTGGGCCCTCGGAGGAGCTTCCCTCCGCTTCCAGCACAGCTCCAGTATCTGCCACATCCATCCTGCTTCCTCCACTGAGCCCCCTCCGCCTCCCACACCCCTGCCAGGCCTCCCCTCATTTACTTAATCCGTCTTTCCCTGTGTTAATTAGGTGTTGCCTACCAACCCAGAGGAAAGCTGGCAGGTCTACAGCTCTGCCCAAGATAGCGAAGGACGTTGTATATGCACAGTGGTGGCACCTCAACAGACGATGTGCTCGCGTGATGCCAGGACAAAGCAGCTGAGACAACTATTAGAAAAGGTAATGGTTGACCTGGTCTGGGAAAGGTGGTTTGGTTTGCCATGAAATGGGGGGTAAAAACGCGAGCGAGCTGGGCTGAGCTTTGGTTTCCAGGGCAGATGGACCCCTCGGGCCAGCCCTCCTGTGCCGTAGCTGTCCCCGTGCGTGTAGTAGGGAATAATCAGCCGCAGTCAGGACGATAAATCTCTGTTTCTGAGGCACAGAGGAAACAAGACCGTGGCCTAAGGTCAGGTTAAAACTGCTGAGATCAAAGCAAAAATATTGAACCACGTTACTAAAAAAAAAAAAAAAAAAGATGTAATTTACTCAATTTTTTCATTACGTTAACACAAGCAGTTTCAAAGGATGAGCCTCAACAAGATGAGAGAAGATAGAATTAAAAACCCAAAGCCCATGCATTCCTAGCCAAGCTGATATTAAAAAGGTCGAATAAAACAGTATAAGCTGTCGACATCAAATAGCACAGAAATGACAGTTAGTGGGTCTAATGTTGACATCCACTTGATTAGTTTTTAATAGCCTGCTGTCCGAAGAGATCAAAGAATCTCATTAGGGAAACATTCCCAATAACAAGAAATTTTCCAGATAATAGATTTTGTTGAAGAAATGCTGTTTCATGTGAAATGGTGCTCTTCTCTTTAAAATACAAGTGGAGTCCTGTGCTGGATGTGTAATTACCCCTAATGCTATGCTGGCATGCATTGTGCATGACAAAATAATTTTTATCCCACTGCTTTCGGGAAGTTGATGTATTAGTCACTCGTAACAATATTATATTAAACCTACACTTAACTGATTTTCCTATGTGATAAGGACAATAAAGGGAGGCAGGAAACATTTAGCCCTAAAATACTTCTTCGGTATGTCAGAGGCTTCTAAAAATAATCCCACTCAAGCTTTTATTTCTCTAAGCAATAGCGGCAATCGGTCCAACAGCACATTTGTCTAAGAGGCAGCAGGCGTTATATTAGCAGCTGACACAGGCGTCCGAGAGCCGTCATGTTCCCAGAACTGCTCATATGCATTAAACGAGCGGGATTTGACCCAATGCCCTCTGCTAATGGACAGGCAAGTTGTGCGCACGAGACGTGGGATAACATCGGTTCCCATGCGGAGGGTGTAAGTGCTCAGTGATTTTTCCCTTATGCAGCTCTCCGGCTGCCAATGAATAAAGTGAGGGAGGAGTGGTATTTCAAGGCATGTGTTCTAGAGATATGTTACCTGCCTGCTAATCTGCATCTCACTCCTACGCTAACCTATATGAAAACCCCAAAATAAAGAATAGGCTCTTAGTGCGAGACATCTGATCTTGACAAAGGCTGAAATGATAATCCCTATAGGAAAATGCAACTGCAGAGAAGAGCTTCCAGCTTCCCAGGAAGGATTTCAAACCTGAAAACTCCTTCTCTCATCCGAGATTTTAACTCTAGCTCTGTGATAGAAAAACTCGTATCTCCCGATTTCTCTCTGCTAGCAGATGAAGAAGCGTAACGTGTCAAAGAGGTAATTGCGCTTGGATTTTCAAAGGAGGAGACCTGGCAGTTGTCTATGGAAATAATAAGGCATCGCTTTTACGGGCAAGAAATAAGCTGCATTGGTGGGTGTGTGTCTGTGTGTGTACGCAAACCAACCACATCATCTTCAGTGAAAAACCTCTGCACAGGGGCTCCAGCAGCTGAAGGTACTTTGAGGTTCAGAGCTGCCAAGACCCCATCTA
Source organism: Grus americana (assembly GCF_028858705.1). Classification (NCBI taxonomy): domain Eukaryota; kingdom Metazoa; phylum Chordata; class Aves; order Gruiformes; family Gruidae; genus Grus; species Grus americana. The sequence goes on along the minus strand of NC_072871.1, from coordinate 10,857,693 downwards.
CCCTCAACGCATGGGCACAGGCGTACGCGTACACGCTGCAGTTCGTGCTGCTTGCAAGTGAATCCTGGGCACCCCGTCCGTTTAAAGAGCAGGTGTTAAGTGAGGTAAGGTGAGCCAGGTCTGCTCGCCACCGCACAAACTGTTCAGCCCATGTTTTGACACCGAGGTGTCTGAGCTCATCTTTGGCTGGAGTACACGGAGTCCTTCCAGCCTTCTATGTGTCAGGTGCTGAGTCCAGATCTTGGACTGCATCCAAACCAAGACATCACCTAAATCCTGTTCATAAACAGATTATGTTTTATCTTCAAACAGATTTTTATTTATTTTTTTCTGGCCCTGTTATCGGGGAGGACTTCCTACTCTGATGGTTAAACCATTTTGGTTTCCTGCCAATTCTTATTCTGTGCCAGCACTGATTTCCAGATTAAACAGTTCTTTTTGTTCCTTTGATATTCGCTCCAAGGTGTATATAGGGAGGACAATGACATCTCTTCTCAGCCCTCACTTTGCCTTCTACAGACCTTATAAAATGAACTTTCCATGTCCTGATCCATCGGCTGAGTTCACCCCTCCGCTAATTCTTCCTGTAGACCACAAAAATCTCCCCCGAGATGTCTCGTGCTATTGTTCCACCAGTTTGTCTGGCTACGCAACGCTAAAGATTCATCTCAATTCAAACCCCAAAGATGGGCTTAGAACAGCTCTTCTGAGCTGGCACGAAAGGCTGATCCACAGGGAAGCTTGAGCAGGGTTTAAACCGTGGCTTTGACCATATAAATCTCGCTAGGGTCCTCAGGCCAATATTGACTCTCCGTTACTCCGGTTTAATTCTGAAACAACTCAGTGTCAAACAAGATGACAAGAAAGGACTGCAAGTTTCATTTGTATCAATTTTCTACTTCAAATGCTAAAATTAACTCTCTTTCCCCAAGACAATCACAGGTATCTCTCTCCTGTTAGCTCGATGGAAAATGAGGTTTCGTGTTCAGAGTTCGTGCTCCACCAGTGGAGCCAAAAAGCATTTTAGCTGATGTTTGAGGATAGTGGTTGACGGATGAAGCCGAGGGAATTTGAAAGACGGTATCCTTCGGTCTCAGTTCGTTAGAGCACTTATGTACATGCTTAAGTTTAAGCTATGAACAGTCTCATTGAAATCTAATCATGTGCCAAAGTATTTTGCTGGATCAAGGGCTTAATATGCTAATGAAGGAAAACAAGTAGATCTTCAGCTGGTGAAGCACGTGGAGATCAGGAATGATGGAGACTGACTTTTTACAAGTCTGGCCAGAATCTTGCCTGGTTGAAAAAAATACGGGCAACAAATAGTGAGAGTCTGGACTTGTAAAACACGTCCCCAAAATAGCACAGCAGCTAATTTTAGGCGTCTCAGTTTAGAGGCATGTGAGGAGGCTATTTTCCTTTGCAGTCAGGGGAGAGGCAGACTCCTCCAGAGGTGATTCAGAGCGCAAGCCTGAGCGAGATGCTCTGATTCATTTCCTAGCAGAGTCTGTCTCTCCCTCTCTGCCATCCAGGAGGCAGCGTAAGAAGCACCCCGTAGCATCGCTCAGCCCCTGCAGCGTAAGATACCAGCATATCATTACAGAAATGCACTTTTCCAATTACTTGCAGCTTGGCCTTTAATTGGGCTTATGCATTAGTGGAATAAATTAGATCAATTTTGTAGAATCCCTCCAAGTCATTCCTATTCCAACCCATTGGAACAATTCTCCTATGTAGATACAGCTTGACTCAAAGGAGGATAGACTGGGTTACAAGGATAAAAATATCTGCAGACCAGTCATGCTCGTCTAAGACTTCCCTTCTCCTGCCTCGGTGTAGAGAGAGGTCTTCAAACTCCTCCACATCCAGCCCAGGTAAATTAGCACCCAGCCGTGTGCGCTGAGAGCTCACGTACCCCGGGGGAGGCACGGCTAAAGGGGAACCACATGGGCTCCGGCTGAGCTCAGGTTTGCTCTTTTCCTTTTCAAACCAAGAGGGTCTTGTTCTGCTCTTCCCTGGTCCTCACACCTCCCTGAGCAGGTCCTTGGTGGTAGTCAGGATGGGTGCTGGTTCGTCTCTGGGTGATGCGTTGGGACTCAGAGACAGAAAATAGCTTCGCCTTTGCTGAAGACGACCGTTAGATCCCCAGAGCAGTTGTACTGGTTGTACAAAATGTTTCCTCACTGTTGGCCTTTGAAATATAGGTTGTCCATACATTTTTAATAGTTCCCTGTAGTAGTTTTCTTGTCATCGTGCATGAGCAATGGGCATTTTGATCCCTTCAGAGATGCAGACGCCAAAGTTGGCATTTGACCTATGCTGGTTTCAGCAAGTAGTCCCCGAGACCCAGCTGCGTGCGGGTGTCGCGCCGTCCCCTCGCTCTGTCACTCGAGGTAAGTCACGGCAGCCCGGTGTGATTTGCTGGAGGCAGTAATGCACTTGCACCGTTCTTTCCCCGTCCCAGCCTGTCTGCGCGTGGCTTTGGCGGGGACGGAGACTGGAGCGGATGTGGCAGCATGGGCTCTGGGAAGTGTCTTGGAGCGGATCCGCAGAGACAGCGCTGGCTCACGTTTGGGTTTTGCTCAGACGCCCACAGATGAAGAGACTTGAACCAGGATGCCTTTAGTTAGGGCCGTGACGCAGCAGCATGCTTGGATGCCTGACTCATTTTAAACACGGGCGTCATCCCCACCAATGCCGACAGCCGCGTTTCTGTGGGGAGCGCGGCAGTGGCAGGAGCACCCGTCGGTGGGCTGAGCCCTGTCATGTACAGACACAACCATCCCTGGTGCAAAGACCTTAAATTACACCCACTGCTTAATGCTAAATAGGTGCTTAGGTGCCTGCCTAAGTCAGAGCTTCATTTACCTTCTAGCCTGAAAAAAGAGAGAAGGGAATAGCTTAATAAATCAGATGGCAACCAACCTGCAAAATCAGGTCAGCCTAGCTATCGTTTCCCTCCCCTCCTCACGCCTTCAGCTCCTTTCCTCACAATGAGTGCAGCCAACCTTCTTGCATCATTCCTTCGGCAGGGCCAGATGGGCGCTGCACGGGGAGCCACGGGGATGCGGCATCGGTCGGCTAGAAAAGATGCCGACGCGGCACAACCGCCTGAGTGGGCAGGCACCACTGGGGCCGGCCGGAGTGGGAGCTCCGGTGGTACTTCCCAGCTTCAAGATGCCCTCACCTGCAGCTGGATTTGTTGTGGCAGATGCTGTGTAAACAGTAGGGCTGTTTGGATAATGAAGTTTTTACTAGCTGGGAGTAAAGTTTGCACTTAGGCAATCAGTAAGTGTCACTTGTGTGCACGAAGAAATGATAACGTGCACCTCAGCAGAAGTGTTTCTCGTAGTCAGATGTGCTCCTGCTCAGCGAAGAGCTTGTCTTTGCCATCCCAGCCTCTCAGAGAGGCCATCGTGAGTGATGCGTTTTAGCCTTGACTACGACCCTTATTTGCATGTGTGATTGTTAAATCATTCTCTGCAGCACAGCAGAATAAATGTTTATGAAACCAATTTGCTCTATTTTAGAGCATGGGGGTCATAATACTAGGATGCTGTTGATTAACTGGTAAATAATGCATAGGCTGATTACCCTTTAGCTTTGTTGACTGTGTTGGAAAAGGTCAGCGTTCGGCGTTGGGGCTGTCTTGCTGCAGGGGAAGTGACACCTTCTTAATGAACCCCTTCTCGTTTGGCAGGTGCAAAACATGTCCCAGTCAATAGAGGTGTTGGACAGGCGGACTCAAAGAGACCTACAGTATGTTGAGAAGATGGAAAACCAGATGAGGGGACTGGAATCAAAATTTAAGCAAGTGGAAGAAAGCCACAAGCAGCACCTGGCAAGGCAGTTTAAGGTATGTCTGCTTTCCAAACCGCTAACGAAGCTGTGGCCAGGGATTTAGCAGGGTGCGCACGGGACTGTGGCCCCGGTGCCGCGTCGGCTCACGTAGCCGTTGGTCCGGTTGTACACGGCGCTGGCGGCCGCCCACCCGTGCAGCTCCCTCCTGTCCAAAGGACAGCCAGATCCAGGTTGCAGCATCGCATCCTCAGCCACAACACATTTTTCTATAGGGTAAAAGCATAAATCTCCGTGTTCCTGTACCCACGAACCACCTGGGTGCCCCAAGTAGGATTGCTCCGTGAGAGAGGGTCTGCAGGGAGACCCCAGGGCAGCTGAGGTCAGGGCAAGGTGGGTTTCCCTCCGTGGCCAGGCAGCCCTTCCCCACGCCGTGCCCAGGATCTGATTTGCTTGGGAAGAGCCAGGAGCCGGGGCTCCGTTGTGTTTCTGCAGCACGTGGCAAACCGCAATGGGCCGTCACCAAATCGCTTCCCTCCTTGGGGCGGTTGTAGCAACAGGGCAATCGATCAAACGAATCAACCCCCCCCCCCAAAAAAAAACCCAAACCCTAAAAGTACAATTATTACAACCGTCTTCAGGCTGGAAAACTGCTCATCTCGAGGATGTGCAAATGCCAGCACCTTCTGATGGATTATACGTGGTTTGTCCTGGTGTCGGACAAATGAGAAGATATCAGCCTTTTAAATGAAGCTGTCATCGCGAGCAAAGGTCAAATTTTCAAGAACTTGATTGAGAATGACCAAAATTGCCAAAAACAGGTTGTCAGCAATATTTGGAATATTAAATTTTAGTAATGTTTTGGATTAATAGATAGGAAAGACAAATTGAGAAGATTTCTAGTGAAATCTGGGGACATTTCTGATCGGCCACCTAGCTGATTCCCATCCTTGTTTCCCAGCAGCTGCCCAGCTGGCTGCTGTTTTAAAGCAGATTTTTTTTTTTTTAATTGATACGTTAAATACTGAAATACCGAGATTTCATGAGAAAAAGCTGGGAAAAAGGTTCTTAAAACTTTTCACCAATTCCACCTCTTCCACTCCCCATCTCCAGTCACCGCAGGACCCTAAATTTAGCTCTGCAGTCTGGATGTAAGGACCATCTTTCTGATTTAAGCGTGAGGTTTGGGGGTTTTTTTTGTTTTTTCCCCCCCTTCCATTCTGCTGAATTTACTCCTCCCCATCGCCTGCCAGGTAGCTTGCACCAGGAAGCGCAAGTAAATAAGAAAACCAAGATATTCCCCACGTGCAAACCGCAGGAGGGAAAGTCTCTTGACTTAAATAGGAGGGGATGGGAAGGAAAGAAATGAGGCTGAGGACCAATTTCTGATCCCGTTCACCCCCGAGGTGCTTCAGCAGACAGCCAAGCCGTCACAGCCCTGAGCGCTGTGAACTTGGCCGCTGTGCAGTAGTTTAAGCAGCACCAGGTACACTGCGTATACTAACACGCTTCATTAGCGGGTAGGTGCATGCATATTTATGTCTACTCATTAGCTGCTGGAGCAAAGCATCTTTAACAAAATGCTGCATACCATGCCTTTAAACGAGGCCTTCATTTAATTTAAAAAAAAAAAAAAAAAGTCTTCGTTTCTGCAAAATAAATTTGATAATGACTTTGATTTTTATGTTCTTTATAGCATGCCTAAAAACAGTAAGGAATTTTTGTCTAATTTGCTGCCAAAGCACCATTTTAAATAACAGCCACAGCATTTTGTTTCTGCTAATGCCAGCATTAAAATGTGAGTGGTTTGTGGGGTTTTTTTTTTTTCTCTTTAGTTCCGTAAGAGTATTTGTCTATGAATGGCTATCTATATAAGGCAGGTTAGTGAGCTAGATCCTCAACAGTATTTCATTTTCTTGCTTACAGGGCTAACTTAAAAGCAAGTTTTTTCAATGCTGCAGTGACTGAAGAAGCAGTTCACTCCCATGTAACCATGAAAAGAGGGCCACAGAGCATTTTGCACCATGCATTTATTTTTTTGATTATTTTCCAAATTAGCACCATATCTCACTAAGGAACCTTGAACCACACAGCCGAGATCTTCCTTTGCATGCAATTGTAGATGCATTTCATGAATAGTTTGAAACCCTTGTCAATGCATATATATATTATTTTATTTTATTTTTTGGAAAGAAAAAAAAAAAAGAACTCTTTGTGTATGTGATCTGAAGCATGTAACCCTAAGATGTTGCATTCTAAAAATGACAAATAAAGGCCTTTCCCAAATATTTTGGTGTTCTGCAGCCTGTTTAATATGTTCTTTCCAATACATCATTTGGACCAAAATAATAATTAAAATAATTTTAGTGATAATAATTGTGGGATATGAACATTGCACTCACGTAGGAAGCAACCAGGTCAAGGCAGAGTGTTGCAGATTTTTGCACGCATAGCACTGAACCAAGCTTATTTTAACCTTGCAGGCAATAAAAGCGAAAATGGAGGAACTTAGGCCTTTGATACCAGTGTTGGAAGAGTACAAAGCCGATGCAAAATTGGTATTGCAGTTTAAAGAGGAGGTCCAGAATCTGACGTCAGTTCTAAACGAACTCCAGGAAGAGATTGGCGCCTATGACTACGAAGAGCTTCAGAACAGAGTGTCAAATCTTGAAGAAAGGCTTCGTGCATGCATGCAAAAATTAGGTAGGCTCAGAACAACATGGTGGCACCGGCTAAACACCATCGATGTTAACCCACGCATCCCGTCTGGAGGCAGAGATGCTAGCGTGGACATCTCCTTGTGCCTTGCCTGGCCGTAAGGGATGAGCTCGCACAGCCGGGTTGGATCCTGTAAATATCTATGCTATAAGTAACATGGATCTTGGGAGTAGTCCTGCTGAGGATTACTTGCATGACCAATGTTGCTCGTGGCGTAAGTGCTTCAGGATCCGGCCCTTGACTAGGCATGTGCCTTTTTGCAGCGTTTGCATAAGCGGGCGGTGAAATGCGGTAAATGCGTGGCCTATTGCAAATGACGCTTATGCAAAGCAAACACATGCACCCCTTTTGCTTATGCACCGCTGTCCAATCTTTTTGTTAACCGGACCTGGCACCTCAGCAAAGGTCCCTGCACACCGCTTTAACTAGTGTGCGCGTGTGTGCGGGCTGTGACTCGGTTTCCCTTTTGCCTTTCCTTTTGCATCTTGCAAATCCCTGCTGAGAAGAGCATGACGTAGCTGGTGCGGGTTCGCGGTCTGGTCCGGACTATGCCGTGTGCAGGCTGTAAATCCTCCCCGTCTCTCCCGTTCCCTGAGGGAGCCCCTTCCATCAGGCCAAGTAACCAGCAATGCTAAAACCCGAGAGATTCATCTGTAATCTCATTCAGAGAGTGGCAATTGACTGAAGGCTGTGGGTTTATTGTGGGGAGACACCGCCGTAGCTAACCCCAGCGTCTGACCCCAAACAGAGGGTGGAGAAGGGGGGAAGAAGGGCACTGCCTTCCGCAGCTGCAAGACATCTCCCCGCCGTTTGTCGGCCCAGCTCTGACTTGATTTAATTTCTACTTACTTTATTGACTTTCTTGTTAAGCAATTTAGATAATCTAAACACATTAACTGCTCTGCAGTCTATTTTGGTAGCACATATGAAATTACACTCTCAGGTAACTTCCTGGAAGATCAGATCTCTTCTGAGCACTTTATATCCTTGGCAAGGTAACGCTTTGTTTCTCTCTTGTCTCTGCTGGTGGGATTGCTTTTGCTTGTTTCTAGATGCCCAGCCGCCTCCCCTGTATTTCCTCCTGCATTTCCGTCCTGTCCTCCTCCTTGTACGTCCCTTGTAAGCTACCTCTGGAGAGGGAAGTGAATTTCCACACAAGCCTGGATGCTCGGAGGTATTTAAACTACGAGCATGCAGCGAGTCGTGCACCGAGATCCCGCTGGGGAGCTGCCCGGTGGGCAGGTGTCACCCCCCCAGCTAAGTGAGAGGGCAGAACTTGCTTTCTCATTTACTAACGAGCGCTGATGTGCCCGGGTTTGGTTCGGGGGCGGAACAGGCTGAGGCGAGTCGTGCCGTCGCGTTCTGCACCGTGTCTGCAGTCCCTCTCCTCGCCCCGTGACGGTCACGGGGGAGGCAGCACGGTTTGGGGATGGCAGGCAAGTCCAGACCGTGTCCTCACCCACTTGAATTTCACCCTGAAAGCTTAACGGGGACAGAAATGATCGAGGTTGTAATGACTCGGTGCTTTCTGTGTTAGCAGTACCTAATACCCGGAGCTTTATCACATGGGGACCATACAGACATCTCAGGAATGACAGTCCTGCAGCGGGTAAGATGAAAGGATGGAGAACAGGCCCAGGAGCGTCTGGTTGACCAAGGTCACGTAGCAAAATCCCCGGCAGCCCCCCACCGCCAGCACAGGGCAGCTCTGCCCTGCAAACGGCTTTTGTCGCTCCTCCCCTGGCGAAGGCAGAGGTGGGTGTGATGAGAGGAGATGGTGCCCAAGGAGGGAGCCACTTGCTGCATCCGCAGCCTTCAGCCCATCTCTTGAAGATGAGGAGGAGCTGTGGGTGACAGGGAGAGGAAAGAGCAGCAGGACCAGGGATTTGAGTCCGGGCTGTAGAAGTACTTGCCCAGGGATAGTTCTTTACATGAAACCATCCTGGACCCCACAGCCCCTCTCCATCCAGCCTCGGTGGAGCTGCCCAGCCCAGGCTGACTCTACCCCAGCCAGGGAAGCTGCGATGATGCTCCCGCAGACCCTGGGCAGACTTTAAGAAGTAGCTCCCAAACCATTCAGGGCTCCAAAACAAATAGAGTTTGCTCTTGGACCGTTAGCCCCTTCTGCTCTGGGCCATGTCCTGGCTCGTTACATCCCCCTCGTGCTCAGGCCCTCCACCTGGGACACCCACCCAAGGCAGAGCCCAGGTAAGACTGACTGAGGCAGCTCGGATGGCGAGCTCTTGCAGGCAACTTTTCCTAGAAACTCTTGGTTTGGTTTTGTTTTTTTTAATCTTTTTGAGGCTTTATTTGGGCTTTTTGGCTGTGCCCCTTCTTTCTCCTCTGCTGTCTCTGTGACCGTGGGGTCAGGGCAGCTTTTCTGCCTTAGGGTGTTGCAGCACCCATGGGTGTTCGTGGAGGCGGACACTGAGTCTCACAAGGGTTTGCCCGTGAGGGTTTGCTGCTCGCCCGGGAGGGTGATTTATTTGGTCACTTAACAGCAAACAGCATGGATTGAATTTCCAATGTTGTTTATCGCTCCAGAGTGTAAACGAATGAAAATGGTAGTTAATTGAGTTAAATTCGGATAACAACCTTACAGACACTTTGCTGGCACATGATGAGGCCCTGTTTGCTGAGGATTGCTGTTTGCTGCAAATTATCCGCTCAGAGGGATTCACTGATGTTTCAAGTAGCACGTTTTAGCTTAGATTTTCTCCTGCATGGGTCAGAAACGCTGCTCACCTGGTGCGTGTTCGCCTGCTACAGCTCAGGATGCATCGTAGAGTGCCCAGAACAGCATCAGGGAGCTGCTGCAATAAGCACGGGGGAAGGGAAGGGATGGGGATGTGTTGCGTTCCCGTCTGGTTCGCCTCTCCCCATCCTCCGGGAAGCACTGATGCTCGACACTGCAGCAGGATTTTTTTTCCTTAGACAAGGTCCTGGTTTGCATTTTGGATTTCCTAAGCATTATTGATGGATCAGTAGTGAAAACACTTCCTGCCCTGGGATGGGTGTGAAGGGAAAAAAAAAAAATCAATAATGGCACGTTCAATCTGTTATTCTGTTTACACTCTTAAAGATCACTATTTATACAGGGATTTTAACGTTTCCATTAATGTTCCTTAGAGGAGCCCTGGAGGAGTGGAGAGGTTGTCACTCCTTGATCCAAGGAGGAATTTAACTGAGCTGCGCTCCACAGGCTCATGTTTTTGCCTGATAGCACAAGCTTTCCCTGACTCTTGCAAAAAAATCTCAGCCCACAACCCTGGTGCAGGGACGGGGACAGAGCCCTGCCAGCCTGTCCCAGATGATTTCGGGATGGGAGAGCTCCCGGCTGGGCAACAGAGGCGAGGGCAGGACCTGACCCAACCGCTGCAGCCCCATCCCCGCTGCAGAGGGCTGGGACCGGGATGGGGGACGGATCAGACCTCGGCTTCGTGGGAAGCCCAAGCTGGGAACGCGCTCGGCTGTGGCAGCAGCCGCCCAAGCAGAACTGCAGAGTCCGGAAGGAGGCGGTGCTGGTGCCGGAACGGTGGCTGCGTCGGTGGATAAATTGCTGCTGAGTTGCTAAACGTCGCTTGTGGGCTGGATCTTAGGAGCAATATGGAGCGGGGGTGTAAGTATCCAGCGGGGGTGTTAGTATCCTGCGAGGATGGTAGCACTTGTCTTAACTGGCTGGAGGAAAGCGTGTTTTCTGTTGGAAAACTCCTCGTGTGGCTGGAGGAAGGGGCTGTGTGGTGGTGGTGTTTCGTTGCTGCTCCCCTGAGCTGCAGGAGGGCAGGTCGGAGGCGGTTTGCTGGGTCAGCCTGGAGGGTCCCTCGGGAAGAGGCTGATTTGTGCTGTTTTCCAGGAACAGGGACACGCAGCCCTCATGGGCCACGGTGCCGGGGACCTGAACGGTGCTGTGGACGCTGGAGTGAAAACAGTTCCTCTACGCATGTCCCGAAAGCTGCTATTCGCAGGCTTCCCCCGTGCTGTGGACCCGTGGATGGGCAGCAGGTCATGCTCTCCTGTTGTACGTTTGTCCCAGAGTGACTTGAAATGCCCGTGGCATCCCACGCTCCTGCCATCCCAACGGGAGAGCAGGTTTGCTGGGCAGTCATGCAGGTGTTTTAGGGCAATTGCAGCCAGGGCTTAAAAACTCCGAGTCAGTAGAGTCCGGCAGAGGAAGGACTTGGGTGTCTTGGGCTCTCGCCCCAGCTCTGCTCCCAACCCACTGCTCCGTGCTTTGCTCCTCATCCGCAGAGGAGAGCAGCGCTGAGACTGGCACGTGCCGCTGCTGCGCAGGCTGCTGCTTCGTGCCGGAGCGTAGGGAGGTGCAGGAATCCTGTCTTGTGAGCTACTGCTCCGATTCAAACTGCGACATGTCCAAGGGAAGCAGTAGGAGAGAGTCCCCTCTGCCCCCGGTAAAGTACTCTTCCTGCTTTTAATGATTGCTACCCCAGAGAAGGGGGTAAAAAAGCTGATGGTGTTAGGAGCATGGTGTGTGTCTCAGCAGGAGCGGATGGGTGAATGAGGATGACGGAGGCCGTAGTTGTCCATCCCTGGGTGGTAAGCCCATGAGAGCTGCAGGGACCTAGCTAACTAGGGGCCTTGGAGCACTTGGCTTCAGCATCCATTTTAAACCTTCCCCCTAGCATCTGAGTGCCTGCGACAGATTTACACCAGGAAAGAAAACACCTTGCCCTGTGTAAGAGCAACTCTCTTGCGTTGCTGAAGAGCTGTTGTGAATGTGCCTCCAGCTAAACGTGTACGAGATGTAGCCTCACTACTTGCAAACACTAGTTTACCCTTATCAGCTGCTGCTGCTGCTTTTTTTTGGGGTTTTTTTGCTTTTTTTTTTACTTTTTTTTTTTTTTAATCAATGAGCTTTTATACAACCTTTCTCTCCAGGGAAATGGAAGGAAAGAGATAAAGTGACAGCAATGTAGGGCTGTGATAATGGAAGGCAGCGTTGAGCAGATCTGTGATTAGAGGAAGGCTGGTCCTCTGCAAGGGGAATTTGCAAGACATTAAGCATTTATAATTTTAACCCTTTGCATCCCTTTGTCAATACCTTGCTCTCCCCGTGAGCTGAGAGGTTTGGAATGCATCAGACAAATTCCCATACATCGTGTCTCAGTGAGGCCAGGAAAGCTTTCTGCTTTTTTTTTTTTTTGGTGGGATCTCTCTTTATCTGCCTGGTGTCTGAAGGCTGTGGGAAGACTGACGGTCCCCTTGGCTATGTCATGCTGGTGCCCCACCACCACCTTCCCCTTCCCCAGCCTGCCAGAGGCTTCCACATCAGAAGGGAGAAGTTGGGAAACACCTTCTGAACTCCAGGCTGTGCCTGTCCCCCTGGTGCCCCTGACCTTAGCTTGTCTTGCTCAGGAGATGCTGCTGCAGGACCAGCTCCGCACTGAATGTGTCCAGGTTTTAAATGAGTGCTCCTGTAGCAGCAGACCATCCAACACCAGCCCCCAGTCCCTCCCACGGCATCTTCGTCTCTTCGCCTGTCATTCCTTGGTGCACAAATGCTAAAACGCTGGTGTTACAGGAGACCAGGGTGTCAGCTTTGCTGAAACTTGGGGATATCGTTGGAGACAGAACTCAGCGTATGGCTGCACCTTCGATGCTGAGGCTGTAGCGTTGCAGGCATCTATTCATGGGCGTCCCCAAAGGGGTGCGGGGTTCAGTGTCAGGGGACAGAACCGTGGAAGGGAAACAAGCTGCCGTGGGCAGCCGGCACGGCAAGCTGGAGGAGAGGTGCTGCTGCTTCACCTCGTATTTAGGGCTTAAAAACACAGCGAGGCACTTAGCTGGGCTGGCGAATGTGCTGAGGAGCCCACTGAATTCAATGGCATGAAATCAGTGGTGTGGAGCACCTAAGCATGCTTCAAAACCTGGCTCGTAGGACTGTGCGGGTGCACATCCCTGCTGTGGTGATGCTGAGTCGGGGCAGGACCCGAGGGACCCCCCCCCACCTCCTGCCTTCCATCCTGCTGCGTGTGGGTTCCTCTCCTGGAGCTGGCAGAGGAGACAGGAGGAGGCCGCTGAATCCATTAGTGTCTCCAAAGTGTGCAGACACGATAGGGAACAGAGAAGGTGGCTGGTAGAAACCCGTAAATGGTCTTTGCAGGGAAGAGATTTATATTGCGTGTAATTTCCCACCTTGCTTTTTTTCTTTCTCCTTTGTGTAACCCGTAACAAATGCATGTTTCCAGCAAGGGCTGGAATGGACACGTCTGTCTCTCTGTCTTGGCTGCGCCCACTCTATGAGAGCAGAAAGGAGTAGAGCCATTCAGCTAATTTTTCCACCTGGCTGCTCGACCCTGGCTAACTCTTCTCATTTTCTATTCTGCGACATTAGCGGCACGGCCGGTTCAGGAAAGCTTGTTTTCTTGGGGCCAGTGTGATAGGGACAATTGTTAGTAAGAGGCATGAAACAAACAAAAGCATCTGACAGTTGTTCTCTGCCTAATTACCTCTAATTAAATAAAAACAGAGCTGCCCGGCAGCGGGGGAGAGCAACGGGCAGAGCGGTGTGGGTGGTGGCCGGCGCTGGTGCCTCTCATCGGGGCATCGGGGCTGGCTGACAAAGACCCACCGCCAAACGAGCCGTGGTGGTGATCGGACACGGTGCTCACCAGCCTTGCACTCTTTTTCAGCTTGTGGCAAGCTGACGGGAATAAGTGACCCGATCACAATTAAAACCTCGGGGTCCAGGTTCGGATCGTGGATGACAGACCCTCTCGCTCCCGAGGGAGAGAACAAGGTAAGATCGCAACAGCTTCCTCCCCTTGTTCCCACCTCCACCAGCATGGCTGAGGGCATTGAAAACTCATTACATCCAAGCACCGAAGCCCCGGTTGTGCCCTGCGAAACCCGTGGAAGGTCCTAATTCATCTCGTGGGGCTCTGCTGGCCTCCTCTGCGGTGGGAGGGGGCTGAGGATGCCGCAGGGAGGGAGGATGAGGAGGGGGCTGAGCAGCCCCGTGCAGTGGTCCCTTCCCAGGGCAGGTGACGCTCACTGCAGTGATGAGCGTGCATGGTCTCAGAAGTGTCACCATGAGGTCTGTGCCCCCCACAGGAGGGAAAAATCAAATATTGGGTTTCTCATCTGGGGTCGGCAGCCAGGAGGGGGCAGGGGCTGGGCAGAGACACCCATGGTCCCAGTCCCTGCTGCTCTTTTGCTGCCGGCGCCTCCAGTAAAGGCATCTGACTGCATTTGTCCTTCATCCTCCACCTTCATTGTTGTGAGGAATTAACTGACTGCAGCCAGAGAGAGATTTGTTTTGCTTTGTTTTGGTCTTTTTTTTTTTTTCCATTCAGACCATTCAATTTTGATCCCAAGGAGGTAGGAGGCCAATAACTGGCTGAAAATCAATCCAGGCTTCCCATGACTGATGGAATGGAAAATATCTCGAGTGTTTGCTGAGGATTTGCAGGCAGCAAAACAAAACAAAAACCACAGAGCTTGGCTGCGTGGTGATTCCCTCCTGCGTGCAGCATCCTTCATCAAAGGATGAGGGCACCAGCAAGGGCTGTATCGGGGCAGCTGTCGTGAGAGCTTTGCCCCGTGCTCAGCTTTCTGTAGCTAAGAGAGGACGAGGGATGCTCTGGATATGCAGCAATGAAGCAGCAGTGACGTGAGATGTCGGGCTCTTTGCTCCTGCAGCCAACTGGTTGGCACTGGTTCCCCAATACGACACCTCCATATTTTACAGTTATTAAAATTTCACCTATAGCCCCAGTAAGATCCTAATTATGAAGTGGGACGGGAAGGCTTTACCCACATCGCGTCTTGTTTTGCTCAAGAGAGGGGACAGACTTGTCCCCTTTGGGCTGTGTTTGCTGCATCCCTCGGCACTAACGTGATTTTTCCAGCTGTGAAGGAAGAGTCGGGCCTGTTGCAGCTGAAGCTGGTTGATCAAATGCTAAACATCTTCCCATGTTTTTTGTCTCAAACCAGTATTTTTTAATATTTTTTTTATCCATGCCTTTTTTTGCGGTGTATTTTTGTTGTGAGAGTAGACAAGCAATTTCTCTGGACTCTAGCTCAAGTTTCACAAGCACGTATGTGCATATAATATAGAAATCTACCGTGAATTTTATTAGAAACACACAATTAAGTGAACTTCATTGGTTTCCTGGCAGAGTGGGAAACTGGGGATGGGGAGAGATTGCCACTTCATCATATCCATCTTACGCTGCCAAGCCCCAGGAGGTGTCTGGTGGTTCGTATGGTCATTTGTTCGTGTCATGAAATCATTGAACGCAACTGGGGAAAATTGCGAGTCGCGCAGGAGCAGCCCAGCAGCGAGGCAGCCGATGGATGCTGAGCACAGGGATTGATGTGTATTGGCAGGAGAAGGTTGCTCAAAGCCAGCCGGTGCGGTGAGATGTTGCTGTCCATCAGTCTCTGCTTCTCCAAGGCGTTGGGTCCTGCCACCGTGCAGCCCCAGCATGATGACATGGGATTCTGCTCTTCTGGGCTTCTCTTTGTCCCTCTAAAACCAGCAAAATGCATTAGCATGCATAATTTTTAATACCAAATAATGAAATGGGAGCAGCAGAGAGATAATCAGTTTTCTGGAGAGTTTTTTTTGTAATTTCCCAAGCTGGTTTAGTTGAAGGCGAGCATTTCATGAAGTGAGGAATGCTCTCCAGCACCACGTCTGACAGCAGAAGCTCTCCCAGGCTGCAGGCACTTCTCTGCCGTGGGCTCAGGGACACGCGTGGATTTTCTCTGGTGCTTTGGCGGCCACCCTCAGGCCCACAGTGGAGGTGTGAAGATCAGAGCCATCGCCACACGTTCATTCCCCACCTCTGCAGTGTTTCCAGGGGGGTAACGACTGAGGGCTGAAGTTCCCTACAAAGTTTTTGCAGACCCCACTCGGCCGTTCAAATAGAGCAGCCAAAAGCAGTTCACGTGCACACACCGTGTGTGAACGTTTGTCTGCTCTTTTAGGGGACCCTGGAGACAGTCACATTGCAGAGACGATACCATCAGACTATGCAAGGGGTTTGCAAAAGAAGTTTCCACTACGACACTACCCAAATCTGCATCCTTAAAGGCTTCCCTCTTGCTATTTAATTTACTTTTTCTCCTTCCTAAACAGTTTCTACAGAAAGCAGCTATCTTATTTTTAGGCAGCAACTGCATACTGAATGTCACTCGCTGACTGGGTGTTTCTTCTTGATATTAACTGCACAGCTTTGCCATTTGCCTCGGAATTGGTTTCATGTGACAAAAGCCTTTTTTTAAAGGAGTCTAGACAGTGTCCCTAGTGAACTGGCACTTAAATGATGATCTAAAAATCCCTCCCCCGTCTACCAATACCAAGATTTTGATGTCTTTGACTCTTATATTGTAGTGGCCTTGGTTTCAGCTTTTGATGCAGAAGTGTATGATTTTTAAACCAATATGGACTTTGCCTGAATTTCCTTGACAATGAGCGATTGCATCCATCGCTTCTGTGTGCCAAATTAATGGAGTTCTGCACAGCAGCTGGTATCATTTACCGAGTGCTACCGCGATGGGGCTTTCGGGAACCAAAGCAGCATCAACACATATGCTGGGTTTAGCCAGAGAAAAGTTAATTGCCGTCTGGAAGGACAGTGTCCAACATGCAGCTTAAGCTCCCAGGTTCCCGGGGAGATACCAGGTTACCCCCCGGGAAAGCTTTGCTATTCACTTGATTTCTTGGCTGATTTGGGGTTCCAAAAATTGGGTTTATTTCCGGGCATAAGTGGCAGGCGTTGGACACATCGTTTTCCAGCAGGTTGGATTCCTTGCTCTGGATTTTGCTCCCAGCTCAGTTTCTAGGGTGATGCGCAAAGGGCTCAGCCGGGTCCCTGCTGTTTTCTAACCCCGTGTGTTTCTGTTGCTCGCCCAGGTCTGGTACATGGACAGCTACCACAACAACCGCTTCGTTCGGGAATATAAATCCATGGCAGATTTCATGAATACTGACAATTTTACCTCTCACCGTCTCCCTCACCCGTGGTCAGGCACCGGTCAAGTGGTCTACAATGGCTCTATCTATTTCAATAAATACCAAAGCCACATAATTATCAGGTTTGACTTGAAAACAGAGACCATTCTCAAGACTCGCAGCCTGGATTATGCCGGCTACAACAACATGTACCACTACGCCTGGGGCGGCCACTCGGACATTGACCTCATGGTGGATGAGAACGGGCTGTGGGCCGTCTACGCCACCAACCAGAACGCGGGCAACATCGTCATCAGCAAGTTGGACCCCAACACCCTGCAGAGCCTCCAGACCTGGAACACCAGCTACCCGAAACGCAGCGCCGGGGAGGCCTTCATCATCTGCGGCACGCTCTACGTCACCAACGGCTACTCGGGAGGTACCAAGGTGCACTACGCTTACCAGACCAACGCCTCCACCTACGAGTACATCGACATCCCCTTCCAAAACAAGTACTCGCACATTTCCATGTTGGACTACAACCCCAAGGATCGGGCCCTCTATGCCTGGAACAACGGGCACCAAATACTTTACAATGTCACCCTCTTCCACGTCATCAGGTCTGACGAGTTGTAGTCCATCCTTGTTTAGAAACTGATTTAGAAGACAAAAAAAAAAAGGAAAAAAGGGAGAAATGAATTTTAAAAAAAATACTAATATCAAGGAAACACACTTTAAATAAGTAAATGTATAAACAGCTGCCAAAATTAAGACCAACGTCACGGAGGATTATTCAGCATAAACCTGACAGATCAGCATTACCTCTACATTTCTAGAAGTCTGGCCCTGTGTTATAGACTCACGAATAACCATGTACTTGCAGCTGGAACTGCACTTAAAGAACCACTTGAGTTTTGGGTTTCGTTCTGTTTCTGTTCCGATAGCAAACCTATAGTACATACTAAAGAAGTAAGGCAATGACTGTTGAAAGTTTATCCTTGGGAGACTCGCTCTCTTCTGTGTGTGGGTTGCATGGACATTTTTCCCGACATCACGGTCAGCTGTGATGGATGTGTGATTTGTATTTCCAAGCGGAAAAAGCTGACCCGTGAGGAGCTCTCGCTGTCTGAACAAGACCTATCACAGGTTAGTTTTTCTTCGCCTTCCATTGCAGCTACTGTCTCTCAACTGTGTTCTTGTCACTTAGATTAACTGTGCTGAGACCCGAAGTAGCTCATGGATCTGTGTCTTAGTAACTATTAAACACGATGGTTTAAGTATGTATTATGAACAAGTTGTTGTACCCATATTGTTTGAACTTATGTATTCAGCAAATATATTGTATAATGTATGTCTGTTATTTACCAGAGGTGGCAAAACTTTGTATGTCCAGTTTATGCAATGAATGTTGTAAATGCAATGATGTAGTTTGGATTAATAAATGATGGTTTTGTTTCTAAAAAGAAAAAAAAAGATCAGTGTTCACCCTTATACACAGATAACCAACTTCATGTTGATAATTACAAGAATATTCTCTTACTGTTATACTATCTACATAGCATTATGGTGGTTGGAAATCGCTTCTGTGGAAATTCTGTGGCATCAGATTCCCATGGGAAGCCCTGTTTATGGAAGTGTGAAGGTAATTAATTTTTTTTAAGAGGAAAACTTTGTACTATCCACAGTTATCTAAGGAACAATAAAAATATTAGGAGACTTCCCTGCTTTGTTTATTGTCTTCTCTGTATGAGTGACCAAGTGTAGGGGAGGGTAACAGGAATTATTATGGGGGTTTTTTTGGGTAATCGCTGAACAACCATTCTGACTTTCCTTACATCTCAAATCGAGTATTCCCTGAGGCGTAGCTGCGGCTGGGAGCCGGAGGGGCCGGCAGCAAGGAGCCTGAAAGGCTGGAGGGTTCGGCCCCGCTCTGTAGGGCTCCCGCGGCAGGATTGCCTTCCCATTGCCTTTGGAGCAGGTACCGCTCCAAGGAGATGAAACCCTGCCTCTGCTTCTACGGCTGCTCCCCGCTGCAAGGGCCAGCGAAGGCGGCTGCAGCCAGGCTGCCTCACTGCCTGCTAACGCGGGCAGGGGCTCCGGCTGCCCGCAGCGCTGCGCTCAGCCTGCTCCCCATCCCGGGGCTGACGGCGGAGCGGGGACGGCGGGTGACGGCGTTTGCTGTCAGGGCTACAACAGGAGGAAATTGTGTCGTCTGTCGCGTTGGTTAGAGTTGGAGACACGGCGCCTCGGACTGCTGGGTCCAATTGGATCGTTTTCCTTCTCGGATGCTTAGAGTGCTTCTCATCCTGAATTTGCTATGGTCTTTTATGCTAGTAAAAATCTCCTTCCATTTAACGCAGCTAGCACCGAGGCGCTTATTATAATGAGCAACTGTTACTGTTGGGGCCTGAGCACTCAACACATTCCCCTGGTTTCTGCCAAAGCAGGGGCCTCACAGCACTCACTGCAGGATGCTGCAGTACTGCAGCACACACCTTGGAATGATCCGAGGCGCTTTTCCAGCTGAACGCTCCTAAAGCTCTTGATATTTTGAAGCTTGAGAAGCTGGATGCTAACATGCTCGACCACCTTTAATAAATCCTGCGCTTCCCCGCTCTCCCCTTACACGCTTCCACCGTACGCTCTCCCCATGGCGGGGCTCATTTTACTGGGGATCCAGCAGCTTCATCCTGCAAGCTCCCATGCCACAGCCAGCTCCAGGCGAAGGGAAAGGTCCCATCCTGCCTTCAGCGCCCACCCAAGGAGCCCGCTGAGCTGGATTTCCTGGGCAGGTGGGCTGCCTGGTACCTGTGCAAGCTCCAAAGGGCTCGTTCTGGTGTCGTCGTCACCTCCTTTCCAAACAGAGATGCTGGCGACCACGTTTAGCATCACCAGGCATGACGATTTTTCAGCCAAGTGGTACGTGAACAGCTATATTCACTGATGAGGTTCAGCCTTTGAACTCAGCAGACTGATGCATTAGGGCCCTTGGAAGGAGCGCGGATCACTGAGGTCAGGAAATTGAATATAAGCAATTGGTGAGTGCTGCAAATTGCACATATGGATTTCAACCTCTCGGCCTTAGCAGAAGGTCCCTGCTGGGCTCTTTCAGGGGAAAAAAAAAAAACAAAACCAAAACAAAACAGTGTAATGTGGTTTCCCAGAGTTGGATGAAACCACAAGCAATGAACGATCCTCCACATGTGGATGTTTGAGCCAGTTACACGGGGCTGAGATACTGCTCTGTGTCAGCACTCCTCCTCTTACCGACATGCTGGCTGTATCCAGAATGGGGACAGCTCTCTCAGGACTCATTTCTCTGCTACACACCATATTTCTAGTGCTCTGGACTGCCAGGTTTGTGGAGATCTTCAATACATAGCAGTGGTTTTCCCTCCAAGAAGCTAAAAAAGGGGGCTAGACACCCTTGGTGTAATTGGCAGCAGTATTGATCTTCAATGCACAAGAGAAATCTGTTGAGCCAAAAAGCTGGAAGGCACCTGCAGTCGTTTCTCTTTAGTTAATGCATTTCTTCAGCGCAAATTCATTTAAGGGGAGCGCGCTGTTTTTGTAAGATTTAGAGCTGGATCCAGCGACCGCTGCAATCGGTGGGACGGACACCGATGCCTGCGGGAGGGACCAGGTTTTTGCAGCAAACTGAACCTGCTCGCTGCACAGCTCCTCGGGGGCATCGGGGTGCTTCTCTTGCACAGTCTTGCTGTAGTTTTGCATTGTGGCTGTTGTCAGCTGTACTACACACCGATTGCTGTTCCACGCAGATTATAGTCCCAGCAGCTGGGATTTGCATCCTCTGTTTCCCACCCACCTGCACACCACGGAGCTGCGCTGATCGCCCTGAGCATCAGACGGTTCTTCTCCAAGACCTCTGTAGGTGTTCACAGAGATTGTCCCAGCCAATCTCTCCAGTTTTGGGGAGAGGTTTTAGGTAGACCAGAGCACATGGCAGGGTACCGCCCGAATCTGCCAGCTCCCCGGCCAGGCACACTGCCACACCGAAGCACGGCCATGCACCAAATTACCCAACGTCAGCTCCATCATTAGGCAAGATTTGAGGACAAAAGAACACGTTCGCTTCAAAACATTGATCTGCAAAAATAAATTGAATTACAGAAAGGCAAAATAATGCTGTTTGCTTTAGGGCATAGCTACATTTAGATTCTAATTTTCCTAGTGCAATTCATTTAATACAAGACTCAACAGCACAACGTGCCCTTGAACGCAACAAAGACAGAGAAGCTTTTCTATAACATGTACCCAAAGTTAATGAGATGAGAAAAGTGCTTTAAGGGGTGTACCTTTGTCCTATTTGCCTGTAGTGCAATATTCTATAAATGGATGCCATATGGTCATATACTTAATGGTATGTATTACTTCTCAAGTGGATGAGCCATTCAAAGACAAGTACGTCCCAGAGGATTGCTTTCTATAGCCTATAACTTAAATATTTGGTGCACGAGGCTTGCTGGTCCAAATTTAGTCATGGGAGTCAGCGAGTTACTTCAGAGAAACATCTGACCATACTTTTTTTATACGGGTGTTTACGTGTTGTTAATATTTTACAGGGGATTCATTCGAAAGCGCTGCACTAGATATTTGTGAGGGTTTCGGTTCTGCTCCCAGCCCCATCAGCCAAGCCGAGTCCCAGCTCTGCAGCTGAGCGAGTAACTGGACAGATGCAATTTTGCATGTCACGACATTGCCGCCTGTCGTGGTTTAGCCCCAGACAGCGCCTAAGCACCATGTGGCAGCTCCCCGCACCTCCCCACCGTGACACCTCTGTCGTTCTCCAGGCCGTGTCTAGCAACGTGCGTGGCCGGTTTTGTGTGCAGGGGAGAGCCTGGCTTTGGGGCTGACATACGGAAACCGGAGCTCGTCCTTCCCCCACCGGTGGCGAAGCCCACGGGGAGCAGCGGTGGGCTGTGAAATGCAGCTCAGAGCTGTGATAGCGCTTACCCAGACCGTCCCGTGGAATTAAATGAAGCTCGCTCAGCACCTGGCCTAAAACCCAGGCAGAAATACTGGCTGTTGCTTAGCATCCTCACAACACTGAGAGCTAAAAATTTTCCTTTCTTCCTTTGCTGTTACTTCTCTGACCTTCATTAGCTCTGCAAGCACCAAATGCAGAGCCCATATGGAGACAGTTATCATAAAAAAATGAATCCTGGCCCCTTAATTAGCTCCTCATTATCTGAGAGCTCCATATTGAAGCATTAAGACGTTGCAAAGCAATTTGTTGAGTTTCCAATTAAAACTTTTTAGAATTGTTGAGCCTTTTAATACTCTGTGTTTACAAATTGCCTTGGACCTACACCAATACACACATTTTCTTCACTGGGGAAATATAGCTGAGGAGCTGATAGTTATTAACATAAAATCCTTAGTTTTAAAAATGTCATAAACCATGTCAATGAAGCTGCTCTTTTTATACCTGATACAATAGAGATGACTCTCTCTGAATGAGTGCAGAAGAGTAGGAATCATTAAGAGGGCAATTATAGGCTGATCTCCTAATAACTCCACTTTTACAGCACTGTAAAAACAAACGTACACATCCCTCTTTATATTAATTTATCCTGGATATGTTCCTACCAGATGACGGTAGGTGCCGAGACCCTCCGTTTCTGCAGGGGTGGAAAAGGCTCGGCGCCTCCCAACAGCACGTTGCAGGATCAGGTCCATCATGAATAAATAAAAGGCAGATGGGCATGGATTATATTCACCGTACTGCGCAAGCTGTTAGCTGGAGGAGTGAGTGCAGCTACCAGCTACGAACACAGAAGAAAAATGGGTCTCTCCTACAAAGCACAGAGTTGCACAGGCTTCGCCTGGGTTCCTCAGATGAGTCTACGGCCTGATCTACTGTGGTGGCCAAAAAAATGGGGAGGTGGGTGGTCAATTGACAAGCCCAGGGCTGAGTTCTTCCTAAAATCTGCAGAGCCAACGTGAAGCAAGGGGAGCAGCAATGGCTCCGCTGACCCGGAGAAGGATTAAGTGATTTGCTTAAAACCTCTTAAAAATGGTTCCCGAGCCATTTGGAAGGGATGGCCATCCTCACATCGCATCTGATGAGTATAAAGGAAGGATGCAGCTTGTCTGCAGCAGAGCAGGCACCATCCCACGGAGCTTTAACTGACTCCAAACAGCTTCTTCCTCCTGTAAAACAGTCCCCGGGTCCGCCAGGCTGAACAAGTTCATGGCCATTAAGAATCTGTTGTACAGTCATCACAGGAGGACACAGATCACCAAGGGGAGCCGAATGGGGGAAGCGGCTCTGGTGCACAGCGGAGCTGTAAGGAGGGATCCGTGCAAGCCGTGACAAACAGCGCCGTGCCGAAGCGACGTGTGCTGGGCTTTTGTTCTCAGCCTGTGCCGAGGACTTGTGATAAAATGGTAGTTATGTTCTTTGGGAAGTTGTAAAGCCAAGAGCTGATCTGTATTAAACATGTCATTTGTATTCCCACGCTGTTTTTTAAGCAAATTTGTCAAATAAAACCAAAAAAAGAATGGAAAGAGGAATGCAAAGGAGTGATTACATAAGGAACTCATGCACAGGCAGCCATGGCCGCTCCGGGCACCGGCAGCTTCGTGGCTTTGCTCTCCTCCAAGAGGAGGTAGAAATGACCCTGAGAAACAGCTTTGGTCTGGATCAGAGAGCAGCATCCCAGCCCACCGGCTGGCACCCAGACAGGGGCTCAGCGCCGTCTCCAGCCCCTGCGCTACTGCGTTTGTCCATAGGCTGCTACTTCCCTCCCGGCTCTCGGCTTCCGCCGGGCTTTGGGGCTGCTTTGCCATGAATCATCTATCTCCCTCTCGACAGACAAGGGCTGAGCTCTTTCGCGCCCTCCCTCTGGCTTTTTGATCTGGCTTTTAAAGACCTCATCACTTTCAGGATCATTTTTTCATGCCCTTCTGTGCATACTTTCCCGTTTTTGCATTTTCTGAGCACCTGGCTACCAAAAAAAAGGTGTCTACGGGCAGATCAGCACCTGCAGCAGCAATGTGGGTCCTTCCTCAAACACGCATAGCGAGCCCCCAGCAACGCAGGCAAGGGTCCTTGGGGAAAGGAAACATAAATCTGCCATCTGTGGCAATTTAGCATTTACCAGTCATATTGCACTAGGGCACTGTCACTTTGAATGAGTGTTAAAGCATTTCCTCTCTGTGGCCTGAGCAGAATCCTTTTCCCATCAAATTGGCCGTGGTGTGCCATAATAAAATAGACATAGCGTGGCCGCGAAGGGTCACTCAGAGGGGCTGACATTAACTCAGCGAGGTCCCCTTTTGAAGAAGGCATTCAATTAAAGTTTTATTGCAATTCTGCAATCTGAAGCTGCAAGAGTGAGTCTCTATAACTGTGCTGGGATTTTAAATTAGCAGCTGAGCACGAATTTGCCAGTGATCCTGGCCGTGAGCACCGGGCAGTCTGCTGTGCTCAGCTGTGGGAGCAAGGTCCAGGGAAAATACAGCGGTGGCACCACGCACTTGGCTTTGCTTTCCATGACTATTAGGATGAACAAGCAGAAGCTTGGGATCACCTGGGAGCAGATGTGGTGGAAGGATGGAAGGACAGAGCTGGCTTTCTGGAGTGTCGTGGTGAGAGGGACCGTCCGGGGCACACGGGGTGGCTCTGGAAGCTGGGGTTCAGACGGCACTTTGAGAAATGAGACTTGGGTGAGTCCTGCAATCCCGGAGGATTTTACGTGAAGAAAAAGTGTTAGGTTAGGCCCACTGTCTTTGAGCACAAATATTTGTGTTCTCAAGCAAGATTTCCTCCTGCAAACACCGCTCGAGAGCTGGCAGCCTTCAGCTGCTGACGCACAGGCTGCACGGCACACTGAAGAGTTTGGACAGGAGCTGAGAAATGTTTCCAAACTTCCACAGTTCTTCTTTCCTATCGTCTCCCTTGAAACAGCAGGAAGAATCAGCCCAAATCACTGATGCAGCAGTGGCCAGAGGCATTCAGGACTTACGGTGAATGGAGCAAAATGGGGCTGCAACCCTCTGCTACAGCTGCGGTGACAGCAGCGACGATGATTGCGATGATACCGGGCCGGGTCTGAGCGCCTGTCTCCTTGCTGGACACAGGGCTGGGCGCTGGCTCTCCTCTGCAGATTTTAGGATCAAAACCCCACTCGTCCCTGGGAAGAAACCAGCCTCTGGAAATGCAGGGTGTTCTGCAGGAGGAGAGCCTGCATTTCTGCGGAGCATCCCGAAGCGCTTAACACCTTACTGCCACACGCACCGCTCAAGTGCAGGTGTTTGGAGCACAGCCGTCGCTGCAGTACAGACAGAGGAGGGTAAGCTGTTGTAAATGAACAGGGCTCTGTGCCCAGATTTTAGCCATAACACTTTCTTTCAAAAACTCAGTAAACCGGTGTTTTGCACAGGAAAAACTGTCAGACTTTTAATTACCAGCCATCGTTACTGTGTTATCATAACGCGAGCGAATAGAAGCTGCTCTGCCACTGCCAGATGTTCCCGCTCCCGCTCATTACAGCAGCGATGAGCGCAGCTCTGCCCGTTCCCCGGCTGGGAGCCAGGGCAAGGAACCCCGGCCCCGCCGCCCCGGGCACGCACAAAGCTGGGATAAAGAGCTGTAAAATGTGCCAGCCTTCGGCATAAAAATAGCCTCTGCGGTTAAACCAGATGGGATAAAACCTGTGGAAGGGCAATCAGCCCTCGTGCACCAGGGCGCGTGACGGTTGTTAGCTAAGGGTCAGGAAGAAATTTGTCCTAGGGGTGATGCTATCTAATGGACTGTGCTCGGAGCTGTAAAGCTCTCTGCTGAGAGCGTGCAGCCGTAGCTGCTGCTGCTGCTGGAAACGGGCTACCAGACCTGATAGCCCAGAGTGTTGCTGTAATACATTTTGCATTTTAAATATTAAATATAGTATTAATATTGTAATTTCCACCTGTTAAATCAATATCATAATTACTCTGCTATGTCAAACGCCCACCCCGACCCTTGCAGGATTCCTCGAGCGCTGCAGAAACTGCCAGGGCTCTGCCTGCTCACTGCAGGAGCCCAGACGCCCGTTCATTTTGGTTGGTTTTGGTGTCAGCCCAGTTGCAGCTGAAAATCCATGAGGGCAGAAAACTGGTGGCAGTTAATTAATTCCCTGGAAGCACTAATGAAGGGAATGGAGGAGCAGGTCCCCGTGGGACCCTCCAGCAGAGCCACCCGTGCCTGGGGAGCACACCCTGGGGTGTCCTTCAGCAAGGAATGAGACCTGCGTGTAAGCAGAAGGGAGAAAAAGTACAAAACGAGGAACTTGGATCACTTTATCCCATAGCAACAAGCCCGTTCAACAGGAGGAGCGTGTTCACAGCAGAGCCCTAAAAAAGGAGCTGTTAAAATAAACATTGGCATATCTCACACCTCCCTCTTCCCTGAAGGATCTTCTCTGGAAGCACATGTGGACAAACTAGAGAAGGGAAGAGAAGGAAAATAGTGATGAAGGGGAAGATTAGAGGTACTCTAATTAAGTGCTGAAATTAATCCTCTGTTGTCTTTCACTATCTAATATGTTTAATCATTACGGCTTCTCTGTTGTTCACTGATGAATCCAGCAGTCTCTTTCGGAGCATCTGGTCATATTATCCCCTTGCTTAAGGAGAGTGTAAAAATCCTCCAGCATTTTCTGTGGAGCTTTTGCCCTATATATCGAATGCCATCTTGTAGGCAGGTACCGAAGAGGCCCTGTAACCAGAGGCTTGCAGCCTGTAGCGATGCTCAGCCTGTGTCCCGGCATGTCGAGGCTGTGCACAGGGTGGGGGGCTGTGCGTGGCCCCGTCTCGCACCCTTCCCTGCACCCCAGAGCACCCCCAGCCCAAGGAGGAGATGCTGCCGTCGGAAGGGAAAATCCTGCCGGGGCTGAGAGGCACCAGAGGTGTTACGGCAGCGTGCCATTAGCACGCTTATAAATACAGGAATTCATCGCCGGAGCAGGTAAAAGGCTTCTCTGCAAGCACCTTCTGGCTTCGAGGTGGACGGCTGGTTTCAGGGTTTTTCCCTGCTTTCTGCGCGTTGCCTTGCTATGTGGAGGGGAAAAAAAAAAAAATTTCCATTTTTCTTCTGCAAAGTGGAATAAGATTCCTGGAGCCTTTACAAGCCTGGGCTGCTCAGGACCTCCCGGGGTGGATGCTGCGGGCAGCGGAGGTCTCTTCTGTGGGTAAGCAGCCTCCCTTCCCTCTGGGCGTGCAGCCCCGAGCAGGCAGAGCTGAGAGGGCGCACGTGCCACTCGGAACCCCCCAAATTTCCCATGTGCGTGCATGTAACTTCACACGCCACCATCGTGCTGCCTCCAGTGACACCGCAGACCCAAGCAGAGCCACGTATGTATGTGCTGGTCTTCGAGGAAAGGCCAGAACGGTGTTATTTTGGAGTTAGCATCACACTTGCACTTGCTCCCCTTCCTCTTTCCCCTCTTCTTGTTTTATCTTCGCATCAGAGCAGACCAAAACACCAACATGTCACCGTCACCGCAGAGCAACTGAAAATGTGACATGATTAGAGATCAGGGCAATAATGAGACAGTTTATCTTCCCTATACATACAGCACCAGATGAACCACTGGGAAATAAAAAAAGCTTCAATAAATCATATTGTCTCTGCTGCGGAAGTAATAATGCCAGCAGCCCCCGGTACAGGGAGAGGTTTGCTCTGACACCAGCTCCTGCGGCGGCGAGGCGAGTCCCTGCCAAATCCTCCCGAGTGGCTCCGAGCACGGCTGGAGCGGCAGCCGCTGGACCGGGGGTGCGGGGGACATCCAGAGCAAAGGCCTGGGAAAGCCCATTCCTATTGAATTCACTCCTGTGCTGGAGTGCGGAGTGTTCTTTTGCTATTTTAGGAGCTTTTTGCCCTGGGAAGCCGTTTAACTCTTTGTAATGAGGAAGGTTTGTTTGTAAGGGAAATTCAGCAGGCAGCCCCTGCAACGCAAGGTTAGCTGGGCTTTTGTTCCTCGCTTTTCCTTGCTAAACCACAATTTCTCACTGAAAATACAAATGCAAAGAGGCTTTGTGCAAGCCCTAAAACCAACTGCATTTGGAGGAGCAAAGTGTGGCAGCAAGCTGGGCTCAAGGAGGAGACGGGAGCAGACTACAACTCCCATGAAGCGCCGAGCCGTGCAGGGACCTGGCAGCTGAGCTGGGGGGAGCAGGGTGGTTTGTCACCTCCATCCTTGGGCAGGACACCACGTCCCACCAGACACTGCTGGGGGGTGGCACAGCCCTCCCTGCCCCTCTGACAGACCCGTCCCTGCAGGCCAGATCTCCAGCCGAACGCTGCAGGTCGGACACTCCATCTTCTCTTGCATAATCACCGGGCTGAAGAAAAGCGGCTCATAACGACTTCCCACTCACATGTCCAACCCCTGCAAATGGCTTCTTGCCCCGGTGGAACAGAATATTGTGAGAGTGCCATAAATAGGTAGCAATCAAATAATGCTGCAACCCACTCCCATCTGCTAGCGAAAAATCCTGCCCAAGTGAAAGCAAGAGGGAGCTGGGAAGAATCCTGCACCATACCCTGGGCATCGGCACCTGCTTCATGCTTTGCACCCGCCGCGCTGTTGGCGCAGGAATTGGGTGGGCAGCACCTCTCCTGAGCCGCAAGGAATTTGCTGGTTGCAAATGAATGTGCTGGAGTGCAGACATCTGGCTGACAGAGTCATGCGTTTTCTTTATAATGTGATATTGGCAATGTTATATGAAAACATTGATGAAAAATGAAGCCAGATACTAGGGGAAATGTGTAAAACTTT
Source organism: Grus americana (assembly GCF_028858705.1). NCBI lineage: Eukaryota > Metazoa > Chordata > Aves > Gruiformes > Gruidae > Grus > Grus americana. The sequence goes on along the minus strand of NC_072871.1, from coordinate 10,829,475 downwards.
GTAATTCAGACTTGCATCACTTTGAACATGACCGTGTGGGCTTAGCTTATAAAACAGCAAGAGAACAGTTCTTCTGCTGGTAAAAAAAAAAAAAAAAAAATCAGTTCAGCAAAAATCAGCGTAGAAGTCAGGACCTCTGTGCAGCAGCTGCACAGACACATGCTGGGGGGCTCTGCCCACGCACCAGGACACGGCTGCTCCCGCTGGGTGATGGGCCACCCTTGGGGACCAGCTCAGGGGAGATGGGGCACCCACCCACAGCCCTGAAGCAGCTCAACACCTCTCAGGACCCAAATGTGCCCTAGCTCCATCTCCACCCAGGTCCTTAGGGTGGCTTTGCAGGCTGTGACCTGCCCAGCTGGGCTGGCTTGGGTGGAGCAAGGCACTGGTACCCCCAGCATCCCCACCGCTTGCAGGTGCTTATCTGGGTTTGTTAGTGGAGTATTGGGTGAATGACTCCAGCTCTGCAAGGAGCAGATTCTCTGCAGCTGTGTCAGAGGAGACATTGCTTGTGCTGAAAGGTGAGAGCAATGCCCTGGTGCCTGGAGGGCTTGGGAGCTGGGGCAGCGTGCGGGATGGGGGGGACCCCTCTCCTCTGGGATAACCTGCAAAGGCAGGGGGGGAAAAAAGGTTAATCGCAGGAAGAGTTTTTATCTGCCTTCTCTGGCTTTTCTGCCTGGCAAGATGCAACACAAGCTCCAGTCCCTCAGGTGAGAGGGGAGGGAGAGGCAGGACCAGCTCCACTTGTGCCCCCACCCTCTGAATGAGCCCATCACCCCGGGGACATGTCGGGGCTTGGGTTTCTTCAGCCTGAGACGCAACTGGGATGCCCTTGCTTCTAACCACTGGTGGTACTGCTATCCTTGAGAAAATGCAGCACTGGAGGCTTTGGGCTGGGGTTCGGGGCAAGGGGTGAGAGCAGCCCCCGTCTCCCCTGCTGTGGCTTTTTGGAGGGACGAGGCTGCCGGGAGCCGGTCCTGAGCAGAGACCTTGCACACGTACAGAGAGTGCTGATTCATCTCACTGCCACTTGAGACAAAAGAACATCTAATTAAGTCACCGGCATATAAATAAATGTACAAGGTATAACCTCAGGAGCACAGAACAGCGCTGGAAAATCTCAGAATTGCACAATATGCTTTTCCTCCTCTCTGGCAGGGCCGGAGCTCACCTCTGGGATTACCCCTTTGTTTAGAAAATATCAAAGAATGGGATATTTAATTTTCTTCTGTTGCAGTATTAGTTTTTACATTAAAATTAGGTAATTTTCTCTTTCCCTGCAGTTCAGCTGTGTCTTGGGTACACCAAGTCCTTTGATAACCCTCCCAGTCTAACTCGGAGCGGGGCCCAGTTTCCAGCTCGATCAAAGGGTGCGTGGGGTCTGCATCCCGTTTTGGAAGAGAGTGGAAAACAGCAGCAAGCCCAACAAAACAGTAAACAAGTAATTGCCAGTGCTGTTTAATTGCCAGCACGCTCTGGTACTAACAGCAAAGCTGAGGTGCCTGCAGCTGCGGGACACAGCACCAGTCTCTAGGCTTTAATTAAGCCACATTAAGTGGAGTTTGCATTTTGCTCAGAAAGAGGTCAGATCCTGGCTTAGTCCTGCAGTGGGAGTGAGGAGCGTGCTAACAAGAACCCAGACTTGGGGTTGGGAATTATTTGGCTTTTTTTTGCTGAAATGCTACAGCTCTGGGATGGGGCTGCGGGGGCTCCCCCGCCCTGTTCCCCAGCATCTTCCCAGGCTTTGTAAACCGCTGGTGGTTGCTCAGTGTTTTTTCCCAGCCTGAGCAGGTGGCCAAGGCTGGGTCAAGTCTCCAGGGCCATTGGATGTGCACAAGCATCACCTCTTTCCTTTGGAAGTCTCTCCTTACCATAAAACTATGCATCATTATTTTTATGGCCTTTTTCCTATTGGAGCTCTTACCATTTACATCCCAAAGGAGACCTTCCTCTGCATAAAAGCCGTGGTGCTCCAAAGCATCCAGCCAGTTTGTTTTGATGGCATAACGAGGTTTATAAATTACCACCTTGGCCAGGAGCTTTGGGTGTTTGTGAGAAAAGAAATCCCTTGGCGTCTCCCCTCCGCACACGGTGCTCGTTACGGCTTTTACCGTGCCACCTCTATCCTGGGGCTAGCACGAGCCAAAGGTAAAATAACGGGCAGAGTCCTTGCCCATCCCTGCCCTCCCACAGGGTGACCTGGCTGGTCCCATCCTGCTGCTGGTCCTTGCGCTGTGCCTGGTGCCCGGGAGGAGGTGGCAAGCTGGAGGCAGCAAGCTGATGCAGCCCGCTCCCGGGATGGACTTTCCTTGCCAAGAACCGTATTTTTGAGATAGCAAAGCACTAATCATCTCCAGCAGTTTCAGTGATTAAAAAAGAGAAAATCTGAAAGTTCTTGCATTGAATGTGAGTAATAATAATGTATCCCTCTGACTGCTCCAAACAGGGGGCTGGGAGATTGTAATTAAACCCATAATCTATGCACATACCCCACTGCTTTCCATTGCTTGACAATTTTTGGAGGTGATGCTGCTCCAGCCCACGTCACGGGCCCATGCTGGCTGTGCAGGAGTTTTCACTGTCCCAGTCTCAGAGGCATCTGCCTAATTGCACCAGCAATATTTTTTTAATGTGCTTTCCTACATCTGATAAGGTCAAAACCACCTTGAGGACAGCTGCTCGGCTGTCTGATTTGGCTTTTCCTCTTCTGGATCCAGGGAGGACACAGCTGCTCTGACCTTTTACGTAAACCTAGTTAAAGGTGGTCAAGAAACACACATATATTTCCCAAAGCAGTTTGAAGAAAGTGTCTGGGATGTATTTTATTTGTAATGCCAACTCTGCCAAAGAATCACTCAGAAGGTGGCAGGGCTCTTGATTGGTTTTTTTCACAGAAAATTAAGATGAGTAGAGAAAGGCTACCTCCAGGAAGAACATCCCTGTCTAAAACTGAAATTGGAATTTTATGGCCAGAAAATGAAGGAAAACCCGTTGTCTTCAGCAAGGCTGGTTTTTCTTCTACTTGTTTTTTTCAAAAGTTGGGACCAACACTGCTGAAGATGTGAAAAATTAAACCAGATTTTCTAACGGGTCCTTGCAAGGTCTGAGTTCAGAATGACCACATTGGTGGGACATGGTGGAGACTCCCCCAGGCTTGGATGTGAGACTGGGAGCTACAAAATGCTGCTGAGTCCCCTGTGAGGTCCCTGCTCAGCACTGAGCCTGGCTGCTGGTGCCAACGGCGGCCACCTCTGCCAACGCGATGGGCTGGAACGCTGGTCTACGAAGGAGGAACCAGATTTGGGAACCGATGACTGCGGAAAGCTGCACTGACCCATTTTCCTCTGGATGATGGATACAGGGACTGGTAAAAGCTCCATAGCAACTGGATGTGCACAGTTTAATTATGAAATCCCCATGGTGCTCCCTTGCAAAGATAAATGGATCTGGGATATTTTCACCTCTTGCAGCCATTAAAAACCCTCTATATTTAGAAGGTCCTGTTCCACTTTGCGGCGTGCCGGGCAGCGGCACAGCTTGAGGAAGGACAATGCTTTGGACAAGTACAAGGCGTGGCATGTCCTTCCAGGAAGGTTTGTAAGCCTGAGGAGTCTGGTTGTCATCGTATGGTACCTCTGGTCGTCACCTTCTCCCAAGCAAAGCCTGCGGCAGGCACTCTCGGTCACGTTGGTGGCATTTCACGCTCATTTGCCCCCAGGGCAAATAATAATACTGGGTATAATGGAGGACACAATAACCCCATCCCAGGCGTTAATATCAAATGATCTGGGAGACAGATCCAGCAGTGGCGTTGGATCAGTGTGCATCAGCCATGAAAGATTTGAGAAAGACCAGGCAAGACCGGAAGAACTGTACTATTGAGACTATTTTTTAACGTTTGGGTTCTTTCTTGGTTGTCTTTTGTTTAAGCTCTTCACAACAGCTCAGGTCAGCTCTTATTACATTCCAGCTGTCCCTCCTGTCCCCTGGCACAGAGTATTGAGACACAGACAGCAAGAACTTTTAGATGGCATGATAAATAAAATAGATGCTATTATTAAAGCACTGTCCTGTTTTCTGCTGCCATGGTATCTCTTGTCTTGTCTGGCTTATTGCTGATGTCTTCTGTCAGCCCAGCTTGCCTTTCTTGGGTGTATGATTTATGGTCCAGGGAGACAGAGCAGAAACATGTGAAAATTGCAAATGAGGGTGCTGGGAGGAGCGCAGGCAAGAAGACAAGAAGTGACTATGGAGAGGATGTGCAAATGGGTCCTTCTCCCACCGCTCTGACAGGGGACGGTGTTCTGGACCGTGTGCTCAGACAGCCAAGAACCTTGGCTCCAGGGCTTCGGCTTACAGCCTCTGAGCTGGGAAAAGTAAAACTTGGAGCAGAGACAGCAATCTCTATTGCTTTCCAAGGTGAGCTTTCCAAGGCATGTGTGAATGCCTCCAGCATGGGGTGGCATCTGGTCCTAAAGGTCCAGGCAACAGCCACCAATGTCCAGATCCAGCAAGAGCATGACACCCAGCAGCTGGATCCTCAGCTGCTGCAAACTAGTCTCATTCCTTTTGCTTCGAGGGGTTTGTGCTCATTAGTATCTGTTCCTCTGCAGCCCAACGTGGCTTGCGTGTAGGCAGGATACACAGCCACACAGGAGAGAAACCCCAGGCTGCTGCGGGCGTTAGGAAGCTGTCCTTGCTGGGAGTGACTGCAGCTCGGCAGGATGCTATTTTCATTACCGTATCTGAGGCTCGTGATAATTGAAAGCTGTTCCACTCAGTCCCGCAGCCTCCCCAGATTCCAGGCGCTTCTCACACATCCTTCCTCCTGCCAACCCGAAACCTGGGAGGAGCGTTGAAGTCTGAACAAACAGTCCCTGATTTTTGGTGCCTTTCGTTGCACCCTCCACGAGAGCAGGGCTGGGGAAGGAGGCTCGTGTCTCTGGGGTGCGTGGGACCCTGCCTGCCCGCCCCCGCTGCAGATCAAACCCAGGCGTCAGAGTACCTGTGTGCTGGGTGGGGAGAGCAGGTCCCAAAGGTTCCCTGTAATCCTCCCCAAAATTCAGGGAGAAAATGAGAAATGGGGATTTGGGTTACTTTGAAATGAAAATTAAACTAGTGAGTCGTTTCATTTCCTTGCACTGAATGGCACAGGAATTCCAAAGGCTGTTTTGAGGCAGATGCTGCTCCTTTAATCTGGTATTTTGGCCAGTTATACCCACATGTACTAGTCCTGCTTGGATTACACTTTTGCATCAAGGATTACAGTTCAAATCCAGCAGCGCTTTTAATGCCTGGAACCAGGCAAAGCAGCTGACGTTAATATATTTCAGGAGTGAAAATACAGCCAGAGGGTTAGTCATTATAAAGTATGATGTAGGATTATAATGCAAGTTGGAGAAATCAGACATACTGGGACATTTCCAGCTGTGTATTTTTCTTGGGCCATGTCACCCACTCGTTGATCAGTTCTGGATTCTAGATAATTATTCCAGGGAAAATTTGATGAGTGGAACCACTCTGGAATACTAATGCAGGCTGCCGCGCTTGCACAGGGGCTCAGCACACCCCGCCGGATTGCTCTGCCACACAGGGAATCCAAATTAGCGGCCTTGTGATCTACCTGTTTGTGAAGCAGTGAAAACTTCAGTACAGGAGCCACTGCAGATATACCAATAAACACCCATATCCAAAAGTTGTCAAGAAGAACCGGGGAATTCGGTTGCTTTGTGTTCTGGGTGCTCTGCTTATGCTAGTTTAACATCCAGCTGAAGAGACAAAGGTGCTGTCTATAGGTACATGTATAGACGTGTATATAAATTACATCTGAAGATCAGATGATTCGGGGTGCCCTAAAGCATCCCTATGGATTGCCATAGTCGTGTAAATAACTTTTCTTCCTGTTGTTAGTGCTCAAGATGCGGGTAGATGGTTGCAGGAGATTGAGTTACGGGGGGCTTAATGAATTACTATTTATCAGCAGCCACTATGCAGAATCTTAAACTGTCAGGGTCAAAATAAACAAAAGAAACAATTCCTTTCTTTGCCCAGTCATCTCAGGGAGCTCTGGGTGATCAAGCAATTCCCCGGTTCCCTCTGCTTGCCACCCTGTAAATCTCACAAAGCAGGGAATCGCTCCTGTGGGCTGAACAGAGGGCTGAGTCTGCAGGACAATAAGCGTCGTTGCACTCAAGCACCGTCGTTGCCTCAAGCACTGGATGCCAATTGGGAAGCGCATCTCTGCAAACCGCTCTGCAGCCGGGTAACCCTCGCCCCGAGCAAGGGGGTGCATCCAGTGCCGAAACCACCGCGCTACAGGGAGGGAAGGACACTTCCCGGGCTGTGGTCTCACACCGTCCTTTCTGGCTAGGGAAGGGTTAAATGTGTGCTGGCCAGGCTTGCTCCTCCGCCCTCCCCCCTGCGGAGAGGTGCTAATTGAATGGGCTGACCCGCGAGGGATTAGCCTGGGACAGGTGACGGTGGGATCGGTGGGAAGGAGGGGTGTGCGGAGGGTCCCTCTGCCCAAAGCCGTGGGGGTGGCCCCAGCCGAGGAGCAGGGAGCTGGAGCTGCGCCGGCCCGAGCTGGGCACGGTCACTGCTGGTTTCAGCCAGACCGAGGAGTCCTGCATCCCGGTGAGTACCAGGCATCCTTGCTGGCTGGATGGCCTTGACCGCATCGCTTCGCTTCCCTTCCTCAGTTTCCTTGCCGCGCAGGAGGCTGGGCAGCCGCAGGGACGCGAGAGGCCCTTGGCTGAAGGACACGGCCCCGTCAGCGCTCGCCCTCCAGAGCCCGGCTGCAGGCTTTGCTGGCGGGGGCTGCTGCGGGGGATAAACCGGGCCTCTTCCAAGCTGCCTCTGTCACCCATCTTCCGCCTGCTTTCGGTCACCGGTGATGATGTGACAACGGAGATGGAAATGTCACCTCCTCGGAGGAAAAGTGGGCTGGTTTCCCTCTGGTTTGGGTGCGTGTTAGTGGTTAGAGGCAGAACCCACCAGGCGCTGGGCAGCGCCGGCGATGCGAGCAGCGAGGAAGGGTCGTACCCCCGCGCCGTGCCGGGCTTCGAGCCCACGAGTGGCAGCCCGTGTTAAACACGACCCGGCTTCCCTTGGCATTAAATTAGGCATGGCTCTTAAACCCACTCTGAGTTTTAATGTGGCTAAATAGAACTATTTTAACTCTTGCTCAGGACATAGTATTAGGCATTAGCTGTAGTGGATTGCTTTCTCGAAGTGTTTGGGGAAAAGGTTGCTGTTTTTCCAGTGATTCTCTAAGACACTCGAAAGCAGCTTGGAGTTTACTTGCAAGTGAGGTTGCACATCCTCCCTGGACCACTAGTATCTTCCGACGGGCTGTGGGATGTCACAAGAATTAGCTGTATGTTTGCACATAGTAACATTTGGCAAAGGTTCAGCAGTCTCCATCGCTGGGGCCAGGCACCATGCTGGTAGAGAGCAACTGTGCTCAGCTGAACCGTCTGAGAGCGCAGTCCTTTTATTTCATCTCTGCTTGCAAGTAAAAAGAGCTCAGAATGGCTTTTCCGTTGGAGAGTGAAGTGAGTTCAGTTGAGGATTCTGTCTTGAGTCATCTTGGCTGAAAATCACTCTGGGTAAACTTTCCATTTCAGTAGATTTAGGAAAGCAGAATTAAACTGCTTGGGGATTTTAGGTAGTGGCAGAGGTTAATAAAATATTGAAGAGGCATGCCATCTGTAACTCCTGGATGGATGGGGGAGCAGAAATACCAACTGGGCAGCTTACCTAGATGCCAGGAGCCACAGAGATTGCTGTCCTGTTCAGATGGGACACCCATCCTACAGAACAAGAGGTGTTCCCAGGAAAAGTACACGTGTGATGGCCGGGATGCCAGAGGATAACAGGGCAGATGGCAGAGTTTGCTAGGGATTTGCGTTCCTTTTTTTCTGGTGTTTGTGACTGCCACACTCAATAGAGTGCAGATGAGAGGCAGCCCTGGGAACACCCCGCAGTGGCTGTGTACTTGCACAGCCTGCTATGGAGCAGGACTCTGCTATAACTTTATTTAAATAGATTGTTGTTACACATGGTCAATTAAAGCAAAGAACCAAAGGGAACTGTTTCCCTATAGATTTGATGTTAGTGTGGGACAAAGGAAGAAATTGCAATGAGACTTTACATTTTGGGATGCTGTAATCTTGCATGCCAGGACTGCTCAGGGCCAAATTGTGTGACTGATGTCTTCCTGCTCAGAAAGACCTTTCCCAAGGGAGGCTCCATCAGCCATGCGTAGCATAGGGCACATGACACTGAGAATGGTATTGGGTCCATCTAGTGGAACAATTAGGCCCAAGCAATCTGAGAAACCGTGTTAAAATTAAGTTATCAATTGCAATCTCAGCTTTGGCAGTCTGGCGATAAGATACTTCTTCCTGTTCTTGCTAAAGAAAAAGCCTAAAAGCTGAGGCTAGTGCTAGCAAAATGCGAGGCGCTCTCAGTTTTCACATATGAGGTGGAGAATCCCTGGGAGAATTGGGCTCCTTGATCCTGCTCAGCTTTAGCTATAGACAGATTTGAAAGAGCAGCCCTATTTGCAACACAAAGACAGATCTCTTTCAGTTTGTGTGTTTGCTTGATGTGGCCTGTGGCTAAGAGATCCTGCTACAGCCAACGGAGCTGCTCAGGTCCTCCTCGAGAAGGCAACTACAAAAAGGCTGCTTTGATGCATAAAGATGCTAAATGGATAACAAAGGAAGGAAAACAACAAACATACCGTTGAAATAATTTACAGCTTGGAGTTACTAAATGTAGAGCTGAGCAGCAGAAGTGAAGCCACAGTGAAGCAGGAGAGGGCACTCGGTGGGGACCTGCCAGCGGTGGGGAGCAAATCCCCTGTGGTCCTTAGCCAGCTCTGCTGGGATGGGGCTGAGCGTGGGACAGAAGGAAGATCAGCAGCGATGTGGGAATTAGATAAGGAAACTTGCTTCTGGGTTGAAGTCGTCTTCACATGAGCAATAAGGCAAGGCTATAGCAAAATAACTAGGTTTAAGTGTGATTTTTTTTTTTTTTTAATTTTAAGAGGCCTTCTTTTTATGTAGAAAGCAAAGTGCTTCTCCTGAACTCCTATTTTCTGTTATGCACGTACAGATTTTGCTGTGGCAATGGAATCAAATGCATACGAGGGCTTGGGAGAGCCCAGGTGTCCCGGGAGAGACGAGAGCTGCTGTCCCAGCCTGCGCTGGTCCTTCTGGTGATTCTGGTGACAGTCCTGGCAGCATCTCTTCCAGCTCAGGTGCAATCAGATACTCTCATATGGCTGCTTTCTGCAGGAAGGAGCTCAGTAGAAGTTATAATCCAAAATCGTAAGTCATATTTTATTCTTTTTCTGGTTTTGCCACCATATTTCCAGTTTGGCAATTAAGAGCATTGCCTCCTGTTTTGCTGGGACTCATGCACAGTCCCAGTCTTTCTCAGCCTAAAGTTAATCTAGGTCTAGAAGCAAGTCCAACCCGAACTGATCAGTTTGGTGTATCCTTTCTTGCATTCTCCCTGAGAAAATCAGTTCAAATTCCATGATGCGTGCAGGCAACCTCCTAGAATCTGGGGAACTCAGAGGTGAGACAGCAAGCCTTAGCGACTTGCTGAGTTGGTGTTGGCAGCTGCCACATCTGGGACCTTCCATCCTGCAAACATCTGGGGGCAGTGAGGGACTACAAAGCCATAAACCAAGGCCAAATCCTGTGTCTCGTTCTCTCCCTTCCCTGAAAAGCCCCCGGTAGGGTCCTGGCTCCTCCCCACGGAGCTGGGGCAGGGTTACGTGTTGCACTGGTTTGCTGGACGCTCCCAGGTCGAGCGTGCCTTTTCTCCGCCTCCCTTGCAAGCGGGTGTCTAGAACGCATCAAATCTTTGATACAAGATGAGCTTTTCCATTCTTCTCCCCAAAACCTTTTGTTTTCCTGCCGAGCCTGCCGCAGGTGAAGGGATGCATCTTCTCTGCTTGCCTCCAAAACCAAGGCTGGCAGGCTGTGGAGTTCAAGTGTTCTTGTTTTACCTCTGAAATGATGCGTTTTCTTTCCCATAGAAGTGGTCACGGGTTTCCCAAATAGCTTTTAGACTTTCTTTAACCTTTTCAAACTCCTCGCTAGCGAGGCCTGTTCTGTTATTTCCAGATAGGGTTGGCATTTTAACAGGAAAATAGCCTTTCCATAAAAATCATAATTTTCAGCAGCAAAAATAGATTTATTGAATAAAAGAATGGATTTTTCCACTGGAGGGAATGGGAACGACAGCTCCCTGGCGCCTATTGGGACGGCTGCTGTCTGCTTTGCTCTCTGCCTGCGAAGAACCAGCCAGGTGGGCAACTCGCAGCTGAAAACTGGCTCCCTCAAAAGACATTTAATTTTTCTGGAATGATTTTCTGTAAAATATTCCACCTTTTCATTTTCTTTTCCAATTCAGAGCAAACAAATACAAATAAATCAACTCCAATTATTTCCCCCTCTGTATTTCCCTTAGGGCTGCACTGCGATTATGTGCAGATAAATAAATTAGGTTAAACAAAGGTAAATTGTCCTGAGCTGCCTGTTATTATCAGAAAGTTGCACTGGCAACTAGATAATTTGCCGATGTTATTTTACATGATCTTAGTTCCTGCATCTATTTGTGAGATTATGCCAAATGTTATATTGGTGCATTTAAATTAAGCATGAAAGTGTTTTAGGGCTTTTTGCAATGATTGCTTATTTATTTTATTATCAATTATAAATTTAAAGCAAAGCTAGGAGTCCCCACTTTCAAGGACAGTAAAATGCAGAGGAGAAGCAGCTGCTGGCGCATAAAAACAGCTCTGTGGAAAGGCCAAAGAGAAATTGAGCTGAGACTTCTGTCGTCTTCTCCTGATTCTTCCTGTCTTGAGGAGAATCGTTGTATTCAGCTACTCATAATGAAAGGAGAAGGAGGATCTCTCTCGGTGCTGTAATGTTGTTGCTGTGCTACGTGGGGAAGTACTTAAAGGCTTTCGGTGGGACTGGTAGAACATTTGACCCAGTGGTTATTTTCAATGACAAAATTTTGGTTTTCTGCAGAGAGCAACTTTTACAGCCACTGCCCTGTTTTTCTCTGATGTTTTTACAGGTTTTAAATAATTGCACTTCTGTTGGGGCATTGTTTTTGTGTAATTAATGGCCTTCATTTTCCATCCAGGCTCCTCAGGGGGAGGGAAGGAGTAGAGACACACCACACCTTCCACTTGAGCTCTACCTGTTTTAGAATTGTAAAATATTTCCTTCCCCAAATAAGCCAGTATGCTTGCAGAGCATCTGCCCCGAGAATCAAATGGTGGAGATGGAGCAGCGGTTTCTGCCCACCTATCACTGTGCTATCTAATTGATAAATTGAGATAGCAGCCTTTCTTCCCCTATATCTTAATTAGACTTGCGCTGCTACTCTGGTCCTGGCGCGGTTTCCAGCACCATGAATCTTAGAGTTGCATTACAGTGGTGGTGGCTTCAAAGGAAAGGATGTTCTAGTTTCCTCTGTAAGATGGAATTAATGTAATGAGAGAAAAACCAATGCACAAAATTAACTCAGATAGGGATGGTGGTGCTGATGTGCATCAAGGATTTCACACCTTGTGAGCTGCGTGTAGCTGGGTGGGTGGTTTCCCAGACACCCAAAAAAAAAAAGATCCTCAAGTTTCCAAACGGGAGGTGAGGCCAGTTCTTCTGACAGCCATTTAATTTGAGCAGGACCATACACCTTATTTCCCTAGAAGATGTTGGCCCTTTAGGCCTCCCCTTCCTGCACGCTAGCTGGGTTACCAAGCGTTTGCGGCTCCGGCAGGATGTGTAATGCAACACCTAATACGTTATGACAAGTAAAGGGCTTTGCAGCGTGGTAGTTAATGTTCTTTTTCTTTTGCGTGTGTAGTTGATAGATCCTCTGCCGGTTTGTTTTTCAATTACTAGGTACAGTTCTAGTGACAAGGATGCTGTTTCTAGTGTTTTGTAGTAGAATCCTTATTATAATAATTATTTAAAATTAGAGAGTGAATGGAAATGCTCCTGACAGTGAGGGATTATCAGTGCTGATTAAAGGCAATGGCAGTACAGGCAGGTATTAATAGACTGTTCCCTGCACATTTTTCTCCTAGCCTCTCTCTCCTGGCTTGCATACTTTATTCTCTTAGTTGTGCTACTTTCCAGGACATTTAATAATAATGTCAGAACTCTTGCACTCCCAGCTGTGGGGTTACTTCAGAGCAGAAGTCATCGATCTTGCCAAACTGGCCACTATTTCTCCTGCAAGCTACTGGGCTATACTGGTCCTCTGGTCTGGTCCTGCCAGCTGCAGAAGGTGATGCTCTGAAGGAGCGCGGGGCAGTTTCACCGACTGTAATCGTGGTCCAGTGCTCGTTGCATTGGTGGGCCAACAATGATTTGGACTGGAGTGCTGCAGTGCTTCAGTTTGGGCTTTTTTTTGCAAGACTTTGAGATCCCATAGACCCATCACACACGTCCCATGCAACGATTACCTCCTGCTGTTGCCTGATTTGAAAATTAGTAGGTCTGAATGCCCATTTGCGAGTGCAACTTGCTGATTTGGTTGCTTTTTAATCCGACTCCTGGGTTTGCTTTCTCTAACTTGCACTAGAGGCACACCTTTAGTAGTGTTATGTAGCGTGGATTGATCTGATTTAGTGACACCTTTTCCTTGTGCAATCAGTGCTATTTTCTCAGGGCAGGAAAGCAGACTCCTTTTATTTCATGAAAGGAAAGGCTATAGCCCTGTCAGAGAAGACAGCAGAGCTATAGTCCTCTGGAAGCAAGGGGAAATATATAATACGGTCACTGCCATAACTGGCTCCTAAATAAAGACCAGGGAACCGAATCATCTCAGTGCAATGGAGAAGAACGTGTCTGAAAATGTGCCTGGCGCGCTGCAGTGCCGAAGGATCAAACGGTGTGAGCAGACGGGGAGGGCTCAGGTGAAAGCTCCGAGCAGTCGATCGTGAGTGCGGGTGCCCGTCAGAGCCGGGGAGCCGGGCGGAGGAGGCCAGCAAAGCGCCATTTCGCTGATCACGGTGGATTTCATTTCCTCCGTGCTGGAGGGACGGTGAGGTGCAGGATGGCAGGGCTGGTCTGGCCGGTGTCGGGGAGTCTTTTGGAGAACAAAGTGGGCAAGATGGGAGGGGGAATGCTCTTGGGAAATGAAGCAGCTCTTCTGCCGCAAGAAACAGCAATTTTCATGCACTGCTGGGTGCAGGAACTTTTTGCCAATATGATGGGCCACCACAGGCAGGGCAAATTTTTGCTTTTAGTATTGAGTTCTGCCAAGCCGGCTTGCATTTCCCTGCAGCCAGGGGAAGAGCTACAGCCTTGTGCCTGCTTTGGGAATCCAGCCTGCATCAGAACTGCAGGTTAGGAAGGATTCCCATCTATCTGGCTATTTTGTGGTCGTAGAGCTGAACGAGAATTTGACATAGAACCAAATTGATAAGACATTCTGATGGCAGTGATGCTTAAGATAAACCCTGGGATCTCTTGAGTGTCTCCTGCTGCTCCTCAGGAACTCCAGGGTTTGCCTTAGAGATAAACTGTGTGTGTATATACATGGCATCCTGTAAAAGTCAGGGGATGGGTAAGGAATCACAGCTATTAAAGCCAGTGATAGTGACTGAGCAAGAGCCCTCGAATAGTACAATCACACACCCTGTATCATTTGAACTGTCTGGCTCTCTATCACTTTAACAAGTCTATAAGCCAAACATCTTACTTGTGTTTGGGCAGGGATTTGTTCTAGGCACAGATGCTGCCTGGTGAGAATAAACTCAAAAGTGTGGTTAGTAAATAACAGAAGATCCTTTTCTTCATTTTCTTTTTTTTTTGTTTTGTTTTGTTTTTGTTTTTTATTCCCAGCCTGTGATCTTGCGGGTCAGCATAAGGAATGGCAACATGCCCTTCCCAACCCAATGAGCATCACTTTTAAACCAGCTTTCATTACCATTTCAGTCTCCTGGAGCTGAGACATGGTCCAGGATGTGTCCCTTTCCTGCCACAGACAGTATGGGCATGCAGGTGCAGAAAATGTGCTCCTATTTCTGCAGACTTCTGAAAAAGGGCCATTCTGTGAGTTCCTTACAAGCTGTTTACAAGCACAACTGTTATCTCTCACACTGCTGTCTGGGTAATTCAGGGCTTTGGCTGGCTGGGGTCCAGTTGTTTGCTGCTCAATAAGATCCTGAGTTTCTGTTGTTTGGTGGTTTTCACGTACATTGGCAAGGAAACACTACGTGCTGCCACTGCTGGAGATCACAAAATAAAGGTGAGGCATTAGTCATTGGGAAGAATTTATTAAGCCTAGATTAAATGCTGTTTGTATGGGAAAGCCTCAATGCAGCAAAACCCCATTATGTATCGGTGGAACGAGTTAGAGCATTATGAAAACTCAAACTGGGTAATCATGTGAAGCTACTGAAAGTAAAAGAAAGAGTTGATCCCCCAAAAAGGCAAATTAAGTCTTACAGCCCACAGCAGCCCTATCAAGAGGAGCATGCCCTGCTGCCTCCAGCACGCAGGAGGTGCAATGGGGAGGAGCAGGAGGGAAGGGGCAGCTCCCCCCCTTCGTGAGGGGATGGGGCAGATGCCTCCTGGTGCCTCGTCTTTGGTGGCTCCCAGAGTAGGAAAGCAGCCTCCCTGCTTCCGAAATAGTGGTGCTGCTGCCATGGGAAATGCAGGTCTCCCTGACGGAGGAAAGCTGATGTGGTGCTCCTGGAGTGAGGGCGACATTTCCCAAAGGTAGGATGCTTCCTCTTCCTAGGGTCAGACCGATTTACGCTCCTTGGAGACAAACCAGGTCTGAGTGCTCTTTCCATGAAATGCACGTGAGCTTGCGTGTCCCAAGCTGCCTGCCAACCCCTTCACCTGGCAGTGGGTCTGTCCTCCTGCCATGCCCTCAGGGCTTTCATAAATCTCCTTGCCTTGTCTAGTAGCTAAAAAAAAAAAAAAGCAGAGCTGACAGTGAAGATCCTCCTTGAAGGCTTCCTGAAATCCAAATTAATGATGTCATCTGTGATAGTCTAGAGCCCAACCTCCAACATCTGTGGAAAATAAAAGGTTAAAAAAGGCGGCCTAAAAATAAATATTGTCCACAAAAGTTGGACTGGGTGTTTCTACCCTCCACCTCTCCGCTGCTGTTAATGTTCCTGATAATCCCCAAATCCTTCCCTAGCATTTTTGCACTTAGAATTTCTTGTGGAGGTTCTGGGGTGCCTTGGCTGCCCTAAAACAATAATTGGCAGAGGGGTGATGTTTGCTGTGGTTGAAACTCAGATACCCAAACCAGGGACTGTGATCCCTGTTGGGGAGCTGTGGGCTGAGCAGCCTTTGGGGGTGAAACCTCTCTTCTTGACCACATGCTGTGACCCCGTGGACAGAGCAGAGATTATAGCAGTGCTTTTCATCCTAAAACTCCCCAAAACGGCCTGAATTCTGCAGTTCCTCTGCTTTGGCTGGAGCATTTGCTGTCCTAGGAATTGGACTTCTCCACAAGCTAGGATTAAAAATAAATTATTAAGCAAACAACAAATTTCCTCTTCCTCTCAGTTCCACCTACCAGTGTATATAATGAAAAAGGAATTTTACACATATGTCCTACCGCAGTCGATCCACACCACCCCGCGCCTTCGTGCTGACCTCCAAACATACCCACAGGAAACCCTCCAGGGCAGCAAGAGCCTCCAGGCTGCAGAAGGCTTAAACAGAAAGGTGTCTCTCTCTTCCTCCTCTCGGTACTTTCTGTATGAAAGGAAGAACAGCTTTGCCTTCCCCCAGCCAGGGATATTAATAAAAATCTGGATTCTAGCCAAAAGTCTGCCTCCATATCTTGTTGGAGTAGATTACTTCTAGCTCATCCTTCTGTGCAGAAATGGGAAATGGCTTTGCTGGACAGGGGAGCCTCCCTGCTGGGGCTGGAGCTGACACGGGGGAGAAGGCAAAGGGATGGCTCGGATGGCAAGGCACAACGGTGCCTCAGGTCACTGCTTGAGCACCGACAAGGGCATTGGTCTCTCTCTGCTCAGCACTGAGCCTTTGCGTGAGTGGTTTACGCTGCTTTGCAGTTTTATTTGTATTGTTCCTGCAGCATCCATCTTCTCTCCTCCCGGAGTAAAACATATTGCGCAGCTCAAGTTGTCAGTGCTAATGTTTCCCACCTGCAAGAACAAAAGTAGCAGAAGTCAGCTCCTTCGCCCTTCGAGATTCACCAGTTATTTGCCACTAGGAGTGGCAGAGAGATTACAAGCCATTAACAGGAGGATTTGTGCCTTGTAAGGGGAAAACCATGTAGGAGAATTTCAGCTCTTGCATATTTTTAGCAGCTGAAATGAAGCTTTAGATGGATGCTCTCTACAGCTCTGCTCCAAGACCATAGCCCTTCTTTTGGGGTGCGGTCAATGAATGGAATGTAGAGCTGCAGCCAGCAATGCAACGGAGCTGTCGCTCACGTCCTGCTCCTGACTTCCCTCTCCCCGTAGATCCATGTGCAGCATCTATTGCACAGGGGCTTTTCCACATTCCAGAGCAAGAAAGGCCAAACTTTCAATGGCTGGCTGAATATATTTACCAATCTAACATAGGAAGGCTGCGGGGGTTGTCTGTGATGAGAACAAGCCCAACTGGTTCAGATCAAAGATTTCTTCCCTAAGAGACTGTCTGGGCAAGCAGCGCATGTGGGGTCGGGGATTTGTGATCAAGGACTGGACTTGCCACAGAGCAGAGAGAGTTGGTGGAAGAGGCAATATTTTGTTTTTTGGGGGTGAGGACTAAAAATAAGATCCTGGGATTACTTTAGAGATGCTTTTAGAAAGGCCCATCCATCCCACCTGATGGTAGAAGGTGGTTTCCCTACACACACCCAGCACCAGGACTCCTAAATCAGCTTCGCAGAAGTTTAGCAACTGCCTCTTGTTCACTTTGTTGCAAGACGGATTGCATCCTTCCCCAGAGCTGGAAGCTTTGCAATTCAAAACGGGCTGTCCCGGCTCTGCGTAGCCTGACTTATGAGATGTACCATGGCCTTATCCTCAGATATCATTCCTCCCCACCCACTTTATCATTACCAGCTGGAGATGCTGTAGCCAAAAATGTTGAGAAGTCCATCTGTCATGATTGTTACAGAGAGACTTTGAGTTTGAATGTCCCAAGCCACATGTTGGGTCAGGAAGAGCCACATGTTTCAAGGAGTTTTTCCTGCATTTTTGGAGGAAATGATGAAGTGGCGGTTACTGCCTGGAGATAGAGTATAAATCAGAGACTGTAGGGTTGGCCGATCATTATAGCAATGAACAAATTCACAGTAGAACAAGACTTAGGAGGCAGCAGAGGAGCTTAATGAGAAACATGCTCCAAGAGGAGAGGTTGGGTGAGTGCCATCCACCTTCAGGTTTCTGTTTCCAGTGATGCACACTTTCTTTTGGTGATGGGTGGATCTATTATGAGAGACTGGAGTTAGCAGCCTTTACCTGAAGCCAGAAATTTTTAAAAGCTTTCCTTTAAACATGCTGACCCTGGAGTGTCTCTGTTTCCCCTTGGATGATAAGATCAGAGTGAGATCCCATATGAATTCTGCAGCCCTAAAACATCTTGCCAAGAACCACATGAGGCAAAATCAGCCCTTCTTTTCTGACCTTCCTCTTGGTTGGATGAGACTGTGAGCAACTTCAGGTAACTCTTGAAGGAGCGTTGTTGCTATGTCTTTAGGACTCTCACTTAAACATGGATGGTTGGAAAGAAGAGCAAGAAAAATGTGCACCTCCTAACAATAAGCCAAGAGCACCGAGGGCGAACAGCAGGCAGTGGAAATGGGCAGAAGAAAGCAGCGAGTAGGGCGAGGGGTCCAGAGATCACCTCAGCAGAAGAAAACAACAAGAACAGGATTTGTTTGCTGTCTAGAAGAAAAGGCTGAAGGGAAAGATAGTTCACCAAGTATGTTCAAGTTTTCCACAGAGAGAAAGAGACTTCAATTTTTTTTTTTTTTTTTTTTTTTTTTTTACAAGTTCACTGCTCTCACGAAAAGAAGTCATGGGCTTAAAATAGCAGCAGAAGAAATTCTGGAGGAGAGATCAGACAAACATCTGTCAGGAGTGGTTTTGGTCGAGCTGATCTTGCCTGGAGGCAGGGAAACAGACTCAATGATTTTTCAAGGTCCTTCCACCCTGTCTCCTGTGACTCAGAATAGCCCTCTGGAGCCATTTACTTCTCTCTTACCCACTGTTCTCTGTCTTTAGATGACTAAGGTCTTCACTGAGGCTCTTTAGTTATATGCCTACGGTTAGGCACTATGAAAGGTCCCCAAAAGGCTTCATTTTCCCCATCATGAAAGACCATATGCCTTGGAGTAAGGTGAAGTCCTGCCTTTCACTCAAAGCTTAGGAGATAGCTTGATTTTATAAACATATACAGAGACACACATACATGTATTGTATACGTTGCATCTCTGTCTTTCTCCAGGGTTAACTTTGTGATGAGTGGGCACAGATGAACATGCAGAGTGGAGACCGGACCACTTCAAAACTCAGGCCACAGGCCAATTAAAGTGCAGCCGAACTGAAACTTCAGGCAAAGTGGCACATTGTTCATTTGTTTCACTGTTTCATAAGCAAAATGCCCTGAAAGGTTAATGAAAGTGCTAGGCAAACTCAGCCAGAATGAGCGTTGTGAGGCCAGATGACAAAAACAGGAGCTGACACTTCCCAACAAGCTCAACAGTGAGAATTTGTTTAAATGTAATTAGTTGGTATAAAAAAGAACAAAAAATCCCTCTGGAGCCAAGGCCCTGTGACTATTTGCTGTGCCTTTAGATTGAACCAATACATCTTTCTGCATTCAGCTACAAGGGAAGGGGGGAAAAAAAAAATCACTCTCATTTCCTCTGAGAGATGGATGAAGAAGTGTGAGCTGGTAGCTAATGCGAAGGGTCACACCATGATCAGCCACTGTCTCTCTCTCTGACCTCAAGCGAGTCCTCAAACTCTCAGTATCTGAGGTTACCCGAGTGTGCGGCATTAACATTCACAAGGCGAGTTGTGACGTTTCGGTATCGTCTACCAAAGAGCGCTCGGGCCCCAAGTACCAAGCTCTCCAGATACACACACATTGCTCTTGTCACCAAGCCCGGCTCCGTGGGGACCTGCAGCTCTGCTGGCAAGCCTTGCTCCAGCCTCGCTCCATGGGGGCTTCGATGTGCTTGCAGCCACTCTTTCCAAGTGAATCTCAGCCTGACTTTTCCAGCCAGACCTCTCTTTCTTCCCTTTTTTTATCTCCTCTATTGATTTCCCAGTCAGCCCACTGAGAGCACAAAAATCCTGGTGACTATCTTCGAGCCGTTCTCTCCCTTCCCCTTACCTCTTGTTCACTTTGTTTTGTTCATCCCTTCTTTTGGGTAGGAAAATGTCCACATCTTCCTCTGGACACTCCCATGATATTGTTAATGGCACCGCACTGAATGACTGGCATGGTTTTTGGGGTACGCAGCACCCCGATTGGTCTCGGCATGGCTCCAAGCCACGGGGCAGTTTCGAGCCAGGACTAGTCTCATCCCCAGCTCAGAAGCAACTTCTGCATCCCTTACTCTGTCCCTCCAAGTGTAGGGCTGCACCTTGATGTTTCTTTTTCAAGTTGCAAACCTCTTACGCAGCTCCCTGTGCCGGGGAAAGCCCATATGGGATGGAAAAGGCACCCAGATTGCCGGGCTTGCCTGCTGCTGCCCAGGGGATGGTGTCTGACAGAGGCAAGGAAATAAACTGCCTTGCCAGCGCAGGTGAAAAGCTTGGGGAGCAGATGGCACAATCATTCTTCTCATTACTTTTATTGCCTTCAGAATGGGAGAAAAGCGAGTGCTTCAGGGGCTGAAGCAATCGCAAGCTGACGAATAGGCGTTGGACTCTCTCCGGCACCTCGGCTGATGCAGTGGCTTGGGCAGAAGGGACCGGGGCTGGCAGAGCACGGAGGGATGCGGCGAGATGCGTCATCAGCTGGTGCCCCTTGGGCATGAAGGGTGAGGGGGGCTTTGAGTGGGAGACCAAGAGGACGGCTCAGAGGATGCTGTAAGCCAGGGAGAAGCTTTCAGGGAAGGCTCACTGGCTACATCTGCCATGAATTTACAGGGGGCTGAGGAAAGCGCTGTACATCCCCTCCGGCATCACTGAACCAGAAGCACAGTGCCTTTCAGTGATGCTGTTAGACCATGTCTCGTTACATACTGAAGTATAACCTCCTCTTTCCGTTCCTCGTACTCTCCTCCCCTCCCCAAGCAATGCCCTGAAAATTGCATGTTATGACCAGAAATTAAAACAATCTCTTTCTGGAGCCTTTCATCATTAACTGTTCATCACTTTGGAGTGCCTCCTAAGGTCAAGAGCATTTCGTCAGAGCCATTCATCAGCCAGGCGTTTGGTGCATTATCCAGGGCTGTCTCAGGGAAGCCAAGGTCGAGCAGTAATACACCAGTGAGGTGACCTGCTCATTACTTTTGGAAACATTTTTTGTCAATGAATGGCCCTTAGTGAGCATTTAATTTAGATTTAATAAGGCATCTAATGTTTGTTTAAAAGGACACTATACCTTCAAGGTATTTGTCATAATTGGAGGGAGGATATTTACCCGCACTGTTTATTAATAAACCCCTTAGAGGATGGAAATTGAAATCAGCTCCTTTAATGTCTTCTCTGGTACCCAGAGGGATGGTCCTTGCAATTACAGAATCCCCACGCCCAGTCTGCATCCAGAACCGGGAAAGCTGGAGTCGGACCAGAGCGCTGGGTCCAAGTCAGATCTGCTTCACCAGCTGTCCTCTGCACGGGGACAGTCACAGGCATCGGCACCCGCGAGGGCGTCTGCATCCATGGGGGGTGGATGCATTTACCCTGCCTTGGCCTGAGCCCCCCGCGTGCTGGGGGTCTGTCCCGCCAGGAGGAGCAGGAAAGCCCCAAATTTATTTGGCGTCCGTCTCCCCCCACGCCTTTCCTCTCACCCCGTTCGAACGGTAGGCGTAATATCGCAAGCTGGGTGGTGACACCGCAAAGAAATTACGTGATCGTTGCATGAGATGTGCCACAGAATATCAAAGACTCGTCATCTTTTTATTCCTCTTCCGATATGTAAAACACTAAGACTCGAGCAAATGCAAAAAAAAAAAAATGCTTTTATGTACGCTCTCAGCCGGCGCCCTTGACAGATTTGTACACCAAAGAAACAGAGTGGTGTCAAGGCTGCAGTTAAAACCGGGACACGATCGTCAATTGAGAGCGCAGGCTGCAATACACAGGAATATAAATTTGGGAACGGCGCAGCCCGCCCGAGCCAGCAGCTCTGCCTGCTCTGCCCGCTCTGCCCGCTCTGCCCGCTCTGCCCGCTGTGCCGCCCCGGGGCAGACGCTTACCCTCTGTGAGGGGAGAAATAGGACGATGTCCCCAGCGGGACCTTCATTTTCCATCGAGCCCCTACAACCCATTTGGGGCCAGACTCTGCCCCGTGCCTGGGAGCAGGACGAGGGGCTGCTCACTCCTCTTTGCTGAGAGCAATGAAAGTGCCAATCCCCCCCAAAAAAATCACTTTGTTTTATTCTGCAAGGCACCGTTGCTCAGTGAAGAACCCATCGTGTGTTATCAGTACGTAAAAAAAGCTGATATTTAACTCTAAAATGATGTTGCCAAACAGCAGGAATTCATTCAGAAGATCATTAGGAAGAGTCTTATAATGCGATGAGCTAATTTCAGGCTGCGTCTTCGTGTTCCGTTATTTGGGAAGCCCTGACAGTGAGATAGATGCTGGTGGGAAGCTATTAGAAACGGCAATTCATTTTTAATCCCATTACCCTGACACGCATCAGTTTTTAAATCAAGGGATATACCTTTTCAGATGATCCTGCTGTTATTAGGTGCTGTCTATTGCTCGAGGGGGAGAACAGGTAGAATTAACTCTAAATATGTGCTATAATGTTAGATTGATTTCTTTATTAGCACCTTTTATAGTCAGTTCTCTTCATCGAAGAGCTCTGTCATATCTCCTGCTGACATAAAAAGATAGCCATGATGTTTTAAAATGAAGCCAATAAATGTAGGAATTTGTGAATGTGGGATATTTAATGGCAAATCGTTATAGATGGTCCACCAAATTGGGGAAGCAGAGACTGAATTAAGCCTCCTGAGATCTGACATCTTATTTGCAAGATAAAAAGCACAAGCAGAGGCCTGGGTTGGGGACTGATGAATAATTTGGAGGTTTGACGCTGCCCTTCCTGGGTTCATGACAGTTCCTTCGGTCGTGGTCTGCATTGCTCTAAGTTGATGAATCACCACCGGGTTTCGCGGCGTTTTCCCGGTACCGGCAGTGTCGCCGATTTTAACCTTTCTCCTTCACCGGTTTCCAGCAAAGCACAACAAAAATTATCTCGCAGATCAGCTTGTATCAATCCAATATCCCAATGGAGAAAAAAGCAGCTACAATTTATTAGCAGCATCAGTATATTTTACTGCTCATCTAAGAATATCATTAATATTCTTTCATCACCTTCTCTACAGCTTTAAAACCTGCTTCATAATATTGAACTCACGGCTAACTGGGAAGAAGCAAAATTTTAAATTTTTATTCCTCAGAAAATCCCTGCGTTTCCACAATTTGGCATTGTGTCATAACATCTCAAAGGATGGTACGCTAAAAAACAAAGCCAGATTTCAGACATTTTTGGAACATTTCATTTTTCCACTAGTGCATTTTCTCACTCCAAAGGTGAAATGTTTTGGAGCAGTTGATTAAATTGCCCCGCTGCCACTGGATTCTGAATCAGTTTGAGATTGGTTTAATATTGAAAAATAACATTTCCCTCCATCAGCAAGTTCCTGCTGAGCATGGTGCCCAGGACCCCGAGGCGTTCGTCACCCTTCTGCCCAGCTTAAACTCCCTTTCTCTCTCTTTTGCATTTATGAAAATGGCAATTTCCATGGGAATATCGTTTCAGGGCAGCCTTGCCAGCCGTGGCTGCTGCTTCCTATGGACTTACTCCAGCAATGGGAGCACATCAGCAGGTTTCTCCTGTGGCTCAGGATGGTCCATGGGGGACACACCAGTCCTTCTCGTCTTCCCCACGAGCAGCTCTTTGAGTCTGGATCTCATGGCCACCCCTGAGTTGTTCTCTGACCGACAAATCCTCTCTCCCCTCACGGATACCCCCCTGGGGCTCCCCCGGATGCACCCCCTTCCCTTGGCCTGTGCGGATGGAGCAGTACGGTGACTCTTCAGAGAGGAACGGGATAAAGACGTGCTCATGGTCCATCACGTGCCATGGGGGATTTGGGGTCCTTTGGTGGGATTCCTAATGGTGGAGGCTGGAAAGGGGAAGTTCTCCAGTGGCCAGACCGACTCTGCGATCCGGTGACATAGCGTGTTTTGTAACCTGTGTACTTGTCGTGTAAATTAGTGTCCTTACAGAGCTGCAACATGTGTCTGGGTTTTAATTCTGGAAACTAACAGCAACATAGCAGGAAAGGGCATTCATCATCCTGAGTAATGGATTTTCTATGACTAATACACTTGCTCCTGCATTCTTCAAGGGCAATGTCTTGACTCTCCCTCCTCTCTCTTCTTCCCCTTGAGGCATGGAGAAGCATGGCTCTCCGCTAACAGCAGTAAAATGCTGTACACGGAAGGGAAATTGCAGTTGGTTTTCCGAGCGGCAGACCCGAGCGGCAGTTGCGGTAAAGCCCCCTGTGCTGCTTGTGTTCCTCTGATTAGCTGAGCAAAACGCCGGCCGCATGGGAACAAAGAAGTAGGTGAAGAGTTTCTCCGTGTTGTAGAGTTATTGTCTGGTACCCAACGGAGGTGGATGGGGACCTGTGAGAGAGCTGGGCTGCTGTTGGCTCTAAATCAGCAGCGAGCAGGGGGGTTGGTTTCAGCAGGAGTGAAACTGAGCTCTGCGTGATTATTACAGTAAAAACATCCCCTCCATTAAAGCCAGCTGCCTCCTCCAACAAAATGCGTGGTGATGGAAAGAAAGTGTTTTAATGTGCTCCTTGGAATGGCGGGAGAGGAGAGGGCAGCGGTGGGGTGGGCATGGCCCAGGGATGGTCACCTCGGCGGCACCTCCGCCCCGCGGGGCTCTGCTTGTGCCCTTCGTTGCACGCAGAAGTTAGGGTCTGGTGTTTGAGCAGAGCGAGCTGGGAAGAGGTTTCATCGCTGCCGCGAGCAGCAGCAGCCGCGGCGTGATGATGGATGATCAGGGCAAAGAACTGGAAGTCGGGATTTCTGAGACACCGTCCCTGCCTCTGCCTCACTTGGCCAAATGGTTTAATTTATCCCCGACTCATTTTCATTCTGCGTAAAACCTGGGGATGTTGATACTCTTTGACTTCACGAGACACGGTGCAAATGAATTATTATTTGTAAAGCGCTGCAGGTGCTTTGGGTGAAAGGGAATGTTGTAATTGCAAAGCAATGCTATTAAGTGGCAAATTGGATGAAACCTTTTACTAAATGAACTGTGTTTCAAAACACTGCGTTTGCAAAGACTATTCCTTTGTAAAATGAATCTACTTTTTAATGTTTCTTGCTTTAATCTTAGTTCTTAAAGAAGATTTACAGTCTCATCAAGTCCTGAGAGTCAATGTTAAATTATTGTAATTTATTCCACATTATGTTACGTTAGTTTTTGCCACATATGGTATGTTACATTAATTTAGCTAATGTATGCTAATTTTGTGCTAAATTTATGTCACGGTTCCCAGATAGTATGGCGATTGATGCCTTAGAAATTAATGCAATAATAGTAATAATTAATAGTAATAATATGAAGACTTTGGCGTTGCTGCGTTGGACTCCCTGAATCCTCAAACCGAGTTTATTGTAGCTTTGTAGCGTGACTCACTAGCTACTCAAAGAGAAAAGGAAGAGATCTTGTCTCTCCTTTATAGAGTCATATATCAGCCCCATAAAACACAATCCCAATTCTTGATAGCCCCATTGCAGCAGAAATTGTTAGTCTCTGTGGCATAGGACCTCCGAGCACAATAATCTTTTATGCCTGTAAACTCCACAACAGCTGGACATTAAATCTCTGGATTAATTCAACAAGTTTCCCTGATTCTCTCTGCCCAGCAACCAAAGGCTTTTTTCTTAAGGAAAGGGCTTAATATTTAATGGCGGGGCAGGACTCTGGCTCTCTCCATCCCCGCGCTGGCACTCTGAGCGCTGTGATGCCGGTGCGTTGCTTTCCAGCCTGCCTCCAGATGTGGCTTTTGCATCTGGTCCGGCCAACGCCGGCTTCACCCTCCCACCGCGCGGGGTGGCAGCTCCCGAGGGGGCTGTGGGGCGCGGGAAAGCACCCACCCACGCACCACCCATGCACCCTACTCCCTGTGCTGCCTTCCTCCGGCATTCATCGTTCACCAGAGCAGTTGGGATTTTGCATGTGAAGAATTTAACTAACAACTGGGGCATTGTGGCCCCTTCCCTGGAGCCCTCCAGCCCTTCCGCTGGCACCGCCGGGATGCAAACGCTCCTGGGTTTGCAAGGGCACACGTATCTGGCCCCGCTGCGGAGCGGCAGGCTGGTTGCTCTTCACCCAGGTTGAGCCCACAGCCAGAAACACCCTGAACTACATTTTCTGGCTGAAATTTCTTTTGTGCAAACTCTTCCTATTAAATCTGTCCTGCATTTATGGAGTTATTAGTGTGCGCGTTAATTACAACAGGCTTTGATTAAAGGCATGGACCGTAAAAGCAGATTAATGTTACCCTGATTTTAAGCTTTTACGTGAAACCGTGTATGCACCGGTTCAGAAAAACCCCATTGTTTCAGGAAAAATAAATCCTGTACCTTGCTGTGGGCAGAGCCTGATCCCACCCCTTTAATCTCATGTCTCTTCACTGTGCTGAATTAATGGGAGCTCAGAAGAATTTCATCTGTTGCTCTAAGCCTTTTTGGTGTTATTATTTAAGAATATTTAATCTCAAGGACAACAAATAAATATGAAATCAGCGTCAAGCCATTTGTCCCACTTCGGTGGCTGAAATGCTGTTAGTACCGGGGAGGGAGGAGGAACGCTACATCGTGAATTGGAAATATCTTTTAAGAAGGGGAACCACCAGCAAATCTGGGGCTGAAGGAGGGGACCTGTGCTGTCCTCCCCCCCCAGGCCTGTCCCTGGAGAGGACACAGCCCCTCCCAGGCTCGCTTGCAGCAGAGGGTGAGAAATTGGGGAGCTCTGAGGCTGTTCAGGCCAATCCCCTGAACAAACCGTGCTCTGAACTGTGCCCTTCACCTCTCGGTCCCATAACCCTGGTTGTGGCAGGGGAGGAAGAAGCAAGCGGGTGCCTGATTCCCCTCCCTACCTTCTCCCCAGGGCATTGCTGAGCTTCTCCACCGCGAGCCATCCCCGTCCCAGCCCGGTGGGAATCGTGACTTTAAGGCAAACCACACATCGCCGCCGTGCTTCAGACTCGCACTTTGCTATTTATAACTGCAGGGCAGCCTGGGGGTTGTCGGGTTTTTTGAGAGAGAGCGGAGCTGCTGCGCAGGCAGGCAGGGTTAGCTCCCCCGTGTCTGCGACATGTCGGTGAGGATCCCGGCTGGCACCTCCCGAGCATCCAGCACTCGTGTCCGGGCTCTCCGCTGTGTCCTCTGCTTGTCGCTGCCAGGCGGAAAACCCACAAAGCAGCAAAATCTCTCCTCGGTCTCGTGGCAGGGACTTGCTGAGGCCTCTGATGCACGTTCCTTTATTTTTTTCTGCAGAAGGCAAACGGCTTTTGTTCCGAATATGATATTCGCAAGCTATTGGAAATCTGTTTCCTCAAACCCCAGGTTGATGTCATTAATAGATTTTGAAAATTTGGTGCAGGCAACGCAACCGTGCGGGATGATGAAGCGAGCAATATAACTTGGCCTGAGGTCTGTCTCTCAGTAGCCCTGGAGAAACTTGCCTGGTGACGATGACAGAGATTTTATAAATGAATCTATTTGTTATTGGCAGGCGCCGTCACGGGTAGGAAAATCAGACTCCCTTTAGACACAGTCCTCTCTGTTGTACAACGTCGGCCGACAAAATATTACTTGAAATATGTGCTTAGATACGCATCATCTTTGGAGAAGTGTGGCTCACCTTCTCATCCGCTTTATTTTGGGCTCAGGCTAAAACACCCCTCGGCCATCCAGGCGTGCCCCTGGTTTGTCCCTTGCCCGGGCTCTGGCTCTGCAGGCAGCGAGCGCAGCCTCCTGCGCGGGGGTGCTGGGCACCCCGGGGGGGTGCTGGGGCTTGGTCCCTGCCCTCAGAATTGAAGTTATTCCTGAGAGGGAACACCCACCCCCAAGAAGTTGTTTGTTTTATGGAAGTACAAACCAGAAGAAAGGACCCTTTAACCAGCTAGTCTAGGAGCAGCTGAATTTTCTGAGCCTTGGCCAGTGCCCCAGACTGTGTATCACAGACTTGGAGAGACAAAGACCTCTCTGGGTTTGCTTTTCGCTGCCGATCCAGGCAATGCCACCGTGGTCTCAAGTAAAAGCCTCCTGCTTCCCCAGGTCTTGGAGGCTGCCAGGCAGCAGGAGCTCTGAAAGAGCCCTTGCTTTTTGAGAAACCAGCTCCCACCTTCGCTTTATTTTGCTTGTTGGCAAGTCGTCTGATGGAAATGGATTTCAGCTCCTCCTGCCAGATGGTGATGTGAACCAAGGGCTGCAGACAGAGATTGCCTCCAGGCTGAATTTGAAATGCCTCGGTACATTTTATTTTTGTCCGGGATGCCTTTTAAGAGCCACTCAGCAGTCTCCGGGATGTGCAAGGGTCTCCTCCAGCAGAGCCTTTCCCTGCAGCAGCCATCAGCGGTGGCTCGCATTCACCCGGCTGGCTCGTATTCACCCCGTCTGACCCAGCGCAAAGGCTCCCTATGTAAAAGGACAGTTTTTTCCACAGCCACAGTGGCTGTCCCGGGAAGCAGGGGCTGGGTAACAACCCCCTGGTTTCCACCCAGGTCCGGGCTCCGCACAGCTCTACTGTGCTGCAAGTGCCAAGAAAAACTAGTGAAATCCTTTATCTCCTTGGAATTATTTAGCAATCTCGTAGCTTGTGCAGGCCAGTGCTAAAGACCCCGCCCCCCCGCCCCGAGGGAGCGTTGGAAATGGGTTAGTCCCTGCAAAACCACTTCTCCAAATGCTGTCTTGGTGGAGAGCCTGACTTGTAGCGACCCGTCTGATGCCTCGGAAAGGGGCGTTCATCCTCAGCAGTGCTTGAGGGAAAAGGACATTTATGCACAACAATGTTCTGTTGTTTACTCAGTTTTCTGTATTCCCCACTCTACCGCAGGTGATATTTGCTCTTGAGCAAAAGTTTCTTCTGAACTCGGGTCCTGCCATGAAGTCATGCTCCCATATTTGTGACATCAGTTGTTGCTATGGTGGCGGTGTCAAAAATTCATCTTTTATTATTGTTTAAAGGGAATTATTCAGTACTTTCCAGATCAAAAGCACTGGGATCTTGGGATGTGCCTCTGAGCTGCAAAGAAACTTGAACAAAGCCAAAAATAGCAATATTTGGATAAACTGGATGACAGCCAGCTTTTCCTGTGCTCGTTTTCCTGTCTACATTATTCACTGCCTTTTTTAAGCTGCAGGGAGCTAATTCAGTGTCTGAGATGCATCTTCCCAGGAGCTTTCCATGCCGCAAGGCACAGCCTCGGCACGCAGCCACCTCTGCATCATGCGGGCTGGCTTCAGCCTCCCGCTCTCGCTAGCTGAGCCACGCGCCCGTGTTTAACGCCGCTGCTTTCAGTGCCAGTCGTGTTTCTGCCTGGTCTCTTTGGTGACAGACGAGAAGTGGTACCCAGACACAGTTCCCAGCCCTTCCCTCCCTCCTCTCTCCCGTGGCTGCTCCCAAGAGGGAGGTCACGCTGGAGCCACTTGCCTCTGGGGACAAAAGTGGAGACTTTCTACTTATTTTGCCAAAACTTTTAGGAACTTAGTATCTTGGAGATTTTCGGTCGCTGTCAGCATCAGCTACTATCGACCACGGGCTGAAATGATGAGAGAGGAAAAGGAAAGGCACGTGAACATACACATTCACGTGTGCATGCCACTGTCATGCAAGCCTCCTCTCATTCGGCTAAAAATATCGAGGTGCGGAGGTTAAGCTGTTCGTTTGTCTCATAGCTGTTCTCGAAGGTCTCTCTTCCCCTGCCTCCCCCCTCCCTACATCTAGCCATCCCTCAAACTGCCACTGCACTTGGCTCCCACAGCCTTTCCCTTGATCACCCGGCTGAGGGGTAGGTTTGAAGCTGGCAGTTACGCTCTAATGACCATTGATTCCCAATGGCCGTTAGATACCTAAAAATAACTAAATGACTGAATGAAATACATGCTTTTGCATTTGGCCCCTAGTCCCCAAAGCTGGTGCCTTACAGGAGTTGCCAGCAGATGCAGAAGTGTTTCAGTGACTTCCCTAGAGGTCTCTTCCAAGAAGGAGAGAGGACAAAACATGCCACTGATTATGAGGATAAATGCTCCTCTTGGTAATGTGATACTCAGCACCATCTATATTCATTGCTGACAGACCGCAGCGGGTTGGTCTGGTGGTGTCCTGCTTCTACACCATCTGGAAATCTCATTTTGCACATGGCTCTGATCCCCGAGCAGCTGGTTGGGAGTGACGCCGAAGTTTCCTGACCCTCTCCTGGAGACAGACTGCACGGCTGGGTCCCCTTCTCACCCATCTCACCGCCTTCCCTCACTCCGAATTGTCATTCTGGGCCGCGTCTCCAAGAAATTGAATCCACTGTTGCCAGTCAATGCAGCTAAGGAAAGACAGATGCCAATGGGATGGATGTGTCACAGCTCCCTGACCCATTGATGTCATCTGACTTTTATATCAATACCAAAGAGATCTCAAAAAGAGCTGGGGTAATTCAGCAATACAATGCCACACATCGGTATGGCTGAGCGTGTGCAGTAGTGATTTTTTTTAAGTAATCAAATGGTTTTTGCAATTGAAGGGTAATTTCTTACAAGAATAAACCTTTTCCATTAGGAAAATATAAAGTGTGGGAGATGGGGTGGGTTTTTGTGTGTGTGTGTGTTGTTTTTTAAGGCAAAATGTTGGAATTACTAGTCATCGTCAAAAATAGAGAGCCGTTTGGAGGCTGCATGTGAGAAAATTGCCAACTCTTATTGAATATCTTATTTACTTACAACGTAAGAAAGTAAGTAAATAAGAAGCTCTGCAAAATATCTGCATCTCTGGCAATTTCCTTGTGTGCAATCACATACGCCGCCTACGGTCTCTGCAATAAATTGTAATCCCAGTCGTTGGCTTCCTCTTCTTATGTACATACATTATATTTTTTGCTCAGCAATTTTGACTTCCACCCACTTTTGTTGATGAGCAGAAGGAGGGGGACTGGAGAATAAAAAATTTTCAGCGTGACAAATTACAGCTGATATTTTATTTCCAGCTGGAATGTCCAATGATAAATAAATGCATGTGGTGGTGTCCCCCCAAGGTAGCCAATGGGCATCTGAGTGTTTTATTTCAAATTTCCCTACGTACAACGTCTGTGGCATTTTCAAGGCGAGATGGAGCTGTGAGGAAGGAGTCGTCCTGTAGAACTCTTGGAGGAAACAAACAATGAGCTGCTATTGAGCATTGATTTGGGTTGCTGTGCTGCAGTTGGCTTTTTTCCTATTCAATCAACCCTGTCTTATAGATTATTAAAGTGGCTTTCTGTCAGGGGAGCCTAAAGAGTCTTCATCATCATCTGCTGAATTCAGGGCTGTTCTTTCCCATGCAAGTAAGGCCAGTGGAAACGATGAGGTTGGGGATGCTGCTGCATCGCCCCGTCCTGGAGCACACCAGTCTCTGGGCATCCCTTGGGTGTGCATCCATTGCAGTGTGACTGAGGACCAGCCTCCTGTTCTTGTAACCAACAGGATGGTCTCTTCACGAGCTATTTTTGCAGGCTCTTGGTCGTGCTTCTGAGCTGCACTGCCGTTTAGTGAAGTCCTGAATTTTCTGCTTAAAATCTGTCTTCCTC
Organism: Grus americana; assembly: GCF_028858705.1. NCBI lineage: Eukaryota > Metazoa > Chordata > Aves > Gruiformes > Gruidae > Grus > Grus americana. The sequence goes on along the minus strand of NC_072871.1, from coordinate 10,798,442 downwards.
CTGTCCAAATCTCTGCACTTTCTGATGGTCCAGCTCTGGGGTCAGCCACTTGGCTCCGTTCCCACAATGGTGAAGCACAACCCTGCTTCGGGGCTGGACCGGGCACTGGGCATGGCTCTTGGGCACGTGATGGAGGCAGGACCATGTCTGGGCATCTCTGGCTTGAAATCTCAGCTAATTCAGCCTTGTCTCTACTGTTTTTGAAACATTACTTCCAGTCAAGATCAGTTTTCCCACATCTGTGTGTTTCTGGCCAGATCCTCAGCCCACACAGCTCAGTCTATTCCATCAACCCATCATCTTCCAAATCAAACATGTCAGCAGTGTCTCACATGAGCTGGACCTCGCTAGGTCTAATTTGCAGATCTATGGTGGCTAGATTAAAGTTTGTTAAAAAAATAATGAGTAGAAACTTCAAGGGATCAGAAGAAGTTTAAATTGAAATACTATATATAACCTGTGCTAATCCTCCCCCACTGCCAGATTTTAATTACCCAAAGATATTAAGAAAAAGCTGTGTTTTGTGCCTGCAGTCTTTAAATACAATTTTAGACTTCCTTAAAGGGACAGCCCCAGGGGAGCAGTTTAAATTAATATGCTGAAATGGAAACCCATTTCCTTTCTCATTCTTCTGCTCATCTACTGTGTGCGTAATTGTCCTTAGTAAGATTCCCATTGACTTCAGCTGCCATTAGATCAGACCCCAAAAGGCAGAGGGCAACCCCAAAACCCGTCCAAGCAACGAAAGCACCACTAGCATTGGCCAGGGTCCAAGCTGGAGCCCACATTTAGATGGATGTGTTGGAGGATTCATGCTATTAACTGCAGGAGTGGAAGTAGTGGACAAATATCCCTATTCTCAGAGTGCAGCACTTCCCTGATAATTTTTACTGTGAGCTCCAAACCTGTAATTTCTTTCAGGTTTGCTCCGGAGCAGCAAAAGCTGGACCACGCAAGCCCCTGTTCTTACCTCCTGGTGGTCATGGTGGGATGTAGGCTGGCGAGCATCACTTCTTGCTCTTGAATGGTAGCACTGAATATTGCGTAAGGCACATCTGAGACTGCAGAATGGGAATTTAATTTCCAGGACCAACAGCCCGGAACCAGAATTTTACAATTTCAAGCCTCAAGGGGTTCGTCTTACTTACCATAAAGATTTTATGACCCAAGTCAAAAATCACTCAGCTTTATTCTTTCCTCAGTCATGTTACACTCCTTCAGCTCAGCCTCAGGCTTCGCCTGTCTTCCGAGCATCAGGAGCTGTCAAATCCATCTGTGGGCAGGGGAGGATGTGAGCACATGGGACACCAAAGGAGCTGTGGTGTTTCTAGGTCACCGGAGATGGAGGTTAAGGAGCTTACAAACCTGGTAGGCTTATTCTGTGAAATGCTGGCTTTCCCCAAACCCACAGAAAGAGGAGCTTGTAGTACTGCTGGCCACAACATCAAGATGTCCTACTCATAGGACAGCAAGTCAGGTCCATCGAGGTGGAGGTGGGGAACTTGCACATGCCATTTCTTTTCCGCTGGATTTCATGACGCTGTGATGGAGGGGTGTTTCTGCTGCCAAAACGTCCATGATCTCCCTAAACAGATGGAGAAAGGATGCAAATGAGGCAGATGTCCAGCCCCTGTGCCCTGTGCCTCTCAACTCCTGACCCTGGCTGCCCCTTCCGACTGTGGTTTGGTGCTGGCTGAAAATCATTAGAAAGCTGCAGCCCCATTTCAGCAGGTTTTGGAGGTGGCTCAGCACATTACTCCCTGGAGCCATCTCACTGGCTTGTTTACTTGTGCGGTTCCTGGGAAGCCACAGGAGGGACTTTAAGCTGGTCTGAGAGAAGCCCTGTCTTCAGCAGGCTCTCCAAGGAGCCATCGTTCCTGGCTGGTGCGAGGCTGAGGACAGGGCTTTATTCAGTGATCTGCTGCATCCCGATTCAGGCAAAATCCCTGTCAGTGACTGAGGACGTGACCTATCCCCATTAATTTGATGGTGGTTTTGATTTGGAGGAAGAAAAAGAAAAAAAAGTTGTCTTTTCCCAAACCGTTATTCTCCTACATGCACGAGCAATTCTGAAATTAAAGCATTGCAACTCATTCTGCAAGGGCTGTTAACTTTACATCCTAATTGCTTAATTAAGCTGTCTTGATCCAGGTAATAATTGCAAACTTTCTATCTGAGAAAGGTTTGCCGAGTTAAGCAAGAATTGATTAAACATTTATGCTTCTGACAGATCTGCCTGCCCTTTATTTCCTTCCGTTTGCTGTGAAAAGTCTCTTCAAGCCAGACGTCTTCCCCCTGACAGGTTTTATTTCACACATATTTAAGTGTGTAACCAACATCGCACCATCGGTTCGTGCCGGGGGAGCACCGAAAACCACTCTGGGCACGGCTGTTCCCTCCGACCTGGGAGTGGGGACAGCAAAGGGACATGAAACCCGGCCAGTTTTGCACTTCCGTTAAAGCATAGTAAGGCACTTCAGCAGCAATAAAAATAGATTTAAGAGCTCGTCAGCAAAATTGCATTAAAGGTACCCACAAGAAAAGGCATGATACATATTCGTCTGCTGTTCTTCAGGACTGTGCTGGGTCATGCTTTAAGCACAGATCAAAAAACCTGGTGCAAAAGCTGCTTGCCCATCTGAAAGAAAACGTCGATCCCTTACGAGAGCCGAGCAGGCAGGGAGGGGGTCGGCATCGCCTCAGACACCGCCGACATGCTCTAATTCTGGAGGCATGACCCAATCCCTCGCTCCTAGCTGGAGCATCTGTGATTCAGCACAAATCGTAAGGTTTCGTCCGGCAACCTGCTCAGCATAACCGCTACCGCCGCCGCGGCTGTGCTGGATGAAGGGATGAAGAATTGAGGCTGGTGGGAGTTTAGGAAGGGAGGTGCAGAGCAGGTCGTCCTTTGGGGGCACTTTCTGCTTCGGGGAGATGCAGCATCTCGCTGGCTGCCCCGGAGGAAGGCTCTGTTCTCCCAGGGGGGTTGGAGCGGGCTGGCCGTGAGCAGCCCCACAGCAGCCCCCCACCGCGCTGCTCCTGCTCCCTTCACGTATTAAGCAGACACCCTCCACGCTGTCGATGCTTTGCATCTGAAAAAGGAGGAAAACAAAAAAAACCCCCAAAACCCAACCAATGGATGTGGCACCCTGTGAAAGACCCTGACCTCGAGCTCCTTTTGTTCCTCTGTCCCTGCAAATCTGGATGTGGGCCCAGCATGGGACACGCCAGCTCCATCGAGCAGTGCCCACCACAGTTTTTCTGCGTGTGTTTTATCACTGCTGTCCCCAGTTACATTTGTTTCTGCAGGATGGTGAGGGGGTGTAATTTTTTTTCCTGTCACTTAGAGATTCGGATCAGGAAGCAAATAGTTGAGGTTGATGTTGTCGTGGCCTGACTTTCCGGGAGCCTTCTGAATAAATTTCCCTTTATTAGACACAAAGGCTCCCATTACCGCACCTTCGTCCTCATTACTCCCGGATAAGTGCCTACATAACCCGTCTCAAGTTCTGCTTTGGTATTCAAGGTCCCGCGTCTCTCACAGCTCCTGCTCATGTGTGTGAGAGCCGGGAGGGAAATGAGAGCCTTCTCCAGCAACCGATTAAACAACCTTCCTGTGTCTGCTGCTGTCTCCAGCTCCCGCAAAACCGCTGAGCGCTGTAAATTAGAACCGTGTGATGGATTTCCTCGTGCCTGCAAATGAGGATGGATTCCACTGATGAGTGTGTCAGGTGAAAGAATATATTTGCGTTTTTTTTTTTTTTTTGGGGGGGGGAAGACATTTTTAATTGTCTCCGCATTTTGAATGTGGAAGTCCTCCCACTTTCATGGGGGATTGGCACTGCTGGTCTCAATGAGAACATTTGTTCAGAGGCATTTTGGGGGAGAAATCCCCATGACATCTTTTTTCCCATATGCATGGCAGCAGAAGCGGGTAGCTTAGTGTCTCTCTGAACTGGAATACCCTGGTCTGTAAGCGACATCAAGGGCTGTCTGATGTACGGCTATATCCACAGTTAAATATTTCCCCTCGCTCTTACTTCTCAAAGGGAGCGAGTGACAGAGCCGAAGGCTGAGGTCACATCCTTGGGTGGTTCACCGCCGATCCCTGGAGCTCAAAGACTGCCTACGGTGAGGGCATCTCGCGTTTTTCCCCACCGGCCCTTTGAAACGCAGGCACCTTCTGAAGTTCCTAACGCCGTGAGACTGCAGACCTGACCTGTAGATGTGAGTGGTGGAGGCGGGACAGGCATTAGGAGGTTGAAAGCAAGGGGAAAGGCCAAGGAGGTGTGTTAGGTGATTGCGGGGAAGAGATGGGCATCCCGGCAGAGCTCTGGGCAGAGACGAGGGGCCGGGGTAGTGGCGAGGGGCAGATAGCCCCTCTCAGCTCTCAGGTCTCATCCCTGCTCTTCAATACCAGGGACGGGGACATTGGCAAGCAGAGAAATGCCTGTGTGGTTAATTTGGTTAGCTCGCTTTGGGTTTTGCATCTTACGGCCGCAGCAACATCAGAGGATGAAGCGAAGCTGGTCGCCGTAGCATCATTTCAGCCCCTGGAGGAGTGGCAGAGTCAAGTGCAAAAACCTGCCTGTTTGTTTAAATTTCAAGCTGTTGAAATGAGGTGGAAGATGAGAGGGGATGGAGGGGAAGGACGGGGACAGCAGTCGCTTTCCTCTTGTTTGCGGGCAGAGGGAAGAGCTGCCTGAAATGCATGCAGGAGCATGAGAGGGCCTGAAGAACAAATACTGGCTTCTGCCCCTGCATGAAAAGGAAGCTTGAAGCGGTGGGGGGGATGGAAAACAAACCCCGTCCCTCCTGCTCACTTCAGCTATCTAAACATCTCGCAAGGTGAAAGGCATTTTGCACCAAGAAGTGGACGTGCCATGTATTTCAAACGCCCAAACGGTCCCCTCCTGTATAAGGAGAAAGTTGTGTTGAATACGCCGAACAAGAATGAGTATCGGGATGGGGAGTCCTCGCAGCAGCGTCTGCTGAGTCCAGCGAGGGACAGAGGCAGGGGTCTGGACGTGAAGGGAGTCCAGCAGACCCGGGAGGAGGCAGGGTCCAAGGGCACAGAGCAAATCAGGTCTGTGATCCACCACCTGATCACAGAGGGTCCCCCGGGCATCGGTGGGACCATGCCAGGACCGAGCGCCTGCAGAGTTTGGCAAAGGAAAGCGTTGCTGGGTTTAATTTAATTTAATTTTTTTATATATTTTAATTTATTTTATATTTTAAATTATATATTTTATTTTAATTTTTATATTTTATTTTATTTTAACATTATTTTATTTTTCTGACAAAGACAACTGAGCAGTCAAGGTAGAGGGAGGTTTAAGTGCTCACTATTGATTTCCCCCCATATTGATGAACTGAGGGAGCAGAGAGGTTTGTGACAAGGTGAGCTCAGTCAAGGCACTTGTAGCAATCAGTTATTGGCTGAAGCTGAAGGTACCGATCAGGCAAGAGCTCAGCAAAACTAGAGCAGGAAACTCCAAAATGCTCAGATCTGAAAGAAAAGCTGAGCAACCCCACAGATCATCCTGCGACTCGGCCCCAAACCAGGATTTCTATTTTCTATTATGGCAGATAATGAGAAGGTAACGCGGGATTTTGCTTTGCCTCCGTAACGAAGGGGCTCTGAAAGACGGACGCCTGCGGCGTGGAGCTGCAGAGGAACCATCCCCGCGGCAGGGAGCAGGCACGAGCTCCCCGGGGCTCCGCTGTAGCTGCACAGCCCTGGTACTCGCATCCTTCCCATCCTTCAGCAGTTCCCGTATCCCCCACCCCAGAGCCGGCCGCAGTTGAGCAGTCGATGGCAGGAAAGCGCATCTCACCGCCGGTCACAGCCACCGGCACAAGGCCATCAGGGTCGCGCACATCCATTTAGTATCTGCCCACAAAGTCTATTGATCAGGTTTTACACACAGCGGCACATCGCCATAAAAACCCCAGGGAGCCAACGGCACGCTGGTGATTTACACCCGCCGGCCATCGGCCTTTCATACGTATGAAGGAGTCCGGCGCAGCCCTGGCTTTCCCCCTTCCCGCAGGCGCAGCTCAGCTCCGTGTGCTGCCCCAGAAACAAGTCCGGCACTCACAGATTGACTCACAGAAGCCCCCAGGGAGAACCCCTGGCTCCCCAGAGCTGCGGGAGAGTCCAAAAGAGCCCCTTTTCCAGCAGCTCCTTCCCACTGCCGTGCCCGAAGAGGCTGTGGACTCCTGCAGCCCCTTCCCCCTTTAGAGTGGTCCCAAGCCCATCACCATCGCTGCTGGTCCCGGGGGGAGGGATGCTGGAGTGGGATTTCCAGCCGCTATCAGCACTGCAGGCGCACACCGCTCTGGTGGAGGCAGCACGGGAAACCCCCCCGGGAAGGCGGGAGGGGACGGGGGGAGGATGGCCAGCGCTGGGCGGTGGCAGCAGCTTGGCACCGAAAGGATTGGGGGGCTGGGGAATGCCCACCGGGATGGGACACGGGTGATGGTGACAGGAAGCGTGAATGAGCATCGCTGACGGCGGGATCCTTACTCTGTGGTGTATTGGGGTGCTCAGCGGGATCAGCACCTGGGCCAGGAGATCAGCCCAGCACATCTTGCTGCTTCTCCGCGATGGGCACGGGCATAACACCCCGACGGCCCACGAAGGGAGCGATTCCAGTCTCCTCACCCATTTCCTAATGATTTTTGTTTGGCTAAGAACACAAAAAGAGCAGCATCTATTTGCCAGTTGGGTGAGAATTGAGCTTTAAAATCCAACCGTCAGGAATAAAATGCAAATAGATGCACACAGGGCAGCAAAGAAGTGATCTGACGCCTTTGATTGCTCCTGCCTGGGTCTCGTAAATCATTGCTGCCTCACTCCTGTGCCCTGCTTTCTAGTTCCTGCCATTACTACTACATTTATCCACTCACATAGTTGGTTTGAATTCGAAATGTTGGTTTAATGTAGCACTGATGAGATGGCAGGCATTTATAAAAAGTACAGCAGCAACCTGGTTTGTGGAGAATACAGATTTTTTTTTTTTCTTCAAAACAGTAATAATCCAAAAGGAAATAGCATTTCTGGCTGAAACTTCAAAGGTAATTGGAACAATTTTGCAAAAGATTTTATCATCTTCTCTATAATCATTTACTTATTTTTATTCTTTTGATTTCACCTTCCCTCTGATGCTAAATGCTAGTAAGCTGCATATGATAAAGGCTGTGCCTTGGGGGAACATGGTCTTTCACCTATTTCATGTGCAGCGATTGTATGTCTAACACGAGATTGAAATCATATTTAAACCGCTGACACATGTGCCTGGCTTTAGTTCTGGTTTTGAATAGAGCCTGCTGGATGTGAGTGATGCTCAGAGCATGTCAGGCAGGCCCTGGGAAACATGTTCCTGCTGCCGTGAGGACCGTCCTCGGTGTGGCGGCGATGAGTGCCACCTCCATTTACCCTGTGCGTGATGCGGGTGAGGTTACGGAGGAAGGAGCACCGGGAAGGGACGGAAGCCACATCCCTGCAGTGATGCTCCATGTCCTGACCTCTCTGCCCCACGTCCCCTGTGCCGGTGGAGCACCGAGACGAGAGGAGAGCATCAACGGCGGCGTGGGGGCGGCTGTGCCCACCCGTGCACCGGCTGTCCTCTTGGAATAGGAACGATCTGCAGTCTGATTAAAAAGAAAAAAAAGTAGGATGGGGCCAGCTGGGACCAGACCCCTTTTGATATCACCACCGAGCAGGGAATGAGCTCATCCACCTGCAGCAGCCCCTTCCTGCTGGAGCAATCAGGCCTAAAGCACAGATAATTTCCCATCGATCGCTGTCTCCCAGATTGAGGAAGGGCTTTTGAGCAGCGCTGTTGTGAATCCCTATCGTGCAGAAGGGCCAGAGCTGATCTCCTGGGATATCGATCCCGGGTCCAGGCAGCGTGGCCGGCATCGCTCGCAGTCAGGGGCGCGGAGGATGCGCTGCCGAGCACAAAGCTGGAGCTGGGTGCTCTTGCGAACGGCTTTTCCAGTGGGACGGGGGGCAGGAGGGTGGCCAGGGACCCCCGTGGGAAGCAGCAGCATCTCCCCATTGCCGCCTGCGCTGGAAGGGCTGACCCATCTGCTCTCGCAGCCACGGCAGAAAACGCCACGCCGGCTCATGTTTTCAAACTGAAACAAAAATAATTTTCTTCTGGAGGCTTCAGAAGGCAAAAAATAAAAGACAATATTTACATTTCCCTGTGATGTGTCACTCTGCGTGGGTTAGTCATCACTCCTCCTGCAGAGGCCCTGCAGGTAACCGAGTGACAGGAGGAGGCTGTGACTCACCAGATGGGACACGTCTCTCCAATGTGACTTCAGACATGGGACATTGAAGAGGGATTGTCACGTTACGACAAATACCGCTCTGCATTTCCAAGCAGCAAGCAGAAAGGCCGGTGCTCCGAGGAGAGCTTCCCCTTAAAACCAGCTGGTTTCACCCACCGATGACCCTGCACCGAGCTGCGCCTGGTCTCTGCCGTTTGGTGTAACTGTCCTCTGTGTTTTCCCAAACAGACAAATAGCAACAAACCCCCATGAGCCAAAGAAACTCCCTTTGCCCATGCTGAGCCCCACCACGGCAGGCGGTCGTGCACTGAGCGTCGCTCCTGCAAGTGTTTTGCCCTGATGCTCACGACGGCGGCTGCGAGCACCGCGGCTTCCCCAGGCAGGCGATCCCAGGGAGCGGCAACGACCGGCGCGCTGATAAACGGGCACATCAGTGCAGGGCTGGAGTGGCCCCGGGCAGAGCGGGCTGCTGCTCTGAAGTCACTGCCGGACTTCAGGTATGGGATCTCACCTGGCACTAATTTGACCGTTAAAACATAAGATTCCCGAGGGAATCTGTGAAGAGGAAATGTGGGACAGGATATGTTCCAGCACCGATGTGGCAAGGGGTTCCCTGGAAGCAAACATTAGCTGGGGGTCCTCAGCCACACCGGAGGGCTGGATGGGCTCCCTGCACGTGCCGGGATCCACCTCTGTTGGCTTCAAAGGACTTACACCACTTTGCACCCACTAAAAATCTCCTCCAGCCCCAAATACGAACCTGGTGGTGTACTCAGTGATGCCTCTGCCAAAAACCCAGTGCTGGTGGCAGGTAATCAGCACCTCGCAGAAGTCGGAGCCCGGGTGGCAGGCTGGCCCCCCGGCACTGCCGGCAAGGCTTCCCGTCTGCCTCAGTTTCCCTGCTTCTCCCAGAGACACCCGCCGTCCGCCCGAGCCAGCAGCAAGGGGAGCGCGAGGGGACGTAAAGCACCTTGAGTGTTTGGCAAAGAGCTTGCCAAACATTAATACCCGTACACAGAATGATTAATTACTATTTGCCTGCTATTATTATTTGTTTTCTATCAGCACCCTTGCTCTGGTTCTCTTCTGAATCCAAGTTCTGATGCCAAGCCGGGGATATTTTAGGAAATGCAGATTATATAATATTTACATCTGTGCCACTTGTTTATTCCTCGCTGTCGGTTAATTTTATTACTGCTCCTCTCTCACAAAAGCAATGATTTGCAGAGCCAAAAGCATGCTACATGTTTTCAAGGATGCACTAATTTTAATAATTAAAAAGCTGCTGCCTTCCATCTGCCCAAGCAGGGATGGAGAGGGGCAGCGGGAGGGCACGGGGCTGCCCAGAGCAGAAGCTGCCGCTCCTCGCTGCTCTCCCTGGGGAAAGACAGAGCTCCGACCAGCCGTGGTCCCCCGACAGCGTAAATGTACCCTCCTGCCCTCCCGTTGGGAAATTCCTTTCCGCACCAACTCGATGCTCCCCCAAAAGACGATGGGCTTTCACACAGCGGGTCTGGTCCAAGCTCTGGGGGTTTCTCTTGGTTTTCTTGTCTGGGAAAAGGATAGAGAGCCCAGGAAGGGAGAACAAGTCATTAGGGACTTTTTTGAGGGCTTGAGAGAGGAGCTGGAAAACTTGGACGGAAATAAAAGTGCAGTTTTCATTGGTCAGCATCACCTTTTCCCTTGACAAAAATCAGCAGTCTAAAATAAAGACCAGGTGCTGCTCATGGGTGCTGCCAGGGACGAGCACCCAGCCTGGAGGAAGGGCTGGGGATGGAAACGCTCTTCACTCCATCAGGCAGCGCTGTCCGGGGGCCCCAAAACTCAGCCCTGTCCCAGAGCCAGGTGGGGGGTGCCAGCCCGCAGCAAGGACGGCGACGCTGACACACAGCCCCCCAACCCGGGGCTTTGCTGGCCACCGCAGCAGAGAGGCCGTCTGCAGGGATGAATCATTTTGATAGAAGACGTGTCCCGCAGCCCCGGAGGGTATCGGGGTTGTCAGAATAAAGTCAGTTCTGCACTTCCAGAGTGTCTGGAGGGTAATCGCACGGTTAAAGAAGCTGCCGGGTCTGGACCGGCCCCTGGGGCACCCTGAGCTGCTGCCAGGGTGGGCGAGCGATGATGGGCAGGGGACCCCACGCGGCACCGCTCACGCCGGTGCAACGGAGCAAACTCGTGCAGCCAGCCAGAGCTGGCTCCGAGCATCCCGCTCGCCGGGGATGGCAACGCAAATGTAAAGCAGTCGGTTCGTCCCTGTTCAAGCCAGCCTCTCGAGTCTTGGGCTGGGCGCTCGGGTGCCTGTTAAACCCAGCTCTTGTAGCATTTCTGATCTTTCCGGGTTTAAAAGCTTCAGGCATTAACCTCCAGGACTGCAGACGTACCCAGCTGCTCATTACCGCTCCAGTCACACGCAGCGTTTGATAGCGGTCCGGTAGGATTCCCTCTCCGATAACAAAAGAGGTAGCCGTAGCACACGGGGATGCGTAAGACAAATAACAGCAAAAGGTTAACAGCATTTCGTAATCTAAAAACCCCTGGCACTGCTACCACATCTAAGGAAAGAGTCTGACTAGCATAATCCAAAGAAAAATATAAAAGATGCAAATCAAAACAGGCAGAAAGGACAGCAGGACACACGGCAGGAGGTATTTCTCTGTGGTGCAAGCTCTTTTCGGAGGAGCAGATGTCTCGGCTAGCAGGAAGGGGAAGAGGGAATTTGTTTATTGAGGGGAAAAATAATCTTTTAATTTGGCTCATGGATCAAAATCTGAAACTTCCTCCCCAAAGACCCCATTCGCCGGCATTTCTCCTCGCTGGTGCTAGCAGCAAAATTCAGCAAAGGCTGTTTGCAGCAGGCAGGGCTCTCCTTCGGGAGGGCAGGTCCCCAGAGGGCCGGCAAGGGCTAGCTGGACCATGGCTGTGCCACCAAACGCTGCAACTCAGGGGACACTTTGTGGTGCCCGATGCTGCATCATCCCACACATCCACGCTCCAGCCTAATGGAGGATATAAAAAAAATAAAAACAATTGGACATGATGCACAGGTCCCACAAGACTTGGATAATTCCTGTCTCTCCTCCTCTCCTGCCCAGTAAGTGCTGCCTTGAAAATCAGAAGGTGATGCGGCCAAGTACATCAAGGGCTGCTTTCTGAGACAGCCAGACTGTAATTACATGCAATGTTAAGTGCAGAAACATTTCCAAGGCTCCACTGAGACCTGGAGCAAAGGGAGGGGGAGATTGTTTTAATTGAAAAGACATCCCCATAGCTAAGCAAGCCTGTTGTGTTTTGCAGCGAGGCCAGGTGGGTGCCAACGGCCGGGGCTGGCTGCGGCAGGGATGAGCACCGACCCTGCATCACGACCAGCGGCGCAGGACCGGACACTGCGACCCGTTGCCGCTGGTTGAGGCGAGGAAGTCAAGGGCATTTCTGAAGGGCTTTTCTCAGAGCTGGCCAGCACGGCTGAAGAGCTGGCAGGGAGCCACGGGCTCAGCGGTGCTGCTTCTCCATCCCTGCCGCCTGAATTAATAAGAGCTTCCTCCTGGACCCGCATCAGGAGCGGTGCCCAAGCCCTTTACGGTGCTCCCATATCAAATCCATGCTTAATTTAGCTGGCAAACAAAAAAAAAAAAAAAAAAAAATCAGAGTGCCATGCAGCACCATTCACCTCCCTCCGTTGCTCTCCTGGGGGGCTCAGGCTGAATATGCTGGAGCCCAGCATCCTTCTGGCAGCGTGACCTGCTCCTGCTGCTGTCAAAATTTGTCAAAAAACCTCTTTTTCTCCAAGCAAAACCCAGGAGGACACCTCCTTGCATGCTTCAGGATCGCAGGCCCACCTGATGGCTGAAAAACAGTAAAGAAAGGAAAAAAAAAAATCGGAGAGGGTGAAGCCCCCAAGGACGGGGGGGTTTGTGCCCTCCCTGCCCACACACCCAGCCCCGCTCTGCAGCTGCACCCCAATGTGGCACAAGTGCCCATCGCTGATGTTTTCCCTTTCCTCACATTTCCTCAGGGACAAAAAAGCCAAAAATCGCTTGTACAAATATTTTTATATTTTTGGAGCACTAATCAAATGAGTTGTGACCGCTGAAAGGAAAGCGAGACGTTCACTGTTTTTCCTCTCCATCCTTACAGGGATGCTCAGCTTTGCGGTTTATCGAGTGCATCCCTGCTGCCAGCCCACTGGTAGCTCAGCGCTGGGATGGTTGCAGCCCTCACCCCAAAAATCTGCGGGGAAAATAGCTGGAGCATTGAGATGTGCAGAGCTCCCAAGCCACCCTTCCTTTTTTGCTTTAAACACCTCGATTTCCAACCAGTTCCCTGGCCGAGCCCCCTCTGGTTTTCAACGCAGGGTGACCTGACACGCGCTGCTGCCACTTTGTTAAAGTAAAAAAAAAATAAATCCTTCAAATTGTTTATGATGTTTGACAGAACAAATGAAATGTGCCCACCGATACCCCCAGTTGTCATTTTATATCAGGGCTGATCGAGATTACTAGTTTTTACTGCAACCCAGTGTTCAGGCAGCAATTCCGAGGTGTAGGAGCTGATTTTCAGAAAAAAAAAAAAAAAAAAGCAGCAGCAGCTAACCCAATGACTTATAATAGCCCTCTTGACGTGTGTCACGTAAGAAAGCAAGCAGCCTCTGCAAGGAGAAAATGAGCACAGCTGACACCACACGTCAGAGACCGCTGGCTACTTTTCTCAATGTCCCCCGAAAGCATCCGACATCGCCCGTGTCGGGACCAGCCGGTGCCCCTGCCCTCGCCTCTGCGGCTGGGGCGTTATTTTTAAGTTTCCAAATGGCAAAATGGATATAAAATACCATGCATGGGGAGGTGACGGGCGACAGGTTCCTCCTTTCTGCCCAACGGGCAGCACCTGGGATGTACGGGGTGGCTCAGAGGAGGCAATTCTGCTCCTGACCCCAAACTAGTCTTCAGTTGTTGGTATTGTCAATACAATGGAATAATAATCTGTTATTTTCAAACAAAGAAGGGGTCAACCTGAAAATAGAAAAGTTTGAGTTAGAAGTCTCCAACGTTTCAACTTTTCTTCAGCAAGGGAAAAATTTTCTGCATTTCTTCCCCTAAAAACCAGGTTGTATTTGCCATGAACGCGCAGGCTGCAGTGACGCTCCCAAGCCCATGTCTATGGCGAAAAAAACCCAATCTTTGCCAAAGACTTTTTTATTCAGCCCACACACAAGCTCTCTCTCTGCTTAGCAAAAGAAAATTTTCCCGTTTTATAGGGGGAAAGAAAATATCTTTGCTATAATATCACAACAAGTCATACGCACATACACAGGCCAAGCAATTTCCCCCGTACAGTCCCTTCAAAGGAGGTGTTCATTTGACATCAGTTACGCACGGGAAAGTAATGAGTTATGTTAATTGAGCTCATCCTTGCAAATTGGTACTGCTCCTGCAAACAGACAAAAAAAAAAATCTTAAATATGTTTGCATATCATCTGTATGGAGCTCATACGCACTAGCAACAGGGTCACGCCGTGGCTCAGCTCTCCGATCTTACTGCTAAACGAAGGGAAACGGCGCTTTGACTGACAGGCGGTTTGACCTTCATTATCGTAGGCAATAAAAAAATGCCCAGCTGGAAGGATGCTGCTGCAGCCTCCGCTCCCCTGTACCAGCCCCACTGCACCACCAAAGCCTGACCAAAGAGACTCCAGGCTGGATTCACACTTAATAAGGGCATCTTTGGATGAAGGGAGCTGTTTGTTCCCCTGCTTCTGCTCCTGCACTCCCTTCCCGAGACCCCGCCTCGGTTTTCACGCCCTGATGTGGTGCGTTTTGGTCCACGCTCGAGCCAGGTGGCCCCGGTACAGCCCCAACCCCGGCACATCTGCCAGCAACGCAGGGCAGAGAAATCCCAATTATGGCACTAAGCAGTTTTGAGACCATTTAACAGGGCCTGAACTTTAGGAGGCTGTTTAATTGAAGAGAGTTGAAGGACACATGCCTGACTCGGGCGCTGCTGAGCCTGGAGGCACCGGCGTGCTGAATGATAGAAAATGAATTTTCAATCGCTTTGCTAACCCAATAGCCTCGTGCCCACAGGGGTTTTGCAACTGGGAGATTTTCATGTTGATGCGTGCCCTGTGAACTGGTCTAAGTCTGCATTTATTGTGTTTACTTCTAATATCAATGCATAAAACATATACGCCAAAGAATTATATGGATATGCATTCAAATCTGAAAAAAGTATACGTGCATGCATACATCTTCTGTGTGCTGATTTATACAGGCACACACCCCTACAGGGCTGTGTAGCTAGAGACGTGCAGAGGTGAGCGCTGCCTTAGGTCCCCGCGTACGGCCCCTCGCCGTGAGCACAGCACGGGTCTCGCTACCGGACTTGCTGAATGCAAGAGCAGCAGGGTTTCAGGTGCGTTAAAAGGGAAAATACATCCATCTCTGCGGTGGTAAATACGAGCACGAGCTCTTAGCTGGGGTAGATGCTCCCATCAGAGCCAGGACCAGTGGGATCACTCAAAGGTGAACGGCTTAATTAAAACAGACCCCCCCCCAGCACTAGAGGATTCTTGAGAAGTGAAACAGGCACAGGGGGGAATGACTTTCTGCGGGGGGCAGAGCCCTGTGGCAGCCCCCAGGACAGCGGTACCCAGGGATGGGGATATCGCAAGGTGACACGACCTCTGCAGAGAGACTCCCAGCCACGTCTCCTTACCGAACGTCCGCTCGTTCCTCAGAGCACCAGGTCACATTTTTGTGAAGCCAAGAAAGTTTGCGACACGCAGAGTGCTTCTAGATCCTATCGATCGAGGAGGGGAAAGATAGAGATCATTAAGTATTTAAATGGAGACAAATGAGTCTCTGTTGCTGTGACATCCAATAACCTTTCAGCCAGCCGCCTTAATTCTAGTAAGTAAAAAAAAAAAAAAAATCATTTGTTCAATCAGTCATTAATGAAGCCATAAATCATTAGGAGAATAATTCTTCCCAAATTGAATTACTCCTTTCAATTATTTTGCTTTTCTTCCTTCTTTCCTTTCATTCCTTCATTCCCCAAGGAGCTGAGCAGAGTCGATGCGTTGGAATTAGACTTAACCAAGCTACTGCTGCTCAGTAACTTTCTGACTTCTCTCTTTTCCTTTCTGGTCTCTCGGCTGCCCTCTTTCTCTGCAAAGACTGTGGCAGGAGAAAATGAAAACCATGATGTCAAAGCCCCCAGTTTCCCATGAGGATTACTCAGCAAGGGTTTGGTGGTTTGTTGGGGGTTTTTTATTTACCTTTTTATGGAATGAGTCCTTCTGGAAAACAGAGCACAGGAGCCTTTGATTTTATCTTAATGAACATTACTGAACCAGCTTGCTCCAGCTCGCAGCCTTTCAAACCTTATCATTCGACAACGCTGTGCCGAGACATGATAGCGAGCCACACTGAAACAAGATTTAATCTGTCCAACATTTCTGCGCCAGTGCATCATCCCTAATGTAATCTTTTCTTGTTTGCAGCCCAATGCAAACAAGGAATGTACAAGTGGCAGGTGCAGAAGCAAAATCTCTTCCAAGTCCTACCACGTTACGTGTTCCTAGTCCCGGGGACCAGCGGGGTTATTCTATCAAGATGCAAAGGGGCACCTCTGGGGTAATTTTAGGAAAGGATTTTCTTTTTCCTTCTCCATTTCACGTTTAAAAATAAAATAAAATGTAACATTTGTCAACTTCTCCCCAAACCCACACCCCTTCGCATCCTGCAAAGCAGAGCCATAGCCGTGCCGCATTTTTCCCCACAAACTTCTTTTGCTATTCCTTTTCCCCGACATTCACGAAGGGGTTAAAAAACCATTTCCCGTTTCATTTCTCATTCTCTGCACTGACCACCATCAGCTCTCCCAAGATGTACTTGAAACAAGTTAATTCTTAATTAAGCTCTTCCATTCTGTTTATATTCATTATTCTTTTCATTACTTCTTAACTCAGTTGAGTTTCTTACCTTCTTTTTATGCAACTCAGCCTATTCACTAAATCCTTTGAATCCCTGAATTGCATTTTTGTTATCCTTACTGTTATTGCTTACATCCTGTCTCGGCCATCGCGGCGTTTAGGTTTTTTTCCCTGAGGCTTGGATTTGTGTATGCGCGCGCATGTGTGCGTATGGATATATAATACACAATTTGCTGAGCAGCATGCAAATTGCAATCTCTGGGAGAATGGCAACCTGCGTATTGCCAAAATGAGCATCAGTGAAATATGGGAAATTAATTTAGCCCCATGAAGTAGATAATTACTATTTTGCAGATTGAGAAAGTGGGGCATAAAGAGATTAAGGCCCAAGGCCCCAATCTATCCAAAACCCAATCATATGCTTAATTTAAAGGAGATTAGATAGTTCCCTTAAAGCCAGCAGGAACAGTCATTGCTTAATATCAGGCACACATGGAAATGTTTGCTGAACAGAACCAGCGCGGGGTTGGGACGAGGGGACGGAGGGACACGGCTCGGTGACGAAGGGGTTGCGCAGACTCAAGTCTAACAAACCTGGGCTGAAATTCAAGTGCTGAGAGTTGCTAGGAGTAAGAAAAGGGATGTCAGTAGGACCTGTGACCTCCAAACACTGTCAACAGCCAGGTCAAGGCATCTCAGGGTAAGCAGCCAGCGCAGGTAGAGCCCATTTCTTAAAGCGTTGCACCTAGAGCCCCATCTGAGGTCTGCTCTGGCTCCTTCGGCAGAGCAACAGGGAGAATACCCGGGAGCTGAGCCCACTCCCAGCTCCCAAACCCTTCCACATTTCACCTTGGCTTTCCCCGTCCCCACCTAGCATTAAGCCATTTCACACCCACGCTGGGGTGTTGCACACTCACCGGAGCCACCTCTCCTTCTTGCACTTTGCTTTTCTTTAAAGTCTATTTGGCTGATGATTGTTCCTTATTAAACTTCCCTTGGGGAAAGCTCAAATCCACTGTTTTTATGCTCGATTAGATTTCGGATACTCCGAGCCTGCCATGTCACTGCAGCGGAGCTGCGGCACAACCCGGCTGCATCGCTCTGCTCCCCCTGGCTCGGGGCAGGGCTGGGCGAGCAGCTCGCACGGACACCCGCACACCACGACAGCCCCCGTCCTGCCTGCGCCTGAATTGCTGAAGGTTTTTAAAATTAATTGCTATTACCTACTAATATGTCTTAAATGCATTGAGGTTCGCAGTTAAGCAGCTTTACGAAATTATGCGAGAAATAATATACTATAGACTGCTGCTGCATCGGGTTAATCCAGCCACATTTTTACTGCTGGATGCTTGATTATGCATGTGAAACAGCACGAAAACGTGCTTTTCCTACCTCCCAGGGCCCTTGAGGATGGGCAAAGCTCCCTCCTCTCTCCCACTCCCACCTGCTTTAGCTGGTTGGAAGTTGCAGTGCTTGGGGCAGGGACCGTCCCTCCGCACGTTCCTCACCAGAGTCAGCAAAAATGGTCTGTGGGAAAACAGCAGTAATTAGAAATCCTGGTCCGCGTGATTCGCTTTTGCCTCTGCCACGAGCACCCAATGCACGGGGAGAGCGGGCACGGGGTAGGAGCCGAACGCAAGACATCCTGCTGCTTGGGCAGGAGTAAAACCTCGGTGCAAGGCAGGAGCATCCTCAGGGATGGAGAGGGTTTGAGCAGCCCGGCCAAGGAGGCGGATGATGATGGGGGGACGATGGTCCGGCTGCCTCGCAGGAGAGGGGCTCGGCAGCTTTGCTGTTCGGGAATCCTGCCCGGCAATTGCACTGATGATCCAGAAGACTCAAATACCAAATTTTACCTGTTGGCAACGTATTTGGTGGCCTCTCCCCGAAGTTTTACCTGCCATCCTCAGCTTTGCAGCTGGCTTGACATTTTAATGCTGAATATTTTACATTTTTAGGGAAGGTGAAAGCATGGTAAGGACTTCTCCTCCTCCTACAGCAGAGCTGTAGCTGTGGGTGCCACATACACGTCCCGAGGAAGCTGCGTGCATCATCTATACCCACATTCACGCATGTGTCTTCACACGTAGCTCCTCGAGTTGCGCTCAGTGATTGCCAAGGCTGCTGTGGTCCATCTAGCCTGTCATATATATTTCAAGCTAATGTGCAAATACAGTTTTACATAAAATACCAGAGCAGAAGAGTTATGCCAGTCTTCTGGGAAAGTAATACCCATCTTAATAAAGTGTGTAAATACATATTTATTTGCTAGACTGGAACCAAAGAGGCTGTTCTGGTCTGCCGGAGAAAAGAAATACACATTTTAAGACTGCCTAGGTACATAATCACCTTAGAGAGAGAGTGAAATAAATCATCAATGTCTTCTTGCTCTCCGGGAAGGAACCGTCCTGAGCGCTCCTTTAGCTCCTTCACCGGCAATGAGCATCCCCAGGCACCATGCAGACCCACCCGGTGGTAATTACTGAGCCTGGGAGGAAAACCAGTAACAACCAGTATGCACTGTGGTAGGGCAGATCCTTTCTCTGGGCTTTGGAAATACCTCTAAAAACATTTGGTTCCCACCCAGCGCAGGATATATTTAGTACTACTGGTGGAACAAGATGTCTGCTTCTACAGCGACAAAGTTAAGTGAAGGGGAATTGATTTGGTAAGGACACACCGGCTTTACCTGCCTCGCGACGGCGCCTGGCGCACGGGGAGGGAGTCGGAGGCTCCGGGTCCCGGCTCTGAGCTGGGGTTCGGGAGCGGTTTGGCCAGCTGCCCCTCCACCCCTCCTGCCTCTGTTTCTACTCAGGACACAACCTTGCCTCCAAAAAGCAAAGCTCAACTGTTTTGGGGGGTTGCAGTCATTCTGTTTAATATTAAAGTTCTGCTCGTTGTCCGTAAAGAGTTAATGAATAGATGTCTTAATAAAGGGCCAGTCGATGACGATGGATTGCGTAGCCCTCCAGTCGATAACTCGCTGACAACGTCCTTATGACCATCTGCAGCAAAAACTCCTCGTGTCTGCAATATGCTTATAACGGCTATTAATTATTTATCGGTCTTTTAGAAAATGTTTGCAAGTGGGCCCCGGAATAAAAGGCTGCTGGCTCCTCTTTCTGTCTGCCTTCTCCTGCTCTCCCTCTGCTCCGCACGCACCCAGGAGGGGCTGCATCTCCATCCTGCCCAAGCCTGGGGCCAGCCGGGGTCGGGGCAGGGGGACAGAGCCTTGAACAAAGACACGGCTCCTCTCCTTCATTTTTAAAAGCTATCGGCTGTTTCCTCAGCTGGTGGAAATTGGCTCTGCTCCTGGGGGGGGCAGCGAGCGAGACACGCAACCCCGAATCTGCAGCGCTGTGAAAGCTTGAGCGATGCAGCTCCCGGCACCGGGGGATGAGCAGGGAGGACCAGGCACCGAGGCAGCGCACAGACAGGGATAAACTTAGCAGCAGCCCTCACCAGACTGTCACATTCACATGAAGAGGCGAAGGACTCCGCACACTGAGATGCCCAAGTTGCTTTTTCTGAAGAGCCAGAACGCACCATGGCTGCGGCGGAGAGGTGCCAGACTGGGCTCGGTTCGAGATGCAGCCTCTGAAAAGAAAATGAATTATGCATCATGGCCCAGCCTGGAGATCATTGATGATAAATAATGCTAAGTAGGAGCTCACTGTGTGCTTCAGCTACAGCCTGCCCCTACGCTGCCTTTTTCTTTCTTTTTTTTTTTTTTTTTTTAAGAGTACTATGGATTATGGAGTACAGTTTGATGTGGAAAGAAGTAGTTTCTGCAATTGTTCTTTAGGCTGGAAGATTTGCCTCCTTTCTCAAGGATCCTGGGAGCTGTTCTTCAGTTGCATCCTTTGATCATTGCTCCAAGCTGTGGGTCGAAGTGCACCCCGGAGAATTCAAACACAAATGTCAGGCGGAGCGGGGAGTTCCCTGGGATTTGTTCAAACAAATGAATTTCATATGATTTTGATGGGAAAAGAGCATCAAGCTTTGCTCCCCTCCGCCTCTCCCCTACATCTCCATTTCACGCTGCACAGGGGACTCAGCCCTGGTCACACAGCCCCAGGCGGGAGCTGATGGGGCACCCTGGGGTGCTCGGCACCTCCTGGGTCCCAGTCTCCCCTGCAGGCAGTGGGTGCTTTGCTATGGGTACCAGCTGTGCCAGTCACACCCCTGCGGCTCCTGACCTTCTTCCTCCTCCTGCAGAAAAGGGGTCCGAGAGGATGGGGGAACATCTCCTACTGATGCCCACAGGACCGGAGGGCCCCAGCACCAGGCAGGATCAGTCCCAAAGCACTGTGTTCCCCGGGCACATCTGCTGCAACGGGGCCATTTCCTGAAAACCAATGGGGTGGGGGAGAGGGAAATCACCTGGGGTGCAAGGAAGCCTGTGGGCAGGCAAGACACCCCCCCCCCCCCGCCCCCCCAAACATGCACCCACTGCCACAGCCCTGTGCACCCCATGAGGCTTTGCCAAATACTTTTAAAAACCACTCTGTCCCCCGTTGCCGTGACCTGCCTCATCCCTGCCGTGCCTCCGGTCACCTCCTCCAGCCCTCCCCAAGCCAGGGCCCCACTTCAGCCGCAGGCTCTCTCAGATTTATGCCGAGGGTGCTGCTGTCCCCACCCCACCAAGCACAGTCTTGCTCAGCCTCGTAACTGGGGCTGGCACCAAGGGACAGCAGAGCTGCACAGCTTTACAGAGCAAAAGGGTTTCTATCCCCTCCCTCCTTCTTCCCCCCCCCCCCCAAGTGAAACACATACCACATCTCTGCTCTGTGCCAGGCTGCTTTTCAAACCTCTGCTCTCTCTCCAGGTCAATTTTGCTCAAGCTAAAATCAGAATTAAGGTCAGCAAGCTGAGCAGCTGCGGAAGCTGGAGCACAGCAAAGGTGCTGCCTTATACTGGGAGGGGGTGGGCACTGGGGGAAGCTCCCATCCCCGCTGCAGCTGGGCTTGCTGTTAATCCCTGATGTGTTTCTTTTCCCCACCTGCCTGTCTCTTGGCTGCTCTCCTTTTCCGCTTCCTTTGCACTAGGAAAAGGCAGAGGGTGGGGGCTGGCAGGGTAGAAGAGCATTTAAGGCTAAAGATTTCTGTTGCTGTGCTTTTATTAAAAACAGCACAGAGTCATTAATACAGCTTGTCTATGAGTGGTGACATCAGCCCTGTTGCAAATGGGGCCCGTTACAAACACACCCACAGGAGAAGTTCGGCTGTGCTCTATTTTTCGGATGTAGAGTGTCGGAGAAGCTGTAGGGCTGGGCATCTTCCACAGGGGAGACGCTGGTACGCATCCCCATCCCTCGATTTACCTGTTTATTGAACAGAGATAAGGACACATAACCGCTTTTGTGCTTTGGAAACTCTGAAAGATACCTGCAAAGGGGTCAAATAGCATCATTGTAATTAATCACTCCTAATGACCGCTTGCAAATAAAGGGACAGATGGTTCCACTGGGCCCAACCTCTGGCCATGCCCCAGAAGCTGTGCACGAGCCCAAGCCAGGTAATTAAAATTCTGTATTTTCTTAACAGCCCATTGTCATTTCTGGAAACCAGATACGTAAATACAACCCTTTCCTGGACGAGGATTTATTATACCTTCGGCACTTTGACAAGGAGTGATTGACAATACGAGCGATGGGACCGTTCGCCACGCTCTCGCTGCGCCTCTGGCAGGCAGCCGCGTCAAGAGAAGCACAAAGGAAGGAACAGGGCAGAGCTTAAAGTGGGTGTAATTTATCTGCCAGGGATATCACTTAGAGAAGGCCCGTGGGCTGCAGCCGTGGGGTCAGGAACTGCTTCTATCTACCGGTTTCAATACAAGTGGGGTCTGGCAGGAGCATCTGAAATAACGGGCTGCGTCTTCTCCGAGGGCAAGGGCAAATGGGCACGACGTGGCCGGGGCGGAGGAGTGCCTGGCCAGCGTTGCACCTTCCCTCCTGCCTGCTCTCCTCTCCCTCACTCGCTGACGCGAGGAATTATCTGCTCGTTGTGGTGGTAATTGGGGAAAAAATGGCCATGCCAAAAAGGAGCACGTCATGGGGAAACTGCCATCTGCCAGCGTATCGGACAGGGCAAGCGCGGTTATCCCCATGCTCTCGCCTGCCCTGCACGCCTCCACGGCCCCAAGGTCACCAAATCTCATGTACCCAAAACTCCTGCAGGTTCAGCAAGCCCAGAGGCCACGGTGACAGCCAGAGCGCGGTACAGGGCGGGTGTTCGTGCGGCTGTGGGCGAGGTTTAGACCTCGGCAATGAGTTGGGAAGGGCATCTCTCTTCTTTCAGCAAGTTGGCTCTGAATTGATCCGCTCCCTTTTGTTCACCGTCCCAGCAAACCAGAGGAACCCTGCGAGCTCCTTTCCATAAATCTAAATAAATTCATCCACGGCACTGCAGGAGAGTTTTGCACCCAAGAAGCTTGAAGCAAAGGAAACATTAAGGGCTGCATTTTTCTACCCATGCTGAAAACTTGTTGTCCCCATTGACGTCAGTGGGAATTTTGAGCCAGCACCAGCTCTGAGCATTTAATTGTACGTGACCTCTCCAAAGAAACACGGGAAATTAGAGGCAGAGCTAAGAGCAGAGCCCGGGAGCCCTGATCCCTACCTCCTTCGTTTAATCACAAGACGAAGCTTGCTCTTGATGGAAAGCAAACATATGAGAACTGGAACAGAGCTTTGCCATGAATTGCAAATGTTCAGACTATTGCTCAGATTCGAGTCGTTAATCCCAGTTTCTCCCGGTTTCTGCTCTTAACTCATTTCTACTTCTCAGCCTGCAAAGGGATCACGCAGT
This sequence comes from Grus americana, assembly GCF_028858705.1. Lineage (NCBI taxonomy): Eukaryota > Metazoa > Chordata > Aves > Gruiformes > Gruidae > Grus > Grus americana. The sequence goes on along the minus strand of NC_072871.1, from coordinate 10,775,402 downwards.
ATGTGGTTTTGCAAGCGTCGCTGAGCCCGCACCGCCTGGGTTTTGCCCGCTCGCAGTCAGTGTGGAGGGGCGAGTGGTGTTTCGGAAGCCCACTCTCAGCCGTCGCCTCCACCAGCGTGTGAGGTGTATTCCACTTGACCAGTACATCTTGCTTGCTGGGACTGGGGGATCTTCATCCCTACAAATTTTCAAGGAAGCTTAACCTGCACCTGCCATGAATGATGCCAGAGGCATCACTGGGGGCGGAAGGAGGGTCTGCTGCCCGTGACCCCATGATTTCCCTGCACCCACAAAACCAGCTTCATAATCCCGAATTAATCTGGGACATCACATTGTGTCACGGTCACTCCATTACATCCCTCTTCTGTTATTTTTAAGCTCCCAGCAGCCTGGGAATCACCAAGCGGTTTGGCTCTGGGATAACTCACAAAACCGACCGACCCTCTGAGGATGACTCCGTAGTCCTGATGTAATAAAACACGAAACATAACACGTTTTTCCTGGAGAAACCTGCCGACGTTGGTTAGATCTGGGGTTAAGGAGGCTGAATGACACAAGCAAAATCATCCTTTAGAAGATGCATTACTGGAGTAGTTTGTCTTGAATAGGCACTTTGCTTTTCCGTGCATTTCTGCACTAGAGAGCGGGGAATTGACTCACTTTCAACTACTTTAATTAAGCTGAGTTAAAATCCATCAGAGCAAACTTTCCTGCTATGCCTACACGAAATCTGTTAAATGAAAAAACCAAAATACAATGGCTATTACTTTCTGTCGAGTTCTACAGGATTTTCTTTTTTTAAGAGAGAGGCTGAACAGCTTGTTCTGCACTAGTTAAATTCCAGCTTCCACTTCGAAGCTTTTTATTTCAAATGGATATATCTTTGTTAAACAACCGGGCTGAAATCCCGCCTTCTCCATTCATCCTCTTAAGGAGCTTGATTGATGCAACTGCACCAACACAACCCAGAGAGCGAGGCGGAGGGTGATGGGAGCAGGGGCAGGGGCCTGCATGGAGGGAAAACAACAGCAGAAGGGGAGATGTGTGCATCAGCGTGGATCCAGAGCAGGTCACCTTTGGTCGCAAATGGCATTTAATATGTCTTCTCCAATATGACCGTGTCAGTCAAAAATGACTGGTCCATGGATGTAAAATGGGAAGCCGCTCCTGCCAAGCGCACAGGATTTTTTTTATTCCCTTTTTTCCCATGAAGGAGGCTCATTTATACACCCCGAGCGTTTGTTGAATGCTGGTGGGAGCTTGGGGTGAGCTGGGGTAGGTGTGATGGAGGCGGCTGCCTTGGTGTCTGCCCCACTCCGAGAGCACGGGGATGCAGGATGCTGCACTCTCTCATCTTAATCACCGTGGAATGCTTTGGGAGCCATGCAGGGAAAGATTCTGTTTAAATGTAAGATGAGGCATTAGGATACGTTTGCTGCTCTTACTGTGATATGTGCCATTTCCAAAGGGTGTAAGGGCAGGTTCTTCATGCAAAAAGAAGCGTATGGGATTTAAAATATGCCAACCACTGCTGCTGTGCATCTCTTAGTATCATCTTATACCAGCAACCTCTGCTGGGGAGATTTCCATGAGGATTAAACTGAAAAAACCTTTTCCAGCATCTGCTGCTTGAAGAGAGAGGGTTGCTATGGAAACCACATCTGGCCTATTCACATGAGTTTTATAAGGAAAGAAACAAATAAAAAATAAAGCAAAAACAACACACATGCTGCACAAAAGAGAGGTGACTTTGTCTGCCTTCATCAAAGAGAGAATAAAAGTAATAATGAATAATACAGCCTGGCTGTTTGCTTATGTACGCGTGCTTACCACCCAGCCTTCCTGGATCTCCTCCAAAGCCGGGGGCTGGCACACGGGCAGATGGGCGTTAGTTTAGCAAAGAGCAGAGGATCCGAGGCGATAACACGCGTGTTCGTGTGTGCGCGCCGCGGATGCCTGCGGGCTGCCTGCGCGGCGTGGGGGGGGCAAAGGCAGGGCAGGAGGGCTCCAGCAGCTGAGCGCTTTCAGCATCTTGTAGAGGTGTCAGCAGTCAGAGTGACTCTGGGGTGGTGCTGGTGTTTAGTCACTAAACCCTCCAGCACCGGACCAGCCCCCAGGCACCGCTGGCCACAGTGGGGTCCCCTGGCTCCCAGCCGTGGGGTCCCTCCTCGCCTCTGCAGCCCGAGGCAATGAAACCCAATTGGCATCGTGGGACCTCTGGGTAAGGGCTGTGGGGCTTCTCTGCAGGGCTGGGGTCAACGGAGCCCGGGGGGTAATCAGAGTAAGAAAGCTTTTCCTGGGCAATGGACTGATAGGGGTCAGGAGGACCCCAGGGATCTCAGCGATGCTCCTAAACCAGTGGGAACTCCTAAAGCAGCGGGCTGCTTTCAGCACGCTTTAAGGATCGTACCTTGCTTCAGCCCAGCGCGACACAGGGCCGCGCCGTTGCTCTTCCCATGCTGGGGAGCAGAAACGTGGTAGGGACGGGCAAGGGACGGGCCCATGCTGGGTGAGGCACCAGCCATTCTCTGCCTTGTGTCCACCAGCTCCAGTGTGTCCTTGGAATGATTTCATTTTTAACTGCCTGACAGCACTGGAGAAATATTGATGAATGCTCTTTGGAGATGATCTGCTTATCAGCTTGATTTGCATTTCAGGGCAGAACAGCAGATATTAGTGATGGCTCCAAGCCAGCACATTTGGACCAAAGTCTGGAGAAAGTCCACGATGGAGAAAGGCAGCCTACGTGTGTGAACCTCCTCGTGACGGGGCACTGACAGCTAACCGGTTAATTGTGGCAAAGCACCGGGAAGAGGCAGAGTTTTGCCAGGGAGCTGGTGCCTGATGGGCAGACACGAGGTGCCCACGCAGTCCAGCACCTTCACACCAGGGGCATCGGGAAGCCGGACCCCGAGCGCCGGCAGCCCTGCTGCTGCTAACTCCCTTTTAAGTTGAAGAAATGGCAGTACAGAGAAGAGCAGTAACTTACTCAAGGACATAAAGTACATTTAGATCAGGAGATTGATCCAAGCCTGATGCATGCTGGCTTCACCTCGCTGAGCGCTCCTGGGGGGGTTACTCCTCCTTCACACCCACGCAGGTGGTTTTAAGGCTGAGCCAGAAAGCTGTGCCGTAACCGCACCATGGCTTGTTTCCGAGCTCATGCAAGCAGGGTCATTTCGGAGATCCATTAACATCACCAAAGCCCCATTCAAGCCCAGCGTACATTACTGTTGTTTTCAGGAACACACACAACTTGCCATCTGGCCTGGTACTCTTTATGCTCGGAGCTTGATGCAAATCAACGTAGCTCCACTAATTGCTGGGATGCTAATGCTGCTCACACCAAGACACGGTCTGGCTGAGCAGGCCAGTGCCAGCTCCGCACCACGCTGGCACACGAGCAGCATGAGTGTCCTGCAGCCCGTGAGATGCCATCGACCCCGCAGTCCTGGTCCATGGCTTGCTGTGCACGATTAACTTGCCTTGGGATGCTTGCAGAGCCTCACATGAAAAGGCGACAGCAACTCTAGGAAAAGGAAAGATGTAAAGATGGAATTTAGCCCTGCAGATAAGCTGCCCTGCAAACGCCCCAGCACAGAGAGGAGAGAGCAGGTAGCGACAGACCGGTGTTGGGCGAGTCTTCTCCGAGAGCATATGGGCTGAAATTCTTATCAGCAGATGCAGACGGGGAGAATATGGGAGTCAGTGCAGTGCGAAAGCCGGTGCCGAGGAAGCGTTGCGACAATTAGCGCTTCAGAAACGGCGAGGCACCTCCCGGATCGTGCCGGCCCGTGGCCCTCCTGCCCACCACCTGCCTCCTCCTGTGGGCACAGAGCGGGGCTGGTGCTCCGGGGATGCTGCCCAGAATAGTCACCCGGAGTTACTGGTTTGCCTGCAGCAGAGAGACTTCACTCTAACAGTTAAAAATGACCCTGTCACTGCAAATCTGTGGAGCTGCGGTCGAGCTGCCAAAGAGGAGCCAATTTGGGAACCCGAAACAAATGTATTCCCGTGGCTGGTGATTAGGAAGCGGTTCAGATTAGATGTAAGGCGCTACATGTGTCTACGCCGGCTCATGGCTGTGAATCCTCAAGCATCCTCCCCAGTAACCTTCCCTTCTTTATTTTGTTCTTTCACGACTAATCAGCGATTTCTTTTCCCAGCACTTGAAACAAGAGAAGAGGAATTTCAGGGCACTCTGCTGGACTTATTTACCTGTTACTTTCTCCTGCGTGGAGGAAAAGCATGCTTTTACCTGCTCAGACCTCCTGGGACAAGGGCCAGCAGCAGAGCTGAAGCCACCCTGACGTCCCCGTGGAAAAGGCGGTGGCTGTTTGCGTACCCCAGCAAGGGCACACAGGCAGTGCCCGGTGGGATTGCCAAAGAAAACAGGGCTGAGGGGGTCTGCAGGGAGCTCAGGTTGTCCTGAGACCTCCCCTTGCTCCAGATTTCTACTCGGAGTTGAGGGGCTCACACATGCCATCAGGGCAGGGCTTGGGGCTCACAGGGACGGCCCGGGCACCTCCGGTTGGGGTGAACTGGGAGCAGGGCAGAGGGGGCTGCATCCTTCCCACCACCTTCATGCAAGCTGTCCGTAAAGGATTTCTTGTTTCCTTTCATTAGACTGCTCAGGGTAATTATTTCAAATGCACTGTCACAAGCTTAAAAAAAAACCCCAAACGAGTCGCTAAGGAGCCAATGCTGTGCAGCATGGGCAGGGCTGGCAGGATGCGGGCAGGGAGGCAGAGGTCCAGCTTGAGGCAGGAGCTGGGACGAGGAGGCACCTGGTGCAGCTCCCCGTGCTCGCTCGGCTTAGCAGGGTGCAGCTGCTCCCCATGCCGCCACGTATTGCATGGCCGTGAGGGACACGTCTGGGCAGCCGAGGAGGACGTCACCAGCAAGGCTCGACCAAAACCCAGCCAGGTTTGTGCAGAAATGACCCGCAGGAAGAGCTACGGGCTGGCACCGAGGACAATGCCGGGCTCCGGAGAGCCACAACCAGCCCCGGGCTGCACCCTGCTGCCAGCTGGCTTTAAAATGTCTGTCCTCAGCTTCTCCTCTTCTTATTATTCCTTATTCATCAGCAGTGGCATTAAATCCTTTAGGAGTTTTCCACAGATCCCCTCTGAGGATGAGGCAAGGCAAGTGAGCAGCTTTTGTGCTGCCCTGGTGTTTGCCCAGCCCTGATTTACACCGCTTCCCGGAGAGCACACGTCGTATATTAGGGCCAAGCTCATGCTGCTCGCCGCAGTAGTAATTCTCCCCCTTTCCTGAACCGTGGCCTATTTTGGAGCTAATAAATCCCCCCAGCAGCCTGCCAGACTCCTCCTGTCCAACCCCAAAGAGGGGGAAAGGGAGGGGAAAAAAAAAAAACAGGGAAAAAACCCCCCCTAGCATCACTATGGCAACCTGCTCTTTCCTGGTGCTGCAAAACCTTAACGTTCCCACTCCCCATTTATCAGTTGCATTCGATCAGGCAATGATGCCAGTCGGCATCACTACGTGTTACGAGTGTTGGATGCTCGTGGAGCTCGTTGTGCTTCAAAACCAGTTGCACATTTTATGCATCCTCCCTCGGGCCAGCCGGAGCTGTGGGTCCCTCCACGGGCTGCTCTCCAGTGGGCAGACGTGTGGTTTTGGGAAGCAGAACCATCCCCAGGGCAGGGACCGGCATTGCCTTGCCAAGCCCAAGCGTACCAGATGGGCTCGGCAGGGGCACGGCCCCGCTTGGCCGGAGACGCCGCCATCCCCGGCGGGCGCTCGCGCAAATCAGCCGCCGCAGGTTTGCTCGCCGCCTCCCTCACCCTTCCCTTGCTCATTATTAACCCACCTCTCGTTCAAGGGAAGACCCTCCGTAGCTCTAAGCACGGCACGGACTGCTTATCCCCTCCCGCAGCGTGCGCAGTCCCGCAGCTGGTGGTGCAGGGGTGCACGCAAGCCCGCGTGGGGCCGGCACCCTGTAGAGCAAGCGTGCCACAGCAAAACCCTCCGCGCCCGACACAACAGGGACTTCCAAGGCCGGTGAAAACCGCCAGGAGCCGAGTGGCGAGGAGGGAGCGAGCTGTCCCGCCGCTTGTCCCGGTGCCCTTGAGCTCCGGCGTGTGGGGACGGCGGCAGCGGCTGCGGGCAGGCGGCGGCTGTGGGGACGGGCTGCTCCAGCGGATGCTCAAAAGGGCATGCCAGCTTTCATTATGTCTCGTTTATAGCTTATTACCGGTCCCGCTGTGCGGAGAAAAGCCACCAGAGGTGGAAGGGAAGCGGCTGTGTTCCCTGGCAGGGCAGCGGGATGTTGGATGGCTGCGGAGCTTCCCAGCGTGGGAATGGGAGTGGGGATGGGAAACGCTGCTCATCCTAACGGATCTCAGATGAGGCTACAGCGAACCCCAGAGGAGCTTCCCCCCACAGAGGCACCCACCTCGTACAGACCCTCACCCAGGGTCACCCATTTGGGCACTGCCACCGTATTGACTCATCTTTCTTTATTGCAGGAGAAGATGGTGCTCTGCGCCCGCGCCGAAAGAAAATTGCTTTTGCTTCACAGCTCAGGCGGCCGTGCTTTATTTATTTATTTCATACCCCCGTATTTGCAAACCCATTTCCTCGCTCTGCAAGCAGAAAGGCAAGCGAGCGCAGCCGCTCCCGTCACCAGATGGGCTCTATCGCTGTGCCCTGGCCCGCTGGCATGCCCGCAGACAGCTGCCCGAAGCGGTTGCCATGCCGAGCCCCTGAATTCAGAGTGTTAATAAAGCTGGATCCCAACACTCATTTAGGTAAATGAGATGCAAGGCGTCCCCGGCTCCTCCAGCAGCCCCGGTGAGCATGGCAGGGGGCTGGTTTTCCTGCAGGTTTGATTAGCTCTCTCGGGCAGGGAATGCAGATGTTGCAGCCGGTTCTTGGTGCCCCTCCAAGACGGGCAGTGTTGAAGGCAGCAAGTGGAAGTGGAGTGCAAGTCTGGATGCCATTCAGGGGATTATCATTATTTAATTGTTGGTTTAAGTGAGTGCAGAGCCTTGTTGCCTCCTGGCACAAGTGTACGTTTTTGAACAAAGGTGTTGGAAAAAGCAACGCGTTGCCCCGAAATGAGCTGGATTGGCCATCCATCATCACATGAGCTGGCACCATTGCAGGGTGCTGGGCAGGTCTGGGTGCTGGGCAGGTCTGCGTGCTGGGACCCAGCACGTGCAGTACCCTCCCGGGAACCTAGAAGCCAAATTTGTGGTTTCCAGCTGTGGGTTAATTTCTCCGGTGGGTGCTGAGGCCTGAAGGAGGCGGCAGCTTCCCCCCTTGCTCCACATGGGCGTCGCTGAAGTGGTTATTTATTTCACGAGATGTTTGACCAGACAGCTCCCGCAGGTAAAAAAGATTAAATATTTCTCTCCTTCCCAGTTCTGGCCTTTGCCAGGGTTTTGCCTTTCCACAGTGCTGCAGGTCATCATTAGCTCCCCCTTTGCATTAAATAGTTGAGCTGTCCTTTACCAGGAGGGAAACTGAGGCACGGGCAGGACCTTCCCTTCTCGTGAACGTCCCCCTGCAGCAAGGGCACCACAGAGCAGCCCCTTCCCGTCTGTTCCCCCACAGCCCCCCGTGACCAAGCTGTCCCCCACTGTTTTTGTGCAAGGCAGAGGCTCGGGCGCTCGTCCCATCCTGCCCCCGCAGCCCTTGCAGTGCGTGCCACCACATCTCCCCGGGGCATTTGCCTAATGAAGATTAAAGAAGTGCTGCTGCAAATATGTCAGTCATAAAATAACATAAAATAATAAAAGAAATAAAGTGCTCCAGCTATCAGCCCAAGTGGAAGTCTCAATTAGCAAATATATCAATCATTGATGACATCTTAAGTAGCGTTTACAGTGAGAGCATTACAAAAATGATTTGCGATTACGGCGCTGCTGCGTCTTTGCTGGGAGCAGAGCTCCCCGGGAAGCAGTGCTGCCGCAGGGAAGCACCATCCAGGCTCCCAGCACGGCACAAAGCCGGGGCTCGCCAGCCTGGGTGGGATTTGGGGTACGGACTCCGCAACCCCGAGAAGTATTGTTGTCTTCCGTCGAGGGGTACCTGGTTCTGCTTGCTCCTGCCTCAGGGTTCAAGGGGCTCGGGCAGCGCATTGCCGGTGGCGGCACAGGGCTGAGGTGGGTGGGTGGGATATTCCCCCGGGCCACGAGCTGGGGAGGGAGGGAGGGAGGGAGGAAGAACATGCAGCTGGGTCTCACCCAGCCTTGCTCCAGCCTCCTGCCCAGGAGGGGTTTTGCTTTGCAAAGCAACCAAGCCTCCGAAAGAGCCGTGCGGACAGGTCCCATCTGCTCGTTCCTGGCCCCGGTACAGGGGGAATTAGAAGCCGTGTGGCACTGGCTGCAACGAGTGGGATAACGGTCCAACGTGCCCTGCCAGCATCACCCCGTTAGGAACCCACCGCCTGCCTGCACCTGCCTGCGAGCTGCCCCTCGTGTCCCCCAGCCTGGTGGCCATGGCCAAGCCAAGGACCAGCCCACTGGGGACGGAGCCAGAGATGATTTACAGCTCCGCTGCTAATGCCTAAGGCCCGGGATAAAAAGGGATTGGACAAAGGCGCTGGAACATGCACAGTCATTTATGAATATTACTAGATTACAGGCGGCTTACAGGCTCCCAGCTGCGATCAAACCCCTCTGGGTAGCCACAGCAAGATAAAGATGATGGCATGTGTAACAGGAGGAGTAAAGCCTCTCCCAAACCTCCTCCAGCCCTGAGATGTGTTTCTACACACGCACAAAAAACCCCATTGTTTGTTTGTTTGTTTGTTTTAAAAGATTTTGTTGGATTTTGCCCAAAGCCCCAGCTGCAAACATCCCATTTTGGCAATCGATTTCAGCAGTGGGAAGAATCAGAAAAGCAGTTTCTCCTTGCAGAAAGACAGAAAAACACTTTTTTTTATTTTTTTATTAGAAACCCCAACATCTCCCACCAAAAAAAAAAAATTACCGAGAAAAGATCAGTTTCTTTTTGCTTTCAATCCCTCCCCTGCTCAAGCCCGCACGTGTTCCTGCAGACACAGGCGCTTTGCTGGAGCGATTTAATCAGCTCTGTAACAGATGCAAAGGCTGAATGGGAGGAAGACGCACGGGGAGAGAACGGTGCAGCCAAAATATTTCCGTGCTTGCAGAGCAACCTCAGCTCCCGGGGCTGCAGTGTCCCGGCAGGATGCTGGCTCTGCCCCTGTGGGCTCCCGGCTTTGCTCCGTGTCACTGCGCATCTTTACGCAGAGCAGAGGGGAGCAAGCGCAGCAAACCTCTCCTGGGAGTCCCCTTGGAGACGCCCTGGGTACCGGCATTTTTCCGGACCGGTGAAGTCTTGCTCTCACCTGCAAAACCCCCTTTAGCTTCAGGGCTTCACGGTGGGGAGGATGGAGTGATTTCAGGTTTCCCAAAGCAGGTTTCAGCCCCGCAGGTTTGGACACTGATAGGAAACCTTGGTGCTGGTGGGACCTGCCGTCCCGAGACCCTGCTTCTTGCCTGGCTCCAGCAGCATCCTTGGAAGTGCTCCCCGAGCCTGCCAGGCTGAAGGCAGCTCTGCTCGCCCTGCAGCCCCCTCCCAGCTCAGCTGCTCTTTCAGCTTAGCTTACATTCATCCAGAAGTTCAGAAAGTTTATGGTAAATTTGCCCTCGGTGGTTGGTCTCATTACAACCCTCTCCAAGGAACTGCAGTGATCAAAAGCGAGAGGAATTATTCAGAAGAGTGTAACAAGGAATAATGCATTGGCAAGGGAAGACTGGGAGATGGGAAGTGAGAGAGTAGCAGGAATAGTAATGATTATCTCTAGGTGAGTAATTTGCCCAAGGGTTTGCTTTCTGGAGTGAAAGGCTGAATCCACTGATGGAGACTGAGGGAGCCCAGATGATGGGGGCAGCTTCGGGATGGCCCACACAGGACAGAGGTGCACAGCTGAGCTCTTTTGGAAGCGTTTCTGGGTGCCTCCTGCCAGGCTGTACGACCTGCCCATTCCCAGTCCTCGCAGGAATTGCCTGAGAGCACCGCGATCGAGCTTGGGCAGCCTCCAGGTATCCCCAGCGCAGTGAGGGATGCGGGCTGCAGGCCAGCGCTTGTCCCTCTCCCGGAGGGTCTGATCCTGCTCACACGCTGGGGCAGCTTGTGCGCAGACGCCGCTCCGATCCTGCAGCGTTGCTGTGATTCCATTAACACGGAGGCACAGCCGCTAAATTACATTTAATAAATACCTAATGAGAAAATGACAGCCACTTCTGGACTCTCAGCAGTCCCTTTGGTTATTCACAAGCTCAGAAAAGTACAACTCGGCTTCAATAATTGATAGTCCACTAATGCAGAGCTCAGGGGTAGAAGGGGCCCCATTAATTACTGCTGGGCAGCCGCACGGCTCAGGCGCCAAATGCCACCGCGCCAGCGCTCTCGAAATGATGCTAATAAATACAGCAGCCCTGCGCGCTGCAAAGCACGAGAGGGTTCTGTCTGCTCCCTCCGGAGAAGGGCCGGTGGTCCAGGGGCTCGGCAGGGGACTACAGCAAAGTACAATTAAAATTAAGGTGTTTCAGGAAAACTAACCCGTTTGCAGTGATTTCTTGGAGGCAGGAGGGCTTGGGGCCGGGTGTGCTCCCCGCAGCCCTGGCACCCAGTCGGCCAGCCCAAAGCCATCTGCTCCTGTACACCCCTTGCTCCAGGGTGGAAATGGCTCTGAAAGAGCTCTGCCACGTTTTCCTGTCTTAGAGAAGGGCAATAATCTTTCTGGAGTGCTTTTTGAGCCACTTGAATTATGGCCAGCAGCAGGTTGTTAGCATCGTCCTGGGGCTGGAGGGTGGGAGATGCACGGCTCCATCCAAGCCAGGTGCAAGGTTAGGGAAAAAATGGGACTTTTGCAGAGTGGATCATCCTGTAAAGAGGACAACAGAGGCAGAAAGAGGGGAGCTGCTCTACAAACCCCCCAGGACACTGAGCCCCATGTGCCTGCGCTGCTCCCCTGGCAGCCTCAGCCCACGGCCATGCTTCATCCCTGCAATAAAAACAGTGAAATTTCCATCTACAGCGAGGGAGGAAGAGAGATGGCCCCCAAGTTCGTAAAGAGTTATAGAGCAAACGATCAAAAAGTCATTGTAAATCCAATCACATTAAACCCTACACTTCAGAAATGTTCAGGCGTCTTCCTAAAGCCTTCCCCTGCTGCGGCAATGAATCTCAGGGTAATTTGCACAGCACCTGTCAATGAGACAATTTTCACCTTTCAATGAGGTTTTTAGGATGTTTCAGTCAATGGGATTTTCTGGGATAGAGGGGGAGGGAGGGTGCGCTGGGGGCAGAGGCTGGTGGTGAGCCCAGGGCGAGCCGGCGGAGCCTCGGGTGACCGATGGGCCCCTGAAAAAGTCAGCAGAAGCCCGGGCTGTGACGGATGTGTCCTGTCTCCCCCAGAAAAGCCTTCCTCCCTCTGCCACCAAGAAGGGCTGCTCTCATATTTCCATGAGAAAAAAGCCATTTTTGCAAGAAAAAATGGTGTTGCAGAAGAGGGGACCTGGGGAGGCAACAGCAGGTCTGGAGAGGAGAGGGCTTGCAACGTCCCTGTGCCGGCTGTGGGGTCCCCTGTCCCCCCGTCCCCCCCCTCCCCGATGCAGGCTCGGGGGCTCCTGCATCCCCAACACCTCTCCACTTTCTTCGTGTGCTCCCAATCCTCCTCCTCCCAAGGGAGGATCTGCCCAAACAGCCAGCAAACACCTTGGCAAAACAACCTGTGTTTGAAGATGGGAAAGCGCAGAGGAGCAGAGATTAAAGGAAAGTAAATAGTTCCCTCTGCGTGCCCGGGGCCGGCTCAGCCAAGGCGCTGCCTCCAGTGCCATCCAGCCCCGCAGCGGTCTGCCAAGAGCATCCTGCTGTCGGCGTGCACCCGGGCTCTGCAAATCCAAGCATCTCCTACAGATCTTACCTGGGCTCAGATACTTGATTGTCCCTTTAAAACTACCTTAAAAGTTTTTAGCTGAAGTATCCGACACAAACCAGTCATTCTGGGCCCAGGCAAGGTGTCCTGGATGAGAAGGATGTTAAACAAGCAAGCCCTGCACATACACACGCGTATCCACCAAAGATCCAGGAGTTATTAATGCATATGCATAAAAACGGCATTTCATTAGGAGCCCAATAATACCTCGGCCATATGGTGTTGTATTTACCATCCACACTCAAAGCACAGCCCTTGTCAGCTCTGAAAGCTTCTAGCTGAAAAGGGGGTGGAGGTGATAATGGATTTTCAGAGAGACAATTATTTGCTGGCTCTGTCATGATGCGCAGATCGATGGCAGATGTTTCTGATGTATCCTGACCCATTTTTGATCCTGAAAACGAGTGTGTGTCAGGGCTGCCTGGCCTGTACAGAGCTTGCAAAGCCAGTCTGGGAATCATCCCCGTCTGCTTCTCTTTGCAGCTCTGGAAGGGACAGGAGCCATTTGTTAATTTTAGGGAGAGCTGGATTGCGGTGGCACTGCTGGGGCTGGTCCGACGCGATGGGCTCGCTGGGAAGGTGGACAGAGGGGGATTCTGGCTCCCTCCAGCAACAGGGATGGGGCTGCAGGAAACCCCATCCCACCCCCCCTGCAACGGGAAACACAGCCTGCTCCGAGCCGGCAGGTCTCTGGCTTGACCTAACGTAGAAGAAATGCATCAGTGCACTTTACTGATTATAGCTAATCCAGACCTATTTCACATCACTGCTGAGAAAGTCTTTCCTGGCTTCACCGTGGATCAGCCTTTAAATAAGGGCTCTGGGTGGCTTTAAATCTCTGAGTACAGCCATCATGGGGGAGCCGTGCTGTCGGGGGGATGTCTGTGTGATGGGTACGTACCCATACTTGTGCACACACATTTTAGGGGCAGGGAAAGGGCCTGATCCTTTCCATGGGAGGAGAGGCAGGGGGCTGGGGTGGGCCAAAGGAGCGGTGAGGAGCTGTGGAGACCTCCCCAGTGCAGCCTAAAGTCACCGTCCCTCTGCCCCAGCCAGCTTTATTCCTGCTGGGGAAGCATACCTTCATGGGCAGAGTTTTTAAATGTTTCCTGGCTGAGTCCCGCTTGGATGCTCTTTAAATCTCCATCCAGCTAAGGAGTGTCACAGCACATCTCCTCCAGCCCTAAGAGAAGAGATTTACAATAAAACCATTAGAAAGAAAAGCAGACGAGGCAGGATCCACCGGCCACCTTTGGCTGCCCAGTGAGGGAGCACGACTCATGAATTTGACAAATCCTCCCCCAGCCCATGCTCAGCCCCACCGAATGCTCAGATGAGCGGCTCGTGCCTCGGCTGGGGGAGGACAGCGGCTGGGAGGTCACTGCTCTGGGGAGCAATGACAGGGGAGGGGCAATTCTGGGGCCAGGGCTGCTTCCCAAACGAGGATGGATGAAGCAACGATGCACTCCAAGCCCCACGCGAGCATCCCAGCGGGTGCATCACGCTCTCCTCCCCACGCCACCTGCACCGCAGACCTGAGGCTGCACTTTCCCGAGGAGCTCACACCCCTGCCAAAGTCTGCGGCCTCTGAGCCACAGAGTCTGAACGGCGTGCAGCGGTCTTTGCCCATCCCTGCAGGGTGAATCCTCAGCAGGCAGCCCGGGAAAGGGGTCCCTTCGGGGATCTGGGTCCCTTGGGGGATCTGGGTGATCAATCTCCCCACGGGTGCTCTGGCCACAGCACCTGGTGCCAGGGCAGCGGCTCCCAGACATCCCCCAGCACCTGCAGCCCCGAGGGGACGGGTGTCCCTGCATCACCCTCAGCCCTGCATCACCCTCAGCCCCTTGTCTGAGCGAGTAATTCTTAATTCTTAACACTGTGGTGCCCGGGAGATTATGATAGTTTAGGCAAGCAGATGCCTCCCTAGATCAGCTTCCTGCTAAATTAGCATTAGCTTTTTACAGCACCGGCAAGCTGTCGGCTGCTCAGAAGCCCCGTTCCCAGAGCACACCGTTCTGCTGGGCTTTAAAAATGACTTTGCAGTGTAATAAACAGCCTGCGTCAGCTCCAAGAACAAATGTTTTAGGTTGCAAGACCCCAGAGGTGCTGTGCTTTATGCTAAGCAAGGCAGGCTGGCTGTGGAGAGCAAAGCGCTTGCCAGTGGCACTGCCGACCTGCCTGGGTGCTGCTCAGCAAGGCAGAGCCTGGACACGGGGGTGGATTCCACCGTCCCTCCTCTGGCAGCGAATGCGGGAGATGTGTACGGCCCCATTTTGCAGGGGGTAACGGGAGGCAGAGGGAGGAGGCAGACCCCAGCTGCGCAGAGCTCTGTGCCTTTTCAAAGCCCGTGGCAAAGCGCGTCCGGGGTTGCAAAGGACACCTCTGGCAGCCGGCGGCAGGGGTAAGGTTTAAGTCCTTGCTTTTACCAAAAGCCCATGTAGGACTGATGCTCCCTGCTCCGGCATGTGCCCTGTCCCCACGAAGGGGGCATTACTGGGGGGCTGACAGCCCCCACGCTGATGGGAGCTGCACCTCTGCGACCTGCCCGTGCTGCCGCCCAAAAACACTGCTCCCGAAAAGCCCCCCGACTTTCTGATGCAAAGACAGTTCTAAAAGGGACGTCTTGGTCCCAACCGGCCCCTGCAGTGCTGCAGGGTGAGGGGCAGGATGCTCCGGCTGCCCTGCAAAGCACAGAGCCCCAGGGCACAGCCCCGAGACCCCCGTGGGGCCAGCCTGGTCCCGGGGGAGCCTTTCCACGGTACCTGCTTGGGTGCTGCCTCCTGCATCCCCGCACGCACCCACGTCTGCCTCCGCTCCCCGAAAACGCCGGGCTCCCACCCCATGCCACTGCCAGGGCCAGGGCTGATTTGATTTCCAGTCCTGAGGAGCACTTGTCTTGTATGGGCTGGTGAATAATTTATAGTTTGCTCATGAGAAAAGGCAATGGGGAGCGTGGAGGGGGGCGAGAATAAATATATATTTATAAAAAATGGAAAAAGCTAAAAAAATAATAATAATGCCCAAACCTACTCTGTAAACTGTTCCTTTGATCTAATCCAGAATAAATTATACATAATGGAGCTGGTTGGTTTTGCTTGCCGACAGCATGAATAAAAAAATAGAAAGCAAGAAAGCAAGCCAAACCATTTGGGCTAATAACAATGTGCTCAGTGTATATGCTTCATCTGGTATTACTTTGCAGCAGCTAGCGCAGATTTTCATGTGAAAGAAACCCATTTTTAAACTGGGGATGTGCTGTGCAGGCAATGAGCTGGCGGTAATGCTCCGTGATGGCTGGAGCATCTGAAGAGAATCTTTTCCTTTCTCATGCAAGACCAAGAGATTCCCCGATATCTTCCACTAAAGGATCTGGAGGTCACCAGGTCTTTCAAGACAACACTTTGCTGCAGACCTTAGGGCAGATGCATTTACCAAAATTCTGAAACAAGGCTGATTCAACCAAGAAACAAACTTTTTGATTTACAAAATAGAGCCACGGGAAAGTCTTGAGAGCTCCAGATTTTTTTTCCCAATGCCTTCGTCCTCCCTCCTCTTCCTCCCCTCTCCTCCCTCCACCCTCCTTCCTCCTCCCACAGAAAGGAAATACTGAGTGAGGCAACTTAACAGAACTGATCTTTCACGAAGAGCTTAACTTATTGCTCCAGGATGCAGATTCATCAAGAAACACAGTCCATAAAGAATTCCCACCCAGCTCGGGAGCCAATTCCGTTTCAAAGGCTAATGGAAAATCACTACCGTTAAGAAGTCAGGCTGCACACTTGCACTGACTTTCTCAGGCAAGAAGGGTATTGACCAAATAGCCAATGCTCCAAAAATAAAAATATTCCCCCGGGGTTGGTTTCAGCATCCAATTAAAAATCCTAGCAAAAATACCAGCCTTTTTAAACATGCAATTACAGAGCCAGGGAATCAGACAGGTGCTGATATGGGGACAGCCAGGGTCAGCTGCTAACCAAAAATGCCTCCTCGAATTTAGTTTTTTGTCACGAAATGAGAGAAAGAGAGAGAGAGAGATCACCAGTGGCAAATGGCAATCAATTAGCTTGGGAAGAATAAAAGGTCTCTGAAGGTCTGCACTTAATCAGCATCCTCAGCCAAGGAGGGCTGCAGCCTCTCCCCCGCGATGCGAGGCTGGCTCAGCCCTCGCAGCCGTCGCTCCTCCGGCAGAGCAGGCGCTTTTGCAAAAAAATCAACCTGCTCATTTTGTGAAGGAAAGCCGCAGTTTTCCTTCTGGATCACTGCTTTGGGAGCAGGGAGAGTTTCCATCACAACCAGTCACCTGCTCTGGACGGCTGCTGCCTGCAAAGGGAGCGCAGTGCTGGGGGGAGAAGCCAGCAGCCCGCTGCCTGCCCCGCGAGCCCACCGCGAGCTCACCGCGAGCCTCCACAGCTGATCGCCTTTCAGAAAAGTCACACGAGGAAGCTCAAAACCGAGGGTGAATTTAATGTTTGGCATGTGAAATTATGCTGCATATCAACACTCCGCCACATCTGTCCAAAGTGAACGGGCAGCTTCACAGCTCTTTTACCTGCGACTCTCTTTTTCACCATTTGAAATGTCTGTTTGTTTATCTATTTGCAGTTCTCATCAAATCCACCTTGAGGGAATTCACTTGTCTCCTCCCAGCCCAGCTCAAGCCATGACTGCTGCAGGTCCAGCACCAGACGTGTGAGGGGAGAAATGGCAGCAGAGTCACTGCCTTCATCCCGGGCTCCAGAGCATCCCGAGGGCAGCAGTGCTCGCGCAGCGCTGGAGATGTGCTGAACACGTCTAAGCTTCTCCCTAAAGGTCCTTAGCCATGCAGGAGGTGAAGAAGCATTCGTAACGATGCTTAATTCTTCTTTAGAACTTACTCAGTGGTGGAGACAAAGGGGTCTGAGTTATTCTCATCATTGTATAGGTGGGCAACCAGATTGTGACGTGGTGTAGGAGCCCACGACTTGTGGAAGAGGACTGCTGTAGGGACAAGCTTTGGTTCGTCATCGTCAAGCTTTGGGAGGGCGCCCACCAATCTCATAGCTGCGCAGAGAAAACCAGCTCGAAGCAGTGCCCAAAGCCTTTTCAGGTGTCATCCGTGCAGGGCTAACTTGTGCTCCAGGAGGATGCGACTGGTTGTTTGCCAAACCAAAGCACCATGCCGTGTCTTGGACCCAACCCGGGGAATTTCCATTCTCTTCAGGTTCAGGGTGTCTTGCTTGGCAGTGAGAGATGCGTCACTAATTGGTACCTGGTCACTGTGAGTTGTTCAAAGGAAATATTAGCCCTGAAGCCTGGGTCGAAGGAAACAAGTTACCTGCGACCAAGCGGAGACATAGAACAAGACAAGCAAAGCTTAAGCACCTTGCAGATCAATCACAATTATAAATCTAGTTAGAAGTAGATGAATGTTCACTGAGGTCACTTAAGGGCACTCTTATTAGAGAAGTTGATTAGCAAGGAGGCTAATAATATATGTTAGGCTGCCAAACAGTCTAATTATAAGCATCACATGATGGCACAGGCTCATCTACTCCCTGCTGGTGCCTTCCTCTGCTCCAGGCACCCAGCTTCATGCTGGAGGTGACGCATTTTCTTGGGGAAGTTGCAGATGTTCCTGCAGTACCTATGGGTCCAGTTGTGCCTGCCCTTGCCCCACCATTCAGCACAGCCCTTCTGCCGGCTCACCAGCAGCCAGGGGCTGGGCTGGGGTCAGGCTGGAGCTGGTGTCGACCACCAGCACTGCCCAGGTCAGAGCAAGGGGAGACAGAAAGCTGCTGAGCCGTGTTTTCAGGGACAGGGAACTGTGCATCTCACTCATTTCAGACCCTTTTTTACTGAGAGGTGGTGTAGGTTGTCATGATGTACATGGGACATCGCCTGTCATATATAACCTAGTTAATCAGCAGGAGACTGGCTTCCGAGATAGTGAGGAACAAGGGCATCTTGCTGCTTGTGTGTTTGACCTCAGTGCAACCAAGCCCTCCAAGTTTCTTCCTCCTGAATTCATGACATTTGTCTGGATTTAGGGGTTTTGCTTTCCATAAAGCTCTGCCTTTGCTTTCTGACACTGTAACAGCCCTGGTTTGGATCAAATACAGTTTCCATCAAAATTCCTCAGCCCACTGGGGAAATGTGACCCCTCCAACGTTGGTGTTAACTCCTGCAGCAACCAGGCTGCCAGCCACGAGCTCTGCTCTGCTCTGCAAGCCCTTCTCGGCCCCTTGCAGCCCACCGTGCCCATGCATGGCTGCCGTTAGACCACCGGCCCCGAGCCGTGTCCAGCCTGGGAAGGCAGGAGGGGTCAGGAGCTTTGGGGGTGTTTTTCACACGAGGAAGCCCCAGGGTCCGGTTGCAGAGATTAGCCTAATACACACGCTTCCCCTCTGTCCTCAGGGTGGAGAGCAAGTGGTATAAATGATTTCTAGGCTGAATTTTTGCCTTATCATGATCCCCATTCGCACCGTGTGCCTGGCATGGGCTCAGCGTGGCTGTCTGCTGCTCTGCTCCATGCAGGAAAGCCGGCCATCGAAGCCATGCCCCAGGTTTCTGAGGACAAGGCATTGCATAATATCCACCCCAGCACGTGCTAGATCAGCCCCTCGGCTCATATAAATCACGAGAGATCCACTGAGGTCAATCCTGGCCGATTGTATCCACTTGATCTCCTCTCGGGAGGCACCACTTAATTGATTTGCAGAGTTTGCAGGGAGCAGGCTGCATTTGCCGGGCATCCTCTGCTACCTGCCCATCTTCAGAGCCTACTCAAAACCTCTTCCCAAAAGTACCAGAATAGAAACATCTTAAACAACAGCTCCTTTCTGAGCGCCTGTGCCTCAGTCCATCTGGCAGAGAGCTGAGAAGCGGCTCGTTTCACCGGGGAGCCAGGCACCCGGGCACCTAACGCTGCCGAACCAGGCTGGTCCAGCGTAAACCTGAACCAGCTGCCCCTAAAACCATCAGCTTATTCCAGAGGGTCACAGGTAACTCCAGGTGAGCACCCCTCACCCACTCATGGCCCTTTTCCCCCAAAAATCAATTTTAATTTTTCATATCATGGCGGGAAAAAAAATTCCCGGAGGTTGCAAACTGCCACGGATGTCTCCAGCTGAGGAGTTTCCACTGGGAAGTGTCGAACTAGCCAGGGTTTGACAGGTTCGTTTGGGGAAGGAGAAAGGCATCGAAATGATGTGGTTTGGCTTTCTGCTTTGGTGGTCCCTGCCAGCAGCCCCTGGAGCATCGGTGCCCGTGATGCCAGGGCTGGTGATGCTCCGGTGGTCCTGGCCCCCACCCCAAATGGCCCTCACAGAAACAGCACTGAATCTATTAATTTAAAAGCAATTAGGATGGAAGTTGTCCCCCTCAAAGCAGCCGTTGGGCTGGGAGGGCTTTTCAGCTGCTGGGGGCTGGGGGAATTTGTTGCCATTGTGGTTTGGGGTTTTTTATAAACCTGGATTTATTTTCCATTTTATTTGTCTGAAATGACTAGGGGCTGGGGTGGAAAGAGCAAACATCTGGGAAGGAGGATTCTCAATAATTCATATTCCAGGATGGTCCCGCTCCCAGTCCCAGCAGGGTTCTCATATTTAATTAAAAACTGTAAAATATTTACACCTATTAAGTGCAGTGATTTCTCTCCCTCCCCAACCCCTCTCCCCTTTTGAGACCAAGGAAGGTGGAGCAGGGCAGTGATATTTGTGCGAGATCCTTCACAAACAATGAAGTAATTAACAGATTGGAAGTTTACGGCTAGGTTATTTTTTCTGGTGGATGTTTCCATCACCGTAACCGCTGCGGCGGCTCCCAACTTTAATGCAAAGCGCAAAGCAAAGGGAGGTTTCGTGCGGTGCTGAAAGCGTTGCAGCTTTGCACGGGAGCTCCGCACAATCTTTGATGCCGGGAGAAAACTGAGGTGTGGGAGAAGGCAGCTTCCCCCGGCGGGTGATCCCTGTGACCAGCCCAGAAGCAGCCGGATCAGGCCATGGGATGCAGCCGAGACGCAGCTCAGGAGTTTCCCCGTGCAGGGTTACAGTGTTGTCATTCAGTCATTTCTCCCTGAATTTCTCAGTGCATGGGAAGCAAGAGAAAACTGGGACAACCCTGTTTTTCCATGCTTTCAGTGTTTAACAAGTTAACTTCAACAACCATGGTTTCTTATGGGAGAAGAAGATTGCTGTAGACAAAGTTATTCTGCAATAGAAAAATTGCATTGGAAAGCTGGCGTGTCCATCCCAAGGCCCAGGGAAGAGGCTGCTCTTGCTCTCGGCTGAGCAAACGTGCACAGCTCCAGGCCCGGTGCCGGCACGACGCGGCTTCCAGGGCCAGGCAAGTGCTGCAGTCTGAGAGCTTGGACCCGTGTGTTGGAAAGGGAAGAAACAGCAGAGAGCCCGGGATGTCCCCCGCGCCTGGCAGCACCATGAATTTTCCCCGGGTGCTGCGGGTCCGTGCTCAGCGTGCACCTGCAGCCGGCGGAGCTCAGCACGTTGGGGAGTCGCTGGGTGCCACCGGTGAAGAGGAGCGACCAGGGGCACTGCACCCCATCACCAGCCCCAGCTGCCTCCTTCAGCACCCATCTCCCCATACCTGTCCCCTGTGATCGGCCTCGCTGACCCGCTTCCACAAAATGAGCTGGATTTTTCTAAATCCTCTCTAACAGCCAGCTAGTCTGCCGGCTGCGTGCTCTCCCTCCCCCGAGGGTTTACCAGCCTCAAGGGGAGAGCGCCTGTGGTTTGGGGACGTTCCCTTCCCAGAGCTCTGCAGCTCCCGCCGCTCAGGGGGAAGCCACATGGGTCTCATCCTGCACCCAGGGGCACCCTGCCCCGCGGGATCCCTACGGCACCGTGCAGCGGCACGCTGGGGTGCCCGGCTGCGGTTGCCTCCTGCTGTCACAGCTGGCGAGGCAGTGGATCCAGCTGATCCCTGGGTGGTTTAACCTCGCTAATGAATCCCCCTGGCTAATCTAACACAGCCAAGTATGGGAGAGAGGTTTTTCTCCGGGTAGGTGTGAGAGGCACGGAAAGATGCAGACAGCATCCCTGTGCCCGGCTGGGCTCGGACACGCAGCCTGCCCCCGGCCAGGCAGAGGCTGGACACGCCGCGCTGGTCGCTGTTTCCACGCGATTGCTGCCGGAGGTGAAATGAGTCTTCTCTTTGCAACCAGAAGGTGACGCAGAGCAAAAGTGTTGTGCAACTGCAGGGAAAAAAATGGTGTTTGAAAGCCCCATCTAATGGTCTGCAAATTTTACAAGCGCCTAATGGGGTGATGAGTACTGCAAAGCTCATGGCTCGTGTTTTTGCAATATAATTACCTTTCTTTCGCCTGCCTCCTCCTCATGCTCTTGCTGTTGTAAACATCCGTTCCCACAAGCATCCCTTCTACCCTGGGGATTCTCCCCATCTCCTTCATCCATCCTCCAAATATATCACAAAAGCTTTTCTCCTCTAATGGGTAGCATCCTTCTTTAGGGTATTTAAAAATCAGGATTTCCTATGTACTGCTTCTGTCTGTTGTACTTTTTTCTAATTTTCTTGTAAAAACCAGCAGCACTTCTTTTTCTTGAGAGCTCTGATTCACCGCCTGCGGTGTGGCAGGTCTCTTCGCTGGTCCCAAGCACGGGCAGATTGGAGCTACCCTGACACCACAAGCTGCAGAGCCCCTGGCGTGTGCAAACCCGGGAAGCTTTTTATTCCCGTAGGCACCTTGCCGGTAGCTTGGTGTGTGAGCACAGCGCTCTGATGGTAAAGTGTTGTCCTCCCCTTTTAGAGGTTTTATTGCTTCTCCTTAGAGGAGCACAAAGTACAGCGTCAGACCGAAGTGGCCCGGTTCACCCTGCCCCTCGGGCATCACCCGCACCCTTCCTGCTGGGTTTCTGTCACAGGACTGTTTTGCAGAGCATTTCTGGTCACTGGTTTGGCACATCCTTGAGACCACAGTGATGCCACCCACCCCGAGAGCACTAGCCCGCTGTCCACCTTCAGAGGAAGGCTGTATCCAGCAGAGACAGCGATGTCTGACTGCACCCAGCTCTGATTTCCAGACTAACACCGAAGCTGAGGCCAGCAAAATCTGCTCTGCCAGTGAATGCTGGCCACGTCCCAGAACACAGCCCCAGCAGTTAGAGCCCACCGTGGAAAACCTCTGCTCCGATGTCCCTCCACTTGCCTCCGTGTGCGAGCAGGGAACCCTGAGCAGGGGTGGCGACGGGGCGCAGCAATAAGCGTCCCGGCTTCCCGAGGCCCCGCTAGCTCGGCAGCTGTAAAGTGCCCTGAAATGCCCAGATCGGCTGTAGGATTTTATATTTGCATTACACCAAGATCAAGAAACCCAGACTGAGCTGGGGCTTAGGGCAGGTCAAAGGCATAAAACGGGCAGGCAGCAAGCTCGGAGCAGACACAGGATGCTGCCAAGAGCAGTGTTATCGTGTCCTTTGCATGGATGAGAAATGAAGACCGAGGTCCCACGGCACGCTGGCAGAACCACCCTCACCCTCAGTGCATCCTCCAAACACAGCCAAAGCCCCCCACCAAATCCTGGCCTCAAGCTTTGCTCGCCCTAGAAGTCTCTCCTGGATGGCCTCTGTAAACCTTATGGCCCCCCACCACAGGCAGGAGGCAGCCGGGAAGGGTTCAGCCCCCCCAAAAATGTCCCAATGGGACCGTGCGCTGCCCCATGCACCGGTCGTCCTACCAGGAAGGGATCTGTTGGCAGCAGGGGCTCAGGAGCATCAGCAAGGGTGTTGGAATGGAGATAGGGAGAGCAACGCTGACCCCGGGTGCTTGGATGGAGACATCTTTCAAGGCATCCTAAACAGCCTTATCAGATGTTTTATTCAGTTTTTATAAGTATTCCTTGCTGTAAAAGAGTAAACGAGGAGCCTGGGGCAATGCCAAGGGGTCTCTTTTTGTTCCTCTTGGCAGTACATCAGCTTTCAAATGATTTTTGCCATAAGGAAAAACAACATGCAAATTCGGGTCCCTCTCCCTTTTATCTCCCCCTCCCCTCTCCTCTCTGCACCACTCTCCTCTTCCTTCTGCTGATTCCCCCTCTTTTAAATGCAGATCAGCCCTGGAACTCCTGTTCACTCTCTTCTTGTTGTTGGGAGGTGACAATTGTATTTTTCCTGTTCAAACTGTCGGTGGGAGGGGGGGGGATTCTTCTTTCTGTCCTTCCTTTTCCCATTGCAGGGCGTGGGGCAGGACTTGGTGCACAGGCAAGGCAAGGAGGTCCCAGAATTAAGGCTGGGGGGATGCCGCACCGCACCGGAGCATCACAAATTGTCGTGTGTCCACACACCCGCCTGAGCTGCTGGTGAGCGTGCTTGATGGTATATGAGAAATGCCAATATCTGGAGCAAACGGGGTGTGGGAGATGGACGGCAGGTTTCCTGAGGGGGAAAAAGGACCACTTTGGGTGCAAAGCATCAGTTTGCACAATCCTGTGTGAGATCCAAAGCGATGCTGCCGGGGAGAGGCCGAGCAGGTCTGAGCGAGCTGCTGCCGGAGCAAAGGTTTAACCTGAACCCAGGCATTGTCACAGAGAAGAAATAATTGCTGCCCTCAGCATGCCAACAAGGAGGGAGAGTGGGGACAGACTCTGTGGTGCGGGGTGGTGAGCAGTCAGGTTTTCTGCTGATGGAAATCCACCACGAGCGTAAAGTCCTGCTCTTCAAAGCACCAAACATGTTTCCCTGCGAGCGTGAGGCTGAGAAATCCTCTACTGCTCTTTTTTCCTATTTGAAAAGCCATTTTTAAAAAAAAACCACTACAAACATCCATAAAAGTTGTAAATAAATTATAAAAGCAACAGAAGGGAAAGCCGAAGAGGAAAATCCATCAGTGGCTGAGAGGTGGCGATGCTCTCCCGGGGCTCACAGCCGCCCCCGGCGCTGGCCCAGCACCCAGCGGGTGTTGTTGTATTTGAGATGGGACTCACCTCTCCATGTCTGCGTAGCTAAAAGGGCTTTGGGTACGATCAGGTCTTTTCTGATCCTGCCTGGAGAGCCTGAGTCAAACACAAGCATTTCTCAAAGCAGCAGGAAAAACCCATCAGCTGTTCGAAAGGCTTGCGGTGCTGTGACTGCTGGTACTCCGGGTGCCTCCCGGCACCATCCTGAGCTCCGCGGGATGCCGATATGAACAGCAGCTCTCCACGTGTTTGGGCTGGGATTTGAATCTCCTTCCAGCATTTAAATGCCCCAGAATACCCAAGGAGTTAACGTCAAAGCTTTCCTACTTACTCAGGAACCAGAAGAGGCGGGTACCTTACATCCCCAGCACGCACGCTCCCCTTTCCCAGTTATTTCATCGAGAGGAGTGCTCAGC
The DNA here is from genome assembly GCF_028858705.1 of Grus americana. Lineage (NCBI taxonomy): Eukaryota > Metazoa > Chordata > Aves > Gruiformes > Gruidae > Grus > Grus americana. Next base: position 10,751,149 of record NC_072871.1, on the reverse strand, counting down.
CGGGCTCAGGCTGGGAATGCATCCAGCGGTGTGTAGCTGAGTGGGCAGCCGCAGCAATGGCCATTAAACCCAAGGGCATGTTCCTGGCGCCCGTGTGCGGCTGTGCGCTCCAGGGACGGGGCAGGCAGGAGGCTGGATGCACAGGGTGTTTGTAACCTTGCTGCGACTGTGAAGTGATGATCGTCTCCTAGCAGGGCTATGGGAAACCCCGCTCTCAGGTGTTGACTGTGGGAATGAGCAGAGGTTTCAGCCGGTTTTGGCTAAAAATTGTGATTTCTGAGCTCGTTTGCCCTCCTGCAGCATCCCATTGGCCCTTTTGCTCCTGAGAATCTCATGTTAATAGGGATAAAAACAAGTGGGTATATTCACATGCTGTGAACGCTAACATTTTGCAAATATTTCTGCAGAGAGAAGAATATTCTGGTAGGAACGGAGTGAACTGAGCCCCACTGTGCCAGCCGGGCATCCCTTCTCCATCCACTCTTCAGGCGTCTTAGCCTCGCTCAGTCTTTTCCTGGGGAAAAAACTCTGAATATCTAATCTTGCCCAAGAAAAATACAGTATTTAAAAGCTCCAGACAACATTCCTCTCCACCACTTCTGCTCTGGTACATTTGCATCCTGCTCCATCGCTGGTCAGGATCGAAGGGTTTGCTCCGTCAGGGTGCTGGGGTTCAGAAGCTGCCAGGGCTCCTGAGCCCAGAAACCAAACTCCCCCAGCTCCCTCCACCTTCTCCCACTGCGAACGTGCCTGGAGATTTACTTCACAGCAAGAGGTGAGAGAGAAACCGGGCGGCATGGCGAGGAAATGAGTGTTATACCCAGGGGGCTGGAATTGCAGCACACAGGGATTTGGCAGCAGTCCTGAGCAGTTTGATCCAAAACACAAATAAAAAGAGGAAAGTTGCTCTGAAGAGCAGTCTTAGAGATGCAGATGGCTGCAGTCGCAGGGGGCTGGAGGGTCACATCCCCGGCGGATATAAATCGATATGGTGCCATTAAATCCCAGGCAGCTTTTCACCTCCCGGAGCTCTGACCCGCTCACCTCCCGGCCGTCCTCTCGCCTCCCTGCCTTTATTAAAAACCTGCCTCAGGAGATGTGAATGGCATGAAATATTGCTGGACATTTGCATGAATAGAACTCCCCGAAACAAATTACTTTCACGGTGCAAAAGTTCACATCAGAACGGCCCACGGGGCACAGGGGTGACTTCGGGAACATTTCAGCATCGCTTAATACCGTCAGCATCACGCTCCGGTTTTCCCAGTGACGAGGCAGGAGCAGAGCCGTGCTGATGCGACTGAGAACAACCTCTCCCGAGAGCCAGGCTGCTTCATCACCCGCTGGGTACCAGCTGGGCAAACGAGCCTTGCCACGGGGCTCCTGCCAAAGCCACCGGCGAGCAAAGGGAGGACACGGTGTGTGTGGCTGGATGCCTGCACAGGTCTTTTTGGCACCGCAAAAGAACCCTCGTTGGTTTTGGTGATCCCATCCAAGCGGCATCTCGGCTGGTACATGGCCAGTCAGCCCGGGCGGGCATCCAGACCCCGCACGGAGCAGAGAGATCCCTTCCCGGGGCCAAACCCAGGAGACATCCCTCGGGTCCCACCGGTGCACGGCTCCCTCCTGGGCCGGGTTGATTTGCAGTTCGGCATCGCAGTGTCTGCCTGGGCAGGTCAGAGCGAGCTCTCAGCTCCTGCAAATAACTCCTCCACCGCTGCTCCATCAATACCAGCCCCAGCACAGTCGATTGCTTTTTGTGTTTCTTCCCAATGCACTGCAGCACATGTACACACACAGAAAAACACAAACTGGTATAAATTACCTTCCAGGCAAAGCCTGAGGACTTATAAATTGCTTAAAAATCAAAGCACATTCCAGGGGGGAAATGCAGTAAATTGGAAGGGAAAAAATGTGCATCTAGGCTTTTAATAAAAACAGTGTCATGGAGGAATCTCACAGCCCTTTCAAGATGTTAATTAACTGAGTCCCAGTACACCCCTTCGAGACAGAGAAGAGTTAATGCCCCTAACCATTTTCCAGATGGATGTGTATGTCAAAGCCTGCTGAAACACCCCACCCCGCGGTGGGGGGAGCATTTCGGGGTGCCCTCCCGGGGCGTTGGAGAAGCAGTGATTTCACAGCCCCGCTGTGCTCTGAGCAAGCTGAGCACCAGCGCTGAATGCAGCTCTCCTGGGCGCGCGAGCCAGCAACGGCTTTTCCAGGGGAATGAAATAGGATCAGAGGCAAAATAGTTTGGAAAAAAAGCAAAAACTCCAACCAAGAAAAAAGGAGTTTTCTAAATGAAAAACATAAATTTAAAGTGCAACACTGGCTTTTTTCATTTCAAAGCGATGAGGTTTTAATGTCTGAAGCTGGAAGACAACCCGCAAGTGATGGAAAGGAGGTTCAGTCTGAACATCCCTGTTGGGAAAGCAGAGACCTTCGCGCTCACTTGACTTCAGGATCCGGAGCTGTGATCAATACACCCAATATTGCAAGCCGGGCGATCGTAAAACATTTGCTTTAATTACTCGCATACTGCAGCCGAACAGCAAGCCCAGATTAAGGACCCGCAGCCGCTCTGGGGCTGCCAGTGGGAGCCCTGGGAAGGGCCACGGTGGCTTTGCTGGGCAACCTCTGCCCTCCCTGGAGTGGCCACCACGCGCAGGGACCGGCCAGGGGCTCCCGCAGCCGCCGCGCCGTGTTTCGCTGCCGTACTTGCCCCGGATCCAGCCTGCTGCTGACTTTCCCCAGCAAACCTTAGTATTTTCCTGGCTAATGTTAGCAAAGTCTGAGTTGGAATAGGGATCGATGTGTGAAATAGGATATGTTGAGATATTTTCTGAATATATAGCCAGGAGCATTTCACGACGCGAAGCCAGCAATGACTCTAGCAGTGTTTTTCCCCAGACTCAATCTCGGCACATTTTGGCTTTTCCTCCCAAGGACCCATTAGTCACTCCTCGGAATATAAACCAGGCTTGCGCGTAGCCGAGTTCCTTCAGTCTTTCAAAGATCCCCCACATTGTAATTCCAAAATAACATTGCACTTCTTTAATGATCAATAGCAATTACTAAGTCATTTATATCCAATAAAGGCTGCAGCAGGAGGTCTGTGTGATACATTACTGTATAAATTCACACTATGAAACAGATTAACAAAGCATTATGAAAAGCAAGCTTATTATTTGCATGAACACGAGGCTCAAGAGCTAATTGAAGCAATCCAGCAAAATGTCAATGACTTCTTTTGTATATGAAATATTCATTAAAGGCGAGCACTTATTTGTGAGCGATTGTTTATTTATACCTTTTCATTTGCATTCTGCTATAAAACTGTCTGTCTTTCCATTAGGACGCAGCCAGCACCGCTTTCGTTTGGAAACGCTGGGTCTTTAAAATTGCGTCCTGTCTTGCGAGAGCGGTGGGGGATTTTTCTTAAGCACTGATTGCATCAGATGCATCAGGGCCGATGGGGAGGGAAGGGAAGCAGCCGCAGAGTGCTGAGCCTCCTCATCCCTCCTCATCCTCCCTCTGCCCTCTTCCCGGGTGCTGCCCTGCTTGTCGCGGCACGGAGGCGTGCACTGGAGGAGCCTCGTGTAACACCAGGTTGGACACCCTGATCCTCTGCAGGAAGACCTGAGGGAAGCGCCAGCCTTGCAATTTTCTTTTTTTTCTTTTTTCTGCCAGTTGAGTTGACATTTTTATGCATTTATTAATGCTAATGAGCATCGTTTGCCCCACGCGATGGCCACGCGGCGTGCTCGGCCACGCTGGGCTGGGAGAGGCGTGAGCGCGGTGACAGATCCGGCTGCTCCCTTCAGAGTGCCCCCAGGCACAACCCGCGGTGACGTACCCGCAGCCAGGCTCTGCTGCGCTGCCCCGTGGACCTGGTGCAGGATCGGGCCCTCACGGTGTCACCGCCCTGTTGCCAGCTCCCTGCGGGACGAGCCCAAGGCTGGTGGGGTGCATGGGGCGCGGGGGGGGCTGTGCTCAGCCTAGAAAGAGGGACGGTTCCCCTTCCCTCTTGCAAACCCACTGGAAATGGCCGGTTCGGGGGTTTTTAATTGCTCTTGGCATTGTGTCCAAGCCGCAGGGCAGCGAGCGCTGAGCAGGGCACCCAGGGCCGGGGAAGACCCTGCAGAACCTTACGGAAAAACACCCCGAAAAAGAGAGAGCTGGAGGCACAGCCCCCGGGTTTGCAGCCCCTTACGCCACGTGCCCGCGGGCAGGACGAGCAGCGGGATGCCGAGGGTCCAGGCACTGCGCCCCCTCCCCGCGCTTGCTGCATTCTCCATTTTAAGTCACAAATGAAGTTTTTCCCGAGCCCATCTATTTGCGAGGACAGCTCTCAGACTACAAATCAATGCGCCACCGTATCTTATTTGCTCTGCAGCCAGCTGAGCAAAACAATGTAGCACCAACAGAGACATGAATCTCCTTCATTTATCTTCACGCTAGAAAAATTTCAAGGCTGAAGGGTTTTTTTGGTTATTTGGCAGCACTGTCAGGAGTGTGATGTGTTACAAATGGCTGGACGGGGGCTCCGTATTTGTTTTCTCCGTGATTTCCTTGGTCTAAATTGCAGTTTTACTAACACACATCCCCAGTTACCGGAGAGACAAACGTCTGACCAACAGATTAGGACAGGATGCGAGGATCAATCTTGCATCGCCTCTTGGAGGGAGGCTGCAGGAGAGAGGAAATTATAATTATCCCTAATAACGCCGAGGGGAAGGGTCTGTGCATGCACCAGCAGAAGACCCGATGGCCGAGGAGCAGTTCTGAGGGGCTCGGGGACCCCCTCCTCTGCGGTGCCGGAGGGTGCAGGGATGAGCTGCCCCGGGGAGCGAGGCCCGTTCCCCCACCCCCCGACAGAGCTGCTCCTGAGCTGCAGCTCTCCCTCTGCCCCAGACCACTGGCAGCGCCTGCTGTACCTCACCCCAAAAATTCCCATTGGAAAAATCCCTTCCCAGCAGCAACTTTTAGGGTTGCAGCCACGGGCATTTCACTGAGCGTTTGGCTGCTCCCCTGAGCTCCCTCCCCCCACGGAGGGAGGTTTGCCCAGACCCCATCCCACCGCTCCCCCAGCGACAGGAGCAAGCAGGCTCTTTACTGGCCCTTCCCAAAGCTCTCAGCACGTTACCGGAGCAGCGAACCCCCGGGGACCCCACGGCCACGTTGCACAGACGTGTCAGGTCCTCGCAGGGGGGAGCACAGCCTCTGCTTCTTGAGCATCAGCAGGAAACACCAGCCAAACACAGGCAATAACCCGCCGGTCCCGCAGCCCCCACGCGTCCATCCTGCCATTAACAGCAGTTGTTGGTTTTCTTACCACTTTATTAGCAGAGATACTGAGGGGCAGAGACTTCGTTTATTTTTTGAAAGCACCTAGCAAGCCCTGCTCGATGCTCCCCGCAGGAGCGGAAGTCAGCGGGGCAGAGTATGATGGAGAAATAGCTGCTCCTGTTGCAGGAGCCCAGCCCCGCGTGCCCGAGGATGCACTGGATGAGTGTGCCCCAGGATGCACAGGATGAGTGTGCCCGAGGATGCACAGGATGAGTGTGCCCAAGGATGCACAGGATGAGTGTGCCCCAGGATGCACAGGATGAGTGTGCCCAAGGATGCACAGGATGAGTGTGCTCAAGGATGCACAGGATGAGTGTGCCCAAGGATGCACAGGATGAGTGTGCCCAAGGATGCACAGGATGAGTGTGCCCAGGGATGTGGGGCAGCAGGCTGTCCCCTGCACAGCTGGCTCAGCCCAGAACGCTGGAAGCCCCTGATGGTGTAAGAGGCAGCCGATGCCCACCCTGCGCCACAGCGCTGCGGGAGGCGAAGGATCTGAGCGCTAGTGAAGCCATAGAGCAGTGAGCAAACGGCTTTCGGAGCCACGAGCAGCACTGGGAAACTGCTGACATCAGTGCACCAGCTGGGCCCTTTAATGGCTTTTAAATCACAGAGGTTCAACAGGAAAAAACCAACCCCTAATGTTTACTCACACTTGCGCAGTCTCTTATTTGCATATAATTGCTTCCTATCACAACATGCACCACCTTAATTACAGCAATCAGACCTCGTGGTGTACAGGGCGTGCTAGCAGACAAGTGCTCTGATGCCCGAGGAGCCGTGGCCATGGCCGTGTCCTGTGGCAGTGCAGGGGCCCACGTGGACATCGCAGCAGGTATTAATTATAGAAAGAACAGCAAAAAAATGAGGCAGGTGAAAACAGGGGATCCCCCCTTTTTTTTTTGATCGATACCTGTCAATCCTGAGGATCCCAGGGACACCCGCTGCCGGCATCTGAGCACAGCTCACTTCTGCAGCAGACTTTTTTTCCCTATTTAGCATGCAAACCCCTATCATTTAACTTCAAAAGCCCATAAAAACATCCCACTAATCACATTAAATTGGTGTGATTACATAGACCTGCTGCACGACGCAGCTCAAACCCTCGCTGTGCGCACACCCCGCTGCCACAGCCTGGACCAGACCCAGCACCCCCAGCCCAGACGTGGGTTTGACGCTGCGTTTGCCGGTGGCCTGGGCCAGCTACGGGGTTTTCTGTTGCTTCTGGTTTTCAAATTAGGAAATAAGTAACCTCACCGCAATACCTCGTGGGCCTTTTGCAGGACAAATAACTGCCAGAGCCCCCACGGGGCTGGATTTGAAGAGAGGCATTGACGGCACGGGACGGCTCAGATGATCCAGGACTTCCTAAGCAGCACCAGCTCTACCCAGCGCTGGGGGGGGTAGGGAAGCGCGTGGCGCACATCGTGCCTGTCCTACTTTCCTGCTCATGTGGTGGTGCAGATGATGATGCACGCACGATGCATTTTTTAAAAACCCAAGTCTGTCTTGAGAATTTAACTCTAGAGACATTTTCTGAGGACGATGCTAGAGATGTTGGAAAACATCGTTTCCAGGGAGGGCTGAGAACCAGCTGAAACCAGTCCTCTGTGGATCTCTGAAGCTGTTAATTAGACAAGAATTAACACCCTGGGAAACATTTGATTCCTAACAAGGGCACGTTTCCATTTCACCGGGTTTAGCATCACCCCGACTCCTCAAGCTCAGTAATATCTCCGGTACATACATCTGCTTTCCTCCCTCCTCACCTTCCTTAATGTTTTGGGATTCAGAGAGCTTAGAAGTTCGTTAGGGCTTTCGCCCTCCCTTTTTCCTTTACGTAGAGCACCTGAGGCTCGGGGACAATCTTTGGTGAAGACAGCCCGGTTACAACGGGGCCCGTGCAAGGTTGTTGCTGTGCCCCCCCCCAGCTGCCCCCCAGCCTGGGGCCGTGCCTGGGGCTGGGGAAGGACCCCAGAAAAGCAAAGGATGGTGCTGGGGAGATCGTGGGATCTGCTTAAGCTGGATGGCCTTTCTTACCTCCTTACTGCACAGCATGAAAAATGAGGAGTTTGTCTTAGAATCACCCAAACTATTTTTCTTCCAGCAAGCAGCCCGCAGGGAGTACGCTGGCCTCTCCAGGCAGAGGGGAAATACAAACCAGATCCCTCCCAGCTCAGTTTTGTTACCAGTTTTCACTCTTACGATGCCGATGCACGTTAGCAAACCACGCAGTTTATTCTGCAATTAAATATTCACTTCTGCCACAACCGCCTGCCCCTCCGATGCACTGGAAGACAAGCAAACACGGAACGGGGCCGGGTTTCGGGTTCGCCCGGCAGCCCGTTGAGCTTTAGAGCATCTCTTGAACAAAGTTTTGGACGCGTGGTGTTCTCAGGGTGCCGTTTCTGCCTGCAGCCCCTGCCAGTGGTCCTCCAGCTCCGGGGAGGTACCGTGGTCCTGGGACTTCAGCGTTTCTCCTAACAGGCCACTGGTTATGCAGAGACCATGAAATTTTAACCCAGTGCTGTGGTTTGCCAGGGTGTGCTCCTGTTTTGGCAGGGAAGAGGGAGGTGGATGGGCTGAAGAGAGAAACGAGGGAACAGTTTTAGGTTGAGATATTATAGGAGGTTGAGATGAGCTAATTATTTCACTAACAAAAGTTCTTAGGGGGAAAAAGTGCCCTGTATTTTGTTGGTTTTTTTTTTTTTCCTCTTTCCTCAAAGACGTCACTGCGAGCGAGCACACGTGTTAGCTCCGATGATTTATTCAGCAGCCACATCAGCTCTGCCTTCCACTCTGACAGTCTCAGGATCTCAATATTTTATATGGAAATCTCCAGCTCTCTGCCCCTATTTCTGCTTAAAGCTGCTTGTTTTGTACACTCATCTCCGGGGTGCAAAGACGTAATAGGTGCCGCTCTCCTCTGCTGCTCTGAAGTTTTTCTGAGTTTTCCGGATGCTTTTGAATCTCTCCCTCCCCTCGGTCTCTCCAGCAGCCCGTCAGCAGTGTGACAGAGCGTGGGACAAACCCGGGATGGCACCATGTCCCCTGCCAGTGCCACCGTCCCCGTTCTGTGCCTGCGATTCATCCACAAGCCGCTTCTCCGGGTGACAGCCGCGGCGCGGCAGCAGGCTGCAGCCATCCGAGCTTGTGCCTGGAGGTTTTACCTGGTAGCAACCCCCCTTGTGCTTTGGCCCTTCTCTTTTGGGTAACGAAACTCTCTTTCCTGGAGCCGAAGAAATGACCCTTTTCAGCGTGGGCGCAGGGGATGGAAGGCAGCTTTTGTCTTTTTCTGCACTGAAACGTCCACAGGGATTTGCTTTGTGCACGGAAAGCCGTGCCCGGGATTTATGTCGTATTGCGGGATGTTAAAATCCCGGCGTTTCTGGGGCTTGCAGGAGCCGCAGCCTGGCTCCCCGCAGCCTGGCCGGCATCTTGGGCACCGTGCCGGGCTCCGGTGCTGCGGGCAGTGACGCTTTCCCTGCCCACAGCCGCAGGTAGAGCCCGCCCGCTGATTTGCATCTGGGATTAAAAACTGTTCCCAGGAACAAGACAGAGAAGCATGTACAACCTCATTTCTCCTAGGGAGAGGGTAATAGTGTTGATTAATATTATTCCCCATGAACGGTTTTAATCAGGCCTCGCAGAAACACTTGGCAGCGGCACCGTGTAACTTGTTACCAGTGATGCCTTGCCCTGACTCTGTTCAAATTTTGGGAGGAAAAGCGGGATGGAGACATTCACCGGGTGAGGAAGTCGGTGGGATGAGCCGGTCTCTCCCCCCCCCAAAAACCAGCACGGTCCTGTCCCAAAGTGAAGCACCGGTCCAGAGGGAGCAGCAGGGATGGAGCAGAGGGGCTGAGACGATGTTTCCCTTGGGACAGACCCTCCTTAGGGCTGGCTGGCAGATCGGGACTTGTTAATTTTTCTAATGGCTTCATTACTCCAAAAATAAAAAGAAAAGTCTCTTTTCAAAGGCAATGACAAGCCCAACCCTCGGTTGCTCAGGCCAGCTTTTGAGCTCCTTGGCATTTTTTTCAACATTTTTAACCCAAATTTGGGTTTCGGTTGAAAGGAGTGAGTGATGTCGACCGACTCGACGTAAACAAACCAGACCAGGAGGTTCAGCAAACTCCTGTTCTCGCCTGGAAGGTATCAGAGATAAGGGGGAGCACAGGGGAGCGAGGACGCACCGGGCGCACGCGGCTGATTTCTGCTCCGTATTTACATCCCGCTGCATCCCACAGCATCCATATGGAACAGAGCTGCTAGCGAGGGAGACAAGAGTAACCAGAAAGTTATGGTTCAATTGGAGCGAATAAAGGAAACAACTGAGATAAATCAATTTCAAGAGGGGGGGAAATTCATATCTTTTACTGCTCTCCCAACAAAAACATAAAGCACAAACAAATCAAAGGGCTGGAAGTGCTTCCAGTCCGGGACATGACCTGACTGAACAACGGGCTTTAATGTGGAGGGAGCTCCCATGAGGATTAAACCGCTGATAATAAATTACTGAGAAATATTAGGCGGCGAATGGGCCTGATGCCAGATTGATTCACAGCGACGTTCGCGAAGAACAAATGTAAAAAAGCAAAAAAAAAAAAAACAAAAAACCAAACCGCAAACAAACCTGAAAGCGAAGCAAAGTGGCGACAAGACCGTGAGCTTTGAGCCGAGAAAAAGGAAGCAAAAGCCTCACCCAAAGGCCGTTTGGGGGCAAGAGAGTGGCAGAGCCTTGTGTTCACGTGGAGGACCTACAAACCCATGGGGACACAAAAGGGCAGCAGAGCCCGGCCGGGACCAAATCGGGGATTTTCCCCCATCCTCATCTTCCCTACCATGGGCAGCCCCGGCTTTTCTCCACAGGTGGCCGTGCCCAGCCCAGTTTGGCTGCAAAAGCTGGTGAGGAGCAAGAAACCTGCCAGGCGCCGGCGCTGCCGTGCACGAGCATCCCGGGGGTGCCCGAGCGACCCTGCCCCCTCGCTCGCTGCCTGCTGCAATGAAGGGAACAAAGGAGCCACACGCAGACGCAGCCATTAAAGGCGGCTCGATGAATTTAATTTAATTTTTTTTTTTTGGGTTAATGTTATTAATCACCATAGCCACACGTCAGGAGCCTTATGCATATTTAAACTGGGCCAGGAGCCAGTGATTTCTCGTATGCAATTTCCTAATGTTAATAATGTTTCCATTAGCCATATTCAGGAAATCTGCCATTTTTTGTCCCCTTCTGGCCCATACTTTTTACTTTTAATTATGACCCACTGTCAGCTATTGAATAGGTTGACGCATTTGAAGCGTCTGCAGAGATTTCTTTTTAATAATGCAATTTCTTGGCTGTAATAGCCCTATAACTTGAAGTAATTAATGAACCACGCAGGCAGTGCGCTCTCAGATGCTGCCCATTCATTTGCAGCAAAATTTGCTGGTGGAAAAGATGCTCCAAACCAAGAGAGATCCAGGAAAAATCCGACAGGGACTGTTGCTACTCCCTTCCTTGGAAAAGCAGAGCCGGGTGCCACTGCAGGACCTTTGCTGATGATGTTCAAGCTGCAAAGGGGGGGTCTCACCCCTCTCCCCACCACTTATTGCCCCAGGGGACCGGCCCCGTTTTGCCTGGGGGTGTCTCTCCCCGCTCCACCCCATAGCCCCATGGTGCCCACGCGGGGGGTGGCAGTGGGGGGACAGGCTGGAGGGACACGCTGGCAGGGCTGCCTGAGTGGTTGGCAGTGGGCTGTGCTAAACGTGGAGCATCCCACGGAGAAGGGAAGGGCGCTGGGCACGGTGCCCGCTGCCACCCCGCCGCTGGTGCCTCTTGGACCCGCCGTACCCCCCCCGCTCTGCAGAACATGCCCCTGCTGCTGCCCTGGGCATTTCACGGCCGCGCAGCGGGACGCTTTGAGCCGTCCTCGTACGGCGATGGGACGCTGGCAGCACGTGTCCCCTCCCTGGCAGCCACAGCGGGGTGGTGACAGCCGTGCCGAGGGACTCAGCCAGCCGGGAGATGTATCACCAGTCCTCTGCATGCAGTGTCCTGTCCTCCACAGAGCTGCTTAGAAAAATTAACCTTGGTACATGAGGAGGCTCTGAAACAAGGACTCATCCTGCCCGCCTCGTGCATGGCCCCGCTGAGCGACGCTCCCAGCACCGCAGGAGCGGGGGGGGCTCATCGGGGCTGCCGTCCCCGAGCTCAGGCTGTCCCCCTTCACCCCTCGCACCTCGGGTCCCCTCTGCTCTCCCCTCTCCTCGTGCTAGAGGCATCCCTGGCTGTGACCAGCCCCACGCGAGTGACTGAGGTGGGATTAACTGATGACAACAGTCCCTCCTGGTTTTAAAACCCATACATCTGGGCTTCAAGGAATTATTCCTCAGGAGCTACAGGGAAATGTTTAATTCATGCTTGTGTCCCAGTTGTCTGATTGCATTGCTTTGTATCATGGACAGTGATACATGCTGAGATTTGGGGTAGAATCAGGGTTTTTTCTGTTCCGTGCTCTCCATCTCTAGCCTCGGTCCCTCCGAGCGCTGCTGCTTGTTGCTCGCGGTGCTGCCTGTTTCGGAGCTGGTTTACATTGCCCCAACAGAAGCTCTTGCCGAGGAAGTCATGTAAGGAACAGAGCAAAGGGAAATCTATTGCTGAACGTATTGATCTGTACATTTTTTTGAGTCGAAGCAGGCTGAGATTGTGGCAGCTTCTCTCGACGTCTGCAGCGCTGGGGGCTGCCGGAGAGGAGGCGGCAGGGAGAGAGGCTCCAGCAGGAAGGGGGTTGGGAGGGTCCGGGATGCCGAAACGCAGTGCCAGGAGCCCCGTCTGCCAGAGTCCTGCCTGGGGCCAAGGGACAGCGATCCCCAGGGCAGCGGGGCTCTGCGTCCCCATCCCCGTCCCTGTCCCCATCTTTTATGTACGAAGCATCACAGACAGCGGATCCGATGGGCACCTCACATCCTGGGCAGCCCCCCTTAGCCCAGTAGTTTCAATGGTAAACCGGGACCACATTCACACACCCCCCCACCACCACTCCAAAAATGAAGGGTCAAGTAAAATACGGCAGCAGAAAAAGCAGATAGCTTGTTAGAAAAGTTTTGTTAGAAAATTACTCCCCCATCGCAAGATTTATCATTTATTTTGTACTGATGTGGCAGTCCACTGCGCTGACGGGACACAAGGAATTTCACTTATCACTTTGCTACTTAGAAAAATATCTATGAAAGCAAGAAAGGCCCAAAAGGGAAAGGCCTGGGGGCTCAGGGGGGCTCCTGCTGTGCCGGGCACGGGTTTGGGCTGCGGGGCTGGGAGCTGCCAGCGCTGATGCTCTCTCTCTGCAGTATTACACACCGTTTTCTGCCTCCCCATTTTTCTGCCGACCGCTCAGCCATGTGAGACAGCTCATTAGAGCGGCCACAGATTTGAGCAGAAGAGATGATCAAGTTGTATGGGAAAAAAATAAACCATTTTAAAAGTGGCTGGGTTTGGTTCACAGCTGTCTGTGGTGTTAATAACATAATTGCAGCCCGTCTCCCCGCTGCCCGGGTGCGCTGGCTGGGTGGGTAGGAAAAGTTTGCTTTGCCCAACGTGGTGCAGCCACATCTGGGGCAGGGGCTGCAGGAGCAGCTTTGGGGAATACTATGGAGTTTTGACTGATGGAGAGGAAGATTTGGGCCAGGGCTCAGGATATAAAAACCTTTCTTCCTCTCCAGGGCACCTTTGAGTCTGCAGAGGGGCTCGAGAGCCGGAGCCTCAGCTGTGCAGCTCAGAGGAGGCTCCCGGCAGCAGGTATCAGCCGGCACGCTCGGCCCCCCGCTCCCCTGCCACTGGGCACCGGGCACGGCTCGGTGCGGAGCCGGGCTCTGCCTTGGCAGGCAGCGATGCGGCGCGTGTCTTTGGCTGGCTGCCTAGGAAGCGCCGGGGAGCCGGGCTGGTGACACCTCTTGGCTGTTGCAAGAGGCTGGGATGTCCTGGATGAATTTTTAAAATGTGGGGGAGGAAATAAAACAGCTACTGTTGGCTCAGGTCTTCTTCAACGCCTAGACAGCACCGAAGCCCTGGGGACATTCAGCCAAGGTTTGCAATGTCATCGGCACTGAAGTCACCAGCCAGGGGACACGCAGCCACTGGCACCCGGTGTCACGGATGCCAACGCTCGTGGGCTGGTGCCTACCCTGGCACTGCACCTACACTGGCACCTGGAAATGCTGCTCCTTCCCAGACCGTCCCTCCTGCCAGCCAAGCAGCCAAGAAGTGCTGCTCCGCCGAGAAACACTCTAATAAAACACATCAACACCTGGGGAAACGGCAGAGAGCAGGGGAGAGGCCAGGAGAGATGCTGCTCCTGCACAGGGCTGGTGCAGTGCTGCTCCGTGACCCCGCATCCTGCCAGCCCCACACCCAGCCCACATCTGTGGGGCTGAGGAAACATCACGGTGAATGTAAAGTTAGTCTTTGGGGAATCAAATGGGAGTTTTGCAGCAAAGAGCCAGGAATCAGCCTCCTTGTTCAGAGCTATTAGTGTCTAACTTGAATTTCATGGCAGGAAACACATCCTATGCGTGTTACTAAACCAAAGGGGCCAAAAAGCACCTTAATAAATAAGCAACTATCCAGTCCCCCCACCTGGTTTATGTCTTAAAAAGGAGTTGGGTTTGCAGGGCTGGGGTGCGTAACAGAAATCAATTCACCACGTCCTTCGCCTAGGAGGAGGGGACAGACCTGGACACGGGGAGAGGCAGCAGCTTCCCGGTCCCTGCACCCAGGGTGAGGGTCCTGTGGCACCTCCCCAGCCGCCCCCGCGCTGCCACCGCTGCCGGTGATGCTTCAATTCCTGCAAACGCTTATTAGATAAGTGCTTTGGGGCAGCAGCAAAGCGATGGCATATCTGAGGCACTGCTGAAGGTAATCGCCTGATTCATTCAAATTTCTCAACGAGAGGAGTTCTGGCCCTGCTGGGGACGGTTGCTCTGGCTCTGTCCTCCTGCCGTACAGCCCGGGGCGGCCACTGAGGCCACAGTGATGGGCACAGGGCTGTGGGGAAAGGGAAAGGGTCTCCTGTCCAGGGAGGATGGAGAAGCCGTTTCTGGGTAGCGTGGGTTGGGGCATCCCATGTTCCGCTTTCGGTAAGAGGTTAATTTATCTGAAATGCAGGAAAAATAAAAGGCACTCTGTTCTTTTTAGCAACCAGATTTCAAAGGGGAAATGTTTTACTGTTAGATAAAGAATGTTTTACTGTTAGATAAAGCTGGTGCCCGGGGAGCACCAGCTGCCCGCACCTCCAAGGACCGTCCTTCGCCGCGGCAGCGTCTGATGCGCAGGGTGAGGGGGGGGGGGGGGATAAATCCCACCTTCACCAAGCAGCTGGCTCTGCTCATGGCTGATATTAAAAAGAGAGTGAGAAGGGAAATGAAGAGAGCCCTGAGAAGCCCGAAAGGTAATTAAGGTAAAACTCGTTAATATTTCAAGCCAGTGCTGTGCTTATTACAGCAAAAGGCCTGGCTGAAGCCAGGGAAGTGACGGGAAAGATCTTGTCTTGTTGCATAACGGCACATTATGGGATCAAAGCAATAAAACTTAAGAAATCTGCTGAAAGCCCTTGCAGGGCGAGGGGGGACGGCGCCTCTGGAAAAGCCTGGGAGACCAGAAAATAAAAAAGCTGCCAGTTCTTGTTAGACATGAATAATCACGGAGAAAAATTCCCCGCGATCCTCTTAGCACTTTGCTAAGTCTCCTCCAGACGAGAGAAGCCGGCACAGGGAAGCGGGCTGCTGCTCCTGGGCTGTGATGGTTTGGGGGGCTGTCAGGAAGGAGCTCAGCCCTGGCTGGTGGGGTGGGGGGTCCCAGGGGTGAGCAGAGCTGGGGCAACTGGTCAGCAGCTCCCTGGGACCCCCTGTGCCCCCCAGCATCCCCCCCGGATGAGGAGCTGCTGGGGCAGCCCAGCCCGGAGCAGGATTGGAGGGGCTCAGCTAAATATCAAGGTTGGAGGCGCTCAGCTAATTACTGGGGTTGGAAGGGCTCAGTTAATTATCGGGGTTAGAGGGACTCAGCTAATTATTGGTATTGGAGGGGGTCAGTTAATTATCAGGGTTGGAGGGGTTCAATTCATTATCAGGATTGGAGGAGCTCAACTAATTATCTCTCACAGTCATTGCTATTCCGGTGGCAGCGGCGAGGGCGGCTCAGCTCTCCGGAGCAGCTCAATCTCTGTTTTAATCTCCACGAGGAGGGGAGGGGAAAAGTGGCTTTTCCTCTGCTTTCACATTTTCCAGCAATCTCCCGGTCACTGCTGTCGGCGCAGGCTGCTCGTCTCCTCCAACACCCCCGGGAGGGGAGATGCCAGCAGGTCCTGGGGGTCCCCAGCCCCCGGTTGGTGCCCGTTCCCAGGACTGAGCCCTCCCCTTTGCAGAGGAGCAGAAAAACCCACGGAGACCCAGTGCCCTGGGCTTCCCGGGGCCACCGCAGGGCTGTACGGCAGCAGAAGGTCCTGTCGAAGGGTTGGGGCTGGCAGCGGAGCCCGGCATCTCCTGGAACGGGGCTTCCCCGCAGGCTGTCCCGAAACTCAGTCTCAGCCTCCTCTGCGATGCTCTCGATGCGGGCTGTCCTCCAAATATTGGATTAGCAGATATGAGAGCAGGGACTTGCTGAGGTGTGGAGTGGATTACAGGCACTCCAGTGCTCTGGTACCAAGTAATTAATGTCCTAGATGTGCCAAGAATACATCAGCAAATGTTTGCCTCTTAAGCAAACAAACTAAATAAATATTAATCTCCCATTCCACGCGTGTCTGTGCGACGGTCCCGCCGCAGACGAGCCAGGGGCGAGGGATGCCCACATCCATCCTGTGCCATACAATGTGCTGTGCAGAGCTGTGAAATTCCCAACTTGTCATGATTTATTGATGCCAGAGATCTCCACTCTCCTCCTCTGCGGTTCCTCAGTGCAGAATAATTCCCAAATCAAATTGCGGCATTTTCTATAGCACCCGCTCCCCTGAATACACAAGGCGTGCCGGTTAGGAAAGGAAAATAACACAATTGCAGCAGAGAAATTACAGGATGGCTTCTTTATTTGTGCTTTAAAACGAGGGTCCTGTCTCTCCCAGCTCATGAAAGCACCACAGTGCTACGAGCATCAGCCCCGCCAGCCACGGGAAAAGAAATTTGGGAGGAAACCAGGCAGGCTTGGAAGGGGCTGCAGACAGAGGATGTTCTCAGGGAGCTTTTAGGAATGGAAAGAAATGTAAAATACATTGAAAACATATAATACAAGCTCTAAGGGCTGGCTAACTGGAGCATGAAGGAGTTAAGTGATGGTTGGGAGCCAGCAGCAGGCCGGGGGGGGAAGCCCCTGTATTCGGGGTCTGCTCCCAACCCCAGCCCCAGCTGGGCAAAACAGGGGAAGGATCCGGCCTCGCCGGCCTTGCCTGCGTTATAGGCAAGGAAAGTGGAGAGCTCATTTTCCTGCTGCGCTGGAGATGATACCCGGAATATTCTGCTTGGACCTCTCCAGCCTCCGTGAAAACCAATTTCCCTTGCACCAGCAAAAATGGGTTTTATTAACAGCAACTTGAGCTCTCCGATAAATCTCAGCAAAGCATAATTTCTCCACAAATGGCATGTCCGCATTGTTACTACCTCCACCGCTCCTCACTCTGAACCATTTAGGACAATACTTACTTGATGGAGTCTATTAAGCGGGATATTTTGGGATGTGCACCAATTGCTGTCGTTAAGCCTTCTCAGGGCTGCTCATTTAGCGGGCAATGGCCCCGCTGGCGGGGAGCCAGTGGAGAGGACACTCATCTATCCATCCTGGGTGAAACCGCCTTGTTTGCAGGCAGGATGCTGCTACCACCGGGTCTTCACATCCTGATCTCAGGAAAATGTAGTAAAACGGGAGCTGAGTTTAGTGGCGAGCGGCTGGGGTGGAAGCCGGCGAGGCGGGAGGTGGGGCGAGCATCACCGGGACGTCACGGCCCCACGAGCATCGAGCAGGCAGGGGGATGTGGAAAAACTCCTGGGTCACCTGGGACCCACCACCAAAGGTGCTTCAGGTGGAGGAGAATCGAGGCTGCTGCAAAAGTGAAGATTTCCACCCATTTATTTGCAAGCTGGAGGTTTAGGGCAGGGGCTGACTGCACAGATGGCACGGCAGGAGAGCCGCTGCCTTGTGAAACTGGGGAACGCAGCCAGCGCAGGATCCTGCAAACCTCCGCTCTGCAGCCGGACGGTTCCCCCCTTCCCTTCCCCAGGCGGGGGTGAGACCGACCCGAGCTCGTGGGAGGCGACTGCTGCTGCTCAGCCCTTCCCCAGCAAGCACAGCACTTCCAGGAGAACACGCGGGCCGCGCCAGCAGCATCCATATATCTTTTTTTAATTTGAAGAACGAACAGTTTCCAGGAACTGCTCCGAAGTTAGAAACAATATGATGCTGCTAGTGAATAAGTCATGAGGGCTGGAGCCTGAATCTACATATTTATGTGCACACTCCCTCATCCGGGGGGATGATTTATATAATTTATACAAGTAAGAATACTCCGATGCCAAACCACAGCAGTCAGAGCTGCTCTGCCAAGGGTCCCGCTCACCCCCAGGCTGGGCTGTGCCCCCCAAAAGCCAAGCTGCCACCTTGGGGTCCCGCAGCAAGGCTGGCACCGAAGCCCCAGCTTCGACCCACTGTCCGGGTGGCTCTGGGGCACGCGGTCCCTGCGAGCCCTGCCCTCAAGGCGGTGGTTTCTGCCTCCCAGTGCTGCCAAAGCCACCAAGTGGAGCTCTCTCATTAGAGAAATTTAAAATATTGCCAGCTGACAATATCTCAGAGCGGGGAAGTCAGCAGAGACCTATTTTCATATACTTTCCATACCAACAGTGATAATTTTTCATTTTTTAATTATTGGAAGTTTCTGCTTCAAGAAGCTCTCCCGTTCTCAGGGAAAAAAAAAATATTAAAACGGCCCTTTGCTAATCTCTGCCTTTTACTCTGTGGCGGAGTTGTGCGGTTATCCTCGGGAAAGCTGACTGCAGAGCACTCTGCCACCTCCCCCCTGTTTCCAGCAGCAGCAGAAAGTCCCGTGCCTTCGGGGTTTGCCTGCCACACACCCCGCTACGAGAGAAAGCGAACCTAATTAAATCGCAGAATTGCAACTGGCACTTTTCCTTTATTTTTCCTTTTTTCACTCAGCGTTCGGCTGTGCCTTTAATTAGCACCTTCAATTATTTGTCACTTCAAGGCCTAAGTCCCACTTTTGAAAACCATTTTGCTTCAGTCAAGGAAAAAACAACGGAAAGCATCAGAGGGTGGGGGAGGCCAGCTCGGGTGCAGACCCCTGGGCACCAGCTTAACTTAAGTATGTGCTTATGTGCTTAAGTGCTTTGCGAGGGTCAGAGCATCTCCGTGCCTCAGTTTCCCCTGACCACCCAGAGCGGGCTCTGCCCCTGCGGCTGGGTTGGTCCTTTTCTCTAGGACTGGAGCCACCAGCATCATCATCACTCTGCGAGGACACAGGTCCCCAAGCACATGGGACCCTGGCTGGGGGGCACACAGAGCCCCCCCAGCCCCTCCTGCCCCCCTGGCAGCACTGGAGCCGCCCCTGCCCTCCCACCCTGGTGCCAGCAGCAGCAATGTCCCCACGGAGTTTTGCCCCCTCCGCACTGCGAAGGCCAGCCTGGAAAAGGGGAGTTTAAAGCCAGCAGTGCCTACGAGTCCCGGCGAAGGGTTACTCCTGGAGAAGGGCTTCCCGAGCGGGTGGCTGCACAAGCGTCCCAGGCAAAAGAGGTCTCACCACGATCACAAAACCATCGAGGGCTTGGGTGGAGATCAAACGCCTTCCCAGTCTGCTTTCAAAGACCGCTGGGGTAGCGCTAAGAGCCTGGGCTTTCTCTCCCAGCAAGCGTCCTCCTCTCCTCCATCCTTCTGAAGCACCTCCGTGCTTTCATGTATCCATCAGTGCCCCCTCCCTGCGCTAGCAGGACCAGCCAGAAAAATCCAAAATCAGAACTAAAACCTCTCTGAGACTCCGGCCAAGCCCTGGCAGCTGCCAGACCTGCCTGCAGGCTGCCTGTCCTTGCACAGCAGAGGGAGGGGTGGGGAAAAGCAGCACGATGGCACATTTGGGGTGCCCTTGCTGCTCCCCAAGGGTGGGTGCCCGGATGCTTGGGCATCACGGGATGCTGAGCAGCAAAGCCAGCGCTCAGGGACCATCGGGATCCCAAACTGTCAGGGTTCCCGGCTTGGAGCAGCACAGGGAGCTCCTGGGCGAGGTGTTCTTGTGCACGAGGAGGAGCTGGTGCCCATCCCTCGCTGGCCTGTGCTGGGGAACGGGGCTGAGCACAGCCGGTGCCCGCGGGGAAGCGTCTGCCCCTGATGCCCCTGATGCCCCTGATGCCCCTGATGCCCCTGATGCCCCTGATGTGGGTGCTCGGGGTGCTGAGCCCCGGGGAGTGCGAGCACAGCCCACCCGCTCAGCGGGGAGCGGTGCCTCCGGGCTTGGCTCCCTCTCGGCTGCAGCCTCTGCGGCAGTGGGAGACGGGCTCTCCATCCCGACCGCCTTCCTGCACCCCTTCCGGCAAGCTAAACCCCCCGACCTAACTCCCTGCCTTTAGGTCCTGCGAGTGGGCAGCTTCGACCTGTTCTGTCTCTTTCTGTAAGATCAGGGGAAAAAAGAAGGAAAAAAGCTTGTGGAAGGAGCGGCCAGGAGGAGGATGCACTTCCTGGTAATGAGTCCTTTGCATCAAGTGTGGACGCGGAACTACGAAGGATTAGCACAGACATGAAAATTAAGAGTCAGAAGTAATTAGGAGAGCCTGGATCGCTGCTTAGCCCCAGAGGAACCCCTGATAACAGTGTGGGTGCTCATTAAAGAGATATAATTAGGACTCTGAAGCCACTGATGAGCCACTCTGCATCCCCAGCACCGCAGTCTCCGCACAGGCGGCTCCCGCTCCCCCCTCTCCTCTCGCAGGACACTTCGCTCTGCAGAGCTGGGGCACACGGCAAATCCCTCCGTAGCCTGAATCCTGCAAGAGCCTCATCAGAGGCAATAGGAAACGAGGAGCAAACCTGGAGCATGGAGGACCATCTCCCTGCCCGCTCTGCCCCACACGGCTGCAGGCACCAGCACCGAGGGGTCACTGCCTCCATCTGCATTTTCCTTTTTGCAATGAGACGCGGCGGGTTTTTTGCGTGGGGCAGGCGCAGTGAGCAGGAGCAGGGGTTTGCACATTATTCTTCCTCGTGTTTGCTGGCAAACCGCACTCAGCTGCAGCAGAGCAGGGCCCAGCTCGTCTCCCTGGGCAGGATGTGACCCCACCTTGCATGGGGTAGGGGTCCTCTGGAGCCAGTCTTGATGATGCCAACAGGGCACTACGTGGGTCATAAATCCCAAAATGCTGAAATATGGAGAAGTTGCGTACGTAGGGCTATTTCGGTTCGGGTGAGGCTGCGCTGCCTGAGGGAGCTGCTGTGCCTGGGGCTCAGCCCATGTGGCTTTGAGAAGCTTTTTGATGAGGCTCTAAGGACGGAGCATTAACCCCGAGGGCAGCCCGAGCCCGGGCAGGAGCAGGCGACACGTGGCAGAAATAATTGAACGGGTCCCGCTCACGCCCCAGCTGGACGTGACCCTTGGGCTGCCAAAAACTGGCGACGCAAAGATGCGATGAATTGTTTGAACACATGATGAAAACCCTTGAGTGAGCTTGAACTCAACAGGGTGTTGTGAGGCTTAATTAATTTATGTCCAAAAGCACTTTGAGGGCGTCAGATGAAAGAGGTTATTATAGGAGTGCAAAGAGATCCTTTATCCCACAAGATGGAAGCGGGAACAGCCCCGGCCACGCTCCCTCTTTAAAGAGCATAGGCTATTAGCACAAAGCCCGGTGATGAATAGGAGCTATTTTATTTTTTTACCTTATGGAAATAATCCTGCAGCTTCTCGTGATGACACATCATCCTGGCACAAGAGGGCATGGAGGGAAAGAAGCTCCTGATGAAAAACAGAGCGCTAATTATTTCTTCCTGAAAGCCTGCAATGAGCAAATGTTAGAGTTTGGACCAAAATCCCCCTTCTCCACAACGCCCCGGGGAGCGCTCGCCTATGCTCCAGCATCCCTCTGAGCTGATTTGGGGCATCTCGGGGCTCCCCCACCACCGCCAGCTATTTGATGGGGGAGAAAAGGATCCCTCAAAAGGTGATGGGGAGTTTGGTGGGGCTCTGCCTCACGGGCACTGGGCAGCCCAAGGGAGCCAGGCTGGCACCTTGCCCCGCAGCGTCCCAGGGTCCCCTGAGCTCCCACAGTCCCTCGTTGCCACTGAGACCCCCGCTTCCCCACCTCCTCCTTTGTGGTTTTGAGGCAAAGATCCATTTCGGGTACCCTGGGCTGGGGACAGCGGGTGCCACCGCTTGGGAGGTGCCCGTAGGTGTTTGTTGGGAGACAGCGAACAGTAAGAAATTGGGGCTTTCCTGATGGGATGGGGAAAATGGGTTAGAAATCAGCCCCGGTCCCATGTGCAGGGTTGGTTTTCCTCTGTGTCCTTCCTCAAGCCGGCAGCTCTCTGGCTGTCAGGGCAGGATCAGGCCCTTTTACATCTTACTCTTGTGGCTGTAGATCTAGGGAATTGCAACCTGCAGGACAGATTTCTTCCCAATCACCCTTGGAAACCCCCTTGGGGAATTAAAAACACCCCCAACGCAGCAGCCCGAGGCATGCACAGCCCCCTGTGCAAGCCCTTGCACAGCTCAGAGGGGTCAGCAGCACCCATCCTGCCCTGGGCGAGGAGGACCAGGGAGCTCAGGGTACGGGGGTGCTGGTGTGAGGACAAGGACAGGCACAGGAGGTACCGCGGGGTGGGAGCTGCACGGGTTTCTCGTTACGCTGCTGTTGCAGCGGAGGCATGTTTAATTGCGGCTCCACAGCAGAGATAATTTGTAGGTATGAATGTCGTCCTCGTGGGCGTTAATTTTCGTCGGCTGTGTATGTGAACAGGGTAAGCTTCCACTCCCAGCTGCCGAGACGCCGCGGCGAAGGCACACATCCAGCTGGGAACACCTCACCTTCTCCAGGAGAGACCACCCCAGTCACCCCCGCACCGCGGAGCCCACCAAGGCAGCAGCACAGGGCATCTCAGGGATGGAGCCTCCTGCTTCTGCTGCGTTGGTGGGAAAAGCCCCCCCAAGAGCAGGTCTTTCTGATGCCCCGACCACTTGGATTTGTAGGGCTGGTGCTTTGGCAAGGAGCAGGTCCCGCTCGGAGCCGAGCTGGGCGCAGCGTGGCCTCCAGCACCCCTTGCACAGCGTGAGTCCGTGGGTGGGGAGGTCTCACAGATGCAGTTGCCATGGAAAAATAAAACCCCTTGTCAAGATTTGGAGGAAGCTAATGAAGTAATTAACAAGTAGGAAAAATGAAAGAGGAGGATTGTGTGGTGCTTCTGCTCTGTTGCCTGGAGTGGGCAACTGTGGAGAGGAATTGACCCTGAAAGCAAAGCAATGGAAAAAGCAGGGAAATAAATCCCACCTAAAGCTGAGCTGGATCGTGTTCTCGCTGGGGCTGGGATTTTCTGAATTTTAGGTTGCTTTCTGTCTAGAAAGCAGAAATGATAACACGAGGAGAAACTATCTCCACACCAGAAAGAAAGCAACAGCACAACCTGCTTCTGACCCAGGCTTGCGGTGCGGGTGGTGAGGGACACTGGCCTGGGACAGGCAGCCCTCACTCCCCCGGCTCGTGAGACGGAGCATCCATGTGGCTCTGCGGGACCTGGAGCCACGGCTGGGACAGGGCACCCGTGAAGGTCTGTGCAGCCGAGAGCTGGGGGGGGCACTGGGAAGACCCCCAGTTGCAGTGCTCCGAGGAGGCTGGGCACTGTCAGGAAGGAACAGGTTTTAGAAATTATGAACGTCCCGATGGCAAAAGGCATCGACGGCAACGCAAGTGCTCTGCCCCGCTGAGGGCTCGGTGCCGGCCTCGAGCAGGGCGCTGGCTGGGCACACCATCTCCACCATTAGCTGAAGGCTTCATTCCACCCTGCTGTGACATACAGCGTCAGATATATCTCTGCACCAGTTTATGCAGCATTGCAATGTGCTCCTTCCATCTCCCCTAGACACCATTTGGCAGATCTGTGCTGTGAATGTCACAGCAGTCTTTCATAATAACTTCTCCCACCATCCCGTCAAGCGCAATGAGACGGGTGTACCATCTGCTGGAAGCCGTGCCGCCATGTGCAGAGCCGCATCCCTCCCTCGCTAGAGAAACCCTGAAACCCCTTCCTGGGCCCACTCAGCCTGTCGTGGGGTGTAACAGATCTGTACTTAAGCGGTCCTTGCGTTTCTCCCGGGGGAACAAGCGGCTCCTTTTTGTCCCTCCCCGCAGATGCCCCTCACGTCCGCAGCGATGGCCCCGTGGGTGAGAAGGTGACAGGGTCTGTGGCTTAAAGCACCTTCTCACGTGTATCTTTAGCACTCAGCCCTAACATCATTTTCCAAGATAAAACGTCAATAGCATCGTCCCCGTATACAAGACTCCTTCCCCGAAACAAGTAAGTGGCAGCACTTCAAGCCGTCACGGATAAAAGACACTGTAATCTGATTTTCTCAGGCAGGAGGATGTCATTTGCTAGGGGAGAAAGATTTGATCAACTTTGCTGAGACGGGCGCTCTGCACAAAGCGAGCAACCTCTGCAAAAGGGCAGCTACAAACCTGGCAGCGCCGGGGAGAGAGCAGCTCGCCTGGAGATGAGCTCAGCCCCGAGCCCATCGCCGCTTCGGGCTGCTCCCGCATCCAGCCGCGGCCACCTCTGCCAACCCGTGCCACCGCCGAGGCTGACGTGCCCAGGGACCGGCGGATGGAAGGGGAAGAGAGGTTTGACCTGCCAGCGCCTGAGGGTTTGTCCCAGCTTTGAAAGGCAGACGGGGCAGGGAGGAGCGAGAGGAACAGGGCATCCACGTCCACAGCTGTTGATACAAGGAAACCACGTTTCCAAAGGCTTTTCAAAGCTGATTAAAAAGCGTTCCTCAAAGAAAGGACCTAAACAAGACAGCGGCTCCTGGAGGAGCGCTGGGCATCGCCGGGGCGGCCTCCTTTCGCTTGGGCTGCACAAAGCGACAACAGCAAGGTGATTCATACCTGTGTTTGCGCTGGAGGTGGGGAGAGTCCGGGCTGGAAAGGCAATTAGTGCAGGAGAGAAAAATCTCAGGGCACTTTATTACAATTTTGTTGTTGATGTTGTTGCGCTCAGTGCGAGCTGGGAAAGGCCAGCACGGTCCTTGCCCCAGAGGAGCGCATGGTTTCAGCAGCTTGGATAATGAGAAAAAGTGTTTTCTGCAGAAAAAGAAGTGAAATGGTGTTTTCTTGTGAGGCACTTGCTTTCTTTAAGCTGCTTGCAACGTTTTTCCTAATTAAAATACATCTATAACGTCATCCAGTGCTTTTTGATATTTGCTCTCTCTAAAAGTATGATTTGGATCAATGAAAATGTCCTAGGAGCTTATGCTAACAACCTTGCTCAGCAGTTTTTTCACTTGAAAGAAACCCAAGGGGAAGAAAGGATCGTGGTTGTGCAAGAGGAAGGACTTTCCAAAAGGGCTGTTCCCCACCCTGGAAAAAAGAGCGATAACAACCTCACTCCAGAGTTTCCCATCAAAGCCAATTTGCATAATGAACACTAAAATTAATCTCCGTTCTGTTGTAACAATTAGGACGGCTCGCAAAGGGAGCCTGGCGAGAGCAGAGCTTCACCCAAGGCAAACCGGGTCCCCGCAGGAGACATCCCTGGGTCGCTGCCACGGAGGGTCCCTGGAAAAGCCTTGCGATCGCCAACCCCAGCCGCAGCCAAAGCCTGGCACGCCCAGGCGCTCGCGCAGCGCCGAGAGCAATGATAATAGCAGTTAGATTTGATTTTGCCTTGAAAATACACTTTAATCAAACCTTATTGGATTAGCATTGAAATCTGAGCATGGCTGGAACGGAGAGCTGCCGCTTCTCCACCGTGAAGTCCTCCTGGCTTTTCAGCTGGGTTGTTTTAAACATGCCTCCCACCCGCAGCGATTGTGCTCGGAGCTGAATAATTATGAAAAGGGACTTTGGTGCCAAAGCAAAAGAAAATAAAACTCAACCCCAGCCCCCAAACCTGCGAAGACTCAGCCGCACTCGCGCTCCAGCGTGCTCGGCATCACGAGGATTTTATTTTTCCCCCCCCTCTCAACAAAATGTCAAAAATGTACTTAATGAGAAGTTCTCCTCTTACAAATGAAGCAGTAATCTGTCAGAAGGGAAAATCTGCTGTAAACTTAGTCAGAGCTCATCCCCTGACTCCTTGCCAGCATGCATTACAGCTTGCTGGCAGCTGGGCAGGCGGCGGGGCCAGAGTGCCATCTACAGCGGTCGGGGAGAACTAAGAAATCCAAAATTCTGCTGAGGGTCCAGGCCCTTCCTTCCCTCTGCCCATCCTTCCCGCTGGGACCACGCTCTCTGACCCCACTGGAGATAGAAAAGGCCTGGATAGGTTTTGGGGTGCTTCCAAAAAAACAGGATGAGGCTGCGGATGGCAGAGACGCGGGAATCACAGCAGGGATGCAGGGCAGGACCCCAGCCAGTTAATCAGCTCTCCACCAAAACCACCCTGACCTTACTAAGAGTTTATTTTGCAACCCATCCTCACAGAAGAGACTTCAAGAAACATGCCGGTGCCCATGCCGTGGGGCACGGGGAGTCCCGCTCGTGGCTTCACCGGTGCAAGGAGGAGTCGGGGCGCGGGGCTCTGCTCTGGCTGCGGCACCGTGGGCAAAACACACCCAGGCAAGATGACGGTGCGGGGAGGGGGAGATCCAGTCGAGAGCCACACTATAGCAGCTACCAGAAAGATCCGCGGGAGAACATACGGTGTGTTTTTAAATGCACCCATAACATTTATTTAAAATACAGGCTCTAAAGCTTGCCAGCAAAGCTTAATAGGAGGAAACCTTTCTTTATGCTGGAATCTCTCCTATTGTTTCACCCAAATCATTAAGCTTGTATTTATTTGTTTTTAGCCTAAACAAATGGGAAGTATTGCAGGGAGAACTGCCTAGGATTCCCCTCGCGTCTGCGAGGTCCCAAATGCAATCTGCTCGGCCCGCCGATGGCTGTCCTCACCTACTCACGGGGGCTGGCAAAACTCTGCCCTGACACAACCCCTAAGCCATAAATGCCCGGCTGCTGCAAGGAGATGGCTGTCCTGTAGCGGTGGCCCTGGAGGAGTAGGGCATCTGCGTGTGCGTCCTTCCTGCTGCCATGGGATGGGTGGAGAGGCTGCCTCTCCAGGTGGGACGGTGTGGTTCAGTGTGTACCAGCCTCGAGCTGCCCGTTGCAGGGGCTGTTCTCCTGCCCAGCCCTGCGGGTTTGGGCACCGCGTCCCTCCTTGCCTGGAGACGAGTCAGGGGATGGCAGGCGAGCGAGGTTTCTAACAAAAGACTATGATGGCATCGCGGCTCTTCCGGCTGGCCCGCTTCGCACCCGGCGTGAACGGAAACAGCCTGACTGCCGCGAGGCACGGGGTCACCCCCGGGATCTGTCCCCTCTCCTCCGCCTTCCGCTTCACTCTGCCAGCATCTCTCCCGGGCACTGCTGGGACGCGCTCTGCCAAGGACAGATATGCCAGGAATAATAGCAGGAGATGGATTTCTCATCCCCTCGGTTCCACGCAGCCCTGTGCCCGGGGCTGGCAGGGTGATGATGCTCCACAGGTATCTGGCACAGACGCTGCACCCCACATCACCCATCCTGCAGGTGGGAGAGACCTGGAAGGGGTCCTGGGGAGCTGGGGGCAGACCCCAGAGCTGGCTGCACCCCATATTCTGGTGCAGGGGCTGGGGTCTGGCTGCATCTCGGTGCTTTTCCGGTGTCCAATGGCAGTTGCACCATCTAGAGGAGAAACGGGTACCGGTCCCAGAGCAGAGGCCAAATCCAGGCAGGCACAGGAGCTATAGGAAAAGGATGAGCAGAGCAGTCCAGCCATGAGCAAGATGCGAATCCTTTAGCGAGGCGAGGTGTGAGCAATTTCAGGGTCTCAGGAATGAGCCCAGATGGCCCATCTTTCCCAGAGAACGGGAACAGGGAGAATAGGATTCAAAGATGCTGGCACCGCCTGCTTTACATGTGACTGATCTCTGCTGGCTGCAAGGAACAGGGAAAGGGAAAAGGAAAAATAAATTAAAAATCCCCAGCCTGCAGTCAAGCTGACCGCACACCCCCAAGCCAGGAATCAACAGCCCTGAAAGCAATTTCGTCGCTCAGCTGGACCTGTATTACTTCTCTCTCTCTGAACAGATGTGCCAGTGACACTCATGAATTACCACAGTGGAGATGTGAGCGGGTGATGAAAAGGCCCCCCCCTCCTCCCACCCTGGCAGCAGCACTGCTCCTCTCCATGCTCCGGGCTCCCCTTTCCGCAGGGTGCCGAGGCCACGCTGCTGCCCAGAGCTCCAAACAGGCAGCAGGTTTCTGCTGACGGCAGCTCTTCCCTCGTGCTGGAGATCTCCCCAGAGCGAGATCTGGGGATCAAACCATCGGGGCCGTACCACAGGTATCC
Source organism: Grus americana (assembly GCF_028858705.1). Taxonomy (NCBI): domain Eukaryota; kingdom Metazoa; phylum Chordata; class Aves; order Gruiformes; family Gruidae; genus Grus; species Grus americana. The sequence goes on along the minus strand of NC_072871.1, from coordinate 10,723,242 downwards.
AGAGGAAAAGGAGGCTGCACACCATGGGGCCGGCTGTGCTGGCAGCACCCACCAGCCATGCATGCACCAGCTCCCAGGACCAGGGGGGCCGCCCTCGGCCACCCACCAGCTCACCCACCTCCTGCTCCGTGGCAGCCAGATGAGCCCATGATTTGTATTGCCCTTGCATAGGGTGTGAGGGCTTCACCCTCCTTTGCAGCCTTCTGCAGCATAAGGGGATGTAGCAGCTCCATTCCCACTGATTTTTTTTTTTTTTTGTACCACTCAGGCCCCTGCAGATTGTGCAAGTCACAAGGAAGCGTTGATCATATCCCAAATACAACCACTAACACATCTCAGCTCTCAATCTGCCTCGTTTGCTGACACCCAGTTTTCTCCTCCTCCTCCCACGAGCTCCTCGCAGCCGGTTCCTTCCTCCCAGTCTGCGGCACGTACGTCTGCAAGCTGCTCCGGCTTTCCCGTCCCACGCGCGGCTGCGAGCACAGCTCGCCCGAGGCGGTGCCTCCGCTCCTTCCCTTCCATGCTCGTGGGTTTTCTGAGCCTTGGCCAAGCTGGGTGGTGGGCAGGGAAGCCTGGCCAGGGGTCAAATCCAGCCCTTACCCTGCACTGTGAAGGGTTCGGTAAGGAGCAAGAAAACACAAAGCCCATCAGGTAATTGGCTTTTTTTTTCCCCCCACTGATTCTCCTGTGCCGATCAGGGCAGTGCCAGGTATCGGTGCATTGTTGGACCATCTCTGTGAGCCATGTTTCAGGGGAAGGTTTGTAGCCCCACGCTGTCGTCTCAGATCGGCAGCTCCCAGCCTCCTGGTGCCCTAGGGGTGCTGGACGGATCGGAGAGGGTTTGGGTCATTCTCCAAGAGGCTCAGACCACTGCTGGCGATACAAGACCAGGATGAGCAAACACTTCAAAAGGGCTGTCCATTAATGCCAGCAGCACAAGCGCCATCCAGGAGAAGGTGCCTCTCTAAGTACCATGTTTTTCTTAACGCTTACCAGAAGGACAGGATTTGATCTCCTCCTCCGTTTCCAAAGCTGTTATGGATCTGTCACACTGAAGGCATTTGCGGAGCCCAGTCAATACTTCTCCATCCCTGACAGCTCTGCAGAATGGGAGGGTGAATCTGACACTGCACTTAGGCCAAAATTACCATCACTGGCCATATGCCATGGCCCTAAAAGCCCCATGTAAAAGCGGGAGTGCACGTGAGTGTGAATGTGGAGCGTGTGCAGCTGCAGCTCGCACAAAGCAAAGGTGGTCGGGGTGCTGCCCTCTGCCGCTCTTGGCTGGAGCGCTGGGAGGTGACTTTGGCCCACAGGAGAGCAGAACGAGGACTGGGGGAAATTAAATACTTAAAATAACTATTAGCGTGTTTTCCAAATGCCGCTTCAACCAGCCTGAAACTGCTCCTGGGAGTTCCCTTCACCCTGCAGAGCAGCAGGGAGGCTTTTGCTCCGCAGAGCTGCTCTGCTGAGGGTGATTTCCCTGTGCTGGTTTCCTGGAGAAGAACCCAAGCCACAGGATTGCACGGACTCTCTGGCCCAGCATGTTTTTTCAGTTTGATGAAAATTCTAAGCAGTGGTGATCTTTGGTTTCATCCAAAACTCGTTTAAGGCAGCATTTTGGCCACTGAACTAAAGAGCAGTTGTTTGCAAATCCTTAATCAAAGCCTGTTCATGCAAAGTGCATTTTGCAATTGCAAAGGCGCCGGTGAATGAGACCTGCTGTGCGCCGTGGCCCTGGCCCCTGACCTCCCCGCTGCCCGCCCCGGCAGGACCGGGCAGGCAGCATCCCGTGGTGACGGCATGGACTCAACCTGCTCCACAGGAACCTCGGGGACAAGACGCTTCCTTTGCGCCACGCTTCAGTGGGAGACTCTGAACGCCTGCCAGTTGCCCTGTTGTGGATTCACTGCAGAGAGGTTTCGCTTGTTTGCAGCCAAGAGAGTCCACAAATGCTAAAAATAGAGTACTCCTTGAAGGTGATTTGAAAAGCTTTCCTACATGTGAAGATGCCTCTTAAAAACATTGGCTTAGAGCTAATGGGGGCTGGGATGGCGCTCCGGATGGCTCTGCTGGGAATCGGGAGCTGCTCCGCAGAAGTCGTCCGGCGGTCCCCTGCATCACGGGTGGCAGCAGGGATGCTCCTGAGCAAGCAGCCAGTCAGGAAAGATGCTCTGTAAATGCAAGATATGATAATTGTGGACAGACAAGTCCACGGTTGTGCTGGGACTTCTCAGCAGCAGAGTCAGAGGAGCAGTAATGAGGGGAGCTGGACCACACTGTGCTTTCTTTTCCTCTCCCAGCCCCCTTAAAGCTCTCAGCAATTGCAGCGTGAAGTCAAAGCAGAACAGTTTCCTTTTGAAATATATAGCGAGCGCAGCATCTCAGTTTCATTATGGCTTTTCTTCGTGTAGCGGGGAAGGTATCTATCCCACTGTGCATCTTTGATCCTGCCCTTTAAATAGGCCATTTTGAAGCTCACAGACCCATTTTCATCACCTTCAACCTTGGCTCATGGCACCTAATGCCGTGTTTACATCCCAGCTCGTGGCTGAAATCAAAGTGTTGCTGTGGGAAACTCTGCACATGGTTCATTAAAAAGAAAAAAAAAAAAAAGACTGACTTTCTGTCTCTGAATGAATCCCTGTGTGTTCATCAGTGCTCCCAAGCCCCGAGATGCAGGAAACATCTGAGCTGTCCCAGCACCTTGCACACATGCTGCTGGCATGGCTTGGCACCAACCTTCAACACTCAACTTCAACTGCTCGTCCCCAAGAGGACGATGGACGAGGTGAAAAGAGGCCCATCACCGCTCTGTCACCGCCTCGGTGACCCTTAGAGCAAGTCAGATCCGAGAGCAGGAGGAGGGAGCTATTGCAATATGAAGAGCTGACCCAAGGAATGCAATTACACGTGATCCAAAATAGAAACACACTGCAAAACTCTGCAGTATTGGGGCAGGAGTTGCTGCCTGTGAATGCTCAGCCTGCAGCCCTGGGATGAGGCTCTGGAGGAACCGCAGCCAGTAAAGCCTGGGCCAAGGCAACCAGAAAGTCCCTGTTTGGTGGCCCAGTGAGCACCACACCACCCAGTCTGCCCTTTCGGGGTAGGACCCATAGGTGAGCGTGCAGCCAGCACCCTAGACAAACCTCTCCAGCTCTTGGCTTCTCGTACTCCTCTCTCTTCGAAGCTCCAGAAACTGGAGGAGACTGTGCCGATAAGAGTCTGACACCTAATGGGCACAAGCAGAACTGTGACAAGAACAGGATCCGGCTGGAAATGTCCTCGTGGGAACACATCCTGGCCTGGGAGCAAACCCCACGGAGCTGGATGGAAAGGGAAGAGTTGTGTAAAGAAAACTCTTAAGAGCCCATACGGCACATTTCCATGTTTGTAAACATGAAAAATTTATAATATAACCTAGATAGGAATGTGTTGTATGAAAACTATTAAAAGGTGCTAGGTACAGAATATGAGAGAGATGCCATCATTTCCTTTGACATTTTACAGGTCTCTGCTCTATGATGGCGAGGAAAGGTCAGGGTTGCAATCAAACCTCTTAGCACTAAATTGTATTTCTCAGGTTGTATTCTTATGCCAGGTACACCGGGAGTTACTAGTGAGAAGGGCCATCTTCAAAACCAGGCAGTTGTGCTCCACAGAGACCTTCAGCTACATTTTGTATAACGGTCTCAGATTTGACTCAAAAACATTACGTGTATTCTGTAACCGTGCCTCTGTGCTGTACTTTCCACTGAATGTGTTTCGTGGAGCCGGTGGGTCTCTTTTTCTTAAAAAAATCTGGCATCCAAAGGCGATTGACAGCAATGGTGTTTTCTAAGGCAAGACACAGTGGAGCTTCCTGGGACCCAGCTGCACCGAGAACTGGCCTTGGACCTGCTCCTGCTCTTGGACCTCCTCCTGCCCTCAGACCTGCTCCTGCCCCCGGACCTCCTCCTGCCCCCGACGCTGCTTCCCCAGGCAGCATCCAGCCCTGCCGTGGGGAAGCTCACACCATCCCTGCTCCCTTCAGAGGGTAAATAGAAATGTTCAATACCTAGTGCTGTTTGCTGGCAGCTTTCACAAGCTTCTCTGTTCTTTTTTTTTTTTCTAAATTAGATCTTTCTATTACAACTTCAAGGCCTCATGAGTCTCCTTGGCATTTATTAAATAACAACTAAACTCTTCAATTTACCATGTTACTACATGATCCAGTTGTATTCCATCTAATACGCCACCTGTGATCAGACTGAAAGAGCTGAAAGGGGCAGGAGGACGCAGGACCAGGACCACTGCCGTGACCTGCTGCTCCAAGAGACCCACTGCCGCCCAGGATGTGCCCTGTGCTCACTGCAACTCGTAGCACGAGCAAATCCATGCCAGAGGGAAGCAAGTGCTCAAGCCACACCTGAGCCCTGTTTTGAACCAGAGGCAAGCAGCTTGCTTGATTTATTTTAAAGCCCATGCTTATGCTGCTTTTTCCAGAAAGGTTTTGAGCCTCCCGAAGCTTGGTGGAGCCACATGATATATGGACCCCAATACTGACTGAGCTCAAGGTTCAGACTGGACTCCATCCACCTCCTTTCTCCACCGCTGCTTCCACCAAAAATGCACTGATCACAGCAGGATTTCACTTTTGTGAACTAGGTTTGCCCCAAAGACATGCTCGGGGAATGCAAAACTGCCACCAGCAGAGGACAAGGTTTGCAGAACCTGAGGTTATCGACTTCCCTCGTGTCCTAGACACGGCTGTGCCCTCAGGTATGACTCACATTCCCAACGAAACAGCAGCGTGGCAGAAATGTCTGGTGTTTTAACACGGCTCCATGTGAGAACTGTAATTGGCCACGAAGCCACAGGTTACCTGACAACAGGAAGATCTGCGAGGTGAGTCCTTTTATTCTTCCTATTTTGGTTTTAATCTTGTCCTTTTTCTTGCTGGGGGAAAAAAAAAAAAAAGCCATCACCTGAGTTCCGGCTTCAGCCTCTGATAACCCACAGCAGCTTTTGCCTCTCATGTATCCAGAGCCACCTCTAATGAGCGCCTGTTCCTACCCCCTGCAATAAGCTGCAAATGGGATGAGCAGATCCCGAGGTCGGGGAAGATGTTTCATTTTGAAAACATGAATGTTTCCCTGCCATTTCGGCCATCCTAACAAGGGGTCCAATTAGCGCTCGTGACTTTGTCATCCGTCCACCGGGGACGCAGGGACGGGGACCACTGCTCTCACTTCCACAAAGATCATGGATCAGGAAGACAAATCATCCCTAATGGGACCTCGGGGAGAGACTCCGCTCTTCTTTCAAGTCAAAGGCTGCACATGGAGGCAACTTGCTCTGCAGAGCCATAAAATGCCACCTCCGCTGGTAACAGCAGAGCTCTCCAGCAGCAGCCAGCCTCCCCCTTTCCAAGCAACTGCATGTGCACAAGAACATTTATCAGGCTTCTGGCCATAGCTTTGACTTTCATTTTATTTTTAAAGCGCATTCACATGTAAATTGACTTGGCCCAAGAGGATACATGAATACAAGAGCCCTTTCTTTCTTCTGGAGTGGCATTAGGAGGAACATGGTGAAAGGAGCAAAGTTTCCTCACCTCTGGGCTGCAATTCTGCAGCTAAGGAAAAGCAAGTTCATTGTTTCCTTCTGCACACAGATGCTGGCTGTGCTGTTTTCAGCAGTCTTGTTCAAGCGAGCCATTTCAGAATATAAAAGCATATTACATATCCCAGGGACAAGAACACACAGGCAAATGTCTTTTCGGCTCTGTTTTATCTATTGTAAGAGCAGGAGATAAATTAATGTGAGTCTCTAACTGTGTCTGACGGTTTGAAACACGGTCCTGTCCCACACTCCCAGGGTCAGACCTGGTTTGGTAGGTAGCGGACTTCTGGGAAAAGAAAAAAATGAGAACGTGAGGTTGGAGTCCAGGAAAGGGCACAATTCCTCAGGGAATGAAAATACGTGTGGCTCCCCAAACAAGCACATCTGGGGCGAAGGCAGGTGGAAATCTATTCCACAGCACTCTGCATACGTCAGCCCCACATCTCGCGACTCGTTGCTGCGGAGTTAACACAAAAACGTCTGAAGATCCTTGCAGCTCAGATCCACAGCGTCCAGCACCTCCCCTGCACCGACAATGGGGACAGGGACAGGGCAGGTTCAGTCTAGCCACATCGCCAGCTCCAGCATCACCTTCTCTTTATGCAACGACAGAATGGATTCACCTCAGAACCTGACTCCAGCATCGGGAGTCAATCCAGCATCAACGCTGCATCGGGAAACTGCCCTCTACCTCCAAGTCAAACCTCTTCTGTGCTGCTTACGGCAGAGGAGCTCAGTGGGGTGTAAGCACCGTGCCTCATGTCCACTGCCACAAGCTGTCACCCCATTTTCATCCTGGGACCCTTCATGCCTGCTGTTCCCCGCTGCTGTTCACTTGACGTTTCCTAGCCCTGAGTATTTTCCGTGTGATTTTGGCAACACCCAGGCAAAAGATGCTGGCTTCCTCTGTAGCATCACAGGTGTTCAAGCACCATGGGGAAAAGAAATGCACCGGCAAAGTGAAAATAGGTAGCACTTTGGGTTAAGGCACCAGGTTTTCAGTTGCCAGAAACTAGGAATGGAAATACTTGTGAAGATTTACAAACTGAGAGTTATGACTCACTCCACATTTTTTAGTGAATGAGCAGGTTGAAATGTGTGTCCCAAAAGGAAGGATTCTGTAGCTTGGCTCTGCTCGGGGAGCATGGGGACGGTAGGACACGGCTGGCAGCAGATCATCAGGGAAAGCCTGCTTGCCAGCAGAACAGAGAAGAAACAGAGCTCTAAAATTTTGCTATTTCTCTACATGAAATCTCCAACGCCCTGGTAACTCCAAGAGCCAAAGCACCAACTGCTTCAGCGTCTGAAAAAACAGGCCTCAGCTCTTCTAACCTCAGTTCTAGCTTTGCATCCCCGAACTCTGGGTTGGGGACAGCCAGTGGTGCGTTTTGCCGGTGTTTTGAGTTTTCCCCACCTTTCGCAGCCGCCATCGCACTGCGCAATGAATTATTCTCCTCCTGTGCCCTGTACTCTACTCTTGTCTCAAAAGTAAATGGTGCAAACACCCGGTACGTGCGTTTTCAAAGTCTCTGCCGGGACAGAGCTGGTCAGCGTTTGCAGGATGGGGGTTTGGGTCCCAAATCTTGCCCTGGGTCTGCGAAAGGCCCCGCTGCCCAGGGCCGGCGGGGTGCCCACCGTCCTCCCCGGCGGACCTTCCACCATCAATCGTTAAACGGGCTCCAGCCTCCCTCCCCTCCGCGCCGGCTCTTCGGGCTCCGGGGCGGCCGCGCCTGCCTTTGTGCCCCGGCGGCAGAGCCGCCCGGCCCGGCCCGGCCCCTCCCCGCCCCGCCGCTCCCGCGGGCAGAGCCGCCGGCCGCGGAGAGCCGGCCGGCCGCCCCCGCCTCCCCGGCGGAGCCCTGCGGCGCATGCCTCCCGCTCCCCGGGGGCAGGGAAGGAAGCGCCGCCCGCCCCTGCACCAGCGCGGCGGGTCAGCGACCGCGGCGGAGCGGAGCCCGGCGGAGCGGCGAGCCCGGGGCCGGGCGCCGCCACCACCACCCCAACCACCACCCTCTCTCGGCCTCCCCCCGCGGCGGCGGCAGGTGAGCGCCGGGGGGGGGCGGGCGGGCGGCGCGGCGGGGCCCCGCCGAGGCTGAGGCTGAGGCCCAGGTCCGGGCCCGGGCCCGGCGCGGCCGGCCGAGAGCGGCGGAAGGCGGGAAGGGGGAGCCATGGCGGCGCGGGCAGGGCCCGGCTGGCCGCGGGCAGCGGGCGGGGCGCCCCGCGGCGGTGGCCCCGCGTACGCCGCTTCCAGGCGTCCCCCCCGGGGTGAGTGTCCCCTCACACCCCCTGTGGGTGCCCCCCGGGGTGGGTGTCCCCTCGCACACGCTCTGTGGGTGCCCCCCGGAGTAAGTGTCCCCTCACAGCCCCTCTCTTTGGGTGCCCCCCGGGGTGGGTGTCCCTTCGTATCCCCTCACATCCTCTGTACGTGCCCCCCGGGTGGGTGTCCCCTCACACAGCCCCTGTGGGTGCCCCCCGAGTGGGTGTCCTCTCATGTCCCCTCACTCCCTCTGTGCGTATCCCCTGCTTCGTGTCCCCTCATATGCCCTCTCACACAGCGTCCGGGTGTCCCCTCACACCCTCCATGGGTGCCCCGTCAAGAGCCTGCACCCCTGGGTGGGTGCCCTGGCCTGAAGCAGTGCTGGGGCAGGAAAGTTCATCCCAGTCCCGAGTAATTCTTTCAGGGCAACCGCCATCCTGGCGTATTGTAGTGAAGGCACCTGCCCCTTCCCTGAAAATTGTAGAAATAGGTTAATAGAAAATAAGTTGGGGGGTTTTTAATGAAGCTGGGAGCTTAAGTGTGTTAATTGCATTTCTTCAAGATAATGAGGTATTCTAATTTCTGTCTTTTTGATCCTTAGCTGCTTAGTACAAGGAAAAACGTTTTTAATTTATGTTTGCCCTAGCGAATGTGTTGGAGGCTACTTTAGAAATTGTGTGTTCATTCACGTGTTTCTGAAAGTTGGGGTTCTGACCCGTGTCGTGCCGGGCTGCTTGTGAGACGCCTCCCAGGTTAGTTCATGGCCAAATACACGAGCAATCAGGAGCGCTGTGCGTTATCGGCGCGCACGTAGAGCAGAAGTCAGTCTGAACTATCTTCAGTTGACTAAAAGGTGGAAGTTAAAACAGCGTGTGATGGATTGCTCCAGGTTCCAGCTAGCAAGGAGGGATGTTCTTGATCGCTATACTTAAAATTTTAATTCTTTATCTTTTGAGATGAATTATCACTGAGGAAAAGAAAAACAGAAGAGCCAACTGCTCTGTAGACATTGTGTAAGGCATGCTCAGGCTGACCCTGCTTTGGTCAATAAGATTTCAAGAACAGTCTACTAACAAGATGGCAATAAAACTGTTCCCTGAGCACAAGTCCCAGAATAATTTTGACAAAAGCGTTTGTCATGTTAAATATAACGTCCGTCATTGTAGCACTGTGCTCTTTTTAAAAGCGGTAAAGAATTGTCTTCGTTGGTTGTCTGTTATCTTATTCTCAATAGCAAATAAATATACTTGGAAGTTCTAAAGAGTTTAGAATCATTAATTCTTTAAGATATTTATTGTCGCTGATTAATTTGAAACCAGAACTAGAGAATAATTGACAAGCACAAGGTCAGAGAAGATTGAGAGGCAGAAGCGTGTCTCTGGAGGTCAGTCGAGTCCAGTGCCACACTGCAGTCGGCGCTCGCTGGGTTTGCGTGGGAGACTGCGAGTTGGGCTTGAAGAACCGCTCTAGTGTGGCAGCTTTTTGCAGGGGTTGCTGTATGCCTTGTGTCAGCCAGGTACTATTTCGATCCCACCAAATGGTGCTGCAGGGGGAAACCTTCAGCCCTCATGGGATTGCATGGAAGTTGTGAATTCTTTGGGGTGTTATCTGGCATTTTCATAATTTTTGTCCTGCTTTTGCAAACTCCTAAAGATTTGTGTTTACCACGAGCTTTTATCCTGCACTGAGGCCAGAATGATTGATGTCTCAGGGTTATTGCTGTATAGTATGTTTCGGGAAGAAGTAAGTTCCCTTTCTGTCTCCTTGAGCCACCCCGAGTCCCTCAGTTGTGTGTGTTTAATGCCAAGCCAGAACTAGCATGTGATTTCAGGCATCATGCTAACACAGTTACTCTGCTCTTTGAATAAGAGTTGGTTTGTGTTCCACCATCTCAGATCATGGGCAAGCTTGCTTCACATCCGCCCATTATATATGTGACATAGCCAACATTGTTTTCGTTGTAAAACTGAAAAGCTGAGCTATGCACGGGAGGAGTTCTTTAAAAAGGGCAATTATGCCAAAGGAAACACAGGGAGCAGAATATTTTGCAGGTTTCTCTGCTCCCACCAATTGCACTTTTTTGTGAAAGATTTACTTAAAATTGTTCTTTCTGTCTTGCCACAAGGTTCATTGCAAAAGTATTCAGACAGCTGTAGTGCAGAAGGGGATCATACATGCCTGTGCGCTGCAGTATCATCAGAATGATTCTTTGTGGGTCTTGACAATACGTGATTGTTTAGGAATGGATGCAAAAGAGAGTGTGACCTTCAATGGAAAGTGCAGGAAGAGTTTCGGAAGTGAGGGTAATTACCTGAATTGGATGATGTTTGTGCCAGAAAATACTGAAAACCACAAATGATGAGAGCTCTGTCTTATCCTTAATGGCAGTAGTGACTGATTTACCCGTTAAAGTAACTCTTGTGATTATCTGGCATACTAAGTCTGAGTGTTAATAATTTACAATTTATGTTACCGGTATTATTACATGGAACTTCTAGAAGGTAGATGCGGAATAAAAACTATTTTCCTGTCTTTGTTTTCCTTGTTGTAGGATGGAAGAAAGACCAGTCTGAAAAACTGTTCCGTTGTGGACTTTGCTGTTGTCTGCTAGAATGTTCCTTATGAATGCTTCTCCTTTGGTAGCTCTTCAGACAAAATGGGAGTCCTTTGGACCAGCAAGGAATTGTAGATATCCCGTTTGCTTCCCTGAATCTGAAGGGGACGTCACTAGAACCTCTGTAAGTGCAAAAGTTCAGATGATCATAAACAACCTGCAAAGTCAAGAGTCTCCCCTGGGTATGAACAATGAGTATGATTGTATTATGCAGAAGAAGCAAAAGGGAGAAAAGGGTACTAGTAACAGAGTCACATCTAGCACCGCATTGCTACGGAAGCATCCTCAATATACCAAATGTGGTTGCCCTGCTGATTCAGATGACACTGAAGTGGAAGAGAATGTGGGCTTTGGAACTCTCTTGCTCGATTCTGATAGCGACGATTCCGTTGACCGAGGTATAGAGGAAGCCATTCAAGAGTACTTGAAAGCAAAAAGCAAAAGTGACCAGTCATTGCAAAGGAATGCAGAGTGTTCGGAAAATATAAGCAGAGACAAAAGGCTTAAGAGAGAATTGTCCCAGAACAAAATGGCTAGTAACCTTCTCCCTGTGAAATTTAAAGCTGAGATGCTCTCTGAAGAGTACCTGTCTGACCACCTGGGAATTGGTAAAAGGCTACAGCCTGCTTCCCCTCAGAGCATCAGTAGTGACGACTCTTTTGAACAGAGCATACAGGCTGAAATAGTACAGTTCTTGAATGAGAAGAAGCAGCAAGAAATTAGTAAATGTGTAATCAGAGAGGATAAAAAAGATTCCCATGTGAGAGCTGTCCTAAAATGCAACAAAGAAACAGCAAACAAAGCAAACTGTGGTGCTATAAAGCAAGGTTGTAATGCGCTCCTTTTGAGACACCATCCCAAGCTACAGAAAACCAGCATGCAGTCCAAGTGTTTGCAGTCTAAAATCCAAGAAGAGCCTAGTGATTTCAGCCAAGTGAACCAAGCATATCTAGAAATGGCCACGGCCAGCCAGCCCTGGTTAGTGGAGCAAAATGAGGAAAGCGGAGCTAATTACTGGGAGACGAGAGGAGCACTTACGAACGAGAGCATGCACGCATCTGACTCAAGTAGCGATGATGGTATTGAAGAAGCCATTCAGCTTTATCAGCTGGAGAAAATCAGGAAAGAGGCCGGTCATGCGACAGACTGTGTCCCTTTGCAGAGGGAACAATTTGATATAAAGGGTATGGCGGATATTTCTGCAAGCCTCACAATTAGCTCAACAAAAAGTGCCTCACCAGAAATCCATAAAAGCCCTATAAGCAACAAGAGAAAAGACATTAATTGTAAGTCAACAGAGTTAGAAAGCACCAGCAATGAATTTAACAAGCTGTTTAAACCACTGAAAAAAGCCAGACATTTTGCACCTCCGGAAAACAAGATTGCTGCTTGTGAGCTCACATTGCAGGCCTCTTGCAGAGCAGACACATCTGCAGAACTCATGTGTGCAGAAGCTATCCTTGATATTTCCAAAACAATCATGCCATCCCAAATGGGAAGTGACAACAAATCGCTTGCTGCAGACTCCTTCTTTTCTCCCCAGCTTCTCTCATCCTCCCATTGTGAAAGCGACAGCAGCCTTGTGGACAGCGATGATAGTATAGAGCAAGAAATCAGAGCTTTTTTGGCTCTGAAAGCACAGTCGGAAAGCCTTGCAACAAAGCCTCCCAGCCTGTCACACTCAATCCAGATGCCTTTGCCTTCTGATCAAAACAGCCTCACCGGTACCCTTGAGCCTTCTCTTCCCAAAACACTGAAGCTATCACTGAGTCGTAAAAGGAGACTTAAAAGGGAAGGCAGAATAGCGAAGCAAGGTGCATCAAAACCGCCTGAACAGCTGGAGACGGGACTTTTCCAGCCAGGTAACTATTCAAAATTTCCTCTGCTCCAAGAGGAGTGTGCCCTGAGCAGCACCGCAGAACTCTGTGATGCTCAAAGGCTCGGTAGTAAAGAGACCAGGCAGCAGCAGATGATGTCTTCCAGATTGTCTGGATCTGATGGCAGATGTGTGGCCTTGGACTCTGTAAACCCTTTTATGCAGGTTCAGAGTAGTGCAAGAAAGCTTATGAAAAATACCATCCAAACTCAAGAGCGGGATGGCTCAGACGATGAGAGCAGTTCTCTGGATAGCGATGAGGACCTTGACAGTGCTATCAAGGACCTTTTACGGTCTAAAAGAAAATTAAAGAAGAAGTCAAAGGACCAGAAATCTCAGTGCAAGAAGAGAGTCAGATTTAGCGAGACAGAAAGTCAGCTGCTAGATGAATTTAGTAGCCTCCAACAAAACGAGTGGAAATGTAAAAATCCCATGCTACTGAAAAGCTGCCTCTCAAAATCTAGAAAAGCTGTGAAAGAGAACGCAATCAGAAATCCTCCAGACAACGTAAATGTCAAACTTACCAGTGAAAAACCGGAAACCATGAAGAACTTAGAGTTTAACTTACAGCTTAAAAAAGGATATAAACCAAAACCAATTTCAAACCAGAATAACCTACGGGTAGCTAAAAATAGAAAATGTACTTTCACAGCTGCGTCAGAGGCTGATGACAGCAGTTCAGTGGACAGTGATGACAGCATTGAACAAGAAATTAGGAAATTTTTGGCAGAAAAGGCTAAAGACTCTGCAAGCAATTCAGAGATACAAAAAGATGATGCAACACTGGACCTATTGAGAGCGACCAAACAAACTGCTAATAAAGGAAAAGCAAAGCAACAGCCAGTTGAAAATGAGATTGACCTCATGCTGGATCAGAGTAAAAAGACTGAGGTATCTCAGCAAACTGATGAGTCAAAGAACTCTCAGAGAACAGAAGGGAAAAGTGCAATGTTACATGGCAGCGGGAAATCTGCTTCCACTGCAGAGAATGTTAATTTTCATACTACTGGTCAGTCAAAAGCTAAGCAAGGAGTGGGGGGGCTTAAAGGTGTTGCTGGTGGTGAGTTACCTGGAAATGCGACAGGTAAAAAGGATGTCCCTAATACAGAGCCTGTGCAGAAAATGCTTCCAACTAAAACCAGCAAAAATGAAGGTTGTAAAGTACAAAAAGTAATTAATGCAAAGTCTAGATCTAAAAGAAAGAGTACCTTTCACCTAAAAATTTCAAGTAAGTTTATTGCAGGTCTAAAATACGCTCGGGACAGGAAGAAATCCATGCTTTTGAACAAAAGGCAGAAAGCAGAACGTTCGCTCACCCAGGGCAGTGCATTAGGAACACAGGTAGCTTCCCAGGATACAGACATACTTAACCAAGGAAGGGGAGCCCCCTTGCCAAAAGGTGAATTTAGTGGGGAGAGTACAACAGCAATAAAAGAATCCAGTTCTTCTCAGAAGCTCACTGTGGAAGTGTCAAGTCCCCATGTAGCAGAAACCTGTGAAAGACTGGAGGCTGCTCCTTTGTGTATCAAAGAGGAAGCAGAGGGTTGCAGAAAGGTTAATGCTTCAGGAGACCAGTCAGATTCACGCTCGAGTCTCCCCTTGCAGGAGCGGAGTGTAGCAGCAGAACAAGTAGATAAGGTTTTCAGAGGAATATCCAAAGCGGAGAACACACAGATGTGGATCAAGGAAGGAGATATCCACAAAGACAGCTGGGCCCATTCAAATTTAGATCCCCCACGCCCTGAACACAGTACGGCAGTGGTAAAAGCAGATAAAGTTAGCAGAGACACATCTCAGCACAGTATACGTGCATGCAGTAAGGGAGAGGATAACCAGCAGGACAACAGGCCAGATCCTAGTTTAGGTTGCCCACTGCAGGAACTAAATGTGACGGCAGTAGCAGTGGATAAAACTAGTGGAGGAGCATGTACAAATAACAGTATGCACATGTGCATTAAGAAGGAAAAAGTTATCTGCCAGGATAGTGACAGACAAGAAGAAATTCAGGTGTCCAGCTCCACTTTGGCAGGCAAAATACCTGTTCTGCAGAATAGGGAAGCCGCTCATGAAGTGGACCAAGGGCAGGAAGTTTTAAACAAAACCTGTGCAAAATTTACTGATGTACCTGCAGGGGACTGCCCAGATTCCCCCTTGAAAAGAAAGGTTTCAAATATGTAAGTACACTTTTTTTTTTTACAGTAACAGCCTTTTTAGAAAATAACTATCATTGTAATTACCTTGATAAAACTTGAGACATAAGGAGAGACAGTGGGAGATGCTGATATCTGTATATCATATACACACTAATGTGAAAAATGCTTCTATTTAACAGGGATATCATGGATAAACATACATAGTTTTTGTAGAGTTTTGTAAATTATTTAAAGTGCTCTAAAGAAATATTTTTTATAATGATTTTTAGGGCTTGCATTACTACAGGATGCTGTAGTTACTGTAGATAAGAAGATACTGGCTAATCACGCTTTAAATTGTGAGGCCTCTAATCATATATCAAAAGGAAACCTGTTTGTGTGCAGAATATATTTGGCAATTAAGAGATCCTAGGAAAACACAGCATTTGATAGCAATGCTATACTTATGAAGCAGATTATCTGACATCCGTTGACATTCGAGCTGCCTTAGGACAATCCTATGTAGTGATTTTATGCTGGGGTCTCACTGTCGCACCCTGAGGACTGTTGTGCGAGTTCACTAAGCAGAACTCCAGCGAAGTCAGCACAGCTGTAGGTGTGGAGATCCATTCCTTGAAGGTACAAATGCAAATTCAGGTAAATAAAGCGGATCGGTCTGTCTGCACAGCCTGTGTAAAGCAATCTCGGCAGCTGCTGAAAGTACCTTTCGAATACTGGAAGCCTCCCGCTAGCAGGTGATTCCAAGCACAATTGCAGTTCAAGAAAAGTGAAGGAGTGTGTCTGTTCGGACAATGTGATTTCTGTGGATTTCGCTAGATTTACGTACTGTTGGGCTTGCAAGGCTGAAACAATTCCTTGTTGTTCTCAAGTCTAATTTTGATGCCCTGCAGTTACCCAGAGGTGGCTTTTGGTTTTCTGAATGAACTTTATTGAATTGAGTGCCCTTACTTTCCTTTTTCAAAAGTGGTTTCTAAAATGTTACATTTCTGTGAACTTTTATTTTCATCTACAGTTTTTGTGCAATAGAACAAAGCTAGACTTGCTGTAGGAAGTCCCTAATGTAAATGCCAAGGATATCTTCAGCACTGTTCTTTCATACTGGTAGTGCTTCCTCTGCCTCCGTTTCCAGCAGCCAGAATAAAGCAATTTTTCACTACTATCTTTTTTTTTGTACTAACTTTAAATGGGATTGAAGTAGCATGTTCATATCACACACAAAAAAAGTGTCCCCACGCTGGTTTCACTGAAAAATCAAAAAAGTGTGAATATAAGCTGTTGGCCGGTTCTTTTCATTTGTGTGTGGTGAAGTCCTTTGAGTAGTTTGTTCTTACATCTTGTCCCTGTGAATTGATCCGATATTCTCTTTATCTAGTCTTCTACAAAACTTCTGTCAGCCAATCTACCGCTCAGTATCACTTTGTTTCTCAATCACTTCAGCAGTCTTCCTGGAGGCTGGCCTTAATGTTCCAAAATGGAGCAAAAGCAGTCAAGAACGGATCCGGTATCGCATGGTATCCCTGGTGTGATCACATTTGCAGGATATTGGCAAACTATGGCGTAGCATAGAGTAGAACAAGTAACTGTGGCATGTAGAGAAATAAACAACATCCTTTGTGTGTTTATACTGTTGTGCAGTTACGTTTTAAACATGTTTATAGTGGTCACTTGACATTTCTTACTGTCCGGCCGCCTTTTTATAGTCCTTGGGTTGGTTTGTTTAAGAGATCAGTATGCTAGATCATCTCATTTTTGTGGTAGGATACCTTGGAAAAGTGTTTTTTACTTAGCTCACATGCCTGCAGTCAGTCTACACAGGCATATATTTTTGTCTGCCTTGCTTCAGTTGCAGGATTTGGGCCTTTTGTTTGGAGTAGGTAACTAGGCTGGTATTTTAAAATAGAAGTTTTCAGAGTACCTTGCTTTAAAAGGATTAAACTGTATACTTAATTTTAATAGAGGTGATGAAAGCACTATGTACTGTTTGTATAAAATAAGCTGAGTGTTTCTCCTCAAAGTTTTCAGTAAATCAGCGTTAAGACTTAAAAGGTGTCTTGTGCCCCTGTCGATGTGTCTGTGTTCTCAATACTACTTGTGAACTGATTCACTTTCAGTTAAGATGCAATTCCCATTACCTTGTGCTTTAAATAAAACCTAATTTCAAACAGCACTTTTTTAAATTGATAAACTTGATTTGTATATAGGAAATGGTGCACATTGATAAGTTTATAATGTTTAATAAATGGGGTTCAGACGATGGACCATGAAACCAGAGTGCTCCTATGGTTTGTGTCATCATCTTCAGTGAGTAGTATTTTTGTTGTCTTTTTTACCTCCTGACTGTAGTCCAAAGATGCAATTAGGCTGCGCTAGTAACGTTTGTGAGTAAAGGATGTCACTCTTGAAGACGATCACAGCCTTTGCGTTGGCCAAACCTGGGAACAGGATCTCAGTTCACCTGCTGCTCTTGCTTCTTGCCTCCTGTGTTCTTCAGCCACCCACTGCCTGAGGCTTTACTCTCCTATGTGACAACAGCGTGTGATTTCCTTGTGAATGTGAAACAGAGTCCAGATCTTTAAAGATGTGGCTGTTTAAGGGAATGTTGTTCTTAATAACAAAAAATGAAGGAGGACGATCTACAAAGTACATAGGCAAAAAAAGTTGGGGACATTCTGGGTGGTGAGAATAGTGCTTGTCATTTTAGCAAAACCCTAACGGCAATTTTCTTTCCTGGTGTTTGTGGTCAACAAGTGGAGCCTTTCCTCGTGCTTGCCTCTCTCCATTAGCAGCAAAAGGGTTAGCAAAAGGGGTTCCTTGGGTTCGAGGCAGAGTTTAGCAGGGGCGATCTATGATTCAGTTGGAAAGCACTTAGTGTATCCCTAAATGGCACCCTCTGTAGCACAGCTTCTGCAGCACCCAGGATTAGCTCATGATCCTTTCTGCCCTGCTATTGAAGACTGGTGGTAGTGAGTCTAGGAGCCCTTGATGGTGCAAGGATAGGATGAACGCGCTTTCTTGCTCACAGGGGACATTGTGACACCCAGCACAGAGGTTCTCCTAGAAGGCAAGGAGACTCTGAGCTAGTCTTCAGGGAGGGAGGGAGGGAAGGAAGACCGCTCTTTTGATATTCAAACCATGCTGTCACCATTGGTGTTTCTGTACCAATATTCTATGGGTATTCCTTCCTACCACCAAGTCCTCCGAGTCACATTTGGTCTCAGCAAGGGATTTTTCTGGAGTTTGTCCCAGCACAATTGCTGACTTGTCAAAGAGGAGCAAGCACCCACGGGGTGTGTGGGTCGCCAAACATCTCTGGAATTGGTGCCACAGCCATAAGAAGAGTGGCATGGCTCTGCTGGCAGTATCATCATTCTGGGTAGTTTTCATTGCGTATTCAAAAAAGAGAAGTCCGGTGTCTTGGAACAATAACAAATCACTCTTACACATTACAGATTAAAGGTTGAACAGCTGAGGAGTAGAAGGATTATACTGAGTGAGAATAATTTCATGAGCGAGAGTCCCACGCGTGTGGTACCAAGTGTGGGACTGCAGTACAAATCTCTTGAGGTTGAATCTTGATAGATGCAATACCAAAAACATTTTTTCTTCCTGTTGATACTGACCATACCAGGCAGCCAACCGAGGGTAGGCCCAGACTATCCACCCCTCCTGGCCCTTTCCAGCACCCCAGCGATAGCCCTCGTGAGTGCCCAGAACAAGCTGCTTTTTCCATTACTTCAGCCCTCCTAGGCATTAACGTGATCCTTTTTTTATTGCAGTAGATATGCATGGAACCATGAACTCACGCCTACTCAAGCACGTAGAGAAGTTTTGGGGTTTTTAAATGAGTGCTGGTTTATATATTTTTTTAAAATGCACAATGATTTTTTTTTTTTTTCAGTCAGAGCACAAAATTTGGTAATTTGCATGGTAAGTTATTAAACTACTCTATATTATGGCTACTGGTAAGTTGCAGCATCCTGACTGCAATACTAAAGTTCTCAGACAAATATCTGCTCGCTTAGGAATTTGAAAATAGGTATATTGTTCTATTTTTATCACAGTGGCTATTTTTCTGCACTTCAGGAAGGACAGTCTTCAAGGATCCTCAGGGGACCACAAGGACCACCTTAATTTTTTATAAACAGCTCTTTGCTGCTATTTTAGGAACATGTGTTTTGATGTGTAGCTGCTTTTTATACGAGGAAGGAACACCCCATCTCTGCTGCCATTTCTTTTATTAATGTATATGCTTTTTAATTTTTCAAACCTTTAAGAACTGCAGTTTGTCTTGGTTTGATAGTACAGCCTCACATAATTTTATCTGCAAAATTTATCTGTGAAAATCTTGCTTTCAAAGTATAGAGTAGAAAAACTTTTGGGTAGATTCTCTGCAATAAAATGTACCATTTTTAGGATGATAATTTGAATTTGTACGGTATCTCAGGTTACAGTCTATGTGAGCGTGGCGTAAGGTACGCTGCATGCAAAACTATTCAAAGGTTTCAGTTCAAGAATAAAAAGGGAAGAAATTAAAGCAAGGAAGAAAAGAGCTGGGTGGTTTTAGATGAACTACGAAAACAGGTGGAAAATATGTGACAAAAGCCACTAAATTTGTGTTTTTAAGAGGCAGTCTTATCCCTAAATTATTCCACCCACAGGAAAATCCGTGGATAAAAATATATGTAAAATTGTCACAACTGTTTATATTAATTCAGCACTTTATGCTATTTTTAATTTCAGGAGAAGAAAGGGAAGTTCTGAGAAAGTCAAGGTATTGTCTAGAGTCTAATAGAAGAATAACAGTGAATGATGGAGGGTTGCTTATTTATTTTCATATGTTAAATATTTAAAAGTTAACTTTTCAGGCCTGATTCTGTTTAGTATATTGTTCCAGTGTATTGGTGTGTTTTCAGAAAAGGTGAATTTAGCCAGCTGTTCTTCTGTTTGAGATAACCAAATGCATTGCAGTGAAAACTGGAATTGTTTGGTAGGTGTGATTGAAATCTTGCCGGCGGGTCCAGGAACGTGTAGCTATGCTGGGGTTTGAAGGTTTAAAAAAAGCCCAAGTCCAGTCCCGCACAGTTTTGGACTTCAGATTTGTGTTTAGTGACATTATTAACTGAACAGAATGCCTCTACCTTGCAAGTATGTTTAAATAGATCATCTTCTTGTGCTTCCTGTGCAGTTTATAGGACTATTTAAAAATTATACAAATAGGGAGTATTTCTAACATGAAGAGTATCATTTGCACTGGTACTTGGACATACTATTACACTTCTTTTTTTTTTTTTAGCAAACAGCTAGAATCGTATTATATTTTTAATATATGTACTATCAGTATGTTATGCCTGTAAGGTAGGACCGTTTCTCATCTATAACCAGGCAGAAGAGTTTCTCTCCAAGACTAGTTTTTAAGCCAAACGTGCTAAGGTGTTCCTGTTAGCGCAGTTACTGTCTAAATGATGCAGTTTCACTGGCTGTGTAACTACAGTTGTTACAATAAAACTTAAGAAAACATTTTTTTTCTTATTAGTTGTCTTTATTTGAATTTCTTAAAACCTTGTAGTTTTGAGAGGTAGGAAAGATGAGAATGCTTTCTACAAGGAATCCAAAGGCTTAATGAATACCTGTGGAAAACATGCAGTTTGGTTATTCATTAAATAGTACAGAAACAGTTTAAAAATCTGAATTTTAAATGATATGTGTTGCATGAGCCAAGAGTTTAAAGGATCACTAGTGACAGAGAAAACATTAAGGGAATATATGTAATGAATATTGTTCTAGTATTTATAATTATATGCTGCCTATAAATTAAGTAAAATGGTTCATATTTTATCACATTAAATTTTTATAAATTAAGATATTATTCCTAATAACATTCATTCTGTAAATTAGTGATTTTCATCTAGTACCAAAGTGGCTGTACGTGTTTTTCCCAACAAATTACTGAACTCAGTTTTGATAACACAGATTTAAACTGCTTTTCCCCCAAAGCTAAATTTGTGGCTTTAAGTAGGTAGGAGTCCTGTTAAAAAAACGCCATATGTACAACAGTTTGGAGTTTGAGGGGGGGGTGTTTTTAGAAATGTACTGCTCCTTTAACCTGCTAATTTTATAGCTATTCATCACATTGTAATAGCAAGTCTCACATTACCAAGCCGAAAGATTTTATTTTCCTGTGTTCAGGAGAAAAAAGAAATCCCATTAAATCCTGAGTTACATGGTTAATAGTGTGGAGCACAGGCCTTCATCTGCTGCTGATTAGCGTGCCACGGGAATTCTTTTCCTGATGGTCTATAGAGTTTCACTCTCCCCAGCGCAACTGCGGCATCCCAGGTCTGCGTTCAGGAGAAGGTAACCTGAAGCCAAGGGCTCAGTAAGCGTGCTTCGTCCCAGCCTGATGGCACAGGGGTGAGTGTAATAGAAACCTGCCTTATTCTCCATGAAATAGCCTGTAACCTCGTTTAGCAGCTACGCTGCAACAGCGTAGTGCCTCCTGTCTGCTCTCACGTGAGGCTTAGTAACAGATTTAGGATAAGGTCATGGCTGTTGTTTGCTTGCTCATAGGTTGTTTGGGTTATGTTGGTGGTTTTTTTTTTTTAATCTAGGCAGCCAGCAGTAAATCGTGGTTTCATTTCATACTGTCATGGTTACTGCTGCAGATCTAGCAGTGCGACGGGCCGCTTGGGTTGTAGCTGGGATGGAAATTGAGGTGGTCATAGGCGGTGATGAAGTTGTCTGGGCCGGTGACGTGGCTCTTCTCCAGGGAGGTGTTCAGCCCGTTATTTCTGTACATGCCACACTGCGCCAGAGCGCTTGAAAACGCGTGCGAGGTGACGTGGAAGGAGGTCTGTGAGAGCGAGAAAAGGGGAGGAAAAGGTTTTAAATGCCAACAGCAATAGCACCTGCAACGTGCCAAAGTTTGGATGCAATGAGAAGGGCACTTTATCTTCATCTGCTTTGGGAAGTGCCAGGGGATGTTGCAGAGGCCAGAACTGTGAGACCCTGTCTCTGAAACCCCCGGCTGCAGCCCGGGGCTGCCCCCATCACCCCCCCGTCCGTCTGTCCGTACCTACCGGCACCTCGTGCACCGTGGGGGCTTTGCTGCCGTAGGCCTGGTTGGTGGTCCGGTACCGGGGGTGAGGCTCCGGCTTCCTGCGGGGGGAGAGCACAGGTGGGGAGAGCACAGGGGGTGCCGGGGGGCTCGGGGGGGCGGGGGCCGCGCTCACCCGGGGCCGGGGGCCGCGCTCACCCGTAGCCGCGGAAGCAGGCCGGCTGCTGGAAGCGGCCGGGCAGGCCGGGGCTGGTGCGGTACCAGTCGCTGGTGCGGGGGCCGGGGCCGTCGGCGGCCGCCGGGTCGGACATGGGGGACGGGAGCGGGACCGGGCCGCGGGGCCGCGCGTTGCCCGGCGACGTGACGCTGGGGGCGGGCAGCGATCGCTCCGTGCCCCGAGCCCGGCCCCCCGCCGCGCAGGAAGCGGAAGGCGGTGCCTGACCTTCCTCCTGCTCCCGCTCGCCCTGCGGCCGCCGGGCACGGAGCATGGCGGTGCCGCGGCTCCTGCGGGCAGGTGAGTCGGTCGTGCCCGGTCCTGCCCTGTCCGCCCCGCCCCGTCCCGCCCGTCTGACCCCGTGTTTCTCTCCCCGTAGCAGCCCCGCGGCTCTACAGCAGCGTACCGGCCCCGGCGGCGGCGGTCCGGCCCCGCGGTGAGTGTCTGCCGCGCACCGGCCCCTTCCCCGGGGAGAGGAGGGGGGTGTCCCTGAGCCGGTCCCGGTCCCCCGGCACTGCCGGCACCTGGGGCAGGCCGTGAGCAATGTCCTTGCGGGTAGCGCCAGGCCCTTGTTGCACGCAAGTGGACACGGGCACACCAGGGTCCTGCTCATCCCCCAGACACAGCAGGAGGGAGTAGTGATGGGGTTTTTTTCCTCCTCTCAGCCGAGGATGAGAAGCTGCTGTCCGAGCCTCTCAGCCACCCCGACTTCTTCAACGTGAAGGAGCTCTTCTCCCTGAAAGATCTCTTTGATGCTCGGGTGCACCTGGGGCACAAAAAGGGATGTCGGCACAGGTGAGTGACCCCGTTTCATGATCCAGCACTTGTTGACATCAGGAGCGTTTCCCCAGATTGTAAGCCTTTGGAGGCTGCACCAGACCGGTCTGGGGCTGGAACTGCCCACACAGACCCATGTTTCCTCCTGGGCACAGTTACTGCCCTGCAGAAGTGCAGGGACCCCACTCAGCGCAGGCACCGAGTGGGGTGTCAGACCTGCACCCCCCTGAGCCCGGCTGGGACAGGCGCTGTGCACAAGGGCTCTCTGCAGAGAGCACCTCTGGTACCAGCTGGGAGCTGGGGTGTGAGAAGATTTTTGTGGGGCCACACAGATGCACCCTGTCCCCGCGTCCCCTTTTGTCGCCCTCCCTCTGTCCCTGCAGGTTCATGGAGCCCTACATCTTTGGCTGCCGCCTGGATCAGGACATCATCGACTTGGATCAGACGATGCAGCACCTCCAGCTGGCCCTCAACTTCACCGCCCACATTGCCTACCGCAAGGGCATCATCCTCTTCGTCAGCCGCAAGCGCCAGTTCTGCCACCTGGTTGAGAGCACAGCGCGGGACTGCGGGGAGTACGCCCACACCCGCTACTGGCAGGGTGGCCTGCTCACCAATGCCCACATCCAGTTCGGGTCCGGCGTCCGCCTGCCCGACCTCCTCATCTTCCTCAGCAGCCTCAACAACGTCTTTGAGCCCCACGTGGCCATCCGGGATGCTGCCAAGATGAACATCCCCACGGTGGGCGTGGTGGACACAAACTGCAACCCCTGTTTGATCACCTACCCCATCCCTGGGAACGACGACAGCCCCACCGCCATGGAGCTCTACTGCAAGCTCTTCAGGATGACCATCATCCGCGCCAAAGACAAGAGGCGGCAGACCGAGGTCTTCAACGAGCTGCGGAGCAAAGCAGAGGGCAATTAGAGCCCTAGGGACAGGCTTGGCCGTGCCCAGCAGCTTGGTGATGGGTGTCCTGCTCCGCTCCCATGGGCGCTGCAGGGCTCACCCTGCACCCAGAGCACCAGCTTTCAGCAGAGCTGGGCTGGCTGTAGAAGGGACCCCCTCCAGCTCTGCTGCTCCGCAGAGATCAGCTGTGGTGGGTTTCTAGCTCAAAAAAACAAATTGTCCAGAGTGATGCGAGGGGAGACGGAGCCAGGCCAGACCTTACCCAGCTCCCGTCCTTGTGTTTGTCCCTGTTGCAAGGAGGCGCCTCTGTCCTGTGGCCTTCCTATTCCTGAGCTCGTGATCTCACCTGAAACCACTTGTATCTCATGCCTCTTCCTGACACGACAAATAAAGGGCCCTGTGATCCTTTTTCTTTCTTTCCTTGTGAAATGGGAAGGTACGGGGGGTCTTCTGGCAAGCATTTATGGTCACGGGATGGGGGGTAAAGCAGTGAAGGGTGTTCCCAGCCTGGGGACCCCCAGGGCGCTGCAGGCCAGGAGTGGGGTGTGAGGCTGGCTGGTGCTGCACAGGGTGGGGGTGTCCCCGCTTTGTCCCAGGGTCCAACGTCTGCCACCACCACGGGGCGCGGGGGACTGCAGGGTGCAGCTGAGAAAAGGGAGATCCAGCCCCTAACGCGCCGTGTGTCTCTGTGGGAGGGCTTAGGGCAGTGCTGCAGCGTTGGGATCAGGTCTGGGCCAGGTGTTCCGGGCCCGTGTCCCCATCCCGGTCCCGTCCCATGTCCCCGGCCCTGGCACCGGCCGCTCCCTGCTCTGCGTCCTCCAGCCCAGCAGGGGGAGCCCGCGGGAGCGAGCGCGCTGCGCGGATTGTCCCCACGGCGCTTCCGTCCGCCCGCCCTATATAAGCGGAACGCGGGCGCGTTGTCGCCCTTTCAGCATGCGGCTCGGGACGGTGAGCGGCGGCGGCGGCGGGCGGGACGCTGCGGGGAGCGGGGCCGGCCTCTCCTCGGTCCCGCTCCGTCCCGGCGCCGTGGAGGGAGGGTTTGTGGTCCTCTCGGGCGCGCCCCGCGCCGCCCTGACCGCCGGCTGTTGTCCCCCGCTGCCCCTTCCCGCGCCATGTTGCAGCGAAGCTTCTTCAGGGCGGGCCCTGACGGCGGCTCTTGGGCGGCGGCGGCCGGTTCCGCGTCCGCTCTTCTCCCCCGTCGCTGAACAAGGGAAGGCCGCGACGTGAGGACATGGCCGCGGCCCGGCAGACCCCGCTGTGGCGCGGCTGGAGGTACGGGTGGTTCCTGTGTCCAGCCGGGGGGGGGTGGGCTACCAGCCCGGGAGGCGCCGGTCCTCTCGCTCCGGGTTACCCCAGCGCAGTCAGCCTTTAGTCCGCAGTCTCGCCTGCTCGCCCTCCCCAGACACACAACGTGTCCCACTCGGCCGGGCACAGCCGGGAGGAGCCGTTTGCTGCAGGCACGGCTGTGTGCTCGGGCCCGTGGGGCTGGGAAAGGCCGTGGGGACCGACCGCAGCGGGTGTGTTAGAAACTACTGAACGGTACTAGGGTTAAGGTAAATCAGGCAAAGGGATGTGCTGCCAGTGAAGGAGGGGAGAAAATTGAGCGCTGCCACCTTTTCAGGTTTTGAGGATAACGTTTTTAAAGATTTGAGTAACTAAAGTGAATCTATTCAACAAATTTTACTGTTTTAATCTTCTGGTTTTCTGTTCAGTGGTGCTGTTCACAAAGAAGGTCGTTAAGCAATCAGCTAAACGCTTGTTTGTTATTAACTACTACATTTTTCTCCTTTTTATTTGTCTTTCTTCAGCCTGGCAGAAGACAAAGGGTGACGCGAAAAAGATCGCTTGTCTCGAAAAATCATGGGTAAGTGGTGCTTAGCACAAAGGCTGTCCAAAGAGGTTTCAGGCATCTTATCAACTAAGCGGTGTGTTACATTTAGTATCTACACGCGCACAAAATACCTTTGTAACACTACTTTCTGAGTAGGTGATGTAATCTTGTTCTTGCAAATATCTGTAACTATCACCTTTTTCAGTCTTTGTGGGGTTTTTCCAACCTGCCACAGGCGTTGCAAAGGTGGCTGCTGTGGCATCTTTGTGTCATTAGGTGGCAGAGAGAGACAGGCTATGTTCTACGCTCGTTTGTTCTGAAACCCATGAGCACTCAGAGTGATTGATAGCCTGACATTATTTATAAGTAGGCTGGTTAATAGAACGCTCTTAAGAAACTAAGCTTTCCCTATTTTTTTTTTAAATTGCCTTAAACGTGAGATGTGTATGTAATACAATAGAAAGGTGTCCTGTTTGACCAGTAGTGGATGCGCAGCAGAACGGCAGTGCGTGGCTTTCTGATTGTTTAGCCTTGAAAACGGGAGGATCCTGTTGGTGCGTAGACTTGTATTACAGAAGAATGAGTTGAAGCGATGTGTCTAAAGCCACATGGCAAGTTGGTGACATCACTGGGAGCATGTCCTGGGAGTCACGTGCTGGCAGCCCTGACCCTGTTCCTGTCTGAAAGTAAAAATAATGTGTGCGCTATGCATTCATTTCTTTAGCTTCCCTCTGTTCCTGGGCCTTTCAAATTTGTCTCGTCAGTGAAACGGTAACCACGTAACTGGTCTTTGAGATGTGTCTAAATATATAAAATAAATGCCTTATATATTTTCCACTTCTTTTTCAGAGATAGCGATGTGACGTTGCAGACCCAGGAGATCTCCTCAAAGACCTGAGGTGAGCAGTAGTGGATGTGAGTTCCCCTGTGGAATAAAGAGCTCCATGCCCCAGCTCGTGTTGCAGATGTGGCTGTAGTGCCATGTTTGTGTCATTAGGTGGCAGAGAGGAAAAGGCGATGTCTTCGCTAGTGCTCTGAGACCTGTGAGCACTGGGGAATGATGAGCAACCTGACAATTATTTCTTGCTTTTCCTGTTCGGTTTTTTTTCTTTAATGTTAATCTTGAATCATAAAGGATGGACCACTGTGGAGGGACAGGGTACAGAAGTAGCTCTGTCCTCCAGTGTAACAATCCTTCTCATAATGAATACCTTGTTTATGTGACAGAAAAGAGACGTGACTGACTTTTCTGCTGTCATGTTCTGGTTTAGAAGTAAAACTTATATTTTTTTACTAACGCCATGTTAAAAGCTAATTCAGGTTTCTATACCATATCTTTTATTGTTATGGAGGAATGGCAAACTCCAGTATTCTTTAGTCTAATAGTCCTGAGTCCTTGGAGATTTGCTCTCCTGACATGTTAAGATCATCAGGGGGCAGAGATGAAGGGGCTTCCTGTGCCTGACACTTGTAACTGCTCAGAGATGAGTAGCTTGAATAGACGTGACAGCTCTATTCTTGAATTCTGTTTTTGCCTTCAACAATCCTTTATGGCCTCTGCAAGACATCCTTGCTTGCTGCCTGGTCGGCGAAAGGGCACCTCTTGAGTTTGGCAGGGTTTAGCATTATGTCGATATCAAGAATTGCACCTGGGAGTGGAGGAGAAGGGGGAAGCAGGCATTTAAGTTTGTTGGTTCCAAAGTATTGGCATGATCTAGAAATAGTTGGGTGTGGATTTAGTACATGGAGAAAACTGCACCCTGTTCTCAGCATTAGTAAAACACTTTGCCAACGTCATCTTGACTTCCAAGGGTGCTGAATAAGTTTGACCAGAAGGTGCAATCACCAGTCTTCTGAAATGCAGCTTTATCATCATGCTGGTGGGGAAAAGTGGGGAGAAAAACAAGTAAACCAACCATCCCCTCCCCCAAAAAAACCAAACTGAAGATCTTTTTCTTCTTACAGTTACTTTTGAGAACAAGACTGAGTTCTGGAACTTGCTTCAAATGTTGAAGGTAGGTATTATGTCATGTCTTGGAAACATACTGAACCTCAGCGTGTTACCGAAACAGTGTCTGGGTAGAAGTCCTTGGGTTGGTACATCTTGTCCTTCTGACTTCTTCTGGGACATGAATAAATAAAAAAAATAAAATGCTACTAGTGCATACTTGCAGAAAAAACTTAAAATTCAGTATTTTTTCATCTTTTTTGCTGATAAATCTCTAGATGGAGCACTGCCTCTATTCTGCTAGTGCAGTAATTTTTGTAAGCAATCTTAATCTGATTAACAAGTGCATCCTTTTAAGGGCAGCTGTCAAAAGACACTGAGAGCTTACACTTTTACGTATATCAGAGCGCCTGAGATTATCAAAATAGGCTCTTGTACTACTGCAGGCTGACACAATGCTACTGAAAAAAAATGTTTGTGTCACAGATGTGCATGGTAATGAGATTGTGTCTTAGACATAGTGAAGAAAGAAAAAGATGGATTTCAGTAATCCAAGCAAAAAATTAATGCTAAAACATGAAGTGTTTTTTAAAGTCCTTCTAAAGTGACTTTCAGTAAGTGGAGCAGTGGAATGTTTTGTCCTGTTTCCCCAGACAAGATCTAGGCTCCTTGTGCATCATGTTCTAGCTGGTGACACAGCAGACAAAAAGCAAAAATAAAATTGAGCACAGTGTGACTTTTTAGCTGTTTTCTGCTCTGTTTATGTGCTAGCACAATGGCAAAGGAACTTGACCTCCACGGCAGCGAGCTGCTGGGGAGCACAGGCATCAACGTATCCTAATAGCTCTGTGTGTTGCTGTCCTTTCTTGGGTGATGGGGTGCATGTGAGCCTCTGCTGTGCCACCGTTATTAAAACAAACGGTGAGAGAAGCTGTGGTTACACGTAGATAGTATTGTGAAACTCCGAGAGGCTTTGCAGTGACTAATAGCTTGACAAAATCTGGCAGTGCTAAATGGTGGAAAATGTCCTCATTAAACGGGTGTTATGAGGGCCAAAGGTGCCATTAACCAAGCGGGTAGCTGCTGGCTGCAAAATGAGCCATTTAATTGGGAAAAGTCACTGCCTAGCAGCGCTGGCTTTGGAAAAGAATGCTAATAAGGTTGTTGGGGGTATGGTTATGCAAAGAGGCATGCCTTAAGATGTGACTCTCCTATTTAAATTTCCTGACTTCTCTTAACCCTGAAATACATATTTTAGTTTTTTCATCAGACTTTACTCACATGACAGGTCCTGTAGGGGTAGTGAGTGCCTAACGAGTCTCTCTTTAGAACTTTACTGTGTGAGGCGTAGGATAGCTATTAAAATTTTCCTAATAGCATTTGCTGCTAACCACCTTCCCAAGACTGAGCAGCAATCCCAGGCTATGAATATTGCTTTACTGAAAGAATTGCCTGGCTTTCAGCTGTGGAAAAGATGAATATTTGGTATTAAAGTGGTTTTGAGAGAAATGAAGAAGTCTTTCTGCACATTAACTTAGCCCTTCACCATTTAGAACTCTTTTCTGTCATGGCTGTGAGCGCTGGAATAAGCCCAGCTTTTCTTTCTTTGCACTATTAATAGCTTGCCTCTGCACTGAGATTGGCAAACTCGCCTTTGATTTTTAGGGAGCCTAAGAGTGAGAGAGTAACCAAGAGCAGGCTCCAGCTATCGTGCCCTTAAAATTATCCCTTCCCAGGCTCACCAGAGTGCACTGTGCCTTGCCAGAAGATATTTTTTTTTCCCCCCAAGACCTTTCTGATCTAGTGACAATGAACCTCTCCTCAATTAATCTAATTTATTAATGCCATCTGCCTTCTGTCACGGCGTTAGGTCCTGATCCACATAAGTTTGCAGGCACTCGGCTTCCACTGAGTGCAGTGAATGCAGCCAGTGCAAGTTCAGGTAGGTGTTCCTGTGGTTCTGGCCTGAAGTAAATTGCTCTCTGAAGTTTCCCTGTGAGTCATGATAACTGAGCCCAGCTAATGACTTCCCTAAAATTTGGTTTAATTTTATGAAGCTTTTTATTTCCTCTGGGATGTGAAAAATCTTTGGACAGTCCCAAGACAAACCTGATGTAATTCTTCAATTAGCTGAAAATGTTGCCTCTGAAATTAAAAGCAATTCTCTGTCCTGACTAGCTGCAGTGCCTTAGCTCAGATAGTGAACAGCAGGAGCCTGGATGGTATGGATTAATTAGCTGCTTAGTACTGACATTTATTGCTAATTTTTGCTGGCTGTATTTGAAGTTGTCTAACATCCTCGGCCTTTTTTCATTTGCAGATCATACCTTGAGTTTTGGAATTTCTAGCAAACCTGGCTACAGTAAGTGAAATGGTTGGCAGCATCTGCGTTCGAAGATTTGTAGATTCCGAAAACTTGGTCTTTTCTCATACGTGGCTTAAAGCACACTACTAAAGCACTGCAGTTTCAATCTGTGTTTTCTCTACGTGGTTAAGAAGGATTAAAAAACAAAATGACTAAATAAAGATTGCACCTACAATAAGTTGGAAGTGATTATGCTTGTGTATTTGCAGCACCCCAATAATATTAATTTTTAACCATTCTAGGATTTAAGACTTTTATTTGTGGATACGAGAACTGGGATGGTTTTTTACTTTAAACAACGGAAGGTAGAAGTCTTGCTGCTTACCTCCATCCTTTTGTAGCACAAATCTACTATTACGCTGCTGAAGCAGCAGCATCTGTGAGATCAGATTGTCAGTCTGCGGTGTTCTGGCTCTTCCTCTTTTTCCAGCTAACATGGGAAATCTGGAGAAGGCATGATGAGTGTAGAATAACTTTGCCTTTAGTCATTTTTCTCCCATATTGCGGTGTAGCTCATAAACCGTTAAGCACGTGTCTGAAAACACTTGTGCTTTTTATTAGTGATGAACAAAACTCGGTGCTCTGGGGGGGGTGAGTCATAAGTGATTCCTGGGAGTGTTCCCTGCTGCTCCTGGGGTGTGCAGATTAATAACACGGTAATGTGACAGCTCTTGTCAGGAGCGTCTTTATTTGAATAAAGCTGTCTTCGCTAGTTCTGTAAAGTACAGGGGCTGTTGTTGAACTTCATCTTTCATCATAAATGCTTAAAGAGATTCTGATGTTTAAAGTTACACGGATAAGCAAGGAATAGGGTGGTTTTCCTCTAGGTGCTTACCCGCTGCTTTACCCAGTACTGCTTTTGGGGAAGGGAACAGTGGGGGTTCAGTGTAGCAGGAATGCCACTTCCTGGACAAAAGTTACTACTGAATTTCAAACACAGAGGGGAGGGTGAAAAATGGCTTTTCTGATGATCTGAGGAGAGGCTTTGGCACAGTTGTTGGGTTCCTTTTCCAATAGCAGAAGAAAATTAATTTGTCAGTGGAGCTGGTTGCCATGGGAATGCAGGACAATAGAGGAGGAGCCGGTGGAGTCTCATTACCAAATCCCGTTACTGAATTCCAGTCCTGGCCTTTGCCCTCCACCAAATGCTCCCGTGCAGGTTTACCTGCCCAGTGTTCATCCCGAAGGAAGGGTGAGTCCGAGGGGCCGAGCAACTGGTCACCCTTCAAACGCAGAAACCTCACAAACGCTCAGCCTCGCTGCAGATGAATTGCGTTGGGAAGCCAGCTCCTCTGTGGGAAGCGAGCTACGCTGGCTCCTGCTAGATTTAGAGCACTGTTGACACTGAAACATTTCCTCCATAAATAACAGTGAGAGGTAATGATGATCCTATGGAACTAATAGAAGGAAATACTGATACCTCTCCTCCAAAGGGCTCATAAATTTGCAGCCATGACACTACCGATTGCCTTCACAGGCTATGTATACTGTCAGATGTATTTTTTCCTTTGTGATTGTACTTCAGATATATGCTCCACTTCACTAAGCAGTTGTTGGCAAGAGCACCGGCATACGGTCCATCAGCAGGAATACGACTCTGCTGGGACCAGAGCAAGCTCGGGCTAGTTTACATAAACTCTTCCTCTCTACCCGTAGTTTCAAAAGGATGCTATAACTGAGCATTTAACGGAAATAAAACTATAGTTAGAGACCTGCTAGTATGTACACAGCCAAACAAATGTCTTGAAACCTGCTGAAAGCTTGCCTGGAAATTCGTTTTAATAATGAGAGAAGCACCGGATTATTCTGGTATTAATCTTTAACCTCTGCAGTGCAAGCCCAGCTTAGTTTCAGGAGAATTAAACCGAGAGGTTGGCTTCTCCCTGCTCCGAGTACTGCGGGAAGTAACGCACGGAGCGTAAGTGGTAACTGGTGGGGATTGTTCATGTCGTAGCCCTTTTCCTTTAAGCTATTCTTGGCCTTAGATCCTTCCAAAGCCGATGCGTGAGAGGGAATGGCCTGTGCTGCCAATTCCGGGGCAGGAGCAGCCGGGTGGGAGCCTCACACGAGCTATCGCGTCCCTGTCTGGGGTCAGGCACTTAAAAAAGGAATGAAAGAATTGCCAGGATTCTCTGCTGTGGAAAAGACAGCTTATCTGCTTCCTAAGTTACAGCTGGATCTGATGGCAGATGACTCAGACACTTAAGGAGAGACTTTTGAATAGGGAAATCTACCTTTTTCTCCCTTTTAGATCACAAACAAGCTGGTACTTAAAAGGCTGCTGTTTTGCTATTGATGTACTGGTGTGATTCACGTAAAAGCTATTTATTTACATCAGAGACGTTCATCAAAAGAAGATGTGACAAGTACAGCATGAATGATTCGTTCTCATCTCTCTGCACTGCTTTCCTGTTAATCAAGAAACAGTCAGATGCATCCAGCTGGGCTCCGCTTCCTTATCGCCTTCCGTGTCATCTTCCTCCCCCAAGCCTGTTCAGCCCGGCTCCCGGCGTCCCAGCTCCGCAGCACGCTCTCGCCGACTATCGATGATCCTGCTGGGCGGTGGAAGTCATGATGCTTGGTTTTCCATGAAGGAGAAGGGGCTGCAGCTATGCTCAGCTCCCTGTGCAGGGTGTATTTTTCCTGGGGGGGAGAGGATGGAGGAACAGGCCTTCGACCCTTGGACTTTATTCCAAGATTGCAGATTCTAAACTCCAGGGCCGTGCTTCCTCCGTTAGGAATATTTGGTGTTTGAAATCTTCTTCCAGAGCAAGGTCTTGAGGTTGTTCAGCACAAGGGAGTGGTGGACTTCCATCTGGCTGGCCAGGCCACTGAGGGTCATGCAAGTTCGGAGCTGTTTCTGCAGCTCTTCTTTCAGCTCCAGCGGTGCTCCGTACAGCAGGTAGTCCTGCAGCAACCCGCAGACCTTTGCCAGGTTGGGCTGCACCACGTCGCTTTTGCACTGCTTCATGAGTTTGTCGCACGTCGCCATACAGTCCTTCCCGTAGGTGCAGTCCACGTTCTGCTCACAGTGACGTCCCTTGAGGAAACCTCTGATTGTCATCTCCGTTGCCACCTTCCTCAGGTTGACCATTTTGAAGTCGTACTTGTCATTGTAGCCCACGTTCTTAAAGCTGGTCTCGCAGATGTAGAAGTTCCCGTAGGTCCCGTGGAATATCTCCTCCACGAACTCCAGAAGGCCGATGGCGATCTTTGCCCGCCGGGGCCACGCTGGTGCAAACCACTGGTGGATGATTTGGTGGATGACTGAAGGCAGCAGCGACTGGAGGAAGGGGGGGACGTCCACTCCGTAGAGGGAGGTGTGGGGGATCTTCTCAGTGACGTAGAGGTCCCCGCAGTGCCCCAGCAGCTTGGAAGTGTGCTCTTTCTCATGCAAGGAGAGCATGAGAAGAAACTCATTGAGCTGAAGTAGCGCCCAGATGGATTTGGCCTCCGCTAAAGACACTTTCCCATCCCGGTTCACATCCGCCATGGCGATGATCCGGCTCACCAAGGCTGCAAGAGAAGGCTGATCTCCCAGGTTGGACTGCAAACAGAACAAGATGCGGCATCAGACCCTCGCAGCTCTCTGCGTTCGGGCTTCGTATCGTGAGACTGGACTGGGGAAGCAAAGAACTGAGTTTGGGAGAGGAGGAAACAGCCACCGTGCTCGAGCAAATTCGGTGCCGTACCATAGTAGATGGTAAGCAGTCCTGCCTGGCGCCCAGCAGCTGATGGAGCATGGGCCAGAGGAGCTCTCATTTCAGGGGAAGGAAAGACATGTCTAGCCTCTCTGAATCACAAGTGGCATCCCAGGCCCGCAAGATCCCCAGGGGACCCTCCGCACTGACCTTTAGGAAGTTCAGGAGCATTTCTTTGAACTCATCCATTGATGTCCCTCGTGTCGGTTTGTCAAAGAGGACCACGTCCCTCCTGGGCACAGAGTCGGGGTGGCTGTCTGCCTTCAAGGCTTCTTCGATGCCACATTTGATGATCACCTCCCTCTCCCTCCAGAGCCCACTGTAAACCTACAGCAAAGGAGGGGGGACAGGAGGAAAGCAACAGCAAGTGCAGGGAACCGGTTTCTGGTTCGGTTCGGGTACCAGGGCTGGGGTGAGGAGCAGACATGCGGGTGGGTGGAGGAGAACATTTCCCAGGTTTGACGCTTACCCCCATCCCCAGCCGTGCGGTGGTTTCCCGGCGGGGCAGAGACCTACCTGCTGGGTGGGAGAGGAGGAGAGGCAGTGCTGGAAGAGGAGGCTGCGCTCCTCACACAGGTCTTTGCATGTGGAGCCAGAAATTATTCCCTTCTTGTACTGGTCACACTGGGGAGGGGAAGGCAGAGAGAGAGGAGCTCAGCGGGGGCAGCTCCATTTGCCTGAAGAAGTCCGACAGATCCGGGCTCAGTCCCACAGCTTGTGGTCTGGGGCACCCCAAGCACATGAGGTGGGGGCATGCAAACCCCCCCGGCCTCCCGTGCTGCCGCCAGCCCCGCGTCCGTCACCTGCCGTGCCCAAACTCCTCATCCCCGCTCCTGCAGCAGGACTGGGGCCGGCACTTTGGTTTTTCAATTTACCACGTGTACCTTACAGCATTATCAGTGTCATCGCGTTCCCGGTGAGCCTGTTCCCTCTGAATTCACGCGAGTGTCTCATACAAGAGAAAAACACCCCTTAAAACAGGCACATCTGATTGCAAAGCCACACCAGCTCTTTGGAGGCAAGAATGGTATCTCCACTTGCCAACAATCTCCTTCTTTCCTGGGATTCTGAGGTTCTCGAGCACAGAGGGGCTGCTCGGGGTCACCACCCCAGCATCACTTTGGCCTTGGATTTGGCAGCCCGGGAGGTGCCACCAGCCAGAGGGTACCCCAGCCGTGCCGGCACGGTGCGCAGGTGGCTTTGGGCGATGTCTGAATCTTGGCAGCCGTTTCAGCCCGTGCAGGCTGTCTGGGAGGGAAGGGAGCGCCTTGTGCTCGGACCTTCATCAGGGAGATGCAGTGCCAGTTACTCAGAGTGCTTCCAGCACCCCCAAACTCCCCACTCTCTGTCTTCCAAAGAAATCCCAGCCCAAAATCTTTTCTGCTCAAAGATTTCTGCTGTCCCTAGAGCAAGGACTTTAACGGGGGAGACACAGGGGGAGGAGTGTGTAGGCATACCTGGGGCTGAGCCCCGGCCGAACAGGCAGCAGCTGTGGGCAGAGCTCCTGGGTGCAGGCAGGGCCCGTGGGGACCGCTCGGTGTCTGGGGCAAGGTGACCCCTGTGCCGCTGGAGGGACCGCAGGGGATTTGCTCCTGGGTGCTCCTGCTGCGAGTCCAGGGGGTTAGGGGAGCTTCCAGGGCTGGAGGAGAGGGCAGCGTGGAGCTGGGCGAGGATGAGGATGCACGGGCTCAGGCTGCTCAGCAGCGCCTGCTGTGCAATGGGCTGGCTCCGGCCCAGGCGGTGGTGGGGACAGGGACAGACGGTGGCTCTGATCCGCAAGCTGGGCAGCTTGGTCGGGAGCTGGAAGCATCCCCGGGCAGGAGAGGCGGCAGCTCTGCAGCTTCACAGCGAGGGCACAACACCCTCAGGGCTGGAAACAGGAGCTGCAGAAATTCACTGCGTCTTTTCCCTCTTTCTTTTTTTTTTTTTCCCCAACATGGATGGGAATTAACCCTCGGACCTGCTCACAGGGGACACGGCCAGACACGGCGTCTTAAACCCCGAGCTCAGAGCAGGAATTAGTGCCTGAAACCCCGTGGTCAGAGTCATGCAGAAAATCAAATTAAACGATCGTCGCTGTTGTTATGGCAATTCCTGCCTCCCTTCTCTGCTGAAGGATTGATGAACGAGGCGTTTTCAAGCCAGAGCCTGGTGTCCCACTCCTCGCGTGGGCTGGGCGGGCGACCTGCCCCCCTGCCATGGGGTACACACAGCAGTCCTGGGGGAGCCCCGCTTGGCTGCCAGTCCTGGGGATGCTGTGGGGAGCAGGCTGCACCCCACTGCAAATACCAGGCAGGGGCAAAATGCACCAAGCCAAGCTCCCACGAAGGCTCTGCTCTTTGTGCAGGCTGGTGCTTTCTTTAGGGCATGCCAGCAGTTACACAGAGGTACCCACGGACTGGCTGCTCCCCCTTTTTTCTCTGCCACTGCAGAGCTCGGGGGGGGGGGCTGGCACGATGCTCTCCCTGCCCGCATATCCTGCTCACTGCCCTGACTTCATCTCCACAGACATTAATCTGCCCGTGTCTGCCTGGCCTGCCCTGGCCTGCTTCCCTCCGACATCTCATTAAATTGTTTCGCCGTCGCCCTGGCAGGATAAGGTCACCTCTCCCTCTCTGAGCTCTGCGTGATGCCGGGGACGGTGCTGGGGAAGCAGCTGCTGGGAGGGCTCCTTGGCTCAGCTCTTGTGCAGGATGCTGCCCCGGTGCTGCCTGCCCAGCTGCAAAGCACCGTGCAGGGGCTGGAAATGGGGGTCCCGCAGCCCCGCTCACCCCGGCACCCCAAACCGGGACCAGCGCGGCCGTGGGGGCTGCTGGCCGCCACTCACGATTATCATCCGGCAGACGTGGCCGCGGCAGAGCTCGGAGTAGGACGAGTAATGCATGTACGCCACCCAGCTGCCCACGAAGATGCCCAGCCACACCACCAGCAGGTATTTCACTTTGATGCCCGGGAGGCGACTCTGGAAGGAAAAGAAAACGCTGGTGAAGGCCAGGGCTCTGCACAGGTCAGCGGTGGCTGGACAAGGACGACTTCTTCTATACAAACCAACCCTAGCATTGGTGAAAACTTCAGCCTTTTTTATATATATATTCACCAATCTATTATGCAACTCCTGCTGCAAGTAGGTCACTTAAAATTCCCTAAAAGCAGGGAAAAAGCTCGGGGCTGCAAAGAGCTGGATGCCATGCGTCCCCGTGCCCGGGAGCCGTGGCTGCATATGCCCGCTCTCCTGCCAGCGTGAGGGCAGAGCCTGCTGCCCTCTGCAACCCCGGGGTTCGCTGCCAGGACTGCAAGAGGCTCTGCTCCTGCCGGGGGGGACCCTTCTCGGCAGACCCCCCCCCTTGCAAAGCCCCACGGGCACAGGAGGCTGCCACTGCCAGCTCCCGCGTGGGAGCAGGCGAGTAACGAACCTGGAAGCGCATGGATAATACTCCGTGCAAACATCTCAGAGGCTCGCAGCGTGATTTTCTTTTCCTGGCTGCATTTCTTCCCCTCTCCCCCTGTAACAGCAGCGTTGCTGCCATCTGGCCTCCCCTCAATATAGGTTGTTTACCTGACCCATATAACATGGCGCAGATCCCTGGCAGTTCCTAAGGGCAGGGAATTCATCCTTATGTCAAACGCCCCATTCCCTCCGGTTTCTATAGATAATTCCTGCTTCACGCCAGGCCAAGAGAGCTTTTGGCCAGCGGCCACCTCCAAACCCTCCTCTCTCCTTGCACTGCATCAGCCAGTGAGACCGTGACCTGCTGCCGGGATAGGGCTGGATCCGAGCGGATGCGGCACCGTTACAACCTGCCAGGGATCCTCGCTTGGGTCTTGTAGCCCCAAACGGCTCCCACCTCCAAAACATCTCCCTCCCTGGCCCCTTGCTGAGGGCTTAAGGGCTCTGCCCTGCGGCAGTACCCAGAGGCGGTGGAACCTCCTGCCCTCCTGCTGCAGCCAGCGCCTCGGCTCACCCCGGCTCCAACGAACGAGCTTCGCAGAACTTGGCAAGCAAGGGTGCAAGCAGGCAGCTCTGCCTCGAGATCACAACATCTTGCACGTTAATTCGAAATGCTGACGTTTGGAGAGGGCCACGATGCCCCGTTTGCCTGTCCAGCAATGGCACTGCTAATTAACGCCTGTTAAAGAGAGCCTGACCACGGCGAGGACTTGGTAAAGACAAAGGATGTGTGGCTGCTCCTGTCAGCTGAAAACCAGCTCAGGTCCCTAAGTCAGACATACTGCGACGCGTGATCTCCTCCCCAGCACAGCAGCCCCCCCAAAACTGCGGGAGAGGTACGTGACCCACGAGGCCCCCTGCCTTCAGCAAAGGGGTCCCTTCCATGGACCTCCCAGCTAGAGACATGTTTTGGCGTGGCAAAGCCCTGGAATGGCCAAAATGTCCTTTTTAGCTTATTCAGACCTATGATCCATCATGTTCCCGGGGCAGAAGGGGGGTCAGGACTGCGACCTGAGCACAGCACGGGGACCACTGGCTTCATCGTCCCTCTAAATGATGGAAAGAAACGTGGAGATGGGGGGTTCATTACTACGAGAGGTTCCACTGTTAATATTTTGGATTCATAGCTGGTGCTAAGGTTCCACTAGAAGCTCAGCCTCAAGGCACGGGGCCTTCCTTGCTGGGGGGGGTGGGGGTTTCCCTGCCCACTGCCCCGCCTTGGCCATCAGCCTGCACCAAAGGGTGTGAGTTGCTGTTTAGTTTTAGGGCAACTCTGGGGGACCTGGA
The DNA here is from genome assembly GCF_028858705.1 of Grus americana. Lineage (NCBI taxonomy): Eukaryota > Metazoa > Chordata > Aves > Gruiformes > Gruidae > Grus > Grus americana. The sequence goes on along the minus strand of NC_072871.1, from coordinate 10,685,207 downwards.
AGTGACTTTGAGCCGGAGCTGACTTCAAAGGCAAAATGGACGCAGCATCACAAAATCCTGCGCCATCCCCGCTGCTCCCCTGCCGCACCCTGGGAACACGGAGGGGGTTGTTTCATGGCGGGGCCCGACGGTGGGGACCGTGCCAGGGCTGGCGTGCTCCCAGGGGTGGCTTGGCGTGGCTGTCGCCCCCTTCCCATGGGGTATCTGCACAGGTTATCCCAGCACAAGGGCTACCCCAGCTCCCACCCACCCTCACGCTGCCAGACCCAGTCCCCAGCCCCTGCCCACCAACATGGCCCCACGCAACCGCTCCTCAGGCCTTTTGTCTCGGAAGAAGGCAGCCTGTGGGGGTGGCTCAGCACCCAAAGGCCCATCTCCTCTGGGAGCAGAGCCACAGCACCCATCGGGCTCTCGGCTGTCCTGGGGACCCACAGAGCCACCCCTCTAAAGGCTCCCCTCGGCCGTGCAGCCCTTCCCGCACCCGGTGAGCCCAGGGCTTTGCGCCAGCTCTGCACCCACCTCCTGCCAGCATCCTCTGCCCACCAGACACCCCCTCCCGTGTCCCCCCTTCTCCCCTCCAGCAGCATAACCCCTCCGGTCCAGGACCTTCACCAGAGTCAGGGTTTCTCATCCCACGGCTGCAGAGAAAACACCCAAGCCAGCATCCCCGGCCCCATCACCACCGGGACCCCGGAGCACTGAGACAGGTCCCCAACCCCCACGGCAGCTCAGGGATGGGGGGGGGGGGAAGAAAGAAAAGAAAGAGAGGGAAGGAGTCATCCCTGCCCTGCACTGCAGCATCGGCTTCTTCATTCACCGATGCGGGCTGACGGATGGGCTGCCCTGGTGCTTCACGGCCGGCGCGGTTCCCCCAGCACAGCACCGCGGCACGGGTTATGCAACCGCCTGCGGCTCCCGGTGCCGGTCCGGGTCCCCCCGGTGCCGGTCCAGGGTCCCCCCGGTGCCGGTTCCCGGCCCCCTAGCTCCTTCCACCGGCCGACCGCGGCGGAGCGTCCCTTTGTGCACGGCCGGTGCCGGGATGCGGAGACCGGCATCACCGACCCTCCCACACCCCCCCCCGCCCCGGCGCATCCCCCCGGCCCCCGGTACCTGCAGGCCCTTGGAGAGGGGGCAGAACAGCACCAGATGCACCAGCCGCCGGATCCTCCGCATGCTGCGGGCGCCCCGCGGCCGCGGGCCTCAGGCTCCGGGGGGCATGGCCGGGGTGGCCGCGGCCCCCGCCTCGCCGCCGGGGGCCGGGGGGGGGCCGAGCCGCGCCGCCCGCTCACACCGCCGCAGCGCGCCCGGCCCGGCCCGGCGGGGCTCAGCTCGGCTCCGCCCGGCTCGGCGCGGGGCGGCGCACGCAGCTCCGCCGCAGCTCGGGGAGGCGGGGGGCTGCCGCCCGGCACGGCTCGGATCGGCTTGGCACGGCTCGGCTCGGCTCGGCACGGCAAGGCACGGCTCGGCTCGGCTCCGCACGGCACGGCTTGGCACGGCACGGCTCGGCTCGGCTCGGCACGGCACGGCACGGCTCGGCACGGCTCGGCACGGCACGGCATGGTTCGACACGGCCCCGCCACATCAGCCCCGAGCCCACCGGCCCTGGAGTCCCGCGCGAGTCGCAAATCCAAGCCCGGGGCTCTCCATCTGGGGATCCCACCCGGGTGACACCCCCAGGCTCACCCACCGCCCGGGGGTCCCACGCCATCCCCAGGGCCGGTCCATGACCCTGGCGGAGGGGGGTCCCTGGAGATGCTGATCCCCCTGGAGATGCTGATCCCATCCCTGAGCACTCACAGCAGCTCGGGTTTTCTTTACAGCTCCTTCGGGTGGCAGCCTGGAAGAGCCCCCCCGGTTTGCAGCAGGTAACCTGCGAGCACGGCCCGGGGGGTGCATCCCCCCCCAGGGCTGAGACCGGCCATGGCCTCCTCGCTGTCTCCCTTCTCCATCTTAACCCCGAGCAGCGGCAGCAGCAGCTGTCCTCCCTGTTTGCACTGCGCCTGGGCAGGGAAACCTCAAGGCAAGACAGGGGCTGCTTTGTGTCAGGCAGCGAGCAGGCAGGCCAGGGACAGCCTCTCACCCAGGGGGGCTGCAGTACACACAGGCAAGCTAGCGCAAGGGGAGAGACAAAAACGGGATGGAAAATGGTCTGGCAGTGTCAGTCACGAGGCCGTTGTTAAGATAATTCCTCCTCTCTATTACTAATTCTTCAGGTTATCTATTTGTCCCCTTTTCATGGTTCAAATGGCTTCCTTCCATTTGAATCTGGCTCCAAATGACCTTTGAGAACAAGCTGATCGCTTCATACCCAGTGGTTCCTACTCGGTCAAGCACCGGGTGCCCAGGGACCAACTAGCAAAAGCCTTTGCTGGCCTAATCTAAAGTGGTGATAAATAATGAGCATCACAACAAACCCGAACCAAAACACCCCAAATCCTGCAGCTTCTTCGCTGCCTTCTTTTAACATCGAGGAGATCTCTGCTGCTGTCACGCTGTGCAAAGCCAGCGCGGCGCCGTGACCTCTGCGCTCGCCTCCGAACGAGCAGACATTGCCCACGGCGTTGCTTCAGTAACGGGGCCGGGTTAACGTCGCCTCGTCTGCCCGCAGCTCTTGTTCATGCAGGTTTTTACATCCTGCTGAAGCCAGGATGGTTCTCTGGAGCTTACACAGCTTATTTTTAGTTTTAATTAGCCCAGTAAAAGAAAGAGCCTCTGTGATTTTATTTTTTTCTTTTTTATGGTGGGGTTGGTAATATGGAAAACAGTGGGGACAGGAAGATGCATTGCTGGGTGCCCGGCAGCTGAGCCAGCTGTGAGGATGAGGAGGGTCCCGGCGCTGCGACACGCTGCTTTCCTTCGCAGCTACAGGGAAATAGCTCTTCTACTCAAGCACCAATAAATACCTTACTTCCCTCCCAGCCTGAAGATGGTTATTTTCACACTTGCCTGAGCCTTCCTCAGCAGGATTTGTCTCCCACCACCCTGGGTGCCATCTCAGGAGGCTGAGCAGCAGCCGGCAGCTTTCCTGCCCTGCCCGCCCCGGGCCCCTCACCTCCACCCCAACTCCTGCCTGCTGAGACTCAACAGGATTAAGCACAGAGATGCCTTTTGGTATTTGTCCTGCCAGGGCAGCTGCCTGCAGTGAAGTCCCCTCTGTGACCATGGCACGAAGTCACTCCCGCTGCCTGGGCTCAGCAGCATCCTGCGCTGCCCGCAAGCGCTCCCCGGCTCAACTTCCTGCTGCAGCTCCCTGTGCCCTGAGCCCTGATTTTGGGGGCTGAGCACGGTGCATGCAGGCAGAATGAATCCCTTGTCAGAGACGGGAAACGCCACGCCTGAGCCAAAGCTGAGAGAGGCTTGAAATGCCACGGATCTCTGCTGCGGGGCTCTGCAACGTTCAGGGGTGGATTGTCCGGACAATCTAATTAGGAATGAGCAGGCCTTCCCAAGCTGTAATACGCCAAGTAATTAAGTGATTAGTATTGATCGTTGGAATGCCTAATGAGCAGTTATCACTGAATGATTAATTAATCCAATCAAAAGAGTAATAAAAATTCTGCAGGTGTGATTATATCTTATATTCAATGCACAAGGGCAGCAGGATCTCTCCCCACGGTGCCTGTCATCCCAGGCACGCGGAGGACCTGGCACTGGAGATGCCCGTTTGGCCGCCCCGCTCCCACAGCCTGGGTTGCCCCTGTGCAAGGGGTCTCTCCCCTCCCTAAAAATCCCCTGGCACTGCCAGGCTGGGCATCCAGAGCTGCTCTGTGCGGCATGAGATGGGGAAGTTGGTCCCCCAGGAGCTGTCAGCATCCAGAAAATGCCGAAAACAGTTGATGCTGATCTCCTCCCTGGGAATCTTCCCTTCGGTCCCTTGATTAAGTCACTTCAGTTTCTCCCAGGTCACTCAGCCCATGAAAGCCCTGCTAATCTCCGCTAAACCCGCGGCATGCGGCACGCTCGCCTCTGATCGCTTCCCAGCCATGTGGTGGCTCTGTGGGCACATCCCCAAGAGCACTGTGCCCTCAGGACACCGGAGCCCTCAGGGCACCCACAGCCCTGTAACGGTCATTTGCTGGCCCATAGTATTTACCCTTATTACATGTTAATGTTATTCAGTACTGAATAAATTATCTTGCCAGCTAGTGCTAACAGCAAAGTACAGAGCAGCCCTGACTTGTGAGCAAGGACCTCCACCCACCCGTCCCTTCGTCCCCTCCAGAGCACCCTTTGCTGCCCGCCTTCCTCTGGGTGGGATGTCAGCGGCGGGTGACAGCCAGGGACAGCATGGCCCGATGTCATCACCCATGGCACCCAGAGCCGCTGCTTGGCAGGGGGGTGCAGGACCCAGAACTGAAAGAGGGGCACGTGCTCACCTCCTGCCCACGCTCTCCCCTCTCCAAGCAGTGCTGTCAGGATCAGCCCCGTGGCCACCAACCAGAGGGATCTCTGCCCCGGGGGCTGTGCTGGTGCCTGACGTTCCCAGGCGCTGCCGCAGCTCAGGAGATGATGATGGATCTGGGCTCTGATGCTCTTTCCTGTGCATCCTTTAAGGACGTGGGGCTCATCGCCCGCGCTTCCTGCATGGTGTCCACAGCTGGCCCCACACAACGTCGTCGGTCAGCTGCCTCTGCCTGCCTGACGGGTCCTGATGGGGCTGAGCACGGGGTTATAATTAGAAATGCTAATCAGCTCTTGTGTTTCTGGCTTGACAGCCCTGCCACCCCCAGCACAATCTTCCCTTCAATCTGTCCTGTGCTCGCCCCCTCCACTTCCTTTCCAAATCCCTGCTACTTGTAATTAAGCACTACAGAATTAGGGGGGATCGAAAGCCGGGGCTGCTGGGGCTCCTTGCATGCTTTGGGCCAGGCGTGCAGTTCCCGCAGAGCTCCTGGCTGGCTGGGGATGGTTTGGGGGTCTCACCCTCCATTCACCAGCAGCCCCCTGGGCTGACGACCCCCCAGGACACCCCTGCCCCTCACCGAGAGCCCTGGCACTGAACGGTGGGGCAGAAGCTGGGCAGCCCAAGGGCTCCGCTGCAGGCAGCACCAGGGTTAAAGGCAAAGGGTGGTAGCTGTGGCCAGAGCCGTGGGGCTCTGCCAGCCCTGCGGCTCTGGAAGGGGAGCCGCTCTCATTAGGATTTCTGTCGTGTGCCAACCACGGGCTCTTCCCAGCTGAGGAGGAAAAGGAGCTTGCAAAGGAGCACAGAGAAGGAGACTGAGCAAGCAGCTCCCTGCACAGGCGTAGCTGGTTACAGAGTTATTCATCCTCACGGCTTGCGCTAACAGACACAACCGGGGGGATTCCTCCCTCGCCGTGCCCGCAGACAGTCCCCGCCAGCCCCTCCGCACGGATCCCCACCCTGAGCCAGAGAGCTCCCGTGGCTGTGAGAGCCAGGACATGGCTTTATCCCTGGGCATTTGGCTCCCAAAGTCAGGCTCGGCCGGGGGGCCGTTCCTTGGAAGCAGGCACAGGGCTCAGCTGGCCACAGAAGAGACAGAGGTGTGCAGGCGGTGTGAGCAGCCCCGGCTGTGGTGTGTGGACACACACAGCCCAGTGTGCTCAGAGAAGGATGGCATCCAAACACACGCTGGCTCGAAGCCTGCGTCCAGCACTCCCCTCCCCAGCAAACGCGAACCAGTGGCAGCGCAGCACGGCACAGCCCAGGCAAAGGCTGGTGGTCCCTCACCCTGCAAGTGCTGTTAAGATGCTCACAGACACCCCTGCAGCCTCCTGGGGTCGTGCCCAGCGTGCTGATGTGTTAGCAAGGGGTCAGGGTCTGCCAACCAACTTCAGAACCACATCAAGCAACCCACTGCATGGGTACAAAACAGCAGCACCAATATGGAGCAGGAAGCAGATTTTATCTGGACCCGCAGCCTGGACTTGCCTGCCTGAGCCATGAAATATCGCAGCATCTCTAAGTGGTGCTGTGCTGGGAGAAAACACTCAGCTCTTGAGTTTTGAAGTCAGCCTTCATCTTCCAGGTGCTCCCTGTTTATTAACCTCAGGTGGCTACAGGACAGAGGCTCCAGTTTGGAGGCTTGATGTACGGAGAGAGCACGGGTTTTCAAGAAGGCAGCGGCTGCCTGAGCAAAGGGGACCCCCTCACCTCCTCTGCCCAGGACCCCCATGCATGGCCATGCTTCACCTGGGGCACTCACCTGCTCGCCGTGGCATCTTACGGCACGGTCTGGTGGTAGGCATGTGGGAAGCAGCAAAGGACTTCTTTCCCTTCCTCCCCACACACCAAGCACCGTGATTTCTGGAGAAAGGGAAATAGGAGGAACAAGGAGGTATCACAAAAAGGGGGCTGGGCAGGACAGGGCACGGTGGCTCTGATGGTGATGGACTCGTAAAAAGGCCCCAGCAGCACAGGCAGCTGGCTGGGAGAGCTCCGGGGACAATTGATGATTGGATTGGATTTGTCATGACTAATTGACTCCCTCCAGTGCTGCGGTACAGGTTTCATGCGTCGTGTGAGCGGGGTCCCGAGTATCCAGGAATTAATGAGGGTCTGACCCTGTCTGCGCAGCCACTTGAGTTTTTCCAATGCAGACAGCTGGCTTAAGAGGCCCCTTTATTCTTTACATATCAGATCAATTGGGATAGTTATAATCTAGTTCTTGTGAAAGCTTGGAGCAGCCTTTGCTGCCCAGTTAGCTCAAGGGGAAAAAAAGCAAGCAAGAGGGAGAGGTCATGATGAACTATTGATTGAGCAGGCGGCGGTGCTGCTCCCAGAGATGGCTTTTGCAGAGAACTCACCCGGGACAGTTTGCCTCTATATCTCTCGCTAATGCTGCTCCATTGATCTTCTGTGACAGGCAGCAACTACAAGATTTTTTTTAGCTGGAGTCATTAAGAGGCATTAATCAATAACAGGGGAAACAGAGAGAGAGAAACTGTTTGTTTCATGGAGACATATTCCCTGTGTGGATTTTAGCCCGCTGAGGTGCACATGTTTTATTTCCAGCAGCCAGGGAGGTCTGCCAGGAAAAGAATTCACCTTGTGCTGGACTCTGGCACTTGGAGGAGATCCTGAGCCGGTTGCAACACGCTGGCAGCTCTGGCCAGGCTGTGCAATGAGAGGGGACCAGCTGGGGAGTTTGTGGCATCCGATTCCAGGTACCCTAGCATCCTACCTGGCACCCCAAATCTCCCAGACCCTCTGCTCCTGCACAGGTACCCCGGGAAGAGCTGGGTACTAATTTCATATGCCCAAGGTACTGGGTACTAATTTCACATGTCCAAAGTGCTGGGTACTGGTTTCACATTGTGCTTCTGCTACATCCAGTCACCTCCTGGCAGTGGTGCAATGTGTCCCAGCGGCTTGCTCAGTGATCCAGCCCCACGTTTAAGCTCAGCCCCTGCCCGGCGGCTCAGCCTGCGGCGCTGGTGCTGTAGGCAAGACTGGAGTTCATTCCTGTGGCAAGACTGGAGTTGTTTGCAAGAGAAACGGTTTTTGTGCTGAAAGCGCCCCAGGCTGCACCGCTCCCTCCTGCCCTGCCCCAACCGTGTCAGTACATTTCCATCGCTCTGCGGCGGCATCTTCTCATACAGCTCCTGTGCTCAGCCCCAGCAAGTGTCGGTGCAGGTGCTGGAGCCTGTTTTCCCTTGGAGAGCCAGAGAAGGGAACTGGAAATGTGCTCAGGAGCAGGAGGACGGGATTGCCTTCAAAGGTGACTGCAAAGAGAGGCGGTGGGCACCGGCCACCCGCTGCGAGCAGTGTGTGCTGTTGCAGGCAGAGCAACCAGCGGCCCCGGGGCAAGCTCGGGGTGTGGATGTGCCGCGGGCTCCCACATGGGCTGAGCTCAGCTCCATGACGCAGAAGCTGAACTGATGTCTTATTGCACTTGCAGACTCAGCCCAAAGGACCTTTGGTACTGCTGCGTCCCGGGGCGCTGGCACACCCCGTGGCACGGTGCTGGCAGGTCTGGCAGCCTGGGAATGCCACGCTCAGCACGCTGCTAGCTGCCTGCGTACTGGAGGGAGCACTGGGAGAGAGCGTGGCTCCTGCTAACTCGACCTGCACCAAGCAGGGACCAAGTGATGCTTCAGATTAAGGGAAATGCCCTTTTGGAGGTCCCAACGGAGATCAACATCCCCTTCCTCTCTGGGGCGCATCCCGCTTCACCTCCCAGAGCCCCAGTCTCCTGCTGCTTCTGCTCTCACGGGCCACTGCGCAGTGGTAATTACTGCAGCTCTCTGGGGAAACGGGATCTTCGTCTTTGCTGTAATTACAGCTACACGTCCACAGCCAAGGGATCAAAGGGAGCAGGAGAGGAGGGGATGAGGAGCTTGCTGTCGCAGAAGCAGATTGCACCGGTGGTGCATGCAGCAGGCGCACTCAGGCACACGTTGGCTGCAAGCACCTGACAGAGTTACAGCCCTGGAACCGCTCCCCCCGCCCCAAGCTCAGCACCATCACCTGGATCTAGCCCAGATGGGGAAGTTATACTGCTGCTGGCTGGTGGCTCCCTGAGATGAGACTGTCTGATGTGGGAGATACAGCAAACCCCTCTTCAGTCCCAGGTTGCCCATCAGGAGAAGCCCTTGGCTAATGGCTTTGCCTTCCCTGTTCAGTCCATCAGTCTCCAGGTCAACCACACAGCCGCTTCCACCAGCACAAAATCCATTAGAAACAATTTGATTTCCTTTATTTACACATGACATTTGGGAAAAAGCCTAATCCTATTGCAACCGGGGGAAAAAAAAAAAATTCCAATTTTACAGCCTTGGGCCTGGAGGAGCTTGAGTGCTACAGCCAGATGAGACGCTGTTTCCAAGGCTGCCCTGTGCTTGGTACACTCTCATTTCACTCAGAGCCTCGCCTGGGGCGGGTGGTGTGATGTCTTGCAATGAACGTCAGCTGCAGGGGGATTTTCAGCCTGGGTGTACAAATGCAAATGCAACAGTAAGATCTTACAGCCTCGTGTTTTTGCTGTCTGCTGTTTCTGGCACAGTCTGCCGGGAGAAAAAAATAAAACCCGGTGTTGGGGGGCACGGTGGGGTGTAAGCCCAAACAGTAGTCCTTGACTGATGGTGCACTGACTCTGCAAACACCGATCTCCAGACTCACCGACAGCTGGAGGAGCAGTGCCCTGGCACTCAGTGGGGCTGCTTGCGTGGCGTTCCTCATGCGGATAAGCATCGTGCCAAATCAGCCGTGTATCGTACGTGGATTTCAATAATTAGTGGAGTTTGTTCAAGGCAGAGGTAAGACAAGCTCAGAGAAAGCAGAGCTTTAAAAAGCACGGCTGAGGAATGGGTTTAAGTGTGTTAGGAGTGGCGGGGCTGGGTGCCCCACGGGGTGTTTCCTGTGGGGCTGGCAGGGGCTGTGTGGGGCCTGAAACCCGCAAAGTGCTCCAGTCCCTGACAAACAGGACCATAAAACCACAGCTGGCTGGAGCAAACATTCGAGCAGATAACGCAGTTACTTTCTTGGTAGAGTTATGTGTACGTGAGTAAAGGTTACAGGAAGGAAGGCTCTGATTATCTAATATACTTTTGCAATATGTTTCTCTCTTAATTGCGTGTTCCCAGAGCCAAACTCCCTCAGGCTCTTTCTCTTTCCAGTGACCAGCAGAGACTGTGCATGCAGAACCCCAGCACCAGGGCAGTTTAGCAATCTCATGCTTCTGTTTTTTGTGCAACCCCGTCGCTATGTAGCCCTGTGGGTGACTGCAGCAGCAAACCACGCTGAGTCAACAGCCCGGCTCCTCCCCAAGTGTTTACTCTGTTGTCACGAGAGCGCTGATGTGTTATTACTTACAAGCACAGCAACTAAAGGGAGTGTGACCATGGGGCAGCAGGAGCCAACGCAGCAGCTGGGGTCGGTCTGAAGGTCTGCCTGTGCAGGGCTCGGCCGTGGGCTTCCATGCCACCCACATGAGGAGCGGCAGGAGGGCTTCACCTCCCATGCACTGGTGCCCTTTTAGGCTGGAACAAGTGAGATGCAAGTGGGGTTCACCCACATCCTTAGCCCAAACTGCTGGCTGAGCAGCCTGCAGCAGGCCCTGCTGTGCACAGCAGCAGAGACAGCACAGCCAGGCCAGACCTCTTCTCTGTCTTTGCCAGAGCAACACTTTCAGGAGAAGATTCCAGTGATGCCATCCTAGTGGTGTCAGCCCTTAGGGCAGCCTTGCTTACTGATGCAAAGATGGTCCAGGTTATGGTCTATACCTCTGCCTATGTGGGAGCAAACTGTAGCAGCGTAACCACATCTGTGTTGTGATGCTGGGCTGGTTTATGTGCCCTGGGCTGCACGGAGGTGAGACTCGGTGACCAGGCTCCAAGACATCTCACAAAGCCAGCTGTTAGTTGAGACAGGTAAGGAGGAAAGAGGATGGATGGATGGATGGATGGATGGATGGATGGATGGACGGACTGACCGAGATCTGGAAGAAGTTAGATCAGATGCATGGATCACCTTACTGTCCCCAAGTCCCTGACAACTGAGGCTGCTTTGCACCACCCAGCAGCAGGGGCTGCTGCCTCGGAGCTTGAGCAACCTGCGGCTTCGTGCTGCCCACACTATCAGCCCTTCCTGGGAAGGCTCACAAGCTATGAGCACGCATGCCTTGACATGGCCAAGAATGAAGCTGGGCTGGTCACTTCCTCCTCCCCCTGCTTTTAACGTCACCAAACCCAGCTGCTGTTTTCAACACATGTCCCTTGGCAGGAGACAAAGAGAAGCAGGCCGCCAAGTAGACTTGCCAAAGACACCATGAGAAGTCAAGGGCAGACACGCGGTGAGGCAGGGGGGAGCAAGACACCGCTCTGCAGACAGACCCAGCCATCTTTCGGCACAGCCTGCGCCTCGCAGGGGGTCCTCGCCGAGCACCCACCCGCATGGACTCGAGCCTCCTGCTGCTCTACAACCTGCTCAGCGCTGCACGGTGATGCCAGGCGATGGACACGTCTCTCCTTCCTTCCTTCCTTCCTTCCTTCCCCGCTGAGTGCCTTCCCTTTCTTCCCTTCTCTGCTCACCTTCTCCCCGCACGCGTGGGAGACCTTTTTCCTGACTCCATTTCTTTTCTAGTCAGAAGCTAGTCATCAAAGTGATGCTGTTTCCAAGGGAAGCAATAAATTAAGGCAAATAAAAGATAAAAAACACAGCCAGGTTATTATAAGACATCAGAAAACTAAGGCCAAGGGTAACACTCTCAGCTTTATGGCTTTTCACGGACCCAGCCACAGAAATCCTACCATCAGCAATGCTGCGTGGGCCCTCCTGCTCACCATGCTTTGCTGTTAGCACTCTTTTACCTTCTCGAGGTAGTTTTTCAAGGCAGCTTTTCAAGGTCCCTGCTGACGGTGCTGGAAGGCACTGGGTGCCACACGCACCCTCAACAGGCAGCGCCTGTCGCAGAGTATTCACTGCCTGCCTGGCGCTGGCTGGGTGCTTGCTCCTGCCAGTGCTTCTTGACCCCGCTCAGCGAAACTACCTGCAGGGTACACGTCTAAATAATTCAGTCAGTAGCTTAAATATGTAAAACATGCAGTGCAATTTAGTAAGCTGGGGTTTTTTTAAAAGATTTCAGAACTGCTTCATTCTGGCTGCTGAAGCTTGGGAGGGCAGGGAGGGGGTTGCCTCTGCCTCTGCCCAAAACAGGCCGCGTTTCAGGGGCGATGACGTGATCCCTGTTGCGTTACGCAGCACGCTGAGGCTCACGGACCCTCTTCTATCAGGCGGTTTGTTATGACAATGTTAATGCACAGGCTGTCGTCATCTGGCAGCATACCCGCTTGCCTTATGAAATAACTCAGCGTGACAGCTCTGCTTGCTAGGAGGCAGGCCCATGTCTGGCTTCTAATCTGGCATCAGGAATCACTCCCCTTCCTTGAGCTACACACCAATATTAAACATTTCATTTGCATTACTCCAGATAATCTGTTGGAGAGCGTGGGGAGAAGGGAATTACAGCCAAGCTCCTTTAGGAGCCCACACGTGAAGAAAACATGCAACTGCCATCCCCACCACACCGTATCTGTTAATGCAGTTTGCCGTCAGTGCCACGGCCTTGCAGGAATTCACATTTCAGTTTCCTAACGTCAGCCGGCATTTGCAAGTTAAGCGGATCGGCTCGCACGATGCCCCAGTGACAGATCACCAGTGACTTTCTTCCCATGTCAACAAAATTGAAAGTCTCAAGGATAATGCAGAATCGCTCCGGGCCAGCGTATGTTCAAGCTGAAAAGGTCTCGGTGACTTCCAAGGCATATGCTGGCTGGCACGGTGCTGAAGCAAGGCTCTCTGAACAGCCTGTACGACGCGGGCTGGAGGGATTAATCTAATGCTATGTTGAGATGCTAATACAATAAGGGTTCTTTGTGGCATTAGCAGGAATCATGAGACCAGCTCTGAGATGTCATTGCCTGGCAGCTGTAGGGAGTGCCGGCCTTGGGCTCTCCAGCAGAGAGAAGGAGCTTGTCTCCTGCTTCAAGCGTTAAAGCTGCTGAGGGGCAGTGAAAATGCGGTGAGCTCCCCTCCGTTTTGGTGACAGCTCGTTTGGGAGCAGCCCGCTACCTCTGCTGTTGAGAGCTGAGGGAACAAGGGTTGTTTGGAGAGGGACAATCGCTTTTCCTTGAGTTTTCCAGGAGCTGCAAAGCTGTGGATACCAAGAGGATGCTCGGGACCGCAGTGCCAGGGTCACATCTTAGCCCAGTGAAGTCACTGCCACCCGTGGGACTGGGGTTTTGCTATAAAAAGTGTTGCAAAACCTGCTGAGGCCTGTGAAACAGTTTGTGCCGGTTCCAGCAGACACGCTTTCATCTCCCTTGCCAGCTCTGAACCCACAAAGCCGTTGGGCCTGATCCTGACCTAACCCCAGCACCAGCGAGGAAAGCTCCATCCCGCTCAGCACGTTTGTGCTGGTCAAAAACCAGCACGAAGCACCAGGGGAGACCATGGGCGACACAAAGGGCAGGGAGCAAGCGGGAACCTGTCACCAAAATTCGCAACTGGCCCGTGCTGACCTCGGTCAGTTGTGAAACCCCCACACCATGCCAGGAGGGACCCAGAGACCCCACATGGCACCATGACAGCACTCCAAACCCCCACACCATGCCAGGAGGGGCCCAGAGACCCCACATGGCACCATAAGGGACCCCCAAAGCCGCCACGAGGGACCCCATATGGCATTATAAGGGACCCCCAAAGACCTCATACGGAACTATGAGGGACCCAAAGCCACCGTGAGGGACCCCCAAAGACCCCATACGGAACTATGAGGGACCCAAAGCCACCGTGAGGGACCCCCAAAGACCCCATACGGAACTATGAGGGACCCAAAGCCCCCAGGCGGCACCACGAGGGCACCAAAAGCCCTCCTCACCACGCCATGACGGGACCCAGACCCACACAGCAACCTCAGCGGACCCCAAGCCCTCAGCGTCCCCACGACGAGACCGTCCCGCCCCGGCTGAGGGGAGCGGCGGGGCGGGGCGGGCCGGGCCGAGCCGAGCCGTCCGCACCGCCCACATAAGGCGGGGGCAGCACACGCTGCTCGGCGCGGCGGTGGAGGCGGTAGTGGTGGCGGTGTCTCGGCCGGGCTGCGCGGGCAAGGCGGCGGCATGGAGCTGGGGTGGTTGTTGTGGGGCGCGGCGGTGCTGCTGCTCCTCCACGTCCTGATGGAGCTCAGCCCCGCCGTCAACTTCGTGCTGCGTATCGGCTTCTACTACGTGCTGTGTATCGTCTTCTCCGCGCTGACGGCGCCCGTCTGCCTCCTCGTCAACGGCGGCCGCACCGTCAAGAACATGAGGTGAGTGGGGGGGTGCCTGGGGTGAGCCAGCCCCGCGGGCACGGGGGGACGGGTGTGATGGCAGGGCCGAGGTGTGGGCGGTGAAACACAAACTGGGGAGATCGCTTTCAGGCCCAGCCTCTGCGTGGGGGCCCTGGGGGGGGTGATGGTGGCCTCCTTTACCTCGGGTCTGTGATGGCAAACCCTGGGTGGCTGTCCTGGTGACAGTGGGGTTGCCTCTTGGCTCATGGAGGGTGCTGGGGGCTGCAGTGAGGGGCAGCTCTGGCCCACAGCAGTGCCCTCACCTTTGGAGAGCCCTGTCTGGGGCTGAGGCCCCTTGAGGGGCCCTGGAAGGTGTGAGGATGGTGGGAAGTGGCCATGTTCCTGGGGCTGTGTGGGGTTTGGGGAAAGCTGTGTGACAGCAGTGTTTGTTTGGGGGTTTTCCCCCTCTAGAAGTGGGGGCTGTGCTGGGGGGGGCTGCCTGCTGGCAGATGGTGTTCAATGCTGCCCTTGGCCTGGCACGAGGAGCACGGCAGCCAAGCAGCTGCCTGGGCTTTGCTTGTTGCTGTCAGGCCTCGCTGTGTGTACCCTCTGACAGGGTGCCTGGGGCGGTGGTGGAGGAGCTGCTCTTCTCCAGCAGCTCTTCTACACGTGAAGGCACATTTTAAGGACAGAGCTGGCACTTCTGCTGGCAGCAGAGGAGAACCTGGGCTCCTTGCTTTGCTCTCCCATAGGCAGCTTTTTACCTACTCTAACCATCTGTGTCCAGGCTAAGTTATACGGGTGCAGGGGAAAGGGGAGCCCTGTTGTCTTAATACATCCTTTTGGACCAAAGGTTGGGCAGCATCTCAGCTGGTGGAGCTGGACTTTGGTTTGTGGTGTGGCTCTGGCAGGCAGGGCTTGAGGCAGAGGGAGCAGGCACAGGGCACCGACGTGCTGCCTTGCGGGCTCTGCCCTGCGCACCCAGGCCAACGGTCTGCAATCAGCTGTGGTGCGGTGGCCCCAGGCACTGGAAACAGCTATCTGCTTTGGGATATCTAGCCTAGCGCTGTTTCCAGCTTTGGTTGCCTTGGCTCGCTCAGGAGCAGCTTTCTGATGTGCAACTGGCTTTGCAGCTGGAAGAATTTATGATGTTAGTTTATGGAAACAGTCTCTTTTTTCTTCCCCACCCTAAAACTTTGTAAATATCCTGTAAACTTAATTCTTTGGGAACAAGAGCTCCTTGCACTGGACAACTCATGTTGAAACTGAGAGCTGAATTTTGGCCAGAACTGCTCTTTTCCTGTAACTTAAGCCCATCGTTTCCATGTGGTGGCAGTGGCTGATGATCCTGGTCATGTTTCCCAGCCCCTGGCAGGTCTGTGGCTGAGGTGATCCAGTGAACTCCTTATTTCTACAACATCTCAGTCTGCTTATTCCGGCTCAGGGAAGGAGGTTGGAGCAGAGCACGTGTTGGTGGACAGACAGTGATAACAGCATTACTGCCCAGCATGGAACACCCCGTCCTTGCTGTGCTCCTGGCTCCAGTGCCAAGCTGGTGTGACTTGGAAGAGGTTGCCCTCTGTGTCTGATAGAGATAGAGCTGTTTATCTAGCCGCGAAACCTTTTGCAAGAGCTTCCAATCTGGTAGGCGCAATTCATTAATCAGAGAATCCTAAAAAGGCCTTGGTCACAGGCTGCAGAGCAGAGCATGTGAAGCTGGGGCTGCTGGATTTCAGACTCTGACTGTTACGGATGCACTGAAAAAGCACATTCCCTCTCATTTTTCTACTTTCTCCTTGTGTCTGGCAATAAGTGCATCAGATTTACAGCTCTCTGCAGCTGTGACTGCACCAAGTCAGGATCATTCATACCAGCAGAGAAGCTGCTTGCAGAGTTGAAGGGCAGTAGGACCTATCTGCTTAACCCCATGGATGATGTGGCCAGCTCAGCAGGGCAACCGATCACCTGGTTTTTCTTAGCTTTCTCTGAGCTCTGCCCCTTTGCCTCTTTCAGTGGCTCAGGCCACATCTTGTGCAAGGAGATGCTGACTCCTTACTGGTAGGAGGAAGTTCGATGGTTGCTCTTGAGTAATGTGTAACCAGCCTCTCCCAGCAGCTACTGAGCAGTGTGACTTCCAGAGTAACGACCTCTTTTTTGGTTGGCAGTCAGAAGGGAGGAGAACTGGGATTTAGGTCAGTCTAGTGGCATGGCATCCCCCATGACCTCACCGATTCATGTCACCCTGCCACTCCTCACCTGCCCCCTTGTTTCTTCACCCAGACTGCACTCACATAACCTCGGCACAAGCCCGTGGTGCTTGGGAGCTCTGCAGCCTGGGCACCTCCCTGTGTCCTTTCCCTGGGTGCGGCTCTAACCTTTGCAGCGAGTTTGAATGCCAGGGGATTGATAGTGGTGTCACTCAGCGGTGTCACTTGCGAGCATTGGCCTGGCCTGAACTCCAGTGTCCGAGTCAGTGCCTGAGCGGTCTGTGTGATGGGGAACCCCCCAGAGAAATAAACCCCACTGTGGGTAGGGGCAAGCCAGGGAAAGCTGCCCTGAGAAGGGTGTGTGGTTGAAGAGCTGGTGGCAGGGGTGGGGATACTTTTGGAGAGCAGATGCTAGGAGATGCTGCCAAGCCAGGATGAGACGCCAGCTGCGTACTCACTTCCCACTCTGGGTGATAGGGATGCTTCTCAGGCTGATGGTGCTGTGCAGCCCTGCAGCTGGACCCTATGATGGGGTACAAGCTGACACTGTCCCTTGGTCTCCTCCTGCAGGGAGGAGAGCTCTGTCCCCTGTCTGCCAGGCAGAAGGTAGGCCCTGAGGTAGGGTGTGCAGGTGCTTTCTGGAGGGCAGGTCAGCTCCTGAGTCTGCTCTGGGGAGAGCAGAGCTGGTGGCTGCTCCTGGGGTCTTTGGTCATGTGCAAGCTCCTCTGCCTCCTGCTCTGGCAAATGGCTGCTCCCCTGCCCAAAATAGCCCCTGCATGCTGCCAGCTTCTGGCTGCGTCCTTTGGCCCAGTTGGAGGGTCCCCAGCTCCCACCTGTCTGGGGGTGGCACAGATGGGCCCTGCTCCCATGGGCTGGCAGGGTTTTGACTGGCGAGGCTGAGCTGGGTGTGCTCAGCAAGGGTATGGCAGCCTGCTTGATGCATTGGCAGGGCTGAGTGGAGCTGCTGGTGTCTCCTGCCAGCTGGGCCCCCAGCCCTCAGGTGCAGGGGAAGAAAGCTGGGAGCTTTGTGGACAGACCTGTAGATCCACTGGGAAAGTGAACTGACAGGCAAAAGCTATTTGCTTGAAAGTGGGTTTGCCAGGGGCACCTAGCCTCTGCGAAGCTGCGTGGGGAGCATCCCGTTTGCTGCTGCATCCTTGCATTGTGCAGGGAAGTGTTTCTCACCTTCATTCTCCTCCTTTCTTTGACTTCCCTGGGGTAACAACACCCCGTGTTTGTTTGTATCATTTAGGTGCATCTTCCAGCACTTCAAGGAGCAGTATTGGCAGAGCCTGCCTTAGGTGATGGGTGCTGAGGAGTGGCAGCTCCTAGCAGAACTGTTTGAATAGCTTGTGGGGCTCTGCTGATTGCAGGAGGAAGACGTTGGTAGTGTTGGAGCAGACTACAGTTGTGGCACAGGGGGAAACAAATAGCACTAAGTGGATAGGACTGGCAGCTGGAGGAGTGGTCTGTGATCCAGCGTTGAAACCAGCGTCTCTCCTTCCTGGACTTTGGGGGGCTTCCAGTTTGCCCTCTGTTTGCAGGGCTCTTGCAGCTGCACTGGGCCGGACTCAGCTCTTCCAAAGAGCTTGTAGTGAGCCTGGTTGTGAGCTGATGCTGTCAGCCTGAACGTAGCATGGCCCATCGAGCATGGCTGTTCTGGCCTCAGTTACAATCAGCTTCCCCCAGGCTTCCAGTAAAATTCCCGCACTGGGAGTGGACAGGGCTTAGCATGCAACTGAAGCACCTTGAGCACATGGGACCATGCAGGACAGACACCTGGGTGGACTACAGGGCAAATGAGACTGGAGGTTCTCTGTCACAGAGCTCTTCTTGTCTCCTTCCACTCACCCTGGGTATAGCAGACCCTGTCACCTCCCTGCCCTGCTGCTGACTGCTTTTCTGTTCTGCAGAATCATCAAAACTGTGGTCAAGACCTTCAAGTATTTCTTTGGCCTAAGGTTTGAGGTGAAGGGACTGGAGAACTTCGAGGTGGAGGGTCCTGCTATCATTGTGTCCAACCACCAGAGCATCCTCGACATGATGGGTGAGGAGTAGTTCTCTTGCTTATCATCAGATGAATCCTGCTCAAGTCTCCTGGCCAAGCAGCTCCCTGTCCTGGCCGATCTGGGCTACTGAGCCAACTGATCCAGCTGTCTCTAGCAGTGCTGGCTACAGGAAGGGTCTCCCCTCACTCTGAGCAATCACACCCCTGTGCAGCACCCCAGGTACTGCTCAGCTTCAGGTGCTTCTCACTCCTTTGTACATCCCTGCCTTGCTGATAGCCTGCCTGGCCTAGCCTGTGTGGCAGTGTGCCAGGTGGTCCTGCTGGGCACCTGGGGGCCAAGGAGTGCCTCTGAGGGGTCTTGCTATGACTTGCAGCCACCCTGCCCCTGTAATTCTGCTGTGTGCCAAGTCTCTTTGCTCTGCTGATGGCAGCAGAAGCCAGCAGAGAAATGAGGCACTGGCCTGTCCCTGCTACTCCCCTCCCCACCTCAGGTCATGTCTCTTGTCCCATCTGAGTGCAGGCAGGGGGGTGGCTGCTGGCTCTCACCCTCTGCCATCACATTAGGGCTGATGGAGGTCCTGCCCGACGACTGTGTCCAGGTGGGCAAGAAAGAGCTGATGTATGCTGGCACTGTGGGGCTCATCATCTACCTTGGCGGCGTCATCTTCATCAACAGGAAGAGCACTACCAGTGCCAAGATGGTGATGGCGGAGGTGGCCAAGACTATGACAACTGACAATGTGAGTGTGACTGGCACTTGGCGAGGTGGCATGTGTCTGGGTATCCTGGGGTGGTATGGAGGGATGTGGCTCTCCTGGTGCTGGCTCACCTGGAGTTACAGCCACCTGCAGCTCTTGGCAAGGCTGGCTGGTGGCTTGGCTAGTGGCAAGCGGATTGCTGGAGCAGAGCCTTATCTCACCATGTGCAGGTGAAGGTGTGGGTGTACCCAGAGGGCACAAGGAACTGCACCGGGGATTTGCTGCCATTCAAGAAAGGAGCATTTCACCTTGCTGTCCAGGCACAGGTAACAGCACTTTGTTTCTGCATGGAGACCCTGAATGCTTTTGCGGTGGCATTGTGGACTTGTCATGCAGTGGTATGGTTGACTTGCTCTCAAGTGAGCTGTGTTCTCAGGTCACAGCGGAGCTCCTCAGCCAAACTACTATTAGGTGTCAGAAGTGCTGCCCAGCAGGAGCCGAGAGCCTCTTCCATCCCCTGACTTGATTCTTGTGGACAGGTGGCTGCAGACGGTGGAGAAGCTGCCTTGTCCTTTCTCCTGCCTGCCCCAGCACTGCATTCCTAGTGTCCCATCTGGCAGGCAGAGCATGGGGGGCAGGCACACTTGATTGCCCTAGCTCTAGGCTTTGCAGGCAGCTGCCTGGCAGTGTGGCAGTGCAGCATCTGTGCCCTGCTCCTGGGAGCACAGCTGCAGCACAGAGCTTGCTTCTGACAGGAAGCCCAGTGGGTGCTGCACTTCGTGAGCCTTTCTGGGGAATCCCAAAGCTGCCGCCGCATTCCTCGATCCCCCAGGTTGCAATAGTGTAGTGTTGCTTCAGGATTGTTAATGCTAGTGTTCCAGAACATCTGGGCTTGCTCTGTGTGGAAATAGCTGCTCCCTCCCAGCCAGCCATATGGCCCTTCTTGGTATGTCTTAAATGCCTTCTCCCTCTGAAATGGCAAGATCCATGAGCAGTTAGTTGGGGAGCAGACAACCAGCTGCTTGACTTCGGACAGCTAGAGCTGTCGGCACTCCTGAAGGAGCAGTGGTGCTTGCCTGGGCAGAGCTCTGGGGCAGTGTGCCAGGGATGCTGAAGACCTGGCTGTGCCGCCTGGGCCCGGGCAGTTGCTGGAAGCTGGGCCACCCTGCTCGGCTCCCAGGTGCTGGGGACTAGGCGCCGGAGAGGCGGCTGGGAGGAGATGGGTGCCTTGCCTTCCTATGCGTGCTCTGCCTCACATCTCAGGACTAGGATGACTCAAGGCCTGAGGGGAAACTGCTTTCCCTAAAAGAGGTGTTATAGCAGGGATCCTGGAGAAGGGAGTAGGTGTCAGATCTCTTGCTGGGTTTGATTGGCCAAGCCCAGGGTGTAGCCTATGTTGTACCATCCCCATTCCTGCCAGGGTGATGCAACCAAGGCAGGGGCTGGCAGCTGCTGGAAGGAAAGGATGACAGTGGAAGTGGTACCCACCTCTGCTAACACTCCCCCTGAGTTCCTGACTGTAGATTGCACTTGTGTTATCAGCACTGAAATAATGGCTGTGTCTCTGCCTGTCTGAAGCTTCCCTGGGAGCACTTGATTGCAACTGGTGAAGGCACACCAGCTGGCCTGCCACAAATGTGTGCTTGTACAGCACGGCAAGGCCTGTCAAAACAGACATCCTCCAATGTTTGCAGGTCAGAAAATACCTGGATTTTGAAGCCTGGCTTGGGACAAGGAACCCTGAGAGCCAGTGCTGACCTGAGGCTTAAGTGTAACTTGGCCCTAGTGCCTCGAATGTCCCTGTGCCTGGAGTTGCTGGGGAGTGGTTTTGATCCCATTTGACCCCTGACTGTCCCAGCCTTTGGAGGTGGGTCTTGCTTGTGGGGCTGTGTGTGCCCTGTGTGTCTGAGGGCCAGGCCAGCTCTGCTGTGTGGGATTTGCTGCTTATCTCTGGCCTGCCCTGAGCTGCTGCAGTGTAAGTAACCCCTCTTTTTCCTCTTCTTCCCCAAGGTCCCAGTGATCCCTGTGGTGTATTCCTCCTTCACCACCTTCTATAACCCAAAGAAGAATCTATTTACATCAGGTACCAAAGAGCCTGAGGGTCTCTACAGTCACTTGGAGATAGGGTTGATGCCATACCCATGTGGGGATTTGGTTCACAAGGGTGTGGGAGGGAAGCAGAGCTGGGGTGAACAGGAGTCGTCCCTCTGGGAGATGCATGGAGTCAGTTCAAAGCACTTGGCACCAGAGCCTGGGCTGGGTTAATGCAGGAAAGAATGTAATTAAATACAGTGAGGGATGTTTCCATTAAAAATTGGACGCCACCTCTCTTCCTCCGAACTGGCACAGCCCAAATCATTTGGTGAGGGCTTGGGGGAAGAAGCAAGCATCCTCTGCTTCCTGACCTTTCAAAGCAGGGACCCTTCTGCAAGCAAACCAAGGAAGCTGGTCATAGAGTGGGGGGGAGCAGGGGTTCTGGGAGGGCAGGGAATGGTGCTCTTGTGGTGTGTGGGTTTCTCATAAGCTTTTTTCTTGTTCCCAGGCAAAATCAAGGTTGAGGTTCTACCTCCAATACACACCAAAGGCCTGACATCAGACGATGTCACTGACCTCACGGACAGATGCTTCCGCACCATGAGGGAGACCCTCTTCAGGCTGTCAGGCCGTCCAAGCGAGGCAAAAGACTCATCCTAGATGCTTCTCCAGTGGCATCACTGTGTGGTGGTGGCTGAAGGGACCTGTCTGTTGCCAAATACTGAAGGAACTTCTCTTCCTCTGCAGTGACTTCTAACTCTGGGAACACCACGGACTGGCACATGTGGGGTGTCGAGCCAGCACTGAGGTTCCCCATTGAGTGGATTTCTCTTATGGGTTCACTATCTCACAATGAAACATCTCCTTTTTCTGAATTTCTCAGGCATCAAACTTGTGCTACCAAAGGGCTCAATGACCGGAGAGGTGAGTTCCCCCAGCTCACGCAGCTGGCGTGGGGTAACAACAAAAATCTGGCTGGAGGCTGGGCTCTGCCTCATGTGAGTGTCCCTGCAGGCTTGCCTAGTGCTGGCCTGGCCCTGTGCTGTCCCAGATGGAAACCGCCAGGCAGCAGTTTGTATCCGCACAACCTCGATGCGGCTCGAGCAGGGCTGAGAATTGGGTGAAAATCCAGACTCTGGTGGTTCAGCAGCACTGGGAGTGCAGTGTCCTCCCTGGACAGCCTGGAGTGCTGCTGTCTGGCATGGTGGGGCTCATGGGTGGTCTCTGGGGCAGGGCCCATCTCCTTGAGAGATGCCCTTGTGTCACAGCAGCATCTTGTGCTGGGACTCTGCATTGCCCAGGTACTCCTGAGCCAAGTCCTTCCCTTTTGAAGGAGGCACCTAGGGCAAATAACCTCAGCTGAACTGCAAAGGGGAATGTGTGGGGCCAGTCAGCCTTACAGTGTCTCTTCGGGCTTGATGGCCTTGTCTGAACAAGTGCCCTTGCTCATGGAGGGGTGCAGCAGTGGAGAGGGAAGCTGCAGTCTGCCCAGCCAGTACATATGGTTTGTGCAGAGTTTAGCTGAATGCTGTCCAGCCTTGCCAGTTTAGACTTCTCAACAAAACCCCATGCTTGTTTCTACCATTCAGAGCCATCAGGTTGATTTTTAAAACTGCACAGACCTGTCAGAGTCCTGGGCAAACCTGTCCTCATGTGTGACTTGTGGCATACCCCTGGATACCGTGTGTGACACGCACCTGGGTTGGCTCAGAGCTTCCTTGGTGTTGGTAAACTGTTGCCAACTCCCTGCCATGGTGGTGGTTTGACCTTGTTGCAGCAGACATCGTGGTGCTCACGGTACTTGTTGCAGATGCAAAGGGCTCTGTCCTGCTTGTTTTGCTACTTGTCATGGTCAGCAGTGGCCGAAAGATGGTGCCTGTCCCGCATGTCTCTGTGCAGATCTTGGTGGAGCTGCTGCTCTGCAAGGGGTTTAAAACTCCTGCAGAGCTGTGGGACGGGTGAGCTGCAACTGTAAAGGGGCTCGGAAGGCTTCAGCTCTCCCTTGGGGGAAATTGGCTCCTTCCAACATTTGGATAGAGGGGTTTCCCCTGTGCTTTGGGGTGACAGACCAGCAGGGCTCCTGGATTCCTTGCTGGGACCTGCAGAACTGTTGGTGCCCTCTGCAAAGAGCAAGGCTGGGTCAGGTCCATGGTTCCAGGGTGTAACCTCCACCTCTAAAACCTTGCTGAACTAGAGTTAGCTCTCCATGGCGCAGGGTGTATAACCTTGACAGAAGCTGCCTGGGGCTACTTGGGTAACCAATGCAGCTGGTTTTCACAGCCTGTCTGGGGCTGTGTTGGTGGAATTGTGGTCATATGGCATTCTGGGGTTAAAGCCTCAACTGGGACAGGCAGGGAGTTCCCCTAGAGCCAGCGGACCCCAAGAGAGGGAGCCCTTGGGCTGAGCTGGTGCTGGCAGGGGCTGGGGGCTTTATCAGAGGGGCCTTACAGTACAGACTCAGGGGTCAGACCCGCTGTGGGACGGGTCAGGTGGGAGGATGGGAACAAAATCAGCACTTTGTAAGAGCGGCAGATAAAGGGCTGTCATGGAGGTTAAACCCAGCAGGGAGGAGGGAGCGGTGCCTCTGTGTGCAGTTGTCTGCTGTTCGCTTTTAATTGGGTTGAGAATAATGTTATGTGCTTTAAAAAAAAAAAGTACACCTTTGGTTATTTAAATAAAGGTGACTCCTGGTCTTGTGTGGGAGCTGGGGGAGGAGGGCTGCTGTGGGAGGAAGAAGGGTGCTGACCCTTCAGCTTTTGCAGGGGGTGGGTTTGGTGATCAAGGGGGAATGGCAGGTCCTTGTCCCCACCCTTTGTCCCACAGGCAGAAAGGCTGTGTTTCTGCACCCCAGCATCACACTGAGTCACAGCCTGGCCTGAACTAGGAGGACAAATGCCTGCAGGGACCTGTCGCAGGGGAAGAGGAAGGTGCTGCCTGTGTGGATGGGAGCCGGGCCCTGGAGCAAACGCCTTCCCAGCCAGTAATGGTCCCACAGCCCCAGTGCGCAGCAGGAAGTTTTATTTTGGTACAACCCCTGCAGCACCCTGTTGCCCATGTGGCTCTTCCTGCAGCTCTGCTCTAGGCAAGTAGGAAAGTGTCGTACCAGCTCGGTCACATTTTCTACCGGTGTCCTTGGCCTTGAGCAAACAGGGCTGGGGGGAGGTAGATGTATGCAGTGGCTGTCAGATCCAGGAGACACTGGCTACACCAACAGCCCAAGCTCGTGCCAGCATAAACCCGTGGGTGTGCCAGGCTTCGGTGCCCAATCCAGGCTTGCAGAGGACTATCCCTCCCTCCTCCTTGGCCTCACCCTCTTGGCAGTACAGAGTGGTACAGGTTTGTCCCTGTCTGCTCTGTGCTAATGATGGGAATGTTGCAGGGAAAGTTTTTCTATTAAAGCAAGTAAAAACAGGCTCTGCACCTTCAGGCCCATGTAAAAGCTTCATCCTTGTTACTGCTCTGTAGGGCCCAGGGATGGCGCAGAGGACTGCAAGCATGAGCAGGTCGTTTCAGGGCCACTGCTGCAGCTGCCACGCTCCAAGGCGGTGAGACACTGGCCAACCTCCAGAGCTCGTGGAGCAAGGCTGATCCCAGAGGGCAGAACAGGAGCTGCAGGGATGGGCACCTGCTGCCTGTACCCAGCCAGCACAGGACCTCTGCAGGGACCAGTCACACCCATCCCCTGCAGCGATGCCTGGCTTTGGGCTGCCCCTTCTGCCACAAGTCCTTTTTGGCCATAGTCCTCCCAACACACGACATCCCCCCCACCTTCTTTGGAGGGGGGGAAGTGTGGGGGGGACAGCTGTCCTGCGTGGGCCAGGTCTGTGCCACACTGGGCAGGCAGCACAACCACCCCTGTGCCCCCTGCCCCTGGGAGATGATGTTCCAGCCTAATGTGAAAAAGCCAAAGCACCACACGGCTTCACGTACAGCCAGTCTCTGGCACAGCCAGACAGGCACTAATGGCACGAGGTAAGGCATTTATTTTCTGCCCCTCCAGCAGGAGGGGGGCAAGATGCTGAGGGCTCAGCGTCCAGTTTGGAAGTAACTGCGTGACCTTTGATAAGGTGAGTTAGAAGACTGAATGATGGAGATGCTGGTGGGGAACAAGCCTTCTCCTGCTGCCCTCTGCCTTCCTGTAGGTGATGTGGCTTCATCCCCAGCCTGGGGCTGGAGAGGGAGATAAGAGCTGTGGATGCCCTCGGCTTGCTCCAATTCCTCAGGCGCTTGGCTAGAGTTCATTCTTGCAGGAACCTGGGAAGATGAGAGGGGGGGGGGGGGGGGGGGAGAAAGAAAAAAATCCAGCAATGTCATTAGCCTGGGTTTGGTTTGTCCCTTCCCCAAGAAGGATGAGGTTGACCTCAACCTCAACGAATGTCATCCACTCTTGCTGCTTTCCCTTTGCCAAACACCCCCAGGCTGTCATGCTGCTCACTGGCTGTCACAGCCAAGCATGGACAGCCTGTGCTGAATTGGGGGTAATTCAGACTTAGAGGGGCTAAAACAGTTACGGCTTAAAGAGATCTGACCTCGTGCCTTCACTGGTGGGTTAAGGAAGAGAAAACTATTTTTAGTCCTTACACACACCCCCACTGGGAAGGTAACTGGAGGGTGCAGTTGCATCTTAGTATTCAGCTGTGAAGTGCTTTGCGAGGTGCAGAAAGTGGATGGCTACTTAACTCTCTGTAGGATGCCCTGCAAGCCCCAGTGCTTGCTGAAGTACAAAAGGACAGTCTAATGTCCTCCAGGGACTTTCAAGACCATGAGAGGGACAAAAACAAGTTTTGCTTGCAGGAACAGGCTTGGCAGAATTTAATTTCAGGACTTTGGAGTCATCCCTTGGAATAAATCCATGTTACCTTGTGATCCTGCTCGCATTCCTTGGTGCTGTCACTAATAATATGTACAGGGCAATACTAGGAAACTTGGTCTGCTGGAACACTCAGTGGTTCTGATGATTACCCCTTTCTGAGATGTTTTTAAAGTGTCTATTTGCAGCTACTTAGTCTTCAAACAAGTTCTTTGAAGTCTTTTATATCTAAGCCATTACTGCAAGCAGTGAACTGGGACTGGATATGCCCTGAAACAGTTTTCCCTTAAGCACACCAGCTCCTGAGCTGGCCCAGCCATGCCTGGTTTCTGGACATGTTTGACTGGAATTATTGAATGGGAAAACGAGCTGTAAAGAGCTGCCTATCAAAACAAGGTGTTCGTATGGTTTGTGCTCTACTCTGAGTCAAGCTGCAGTGCTCCAGAGAGCTCTGCACACGCCCTGGGGACCCAAGGGGATGCTGCCCTGCTCTGCAGTGCCATGAGGAGCACACAAGGCAGGACCCCCCCCCCGCCATCAGCCACATCACACGTGACGGCTCTCGCCAGTGTCTCTTGTTCAGTTTGCTACTTAGGAGACCTTCTCTGGTCCACTGCTTGGCAAAGGACTGGTCTGCAGACTTCAAAAAGAAATGCCTACAACTTCCCAGGCTCGTAAATCTGCCAAATTCTGCATGGTCCCTAAACTTTCCTGATTGACTTCTTGGACTGTTAATTTCCGAAGAGTTGGGCTTTGGTACAGGAAGGGAACACAGCCAGTGACGTGCTGACTGCAAGACGTGACCCTCTGCTTCTGCCCCAGAGCCGTGTTTCCATGTGCAGATCTTAGGATTTTTGGCTGCTACAAGGGCAGTCAGATGGTGCAGCCATAGAAACAGCTTTGAAATGAAGCTAATGGGCTGTTTGTGTTCATCTTTAATTAATTACAGGCTGCTGAGCTTGAGGGAGATATAGATTAATAGTGGCATATGTGTTACTGATCTCGCTGGCCCGCATCTGCTCACCGTGGTCAGTGTGGGTGGGGTGTAGTACTTAAACCCTGCTTTTTCCAGGCACTTACATGTCTCCAACCGCTCCTCGAGGAAGGAGATCTGCTCACTCAGGGAGTCGATTCTGTCCAGTTGCTGGAGGGAGTGGGACAGCCGGCTGATGGGGTCTGCGCCGACATCCTCCGGTGCAGATGGCATGAGGTTGTGGAAGGGGGCTAGCACCAACTGGAGTTTCTGCAGGGAGAAGGGGAGCTGTGAGCATGTCCTCCCCAGCCACGCGGACCACCCGGTGGGACGTAGCACGTCGCCTGCTGGGGTGCACCCCACTGGGGCGGCACGCCGGCTGGCTCACGGGGCTTTGGTTGCATTCAGAAGGCTGCCAGGCTGGAAGAGCTGCTGTGTGGGTGCTGTTGGCAGCGTGGAGCACAGCTGGGATCGCTGCGGCGTGAGGCCAGCATGAGGTTAAAAATAGAGCTGGGGCGGAGGGAAACCCTGGCTGCGAACAGCCCCGGGTGGGAGCTGGCTGAACACGGCCTCGAGCTCAAACAGAGCAGTGAGGGCAGGGCAGGGGTGTGTGCTGAAAGCTCACCTGCTCCAGCGCTTCCACTCTGCTCTTCAGGTCTTTCATTTCTTCCTTCATTTCACTGGGGGGATCTGAAAAAGTGACCGAGAAAAGGTCAGTGAGTAAAAGCGCCTTGCCTGAGGTGAAGTGGAAGGTGCTGGGGAGAGACACTGCTGCAGGGCTCAGGCCATGCTCTGCTGCTTTCCACTCCCTTCCTAGTGAGCCCCCAGTTCTGCCCCACTGGGACCAGCCCCTGGAGCATCAATTGGATCCAACGCCTGCTGCAAGCACTGGCATCTAGTCCTCCTGCTAACGCACACAAGCCTCTCCTTGCTGCTGGAGTACCTGCAACAAAGCAGGGAATTTTTAAGGCACTGGGGTGATGCTTAAAGGATGAGACCTCTGGCGAAGCCTGGCCTTTCGTGCCCCTGTCGTCAGATTAGTTAGCGCCCGGGTCTGCCCTGTCCCACGGTGGGCACAAAGGCTCATCCCTGCTGAGGGCCCTGGACAGGGGGTACAGGTGGTTTGTGGGGCACGTGCAGACAATGCCGTGCTCTCCCAGGTGCTTCCCGTGTGATGCCGGTGCTGGCCACAGCGCATTATTACTCACGGTACGAGTTTGAAGTGTCACAGCGCGTACCAAAAGTAATAATGGGCCGTCACCAGCGGCGCCCACCGCTCCTCATGGCTCCGGACTTGCCCTGCGGGAAGGATGATGATGGAGACAACAGCTGCATCCCGGCCACCACGCAGCACCGGTGGGCTCTGTCACCCTTGCAGATGGAGAGGTGGCTGGATTTGTGCACAGGGAGGTTGGCTGGGTGGTAGAGGGACTCCCGGGTCACTGGGGATAAGGCTGAGAGGTTCTGGCTGTCGTCCCCTCTCCTGTCTCTTGCCAGTCCTGCTCCAGCCACCCTGTGATGCTGTGTTAATCGCAGCTTTCATCGAAGGCCCCGAGCAGCTGGGGCTGTCCTGCAACGGGGGACAGGTTACCTGCTTGGCTGAAGGTTTCTGGCCCGGGGGCTGGCGCCAGGGGCTGGCACGCTTTGTTGTCGGCAGCGAGGCTGAAGCCGTCCTGGCAGGTGCAGCGGTAGCTCCCAGCCGTGTTGATGCAGAGCTGACCGCACCCGTGGCTCTGGCCGGCACACTCATCCACGTCTGAAACCACAGGTACGGCTCGGTGAGGACGGGGGGGTGAGGAGGCGCCTACCGAGGGTGAGAGGCACGGACGGCTCAGCCCCGCTAGCAGGGGTCCTGCTTCCCTCACTAGAGCCGCGTGGGCTCGCACAGGGTGGGGATGCGATGGGACCTCAGACGGAGCTGGCGTTTGCGCTGCGCGCAGCTCTGGGTGCTCTCAGCACCGCAGGGTGTGAGCATGAGACCCACCAGCGCCTGGGACAGCCCTTCCTCTTGTGCCTGGCTGGAGTAAACCTGGGCTAACCCCGAGGAGGATCCGGCCTCCTCCCCTCCGCCTGCTCCCCCCACAAAAGAGCCAGGAACAAAAGCTGTGGTCAGAAACGTCCCAGCTCTGGCTGGGCGGGCGCAGGCAGCGCTCAGCTCTCATCCTGGATTTACGGCCGGGGTTTTGGTTCCAGCCAGCCGTGGCAAGGAGCTATCGGCCTTTCAAGTGTGTACAAAACCCAGTAACCTCTCCTCACACAGGGGAGTTATTAAAGCTGTTCCCACAAAGCAAAATGAGCTGAACCGCTTCCCACGCCTGGGCGAATCTGTTTTAGGCAGTGGGAAAATCCTTTCCCCCCTGTGCTGGAGCCGGAGCTGTCAGCGATGTGCTCAGCCCTGCCTGGCCCAGCGTGGGTCAATGCCACACGCTCCTCTTCTGCCTTACGGGAGGGCGGAAAGCCAGGGAACGCCATGGCAGGGGTTTGCACCATGCTGGTGTGCTGGGGTCTGCAGAGTGCTGCTGCCTTCTGCGCCGCCCCATCTCCCTGCGCTCTGGTGAGGAGCATCGGGCTGCTCTCGTGCTGGAGAGGAGCTCAGTGCCTGGAGATCGCCCGGCTTCCTCTCTGCCCCCAGATATTTTCAGTTTACAGATTCAGTATCTGCAGTAAATGGGCATCTTAGTTTACAGCGAGAGTTTACAAAGCCTGGGAGATGGGTCATTACAAATACACAATCTGCGGCCGACCCCAGAAGCGTAACGGCTGCTCTGCAGAAGGCCCTTAGCTGGCTGCACAGTCACGGCACAGTACAGCCTCTGCTTGTGCTGACCCAGCGTGGAGCAACAGCGGGGAGAAAAAGTGGATGCCAGGGCTGCACGTGAGGGCTGGAGCAGCGACACAGCCAAAGGGAGGTCAGAGCTCCCCTGCGAGCCGAGCTTCGAGCCGAGATTCCCGTCTTTTCCTGGCCAGACCATCAGCCATCGCTGCCCTGGAGCAACACATGTAGATGTGCACGTGTGTGTCTGTGTGAAGGGGTAACACACTGGTTCCCCTCTTGGTGAGGAGGCACAGTGCTGGTCCCCATCCCTGCCAAGGGGTCGGTCTGTTGGGCAGAGGACCTCCAGAGCCCCATGGCAGCCCTGCTGCTCCCGGAGAAGCTCTCCCGGCAGCGGCGGGGCAGGCCCGACGTAGGGAGCCCGGAGGGGAGCGGCGTGGCGGTACCTGTCTGGCAGGCTCGCCCCGTCCAGCCGGGCGGGCAGGCGCATCTGCCGGGGAAGGTGCAGCTCCCGCCGTTCTGGCACGGCACCCAGCAGAGAGCTGTGGGACCAAACACGAGTGCAGCGTCACCGGGCAGCTCTGGGGGTCCTGAGCTCCCTCCCCTACCGCCACGGCTGCGTTCGCACACGCCGTGCACACACTCAGTGCACACCCCCACCCGCCAGCACCAGCCCAGGGCCGGGATGCTCCGCCGCAGCCCCGGAGCGGTGGGTTTGAGCTCACCGGGGTGCACAGGATGGGTGGCATGAACGGGACCTTGGTTTTGCAGCCTGGAAAGGCTGAGACGCCTGCAGCCAACACAGCCGGGAGGGAAAAGGGCCAATGGGCCCCGGGAAGCCCCTGGTGCTGCGCTCTGAGCTCATCTGGGGACGGACTAGCTGCTGATGCACATTTGTTTTGTGTTGTACATCACAATTGCCTCCTGAAAGCATTGCTCTTCCATTACTGCTGATTTATATGGAAAGGACTTACTTGTTTTATTTATCCTCTGGTAACTATAAAGTTAATAAGCAATCCCAAAGGAAAAAGGCCTGCGAGGCAGCAGAGAAAGGCTGGGAATTAATCAGAAATTGAACCGCGTTTGGTTGTGACGCTGAAAATTTAAATCCTTTCCTACAGGGAGAATCCGCCTGACCAACAGAGTGCCGGTAAATGGGAGAGCTGGCTGCCAGGGCCTCATCCAGGGACCCGAGCTACCCGGCCCACGGGGTCTGGGGGGAAGGACGAGCGCTGGCACCGGGGTGGCACGGCAGCTTCTTACCTCTGTTGCAGCTGAGCGTGTGGCTGTTCGCTCTGCTCCAGCCAGGACAGCACGAGGCCACAGGCTGGGGCAGCTGCCTGTACGCCTGCCGGTAGGCAACCCTGTAGATGGTCCTGCAACGCGAAGATGGAGCTGAGCCGGGTGACTGAGAATCCGCCCCAAGCCCCCCGTCCCACTCCCAGTGGGTCAGACCCCCTGCACTGGCACCCCCTGCCCGGGGGCTGGGAGCCCCTTCCCACGGATCAAGGCAGGACTCCGCACTTCCGCAGCCCCCCCGCCAGTCGCTGCCTCGCTGGGACGGATCCGTCTCCCTCTCAGGACCCAGGTCCGTGGTGCAGGCAGCTGCCCTCACCTGTAGGTGCTGCAGAGGCGGTGGCCCTGGCAGGTGGTGAGGTAGGGCTGGTACACGGGCTGGACGTGGGACTCGGTGTAGGCGGCCGTCCGGCTCTGCGGCACCGCGGCACAGACTCTCCGGCTGCGGAGAGGGGACCAGGTCAGACACCGGCTAAAAACCAACCCGCTGCTTCTCCCTTCAGGGCAAAAGGGCTCCCCCTGATTTACACCAGCCCAGGACGTGGCCTGACAGCCCTTCTCTACAGAGGGCTATTTAAACGGCAGTGGCTAATTGCCCGAATGACCTGGGAGGCTACTTCAAGCTGTTTTGGGGCAGTGACACAAAGCTTGAGCACTGCGGGCTCCCCGGGCTCTTCCTCCCCAGCTCCCATGCAAAAAACCGCTGACGCCTCCTCGTACACTCACCCTGGCACAGTCCCTCCGTCCCGGGAGAGCAGTCGGGGCCCAGATTTAGGGGAGATTTACTGAAAACACTTCTTCCATTCATCGCCTCCCTTCCCTTAACATCGCTCACTTTCTGGGTGGATTTTTTTTTTTTTCCTTTCTGAGACTTTCGCACTCCTGAAATGGATGCCTCTATGGTCACCACAAAATTAATGATTTCCCAGGAAGGGTCAGGCTCACCACAAAAAAAGTAAAGGCCAGATGAAAATTGTCATCCTAAGATAACTGTCATCCAGTCAAAAACTTTCCCAAAGTTAACAGCCAAAGTGGTCTTGGCTAAAAATTCTTTTTTTCAACATTTTCCAGCCCAAGAAGGTCAGCCCCACTGAGAAACTAACCTACTTGTCTCAGTCTCCCAGCACAATTACTAACTAGAATAAAAAGCCTGGGAATTAGCATGGACATCAGATGGCTTCCATTAACTCCAGAAAACTCCTCTCAGCCTCACTGATTAATGCTATAGAAGATGCAATTTTTAAATGGCAATTGTTTGCTTTGCAAAATTTAGAATAAAGCTATAGCTGCAGCCTGTGCGTGCGAACGAGGAATTCAGCCTGTGGTTTTAGTCACGACCAGAATGCAAAAGATTTAATGCTAGAGGAGAGTATTTCAATATAAAAACAAACTTTGTAGAAAACATGAGCTGTATCTGGGAGGCAGGCGTTGAGCTCCTTTTGGCTGGGAAAGAAACTGGGGCACCGGGCTCTGGGCTTCCTCCGACCCAGTGGGAGCTGAGCTGTGCCTGCCCAGGCTGTGCTGGGATCCAGGGCGCCGTGTCGGACCCATTTCCCGGAAAGGGAAGGGGAATCGCTGGAGATCTCACGCCGGGCTTGCGGGACCACGGACCGCAGCCACCGCAGCAGCCCAGGGAGCAGAGGGCACGGCAGGCAACAACCCGCCGGGGCTCCCCATGCCTGTGTCTCCTGGACCCTGCAGCCTCTCAGAGCTGGGAGGCTGCATCCTCCTTTGCGTTCCTACACACAGGTTGATTGGCATGATAGCAAGATTGCGCACGTGTTTTTTGTGCAAAGATGTGCTTGAAAGAGCCAATAATAATTCACAAACAGTTCAGGGCCTGTTTAGCTTTTGACTCTCCCAGACGAAAAGCCCAGAGTGTCTTTGTGTCCCCTGCATTGAGCTAAACGGAGTCAGGGCATTTTTCTCTGAGAGGTTTTTTTGCTTCAGTGACAAAGCAAACAAACAGCAGCAAAGGGCTGCCGAGCCCCGGCTGCCCCAGGAGGACTCGGCTGAGCCTTTTTCCCACCTCCTCGCCAGTCCGGCAAGCTGCCTATGCACGTGCGGCCGGCTGGCTGAACAAGGCTCTTCATCACCCAGAGAGGACACATCTCGCCGTGACGTGCAGATGGGCACACCCGGGAGATGCAGACAAAAAAGGGGCTTACCCTGCCCGGGCAAAGCCGTCTGTGCTGGTCGTGCTGAGGATGAAGAGGAGTCCCGAGAGGAGGCAGCCGATGCGGCACATGTCCTGTCACTCCTGCGGCACCTTGGGCTGTGTGGCACGACCGAGGTTCGCTCTTTGGTGGGAAGCGCTGGCTCCTATTGCATGTCTCACCCTTCAGTGGGGAACCCTGCAACCGAGAGAAGAGCGGTGAGAATATGTGGCGTCCGTCCCCAGCTGCTGACACCTGACGGAGCCGTGGGGACGGGGCCAGCCCCCGC
This sequence comes from Grus americana, assembly GCF_028858705.1. Classification (NCBI taxonomy): domain Eukaryota; kingdom Metazoa; phylum Chordata; class Aves; order Gruiformes; family Gruidae; genus Grus; species Grus americana. Next base: position 10,652,239 of record NC_072871.1, on the reverse strand, counting down.
TCCTGGGGTCAGAGGAACGGTGCCGGGTGTGCACAGACCCTCCGAGGGCAGCGCGAGGGGCTGGGGCAGGAGCACGCTTGCTGGCAACAGAGCAGGGTGACATGCCAAAGCACAGGGGAAGAGGGGACACGAGGGACCCGTGAGCCCCTCGCAAGGCGGGCACTCCCCCGGGTGCAAACCCGCTTTGCCCCACTCGAGTCACCGCTGTGGCTGTGATTTCCCCGGGGGGCTGCCCGGCCCCGCACGCAGGAGATGCTCTCGCGGTGCTGGGGGCCAAGTGGCAGGGAAGGGACCTGTGTCACCCTGAAATACGCTGCCAATTCCAGGCAGAGAGGGCAAAACAATGGCCCGTAATTTCTTAATCCATACAGCATTGTAAAACTGCATTTTCCCACCACGTAACGCACTGAAATCTGATCTTCTTCTCTTTAACATACGAGTTCTTGCCAGAGAAAAGTGCTGTAAGGGCCACATGTACTGTCTGCAGGGTTAGTACTAACCGAGTCACAAATAAAGAGGCTTTGATTTTCTGGCAGAGGACAAATACGAAACAAGTCTGAAGAAGGTCAGTAACAGTATCTAATTTAAACAATATCTAATTTAAACAAAACAGTTGGCCTCTGTATGGCAGCAGTTAAAGGAGGAAGAAATAAAGAAACCCACCTTAAAAATATGCCAATTAAAGAAAGAATCAGTCTTTCTGATTAAACCTTGAGGAAGGAGTGGCTTTATGGGGAGGCAACACAAAATGAATATGGTGAGCTGCAAATAAACTTTCTAAAATTCCCAGGTGATGCGGGGTTGGGGACTGCAGGTTCATCCCCAAAACTTCTTCGGGACGATTCCTAACTCCAAGCCAAGTTGTTGGGGATAACTGGCATAACCACCCCAAATCTATAGACCCTGCAGGTCTCAAAGCCTTTCTCCAAGGCACTCAGTATCACCTTCTCCTTTGTGCAGGTGAAGAAACTGAGGCACGGAGACATACAGACCTGCACCTGGAGAGGAACCAGCCTGGTGCCTTCCTGCCCCTTAATATCAAACATCTTGTGCGTGTTTCCAGGCAGTGATAGCACTGAAGGAGGAGGATGGCTGGCTGAGCAGCCCCTTCCCCTCCTCACCCAGCCGGGGACTCGTCTCAGTCCATGAGCAGGGCACACGGCTGGGCCATAGGGAGGGTTTGTGTCACGGCAAATCGACTGCAGCCCTATAAAACACAAGTGGGACCTCACTCAGTCCCTGAATTCAGCGGTACTGAGGAAGCTGAGGGTCTGGCTCCAGGACAGCGAGGGATGGCAACGTGCCCACCCTGCTCCCACAGCGGTACGAGCTATTGCCACGGAGCCGCAGCCCAGCAGGGAGCTGCAGGTGCCCGAGCCCATCTTAACCTCTGTACCAGCCCAGCTTTGAGGACGTAAGGAGGATTTTGGCGATATAAGGCCCGTAATCCTCCATTCTCCTCCAAACATAGCAATAAATTTAATCTTCTAATGATATATATGTGGTAACTCCACCATTAGGAAATCAAATCTTGGTTGACCTGCAGGAAAGTTTATAAACAAATAGTGAAGAAAGCTTCTTTCTCCCCAGTCCTTCTGGAGACATCCCAGGGACGCTAGCGTACAGCCAGCTTTTCCCAGGGCTATACTGGGACACATATTTTCCTTACAATCACAGATCTCAAAACTAGTGGTGATTCTCCAGAAGTCTGTAAGTCAAACTCTGCCAACCATCTCTGTCCTCCCACAGGATTCCCGTGACTGCTGTGGGAGCTTTCCCTGCGGGGAAGGCAAGAAATGCAGGGCACAAGCCTAAAATATAAACTGTTTGTTTTTTCGCTTTGAAATGGAGCAGCATTGCCCTACCTCAAGTGGTCAGAGTATCCCTCTGGGTCATAAAATTATGGTTGCTTCATACCAGAAGAAGTTTCAAAAGTAGAAAATATGATAGTCTATGCTTGTCTTTTTTATGAGTTTATGAAAATCAGCCTCTTCAGAACTGATGATGATCCTCCAACCTGTTGCCACTACGTATTCTAATACTCCTCTTTTAAAGCATATAAATTAAGGAAAATCTTTTCATGCTTAAGGAAAAAAAATTTTTTGTCACTGTCTTTCTAGTCTCTCAAATGAAGAGGTGAAGTCCCATGGTCTGGCAAATGAAACTGTGTGGGTGCATCTGAGCTTCTGCTGTTTCAGGGGGCAGCAAGGTCTCCTCGGCTGGCCATGTGCTCCTGTGAGTCCAGTGGTCCCACTCCCACCAGCCAGAAACGTTCCAATAAATTTCCTAAGTCTGCTCTTGCCTAACCCGCTGCAGCAACCAACAGGAAAATACAACCCACGGTGTGGGTGAGCAGTGCTTTGTCCAGCTCTGCCCATGAAATCAAGGCTAAACCTCCAGCTGATGGCAGCAGTAGGAATCGGGGTCTGTCTGCAAAGCGGTGCAAGAGAATCCAGTCCCTCAAGAGGATGCAATTACCCTCACCAGAATGCGACACCTGCGCTTTTTCAAACAGCCTGGCCTGGTTCTGCAGGTGAAACCGCTGCTCCCAAAAGTGCGCTGGACCTGGTCTGTGCCCTTAGAGCCAGACCCTCCTGGAGAGGGTCAGCAGCAGCAGCAGGGAGATAGATTCTCCCCTACGAACACCTCCAGCTGTTCTCCGCGCAGGCTGGGATGCAGGCACCGCGGAGCACAGGCACAGGGATGCGGGTGTGACGGAGCAGGGCACGGGGACGCGGGCACGACGGAGCAGGGCACGGGGAGAGGGACGCCGCGGAGGAGGCTGCGGGGCTGCAGGCACCGCGGAGCAGGGACGCGGGTACCGCGGAGCGGGCTGCAGGGACGCGGGTACCGCGGTGCCCGGCGCAGGGATGCTCACCCCGGCCCGCAGCAGGCCGAGCCCCCCTTCCCCGGGCGCTGCAACCCCCCGGGACAGGCGGAGCCCTGCCCGCCGGCCCGGGCACTGCCCGTACCCTTACCGCAGCCGCCGCTCCAGTGGCACCTCCCGAGCCGCCCCCCCCCCTCCATCCCCGGCCGCGCCGGGAACCCCCCGGGCGTCCCCGCTGCGGCAGTGAGTCCCGCTCCGCGAAACGCTCCCCCCGTCCCCGCTCCCCCCGCGCAGCCCGTCCCTCCCCGCCGGAGGATGCAGCCGCGGCCCCCCCCGGGCGTGCCGAGCCCCCGGGCGGCGCCCGCCGGGACTCACCGGTGGCGGTGCCGGAGCCGCGGAGTCGCCGCCGCGCCGCGGCCCCCCGCGCATTTCCTCCCCCGGCCCGAGCCGGTCCCTCCGCCCCGGCCCAATGAGCTCCCGGCGGGGAGGAAAGCGGAGCCTCCCGGCCGGGGGGAAGCGCCGGGGCCCGGGGAGCCTCCGCCTGCCCCCGCCCCGCCGGCCCCCGCCGGCCGCCACCTGCCCCCGCGCCCCCGCCGAGGTGCCCCGGCTCCCCGGGGGACATCCAGGGACAGGGCAGGACCCCCCGGAGAAGCCTGGTCCTGGGGGGGGGACATGCTGGGACAGGGCAGGACCCCCCGGAGAAACGCAGCCCCGGGTGGGAGGACATGCTGGTGCTGTGCCCCATATGTTGCTGCTATCGCACTGACCCCGATGGACACGGGGTTGCAGGGGGTCCGGAGGCTTACCTGCAGACTCCCTACGGCAGGCTGAGCCCCACAGCCCGTTTCTGCATACCCCACACTACGAGGACACAAGGTCCCTGCCTCCCCCAGACCAGCTCACCCGGGTGGGCAGGGGATTAATGGCAAGAGCAGGAGATCCCACCCAGCGCAGCCCCCAGCCCCTCGGCCAGGGATGTTCACACTGCTGGGGGAAATGGTCCATCACCAGTGCAGTGGCCAGCGCAAATTTATTTCCCTTTGCTAAAAAGTACTGCAGCTGTTCTGCACTCCCCAAGAGGACAAACAATTCTTTCCCCAGACACCTAACATAGGTTAGGTGCTGGGCCATAGGCTCCCACCGTGCCCCGTTAATCCCCCTGAGCTCATTACAACAGCAAAGTCCCCCAGAAGCAGGTGATGAACTGCCAGGACAGGGAGGCTGGTTTCCAGCGAGCCCTAAAGGATGCTTATGGGATTCCTTGGATGCCCCCCAAGGTGTGGAGTAGTGTGAGGATCAACCCGGAGAGACACCCAAATTCAACACACAGACCCGCGCAGGGCACAGCTCCATCGGCTTGCCGACACCTGCCCCGGGACAGATCAGGCAGGCCGATCCCCCAGCTGCCTGCAGGCTTCTCGTGTTAAATGCCCAGTTATTTATCAAAGAAAATTCTGCAGTTTGGTTTGTGCCAAACTGCCACTTGTTTTGTCTACTTTTTTCTCTGGGAAATTAGAGCACAGAGGCTTATTGTTTTTCAAATGACTTAGGCGCCTGCCCATGCACAGAACCAGCCTTAAAGATAGCAGGGGTCTGATGTGCAAATGAATGGCAGGATACAACCCCCTGGGAATATTTGTTCCCATTAAGCTTTGCAACTTTTTGGAAAGCATGTAGACATTTAAAGGAAATATTTACCAGTTAAACAATAACGGCTCCAAAAGTGCAATTGAGACCACTGGCCCATCCCCTGTATTTCCTCATGGATACGCTGAGGCTGCTGATTGAACTGGAGCTGTCTCAGGTCGTGCTGTGCCCTCCAGGGAAGCTGATGGGCGCTGGATGTGCTGGCGTGGGGCTCTCTGGTGGACCCGTGTAAAAGGAGCGCAAACTGCTTTGGTGAGATCCTCCCTGGAGAAGGGAGCAAAGCAGAGGGGAATCAGCTCTGGGACGTGCTGGTGAAGATGGAGCTCCATTGCTGGGGAGGACGGAGCGCACAGGAGACAGGATCCCTCCCAGCAGCAAGGCAAAGGCTAGCCGATGCTGGTGGAAGCACGGCTCCATGTTACGCAGCACCTCACACTGCACAAATAGGTTTGCCCACTCTGTCTTGATCCAGCCTACCTCTGGGGAATGATTTCAAGCTCACTTAATCTCATAAGCATGAAGCACAGGCAACTTTTCCCAAGAGCCTTGAAGGGACGGTAATTATCTTATTATGCAGAGAGCGTTATTGTCTTTTCTGGTGTATGGGGGAGATGAACAGAGCCTGATACTCAACTTGTCTAATAATTGCAAAATGCATTTGGAATCCAGTGGAAAGTTTCTCCATCTGACCATACTGAAAGCACAGGATCTAATTTCATGGCCGAGACACTCACCTTATCCGTGGTGCTCCATCATTTGTCCTGGGCAGGGATCCTTTCCTTATGGAACATCTTGGTTTCTTACTGTCAGAACAGAAAAAGCCCGCTGTCTCACTCCCCTTGTCATGCAGGCAGAGATCCGCGATCCAGCCCTTGCCCATGACGGACCTGGTGTGGGGTTCCCTGGATGCTCCCACAGGTCCTTGTGAAGTGGGGTGGAGGATGAAGGCAGGATGGTGCCCACAGAGTGCCTGTCTCTGGCATTGGCACTGGCCTCACACCGCAAAGGCTTGCTGGCGTGCCGGAGAGGCACGGACACTGTGATACCAGCGGTAGGGCACGGGGAGCCCCATCCCTTCCCTCCTGTGCAGTGCAGACTGCACAGCGGGTGTTTTAGGAGCATCCTATGGGTCCTGGTCCTCCCCTTGCTCACAAGAGCTTGTGGTGGGGGTCACACTGCCGTGACCCCGGTGGGAAAGGCCAGGCAGACCCGCAGGGCTCAGCAAGGGCTGAGCAGAGCAGAGGCCCTGGCTCCACCTAACACACCATGGGGGCTTCACCGAACATGAGCTATCCCCTCCAGCGGTCTCCCCAGGGCCCAAGGCTGGGGTTTTCCGAGAAGCCAGGAGAACGGGGTGCCCCATTCCTGCTGACACTATCCTGGGTGTATCCAAGTTCCCCTACGCTCATTTGTGATCCCGTCTGCTGTACCCCAACACTGCAGTACTTGCACAGGCACATTTAAGGCCAAAGACCCCTAAGTGTCCAGGCAACCTTTGCTTGAGTCCCCGGGATCCCAAGTGTAAATTTGATGGGGAGGAAGGGGATAGACTCGTTGACACCCAGCCTCCCTCATGGCACTCAGCTTTCAGCTCCTCGCGGGACAACACCACCGGGCGCAGGACTAAGCACTCTGACGTTCAGGGTCTCCGTTAGAGCCTTCTCAACCATCAGACAATTATTCCCTAAGTGCACTGCAGCATTTTTAAATTCTGCAATTATTTTAATTGCAAAATGTTTGCTTTTCAGTTCCATTTACTGGGTCAAATCTTTGCTCAAGCAAGTGCCCACGTCAGCCGCTCAAGAACTGCATATAGCCCATTAAAAGAGCATTTAATCCTCCGCTCTTAGGGAGGGTTCAGTGTCTTATATGCTAATATTCATTACGCTGGGAGGAAATCCCCCAGGACGCAGCCTGGCAAAGTTCCCTTGAAAGCAGAGGAGAGATGCCAGTTCAGAGTGGGGGAAGATCGGATCTGTTGGCTCTGTTAATATCGGTGTGATGAGCTTCTGACAAAGGCAGTAAGGGACATTGGCTCCCAACTGCAAGTCTGTCTGAATTTGAAGTCCTCCCTGGACTGGTGTTTTACATGCTTCCTCCAAAGCTTTCGCCCTTGCACACTAGAAGTGTACTCCCACGACATCTAATATTAATGCTTGTCTCTGAGCCAAGAAAGAAATGTTTCTGCCCAGCCTCCCTCTTAGATTTACAATGTCAAAATCTCCTTGTCTCCCACTGGTTTTACCACCAGTGTGAGCTACGAGGCACGCTGAGTGCTGGCCCGGAGCAGGTCTCAGGCTGAGCACAGGCTGGCTGCGAAGGTGAGATTTTCACCCACCTCCCCGTTCCCTCGAGCCCGTCCCGCAGACCTGCCAAGCACACCGCACCCGCCCGGGCAGCAGCACCAGATCCGACATCACCCTGAGAGCATCCATGGTGGATCGAGGGCTGGAGGTGCGGGCTGGGCTTCCAGCCGATCCCCTGTGCGGCAGGTGAGCTCGGAGGGTGTGAGGGTGTCTGGGGCTGGGGTGGGGAGACTCAACTTTGCTCTGGGTCTGTCGGCATGAAAAGGGAATGATTTACAGAGGAGACTTAATAGGAGACCAGCACCAAGGTCCCACCCCTCACAGTAAATGGGACATGCCCAAGCACACGAACGCTTCCCCAAACTGGGGCCAGAGGTGCTGAAGTGGCAGATGGAGACAGATGGATGGGGGGACAGACAGAAGAGTGACACACATACAGATGCAAAACTTTTCAGCTACTACAAGCCATGGCTGCCCCCGTACCTGCTGTGCACAATGGGCTCTCACTGGCCTCCGCAGGGGTCTTGCACAGAACGGGAAGTACTTGCTAAAGCAATAGGAATTTTTGGTGCTTCTGAAAAAAGAGGGAATGGCTTTTCCTGTTTTAGGACAAACTCTTCTGCTCAGGCTTTTCATAAGACTGTTTGTAAACTTTACACTTAAGTTTAGGCTTTGGAGCAGCCCCTGTTCTGCAGAGCTGTGTAAGGAAAACGACCTCCCGCTATTCTGTTATGTCCCATATTGTTCTCGGTTGCGTCAGCTGCAGACCAGTTATCTCAGTGGAAATCTAGAGGAGCCCATTGATGTCAGTGGGATCAAAGCAGGTCAAACCAAGAAAAGTACTTGGCCCATAGCTCTCGGTCTGTCGTCACCCATTGCCCAGTGCTATGCATATTATGGCCCAGATCTAATTCCTACAAAGTGATTATTTTTTTGCCTGAGTAAGAATTTTGCAAGCATTAAGTGTCTCGGGACCGGTATGTTACAACTGAGGGTGACCATAGAGATATACAGCAGCTTAGCTGTAGCTGTGCAAAAGCAAATGAGTAAACAGGGCAACATCCTGTAACCAGGTTTATTTTCTCTTATGTGCACACAGATGAGTTCTTATTTACATTTAGAGGAGGCTAATGGCTGCTGCGTAAAAACTGGGAAATGATTCATCTCGCCAAGGAATAAACTAAATTTCGCGGCTTTCTGTGAAATCTCCCTGGCAAAAAGTGGCATTAGTCAGCAGGGAATGGTCCCCCACCCCGCTGTTCCCCCCTGCATTTTCCCAGTGAATCACTCCCCAAGAAGCGCACAGAAAGTGTGGTGGGAATAGCTGTGAGTTGCTCGCATAGCTCGGTCCCTTCATCACGGCCACCCCAGCGAGCAGCTCAGGAGAGCGTTTCACACAAGACTGTTTTTTGCTCCCATTATCCTTCTCTGTCAGGAGAGAGCGTCCAGCTCCAGAAACCTGCACTAAGCGGAGCTCCTCTCTGCAGTCACCTCCCAGGCTATGGGCAGGATGGGAATCCAAGCGTTGGCTCTGGGAGAGAGGACAGAGTGTGAAATAACATTTCTGATCCTCCTCTTCTGTTAGCAGATACCCTTTCCTTTTCTTCCTCTGTCCGGTTTGAAACCTCAAGTTAAATCTTCCCTTGTGTTTCGCCATGCCCTTCTGCTGCTGGTGTGACTGTGAGTCAGGTTCGTTTACTCTAATTTGTTGCAGTTTGTAAATCTGTCTCCCCAGAGCCAGCCCCATCTGCAGCAGTAGAGTCTGGGAAATGGCTCAAATGAGTCTGCAGCCCAGATTCAATTCCTCTTCCTTACCTCTAGGGAAAAAGTGCAGAGCTGATAGTTTAACAGCATAGAGTGGGGACTAACTCAATCGGCAGAATGAATGCTGGATCACAGGGAGCAACATTCGAAATCTGCCAGGGCAGAGTCGGTGTTTGCTGCTGCTACCCAGAGGAGAGGTGGATTTTCGAGGAGGCTCAGTGTCCAGCCACCGCATCTGGGGCTTCTGTCTCGCACAGCTTCCCAAGTGGTGGCAGAGCTTCCCAATCTGCTTTTAAATTAATATTATCACTGACAAAGCTTTGTTATTTCTTCTTATGTTTGATTCTCTGCCCAGTGAATGTTAGACCCTGGGAAAAAGTATGCCGGGTTATTTCTACCAAGAGCCATTCGCTGGCGTGGTCCTGCTCCGTATTCCGGCACAGCCAGGCAGCGCCTGGGTACCCCAGCTGCCCCCCACAGCCAGCCTGTTATCCCAAAGCACCCCAGGTGCCTCACTGAAAGCCTCCTGCCTGCGTTGTGTAATGCCACAGATTAGGATGGTGGGACCCCCCAGGTCCGCAGGTAGCTGAAAACAAATAACATGCAAATCACTCAGCTCCACAGTTACAAATTTGAGAGGCTTTGCTGAGCTCCTGGCATGCAAACACCGGCACGCTCCAGGCTCGGCCATCAGCCAGGGCAAGCCTCAGGTCTGCGTGAGAGCAGGGATGGTCCCTGCCTGCAGCTCCATCCAGCCCCGCGTCCTGCCTGCACCCCGGGGGCCAAATTCTGCCGCAGTGCGATCCGAAATCAGCAGCACGGCGTCACAGCCCGGGGTCCCTGCATGCTGCGCAGAGGGGAGAGAGAGCAGACGGGGGGAGCGCGGGTCAGAAGGATGAACGTGGTGGTGTATCAGAGGTGGCCAGACAGCAGATGGAAGAAGTGAATGAGTAATGGAAAGAAAGGAGATTTGGTAAGAATTTCCAGCTCTCTCGCAGGTATTTGTGCAATTGTTTGCAGCCTTCCTCTACATGAGCAGGAGGTAAAATTTACCCTCTGAGTTCTCCGCACCTGGAAAGCAGCCTGAGTGCCAGTGGGGGTGAATTAAAAATAATACTGCTGCAGGTCAGGCTCCGCTCTGAGCAAACCAGCACTGGAGATGCTCCTCGGCTCAGCACGCGCGCGGCTGACAGCAGGGCCAGCCTTGCTGGGAGCAGCTGAAGGATGCTTTAAAAACTCATTTGCTCAGGCAGCCCTTTGCCAGCACTATATGTTCAACCAGTCCCCGAGGCTCCCGCCATCGTCTCCACCTGAGCCGGGGCAAAAACCCACCTGGAGCTCACGGGGTCTGGCCCGACGAGGACACACTCCAGCTGCCCCCAGCACCAGTTCCCCATCCTGTCCCATCCACCTCATCCCCACTGCGTGACGGCTGTGGCTTGTACAGTACCTGTGGTGTCCCGCCGTCCCCCGCCGCGCCGGGAGCAGCCCCACCGCTGTGCTCCCCGACGGCTCCCGGTGGCCATCCCCGCCTGGCCAGCCCGGGACCGGTGGGCCTGGACACCCGCCTCGCACCCCCGGCATGGCCGGCCGCTGGCCGCACACAAGCAGGAGGTGGCTGCCGAGGTGGAAGGGCGGCTTTTTATGCTTTTCTTCCTGTATAAATCAGGCCGGGATGGACAATCCCAGACAGGACTTCCTGTGTGTGTTGTGCACTGATAAGGGGCGCCACGAGGAGAACAAACACGGCCGCCCCGCACCCAGAGAGGGAGAGGGGCCACGGGGCGGCACCCCCACACCGTGCCCACTGGTGACGGCCATTGGGTGCTGAAATGGAGAGGAGGCAGCCATACGTGCCCGGGGAGGGAGATGGCCGCCTGCCTGGGCTCCCCACCCGCACCCCACTCCAGGCCTATGATGGCTTCTGCCCCCCCACCCTCCCGCCTCACTGGCACGGGGCACGTTTCAGCAGCCCCCACTATAGCCGCCCCTCATTCCTCCTCCAAGGCGGGGGGTGGGGGGGGGCAGTGGGGACCCTTGCAGTGCCAGGGCTTCCCTTACACCCCGTGCCAAGCATGGCGGGACCAGCAGCTATCTTCTCAAGAGGGGGCCATGTTGACATTGGGCATCAGCGGAGCACATCCTGGGGTATTTATGACCTCCCAAAATTTGGGTTGCAACGCAGAGGTCAGTCAGTTTGTTGGATGCCTTGTCACCCCCATCACATTGTCCTTGTGGTGGGAAAGAGCGAGGTACGGGCAGTTTGGGCCACTAAACCTGCAGGACATCACCCAGCAAAGATGGCGTCTTCAGTGGTGGGCAGCAGAGAGAGGCATGGAAACAACTGGCCCAGCTCCGTAATTTTCAAGACCATTCTGGTGCAATAGTACACAATAGGAATAGTACACTTTTTAATTGGAATTTGAAACTTTGATTGAGACTTTATGCTAGGAAAGGAGACATTTTGGAAAACGAAGGCTGTGGCAGTAGTAATCATTTCTTGACTCTCTCAGAGGACACAATCAGGCCGCCAAGTGAGTGGCCCTGTGGCTGCCAGGCCATGGCTGCCTGCTGCTGTGGGCAGCGAGACCCCTCAGTGAAGCCCCTGCGTTTTCCTCCTGTCCTGACTGAGTGCACGGCGTGGATCTGGGGACGCCTGTCACCCGGGGCTCCCCCGGAGCAGAGCCATGTCCCCGGCTCACACCACACACGCCTGGGTCCTCCCGGTCTGAGCAGCGCAGAGCGCTTGTGCGCAGGCTTACGGCGAGCAGAGGATTACTCCCACCCTTATTCAGCAAAATATTACTCTGGGCAAGTCCCCTGGGAGCTGCAAAATATTCCCGTGTTTATTTATATAAATGCATGGCTAAAGAAAGACCCCACTTGTTTTCCTTGGCAGACAGGTTTTTAAAGGCTGTTTTCTGCTGCCCATCATTCTCTCCAGCAATAGGTGATTTTATACTGCGTGCTGCTTGCTGCGAGCATTGCCAGCTGACGGAGTCCCTGGGAGCACGTCCGTCCAGGGTAGTCTGTCCTAGGCAAAACACTGTGTTTGAGCTCGGTTGTGCATGAAACTCTGCGTGTGTTTGTGTGTGCACGCTACATTAATCTGTAGGGAGGGTGCATCTCCATCTGGTTTTCTGCTCAGCGCAGAGATGAGCTTTCAGCAGCAGCTCCCTATGGAAATCTACAGGACTTGCGTGGACGGCACACGCTGCCTGCGAGGAGAGGCAGCACTGGATGCTCTTTTCAGATCAGAGATGCTGGACACGGGAAACACAGGTCTAGAGCCGACAGCTTTCTCCACTGTCAGCAAACACACAGGCTCAATCCTGCAATGTACAGAGCCTTCACTAAGGTTCCCAGCATCCTCACACTCCTCCCACCTCCTCCAAAACTGAAGCCTGTGAACTTTGGGTAAAACTCTAGACCCGAATGTTATCAGTTGCAGCAACCACCGCTTGGCCCTCTGCCATCTCTCCTGTCCTCTGCCCCAGGATAGATGCAGGTCACGGTGCACGGCTGGGACATCAGCCACCCACACCTCCACGCGCACGCAGAGCCAAGCACGGAGCAGGACTGCTCTGGCCTCATCAGTGGAGCTGCAGGAGTGAAACGGGATGTGTGGAAAACGCTTCCTGTTTACCCAGTCTTTGGTATCTTTAGTAGTAGCTGCTGGAGCGGGAAGCGGTCAGCAGGGGCCACATGAACGGGTATTTTTAAATTTGAAATCATGACGCTTCATCTTGCAGAGCTGCCGCCACCCTCCCGTGGAAGTCGGTGTTGGGGAAAACCTGGGCGTCAGCCAAGGCTCAGTTAGGGTGTGCGAGAGGCAGGGAGGGAGCCGCAGGGTGTTGGTGCCGCACACCTGGCCGTGTGTGGCCATGCCCACAGCCCGGCCTCACCTCCCCATCATCCCCAAACCTCCTGCTGGCATCGTCTCCATTGCACGCTGAGGCGCAGGCTCCCTGTCAGCCTCCCCAGCCCGTCACAGGGTGCCCTTTTCGGTAGCCCCGGTGGCCCGTGGCCGCGGGACCCACCAAAGGCAGAGCACGCAGGTGGGCAGCAGCCCCGAGCCGGGACACGTGCTTTTCCAAGGGCCGAGCAGCCCGCTCCGCCATTCTGCCCCGGCTCAGCCGCATTCAGGGCCTGTCAGGCGTGAATTGAGTTGGGGGATGGAGGGGGCTTTAGGTCCTCATTAGCACTAGCCAATTAGTGTGGCATGCTGCTCCCCTGCCAGCTGACGTGGCTGCCGCTGAATACCCCCTGCCCACGCTGATCCCTTTAAGTTTGGGGCCGTGTTTGGTTTATGATCAGTTTTCCTCCATGGTTTTGCTGCAGAAACTTTTCTCTGAAGTGTGTCCTTTCCCTCTGAGCCTCAGCCGCTCCTGAGAAACTAAGGCCTGCCTGGTTTGTTTTATTGGCCCTTGTGGGCTGCTCTCTGCTAGCGTGCCGCTGTTCGCTGTGATGCTGCAGTCAGTCAGGGTTTAATCAGCAAACGAGCGAGTATCAGGGAAAATGCTTTCCCGCAGCAACATTTGATACTTTAAATAATAAAGACAATTACTGAGCAGCAATCAAAATCAGATGGCAAAAACTCCACCTTCAGTTTGTACAGCTTTTGCCAGCGCAGCGAGCTGAGGGCAGCCCAGCCGTGCCTGGCAGGGGTGCGCAGGCTGCTTGCAGCGGGACGGGGTCAGAGCCTCAGCCAGCGTCAAGCGCTGCTGCACCCCCACAGAACTGGGCCAGAGCTTTCTTGGATCTAGGAGCACTGTGCCAAATGTTTCCAGCCTCAGGCCACTCCAAATCCTTGAGTGATGACTGCTTCTTGGGGAGCACACTGCATCTGGGAATGGTCCCCGGCCATCGGGGCGGGGGCATGGGATCCAGGCTGCCCAGGGCCTGTTTCCTGTATTCTCCATCAAAAAATGTTCTACCATCCCTTGCCTGCTTTCTCATTGGCAGATAATAAAAGTGTCAGTCCCATCGCAGGGATGTTTTGCTGCTTGCTCAACTAACATCCATGAACTGCTTTTAGATTCCTGCATGAAACCTGCTACATAAATTTAACTCCTAATTTTATGTGTTGTGAACTTTCATGGGTTTAATTCTGTTCTCGGCAGAAGCAGCAGATGCTTGCTTGAGCCTGAAAGTTAAGAGGAAACAGTATTTCAAACCTGAACCTCTTTGGGGAGCAGAGGAGGAAAAGCAAAACCTTTTGCTGCTCGTCCTCTGCTGAACACGGGTTGCTGTCCTCTTGCTTTAACAATCTCTAGATTTCTCCAGCCGCTGAAGATGCTGCACATGGGATGCACAAGGCACCTGTGGGGACCTGGCGCCAGGTCCTGGCGCTGCTCTGCAGCGTTCCCATGCCATTGCCAGGGTACTCAGAGCCACCAGTGACAAGGCAAGACCCCCAGCAGCCAGGTTTGAGCACTGGGGACCTTTCTTACATGCCCTGTGCACCCCCCCGCCATCCCCTGGATGAGCTGCACCCCAGCCGACTCATCCCCTCGCTGATATTTCTTGTGAGACACCAAGTCTTGCATGCCCAGATCTCATGAGCTCCTGGGGAAGAGTGGCACCTCTAAACCCTGCTTGGCCGCTCTCCAGCCTGTCCTTTAGGTGAGGATGAAAACAACAGGCGACAGCGCTGGGCAGAGTCCAGCCCAGAGATTACGGTGCACCTCCTGCTTGCCGGGGAAGGACCGAGAAGTTCTGAGGGTGCCGTGGGAATACCCACGCAGTGCAGACGTAATTAATCAAGTTCAGAGATTGTATTCTTCATTAGCGCTTCTCGCTGCGCAGGGAGAGCCTCGGGAGTCTGGCAGGCAACCGCAGCCTGGCTAGGAAACAGATTTGTCTTCTGCTGGTGAAAATCTTCTACGAAAAGGAATTTTATCCATGTTTTGCAGAGAATGTTGCAGATTTCAGAGAAATCAGAATTCAGGAGAAAAGTTCCTCTGAAACTATCAAAGTCTCTCAGTTCAAAAATTGAGTTTTGAACTTTAGAGCCCTGAAGTTTGAACAATTAACTGAAATTGGATTTTTCCCACTCAAATTTCCCTAAGGTTTAAAAAAAGCCTTATTGTTAAACCAAAACCTTGCCAGTGAAGTATCTGGGGGCTGTGAGCCGGGGAACACGGTGGCTCATTTGGGATGGGGCCATGCAGGGTGACTGGGGGGGACGAGCTGAGATAGCCGACATGTTTTCAAGGTGTCCTGACACTCATAATGCTTCCCCTCCCTCCCATTGGTACTATTAGCTGCTCATTAACACCAAAGGCTAATTGCTACCGATTTGTTAATTAGATATTCACCATCACATTGCACAAGGAGTTGGGGTTGTGATGACAGAAGCTGGAGGTTGACCTCTATAATGCCAACTGTAAGTAGTGCTTCCTACAGAAGACTGGCAGGTTCTTCCAGGACGTCTCTCACATGGAAATAAGCCAAAGCAAAGGCTACGTGTGTGAGCAACCAGCCCAGGGCTCGAGACACAGCCCCCGGCCAGGGAAGTGTCCCTGTTGCAGGCAATGCCTGAGTGCATGCCGAAAGCCCTGCACATGCTCCCGTGCTGTGTCAGAAGCGCGGGGGAACCTCAGCGCCAGCGAGCTTGTGTCATCGAGGTCAGCTTGTCCAAGCCCATAGATCAACTCTGGCAAAATTAGGACTGGCATCAAAAGTTCAGCCAGACCTTACCGTAAAGCACCTCATACGTCTGTGCTTTCCTGAATCGGGGCTGGCCCGAGACACCACTGAAGCACTCCCACACACGGAGCTGCCAAGGACTGTGTACTAGTTACTGAGAGAGTTTGTGTGTGATTTCCCGGGAAAAATACATTCCTGTAGGAGCAGTGGTGGGCAGCTCCCACGCAGGCAGGCTGTGGCACGCCAGCCCTTGGTGTGCTTCATCCGAACGACCCCGCGTGCTCAGCCTCCCCTCTCGCTCTTGCTCTTGACAAAGAGTTCAAGGAAAGCCTGATAAGAGAGGGGGAGAAAGTGAGGGAGACAGAGAGCAGAGACTAAATATTGTGCAAGTTGGTGTCTTAAGCACAGGCAGCAAACCCTGGGCTGGGGGACAAACTCCCCTGCTCTGCAGTGGTGCGGTCTGGGGTACCGCTGGGACCCAGTGCACCCAAGGTCGGGGATGTGGCCATGCCTTGCTGCTGCTGTTGTGATAGCATCGAGGACAGAGACAGGAAAAAGCCCAGAGCCTCTCTTTTCCTGAGCCAGCTTGGTAAAGGGCTCCTTTATCTGCCCTTTGGTGTGAGATAAGGTTTCAGTGTTGTCCTGCCGGAGCAGTTTTGTATCGCTCACAGATACCTCCCCTTGCTGCAGAAAGGTATCAGGCATTCAGAAAATATTTGAGCAAGAACGTATCTTTTCAAAACCTGTGTGCAATGGAAAGACACACAGGGTGGATTAGATCTGCACTGGGGGGGGTTCAGTGTCTCCTTGTCCATGCAAGGACAAAGCATGTTTCCTCAGCTTGTAGGACTGGGCTGCGATGGCCTCTCTCATTGCAAGTCCTTACGGAAAAGGATTATCACAGACCGAATGGGGACCTGAGTGCCTGGGCTCCTTACCGGGCTGGGAAATGTTCCCCCCGATTCCCCGGGGTGTGAGGGTATGCGGTCCCTGGTACCTGCCTTGGAGACAGCTCCCACCAGCACAGAAAGGTGGGAAAACATTTTCCCTGCCAAAATTTCACTCAGTTAATCCAGCTGCCCCTTTCTTACAGCAGGAGCATCTATAGAGATGGATACATTTACAATCATTCTTTTATTTTTACTATCCTTTGACAACAGAGTTCAAATCCTAAATGTAGAACTTTTCTTTTAGCAAAAATCCAAAATATGCATTTTGAATTGTCCCCATAAAGTAACACCAAATGATCAAGCGAGTAAGGACGACCCCAGACCTGCCTTCATTCTGAGGATGCAAAAAGGAAATGTCCTCTCCCTGCTTTAAAGCTTAATGGGTAGCTTTGGTGATACGTGAACATCTTGAGAGCTAATAAAGATTAACGTTTGTTATAAGGAGTCAGTGAGAACTGTATCTTATTGCAACAAGCCACGTACTTCAATGTCCCTGACATACACGCGTATTTGAAAAGGATGAGCTGGAGCTGTCCAGGATGATCTATCACCATCTGGGAGTTCAGCTCTTTGTGCTCTGTCCTCCCCTACAAGGGACCTGCTTTGGGAGACCTTCAGTGACCAATTATTTCTATGAAACCCTTATGCAACACCATAAGGAATGACTGGGAGGAAAAGGCATATCATGAAAATAGAGGATAAGGAGTAAAAGCTTTGCAGGGTCCAACAATGAGCCGCGCACCACACTGGAGCAGTTGTGCGATTCGGGTGGTGCAGAGGCACCAACCTCCCGGTGCCTAAAGCCGGCGGCTGGAGCAGTACCTTCATGCTGGCTCACACAACGCCGGCTTCTGGGTGAAAGCACCGAAAGGGGAAACATTTCCCTCTCACCACAACAAAGCTATCTGCACGGCACAAAATAGTGTTAGATCCCGGGGAGGCAACTTCTTCTGGGCTGCTCCATCCTCCACCAAAGTCCTGAGGACCAAGAGCCCTTCTCTCTCCCCGCCTGCAGCTGACACTCCCTTTCCCAGCAACTCTTACAGACAACAATAATTGACATTTTAAAACTGCTCTGTTGCAGAACAAAACACTTGCAACTGATTAAAAGTTTTCTATGTCAAAAATACTTAGCGTACTGAAAAATGCACTCAAAGGGCCGGTCCTGATCTCATTGTGTGGGACTGAGTCCAGAGGAGGTCTCCATGGAGAAGACCTGAAGAATGGACAGGACGTTACACTAATGGTGTTCTACAGAAATGATTAAGCCAAATAACACGCAGCTGAATAGAGCACAATGTCTTTTTTATAAAATTAATAAGGCGTGTAATAGATAACTGTCTCCCCGTTAGTGGATCTAATACCTTGGCTTAAAAGTCCTACCCAGGAAACTCTCATGGCTTTTCTGCTGACTTCACTGGATTTCAGCAACATAATAGAGAAGTGGAATTCAGCCTAAAAGTCAGACAGTGAATGCAGAAGTCAAGACTTAGGAAAAAGATACAAAAAAAGAACTGTTGATATGTCTCTTCTCTCACACGTTGCAGCGTATCAAAATGGCCACTGCTTTTATTTTGTTTAATCACTTATCTCCACAGAGGGAAGAGGAAATTCCCAAGAATGCATGGTCGTTAAAAATATTAGCCAGGGCCTGGTGATTATTTTTGGTAGCTAAAAACTTCCTGACTGAAGGGTTTTGGTTTGCATTGGACTTCAGTAAATGTTTTAGTATAACTTTCATAAATACCCATTATACTCAAATCAGAGTGCAGTTTACAATTCAACTGGGAAGGGCGGGGATATGTTTCTCTCTCTTTTGTTTTGCCATGCAGCATGCTAAAGTGCATAGCGCTACACTGAATTAGCATTTAGCTATTTTCTTGTATCCTTAAATAAAGGACTAGTTCACACAGTCAGAAATCTCTGTTTCCTTTCGGGCAGGAAAAAGGAAGTGAATGCGAGGGGCAGATTTGGAGTTTGCTTGCAAGAACAATTGAACTCCCATCCAGAGGGGAAGGGGATCTGCGTCAAGAGGAATTAGGTTTTTTTTCTTTTTTCTTTTTTTTTTTTTTTTCTGGAAGGGAAGAGAAAATGACCTTTAGTTTAAAAGCCTGAAAGAATAAAGGTCTGAGCATTTAGAGCTGCCTGCACAAATATAGTCATAAAGGCTTGTACCTGACAAAGGGCTCCCGCAGCCGCTTGCACTGTCCTGCCCGACTGCAAACGCTGCACCGCGTGCTCCCCTCTTAGTTATCCTAGGTGAAGGGCGTCACCAAAACCTGTCAACAGTTCCTGGCTAGGAGGGACAGTCCCTGGGGTTTTTTTGCAAAATATTTACCATTTTTCTCTTTGTCCCTCCCCAATGCTGCCAGGCTAGTGGGTCGGGTGAGATTTGGTGGATGGGATTTAGTGGATCCCCTTGCTTTTCTCCCCAAAAGTCCTATTTACAGCATCTGTACGAGCAGGCAGGGCATCAACGCAACCTGTTACATGGTCAAGACCCCACACAGGCCCCACCGGTTTTCGTCCCTTTACAGTCAACCACAAACCCCTCTCCCAGCTTCCCTGGGAAGAAGAACTGAACTGAGGCCTCAGGGGTTTGACTAAGTATCAAAACATTATCTGTGTGGTCTTGTCTCAGTCCTGGCCATTTTAGTCCTCACCACTAGTCTCCATTTTAGTGGGCCCTGAATATCCATATTTTTCTCTGTATTTCTTTCTCCCTCCTATGCAAGCCAGATTCCCAAGGAAACTCCAGAGCTGGACAACACAGGAGTTGAGATCTTAAAAGATGCTTAAGCATCCCATCTCCAAGGGCACAAAGCACTTTAGGAGATTTGAGGCAATCAGTCCCAGAGCCGGACAAGGCAAATGCCGCAGTCTGGGACCTCCCCATGGTACCCAGCGCTTTGCCAGAGCAACTTATAACCCGCTGTGGCCAAAGGGACTCATCGTCCTTCCTTCTTCTCACCACTTTTCACAGCATCAGTCAGACCTGTGCAATCCCCTGGCACAACCCTGCGCGAGCCAGCGAAGGGGTTTCTGCCCTAAAAGCAGAGCTCAGGCTAACAGCTTACATCGCGCGCGCTGCAGCAAGAGCATCGCTTTCCCAGGCGCGCTTTGCTCCAGGGCCGCAGGTAATAAACAGGGGCCTGAGGGAGCACAGGGGATCCAGCTCCACTTTGGGTTCCCACGTACTCACACGAGCTCCTCGGAGAAGTTTTTCTCCCATCCAAGGAAAATATTTGCTCAGAACGTGAAGCCGCGGCTGGGCAATGTCAGCAGCAAATGTCAGCAAGTGTCAGCAGGAGAGAAACTAATTAGACAAAATGGGCCAAATTTCTCCCGGGGGGAGCTCCTCTGCGATCACTGCAGGAAGGATGAATGTGGCCTAATGGTTAAATAGATTATTTTGCGCTCTCTTGTTGCCTCCATCCTGGTTTTCTCCAGGCAGGCAGACTCACGGAGTTTGGCCGGAGCCAGCCTGCCCGCCCAGCGGCTCACCTGGCTCCGGTGACTTACGCCAGGGCAAAGCAACCCTGACAGCACATTGCAGACACCTCACAGCTGAGCTCGGATGAAATCACCTCTTGATACTAAAATTGCGGTTCTCCAAATATATCTTGGCAGGTTTCCACTTTTCTTCTCCGAAGCTGTCCGGCCTCAATGTGTGCAGCTGGAGGGATGCCCCCGCCAGCACTCAGAGGGACAAAACCGGAGCCGAAAGAGAGCCAGAAGGACATCTTCTCTGCTAAGGTCATACGTCTGCAGAACCTGGCGCTAGGCAAAGGTGCATCTGGAAACACGGTGGCTGCGATGACTCACTGCATGAGGAAATGGTGTCACTGCAGCAGGTCTGCTCCCTCACCTCCGACGCTGCTCCCAGCTCTAACACGCATTTTTACCTTTTACTACCAAAAGTTTCAGACCAAGCCCCCCAAGAGCTGAAGCCCGAGTGTAACTCAGGTTCTGCATATGGGTCTGTTGGCATCAAAGGAGCCAAGCGTGGCGAGCCCATCCCTATGTCCAGCCTGGGATGTCAGCAGAAGAGCAGTGTGAGTGGTACCCGGGGCAGGCAAGGATTACAGTGCAACACGTGGGTAGGAGTTTGCTAGCCCCATGGTTTTTCTATTCTTATTTCTGTTCCCCTTGAACTCCCAGTCAACACCTTGGTGCATAAAGGTAATTCATTAACCTGCAAGAATGATGTGGCCTAAACTTTCCCCTAGTCACTGCAACAGCTCACGGTCATGCCGGTGTGTCGGGGACAGGCTCCCGGAGCAGTGCCAGCAACGCAGGGGATGTGTACATAGCTCCGCACCCTCCGAGCAGGGGCTCAGGGAGAGGGAGGGTTCCAGAGGGATGAGGGAATGGTGCAAAGTCCAGGAGAGCCCAGAGGCTAGCCTCAGAGTATGGTCAGGGAAAGGACAACACACACCCCAGTTCACCTCGCTCGTACCTCCTGGATTTCCCCGGTGGGGCAATCCCCACCGCCCAAGAGAAAGTGCTGTGTAACCGTCAGGCTGATGACATAGAGGCACTGCTGCTTTGCAGCGTAAAAGCCAGCGATGGGTTTTCTGAAGAGCAGGGAGCTGGTGTCGGTGGCGTTAGATGTGTAAGACGGTACCAGGAGGTATTTTGTTCCCCTCACAGGAAGGAGGGGTTTAGTGGACTCATGGTGTTGGGTTTGGGACTCCAGACCAGACTGGGAGGACAAGTGCTACCGTGGTGGGACCAGCCAGGCTGTACCCCATGGGAACGCCGAGGCAGGGCAGGTTGTGACAGGGTTGTGAGCGCTTGTGCAAGGCCAGGGATAGTGCCAGAGCTGGAAGTGCAATGAGAGGAGCCCTGAGCTCCACACCACCCGCAGGGCTGCAAAGTTCCCCATGGGGCTGGAGTAAGCTCGTTCCCTCTCCAGTCCTTGCTTTGCCCATCAGAAGGCAGCAGAAGTCAGTCCCAGCCAGGGCTGTGAGCAGACACCAGGATTTCTACCTGACTCCGGGCACACGAGTGTCACCCAGGTTCCCCAATGGAGAGGAGACAACTCATCTAGCAGAAACGCTGTGACCGACCCAGCTTTCACGTAGCAGTGAACGGGCACTTTCCCTCTGGTCCTGGAGGACCCCGGGCTCAGTGAGGCTGCTGGAGGCCGTGCTAGCCCAGCACACTGCAGGGAGCCTTCAGCTGCTTTATTCATAGAAATCCACCCTGCACAACAGCTCTGGACCTGCTGCCTCCCTGGCACCAGCCCAGAGAGGGTCTGTGCTCCGAGCAAACGAGCAGGTCAGCAAAGGCACCGCAGCCAATGTCGCAGAGGGAGCGATAACATCTAGATCAGCCAGTTGGTAGCAGAGAAATCAAGTCATTGGAGCAGGACATCGTCACGTGCCCAGTTCTTCCTGCCGTACAAATGAACACTGCGGTTTGGATCCTGCATCTTATTTTCCATAAACATACCAGATTTTGCATCCCAGATTTGCAGGAGAGCACTGCTGAGATGGTGCTTTGAGCTCAAGTATCAGCCTTAAATCTGAGCTTTACTGAGACTTAGTCCCAGGTACAAAGCCTTCAACACTCAGTAAGTTCTATATGTGCACAAAAATCGGTTGGATCAGGATTCTTATGGCACACAGTGAACTAACTCGTCTGTTATTTCTGAATTCCTCTTTTTTTCCTTTTTTGCTTTGTTTTGATTTTGATTTATTTTTCTGCTATCATAGGAAGCAGCTCAGAGATGGGTTGTGACATACCCTGGGCTAATTCAGTGGAAAGCTTATTTTCAAAAGGAAACATTTGCCATCTTGCTCCCAGCTTTGATTTGCCTGTCCCTGCTCGCTTGCCAGAGCTTATTCTGCGGCATTAATAGGAAAGTTTCTTTGCACGGAGCCAACCAGCTATTGTGCCCAAGTGATTTTCTTCAAGGAATAAAAAGCACATTCACTTTGTGCTCGAGGAGATGACATTTGTTTGATTGGTGTGTTTGAGAGCTCGGTGGGGAATACAGCAGAGAGAAAACATTCTTGTGAGGAGCTATTTCAAAAGAAAAGAAACAAGAATCCAGGAGAGATAAGAAAATGAATGTCTGCAAAATCTGGGAAAGCCTCGTGCAGAGGGATGGAGACAAAGTACGAGAATGCACTTTATTTGTGACAAGCTTTCCATCCTGGGCAGCCAAACAGGACATCCTGCTTCAGTTCTCCTTCCTCTCTTTAATTAGAGTTGCGTTCAGGACACTGCCGTTAATGTCGTCTCAGCATTTCCATGACAAAGCCCTGTTTTTGCGGGACTTTAGGAACTTGGCCCTAGAAAAATCTGTTATTAGCATAGGACTGCTCAGGCTGGAGACTGTGACAGGTTTGCAGCCAGTTGCTGCGACATTTCCATCACAGCTCAGAGCGAGGTGGCCCTGTCCGGGCCGTGGGAGCAGTGGAGGAGACCGAACCCCATCTCCGGACGCAGTGGGGTTAGCGGTGGGCTGTGCACCCCAGCCCGTGCCCGAGCAAACGTCGCTGTTTCAGATCTGAAATGTGGCACTGAAAAAACAACACCCACATTTCCGAATCTATAAGTCATTGTGGAAACCTCTGTGTTCAAATAATTTTAAAAAGCCTGAAAAGGAGACCGAATTCTCCAGCGATGGTATTTTTGCTACCTGGAATTAGGGCCTGGTTACAGGCCCCCTGGTTGAACTTGCCCCAGAAATTGGGACCCCTAAAAATGACTGCAGGAAGAACAGATCCTCACGGTGTAGCGCACCCTGCCCTCCCCAGCCCGGGGACATGCTGCCGCAGCTTCCCGCGCCTCCCTGACCTCTGCGGCCGCTGCAATTTCACGCTGAGCCGTGACACGGAGCAGCGGTGACAGAAATCACTCGCTTTCCCGCTGGCTTCTTAATTGCTGCTCTTCCCCTTCGCTTGGGGTGGGCAGCTCAGCTCTCGCAGGGCTGAGGCTATCGTCGCTGCTCAATCCCACGCGTTGGAGAAGCTGCTGCAAATGGTGCCTTGTCAAACCTGCTGTTTGCAACAGCAAAGCAAATGAGACCAAACGGGGTTGTAAAAGTAATCAAAGAGGGGCTGAAACCACAGCGGGGCCGTGTGGGAGCTCCGGGCCGGGGCAGCGCTGGCAAAGAACCCAGCTTACAACTGAGCTAGGGAAAAAATATGTTTGAAAGATACCGAAATGCACCTTAAACACCAGGACAGCCTGGACGAGTGTTGAAAACCTGCTCTAGTGATAAACCTGATGTGTTTTGTTATACTGTATAAGCTCCTTCCTGCAGGTCTCTGAGGCAGGACCTGAGGTTTGTGTGCAGGCTCGGAGCACGCGGGCCGGAGAAATCCTCCTTCCCGTCCCACCGCTGGCACCGAGGGTCCCACGACACTGGGCCGGGCGGACCGTGCTTTGCTGAAACAGGCAGCAGGAGAAGGCACAGCTCAGTCCAGTCCACACCTTTGGGGCTGGTTTTGGCTTGAGAAGTGCTAAGTATTATTAGCAAAAAGAAAACACTTTTTTTCCACGGTGGAAAAACCAGTCCTTCCAACTGAAAATATTATTGCGATTCTTCCACTCCTAAAGGGAGAGAAAACAGATTCCTTTGTTTCTATTGAAGTCCCAGGTGCATCGCTGGCATCTAGAGCGGAGCGGGCTCTGGAAGAAGCTGTAAAGCGACATTTCAGCACAGGATACTCCAAAGCAGACAGGGTTAAGCTAAACATCCTTTTTCTGCTACTCTTTCACTTCCCATTTCAGAGAGGATGATACAATGGTCCTGCACCCTGCACTAATGCTGTGCTGGGGGGATCCCCTCCCTGCACACTCGTCCCCGGGTCCCCCCACAGTCAGTTCGGCTGCGGGGCTGCATTTCTCTCCCGCAGCCCTGCGATGTGCCAGTAGCATGGCCAGGCTGGTTCATGCCCATCCCAGGCTCCTGTGCCCACCCCAGGCTCGTGTGCCTGCCAGCCGGGGGACCATGCACAATGCCCTGCCCTTTCCTACCCTCGCTGCCGCCCCACGGCGCGGGGGGCCGGATCGGGGCCGGGAGCCAGCGAGCTGCCAGCGGTGCTGCTACCGGCTTTCCTCACCCAGGGCTCTGCTGAGAAGCAGAGTCAGAGAAATGATCTGATTTAAATGAACTAACGGAGTGAGGAAATGGTGGAAGGCAGCTGGTTTGGGGCTCTTCAAGCCGACTGGAGCTGTTTTACCAATTTCCCACCCGCTGGAGCAAGCCAGTTTGGGTAAAAGGCTTTTATGTTCCATTGCCACCCTGGCTGATGAGCTGCTCCACGTATGAGAAGCCCCCCAGGCTTCTGGACTTTAGCTTAGGAGATGTAGGATGTGCTGGCACAGGGACCCACAAGGCTTCCTCAGCGGTGCCCACCGATGCCGGGCACCGCCGGGAGAGGTGGCCAGGCTCCGTCCCCCTGCCCGGGGCCCGCCGAACCGCAGTGTGGGGCGAGGCAGGGCAGGAAGGGAGATGGCGGAGATGAGTGTTTCCTGACCCTGAGGAGCGAAACAGAAAAGCGCTGTCACTCAGCGGCCCCCGCAAGTGCAGCGGCAAGATAACTCCAGACGCAGCCGCCATCACTTCCCCCCTTTGTCCCTGGCTTTTTTCAGGCCTTCCTGAGCAGAAACGTCCCATCTCCGAAGGAATGTCGTTGCCGCCAGCCGCCCACGAAACGCCAAGCGGCCGCACTGCCCACGGCTTGCTGCCGGCTCAGCTGCGGCGTGGGTGCCCCGGGAACCCCGGCGTACAGAGTGGCCGGCAGCCCCGTGCTGGGAGCTGCCACAGGAGCCCAAGGGTGATGTGCGAGGCATCCCGGCATCCCAGCACAGTGGAAACGGGCCACCACATCCCCTGGTTTCCTGGTCTGAGTCACTCCTGAGTGCAGGAGATGAAAGGCAGTCGGGGGCTCAAGGAGAAATTGCCTCTTGGGAAACCAGGGCAGCCCCAGAGCCCTGGCAAGCAGCCCGGGTACGGAGTACTGTCCTACACGTGCCTTTGGCTCCCAGGACAGCACCGGTCCCCGCCAGCCTCAGCAAATGCCCCCAGCCCGTGGCCGGAGGGTGCTCACGGGACATTTCATGGCTGCGACAGTCCCTGCTATTTGCCTGTCCCTGGCCTGGTGTGTGCTGAGCCCCAGGGACTGCTGTCCCTGGCATAAACCCCAGAGGGACCCTTCTCATTTGAAAGGAGGGAGCACCTCCACCCCTTAAATTAGGCTATATTTTTTCCCCAGGCTCCTTCTCCAAAGAAGGCTCTAGGTTTGGCTATTGGGATGCAGCTCAGCCTATGACCACCTCTGTTTCTGTTCAGTAAAGACCAAAGGCAATGCCCCTTCCTCCCCGGCGCAGGATAACACCAACCAGCTGGTCGCTCAGCTCTGCCCAAGCCCCAGGGCTGCTGCTGGTCGCGGAGCCGGTGCTGCATTTGCTGCAGCCAAGGACCAGGGTGGGATGACCCTGCTGGGGATGCTGCATGATGGGGACGAGGTGGGAGCCCCGGACCCCAAAGCCAGGAGCAGGCAGGGCGGCTGCGGGAGCAGCACGTGGTTGCGGAGGAGCGGTCCTGCAGCAGATGCTTTTACTCCCACAGCAGCGTGAGGCAAGGGGGGACTCGATAGGAACAAGGGGGCGATGGGGCACCCCCAGCCAGGGCCCTTGGATAGCACAGCATCAGCGTCCCCAAAGCCAAGGCTGGAATGCAACAAGGCTGGTTTATTATCTCCCTCCCCCGCCTCTCAAGGACAAAATAATCTAACGGTTGTAGAAACACATTTTTCACCAAGGGATTCTTCATTAGTGCTTGTTTCCTCTCCCAGCCCGTTTCCTGGAAGCAGTTTGTGCTGACAGAGGTGGGCAGGAGCCGGCTGTGGGCTGCAGTGTAGCTGCGGCGGGATGCATGGGCTGTGTGCGTGTGTGCAGGTGCACACACATTCCTTCCACGCTCCGTGGCCCGGGGTTATGGCCACGCTGGGGACACGCTGCATGGCTGCTGGCCACCGGCTCTCCACGCCTGGAAACCCCAAGTGATGGATCTTTGTTAGAACAAGACTTTTTTTATCTTTATCATAAAGTGGAGGCCTAAGCCCCTTGCAGACAGGTTCTGGTGTACGCAGCCCAGAGCCCACCCAGCAGAGCGTGTGGCACAGCATGGACAACCAGCAGCTCCCGCTATAGAAGCCTTCCTCACAGGCGTTTACAGTCCAGCCATAAATATTTGCTCCCGGCTGCAGTTTTCCCAGGCAAGATTTCAGCCCGAGAGCGATTGCTCATGGAGCTAGTTCTTCCCTGGTTGTTTACTTTTAGTGTTCCCCAGAGTTAAACACAGCTTTATTCCTAGAGCAACTGGAATGGCAATATCTATTATCACCAATTATTATAGTAAACCAATTACGGATCTTTAGCTAACCAAATAACAAAAAATGATCCTGTAACTGGTGCCACTGCTCAGGCACTAAACTCAAGATTGAGCTCAGGTCCTGCCCTCCTCTGTATGGGCCAGGGCCGTACACTCAGACAAGGGTGTCAGGGAACATTTAACTGCCTTCTGAATCCCTCGTGCAGAGTCTGGGTTTTGAGGTTTGTGGGTGCAAAGCAAAACTCAGGTCTCCCAGGTTGGAAGGCTGCAAAAACTGTCCATGCAGTTTGGTTTTGACTGGCTTCAGGATGTTTGTGCAAATGCTTATGAACCCAGAGCAGATGCATGCTGCAGAGGACACACTAAATTAAATTATTCCCCCAAGAAACTCTATCAAAAGCAGTACTGTGCTTTGCACCTTTCCTTTTGAAACCCTACCTGTGAGCCTGAATTAGCTGCCACCCAGCCCACGAGCAAAGCCGTTCCCCACATCCCCTAAAGCAACCCGAGTCCAGATGACGTGGGCACAGACAAGGGGCCCAGAGAAAGGCTGGTGGGGGCGGTGGGACCCCCACACCCCATGGGTGTATGAGGGAGGGCTCACATCACCCTGCACATCACTTCATGAACCAGCTCATGGACCTGTCCTTTCCCTGAGCAGCTCCCACCGTGGGGTTTTGCCCCTCCCTGGGCTGAGCGAGGATGTCCCTGCATCCCCCCCCTCTGCCTTCCGTGGCAGCCAGGCTGCCCCAGGGAGGGAGGGAGCCGGCAGCGAGAGGAAAAGGATATGGTGCTTCTGGGAGCTGCAGCCGTTTGAAGGCTGCGAAGGGAAACAGGCCAGAGGGTTATCCAATCTCTCCGAGCAGACATTTCCGCCTGGCACGCCCCAGCGGCACAGTCACTCCGCTTCATTAATAAATCACTAATCCCGCCTGCTGTGGCCGCCTCAGGGAGGAAACGGGAGCTGGTGCGAGCGGGGCCGGGAGCGGGGCGCGTGTGTGTGTGCCCGCCGTTGTGTGCACACGGAGAGCTGTGCTGGTCACAACCAGGAGCCCCACAACGGTCCTCCCAGGCAGGCACAGCCCTTGCTCGGCTCACCTGGGTCTGGCCGCGTGCAAAGGATGCTAAACTGGCACCTTGGCCACGGCTTCCTGCGGTCCAGGTGATCCAGGACCTCAAGCGTGTGACACAACCTGGAGATGGGCAGAAACCTTCCTTCTACCGACCGTCACAAGCTCTAGTCCCCCTGCCCAGCTGCCTCTATATTTATGGAAAGACAGAGCTTTCCAAGGACTCCGAGGCTCTCCAGGACACTATTTCAGCCCTAAACAATACGAGCAGCATTGTTTCCCCAGGAACACAAATACGGTTTATCCAAGGGCCACTTGGCAGTTTGGCAGATTATCAGCGGGTAAAGGCAGGGCTTTCCGGACCTCGGGGCGGTGGCTGCCCAGCAGCCCCAGTGAGGCCACGGCCGTTCCGCGCGAGCAGCGGGACCAGTGCTCGGCTCCGAGGGGCTGCGCGGGCCCAGGTGCTTCTCCGAGTGGGCACCACTCCCCCAGATGCAGCTAGCCACAGGACAGGCTGACACGTCCGCAGGTAGCGATTCAGAGCCAAGAACCAGAAATCCAGCCCTAGCACTTCCCACCACAGTGGCCCGGCAGCAACGGGGATTTCAAGCACCCGCGGCACAGGAAGGCGTCCTGGAGCAAACCGTGTGGCTGCCACGGCATGTCTTTACAGAGTAAACACTGGTGTAACGGTGCGGAGCAGATGTTTGAGCACAGATAACACGGGACGTCCCACTGGACCTGGCCATGTGCTGCTCCCCATCACGGCACTGTGGCCACTGGCCACGAGTGATCCCTGGCCTTTCCCCCCTTCGGCACGCAATGAGGGAGCCACTCTGTACTGATTGGGGTGTCTGGACTAGCAAAGGTCTAGTTTGCAGCCCCTCAACCCTGTGATGAGCTGGGGCACCCGGGGACCCCCAGGCAGATGGGGGACACGGCATGGGGCAAGGGCCAAATCATGCACCCACCCTGCATCAGCCTCAGCAGGACACGTTTATATTGGAGCTGGAGGAGCAGCATGTGCGGTGGGCTTGGATACATCCTAACCCATTCCCCGGTGGCACCCACGGTGTCCCAACCCCAGCGGAGCTGGACGTAGGTACATCAGGGTGTCTCCCTGCAAAGACACCTTAGGTAATGAAGGAGGACAAGGGCTGCCCGGCGCGTGGCTGCTCGAGACCCGGCCTCCAGCAGCGTGATGCAACGAGCCTCAGCCCCACGCCTCCCCGGGACGTGAAACGCTAAATGAAACAAATTCCTGCCACCAGCGCTGTTTCCTGTTTTCCTGCTACAACGGATCACGCTTCCCCGCAGTCCTTGACCCCGGGGACCGGTGCTAGAAAGGATGCGACAAACCGCCCCCCCAGCCCGAGGCGTGCAGGGCTGGGTTAGGGGGCTGCCCCGTGCGCCCCGAGCCCGCGGCCTGTTTGTTTGTCCATCTGCGCAGACACAATAGCCGCGCAAGGCCTCCGGAGCAGGCACGGCTGCCAGCTTCCTCTGGGGAGAGGATCTGATAGCCGAGGGGAAAAGCAGAGCCACAGAACAAAGCAAAGCCCAGCACAGAAAAGCAAAGCTGAGCCTTTGATTCAAACCCTTTTTTCTTCCTTCTCCGAGCAAGACAACAGTGTTGTCTTCTCACTTGCACTTCCCCACGACTGCAGCTCGATCTCCTGCTTGGCTCTAGCAGACAGGGCCAGGTCCACCAAAGCTCAGGGCTTGTTGCCTTCCCTGCGCACGTGGAAGGGCTTTCTCCACTACTGGCTCCAAACTCCCTTTCAGCACGTAATCCCCCATCGCACAGGTAAGGAGACTCGGCTTCCCAAAACATGGAGCAGAGAAAGGTGGGATTTCGGAGACAGCAGAGGAAAGCAGCTCTCCCCAACTCCCGCCCTGGGCTGTGCAAACCTTCATGGACGCACGTGTCTGAGGAAACGTCCCAGCCAGGGCAGGTCGCTGCCTTTCACCTCCTTCGGAGAGGCACCACCTCCCATCCCTGCTAGGAAATGATGCTATTGTAACTTTTCAAGATTTCAAAGTGTAAAGTAAATGTTGGTCAACTCAAAGTGATGGTTTTTTCACTCCTTTTCTTGGGTTGACGTGACATCTCAGAGCTGGTTTTCTTTCATTTTCTGTCTACTAAAGGAGTATCAAAAGTCAGAAATCCCTCCACAAGCAATTCAGACAATTCTGACTTCAGCCCAGGAAACTCCCCACACACACATTGCTGCAATGAGGACAAGCCAGAGAGCAAGAAACGTGCGCCGGGCTCCGGGGAGGGGGACGTACAAGGGCAGCGGGTACCACTCAGCCCGCACCGAGCAGACCCAGGGCTTGTGACCATTCTTGCAAAGGGAGACTGTGACAACCATTTATTCTGGGGCCAAAGCACAGATGTGTTCTTAACCCAACAGTGCTCGGGCAGACCACGTGGCAGCACCAGACCGTGCTTCAGAGACATCATCAACAGCTCTGCAAAAGGGCTCAGCTCCCACAAAGCAGACGTGAGGACACGCTGCCTCACAAATGCGCCAGCCAACTCTCCGAAACGCCTTCTGACCACACATGGCTGAGCACTCTGCAAAGCGCAGGTCGGCAGAGATCACCCCTGCTCCCACATTGCAATCACAGCCAGATAAAAGTCTCCCCCTCCCAGCGCGCCGGGCTCACGGCTCCGGTTACAACACACTTAATCCTTGAGCCAGTTTGACATTGCAGCTTCGGGCTGATTGCATGACCCAGTTGTGAGACAGCGAGGCCCCACTGAGCTCAGAAATGTTAAATACATTGTAACTGGACCCCCGGTGCCTCCACTTTTCTTTAGATGAAGAGGCCCTGGTAAGTGAATTTTCCAGAGCGTTCCCATGCCGGCATGGCAGCCGTGGCCCCGGAGTACAGCTGATTCACAAACCACCCTGGACAGAAGATTTGGAGGCTCTTCCCCATCTGCCCATGGCGGCAGCGCTGCGGGGAGGTCTGGGTTGGCCACATCAATTGCAAAGTGAAGGAAACCAAATCCACCCGTTCCTGGTTTATCCCAGAAGGAAACGGGAGTGGGGCTAGATAAGGAGTTAACTCCCCAGGGAAGGGAGGGGAGAGCTGTGCACTCCCTGTTCCTACTTTTGCTTTTTACTTTTCTGTACCTTTAATATCAAACCTTCCACACAATGCTGCCAGCATGCAGACCCCAGTGAAGGGATGCTGCATCACAGCCCAGGGACCCTCCATCGATAACTGCCGCTGCCTTTAAGCAGTTTTCAGTGACCTGCTAACACACTGGCTGCTGTTGAATGTCAGGGATAAGCCAATTCTTGTCCATCCTGGGGCACGGAGGAGGGCAGTGCGTTGGTAACACATCAGCCCTGATGTGCAAGAGGCTGCATGAGGGGCCAGCAAGGGCACGCGTCCCTGCTGCATGCCTCCGTCTCTCCAGGTGAGCCATGATCTGCCTTTTCCCCGGGGAGACTGGGGGCTCCTTGGAGCAGGGCTGTCTCCATGGCCATGGGGCAATGCTCCCAGGTGATATTTTGACATGAAGAGTAGTGCTTCCCCCAGCTCTGAAACCCTTTTGCTGTTTGCAAATGAGAGTGAACGCTCCTCTCACAGCTGCCGTCCTCTCCAGAGGGGCTTTGAAGGCCATCGTCACAAAATCAGCAAACTGGGGCAAGAGACTCTGAAAGATATACAGGCAAAGGAAACAGATGCAAAGGGAGCCCTGGAACAGCTTTATTTTGCTACCAAACACTCAAAAACATTGAGAGGACAAACCCAGCAGGAGTGTGAAACATCTCCTCAGCCTCTTGGGGGCTTTAAAAAAAGCCAGTTTATTCTCCTGAAGTTTCCAGACTCGCGTGTTACAGCCGGCCGGTCGAGCTCTTCGGAGAAAGTGAGTCAGAAGCTGCACACTGACACAGGGCTGCGCTTCACTGGCTGTGTTGGGACAGAGCTGGGGGGACAGCAGGCGATGGGGAGCACCCACATGGGAAGCAGACGAGCTCCAGGCATGTTTCCGACATGGCTGTTGGGGTCTAGACCTCAAATTTGGTAGCCACCTGCATAGAAACAATTTTGATGCTCCTGAAAATCCTGAAGCATCTTCCCAAGGCTGTCAGCTGCAAGGGGCCCAAGCCAGCCCCCCCCCACACACACACCCCGAGGAGAGAAGTCATGGCTCCGCTGTGGCTGTTCATCTCTGGCCGTGGGAGGGTAGGATGTGTCCGAGGGCTGGGGTCAGCAGAGAAGGGCTGCCTTGACATGATATGCCAAGGCACTTCAGGGAGGGAGATGCTCTTGTCGTTTGCCTGCCTTTGAAGTAAAAACCCTTGAAAAGGGGAGGAACGCCAGAGCCTTCTCCAAACGCACTTAATTAATTCAACTTGTCACATTAACAACATCAAAACAGGGCAACTGCAGCGGAGTCTGGGCCTCATCTCACACCCACCAAGCCAAGAGGGCTCCACAGAGCTTCCCCCGGAACTGGGCTGATCGGCTGCAGTGCAAAAAATTGGGCAGGATGCAAAGGACTCAAGGCACGAGTTGTACCTTGATGGCATTTGTACAGCATCGTGCACAACGGGGCCAGGTCCCCACCAACGGTGCTGGGAGCCCACTGGCAACACGGACTGCACAGGACCCTGTGTCTTCTTTGCTGTCCTGCTTCCTCCAGCTGGGAGGAAGTTATTTCTGTATCTGTGAATTTGTGTGTGCCCTTTCCCAGGTGGCTGTCGGGGAGCAGCGTAAGGATGTCTGTTACGGTAACTGTACCCCAAGGTCTCGCTGTTGTCTCGCCGTGTGCCATTGCGGGCAGCAGCCAGGTCAGAGGGGTGGCTCTCGCTGAGCCAGGCTGAGCCCCCGTACCCGGTGGGCATGGCCACCCTGGTGCCCCAGGCCCCCCCCAGCTTCTCATTGCCTTCCTCCCAGCACCTGACCCCAGCTGATAACCTTGGAAAGTTCCCCCTGACCCAGAGGAGCTGGGAGGGGGAAAGAGATTGACTTTTAACCCCTGCTGTGCTTCATCCTCCTCCTAAATGTGCTGAACTCTCCCCTGCCGCCTCCTCTCTACACCAAACCCATCCATCTCCCTGCTGCTGGAGGGGCCGCTGGAGCTGGAGGCCCCCAGGTCCACACACAAGCCCATCTGACATCGAGGAGGAAAGAGCTTTGCTTATAACCACAGCCTTGCCTGGAGCCACAGTTCCCTTCTTGCCCTGGCTTGTTGCTGCAGGGCAATGGGACCCCAGCAGCGGGTGCCTGGCCGTCCGCCTGGCAAGGCTCGGTCCCTCAAGGGGACCTGGGGGGCAGAGCGGTTATAACAGGGCCGCAGGCAGTGCTGCTCAGTGGTTAAACCACAGACCTCGGCCAAGTGACCAGGCGAGACAGACCCTGACCCTTCCCCTCCCAACGTGTCCAAAAGGAGCCATCGAGCAGCCCCGCACCCAGCCGGGACCTGGCGATAAACACAGGGCTTTGATGTGGAGGGGAAAGGGAGCCATCCCAGGCAACTCCTTATCTCCCTTTTCTTCTACCCCTGGTGTGAATGAGTGGTGTGGGAAAAGGCACTTTCCAAAAGCATCCCTGGAAGGGAGGGGCTGGGCAGAGGGCCGGGTACCCCGAAGCCACGGGACGAGGGGGCAGAGGTTGCAGCCCCAGCCCTCTGCAAGCCGTGCCTGGGGCAGCACTACGTGACAGCTGAGAGCCGCCTGTCACGCCAGGCCAGCCGCGTCCCCAGGACCATGCAGGAGCTCAGACACGAAGCTGGGACACACAGGCTGATCAGAGGAGACCCCAAGCGACTTGGTGGGGCCCCGATCCCCCTGCCTCCTTCTGCCCTCCTCCGGTGGCCGTGGGAGGTTTTTCTTGGATCATTCTCATCGGCCGTGCCGGCTAAAGCCTACTTGTTCACGTGGAGGCAGACCTTTAATGAAGCCCTCAGCGTGGTAGGGACAATTATCTTGTGCTCCGGGAACTGCCCTCATTATTTGTTATTAATACCGGACAGGGTGTTCCCAGCCCAAAGAATTACCATAAGAAATCCCAGCCCTGATCCTGCCAGGCGCTCCACGGGAGTCGTGCAAAAGGGTTTGCAGAGTCTGGGACTAAATATAGACCATGACGTGATGAGGAGGAGGAGGAAGCAAGACCAAGAGTCGGGAAGAGGAGAGATACATGTGCAGTTCCTTGGGCGGAAAGGAGCTGCCTGTACGTGCTGCTGTGTCTGCCTGCACCCGCTCTCTCCCAGCACGCTTAGGAAGGAAAAGCACACCCCACCGTGGCTGCTCGCGCACTTGTTAGGGCTGTTCGCATCAAAGATCTCCCACAGAAAAGCACGTGTCTCAACTCTCGATGCCAACCACCAAGGAGACCTGGAGGGAGGGAGCGCAGGGGCTGGGAGCCGCCCTTCACATGCCACCGCTCTCCCGAGGGAGAGGCGGCAGGGAGGAAAGGAGATGGCTGCTGGGAGGAGGTTTTCCCTCCTTCACTCTGTCTGCTTTGGAGGGGCAAAAGCGTCTGGAAATGGGGTGTGCTTTAGTGCAGAAAAATCAGTGTATCCCATTGCCCCTCCGGACAGGGCAGGCAGGAGACGGCTCTGCGGGGAATGTCCTGAGCTGCTGCGGGGCTGCTCGGCCCCTGCCACCGCTGCACGGCTGGGTCCCCACCTCGGGGTCGCACCCCACAGCAGCTGGGCTGCAAAAGGCAGCGGGGAGAGTGCTGGGGCTCCAGAGGCTTTTTTTTGACATTGTTTTAAACCTCAGAAACACGTTTCAGGAAACTTCAGAGGAGAAAATGTATAAAGCAAGGAGGAGCAGCATCTCCAGGCGACAGGAAGGTGGAGTGGGAGAGCCACGCTAGCAGGAGCCGAATGGTTTAAGAGCAGAGGTTTCCTTGGTTTTACAAATAAGAGATTCAAAGTTTGAAAATGAGTGAAGCTCTCTGCTTATGTGGGTCAAATTGAGGCAGCAGCTTCACAGAGAAAGGGGAAGGGGGATGGATGCAATAAAAACATTGAAACAGTTTGCGCCAGGGCTTGCCAATAAAAAGTTTAATTCTGGAGCTGCTAAATGTTTTGTTTCATCATTGTCAGATATGAAACGTGCTTTTGGGTAGCGGCATTTTCCCTGAGAAATTGGTCCCAGCCTAAAAAGAAAGAGAAAAAGCCTTTAAAGAATATTAAATGGCCCCCAAGAAAGAAAGGAAGGTTTTAATTTCATGTGGAGCACATTTGTAGAATGAACCAGAAAGGAAACATGGCAGAGACGCTTTCTTTGGACCTGAGCCTGTCTGACTTTGTCCTTGTGGTTTTTGGTTCAGCTACAGAGTAGAAACATCTGTTTCCCCCCGTTTCTCCCCCTGAGCCCTCCAGTGCAGCCTTGCTGCCGACACGGGCCTGGGACCTCACGGCCCGGCAGTGCCCGTTGGAGCTGCAGTCGGGTGTAATTAATTCACTTTGGGTGCTGCTGGTTAAGAGCCTCTCACAAACCCCAGCTCTCAGCTGCAGCTGAAGTTATTGCTTTTCCAGGCTGAGCCATGTGTTTCTGTTTATTTGTTCCGTGTGCCAGCAGAGCCCCCGCGTCCACATACATTATGTTTGCATATAAGCTGCAAATTTGAGTTTGATTTGGCGGGTTGGAGCCCTGGGGGCCTCTTGGCTGCCTTTGAAATAGTGTCTGGGTCTGAAAGGTCTCTAATACATGGGGCTGTGTGGTCCGGGAGAGGTGCTGGGGGTGTGTGGGGAGAAGACCAGGAGGAAAGAGAAAGGAAAAGGAGAAGAAGGGTGTGGGGATAATAAAGGAGAAAATCCAGCCGGGAGAGGGACCAGCAAAGCCAGCCTCCTTGCACTGCAGAGCCTGTCTCATGGCAGGGACACGGGATGCTGCCCAGCCCGCAGTGGCACAGCCGGTGCCCAGGTCACAGCAGACGCAGCTGGACCCCGTCTTTCCATGTCCTTTACCAAGGGATGTAAATGGAGCTCAGCATCCCCAGCCCAACAGTGAAACTCCCTCCCTGGAGGCAGCAGAGACAGAGCAGGCTCTGGCCACCCGAGCAAGGCAGTGCCCTCCTTGTATCATCCTCCAGCACAATCTGACAGTGGCTTTCACAGAGCCCAGCAGCTCCCGTCCCCGTCCCCCTGCTCTCCTCCCACAGCCGCAGGACCGCCGTGCCCTTGCATCCTCCAGCGCGCCCGTCTGAAACACCCAGCAGGAGGCTGGGAACGTTTGGCTGCTCTCCCAAGGAGATTTTCCTTCATAAAACACAAGGCAGGCGGGAGCTTTTCACATGCGGTGGGCACGGCTGAATCCCTTTTCTCAGCAGCCAGCAGGAGTAAAATGGAGCGGGGACAAGAGACGGACCAACCCGTGCCCCCTCCTGCAGCCGGCGGGATGGCCAGTGCCTTTGTTCAGTTTTCAGAGATGGAGGCAGAAA
The DNA here is from genome assembly GCF_028858705.1 of Grus americana. Lineage (NCBI taxonomy): Eukaryota > Metazoa > Chordata > Aves > Gruiformes > Gruidae > Grus > Grus americana. The sequence continues at coordinate 10,616,246 of NC_072871.1, read as the reverse complement.
GAGGATGCTACGGAGGGGTTTAAGATATAATGATGGCCATGAATGCGGTGAAGGAGCAGCGTGGGGTGGGAAGGCTTTGGGCTGCTGAGGCTGAGGTTTGGTGGTCACCACAGGTGGCTCTGGGCTGACCGGGTGCGGGGCCGGGGCCAAGCCCCTTGCTTTGGGCATCTGTACGGTCAGGATCTTCCTCCAGGCTTGTCCTGGGCTTGTCCTGTCATGCTTGCAGATGGCATTGAGGGGGCAGCCAGGGTGCCCAATTGGGTCCCCACCATGGGGCATGGGGTTCCCATGCACCCCAGGAAACAGGGCTCAGGCAGGGTCTGGGGACACCCCGGTTTACCCAGGGGAGAGCGATGGCCCTGCGGCTGGTTTCTGCAGCCAGGCCCTTGGATTGGGGCGGGTTCCTCTCTAAAGTCCTGTGAGGAATTTTGTAAAAAAAGTAATAACCCAACACTCTTTTGCACTTTGGTGTTTCTACACTGCCTCACCCTAAAAGGCGTTCAGCATGCAGGGAAGCCTGCTCCAGCTTGCCCACACCCAGCTCTGGCTCTGCCCCTCCAGCCCCTCATTTCCCCCCTGAGGGGCCGGTGGGGACAGGGATGGGGCCACCACCCACCCTGGGGACCCGCCATGGGAGTGGGGGCAGCCGGGCTGCATGTCACTAGATGGCGGCGCCGGCTCAGAAATGGCTGCCAGGGCCTGGCGGGGTCCAACCTGGGGGACCCCTGGCCACACAGGGCTGCTGGAGGGTCCCCAGCACAGCCCCTGTGCTCCCCTGGCACCCCACATCCCACAGGCGCTGTTGGAGGCCGCCATGGAGGCCACTCTCCCGCCGTGGGGGAAGAGGCTGGGATGAGGCTGGGAAGTGCGTCCTGCAGAGACTGCAGCCGCCCCGAGGAAGAGGAAGACATGCGGGGCCACCCTGCCCACCAGACTCCTCACTCTCAGCCCAGCTTGAGTGCACAAGTGGTGCCAGAGAAGGAGGGCTTCGCATGAAGCCATGGCAGGAGGCACATGGGCTGGCAGCATCATGGCAGGTGGTGGCATGGAGGAGGGCAGTCACCGTCCCCAGGCCCTGCCACCACTCCCCAGCCCCGCAGCCACCTGCACAGGGCCAGGAGCGAGGGGCTCTTGCTGACACTGTCTTGCAGGGAGACCATGGGGTGACTGTGGCTGGGCTGTGGCCTTGTCAGCTGCCATTGTCCTCACTGAGAAGGGCTGGGGCACGCCCAGCTGGCATGGCTCCCCTGGCTCCCGCAGCCCCGTGGGGGACAAAGCAGGTCATCAGGGTGTCCATGGGACTTGGTGGTCCAGCACCACTCATCCACCTGCATGAGACCCCACCCATGGGTATGTACCCAGGTCTGGGGTGTTACCGCCATCACCCAGGACAGCAGATGGACGCAGGGACGGAGAAGAGAAGTCCATGTTTCAATCATCCATGAGTAAATAAAGACATGATATACCTCACCTACTGAAGCTGGAAGCTCTTCTTTTTCTGCTCGCTGCATCCTCACCTTATGGGACCATTCCTGCTCGTCAATGCCTCAGCAACCATGTTGTCTTCAGGATGGTTCCAGCACACTCCTCCCGTGTGAACAGAGTCACCTTCCCTCCTGTAAGTTTACTTTTGATCTCTCTTTTCTACCCATGAATCTGAGTCTCTGGCATCCTGAAGGGCTACTTTTGCTACCAGGTAGGAAGCAGCACAAATTCCTTAGACAAATCCCAGAGAATTTGTATAACCTCACTTACCAGCATGGGCCATGCTCATCTGCTAGCCGCTGAGTTGCCCAACATTAAAGTTGCGAGCAAAGAACTCTCAGTTGGAGAGAGACAGAAAGACAGGCTGAGTTAGAAGATACAAGAAGGATCCTGAGGGAGCCCTAAAGCAGAAAGCTGGTATGTTCTGGGTCATGAGCAGACTCACGTGGCAGGATAAAACACTTCCCACCTCTTGCCAGACTGACATATTTTTTAACTCACTAAATTTTAAACAAGCAAAATGTTGTGGAAAGTGAAGTCAACCTGCCTCAGAAAGCCGGTGGATACGTGACATAACCCTGAAAAGTGGTATGGGGTGGTCCTCCAGCTGCCAAGCTGATCCCAGATGAGTCAGGGCTAAAATGGTCTCTCCCTTGAGGTGTCTAAGTTCTGTTTGTCCCAGTCCTTCCCATTTTACCAGCTGTTGAGCCAATTCCTGTCCTCAGGCTTTCACACCCCCTTAAACAGGTCACTTTGGCACATTTCTGACCTCTGCTGCTCTGGGTTCATGGGTCGGGCCATTCCCTCCTGCATTAATTCCCAATGAGAGCGGGTTCTGCATCGCTTAACCAGGTAGCTTAACCGGGATCATCTTTTCCATGGATTTCCTTCTGCACCTGCCATGTCTTCTGGAAGCCTTTGGGAGCTGCCTACTGCAATGCAGCAGTGACAGTGAGGCATCTCTCACCCTCCTGGGAGCGGTGTGAGCGTGGAAGGCGTCCAGCAGGACATTCGGCACGTGCGCTATGGCCATCAGCCCCTCAGAGCCCATCCAGGCTTCCCCCTGCACAGCTCCTTCCTGCGGGGCTGCTCCTGAGCCGCAGCACAGCCTGACCATGGCTGAGAGCAGAGAGGAGGTCAGAGAACTGCATCCCTCCCGTTCTTTCCAAGGAAACCCAGGTGGAGAAGTGAAAAGATCTCATTTCATGCGTAGACCACCCCAGGTTGAAGGGTGTTAACCTCCCATGGGGGTCTAAAACACCCTGCATCACAACAGAGGAAAGCCCTTCACTGTGCTGAACCCCCAGGCCTGGGCAGATGCAGGCAGGGAGTGCAGATGGGCACCCCACCGGGGCAGGGTCTGGGGTCTCCATCCATGAGAAATCATCAGTGATTCCCTGGGAGGTATGCAAGCCTCAAAACTGGAAAGCAAACACCTCTCTCAGCAGCAGACATCCCCAGTATGGCCCCCACTGAACTGCTGCCCCACAGTCAGACCCATGGCAGGGTGTTCACGTTCCCAGTTTGGCCAGTTCTTTCCAGTACTGGAGCCCGTTACTGGACAGATCTGCAGCTTTAAGGCACAGCCAGGCCTCAGAGCAGGTTGCTCTTCCCAGCCTCCAGTGACCTGCCAGAGTCAACTTAGCTGAGAGTAATTAGTGTGGTTATCAAGGGAAGAGGTGGATTAATGTGGGAAAGTCATTGATGAAGGCAGAGAAGGGCAGATGCTTTCCTGGAGTCCCCAATCAATACAGACCTTGGAGGATGAATGAGGGCTTCAAAGAAAAGCATCAGTGAACAATTGAATGCTTTTAGCTCCCGGATGGCTGCTCTGCCTGCAGCAATGAGTGAAATATGGCACAGGGCACCCCGCACACTCTAGCAATTATCCCTCGCTTGTGGCTCTGAAGGAGCCTCTGCCCACCAGGCACCCGTGTGTGCAAGGGAGGAGGACGCCAGTGGGGTGGGATGAAGATGGGCACCAAGGATGCGGAGGTGGCTGTGAATTTGTGAGTTGGAGGAGACATCCCTCCAAACTCCTGTCCACCCTCAGCCCTCTGGCTCTGCCCCACACCTTCCCTCTCCAGGAGAGCGAGTGGACACTGGCAACGAGCGGGGCTGAGGGTGACCACTGGCACGCAGGGCTCTCTGTGGCAGCCACAGCCTTGAATGTGTCCCACTCAGGGAGTGGGCAAGAGAAAACCATGCCACCCCAGGTCTCTGAGCCTGAGCAGCACCCAGCACCACCCACTCTCCTGCCCCATGACCATGCCCTGCCCCACACCACGCAGCAGCCACCAGCGGGCTGTGTGCTGCCGGTCACAGCGCAATGTGTCGGCAGCCATGCCAGTGTCCCCTCCCCCTGCTCCATTTTCCTTTTGCTTTAATTGTGCAATGCTGAAAGTGGGTCAGGAAGAGCCGGGAGGAGCCGCTGGGAGGGGAGGGAGGGAGCTGCAAGGTCGCAGGCTGTGCTGCAGCCCCTCGGCAGGGCATGCAGGGGATGTGCTCCCCTGGCCTGCGGTGACGCCAGGTTGGCGGCCACCATGGCTCCTGCATGCCAGCACTCCTGCCTGCGCTGCCTGCAGTGGGCAGGGGATGCACACGGACATGTCCCCATGCCCAGAGCTGACCCCTTCCGAGGCAAAGCCCTGTCGGTCTCCGAGGTGCAGAGATGTGTTTTTAGTTTGCACTTAAGGAGAGACTGAGGCACGAGTGGGGAAGCAGCGTGCCCAAAGTCAGCAGCCTTGGTAGGAGGAGAACATGCCAGCGCTGCCGTACGTGCTGGTGCACGGGTGCTGAGCTACGTGGGCGGCTCCTGGCACACGGGTTATTGGCCACGGCCCTTAGTGCCATCCGGGCGGCAGTTGGTGCCAGATGAGTACGGCCACACACCGTCGGTGGAGCCAGGTCCCTGTGGCCCAGATCCCGGTTGCGGGGTGGGAGGGGAAGGCAGAGCTGCCCTTGACCCTGGTCCCAGCAGGTCCCCGGTGGCAGCAGGGCAGTGCTGTGGCCAGTCGGGACTCGCGGCGTCCCAGCTCCCTGCTGTGCCACTGGCTTGCAGCACCCAGTGGCTTTACTCGAAAGCCAAGCGGGACATGACGGCTCTGCAGAGAGGGAGAAAAACCCAAACAAATCGGAGCATGTTTTTTTTGCATTCCCGGCCCAGCTCCTGGCCCCTCCTCTGTCATCCCCGCTGGAATGTGCCTCCGAATTCCTCGCTGGCTCGCTGCGTGCTGCTGCCGGCTTTGCCTCTGATTGTTTGCAGCGATTGCGCTTTTCCCACACTCCAGATCATGGCTAGGAATCACCCGTGGCTCCGTGCCGGCTCCGTATCACCCCCAGCACAATATGCAAGCGCAGACTTAGGCGAAGTGGCAATTGAAGAGAGCCGGCGGGGTGAAGTGGGTGCTGCGTGACTTGGCCCTGAGTCACGCCGCGCCAGCTCAGCCTCCCCTCTGATCCCGGTTCAACACCTGCGCCGAGCACAGGGCAGGCGGGCGGCTGCCTCTTGCCCCTTCGCCCCCACATTGGACGCTGCTGCGGGGCTCACATGAGCTTGACCAAGCCCGGTCTGGGATGAGCAGGGTGGGAGGTAGAGGTGTGACTGCTGCCCTTTCACGCATTCCTCATCGCTTCGGCCTCAATCTCCATTCCAGAGCCGTGGAAGCACTGTCACAATTTTAGGTGCCCCTTTTCTCTGGTGTGGAGGCTGCAAACATTGGGATTTCTTCGCTTGCCGGCAAAGCTTTGGGAACACTTTTCCGTCTGAACACCTGGACTTCTGCTCTCTGCAGCCCTTGGAGAGGGAGGTGGGGGGGCTGCAGGGACATGTTTGCCTCCTGCACGTTGTTTTTTCTGGCTGGGGCCACATCCCCCTGCCTGGTGTCACTTCCCTGCTCCACGCAAGCAGGGCAGCTGCCATTTCCATCAATCTGGACACACTAGGGAGATACCCATGCCCCAGTGCCGGAACATTAGCAGCAGGATGGTCCAAAAACGGCTGAGACCAGCTGTGGTCACACAGATCCCATGTCCATCCCAACTCTGTGAACATCTGACACCTCTAAGCTTGAATCCGCCCACTCTCACCATTGCATCAGCAGAGCACCTGGCAGCCATTTCTCCTTCCAACACCCAAAAATGCCCTTATCTGCATCATAAAGTGGGGAAGAAGTCCTAAGGAGAGGTGTGATCTCCTGCCGACATACAGGAGGTCAGGAACCACCTGGGAGTGAGTGGCCCAGATTGACGTGCTGAATCCAGGCTTCCCAAAGCCGAGGCAGCCTCCATCCACTCCCATTAATGGACTGCATTTACACAGTAACTCCATAAAGTAGTTAATCCTTATCTGCAATTTATAAAAGGATAAACTGCACATGATTAAGACCGTACTGCGCAAGGCACCCAGCTCCAACAAAACAGCATTGCATCCCTGCAGCCCTCTGTGCTCAGCTCCCCCGGAGGGACCAGCACCCCGTTCTCAGGTCCCTCGAGCCCTCCAGGACCAGCCAGCAGGGACTTTCCAGAGGTCACCCACAGCCCCCAGCACCCTCCAGCCTCCTATCTCCCAGCCCAGCTCTAATCTCAGGGCTCTGAGCATGAATAAACTCACCTGTTATTTGCAAACAGTTCACCCACAAGTACTCAACAAACAAAAGCCTGTAATTAAGTAAATAAGATGAGCCCTCTCTCCCATTATACAGTGCTGTGGACTTACTTCTGTTTGAATTGTTTTATTGCAAAGAGTTTTAAATCACCCTTTTTATTTGAGATGAGGTAAAGGCTAAACATAGGGGGGAAAAAATCAGGGAAAGAAGGTCTGGATGGGCGGCTGCCAGGGCTCAGCCCTATCGTCGCTTTTCTCATAGGAAACCCCCATAAAACCACTGAGAACAGGACACCCGCAGCATCGCCTTCTGTTCTGCTCCTATCGCAAACCAAACATAGTGGAAGGTGAATGTAAACAGTTTCTTTAGCCCGATCAAATCGCCAGATGTCAAATTAGCACACTCAGTTAAGCCTCGGTCCTAATTGTGCCGTTTGTCATGCTGGAGCAGGCAGCGGCACAGCATCCCCCCCTCCCCAGCCCTTTGAGGGGGGAAAGGACTCCCGGCCCCCCGCTGCCCCCCAGCCCCAGTGCTGAGAGTGGGTCCTGCCCCCCCAAGCCAGCGCTGCACCCCAAGGGATGAGGATGGGGCAGGGTCCCATGTGAGAGAAGCCCCTGGGGGGGTGATTTCCCACCCTGTCCTGCCCAGACACCCCCAGTTTGGGGAGGGGGAAGGGCGGCTGCAGACGTCCCCCAGAGCAGCATCTTCCCCCCGCCAGCTCTCCGGTCCTGACTCCTCCAGCGAGGTCTGTTTTCTTTGGGTACCGCGTCTGCTTCTGGGGCACCGGCTGGTCGGGAGCCCTCCTCCTCCAGCCCCTCTCCCTGCCTCAGTCCTGCTGGCTCCAGCGCTGCCATCCCCAGCCGCCCGCGGCCGCAGCACCCAGCACTCGCCGCTCCCCTGCTGCTGAGCACGGGCAAGCTCGCTGCACGCGCTGGCACGCGCGGCTCAAACCCGATGTCGGTGTCAACCCCGGGCGCTGCTGGCAATCCTTATCACATTTTCTCAGTAGCAGAGCTCCCTCCTTCCCCACACAATGCAGGTCAGGGTGCAGAGGGACATTTGGTTTCTTGCCATCAAAACAGCCCGGTTTGGGGTTTGTTTTTTTTTCCTTCTTCCTGCCCATTAAATCCCCGTGGCTCCCCGTATCCAGCAGCCCCAAGGTGAGGTGGCCAACACGATGTGTGGCTGCTGGGTCGGGGCAGCCCTGAGCCAGCCCCACCAGCCACCGCTTCGCAGCAGAGCCCTGCGATCTGCCCTGCGCAGATGGGATGCCGCTCACACAGACTCCCACCCAGGCGAGCCGGGAAATGACCAAAACGGGAAATTAATGTAGTCAACAAGCATTTGCAGCTTTGCCTATTTTTTTACCACTTAGAGGGGTTTTTTTGAAAGGGCTCAATCATTTCCACGGGTGGGAAGGTCTGCCCCTGAGCTAACCCACTGGGACATCCAGGCCCAGGGGAGCAAGAGGATTCTGGTGATTTTGAAATAAAACTATTTTTTCTGTTAGAAAAACAAGTGGTTGGCTGGCCAAAGACAAATATTTTAAGTGTTTGCTTTTAACGCTTTCGGCACCACCCATCTGTGCCTTTCCATTTAACAAGAGCTTCTCACCTTGCAATGCTCCTTGAATCTGGGGTTGCTAGTTTTTTTAATTAACTTGAAATCAAACCAAAAATGGTTTCATCAGTCCCAAAAGAACATATTTTAATGTTTGGCTTTGCAAAGAGAAGCTTTCTCTGGCTGTGTGGGTTTTGCACAAGCCAAACAAGCCTCCTCCTGCCCTTCCGGCTTGCTGGTACGGTCCCCTTGGCCATGCCACCAGCCCTCGAGCTGCTCCCACGTTGTGCCCAGTGCAGCTTCACCTGCGCAGCAGCACGTGTGGCCAAATCCAGCCTCCTCTGACCCAGGAGTGACAATCTCAAAGCTGTTTTTTTGCTGCCAGCAAGTTTCATGCACATAGGCAGTGGAATATGAGGTCAGAGAGGCCCTGTTGGTGTCGCTGCTGATGTCACCTTAGAGAAAGAGACTGCACGGGGAGCTCAGCCTTCTTATTAGACAGCAGAGCACCCACACATGAGAAACACTTTGAGCGGTAAGTGCATAGGAAACCAGGCTGGTTTCCTGTCTCGGCTCTGCTGCTCCCGGCGCTGCTTCGTGCCGTGAGCCCTAGCCGAGCTCCAGCTCTGTCCATGCCAGCTCCCGTGCAGCGTGGCACAGCAGTCCCACGGGGCTCACGGCAGCTCTGCACTGCCGGGGGCGGGGGGCACTGGCAGCTGTCCCCACCACGGTGCCCGTGGCTGTGCAGCTCCATCAGGAATCGCCGCGGTATCACATAATGCTTTGCTGAACTCTTGTTTCCCCTGTTGATAAGACCATGCTCTTGGCCAGTGCCCAGGGCCAAGTTCTCCATGAAAAGGGGGATCCATCTGGAAGGCACCCCCATCACGAAGCTACCAGGCTCCAGGATGGAGGAACAAGCTTCCCTGGGAACTGAGGGATGGGACGTCTCCTTGGCTTGGGCATAGAGAGAGGTGGGAAGGATCTACGGGACTTGTGGTCCTAGTGGCACTGACCATCGTGCTGTGATCTCTGCAAACCTCTGGTGGCAACATGGCCTGGGCAGGGACCCAGCTCTGGGCACCAAACACCTCGGTCTGGCCTGCGATGGAGAAGGTGAGCCCCAAGCGTCCCCCTCCCCAGGGCTGCACTGCCCCTTCCCACCCCAGAGGCTGGGTGGTGCCGTGCCATGCCAGCCCATGATGTGCCATGCCATGATGTGCCATGCCATGCCGGCCCATGATGTGCCATACTATGCCATGCCACGCTATGCCATGCTGAGCCATGCCACATCAAGCAATGCCGTGCCATGCTGTGCCATGCCATGGTGGCCAAGCCCTGGTGCAGGCAAGTAGCCCTGAGGAGGCGAAGGGCCGGGGCTCTGCAGGCCGGTGCTTGCTGGAGCTCGGAGGAGGAATCTCAGCTGTTTGTGTTCAAAGCCATCGGTGGCTGGGGCCAGGAGTGCAGCAGGAGGGTGCGGAGCAGGCTGGCCGGGTTTGAAAAACCCATTGGTTCACGGAGGAACCAGCAAGGGAGGGGCAAGGGAGCAGCCTGCCTCGTAATTGCATTAATTAACCAGGCTCGCTCTGAGCAGGATCCCACACTGAGCATGCTGCATTCGGGGCTGTGCCGTCCACGCCAAAGGCAGGTGCTTTGTCATCCCTGCAGCTGTGCCCCGGCAGTGTCACCATCCCCTCTTGTCCCCATCGTCCCAGCGGGAGCATCCAGCCACGCCTGGGGCATGCTCTGCTCCCAAGGTGGCTCCCAAGCGGCTTCCCCGTCCCCATCAGACAGCAAGGGTCACATCTGGGGTCACCCTGGGCGTGCAGCCCTTGGACACAATGATTTTGGGGAGAAGCCCAGAGCGGTCACACGCTGGTTCCTTGCAGGCTTTTGGGAGGGGAGGGCAAGGGAGGGTTCCCAGTGATGCTCAGGGGTATCACGGGGGTCCCCGTGTCCTGTCAATCAGCGGGGTAGCACTGGGCTGCCAGGATGCTGCTGTGCTTTGCAGGACCGGGCAAGGTGGTGTGTGTGGGATCTGGCCCTCGGGCGTTTGCTCAGCCGGTGTCAAAGTGACGCAATGGAAAGCGGCAAGCAGGAGCGTGCCTTGCCCCTACTTGCAGCTCTTCCAGCTCTAGGGCTCGATGGTGGAGATAAACGGCCTTGATGGGACGGCAGGACAAGTTCCAACACTGCTTCCCAGCGCCTGCTGCCAGCTTCAGAGCGTGAGAAAATACCAGGCAGGGAGGGAAGGATCAGCATCGCACGGATGTTTAGAGATGATTGATATTTTTATGGTGAAGTTGGGATTTTTGGGTTCCTCCATCCCTCCACGTGGCAGGTTTCTAGGCTCAGGCTTGCATGCACGTGTTCGGCGCAGTGCTGCCCACGGGCGCTCAGTGACATGCCAGGGGCTGGGCTGCACCCCGACTTCTCGCCTGTGCACCCACAGGCGGGTGCAGGTGCCCGCTGAGGCCATGCACAGCTCCGTACACGGCCCCACCAGCCCCAGCCCTTTCCCCACTCAGCACCAGCGTCCCTGGTTGAGCCCGCCGGCTGGTTACGATGGGCTCTCAAAACTAGCGAGTCTGAAAGGAAATCAAGCAAAGTGCCAAAAGCACAAGTCACCCATGGGTGTCCATGGCCAGGGACCCGCAAGCCGGGTACAGCTCAGGGCTGGGTGCCTGCAAGGAGCTGCTGCCTCCCTGCCCATGGTGCAGCCAGCTCTGGGGACCAGCCACGGAGAGGGCTCTGGTTAAAGAAGCAGCAGAGACAACTTGATGCTTCTTAAACAGGCGGTGAAATAACCTTTCTGCTCAGCTCTGGGTAATGATGCTGTGGGGATCAGAGGGTCCCAGGGTGACCCCACTCCCCCCCCTCGCTTTGGCTGTCTGCATTTACAGCAGCTCTGGAACCAGCTGCGAGATTGAATCCTGGGGGACGGTATCTTGTGGTCAGCTGGGGAGGACCAGACCCTTCTTGAGATGCTCTAGGACATCACATTCGGCTCCTTTCACCAGCCCACCCTTCATACTGCTAAGAACACAGAAACCAGCCGGGAAACTCAGCCCTCATCTCCTAGCAGGTTGTGGGACATGTCCGGGCATAAACCGGCTCCCCGCTGCAGACAATGAGCCACCGTGTGCTCCAGAGGTGCTGTCTCTCTCCATGTAGGGGATTTGGTGTGGGCAGGAGCTCTGGGACAGGTCCCCGGCAGGGCCCTGTGCCCCTCCGTGCTCCCTCGGGAGAGGGAAAAACACAAAGACTGAGCTCAGCTCTCTGGGAAAACTCCCTGCCTGCTATTCAGTGCTGCATCCCTTGAGGTTGTCTAGAGGAATTCAGCCTGATTATCATCAGAATAAAGCCAAAGGAGCCCAGCTCTCTCCCTGGGCTCTCCTGCTCTCAGCTTCCCCCAGTGTCCCCCCACCGGGTCCGGCTTGGACCCCACTGCTGTGCCCTGCTCTGGGCTGCGGCTGGGAGCTCTGCCTGGTGCAGGAAGATGCTGTGGGGCGGGCAAGGCTGCAGTGAGAGGTCCTTGGCCGGTGTGGAATGGCCCGTCCTGCCCGCAGGAGAAGGGCCACGCTTCCAGCAATCGCATGTTGGTGCTCCCCCAATGAACACACATTTTGTCTGGTCCCAGGCCCTCTGAAACCAGCCGCTCTCCGGCTCTCCGTTACCAGCCTGCCTGATCATCACCACCCAAAATTCAGGAAGGGAGAGATGTGAAGAGACACGTGCTCCAGAAGGACGCAGGCTTGATCCAAATCTGAAACATCCTGCAGCATCTTGTCAGTGCTTCCACTGGCACATGGGTCAGGAGCCACAGACAGCAGGAACTGAACTAAAAAGGCACAGCCTGCTTCAAAACCAATGTCCTTGCAGAGCAGCTGCTTGGGGCAAGGAGAGCCTTTGGGCAGGCAGCCCCAACCCCAGCAGCACCTCCGGCAGTCCTGCACCACGTGCGGATGCTCCAGAAAACGGGGGGTAAATCTACCCGGGTAATTGGGTGCTCTATCAATTAACTGGGAACCTGCATGTGGTTCCTCTAGTTATTTATGTCTGATCATGCAAAAGCAACAACCACGCATCTTGGTAGCAGGTAGGGAACACACTTTTTGCCTCCAGCACTCCCAGCAAATGCATGTTTCCGCTCTGGTCCTGGAGGTTTGCTCTCACCTCCTTATCAGAGCCAGGACACGTGTGGTTTTTTGATCAGGAATTGTGTCCCCGGGCGCTCCACCTGCCAGCTCAACCTCCGCTGCTCCCCGTGGAGGAGGAGGCTCCGCACCGTGGGATTTCTCATCCTCCAGAGCAGCGGCACAGGGAAGCGGCTGTGCCTGGGCACGTCCCCGCAGCAGGCAGCGCTCGGCTCCCCCAGGCACTGGGGATGCACACCGCCGTGCCCGTGAGCTCACCCCAGCCACTCATCCCAACTCAGGCCTTTCCTCTTGTCCTCCTCAAGCCAAGACCTTGAGGGATGGGGGCTGTCTGCGTGGCGGTGGAGGGGGGAGCCCAAATCGGTGGGTTCTGCCCAGAGGTGAAGCTCGGAACCTGGGCAGGGGAGGCCAGTCCCTTACACTGCCCTCAAATATCTGCACGGCCACGGTTTAACCCTGCTCTGGTCCCTCTCCAGCCCTCAGGCTATTTTCTTGCGGGTCCAAAAGCTGTCCATGAGGGATATGACCCTGCAAAGACCCGCAGCAGGGCTGGAGCAGAGGAAGTATTTACACCCAACCTTTAAACCACACAATTTTCAGAGAACTGATCTGCAGGTACATTAGTGCAACAGCCTGTCCACATCCTCCTTGCGAGTGTGTGACACCGGCAGCGCCCGGCCCCGTGGCTGGAGGGCTTGGCAGGTCCCCCCGTCCCTGCCACCGCTGCGCTGGCCCGGGGCGAGGGCGTCCGTCGAGCAGCACCTGATGCATGAGTTCACCTGGAAAGCCCCAGCCAGCCGTGCCAGGAGAAGCAGAGGGGACACTGATTGCTGCCCTTGCACACTTGCATCCCGCCAAGCCGTCACCTGCCCCTGCCCTGCCCCACCGAAAAGGGCTCGATGCCACCCCAGCTGAAATGGGGACCAGCGTGGGGCGGGGGCTGAGGTACCTGAGCTGGGGCGATGCCTTGGAACTAAAGGTTGGGAGTTTAATATTACACCAGGAAAACAACTCACTGGAAACCTGCCACCGTTCATAAATAAATATGGGACAAGTCCTGACAAGTCCAGCTCATAGCTCCGGTGACACAACCGCTCTCTTCCCCGTGCCCTTTAAGAAGCCCTGTAAGATGGAGAGCATCCTCCCTCCTGCGCTCCCCAGGGCCAGGGATCACACCTGGCAGGCAGCTGGCCAGAAACAGCTTCTTTTTCCCGGGGCTTGGTCACAGCTCATCCCAGCAAAGCTGTGACACTTGTGGCCTGGCCCCCCGCCATGGCCGCTTTGCCCATCCCGCATCCCCCGTGCTGGGCGCTAAGGTGGGGAGTGGTACCCAGGAACGGTGTGGGGTGACGCTGCCCCGGGGAATACCCTTACAAAAGCTGCCAGGGAAGCTCAGGGCAGGCAGAAGTCTGATCTCCAGAGCACACTTAGTCCCTACGAGTGGTGACTGTCAGCTGTCAATCAACGGATGACACAAAGGGGGCTGGGAATGGCAGTTTGGGCGCATCTGGCCTCCGATGGGGGCCTGGGCCAAACATCTGCCTGCCAGCCTACTGATAAAAAATGGTGTTTTCATAAAACTGAGATTTGGGGGGAGGGTGCGTGGGGGGTGACATTTCTAACAAAACTCTTCTCTAGTGCCGGAACAGCAATCATTTTTATCACTTTTTGGCAGCCAACCAGATTTACAACGGCCTTTCACTGAAGAGACAGAGCTTCTGTTTGTTTTCAGGGCATCCACATTCCCAGGGTTTGACAGAAATGACTATTTTCCCCCCTTTTCTTCCAAATGTTGACACAGGAGTGAAACACTGCCTTTGCTGCCAGGTCGCCAGCCAAGCTGAGAAAGGGAAATGTGCTGCTTTGCTGGAGGAGAGGCTGGGACGTGCCTGGGTTTGCCTGCGCCCTTGGGATGCTCCACCCGGCCGGGATCGCTCCGAGCTTGGAGCGGCTGCTCCAGCCCCGCTGCACCAGCACCACATCCCGCATGGTCCTGGGGGCTGCTGCAGCCTGGGCACCATCACGGGGAAGGGCAAAACCCAGGGGCAGCACCGTCGTGCCCTCTCTCACCGCCGTGTTGAGCAAGGAGCCCAGAGCAGGGAGCCGTGGCCAGTCATGGCTTTGCAGGGATCCCAGATTTGGAGGGACCCCAAGGCGGTCACGGCTTTGCAGAGACCCCTGTAGCCATCTCAGTCCCCGTGTGCCCAGCCTGGTGCAGGGCACAGGTCCTCTGCAAGGGGGGTTCCCCTGCGGGACAGGGGATGAGGAGGGCATGGCCCAGGACCTCTGGGGTTTAAGGAGCTCGAAGCCATGCCCAGACCCATTTCTGCCCGAGAGCAGGGTGCCAATCTGCAGACAACCTCAGCAACACCCATGGGTGAAAAGCTCAACTCTGGGTTTTAATGCGCCCACTTTAGGCAGGGAACCCCAGTTTCTCCCCCAGCTTCTGTTCACCCCTCCAGCCCTTTGCACGGAGCCTTTGGCTGCTCATGGCCCTGACACATGGTCCCCAGCCCATCCTACCCCCCTCGAGAGCATGAGCCCATCCCTCGCTGGCAGCAGCCCAGCCGGGGGGCCGTGCCGGGCGGTGGGAAAGCAGAGGTGCGTGCACCTGCCCGTCGCCCCGGGGAGGTGAGTGGCTGTGCGGGGGGAAAGCGGGAGCAGGCTGGGGGAGCAGCATCCTCTGGCTGGGAGGGAGGAGGCTGGAGCAAGGACAAGCCGGGGGAGGAGACCAGGTGAACCCATCTCTTGGTCCTTGGGCCAGGGCACCAGGGCATGGGGAGGACGGGCCACCAGGCACCCATCTGACACCGTCCCCGCACCGAGGCTGAATCCTGCTGCGAGACAGGTGCCGGTGGGAGGCCACGGGCCGCCCTGGCGTGCCCTCACATGTCTGCCTGCGTCGGTGTCTCCTTCTGCAAGAAACTGGGAGCTGCACCAGCCTCCCCGTCTCCTGCCTGCTGCTGCCAGCGCTGGGTGCTTGCATCCCCCGGGGACGGGTGAAGCACACGTCCCGCTGCCCACCGGCTGCCCACGGGCAGTGGTTTGCTCCTGCATTCCTGCCCATGCTGTGCACAGAGGTGCCTGACCTGTGCAAGGATAAATTTGCAGTCTGGGGTGTGCAGGGCCGCTGGCTGGCCACTGATGAGGCTGTGGGCTTGCCTCTGGACTCTTGGGGGCTGATGGTTGCTCCCAGAAGGTGCAGCAGACCCAGGGCAGAGCACTGGGGAGCTCCCAGCTCTCTGCCCACCGTGGCAAAGCCCCGGTGCTTGGGAAGCTGGAAGCACCCTTCCTCTGGGTAACGCCAGTGCCAGATTCCCAGGGAACTTGAAACAAAGCAAATCCAGTCCAAGACACGCATCTCCAAGCTCTGTAGCTGGAGGGCACCGGGGGGAGATCAGGGGGAGAAAAGATGAGGGAAATCAAAACCTTTTTTTGCAGCCAAGTGCACATTTTCTCAAATCCTTTGCAGCTCTGCATCAGAGGCTGTAATTACCGAGACCTGCCCCCTCTGTCTGCACAAGGCTGCCGTGCTGGATGCTGTCCCCACACTTTGAAGTTACTCTTTGCAGCAGGGTAAAAGTTTGTTAACTCTTTTGGGATGAGCAGGGCGACCACCGTTGTCTCCTGGCTCATGAGCAGTGAGAACGCCTGCAGCACCGTGATCGGAGCTCGGCCTCCACCGCTGCGGCCACGATTCTGTCCTGCCGCTCTCCTGCCCTCTTGTCAGATGAGGAGACGTCAGCCCAGCGAGGGCAGCAGCCGGCGTCTCACACCCAGGCCATTTGCAAATGGTGACCAGCAGCATGGCAGGGTCCAACGCTGCGTGCCCGGACGTGTCAGCAGATGGCAATGTTTCTGTGCTCTGCATATCTCCGCAGATCTCTCCTTTACAGCCCACAGCCTGCTACCAAACCCCGCCAGCATCAGCAGGACCCCCCCATGGGGTCCAGCCAGGACCCAACCCAGAAAGTCCAGAGCATCAAGGTCTGATGATGCTAACATGCCCAAACATCTCCAGCACCCTGCTAGCAAAGATCTCCCAGCATTTCTCCTCCATCCGTGCCCAGGACACGGCCGTCTCATCCTCTCTGCTCTGGTGTTACTGTTTCTGCTCTCAGCCTCGGCCAGGAAGGGCAGAGGCAATGACAAAAATAGCCAACAAACTGTTCAATGAAGCCTTTTCAGACGCTTGGGTGTGGTGCGACTTTTGGGCAAGAGATCAGGGGTTGGCTTTTTCCATCCGGCACTGCTCCCCTGCACCGGCTTGGCTGGGCTCGGCTCAGCTCGGCTTGGCTGAGCCAGGGAGCTTGGGAGCACTAAGGCAAGCAGGCAGAGGCTGGGAACGGAGGAGGAGGTGGAAGTGGCCTTAGTAAAATGTCAGCCAAAACATCCCTGTGGGGAGCTCTGAAATGCAAGGTCTGAGCAGCAGCAAGTCAGGGCTCGGCGCTTTCCGTCCCTCTCACCCTCCTACGGCAAAAGCGGTGCCTGCACGCGGTGCCACCGGTGCCTGGCTGCAGCTCAGCCCGCCTCGCTCGCAGCGGGACATTTCTGTTTCCCAGACTTCCTCTTTTGGATGAGATTTATGAAGGCCTGATCACAGCAATTAGGAACCAGGAATGACCCAGCGAGCCTGCCCCAGGGGGGAAAAATAGCCCCGGGTGGTGACTCAACCGGCTTGTGGTGTACAGAGCCCGGAGGCTGTGGACGCATTCCAGGGTGGTGATGCTGCCACAGCCCTGTGTCACCCGTGCTGCATGGTCCTGTCCTGCGGACGTGTCAGGAACCCGCTCCGCCCCAACGATTAGCCGTGCGGGAAGGTGCCGGGGGCATCAAGCCGTGCGGAGCCAGGGCAGTTTGCACGATGGGGTGCTCCAACCGTGACCCAGCTCTCTTGAGCTGATGCCCCATTGAAAGTTTCTGCTTGTCCTGCAGGAGCTAGAGCGATGCTCAGCCCTGAGCACGGCCACGCTGCTGCGTTTGGCTTTTGACAGCTCCCGGCAGCTGGCAGAGCCTGTCCATGGACACCATGGGATGGGGGCTGCTTTCCAAGGACCTCACGTCCTGCGGGGGAAAGGCACCGCGGCACCAAGCACCAGGGAGAAGCCAGGTGGGATGCTGCGAATGTTTAGGGATTGCACCCCAGCAGCCCTGTGCCTCCCTGCCCGCAGGCTGGGACTGGAGGGGGGCCAGACCCTTCGTGCCGGCGCAGCACCGCAGCACGTCCCTGCCATGTCCCGGTATCGTTCCCTTTCTCTGTCTAATCCCATCAGGTAACAACCTTCGCTGATGCGAAGCCCCGAGCAGCCAGGCACGCTCCACTAAGTTGTGTGTCAACTCCGCTGAGCAGAAGTGTCTGTTGAGGGTGGGTGGTTACCGCAGGGTAACGTGTGCTTCCTCTGTGCAAGCTAAAAATAGATGGCAGAGCACAAAGAAACAAGGTGCTGGGTGCACCTCTGCAGGCACAGGGCACGGGGCAAGGAGGATCTCGACACAGCTTCTGGGTAGATGTTGCAAGAACAGCTTAATTCAATGCAACGTGTGCTCCAGTTTCGGGACTCCTTTTTGTTTTCACAGGAGATTTGCACTTGAAAAGCCACTGTCAAATTTGCATGCACAAACATGTGCGTAGTCAGTCCAGAAGCAGAAATGATGCCCTCTGGTTTCCAGAGCGATCCCCACTTCCTATTGCATACCTGGCTTGCACACCCACGGAGCAGCACCGGGCTGGTCTCCCAAGCTGGCCCAGAGCACTCGGGGAAAGCAGAACGGCAAACCCCCCCGTCAGCGCGTGTGCTGAACCCATACCCCATCACGGAGCAGACAGCTCTGCCCTGCCTGGTGATTAATGACCCTCTGCTGAGATTTCCCAGAAAGAAGCAAGTGCCTTTCCAATGGAAGGAGCTCGTTTCTAATGACACGGCCCTGACAGCTCATGCCATCTATTGCAAAAGGGGCTTTGACCATGAACTCCCACTCTGGAGGCTGACTTTGCATTCCTGATTTAGGAAAAGCAGCGATGCCCTTGCGAGCCAGTTCCTCCAGCTGCTGGCCATGTCCCGGGGCAGGCGGAGGAGCGAGGTCCTGGGGCCACTCCGGAAGCAGGAGCAGCTCGGTGCACATCGCCCCGGAGCGGAGCAGAGCTGATCCCCGGCGCAGTCTTTTGCTCCTTTGATAACACCAGCCCTCCCGCACAGCAAGCTGTTCCCTCGCGTGGCTACACATCCCCAGCCGAGCCACCGAGCGCACGCAGAAGCAGCAGCGCCAGTGCCAACTTGTATTTAAAGCTGAATCCTCGGCGGCTTAAGGGACCTGTGTGGTCTGAGCATCACTTCAATCCGCCCCCGCGGGGGCTCGCTCCCAGCACACACGGCTGAGAGGCTGCACGGGGTGAGCGGTGCCGTGCCGGAGCCCGCGGGGAGCGTTGCTGGCCGGGCGGGAGATGCAGAAGGGAACTGGCTTTAGGGCCCTTTGCCTGGCCAGGGTCTCCCCAACGCAGGCATGAGCAGACATGGTTTGCACTTCTGCAGCACGGAGCTGGTTTTGCAGAGCGCGGCTGGCTCCCCAGCATCCCAGCACCATGCCAGAGGGGCAATGGGGGAACCACAAAACCCTGGCCGGCCCCAAAACTTCCCACTGCCCTGACTGCTGCCCGTCGGGCCGGCCGCATCCAGCCTCACGTGCAGGGAGCGTTTGCTCCTTGTTCTTTTGGTCAAAGTGAGCAGAGAAAGCTGGCCAAAGCTGGAGAGGATTCGTGCCAAGAGCTGATCCTCTCCCACTCGCTGCTGGAAGGGTTATCAGGACAGGAGCGAAATCTGGAGCGGGGCCGAGGTGGGAGAGGTGTGGGAACGCAGACAAGGCAGGGTTATTTCCCCTGCGCCGCGGAGAAGCGAGGCAGGAAAGACACACAAATAGACATAATTGAGGCTAAATGTCTTAGGTTTTTGAATCAACATGCACCACTGAGAGCACAATCAAAGGCTCTTTAGTAATTTATTGACTTACCCTGAAGTAAAATTATCTGCACATATTTATCACACCCCCACCCACCCCCACCCCTTCCGATTAGGCAACTGAGTCCTTCCAGACCGCTCAGCTCCCCGGTGCAGCGAGCCGGCGGGAGGAGGATGGGACGTGGGACGGGGAGCTCCGTGCAGGAATGAGCCTCACGCCAGCGAGATGCACATCAGCACCCATCAGGGTGCACGTCTGCTGCCTCCCCACCGCTGCAGGTCAGCGGACATGGCCAGATCCTGCTGCTCTGAAATTCAAATCAGATACAAACACGGCTCCAGAGACATCCCCAGGGGGTTTGGTGGTTCTGCAAGAGCCACGGCCATAGGGGAAGGGGAGATTCCTGGGCTCTGACTGCAAGCCAGGGAGGCTTGGATGGGTCAGCAGCACCATCACATCCCTCACACCCTCCCTGCCCAGCCCAGGAGTGCAAAGAGGCTCCCACAGAGCAAAGGGAGGTGGTACAAAGCACTGGGGTTTTGCATTTACCACTACATGACGTCCCAGCTCCCTGTCGTGGTGCTCCCAGGTGCGTGTGTTTCCCCTTCCTGCCTGAGCTCAGCTGAGCCCAAGCAAACTCATGGCAGAGGTGGCCCTTGCTACCACCAGGCCAGCACGAGTGACACTTCAGCCTCATCTTTCCATGCAGAAAGGGGAAGGCAGCGGTGAGAGGCACAGTCCCCGGGCCCTGAGGTCAGGCATGGTTTCAAAAGGCACGTGCAGGTTTTCTGCGCTTGCAAAACTTCCCTCTCCATCCTCTTACGAAAGGCCCTCAGCTTGCAAAACAGTGGGGGTTTTGGAACGTGCGAAAAAAAACAATTTCTAAAGGAAAAAAACGCACTTAAGGTATCAGGCTTGCAGTGGGGGTGAGCACCTGGCTCTGATTGCACTACCGGGTCACAGCAAGGGCAGTCTGTGCCTCAGTTTCCCCTACCGAGGAGCAGGGCAGGCGCTGGGGGAGCAGCTGGCACCACGGGGCTCCCCCCGGCAGGCTGCCGGCCGTGCTCCCGCTCCCGTGCTGGCGTCTGGCCCTGGCCCGGGGGCTTGGAAAATCCCTCCCTCCCCACCCCATGCTGCAGATTCAAAATGCTGGTTTTTATTACTGACAAATGAGGTGGCGAGTTGGAGGAGGCCGATCCTGACCCCGCATCCTCGGAAAGCACCAACTGTCGCTGCGGGCAGCTGGGAGCATCCCCGGCTCCCTCGGGATGTATGCGAGACCATCGCCCCAGCTCAGCTCGGGGGGTCCATCCCAGCCTGCTGCAGGCGGACAGACACCCCTTTCCCTGGCACAGCCACAGCCCTGCTCCCTGAGGATCCCCCAAAATGCAGGGAAAGCCTCGCTGCGGTCCCTGGGAGCCCAACACACCGCAGCAGAGAATGCGAGGGGGTCCCCAATCCAGGGAGAACCGGCAGCCCCCCTGCCCCGCGCTGCAGCCTCGGGGAGCCGGGAGAACCCTGCTTATAATTAGCTGGCGGCAAAAACCCGAAGGGGAAACGCAATCGTTTGTGCAATCCCGTGCACAGCAGACAGGGGAAAAAAAGCTCCTACGCAAAGCCTTGCCCACGCTTCCTGGTGGATGCGGCTCAGCGGCAGCCGTCCCACGCAGGAAAGCTGCCACGGCTCAGCAGGGATGGGGTGTGCTGCACCCGCACTGGGACCAACATCTGTCCCCGCTCGGTCACCTCCCCGTGTGCCGGGGACAGCCCGGGCTGCCCTGACCGAGTGCCAGAAACGGACCCGGGCTCTTCCGTTCCCACCAAGGACTGGTTGTCACCGCGGGGAAAGTAAAATAATTGGAGGTTCGGCCCCAGCGCTGGGTCCCTCGGCCGCTCACCCAGCCCATCTTCCGAAATAAACATCCTCTGGCACCCGCGAGGGGAAGGGAGCTTCTGCCACTGCAGAAAAAACATACAAAGTGAACCAAAGCCACAACCAAACAGGAACACATGCTGCCAAAATGGGTCCCAGCTCCCACACGAGGGAAGATGAATCATTGGGAGATGAATCTTCTCCAGTGGGAGACCCTGGGGCCCGGCAGAGCCTTCCCGTGGGGTACCGCTGTACCCCGGGGTGCTCATGGGGGGGACAGAAGCCAACGCGGGAGGCAGAAGGGGTTTTACAGCCCAAGGACTCATCTGTAAGCACCGAGGGACACCCCGAAAGGAGCACAGAGGCCGTGCAGCCCCCGGGTGCCTCTGAGCACAGGGAGGGGTGCAGGGTCCAGCTCAGCACCTGGGTGCGGGGGGGACCACGCACCTGCAAAGCCCCTGGGCTGGGAAATGGGGTGTTTTCCCCCTGGCTTGCCCCGGCCCTATCGCACACAGCCAGCTGCTCTGCGCATGGGAAACTGTGAGTGCAGGAGAGAAAGATAGCGGCCAAGGGGAGATATCACCCTCCCTTCCTGCGGGCAGCGCACAGCCCTCCGCCCCGCGCCAGACAGGGGAAGCTGCGGTTCACCGGCCCCCGAGCCCCTCTGGCCCACAGCTCATCTCCTCGCCTGGCCTCAATTAGCCTGATTAGCACCAGGACTTTGCATAGTGGTAGATCAGGAGAGCCCCAGCCCGCTGGAGCAAAGCCTGGTCTGTGCGTGGACAAGATGAGGGGTGCTTCTCCCAGGCTGGCGTTAGCCCCCGAAAAGGAGGAGCGCTGGTCCCCCCCATCTCATTTTGGCTGCAGGCTGGTGCCGGAGGGAGGGTGCCCATCACCCAGCGCCGTGGCACAGCCGAGAGTCAGGGTGGCCTCAAGGCTCCCTGTAAAACCATACTAAGATGTGCCCGTAACCACGCTTATCACGTGCTCTGAAAAGCCGAGTGATTCGGGAGCCAGCAAACCACCGCCAGAATACCGTAAACGCCCGGTGCAGGTGCCTCGTGTCCCGCTGGGAAGCGAGATTGGCCCCAAAGTCACAAAAAATCTCACAGTGCTGAGCAGAGCGATGCCTGAATCCCCCCGGCTGAAGAAGAGAGAAAAGCAGTGATGTGGGTGCATGAGCGTGCACACGTGCAGGCACGGGTGTTTGTGCAAGAACGGGCGTGTGCGCACACCTTGGGACATCGCTCGCAGCAGGCAGCACCCAGGTCGAGCCCTGCCTCGTGCAGGTTGTGAGGTCGAGGGGCCGGGAAGGGCCGGATGCTGGCATTGTCCCCGGTGACAGACCCGGCCCTGGGAACAATCACCAGCAGCTCCGGTTGGGCTGCCGTGAATTATGGACACCTCCCTGCGGCCGACGCGGCTGGTCCCCGCGGCAGAAGGCATTGCTTGGGTTCAGCCCCCGCATCTGCCTCCCCGGGGCTCCCCAGGGATGGCCAGCCCTGGGAACCAGCACTTCACGGAGGGGAGCGCAGCCGTGTCAGGATGGGACCCGCATCCTCTGTTCTGCCCTGGCAGCCCCACTTTCACGCTCTGCGGTGAAGCGCAGCGGCCGTGCCGCACTGCAGAGCCATCCCAGAGCTGCTCACGCTCCCACCGGAGCCCACGGGAGTCCTGCAGCTGGGAAAGGGCGATCCACCCCATAAATCCATCAGCCTTTCTCTTTTTACTGGGAGAACGTCTGGAAGGGGATGTCGTTATTAAAGTCACCCGAGTGCTGGGCTCAGACCGGGGGAGGCGTGGGGCAAGATGAAAACGGAGCTGCACGTGGGCTCCCAAAACACCGACACTGGAAAGGCGCAGCCCCATCCCTGCGTGCAGGATTCATCCCCACCGAGCAGGATTCACCCCTACCACGGTGTCAGGGTGACCTATCGGGGTTTTGCTCGCCTGGTCCCGCAGGTCTGAGCATGGATGCTCCGGTGCCAGCCTACAGCAGGATAAATCCTCGCCGGCCCCAAGGATCAGCCTGGAGCAGCGGAGCCAGCTGTGAACGATCCCTGGGCGAGGAAGATGTGTGGGGGCAGGAAAACACAAGTCAGGGAAATGCGGCAGCACTGGGAAAAGTCTGCTCTTTTTTTTTTTCTTTTATTATTGTTGGGGGTTTTTGTTCTTTTTTTTTTTTTTCGGAAGGTGCCTGGGAAAGGAAGCGATTGTTTGGAGCAGATCTTGATGGCTCCAGGCCCCTCGTTGGGGAGATAACCAGGCGCAGCCCCTCTGCAGCCGGCGAGCCCCAGCCCGGCCCCGGTGGGAAATGTCCCACTGCAGCTGGGCAGCGGCGGGGGGGTCAGGGGGTCCGGCACCAAAACCCACCACCCCGGAGCCAGTGTGACTTGGGGGGGGAGGGATGAGGGCTGTGGGGTCCCCCAGCGATGCCACCCCCGTGGCTGCTGCCCCTGGGGCACTCACCCGTGTCTGCTTGGGGCTATTTTGGGGGTAAGCAGGAATTAGGCAGCTTTAGCTCCTTTCTGATGCTGTTGCCAAAAATCTTGGCTAAGCATATGTAATTAGGGACTCCATCATCTTTGGAGCCGTTACCCCCCTACCCGGCACTGATTTGCAATATCCACGTCTCAAACACCACCGTCGCGGACCTCTCCTCCGCCTCCCGCCATCTCTCACAGCTTGAGCTGGAGATTAGGGAACAAGAGAGGGGTTTGGGGCCTCGCTGTTCAGTCGGGAGATAGGGCCGGGTTTGCTCTGAGGAGGGAATTATTCTGGGTATGAATTATGTCATTTTCCTCTCCGGAAACGGCGCATGCTCCCGGGTGTCACAGCTGGTGGGGCGGAGGGGGAGGCTCCTTCTCTGGCACGTCCCGGCTCCCGGACCTCTCCAGGTCCCCGAACCACGAGGAGAAGCCAGAGGGTGAAGGAGAATGAGCAGCGGCTCCTCTCCGCTCTCCCCTCCACCCCAGACACTTGCTGCCCGGGAAGGATGCGGCCACAGTTGTACCAGCGCCCGCGGGCTCAGCTGTGCACGGGGTGCAGGCGAGCCAGGGCCATAATCCAGGCTGGCAACCGGGGCGAGACGCGAGGCAGATCAAAGGCCCGCGAGCCCTTCTCCCAGCCCCCCCAGTGAGCACCCACCAGGGTCCGGGCTCTGTGGCATGTGGAGCATCCCAAGAATCAGAGCAAATGGTGGGGGGCTGCATCCCCCTACCCTTGGCAGGGAGGTTAAAGATAGCAATGGGGAGAAAGAGCTCCGGAGGGGTCAGGAGCATCTGCCCCGTGAGCAGCGATGTCTGGCTCAAAGGCGGTCGGCAGCAGGCAGCCGAGCCGAGCCGGGTTGGGGTACAACACCCTGCACCCTCGCCAGCACACCGCAAACCCCCCCGTGCACTGTGCGGCCAGCGGCCCCGAGCCCCGCGCCTCGTCCCGGCCCTCGGCAGACACCGTCAAAGGGAGCATTTAGGGCCGTGCTGGCACCCTTGGCAGGCACCAGGGCGGGCGGCTGGGCCAGCTGCTGCTGCTGGCGCCAGAGCCGGCGGCACGGGCTGCGGGGCAGGTGGACGGCTGGCTCGGCCGCCTCGGTCCCCACAAAGGCGCCCCTTTCTCCGGGGCAGAGTCGGATCTGAATGAATCCGCCTGATTTATTTGGCGTCGTTTCCTCAAATGGCTTTCCCTGCGAGCGTGTCCGCGCCGCCTCTCCCCCTCCCAACCGCCGGCACAGCCCGGGCGCTCGTGGAGCGGCAGCGGGTGAGGCTCCCTCCAGAGCGGACGGTGCACCCAGCTCTGCGGGGTACCCCACAGATGCCTGGGGAAGGGGACACCTGAGTATTTTTGGGGAGAGGCCAAGTGCAAGGGCAAACAGTTTGCCAGTGCTCAGGGAAGATGCTGGGCATAGTATGTGTCCAAGGAGTGAACCGCTGCTGGGACCTGCTCCGGAGGCTCACGTTTATCCTAAGTACTTCAAAAAAGCACTGCGCAGACATCCCCACATCCTCCCCTTGTGCGATGCCAGGCTCTGGGCGTGCAGAGGGAGAAGCGCAGCAAAGCCCCGCTCCATCCCTGCAGGCAGCGGCTCGCACCCTGCCCGCCCCGACACCCCGACCCTGGCAGCACCCGAGAGCCAGGCTCCCCCGGGGACCCGGGGCTCTGCAGCAGAGCTGGGGCCCAGACATGAAAAGGCCTCTACAGTTTTCCTTCCTTGCGTTATCCAAGCACAATGTCAATTAAAAAACCACTCTGTTTAAAAATGCAAATGATCCCCGGCATGCTGATGCAGACAGAGGGAGTCGCCCTGTCTCTGTCAGTGAGGGCCCAGATCTGCTCATTTCACTATCTTGCTCCGTCGGAAATCTTAATTAAATTCTCCCTTTGATTTGGGCATGCTCCTGCACCCCACGCGGCTCCTGCCAGGGCGTGCAAGCCTCCCCAAGCACCTGGCTCCCTCCTCCTGCTCGGGGGAGCACCCCACACCCACAGACCTTGGGGGCGACGGTAGGAGAAACCCCTCCAAGACGGTGGGTCCCCATGCCCACGCAAAACACCGAGAAGTGGCACAGTGCACGGAGCAGGTGTGAGCCACGCCACGTCTGCTCATGCGTGGCAAAGCGGGGACCCGTGATGGGAAAATCTTTGCCTTCTCGGCTCTCGAGGGCTGATGATGGGGAGGCTGCTTGGAGGTGCCTTTTCCTTCTGGGGTTTTCCACCTGGGTTGGCATCCGCCCAGCCGGCCGTGCACTTGGCTGCATGTCTGTGCCTCTGCTTAAAAAGAAAAAAAAAGACAAGTATCAGTCCCAAGAAGACGCCTTGGCTCATTGCAGGCTGTTTGCACGCCCTTACGACAGCTGAAAGGCCATCCGCGCTTATCGGAGACGCCTTCCCTGAGCATCCCTGCAGACCGGCTGCCTTTTACTGCGTGGGGCTCCCCCAGGACAGCCCCCCCCACGACACGCTGCCTGCGGAGCAGGTTTCCAGCCCCGGTTGGAAAAGCAGCCGGAGGGTGAAGCCAGGCGGGTGCCTGACAGCTCACAGATGGGGCAGAGCAGCAAAGTAGGACAGCTTGGGGAGGCAGCTCTGCCTCTCCAGCCCAATTGTCCCTTTTTCTTCCCCGAGCCCCAGCGCGGGGAGGACGCGCGGTGCTCAGCATCACGCCGGCGGGTTACCATGGCGTTTCCCTGCCAACACCAGCCAGCGGCTGCCCCGCTGCCCGGCCCCTCCGTGCCTGCTGCTGCCTGAGCACCACTCGGCACAGCCAAGCTGCCCGCGCCGGGGGCTGCCTCCCTCCCCTCCTGCCTTTCTTCTGAGCTGGTGGACGAGCAGCCGTTGGGGAAGGAAGCGGCAGGGAGGAATACATTGACCTGGTGTCAGCTGCGCTGGCATGGCTGGAGCTGCTCCAAGGATGCGTTTCACCTGCCCAGTGCAATGTTAAAGTGGGACTTTCCTACCCGGGTAACTTGGACCAAGCACAGGATCACCTCGTTTGCTGCTAATTTGCTATTTTGTTCCTGCTGCTATGGCAAATATTTGTGTGTGGTATGTGTGGAGAAGTTCTTCCTTTGTTCCACAGCCTCTCCCATTGCCAGTCCCTGCAGCAAAAGCAGTCTGGGCTGACTGTTGATGCAAAGTGGTTTGGCAAGAAAGATCCTGTCTCTCCCCAAAATCTTCATCAGTGATGGGCTCGGGACGGCACAAGGCTCCGCTTCCCACCTCTCCCCCTCTGTTCAGGCCAAGGGAAGAGGGACTGAGCGGGGAAGTGGAAAGTCTGTTCTGTAGGAATTCAGAGCCAAGTTTGCAAATGATTTCAGGCATACATTTTTGCAGACTCCACTGTGGCAGAGCCAGAGGAGCTCCTGCCTCCCAAGGAACGGGAGTTCAAAGACTCTGCTGGAAGCTTTCATGACCTGAGAAACCCCCGAGTCCCAGGGCACATGGGCTTGCTGGAGACACTGCCCTGTCCCAAGGACCTTCCCTCCTGCAGTCAGCGAGCTGGAAGCAAAGACCTCATGGAAAATCAGGGGCTTTCGGTGGATGTTGAGCCACCCTGCAGCCCTGCACAGCCCACCCGGGGCTCACCACCAGCCGTGGGCAGGGCCTGCTGCGGTGCAGGGAGGTGTCCGAGGGATGGCAGGGATGGCTGGGAGCGTTTGCACACCCTGGTTCACCCCGTGTTCCTCACTGAGCCCCAAAATGAGGGCAAACATGATGCAAATCCAACCCTGAAGATAGAAACCAAAATTCATTTGCTTTGTTAATTACCTAATTACACTGAAGATAAACAACAGAGAGCATCTCCTGAGCCCTTTCAGTCTGCTGGATGTCAGATACCTCCAGAACTTGAGCCCAGCCATGCCACAGCAGATTGATTTTGGGGTGCCTCGTGCTCCAGGCTGAGCTGGACAGCCCCCCTGGCTCGACTCCCACCCACCTCCCACCCACCAGAGCCAGGAAAGGAATTTGGCCTCCAGGACCACGTTAATTATGATTGCTCCTTGCTGCCGCAGCAGCCAGAGAATGAAATTCCCTTGAGGAATTCCCTTGAGGAGCAGCGGCTGTGAGCTTTGCAAACACCCACCTCCCCAGCACGGGGCCATGGGGTCCAGGACACACCATCCCAGTGCCGCAGGAGCCCCTGCATCCACCTGCTGCCTTGTCCCGCAGCACCGAGACGCGGCATGGCAAACGACGGCTTGGGGAATGGCACTTCTTCCCCGCACCCTCCCGTTGCGAGGATGTGCCCGGGCATATTCCCCATCACTAAAATGCAGCCACTCAAAACTTGCTCGCCTGGAGTTCAAATGTGCAGAGATGTCCCGGGGCGCATGGAGAGGGGACCGTGCCGCCTGTGCGGACATGTCGCCCGCGCGTGGGGTGCTTGCGCCTCCCTCGGGAGCACCAGGAATCCTCCTGAGTTGGAAAGGAAGGGTCCCAGCTGGGCTAATCCCAGCCAGCCCCCCACCGTGGCCTGGCCTCCCCATCTTGCCAAAACCACCCCGTGCCACCCCCAGAGGTGCGCGGGCAGGGGGTGGTTTGGTGCCGGAGGTCCCTGAGCCGGGCTGACCACCACGTTTCCGCAGACAGGCTGGTTTCACAGCGCGGGCAGATTTCCAGCTGGGGCCCAGCCAAAACCAACCCATTCGTTACAGTCCAGATCTCAGACTGGGCTTTACAGCAACCGCAGTCCCAGAGCAGAGGGGAGAGGTGCCCAAGCCTGGCTGACCCCCAGCTCCTGCCCTCCCCAGCCACCCACCACCCATGTCCCTCCGGTGCCGGTCAACACCGGAGCCGTGGTGCCAGAGCTCTGGTAGGAGATCCCAGGGGGCACGGCCAGCGGGACCCTGCTTGGCAAAGCACCAGCACCAGGGGTTTTGGGGCTAGTGAGGCCCCCCCCCTTCCCACGCAGACCCCCCCCCCCCCCTTGCCCCGTGGGACCCACTGTCCCCAGGGGAGCGTGTCGGTGGGGCAGCTGGGCGGCTGCGGTCCTGGCCCTGGGATGACTTTGCTGGCATGGTGGTGAATGGTTTAGCTGGCGTCTGCCATGCCTGTGTGGCTGGCTGGGGTTGCGTTGATTTAGCAACGTGAGACGATTCTCTGCTCCTAACAGCCGGGCTGCTCCCAGGAAAGCTTCGCGGCAGAGGCACGGCAGGCATTGCTGCTCCCACGGGGACCCTAAGGGGTCAAGCCCCAGCCAGGCACGGTGACGGCAGGGAGACATCAGAGAAGGTTCAGGCTGGAATTGGGGGGATGAGCAGTGAGTAGGGAAAGACATCTCCAACCCTGCCTCCGCTGGGATCCCAATGGTTAAAACTGAACATCTTTGGCAGAGACATGCTGGTTGCTCAAGTGACTCCCCGGCCGTGAGGAGGCTCAGGGGGGCCGGTGGCGAGCCGTGGGCGTGCAGGAAGGCGACTTAAATTACCCCCACGGCCTCTCTGTAGCCAAGACTTTGGAAAGACTCTCTGGAGCCCGGGAAGGGTTGACCTCACATCAGCGATGCTTTGGAGCACAGACGCTCTCCATTTGGGGTTCCCGCAGAAACACCGCTGCAGCCAGCCCGGCGCAGGATGAGGACACGGAAATGCGGGGCAGCAGAACCGGCGGCGGTGGCTGCAGCGGCACGAGCAGGACCCGGCTCGCTGCCCCGGCGCTGGGCTGGCTCCAGCTGGAGCGCGAGTGGCTCGGTGCCTCATCCCCACGCAGGCGTGCAGGCAGCCGGCCCCTGCCGAGGGCAGCGTGCTCCGGCCGGGGGGTGCACGCGGCACGGCTGGGCGCAGCGTCGGGGCCGAGGATGGAGGCACCAGCACCCCGGCTGCTGTCCCACAGTCTGCCCGTGGAGCGGGGCTGTGGGGACAGCTCGGCTCCCCCTCTTTTCCCTACTGCAATTTTGTGCATGGAAAGGAAAGCAGAGGCCCCCAAAAGTTTAATTTCCTCCACCCACCCACCCCCCGCCGCTCAGAGCAGTGCGAGTTGAATTTAATGCTGTTAGTCAGGCAGTGCCTGGCTGGCTGTGCCGCTCTGCAAGCTGATGGGGAAACCAATTGAGGGCAAAATTGCTGCAAACAATTGTCCTTTTGTCCCTTTCCCTGGGGTCTGTCTGCCAAGGTTAGTGGAGCTGAATAAAACTCACTTGAGCTGCAACTCACACAACATACCAAGGGCTCCTTTCGGGGCTCGGCGGGGTGGGAGGAGGGAGAGCAGGGAGGAAGGGAGGATGAGGAGCAGGAGGGGATGGCGAGGGGAGGACGCTCCAGCGAATGCCCAGCACCCACCTGCCGGGCACTGGGATGCGGCAGCGGGCTGGGAAGCATCCTCCCAGTCCCAGCTCGGACCCAGTGGTCCATGGCCAACCACCAGCAGTGACCGAGCTGCTGAGAAATGGGGCTGCACCAGGGCTGAGCTGTGGCTCTGCTCACCCCCTTGGCACCCCAAAACAGGCAGTGCCACCTGCCTGGGGAGCCCGAGGGGGCCATGGCTCCTCTCCCATGCACCTTCTGCCCAGTGTCAACCTGAGAACAGTTTGGCCTCACCAGGAATCATCCCTCCGTGCCTGTGGGCTGCCCAGGAAAACCCCTGTAAAACACGTGGAAACTGATGCCTCCTCCAAATAAATAATAGCACACTTGTTTGATTTCCTGAGCACAATAATTAAAAGCCCGGGGGCAGGAGGCATTGTCTGAACGCCCCTGGGACCCAGCTCCCTCAGCTGACTCTTTACATTCCCCCAGTTATTCTTTGCATCCTTTTTTTAGCTTCTCCATTGGCAAATGAAAAATAAAAGCACTTTTTTCCATCAATCTGGCTTTGTTACTGGAAGCCGATGCCTGAAAAGAACTTCTGTGGGTTTTTTTCATGAGTAATGAGCACTTCTGTTCTCGCTGCCCAAACATGTATGTGTTTTCCCGTGGGGATGCTCCTCGCTTCCTTTCCCCCCACTCCCCCAGGTTTGTCCTGGGAGATTTCTTGCCTTATCTGTGCAAAGTGTAAGGGCTCGGCTGGAGCCACTTCTCCCTTTCTCTGCCATGTTCCGTGTCTTTAAGTATTTCCTCACGTGGCAGGTGGTGCAGCATGGCCCTGGTGGGATGGGACCAGCAGGCTCAAGGCCCAGGTGATGGGCTGCTGGGCTTCTGGGCTAGCAAATCTGCCCCAGCCCTGTGGGACACAGCCAGAGAGGAGGTGGCATCTCCAGGATGGCAGGAGCAGAGACTCAACCTCACCGGCACCAAAGCATCTCTTCAGTGCTCCTCTGCAGTGGGGAGCCCCGATATGGAGACCCCTGCTATGGAGACCCCCAATACAGAGACCCTTCTCTCTGCTCCTGCTCGGCAATCAGAGGGGCTGTGGGTGGTGCAGCCCCTCCAGCCACTGCTGGGCCGTGGTGGAAATATGCATCGTGCAAGAAAAATAAAGCAAAAGGACACCAAAGTGGGGCTGGCTGCTTCACTATTATCATCCTGGACAAACTCAAATGCAAAAAGGAAGCCTACAGAGGGTGGAAGCAAGGGCAGGTAGCCTGGGAGGAATACAGAGAAACTGTCCGAGCAGCCAGGGATGAGGTTAGGAAAGGTAAAGCCCTGATGGAATTAAATCTGGAGACGAGTGACGAGTGGCGTTCCTCAGGGTCGGTATTGGGACCAGCGCTGTTTAACATCTCTGTCAGCGACAGGGACAGTGGGATCGAGTGCACCCTCAGCAAGTTTGCCAATGACACCAAGCTGTGTGGTGGGTCGACACGCTGGAGGGAAGGGATGCCATCCAGAGGAACCTGGACAGGCTGGAGAGGTGGGCCTGTGCAAACCGCATGAAGTTCAACAAGACCAAGCGCAAGGTCCTGCACATGAGTTGGGGCAATCCAAGCACAACTACAGGCTGGGCAGAGAACGGATTGAGAGCAGCCCTGAGGAGAAGGCCTTGGAGCGTTGGGGGACAAGAAGCTCAACATGAGCCAGCAATGTGTGTTCACAGCCCAGAAAGCCAACCGTGTCCTGGGCTGCATCCTGTCCTGGGACTGTTTACAAGGAGATGGAGTGACAGGGCAAGGGGGAATGGCCTTGAGCTGCAGGAGGGGAGATGGAGATGAGATGTGAGGCAGAAATTCTTCCCTGTGAGGGGGCTGAGGCCCTGGCACAGGTTGCCCAGAGAAGCTGTGGCTGCCCCTGGCTCCCTGGCAGTGTTCAAGGCCAGGTTGGATGGGGCTTTGGGCAACCTGGGCTGGTGGAGGGTGTCCTTGCCCATGGCAGGGGTGGCACTGGATGGGCTTTGAGGTCTCTTCCAACACAAACCATTCTGTGATTCTCTGATCCCTGGCTTTGTTTGCAAAGCTGCGCTGGGCAAAATCCAATTTCTGGGACCTTCTGGGAGCTGGTTTTCTAGGAACCCAACCAGCTATGGGAAGGGCGAGGGACAGGCAGGCTGGTGGCGGCTCTGCCGCCCCGACGGGGAGCGTTTCCCAGCCATTGCCGGCCGGTTTCAGTTCCTCCCTGGGGACGGCGGCTCCGAGCAGAGCGGGGCTGTTCCCCGCCTGTCTGGCTGGTGGCCCCATGGGGATGGCACATTCCCACCCCCACACTGGGGTTCCACAGGGTGCAAGGGCCGGGCAGAGGAGAAGGGGGGGGGAAGGAGAGGGCAGCAGGGCTGCTCCAGCTCCCAGGATGAGCGTTCCCAGCAGTGACACCCCTCTGGGTAATTTTAATGCCCCCCAGAGGCCCCACTTTGCCGATGGGTGAGAAATCTCTCGCCTGCCTGCGAAGAGCAGCCGGGACAGCCGTTCCTCCCTCCATCCCCCCAATTCCCTGCACACAACGGCTCCAGCCCTGCCAGCCCCGGGGACACCCTGTCTGTCCTGAAACACGAGTGAGAGGAGACCGAGGCCTCGCACCGGCACCGTGCTTGGAGCTGTACACCCCGTCACCCCCAAAAGCTCATGGCGTCCCCGGGACAAGCCACCAAGGAGGAGCAGCAGAGCGTGGCAGGAGGTCATCTGGGCAGGAGCACCGGGAAGGGTCGGGGTGTCCCATCGCCTGGCCACCACCTAGGAGACATTTTGCCTTTCCATTTTTAGCTTTGCTGATGAGGAAAACCAACAAACGTCCCCAAAGGAGCTGTGGGGAGGGGGAAATGCCTGAAAGTGAATCAACCCAAGCCAGACACAGCAGTTTGCAGCCCATAGTGCTGGTAAGACCACGGCGTACATTGTGCCATCAACCCCAACCTGGCAATTAGCTGCGTCTGCGAAGCAAACCTCCCCCCAAATGCCAGCTGAGTGCTGGTTAACCAGGCACTTGATTTAGTGAGTTGGAAACCGGAGGGGCCTGTGGCAGCCAGCAGCAGCGGGATGCCCAGGAAGAGGTCTGCCGGTGATACCCGGCTCGGCCGGCTGCGGGCTCAGCCACAGAGCCGTGCTCCCATCAGCTGAGATGCAATACTGACCCAGAGAGGTTTTAGTTTACAGTTGCCAAAGGCAAAAAAAAAAACCCCAAACCATTTTTTTTTATCTGCTTTTTTGGCAAGTTTTGCTCTGAAAAACCTCTGAGTGTCGTAGCATTGTTGTCTTTTTCCAACCCGGAGGCTGCCTAGTGATTCAAACCATCAATGAAAGCTGCTGCCCCGGCCACAGCAAAATGAGGTGCTTTCAGCAGCCTGAACGTGTCGTTGGGAGGTTGCCATCAAACACTGGTTAAAAAAACACAGCAGAAAAAAAAAAACACAAAACAAAGGCAAGAGTACAAACAGACAGGGCTTGGGATCAGACCGAAGGAGAAAAAAAAAGTTATGAACTATATTTACTCTGCCCGAGATCCTTCACTGCCTTTGCTTCTGTGTGCGCGATTATTTATTCACCGAGGGCCAAATCGCAGGAAGTGCGCTCAGCCCGCAGCTCCCGGCAAGTCACCGGAGCCACCGCAGCTGCCACGGCAATCCTGCCCCCGCGCCCCCCGCCCGCCCTGGCGATGCTGCTGCGCCTCCCCAGGGACCTTCTCCCAGCACAACGTGACGCCCGTGGCGCGGCCGGGAGAGCGCGATGTTCCCTGGTGACTGCAGACCTCCAGGTGATGGCTTCCAGCTTTTCTAGGTGCTTATGGACACCCTCAGCACAAAACCAGCGTGAGCATCACAAGCTGCCACCACCAGCAGCGTTTCTGCGGAGCTGATTGGGTTTTAGTTGAGTGGGAGCTGCTCTCCCGTGGTACCACGAGCCCAAATTTCATGTGCCCAACCAGAGGAGCCAGGGAGGGGCTGGCTGGGCACCCAAAACCACTTCAGCTCCCACCGGAGCCAAGCATGGCGCGTTGTCCCCAGCAGCTGGGGCAGGGGACTGGGGCAGGACCTATGGCGTGCAGAGCTGCCCCGTGATCCCAAGGGAGCTGCGGGGTCAAGGTCACCCAGTGGAGGAGCTGGTTGCTGGTCCATGCTGTGATTTACCGGTGGGGTAATGGATGCATTAAAGATGTACATTATTTTTTGTTATTATATTATTTTTCTTTTTCTTATTTTTTTATTTTTCTGCTGAAATGCCTCCTGCCCAGGCACGGGGGTTTCTTAGGGAGCCCCAGGCGGGTCCCTGGCAGTGCTCTCACCCTGCTTCAGGTGCGGCAGGTGGGGAACAGCTTGAAATGCAAAATCTCCCTTGCTTTCAGATGCTCTTCACACGTCAATCAGGCCGGCAGTGAAAGCGTGCTGCAGCCCTGCCGAGCACTTCACACCAAGGTGTGCAGCCCACCGCTACCACCGCCGGCACCACCGGCACCGCCGGCACCGTCAGCACTGTCGGCACCATCAGCACTGTCGGCACCGTCGGCAGTCCTGCAAAACCCCGTGGGTCCCCCCAGCCCAGGGCCAGGCAGTGGGGCCGGCCGGAGGCTGCAGAAAGGTTTCCCTTTGACTCTCTTCTGCTTTCCAGGAGCATCCGTGTCAGCGAGGGGTTTCTGCCGACTGGGAACCCCATGGCCGTCAGGGCTCGGCAGTCCCACGTGCCTCCACGCAGGGTTATTTTTCTAGCATTTATTTTCTTTCCAGTCATCCGGTACGGTTGTTGTGACACTACAGTCAGCAAATATCATTAAACAGTAGGAAATGTGAGGTTTTACTGCTTCAGTGAGATTTGGCTGATAAAAAGAGGAAGACAGAAACCCTCTTTGAGAGAGTGCGAAGCCTTCGCGTGCTGCCCCAGACCTCCCCGCACACCTCGACTGCTCGGACCCCCAGGTCTGGGTCTGGCTCACAGCTGCAGCCCCACTTGGGGTGAGGGGGCTTGCTGGGTGCTGGGGGGTCCCCCACAAACATGCCAGGGCATCGTTGCCCGCCTGTCATCCCTGTCCTGGAGTGGAAGGCAGGATATGACCCCCTCATTGCCAGCCTGTCACAGGGTACCTGCAGGACCTGGGCTGGGGACTGTGCCTGGGACCCCCAAAATCTGGATAAAACCCATGGGCTTGCTCACGCCAGCGCTGGTGGCCATGCAACGCTCATCGCCAGCGCAGCCCAGGGAGCCGTTTTCAGCTCCTTTATCTGATGGGACTTTTTGAGGGAACAATGTCCCCCATGGCAGAGCTGGGGTGAACAATGGGCGCGGGGCGGTGGGCGGCTCGGCGGCTGGGCTGCAGGACCCCGGGCGCCCTGGCCCGCAGGAAATCCTTTTATTTTTCACTTGTGAACTGAAACAAACACAAGCTCCTGTTTATTTCCTGGTCGATTGTATTTTGGAGGATGGAGATGGCTTCCCCACGCCGGGCAGCTTAACTCCTCCCGTGCCGGCTGTGACTGTCCCCTTCCTGCAGCAAGATTGCTCCTCGTGCGGTGGTCACCATGCAGCAGGACCCCAGCTCCCCCCTGGCCCCCCGCCTCCGCTAATTTATGTTTAATTTGAAAACCTGGGGGTCATAAATAACACGTGCTGGTGTGGGAAATCTGGGAAGCGGGATGCCGGCCCGTTCCCTCCCATGGCTGAGGCTGGGGAGCGTGGAGCGGTGGCTGGAGCTGCTGCTGGAGGAACGGTGCAGCATCCCTGGGGCTGCTCCACACCGACAGCCAGAAGCAGCCACCGCCACGGCCCCATGGGATGTCCCGCTCCGAAGCAGGAGGGAAATGGCACCCCGATGCAGTGCTGGCTCAGGACAGAGCTGCTGGGCAGGATTTGTCCCTCATGTCTCCATCCCCCTGCACCTCTCCCTGCCATCCCCCAGCCCAGACTGCCACCATCCCGCAGGCTCGGGGCTGGCATCACCCCGTGTCTCCGGCTGCCGAGCTCTCTCCTGCGAGGGAGAGCGGCTCCCACGGCAAGGCCGAAGGTTTGCCGACCTCAGGCTTTTCTCACAGCTTCCCCGTCACATCCTCTCTGGCTCCCACGTCTGCTGTTCACAGGCGCTGCTCTCTTGGCTCCCGGCCCCGGGGCCTGTGCCTGGGTGGAAACAGCATCCAGATGGAGCTATTTTTTCACATTTTTGGGGGGGAGGGGAGGAAGGTTTGGGAAAAAGCCGCCAGGACCAGGAAAGCAGAAGGAAGGAGCGGATTTGCAAGGGGGCTGGTTAGCATGACCCCATTTCTGTGGGGTGCTCCTGGGAACAGGGGGGCTCAGTGGGGAAACTGAAGCGTGGAGCATCCCACCCCGGGCAGTGTCCTGGCTGACGCTCAAGTCTTTAACTCCTGCCCCATCCCTGCGTGGGTGCAGTCAGGGGGATGGCGTGGTCTGGATCGCACCTCCATCAGCGGGGAGCAGCTGCCCGGACAGGGAGTTCGGTGCCACGGGCAGAGCCCAAACTCGGCTCTCGCTTGTCCAGAGGCTGGAGAGGGAGGAAAAGCTCCTCCACCCCCTGAACCTTAAATTGCATCCATAGAAAACTTTCGAAACCCCACTATTGTGTTAGAGGATAAACATTTATTGAATATTTCCTGTTTGGCACAAATACTCTTTGACTCCTCTATGGTCTTTTTCTTCTCGTGTCTTTAAACAAGAATTATTTGAGCTGAATGTAAAGGAAAAGTATCCCCAGAGCGCGGAGCCCCTGGGAGTGCAGAGTGAAGGAAAGCCCACGTGTGTGCCATGCCTGCTTGCTGTTAGCTATTAATTTCTGTCTCCCGAGGTCTGACATGAGCAATGCATTATGCAAAGGTTGTGGGAATATTTCAGACACTGCATCCCGGGAGAACTACAATTTCAGTTTTACAGGGTTTAGGGTATTTTTTCTCCCCCCCCTTTCTTTCAAATGTGTTATTTCACTGAGATGTAACAGCGGTTACAACTTACACAGCATAGGGAAGGACGAGCTGGGTCCAGCTGGGGTGGTCAAGGGCTCACCGCTCTGGGCACCCACGGTTCAGCCTGGCCCCTTGCATCTCCAAAGCCCGCTGAGGTGGGCACCCATCAGATGGAGGAGCAGCGGTCGGACCTCGCTTGAATGCTTGGGTACAGGCAAAATCTGTGGGGCTGGACAGGGGCCGAAAGCGGGGCTGTGAGCCGCTGGGCAGCAGCCGGGGCTGGAGGCTCGTGGTGCAGCAGGGAAGGCGGCGTGGGGGGGACATGGAGGGGTTTGGGCCAGCACTTGGCATACCCTGGGCTGGGGAGAGCCTTGCAAAACATGAACTCTTCCAGCAGATAAGCCTTGCAACAGGCACCGGCCACAGGTACTCTTCTTCCCACTGCCGCTCCTTGGCACGTGCCGCCGCGGCAGCTCCGGGGCTGGAGCTGGGGAAGGCGAGGGGCGCACGGGGCCAGCCCGTCCTGCACGGCCGGGAGCCCAGAGGGAGAGAGAGGGCTCAGGCTGGGATGAAGCCGAATGGGGCTTGGTCCTGACACAGTCTAATTCTGGCCCAGGCACAATCAAAAGGGATTTATTTTTAGGCTCCAGGCTATCGCTGCTTTGGAGAACTGAATGGAAAATGTATATTTAGCATCTTTGGCGATTTGCTTAGAAAAATAAGTTCCTGTCACCACTGTGGGTGGTGATTTGTGCCAGCCCTGCCCTCACCAGCACCACCGGGGCCCCGGGTAGCCGAGCGAAGCCGGCAGGCATCGCCCTGCCGCATGGCTGGTGGCTGCAGCCCTGGCTCGCTTGGGCAGCGAGCGCTGTGCCAGGAGCTGGCTGGCAGGCTTGCTTCTTTTCTGTTTCTCAAAAGGATCATGCTGTCCCGCAGACTTTGCCCTTGCTGTGCCAAGGCAGGTGTTGGAGGGCAGCACCGGGGGCCTCCCGTGCCTCCCACCGCTGCACCCGTGGGACATCCCACCCGGGACCGGCACCATCCCCGTGCCTGGCGGCCAGCGCAGAGGGACGTAGTCACGTATTGACCTCATTTATTTAGTGCCTGTGGGAAGTGCCGAGGCCTCTCGGGTGTGAAAGACACGCACAAACGCACGGGAGGGAGATGGTATTTCCTCCCTGAAACGCAGGTGAGAGCCAGAAGGGTAGAGCGTTACAGAGCCGTTCACACTATAAATACACAAGATACACAGGAACCCGGGGCCCGTAGCTATTTTTGCCTGCAGGAAGCCGGGATGAGAAGGAGAGTTGCTGGCAGTGGGACGTGCCCAGGGCCAGGGCTGCCGGGCTGGGCATGTCCTGCCCCACGCCGGCTCTGAGCACTTCGCTCGCACACCACCACCGCCAGCAAAGGCAAGAAGTGTGGGGCCAGCGCTGCCCTGTCGCCTTCACCCTCACAGGGCAAAGAGCAGTTGCCAGAGAGCTGCCATCCCTTGGCTGGGGCTCGGAAAGAGGGTGCGTGGTCCTTCTGCCAGGCTGCTGCAAGCATCTCGTCTCAGGGCGATGGAAATGGCCCGGATAGGAACCCCAGAGCTGCTGGACCCCACGGTGGCTCGTGCTCCCCAGCGCCGGCTGGCGGGGCGGCTGAAGGAAAAGACGTGTTGCCTTCTCTGGGACCGATATCAGCTCCACATCCTGCAGAGAACTCTGCTGAATGATGACCTGCTCCCCTTGCACATGGGAAACAGCTTTACTGGTGCTGGATCAGGCCGTGAAGTGTGCACAGCCAGTATGGGAGGCAGCAAGGGCTCTGCAACACTCCTCCCTCCTTTTCCTCGCTGGCTGCGCTGGAGACAGCTCCTGAAGCTCCTGAGCAGCAGCTTCAGCCCCTGACCTGTTTTCTTACCCCACTTTCAGCTCCCTGGCAGGCAGATGGGCTGCATTGCTGCAGGGTCACCAACACTCCCGTGTCTCGTGTGAAGCGCACCGGTGAGCCAAAATGCAAACTGCATGGAGGGGATTAAAGGCACTTGGCCCCGAGAGGGGAGAGCGAGAACAGGACGGTGCTTGGGGCTGCCGCCTCCTCTGATCGAGTCTCAGACAGCTCTCTCCATCCACACTCATCTGCCCCAATTTCCTCGTTGCTCGGCTATCTCTTGGCTGGCATCTCTTCTTCGGAAGAAGCCAAAGGCAATAATTGCACGAAACCAGTGATGGCAAATCACCAGCAGCAGCGTCACTAATTGTACAGATGTTATCACCACCTTCAGCACTGCCTGTCTGTCTCTGCATCCTCTCACCTCTAGAAAATGGAGCCCAGCAATGTTTCTTGGTCCAAAAAAACTTAAAGCAGAGTCCTGTCTCTGCCAGATACTTGCTTGGGGGGGGGCAGGGGGTGTGAGGTGTGTGTGTGTGTGTTGCATGTGCATGCCTGTGGGTTTGAGTGTGTATTTGTGTGTGTGTGTACTTCTAGAGAACACACGTTTTGCAACCGACAAATGGGAATAAAATATTTCAAGAATGTCTCTTGAATAAAGTAATCTTGGGGAATTTGACAGCCAAGGTCACCCATAACTTTTGCTTCTTGTTTGCTCAGTGCAGAGCGGGGTCCCGGGCAGCGTCCCATGGATGAGGAAGGTGGCTGGTCCCCAGCTCCCCAGCTGAGGACAGCTGTGTGTTTTGGGATCTATGTCCAAGAGCAGCAATAGCTTTGGGATGTGGCTGGGGCCTGGAGCTCCCATCTCACCCCCACAGAAGGAACCCTGCCTGGGGAGCATCTCTCCTCCGAGTCCCGGTGTGACCTGCCGGGGCACGCTCCATCTCCGGCACTCACCAAAAGAAAAGTAGCAGGAAGAAAAAAAAAAAATCAGCTCCTCGTGATGTAGCCTCATAATTACCTGTTATTCTCATATCGAGGTAATTAACAATTAGGCAGCTGTCTGAATCACATGGAGAGGAACAATTATTTCGCTATTAATGGCTTCTGTTTAACAGGTCTTATTTTCCCAGATGTTTTTTTCTTTCCTTGTGCTCTCATGAATTATCCTAGCAATTAAACCTGCACCAGAAAGAGGGAGGAGTAGTCCTAATATTTACTGAACCTTGCAAAGCATCACATTTCTCAGCTCATGAACCTGTCACAAGTCATCGGGGGGCTCTGGTGGTGACGGGGAGCCCGTAACCCAACACCCTCCGCTGTCACCTGCGCAGATCTGCTGGCTCTGCCCTGCCGCTGCTGGGGAGCTTATTCATTTCACGGGTACCGCTGCAGATAAAAGCTATTATTTACAGTCAGTTACATATTTCCGTTGGCAAACCTCCTCCCTTAAGTGCAGGTTTGAAAACATCCCGCTCAGCAAACCAAAGCCGCGCAGGCTAAAACCAACCCGCTTTCACACGGGCGCCGTTCCCCCCGTGCCCGCCCCGATGCCCCAGCGGCGCTGTGCTGGGTGTCACCCCAGGGTGGCTGCGGTTTGGGGTGCGGGAACAGCCCGGCGGGGCCCATCACCTTTGTGTTCCCCGAAGGCACTTTGCAGGAGGCACCCCGGGCCCTCCCTGGAAGCGCTGCGGGGTGGGGATGCACTCCCCGCGCCGCCGTGCCCGTGCGGAGACATGTTAACAACCCCTGAACACTTCAAGCCTGGCGGCAGGGACATCCCAGGTCCGACCCTTTGAGTCAGCTCCCAGGGGTGCAGAGGTGGGTTTGGTTTTCCCATCTTTTCAGCTTGGCTCGTGCTCTAAAGCAGGAGGATTTGACTCCCTCCCAAATCTTTGAGTTTGGGGTGGCGGTTTTGTTGGTTTTTTGTTTTTTTGGGGTTTTTTTTTAGGGGGAAGACTTTTTGAGTTTGCTTTCTTTGGTTTGTGAGTATGGACTGGTCCAGCTCTGGAGTTTGTGTTTTCAACAACCAGCCAGGGCTGAGCCCTTGCAGCCACCCTGCACAGGGCCAGGCACCTGCTCCGCTCCCATTTGTTTTTTCCAGGCACGGAGTTGGGGATTTCACTGAAAAACAGGAACTTCGTTGGACAGCAGCTGCTCCGAAGCGGTGAATCAGCTCGTCCCGCTGACGCCCAGCGGAGCCGTGCCAGCACAGCGCTCCCATGCCCAATGCCCCGCACGCTTCGAGCCCCGACGTGGCAGCACGTGCCACCGGCCCGGTGGGCAGCCCCCGCAGCGTGGGGACCTGGCTGGCGGCTGCGACCACCCGCGTGGCAGCAGCAAGGGGTCTGCGGCTGGTGCCCCATCCCCGCCGCCTGCACAGAGGTCAGTGGGCCACGACCGGGCGCGGACGGCTAATGCCCTTTGTCCCAGCCTGACTTTTCCCCTCCCAGCAGGATTAGGACGGGATGACGAGGCAAGGAGCCCCCTAATCCTATTACCAAACCCCAGCGCAGCGCCATCGGGCAGCTCTGGGAACCGGCACGGGGGCAGTGGGCGAGGAAGTGGCCCGTGACATGTTGCACTGCTGCTGCAAAACCAAGTGCAGCCGCTGTCCTGCTCGAACCCATCTCCATCGGTTTTGCCAAAACCACTTTGTGCTGCGCTTGCAGAGCACTGGGCACGATGCCCGTCATGCGTGGGCAGCAGGAGACTCACGGGCACCCCCGACCCCTGCAGCCCCCACTGGTGGGGCTCAGCCCCCCGCAGCCACACACCCGGCGGCATTTGGAGCAGGTGGTCCCGAGCCCTTTTGGCTCATTTGGCTCATTTGCCACATTTCTCCACGGGGTTGCGGCTGAGAGGGCAGCAAACCTTCTCCCGCCTGGAGAGAGAGTTGTTTTTCTCCCCCGAAAGTTGCAAGGAGCCGTGTTTGTCTTTCTCTCCCTTCCTGTTTACCCGCTGCCATCAGGATGGGCTTTGATGTGTTTATGCTGCTGGACGATCGTGGGAGCATCGTCTTGTGGCCGCCTGCAGCTCCCCGCACAGCGCAGCGGGGACCGTGGCTCTCAACGCGGCAGCTCCAGCTGTGCCGAGGCCCCGTGCAGAGCCCGTGTGCCGCAGGGGCACGGCTCGGCTCGGTGCCGGAGCAGGAGGGAGCAAGCACGCCACTACCCTCGGCAGCGCCCGGGCTGCCGCACAGTTTCTACGCTCCAAAGTCCAGGCTGCAGCGAGAGCCCTTCCCAGCTCCAGTGGGGCACAGGCTCCTGCCAGGAGTGGGCAGACGGTGGTGGCACAGGGGTCTCACCGGGCAGCGTCACCCCATTCCTGTGTGCCGGAGCAGGGGAGTCAACCCCATCCCTCCAGTGGGTGCAGGGGTGTGCAGATCCCACCCCCCCATGGTCCCCACTTCCTCCCCCGCTGTGAGTCTCACCACCCCGTGCAAGAGCCGCTGCATTTGAAAGGTCACCGGGCTTTGAAGTCGGTGGCAGGGGAGGGTTCACGCCTTGCCGGTCCCTCTTTGCCGGCTGGTTCCCGGCCCGTGCCGCAGGGAGTGGTGCTGCTGGTGGGTGGTACGGCACACAGCCCGGCCCGTGCCACCAGCCCTGCGCCGGCACCGCGGCATGGGAGCAGCAGGACCGTCCCTATATGTGGAGATTGGGGGAAGCCCCACGGGCCAGCCAGGACCCCGAGGGGGGACACCCCGAGCGAGACCCCCCCTTCCCGCCGAGGGAGGCAGTGGGCAGCAGCCCTTGCCAAGCGGGAGCGATCCCTCCCCACAGAGAAAACCCCACAGAGGGACAAAGGGTTGTGGCATCACACAAGGGCTATTTTGGTAATTTATTTTCCAGCCTAATTCTAAAGAAAATCTACAATGATTTTCCAGGAAATAAATCACTCACATATAGCTGCCAGCAGGCAGAGTTTGGGGAATGGGCTCTGGGACTTCTCCAAACCCTTTGCCATGGGCCGTGGCACACGAAGCCCCCGAGCGCAGCCAGCCCTGTGGGACCTGCCGCAGCGCAGGGCAGGGGACCCCCGGTGCCCCGGCAAGAGGGATGCGCTGGGCATGACAGGGGTTTTCCTGGGGCTCTTGGGTGCACCCAAGCAGGGTTTGGGGGGGGTCCTCCCTCCCTCCCTCCCAGGTACGGAGCCTGCCGCGATGGGGCACCCTGCGATAAAGCAGGCGGCTCCGGGAAGGCAGCCGGTGCCCTGCAGCCTCTCCAAGCGGAAACGTCATCTTTTGGCCGATTTCTCCTGGTTCCCGTCTTCGTGTGCCTGGCTTTGATTCGCGGCCGAGCCCTGTGATAATGTGGCTGCCTGGGAAGGAAGGGAGTAGAAGGAACTGGCTATTATGCTTGGCCCCTCTCCAGGAGGTGTTTTTGCTGGGAGGCACCAAGGTCAGAGCTGGGTGGGAAGCGTTCCCCGACAGCAGCCCTCACACATGCACCCCACCATGGCAGGGGGGACGCAGGAGCCCCCACACCACCCCAGCAGCGGGGCTGCCATCCCGGATGCCCATAGCCCAAAATGCCTTGTGTCAGCACAGAAGATGCGTGGTTCCCTTTGCATGCATTTTTTGGGGGAAAGAGCAGCTTTGCAGCCACTCTGCAAAACGAAACAACTCCAAATCTTCCCATTTCCACGTGGAAGGAAGGGGGCAGTGGGTGGGAGCACCCGCGAATGGAGCAAGCAGCAAGGGCTGGGGTGCAGAAAGCACATTTTCACCCTCTTTTTGTAACCACTTTAGAATTTCAGCTGGCTTCAGCCCGGCGCAGGAGCTCCCAAGTCCCGAATCTCATTGCTGTGAGAACAGAACTGGCATTGACCTGCCCCTGAAATGACCTGCTGGCATCAGAGGCATCCCAGGACCCTCAAACCTGGCTCCCCCAGCCCAGCGCAGCAAGAAGAGGCATGTCCAGGTCTCCGGGAGTGACGTCTCCCAAAAAACCTGCCTGAAAACCTGCATGGAGCGAGTGTCCATGTGACATGACGTCTTTCTAGAGTGCTTGCCATGGGAGAGGCAAATCCCAGCGGAGCTGGGTGAAACTGCGGGGATGCCAGCATAACTCAGATGTGCTTGGCATTGCGCGGCGGTCCAGAAATCCAGTATCAGGTTCATGCCCAGGCTTGTGCGCAGAGAATCACGCTTGGGTTTTCACTGCTGCAAGCGATGGTTTTCAATTATTTAATGTAAATCTCAGAAGGGGCCTGATCCTTGCCCCTCCACACCCT
Organism: Grus americana; assembly: GCF_028858705.1. NCBI lineage: Eukaryota > Metazoa > Chordata > Aves > Gruiformes > Gruidae > Grus > Grus americana. The sequence continues at coordinate 10,572,807 of NC_072871.1, read as the reverse complement.
CCAGAGAGCAATTTCTTTACTGAGATGATGAAAAGTCCCGTTTGTCTCAGCAGAAAAAGGAGGAATGGACAAAAAAAGCAAAGAAATGGATGGTTTTGAAAGAAGGTGCACACGACATGCAGGGTGCAAATGCATCCTGCACATCCCCAGGGCTGGGGGCAAAGCTGGGCTGGGGTCTGTACTTCGGGAGAACCGGGGTCACCGCCTGCGTTCCCCTGTAGGCAAGAGCTGGAGGGTGCAGAGCCACCCCCCACCCTGAGCTGGGTGCCTGCGACACCCCAAGGAATCGCCCTGGTGAGGGACGGGACGGGGACACACAGGGTCTGCAGCACCCGGGTGCAGGCAAGGGCAAGAACAAGCATGGAGGGGACAGGGACATGCACCGAGGGATGGGGGGACCAGCATCTCCAGTCAGCCCGTGCAGGTGGGTGCACCCACACCCCGGCACCCGCAAGGGAGCAGCACGGGGACGGGATGGGCTTGGGGCCGGGCGCATCGTCACCCAGAGCTCCATAAACCCCATCGGCCTCTGTTTACACAACAGAGAATGTTTCAGTTGTTTTATGGAGCAGGATAAGAGCAGCACAGGGGACAGGGAGGCCAGGGCTGGGCTGAGAGACACCTGCCCAACACCTGCCCTCCCTTCGCAGCCCATAAAGACATTTTATTTTAAACGTGACACAGATTTTATAGCACAATAGCGCAGCAGCAACTTTCACCCAGGTATAAACAGTACAGGGAAATCTGCTCCTCCGGGACGTCTCCCCGCCTGTCACTAATCCTGTGGGTGAGAGTTACTAAGCTGACTTTACACACCGAGAAACGATGGCCAGAAGCAACCCTGCAATTAAAACCAGTTTCAGCAGCCCACAAGGAGGAAAACGCCGTGGGTGCCAAGCCCAGATGCAGCAACTGTGCCGGGTCAGGGACACGCATGGCACCAACCTCTGCCCAGCGAGGGCTGGCTGTCCTCTGTGCCATCCCGACCACGGACATCCTGGTGGGACCGATCCCCGCAGCGTTGCCAGGAGGAAAGTCATCCTCCACGGGCACGTGCTGCCGGAGGCGCTGCCATCACCGCCGTGCTGGAGGGATGGCGAGATTGGTGTGCTTTATCCTATGGCTGTCCATTCACAATCCTCCACTCAGCTATTTAAGAAAAAAAAAAAAAAGAAAAAAAAGAAAAATCAGGATTTAGACCATTCTTGCAAATCCAGCCTCATTTCTCCAGTGCCCCGGGGAACTGTAGCTTAATCCCATTATGGGGCAGCTTTGGCTGGGATAGTTTTACATTGCAGACTCTGTGACCGGCTGTATTTTTATCTGCTCAGACTTTCCAGGATGCTCTACCCACTTTGATTCAGGCTTAATTACTAAAAATTGCTTTTTTTGAGAGCATGAACAAAGGTGCGGGTGCGTGTACCAGCGCGAGGAGGGCTAACCTTGCGTGTTGCTCCAAAGACCAGCCAGCAGAGGAATGCCAAACCAAGCACGGCGGGGAAAGCAGGAGAGATCCAGTTTGATGTTTGCCTTATCGGTCCTATTTTTATTGCACTGAATGTATAAGAGCAAAATATTGATTGTGATGATAAAGAGATGAAAGTGTCAAGAAGGAATAGGCACACTAGTTACTCAGGCGATTGGAAGCCGCGTTGGTTGTATTTAACAGGCATTTGCCATTAAAAAAACGCCTGTTTTTATTTAAATAGCCTAGGGCAAATTTCTCACTAAACCAACTTTCCCACGCCAGCCCAGTGCTCTAACTCTGGTTTTTGGCAAATTTTTTCCTGAGCTGTCAAGGCAAAATATATATAAGAATGCTGGTCTCACTTAGGTTTTTTTCCAGCCCCTGGAGACATGAAAATAATTTACAGATGTGCATTACCTGTTTATATTTGTATTAAGTTTTGCTTAACGGACATAATTTTCTTAGCTTGCAGTAACAAAAATATATTCCCAGAGTTTCACTCATTTAATTTTAACTTATTAAAACTTTTAAACATGTGTGGAGGTTTTATGTTTTTAAATCACTAATCACATGGACAGTTGCCAAGGTTTCTATTAAAGCCTTTTATGAACGCTATTTTTAAAAGTACCTAAAATCCCATTATTTTTAACCCCTGAAGACCACTCAAAATAAAAAGTTTCTTTGGATTTATGTCATATTCACCTCTTATTGCAAAAAGATTTATGCTGAACGCTGACTCTTCCCTTCCTCCCCATTTTCTGTTACTGGTGGGAGTCTCTGGGGGAGGCGTTTGGGAGAAGGGAACTCGAGGAGGTTCCCTCTGAGGATCTTGCACCAGATGCCCCCCGTACCAGGGGAGGGATGGCACCAGATTAAAGCGGGGCATCTCACAGCGATGCCTGGCTGGAGGAGTCATCCTCGTGCCGAGATGCTCGTGCCCCTGTCCTGCTCATGGGAAACCACAGAGGAGACCTTTACCTCCCCCACAGCAAAGCCTTCCCCAGTGCAGAGCCACCCCACTGCCGCGGGGTCACGGCAGCCCCCGGGTGATGGCAATAAATAGATGTATTTGACCTTTCGCGTTCAGGGGGCGAGGTGGCACGGCTGCACAGCCGCACGCACGGATGTGTTTGCGTTTATCCACAGCCTGGCCCCCGGCTGCCGCGCACAGACCCTCCCCACCGCAGAGGAAAGCCAGGGCCAGGGCTCACACGTGGCTTCCCACGTGCTCTTTCGGCCTCAGGCTCGTGGGTGTCCAGCACCCTGAGAGCAGCCAGTGCCAGGGAGAGCCGGTGATCCGGCAGTGCCTGCCACGGCAGTGCCAGCGCAGCAGGCAGGGCTGCCTGTCTCCACCACCTGGTCCTGCCACCGCATCCCGCCACACTGCACGGCAGCCAGCATCTCCACCCCTCCGTCCCCAGACGGCGTGGGCATGGTGGGGACCCCGACAGCCCCGTGTACCCAGGCACAGCCATGATGGTTCAGTGGGGCTGGGGGGGCTCCCTCCAGTTTTGGGGAGCAAGTCCCCGAGCGCAGCTAAGCTGAACGCGCAGTGCTTTCTGCATATGGAGAACAAGCCCGGGCAAAGCTACGGCCGGTATTTCCAGGCAGGTAAAGCTGGGATGCTCCCTGCTCACTGGGCTCCAGGGGAAGGGAAAAGGGAGAAGATGGAGAGAAAGAGAGCAGAAGTTTCCATCTCCAAGGAAGCCCGAGCGGTAGAAACCTCGGGCTGCCCTCACAGCTGCCTTGCCTCTGGCTGAGGCTGAAGATGGTGGCAAGGTCATGGTGGTGCAGAGACATCACTCAGCTGGGGTGGAGGCAGGGGCTGCATCCCGCTGCCCAGTCGCTGCCGTCCTATTCCTGTCTGCAGGGAGGATAAATCGGGGGGGGGGGGCACCCCCCTCCCTGCCAAGGGTAGAAAATGAGGGTGAAGAGGCATTGCAGCCTCGTGTCCTTTGGCGTCTGTTATTTGCTCATGAAACACGATGACGATCCAGCCTTGCCCCTGCTCTGCTGCAGTGGAGAGAGGCAAGTGGCATCCCCCCAGGATGCTTTAAGGTTTCAGAGGGGGCTTGAGCTCCCAGCAGCACCAGAACCCCGAGCGGCACCATGCTCCGCTCAGAGCCCCGACTCCCCAGCCCGGACCAGGGCACTGTTTTAGAGCCCAAAGTGACAAATGCAGGAGGAGCAGAGGAGGAGAGGAGAGTGCTGGAGCAAGGTACCGCTGCAGGGCTCACTCCTTTGATCTGACGAGCAGACTCTGCCCTTTGGTTTGTTTAATTGTTTCACACTTGCTCTGGAAATAATTTACAACAGGAAGCAGTGGGATAACACCGGGCCTGGCATGGGACGAGATGAGCCCTGGGGGCTGGTGGAGAGGTGCCCTGTGATGAGAGACACAGATGACGAGGGTGTCACCTCCTTCCTATTAACCCATTGCTGACCCTTGCTCCTCTTCCTCTTTCCCAAGCTTTCAGCCAAAGGCCGGCAGCCAGCCCTGCACATCCCCACAATCGAGAGCTGTAAAAGAGCCATCCGATGGTCTCCAACGGCCACAGCTTGGAGGGGCTCAGGGGGAGACCCAGGAGCATGACGGGATTTAGGTGCACCCATCCCTGGGGCGGTTAGTACCCCAAATTCTCTGCTCCAAGCTTTTGCCACCCCCTTTGCAGGCGCCACAGCACAGCGCTGCAGTGGCAGACACTAGGCTGCCGTAGCATGACGCAGGGGACCGGTGTCGCGGTGAGTCTCGCTGAGCAGGGTTGGCCCCCACAACCCCGCGAGGAAGCATCACTCGTTAGCACCCTCACACCGGCTGTTTCCGGCAGCGGTGCTCTGTGGGTACAGTCACTGAGTAAACCCCTGCAGTCATAGCCCTCGGGTGACACCACCAAACACGAGTTTAAGTGTTTAAACCCCTCCCCAGGCTCAGGGCCTGGCTGGGTTTCAGGTGGGACATCCCCACGCTCCCACCCCACAGGCTCTGGGGCAGCTCGGTGTGCCAGGCTCGACCTTGGCACAGTGACGGCTGGGGGCTGGAGCGGGGCTCTGGGGACACGGGGATGAGGACGCAGGGACCCACAGGCAGTGCTGCACGCACAGGAAGCCTGCGCATGTCTGGGGGTTGTCGGGCTGCCTCCCAGGTTTGGCTTCCCCGCTTCTCCTAATTTATTTGTTTATTTGTTGATGCGACGCATCGGGCTGGCCAAGGCTCTGCCTGCAAGTTCATTAGTTCACAGCACAAAACAAATAACATCCGACCCCAGCTCCGTGGGTAGCTGCCTGCACGTATGGTGAAGGCGGGTAGGAAATGGCTTGGCATACCTGCTCGCACCTGCATCGTGGTGCAGGTCAGAAGGTGAATCCCACCCCATTCCCCAGAGTGCACCCTGTGCCCAGCTCTCCTGTGACCCCCAGGGGATGCTCAGCCCAAGCCCTGGTCCCCCAGTGCAACCGGGCATTTACAACCGCCCCATCCCCGTGTGTCCCCATGGTTTGTGGGCTCAGGGCCCCTGCCCAGACACGCTGTGGGCCAGGCTGGGGGCCTGGGTCCTCGGGCAGTCCCTGAGCAGGTGCTGCAGCCCCCAGGGGCTGTGTCCCGGGCCTGTGCAGGGGCTAGGAGGGCTGCACTGGGGGGGGCTGTGCAGGGGCTGTACTGAGGTTGGTTAAGGGGGCTGCACCAGGGCTGGGAGGGGGCTGTACTGGGACTATGGGGGGAACTGCATTGGGATCATGCAGGGTGTAGGTGGGGGGCTGCACCAAGGCTGGGGTGGGGGGCTGAACTGGAGGTGTCTGGGGCTGCATTGGGGATGTCCAGGGGCTGCCTTGGGACTATGGGGGGGGGGGCTGCATGGCGGTGTCCGGTGGCTGCATGGGAGGGCTGTGCTGGAGCTGCACTGGGGTTGGGGGGCTGCACTGCGGGGTTGTGGGGACTGCGTGGGGGGGCTGCACCGTGGGTGTCCCCGGCTGTCCGGGCGGGCTACACCGGGGGTGTCCGGTGGCTGCATGGGAAGAGGGGCTGCACTGGGGCTGTCCGTGGGGGCTGCGCGGACCCCGCAGCCCCACTCCCGTCCCACGCAGGGACCCTCCGTGGCGGGAAGGGGGGTCCCAGCGGCGGCCCCCCGGGCTGGGTAGGGAGGAGCGTCCCGTCCCGTCCCATCCCGTGCACTGCCGTGCCGTGCCGCGGCGTCCCGCCCCGCGCCGTCCCGCCCCCCCCGCCCTCCCGCCCGGCCCGGCCCGGCCCGCCGGGGCTGAGCAGCCGCGGGAGGCGCCGGCGCTCGGAGTCGCTGCGCTCGGCGCTGGGGCGCGGTGTGTCTGGGGTTCCCGGCGGGGCAGCGCGTACCGGTACCGGCTCGGCTCGGCCGAGGCCCCGCGGATCTATGCGGCTGTGAGCGGCGGGAGCAGAGCGGGATGGAGCGGCTCCTGGCGCCCGGCCTCCTGGTGCTCCTGCTGCCCGCCCTGACGCGAGGTGAGGGCCGCTGCGACGGGCCCCGGACCGGCCGCCCCTGCACCCGGCAGGAAGTTTGCCGAGAGTGGGGGTCGGGCGCGGCGTGTGCTCCGGTCCCGGCTGGGCACCGCGGACATCGGAGCGCGGCACCGCCGGGGCGGGTGGGGGAGGAGGGGGGGTCCGGAACGCGGGGTCCCCGTGGGAACCGGGACTCGGTGCCGCGGGATGCCTGGGAACCGGGCTCAGGTCCTGCGGGGGAACCCGAGCTCGGCGCCGCCGGCGGAACCGAGGTCGGAACCGTGAGGGGAGCGGGGCTCGGCACCGCGGGGGGGGCGGGGGGGAGGGGAGGCCGGAGCCGCGGGGGGGCCAGGGCTCGGTGCCCCGGAGGAGGCGGCGGGGGAGCGGCGCTCGGGGCCGCCGGGAACCGAAGCTCGGTACCAGGGGGTGCCGCGGGGAACTGCGCTCGCTGCCGTCGCGGGGACCGGAGCTCGGTACCGCGGCCGGCCGGAGCGGGGCGCGGCGGGGCGGCGGGGGAGCCGCAGCTTGGGACGGGCTCGGTCTGGCGGAGGGGCGCGCGGGGCGGCCGCGCTCCTGCCTGTTGTTCCGCGAGAGCTTTTGACCGTTTTGCAAATTTTTCTCGGTTTCCTGTTTCTTGAAAGTCAGCCGGGTTCCCCTTACCGCCCCCCCCCCCCCCCCCCGCAACCCCCTCCTCCCCTGCGGCGCCGGCCCCGGGGCGGGTCCGGGTGCTTCGCCGCAAAGCGCTGGGCGACCGTCGGGGCCGGGGGAAAAGAGCCCTAAAAGTGGCCGGAGGTGCGGGGCGGAGCGGGGAACGGCCCGCTCCGGGGTGCCGGGGCTCTGCCGTGCTCCCGGGGACCCTGCGATGTCCCCTCTGCCCCGGGGCCGAGCGAGCAGCCTCCTCCTCCGCAGGAGTGTCCTGGCAGGATTTGGGGAAGGGAAGGCAACGGGGCTGCCTTCACCCTGCTCCGCACCGGGGCAGCCCGGGCTGAGAGCCGTGTCTGGTGCCTGGTCCCTCGGAGGAAAAGTTTGCAGAAAGTTGTGCCCGGCCGGAGTGGTCCCCAGCACCCCACTCCATCCACCCGTGGGACACGCGGGGCTGCAGACGGAGCCCCGAGCCCAGGGGGTGTCCCCGGGGTGCGTGGGACTTGGCAGCCGTCCGGGGAGAAGTTTGGTTCTGGCGGTGGCGGCGTGAAGCTGTAGTCGCTCAATGTGAAACTGCTCTGGCTGCACACGCGTGTCACAGAACCGGTTACCGTGAAGAGCGAGTGGGGCAGAGAAGGGGAAGAGCGAGCCGGGGTGGAAATCGGAAGCGATTCTGGTACTTTCAGTGAGTTGCTGTGGTAACTGTGCAGAATTTGGCTCTAAGGGCCAGACAATGAAACCTTTACTCATAGCAAGTTGTGACGGGCGACTCATTTCGTTACTGAGTTAATGGTAACTACTGGGCCCTCGGGCAGATGGTTTTTCCCAAATGGCATTTGTCACTCAAGGGCCTGATCTGGGGTTTCTCTCTGTCACTCCTCCTGCTGGAGGAGAAGGCAGAGCCTACCATCAAGCCCACCCCGAGTTTATTTTTAGGTGAGCCTCTCTGTGCTGGGGCCACACGTTCCCTGCCCGCCTCCATCACCCTGCGGGTGCTGCAGTCCCCATCTCACCAGGCTGCGCAGGGGCAGGGCGCTCTGGGGGTCTTGGCAAGCCTGTCCCTCGCCCGGGTGACGCTAGGGGATGCAGCCCCCCCCCGCCGCTGCCACCCGGGATCTGCGCTGTGGCTAACGCTCTCCTTCTGTTTGCAGGTTTACGGTGTACACAGCTTGCCGAATCCTGCCTCAACGGGGGCAAGTGTGAAACTTTTCTCAACGGGACGGAAGTGTGCCAGTAAGTATGGAGGAGCCAGAGGATTTTCATCTCCCCCGACCAACATATTGACATGCATGTTGACTTTGCTTTGAAGGCTCTGGATTTAATAGGGCAAGATGCGTTTTCTTTCCTTGAGTGGCAAGAATAACCTGCTTGTGTAGGAGTCGCCGCGAGTTTGGCAGGATTGGGCTTTGTTCCTGGCTGGGTGGAAAAACATGGGCAAAAGGCCATGTTTTGCTGGTGTTAACCTATGCAGACTGCCCTGCTGATGGAGCAGGAGGTAGGGCCAGCCCGCAGCACTGGTTGGACCGTCGGGCAGGGAGGGAGGCTGTCTGTCTGTCTGTCTGTCTTCCAGCTACTCCCTCCTGCCCCTGAAGCATTGCCTTTCAGTCCCTTGCACCCTGGCAGTTTGTGGTGCGGTGTCCAGTACATCTCCAATAAACTTTCAAGAGAGGTTTCATGGCGTGGGTCTGGCTGCTGGAGCTGCCCCGTTGATGTCCGTGGGTCTGCGGGGCATCGCCTGGGGCAGGCGGGGGAGCAGGGCCACCTCCTCCCGCAGCCCTGCCGGTGCCAAGCTGTGGTCCAGCCCAGCGTTCCTGGCGGGGACCTGGCACCCGGGCAGGAGCTTTCTCCAAGCCGATTGTGGGGAAACGGATGTGTAAAGCGTTGGGACTCTTTGAAGGACCAACTGACCCACCGCAGCGATGGCCGATTCACTCCAGGCTCCCAGGGAACAATAACCAAGAGAAATGAATAAGACTCCAGCTCCCTTTTTAAAACTATTCCATAAAAGAAATGTGAATGGGCAAGGCTCTGTTTTCCGGCCAGATTTCCCCTCTGCCTGTTGAACGTGGCCCGAGCTGAGAGCAGGCGGGGAGATGTTCCCACCCACCCCAAATTTCCAAATAGGAAGTCCTCGGCGGAGGAACCTGAAGGCATTTCCAATCCCAACCTGTTGAATGGCAGTTTCCCTTGACAATGTGTGTTGCTTTTTTGCAAATCCGCCTGGGTGCCGTTACTCTGCCCAGTAGCCAGGCACCTCCCGCCCCCTTCTCCAAGCTGAGCCCCCCAACCCTTTGGTGCAAATAAATCAGCAAATCAATCAGGCACATGAGCAATTTAATGGACAAAGGCTGGGTCCCTTTGTGAGCCACTAATGAATGCACGCCACTTTTTTTTGCACAGAAGCCCTTACCAACGCTTGACGCTCTAAATCTTGTTTTCTTTCATTCAAAGAGCGACAGCTGGGATTCGGTCGAAATTCGGCAGCTATTGTTAAGGGAGGCAGATTAATGCTGTGTGACTAATCATGTATGGCTTCCCAGAATGCCCAACCCTCCGCCCCCTCCCCAACCTTACACCCCTCCTTTTCCTTGTGGTCATTCTTCCCTTTTTTTCTTAAGTCTCTGCAACTCCTGATTTACATTTCATGTGCAGATGGTGATGGAATCTAATTAGATCTGATGCGTGCGAGCTCTATTTGGAGGAGAAGCCTCCAAAGTAGGCTTGGGGTGGGTTTTTTTTAAGAGAAAAAGTTAACTTTGAAGAACTTCTTCGTTGCTAGCTGCGAATAACCGCCTCTCTCTTGGCTGCAGACGCCGGGATGGCTTCGCAAGTGTGTGTGAGTTATTTTTGCAGGAAACCAAGGTGTGTGCTCTCAGTGTGTTAAAGCGCTTGTCCCGTGCAGGGTACGCTCTGTGGGCGATGGGGGCAGATATTAGATGTACTGCCAGCCTGGAGGAGGTACAACTTTCCAAGGTATCTGATAGCAGCTCGCAAAATCCTGGTTTTTCACTTGTTTGAATATCTCTTTACGAGGAGTTTTGCTTCCAAGATTCTTAAACAAAGCAGAGCCAAGAACACAGATACCAGACGCAGAAAAGCTTGGCACTGCCCTTTGGCGCCTGCGTGAAATGCACCATTTTGGCTGCTGGCCACATCTCCGCTCGGCCTGGCACTTAACAAAGTTTGGCCATAAAGCCCCATTGTGCTGCCCCCACAAATCCAATTAGAAAGTAGAGTGAAATAAATAGCGTACGAAGGAGATGCTACTCCAGCGGACAAGCGTCCCGGCGTTTGTGGCGAGAGAGAGCTAGTTGGGTTACGTGAAGACGACTCTGATAACACCAAAACCGAGTTATCAGCCCTGTTACGGAAAGGGAATCGCCGGTGCGAGATGAGGAGCTTTCTCTGCCTTTATTATTTTACAGCGATAGTTTGCAAAAGTCCAGGTGCCTTATCTTGCCTGTACCTATGCCAGGCAGTCCGGGGCACGCAGGGCTTTAATCGAATGGAAAGGACTGAGCATTTGATCGGCTGGAGGGCTCGTGACAGAAGCGGCCTAATTAAGCCGCCTTTGGAGCTGTTTTCCATCTGGGCAGGGGTAGCCGAGTCTTTCAGTGCTGGGAGAGCAGCAGCAGAGTTTTTGTGCATCTTGCACGGACCCCAGCTGAAGGCGCGGGGTGTTTCTGTCCCATGCATGGCACTTGCGCCAGACCTGGAGCTTTAAAAGGTCCGGTCTGCAGACGATGGCTGCTGCGGTGTTGCAGTGTGGTTTCATGCCACTGGGGAGCTGTGGCTTTCCAGAAAAGGCACTTGCCTCTGACTGAGGCATTTTCCCAGACAAAATGAAAAGGTTTTCCAAAAGGTCGTTTTGATTTCTAGTGGTAGCTCCTAATTAGACTGTTGGATAACCGTAGTTTTGACTGGCATCCCTGCAAATGAGCGGGGCTGATTTTAGATCGCTGTGCCATGTGACGCTTATTCCCAGGACCTCCCTTGCTCCGCTAGTTAAAAGCAGATGGCATGAAAGAGGGCTGAGTTTCAAACCCCGCTCCACCAGCCTTTCACCATTAAAGTCAGAGGAGCTGTGTCTGGGTTGTCATACTCTTGCCCAGAGAAACCAAATAGACGGCAGAGGAAAAGAGTAAGTTAAATTAATCACTAGGCTTGCGCTGAAAAGGGGGAAAAGTCGGTTTGCTAAAGTACTTCCTCTGTTTATGAATCAGCGCGGCGTTGTAGTTCAGCCGGGGCGATGGCTCCTGAGCTGGTGCCCATTGCCACCACCAGCTTCCACGGGCAGCGGGCCAGAAACCTTGGAAGAAACATTCAGAGGGGGACTGTAGTGACAAGAGATGATTATTTTAGCTCAAAACTTTCATGAGACAACCAGGAAGACAGAGGAGTGATCTGAGCCCTGCAGTTCTGTGCCCTTCAAGTTATTCAACTGCTCAGTCATTGTTATCTCATTGTAAAGGGCGGAAGTTTCCTTCTGGTTTGGTTTTTCTCATGTGCTTTAACCTAACGTTATTTCCATGAAATAATAACAAAGAAAAAAAAATGCAGTCTCCGTGCTGGAGAGGAAGAGGGTGGAGTGTTGAACAATCAACCAGAGGAAGCTCTTAAAGAAGTAGAGGAGCGGTGATTCAGCCATGTTGAGAACTCGATGGCTCTTTCGAGTCTGATCTCATTCTCGGAAAGAACAAGGTGGAAATGGGTAAGAGGGTAGATTAAAAATACAAAAGCATCACCTGTTGTGGATTCCAGTGGAAGAGAAACTTAGCTGAGAAACCCAGCTGGTGAGGTCACTGGGACAGCAGCGGGATTTTTTAGCTCTTTTTCTAGAAAAATCTGTGTTTACATCTCTCCTCTCTGCAGGGCATCTTGATGGTTATCGCTTGTCTCAGGTGGTCCCACTGACTTCTGCTAACTTACCCTGGGATTTTATTGGTTGGGCTGAGGTTTTTTTTTGCTTGATTTTTCTCACGGCTTGGTACTTGTGGTGGCCAGAGGGTTGTGTTGCATTTGGACAGGGGCCAGCATGGGTCACACTCAGGAAGAAATACTTCGGTAGGTCCCTCAGCAGTACTGGTGACACAGAGAGGAGCAGGAGAGGCGGGGTGAAGCCCACTGAGGTGAATTTGATTGGGGGTCCCCAGGATGCCGAGGGGATGAGGTGTTTGCAGTGGCCATCACCACCTGAGGTCAGAGGGGCTGTTCCCCGCCGGGTACTTGCAGCTGTTAAATGTGTGATGCGGTGCACGGGGCTCTGCTCCACGTGTAGCTTCTGTAGGTCACTCACTTTGTCATACGGAGTGTGTGTTATTCCACAAAAATCTCTTCCATCTCAACCACCTGACTTGCAGTTGTCTTACCTGCTGGAAGCCACGATACATCCATTTGTTCCATGCCCTGGTCTCACCTCCAAGGCTGTTCCAGTTTATTGTATGTAGCATGAGGGAGACACGTATAAGTCATTGCAAGACCAAGCTATTCACCAATTAAGGGCTTGGATAACATAATCAGGAGGCAGTTAGCAAGTTTTAAAATAACATTGTTTGGAAATTAACCTGCTCTTTCCAGGCCGGGAGGTATGGTGACCCTCGTTTTGCTCGTGTTGGTAGGTGTCCCAAATGGTAACGGCGTGTGTACATGAGTGGAATGTGAAATTTATAGAGCATCGGTGTGTTTAACGAGGAAGTAGCCTCGGGGTGCAGTTACCAAGAGCTGGTAAGCTCTGGATCTGGATGGAGACTTCTCTGTGGTTAACATGTTGCCAAACTCCAGGTGAAGGTTTTGGACCATGTATTGGGGCTGCGGAGTAGAAGAGCCTCTGGGATACAAGTTAAACCCCCTGGGAAAGCAAGACCTGCAGTGGGGTCTTGGTTGAGTCCGAGGGGCCAAAAAGGTGGTCAGGGCCTGTCTGTCTTCACTGCAGGTGCGTGGCTTTGTGTCCGGCCGGCTCCTGCTGCCGCCCAGGATGGGGCAGCACCACAGGCCGCTTGGGCTGCTTGCTCACCGCTCCCCAGGCCAGTCTTGGGCTGATCTCCTGGCCCTTTGCTTTGGGGACCAGGGTTAGAAAGACCATCAGGCTGGAGGGGTGAAGGTTTGGGGTGATTCCAGATGCTTTCCGAATGGTCTCTTCATCTCATTGCATGCCCTTGGCATGCAGCACCGAGCCCCAGCTCCTGGAAGTGGCTGTGCCAAAATCCTGCAGGTCCCTGACATTGCCCTGCTGCGTGGTGCCCTCATGAGCCTGGATTTGCTGCGGGGAAGAGGCATCCCAGCTTCCCCCACCCATCCATCTATGGAAGGGCTCCATCCTGCAGTGCTGGGCTCCTTGGGGTTGGCCTCGACAGGTATCGGCAGCGGTGGGTCAGTGTTACCACCATCCAAGGACTGCCAGGCATGGACATTGTGTTGGGTGCTCACCAGCCCGGAACTGTACTTGTGCTTTGGTCTGGGGTAAAGCTGCAGCTACTCACATCGGCCAGAGATCTGGAAAGAGCAGAAGAAGTGCTTTTCTGGTGTCGAGGGGGGCATTGCAGTTTTGCTTCTTGGGTGTCTGAGCTTGGAGGCATCCCGGAGCAGGAGCAGATGTGAGGGTCAGGACTTTGGCACCGCTGGCGTCAGCAGCATCTGATCAGGGTTGCTGAGGAAGCCCTGGTTGGACTTAATAGCACAGTTCTCTTTGCACATCTATCACGTGTGATGTTGGGAAGTCTTTGCAGCACTCCGCTAGGTCTTGGTGACATCGGACCATGGCAGCTCTCATCTGCCTGCTTGGAGAGTCCCAGGACCCCTAGAGATGCCCACCTGGGGACACCCAGTCTTTACTTTGACATCTGAGTCTTGCTGGTAGAGCAGCTTGGTGCAGCTTCCAGCCGTCTGGCCAAGGTGTGATGGTGGCCGTTCAGACTTGCGTGCCCTTGACTGGACTCTGCCTTCCTCAGTGCATGGCAGTGCCTGGACCCATTGCAGCACCTCCGTCTACAGTTCTAGCGCATGTCTGGCAGATCGGGTCACCTTGTATCACCTCCCTGCGTTGGTGAGTGCCCCGTGGGCAGGGTTCTGCGGTACGGGTTGGTGTCAGAGTTTCCACATAAATCAAGTGAGATGTGCTTGGTGCCTTCGTTTATCTCCATGTGCTGTTGCTTATCTGAACATCAAAACCTGTCTTGGTGCGAGCTGGAGCAGCACAACCTGCCAGGTACATCCTGGCTGATGGAGGTGAATTAGGCGATGGAGGTGCCTGTTGGTTAATGCAGCGCTCGGTGTAAGAGATGCAGGACCAGGACCACGACTAAAAGCCCATGCGTGGGGTTGAGGGGGGAGCCCTGCCCCGGGATGGAGCAGCATCCTGCCCACCGCCCCACGTGCAGTGGGGTTTGTGCCCTGCTCGCGGCCGGTGATGTCCCACGTCTGTGTCTGCAAAGGGCGGTTGGGAGCACGTGAGCGATGTGCGCGCTGGGTGTGCCTCCCTCGCGCAGCAGTAATTAATGTCTACGTCAAGCTTTCACCCGTCACGTCCTCCCCTTCCCCCATGGCAGTCTGGAGTTAATATTGGAAAAGTCGGTTAAACAGTTAATGTTTAGGCCCTGGTTAGCAGGCTCTTGCACATTTCCAGCAAAGGGAGCGGAGTTGCATTTTAATGGGAAACTTTCACGCTCAGTCAAGTTGCAAAAATTTATTTGCGCAGAAGTCATTTTCTTTTAACAAGTTTTCACCCTAATTCCCTTCCCCAAAATCTGAATTTAATGGTATTTATATGGGAAATGGATTTATTAAGTTTTAATGATGCTATAACATTGCCCTTATTTAATGGAAGGGGCACGCTGCAGGCAAGCGGCCATGTGGTGGTGGGCTGGGAGGGCTGGGTGCCGGGAGGAGCACCGACGGGCTGGGGAGCCCGTTGCTTGGGCTTGATCTAAAGTCAGTGTAGCTGAGAGCGGCGGTGCCAGGCTTTGCTTGGACCTCCAGGGCTGTGCAGGATCAGTCCCGGGCTGTCGCAAGGGCTGGGGCTGCAGGGCTGAGCCTCGCCTCCCGCTGCCGATTCCTCCTCATCCTCCACCGGAGTTCCTGGTGCGATGTGACACTACCTGTGTCCACCGTGACTGTCACCAAGGGGAGCAACCGAGCTTTGTCAACTGCTCTGTCCCATGTACCCATGCCGAGAGAGCCGGCATCAGCGGGGCGATGGGGGACCCCAAGGACCTTACAATCCCCACCAGCATCATTGCCTGGGGGCTGCGTGTTTCTGAGCATGCAGTGGTTTATTTTAAGATGGAAGTTATCCGCTTTTGATGAGCAGCCGTGGAGGAGAGCATGTCCCCAGTGCTCCCGACCCACCTGTGTGTCCTTGCGCAGGGGGATCAGAGAAAGACCCTCCCAAAGGCGCTCACGGACGGTTAACCCATCAAATAGCTCCTCTCGGGGCAGGTGGAGGAATGTGGCTGTCGACAGCGGGATGCGCAGTGCCGCTGGCTCCCGCCTTCGCGCCCACGGCCCGTCAGCGGCCGGAGCCCCGCACGCCGGCTTCGGGGCGGGCTGGGAGAGTGACCCCGCGGGGGAGCCGCCCGGGAGGAGGGGGGGGCCTCTCCCCAGCCCCTATTAAAATGTTAGACACAGACCTCAAAGTCAAAAGGCAGGGCGACAGACGGCCCTTTCACAGGGCCTGCTGCTCCCCACAAAAGGGGGGTTTCCAGGGGAGGGGGGCAGGAATGCGAGCTGCGGCCGGAGGGCAGAGCCGCTGCCATTGTCCCCGCTCCCTCGGCGAGGGCGTCATGTTGACACAGGGATTTCTGCCGGCAAAAGGTGTCGGAGGCAGAGTCTTCCCTCCCTCTGTCAACGTTTCCTTGGTTAAACTTGGCAGCAACAGAAATCCCGGGATACACATCCCCGGAGCAGATACTCGTCTACTCGGAGGTGCTTTACGTCCCTCAGGCCGTGCTTTCCAAGGGGGCGAGGGTTTTGTCGCTAATAACTATTTTTGAAAGCTTTGCTTGCAAAGAGAAACCAGCAGCTTCATGGCTGTGAGGTTGGGGGGAGCTGGATCCATCGCTGTCCAACCGTCCCCCTCTTTGCCTGCTCACCATCTCACAGATTGCTTTGGCTTTCGGTGGGGTTTGCGCCGCAGGGGCACCCGTGTGCTCTGCAAAACCCCCCTCTCCTCCTGTTTATAAATATAGGAGCTAAATATAGCTTGTTTAAACTCTTGGTGGCTGTTCAGATCCTAATCTCAGGTTTTATGTTCAGGATTAGAAGAGTGGGATGGTGGGGTCACACATGTCCCGGGTGGGAGTTTTCCATATTTGGCTCTCGGGCAGCGCCGTGTTTAGCCGAAACTTGATTTGAGGGGGAAAAGGGGGGGGAAAAAAAAAAAAAAAAAGTTCATCATCGCTGAGTGAGATGGTGACACCAGCGCTGCGTGCGTGCCAGAGCTCCCGGGAGCAAGGCGGCGTGAACCCACCCTGCGCAGGCAGCATGCGTGGGCAGCGCTGTGTCCAGAGCGGGTGAAAAAGGCCATTTACCCCAAAAGGGATGGGGAAGGGAGGGTGGCCTTGGGTGCCAGCGGTGCTGGGCTGGCTCGTGGCCTGGTGAGGTGGAAATTCCTCATCTCCCCCAAATTCCGATTTTTCCTTATTCTGGCTTAAAGAATAAAACATTTTTAAAGGGAAAATGTTCACAAATGAGAAATGGAAACAGGGAGCAGTTGCAGCGGGTGTTCTCGAATGCCACAGCTGCTGGGCAGCACCGCGGAGGAAAAGACGAGCCGGGTAACTTAATGGTGCCTAATGCACACCCGTCACCAGTGTGGCACTTGCCTGGGGACCTGCCCCGGCGTGGGCGGGCGGTGGGACTGTTTGCCAGCCTTAGCCCAGGTTGTGTTCCCCAGGGATGGGCAGCTGGAAGCACAGCCCTCGTGGTCGCCCCATCAGTGGGCTCCTCCAAGAGAAGGAGCAGGGACTGGGATGAGCGGGGAGAGCAGAGCTCAGCACGGGGCAGCCTGCTCCCACAAACAATGGGGCTGTGCGGATTTACACCGGCAGAGGATATAAAAAACATCAACTGGAGGAGAAAAAAAATATTTAATAGCAGCCATTGTTGAGGGTGGGAATGAGGCGAGTTTTGTCTTGGTCTCTTCCTTCGACATCTTTCATGTTTATTGTGAATGAAGCTCCATTGAAAGGCAGCTCCTTCCCAGGTAGCTGGTTACCACCCGGTGAATAGCCTGGCCACTTTGCTTAGTAATGGGATTACATTGTTTTTCATTACAATGGGAACTTTGATTCCCAAACTGTCCTGACTAATGTCTGCTTAAGAAACAAAGCCTTTCCCCCCCCCCCCCTGCTCTGTGCTGGTAGGAGGAACAGGGCTCTAGCATGATTTTCCCCACTCCCGTCCATGAGTATATCCAGCTTTGGGAATTCCTTTAGTTTCTCTCCAGATGAAAGTCTGGGTCTTAAAATCTCAATTAGATGGCTTGGGCTAGGTCAAAAATGAAATGGAACAAGAAAAAAACACATCAAAGACTTTGGATTGCAGTTTGCTTTTTTTAATTAAACAGGACTGGAGATCTGCTCTTGCTTTATTAACCTGATGTCACTCGAAGTAACCTGCTGCTTTGCCAACCACCCTCCCTGTGTGAAACTCTGTTTTTTTCCCAGGCTGGTGTCCCAGAGTGTTTAATAAAGCAGGGCCTGGATGGGACTTCATAAAAACCACCGGTTTGGTCTAGCACGGGGTTTTTGGTGCTGGGAGCCACGTCACGGCTGCCAGAGGTGTTTGTGGGGCCGTGCCGGCGCCGGGGGAGCGTGGCAGGGCTGGCGGGAGCTGTGGGGTGCGTTGCCCGGTCGGGGTGCCCCACGTGGGCGAGGGGGAGCTGAGCAGCTCTGCTTTCTCTGCCTTGGCTCTCCTGGAGCCGTGGCGAAGCCTTTGGGTTTTTAACGGATGCGTGTGCCAGAAACCACAGAGCGAAGCTGCAGGTGAGGTGCGGTGAGCCCAGCCGTGCGCACTGCTGGGGGGGGGGGGGGGGGCTCAAGCGGCCCCCACCAGCCCCTGGCTGCCAGGGCGGGAGGGAGCATCCACGGCCCCACGTGCCCCAGGGAGGTCAAGGCAGCGTCCAGCAGCGTTCCTCATCTCCCGGCACCCATCTTCTGCCGGCTCCGGGGGTGCCGTGCCACCCCAAGCAGGGTGGTGATGCCAGGGCAGGAACTGAGCAGGAGACGGGACCAGAGTGCAGGGTGCTGAGCTCCACTTTCCCAGCAGGACCATTTTCCAGGCCTGTCTTCCTTCTCCTGGCTCCGCAGTGTTTTCCCACGCTCGGCGGGGTGTTTCCGAGGCGGGCTGACACCGCTGGGAAGTTGTACGCACCTGCGGTCCCCAGTGATGCTCCTGCAGGAGCACAGGAGGGGCTCATGGGGAGGCGACGGAGTAACGGTGGATGGAATAAGATGGAATGGGAAGATGGAGTAAGAAGCAGATCTCTTCTCTCAGTGACACGGAGACATATCTCTGAGCGCTGGCCCTTTCTCTGGTCGGAGCGGAGCTGAGGGAGATCGGGGTCCCCCAGGCTGGCACCGAACAAACATGTCTTGGGGGGAAGGGTGTAACTTCAGGAGAAAGCTGGGGTGTTACTTCCAGGCTGTGCCAGGCAGGAAGCCACCGGCACAACTGGAAAAGTGACTCTTGTGCGTGGATGCCTGACGGAAAGCAAGCTTAACGCCCAGGGTCTACAGCTGCTGGGGCTGGGGAAGGCGTGAAAGCGGGCGGTTGTGGTTCCCGTCCGTAAGCCCAAGGGGGATGGTGGGGTAGGGTCGTGTCACCGCTCTGCGGCTGGGAGCAGCATGCGGTGGTCCTGCGTGCAGCTAAGGGAGACTCTTGCTGGTTATTTCTCCTTCCCTCAGCTGTTGCCAGCAAACACGTGAAATCCGAGTGTCCTGCTCGCGTTTGGCCGCTTGCTTTGCTCTGCAGGGTCCGGACGATGCTGGCACAGGCGTCCGCTTGGTTGCGCAGCACCATTGCTGGTGCAGAGGGCTCTGCGGTTGTGATGGTCCCTCGGCGGGGACCCTCTGCACCACACAAGGTCACGGTCGTGGTTTCTGAACCACCTCTGTGCTGGGATGGCTCTGCCGGAGGCTTTGGGGTGCAGGGAGGGCAGCTCGTCTGGGATGGCTGCTCCAGGCCACGGGTACCGCGGATCAGAGAGCAGCATCCCCCACAGCCCAGCCTGGGGACGGGTGTTGGGGTGGGGGCTGCTCCCCCCGGCAGGGAAGATCCCGCACCCAGCGCCTGGGTTTGCTGCTGCCCCAGAGGCAGCGGGGACTCTCCTGGCCCCATTAGCCTCAAGTACCCCCAAAACGGGGCTTGAGTAAAGACCTGAGCCTCCCCTCCTCAGCTTTCCCACGGTGCTCGTATCTTGGGGAAAACAACCGCGGCCGTTTATGCTTCCAGCAGATGAGGGTGAGGAAGAGGTTATGTGATAACAGCGCAGATAAGAGGCAGCCTGGTCGCGGGGCCAGCGGCCGGGATGGGGCTCCCCGCCAGCCCCCTGTCCCCTCCCGCAGCGTGGGGCTGCCCCCCGGACATGCCCCCCCATGGGGTAGGGATGGGGGACAGCGCCTGCGTGTCCGGTGGCTGGTTTTCATTTTGCTTGTGGGTTTATTTTGTGTGTTTTAAGCCTGAGGTGGGTTTTACCTCCAGCCCTGCCACGGTCTCAGCCCTTGGGAGGACACACTGGGGCCGGGCAGGAGAGCAGTGGGTGCTGTGAGTGCGGCCGTTCTCAGCTGCGGGGCGACGCAGGCTGAGCCTCTGCTGAGCGCCCCGCATCCAGGGCATCCCCCATGCACCCAGCACCTCTGAAACACCCCCCCAGCCTGCGCTTATGCAGGGCTGACGCATCCCGAAGTTGAACAAAGCCCCCGTGCCGCCATGCAGGAGCTGTGCCGGGGTGGGGTGGGCTGCGGGAGCACCTGGGTGTCATCTGTGCCGGCCGTGGCAGATGGCAGCTTAGCGCCGAAAGGAAAACAGCAAAACTCTTGAATTAGTCTTGGGTCAGAGGTCACAGAAACATCTGCCTCGGGATGCTTTCAGTGCCCGCATTGCTGCGGAGGGACAAAACCTGTTGCTGGTGGGTTGGGGGAAAAGCTTCGTGTGCTGTGAGAGGGAAGGGAGCGAATAAAGGGCCGGCGGCACGCGTGGAGTCGCACGCACGGAGCACCCAGTGTGTGGGGGCCAGGAGAGGCACCCCAGGTCTGCCGGTGCCGCTCACAGGGCGAGGGGGTGCTGGCAGCCGTGGCACCCAGGTGAGCACGTGCCATGCAAAGCTGGGGCAGCGGCGTGGCGAGAGGCAGCAGAGCTGCTTGGCGCTCTTGATATTTCTGCAGCTCATTCATGCTTTTGATTATATGGTCTGCCGAGCTTTTCTGGAGCCCTGCTGAAATAACTGCAGCGTTGGGCTGTTGTTTGTAACTCGTTAAGGATGTGCAGCAGACACAACAAATGCACGTGCCCACGCTGAGCAGATCCAGATTTGGCCTGGGCTCGGTGCTGGGAGCAGGATGGGAATTTGGGGCCGCTGTTCCCGTTCCCAGGCCATCCCCTGAGACTGGCTGTCTGACCTTGGACAAGGCCTTCTCCATCACCCTTCACATCACCCGTGAATCGTGCCGGAGATTTATGGGTCCGGAGCGCGGGGCATTATTCATTGCGCCTCCCCCCTCGCAGCAGTTTGAGCTCCAAGCGCTTGCTCGGGGCCAACGTTGAGGGGGAAGATGCGCCACAGCCCGATATCGTGGGAATCCAGCCCCCAGCCTCTGCCTGATCCCCCGAAACAAAAAGCCACCAAGATGAACGGGAGCCCCAGATGCTCCGGGGGTGTAAATCAGTGTGTTCACACCTGCAAGGAGCACATGCAGCATCCCCATCCGCAGGGATGGGGACCAGCTGCTGCATCGCTGTCCCCTGTCCTGCCCGGTGCTTCGGCGATGGCCCCGGTCCTTTGGTTAAGTCACGTAGAAAATATCGTAGAAGTGAAGAGTTGTGAGACTGTCCACCCTGACTGGCTCCTTGTGCCGGCACAGTGCTGGGAGAGGGAGCATTGTGCATTGGAGCGTGGCTCGGCCATCACCGGGGTTGGGATGCTCTCACCTTCCATCACCATCTAAAACAGCAGAGTGGGTCGCGGCTGGAGCATTTGATGCCTTTTCAGTGGGTTAATGAGTCAACGGAAACATTTCTCAGCTGCATGCTCAGGGGACGGAGAAACACCGGTATTTTTAGCCGTTCCTGCCTGGGTTGGGAACGGGGCGTGCGTCACGCGTGGGGCTGGAAGCATGGCCACGCTGGCCTCTCCGGGGATTTCACGGAGGCTCCTCAGGACCCTGGGCAGCTCGGCTGCCTTTCGCTGCCTCAAAGGTGGTTTCTAATGGCCCTTCTGAGCTGTTTTGATCTGAGGAACCGCCCTGTCCTCTGCCGACACATATATCTATAATTAAAGCATAGCTTTAATGTCTCTTCTGCTCATTGCCATAAGCTGCTTGAGGTTTGGTTTGGGTAGCCCTCGCTTGGGAAATGCCAAAGGAAAAACCACAGGGTGATCTTCACCTGGCTGAGCCCGAGGGGACGTCGCATCTTCCACGTCTGCTCACCTGGGATCCCTGACGCCACCACCCACTGGTATGTTTTTTACAGAAAATAAAGCTTAGCTCCCTGGGCTGAACTTTAGGAGAGGTTTTTCGCCCCTGGAGAAGTAGGTGGATGCATGATGAGGTTGCAGCACGGCTGGGAGCTGAACCTGGCTCTGCTGAATCCAGCCTTTCCAGACCTGGGAGAGCTTAAAAATAACTACGTCTTGGGCTGGCCCTATTTTTTACCTGTTTTTTGATGTCTTTGATTGAAGCCTTTGCATACGAGACTTGTCTCCAGGCTTTCCTCTGCAGCCAGGACTCTCTAAAGCCACTGCAGTCGTTGGGCTTTTAAACGCAGCTCCAGCGTCTGCGGCTGTGAGTGAGCTCTGCGACCCGTGCAGGGAGGCAACAGCGAAATTCATCCCCTGGCTTTGGTCCGCAGCAGTGCTCTTCCCTGCCTCGTCTCAGACTTGCTGTTGCAAACGTGGGCAGGAATAGCATCGTTTCTGTGCAGAAGTGTCTACGGATGATGCAGGAGTGGTGTCGAAGCCACCAGGTGCAGGGCTGCCCGTGGGCATGACCTGGGTGCTGCCATGTGCAAGCAGAGGAGCGTCCGGTGTCCTTGTTTCGTGCTTGTGCTGAGCAGCAATGTCACTATTGCGATAGCGACGTCTCTGCCATCAGAGGCCTTTTGCTCTGAAACCTTGAAAAGAAACCGAAATGACTTAGAAACCGTGGAAGGAGTTTGAGAGGGCTCCCCGAGCCAGGAGCTGGTGCGATGCATGCAACGGGTATGCGAGGGCTGTCCCCGTCCCTGCTGCGTTGTGGTTGTGATTTGGGAATTGCCAGGCATCCACAGTGGGTCTGTGCTGCACAGCCCCGCTCTGCGCGATGCAGACTCCTCCCTGCGTTATAGTAGCCACAACCGGATTTTAAGGGTGCCTGTGTTGTATTGCTTTTTTTCTGAAGAGTTGCTTCACCAGCACTTCACCCCCCTTGCAGGGAGGAGAAATGCGATGCGTGAGCGTACCCCGGTCCCGCCTGCCCACGTGTGCCCATTGCTCAGCTCAGCCCTTTCTGGCCGGGCCAGATCCGTGCCAAACCCTTCCCTGGCGTCTGCCATACCCTGCTCTCTTCTTGAGCTGATTGCGTCCATAAACCAGCTCTTAAAACAAACAAATAGAAAGCCATTTAAAAAGAAATAAAAATCTGCAAGCTCCATGAAATTTGAGGGATTTCCTCAAGCAAAAGCCTGGAAAGCACCGGGCAGCCCAGCCGGGCACAGGACAGCCCCCAGCCCAGGCACTGCCAGTGTCCCCAAACCCCCCCGTGCCTTCAGGCAGGGGCTCCCCTGCCCCCCGGGGGAGTTCCTCCAAATGCTAATTAACCTCCTGGCTAATAACCGTACCCGGGCTCGGGTTGGGCTCTACCCTGGCTTCCCATCCGTGAGCTCAAACCACCACTCGCCTGCACTGAAATTGGAAACGGTCCGAAAACTAATTGGGTGGGAGGGCTTTCGGCTCCGCGCCCCTCGCCCTGGCCTCATTTAAGCCCCGCGGCGCAGGAACCCCGATCCCAGCCATCGCCCCGCCGGCCGCCCGGCTCAGCCCGGGATGCAGAGCATCACCTCCCCGTCCCGGCTGCCCACAGCGGCACCACCGTGAGCCAAAGCCCACGCCGCGGCAGTTCCTGCGTGTTCGGCCATTCCCGCGCTGCACCCGGGGCTCTTTGTCCAGCATCGATTTTTTTTTTTTTTTAATTCCCCCACCCTCCTTTTTTTTTTTTCCGCCTTTTTCTCCCATTGGAGAATCTTGTGACGCTTCCCTGTCCGCCAGCCGCCGCGAGAACCCGGAGGATTGTTTTAAGAAAAAAAGCGTGTGTGGTGCGGGGAGGCGGGGGAGAGCGGTGCTTTTAACAGATGACTGCACACTTGAGCGGTTTGCCAGCGGCGTGCCTGCGCCGGCCGCCCGGCCCCGCACAATGGCCCCTCTCAGGCGGCCACGGCCCCAGCCCTCGCATTCCCCCGCTCAGGGCCGCAGCGCAGCCACCCAGAAGCGCCGTCGCCCCGCAGCCGAGGCGCCCCGGGCTTGGAGCCGCCGGCGAGCCGGGCATCGGCCGCGGGCGCCGGCAGCTGCTCTGCCTCATTAGGATGCACACCTGCTCCCCGCCGCCCTTTGTGTGCCGAGCAGATGCCCTGATTTATTATTATACACATTTTCTTTTTCATTTGGCCTGGATAATGCCGTCTCATTAACTCAAAATGTCTCCGAATCCTGACAAATTCTCACACAATCCCCAACAATGAAATCAGAATTGGGTTAAAAAAAAAAAAAAAAAAAGTAGGGAAGAGGAGAGGGGGAGTGGGGCCGAAACGTGGTGCTGCCGCCGGCACGGCGCGGCAAAGCACGGTGGCTCCGGGTTGGGGCCGGCTGAGGGTGGGGGTTTGCTGGCTGTGCTTCACCGGCGGAGCCCCGCTTTCTGGTTTTGGGGTTTGCAGGCTGGTGGGGTTTGCAGGTGGGTGCTCTGATAGCAGCCGGCAGCCCAGCACGAGCTGAGCGTGGCGTGCCCTGCTCTGCTGGGGTGGCATTGCCATCGCGGCGTGGGACGGCAGCGTGCCGGCGTTGTCTTGCTCCTCCCATGCCCTACTCGCAACGGCTTCTCGGTGCAGCCAAGCCTGGGCAGAAAATCCCCTTTGGAAGTGATGTAACGTGAGCAGAGCTGGTTGGGGACAAAACGCGCGGCATCTCGTGTTGCAGACGTGATACAAGAGATGTCGTGCGGGAGGGTTTGTGCTGGGAAGGTGCCGAAGGACGTCGTCCCCGTGATCTTCTCTGATGTCAGGTGCCCTCGGTCTCTCTGTACAAATCTTTGCTCCCTCCTCCCTTTCCTGGGGGGCAGCTCCCCCCTCTGCGGGGTCCTTTGCCGGCCCTGCCTCCCACCCAGCGTCGCCGGGATGGCCAGCAGGATTTGCTCTTGCGGCATGTCCCCGACATCTGCCCCGGTCCTGCAGCAGGCAGTTGCTTCAGCCCTTTTGGCCAACGGTGACAGATGGTTGAGCCAGTGGCTGCGTCGTGGGGCTTTTTCTCAGGGCCCCCACACAGAGGGATGTGGCAGCCGGGGCCACTCGTCCCTCCTTGCGCAGGGTTTGTCTTGGCTGTGAGGAGCAGGAACGTGTCCCACCTGTTACCAGTCGATGCTGAGCCTGTGTTTGATCACGTTTGAGCGATTTCTGAGGATGGAGGGAGGATAGGAATCACCCTGGTGGAGCAGGGACCCCAGTGCCGGCAGGGCCGGGCAGGGGCACAGGGTTGTCCCCGTGCTGCTTGGCCCCACGGGCCACTGCAGGGTTTCCTCTCCCTCGGGGTCTGTAGGTGCCCGGGGTTGGGTGCGGGTATGGGGGTGCCCCTTCCGGCTCCACCGCGTCCCTCCTTGTGCCTTGGTTTCCTCTTCAGCGAGGAGGGGGGAGCAAAAACCCCACGTTGTGATGAGAAGCAGGACGTCAGCGCTGGAGGCTGCGGTTTTGCAAGTCGGTGCAGGCTTCTTGATGGGGGACGCCTTTGTTCCTGGCGTCTCTTTCATCTTCCTCTTCTCAGCCCAGAGCGGCCAGGGCAGAGCCTTGCAGTTGCCCAACCCGATGTGCTGGGATGCGGTGCGGGGTCGGGCTCGGGGAGGCGTTCCCGGAGCCAGTCGCTGGGGTGGTGGGGTGCCCCCAGCCCCTCGGGGCTGATCCCGCTGACGGCGTTTCTCGCCCCTGCCAGGTGTAGCGGTGCCTACGTGGGCGAGCGGTGCCAGCTGCCCAACCCCTGCCTGAGCTCCCCCTGCAAGAACGCCGGCACCTGCAGCCCGGTGGTACGCGGCAGCACCGTGGACTACACCTGCGCCTGCCGCCTGGGCTTCACCGACGAGCTCTGCCTGACGCCCCGCGACAACGTCTGCCTCAGCAACCCCTGCCGCAACGGCGGTACCTGCGACCTGCTGACGCTCAGCGAGTACAAGTGCCGCTGCCCGCCGGGGTGGTCAGGTGAGGGGGTGCCACCGTGGGGCACGGGGATGTGGTGACCCAGGTCGGGGGGGTTGAGGGGCACCCTGTGCCAGGGGAGGATTGCTCCTGGAAAACCCCCACGGATGGAGGAGGATGCTGATTTCAGCTTGGTCCAGTGCTGGGGGAAAGGAGGGGGGTCTGCACACCTGAGCAGGGGCTTGGGAGGGTCCCTGGCTGGGTGAGCTGCAAGCCTCCTGCATGGGTGAGGGTCTTTCAGGGGCAGAGGCGCACCCCCTGAGAACACAGTCCCCAGTCTGCGCCCCAGCACAAAGATCGTTCCTGCCAAATGCCTGAGCTGCAGTTTACATCCTCCTCCTCCCTCCTTGCCATCCCCAGGCAAAACCTGCCAGCAGGCCGACCCCTGCGCCTCCAACCCCTGCGCCAACGGGGGCCAGTGCGTCCCCTTCGAAGCCCACTACATCTGCCGGTGCACCGCCGGCTTCCACGGGGCCAACTGCAAGCAGGACGTGAACGAGTGCAACATCTCGCCACCCGTCTGCAAGAACGGCGGGAGCTGCACCAACGAGGTGGGCACCTACCAGTGCTCCTGCAAGCCGGCGTACACCGGGCAGAACTGCGAGCACCTCTACGTGCCCTGCAACCCCTCGCCCTGCCAGAACGGGGGGACGTGCCGCCAGATCGGAGACACCACCTACGACTGCACGTGTCTGCCAGGTAGGGGCTGCCTCTGGCGGGGGAGGACGGGGACCAGGACCCTCTTGCAGCCCCTTTGTCCCTCTTAAACAAGTAGTGCCCGATCTTGCCTCGAGTTATGGCTCAGGGAGGAACAAAACCCAGGAGCTCGCTGTGCCGTGTGCGTTTGGGAAGATGTTGAGCAGCAATGCCCGAAGAGGAGAGGTCATCTGGGGGCTTTTTATACTTGGTGATTCACCAAAACAGCTCTTCCAAAACAACTGTTTGAGCAGAGGCCCCTGTGCGGATGCTCATATTCCAGAATAAGAGTGCCTTTTTCCGCTTTAGCTTAATCCACTTCCAGAATGGAATAATTAGCCCGGAATAGCTATTTTGGAAAGTTTCCGAGTGCTAAGGGAGCTGGGAAAGGGAAACCCTCTCCGTGCTCACTGCTGCTCCCTCCAGCAAGCGCTGGAGCAGCCTGGCTGAATTACAGCCCCCGAAATGAAGGGCTCTTGCGGTGGGGCCCGCTGGGGCCCTGTCCCAGGAGCCCAGCACCCTGCATGGGAGCTCAGCACCCTGCACGCCAGGGGAAAGAAAAGCAGCTGTGAAAGGGCCCCCTGACCCCTGCGAGCCCTTTCGCTTCTGCCCTCGGGCAGCGCGGTCTGCAGCGCAGTCGGGGCAGGGAGCGGAAGGAGCTGAGCACAGCCCCACGCTCCTCCTGGCCCCGCGCTGGCTGGAGAAATGAAATAGCTGAGTTTCCTGCCGGCGGGCGGCCGGCGCAGCCCAGAGCCCCGCTGCCACGCGATGCAGCCCCACGCTCAGACCAGGCTGTGTTTGCCGGGGAGCGAGTGCCATTTCTTGCCCGAGCCAGCCCTGCCAGCCCGCTGCGGCAGACGCAAAGGGGACGCGTCTGCCCTCTCCCTTGGAAGGAAGCTGTGAGCAATGCTAAGCTGCCGGACAAGTCTCTTGTGGGATTGCTTTGATCTCCTCTGGTCACCCGTAGCCCTGCAGGAGCTGGGGCAGGACGAGGGGTAGGCGGCTTCTCCGCTCTGTACCCCGGGTGGTGCTTGGCATTACGGGGGGAGCTCTGGCCTTCCTCTGCTGTAGCTCCTGTCCCACTGCTGCTGGGGACATGGCATTGGGGTGGGGATGGGGTCTTCTGACCGGCACGGACGTACCTGTATCCTGCCAGCAGCCCGGCTCGGTGCTGAGGAAAGATGTGCGATCCCTGCAGGGCAGCATGGGGGGTCTCACGTTGATCTCTGACACAGGCTCAGAGGTTCAGTCCCCTTCCCAAAGCTTGTGGCCACAATAACTCAGGAGGCTCATTAACCATCCAAAATATGCAAGGCCCTGCAGGATCTCCTGCTTTCCCTCCACACCTGCTCACCCAGGCTGGAACAAAGCTCCTGTCCTTAGGGGCAGCGAGGCATTGGGGCTGACCAGGTGAGCGGTGCTAGGGAAGGAAACTTTTCCTTCTGGGATGAGCCGGTGCAGCCAGGAGCTCCTGGGGCGATGCTCTGCGGGAGCAGCTCCACGCCCTGGCCCGGCAAAGCGGCATTGCCACAGGGACAGGCAGGTGGAGGGGGCAGGAGGAGCGGTGCTGGCCCTGCCCTGCCGTTCCGCTGACGAGGCACTTTCCCCGGAGCAGCCCAAGCGTCGGGCATGTCCCGGTGAGGTGTGGCCCTGGGGGAGCATCCCTGCTGCGGGGGGGGATCGGCACTTCCACACCCAGCTGCGGCTTCGTGGGCTGTTTCCAGATTTGCATGCTGCACGAGCTGGTTCGCCTCCTGCGGGGTGGCACGGCATGGCTCCTGCTCCGGGGGGACGGGGGGGGTCCCTCGGCACCTCTGCTATCCGGCATGGCTCGCTGCAGGAGCTGCATCAGCTTCGGGTGGAGGCAGGAGGGACCGGGGGGCTGTTTCTCATGATAAGGGAGTGATTGATACGCTGGTATGCAGCGCAGCAGACCTGAAACAATGTCCCCTTTTCATTCCTGGAGAGGCCTGGCCGTACCGAGTTTCTTCAAGTTAAACTAATCTTGGCTGTTTTATCATGCCATTGCTGTAGAATGTAACCCTGAGTTTAAACTAATTGCAGTACTAATTACTCATTGGGATGGTTCACAATGAGTTAATCCTGGTATCTAGGACATTGTCAGTTATTGCTGTTCAGTCTCAGCCCAGCTGCTTAAAAATGAGGCACAAATCAACATTATCTGCTTTGGACTCCTACCAGCAATCGTAAATAGCTGTTGCTGCTCCTCGTGTGATGGGGCTGAGGCTATGGGGGAGAGGAAAACACAACCCTTCAAAGAGAGCGGGGACAAAACCCCAGCTGGGCCAGGGTCTGGGGTCCCACTGAGGATGAGCCTGGGCACCCCATCCCTTCCCCGTGGAGGTGACATAGTGAGCTGCCTGCGTGGGGGAGCAGCCTGGCTGGGACCTGCAGGACGCCTTGGGGAGTTCAGGGGAGCTGCAGGTGCATGCCGGCACCGTGGGGAGCTGCTACGGGCTGGCACTGCCGTCCCGACCCCGAGTGGCCAGGCGGACTGGGAAGGCTGATGCCTGACGTCGGCTGGGTCAGGGGCATCGGAGGTCTTACAGTAAAGGCAGCTCTTAACCCAAGTGGCAGTTGGAGGGGGACGGGGTGGCTTGGCAAATGCCCTGAGAAGGGCCTGGCCGTTTCATTTCTGCTGCAGATGCCGCGGGGAGAGGCCGAGAGCGGTGCAATTTCCATGCGTGCCGCGCTATCGAGTGGAGGCAGAAACATAAACGCGAGCAGCCGGGCTCACCGTGCGAGAGGCGGGCTGGGATTCGCACAGCGCTGTGTGGGGTGGTGGTTCGCCCTGCCAGGGACTTGGATCCCCCTCCGGGGGAAGCGCTGCTGATGAGGCTCTTTACATGTGAAATTAAAAGCCGGTGATTCAGCACCAGGTGCCGCAAGCCTTTGTGGGAGCAGCGCTGGTTTATCCCGGCTTGCCATGGAGCCGGATCCTCCACTGCTCGGGGTGAGCGTCTCCAGAGCCGGGGACGCCCCGTCTGCCCTGCGTGGAGGGAGCCGCAGCCGCTTGCTGGGCTCTGGCGATGGTGCCCTGGCAGGGAGACCTGCGCGGCAGAACCGAGCCCCGGCAGAGGCAGGATGGGGCTTCGGGTGAAACCGGGCAGCTGGCTTCAAAGCTGGGCTGGGAGAGCCTGGTGCCTGCTCAGCACCCAGTATCGAGCAACCTGCCATCAGCGGGGGGGTGGTGAGGGGCTGAGGCAGTGGCGGTTGGTCGGTTGGCATCACAGCAGACATCTCCTCTGTGCAGGGTTCACGGGCCAGAACTGTGAGGAGAACATCAATGACTGTCCAGGCAACAACTGCAAGAATGGAGGCACCTGCGTGGATGGCGTCAACACCTACAACTGCCAGTGCCCACCCGAGTGGACAGGTAACCCCACTGGTGGCAGTGAGGGTGGCATGGGGCTGGGGTGGGCGGATGGATCCTGTCCCGGGGGATGCCAGGGACTGGGTGGGGAGAGCTGTCCTGCTTCACAGCGATGCTCGAGGAGCCTGCGGGCGCTGGGCAGCACCAGCCTCATGCAGGTTCCCTGTCCCCTGGCAGGTCAGTACTGCACTGAGGACGTGGATGAGTGCCAGCTGATGCCCAACGCCTGCCAGAATGGGGGCACCTGCCACAACAACCACGGCGGCTACAACTGCGTCTGCGTCAATGGCTGGACCGGCGAGGACTGCAGTGAGAACATCGATGACTGCGCCATGGCCGCCTGCTTCCACGGGGCCACCTGCCACGACCGGGTAGCCTCCTTCTACTGCGAGTGCCCCCACGGCCGCACAGGTGAGGCCCCGTCCCATCTTGCCCCCCGCGCGCAGTGCAGGGCGGCAGCTCCCCGCATGTCCCCTGGCTCCTAGCCGAGGTCTCAGTGTACGATGACTTGTGTGCCCATCACCCTTGACGCGCATCTGCCTTTTGCCACCCAGGTTTGCTGTGCCACCTCGATGACGCCTGCATCAGCAACCCCTGCAACGAGGGCTCCAACTGCGACACCAACCCCGTCAATGGCAAAGCCATCTGCACGTGTCCTTCGGGGTACATGGGGCCGGCCTGCAACCAGGACGTGGACGAGTGCTCGCTGGGTGAGTGCCGGGGCTGAGCTTGTGCGGGTGGCCGAGGAGCAACTGGGGAGCGCCAGCGCAGCTGGGAGCTCACGTGCGGCCGGGAGCGTGTCCTGTAAGCCATGCTTGTGTTTTGCAGGAGCCAACCCTTGCGAGCACGCAGGGAAATGCATCAACACCCAGGGGTCCTTCCAGTGCCAGTGCCTGCAGGGCTACTCAGGCCCTCGCTGTGAGATTGATGTCAACGAGTGCCTCTCCAACCCCTGCCAGAACGATGCCACCTGCCTGGACCAGATCGGGGAGTTCCAGTGCATCTGCATGCCCGGTGGGTGGGCAGCCCCATGGACCCCTGCCTCAGCACCGAGTGTGGGTGGCGGGAGGGCTCCAGGTGCTCCGGAGCTCAGCATCGGTTTGGGCAAGGAGCCGTGGGAGGCACGTGTGCCTGGGACAGCACCGAAAAGAAAGAGCTTGGTAAAGATTGCATGGTATCCTGCAGGGATGAGGGGACGGGAGCAGAGAGTTGGGCACCGTCAGCCCTGCTCTGCACTCCTCTTCCCAACCTTGCTGGCTTGGATCATGCCAAGGGCAGGGAAATCCAGGGTGTACTATCATGGAGCAGCTTGTGCATCAGGTCCCACCACCTGTAGCGCATCTCCTGAGCTGCCTGTGTAAAGACAGGGGGACTAAATACACCCCGGTGTAACTTGCCTGTCCTGTGCCGGTCCCGTGCCACGGCACTGACAGTGCACTGCGTCTCTCCGCAGGTTACGAGGGGGTTTACTGTGAGATCAACACGGACGAGTGCGCCAGCAGCCCCTGCCTGCACAACGGCAACTGCCTCGACAAGATCAACGAGTTCCATTGCGAGTGCCCCACCGGTACGCGGCATCCGTCCCACCGCCTTCACGGCAGAAACAAAGCCATGGTGCACCCTGGCTCGAGCCGTGAAGGAGCCAAAAATGGGCTCCTTTCATTTTAGAGCCCCCAAAATGGGGAGGGGGGCGCTGAGCACCGCCTGGTGCTTTTGGGATGGGGGTTCCCCCGTTCCGGTGGGGGGCTGAGCCCCACGTGAGCGATGCTGCGCCGGGTCCAGCCCATGGGAGAGGGGAAGGAGGATTAAACCCCACGGCTTTGCACTTGAAAAGGCCCCTCTTTGGGAAGGAGGGCTGGGGACCGGGGGGGCTGCACCAGCGGCTTTGAATGCGGTGTCAAAGTCACGGGGTGGAGCGGAGAATGGGGAGACGGTTAATCTGTGAAAGGAGGTTTTGAAGTTCAGAGACTTTGCTCCTCTAGAGATGTAAATAAGATGCTCTCAATGGCGGGTCGCAGCCCTGCATTCAGGGCCCCCAGCAGCCATCCCCATGGAAACCCGGCGCCCCGGCCGGGACGCGGGGGGCCCGGTGGGATCTGCCCGGCGGCGGGGGGAGGCTGGCGGGTCCGGCCGCTGCGCAGGGACGTGACTTCTCCCTCCGTTCCAGGCTTCAACGGGCACCTGTGCCAGTTCGACATCGACGAGTGCGCCAGCACCCCCTGCAAGAACGGTGCCAAGTGTGTGGACGGCCCCAACACCTACAGCTGCGAGTGCACGGAAGGTGAGGGGATCCCCGTGTCCCGGGGGGCTCCAGGGATCCTGCCCCTTGATATGCCATAAAACCACACTGCTGAATTAAGTGCCCACCCCTCCAAGCACCTGCCATGGGGGGTGTCCCTGGACCCACTGGCAGTGGGGTTGGTCCTTGGCGATGCGATTCCCACGGGGCAGGACTGTCCCTTTCCCAGGTACTGTTGGAGCAAGTCGAGCCCTGCTGCCCACTGGCCCGGAGTTGGGTGTAACGAGCCCAGCGCTCATTAGGTGTGGCCCCGCAGCAGCCGTCCCACCGTGCTCCCCGCCTCGGCAGCGGGCGGCAGCGAGGGGGACGGCAGGAAGGAAGGAATAAAGCTGCCTCTATAGGGATGCAAGGTGCAGGGCTGCGGGGGCTCGCCGACCGAAACCCAAGGAGCGGTTGCACAAAATGATGACTTGAGCCCTGGTGGCAAACAGTGGCTCTTTTGTGGAGCAGCTCCCGCCAGAAATCTTCCAGCTGAATGGCCTCTAATTAGTGTCTTGCTAATGCCAAGCCCCGATGAAAAGCTGCTATGTGGGCTTGGCGGGGTCTAGTCAAAGCTGTACTTTGTCCTCGGCTCTCCACCCCCAGCCTGGCGGGGAGGGAACTGGCCAGGAGAATAGGATCTGCCAGGGGGGGTTATTATTCGGGGGTGCCTGCCCTCCGGGACGAGCCACGGGCGAGCGCGGGGCCCCACTCCTGAGCCGAGCTGGTTTAATGCAGGTCATTGTGCACCCCAGGACAAAGCCCGTGAGCAGGGGTCTGACCGGCCCCACCGGGGTGCTCCCCTGCCTGTGCCCCGCTCCCGGGGGTCCCAGGGCTCCTGGTGGGGCGGGTGGGCAGGTCGCACCACCCCGGTGCACTGCCCCACACCTGGGCAGGGTAGGAAGGAGTGTCCCCCATCCTGACCCCGCGTCTCCCATCGTCGCCCCACGTCCTCCACCCTGACCCTGCGTCCCTCCCGCTGGTGGCAGGTTTCTCAGGCGCTCACTGCGAGATCGACATCGATGAGTGCAACCCCGACCCGTGTCACTACGGGACCTGCAAGGACAGCATCGCCGCGTTCACCTGCCTCTGCCAGCCTGGCTACACGGGCCACCGCTGCGACATCAACATCAATGAGTGCCAGAGCCAGCCCTGCAAAAACGGAGGGACCTGCCAGGACAGGAACAACGCCTACAACTGCCTCTGCCTCAAAGGGACCACGGGTGAGCGGGAGGGACCCCCCCCGGGGGCTCCACGTGGGTCAGCCATGCCGGCACGGCACCCTGGTCCCATCCCTGTCCATGGGCGAGTTGGCCCTGGGCCACTGCCAGCCACCGCCCTGGTGCTGGGGCCAGCCTGGGGCATCCTTGGCGAGGGCAAGTTCTCCCAGTTTGGTGCCTGGCTCTCGCAGGAGCCGTGCCCCAGCTGGGAGCTGGGAAGCCACTTGCAGTGGAGGCGTTTTGTTGTGGAGCAGCGGCAGCAGCCACTGCCAGTGGGCTTCATTTTGACTCGTCAGCGGGGCTGGGGACACCCTAATGGCACTGCTCTCCTCCCCAGGGCCCAACTGCGAGATCAACCTGGATGACTGCGCCAGCAATCCCTGCGACTACGGCAAGTGCATCGACAAGATCGATGGCTACGAGTGCACCTGCGAGCCAGGGTACACAGGTGAGGGCAGGGCACGGCAGCCATCGCAGCACCGTCAGGACCTGGTCCGGATCCAACCTCGCGCTGGGGAGCCCCGGGAAGTCCCCTGTGCCCACGGCGGTCCAGGGATGCCTGCGGCTGGTGGTGCCCCACGCAGCCGGGCCAAGGGTGCAGCCAGGAGGGGAGATGCTGCCGTCCCACTTACTGGAGGTTTTGCAGCCTCCGGCGCTCCTGCTTGTTCAGGAGGGTGACCCTGGCCCAGGCTGAAATCAAAGGGGTGTCTGGTGCCGCGAATTCGACTCCCACTGCGCCCACTCCCATGGGTATCGGGTTGCTGCCTTGTCCAGCTGGTTTGTTTGATCGCTGCTGGAAATGGCGGAGGGCTTTGATGGGAGCGGCCCCCGCCTCTCCCCGCTCGCGCGGCCCCTTGTCCTTCTGCCCGCCGGGAGCCACAATAAAGCCTGGCTTTGTCGGCCACGGCAGGTAGGGTTACAGGCTGAAACCGGCTCCCTTCAGTATTCCCTCCTGGACCAAACAATCCCAGGGCACGGCCTCTTCCCAGTCACGTTTATTTAAGCCAGGCGGGTGATGCAGGGGTGTGAAGTCACCTTACCCGGAGGGCAGCCCCGCTCCTATGCGGCCGGCACACGTGTGCCCGGAGATTCGAGCCTCCGGCAGCCGTTTCCCAGGTGGCTGGAGAGGGACCTGCCCAGAGGGTGCCTCTCAGGAGGCAACGCGCGCCCACCATGCCGTGCATCCTATGGGGTAACATTTCATCACACCCCCCTTTCCCAGGGCACATGTGCAACATCAACATCGACGAGTGCTCCAGCAACCCCTGCCACAACGGGGGCACGTGCAAGGATGGCATCAACGGCTTCACCTGCCTCTGCCCAGAGGGCTTCCATGACCCCAAGTGCCTGTCTGAAGTGAACGAGTGCAACAGCAACCCCTGCATCCACGGGAAATGCCACGACGGGCTGAATGGGTAAGCTGGAGGGCGTGGGGGCTGCTGGGACCACCCGGCAAAGCCGGGGTTAGAGGCAGGGTGAGCACCGTCCCCGGTGCTGGTGGTTGTCCGTGCTCTGTGCTAGTCCCACGGGATGTTTCCCTGCAGGGACATGATGAGGAGCCTGGGCTTTGCTGGGTAAATGATGGCTGGTGGAGCTGGGAGGGCCAGGTCGAACCAGATCCTGTGTTTTATGCCCCAATTTTTCCCCAAAGCTACAGGTGTGACTGCGACCCGGGCTGGAGTGGGACAAACTGCGACATTAACAATAATGAGTGTGAGTCCAATCCCTGCATGAACGGTGGCACCTGCAAGGACATGACCAGCGGCTACATCTGCACCTGCAGGGAGGGCTTCAGCGGTAAGGGTGCGGCCAGGGACGCTGCCCCGTCCCTGCCACGCTGGGGCCTGGGTAGGAGTTCTGGGTGGGGGTCCCCACGACGCTGGATAGGCTGGAGGCTTCTCTGCAGAGATGGTGGAGACCCCAGGTCTGGGTGGGAGACGTGGCAGCGCAGCCAGCCTGGGGACCCTAAGCAGAGTTCGAGCACCCATGGCTGGAGCTGAGAGCAGGAGGCTCTTCCAGGGCGATGGGTGGGCCGTTGCCGTTGTCACCAGTTCCCACCGTACCCTCAGTCCCCTCCCACCAGCACACCTCCATCACAGCCACTTTTATCTGGTTTTCTTAACACAGGACCCAACTGCCAGACCAATATCAACGAATGCGCTTCCAACCCCTGCCTGAACCAGGGCACGTGCATCGACGATGTCGCCGGCTATACCTGCAACTGCCTCCTGCCCTACACAGGTGAGGGGGAACACCCTGCACCCCCAGGCCCTCGCCAGGGCTCCGCGGGGGCGCAGCTTCGGGTGTGACAGCAAATTGGTCCCTCTGCACATGCAACGAGCCTGGCTGTGGCTGTGGCTCCACCTCCCTGCGCCACTACAGCTGGAGGAAATTTGGAGGAGCTTTAGGAAGCAGCGAGCCAGAGCTTCCTCCCTCATCTTCCTTCTCCTCCTCCTCCTCCTCGAGGGCACCGAGGCGGTGGCGTGGCTGCAGCCTGCACTCCGGGCAGCAGCACCGAGCAGCCGCCCCACTCACACCCCACTGCCCTGGGGGGTCGGTGCTTCCAGCAGCCCCGTTCTCCTGCCGTGGGGCTCACGCTGGAAAAAGCGAGCCGAGGCTGAGGGGCCGGGGGATTCTGCTGAGCCGATTCCTGTTTGCCGGCCTCCTGCTTCCGCTCGCGCAGAGCGGCAGCCAGTGCACAATTGCAGGAAGCCGTGAGCCGTTTCCTGCCCTTGGCAGTGGCCATAGAAACCCCTGGGGGGGACGGGGACGGGGCAGGCGGGGCGGGGAAGGCTCTGGAAAATAGCAAAGGCCAGTTCAGGAGATACTGGCTGACAGGGAAGATAAGGGTTCGGAGGGAACGTGTCCCTTGGCTGGACGTAAACAGGAAAAGCAGCTGAGAGGGACGGGGGGAGCACAAGGGGGGAAAGACACCCCGAGTGACGCTTCCCTGCCAAAGGAAGTGTGCAGCGCTTTAATGCAGCCCAGATTGCCAGGGCTTAAAAGATGCGGGGGGGGCCCGGGATCATGGGGGACCAGGGCTGGAGGGGATGGCCCCAGCTGGGCTGCCCTGGGGCAGTGGGGAAGCCCGGAGCCTGCCCCAGGGCTGGCAGCAGCCCAGGGCAGGGGATGGGGTAGCGGGGTGCTGGGCCACCCATTGTGTCAGAAAGGGTGTCAGCAGGTGCTTTTGCCTGTGCAGGAGCCACCTGCGAGGACGTGCTGGCCCCCTGCGCCGGCAGCCCCTGCAAGAATGGCGGCGAGTGCCGGGAGTCAGAGGACTACAAGAGCTTCTCCTGCAGTTGCCCCTCTGGCTGGCAAGGTAGGGGCACGGCACGGCTCGGGGTTCAGCGCACCAGCTCCCCCGGCACCCCGCTCTCCTTGGCTGCTCGGGGAGTGAAAGATGGAGGGGAGGGAGCAGCGGGCAGGTGGCTGCCTGTGTGCCCTGCCGCATGGGAGCAGCCCTGCACGGTGCCTGGCCTCGGGGAGGGTCCTGACCTGCCCACGGCTCAGCCGGGTGGATGGCACATCCCGTGGTGAGGGTGGTTTGCTGTGAGCGGTACCCAAATTGTCATCGTTGTCCCTGGGGCTTTTGCCAGTGCCTCCAGCCCACACGGTCCCTGTCCCACTCTCTCCTGCAGGTCAGACGTGTGAGATCGACATCAATGAGTGCGTGAAGAGCCCCTGCCGCAATGGGGCCACATGCCAGAACACCAACGGGAGCTACCGCTGCGCCTGCAGGACCGGCTTCACTGGCCGCAACTGCAACACCGACATTGACGACTGCAAGCCCAGTAAGAGCAAGGGCTGCGCTGGGGACCGCTCTGCCTGGCCCTGAGCCGTTGGCTTCTCTGCTGGTCCCGAGGCTGGGGTCCTCTTCCCGGTGCACAGGCGAGCCCCAGCCGCTGTTTCGGTCTGGGCTGTGCTGCAAGCCCTGCTCGGGCTTTTGGGCCACCTCAAGCACGTCCCAGTTGAGCTGCGTCAGTCCAAGGCCAGATGGGAGCTGGCAGGAAGGAGGCTGGGGGGGGGACAGTGACGTGCAGGCAGTGAGCAAGCGTGTCCCATGTGCCCTCTTTGATCCCAGTCTCCCGGTGGGGCTGGCCTGGCCTCTGCCTGGTCCGTGGGCTCTGTCCCATCCCTCCGCGCGGTTAGGGGACGTGCGTGGCGACAGTGCTGTGGGGCAGCTCCCACGCAGGGCTGCTGCACCAGGGCCGGAGCCAGTGCACCTTCACATGGTGTTACTCCTCTCCAGATCCGTGCCACAACGGTGGCTCCTGTTCCGATGGTGTCGGCACGTTCTTCTGCGAGTGCCTGGCTGGTTTCCGCGGGCCCAAGTGTGAGGAGGACATCAACGAGTGTGCCAGCAACCCCTGTAAGAACGGCGCCAACTGCACCGACTGTGTCAACAGCTACACCTGCACCTGCCCCTCTGGCTTCAGCGGCATCCACTGCGAGAACAACACACCTGACTGCACGGAGAGGTACAGCCCAGCGCAGCTCCTGCTGCAGGCGCAGCCTTTGTCGGGGCTGGAGCAAGGGGCTGAGGTTCCTGCGCTGCCCCATAGCCCCGGGCCGGTTTGCGGGGGCTTTGGCGTGGAGCACGACCAGCAGTGACTCACCGGGACGTGATGTTTGTGTCCCCAGCTCCTGCTTCAACGACGGGACCTGCGTGGATGGCATCAACACCTTCACCTGCGTCTGTCCGCCCGGCTTCACGGGCAGCTACTGTGAGCACAACATTAACGAGTGCGACTCCAAGCCGTGCCTGAACGGGGGCACGTGTCAGGACAGCTACGGGACGTACAAGTGCACTTGTCCCCAGGGATACACCGGGCTCAACTGCCAGGTAGAGGAGCGTTGGGCTGTCTTGGCTGCTGACCCCAGCGCCTGTCCATGCTTTGGGGTGTTGGGGGGGTTACTTCACCCCAGGTGTCCTGCAGAAGCCCTGCTGGGTCCTGACCCCCATCCCTTGCTCTGCTCCCCCCAGAACCTGGTGCGTTGGTGCGACTCCTCTCCCTGCAAAAATGGAGGGAAGTGCTGGCAGACCAACAACCTGTACCGCTGCGAGTGCAACAGCGGATGGACAGGGCTCTACTGCGATGTCCCCAGTGTCTCCTGCGAGGTGGCTGCTAAGCAGCAAGGTAAGTCCCTGCCATGTGTATGGTTTCACGGGGCCAGGGTGGGGTCCCCAGGTGCCCCCCACGCTGGGCTCTGAGCAGGGATATGCTCAGTTCTCTTGGTTGGGGATCTTTGGTACAACCAGAGCGATCTCCAGGACTGCTGTACCATGCACCCCCTGAGGCTGCAGTCCTGGCTGCCATCCCCGGTGGGACACGTGGTGGCCAGTGCATAGCCCTGCGGTGCGTGGGTGTCACTGAGGTCCCCCTGTCTCGCTCTGCTCTCCCCGGCAGGTATCGATGTAGCGCATCTCTGCAGGAATTCAGGGCTCTGCGTAGACACCGGCAACACTCACTTCTGTCGCTGCCAGGCCGGGTACACCGGCAGCTATTGCGAGGAGCAGGTGGACGAGTGCTCCCCCAACCCCTGCCAGAACGGAGCCACCTGCACGGACTACCTGGGAGGCTACTCCTGTGAGGTGGGTGCCGTGGGGGCAAGATGCACAGGGGGAAAGCACCAGTTACTGCCTTTCTGCTGTCCGAGGAGCTGCCCCAGCTTCAGGCTGGCTCGGGTTGAAGGCTGGCGTGCTGGCTGTGCTCCTGCAGCCACGTGGGAGTTGAGGGAACCCCTCTGATAGTTCCCTTCTTCCCTCCTTGTAGTGTGTGGCTGGTTATCATGGAGTTAACTGCTCAGAGGAGATCAATGAGTGCTTGTCCCACCCGTGCCAGAATGGAGGAACCTGCATCGATCTCATCAATACCTACAAATGCTCCTGCCCCAGAGGAACTCAAGGTAAATTAATTCCCCAGACTGGGGCATTAGTGGGCTGAGTGCAGATATCCTCGGTATCTGCTCATTAGCTGCTCGGGCTAGCAGAAGCAAACGCAAAGGTAGAGGTTCGTGTTTGCTTGCGAGCTTAGCCATCAAGGCCACGCAACCTTGGGCGCGAGCTGCGCGGTGCTGCGTGCCTCCTGCCAGAGCGGTGGCTCAGACTGCCATTGAATTGGTCAGGCTCAGCCCCTTCGCAGGGAAGGTTCACACGAGGGACCACCGGGCACCCCGATACTGTTTGATGAGCTCTGTGGGTTGTTCCCCCATTTCTCTAGGGGTGCACTGTGAGATCAATGTGGATGACTGCAGCCCTTTCTTTGATCCTGTCACCCTGGGGCCCAAGTGCTTTAACAATGGCAAGTGCACGGATCGGGTAGGTGGCTACAGCTGCATCTGCCCCCCTGGCTTTGTAGGGGAGCGCTGCGAGGGAGACGTCAACGAGTGCCTGTCCAACCCCTGCGACGCCCGCGGCACCCAGAACTGCGTGCAGCGGGTCAATGACTACAAATGCGAGTGCCGACCTGGCTATGCAGGTGAGCGCCGCGT
Source organism: Grus americana (assembly GCF_028858705.1). Lineage (NCBI taxonomy): Eukaryota > Metazoa > Chordata > Aves > Gruiformes > Gruidae > Grus > Grus americana. The sequence goes on along the minus strand of NC_072871.1, from coordinate 10,533,513 downwards.
CCCCCCAGCTCCCGGCCACCCTGTGCATCTCGCACGCCTTCCTCACACGTTCCTCTCCCTCGGCAGGCCGTCGCTGCGACACCGTGGTGGATGGCTGTAAAGGCAAACCCTGCAGGAATGGTGGAACGTGCGCGGTTGCCAGCAACACCGGCCGTGGCTTCATCTGCAAATGCCCCCCGGTACGTACCTGCTCCTCTCCAGCTCTGAGACTGGGATGTTGCGCGGACCTTGCGAGTCAGCCCCTTGCAGAGAGGGGCAGCCAAGGGGCCAGTTTTGCCCCTGAGGCTTCCGCTGCTGGGATAGGCAGGGGTAAGCGTGAAGGGGAAGATGCTTTGCTGTGGGTGCTTGCTGGAGGGAGGTGTATCCATGTAACCGTATCCTTCTCACTTGCAAGGAGACTGGGTGAGGATCAGGGAGAAGGAGGTGGCTCAGCCCTACAGGTATGCCACACAGCTCTTGGCCGGTTGACCATCGTTTGCTCCGTGTAAAGGTGGAGCAGGCAGCTATTGAGAAGAGCTCCCTTCATTTCGAGGGGGATGCTCTAACCAGGTTTACATTCCAGATTATTGTTGCCCATCACTAGTTTCAGAGAACTATGAAAGCCACGAGCCATGCCCTAGGTACAGCAATCTGATTCACTGGGTTCGTCCTAAGTTTCCCCAGAACACACGTGTGTTAGGCTGCTCGCAGGACAGCGTCAATGATTCTGACTCCCTCCTTGCTGTCACCTCCCCAGGGATTCGTGGGTGCCACCTGCGAGAACGACTCCCGCACCTGTGGGAACCTGCACTGCCTGAACGGTGGCACCTGCATCTCCATCCACAAGAGCTCCAAGTGCATGTGCACACCGGCCTTCACGGGTCCCGAGTGCCAGTACCCGGCCAGCAGCCCCTGCACATCCAACCCCTGCTACAACGGGGGCACCTGCGAGTTCTTCAGCGATGCCTCCCCCTACTACCGGTGCAACTGCCCTGCCAACTTCAACGGCCTCAACTGCCACATCCTCGACTTTGATTTCCAAGGTGGCATCGGGCAGGATATCATCCCACCCAAAATTGAGGAGAAGTGCGAGATTGCAGTTTGCGCGGGGTATGCCGGCAACAAGATCTGCGATGGGAAATGCAACAACCACGCCTGCGGCTGGGACGGGGGCGACTGCTCCCTCAATTTCAACGACCCCTGGAAGAACTGCTCCCAGTCCCTGCAGTGCTGGAAGTACTTCAACGATGGCAAGTGCGACTCGCAGTGCAATAACGCTGGCTGCCTGTACGATGGATTTGACTGCCAGAAATACGAAGGACAGTGCAAGTAAGTGACTTGCTCATTGACCCTCTCGTTTTAAAGCCATGACCTTTGTGCTGATCGTCTGGGGGTATTTTCTGGTTGCAACTACTAAAGCTCCTCAGTGCAGACCTGTTGTTCTCTCTCTACGTTCTGTTCTGCTGCCTACGGGGCTGCAACTCCAGCAACCACGCTTCCCTGTGGTCTTACTGAGTTTACGTACACGTTGAAGCTCTCTGGGTTAGGCTCACTCCAGGTGGCTTCCCCGTCCTTGCCTGTATCATGCCATAGAAGCGAATTCTCCAACTCACAGTAGTAACCCTGAGTTTCAGTGTAGGGAGACCCCAGAAAACATGGCATTAACCAAACATTGTCTTTGGCAACAGCAGGAACTTAATCCCAGATTCCTGGACAAGCTCTGGTCTGAGTAACTATTCTGTGTCCCCATGTCTTTTCTGAGTCATGGTAATTTGTCCCTTTTTCTGGTATCTAAATTGCAACTTAGAGTTTAACAGCTGCTATCTTTCACCCCCAGAGGTGAATGCTTCACAGCGCTGCATGAAACAGTTGCCTTCTATGTAAACCGGCTTAGCGTCTATCAGGATGAAGAATATTTATACAAAAGAGAGGTCCTTGTGGACCACCGCTCATTTTCTCAGCAGATAGGTAATATGCGCAGTACTTGGTCTAATTCATTCTTCTGCCTTTCTTTTTCTTCTGCCCAGCCCTCTGTATGATCAGTACTGCAAAGATCACTTCTCAGATGGTCACTGTGACCAGGGCTGCAATAATTTTGAGTGCGAATGGGATGGTCTGGACTGTGCAAACAACATGCCAGAGAAGCTTGCAGATGGCACGCTGGTGGTGGTGGTCCTCATCACCCCTGAGAACCTGAAGAACAACTCTTTCAACTTCCTGCGGGAGCTGAGCCGTGTGTTGCACACCAACGTGGTCTTCAAGAAGAACCCCAACGGAGAGTATATGATCTTTCCATACTATGGCAATGAGGAGGAGCTGAAAAAGCATTACATCAAGAGGTCAACAGAGGACTGGTCAGATATGTCTAGTGCTGTCATCAACAAAGTAAAGAGCAGCCTTTACTCCAGGGCTGGCAGAAGGCAGAAGAGAGAGCTCGATCAGATGGACATCAGAGGGTAAGGGGGACCAATGGGTTCCTTTCTCACTGAGTAGCATTTGTTTTCTGGGTTGATAATAGTAACACGCTATAAAGGGAAGGATGTAGGCCAGATAATTGTATTTAGACGTTGCTTTCTGTGTGAATAGAAACCGGATTTTGCTCTCATGTGGGAAAAGCAAGCGATCGCTCAGGAATCCCTGATACAATGCTGCGCCGACTCTCACGATTGAAGGAGTCCTGTGTATTGTTGGGAGCCGGGGCTGGGCTGGGTGGGACCTGGAAGCAGAGGCTGGCCTGACCGACTGTCTGACTTCAGGAAGTCATTGAGTTAAGCCTCAGTTTCTCCCTGGGAAATGCTTTCTAGAGCTTTGTTGTAAAACTCAATTACTGCAAACTGTGTTTGGAGATCTTTGGTATAAACATATAGATCTAACCTTCTACCTCTCTGTGGGCTCAATCAAAGCCACTGAAAGCAAAGGAGTTAGAGCAGCGAAACCAATGTGAAAAGATCTGAAGGCTCTCAGACAGCATTATTTAAGATACTGTAGTGTCTGGGTAATTTTAAAACATTGTGAAGTAGAGATTCCCTTCCATTCCTGTAGAAAAAGAGTTAGGTTTCACAGTATCCGTTGAAGCAAATCCAACAGACCACGAGTGTGAGCTGCAGAGCTTGGGCCACAGGGAAGCAAGGAGATGGGTTCCCACCTTCGAATTCCCACTGATGGGGGGTTAAGGAGGGAAGGGCAGCAGGACTCATCCATCTGCTCAGCGTGGCCATCGCTCCACGTTCCTCATTGAGTCTTTTCTCGCATAGGTCCATTGTCTACTTGGAAATCGATAACCGCCAGTGCATCCAGTCGTCTTCCCAGTGCTTCCAGAGTGCAACCGATGTGGCGGCGTTCCTGGGCGCCTTGGCCTCCCTTGGCAACCTGAACATACCCTACAAAATAGAAGCCGTTAAAAGTAAGTATGGCTGGTCGGCTGGGGAGGAGAGACAGCCAAAACTTTCCAGCCTCATCCATGTTTAGTTATCTGTCAGCTGGCCGCATTTGAGCACAGTCTGGTTTTAACAACCTTGCATCTTTTTTTTCCTTTAAGTCTGTTCTTTAAAAAAATTGCAAAACCAGTTTTTTATTTTTGCTTATTCCAGGTTTATTTCAAAATCATTATCACTATAAAAGTTAGGGGGGGAAAAAAAAAAGAAAAGAAAAGAGAAAGAAAACCCAACCAGCTCCAATCAATCAGTGACATGCAAGGAGTTGAAGTTTGTATCTTGAAAATCCCCCCTAAATCCTTTTGTCTTAACAGCTCAATGCAAGCGCAATGATTTGAAGTTTGCTAATCCTTTTCCTTAAAGGAGAAAAAAGTGAAGCTGTCTCCTGATGCAGGCTGGCTTGTGCAGCCGAGAATTTGCCGATAGTTTGCAATTCTGATTAATAGCGTATAAAATGACCTTATTTTGGGGGGGCTGATTTAGATCAGACTTAGGTACCTCTATTAACTAATTTTCCTTCATTTCCACTCTGTCACTGGTTTGCTATGCAGCTTAATGTCTCAGCATCTCTTTGTGCCCCACTGTTTTGTAGGTGAAACAGCTGAGCCCACGAAGAACTCCCAGCTGTATCCTATGTACGTGGTGGTGGCTGCGCTGGTCTTGTTTGCTTTCATTGGAGTGGGAGTACTGGTGTCTCGTAAGCGGCGCAGGGAGCATGGGCAGCTTTGGTTCCCAGAAGGCTTCAAAGTGACAGAGTCGAGCAAGAAGAAGCGACGAGAACCACTTGGGGAGGACTCTGTTGGACTGAAGTGAGTAATTTGCTTGCTAACCCATTAAACACGGTGCAGCGGGGCTGCTCGGGGCTCTTCTGAAAGAACCCATTGGAGTTTTGTTCTCTAGTGCATCATATTGGCATAGTGGGGAGGAGAAAAATCAGGTTTCTTAAAGTTCTGCATGGGGAAACAGTGTTCCCATCTGGAGGAGGTTTTTAAATGCTTCGTGGTCCATTTGCACTTGATAAACGATGAAAGGCAACCTGAGGGAAACCTCCTGGAAATTGCCTTGTTGATTCATCTTTCAGTCTGTGCATGTAGAGAAACACAGTCCATCACAGACTAGTTCCTGCAGAGGAGCTAATTTTTTGTATGGTTTTATTTTTCAAGACCCCTCAAAAATGCTTCAGACGGCACGCTAATGGATGACAACCAAAATGAGTGGGGTGATGAGGAGACCTTGGACACCAAGAAGTTCAGGGTAAGCTCACTGCCACATTCCCTTTCTGTGCTGCTAATAGTCACTCGCTGGGTTTTATCATGGAAGGAGCAAAGCGCTGTGGAAAGCAGCAGAGCAGAGGGACCCTCGGGGGCCCAGTCTGTGCTGCACATCGCTGCCGCCGGCTCCTTTGCAAACCCGCGTGTAACAAACGCACCTTGGAGACTCTCAGAACTTCCCACGCTAGAGCTCAGCCCCCTCTTCCCACCCTGACTTGTGCGCTTTGCTCGGTGCTCATTTCCCGCTGTCGTTCCCCAGTTCGAGGAGCAGGCGATGCTGCCCGACACGGACGATCAGACGGATCACAGGCAGTGGACCCAGCAGCACCTGGATGCCGCTGACCTGCGCATATCCTCCATGGCGCCTACTCCACCGCAGGGGGAAATCGATGCAGACTGTATGGATGTCAACGTCAGAGGTCCCGGTAAGGTGGACTCCTTTCACTTCTGTGCCGCTTGTCAGCTAATCTCCAATCCGCCCTTACCCCGGGCAGATGAGCAGTCCCAGACAGCGCTGCCCGTCTCTATTGCTAGTACGGAGTCGCTGCTAGCTGTTCTGCATCGCATGGTTGCTGTTGTGCGTGATTTAGAGATAGACTGTCACATTTTGCTTTCCATGAGAGCTCTTTTGTTTAATCACTGAGACGGAAATTAGAGAATACAGAAGAAGTACCTATTAAATAATCCAGTTTATCTCTCTGCCGCTCCTAGATTCCTCTCGTCCCACCAAACTGCACATTTCACAATCTTCTTTTCAGTTTTTTAACTACATTAATAGTTAATAGGCTTTTAAATTATTACAAACATTTGGTCTTCCCCACATCTGTGGAATTGACCTCTGAAATAATAAAAATATTTAAGGCTGCACTGTGCCATGCTTCAGTTTGCTTTGAGCAACCTTCCTTATAAATTGCACCTCACATGTTAGTCTGCAAGCTAGCAGATGAAATAGGAAAAGCAGCGAGTGGTGAGATACCACTATGGAATTTCAGATCCATATCAGAGGAAGGATATTCATGTTTGATGTTTAGAACCAGCCAGGAACTCAGTCTTGATGCACCCACGAGAATAAACATCTATCGCAGACAAAGCATCTTGCTGAGCCGCCTGCATTACAGAAGGGTAAAAAGCCTTTTTTTCACCGAGTTCCCCTGTGCTTTTCAGATGGCTTCACCCCCCTCATGATCGCCTCGTGCAGCGGAGGAGGGCTGGAGACCGGCAATAGCGAAGAGGAAGATGATGCTCCCGCTGTCATCTCAGATTTCATTTACCAAGGCGCCAGCTTACACAACCAGACTGACCGCACCGGCGAGACGGCGCTTCACCTGGCTGCCAGGTACTCCCGCTCGGACGCTGCCAAGCGCCTGCTGGAAGCTAGTGCCGATGCAAACATCCAGGATAACATGGGCAGGACGCCCCTCCATGCCGCCGTCTCTGCCGATGCCCAAGGAGTCTTCCAGGTAGTTGATCCTTTCTCCACCAGTTTTGGGGTTTTCTGGGGAAAGTACTGGTGCTACGTGGTGAGTCGGGGTCTCCAGGGTCTGCGGGGTCTCCAGCTTGCCCTGGCAAGGTGCGGGGTGAAAGTCTTGAAAACCGAAGCCCCTGGTGTCTCAGGGCAGGGCACGGCAAAGCAGCAACCCCGTAGCTGCCCTCGGACGTGCACCTCTGGGCTGGGAGCGGGGACTGGAGGGGTCAGCCTCGGGAAAGGGGCTTGCAGGTCCTGAGACCCAGGTACCTGGAGTGTCTGCTGTCTGTCCCTCCTGACGTTTGTGTTTCCTGCGCTTTGGCCCTTGTTGTGACAGATCCTGATTAGGAACAGGGCAACCGACCTCGACGCCCGAATGCATGACGGGACCACTCCTCTGATCTTGGCCGCTCGCTTGGCTGTGGAGGGCATGCTGGACGATCTCATCAACTGCCATGCAGACGTCAATGCTGTGGATGATCTAGGTACTGCAGGCAATTAAAACAGGCTTCCTCAGAGGTGGAAGGAAAGGGCTGCTTGCTGTTACTCTTACCACTCGTTAATGCGTGTTGTATTTCGTGATCTTCCCCTGTAGGCAAGTCGGCACTGCACTGGGCAGCTGCTGTGAATAATGTTGAAGCCGCAGTAGTTCTCCTGAAGAACGGTGCCAATAAGGATATGCAGAACAATAAGGTAGGAATCTCCTGGGCTGACATAGGCAAGGAAAGAACCATTTGGGGAGTCTGTTAAAGGGTAGTTTTTGCCCAAAATACAACACTGCCTGGCACTGAGACTCTGATTTGATTGTTCTGCTGTGAATGAAGCTGTTGGATTTAGCTCAAAGAAGCACTGTGGGATTTGGTCCTACGGGTGATGTTGATGGGCCGTGCAGTGCGTGGTGAACAGCACGATTCGACGTTCGTGTGGCCATCTCCTCGCGTGTTCTAGGTCACTCGTAGGGTTCCTGGTTTGATATCAGTATAAGGACATGGCTCAGCAGGGTAGGAAAAAGCAGCAGCAAAACCTCACCAGAGGAGAGACAACTACCGTCTCTGCCACCCAAGTGCATGGTGTTGGGCGTGGAGCTCAGGGTAGCGTTAGCCGGGACAATCTGTGAACATAAACCTAACCCTCTTTGCTGGGTTCCTAGGAGGAGACCCCACTGTTCCTCGCAGCCAGAGAAGGGAGCTACGAAACCGCCAAGGTCCTGCTGGACCATTTCGCCAACCGTGACATCACGGACCACATGGACCGGCTCCCACGGGACATCGCCCAGGAGCGCATGCACCACGACATCGTGAGGCTGCTGGACGAGTACAACCTGGTGCGGAGCCCGCCGCTGCACAACGGCCCGCTGGGGGCACCCACGCTGTCCCCACCGCTCTGCTCTCCCAACAGCTACATCGGCAACCTGAAACCTGCTGTCCAGGGCAAGAAGGCCAGGAAGCCGAGCACCAAGGGCCTGAGCTGCAACGGCAAGGATGCCAAAGACCTCAAAGCCAGGAGAAAAAAATCACAAGATGGAAAAGGATGTCTGCTTGACAACTCCAGTGTGTTGTCTCCGGTGGACTCCCTGGAGTCACCCCATGGGTACCTGTCGGATGTTGCCTCTCCTCCGCTGATGACGTCTCCATTTCAGCAGTCCCCTTCCATGCCTCTGAATCATCTGCCAGGCATGCCTGATGCCCACATGAGCATCAATCACCTCAACATGGCGGGGAAGCAGGATATGGCCCTGGGAAACTCCAGCAGGATGGCCTTCGATTCGGTGCCGCCGCGTCTCTCTCACCTCCCCGTCTCCAGCCCCAGCACGGTGATGAGCAACGCCCCGATGAATTTCTCCGTCGGCGGAGCGGCCAGTCTGAACGGGCAGTGCGACTGGCTCACCAGGCTGCAGAACGGCATGGTCCAGAATCAGTACAACCCGATGAGAGGCAACATGCAACCGGGAGCGCATCAGCAGACACAAAACCTCCAGCACGGCATGATGACCTCCCTGCACAACGGCTTGCCCACCACGAGCTTGTCGCAGATGATGAGCTACCAGGCCATGCCCACCACCCGGCTGGCTTCCCAGCCTCACCTGATGCAGAGCCAGCAGCTCCAGCAGATGCAGCAGCAACAGCTCCAGCAACAAAACATGCAGCCGCAGCAGCAGCCGCAGCAACCCCAGCAGCAGCCGCAGCAGCAGCAGCCGCAGCAGCATCACAACCCCAGCTCCAACGCGAGCGGCCACATCGGCCAAAATTTCCTTGGTACCGAGCTGAGCCAGCCTGACATGCAGCCGGTGAGCAGCAGTACCATGGCAGTCCACACGATCCTGCCTCAAGATTCCCAGATGCTGCCCACGTCTCTGCCATCCTCCCTCGCCCAGCCCATGACCACCACGCAGTTTCTAACTCCACCTTCCCAGCACAGTTATTCCTCCCCCTTGGACAACACCCCCAGCCACCAGCTCCAGGTGCCCGACCACCCTTTCCTAACGCCGTCTCCAGAGTCGCCGGACCAGTGGTCCAGCTCGTCTCCTCACTCCAATGTGTCCGACTGGTCCGAGGGCATCTCCAGCCCTCCCACGAGTATGCAGTCACAGATGGGACACATCCCCGAAGCTTTCAAGTAAAAGATGGTGTTTCAGAGACGCTGGCGCTCAGTGGGAGTTAGAAGCTTGAGGGAGATCTTTTTTAAAAGGACGTTGGATGCTTTTATTAAAGGATCCTTTTTAAATATGTTTTTATAAAAAAAAATAAAAAGACAAATTAATTCCTTTTTTTTTAGTATTTATTTATGTACTTTTTATTTTACATGAAAACACTGCCTTTTTATTTATATGTTCTATTGTTAAGAACTCAATGTGGAACACCAGTTGTGTTTCAAGAAATCAAAAAATTAGGTTTTTATAGGACATTCTCTTTTGTTTGGGGGGTTCATTGTGTTTGATTTGAGAGGAAATGTTTATGTAAAGCTATAAGCAATGATTTGTGATTCTGAAATGTCATTAATTTATTTTTTTCTCTTTCAACTTGGAAAGAGAGGTAAGAAAGAAAAGGGGAAAGTAAAATTGACTAAAAATACCACTCCTTAGGGGAAAAAAAAATTAAGTATGGACAGATTTTTGAAATGTACTTTAAAATGTTTCCTTTGCTATTATATCTGAGAGGACATTTTATGGTACCAGTCATGAATCTTTGTTTAAATTTCAGTATTATATAGTTGTACATTTGCCTTGATAATAGAAATTTTTGTTCTCTCTCATTTTTCTATATATAAAAAAATATATATTTAAATGATTTTTATGATCTAAAAAAAAAATAAATCAGGATTATAGACCTGTAAGAACAAGTTCTAAGCTAAAAACACCCCTACATAACATGAATACTGTCCCCCACCAAAAAAGATGTGTATTTGCCAAACTTTTAAGAGAACAAGCCCATAACTATGGAGTATATCCAAACCCGTAACTGTGGAGTTTATACGCAAAGGAGACTTCATTTTACTTTGAATATCTTTACTGGTTTTTTTGTTTTGTTTTGTTTTGTTTTCGTGTTTGCATTTGAGTAACTGTTTAAGAAATAAATGCCAATATAAACTTGTAAACCACATCCTTATTTTAAGGATGGCCTGCCTATTTTAAAGAAGGCGTGTCTATTAACGCAGACAACCTGAGTGAGATTACAAAGCATTATAACGCTGCCACCGCCAAGTGCTCGCCCGTATCCGGCTCCTCTGGCAGCGCAGATTGCTGGGTGCTCAGTGGAAAGCGCTGCTGGTTTTGGTGGGATGCTGGACTGGCTAAACAGGAGGGCGAAGGACAGCACAGGTGAGTCTGTGCTGTGAAACGTTAACATTTTGTTCTTGTTAGTCTGGAGTGATGCATCTTTTTTTATATTGATGTACACTCTTTCTGTGTATCATGTAAAATATAGTATAAGCCTGTGGCAGATTTAATGTTTGTAAATATGTTTGGGGGGTTTTTTTTAAGAAAAGGTGGATTTTGTTTCAAAAATCTAAATGAGCAAGTCTTAAATGCATCATAAATATATCACCTTATAGAGGTGTTGGAATATCACTCACTCGGGTGCAAAGGCAAGCAGACACCCTAAGACTAGATATGTGTATGGGACAGGCAAATAGAGAACAGTTCATCAAGAAAACCTGAGAAAAGGATTCCTTTTCCTCGTTCCTTTTTATTAGAACACCAAATAAAATGGATATTTCTCAAGGCACAGCACCTTGCTGAGCACTCATCTTAGTTAACATTTCAGACCATTGTTATTGTGACATGCCTGAGTGATAAAAACATCACGTGGTGTTGAATCTTCCTATGTTTTATAAACTAGAGTGTAGTTTAAGAAAAGATATCTTCTGTAATAAAGTTATCTACATGCAAAGTTGTAGTTTGCAAAAATGATGTATTTTTTTTGGTTAACTGATTTGCAATAAATGATGCTTCTGGGCATCTAGATTTTACTAAAACCGGAACTTAGTGTTTTTGTTACGGATTGGTTGAAGCCTGGGCTTGATACCTGCCGTCTTTCAATCCTGCAGGGCTGCCTCGGCACAAAGTACCGGCGCTTTCCTAATGTCTTGTTCTCTGGGTTAAAGCTCAGAGTTCTCTTTAACTTGTGCAAAGCTCTCGCAGACGTGAGACGTCTGGTTTGAGCAAGGCAGGAGGGGCTCTGCCCAGGTAGCCCTTTACCTGCGCTGGGGATGCTCTGATGTCCTCTCAGGCCTCTGCCGTTAGGTCGGGATCTAAAAGGAGAAACGTTGAAAAGCTGTTTTAAAGACCATCGCTCACACATGTTCAAAGTACTGTATTCTGTCACTTTAAAGCTTTGCTTTCTGACCAGTTTTTAGGAGCGTTCTCGGGCTGATGCGACAGCCAAGGGTATAAAATGGCCACATGCTTTTAATTACATACAGAGCTCTGTTTCCATAGGCACTACGAGTGGTGTTAAGAGTTATGTATAGCGCTTCCTACTTCACACACAGCGCTGAGCATATGGCCGGGCGCTCAGATGTGGTGGCTTGCACAGATAGAAACTGGAAATCCATCCGACGACACCGCCGAGGGGCAGCAGCACCCCAGGGAATTTCACTAATGCCACTCCGGGCACAAACACCGCGCAGAAACATTTGCTGTCCTTGTTGCACTCAAGATTTTTAAGGTAATTTAATTTAATTCTTTCTTTTCCCCACAAGGACTCTGTAGTCCAAATGCAGCTCCAAAGTCCCCAAATAACTGGATATAAATAGCCGAGCCGTGGACCTCCTCCCAAATCAGATAAGCCTGGTAACTCCTGGAATGCTGGTATTTTCCACTCCACGGCCAGGGAGGGAGCGGGCATGTGTGTACATGTACCCGGTATCCAGCCCCAGACGGATTCGGGGCCGCCAGACAGTTGCTGTACCACGGGTCAGAAGCTGGTGCTGCAGCTGTGGCATTTTACGTGCCACCCAGCAGCAGTGAAACGCAGTACCTTCAGAGGTCAGGCAGGCAACGTGCCAGCGTGCGCTCCCTGCCAACTCTGTGGAAAGGGGTATTTAACTGAAGACGAATCCCTCTTCCCCCTGCAAAACGTGGTTCACCAGTGAGGATCTCATTACCCCAAGGGACACCCTGGAGATGGGCTTCCTGAGACGTGCTCTTCCCCGCCCCCCCCAAGTTGTGTCTCGCTGCATCCCATCTGGGATGCGCTAGATGAAGTGTGTCTGCCTTCCCCGCGATTCGCACATGTGCTGTCCATGAATCACGCCTGGGAACATCCAGCCACGTTCCCACGCAGCCCATCCTTCCAGGCTTCTCCCACACGTACACGTCCCAGCGCTCATGCCCACGGCTGGCTGTGAGCAGGGCATGTCCCCTTGCTGCCAGCGAGACTGGGAGAGGCTCGAGCCAACGTGAGGCGTTAGTAAGACTCTCTCCTGTCTGGTCTAGTGTGCAACACTCCGGTCACTCATGGTTGAGGCGGGAATTTGGCCTGGAATGGATTAAAAAAAAAAAAAGGGGGTTATGAGGATGTGCAAAAGAACGTGACATTGCAAGAGGCAACTAAACACGTGGCTCATTTAAGAAGCGAGGGGCTGCAAAGGGAAAACAAAAAGGTCTGCATTGGCACATGAATAGGTACTAATGCATTGGCCATGAGGTAATTCAAACTAGAAGACAGAAAAGATTTTCTAAGCAGCAGAGGAGTAAGGACACACAGTTCAGTTTTTAAGGGTTTAGCCCCCAATGACTTGTACATTTACGAAGGCGTACGGTGACCCACCAACTCCTGCCAGTCACGGGTACATGAGATGATCGTGGGGTCGCAGATCCCCAGCTGCGATTGAGGCAAAGTTAAATGAGAAAGAAGAGAAATGGCCCCAATTTCAGACCCTCTCTCCACCCTTTGGGCTTTCCCACCAACTCTGTCCAGAAGGATCTGCCTTTCCCCAGTCCCCTCCGACCAACCCACGCCGTCCAGCCGCAAGCTCATCTCTACCTCATGTTGGTAAAGATGCTGGGAGCTGAATTTCAAGCTCTCACATCAACAGAAGATGGGGAGGAATGAATGGGTCATGGCAAGCGCAGTTGTTTTACCATTACAGGTGAAAAAGGCTGAGAAGCACTAAAATTACATCCCATGCCAAGGGAAGGGCTCAGAAGCGTGTGTGTAAGACGAGATTAGCACCGAGCTATTTTGATGGCAAGTATGTTGATGCTATGAGGAATCGGTGCGTCTGAACTATTTGTTTACATGCTGGAGGGCTTGGGGTTTTTTTATTCTTTGTTTTCATTATTCCTGCTCAATTAGATGGGACATTTAGAAATTGCTACTCTGTATTGCTTTTACCCCCAGGCTATCGGTGTTTGCTCAGAAAGTTGCTAACAGCTGCTTGAACCCTGATTGCCGAATTGTTACTGCAGCTCCAATCACCCCCTTAAGAATGTACAAAAGGAGCCAAATCCACCTAAGGTGTAGCCTCTCTCGAGTTACACACGGGGTAATGTGATTGCGGTAGTTTGAATAATCACAGCAACCAAATGAGTAAATAAATACAGCTCAGCTTGTCCGAGTTGGATAGAGAATACTGATACTCAGAAACTCTCCTTTAGCTATTTCCCCAGTTTCTGAACTCAGAAAATGATCCTTTTAATAGCGAGCTCCTATGACAGGGCTGTGCTTATGGTTGCCTGCAGCCTGAAGGCCGAATAAATTATCAGAAATTAATGGGAAAAGGTCAGTATCGTTTGCGTTGTACCCCAAGTAACCTGATGAAGCAGAAAAGAAAGACACACGCTGTCCTCTTCCCACCAGCAATTCTTATTTGTAATGGGCCGCTCTTGAGTGCAGGACTGCCTGCATTTGCTGAGTACAGCAACTCAGTTTGAAACCTTCAGGGTAAAAAGGGATCGAATGTCACAACTGTGAAAGGGATCGAATGCAACAATTCTTTATAATCACATACCTACCAGAAGAAGAGCAAAGGTGAGATCCCAGCATTCGTGTTTGCATTGCGTGTGTATGTGCGTAGGTATATAAGAAGAGGGTTAGATATGTAACATAAATATATTGCTGTAGATACAGATGTAAGCTGTTGATGGTATTTACAGAATATTTTTTAAAGGCCAATCAGGCTAATTAAAATCATGTTTCCTCAGATTACACCTGTTGAGGGAAATATCAAGGGAGGACCAGGGCTTTATCTGCAATTCATGCCTGCGTAGGGAAATGGTATTTGACAAGCTGGTTTATAAGGATGTTCCTACAAAAGAGGGAGATGAAAGGCACTTTAAAAATCACAGCGCTGCCTCTGGTTCCCACACCAGCATCAAAGTGCTGCTTCCCCTGCTCGGGCTGGGCTTTGAGGATATTACCCCGCTTTAATGATGGAGCCTCTTGCGCTGGTAATAACCCTCGATTAAGATGTTTGTTTAGGTCGTTTGTATTTTCCTCTCCAAGGCTTGTTGTTGGGTGCAGAGCAGCAGTGGCACGGCCGAAAAGGAGACACGGCTTTCTGGCGCTCGAACAGGGCCTCCCGCTTCACGGTTGTGTGAAACAGGGCCTCGGAGCAGAGCCGGAACGCGGAGCGAAGTCTTCAGACTTGCACCTCACCGTTTGATATCGCGTCACGATCTCGCCTAAACAAAAACCCGCACCCGAAGAGAGGGTTCCCAGGAGAAGGGCCGTTACCAGCCCCTGAGTTAGCGCACCCAGGGACGGGTGGGTGCCGCAGGCCTGAGCCGAGCCGCAGCTCCCGGGCACTGGTGCGTCAGCCTGCCGAGCGTTCCGTCACTAACGGCCCTTCCCCAGTCCGGCATCCGCGGGACAGAGACCTCGCTCTGCAGCGAGCAACGCTTTCTTACATTTGCCTCTTCCTCCAAAAAACCCAGTTTTTCCCCTTCTCTTCACCGGCCCCAGGCAGTGCCCCCACCCGCCCTGCTCCCCCCCCCACCCCGGCCCCTCTGCCGTCAGCTCCCGCCCTGACAGAGCGGGCCCGGGCTACGGCCCAACGCGGGGCCGGGCCGGCGGTGCTCTGTCCCGCCCTGGCGGCCGCCTTCGCCACTGCACCCGCCCGAGGAAACCCGAGGGCTCGGAAGTCCCGGTGGACGCTGGGCCGGGCCGCAGCCTGCCGTACCCAGCAGCTGCCTGAGACGACCGGGATCCCCCCACGGGGCCGCGCTCCGCCAAACCCCGGCCGGTGGGAGCGAGGCCCGTGGCGGGCAGGGGGCTCGGCAGCGCGGTTTCCCCTCCCGAGGAAGAGCCCCCCCCCCCCGGCACGCCCGCAGGCCGAGCGGACAGCCGGGAGCGCCCCACCGACCCGGGATAGGCGCAAAGACCGGCCGCGCCCGCAGCCGCCCTAGCCGGGACTCGAACCGTTGACACCCGAGTCCGCATCCGTACTGCGCCTGCGCCAGACCGTGACGTTGTCGACGCCGCTTCCGCCCTTAGTTTTGTGGGCTTTGGTGGTTTTTTTTTTTTTTTTTGTCCTCCGACATTTCTGCCTTCCCCCTTTTCCCTTTAAAGGAACGCGGAAGGGCGGGGGGGGTAGTGGGAGAGAAACACAAACAACTGCGCGCGGCGCCGGATTCCGCACGCGCCGTGGCGTCATCGCGCGACGCGGCGTGACACGTCGGCGGCAGCGGAACTTCGAGCCGGATGTTCCAAGATGGCGGCGGAGGGGGCCGGTGCTGCGGCCGTGAGGGGGGGCGGCGCCCGCTGCTGAGAGGCCTCTGTCGGTGGGGGGGCTGCCAGGTACCGTAGGGCGGGGCCGGGCGCCGGCGCAGCGCGGGGGGCGGCTGAGGGAAGGGGCGCGTCGGGCCGGGGGGCAACCGGAGGGCTGGGGATCCCTGGCGGGCTCCGTCAGGAGCTCAGGGCCTGAGGTGCGGGCCCCGGGGCTGGCGGCGGCCGGTGCCCCCTCTGTGCGGCTGGAGCTGCCCGGCGCCGTCGTGCCTCAGCGCGGGTGGGCCTCGGGGCCGTGGCGGTCCCGGGACTCGGCCCCTGGTCCCGGTTGGGGCAGGTTGTGATGCCGCAAGGAGGGGCGAAGCGGTGAAACGCTGCCGCAGTCAGCGGGGCTGCGTTGCCGAGACGTCTTTCCCTGCAGGATTTGGGTTGTTCTGGGTCGCCTCGAGTGCCCCGGTGGGACAGGCGCACGCACTGCGGGCGTTCCGAGCGCTACTTCTTGTGGTGGGGGAGAGAAAAAGAGATCTTGCGGTCAGAAGTATTGCCTGACGTTCGTTATCACGTATTTCTTTTGATGAGACGCAATACTTCTGGCAACTCAGGGTTGTTTTTGTTCGAGTTGTCAAGTGTCATAGGTCTGTGCTTTATTGGAGTAGCAACTGGTGCTGACTCAGTAGTACGGTTGCATTAAAGTGTTCAGGACCTGCTGGTGTGATGGACTGGTGGCCAGTCTCCCTCACAAACCAAAAGGGACTGTTGTGTGCTGCTGCTGTCATGGGTCACATTAAGCTCTGTGCTTTTGATTCCCAAAGAGCTCTTTTCACTGAATAACATTTGTAACTACAGTTGCCATTTGAGAAAGCTAATAGGAAGCTATCAGCTGTACTAAAGATGTAGAATGTGTTCAGTCTGAGCATCATCCACATCTGTGCAGATGTGCAACTGTCTACATAGAAGAAAAATCTGAAAAACAAATGTCCCAGATACTGACTTTAAAGCTGCCAATCTCATTTTCCAGCTATTCTTGTCTTGGGGATTGCAGTGGGGGTTTTTATTCACTTTGTTCTCATTGTTAGGAATCTGTGTATGTGAGCATGTTAGTTATTGTTTGGTACGTGCGCATGTGCGTGCAGACGTGTGTGTGTGTATATGTAGGTACACATGAGAATGAAAATTAGTACTCTGTAACCTGCTTTGTGGGCATACTTATTCTTGTTTAAGAGTATTTATTTAGCTTATGTCCCTTGGAGATAGGATTAAATTAATTCCCCCAAAATAAATTATTCCTTCGTGCAGATAAATTTTCACAGAGGAGTTTAAAACTAATCATGGCTATAGAGCTCATCAGGTGAAATTTATTGATGGCCTTGTCTAGAAGGTAGTTTTAATCTTTTTTTCTTTTCCTCTTTGGTAACATTTTCCTGGCATGTCTGGAAACACTTTCTGCAATTGTTATTTCTGGTGACTAATGTTTAGCAGGCTGCTCTGTATTATCTATTAATAAACCTGCTGAAAGTTAAGAATTTCCAGACTAGATAAAGCAGAGATGGATTGATCTTAACTTACGTAGTTATTTCCCGTTTATAAATTTCTTCAAATCAGCATTTCTGTTAATACTGGATTGGGAGCAGGGAGGGTCAGTATCACCGAGTTGATATCTTCTGTTTAAATTACCTGACATGGGCACGTTCGTTTTATTTGGACTTAATTCTTCACATCTTGCATGCTTTCACTACTGTGTGCAGTCTGTTAATATTAACTTTCCTTCTGTAAGGAATCTGATACCCTCGTATTGAACTTCTGTAATGCAACATTAGAGATCTTGTTCTAGGAATGACAAGCCAGCGCTTTAAAGTAGAACTCTACACTTATTTTAATTAGCTAATTACTGGTACTGGTTGTTACAAAAATGTGGTAAAGTATTGGGATTTTTTTTCTTTGTGTGCATCTGATAAGACACTGTAAGGGGTGGAGTCCACATTAGAAATTTGGAAGTGGGTATTTAAGTTATAAAAACAGTTGGCTTTTGTGCTCGGCTGTATTTCAGAAACAACTTTTCTATTAAGAACAGAACTGTTAAGTAGATATCAACATTTTGTTCAGTTAGGTTAGTGCTTTCCAGGAGATAACTGTTTTGGCAGATGTTTTAATTAGCTTTTTCCCTTCCCCACTTTGCAGTATGTTGCATAAAAACACTTGTTTGTTTGGAAGGGAGGGAGGAGCTTTTGCAGTTAGGTTCATACAGTAAAGAACGTGATGAAAAATAAATGGGGATGTCCAGAATGGATGTCCCCCAGCCTGGGGTTTCTGAAGCATTTGGAAAATGAGGTGGGTGTTTAGGCAGGGTTTTCTGGCAACATGGCTGGGAGGAAGCATGGCCAGCTGGAAAACCTTCACCTTGGTATCATAGTAAGAGAAAAGATTGCAAAGCACTAAAACCTTTTTGTAAGTATTCCTTGATAAGGATTCAACAGGCAGCTGTGTTTCAAAAAGAACGTTGAAGACAAATGCAAGTAATGCATGAAACTGATGTAGCTACGTTTCTATTTAATGTTTTTCTGTTGAAGTCAGTTTCTGGTCGTCTTTCCCATTTTAGCAAAACATAATTGTTAACAAATTTACAAAGTCTTAAGATATGTCTATGAAATATATGGATATCAGGGAGAAGTCGAGAAACTCTGTTGACTGATGCTTCAGGCCCTCTAAAAGAGGCACCTGGATTATACATAGGACTGTTGCATTCTACAGTGATGAGCAGAGAAATTTTTCCCTAGTTGTACTGATGTTTGATAAAAGTCTGTATCGATCATGCTGTAGTACCAATCAGTATGCTTTTTATTGGAATTTTTTAGTTATAAATCTTTATGAAATACATGTAGTTATGCAGTGTTCACTCAATATATATTTTTGTTAACTAGAAACCAGAAGTGTTTTGCATTTGAGCTTCTCTGTAGCTATTAAAATTTTGGCTTGCTTACAAACATCTGACTTTTCTGGCTTCCCATTTTATTAGTCTTACTGACGAGATGCTGAATCTTAAAAAAAAAAAAAAAACAACTGAAAATTGCACAGCTTTTGTCTGTCTTCTCTAAACAGAAGTGCATCTGGTATGAAACAATTGCCATGGGTACTTCACTCTACATGATATAAACCATATTTGTTGTGTACTATTAGAAAACATTTAGCAAAGCATTTGACACTGTCCTGCACGACATCCTTGTCTCTGTCTTGGAGAGACATGGATTTGACGAATGGACCACTCAGTGGATAAGGAATTGGCTGAATGGTTGCACTCAAAGAGTTGTGGTCAATGGCTCAACGTCCAAGTGCAGACCAGTGACAAGTGGCGTTCCTCAGGGTCGGTATTGGGACCAGCGCTGTTTAACATCTCTGTCAGCGACAGGGACAGTGGGATCGAGTGCACCCTCAGCAAGTTTGCCAATGACACCAAGCTGTGTGGTGGGTCGACACGCTGGAGGGAAGGGATGCCATCCAGAGGAACCTGGACAGGCTGGAGAGGTGGGCCTGTGCAAACCGCATGAAGTTCAACAAGACCAAGCGCAAGGTCCTGCACATGAGTTGGGGCAATCCAAGCACAACTACAGGCTGGGCAGAGAACGGATTGAGAGCAGCCCTGAGGAGAAGGCCTTGGAGCGTTGGGGGACAAGAAGCTCAACATGAGCCAGCAATGTGTGTTCACAGCCCAGAAAGCCAACCGTGTCCTGGGCCGCACCACAAATAGCGTGACCAGCAGGTTGAGGGAAGGGATTCTCCCCCTCTACTGCGCTCTCATGAGACTCCACCTGGAGTACTGTGTCCAGCGCTGGGGTCCCGAGGACAAAAAGGACATGAGGCTGTTGGAGCAAGTCCCAGAGGAGGCCACAAAGATGATCTGACAGCTGGAGCACCTGTCCTGTGAATACAGGCTGAGAGAGTTGGGCTTGTTCATCCTGGAGAAGAGAAGGCTCTGGGGAGACCTTATTACAGCCTTCCAGTCCCTAAAGGGGCCTACAGGAAAGCTGGAGAGGGACTGTTGACAAGGGCATGGGGTGACAGGGCAAGGGGGAATGGCCTTAAGTGGAAGCAGGGGATATCAAGATGAGATCTGAGGCAGAAATTCTTCCCTGTGAGGGTGGTGAGGCCCTGGCACAGGGTGCCCAGAGAAGCTGTGGCTGCCCCTGGCTCCCTGGCAGTGTTCAAGGCCAGGTAGGATGGGGTTTTGGGCAGCCTGGGCTAGTGGAGGGTGTCCCTGCCCATGGCAGGGGGGTGGAACTGGATGGGCTTTAAGGTCCCTTCCAACCCAAACCATTCTAGGATTTTATGAAAACAAGACTGTCACATGTTGCTAAAGCTTCACTGAGCTGAACTGGAAAAGTACTGAAGAACAACTCTGGTTTTGTCAGCTTCCCTCCTCCCTAGATTGTTAAGGGATGATAAAACTGAAAAATACATGTTTCTGATTAATTTACTGAACATCCTGTGTACCAAATTCCGAACTGGTATCGTTTGGAATTCTTGCTGGCAGAGTTGGAATACTTCTGTGCCTGTTCTTTCCGCTCTGAAATATAGCTATAACTCTGATACTGTGCCAAAGTTCCACTAGTGTTAAAGTGACATTAGTTAATAAGTGGGGGGAGTTGATTGTCTTTTATTTTCTTAAATGCAGTTTTTCTATTATGCAGCATTCATTTAGAAGAGAGAATATTTGTGATGAAAACTCAGTTGCCTTTCTCAAAATAAATAACACTGCTGTCCTACACAAAGTTTTCTTTATTAAAACAAAAATGGATTGTGTTCTGTTCAGGGGAGTAACTTCTGATGAATTCTTTCTTGAGATGCTTGCTTCTCATCTTACCTGTAAAAAGGTCCATTCACATTGAGCAACAGTGCAACAGAGCTGAAGATTGTCTGTAACAGAATTAGAGTTAGATAATAATTTCTCAACTCTTTATAATTAAATTGAGCTTACCATAGTGCTTGCAGCTTCTATTGTAGGCTGACTGCTGCTGTGTCTTGTCTATGATGCATATTTCTACTTAAAATGGATTTTGGGAAATGTAATGGTATAATACCATTGGTGTTTTAACAGTCTGAGATTTTAACATTTGTACAGGACCAAACTCTGTTTAATTACTCTTGGAGCTATTTGTTAGTATGGTTGTTAAATAATGTGCATTGTTACCACACAGCATTAAACTTCATTAATACTGGACTTGGATTTAGAAACATCATGTTAGGTGTAAATTTCTTCTGCATTCTGGAGGAGGGAGAGATGTTTTTCCACTTCAAGTTCTTTGAGTAATTTCGTTTCTAAAATAAAAATTGCTTAAATCACAGAAGTATTGTGAGAAAGGAAACTGACTTGTCATCTGTTTTGCCTTAACAGGACGGAAGAAGGGATCTGTCCACGGCATCCACTACTAGTTTGTCATCTAGCATCTGATCCTGCTGGAAGGCCATCATGCAGCAGCCTCCACAGACTGTTCCAGCAGGAGCAGCAGCTCCACCTCCTGCAGGCATTGCTCGGAACATGTACTGGAGAAGTAGCTCACTCAGTAAACGAGCAAATGCAACAGCTGCCCCAGTGCAGCCCGTGACAGACCCTTTTGCATTTGGCAGACAAACTCCACAGGGTTCCCCTTTAGATAATCCATCCAAGGGCAATGCATTGGTTATGCAAAGTTCTTCCCCAGCGGTGTTTCCACAGCCGGCCGTTATGCATACTTCACCGTCACGTGCAGGGGACAATCCTCATGGACCGCATATGTCTTTATCAGCTCCTGTATCTCAACCAGGAATAAATACCAGTACGTTTTCTAATGTTCCGATTCCTTCATCGTCCCCAGCATATGTTATAAATAGTACTACAGAAGTGCATCCAAATGCAGATTTTGGACTCCGTGGGCCTGCAGTACCATTGCATTATAATACAGGAGCAGCAGTTGAAAATTCTTTCAGCGTGCATCCTGGAATGGTGTCTGCCTCAAACAAACCTGGAGGTACACCCGATGTCAGTAGAGATCCAAATGACGTTCCTTCAGGACCTAATGCAACAGCGCTCTTCCGTCCACCTCCTCAGCAGCCTGTGTCTCAGTGGAGGCCTGTTCAAGGTAACCTGCAGTCTCCAGTTAGAAATTTTGTGCCCTATCCTGAGCCGTCTTCTCAGACTGACGTTCATAACATTTCTCAGTCTTCTGTTAGCACTTCTCATCCTCCTGCACAGACAAATTTACAGCAGGGTCCTGTACACCAAGGTATTCCACAAAACATCATGCAAGCACCTTTATCCATTGGTTGTGAAAAGAATGGGAAAAATATCTCTGCAAATAGCAGTCATCACATGAACAGCATCCAGCCTGGAAATGTGTTTAGGCAGAACACAGAAATGGCTAATGCTTGGTTAAGTCAACCATACCAGGAACAGTTTCACCCGCAACCACCACTGCAGGACTCCAGTTTTGTCATTCCCACAGCTCAGGAAAATAACCCCAAAAACCAGTGTCCAGATATGTCCGAAACATCAAATAGACCTGTTCCCACAGATCGAGATTCAGGAACTCTCTCCATGTTTTTCAAAGGGGATGAGGCAGAAAACGAAGAAATACTTTCATCTGAAAAGAATTACTTAGTTGAGAAAACAGAGTTTGATGCTTGTCAGTCAAATTTGACATCCTTGTATCACCAGCCAATGCATCCTCAGTGGGTTGCAACTAATGTTCTCTCTCAGGCACAGATAGGTACAAGTTCAGCCAATGAGGTAGTGCAAAAAGGACTGGATGTCCAGTACTTTCCTAAAATTGTAAGTCAGCAGGAGACACAGGCTGCTAAACACTCTATGTTTGTTAGTGATGACAAGGCACGTATAGGCAATGCATCTGGGAATGGTGGGTCACAGTATGAAAATGTTGAGAACCTGGAGTGCATTCAGAATCAAGAAGTGCTGCCAAGTGAACCACAGAACATCAGTGCTTCATCCCCTGCTGCTGGTCCGGATCTGTACAGATATGGATCCTTTCCAGGTCAGATGCTTCCAAAGAATGCTGTTGTGAGCCATGCTGAAGGAGGACCAAATTTGGAGGCACCTGATTCATTACCTCATCCTGTCCGACCAGATAGTGTATCTTCAAACTATAGCAACATTAGCCATAGGAGTGCTTCTAGCTCAGCAAGACCTCAAGAGCAAGCCGGTACGTTTATTCAGCAAGAAAGTGGGAAGCCTGATGAAGAATCTTCTGCTAGCTTCTTTAAACAGATTGACTCCTCTCCTTTGGAAGGTGATTCAAACGAGCCAAACCTGAGCAAGAACTACCATGGTAATCTATCCCAGCCTCCAACTCCAAGTCCTCCTAAGCCTACAGGAGTATTTCAAACAAGTGCAAATAGTTCTTTTGAACCCGTGAGGTCCCATGGAGTTGGTATAAAACCTGCAGAGATTGACCAAGCAAAGATGGTGGTTGAATTAAGAGAGAACCAGTCAAACCAAAAGAGTATCAAGAAGAATACAACTGTGCCAGCTGCGTCCCCAGGCAATCTTGAACAGCCACCAGATAATCTGGAAACTATTTTCATGCCTCAGGTACATCCACTGCCTCTTGCAGTCACTGGTGAAGCTGGAAATATGTTGCACTCTGGACCTGTTATGGAAAACATACAATCAGTATCTGAGAGAAGGTCCTCAACAAGAGCACAGGGAGCAGTTAAGAAGTGTGATAGCCCAGCAACAACTTTGTGGGCTCATAATGAGTTACCTAATTTTGGGGGAAATGTTCTTCTAGCTCCTGCTGCTCCTGCAGTGTACGTACCTGCCAAGCAAACTGTAGAAGTCATTCAGCCACCAGAAGAAGGCCTGTCTAATCAGCAGCCAAGTAAACCAGGGACTATTGCTGTGCAGCTTTCCCAAGATGGAAATATAACTTCTGAAAATCTTGAGAATCCTCCCAAAATGGGAGAAGAGGAGGCACTTCAGTCTCAGGCAAGTTCTGGTTATGCGAGTTTGTTGTCTTCTCCACCTACAGAGTCTTTGCAACATCAGCCTATCCTGATTGCTCAGCCTAATCAAAGCTATAACTTGGCCCAGCCAATTAATTTTTCTATTTCTCTATCTAATCAGCTAAGCAGCAATGAAAACAATCAACCAGTGAAGGACTCTGGGGCTGGGGACAAGCCTGCGATGGGTCCCCAAACTTCACATGCTGGTGGGATCATTTCTGGGGAAAATGTGCCATTATCTGTGATGCAAGTTGGATCTCTATTAGTTAATGCACTTCCAAATACTAATCTATTGAAACATAATTTATTACAAAACCCTGTTAATTCCTCTGATACTGCTTCTAATCAGCCTGCAAACTTGGTTATGAAAACTCCTCTTAATTTGGCTCCAGAAGGGCAAAAGAATATCAGTATGGAAGGTTTTGT
Source organism: Grus americana (assembly GCF_028858705.1). Lineage (NCBI taxonomy): Eukaryota > Metazoa > Chordata > Aves > Gruiformes > Gruidae > Grus > Grus americana. The sequence continues at coordinate 10,509,782 of NC_072871.1, read as the reverse complement.
TCCCGAATTTGCTAGCAAACCAGGGTCTAACTCATCTGTTTCTCCTGGGACGAATCTTCCCAGTGGAAGTGCAAGTGCACTAGCCCCCCCTGTTAATTCTGTAGTACAGGCTAATAATTCTGCAAACCATTTAAATAGCAAAGAAGAATCTGCTGGAGTGCTCGACTTCACAGTATCACGGACGTTGGAGAAAAGCAGTGCAAGTAATTCTGTACAGATGCATAATCAGTCACTTTCTGGTGGTCCAGTATATCCTCAACAGTCAGCTGGTAGTGCTGGTCAGGTGGGTGCTGAGATGCATGATAAACAACATTTCTATCAACAGGTGACAAAAGATGTACAGCATGAGGCTGTATCAGACAGAGCTGTACAGGGAGCATTGCCATCTCAACCACAAATGCAAGCAGCTCAAATGCAGCAACCAACCTCTTCTGGGCAGTCCTCAATTCCTTCAAACTACCAGATTGCCACAGGGACTAAAGCCACGCAGGCATCGCAGCAGCATGAGAACCAGGCGTTGAGTAACCATCCACAACCTGTGGGTCCCCAAGAGGCAAGTCCAGCCCAGCTGGCAGCAAGGTACGATCAGACAAGTCCTGATAAGCAGCCAGCGTCTGGACAGCCATCGGGTGCTCCGACTTCCACAGCCCCTTCTACCACCACCAGCCAGTCAGTCATGCCAAATGTGCAACAAGACCTGCAGCGTCCATCTCTGCCTCAGACTCCTCAGGATGCCTTTGGTCCACCCCAGAACCCTTACTACTACTATAGACATCCTTATGATGCTTACCAGCCTCCATATCCACCACCTTATCCTCCTGCAGACCCCAGAACAGCAGCTCATCTTTATTACATGGTAAATTTTTGTTTTTCCCTTCCTCCCCCATCAGTATGTATCAGTAATTTTCATCTTTGAATTACGAGTTTAGACAGTTTTGTCATGATCAACATTCAGTATAGCATTCATGTTAAGTATTTAATTGTAGGGAAAATCCAGATAGCAAAAGATTAAATTACAAAGATCATAAAATCTTAAAGTAGTTGCTAATACAAATTCCAGTTGGCACAGATGTCAGTCAATAGCAATTTATTTGGTTCTTTGGAAAAAGTTGGCAGTTATAACTGTCTTAGCTGCCCAGGTGTTCAAATTTGGTTCCCATCTGCTGTCTGAATTAATGAGAGTTAGCAGAGTGGCCAGCATAGTGGCTGAACTTCCTTTAGTCCAGACATAAGGCTTTTTTTCTTAAGTTTAGGATAAAAATAGCCTTGACTATAACTTGCCACAACAGGCTATACTGTAGTCTGTTGATCTGCATCTCTTCAGGTATCACAGTTGTGGGGTGTACAGTGATTTGGTTTTAAAGGCTTATTCCTGGAGATGGGAGGCCTCTTACCTTACATGTCAATCTCTTTTCTAGGAGGACAGCTACGGACAGTACGATCCCCGGTACAGACACTATGATAGCACCAGCACTGCATATATGGAGCCTGGGAGTTACCGGTATTCTGAACCTGAACGCCCTAGTTCCAGAGCTAGTCACTGCTCTGACAGGCCTTCTTCTAGGTATGCAATCCCTAAATTGAGTGAAGATCTGGTATACCCTGAAGCAGTGAGTGTGATGCCTGCTGAAGTTTTATAGCATCAGCCGCAGTGAGGAAGTTCAAAAACTCATTGTGTGCTGCTGTAGGAAGGGATGGTATCAATTGTCACATTTGAAAAGGATACGATTCTGCAGTCTTTTCTGTTGCTAAAGCCTTATTACTCCTTTCATTCAGTTCTCTGGGTGGTTGTTGGGATTTCTGCCAGGAAAGAAGTCACTGCAATGGACTTGCTGCTGAGGTTGGCCCTTTTTCACACATGCTGTGAGGGAGCAGTGTAGGCCATGGGTTTGTTAATCAATACTCATTTAGTTTCTGGCTGTCACTTAAGCATTGGTCCCTAGTTCTGTTAATAAATGGCACTTCTGCACACTGGTCTGGGATTTGCCTTGCAAGCATAGGAGTACATGTGGCCTATTGTGACAGGTCAGTTTGTCTGATGATTACTTCAACTGTGTGGATAAGCTTTCTCACAAAACTCCCGAACTGTGGTCCATGTAGCAAAGGTGCTATGTGGGCATATTTCACCCACTGACTTCACTACAGGTTTTGATGCAGGTAGCACACGAATTAGGAAAACTTAAATGCCTTGGTCTGTGTGATTATATGAAATACAAAAATTGAGAGAGGGAAACAATGTGTTCAGATGCTACTTGCAAATGTTAAATAAAAACCAGGAATTAAATATCAGGTGGTAGACAGAAATTAAGTCTTTAGTATTTCTCAAGCAAGAAGCAGCAAATTACCTTCCAGGAATTACTGGTTTTTGATTATTGCATAAGTGATTTGTATGAACTTCAAATTCATGACAAAATGTTATTGCTTACCACCTCCGGAAGATTATAGGAGGTGTATGTTGGCCTTGAGAAGTACAAAACAAAGGCTGTAGCTGCATGTGATAACTTTTATCAACATCCGAAGTGAATCTAAGTGCACTGTGAGATCTTGTAATGAGATAGTAACCTCTAGTAGAACTTCCTGATGTGTACTCTTCTTATGTACTATTTTTATAAGAGGGTGAAATTCCTATAGATGGCATTGGGCAGATCAAAGCCTGTTACGAGCAGCTCTGTCAGTGTTGATGTGCGACATGACAGTGCAGTCGGATGTGGACTGTGGTATGGTACTGCAGGGCGGCAGAGCCTAAGAGGGGCAAAGTCAGCGTGATAGCGTGTCTGAAACTTGCCCTTAATGTACCAGTATTGATGATGCAGCTTTGTAAACTCAGTTTGGGAAAGGGAGGGGAATAACATCTTTCTGAAGGAGACTGAGAAGGTTGGTTGGGTGGATAAACCTGATCTGATAAGATCAAATCTCCTCCTCTGCAGAGGTAGGTGCTGTGTTAGCAAACTTCCCACACGTTCCAGGGAGGAGCATCACTTGACTTGCTTGGTCACTTTGGAGTTTGCGCTATCAGTTGTCTGATCAGTTGTAGAGGAGCATGAAAGTTCCCATCATTCCACATTGACATTAACTATCTTTACCTCATGTGCATGTATGTATACGTATGTGTGTTTGTGAGTGTATGCACATGTGTAGATATAAACATATATGCATATACATACGTGTGTATATACGTAGACACTACATTTTTCATCTAACATACATCATCTAGCTTTTTTCAGAAATTGTGGGATGGTGTCCTAAAAATGGCATATAATAAAAGCTCAAGATTTTTCAAGTAATGGCCACTTCTTTCTTTTTCCAGTAAAAGTATTCTAATTATCTTTTGTATATGCACTGACTCTTAGTTTGACGTGTTGGTTTTAGTCAGGTTCTTGTGCTTGTTCTGTTCATTTGGACAAGCTGTATTCTAACATGGGCCCTGTAAATGAGTATTTTCTTCTATTCAGTCCTCTAATTCCTCAAATGAAAAAACAAGCCTTTCCTACATGCTGCTGTCCATCCAAGCCCGCTGAGAAGGGCAATAATTTAGAAGATGGCTCGAATTAGTTGTGATGTGCTGTGTTCCAATTGCATCTCAATGCTACCTCATTTATTCACAGTATTAAATGTAATTAAATATAAGCATGTGCTAACACTCAAAACATTGCTGCATCTACTGAAAAGCTGAAATTGAGAAACAGACTGAGTGCAGAAGGAAAATAAAGCATTGGGATTACAGTACTGCTAGTCCTGGCCAGCCACAGATTGGCATCAGCTCCAAGTCAAACAAGATGATACAATATTGAGTTCTTTGGCCAGGTACCCGAAGAATGGTGTAGCGTGTTCTGGTCTTGTTACCTTTGTGACTGTATTTAATGCTGGTGACAGATGCCACAACAGTTCTGGAGGCTGAAACCCTCTGTTCAGAATTATCTATCTATGAGAGTGCTAGTTCATGTCCTGACCCATTTTCCTGACCTCTTCTCCAGACCATAGTCCTCTCTTCATCACCATAAGATGTATAACAAAATACTGTTAAAGTTGAGGGAGCAATTACTTCATTACTTGTTAAGTTACTGACTTCTCTGTTGAGACAGTTCAAATGATGGTAATTATAGCAGTAGTTTTTGTGATTAATTGTGTGTAAGTAATTAAACTTATCACCAAAGCAGTTTACAAAAATCACTAAATTACTGTATAGTAAAGGGCTGTCAGCTTTTTATGGTGCACAACAATTTAGTGTTATGTTGGTTTGTATAGTCTTAATTTTATGATTCCTTGATTACCTGTAAATGCGTTATTTTAAATAGGAAACTCTACTTAATCAGTTGTGGCATATAGTTCTTCATATCTCCTGCTGACTTTAGAAAAGATTGTAGGAGGAATAATAACTTTCTGTACCTGTGCGCTTTCTTTCAGGCAAGGGTATACTGAAGATTATTATACAAAAAGTGGATGGAGTGATTATTATCCAGACTATTACCCAAACTCATATGATTATGGAGGTAAGGTGTCAAAATGAACTCTGATTCTTTTCAATAGAAAATTGCAAGTTTAAACAAAAATTTATGGGGAAGAGGAACTTTAAGATCAGACAATTATTATATTTTTCCATTTTAATAAAACTGATATCCTTTCCACAGCCAGCAAGAATAGAGTTCTATTTGCTGAAAATTGATCTTTGCGCTTACTTCAGTTCTTAAAACCATGCCATCCTTCCTGTACGTTTTTTGTTCAGTAGAAGTAGTAAATAGAAAATAAATTAAGTTTTTTCCTCACTAGCAGCCTTCAATTTGCCTTTTCATTGTGAAAGCACACCATTGTAAGTCCACAGAGTAGTTCTCTTTAATGTGTTGCAAGCCTGTCATTCACCGGGGTGTATCCTTGGTGTGTAACCTGCAGGCAGACTTCTAAAGTACATTTTGGATGGGTGTAAACAGAGATTGACTCATGACTAAAATTTGGTTTTGTCCATAATTATCTGAATGCTTACAGAGACATACTGGCGTTGGTAATCTGAAGATAATTGCTTGTATAGTGCCTGGGAGGATTTTAAGCAACATCTGTCCACATCCTGAGATGTTTAGCATGACGCTCTGAAGATTGATTACAAAGATTCTGTTAATATTTGTTGAGTTATTATCACATTATGATCGAGTTTTAAAGTTGTTAGAAAAGATCTATCTTTCTGATGATAAACACTGTTCCTTCAAGAGTATCTAGCTAACTATAATGACCATGTTTCTCTGAAAGATGTGAAATTGATTTTTTGAGTCGTTTTCTTTTTGGTTTGTTTTTTTAACTAGAAATGAGTGGACATATTTGCATAGCTTTAAGTACATTGTTTTGGTTTTGCTATATGCTTCGGGACCAAATCAGCATGTGATTAAAGAGAAAGGAGTAGAAGAAGGTTACAGGCCACAGCTTCCAATGCCTAAACCATTTCTTTCTGTTTTCTAAAGATCCAAGTCGCTGGGAACGTTACTCATCAGCATACGACCCTAGATACAGAGATCCTAGAAGTTATGATCAGAGGTATTGGTATGATGCTGAACACAACCCTTACCAGAAGAGAGAAGCATATCCATATGGCAACAGGTTTGTCTGTTCAGTCAGTGTTCTCTCAATGCTCTTTCCAGATCTAGAGCAGCGTGGGGCCTCAGAGCTGATGATGATCAGAGGACTTGTGTGTGTGTGTGTGTGTGTCTGAGTGGAAGTGGAGAATCTGGTATTGATTTCTTCAGGGCTGAGTCCCCCATAGTCAAAGGTGTCACCAGAAAATTAAGTTATGGCAGTAAGCATTAAGGCAAAGGCTGAGGCTTTGCTTGTGCACTAACAGAAATACTGCTTTTTTTTTTGCTCAATGTCTGCCCCAAAGCCTTCAAATTCATGAACTATTGTGGTAGTTGTATCAGGCATCAGAATTTCAGGATATCGTGCCGCTTTAAGTAAAATCCTCTCAGTATTCTCTAGGAATGCAGATGCCTCCTGTAACAGACTATTAAAATGCACTATTACACATATTTCACAGATACATGTTGTTAGTTATTTCTGTAGCTTTAACGCAGGTCATTGAGGAAAAACAGATGAGCTGTCACATCATTCTTAAGAAAAGGATTTAAGGCAGTAGGACTTGTGTTCAGATGGGGTGAACATTCTGTGTATTTTCCTGGAACAGACTCGGAGTATGATGTTGGTCTTCATCTTGAATGTTCCGGATGAACTTCTTGAAGAAATGTCAGTTTGTTTACTGTAATAAAAACCTCAAACTAGGAAATAATCTAAAAGCCCTTCTGAAGTTAGACAGAGTTTTCTTCTTGACAGGTATGCAGTGAAGTCACTTCCCCCAGGGATATGGGTGACTATGTTCATCTTTGCTTTCTGTGTTTTTTTTGTTCTTCAGACATGACCGATATGAAGATAACTGGAGATACGATCCTCGTTTTACTGGAAGTTTTGATGATGAATCTGAACCCCATAGAGATCCGTATGGTGATGAATTTGATAGACGCAGCGTCCACAGTGAGCATTCTGGTCATAGTCTCCGTAGCTCCCGCAGCGTTCACAGTCACCAGAGTAGTTTCAGCTCTCGCTCTCAACAAGTGAGTTTGAAATGGTCACATCAAGTATTCATTGAGATGCGTTGGGTCTTTCTCTATTTAGGGGTGGGTGAAGCATTAGAAATATGGAAATATTTCTGCGTTTAGCTTGGGGAATATGTATTTTGAAAACTTTTATTCTGTAAGTTAAGGCTGTTTTGTAATAGTGTTGAACTTAATATTTATCACAGTTGTTGAGAGAACTTTAACCAAAATCAGCACTCAGCTGCGCAAGTTGCCACACACACAGAAATGGAAAATTTCCTCTACTGAATCCATTTGCTGTTTGTGAGAACTTTGCCCTTTCTGTGCTTGGCTGTAGTTGATAATGTGTCTGGCTTTCAGTGTTACATCGTTTTTCTCCTCATAAGCATGAATGCTATTACTGAACTTGGGATCCATTAAAAGACTAACTCCATATTTGTATGATGCTATTTTGACTTTAAAAGCAAAACCCAAATCTAACAGATTGCTCATCTACTTATGCCATAAGTAAAAATACCTGAAAAACACAGAGAATATTTGGGTAATTCTTGAGCTACAGTCTTTGCTAGTGGAATGTGTCATTTTAGCTGTATTCTCATGTGTTGGTTCATCATGTTTCTTGAAAGTTTAGGTGGTTTTCCAGTCTGAACTCCAATTAATTTAGTAATATTGGAAGTAGTATTGGAGATCGTTTAGGCATTATTCTTTAGGCACCTGAAGTCACTTAGGCATTCATCAGGTTTAACCAGTTGAGACTTTCTGTCAGTGATACAGCAGAGGTGAACATTGGTTCTGATCCAGCAACACTTGAACCTGTAACTTGTTCTGTAATGTTATTCTTCACACAAGCACATAGACATTCTGTCGTGAGAGAACTGAACATACTTGGATGTGAACAGATCCAACGGTAGCGAGAACACCAGGATATATTATCTTCTATAGCCTGTTGCTGCAGGTGTCTTGCAGGGTAGCTTTCTCAAACGCAGTGATGTAGTAAGCCTGGTGTACGAACAGTATAAGGAATCAAAGCCGGGGAGGGGGAATGCTTACTCTCTTGAGTCATGCTTGCAGTATTGCTTGCTTTGTGTAACTTCACGCTCTCTGCTAACAATTACTAATATGATCTATTTAGAGCCAGCTGTATAGAAGTAATCATGATCTAACGGCTAATACGTATGAAACTACTGCGCAGGCAGTGTCGCTCCACACAGATTATCCATATGGCGGATATGCTGCTAACTTTGACGGACAACAGCCTTTTACAGATTATGGCTACCCGACTGAAACTGGATGGTCAGCCGTAGAACAAGGTATTGGCACCATTGGGGAAGGAGGAGGGAAGGCGCTGTGCTTGTGAGGCTGTCTACCAGTAGTAGTTTGCACTTCTGTTAGTATTTGTGGTGTGTGAGATGCCTTTCATGTATTCATTGAGCCTGTTAACAGGAAAAAAAACCCCTGTTTTACAGTGTATGTACACATGAACAAAGTTTTGTTTCCTTTTCAGTGTAAGGATAACTTGCTTGCTGAAACCTGAGTATATCGCAGAACAGTAGTAGCTAGACAATGTTTGCTGTACTGCATACTTCCATTTGTAAATGTCTTTTTAGATAGATTTTTGACTACACTGCTGGTGCTTCATGGGCAAGTTTAACTTAAACTTCAGATTTTTCCATAATTTTTTCTTACCCTTTTGGTGTGGAACAAAACACACTTTCTCCAGAAAGGCTTTTCCACAGTATGTTGAAATACATCATTAGCTCTTTGAAGATGCATCTTATATTTGTACAGGGATCACAGAAATGTATCTGATAAAAACAATCAAAGCTCCTGCACTGGGGGGGTGGGGGGAAGTGAATTTTAAAGTTCTGTAGTCTAATTAATTTTGTTCTTTTTGTTGCAAATCTTCAGAAGATCTTTGGGACTACAATGGAACTGATTAATTGTTGCTTATAAAGTTTAGCCAAATTGAATGTCAGGGTTCTTTCCACTAGTACTGTAGAGTTACTGAGTTGGATAAATACATCAGCAGGTTTACTTAGTTGCAAGACAGGTTACTTGTTCTTATTTTATCTTTTCTTCCCATTTCAGCACCTTTAAGGCCCTCAACACCTGAGAAATTTTCAGTGCCTCATATCTGTGCTAGGTTTGGTCCTGGGGGCTTCTTAATAAAAGTGCTGCCAAACCTGCCTTCAGAAGGACAGCCAGCTCTGGTTGAAATACACAGTATGGAGGTAAATTTGAAAAGAAAAAAGGGAGGTGGTGGAATACAGGTCTGTCTTTTGGAAGGGGAGTAGGGAACTTGGATCTATAGCTTCCTGACTTTTTTTTTTAATATGTCAGCGCATGTATCTTTATATTTATCTGTTTGTGCTGTAATCATAAGTAAACCAGTAACTTTAAAAATTCTTTTCCTCTGAGAGATGAGGTAGTTATGATCAGATCATCTAGCTCCTTATAATTTTGTTCAGGTAAAATCCTTACATCCTGGAAGGGCTGGAGTTGTGTTGGTTTGTTTCTAATATATTGCTGTTCATAGAGACAGCATTGTCCTCGTGTGTTCTCTGCAGGGCTAAGGGCTACTTGTCATCTAGATGGGCTGGGGATTAAACATCATGGATATATTTTCATTCTACTTGTGCCGCTACAAAAAAATGCAATGTTCAAGTCATGTAGAATATATGGAAGGAGGGGCTTACATGATGAGGGTAGAATTCATTGGTAAAACGTCACTAGAAGGGAGTAGAATCATACACAAGTACTAGAACAACATCAGGAAAGTTATTGGACTTGGCAGAGTTAGGTTTATGGTTGGACTCCATCTTAAAGGTCTTTTCCAACCTAAATGATTCTATGATCCTATTCTATGATTAAGGAGATGTGAGGAAAAATTTCATGTTTTTCTACAGAATGACTTCCACATAAAGTACATTTCATAATTTATTATGCCTGTGCAGGTTGCAAATCACCGTATGTATTTGGTTTAAGAGCAATATGCTTGATTAGGCTATGGGTTATGTTCAGGTCTGGAGTGTTTATTGTTAAAAAGCAAAATTCATAGTTAGAAGAATTTCTTACGGTTTGTATTTGTGTTTTAGACTATGTTACAACATTCTCCAGAGCAAGAAGAGATGAGAGCATTTCCTGGTCCTCTTGCTAAGTATGTTCTTACATATTTCAGAAATAACTTTCATGCATTCAGAATTCATTTCTTCATCAAATTTTTAATTGTCTGCAAATTACGGGATTTAAACTGACTTAAAATATTTGTGGCTTTTCACCTGCTTAAATAATACATGAGCTTTAAATTTGTTCCTCATACTAATCACAGTAATGATCTGAATGTTTACATTTATCTCCTTAAAAGCTTTTTTCTTTCTTTTATTATTTTTTTTCCAGGGATGACACTCATAAAGTGGATGTTATTAATTTTGCACAAAATAAAGCTACACAGTGCTTTAAGAATGAAAATTTAATTGACAAAGAATCTGCAAGTCTGCTTTGGGACTTTATTGTACTGTTGTGCAGGCAGAATGGGGTATGTCTCACTGCTTGAATTTTTATCTATCCGCAAATATTTTATACACAAAATGGTATTTATGTATAAAGACAGTAACATGCGTATAGTGACTTATCTTGGAATAGTTCATAGATTGATGGAACAGGTAAACTGGTCACTTGTCCTCAGGTGCTCAGAGGTGCTGATATTCACACGTTGTTGTTGAAGTGACAAATAAAACGAAGGCAATGTTGAAATAATGGAATTTTTTTATTGTTGTTTTTTCTCTACTATGTATAGACTGTTGTAGGAACAGACCTGGCAGAACTTTTGCTCCGAGATCATAAAACAGTGTGGCTTCCTGGGAAGTCCCCTAATGAGGCGAATTTGATTGATTTCACTAATGAGGCTTTGGAACAAGTGGAAGAGGAATCTGGTGAAGCCCAGCTCTCATTTCTCACTGACAGTCTTATAACCACAATTGACAGTCTTGAGAAAGAGACAGAGAGATTCAGAGAGTTGCTGCTTTATGGCCGCAAGAAGGTGAATGCTTATACTGTTGTTCCAAATACTGCGTGTGTCTTATTTTGCTTACTTATTTTTCCCAAATCTTAAAGCTCTATGCATCAGTTAAAATCATTTTTGCAACTTGCACTGCATATAGTATTTCACAGCACTGCACTACAGCAATGTGGAAAAATGTTATGCCCTGCCGTTTATAATATAAACCAAAATTATGTTCATGTGTTAGCATTTGATCTAAACAAACATTTTTTTCATTCAGTCACAAAGTACTACTGTAAAACAATCAGTGTTTATCTGCATAGTATGTTAAGCTATTCCCAGGGAACTAATCTCTGTATTAATTAGGATGCTTTGGAGTCTGCCATGAAGCATGGTTTATGGGGTCATGCTCTGCTGCTTGCCAGCAAAATGGACAGCAGAACACACGCGAGAGTTATGACCAGGTACTGTTTTGCTTGTTGCTTAGTACAATATGATTACCTGTTCTGCTAATGAGGTAGAGACTGGGTGCTCAGAAATCTTGCTGTCAAAATGACGAGTTATCCTTAGTAACTCATGCAAGAATTATGGTTTAATTTTACCTGTATATTCAGGTGTCATCTTTTACTTTTTATCCTGGGGCATTCTGGCCATAAACTTAAACCTGAGAAGTTATTCTGTGCCACTCATTCCATTTAAGGGGTGTTTGAACAGGGTCATCTTTGGGCTTGCTTGACAGGTGCTGTTAGTCAGGCTTTGAAAAAAACTGCAAAACCCCAACTGTCAACTTTGTTAAAGCCAAGTAACTCTGTTGTACCCTTCATTCTCCTTGCCTGAAAGAAGCAGATGTGTTTGTGCATGCTTTGTCTGTAGACAGAAAAACTCTCTGAGCTTCCTGAGTTTGTGAAATCATGTACTAAGTCTAGTCAGCTGGCATGGGGAGAATCCTGAGACTTTTCCTAGCTTGGGCTGACATATGTCAGTGTGGCAGATCCAGTTAACTAGTAATGTTTTGCTTTTGAACATTATCCACTGGGCAATTGCTTATTCAGTGTAGTATTTTCAAACAGCATTTCCTTCTCTTGAGCTAAGCTAGATAAACTGCCACAGAGTGTTCAAGTACATTTTAACTGCTTACCCCATGTTTGTGTTTTGTTTTTCTGTATAACGTCTCTGTAGATTTGCCAACAGTCTCCCAATTAATGACCCTCTGCAGACTGTTTACCAGCTCATGTCTGGAAGGATGCCAGCTGCATCCACGGTAAGATTCAAGTGTGAGCTGCAGTTGAGACTAAAGAGGTACTGCAGTGAGTAGTGTACAACAGTAATCTTTCCATGCGCTTTTCCTAGAATTGTCAGATAAGTTGTTTTAGTCCTTTTTAGGTTGAAACACCCATGCAGAGCTCCAGTCGCTGATTTGACTAAGTAATTCTTCTAATTTTAGTGCTGTGGAGATGAGAAATGGGGAGACTGGAGGCCTCATCTAGCAATGGTGTTATCCAACTTGACCAATAATGTGGACTTGGAATCCAGGACCATTGCTACCATGGGAGACACTCTTGGTAACTCTCGGGGAATGAACAGGGTGATGACTGAAGGAAAAGCTTTCAGAAAGCTTTAATTACTCATTTTTTAAAAAAACCCAAACAATTGCTGTGTAAAATGTAAAGTGGAACAGTTTTATGTGGGTGCGTGTCTATTATGACGATATTTGAATGCAAAGCCAAAACAATACGGGACACTAGATTGCAGTGTGTCACCGAGAGGAAATATCCTGAGTTCTGTCGCTTATTTCTTTGCAGCTTCTAAAGGCCTGCTGGATGCTGCTCACTTTTGTTACCTTATGGCCCAAGTTGGTTTTGGAGTTTACACAAGGAAGACAACAAAGCTTGTCCTAATTGGATCAAATCATAGGTTTGACTTTCCTTTTTTTTTTTAAATGACTTTTTAGATGGAAAAATGAAAGCTTAATGGCTTGAGAGACTGAGTTACAGTGCTCCCCTTACCATCACTAGCCACAGCTGGTTTTGAGATAACTCTTTGATGCCCTGTCCTTGTTTGAGGAGTAGAAGTTACTGATATTATGTGTCTAATAGAGCTATGTTTCTTACTTTATTTCTGATTGTCTTTATTTATTGTTGGCATATATAATCTCAATGTTAAATAACATTTTTCCTCTCCCATTCCCAAATAGCTTGCCATTTTTTAAGTTTGCCACCAATGAAGCCATTCAAAGAACAGAAGCCTATGAATATGCACAGTCACTAGGAACTCAGCCTGGCTGCTTGCCCAATTTCCAGGTGAAGAGCTGTTTTTTGGGGGTTTTTTTTTATATTTTATTTTATTTTGGCAGGTTTTATGCGAGGTTTTCTCTCTCATGTGCTGTATTCAGCATAGCAACTATTTTATCCGTTGTAACATGAAATACTCGTGGATAATGTAGTGCAAGATAGCTTTTTTCCCCCCTGTTGTCACTTAAATGTCCTTTTTGCATTTTTCATCTGTGCTTTCTGAACTTACAGATTTTAAATTTTGTTGTTATCAAAACTATATTCCAAAAGAAAAATCCAGCAGAATGTGTTGGCACTAGCTGTAGATAAATACATAACTTCCATTGGATACATTGGGTGGAAGAGGAGAATTGAATGCTTTTTCCCTCATTTTTTTTCCCTGCCTAGTATAGATGTGATAATGAGATACCTGAGCTTTCAACTGAAATGACAGACTGCCTTTCATTTGTACCTCTAAGAATGTTCTGACCACTTGGTTTATTTCACCCGCTTGCGCTCCATAGGTTTTCAAATTCATCTATGCTTGCCGACTAGCTGAAATGGGACTTGCTGCTCAGGCTTTCCATTATTGTGAAGTGATTTCCAGAACTGTCCTTAAAGATCCACACTACTATTCACCTGTACTAATTGGCCAGCTAATCCAGGTAACACAAAGAATTAAGTCTTTGTGGCTTCATAGTGTAAGTGGTAAGCTGCGGCTAAAGTTGTCTTTTGTTAGCTGGTTAACTTAAACTTTACAATGATTCCTTTCTCTAGGTGTCATCACAACTACGGCTGTTTGACCCACAGATAAAAGAAAAACCAGAACAGGAATCTTTTATTGAACCTTCATGGTTAGTAAGGCTTCGACATGTGGATGGACAGATCAAGGTACAGAACGTACTTTTCAACCTGAAGTATTCTGTTTTAAGGATTAGTCTAAATCCAGTTTTTAAATGGTTTTGTTCATACTGCTAATTACAGAAACATACGAAATGACCTTATGATATATTCATGTCGTAAATTGCAAGTGTTGTGATTTCATCCAAGTGGATTGGCCACACTTTAGTGCCCTAAGATTCAGTACAGAATAGTCAAAGGGTGGTGTACGTTATATGCAACAGGCTTTTCTTAGGACCGCAATGCAAGGAGAATTGCAAGGCTCATTAGGTTGCAATAACTCCTGCTGTAAGCAGGATCTGCTTGCCAGAAAAAAAAAAAGTTGTGTGTGAATTAATGTAGCTAGATTGTAACAGAGTGGAAATAATTACCATTTATTTAAAGAGTGCTGTTAGAAATTTGAACCTTGAGCTAATTAATGGAGCTTCCATTTTAAAAAAAACTAAACCCCAAACCAAACAAAAAAACAACCCACAAACAAAAAACTTTAACTGTTTCGGTTGAGCTTAGCCTGCAAATGGCTGACAACTCATTTCTTGACTGAACACTAAAAAAACCTCTGTGCTGTTTTCACTCTTAAGATTTCCTTTGCTATATGTTCCCTTGGTTATGAACTTAATGTCTGGTACAGTTAATAAGATCTTGCTTTTTTGTGCAGGAGGGTGCAATAGCTTATAACACAGACAGATCCACTCCACCACCATATGCATGTAGTACACCAAGCTCTGAATTAGACCATGCTAGTCAATGTGATGGAGCAGGAGTTGGCCGTGACATGGGTCCAGGTGCTGAAAATGCATTGTTAGCATCTTTATTACCCAATATGGCTCAACAGATGCAAAGTGTGCAGCTGATGCCTTCAGGTTAGTGTTTCATATCCTTCTTCATGACAGAGAGAAAATAAATGTTTCAGGTTTCTGGCATAAGAAACCACTTAAGAGGGTGGTAGAAACAGTGAGATTTCACTTCTATATTGTATCATTTTATTCATAGGGTGAAAGGTTCACACACTGGAATTTCTGTTTAGTTATAACTCTTAACTTTTTCTTTTCCATGCTGTAGTACCTCAGGCTGTCCTTGATGGACCAGCTGCTATGATTCCTCCTGGTGACCAAGAAGCTGTCCGAAGTGTCCCTTTCTATTCAGTGGCTTCTCAGCCTGTTGGTCCAGGACCTGGCTTTGCACCTCCGGGATTTTCAAATCCATATGAAACTGAACCATCACCACTGTATTTAGGGTCAGCACTACCACCAGGAGGGCCACCACAAGAAATGGAACCACGGTCAGAAGAGCAGGCAAACCTGGAAACAGGTCTGGGATCTTAGTAAATAGCTTTCCTTCCTTATAAGGGGAATGAAGTATTTTGGGGAATAGTGCAAAATATCTCTGTTTAGAAAATTTAAGTCAAGTCTGGGGTAATGAAATTTAAAAACACCATGTAATGGTACAGAAACATCTGCGGAAAGTTATAGTATTCATTCTGCTTATTTGGCTTAGTGTAAAAGAGAGGTCAGACTCAGCAGATGATGATTTAGACCCTAACAGGTAAATTTCTGTATCACGGAATCCCTGAGTGCACTGAGATTGGCAGTTCTGTTTGCAAGGTCTGTGATTGGAGCCTCAGGGATTTCTGCCTCTGGATATCAGCTTCTAGGACCCTGATAAGTTTTAATTCTGTGACAGCAGACCCTGGCACGTGTGAAGACAAGGCATACACAATTTTGGCTAGAGCTGTGTTAGAGGTGTGAAGAACCTTAAACTGCCCCATACTGATGGTCGCATCCCTCAGCCTGCTCTGACCTGTGTTTAGAACGAACATAATACCCATGCAGGAGAAAAAAATGTCACAGGAATTGCAGTTCACATTCTTTAAAAGACCAGGTTCTTTCTCGCACAAAATTCATAAATAGTGAAATTTTTTGCCTTAAAAGTAGTGTTGTGAGGGTTGGGGGCTTTTTTGATTTTGTTTTGGGTTTTTTTTTCTTCTGTTGTTGTTGCCTTCTCCCCTGCTAATATAATCTAATTTGGTTTTTAAGGAATCCAGAGAATTGCCCCGGAGTCTCCTTCACAAAAGTCTTTCCCTGAACAGAGAGAGGACGATTTCTATGGCAGAATGGCTACTATGGTATCTTTATTTCATACATCTTTTCAGCAAGCGTCAACTGCATTGCAGATCTTTGCAAACATAACAGTTTATTTGGGCTCTGTCTTGCTCTTCAGCAAGACTTGAAGCTTATCTTTTCTTCCCCACTATCCTTCCCCTTCAGTGGAATAGATATTGAAGAACTAGTAGAAAAATTTTAGCTGTAATTTTCCTCTCTAAAAAGAATTATTTAAAAAAAAAAAAAAGGAGGAGAGGGGATATCAGGGATATTGTTGTCTGAGGAGTTTAATTTGTCCTTCTCTGCCCTGCCTTCCTCTCCCATCTCCCAGAATGATTCTTCATAGCCAGAAGAACTTGTAGCATACATCAGCAAGTGAGGCAAGTAGCACCTAAAGACCAGTTCTGTGACTGAGTTTTAAAAGTATAGTATTGACTACCACTTAGTCACGACTGGAAGTGTGGAAGGTGTTTATTAAAATCCCAACGCCCTTTTTTAAATATATAGTATTTCACTGTTTAAAGATTACTGAAGTTGGTATCTCCTTGGAAGTTAGTTTAGTCTCATCAAGTGACAATTGTTTTAAAGAATTAATATAAACATTTTTAATAGGGATACATTTGGCAACTGATAAAGGATGGGGAGATTTTTTAACTAGAAGTTACCCATAGTTACAGAAGAAACAGTGAATTTTTTTTATGCTTGAATTGCTATACTAAAATTGGAAGAACAACCTTATGTTGGAGGGGGAAAAATGCAGCAACTGCTCCCTGGTGCAGCATTTTTATATCTTTCCTCTTGTGGGCTGGTTAGCCTGCGCAGCAGTGCCCTGAGTTAACTCTTTTTAATGGACCAGTTACGTGATAGTGCAATTGCTTGGCCAGGCTTCAGCTCTTTTTCTGCGCCTGCTACATGTCAGAGGAGATAAAAGTACCCAAATAACCAGCTTGAATATCTTGAATTGTGCAGGAATTCTTGATAAAAAGTGAATGTTGTGTCAGATCTTTAGCTGCTTGCTTATTAAGTATGTCCTGGCTTTATATCTAACCAGGCACCAGGGCGAAGATCCAGATCTGCATCTCAGTCTTCAGCACATATGGTATGCCACGAGCAGGCTGTTTCTTTCACTAAATCTTCATTCTTATTTATGTTTATTTTTTACATGCTTTTGTATCTCTTCATATTACTAACTTTACAAAGAAGGAATTTATTTAGCAAGATGAAATGTAATCCATAACTCCAGCAGTGTCAACTTTGTACTTTCCTGTATATTTGTAATACAGGGCTACGGGCGAAGATCCCGAACAACTTCAGAGTCCTCTGCTCATTCTGTGGGACGAGAGAGATCCAACTCCACAGCAAAACAACCCTCTCCTTCTCCCTCTGTTCCTGTAGGGAAAGAAACTAAAAAAGAAATAAAAAAGGAGCCAGCATCTAGAAAGGTAACCTTTCTAAGTAAGGTAGCTATAGCTAGAGGAGATTTGTTAGTATATGTGGTAACCCCTAGTCCAGGGTACTGATTGAAGAGGTCCTGGCTAACCTGTTGTTTATTAGATGCAACTCTGGGCTGAGAGTTGAAGTCTCTAACAGAAAATGAATTGTTGCATGAATTTTTCTTTTAATCTGCCTGTAAAGACGGTGTTGAAAGAATTAACTGAATAGATGAATTTATTTTTAGACTGGTGCAACCTGGTTTCGCTGGCTGATGGGAAAAGGAAAGAATGAAGCTCACCTTCCAGATGACAAGAACAAATCAGTAAGGCCCCTAAATCACAAAAACCTTTATACATTTTAATTTGTTCAAAATGTTTTCCCAGATGACAGATGAAGATTGTTTTGACAAATAAATAAATGTGTAAAACTTTCCAGATTATGCTTATTCCAAGACTACTAATCTTTGACTGTGATTCTCTTGTAGATTGTTTGGGATGAACAGAAACAACGCTGGGTTAATCTGGATGAACCAGAGGAAGAGGTAAGAATCTGAATACTCATTATTTTTCCAAGTGGAAAACTGAAATCTGTACTGGCACACAATTTTCTCTAATCTGTTATTGGCTCTTAAGAGCTGCCTTTTACTGATTTTTTTTTTTTTTATTAAAATGTGCAACATCTTGAAACTAATAAACAGGTTGCACGTTCTTATAGTCTACATCCTGATGGAACCGTTTGTATCTTTAGTTGTTGGCGTGGATCCAGTAATTGTGATTGAATTCATAAGGGAATTTGCTCTAAACTTAGTCTGGTGTATCTCTTCATAGCGGTTGGCATCACCTAGACAATTCCTTGTTAATTGATTTGCTGCAAACAGAATATAGGGGAAAAAAGGTAGGAAGAGTCTATAGTTTTGAAAAGGTAATGCATCGTATAGCAAGGAATCACACATCCTGTCCGTCCTTGTCATTCAAGGATCTATCTCAAAACACAAACAAATGGTAAGAACCACTGTTGTAAATGTTTCCTTTTAGAGTGAGCATAGATGGGTTGTAGAAATACCTTGACATTAGTTAAGTTATCAGATGGAAGATGAGGAATGTTGGTCTGCACTGCAAGATGTATATCTGTATACCCAATTTTATGTGCTCTGGAAAAGGTAAGGAGAAGTCAGACGGATACTTGGTTTAAAACTGTCAACGATGTGGTTGGATTTTTTTTGTTCTCCCTGCAGAGTAAGCCTCCACCGCCACCTCCAACCGGATTTCCTAAAGTTCCTCAGGCTGCTCCACCTGGAACTGGAGGCCCACCTGGTGCCCCTGTCAACATGTTCTCCAGACGAGCAGGTAACAGACAACATTGCTGCTTGAAGTATGGAAGACTTCAGATTTTCTCTTGCCTAAAATGTGAAGGCAGAAGTCTTGGCTTTTCTGGAGTCGTTTAGAACAGTTGGCAACTCAGTGATACCATGGAGCTGCAGCTATTGCTGGCTTTGCTTGTGCCTAATTTCTGTACTGTGATTGCCATCACAACTGTATCGTGTCTTGGGTATTATTGTTTGTATCCCTGGAGCACTATTTTCTGATTCTGAAAGATGGCTTAAGCAGCACGCTGTTTGAAATAGAATGAGGATAACTAACGCAAGGCGTATTTCTGTTATTTCTGGATTTTTCTGTTTTAGCAGGAAGCAGAGCCCGTTATGTTGATGTCCTGAATCCAGGAGGAACCAAGTCAAGTGGTGCTGTTCCTGCACCATCAGACCTATTTGCCCCCTTGGCACCAATGCCAATTCCTGCAAATGTATTTGTTCCAAACTCAGGTGTGTCATGAGTGGATAAAATTGTAAAGAGGTTGTATGGTTATTTATGGCTATATAAGTCACTTTTGCCAGCGTGTGTATTACGTGGCCTTTCATGAACATTTAGGAATGTTCAATCTCATTATCTCCAGTTTGTTTTAGAAGTAGAATTAGTCTGGGAACTGCAGTAAAACAAATGGATTTGTAAAGCCCAGGTCTGCCTGCTGCAAACAAAGGTGATCTCTTTTTTGCTGGGTTTTTTTTTCCCCCATGTTGCAGAGTGGCTAGGCCATCCGAATAGCAAAATTTGAACCGTGCAGCATTCCTGTGTTGCTCGGTATCTCATGCTCGCTTCCAACACCTGTTCCTAGTTCCAGGATTGCTATTTGGCAAAAGAAAGGGAGAGGCCTTACCTTCACACTTCCTTACCATCTTTTTTTGCCTGCTTTTACTACATGCTGTGTTGCGCCAAGGTGGTCTGTATGAACTGTGTGCATCTCCTGCTTGCAGACTGGTAACAAGACCCAGGGCCATCTAGAGACATTGACACTGCCCTCTTTCAATTACCTTTTTCTGGGAGGAGATTGTTATTGTAGAAATTCAGTTCTGCTGATGTCCCTGCTTCTCGTTCTGTGAAATCAAACACGCTGGTATGGTGTGTTTGGCTAAATCCCATTTCTTTTGTAGTTCCAGGGGAACCCCAGCCAATGGAAGGGAGTGGTGCAGCAGAGCACACACCAGCTGCGAATCAAACCAACACAGACCCTGCTGCAGCTGTTGAACCAGAGGTGGGTTAGAAAGAACATCTTGTATATACAACTCCTAATTAAAAAGCCCTCCAGGTTCTGAATAGTAGTTTCATAGCCATAGCAGATACAAAGCTTGTTGTTGTAGGGATTACGTTTGTGTAGAACATTTTAGTTAACTGGAGAAGGGAAATGCAAGTGAAAATGGCAGCGAGAAGCCCATGAAAAGCTGCATTTTCTAATTTGGCAGGGCTGCAGGTTCTATGGGTGTGGTATGTGTCAGGAAAGGGACCAAGAACATAGGAAGAACCATGCACGGCATGTTTCACCTGGCTTCATGTATTGAAACATTTTGCTTCAGTGGGATCAATATAGCAGAAATGTGAAATAGCATCATAGTAACGAAGCTAAACAAAAGCGTGTTGTTTTTCTTTAGTATTTAAATCCTGCAATCCTTCCTCCTGCATCTGGACTTCCTGTTTCTAACCCTGATGGCTCCCAATCAGGCGAGGTAAGGCTTGATTCGAAGTAGTTAGCTAATGACTTTTGCAGCGTATTTTAACCATTAATTGGTAGTAGACTTAACATGGGCCATGTAAAACAACAAGTAACTGATTCAGTTGCTGATGACTAGTCAAGATGGAATCATGTGAGTGCCTCCAAAATTGTACAGGAAAGACCTCTGAGCCCATATGAGTTCAGCCTTTGTGTCCTCCATTCTGTGGTGTGATCTCCTTTTTCTATATAAGTAGACTTTTACAAGCCTTTTTTCAGAGTAAAATGTCAATAGTAGTTTGAGGATCTCTTCTTGCCTCCATGCATGCATATAATTTCACTAATATTAAAGTGCAAGACACAACGAGGAGAATAGATTGCTATGTGCAAGGCAGAGTAACATTACCTTTGTTCCTACTAAATGTTTTCTATATCTACATAATTTTGTGCTTTAAGAAGTCCTTTTGATTTAAACTAACTTCTGGCTTTACATTTTTTTTTTTTAACTCGAAGTTGGTTTAACCTTTGGCAGTGAGACTTTTAAAATTGAATAAAACAACTGAAAGCTTGGGGCAGTGACATGCATGACGACTTTTTTATTTGTGTTTTTTTGTATTTGTGTGTTCTTGCTGTTTTGTAGCTTTCGCGCTCTAGTTCAATGAGTTCATTATCACGTGAAGTAAGCCAGCATTTTAATCAGGTACATGTGGCTGGCCATTCTCATTTATGTTAACTTATTTACTTTTCCCCTCTTTATTTTGCATTTGCTCAAAATACTTACTAATGCTACTTTTAGTCATTTTCCTGTCTTCTCATTTCACAGAAATAACGTTAAAAGTAACTAATGATGTAGTGTTCCTTTTAACACTCAAACAGGGTCTTCAGAGTTTTTTGTATTTATGAGAATGCATGTAATCCAGGCATGCTTTTTGTTTATGTTCATGTTCCTAAGAGATTCACTTCATAATTTTGATCAGCTCTTTCCTGGGATACCAAAGAAGTCAGTTGATTTTAAAGAAACAAAAAAAAACCCCAAAACCAAAACACCTCCTAAAAAGACTCACACAAGCAAAACCTTGTCATTCTGCTGCTGCCAGTCCCAAATCGGTGATAATACCATTGCCTTTCATCTGCAAAAGCCCCTGTAGGAATTAAAGGAATGCTTCATCTCTGCTGTAAGTTCCAGTAATGTGGGGTCACCATAAAGGGGTGATACAAACTCTTTCTGATAGTTCTTAGTAAAGCAAAACTTGACATAGAATGTTTCTTTTGGGGCAAGTCCTAAGGTCTACTAACACAAGCCAAAGGTACTAATTCAGTGAAGTTGCACCGGTGTCTTGTTTTGGTTTTGCATGCTTTGTATTCTCAGAGCTATTTACAGTTTATGCATGTGACATTGTTTTGCCAATTCCTACATTAAGCAAGTAATATTAAAGAGATGTTTGCAAACTGTACCGGCACTTTTTGCAGTTGTTACAATATGCTGCGCTGTCCATATTGTTGGCATTATTACTGTGAATATTTGCTCTGTGTGACTAAGCAAACCACATTTGAGAGGCAGTGAAGCTCTGCAGTTCTGTAACTTCAGTATTACCTACTTTCTAGCCTGCGGCTGTACCACCTTCCGGGGGACCTTCAACAGGAACAGTACCATTCTACAACCCTTCTCAATTTGCACAAGTGAGTAAAGGCCTCATGTTTACTTTGAACAAAACTATTGAACAAAACCACGATTTCACCTTTTACTGGCTTAATCCAGACTGTTGCATGTGGAGTGCTAAATGTGCACGTAGACCAGTCTAGCATTTTATATCCAGTATGACACATTTTTACAGAATGTTTTTTGTTCCTCTTCTCTTTTTTCAGTCTCCAGCAGTCACTGGAAGTTCAAGATTGGGAAGAATTGGACAGAGGAAGTATCCAACATTGAAGTAGAATACAAAGGCTTTGTATTTGGAATTCTCACTCGTGTTCTGAGTATACAAAGAACTATTCAATCTTATGGGACATGTACTAGCTGCAGTTGACATGACAGAAATTTAATGATGGGTGATTTTTTTTTCAAGGGTCTCCCTACTTGCACCTCATCTACGCAAATCATTACCAAACATGAAATATATGTAACTCTTCCTTTTAAAAAACCTTGGCTAGAAATAGCTTTGCTGTGATAAAGAATAGACACAAGGGAGGAAATAGTTGCTGTCTGTTACAAAAACTATTTGTAAATTGCTTAGGCAATTTATTCCTTAAGTTTATTTTTAAACCTACTAGTGTGACCTTCAAAGGCATAGTTTTCAGGGATTCCTTAATTTCTGAAGGATGCTCCCCTCCCAGCAGGGGAAATACACATGTCCACATTGTAACATAACACTCTGTGGCCTTAACAGGACCATGCACAATTGTAATGCTTATCAAACGGGACTTGGTTTGTCAGCGTGTGAAATCGGAGATGTTCATCTGGGAAATGCCTCATGCTGGTTTGTTTTTGGAGGGGGGAGAGGGCCACAGCTCATCCAAATAAATTGACCTATATTGAATGAAAACTGTGACTGTAATCTAATACTAATTTGATTTGGATCTTACCTAGTATGTATGTAGTTTGTGGTTTAGACTACTTGTAAAGCAAATTGTATAGTCTGAAAGAAGCTCTCTGTATAATAGCCAACGCTGTACTATTTGACGAGTGAGTGTTCTTCTAAGTGCAATACGGTTACTTGCTTTCTCTCAAACTGCTGGCACTGTACAATTGAGGTGGTAACAGCTTGAAAGTTGTTTAAGTTTTTTCCTGTTGAGTGCCAGAATCAGCATAATACTCTGTTCTTGAATTTCCATTACTAAAATAACCAAGGTCTTAAATAGCTAACCGCTGAATTTCAAACATACTAAAAGTAGACGGATTAGACCTCTACCGATGGACTTTAAAATCTTTAGGTTTAAGATAGGTAATATGGAAACCATGATATGCAACATTCATATTCACTGAAGAATCTGAATTAAGTGCAAAGAGAGAAATAAACTTTAAATATTTATTAAATCATTAGGCCATATTTTATTTAGAACTTCCCACCAAACTATTTGATTTTACTTGAATTTCTGCCCATGAGTAGAAATAATGTGAATGTGACATTGCCAGTGTTGATCCCCAATTGTGGTTTTTGTTTTGTTTTCTTTTGTTTTCTTTTCCTGAATATCGCCACCTTTCTGAGATCTCGATAGCCTTACGTATGTCCTAAAAGGTTTGTATGTAGCTGAAGTAAAATGCTGTTTGGGGGGATTAGAAACCTTTGCATAATGGTCCATACTCAATTCCAGAAGTGGTCAGCAGCAGTCAGTGTGGTTTACTTTTCTATAATTGAAACCTAGTCAGACACTTGGCTTTCCTCTAGTTCAGCCAGGCTGCTGATGGTTTTCTCCTTTCAGTAGAGACTGCCAAACAACTTAATTCAAGAAGGCTTCCTTTGAGCTGGGAGCAGCTATCTTTCCTAAGTGTAAGATTTGACACTGTAAATTCTTAAATAAAATATTTTGCGCTCTGGAGCACTTTCACATTTTACTACTTGTGGTTATTGCTTTAGCAAGCTGGGTGAAGGAACCTCTCCTGTAGGTTTGGAAATAATGCATTTACAGAAGGGAGGTAGAGCGCTGCCGTTCTGTTCTGGAACTGGCTTCTTTGTGGGGTTGTGCATGAGTATCTTCACTGAAATGTTCAAAATTGAAGCTGTAGCCTTAACTTTTTTTTTTTCAAGTGTTAAAATGCTTTGCTTTAAACTGCTTATTTAAATACCGCCTTCATCTAGAACGGGTCGTGGCAGTCGGGGGTTTATACGGTTCATCGATTTCTTTCTTTTATCGCTGCCCTAGGGCGGGGTCTGGCGGCGCGCTCCTCCGGCCGCCAGGGGGCGCCGCCACCCCCCGCGGGGCGGGCCCAGCCTCGCCGCCGTTGCTACGGCCGGGCCGCGGGCGCGCAGCGGGGCTGGGGCGGCCTCTACCGCCGCCCGCCGGGCCGGGGCGGCTGCCGGCCCTGCCTCTGAGCGCCCGTGGGGATCGCTGGCCGCGCCCGCGTGGAGCCGGCGGGGCCCGGGCTGCGTCCCGCCCGCAGCGGTGGGTGAAGTACCGCCGAGGCCAGCGCAGCGGAGCCGGCCTCCGCCGGGGCGGCAACGGGCCGGGAGGTCAGTGGGTCTCTCGGCGGTGAGCGTGGCCGGGGTGGGGGGAGCCTGTGGGTGGGGTCTGCGGTGCCCGCGCGTGTCGGTGACCGCGGCCGTGGGAGGGGGGGGGTCTCGTCCATCCTCCCCTCGCCTGCGGCTGGCGCGGCCGCTGTCAGGGCTGCGGTCGTCGTGGCGAAGCGGGTGGGTGAGAGAGGGAGGTGTGAGGAGCTGGCAGAGCTCTCCCTCCTGCGTGGTCAGTGCGGAGAGCGGGCGGCTTCCCCTCGGTACAAAGTCAGCGCTCTGGTGTGCTGGAACGGGCTTTTGCATCTCCAGAGCTGCAGAGCGTACCGCTCGCTGCAGGTGGAAGTTTGGTTTGTGATAGCGAGGTGCTCCCCCCCCCACCCGAGTAGAAGTCTGCCTTGAACCCCAATTCTGTGTCCCTAAAACTACTCCTCGGATATTTTCTCAGTCTCAGCGGCAGTGGCTGAGGGTTGGAGCAAAGCGAGAAAAGGCGGCAGCCATCTCCCCGCTGTGAGATCACGGTAGAAGCTGAGATCACTGGAAATTTCCTGGCCCCTGGCACCGAGTGCTGTGGGCAGCCTGGAGGCTGCTCGTACCGGTGACTCACTGTACGGCGAGGAGAACAAGCTGTGGTTTATGTACAGTTTTGATTTCATTTCACGCTAACATTTTACACGACCTTTTCTTAAAGAAGGCTGTATACAGCCGTGATGCCTACAGCAGTGAGGAAGTCACTTCGCTGCTCTGCTCTTGAGAAAAAAAATTAAAAAAATAACATTGGTTTTCTACCAAGGTCAGGTTAAGGTTTGAATTGTTCTAGAGGGAGGTCCTGTGAGGGGCTTGCTTTCTGAGTAAGGACCAGAGTTCACAGCTCAATAACGTTTCATTCTTATATGTTTCTCTTGGGGAAATCCAGGTATCCCAGCTCGTGAAATTTTGCAGGCAATGCATCTGCCTACACATACACCTGCCCTTCATTCTCAACTAAAGGATGAGCTGTCTTCAATCTCCATGTCATTCTGGCTTGGTTAAAGCCCTGTGAACCTACGGGGTAAGCAAGCAAAGAAAACTATGCTGTGAGGAACTTTTCGTATGGAGCAGTGTCCGTAGCTGGTTCCCCGGGGGAGAATGAGTACTCCAAATGGATTGCCGCAGCACTCAGGGGCATGTGTTACCCAGGGCACGGAGGGTGGGGCAGTACAGGACCTGCACGCTAAAAAAGCTGGCAAAGCAGCAAAGGAGGCTGGTGGCAATGGGGTGCTTACCTTTGAAGATCCTCCAAGTGTAGGCACCTCTTTAAATCAAACCTTAAAGCTTCTACCAGATGAACTCAAAGCTAATATGAAAATTAAATCAGTCACTCCAAGGCCTCCTCGGAAACCCCGGCTGGAACGTGCTGCATCTCTGGATGAGAAAAGCTGGAGGAGGTGGAGACGGTTTAGAACAAGTCAGGAAAGTCTGACTGATCCCAACGAGACAAGTTCCTCAAATGGTTCTCTGCAGGAAGCGTCCCTCAGCCCTCCCATCAGGAGCAGGGCAAGTCCCTGCCATCAGTGCTGCCAGCAGAATTCCTTGCAGACTTCATCAGATGCCTCGGAAGCCAGTCTTGTGGGGAAGAGCAGAGGAGGCACCTCTGACCTGGGGAAACGAGCCTCCGAGATCTCCAGTGCCTTTGGTGGGCTTCTGCGGGGGAAAGCATTTGCAGGCGGCAAACCCCGGCTGTCCCAAATAATGCCGGCTCGACCTCTGCCACCCATGGAGCTCAATGTGGCCTCTCACACACTGAGGACAGCTAATAGGATTGACTCAGATTGTATGGATTATCGACATTATTCTCAGCACAAGTTTGGGAGGGTAAGCAGCAGCTTGAGCGATACCAGGCTACATGGCAACGGGATGGTCTATGATAATTGTTCCACAGACTCCATGAAATCTACATTCAGCCTGCTCACTCCCATTCGCTCCAAGGATGTTCGAAGCAGGTATGTCCCTCAGCTTTTTCTGGCAAAGTTTGGGGTGTGTTAGCAGGGAGCCAGCTGCCCGCAGAACCCTGCTGGGTAGAGGCAGGGAACTTCCGACCGATCAGTAAAGCACAGAAGTTGTTCTGTGGTGTTTAACCTGCTGTGGAGACTGGAAACAGTTTGAAGATGAAGAGATTAGTACAAATACTCTTTATTTGCTCCTTTCAGCTGGGTATTGTTTTTCATAAGTATGTTTGATTTGCTGTCAGCTTGCTTGTAATATTGAAGTAATCCATTTTGAAAACTAAGAGCAGTAGCTGTCCATGCTAACAGTTGGGAAAAAACTATTTTTTTTTTTAATCTGAAAGTACATTGGGCTTGAACTGAAGTGTTAGATGGCAGGAAAAAAAACCCCAAACATTTTAGCTTGAAACTATTGTGTAGTACTGTCACAATCCTGTGAGGTGCTGAGGGTCCTCTGCAGATGTAGAGCTTGTTTGGCTTCTGGCAGGATCAAGTCATGTACTGTGAACTGCTTTGGTGTCCCACAGGAGCTCCTCTGCCCCAGCTTTTCCAGGAATCTCTTGAGGAAGAGTGTGATTCCACTCAGATCTGAGCACCTTCTCCTAGTGTGGCCCTGACCTCTTCCTCTGGTTGCTCCTTTGTCTTCATTATTAGTTAAGTTTAGATTATCGATTGGAGGGAACTGAGGTGGGCATATTAATCTGCTTGCTAGTGTATCGATCCTCTCCCTGTGTTGGCTGCAGACCCTCTATTTGTGAAGACCTGCCAGCACGCAGCACAAACACTGCAACGAGTATTATTGATAATACTACAGGTCAGGAAATATGCAGAAAGGTAAAGAAGACCAAGTACTCAGCTAAAGGTTGTATGTTCTAGACACACAACGGTCTGCAAGACCTTGAGGGATAAATCTGATCATTGATCCGAAGAGTGGGAGTCAGTGGTTCAGGGGAGAATAATTCTGAGATAAATTAAAGTGTTACTAACTGGTCAGAAAGCCCCAAAGATAAGATTGTTACTTGTTTGCCATGAGGGGTTTTCTTTCACTTCCCTCTGCAAACTGTTGGAGTCAGGTGGGCATCTGGGTTGGCCAGCGGGTAGCACAGCATTCCCTGACATCATGCTGTCGTCATTATTTGCAGAGCTTAAGGAAGATTAAAAAATGCTTATTCAACTTGCAGTCCTTTTGCCAATACCCCTCGCTTTTGTAAGCAGTGTGTTCTTTGGAGAGGCAGGCGGTGTGGGGCAGATCTATCCTTTTCAAATGTGATATTCTTTTTGGCCTCAGACTCAATAAATCATTTGTAAGCTACTTTGATGAGCTGAATCGGAAGAATGTGAGTTTGAACCCTTGATTAGGAGCAACTTGGCACCAGAACACTGGGAATGATGGAGCTATTTTCATGTTTTAAGTAAACTGAGCTGCTTCAAGATACTCAAATATCAAACCGGTCTCTTCATTTTGTGTCTGCAGTAAGTACTAGGGGGACTGAAGACCTTGGATGGCTTCAGTCTTCTCATCACAGAACCTGGCATCGTACTCATGTCCTGGCTTTGAAAAGGCCGGTTTATGACAATAGTTTTGTTTTCTTGCATATGATCCATGAAGTCTTTATAAGGGTTGGAACTTTATAAGGAACTTTAGGCAAGCAAAACAATGTATAAATACTAAATGCCATTTTCTTGAGCTAAAGGTATGTTCTTGATAACTCAAGATTCAAGCATTACAAATCAGTATTCTCACTGCTATGCTGTTTCCTTAGATGCTCTTTTGTGGGACTTCTGTTCACAGAAGCTATTTGGAAGGCAGCCTTCTGGCGAACGGTGCCTTACTGGGAGCAGAAGAACTTAGCAGATATTTCCCTGACCGGAATATTGGAATTTTTGTGGCCACCTGGAACATGCAGGGTCAGAAGGTATGTGCACATAAGTCTCCACGGGTCTTTTGGCAGTGTGAAAGTTACCCCAGCTTTACTGCAAGGACTGATGCAATTTTTTTTTTTTTTCTGTTCATGACATGTTTTATGTTCCTCATCAACCTGAGTTCATGATCTTTATCAAATTCTGGGGTCCCTCTCTTGCATGTTCAGCTTACTGAGACATTGTGACAGGGTTCCTCAGATACTAGGTATGAAAACAGTGACTGTGCTAGTGCCACTCTGGCTTTTTGCGGCAGCTCCTTTACGCTCCGTTGCACTTAGGGTCGTATGAAGATGACTGACGATTTAGTGCTTATGAGAACATCTCTGATAAAGAACACAGCCTCCTGCCTGCATCTTTGCGTAGCCTAGGAATTCAAGATGGATTCTACCAGGTGTCTGAGAAGCTATGCTTGGAAGAACACAAGCAGCCCCTGGGGCGTTCAGTAAATAGCCTCCGAGCCTGGTAAAAAGTAAGCATCGCAGGAAATTAGAAACATCACATTACTGGCCCACGTGGCTGAACTGTGGAGTCTTGGTTACTGCTGGAGTGACGGCAGTTGAAGTCTACCTTTGGGAAGGAGAATTTTTAGTATTGTCAATTTATTTTTTGAAGCCTGAATTGTTTGTGTATGCCGTGGAACTTGTAGCTTTGCCTGGACTTTCCCTGCACTCTTCTAGTAAATTTTTGCATAACTAATATTGTGCTTTTTCTTTTTTTTTTAATAATAGGAACTTCCAGTGAATCTGGATGACTTCTTATTACCAACAGATCCTGACTATGCCCAGGACATGTATGTCATAGGGGTTCAAGAAGGCTGTCCAGACAGGTAGCAAAAACAATGTAATGAACCATCCTCTTTTCTTGTTAACTAGTTAGTTTGGTTTTAATTAGTCTGGAAATAAACTACCATCATATTCTCAATAAACCACTCATTTAATAAGTCTGTGAATTCCATTGCATGAGCACCAGGGGAAATGGTTTTTAGAGGAAAATGTCACAAAAATCCATAAATACAGGACTGTGTCCTGTTGTCAGGGCAGCTAATAGTAAAACTCCCGTTTGATTTCAGTGGACATCTTCCCATAGATCTGAGCCAGCCATGAGCTAGCTCACGGGCTGGCCGTTAGCATTAGCAACGATGCGCTCAGTAGTAGTACATTGATTCAAATTTCTAGTCTGTCTGAGACTGAGCAACCTTAGAAGAGCAGGTTGAAGTCAAACTCTGCTTTTTTTAGGAAATCTTCCCAGTGGGACTTGTTTTTCATAGAATCATAGAACGGTTTGGCAGTGGAGGTTTTGCTTACGCTTTCTTGACATTCTTTATCAGAGGAATTGCTCTGTTTTCACAATGCT
Organism: Grus americana; assembly: GCF_028858705.1. Lineage (NCBI taxonomy): Eukaryota > Metazoa > Chordata > Aves > Gruiformes > Gruidae > Grus > Grus americana. Next base: position 10,480,041 of record NC_072871.1, on the reverse strand, counting down.
GATTTCCTTTCCTGGTTATTGTCTCTTGTACTGTCCTTGTGATCCAGCTGTTGTTCTTTCCTGCAGAAGAGAGTGGGAGATCCGCCTGCAAGAGACGCTAGGCCCCCACTACGTCATGCTCTACTCTGCTGCCCATGGGGTGCTGTACATGTCGGTCTTCATTCGAAGGGACCTGATCTGGTTCTGCTCAGGTGAGTGGTCCAGTAAGAGCTGGAGAGTGGGGAGGTGAAAGGACTGCTGCCATCGAGTGTCTTGTCCTTTCTCCAGGGCTGTCCCTCACCTAACATTCCTGCTCGCTGTCTAGGGGCTTTGCAGTCAAAGCAGCTTCTTTTTCTGCTTCCAGAAGTGGAGTATGCCACGGTGACAACTCGAATCGTATCTCAGATCAAAACCAAAGGAGCTCTGGGAATCTGCTTCACATTTTTTGGCACCTCCTTTCTCTTCATCACCTCCCACTTCACATGTGAGACATTTACAATCTTTTAGAAGTGTCCTGAATGAGGGAGGAGGGGGGTTGCTTTACAGAGGTAAAAAAGCTGCAGGGGGATGGAGGAGCAGGACAGACTGAAGTCAAAGCTCAGGACTGCTGGTAGCAAACTTAACAGAAGAACTGTATTTAGAAAAACAGGAATAAACTGTGCACAATTGTATCCCTTTTTCCACACCTTCTGTCATTATTTTTCAATCTGTATGCTCTTTGGGTCAGAGCGTTACATTTTACATGTGGAAAATGCCTGATGTCCTTTGGAAGCTCCTGTCGTAACCAGAACTGGTAGTGAATGACAATGACACACCGTTGGCAGTAATGGGATTTCTGTCTTTCAGCTGGGGACAGTAAGGTGAATGAGAGGAAGCTGGACTACAATAAAACCATTCAAACCCTTACACTTCCCAAGAATGTTCCGGACACAAACCCATATCGATCCAGTTCTAGTAAGTGTGAAACCATGCTTGTGTGGGAGCCCAAATGAGCAGAGTTTGTGCATTCTCTTTCAGTCTACACTAAGGAAGAGAGAATGAGAGTGCTAATTTGAGATGGTATAAAAAGAGACCACAGGTCTTTGTGTCTGAGGATGGTTGTTATTCACATGATTTTTTTTTTTTTTTTTAGGTGCAGCATAATTTTTTGGGGGGGGGATTTGAGCAAAAAAGTTGAAATGGAAGGGGAGAGAGAAATTTCAAAAGGAATTTTCATGTGATGTATTTTTTTCTCAGACCAGCAATAAGAAAAATTTGGTGTAATTTTTATCAATGTTATGTCCAAGTGTTTTCTAGAACAAGTAGAAATTACTTTATTGTAAAACTTAAGAGAAGGAACAGTATTTCAATTTGCATATACACAGGTCAGCGTATTGTTTGCAAAATTCCATTATTGTTTCTTAAGACTGTGCTATTAACATGACGTCTAGATATATAGCTAAGCCCTTTTTCTAGAAAGGTGCAATTACTCTTTATCTGCGGTGTAGCATTAGGGTTTTGCGTTCATACTATTTTTAGGTCCTGTGGATAGTTTGGTCTCTTTTCAGCTTTTTGTAGGATTTTTAAAATTTCTGTTCTGTTTTCTACTCGGTTTTTATTACCACATTCTGTGATGGTCAGAGGCAGAAAACATGCTCAAGTATCATATCTCCTGATAGTAAAACGAAAGAATTTATGCCTGTTCCTTGAACATATCTAGCAGCATTCTCAGTAAGCTGTGTGTCAAACAGCTCTCACTTCAAAAGAATTCAGTGAGTTTCATTTTAATGAGCGTGTAGCTACATCATATACTTTAATTTTCTTCAAAAGGAGATTCAGGGAAGAAAAGTTGGGGGTTTTTTTTTTCTTTTTGCTTTCAGAACTTTTCAGGATGTTTACCTTTATACTGACACTTTTGGCTTGAATTTGCAGGTGATGTCACAACTCGGTTTGATGAAGTATTCTGGTTTGGTGACTTCAACTTCCGATTAAATAAGGATCGCGAGACTGTGGATTCCATCTTGAACCAGAACCTAGAAACAGACGTGTCCAAGCTACTGGCGTATGACCAGCTCACTAGTGAAATGAGTAGGGGTGAGGGACAGCTGGTTTTCTCCCTAGTCTCCAGGAACAGAGATATCTACACGCAGAAATAATTACAGCCAAACCCCTATTTCCTAGAGACCTTTCCTGCTTTCTCTTGTTAAGTTCCCTAAAAAAGGAAGTCAGCAGTTGTCAAATACAGTGGCAGTCTGTACAAGGGACTTTTTGCTCTAGCGTTTTGCTATATGTAGTGTATCTCCCAAGCCATTTACTGCGCTGATTCATCTGACTCCTATAAACTGGACATCATTCTGTCAGAGTGTCTAGGGCATTTAGATTTCAATAGCTAGCATCTGCAAAGCGTCATGAGCTTTCAGTGGAAGGGGAAGTGCATGCACCAAGTGTTCTTTGTTTAAACAGCCACTGACTAAATAACCACCGGCTATTTTTTATCCTCACTATGTAAGAACTTGAGCTTGCTCCCTTTCTGGAGCCCACGCCCAGGTTTTTCTAGTCATGTATGTACATGGCTGCTGTTGCTAGCCAGCATTAGTTAAGCAGCGTTGAATAAACGCAGAAAGTGCGCTGGGTTCTTAGGAAGGAGGAATTTGTTGTTCATAATGTTTTCCCCTTCCCTTACAGGGTCTATTTTCAAGGGATTCCAAGAGGCTGACATTCATTTCCGTCCTTCCTACAAGTTTGACATAGGAAAGGACAGCTATGACACCACTTCCAAACAAAGGACTCCTTCCTACACGGTAAGGGATGATTTCAGAGCAGCGTGCTCGAAGGGCTGCTCAGCCTCACATCTGCCTCCAAAAGGCATTCTCACCTGCGAGAAAAAGCTGCTTTCCACAGTTGGTCTGCGTGAGATACGGTCGTGCTGAGATTTGTTGCTTAAGGGCAGCAGGGCACGGGAACTGGTTTGGAAGAAAGGATTGTTGAACCTGTGAGCACAGGGAGAGTTTGGCACAGGCTGCTCATCTTATTTTCCCTGCCTTACATCCTCTTCCAGTGCATTCTCCCCTGTGCTCAGGGCTGGGCTGAGAACCGTTTTTGGGGTGAGACACGCATTCTTCATGAGTGTGTCCGTGTCCAAGACAATTTCAGTAAGTGGAGTGTGATAAATGACTGGATTTGTCTCTTGTGAACCAGTGCTTCTTTCCAGGGTAGATGCGCAAAGGGAGTTACCATCAGTCTCCTCTCTCTTTCTGCCTCCCAGGATCGAGTTGTATACCGCAGTCGATACAGAGATGACATCCATGCTGTCAAGTATTCCTCTTGTCCTGTGATCAAAACTTCAGACCACCGGCCTGTATTTGCCTTGTTTCGTGTGAAAGTCAGGCCTGGCAGAGACAAGTTAGTACCTCCTCATGCCTCTCTCTATGATTGCACGTGGCTCCGGTGATCCTGAGGATACGCTCCTGTTCGGAGTTTGTCCTCTCAGGAGAGTTCCTGAAATAGAGTTTATCCCACGTAGCTCTCTGCAGCCTGTTTGGTTTTACCCAACACATGCTGTCAGTGGTCAGAGCAGTAAGAGCACTTAAACCTTGCACTGACATCTGAAATCCCTCTGCCAGGTCCCTTAATCCTCCTGAGGGAGATAAACAGAGTCTGTTGCAATTGCCTGTAAATCTGTTTTATCTGAGATGCAGCTCTCTGTTTTTCCTATCAGCATGGACAGCTTTCCTCTTCTGTTCCTCTTTCCCTCTTTGGGATCAATGCTGTTTTTCCTCCCCAGTGGTGGCTGCATTTCAACATAGCTGTATGTCAGTGGAGTATTTTGAGATCCTCCAAGTTCTTAATATCCCACTGTGGGCTGTCGTGCTAGTAGAACTCCTTAGAAAATGTGGTCATTGAAATGTAGTTAGTATTGTGAAAACCCTTACCTTGTTGCTGTGGAAGAACAACTTTGTTTTACCGATTTTTCTCCCACAGCCTTAAGAAAGTAAAACTTAGATTTCTGGCCTTTATTGTAGTAACTAGTTGGGAAATGTTGGGCAAACAAGCAGAATGTATTTGTGCCCTGATCAAATTGCTTGTGTTTATATTGTAGCATTCCACTTGCTGCAGGGCAGTTTGACAGAGAACTCTATTTAATTGGAATAAAGAGGCGGATTACAAGAGAACTTCAGAAACGGCAAGAGCAAAAGGACCAAAAATCCAGCAGCATATGTAGCATTTCCTGAGCTGAGAACTCTGCGATGCTTGTGTTAGAGGTGCCAGGAAAGAGGATTTCAGGCCACAGCAAACTCTGCAGGGAATCGTCTGCTTAAGCACCTCTGGCAGTTGCTGTGGCTTGTGAAGAATGTCTTAAACCTCATCTTGGATTCATCTGCATGAGCTAATCCACGTAGCTCAAGTGCTTTTGCTGAAGAAAATGGAGTCAGTTATTTAGGACATCCATCCCAACAGATGTAATTGATTTGGTTTTAACTATACTATCTCTGGAAGCAACCGGGTGCAATCTTTTGGTTCCAAGATGACTCCACGCAGGGGCACAGCTTCTGGAACTGGCATGACTGGGGGCAGGGGACCTAAGAAAAGCCTGCAGAAAGATGAATGTGTGTGTTTGTTTGATTTGATCTGGTTAGCTTACATACATTGTGTGGTTGTTTTTTTCCTCCTTATCTGTAGCCAAGCGTATGGTTTTCTGTAAAATGCCTAACAGGGACCAGTTAGGGGACTTGGGCAGCTTTGTGTAAGGATGGTGCTCCAGTCTGGGCTTTTTTGGTCCTCTACAGCAAGATCTGTGTGAATGTACTACTGTACATTGGAAGCATAGAAACATTGCCTTTCAATAATTATTCTACAGGCCTTCTGTTACTAAGGGGGTAAATATCAATCTCTCACACCATGTATTTGGCTGTTGAGACTGCTTGAACCAATCCCTTAACTCACTTGCCCTCTCCAGGAGTGATAAAACTACCTGCCTTCAGCAGCAGGACACTCGAGTTGAAAATAATGGTCTAAGTACAGCTACTGTGTAATGCTTCACCAAAGTGATTACGACATCAAGCGAGTATACTAGGGAAGTAAGCAGAGGAACTGCAGCAAGTCAGATCAGCACAGTTCCATTACCTCTCATTACTGTTAATTCCTTTGGTTTTATTTTTCCAATTCAGTGAACTGTGAATAACTTGCGATTTTTGAAGTAGTGTTGTCTTAAGGCTAAACAAACATACTACATGGACTGGTATGGCACTGGTAAAATATTAAGTACAGCTAATACTTAAAAAAAACTCTTCATGGGCACCAATCAGCTGGATCATTAATCACCTTAGTACATAAAACACCGTGCAAACAACTTGGAGGAAGTGCTGCTAACTATGCAACCTGTCCAAGACAGCTTCTGTTCTGCGGTACAAACATTTATGGCACTGACCTGTCTGTAGCCATCAGGTATTTGGATTTCCTTTCTTTTTAAAGGAATAAGAATAAATTAATGCAATACCTTAAATGAGAACCAGCTCTTATTGCAGGGTTGTCAGAACTAGAGTTCGTTGACTACGTGATGCATGCTAACCGTTTGGGTGACCTGAGCCATTTGTCTTCAGCTGGAAAAGTGGGACAGATTTCTTTGGAATCATTTGCATTGAACAAACAGAGCACACTTCACCTGCCAGTTCAAGAAACTCAGTCATTAGCTGATGAATTTCAGAATTCTATTTGCTCCAGTCATTTAGAGATCGCTTTATTTTCTTACAAACATACACAACAACGGAATAGGACCTTCATACTGTGGGTTCCACAAGAAGCAATGCGACATTTTCTTCTAGTTGCAAGAGGAAAGGTAAGTGGATAACACAGGTAATAGCTGCCTCTCAGTGTTCTGCTCCCAGTCTGATTGCTCCTTACAACACACAGCTAGCCAGGGAAGTGCTGCAATGCAGCCATCCACATTTTTAAGCCCCTGTATTAGGGGATCATGTAAATCAAATGTTTTGTTCCTCTCTTTTGGGTCTCCATTTCTTCAGTATGTCAAATGCCTGGCACTTAGCTTCACATGTCTTTCTGTAACTTGGTCTCAGTCACTTTCAAAATCTATGAGCTTTCTAAATGTTCTCATTTTGTTGATCTTGACTCCTAGCTGAGCGATATTTCTGCTGTGAGACAGATAATTACATTGTCTTTTTGCAAGGCCTTAAGTTCATCTGTGTGACAATTAAGAGAGTAGGTATGAGTTCAGCAACTCCTTTAATAACTTTGTTTGTATACCAACTCTGGAGTAAAGGAACTTTTATTCTTTAGCATAGTTCATTTGCGAGTGAAAAAACCTGAAGAATAGTCTAGAATGAAAGCGATCCTAAGTGTCCATGTAGCATTATGCATAGTATCTCTGTAGATGAACTCCACAGAAACTTAGTTAAGCCATAGGTCTACTTTCCTCTGCGCTCTAGCAAAATTATGAAGTTATTTCCTTTCCAGACGTGTGACTTCTCGTAATACAACAGACAGTAAATTACACTGATGAAATGGATCCATAATGCTTGTAACAAAACCTGGACTGTGGGAAACTTGTTGCCTAGCTTCACATGGATAATAACTAGTATTTTCCTAATTCAGTTTGGCAAAGTCTTTGTTCACCTTGGTAACAGCTACAAATATTCTTTGAATTCAGATATGTAAGCCAAGCTCTTTAACATGCCACCACATTCCTCAAGAAGGGCACACACCAGGGCCTCCAAGTGACAGCCCCACTGCTGCTGCTGCTGCTGCTACAATTACGTGGCAACACACAGCACTGACTTACTTCTCAGATACATGCTTTCAGTTGTAGTGATGAATATTTTGGCTTGCTATGTTCTCCCCAGGGCCAAGAGAAGGCTGTATACACTCATCTTTTCTTGTAACTTAGAGGATGGAAGTACTCATCCAGAGCCCAACATAACGAGCTCTTCACGTCCAGTGTTCTGAAGCAGCTTTGTTGAGCTGTAGCAAAGCTCCACGTTTGCACAGTATGCCTGGAAAGATGGGGGGAAGGGCTTGCAGCAATATTATCTCAAAAACTTATTAAAAAAGAAGTAAGTCCGTCAGACGTGCAGGACGCACTGCTTTATCGAAAGAGCCGATACATCCGAGGGAGTCGCCCATCCTTGCTGGAAAGTGCTGCCTGAATGTGTTCATAAGTGGGCAAATCTGTTAAGTCACCCAGAGCAGCCACAGCGGGTTTTTTGTGAAGCATCTTAGTGACCACTCTCTTGATATCAGTAGATTTCACCTGACCTGCAGAAAAAAAAAAAAAGCAGCCAGAGTTGTGACAACTACATTCTAACTAACACGAAACAGCTTTATTATGAAGCTAAGTCGGACCCCGTGCTCAGAAAACCAATCACTAACTCGAGGCCTTCTCTACCAGGCTTCTGTTTTTTCCTTCCTTCCTTCCAACAAAAATAAGCATTGTGCTAGCTTGCAAGCAATTGAGAAGATCAGTTTCAAATAGATATATGAAATAGACTGAGAGAGATTTATGCCCCCAGGCTTTCTAAGGCAATTCATCTGTGCTACAAAAATATGTTGCACCCACAATCCAGTCAAGGTAAGGAAAAGCACTGTCTACTCACCGATCAGGGCACAGAGCTCATGAGGTAGCTTCCTTGTGTTTGTTGCCAACACTTGCCGTCCCACATCTTCAAAAATAACTGGCCGTGACTCAAGGTTCATCATGAGCATGGACTTCAGCTGCGTCTTCGCTCGCTCAAGTTCTACCTGTAAGCGAGCAACAAATACAAAGAGATGTTCAAAAAAAGTCTGGCCACTGCTCTCTACTATGAGATGCCATGTACGTGTCCTGCAAAAACCTTCCTCTTTAGCAACACGTTCACAAAGTTACTATATGCTTTTACAGAAATACGTAACATACTTATCTACAAAACCAGATTCTAGCAAGGCCACAGCAATGTATTATTTCAGCAAGTGAGGCTGCTGACCTCGCCTACAGCTCCTGCCATTAGAATGAATTCTCTTGTGATGATTTCCACCATCTCTCGAACCTAGGAAAAGCATATAATTGAAAGAAGATTAGAACGATGCTTATTCTGTTAACATGACTGGTGATAAGTCATATGATTACTTTTTAAGGACACCTGTCTGAATACAGGACTAGTTACCTGTTTTGGATCTGCACTGGCATGTATACACAGGAGACCTGTATCCTCATAACTGTGGTGGTAAGAGGTTGCATTATACATCCAGTGGTGCCTGTGAGTATACAAACAGTATTTAAACATTTAAAAATCAGAATTTAAATGTAAAAATTAAACACAGACAGCAAGTCCCCTCCTAGTGTATTTTCAGGACTCTCAGCAGTGCCAAGGAGAATTGTCAATCCCTGCCTCTGACAACTTCTGCATCTACTTCCTTCTCTCCATCCTTGAGACCAAACCCAGAACAATACAGCACAGTATTACTGGTACCTCCTGCCAACTCTGTTAATATCCCCTGATTAAAGGAGGGATTGGGAGAGCGGAGGAAGACAGGATTCCTGGTCACCTCTGCCCTTTACTTTCACCCTCTCAAAATCCCCACTGACAAATCAGTGCCGCGTGTTTCAAGTAGAATAAGCTGATGTAAAACCTGGAGGTACTGGTTTTCAAAAGATGAAGCCTTCCATGTGAACCTGCTAGAGAAGAGTGTTTCTGCTCTCCCTTAAACAGAAAAGCAAACCAACCTGTTGAGCACATTGAGATACAGTCGGGTGAACATGCCCTTGCCAGGCCCTCCAGCTGAAAAAGAGCCACCACCTCCCATCATCATGTTTAATACGGCAAAGGGAATGAAGTCTTCCTCCTGAATTCCAACAAGAAATGCAGTCAGCTAATAACCGAGCTCTCAAGGGTCTGGGATGAGTAAAGAGGGAGAAAGAGTCAGAAATATGGCACAAGGAGAGTGTAAAAGTCAGTGCCTTCATCAAACTGTCAGTGAAAAAGCTGCTTGTCTGTACATACAGCATCAGCAGCAAAAGTGCCAATGTTTACATAATGAGATAGTATTTTGGGATTCTTCAAGTGCAGGGCACCCAAACCAAAGGATTTTAGGTTAATACTTACTAAAAATGAGCAGCTTTCTAACCCAATCATGATGTGGGTAAGCTCTGGGATGGGAGTAGGGCCCAGACTCACGTCTGACATATCTTTTTCAACCTGGGGAAAGGGAAGACAAATTATTAGGACCATTTTTCACCTCTGTTGTATCCAGCTTGATACATTCCCAATAATGAACCTGTCACCCAAATAATGGCTGTCACGGCCAGTTTTGGCTCATATTCATGAACAGAATGCAATTTTAGAAAATAAAGCCTATAGAGAAATCAGCTCAAGTCCAAATCTGCACCCCCAAGAGAGAGAAAGAGGCACGATGCCACTTCTCCCTTCCTTTTACCTTGACAATGCCTCCTGTGTACTGAGCCACAGATCTGTCCACGTCCTTGGTCTGCCCGCTGCCCCACACCGGCTCGGCTCCAAGCAAATGTTTCTTCGCACACTCCACTAACTGTTCATGCTCAATTCCCACCCCGGCAAGCACCATCCTGTCTGGCGTGTAGTAGTTGCGCAGGTAGGAATGCAGGACTTCTCGGTCGATTTTGTCAGTATTTTCCACTGGGCAGAACCTGTTCAGTCCAACTGTATTATCTCTGTAGGCTGCCTAAAAGGAAACAGATAGGTTAAAGTAACAAATATTACTTCACCTCCCTCCATCTAAATCTTTTCTTTCTGTTTTAGAATTATGCCTACCTGTTTGAGACATGTAAGAGAGGGAAGGCTGAGCATTATTTCACTAACATCAGCGTAACTCAACAACATTTGTCACCCACATCAATAAAGAAAAGTTATAGATAATTTTAGTTTAGGTTAAAATCTTTCACGTGTGTAGAATGCAGGATTTCAAAGTGGAGGGACAGCAAAATTCTCCCTCTTACCACTGAAATCTAGTTGAATAACAGAAAAAGCTGTTTTCAGAATAGTCTAAAATAAACTCTGAAGTTGAGGAAAAACTGAGGACGAGAATGTAGCATGTCTCATACAGGGGACTGCACTTTTCAGTGTTTTACCGCATGGATCATTTCTGTGAGCAGAGGCTCCGGGTCAGGTCTCATGTTCAAGTCTTCAAGCTCAAATCGTATAGCCATTCGAGTCATCTCGATTTCTTCATCTGTAATAAGAGAGAAAGCAGGAGATAACAACCAAAATACCCAATTGCTACGTGGTAACTTCTTGATGAGCACGACCTAATGAAGAATTCTGAAATCTAATAGCAAGTAATGCGTTGGGAGTCTTTTTTAGAGATAGAAACTTATGTTCCCAGACCTGATAACCTAGGCTGTAGCGCTACATCAGCCAGCAAGTTGACCACTGTGTCCAGGCCTTTGGCGTCAGCAGAAACAGCGTACATTATGGTGTCCCTGCAACACAAGCAGACAGGTTCTGCACTGAGAAGTCACATCTACGATCGTTCAGATAAAGCTGCTTGACCATTATCATTAAATGCTTCCAAAAGGAAACAGAACTGACTTTTATAACCCTTTCAGGTTCACTTTTGTAGCTTCTTAGCAGTTGCCACAAATGGATTTGTGCTGCTTAGAAGCAAAAAGTGGATTTTACTGTCACACCCCCAAAAAAGCAACTCAAACTACTGTCAGTATTAGAGCCACTCGGGTACAGAGCACAGAGAAAGAGCATCATCGTACCTCGATGCCTGGCAGTCGCAAATGCCCCCGTGCTTTTCTAAAGTGAGAAGAATTTCATCTTTGCTGCTAAACTGAGCTGTGGACTAAGAAAGAAGATAACAGTGTTATTAGTTAGTAAAGCAATAACTGTTTGTAATCCTTCAGTGTAGCCCCAAACAAACATCATCTTCTACGTTCTTTAAGTCAAATGGTTTGCTAAATATTAACTAACCTTGGAGATGAAAGCACAACAGACTTTCAAAGTATAATTACAGTCGCAGTAATTAACTAGGAATACCATCACCACCTATTTACAGGGATCAGACCCACGGTGCTGCTGCGAGGAGCGGGTCCAGCCCTCGGCCGCTCTCACGCTCCCCCGGGTTGCTCACTGCTCTGCAGATTTACAGTGTTTCCGAGAAACTCCAGGACCCCGCTATGACAAGTACGGTACTCACGGAGAAGGCCAGCTTTTCCAAGAAGTGAGAGATGCCACTGAGGTATTTCGCTTCATGTCTTGATCCCGAATTTACAAGAACTAGCGTTAAGAAGAGAAGAAATCAGCGTGACTTTTACCCCACCCCCACCCCCGCTCCTTACACACCGGCCAGGCTCCCGGGGAAGGTGAAGTGTCACCGCCACATCCTCGGCCGAGCCAGCTCAGGCCGGGCCACAGCCCGGCGCCCCCCCCCGCCCCCCTTGCCGGGCGCGGGACTCACGGCCCACGGTGCAGAACTGCCCGAACTTCTTCTGGGAGGCGACGCGCAGCCCGTTCTCCAGCACCGTCACTCGAGTCTCGAATCGTTCCCGGCCCTCGGCCGCCGCGAAGACCGCCTTGGGCACGCCGGGCAGCGGGCAGGTCAGCGACACGCTGGGGTAAGCGCCGCCGCCGCTATAGCTCCGGCCGGCCGCCAGCCCGTACCTGCGGGACAGCGGGAGCCGCCGTCAGCGAGGCCGGGCGCCCCCGCAGCACCTCCCCCGCGGCCGGTACCGGGCGCTACGTTCCCCCCCTTCCCCGTCTGCCCCCCCCCACGGGTGACGGAGGGAGCGCTCACCGTCGGGCCGGGCCTGAGGCGCCGCGCCGCAGCCACGCCATGGCGACCGCCATCTTGCCGTCACCCGGGAGCGTCCCTGCCGCCCGGCGCGGGGTCACGTGTGTGCGAGGCAGGAGGCACTGCGCAGCCGCGGTGAACCCGGGGAATAGATGGGCGGGGAAATGGGCGGGACTGAGCGCCCCGGAGAGGCGGGCCTCGGGTGAGGCCGCGATTGGGTGAGGGTGTAGTGGCTTCTCGCTAATTGGTCCGTTCTGAGGGAAGGCGGGGCCCGCTCTGAGGTGAGGACCCGCCCCGCGGTCGGTGGCCGCCCGGGTCGCGGAGAGGGCTGAGGCGGGGCGGCTATGGCGGCGGGGGGGCTGCCGGCGGGGGGGCTGCCGGCGGCGGGCCCGGCCGAGCCCAACCCCTTCTCCTTCCACGAATTCGTCCGTAGCAAGGCCCGGAGCGGCGAGGAGGTAGGCGGCGCCCGCCAGGTAGGGCCTGGGCGGAGTCGCGGCTGGGCCCCACCGCGCTGAGGCGCCTGTCCCCCGCCCACCTCAGCCCCTCTGCTCTCTCCTCTGCAGGCGGCGCGGCCCTGCCCGAGCCTCGGCCCCCTCTTATTCCCGGATCTGGTGCCGCCCGGAGAGGCGAAGGACGAGGAGGAGGAGGAGGAGGAGGAGGAATGGAGCGGGAGCTACCAGCCCTTGACCGTGGAGCAGGCCCATCTCGCCGCCGCGGGCCTCGACTCGCCCTCCGCCGGCTCCTTCTTCTGCGAGGGGCTGGCAGGCAGCGAGGACCCGAGCGTAGCCTCCCTCGGAGCCCCGCCGGGGCCGGGCTTTCACTCCCTGCGGCAGCCCAGCTACGAGGAGGTAAGCACCTCGGCCGACCTCCCGGCACCTTTCTCAGGGAGGACACAAACGCCACCTGCGGGCTCCGTCTTCTGTCAAGCGACCTCTGAGCTGCTCGTGTATCAGGTTGTTACAGAAGCTTGGTGTCAGCCTCCAGTGTTACTAAAGTGTGCTGTCAGCAAGGGCTGTGCCACACCTGGCAGCGTGTTGTTAGAGATGCTTGTGGAACAGAAGTAGGTCTGAAAAATTGCTCTACAGCATGTGTCAGATTTGGTACCTTGTCTGTCCTACTGCTTTTGGCATGACCCAGGGGTGACTTCCTCGTGCTCTTCCCCCTGAGGTCATATTAATTTAAAAATAACAGCATTTGATTAGTCACATCTGCACTGGTTGCTTGGTGCCACGTTTCTGTGCCCCACAGGGTTAGTGAAATTAAATGGTTTTGAGAGGGGAAAACTAGCTGGAATGTAATAGAAAGCGCAAGACTTTCCAGCACTGGAGTTAAAACTAAATATTTCTTCTGGTACTGGTCTTGGAGGGCTAGTGTTGTTGTGAAACCACACCCTCATATCTAATGAGAATTTTTATTTTTTAGCTAAAAGAAGAGAATGCCAGTTTGAGAAGCAAGATCAATAAGCTTCAGATTTTCTCTGAAACTCAAGCAGACAAGTGCGTAAGCCACAGTATGGGGGAAAGTAACCACATAAGCAAGGAGTTGTCTTAGAAGAGGTGCTCACTGGAAACAGTCAACGTCTTTAAAGAAGAAAAATGTAGTTGAAATCTATGCTATTTATTAAAAAGCTTTAACAAACCTGGTTTTCTTATTGAAAAAGGCTTGGAAAGTAAGTAGCAAGCTGACATCTGATGAGTGTGTTTGTGTGGCTTATGCTTCCTGCAGTTTAGGTGGTTAGTGAAAACGAGGGTAGGGCTTAACAGGATCCATTTCATAAAGATTCGGATTAACAAAAAAATCTTAATTTCTGTCCTTTGAAGCAAGAAAAGCATTTTTATTTTTACTGGTGAGCAACTTGATATTGAGAGACTTGAATTTCCTGAGGTTAAACAGCCCGGTGACTGATCTGGGGTGGCAATTTCTTAAGGTCCCTTCAGAATCCTCTGCGCTTCGCTGCTCTGTGCAGTGAGGCAGCTGGTACTTCTATGGTGATGGGGTAACCGTTTGTTTCAGAATTACCCTTATCTCAGCTGATTGTGAACAGCCATGTTTTCTGTCCAGCCTTTCTGCATTCAGCTGTATAGTTCCCATTAATGCTAATGGATATTGAACAAAGAAATCCCCTGAGCCACAGCCTAGAAGTGTACTTCTGTGGGAAGACGTAATTTTTCGATAACGTGAAAGAATGAGTTTCTTGATCCTTCCCCAGAATTTTCTTACTAAGATATTTAATGTTACAAGTGCTTGCTGAACATTGTCTCCTGTTTTTTAAGGATGAGGAAGCTTGAAAAAAAGCTTGAGGAAAACAAAATTAAAGAAGAAAAAGAAGCACAGGATTTGGAAGCAATGGTGCAGCACGTGGAACAAAATCTCCAGCTGATGACTGTAAGTGTTGGTATTGCCATAGCAGCAGAAGCTTGTTTGAAGTTTCTGTAGTTCCATTCCTTTTCCTTCCTCCTCCAGGAGAGTGAGGGAAGGTGAAGTGATTGCTTCACCCTTGCGAGCACTAAATAGCTCTGCCATGGGTTCATTTTCTTCCCTTATCACAAGACTGTGTCCCAGTCTAGAACTCCTTTCATTGCCTAGAATAAGGGAGGTCTTTGCAGAAATACCATTTTTGGATTCATCAACATCTTCAACTGCTTTTTTGCAGCCTTCTGAAAACACCTCTATGAACTAAGAGCTATTTTTCCTGCTTGCTTATTTATACTGAGTACCTTTTCCTCTTGTCCACAAACAAAATTTAGTGGCTAGACGTGATGGAGAGCACTTGAAGATAATAGAAAGGAAAATCAGGGAGGAAACAGCTGATCAGATGGGCTAGGGGCACAATCCCCATCTTGGAACGTGAGGTGGTATAACACAAACCACATCAAGTTCTGTGCTGGAATCATGTGTTCCTACATAGCTCAAACTGCCTGCTGTGTCCTAAGCACTGCTGTGATCTTTAAATGATCTTTATTCTATTTCAGAAACGGGCTGTTAAAGCAGAAAACAGCGCTACAAAACTGAAACAGGAAAACGCATTACTTCAGGTACGAAGCAGCGTTCTTAAGGCCTTGCTGAATGTATTGAGAGCAAAAGCATACACCTTGAAATTGAGCCTAGAAAAAGGATATTGAAAAATTCTAACTATGCCTCACTTTTCTTAGTGAATGCTATAGAAAGTATTCTAGACTAGAACACTTCAGCTCTACGCAGACTGTTAACTTTGTCTCTGGGATGTGTGGTACTTCACTTAAAATTTTGCTGAAGTTTGATGTGATGTTCAAATGCTGTTCGATATTTGGGACCTATGAACGCCGTAATGCACCAGGGTGTTTGGCTGTAGGATGGTGCCTGACAATGCTGCGTGCATTTTCAGTTTTAACAGAGACTTCCACGTTGTTTTCTGTCAGAGACTGCTCCCCAGAGCTGGGAAGATGTTCTCTCTAGGCAGTCTGGTTACGGGATCTATTAGTTGCTGTACCTAATACATTGCTGTCCAAATGTATTCATTAGTTTAATTGTAAAGTATCTACTGGAGTTTTGTGGTTATTTTCGTATAAAGTTTTTGTCTGCTTCCTCCCTAGGTTCAGCTGAAGAATTACAAGACAGAGAATGAAGCTTTGAGGCTGGGCCAGTCAGCAAGTCTGGCCGCGG
Organism: Grus americana; assembly: GCF_028858705.1. NCBI lineage: Eukaryota > Metazoa > Chordata > Aves > Gruiformes > Gruidae > Grus > Grus americana. The sequence continues at coordinate 10,464,681 of NC_072871.1, read as the reverse complement.
TGAAACAAAACGCGGACATCGCCCTACAGAACCTTCTCACAGTTATAACAAACTCCCGCTCTTCAATAAAGTGAGTTGTTTTGAGATCACTCTCCTAACGCTATCCCCAATGCTTGTCTAATTACTACAGCTAAATGTCCCCAGTGGGGTTTTAGGATCGAAACTCTTGATTCTTACATTCTGTACGGCAGATCAGCTAGTCCATGTTCTTACTTACCTGATACATATTTTCCTCCAAGTTTAGGTAATAAATATAACTATAATGTCCAAGTTTGGTTTTTTTTAACTTAATGTAAAACCATTATACTTAGACTCTCTAAGTCTCTTATATTTCACTTCAAGAAGTGAAATCTTCAGTCCAGATGAATTGCTTCTTGAAAAGTCTCATTGTGTGGGTAACCACCACACAGCGCTGCTTTATCCTGTCCCCAGCCTAACGCTGTGCCTCTCCCGTGTTCCAGGCAGCTGGTCTCCGGAGCGGAATCGCTGCAGCTCGTTGCTGATCTCCTTAAATCAATAGACAGAATTTCTGAAATGTCAGAAGATGGACAGTAAAGCTGCAAAACGGATTCAAACTGAGAACTTCGCTTTCATGCAGAAATCGTTACTTAAAAGTTAATTTCCGATACTCAACCTGGTTACGATGCGAACTGCTGCAGAACTGGCTTCTCCATCTCTACCTGTCGGGCAGCCACAGCCACCGGGTTGCTAAAACCTGAATCGACAAGAGTATGTCCCTTTTTTCCTGCTACACGGGGACGACGGCCCCTCCTTGCCTCGCACCCCGCATTCCTGCGAGCCCCCCCCCCCGGTTTTGCCTGGGACCCCACAAACCCCCCCGGCTTTGGCTGGGCCCCCCCTTGCCTTTCTCTTCCCCATCAGGGTGTTCCTGGCCGCGGAGGGAAAAGGGGTTGTGGGGCTTTCGAGCCGGGCCCGGCCGCCGGAAGCGGTTTGTAATCATCCTCATCGCGGCCGCTGTGTGACGGGTTTTGTGGCGCTATTAAAGACCGCGGAGGTGGCGGCACGGCCGGGGTGCGGTGGCTGCGGCACCGGGGCGGGGAGAGGGGACCCGGCGGCGTCCTCAGGCCGGCCACGTGCGCCAGCCCCGCCCCGCCGCGGTATGGGCGGTGCGCTCGATTGGCTGGGCGGTGTCACGTGCGGAGGGGCTCAGCTGACCGAGGTGCTCAGCGGTGATTGGGTGGAGGGCGAGGGGGCGGGGTCCGCGGCAAGGCAGTGCGGCCCAGGCCCGGGAGTCTGCGGTGTCGCCATGTCCCGCTGGCCGGGCCCGGCCGGGGCCCCCCGCCGCTCCCCGGCCGCTGAGGCCGCGCGGTCTCCCTCGGCCCTCGACCTAAACGCGGAGCGGGAGAAGATCCGGCGGGAGATCGAGGAGCTGGAGCGGAGTCTGGAGCCCGGTGGGGCTGGCATCGAGGTGGCCGTGTCGGACTCCAGCCTCAGTTCTGACACGGGTACGGCGGGGCGCGGGCGGGGCGCGGGCTCGCCGCTCTCCAACCTCCCCCGCTGCTTCTGCTCCTGCATTAAGTTACTGCTCTGGCTCTTGAGATGCGTGACGGGGGAGAGGCTCGGGTCGGTTTTGTATTAACCCCGCCATTTCTGCCAGGCGCTGCGCACAGGCGGTGCTGGGAGCGAATTTTGGAGGTCTTGAAGCAAGGCGTCTCCTCAAGGCTTTCCTTAGCAAGAGACCTTGCAGGAGAAGCCTCTTGCACCGGTGTTTTGCATGTTTTCATGATGAAACCCATGGCAAGCTGGCGGGGAAGGTTGAGAGGCCATCACGCCTCCTGATGGAGGTTTCTAGTCAGGGCGGGTAGTAACGAGCTGACTCATGAAATGCAACAGCCCATCAAATACTGTCATTAGTTAATTCCCAGACGTTTCCACGCTGTCTGAATGGACAGCACAAACTCTGCTGTGTGAACCACTCCATTTTGCAGGCTGCCTGTGCTTCCTAAAATTAATTCTTCAAAGCAAAGAGGGTGTGGTAATAGTTGGGGTATCTATACTTCTGGTGGCTGTCACAGTTGCTTCATCCACCTGCGTTTTGATCATGCAAGGCTGAATAATGTACATCAGAAGCCTGTAGCCACACTAAATGCAAAAACAAATATTGCTGAAGAGTGTGGATGGGCTGTTATGTGTTTACAAATTTGATGGGTTTTATTGGGTTGGAGTGTTCACTTGCCTGCGTACTCTGCAGCCTTTATTTTACCGTGATGTATAGGACTAAGATGCAGTTTGATTGTTGCTGCAGTTATCAGGAGCAGCTCATTTTTCCTACTGTAGAACAAAAAAGTGCATGCATGGAATATAACTAATACTTTTACTTGACAATATTGGCAGTATCCAAAACCTCTAATTGTCACATCTGAGATACGATGTGGTGCTTTATTCTGTATGCTTTAATTGAAAAGTCTTTGGCTTTGAAGCTTTCCTTTTTTTATCCAACTGCAGTCAGCCTTTTTGTGTTTTTGTTGTCTAACAGATAATGGTGAAGATGATGACTCAGATTCTCATGCTGAAATGGTAACCATTTTTTCTTTAAGCATCTTTCCATCTGTCTATTGAAGGGGAATTTCACTCTGTTCTGGAGAAATCTAGGCAGCTGGCTTGGCTCTATAGCTTGGGAATGATTAATAGTAGACCTGGAGGTTTGGTTAATCCTGCCCAGGACTTTATTATTCATGTGTAATAGATTTCTTCCTGTGAAAACAAATGACAGGCAGCAGAAGCCTCACTGCTCTAGTGCTTGTTGATCTCTATCACTGGAAACACCAGCTTCTGGGGAGGTCTCAGAGCAATTGCACTTGAGAAAGAAATCATCAGCTTGTGATCAAGAAATCTTTTACTTCTTTGTATCTGAAGAGTACTGGGTTTGTACATGAGGGGAAAATTCCTTTTAAGACTTTTTACAAATCTGTTTACCTTTGGTGTTGTTTTAAACATAATATTTTCTCAGACTTCATATAAAAACATTTAGCAGAGAAATATCTTAAGACCTGTAGAGCACAGTAAAGGAGAAGCTAGTTTGTGAAGACAAATCTGCTGGTGCAGATTGGACCCAGGTGCAGAGCACTTTGATGAAACAGTCAGCCCTGCTTTGTGTCTGAAGCATGTGGTAGTAGGCCAAGGGAAGAATTGCTTCAGTAGAAGCACAAATGAGGTGGAAATTTGAAGGGGTGGTTCTGAAGTACAGATTTAGCAGGTAAGAGCGCTCCAGTGTAAAGTGCTACTATTTTGCAGTTCACAGTTCTGTGGTTGATGGTGCAAGACCAGGTGTTGGTGAAGTTTGGGGTCAGACTTTGGCTCAAGTAGCAGCAGGCTGAACTAACGAACAGGGTGAGCGGAGCTAGGCGAGGCTGGTAACTCTGCCTCTGGGGGCGTTCAGAACAGCTGCCAGGGAGAGACAAACAGTTATGTGCCTCCAAATCTTTCGAAAATCAGTTTTGTAAAATAACAGAAAGATTGACTTATGAAAATAATTATGTTACATACCTGCTTTTAAAGCAAGCAATTTTTTCCCTTTTTTTCCTCTTTTCCTTTTTTCTCCCTGAAATACCTTGTTTGCTTCAAGGAAATGGAAAGAGAAGATGACAGTAGTGATGATGATATTGAAGGTAGTCTGCCACAGGATCCAGAAACATGTCTGCAGATGAACCATGTGTACCAGGAAGTTATCCAGGAAAAGATTGAGGAAGTCGAGCTTCTCATTGCACAAAACAAAGAACAGCAGGTGAGCAAAACAGGAGTAAAATGTTCATTCCTGTGCTTTTCTGAGTTGCCATTTGTCATCTTTCCCTGCCCACCAAGCCCAGTAAAACTTTCCAGTACATTCCTAATCCATCACAGGGACCAGTGGAATCAGCTGCAGCAGTTGTAGTCCCTTGTTCATATGCTGGTGCGGTCCTCAGTTTGCTTGGCCAAGAAACAGATTCATTTTCTTCATGGCAGTTCAGACCAATGTCACTTGACTGGCCTTTTGAATGCCTTATCTGACTGATGTTTCCATGCTTTCTTATCACAAAAAAAAAGCTACCACTAGGGTATCTTATATTTTAGCTTGTTGAAGCAAATTAGTATTTTTTTAATCATCTGCAGTGTACTGTACAAACTGAGGAAGTTCCAAATCCTGTCTTTAATGTGTACGCTGATTTACAGTCTGATGCTGCAAATTTGAACCCTACCTGGGATGTTTGTGATGGCTCAGCCACTGCTCTCTGAAATTAGGAATTTGAAGGAGACACTGATACTGTTTAATTGATTCTTGTATTGCAGAAGGAAATCATGTGCGAGCTTGGTGGTCCAAAAATAGCAAAGGCAGGAGATGGTAGAAATCTACCAGCAAATATATTTTTGGGTCACTTTATGAAGCCATACTTTAAGGATAAAACAACAGGAATTGTAAGTAAATATAAC